>NC_139155.1:25588798-27988798 GCF_964270905.1 Leucopleurus acutus
AGTCTGATGATAAAAGTACCATCTCATAAAATGTTGGGAGGATTAAGTGAAAACGCATGAGAAGTGGAGCGTGTGGGCCCCGCCACCGGCCTTGAAAAGCTTCTGAGTTGATGGACAGAGTGGAAACTCACTCGGAGAACGCCGGAAACAGAGCCCAGGGGTGTCCTGCTCTGAACCCGGCGATGCCACCTGGGAGAGCACCTCAGGTGAAGGCCACAGAGCTCCTCCAAGCCCGGTGGCCCAGCACCCCAGGCCTTCCTTCTCAGGTGACACTCTCCCTCCAGTGTCTCCCTTGGGGTAACCAGGGTCCCCAGTCATCTTGCTCCCTCCTGGCAACAGCTTCCTGAACCAACCCAGCTGGAGCGGTGACAGTACCAAGTGGTTTCAGAGACACTGGCGGGGGTCTCGGAAGCCTGTCCCTTGGGGGGCTGTGACCCTGCGGGCCTGTCTCACGGCTGGGAAGACAGAGCAGACTCCGAGAACTGCATCCCCCTTCCCTCTCCCCTCCCATTCTCCAGGACCCCTCGATCAAGCCCACCTCTGGACGCCACCCTGCCTACCCCAGCTCACCGTGACCTTGTCCCTCAGAACACCCACAGGAGCTGCTCACTGGGCCCTTCAGCCTCTGTCCCCTGCCACCTTGGATGACCAACTCTTCCCGCACAGGAGCATAAACACAAAGCAGAGACTGCAAATGCTCATTAGGGGCCATGTCAGGACACAGTGTATTTCGTTTGGTCTGTCCTGTATTTTTTAAATATTCAAGCCAATTTTATAAACCAAAAGATTTCAGGTAAAAATCCACATTTCTGATTTTCTTGAAAGACTGTGAGATCCAGCAATATTGGCCTGCCTCCCAACATTACAAGCGTCAGCTAGAGCTAAGCAGGGCTGAGCCCTTCAGACAGGGCACATGATCACCAGTTCTCCACAGACCCCAATGCTCCCTAATGTCTCCCCACGGCCTACAGCCATCACTCTCACGCGGCTGCACTCACTCACATGTTACCTGCCTGGCCCTCACAGACATCCGCGTTTGAGACCCCCCCACTACAAGAAAGAAACTGTAGGTGGTCTATGACCACAAAAATGAAGAGTGTCCCTAAGAACTTGGAAATCAAGAACAAGGACTGTCCCCTGGGAGTTACAATGTGAAATCAGTACATGACAGTCCAAAATAGAAATACGCAAGGTCACTGCAAAGAGGGAGGTTTCCGGACCAGCAGGACACTACCCTAACCTGGTTGAAGACAGGCCACAGAGCTATTATAGGGAGATTGTGTCACCCTGCAGGGATTGCAATGACAGAACGCAGTGTACCCCCAAACTCTGTCCAGGGAAAGGGGTGCCCCTCCTGGGTGTCTTGAGGGAGGTCCAGGCAAAAGGACAGGGCTGTCCCACTGCTCCCTATGATGCCTCCACCACACTCCAGCTCAGCCCTGAAGTGGTCTGAGGGGCTGCCTCCTTCCTCAGCTGAACTACAGGCTCTTAGAGGCCGAGGACGTGTCTGCTCATCCCCCTGTGCCCTGGGAGCCAGACCTGAACCCACTGTAGACTTTCAGTTCATCATTGAGTATTTGATGCTGCATTTCCAGAAATTAGAAAATGGACAGCAGGTAACTGCTGCTCTGTCCCTTTGGTATTAACACACAGGCAGCTGCTGGCTGCTGGCAGGCAGAGACGGGTGGCACGTTAGCAGTGGAATCAGCTGGTACAGTAGCTGGGGGTGGACCCCTGTTCGGCTGAGTAGCCTGCATGTATCACACACAATACTTGAGGCCCACCGGACAGCAACCACAGGAATCTCGAACTCGATCCGGTGCCCAGGCTCTTATCACTCTCCCTGCATTCCTCCAGGAACCACAGGCAGAACTGAACAGCAAGAGCCCAGGAGTGTAAAACCATAGAAAATGGAAGACCAGACCCCTGGTTCCTGGAGTGGCCTCCAGGTCCGGAGCCAGCACACCCATGCTGCCCCGACTTTGTTTGGAGGACGCCAAGAGGGCTGCTCAGGGCCAGCTGCCTTTGACCTTTACTGAAGCAGGAAGGCAAACCATTAATACTGTATTCCCCACAGATCACTGGTTTCCAAACTACTTTCCTCTAATACCATACTTATCTTTCAAATTAAATTATACACGGCTGAGGGGCTTCCCTGGTGGCACAGTGGTTGAGAGTCCGCCTGCCGATGCAGGGGACACCGGTTCGTGCCCTGGTCCGGGAAGATCCCACATGCCGAGGAGCGGCTAGGCCCGTGAGCCATGGCCGCTGAGCCTGCGCGTCCGGAGCCTGTGCTCCGCAACGGGAGAGGCCACAACAGTGAGAGGCCCGCGTACCACAAATAAATTAATTAATTAATTTAAAAAAAATTAAATTATACACGGCTGCCCAGCTGCCCCGATATAGAAAAGATAACAGCCAGCATTTATTGAGCATTTACTATGTGCCAAATCCTGTGTTAAATGCTTGTCACATATTACTTTAATCCTCAAGACAATCCTATAACGTAGGCACCTTTTTGTCCCCACTGTACAAATTAGGAAACCGCGGCAGACAGGAATTGCCCAAGGTCACCTGGTAAGAGGCTGGCTGAGTCAGGACTTGAACCCAAACAGAGGGGCTCCAAGATACGGTTACTCTGATTAAACAGAAGCCAGGAGCCCAGAACTCCACCCACTCAACGTGCCCATCCTTGCCCAACATCCCCCATGAGCTGCTGTTCCCCGTGGTCACTTCTGAAGTGGGCCCTGAACTGCTCCAGGTCAAGGCTTTCTGCCTTTCACAGGATAAGAGAATAAGCTACCATCAGATATGAACCATTGAATCAGATCTGAAATTATCTGTCCAGGCTTGGGAGGGGGCCCTGGGCCTCCTGCCCTTGGGTCTGCGCAGCCCAGCACCATCCTGCCAGTCGCCTCTCAATCACCCTGTGCCTGAGGGAGACAGGTGTGCATCACCACTTCCCTCTTACACATGGGGACCCTGGAGCAATGTGCCTGTGCCTTAGCGACAGGAAGGACTGCAACCCAGGTGTCCTGACTCCAGCCCTGGGTGTCTCCCCAGAACCAGTAGCAGCTCAGAGTCCCACTGCTTTGTGGCACGAGCCAATAAATCACTGACTGTTCCCACCAGCTTGTGCTGTGATGGGGCAGAAGCTCTGAGGGATGAAGAGGAAAGGGACTGGATGGAAGGGATGAAAGTCCTACGTGATACAGGGACTTCTTCTGGAGAGAGGGCGTGGGAAAGCCAAGCTCTGCAGACCACAGACATCTGCTGGCTACGGCTGTTACCTTGTAGAACATGGAGCCCAACTACTGAGATCTCGGCAATGACAGCCACACCAGAGATGAGGGCTGCTGGCCACGGCCATGTTGAAGGCTCAGGTACAGTAGTTTTCCTGGGGTTGGTTTCCCCCAAGTATTTTCTCTCTGGGACACGTTGAGGTCACATAATTAGGGAAATAGGCAGCCAGGAAATCTGACCTCCAGATCACTCCCATTGGAACCCACTAGAATGTGTGTTCTCGTGGACGTGATCATTTTGTCTCTCCCATCAATATACTTCCAGGGCCCCGCACAAAGTAGGATTCCACAGAAGATGGATGGAAGGACTGTGGGCTCCCGGTGAGAGGGCCACTGTGACCTAGGAGCTCTCCCTGGGGGCTAGAGTGGGGCAGCTGCAGCAAGGACTCCCGGACGCAGCCAGATGCCTTGCAGAGAGGAGAGAACCCACCTGGTGGCAGGTCCCAGATGGCTGCTCTTATTAGGCCATCACAGTCTTTGGGCTCTATTTCCCATTAGCCCTGCAGTTAATTTCCCTCACTAGAGTGTGGTAGCAGCAGATCACCTCTTTACGGGCACACAGCAGGAGCAGTCTGTAGCCAGTTACAGCCACAGGGAACAGGCTGAGTGGTTAACTGGTAGATAATTAACCGAGAAATTCCCTACAGCCCTCTGCAAACTCTGCTGAGATGGGAGAAGGGGATCTGCAAAGCCAGAAAAGGGCCTCCACTGGCTCAACAGTCAACGGATTTCACTCCAGAATCCTGGGAGCTTAGAAGTAGAAAGGCCCTTACAAATCACTGAGTCAACTGTGGGTGAGGATGTGGAGAAACTAGAACCCTCATATGCTGATGGTGGGAATGAAAAATGCTGCAGCTGCTTTGGACAACAGTCTGGTAGCTCCTCATATGATTACACATAGGGTTAATATAAGATCCAACAATCCTATTCCTAGATATATATATATATATATATATATACACACACACACACACACATACAACCAAGAGAAGTGAAAATACGTGTCCGTACAAAAACTTGTACGTAAATGTTTTTATTATTATTTTATTTATTTTTAACTTTTGGTTGCGTTGGGTCTTCATTGCTGCATGCAGGCTTTCTCTAGTTGCAGTGAGCGGGGTCTACTCTTTGTTGTGGTGTATGGGCTTCTCATTGCGGTGGCTTCTCTTGTTGCAAAGCACAGGCTCTAGGCACATGGGCTTCAGTAGTTGTGGCACGGATGGGCTCAGTAGTTGTGGCTGGCGGGCTCTAGAGTGCAGGCTCAGTAGTTGTGGAGCATGGGCCTAGTTGCTCCGTGGCATGTGGGATATTCCTGGACCAGGGCTCGAACCCATGTCACCTGCTTTGTCGGGCGGATTCTTAACCACTGTGCCACCAGGGAAGTCTAGTACTATTACTAATAATAGCAAAAACATGGAAACAACCCAAATGTCTGACAACTGATGAATAGCTAAACAAAATGTGGTATATTCAGGCAATGGAATATTATTCGGTCATAGAAAAGAATGAAGTCCTGATACATGCTACAGTGTGGATGAACCTTAAAAACATTGTGCTAAGTGAAAGTCACAAAAGACCGTAGATTACACAATTCCATTCTTACGAAATGTCCAGAATATGGAAATCTATAGGGACAGAAAGTAGATCAGTGGGTGATTAGGGTACCCTCTAATGTGCGGGTGAGGGGATGGAATAGGTGGGCAGGAGGGCAATAGTTAAAGGGTATGGCGTTTCTTACTGAGGTGATGAAAGTGTTCTAAAATTGACTGTGGTTGTCCATATCTGTGATTAGACTGAGAAGCATTTAATTGTAGACTTTAAATAGGTGAACTGTATGGTATGTGAATTATATCTCAATAAAGTCTCTTAAAAAACTTGTGTATTTACACAAGTTGGTCCCAAGATAATTGCCTTGGGTTCGAATCTCTGGCTGAGTAGCTTAGAGACCTACCCAGAGAAAACTATAGCTGTGAGAATCAACTAAGACTATAAGTGAATAAAAGAATTTCAACAAAAAGCCTAAAAACTGAGTCCAGATTCCCCCTAAATCTGACAGAAATGTTTGCAGCTTCCCTAGAAGGGATTCTGCTGCTTCACCAAAGACAGAATGCATCTCCTGGTGCAGCTCCATTCATCTATCCATTCATCCATTCTTCCATCCATCCATCCATCCATCCACTCCATCCACCTACCCACCCATCCATCCATTCACCCATCCCTTCATCCATTTATCCATCCATTCATCCATTTATCTGTCCATCCATCCCTCCCTCCATCCATTTATTCATCCATTCATCCATTTATCCATCCATCTATCCATCCATCCATCCAACCATCCAACCATCCATCCATCCATCCCTCCATCCATTTATCTGTCCATCCATCCATTCATTTAATAAGTACCTACTCAAGTTTGATTTTAGGTGTTAGGATCAAACAGGAAAGTAACCAGGCAATTGATATCATGAGTTAAGTGTTGTGGGCCGCAGAGGTGCAGCACCAACACATGGGATGAATGTTATTTTTATTAGTTTGTTCTAACTGACCAAAAAATGCAAATAAAACTACTAGACATTAAAACCAGGAGAAACCTTAGAAAGCCAAGTCGTCAATTCTAAGACCCACCATTATTTTATAAGCCACAAAGAAAAGAAAAAAATGCTGCCAATTCAACTATGACATAATGCCTTAATGACAAGCCTGCACGCAGACAAATTGGTCACACGAGCCTCACATAGCTTTGCGGTGGTTTCATCTCTTCTGAGGGATTTGGAAATTCCTCCTGCCTTTGGTGGCATGCATGAGACTGATAATTCCTGCTGTTTTACAAGAAAGTATGAAATTGCAGCTCTTCCCCCAACAACAAATATTTGTTTTTCTAATATCAAATCAATGCCCCACTACTGCTGCCATGTCCCTCTGTGTACACAGTAACATTTGGTATCAATAATAAATTATAGTGAGATCTTTTGGAAGACATTTTGAGTGCCAATCCACTTAACAGGTGGATGACCAACGACACACCCAATTCAACTGAGGTCATGACAGTCTGAACAGCAGGACCACGTTCACGCCTGCTCAGGCAATGACAGCTATGCCACGTGACACACCTGCCATGTGGCTAGCAGCCATCAATAGTAAGATGTGCCCTGATTTCAGAGATATTAACATGTGGGGGGAAAATCATGTCTCCTAGAAGCAATGAAATGGTCAAGTCATTCCCTCATATTACAGATCAGGAAACACAAGCACTGTGACATGACACATCCCAAATCATGGAGGCAGGACTAAAACCCTTATTAGTTGAGATTTGTGCCAGTGTGTTTCCTTTTTACTCCCTCAGGCCCCCTCCAGGAGACTGCCATCTCTAAGCTTCTCTTACATTTTCTTGCTTAAAAAAACCATATGATATCACTTATATGTGGAATCTAAAATATGGCACAAGTGAACCTACATACAAAACAGAAACAGACACATAGACATAGAGAACCGACTTGTGGTTGCCAAGGGGGAGGGGGGAGGGAGAGGGATGGACCAGGACTTTGCGGTGGTAGATGCAAACTATTACATTTAGAATGGATAAACGACAAGGTCCTAATGTATAGTACAGGGAACTATATTCAATATCCTGTGATAAACCATAATGGACAGGAATGTAAATATATATATGTGTGTGTGGTCAACTGAGTCACTTTCCTGTACAGCAGAGACTGGCACAACATTGTAAATCAACTCTACTTCAATAAAAAACAACAACAACAACGAAAAAAAAAGCAAACAGTCTTTTAGAGCATACCCAACAATAAGATGAACATATCTGTACAAACAGTCATAGTCCTACAAGCCCATGAAGATGGGCTCATTCCAATGCCATCTAAGGGACCATGTTAAACGTGCATGTAGGCAAAGAAGGACCATTAATTTACAGCTGCCAGGAGACTGCATTTCCACTCCCCACAGGCTGGTCCCCAGGCTGCCATCCAACAATATTGTGCCATGTTTATAAATGAAGGTGGCCAGGTGTTTTTCTCAGAGTTACACGCTCTCCCTATAAGTGGGGGGCCCCGGAAGACAGCTTCTCCATCAGATCGCCTATAAGAGTCCAGAAACGGCCTTGCTGAGCCTGATGTGAGAAATCACTGTGTCTATTGCATGCAGACAGAATATGCGAGCTCAGGAAACGGCTAAATTGATTCTCAATATCTAACCATGCTGCTCGCAGCCTGGCAGTATATGTGGCTTACAGGGTACTGGATCAAGACGGGGAAAAACACATTTTTCTTTTGTGAGCCTGGGATTGCAGAGCTGGCCCCTTGACATGAGCACAGATTAACGCGATCAAGTCCTCTGTGCTTCAACAAAAAAGTCCTGTTTCTTTTCCTACAGCTGGATTAAAGAACAGGCCTAAAGCCTTCAAGGTGAGGACAGATCCAGTTAAAGAGAGCTGAGATCTACTTCCCCGAGTGGAAGACCGAAGCCTGAAAACTGAACCAGATATGGGCCTGCCCAACAAGGATGAGGACAGCGGCCAGTGGAAACAGCCAGTCCACGCGGCTGAGAGCAAGGAGGGCACTGCTCGGATTTCAGCAAGAGTCACAGCCTCACCGGGGACACCAGTGTAAAATGGAACTAACATGAGATAAGCTGCCTCGGGACTGATGTAACAGGAGGCCACTCAGGGCTGGAATACTGGGGAAAAAGGAAAGAACTAGTTACGGTGCAAAAGGTAACGAAGAATTTGTGCGTCATCCAGCACCGTCCAAGGGAGAAAAAAGCATCCAACGTTCCAGTCTATTTGCAGTGCCAAGCCAGGAACACAGCTGCAGACGTCGAGCTGTCAGGGCTCAGAAGGAATATCCATTCAGGGCACCCCTGTGCCCTTGATTCTGGCTCTACCCTCGACTCAAAGCACAACAAACACCTGCCATTTCCTCAGCGCGTGCCAGGCGCTGTGCTAGAATCCGGGTAGCAGGTGAGACGTGGCTTCTGCCCTGAGGATCTGCCAGGGTGGCAGGCAGAAGATGGCACAGAGTAGGAATTCCTGTCCGGAGCCACAGAGACGCCGGTACAAAGGCACACACGGGAGTCAGCACAGAGTAACTGGTGGGCAAACATACTGCACGACCTCCAGGAAGGTACTGAACCCCTGGAGCCTCAGTCTCCCCAGCAGATTAAAAACCCCAACTTCACAGGGCAGTTGAGAGGATTATATAAAAATATATAAAATTAGCACAGTCCCAGGCAAACAGTTAGCAATCAATATATGATGCGTATACTTGATGTGCTCATTTCAGAATCAGACATGCACTAGAGGCTCAATAAACAATGGCGATTAATAATTTGGGTGATCGTTTCACAATATATACAAGTATTGAATCGTTATGTTGTACACCTGAAACTAACATAATGTTATATGTCAATTATTCCTCAATAAAAACAAACAAACAAACAAACAAAAAAACCCAACAAAACAAAAATAATGATAATTTGTCCGGGAGAGAAGGTCAGGGAGCACCTACCTTGAGTGACCCTGGAGGAGGATGGGAGGTCCGCTGGGTGGGGGAGGGGAGAGGCCCCAAGTGCAGGGACCGCATCACCGAGGCACCACCAAGCCTGTGTGCTATCCCGTGAGGCCTTGACCTCCTCTAGGGCCGGGGCCACGCCGCTGCCTCCTCTCACGATGACCACAGCAGCCAGCCCAGGCAGCTGGGCACAGCACAACTTGCTGCATAAAACAGCTCCCAAAGGCTTCCCTGGTGGCGCAGTGGTTGAGAGTCCGCCTGCTAATGCAATGGACACGGGTTCGAGCCGTGGTCTGGGAGGATCCCACATGCTGTGGAGCAACTGGGCCCGTGAGCCACAACTACTGAGCCTGCGCGTCTGGAGCCTGTGCTCCGCAACAAGAGAGGCCGCGATAGTGAGAGGCCCGCGCACCGCGATGAAGAGTGGCCCCCGCTTGCCACAACTAGAGAAAGCCCTCGCACAGAAACGAAGACCCAACACAGCAAAAATAAATTAATTAATTAATAAACTCCTACCCCCAACATCTTCTTTAAAAAAAAAAAAAAAAAAAACAGCTCCCAAATCCTCATTCCAACCCACCGGGCAGAAGAGGCTGAGGAGTAGGGGCTGGCCTTTGCCCCCATGTACAGTCATGGAGGCAGGGACAGGAAACCAGTTCTTCCCAGGCCTTCAGGCCATATGACCACCATGCTGGGCCCAAATGGGCGTATCAACTCAGCTAAGGTGACCCTCACAGTAGGGACTTCCGAGAAGCTGTCCCAGCCTGGGAGCACCTGCTGGGTCCCATTGCCTCTAGCCGGCATCCCTTCCCTCCCCTGCTCTGCCTGGCAGTGGGAACCCCCGTGTGTGGCCCCAGAGGGAAGATGTGGGTCGGGACCTATGACCCCAAGAGCAGCCTGGGTCACCACTGGCTGAAAGAGTGCAAGACCCCACTTTCCCAATTCATCCTCATGAGCGGTGCTGAGCTACTAGGACGAAGAGCGTGAGCAATCAGTGAGATTATCCGTGCAAAATGCCAGACCTCAGAGCTGTCACAGGTGAGACAGTAACTAGTGAACCCAGGTGTGTGTATCCGCACAGCCGCTCGCTCAGCCCAGGCATCACACACTCATCTACAGCATCCGTGCTGCTTCCCTGCTGGTCCCAGCTCCCCGCCACCCACGCGCTCCCAAGTAGCAGCTACTAGTGACAGCACACACCTATTGTGTGCCAGACACCCTTCTAAGTGCACTTCATGTTTTACTGCATTTAGTGCTCACTCCCACAGATGCTGTTACTGTGTCCATTTGACAGTGAGGGAAACTGAGGTCCAGGGTATTATTGGATGCATTGGTTGTCAACGTGGTGAGCGGCCCTCTTCTGGCCTCACATATGCAAAGTGGACTGGCCACTTTGTGGGTATCACAGGCTGGAAAGCTTTGGGGAACATTATACTGGCTCAGGAATCACCCCCGCAATGAAAGGCTGTGAGGAGGGGCCAGGGCACCCACTTTTCAGAGCCATCACCACGCTGAGGGTCTCATCCGTCTGCCCAGGACACAGGCGCTGCCCTGCCTCCCGATAATGGGTGTACCTGGCACTGCCCAGACTCTAGAAGGAGGAGGGTCTCCAAATTCCCTTAGGAACTAGCCAGGTGCCCTGTTGACCTGGGCAGTGCAGAGGCCCGGAAAGGAGCAGGCGTGGAGGGGAACAGAGGCGTGAGCAGGAAAGGAGCTGGCGTGGAGGGGAACAGACTGCTGGGCGCTGAGATGCCGTCATACCCAACAACAGAGACGGTTCCACTGGGGCTGCCGCTGGATTTCTTGCCCCCAGGAATTTGTGAAGGACTGTAGCAACATAGGAGTGTTCATGTTGCCATGTTATGGTGGGGGGGGGGAAACACATTTTTAGGTATGCTAGGATCCCAATCACATGAAAATGCACAGAAAAATGACTGCAAACAAGAAATATCCTAAAACATCTCTCAGAGGCAGAATTAGGACTACCTTTTCTGTATTTTCCTCTTTTTTTTCAAAAATAAGCTTTTGGTCTTTTTCTAAGTAAGAAGAAACAAACTTTGGTTTAAGAGAAAAAAAAAAGTTGGCTGCAGGGTCCCTCCGGCCTGTTGATCACCAGGTTAGAACGCTGGCTGGGTGGAGCCTCCGCCATCCCAGACTCAGGCGGCTGGTCACGCGGAGGGCAGCCCCCTGCTGCGAGGCACCTGCCACGCGCCAGGCCAGCAGAGCTTTCTGCTGACACCCTTCCGGCAGGGACGCTGCCTTATTTGCAAGGCCTTCCCACAGCCATGAGCTGTCTGGCACAGAGGTCATTTTCTTCTCTGGCAATGCACGAGGGCCCCTGCTGGGTGGACAGCATGCTGTCCATCTGTCGCCCTGTGCGTCACCGCTTAATCTAGAAATCTGCTGACCTCGTGCAGAGCCAGAGGTGGGGGAAATGGGAGCACCACTGGGGTTGTTCCCCACCACACGCCCCCGTCCCTGGGAAGAAGGCTGGGGGTTGGAGGTGGGGACCAAGACATAATCCCCATAAAGCCCTTGCAACTCATGTTGAATGCTCTGGTACAGTCAGTAAACGCCACTGTTTTCATCATTGGCGCTACTATCCTCGCTCATGCTCTGGGTTCCCTCATTACACAAACCTCCCGGCAGTAGATTCTTCTGCGGGCAAAATACCAAAGGGAAATATGTTCTCAAGTTCTGATTTTAACATTTTAAATGCACTGAGATGGCACATGCCTTGATCTCGTTCCCAGCTCCCCTGCTGCCCTACGGGTTCCCTCGTCTACTTCTGCGTAGGGTGTGGAGGGCGGGCAGGCGCCAGGCATTTCTGAGCATCGTCAGATGGTGCCACATCAGCCTCGGCGCTGACAGGTGCCCAGCACACCTTCCCCCACCTTGCTAATGACATCACACTTCTAACTTCCTTCACACCAAGGCCTCTGAAGCCTTCTTAAACCATGAATGAGCAGAATTTCACAGACTAAACTGTATGGTCTTCATTTGTTCTCTTGTGACTTATTAAGACAACCAAGGTATGAAAAATACTTGTGGTTGCCAAGCAGGAGAAATCTGGAAACGTGGTAAGACCCCAGAACCACCTGCCGATTCCCCAGTCACTTCAGCCGGGGTTTCCCTGCCCCCCATGCTACTTGCCTACCATTTAAGAGCCTGGAGCTTGGTGCATGCCCAGTGGAGGTCTGAGGAATTCGGCTGCAGGGTCCAGGGCCAGACGGTGGGCTACAAAAGCTGAAGCAATGGAATAGGGGGTACAGAGACCCCATCATGGGCCCAGGTGGAGGTAGAGGTCTGTCCGTTGCATTGGTCGTTGGGTCTCCTCATCAGAAACTGCCCAAGTTCACAGGCTCAAGAAGAGAGAGGCCAGCAAGGCCCTCCTTTAGACCAGGGGGCTGAATCTACATGCCAGGACGTAGGCTGCATCCTTGACTTACTCCTGTCCAGACAACACCTATGCACCCCTCAAGACCCTTCTCCCCAGGACTGGTTTTCTGGTGAGTTATCTGTTGACTGGTCAATTATCCACGCACATGTCTGTTTCCTCTTGGATGTCGTGGGTCCCTCACATCTTTTTCTTCCTCCTTTCCTACTGCCTTGTAGAGAGCAAGTGAGCAGCAAATGGATGTTCAGTGAATGAGGGAGGGAATGAATGAATAAAATCGGCCAGTCGACATATACATTAAACTGCTTCATTCAATGCTTCATCCCACATTGAACTTGCACTTCATCCTACAACACTTGACCTTGTTCCACCCACACCGCCCCCTCAGAAGATCAGGAACTGGAAACAGGGCCCACACGACACAGGGAAACCCGAAAACCGGGCTTTACCACCTTCAGGTTGTGGAGCTATGAGAGTGGCAGACTCTTCTAGTTGAACCTGTAATATCTAGTCTCTCCTTCCTTACTAACAAAACCCTTATAATATTGAGGGAGACAATGTGCCCAGATAAAAACTACATTTCCCAGCCTCCCTCACAGATAGTAGCAGCCAATGAGATGTAACACAAAGTTAATGGGTGGGAAACCCTTTAAAGGGACTGACTGAGCCAGCACATGACTTTTGTCCTTTCCACTTTCTCCTCCTTGTGTAGAATGTGGGCATGACGTCTGGAGCTCCCGCAGCTCTCTTAGACTATGAGGCAACTTTGGGGCTAGTAAGTAGCCACCCATTAAGCATGGCAAAGCAGAAAGACAGAAAGACCTTAGGCCCCTGATGGCTACAGAGCGCCCACACCAGACCTGGGTTCCTGCCTCCAGAGTCCTTTTACATGGGAGAAAAGAAAATATCTGTGTTGTTTAAACCACTGTTACTTAGGTTTCCTGTTAGAGGCTGCTGTGGTAAGGAACTCTTTAAGATGGGCTTCAGTGACCCCTGCCTCCTGCTTTCCATGCCCTGTGCAATCCCCTCTCGAGTGTAGGCTGGATCTAGAGACCAGCTTCGAACAAACAGAATATGGTAAAATGATAAGATGTCAATTCTGTAATCAGGTTACAAAAGACTGACTTCTGTCTTGCTGACTCTCCATTGCCTTCTCGGCTTGCACACTCTGATGAAGCAAGCTGCCATGTTGGAGAGGCCCACGTGGCCAGGAACTGTGGGCAACCTCTGGCCAACAGCCAGTGAGGAGCTGAGGCCTCAGCCCAATAGCCCCAAGGAACTGAACCTCATCAACAACTGTACCAGCGAGCTAGGAAGCAGATACTCCCGCAATCGACCACAGCCCCAGTCAACACCTCTTCTGCAGCCTTGGGAGAGACCCTGGAAGCAGAGTGTCCAGCCGGGCTAAGCCCAGACTCTAGCCAGCACAAAGCAGGAGATAAATGTGTGCTGTTTGGGGGATAATTTGTTATGCAGCAGTAGAGAACTGACACAGCTGCCAGTCCTGATTCTAACTAAAATCCTGAGCAGGACCCTCCCCTCCTTTGTCTTTCATCCCCTTGTCAGTAAAATGAGAGCATTGGACTGGGGGATCTCGAAGGCAGGCGCCTGCCATTTTAAAATCCCAGAATCCTGGGCTTCCCTGGTGGTGCAGTGGTTAAGAATCCTCCTGCCAATGCAGAGGACACGGGTTCAAGCCCTGATCTGGGAAGATCCCACATGCTGAGGAGCAACTAAGCCCGTGTGCCACAACTACTGAGCCTGCGCTCTAGAGCCTGCGAGCCACAACTACTGAAGCCCGCGCGCCTAGAGTCCATGCTCTGCAACAAGAGAAGCCACCACAATGAGAAGCCCGTGCACCGCAATGAAGAGTAGTAGCCCCAACTCGCCGCAACTAGAGAAAGCCTGCGTGCAGCAACGGGAGACCCAACGCAGCCAAAAATAAATTAATTTTTTTAAAAATAAAAATAAATAAAAGTACCAATGTAACAAACAAACAAAATCCCAGAATCCTACAACTTACCCAAGGTCATGCCAAAGAGACCCCGGTCAGTCCATTCCCACATGACCGCTTAGTGCTACTTCTTTTGCTCATTGTGACATGATGCTTCAAGGCAGGGAAGAGAAGCAGGACATCCGGTTTCTTCCCATGCCAAGCACGCAGGGCCCTGCACCTCTCACCAGAGGCCTTTCTCCTCTTGGCTGAATGGAGGCCCCAGGCCCAGCAAACCCTGGCAGTAACTCTTGATAATCGTCAAGACGGCTCCCGACCAGGGCCTCCTGATGAGAGATGGAGGTGGCTGGGCTAACATACCATCAAGGTTAGCTGAGCACAGAGAGCAAATGGCTTGGCTAAGCCACTGGTTTTCCAGCTTGTTTCGCTGCTTATGCCATCAGCTATGGGTTGATGCGTGTCCCCCAAAGTTCAGACTAACTCCCAGTACCTCAGAATGTCACCTTATTTTAAAACAGGGTCTTGCACTTCCCTGGTGGCACAGTGGTTAAGAATCCGCCTGCCAGTGCAGGGGACACGGGTTCGAGCCCTGGTCCAGGAAGATCCCACATGCAGCAGAGCAACTAAGCCCGTGTGCCACAACTACTGAGCCTGTGCTCTAGAGCCTGCGAGCCACAGCTACTGAGCCCATGTGCCACAACTACTGAAGCCCGCGCACCTAGAGACTGTGCTCCGCAACAAAGAGAAGCCACCGCAATGAGAAGCCTGCACAACGCAACGAAGAGGAGCCCCCGCTCACCACAGCTAGAGGAAGCCTGCACAGCAATGAAGACCCAACTCAGCCAAAATTAAATAAATAAATAAATTTATAAAAAAAAAACCAAACAGGGTCTTTGCAGATGTAGTCAGTTAAGAGGTTATACTGGTCTCCTTATAAAAAGGGGGAATTTGCACACATAGACACACACACAGGGAGAATGCCAAGTGCAGATGAAGGTAGAGACATCTACAAGCCAAGAAATGCCAAAGGTTGCCAGGAAGCCACCACAAGCTAGAGGAGAGACACGGGACAGAACCTCCCGCACAGCCCTCGAAAGGAATCAACCCTGCTGACACCCTGATCTTGGACTTCCAGCCTTTGGAACTGTGAAAGGATACATTTCTGCTGTTTAAACCACTTAGTCTGTGGTACTTTGTTAAAGCAGTCTTAGCAGACTAATACATAATCTGTACATAACACACCTGCACATACGCGTGCGCACACACACACACACATACACACACACACTCACCCTGGCAATACATTTTGTGCATTACAAAAACATAACCCAAATAGAAATTAAAAGATAAAAAAATAAATACACATACGAGTTCTAATATGTTCTGCAGGTGGGTGCTTACGCACCCCACCTTGGAGCCCATTAGTTTCAGGTGGCAACGCTGGCACTAACCACCGATGTCCCCCCAGTCCTTGCAATCTGGAATCCATGATTCTGACCTCGCGCCTCAGCTCCCTAATTGTTTTCTTGCTGAACTTGATGTGTTGGTAAGGACTGTGCTGGGCAGGGTCTGGGTGAGGGCCCGCCCGCTGACTTCCCATGCGTGCTGGGGTCTGCTGCGGGCTGCTGAGGGCACCAGGTGAGGAGGGGCCTCAGGAGTGCATTCCTTGGATGTTCTCCTCTTCCCCCTCCATCAAAAATAAACCCTGAGGGGACGCGGATGGAGCCAACTTCAGGGCAGGGCGGGGATGTCTGTCTGTTGCACGTGTCAGGATTTCTGGCTCGTTGCCCTTTGCAGCAAGGTCACGGGAGTGCACGTGGTGTCTCCAGGTGTGGAGGGCAGGGGCAGCCTGGGATGGAGGGAGGCGGGGAGGGAGGGGTGGAGAGAGGCAGCCCGGGAATGTGTGCACGCCCATTCCAGAAGCCCCGCCTGACCTTGCTCAGCCGCCCCGTGGCATCCACGCGCAGCTGCCGTAAATGGCGGTCCCCACACAGGGAGAGCTGTGGCATCTGCCAGCCTCACCCCAGCAGGTTGGCCAGCTGACAGACCCCAAGGACCCCTCCTCACGCCCCCAACAGCTGTGGAACCCAAGCAAGGGGGCCTGGCTGCGTAATTCATGGGGCGCCCGGGGAAAAGGAGAATGCAAGCAGAGCCTCTTGTCCAACGTGAGGATTTCAGAACAGCGACAGCCCAAGGATCAGCGAGCATTAACCCTTCTGAGTGTAGGGCCCTGTGTCAGAGCACAGGACACCCAAGAAGCCGGCCCACCTGCTGATGAAAGAGGCCAGTCTGCAGCCTCGATGCTCCACACACCAGAGCTGCCAAATTAACTCTCCCCTTCCCTGCCACACATCCCAGGAGTTGGGGAGGTGGGACGGGGTGGGAAGGTCCTGTTCCAGGAGGCCACTGTGTGCAGAAGAGGTACTCACCTCTTTCGTCTGTGGCATCCGGTTGATGGAAAAGAGTCCCCTAAATAAGGTTTTATAGTAGATAATTGAATGTAGTTACTCAGAAGAAACAATGTGAATGACAATCTAGCGTCCCTCGGCCTGGCCCCAGCCGCAGGGGAGGCAAAGGCATGTGCTCCCCTTGGCCTATCGCCTGTGTCGGTCACCTGCCTGTTGTAGGCCCCTTTGCTACACCTTCAGAACAGAACAATATCTCTTCCCACCTTTATTTTTTTTCTAACCTCCCAGGGTTGTCAAGAACAAAAATACCAGGTCTAAAATCCAGGAGAACTCTACACACATATTAGCGACACCAATAATGATGGCAATAAAGATAATTTCGCTGTGATTGAGTCCTTTCACACGCATGACAAACTTGCCCTTTTCTGCCAAGTCTTCTCCGGAGAAATCCCTGCTGAAATCCCTGCTCCCCGCGAGCACCCTATCGCGGGGCTTCCCTGTGCACCCTGGCCAAGTGCATACTGACCTGAGGGAAGCCCTCCTGCGGCCTCCTGAACGCTGAGAGGTGCCGCGCTCCCGCCGGACACACAGTACCCCAGTCTTTCTGGCCGCTGAGGATTCCCAGGGGGACAAAGACAGAAGAAAACTTTATCGGGCTCATTACAAAAATGTGCTGGCTCATCTGCAGGCAGGATATGGGCTCCAGGCAGAGTGGAGTCGGCCAGCCTGGATGGGCCCCACCTGCTTCCGGGCCTCCCAGCTCCCAGCTGCCCGCCATTCCCTGCTCGCATGGCAGCCAGCCCCTCCAGGATGAGATGACGCCCCCAAAGTTTTGCAATGACTCCCTTTGTTCCTCTACCCCTGGGGCCCCAGGAGCCAAAAGCAGCCTGTGAACGTCAGGCTTGGCTGCTCAGCGGATCAGAGCGATTAGTGCCAGCCACTCCCTGCTAATTGCTGTCCTCAGCAGTGCCAGGCCCTCCCGTCCACTCCTCCGGAGCCCTCTGCCGGCACACAGCCTCCGACTGTTAACAGTGACAGGAGTTGTGTGTCATGGGAACTACAGTGTCGGTGCTGTGAGGCCAACTCGTGCCAGTTATTAATCCATTCACCCAGCTGTAGAGGCCCGTGGCTTCTCCACTGAGTCTGAACCGTTCGGGCAATGCCAGGGAGAGCTATTTCCAAACTACGCCTCACAGGTGGAGAGCTTCACACTAGCGTATCCAGGAGAATTGGGGCGAAGGAGAAAACCTTACTCCTGAAACCCACAGATACTACCAGTGTGTTTCACTGGGAAGAACATAGCGCCATCCAAAGGGCTGCTGGGTCCCTCTCATGCTCTACTATCAACTTCTGCATCTGTAAAGTGGGGTTAATAGCCCTGCCTACTTTCCCACGATTGCTGCGAGGATCAGCTGAGACAAGGAACATCGTAATAACTATGTGAGTGGCTACTGAGAGCTAAGCCTTTAAATGTACTCTGTCCAATCCTCTCTCTAGTCTGTAAGATGGTTCCCATCTTAGAGATGAGGAAACTGAGGCCCAGAAAGGTCCAGACACGATGGCCACAAGTGGGTAAGGGCACACAGACTGGGGCCATGGGACTGCCGTCATGGGGTGCTGAGCCCTTCCTGATGCTGAAATGATCCCCTTCCATGTGTCCTGCTCAGAGACTCAGGCCAGGCTATTTGGTGCCTGCAGGCAGCCGTTGCCTGGAGCAGTGGGCACCGCACCCGAGGGTGGGTGGTCTACCTACAGACAGTTGGGACGCACGAGGTGGCTTAGTGGGAGGACCCTGCCCTGGAAGGGCGAGGGTAATTAGCGAGGCCACCGGACAGGCTCCTGAGCAGGTCTGGACTGTACAGCACAGGATGGGTGGCCAGTCCGTGGACAAGGGAGAGAGGGCAGGCACAAGACAGGAGCTGAGATGTTCTGAGAGCTGGTCCCAGAACTTCCTCCATGTCTTGAGGTCTGCCTATTCCCACCCACGTGTACCTTATAACGTGCAGAATGCTGTGTCTGTCTGACTCCAAGTCTCACTCTGTGACCACTGTTTAAGTTCCCTGGGAGAGGACTGACATTCACACTACGGTATAAATGACTAACACAAGCAGGTTTCAGTGGGGGGCTGGGGGTGGGTGGTAAGCAGTGGCAGAAGCCAAATGGAACTGGAGAGTCTGAAATGGATGTCTCTCTTTTCCCAATTACGGTGCCGCCAGGGGTGCTGGTCATTCTTTTCCCAGTCTCTGGGAAAGCTGGCACCTGGAGGCACCCCCATCCTGATGACAGCATGGTCTCCTGGGCAGCATGGTCCCAGGGAAGGGCAAAGGACTTGGATTCCAGAAAGGGCCACCCAAATCTAGTGGCTCTCCATTAACTAACTATGTGAGGTCAGGCAAGTCACCTCTCTAGGCCAGCGGGGTTTCCCGGTCAATATACAGGCAGGAAAAGGGGCAGGCCCGGCACAGATGGACTGACACTTTTGTCTCCCAGCAGTGCTGCACAGTAGGCCATGGCTGCCCTGGCTTGGGGCCGGTGCTCCGCCCTTTCTGGCATCCACTGTGGCCTCAGAGCAGCAGCTGGGACTGGATTCCAGACTAAATATGGAGCCCCAGCCCAGGCTTCTCCCCACCTGCAAGCCCAGGGCCCAGACCTCTGCGGCCACAGATATCATGCTGCCTGCCCTCCAGCCCACCCGAAACGCTGACTCGCAAACTCTGCACGTGGGCAAAGGCCAGACAAAGGGCAGAGGGCCAGAGCAACAGTGAACTTCCCGAGCAATCAAAAACCCAGCAGTATAAGGCTCTGGCCTGGAAAGGAACAGAAGCAAGCCTGCTAGTTTAAACAACAGACAAGAGTATGAAGCAGTTCACCCCCAGAGCACGTTCATTTCCCAGAGCTGAACAATGACAACAGTTACAAATAAAAATGATGCTGCCTCTGTGAGGCGGCTCTCCCCTCCCCAGGCTGAAATGTATAGTCATAGCTTAAAAGAAGGCTGATAAGACTTCAGTCCTTCACCCCCCCCCCCCACACACACACACACGCGCGCGCACACGCACACACGCGTGCAAAGACAAACCCACTACTGGCAAACTGTTTATTAAAGGGACAGGTCCAACAAGTAGAGTACCGAGTACCGAGTTTCCAACCTAAAATACCCCAGAATGACCCGGTGTGAACCACATCTCATACCCCTCTCTAGCACCGGAGATGGGGGACGCCTGTCACACTGCTGTGGGGTGACAGGTCCCTTGCAAGAAGACCTGCTGGCGTCTTAACACTCCCCACCCCATTGTCACTGTGACTGTATTTGGAAGTAGAGTCTTTGCAGATGTAATCAAATTTGAGGTCATCCTGGCATAGGATGGGCCCTAAAGCCAATGACTCCTGTCCTTGTAAAAAGAGGGAAATTCAGACACAGGGACACTCACAGGGAGAAGGCCACGCGAAGACAGAGGCAGAGAGATTGGAGCGACGCATCTACAGCCCAAGGGAGGCCAAGCACTGCCAGTCACCCACCAGAAGCTTGGAAGGGGCCAGGAAGGATCCCTCCCAGAGACTTCAGAGGAGGCACGGCCTGGCTGGCACCTTGATTTCAGACTTCCAGCTTCCAGAGCTGTGAGAGAATAAACGTCTACAGTTCTAAGCCACCCTGGTTGTGGCGATTTGTTCCAGCACCTGCAGGAAAGGCATACACACACCTGTGAGAGGACCCGCCCCAAACCCCCAGCTGTGAGACCTGAACGTGCCCCTTCCCTGGGCCTTGGTTTTCTTTTCTGTAAAATGTAGAAAGTTGTGCCAGCCAGTCCCTTCCAGCTCTGACCTCCTACCGCAGGTTCCTTGATCTACTAAGCCTCTGGAGGATGATGGGAGGTGGTGGTGGGGAGGGCAGGGGATAGACACAGGGGAGGATGGGGAAAAGCACAGGGTACTCTCCCACTGCCCACGCTGTGCTGAGGATGCAGAAACAGTCAGAGGGGAGAGGCCTACCTTGATAAAGGATATGTCAAGTTCACCTTTGCAAGCCTGCATCCTGCCCTATGCAAGATGGTGGTGCAGTAGAGAGAGCAAAGATTCTGGAGCAAGTCATTCATAGGACAGAGGTTTTCCTTGTCTTAGATTTGCATAAAAGTAATAACGCAAGATCAGGAGAGGGAGAGACTGAAACAGAAGGAACAGTGGAGAGAGTCCTGCAGGAGGCTAGAATGGGGAAGACGAGAGCTTGAGTCAAGATGGAGGCAGAAGAACGAAGACAAGAAGATGCAGTGAGAGTTGTGTGGGCAGCAGCCGGACAGGTCAGTGAGCGTGTTTGTGGGGAAGGGCACGGAGAGGCAGAATGTGCGTCCCGGGTTGTGGGCTTGGGGGACTAGTTCGGTGATAAGAAGGCAAACCAGAGCAGGGGGCGTGGACAAGGACCACGAGCCAGATGTGGGAGGTGCCTGAGGTCAAAGTGTCCAGGAGGCAGTCTGGTGGGCACTGCATTGGGATCAGAGGACAGGCCTGGTGTGGAGAACAGCTGTGATAGTCAATGGCACTCAGGCAACAGCCAGGGTGACCCAAGGGGGCAAGAGGGCCCGGGATGAGGGCAAGTGGGGAAGGGGCTGGGACGGGGCCCCAGGAACCCCCATCTGATAGGCCACAGAGAACAGGTCCCTGTGGGAAAATGTGGAAGACGAAAAAGGCGTGGGGGGCAGAGGCAAGCGGTCGTGGGAACCAAAGGCAGCAGGAGTTGGGGGAAGGGTCCCCGTAAGTTCAGGCTCCTGTCACTGCTCCCCAGAAGGCAATGAGGTCCTTGATGCCTTGCCCATTTCCAGGTCTCGCCAAGGAGACACATAAATGGTTACTGAGGAAGGAGAGAAGGAAGAGATGCAATGAGCCATGATACTGACTTAACCACAGTTTCCCACTGTCAAATGCACACATGCTTTCTCATCATAGACCCTGAGGACGCCCTTCAGTAAAACACAGAAGGGGGACTGGGGGACTTCCCTGGTGGCGCAGTGGTTAAGAATCCACCTGCCAGTGCAGGGGACACGGGTTCGAGCCCTGGTCCGGGAAGATCCCACATGCCACTGAGCAAGTAAGCTCGTGTGCCACAACTACTGAGCCCACGTGCCACAACTACTGAAGCCTATGTGCCACAACTACTGAAGCCCGCACACCTAGAGCCCATGCTCTGCCACAAGAGAAGCCACCACAACGAGAAGCCCGCAATCGCAACGAAGAGTAGTCCCCGCTCGCTGCAACTAGAGAAAGCCCATGTGCAGCAACGAGGAACCAACACAGCCAAAAATTTTAAAAAAAAAAAGGAGAGAGAGAAGCGGGATTGGTTCCATTGAAGTATTTCTTCTTTTGGGCAGTCAGAGCATAACTAAGGTAGACATTTGGTGAAATGGAAAAACATATGTATAGAACTTTCCATTGTTTTTACATAATCCAGACACTAAAGAAAAAATAAAGCTGAACTGTCTTAAATATGTCATAATCTTTTTGTGAAAAAGAAGAAAAATATAGCTAGAACTGGACTCATAGACATTTGGAGTTGAGAACAACCTATAAGTTTATCTAGTCACAGACTCTCATTTGACTGGTGAGAAAAGTGAGGCCCGTCAAGTGAGCTGGCTTGCCCCGAGTCACAGGTCACGTCAGTAATTAGTAACTAAGTCAGGACTAGTCCCCTTCCTCCTCCCTGGCTTCCACTGCTGCAACACAAACCAAAGCAAGGCTAATAACCTAGTTCTAACTCCATTCAAAACACTGCGATGCCCACGTCTGAAGTTTGGGAAGTTCCATTATATTGATAGTAAAAAGTGTACCATTCAATGGCTTGGAGGGTTTTTTTTTTGTTATTTTCAAAACTGCCTCAGTTCAGTTGCCTAACACTCAGAGTGGCCACACAGAGTGGTGTAGGCTGTGTGGACTGTGTAAGTTGTGCAGCTGTGCTCTGGACAGGGTGCCTGCCTGAGGAAGCCAGAACGGGCTGAAACCCGCTATGTGCCATTCACCAAGCCCTACGCTTAGGAACTGAGCTGTGTCTGCAGGCGAGGGGCACTTTCCCTAACTCTCCCAAAGAGCACTTTGGGGACGGGCCAGTGATGACCTGGGGCCACTCTGGAGCTAATTTAATCTGTTCCAAGCCTCCGAGTCTAGGTAGAGATGAGTACCTTTTAAAATCTAGAAATCAAGGCCTTAACCTATAAATTAAGACCTCTAACTAAAAGAAAAATACATCAATAGAAAAACTGAGCGAAGAGCATGAAAAGTAAATTTACAAAGGAAGAAATATAAATGGCCTATAAAAAAATGGCCTGAAAAATCTTCAAGTTCACTAGTAATCAAAGAAATGCAAAGGCAAATGGGATATAATTTCATACCCACCAAATCTGGAGGAGTGGAAAGGAACACCGACACCCAGTGTTGGGGAAACTGGTATCCTCACACTCAGCTAATGGGGATGAAGGTGGGTACAACCTGTCTTCTCTAGGGCCATTTGCCCAGATATTAAAAACCCTTTAATGTGTGCATACCTAGGAATAAAAAATAAATCAGTCAAGAAAATAACCAAAGATGTCTTTGACATTCACCTACAGGTATGTCTCTAAGGAAAATAAGAACAGAGGCCACACCCACAGGTCAGGCATCTTCCTTCAAGCCATTAGCTCTTGGAGTCAGCATAGGTAACACCACCACAACACTCACAAATGAGAGTCCACCCAAAGGGAGAAATACCTGCAGGCTGTTATTGTCTTTTTCTAACTCAGCTATAAAGAGTCATGCAGTTGAGACAGGAAAAGGAAGCATGAAGGAAAGAGCGTATGAAACAGAAAGAGAGCATCACTGAGAAGCAGGAGTTCTCAGCAGCTGGGTCATCTGCTCTGAGGCGATTCTGTCCCTGAGAAGTGGAAACAATGGTCAGTGTCCCTTAGCAAAGTCCCAGGGAGCCCCTCAAGGCTGGAGAAGATTACATCTCTTAGATGCTCTAGCCCTGCCAAGGGATGGGATGAAAATCCCACAGGTCCTTGTCCACAGCTTTGTGCCCTAAAAGTATGGCTTTGAAGAGATGGACTCTTCAAAGCAAGCCTTTGAGGATGGGCCGTCCGCCAAGTCTGCAAGGGAGCCAGTGCTGGCATCTTGCCCAGCAGGTCACCCCCCGGGGGTGTGGGTGGTGTATGTGTCCAGGCTGTGTTTCCAGGTTCCACCCAACCTCACAGAAAGCCATGGGGTCCCCTGCTGGGCCCCAGCAATGCCACACACGGGCACTCTGTGAACTCCCCCAAGGCTGGCACTGGCTGGGAGCGAGTCTGCATTACCCCAGGGTCCCAGGAGGGGGTGAGAGAAGCCCAGGCCAAGTGGGAGCTTTCTTTAAAGGTAACTTTTTATCTTCAGCAGTCAAATGGTATTTGTTCTGTTCTCCATGCCTTTGTTTATTTCAACAGCAAGACAGACTTTTTTTTTTGGTACAATCTTCAAATGCTGTTGAAGATTGTACTCCAAACAGAGGTACCACTTTGATCCTGCAGCTCGGTCTGGCCCTGGTACGGGAAGCTGTTTTAGGTCTGAGAAATCTAACAACAAGTCATTCCTGCTGCTCCCTGAGCCCTGCTCCCCACACAGGCCCCACCTCTCCGAGGGAAACTGCAGCGAATACAAGACACATGAGGACCAAACGGGAGAGGTGGTCTCTGTCCCCTGAACAGGTGCCTTCCATCCTCACTAGCCTCACTAATATGATTTTAGAACCCCCGATGATCTTCCGGCATGATCTTTATTTTGATCTTGGCAATGGTTACACGAATATAAACATTTGTCAAGATCCCTCAGGCTATGCACTTAAGATTCATGCATTATCCTGCATATAAATTATACTCCAGTAAAGTACTATTACTATTAAGAGTGGGGGAAAAAAATTGATGGCTACAGGAAGCATGATCTGCAAACCAAGTGGTACAGAGCCAGGTTCTTGGCCTTGGAGACTGTCAGAGATGGAGGATCTGGGAAAGAGCTGGTGGGGGGCTGGGAGCAGGTGGGCCTGCACTGAACATCACCAGAGTGGGATCAGGTCTCAACCCCACCCCAGACGCGCCTGGGCAAGTCACCATCCCTCTCTTGGTCTCTGTTTCCTTATCTATAAATTGAAGAAATGGGCTAGTTCCATAAAAAAAATACAGATTCTTGGGCTTTGTCTTGCGATGTGAGTCCAGGGAACAGGAATCTGCATTTTGATAAGCTCCTTGGGTGAGACTAATGCTCTTCGGCGTCCAGGACCAATATTTGGGAATTGTGGACAATGTGCTTATAAAGGTTCTGACCTCCAGTGGTAACAATCCCTGCTTCTTTGTGGAAAGAACAGCGACATAGGGACAAGAGAAAGGTGTAAATATATAGGATGATCAGAGTTGAGTGACACAGGCTTCTCACCTTACATTCTCCATTCAAGAGCCTAAACCCAGACTTTAAATCTCAAAAGGGTGACCGTATACAGTTGCGCAGTTTGTGTACTGCTCAAAGACATCTACGCAAGACAATGAGTGAAGGCTGAGAGTCAGTACATATTCCATTTGTCAGACCATGTGCCCTGAAGCAAGGCTGCAGCCACCTGGGGGAGGGGCAAGAGGGAGGGGTTGCTTTCTACAAAATTCATCCAAGATAAGGGATGCCTTTTCCTAATTCTGACAAAGGCACTGCATAAGTTAGTAGTGTCTACAGAAAGACCAGCATCAGAACACATTCATGTTCTTTCGACATGTGTTTTCAGCCCTAATTCCCTAAAGACAAGATAAGTGACTTGATACTCAGGACCTGTCCTGCCTTTTTCCAGCAGTCCACAACTTTGTCCTAATGTCACCTGCCCTTCCACAGACATTCCTCGCCTGTCCTCCATGCTTTGGTCAAGCTGTTGCCACCACCTACCAAACTTCTCCCTGGTCAGCGATCCAGTCATTGGCGCCTTCTGCAACCCCTCCAGGTGAATTAATCCTCCCACCAAGATCCTGTGCCCAGCACAGGGGATGGGGCAGCTAATGAGACAGGCGTGTTCCAGGCCCTCACAGACCTTATGATCCTGTTGGAAGACGATTAAGACACTAATTACAATAAAGTGTGAGTAAGGAGAGTGTGTAGCAGTGGGCACGCTGTCTGTTCATTACAGAACTAGTATGGCGTCATCTAAAAATAGTCCAACCCCCTCCCCCGCCGATCTGCAAGTCTAGAGACAATGCAACCTGAACTCAAAGCTCTCCTGGGGCTTCCCTGGTGGCGCAGTGGTTGAGAGTCCGCCTGCCGACGCAGGGGACACGGGTTCGTGCCCCGGTCCGGGAAGATCCCACATGCCGCGGAGCGGCTGGGCCCGTGAGCCATGGCCGCTGAGCCTGCGCGTCCGGAGCCTGTGCTCCGCAAGGGGAGAGGCCACAACGGTGAGAGGCCCTCGTACTGCAAAAAAAAAGCTCCCTTGGATCTGGTATCACTCTCATCCCTATGATGCCTAAATACTTCACACTCTTAAGAAGATCAAGGTAACAGAGCATTCATTAAAATTTTCTGCAGCATCTAATTCTACAGACTATCAGTTGGACATAAATTCTTTTCCCTGGTCCACCTCTCTGTCCTTCCTCGCCTAAGAACCTCTCTGGCCGGGGCTCCAAGCATGGCTGGCCGCAACAGCTAGTGAGGGAGACTCTCCCTAGGGCCGGGTGGGAGGCGGGGGGCCAGCCACACCCGTTGTTGGGCTGTGCGCAGGCCCCACCCAGTCCTGCTGTCCAGCTGCCCCGAAGGTGGGCATTTCCTCTCCAGCACTTTCCTCTCTCCTCTCTTACCCACCATCACAGGCAAGGCTGGAGAGGGAGCGAGGGGCAGGTCCTCGGCCTACTGGAGGTGCTGACACACATTCACCCAGCTCTAAATGGGCACAGTCACAATCAGTGAGATTCAGCAGTGACAGCGCCTGCTCTTCTGAGACAGGGTGGAGCCGTGTGGGCAGGAGTGTAGGGGCTGAAGCCACGGGACTGGGATCTGAGTCCAGGCTCTGTCCTGTACTAGATGTGCCACTTCAGGAAAATCACTTAATTCTCCATTGCTTCCGTTTCCTTACCGGTAAGATGGGGCCAACCCATGGGGTTACTGCAAGGACTAAATCAACTAGCGTCGGTAAAATGCTTAGCACGCAGTAACCGCTCAAATGGTGATATTATCTCCACTAGTCCCAATACTCCAAGTGACCACGTTATTACCTGCAAGAGTACTGGTCCTCCTAACCCCCCCATCCTTACCACAGCTACTGTTCGATAACATGCTGCCTGGGAGGCCATAAGGTAAACAGACTGTCCCTGTGCCAGGAAGCACACAGCGCGCGGCAGGCAGGCGCACCTGACCCAGCACGCCTCAGAAGCCCATCCAAGGCACAGAGGGGTCCCTGACGCAGGAGGCACAGCACGGAGGCCTCGAGGACCACACAGAATCAACACCGCTCCCAGGCGCCTCCTCCGCCAAAGGTCTTTCAATCTCGCCCCTTCCTCTTTGCTCCTACCGATGTCTTTACGTCATCCACGCTGCCATCAACTCTCTGTGCCACCAAGGCCAGCACCTGATGATAGCCTTGGTGGCGCCGGCAGCTGGGGCAGAGAGCTGCCCCGGGTCCCAGGACTCTGGGACCCAAACCTCTACCTTGGGTCCCAGGACTCATCCCCAAACAGCCCCATAAGCTGTCAGTGGGTCTTTGTACAGTCTTATCATGGCTCCCCATTGGGCAGAGGGTACAGGCTCTACCTCCCACTCGGAGCCCTGCCCCCGCATGCCCTGGCCCCGCCTCCTGCTTCTGGGAAGCTTCATTCTGGGGCCTTTCTCCTCCTGGCCTCTCAGATGCCAAGTCACACCAGACATCTCTGGGAGAAGAACAATGATACCCTTTCCCTCCAAAATGGGTCCCCCTCCTCCCATCTCTAAATCCCACCCCCATCCCGCAGGGCCACTGCACCCACCTCAGACACAAGGCCTCCCCTGCCCTGCTCCACCCTGACCTGCCACTTCCCTAAAAGTCTCCAGCACTTATTTCCCAAGCACACCCTCTGCCACGTAATCATACCTCTCTTCCTGTGTGGAGCCTTACCTCCTTCCCGTCTGCCATTTTTTCTCCCAGCGACAGGTAATAACACCTTGTTGGGTACCAGGTACTTAACCTAAAGCTCAATCAACACTTGCAGGAGGGACACACCCTCTAGCTTTCCAGCCCCACATGAGCAATAAAAAGAAAGAAATGAGGTAAGGGGCCGCTGGCTGCCTGACCCCAGGAAGCAAGCTGGATGGGAGCCCCGTCCTCCCAGACACTTGCTTCACTCCATTTTTGCCAACAGAGAAAGCATTCCCTCCCCTCGCGGGCTGCTCTTTATTCCTGGTCTGCTTGCCTCAGAGGAAATGCCAGTGGTGACAGAAATGCCAGAAAGTCTGCAGGAACCCAGCAAGGAGAGGGGAGCCTCCGGATTCAACCCAGGCGCAGGCAGCTGAAAAGAACAGAAATGGGAAGAAAAGCTCTTGGAACGTGGAGATGAGGGGGGCAGGGCTAAACTAAAGCCCCCAAGCCTAAGGGGGTGGCAAGAATTATTTTTGCAAATACAAGGAGCAAAGTGTAATTTCGGATGCAGGGCTAGTAAGTTATGCAATTGTACTGGATCTCAGGATTTTTCCAAAAGATCGAAATATTTTTACAAAAAAATCAGCTGCAGTATTTGTGAAAACGGAGTATTGCTGTCTCACCTTCTCTCACTGTGAAATGGGAAATTTATGAAAATAAATGAGAGAGCTGCTGCTGGCACGATGCTGAAGAAGGAATGTGTGATAGCATGGCAAACTCATGGCATTTATACGAAACGTGCAGAATAGGCAAATCTATAGAGAAAGAAAGTTGATTAGAGGTTGCCTGGAGCTGAGGGAGTTGGGGAGAAATGGGAGTACAGGAGGGGATGAAAATGTTCTGGGTGACGAGGTTCTAGAAAATGATGTCTCTAGAAAATGTTCTAGATAGTAAGTGATGGTTGCACAACATTGTGAATATATTCAAAGTCACCTACTTTTTTTTTTTTGGCCGCATCACACAGGATCTTAGTTCCCTGACCAGGGATCGAACCCACGCCTCCTGCAGTGGAAGCGTGGAGTCCTAACCACTGGACCGCCAGGAAGTCCCCAAAGTCACCTACTTTAAAAGGGTGGATTTTGGGAATTCCCTCTCCGTCGCCGCTCTCTGGTCCCCAGGCAGGGACACGTCAGATCCCATTTTACCCACACTCCGCGCCTCCAGTGGACAAGGAAGTGTTTATCTAGAGCCACGATTTCTTGTTGCGGTCTTCTCCTCATAGCTCTAACCTCAAGTGTCTGAGAGGCTGTCTGAGTGCCCAGGCGGGTCTGTCACCATGACACGGGGGCTCTGGCAGATGCCTCTCCTCCTGGGTCACTGTGGGGAACGGAGGCCATGACCCTGACAGCCCATCTAGGCCTTACAGAGGTCCTCTGGTCACACCCACTTTCCGGTGCATTGCCCAAGCAGGAACAGTGATTCCACTTCACTAACTCCCCTCAAATCGCTCTCCTGGGGGCTCCGTGAGCATGTCTGCTGTGGCGGCGACATGAACTGCTCTTATCACACAGGCCACCCCAGCGGCTCTCACGGTGTTAAGAATAATTAGTAATTTCAACATTTTAGAATATCATCCCCTGGATAGAGAAAGCCAGAAACCAAAACCACACAAAAGACAAGGCTTGAAATTCCCAAGCACCAAGCTTATGAAGTAGAATAGGGAATTAGAGTCTAAACAGAAGAATTTTACAAGGCGCATCTGAGCAGACCAAATCCTACCTATGTCCTTCTTCCTTTGTTTCCTTTGTTTATGTCACATTCTGGACTTGGGCCTCCAGGGGACTGGTTTTTTTTGTTTGTTTGTTTGTTTTTCTTTTTGCAGTACGAGGGCCTCTCACTGTTGTGGCCTCTCCCATCGCGGAGCACAGGCTCCGGACGCGCAGGCTCAGCGGCCATGGCTCACGGGCCCAGCTGCTCCGCGGCATGTGGGATCCTCCCGGACCGGGACACGAACCCGTGTCCCCTGCATCGGCAGGCGGACTCTCAACCACTGCACCACCAGGGAAGCCCGGGACTGGGTTTTATTTGGTACTGGAGACAGTGTCAGCGATTAAACAGTTATGCCTCCGCTGGCACCGTGAATCTGGAACCGAGAAGAGTCTCTGTCCAGAGGTGGCGTTTCGCCTACTCATTCTGGCGTTTGTGCTGACAGAGGTACCGAGCTGCACAGAAAGAGGACTCGGAAAAAGAGGCTCGGGGGGAGGGTGCCAGTGAGATGTGGGGAGGCAGGCAAAGGTCCGAAGATGAAAGGCAAGGCCCACCTCAGGAAAGGCCATAAGGTACCAGTAGGCCCAGCACCACCTCAGTTACTGTAAGATGCTTATGCCTTTTTGGCTTCTCAAGTAGAAATGGTCAGGCCAGAGGAGAAGGGGAAAACACCACGCTGTATTAAGTGCTTCTCTCCTGGGCTGGCGGCTGACCCGGAAAAGCCCCAAAGGCCACTTGTTCGCCCTTCCAAAGGTCAGCACTGCCCTGGGCAGCCTCAGCGCGAGTGACCGCACACTCACAGCTCTCACAAGGCAGGCCCACCCCTCAGCACCCGCTCGTGCCAGGGCAGGCAGGCAACACCTGGGTGTCCTGAGTGCTGGCACTGCCGTCCAAGGTCAAGGAGGGACAATCCACAAACTGGAATTATTCTTCAGCGAGTTCAGCACATACGTTTCTCTAGCTCGGGCCCACCTGGCACATGCCCTGGGCCCTCCACAAATGTTTATTTTTGGCTCCCTGTGGTGAAAAAAGCAAGACTGGCACTGGAAAAGCACTCTCATTTGCTAAGGCCTTAATCCAGGCAAAAGCCCTTCCTTCCACAGCTTACCTTGGAGAGAGGAGACTCCATAAGCAGTTGCTTTAACTACTTGCGCTTGGGGCTAGGGCCACAACCCAGCGCAAACGTGTGCTCAGAGCAGCATTTCTAGAAATGCATGCCGGGCAGGGACCATTTGTGATAGTCATGGCCTGGGGGGCGGTGGGCAGGGAACATCCCAGGGGAGTAGAGCCAGACCAAGAGGCTGGGCCTCTATCAACCATCACTGCCCTGTCATGGGTGCGGAGGGCTCCTCAGCAGGGCACTTGGGTAAATTAAACGTGAAGCTGACTGCTTCTCAGGCTCGGAGGATCTCACACCAGCACTCACAGCTCTACTCACAGTGCAGTGCTGTGATCCCACTGTATCATCAACCCCTCAGAGGCAAAAGAAAAGTGAAAATTAATCTAATTAGAGTCAACAGTGTTCACAGTAAGGAAAATTCTGGTATTTTGCCAAGCGTCTCTCTTTCCAGCCAGCTTCGTGGGCAAAGGGCACGGGGTTTGGAGCCTGGAGGGCCTAAACTGGAATTCTGGTTGTCACTCAGCTGTATCACCATGGCACAACTGTCCAAGGGGCAAAAGTGTCACTGCCTTATAGAACCGCTATGTGGGTCCATGAGAAAAGATATAAAAGCCATGAAGCCCCTGATGGATATTAAACACTCAGCAAGTTTTCCTCTTGTCCCTCACGGACTCAAGTCCTACCCACCTACCCACCTGGTGGCCTACTTGGACATCTCAGGAGGAGGACCCAGGACCTGTCTCCTGCACCCCCAGATCCTGCCCTCAGCAGCAGAGGCGGGACTCTTGTCTGGGGTTGGGAGTTCCAGGGAGGGAGGTTCCAAAAACCCTGGCACACCTAGCTGGAACACCTCTCACAGCTATTATTGTCTTATCTCATTTGGACCTGGGCCTGGCAGCAGTATTTCTATTATCCCCATTTTAGAGATCCAGAGAAGGAGTAGGTCTTGGGCTAAGTCACAAAGGAAGTTATCCCAAGAGCGGGGTCTCACAGTCCAGCGCTCTAATAAAACGACTAATATTTATTGAGTATCCAGACATTCTACTACATTCCCTATAGGGATGGAAGTGTCCACACTTCGCGGTGTGCAACTGGACGCTCAGCAATGCAGAAGTGACGTGGTGCTCTTTCCAGGCCTAAGACTGAAGAAGACCTGGGAGCTTTCACATTCGTGTTCTGAGGGAGGACAGCCACCTTGAAATAAGGCCACATCCACTGAGACCACCATGTTGGAGGGAAACCCAAGCTAACCCCAGGAGGATTCTCTCTCCCTCTCTCTCTAATGGTTCTGCTTGTCTGAAGAATCTGCCTAGCACAGGTTTCTCAACACCATGAGCCAAATATGATTTGCCTTTGACCGCTTAGTCTGCATAGCGTCCTGCTCAGACTCTCCAAAGGAAAAGACTGGGGACTTCCCTGGTGGCGCAGTGGTTAGGAATCCGCCTGCCAGTGCAGGGGACGCGGGTTCGAGCCCTGGTCCGGGAGGATTCCACATGCCGTGGAGCAGCTAAGCCCGTGCACCGCAGCTGCTGAGTCTGCATTCTAGAGCCCGCGAGTCACAACTACTGAGCCCACATGCCACAACTACTGAAGCCCGCATGCCTAGAGCCCGTGCTCCGCAACAAGAGGGGCCACCACAGCGAGAAGCCCGCGCACCGCAAGGAAGAGTAGCCCCCGCTCACTGCAACTAGGGAAAGCCCGCGCACAGCAACGAAAACCCAACAGAGCCAAAAATAAATAAATTTTTAAAAAAAGGAAAAGACTGAAAACCACCAGAAACGGGGGATGGGTGAATAAACTAGTATATAGCCATATGATAGAATATTATACACTTAGATAAAAACAAGGAGGATCGCTGTGTACTGATAGAGAAAGCATCTACAGAATGTTCTGTAAGGTGAAAGGGAACAGGTACAGAATCACATTTTCAGTATGGTCCCTTTGATGTAAGAAAGGGGAAAAATCAGAATGTATTCCTTATAGTGCATGAAAAAATACTGAAAGGAAAAACAAAATATTATTGAAAGTGGTACATATTATAGTTGTGTTTTTTTAAAAAACAGTTCTTTTACTGATATATATTGATTTATTATTTATGAGTGAAATAATATAGTGTCTGGGATTTGCTTCAAATAATCCAGGGATAGGAGAATGGACACCGCAAAAGAATCAAGCTTGGTGGTGAGACGATAACTGAGGAAGCTGGGTGGTGGGTACACAGTAATTCGTTAAACCATTCTGTCTACCTTTACATCTTTTGGAATTTTTAATAATAAAAGTTTTTTCAAAAATTGTTACCTCCAGGGAGGGAGTAGGGCAAGAAGGAAGGGACAAATGGGTAGGGACAAAGTGAAAACAATATTTCCATACTTCACAGATCGTATCACCTTTTTTTTTCTTTTAATTATTGAGGTGAAATTCACATAACATGAAATTAACCATTTTACGTATTTTTTTTTATTATTATTATTATTTTTTGCGGTACGCGGGCCTCTCACTGTTGTGGCCTCTCCCGTTGCGGAGCACAGGCTCCGGACGCGCAGGCTCAGCGCCCATGGCTCACGGGCGCAGCCGCTCCGCGGCATGTGGGATCCTCCCGGACCGGGGCACAAACCCGTGTCCCCTGCATCGGCAGGCGGACTCTCAACCACTGCGCCACCAGGGAAGCCCCCGTTTTACGTATTTTAAATTGTACAATTCAATGGCACTTAGTACAGTCACATTGCTGTGTAACCACCACCTCTAACTAGTTCTAAAACATTTTCATCACACCAAAAGAAAACCCAGTGCCGATTAAGCAGTTCCTCCCTATTCCTGCAACCTCCCCACCCCTGGTAACCACCAACCTTCATCCTGTCTCTATGAATTTACCTACTCTGGATATTTCATATAAATGGAATCACACAATATGTTACTTTTGTGCCTGGCTTCTTTCACTTAGCATAATGTTTTCAAGGTTCATCCAAACTGTAGCAGGTATCAGTGCTTCGTTCCTTTTTACAGCTGAATAATATTCTACTGTATGGATACACCACATTTTGTTTATCCATTGATTGGTTGGTGGACATTTGGGTTGTTGCCAAAGCATACCTTTTCATTTTGTCTTTATTTTTTAACGGTGTAAGTGTATTACTTCTTCAAATTTTTTAAATTACATTTCCATTAGATAATCAGTGTGGACCATAGAGAAGGCAGGATGAGAACACAGGGTAGATTCATTAAAAAGTTAGGAAGCTTGGCAAGAACACAGTAAGAAAGCTTTCAAAACTGTAAAAGGAAAAATGGATAAGTTATAATTACTTGTATTTGGGGTATGTGGTTTTATCACATGATTTATAATTCTTTCGAGCATGAAAGAATTCCTTGAGAACCTATTTAGGGTAAAGCACTGGGAGAGTGGGCGATGAGTCGGGGCTGGGTTGGGAGATGGGGACGGACTGTGAGGGTCTCCACCCCAGGTTGGAACCAAGCCAAGGTGTGATGACATCTATTCACTGTCACCCGATGACCAAGTTGTACATCTCACCAGCTAAGGGGAGGGCTTGGGCTTCTACTTCCTGCATCCACCCAGAGCACTCAAAACCCACGAAGCACTGGGCAGTTAGGGGAGTGGAAGCTTCCTGAAGGACCAAGGACAGCCCACCTTGGGGCCCTGGGGAGAGTTAGGGGCACTTTCCAGGGAGGTGGCTTGTGGGGCAGGGCAGCCAGTGGCATTCTGTTTCCTGTTTTGTGCACTGGGCCCCTGATGAAGGATTATTTTAAAGAGCTCCATCTGTTGCTTTAAAACAAAAGGTCTGTAAATACTATTTCGGGAGAAAGAGCTCTGGGTTTGGAGTCAGAAGACCCAGTTTTAGTTACAGCTCTGACCCTGAGTGGCTTACCTGTCCATCTTCCAGATAGAAATAATAATTCTTGCCCCTCCCTGTATCTTGGAATATTAGGTGGTCCAGAGATAATTAAGGCTTTGAGCTCTTCAGAAGAAAGATGTCTGGAAACACAAGGGGATATTATGATTCCTGCGGCTTGGGTGGGTGGGGTGGAGTCTATGAGAGAAGTCAGTACATATAATTGAGCTCAGAAAAGTCATTTAATCTTCTAGACTTTACCTAGAGGGAGAGGAAGAGTCTGAGGAGCTAAACAAACTGTAAATCAGGGACGTCCCTGGTGGCGCAGTGGTTAAGAATCCGCCTGCCAATGCAGGGGACACGGGTTCGAGCCCTGGTCCGGGAAGATCCCACATGCCGCGGAGCAACTAAGCCCGTGTGCCACAACTACTGAGCCTGCGCTCTAGAGCCCGTGAGCCACACCTACTGAGCCCGTGCACCACAACTACTGAGCCCACGTGCCACAACTACTGAAGCCTGCGCGCCTAGAGCCCGTGCTCCGCAACCAGATAAGGCACCACAATGACAAGCCCACACACCGCAACAAAGAGTAGCCCCCGCTCACCGCAACTAGAGAAAGCCCGCGCGCAGCAACGAAGACACAACGCAGCCACAAATAAAAATAAATAAAATAGGGCTTCCCTGGTGGCACAGTGTTTGAGAGTCCGCCTGCCGCTGCAGTGGACGCGGGTTCGTGCCCCGGTCCAGGAAGATCCCACATGCCACGGAGCGGCTGGGCCCGTGAGCCATGGCCGCTGAGCCTGCGCATCTGGAGCCTGTGCTCCGCAACGGGAGAGGCCACAACAGTGAGAGGCCCGCCTACCGCAAAAATAAATAAATAAATAAATAAAAATAAATTTATTTTAAAAAAACCCCTGCAAATCACCACCACAAACCTCCATTTATATAGTTATGTATAGTCTATTGACTCATTTGATCCGTGTCACAAATCTTTTGGAGAACGATTATTCCCTTTCTTAAGATGGAGAAACTGAGGCTCAAAGAAATAAACGGCTTGTCTAAGTATGAAGTGGGGCCAGGCCCCCAGCCCATGCACAGTCCTGCTATTCTCTGAGTCCTCTGGGCTTACTGATGACTAATCAGAAGTAGAGTTCCCCCTGCGTCTTGTCACATTCCTCTGCCCGGTCAGCAGCATCTCCTATGTGCCACAGGGCTGAGTGCCACAGACAGAAATGGAACACAGAGCCACACCCTCAGGGAGCTGCTCGTCCTCCTTGGCTCCCTGCTACAACACGCCACGGCAGAGGCTGCTAGTTGCTTAATCAATATATACTCTCCCATTCCTCTTTACTAACAGAACCTTGGGTAAGTGCTCAGCTGAAAAACATTTCCCAGCCTCCCTTGCAGATAGGGGTAATCAATGAAAACTGATTCCAGTTCCTCCTCCTTCTTCCCAGAATGACCCTGTGTGATGGCTGGTACTCCAGCAACACTGTTGGACCTTGAGTGACCTTGAATAAAAGGGCCACATGCAGAGGATGGTGGTACAAAAAGATGGAAGTAGCCTAAGGCCCGTGGCACCAGCGTACCAACTTCGGCCAGCCTACCTCCAGGCCTCTTTTATGCAAGAGAGAAATAATCTCTATCTTATTTAAGCCCTGGTTATTTCTGATGTCTCTTACTAACCAATACTCATGGTTTGATTCCTCTGAGTTTATATACCCTAAACAACAAAGGCTGCCAGGCTCTGAAGAGTTCTGCATTGGCATGAAGGGACACACAGGCATCACAGCCCGGAAAAGAGCCAGGCGACTCAGTGTGAAGGGCAAGGAGGCCATCCAAACCTCACAGCAGAATCAAAGAACAAATCCTCCAACCTGGATGCCAACGAGGCGACTGAATGAGCCCTCAGAGCACCAGGTATAGGGGGGAGGTGTTGGGGCTAAGGGCAGGCTGTGTCCAGACTGCCCAGCACTGTGGTCCCTCGAGCCGAAGGCATCTGTCACAGGATCTCTTGCCCCAAAGTGCAAGAAAAAAGCTGGGGCAAGGTCTGGCTTACTCACCTCCACCTGTGTGTCCTTCACACTCTGGCCTCTGCTCAACACTCCAGCCCCATTCCTCCCCTCCCTCCACTCTTCCAAGTTTGTGTCCCCAGATGACCCCGAATGATGCCCACACAGGCACATTCTCACTGCCAGACCTTTGCATATAATGTCCCTCCTGCCTTAAACACTCCTGTCCCCACCTGCTGGCCAAACTAATTCCCCTCCCTGTGTCCTTTCATTTAGTTCTCAACTTATTCACCACTCTCATAAAGCAACTTCCCTGACTCCCCAGGCTTGGACAGGCTCCTCTCCGGGGACTCACACGGTGCCCTGGGCGTCTCCCTCCACCCTGTGTGTGAACATCTGCCTCTTCCACTCGTCTGTGCAAGCCTTCAGGGCAGGGACAAAGCACTCAACTTCGAAAATTGGTTTTTAAGCCTCTCTGGCCAGGTGAGACTACCGCATGGCCCTCTGTACACAGCACAGTTCCAGCATGCAGTAGGTTCTTAATAAATATTTATGATGGAAGGACAGAATCTGATACCCAACAAGCAACTGACTTTATTAAACTCCAGTTTCCTCTGCCCTGGGTGACAAGTGTTCTTTCTCCCGGTAATGTTCAGCTTCTACGCTCTAAGAATCATGACATGCTTCCCTGCAAATGGATCCTGGTTACACATGCTCTCCCCTCTAAGGGGCGGAGAAGGGCCTCGTTCTGATCTTGGCTTCCTCTCCCAGTCCCGGGCAATGTGCTCCATTTACACGGAGGACTAAGAATCAGTCAACTTGGCCACGTCTGCAGCTGTAGTTAAGAGTGAATGTTTGCAGGTTGAAATCGCTAACATCAGGTTTGGACAACACTCAATATGGCCTATGTCCCCTTGCCCTCTAAACTAACCAGGGTCCGCTATCACTGCCCTCAAGTGACAGAGGTCAAGAAGGACGAGGTTGGGTTGCTGCCAGCACAGACTCAACGCTGGCTCATAGGACAGCAGGACAGATGCCCCGGCCCCAGGCAGGAGCGGGGTGGTCAGTGCTGCCTTCCCCCAAGCCTGGTCAGATCTCTGCACATGCTTACTTAGAGCGGAAGGCACAGGAGACTCACCAGCGCCTCCGCTGCTCTAATGGTCAACTGTCCTAAACTGAACTGGTCTTTGCAAGAGGAAGGTTCAGCAGACTTTTAATTACAGGTTGTCTCTCCTGCCTTTAATGGCTAGGCTCTGAAAATGTACTACTTTAATCACATGGTGTTAAATCACTTTTTTTAAGTATACCAGTGAGGGTGGGTATTTAAAGGAAACCTGGGCTTCTCTGGTGGCGCAGTGGTTAAGAAACCACCTGCCAATGCAGGGGACATGGGTTTGAGTCCTGGTCCGCGAAGATCCCACATGCTGTGGAGCAGCTAAGTCCATGCGCCACAACTACTGAGCCTGCGCTCTAGAGCCCATGAGCCACAACTACTGAGCCCATGAGCCACAACTACTGAAGCCCATGTGCCTAGAGCCCGTGCTCCACAACAAGAGAAGCCACTGCAATGAGAAGCCCATGCAACGAAGAGTAGCCCCTGCTAGCTGCAACTAGAGAAAGCCCGCACGCAGCAATGAAGACCCAACGCAGCCAAAAAAAAATCAACTCCTGGTGCAGCTTGAAAAAAAAAAAAAGAAGTAAACCTGTTATGAAATCTTTTATAAAGGCAGTTAATTGAACTTTTTTGAAATTCAGGGGGGCGGGTTGTTATGAAGTTTACTTAAGTGAATCTAATTCAAGTTTGCCAGGAGCACTAAATCGTTCACTCATCTATGTTTGCCTTGTCACAATTCCCAGCGGTGCCCACATCCCACAAATCAGGTCTCTAACAGCTCCCAGGGATTTTCAGTTCTCAGTCCCCTTTCCCTCCACGAGTGTGCCTTTCCACTCAAAACTGTGCACACTCTGGAAATTCTGAAAAAAAAACGTGTTCCGGGCTGACTTGTGCCCGCCCCCCGCAAATTCATTTGCTGAAGTCCGAACACCCAGTACCTCAGAATGTGGCTGTATTTGGAGATGGTGCCTTTAAAGAGGTGATTAGGCAAAATGCGGTCATTAGGGAGGGCCCTCATCCAGTACAACCGGTGTCCTCATAAGAAGAGATTAGGACAGACACACACAGCGAACACCACGTGAGGACACAGTGAGAAGTGGCCATCTCTACGCCAAGGAGAGAGGCCTCAGGAGAAACCAACCTCTGATCTTGGACTTCTAGCCTCCAGAGTCATGAGAAAATGAACCTCTGGTGTTTAAGCCCCCCTCTGTGGCACTTTGTTATGGCAGCCGGAGCGGACTCACACAGAAGGAGTCCCTGTTCCACTGCTGATGAGCTGTGGGACCCTGGACAGGGCTGCTGCTCTGGCTCAGGGGCCCCTCAGTTCCCCTATCTCATGGGGGCCGGAGGGGGGATTAAATGCTGATGCTGTGAGCTCACTTCCCCCTCCCTGGTTCTCTGATGCGTGGACAACGTCCTTCACCCACAAGAGAACGAGATTTCTCTCTCGCTTCATGCTGTCTCCTAGGTCAGGAAGCCAAAGGGAGAAGGAGAACCTGACACTAATAGCCTGGATTTTTTCTTGATTGAACACTTTATTCTTTTGTTTGTTTGTTTAAAGCATTGTCATACCTATTCGTAAAATTAGGACTCACAACCAATCTGTGAAATAGCCAGAATTAGAAATCTCACTTTCATTTTACACATGAGGTAAACTGAGGTGTCTCTAGGGAGTGATTTATCCATGGCCCTCATGACTCGTTGGGGAAGGACCCCCATTCTCTGGACTCACATCTGTCTGCTCCCAGCTCCCTCCCACCATCAGACACCCTAAACACTTGCCATTACCGGTCTACTCATCTGCTGCAAAACCTTCAGTGGAGCCCAAGGTGCAGGCCACATGAAGCCCCCACTGGCCTGCACTGCCCCCCACCTTCTAACCTCTTACCCGCCCCATTGCCAAGTCCATTGTAACAGACCAGCCATGCTGCCCGAAGGACACAAGCCATGCTCACGTGTTACCACATCTCTGAGAACACCTTCCCCACTTCTTTCTGACTAGCTAGGAGCCACCTCATCCAGGAAGCCTTCCCAGACTACTCTCAATGAGTTCTTTCCACGGTGCTCTCAAGCCCAGCCATATGAAGTGACTCTGAACAGACTTGCCCTTGTTTTGTTTGTATTAATTGCTTAACCATGTCAGTCTCCAGGGAAAGGAACACATCTTCCCACAAGCCCCATGTACCTGGGCACAAAGAACACACTCAGTAACACTTGTCGGTCTATCAGAAGACCAGTCATGGATAAGTTACCTCCACAATATAAACATGTCCGGAAATAGTTATGTACAAGCTCAACTTCATAAACAGAATCCCATTCTTCCCTGACTTCTGCCACGTTGGAAGAGTGCCGGATGCCTCCTCTGCCCAACTGGCCTTTAGTGACACGGTTTCTCCTTCCCTCTGTCCCTGGACATCCTAACTACCCCACTGTCCCCGCCTCTCTGGCACAAAGCCAGTGATCCTTAAACCAATGCGTGTGTAACTCCACGAGTTACTATTTAAAGATTTGAGAGGTCTTTCTTTAAAGATGACCTCCTATTATAAGACTAGACCTCAAGGGCAAGAATTTTCTGTTTTGTTCACTTGCTATATTCCCAGCACCTAGAAAAAAGCCTGGTACATAGATGCTGCTCAAAAATAGCTGTTGAGGGACTTCCCTGGAGGTCCAGTGGTTAAGACTTCGCGCTCCCAATACAGGGGACACGGGTTCGATCCCTGGTTGGGGAACTAAGATCCCACATGCCGCACGGTGTGGCCAAAAAAAAAAAAAAAAATCAAAAATATCTGTTGAGTAAATTTCTTGAATAAATAAGACTATTAACTCTTTGACTATCTGTTTCACAGACTTTTAAAACATTTAATGATTGAATGAGAATGAAAATCTACAGTCTCTCAGCTAGGCCCGAGTGAGGTAGGCTGCTGGCTGTGGGGTTTTGTAAGCCAAATAGGAGTGTCCAGCAAGCACTGTCCTTTAGACACAACTCCAGCAGTATTAATCCCTTCTACAAAGCCCCTCTCCTGTCATCTACCCAGAGCTGTCCATAAGGGGGTTTGTGCAGCCTTTCCAAAGCTTTCATTTTTTGCTGGGTGAGGAAAAGACTCCCACCCCAAAGGGAAATGCCTCTCAAAGAGGCATTTGAGAGGAAGAGGCTGGCCTCAGAGGCAGCAGCTGCTGTCCCAGCTGTCGCCTCCAACAGTGAGCAGTGGAATGAGGTGGCTGCCCCCATGGAAGGATGTCCCCACTGTGCTGTGGCTGGACCAACCCCCCACCTAGCCCCCAGCCCTTGTGAGGACAATCCCGACACACAACAGCTCATCTTGGCCATGAAAATCGCAAGTCTTTGCCCTCAGAGTGCCTCCCCCAAGGTGCTGGCCAGGCTCAGGACCTAATCTTGGGTTTTACGTCCTCTCTCTTCCCTACCAGCTTTGGGGAGGCCTATGGTGTGCCGCTCACTGAAAGGGGCACAAAGAGGAACCCCAGATGAGTCCCAGAGGCTCAAAAGCAGGAGAGGCATTCTGCCAAAGCACACACCAGGCAGCCCCAGCTGCTGGGACTGAGACTCTGCATTCCAGCACAGGGGGTGGAGCGGGTACATCAGCCCTAGGAGATCACTGGAATGTCATGCGTGGGGGGCAGCATACCTACAGGGTATGATGCAGGAGGCACCTGCACAGGCCACAACCGCAGGAGATGCTGGAGTTCCGAAACCCCAGCCCTGTGCCAGGGTCGGATGTGAGAGCTTCTCCTCCGCCGGGCTAATAATGCGAGCCCTGCAGCCTCACAGCATGCCCTCCAAAGCCTCAAAGGCTTCCTGTGAGTCCAAGTCCAAGTCCACCAAGATCCGGCCCCATGATATTGCTACCGGTGGCTTGGTGCTCTCCCCGTGTTCGCTCCCCTCCAGCACCGTGGCTTCCTGCTGCTCCTCCAACAGACCAGGATCCTCACCCCTCCATGTACTCTCCTTCTTCAGGACTCTGTCCTTCCCACTCAAGTCACCACCCCCCTCCCAGCCCCTCCGGCCCCTGGCCCTGCCTTATTCCCCTTCAGAGCACACACTTGTGTCCTTGTCTGTGGTCAGAAAGCTCCATGAGGCTCTGACCCACTCACGGCTGCACCCCCAGCAGCTAGAATGGGGCCTGGCATACTGTAGTACATACTGGTTGAATGAATGAATGAATGAACTAATGAATGAATGAATGAACTCCTTCCTTTACACACCACACACTCCCACTGTTGATGGCTTTATCCCTTTGGGTACGTATGTGTACACATGGTGACACTGCAAGCGTAGTAGTGAGGCAATGTTGGGAGCCAGAATGCCCAGTGCCGCAGCCTCGGTCTGAAAAATGGACAGACCGCCAAGCACGCCAAGATCCCCAACTGAAGGGCCAGCCCTACAGGTGGCCTCCTGGTCAACCACCCTGGCAAAGGAAAGGGCACTACTTCAGGAGGCTGGACCCTGAGACGTGTGGTGTGAGACAGCCACGCAGCCACGGGCCCAGTCTTCTCATCCTGTATGACGCTTATCTGCGCACGGGTTTTACCTGCATTTCTGGATGGTGTGCCTGAGCCATGGAATCAGTCTGTTCCCCACAATGTCCGGCACATAAGCGGGGGTTACTACCACCCCTCCTAAGAGCTCACACGTATTGTCACCAGGTACCATCCTAAGCACATGTGACAGCTCACTCCAGCCTCACAGTGGCCTCATGAAATGGGCGCTGTTATGACCCCACTTTACAGAAGAAGGAACTAAAGCATAGAGGCCTCATCCATGGTGTCTATGGCTGGTTCCATGGTGTGGTGGAAAGAACACTAGATTGAGAGTGAGAGGATGTAGCCTCTGGTCCTGATGTCGGCTGCCAAGTGCTATGTGAGACTTTGAATCTCTCAGAGCATCTGTGTAAAGTGGCCGTAATTATAACACCAGCCTGCCCCACATACGGCGCATGAGAGCACTTGGTAAATTCATGAAATACGACACAAATGAGTGGCAACTGATGTTATTTAAGGGTACAACGATCCTGGCGATTTCTCAGGTGTTTCCTTTAGGAGGAGGGAAGGGAAACCCCAGACAGAGGGAGGCACAAATAAAACTGGATACAGTTGTCCCTTAGTATCCACAGAAGGGTTGGTACCAGGACGCCCCAGGGAAACCAAAGTCTGCACACGTTCCAAGTCCCTTAGAACCAGCCCTGGGAATACACGGATTCAACCAACATTGGATCCCGTAGAATTCTGGATCTAAGGTTGGTTGAATCCGAGTATACAGAAGCTGTGGATACAGAGGACCAACTGTACTCTCTGCAGAGAAGGTCCCGCTGATGAAGGCGGTGATAAGACAGAGCTGCGGGGATCAGGGTCTGTGGAAAACAGCGGTGACATCGGTAATAAACAGGACTCGGAACAAAATTTAAAACCAAGCTAGTTAAGTATACAAAATTATTTAGCACAGCTGCCAATCAAGCAATTGCTATTGAAGGGGAAAAGGGATACAACGCGCAAAACTTAACACAGTATTTAAGGGATGAGGTGGAGAGGATTCTTCACTTCAAACTCACTTCAGTGCAGTGGGGGCCCCACGTTTTCATTAACATTTTGTAAGTTGTTGAAAACACAACCACACACACTAGTAAGGTATCTTCAATGAGAACCAAATTTCTGTTTTCCAAAACGTCCCCTAAAAGAAACAGCGTCACTTATTCAAGTACCTGCTGCTTTCCATCGACGGTTAATTGTGAGATGGATGAGGTCAAATATTCTTTAGGCCAAGTTAGAACCAGGCTTTGGGGACCTTCACAGAGGCCTGGGAAGGGGGCCGTCCACAGCACATGGAGCCGCCCCAAGACTGTACCCCACCCAAGCCCACCCCTGCAGGGCCTCCACCACCACACGTGCAGTCCCAACCCCCAGGCCCACAAGGCCCCCACTACCAACCAGGCGGCAGGCAAAGCATATGGGAAGAGAAGGGGTACCACCCACTCCCACAAAAGCCCCTTTTGCTTTAGGACCTTCTAGCCTTTGGGATACCCAGCGATCAAGTCCGGTCACGCCTGAAACAGGCAGGAATGCGGGGAGAGCGGGAGGGAACACTTCCAAAAAGCTGGCTCTGAGAAGAAGGAAAATCCCGATCTGAAAAAACTGAGGGACAGCAAAGCGTGGCCTGAAAGTGGCCAGAAAGAAACTGGAAGCCTTTTTAAAAAGACTTTCCTCCAAAGAGAGTATCTCTGGAAAGGAACTGGGATTCCTGGTTGTCAGGAAGATCATTTTATCATTTGCAAGGTGGAGGGGGGCAGGAAGAGAGGTGTGCGGGCGGGAGGGAAGCACCCACAAAGAGCCCGCCCTACATCCCCTCGTGGGTCCCAAGCCCACTGGACACAGACCTAGGAGCAAAAGCAGGGGCAGCAAAACCCTCACAATAGGAGAGACGCTTCTGTACAGGGCAGAGGAGCTACAGGCCCAGGGCGCTGTCCCTAGGAATCAGGAATCCTCTTCAATCGCTAAATTGAAGAGATACCATTATTGAAACCAGCCACACCACCACAGAATAAACTCTCCTCCGAGATCCCAGTCACCTTCAAACTAACCACCAAGATCAAGGTCAGCTTCCCACTGGCAATAAAAGTGAGTCACCCTCACCTCTGCTGCTCCAAAGGACAGAGAAGGCTTTATTTCCTCCCTGAAAACTGCCCTTTATGGGGAAGGTGGGCTCAGTCAAGGCAGCTAATCTGCACAGAGGAAGACCCCCAAGGGCCCCTCGGCAGCCCCAGGCTCCCACCTCTCCGAGAAATGCTGCCACTAATCTTTTAACTCCCCTGGGCTGATTTATTGGTTATTGGTAGGAGGGAGCTGGGAAGGTGACATTCACTGTGGAAAGTTGGCCCTCGCTGAATTTTATGGCTCAATTCTGAGGTAAGTCACTCTGGCCCAGAGAACTGACTCCACATAGATTTACTAGTTTTAATACTTGTTTGGGGCATTGCAATTAATTGAAAGATGGCTTCTTCCAGTTATGTTCTGAAATGTGGACCTTGGTCTCCGAGCACTCATTTTTATTGGGCATAATTATGATCATTTGTCTGGAGTCCTCTCTCCCAGGGAACAGAGCTCTCTACAGTTCCAGGCTCGCTTGAGATCCCAACAACCAGGATCATTTCCTCTTGGGGAAACCCGAACAAGCTAAAGTCCCCCCTACATGTGAGCTTAGGACCCTATAATTTGCTAACCTTGCAGAGGTTATCAGATACGGCCCTGGGGCTTCTGGGGGCTACAGGGAGAGAAACCAAAGGATGAGTGGAAGATGCTGAGCGTCCCCACACCAGTTCTAGTCATCCGGCCTCCCTCTTTTCACATCAGGCCATCAGTGAACAGCACTGAGCAGTGGGTAAGAACATGAACTCTGGAGCCAGACTGCTAAATTCGAAGCTTGCCTTTGCCACTTATTAGCTGTGTGACCTTAGGCAAGTTACTTAACCTCTCTGTTAACTCTGTCTCAATTTTCTCTAAAATGGGGATGATAATAATACCCATCTCATAGGGTTTTTATAAGGATTAAAATAGGTTGACAATTTAAAAGTACTTGGTACAGTGCGTGGCACAAGTACTAGAAGAATTGATTTATTGGTAAAAGAATGGATTTATTGGTAAATTTATTTGATTTATTGGTAAAGTTATTTGAAGAAAGAACCATGTGTTCTTTGAAATGCGAAGTTTGAAAACCATGTGAAGTTTGAAAACCATTATTCTACACCAGGGGTCTACAAACTTTCTGTAAAGTGCCAGAGGTTTTGTGGGCCATATGGTCCCCGCTGCGACCAGCAAAAGGCAACCATGGCTGTACATAAAGCAACAGGTGTGACTGTGCTCCAGTAAAATGTCACTTAGGAAAACAGGCATTGGGCTGGTTTGGTCAGCAGGCTGTAGTTTGCTGACCCCTGGACTGGACTGAACTCCCTGTTTCACAGATGAGGAAAACAGAGTGGGGAGCTCCAGGCCAGGGCACACATTAAAATCAAGAGCCCCAAAAGGGAAAGAGAAGTCATCCCCACTGCATTCAGAGCAGACATGCTCACTCTGTGTTTCACCAGTGGAAAAGGACACCCTGAGAAAAAGTGACACTGAGGCCATTGCTGTCCATCTACCGTACAACCCTGGGCTCCCTGAAGGTGGGCACGGCACGGGGTGTCTCCCTAGTCATCTCTGCAGCCCGCTGGCAGCCAGCGCAAGCTCTTGCCACAGAGAGTTGCTCCATGAAGGCCAGTAACTGTGGACAGCCCTGCCTGGGGACCACTCCCGCCGCCAAGGCCAAGTGCCTGCACGCCTCTATTTCAGCGAATTCTGGGAGTGACTGATTAAATGAAGATGCCCACATACCTGTGACAAGGGGAAGCCACTTTTTAAAGGACTAGAATATAAAACGGACATTTACTAACTATAACAGTGTTTAAATGATACAAACGGGGTTTTACAGGCATTTCTTTTTTCATCCCCCCCCATAAAAGACTGCAAGAAGATGAACTCTAAACCTCCGTGAAGGTCTGCAAGAAGGAAGGACACTCCTCTCCTGTGAGACCAGTTCCTGTGGTTTAAAACATGGCCTCCATGGACTTCCCTGGTGGCGCAGCGGTTGCGAGTCCGCCTGCCGATGCAGGGGACACGGGTTCGTGCCCCGGTCCGGGAAGATCCCACATGCCGCGGAGCAGCTGGGCCCGTGAGCCATGGCCGCTGAGCCTGCGCATCCGGAGTCTGTGCTCCACAACGGGAGAGGACACAGCAGTGAGAGGCCCGCATACCACCAAAAAAAAAAAAAAAAAAAAAACCATGGCCCCCAAATCTCTGGCACCCCACCCACCAGGAAATAGGACCTAGGTCCCTTCGTCTCGAATCTGGCCTGGGTGACTGCTCCACGGATGGTATATGGAAGAGACACCGAGGATTCCAGGCCAAGCCTTTGGGAAAGCACAGCTTCGCCTTCCTGTTTCCTGGGACGTTCACTTTTGGAACCCAGCCACATGCCTTGAGAAAGCCCAAGCCGACCCGTGGAGAAGCCCACATGGAGAAGAACCAACAGCCAGGACAACTCGCCAGCCTCAGGAATGAGCCATCCTGGAAGTGGATCTTCCAGCCTTGGTTGAGCCATCTCAGCTGATACCACGTGGAGCGGACAGACGTGAGCTGTAGCTATTGAGCCCTACCCAAATGGCAGGCTCCGGAGCAGAACAAAGGATTATCACTGTTTAAGCCACTAGGTTTTAGGATGGTTTGTTACACAGCAATAGTAAGGAGAATAGGCTCCTCTTAATTTCAATCATTTGCTCAGGCTACAAAGCCACCTGCTCCCACAGATAACACAGCAAAACGTTCTTCTGTTTGTTAGGATTTTGGGGGATGGGGTAGGAATGCAGACCCCAGATTTAATTTTCTGTTATATTAATAAAGGAATGTGATATTGTGATATATAAAATAACAACTATATTTTTGGTCTTCAACCATCCCGGACATATAGCACCTAAAACCCTTGGAATTTGTAAGAGCTTTAAAGGTGTCTTGATATTCATAATAAACCCCTTCCACCACAACTAGGTTTATGTTAATGAGGTGACCTTTGGAAACATAAGGATGGGGGCTGGATGCCAGGGGAGCCAACCATGTGATTGGAGGGTAGAAAATTTCAGTCCCACACCTGACGAGAGAGGGGCTGGAGATTGAATCGATATACAATGGTCAATGGTATAATCAAGCATGTCTATGTAACGAAGCCTTCCTAAAATCCCCAAAAGATGGGGTTCAGAGAGCTTCCAGGTTGGTGGACATCTGGAGATTTGGGGAGAGTGGTGTATTCCAGGAGGGCATGGAAACTCTGGGCCCTTTCTCCATACCTTGCCCTACGCAGCTCTTCCATCTGACTGTTCCTGAAATTGGTAATCTAACAAGCAAAGTGCTTCTCTGAGTTCTGTGAGCTGCTCTAACAAATTAATAGGACCCAAGGAGCAGGGTCATTGAAAGCCAGTCAGAAGCATAGCATCTGAAGTTTGGGGGGTGCGGGGGGGTCTAGACATAGGACTGAGGCCTTAACCTGTGGGATCTGATGCTGTCTCTAGGTAGGTAGTGTTAGAAGCATTGCTTGGTGGTGTAGAAAACCCCCATACACATTGTACTGGGAGCAGGACTGTGAGGGGCTAAGATATTTGGGGGGAAAGGAGAAAGAGAAAGTAGGTCTCAGGAGGATCTGAAGAAAGGACAAATATGTTTATTAAAAAAGAGAATTTTGAAATTGCATGAGCACATCAACAAATTTGAGAATGAGACCTCAGAGTCCCAATGTAGATGTAAGATGACAGGTGGGAGAAATCCTGATTTCAAATATTCAAATGCATATCCTGATTTTGGGTTCAGAAAATAGGGTCACCATTGCTCACAGTATGGAAGAGAATATGCTGGCCTAAAGATGTTGAGGCCGGTGTTACAAGTGACTGCCTCAGCTTCAACGTAACTCTTCTAATCAGAATTTACTCAAATGCAGATAGTAAAACTTTGTCGGGTTCATAGGATGGGCTAGCTCTAAAATGCACCCCTTAGTTAATCTTAGACAAGAGTATTTATCACCGGTTGGAGAAAGGATGTCAGACAGAACATTCTTTATTGCAGCACATTTGATGCTAAGATGATCTTTCTGACAATGAAATATATTAACCTTCATTGTGCTGAAGTTATTCAGGTGCCAATTAAGAAGTTTCTGGTCAGCAAAATCCTGGATAATATAAGTTACTATTTAAAAGTCTAAATTTGCTTTTGAAAGAAACCAGACACTATATAAAAGGATTCTTTGCTTTACAACAATATTTACTTAGGTTGTCTTTAGGTAATGGCCACCTTTCATGAATCCAAATTACAATCACATGTATAGAAGTTTTGTTTCTAAGTTTCAATACTTAGAAACCCGCATTTGTTACATGAAGAGACGTAGCCTTGGGCTGAAGTCGGTCATGTATTATTCAGAACTCACCCAGTGCCGAGTGACAGAAGCCCAGCCCAAACTTGATTTTGGCAGCATTTCCCAAAATTCACCACCTTGGAGTTTTCTGTCATGGCTGGGTACCAGGTGTAATGCTATTATTGACTTTGTCTTGACTTTTTATTAAATTAAGCTTCCTGCTAAGCAATAATGAAATCACAAGTTCCATGTACTAGTTATGTTTTCTTTCTTTAACGCACATTTAAATGAAGACGCGGCTTTAACTTGTTAACTTGTTCCTAGATATTCGACTGAAAATCAGCCTATACTCCCCATCAGTGGTCTGAACACAGTACTTAAAGGCAGAGGAAGGAGGTTTACGGAATGGAGAACCAGCCCCTAAGTTGTTTTCTCACTGATGAGTATGGTATGTGACCTTGGCCAAGTCACCTAGTTCTTCTTGCTTCAATGCCCCCATTAGAAGAAGCGCATTAGCCCTGCCCACTCCCACTCCTCATAAGAGCACCGGTGGCGGGGAGGTGGGGGGGCGGTAATAACCCCTGGTTTTGCTGACAGCCGCCCATCCATAGCGGTCAGGGCACTCAAGGTGTCCTCAGCCTCTGGGATCTGAAGGCCTCCTCCCGGCCATCTGAATGCTGGAGCCAGAGAGCTTCGGCTTCCTAGATCTATGGAGGTCATGAGCAGGCAGCTGAGTAACTGGGAACTTTGAAAGACACTCACCTGCTTTTCTGGTTTTAAAATCTATTACAGATACCTTAAGTAAACTTAGCTCTAATGAGGTAACTAAAAACATTAACACCCTGTGGGGATAAACCAGGGGCTGGGCTGCCAGAGGATTAAAAACCAGGGCCCTGAGATTGTCCACAAGCAGCCTGGCCAACCTCATCCTAGTTCTTACTGCGCTGTTTTCAGGCTGCAGAATCCGAGAACCAGGCCACCACCCTCTCCTCACCCTCACCATCACCTGCCGTCTACCTGGGTCTCATGGGAAATGGAAACAAGGCTAAAGACGCAGAGGTCTTTGGCTCAACATGGGATCTTTTAAGGTGTGCTGCCCCCGTGGTTGGTTTCTCTCTGGCGTGAACGAGACTGCAGTCAAGCTAGAGGGAGAAAGCACATCGTATCACTTACCATCAACCCTTTCCCCACACCCTCTGGCTGATATAACTCAAAGCCCACATCCTTAAAAGACCTAGAAGGGTGTCTGGCACAGGGTGAGGATAATTTCTACCTTACCGGAAAAAATTAATTTTATAGGGAAGGAGCAAACTGTCAAACCATAGGTCCAAATGGCCAGACCAGGCAGATCTAGAGCTGCTACCTCAGGTGCGGGCAAATGCCGAAGACGACATCACGGGATTCCTCCTCCCCTACACCAGTCCATGCTGAGGATATACTCCCTGCCTCAGAGGCCTGGCACTAGGAACCTCAGAAGGAGACAATCAGGGACGTTAGATAGTATCTCATCCAGTCCCTGAGGTCGCCGAGGAGAAAACATCCAGATGCAGTGACTTGCCCAAGTCATTCATGGCAGACGTAAGACCAGTGACTTTCCCAGAATGCCACAAGAGGACCTCAGCATAACCTGTCAATCCCTGTGTGTGATGGTTAAGGTATAACACTCAAAATAGCAAAACAGTCTATGCCGCTTATTAGCTGTGTGACCTAGGGTAAATTACTTAACCTCTCTGTGCCCTCATTGTCTCATCTATAAAATAGAAGGCTAATTAAGATAACACATGGAAAGTGCTCACGAAACACTTTAACACAGTAATACGTAACAAATGTTAGGTTTTTAAAGTTATTATTGGATTGCCCCAGGGTTTCAGCAGAAATACCACCTGTTCAATCCCTGAGGTGACAGACATCCACCCCCACCCCACCCCCAAACACAGCAGCTCACAGTGCAGAGTCCAGGTTCTGGAGTCACATAGGCCTGGATTTGGAGCCTGGCTTTCATAACAAAATAGCACAAACTGGGTGGCCTAGACAAGAGAAATTTATTTTCTCATAGTTCTGGACACTAGAAGTCTGAGATTAAGGTGTCAGCAGGGTTGGTTTCTTCTGAGCCCTCTCTCCTTGGCCTCATAGATGGCCACCTTCTCCCTGTGTCCTCACATGGTTGTCTCAGGTGTCCTAGTCTTAATGTCCTCTTCTTTTAAGGATACCAGTCATATTGCATTAGGGCCACCCAAAGGACCTCATTTTACCTTAGTTACCTCTTTAAGGGCCCCATCTCCAAATACAGTCACATTCCAAGGTCCTGGGGGTTAGGACTACAACATACTTTTAGGGGGGATACAACTCAACCCATAACAGCATGGTGGATTACCTTTCTTCCTCTTTAGGAAAGGAATATGTAGAGACTCACAAATCCTTATCCAGGGCACTGTGCTGTGCCACACTGAACTCCCCTCATTCTACAAATACTCATTTTGCTTTAAAAAAGATCTGCGTTCCTGGAGCAGGGACCCTGTGGCAAGCACTGCCCTAGCCCTATGGGAAATCCACAAGTGACTCAGACCAGGATATGATCTTCTAGGTGCTTATGATCTCAGGGAGCAGATCAGGTAAGAACCCAAGGAAGGATGGGAGTGACGCAAAGGGCTAAGTGCACTAAAGATGTACAGACCGAAGGCTGGGATGGAAGAGGAGGACAAAACTGACCATACAAGCAGCGTATAGAAGAGCCCAGAGGGCACTTACTCGCTCCAGGGGACTGCGTGGTCTTCCCTGGGCCTGAGCTCTTTGCTTGTATCAACAGAAGGGGATGATGGTTTGGGGAGGGGAAGATGGTGTCCCCCATAATCTTCCCGTGGCCTACATTCCCCACGGCCAGAGTTCTCAATTAGCAGGGGCAGGAGAACTGACTCTGCAGGACAAGGTGTCCAAGCCACACTAAGAAGCAATTTCCTCCCTCAAACCCCACAGCTGCCAGCACAAGTGACTGCTGTCTGTCATGGACCAGCCAGAACCTCGGCCCCTTAGGTATCTCCGGTCCTGCTGTCAGGGCCACCACCACCATAGGTCTCCTCCCTCTCCCTCCCTCTGGACAACTCTGTCTGCTCGGCTTCTCCACCTGGCCCCGGGGACCGGAATGCAGAGGGGCCACTGGGGGAAGAGGACATAGAACCTACCTGAGACCACACAAAAGACCTCCACAAGACACCTAGGGTCCTACACTCCCATATTACCTATAGGTTAAGAAATAATAATTACTAGAAAAGGCAGGATTATAGTGAAAGAAAGAAGAGTAGTTGCCAGAGCCCAGGGGGTAGGTTTGTTTTCCTTATACCTCAATTATATTATGAGAAATTATTTTATAAAAAAATATATCTCAATAAAGCTGATATATCCCCAAATGAATAAGTAAAATCCCAATGAAACTCGGTGAGGTAAACAATCATTGCTTACCTACCCATGACCCCCCTCTCCACCTCCTCGCAGGTACTTCTCCCTCTTGCTATAGATGAGGCAGAAAACACCAAAACTTGCTTTATCAGCCTCCATGGTGAGGTATCAACCCATTTCTCTTCAATGGAACTTGATAGTAAATTCTAGCAGGGGGATTCTGGGCAAGGTTTTCATGTCTGATACATTAAGATACAAGGATGGTACAGCCTCTGTGGAAAATGGTATGGAGGTTTCACAAAAAAACCTAAAAATAGAACCACCATGTGACCCGGCAGTTCCACTCCTGGCTATATATCGGAAAAAAACAAAAACACTAATTTGAAAAGATACATGCACCCCAATGTTCATAGCGATATTACTTACAATTGCCAAGATGTGGAAGCAACCTAAGTGTCCATCAACAGATAAATGGATAAAGAAGATGTGGCATACACATACACACACACACACACACACACACACAAACACACACACACACACACATATACACACTGGAATACTACTCAGCCATAAAAAAGAATGAAATTTTGCCACTTGCAGCAACATGGATGGACTTGGAAAGACAAATACTGTATGATATCACTTATATTGGAATCTAAAAAATACAGCAAACCAGTGAATATAACGAAAAAGAAGCAGACTCACAGATACAGAGAACAAACTAGTGGTTACTGTGGGGAGAGGGGAAGTGGGGAAGGGCACTGTAGGGACAGGGGATTAAAAGGTACAAACTATTATGTATAAAACAAATTAAAGGATATATTGTACAACATGGGGAATATAGCCAATATTTTTAATAACTATAAATGGAATATAACCTTTAAAAATTGTGAATCACTATATTGTATACCTGTAACTTATATAATATTATATATCAACTATACTTCAAGTAGAAAAAAAAATTTTTTTAAGACACAAGGGGAAACTCACCTTCCTGCCTGCCTTCCAATACAGTTACGTGAGAATGTGATGTGTGGAGCAGTGGGAGCCATGCTGTGACCATGAGGGGTCAAGCCTGAGCCAGAGGCCAATGTGCTGTAAATGGCTGCCTGGAAGGTTAGAATGAGTCCTTAAAATTATCACTGACCCACTGAATTAATCAACTTTAGAACCCCTACATTCAGACTTCTGGCTAGATAAGTCTCTAAACATCTTGTTTTTTAAGCCACTGTTAGTCTAGTGCTTTTACCTGTAGCCAATAACATCCTACAAACCAGGTGGTTTTCATCTCCCCAAACTTCCATCTCCAACCCCAACACTGAGATCATAGTGAGATATATAAGATAGAATCTTGTGGCTGTAAACTGAGACCCATCAGAGTTCTCAGTCCACAGTCCCCACAGATAAAGCTTTCCTCTCTAGCCCCAGAAAAACAGGAAACAGATGCCAGTTTCTCTTGCAGCCAAGCCCCTCCCCTCCATTAGGTCTACGTGTGTCCTGTAGCACAAAGGACTGATGACACATGCACTCGCCCTCCCTGGCTCATGTGGCCATAAGCCCCCATTTGCCCAGGACAGTCCCGGTTTATATCTGTGTCCTGGCATGATTACTAACGGCACTCCCTGTCACTCTCAAAAGTGCCTCCATTTGGACAAAAAATTATAGTCATCCTAATTCTGGCTGCCTCAGCACACTTTTTTTTGCTCTTTACCCAGTACTTCTCACACCACACAAACGTGGCCATTCTGTCTTCCCCACCAAGATGAAGACAGGAAGTAGGGACCCTGCCAGGTTCGTCTGAATTCCTCCGACCCACTTCAGGCATCTGACGCATGTCCGCTAAACCAAACCAAATGTTAACGGAGGTAACAGGCTTAGGGTAAAAGGTTTGAGGCAGGGCTTCCCTGGTGGCGCAGTGGTTGAGAGTCCACCTGCCGATGCGGGGGGACACGGGTTCGTGCCCCGGTCCGGGAAGATCCCACGTGCCGCGGAGCGGCTGGGCCCGTGAGCCATGGCCGCTGAGCCTGCGCGTCTGGAGCCTGTGCTCCACAACGGGAGAGGACACGGCAACGAGAGGCCCGCGTACCGCAAAAAAAAAAAGGTTTGAGGCAAACCAGTAGAATGTGAGCATAAAGAACAATTTTTGGAGGGAGAAGAGCAGAAACTGGGTACTTTCCCAGAATCCCTGCCCTTCACCACTGGGCTCTGTCAGGAGCGCACATCCGGGTATCCAGCTGGCTGATGCAACCTCGCGACAAAGGCAACTCATGCTCCTCATAACACAACACAGCACCTGTCAAATATATGAACGTCACAGATGCCAGCCAACCTGTGAATGCAAAGGATTCCTCAAAGAGCCCGGGGCCCTGTAGACAGACACCAGTGGGACTCCTGGACCACACATGTAGTGGCCATCCAAAGCCACAACAGGTCTGAGGTTTCAAGTTTCCAGGGGAGATTCTTCCCCACCCCAAATCCAGGCCAAGACAGACAAGCTCCCCCCTTGCATGCTGGGAAAAACACTGTCATTGTCAACACCGTCCTGTTTGGTGACACAAGATGCGGATTGTCCAGCAGGCCACCTTCTTTATCTCATGGTTCAAACTTGTAAGCATCTCAGCAAATGACCCATGAATACGGCAAAGGCCTGTGGGTTCTCAGCTCGTGGTGAGATCATGACATTGCCTACCCCAGAGGAAGGCCCTATAAGGGAATAGCACAGGAATGCCTGCCCCACCCACTCCCGGATGGAACCACACACATTCTTTCTGAATAACTTTAGGGCTCAATTGTCACAACTACAGTAAGGCATTTCCCCGGCTCTGCTGCCCTTTCTCTCTCCCTCACAGAATTTACTCTTTTTTTTTTTGAAACCCCACATTTGTTTATTTATTTATTTTTGGCTGTGCTGCGTCTTCGTTTCTGTGCGAGGGCTCTCTCTAGTTGTGGCAAGCGGGGGCCGCTCTTCATCGCGGTGCGTGGGCCTCTCACTATCGCGGCCTCTCTTGTTGCGGAGCACAGGCTCCAGACATGCAGGCTCAGTAGTTGTGGCTCACGGGCCTAGTTGCTCCACGGCATGTGGGATCTTCCCAGGCCAGGGCGCGAACCCGTGTCCCCTGCATTAGCAGGCAGATTCTCAACCACTGCGCCACCAGGGAAGCCCCAGAAGTTACTTTTATTTACTAACACATACCGACAACACCTAGCACTGTACCCAGTACCTAACAGACACTCAATAAACGTCAGCTCCCTGCATCAGATTCCTGAGTCACTCACTTACAAACTGAAATGTATTCTGGGTGCTGGAGGAAGGAACTTGCTTCTCTAGTCTGGAATCTGAAAAGCACTGAGCCAAAGCTTCTCAGAACTTCTGCATCACAGCCAGCTCAGCAAACCTTACATCTCATCTTCAAAATCTCCCTCTTTGCTAAGGAAGTTAGGATGGAAGTTGGCTGGATTCTCACAGAATCTTAGCTCGACAAATTAAGGCCCTTCCAGCAAAAGCGAGCAAGATGGTGAAAGGCTTCCAAAGCATCTCTCGCCACAGCCCATGGCCGAAGGGGCGATGGGTGGAAACAGCCGGGCAGTGCCTGAGGCTCACAGGAGGCCTTCCAGCTGCAAAAGCCTTCTAATGAGGGAAGGCACTGCCTCGTGAAGCCACGTACTCCCGGCCACGGGAAGCCTCTGAGCGAGTGCTGGTGGAGACAGGATTCCCACACCAGGTAGGAGACCCACTTGGTAACCTCTAAGGTGTCTCCCAAGTTTGAAATTCGAGGTACTCAAGCCTCTGGGCTTAGGGCAGATGATGTGGCACACAGTCTGGAGGGACCCGGAGCTGCTGGAATCTGCACAGCCACCCTGAGGAGGAACCTGGACAGACGCCTTGTCTGTAAAGACCTGGCCTGAGTCAACAGCGGGGGAGAAGGTCTGACCTTCCCGGACAGGCCCGTCTGCAGGCTTCTGCTGAGAGATGAAGCCCTCGGGCAGGTGCAGCCCTTCTCCACAGCCATGCACACGCCCTCAGCAGTGTATAAGTGTCGTGAAGGCCCTTTTCAAAGGTTCCTGCCAAGGTCTCTTTCTCCTTCTCCTCACTCAGCCCCCCCATCCCCCCGGGTCCTGCAGCATCTCTCCAAGGTGGAGACCCAAGTCAGTGAAAGGTGAAGAACCCCAGAATCTTCCCAGAACTCATGAGATCCTGGAGCCCACAGGCAGGAAGACCCCAGCCCCCAAAGGCTTTAATGTGCTAATTCCCTGGGGACTCCTGGACCACACGTGTAGTGGTCATCCAAGGCCACAACAGGCCTGAGGTTTCGAGTTTCCAGGGAAGATTCTTCCCCACCCCAGATCCAGGCCAATACGGACAAGCTCCCCCTCTCCCGCTTCCATGCCAGTGGGTGGACGTCTATTCCATCCTCTCTCCAAGCCTGCACACCTTTGCAGGGGCCTGTTTCAGGCAGGGCCCTCCATGCCAACTCCCAGTCTCACCTTGGACCCTGGAGGAGGCAGTGCCAAGGGCTCAGCTGCCTTTGGTTCTGAGACCCCTCAACACGCCCACAGCCAAACCCACCCCCAGGCCTGGCCTAGCGTCAGTGCAAGCTTACACTTTTGAGTTCCCTGGGGATTTCTCTTACACTCGAGGAGCTCAGCTCTTCTTTGAAAGGATGCTGGTTATATTTCATTACAGCATTTCTAGGTGCTTGGTAGTTGGAAGGTTTTCGAGATTTTTACTCCGCTATGATACTAAAAATATTCCAAATCAGTGTTGGAATCCCCTCTTTGGACTTGTTCACGGGAACCTTCTCTGGCTGACCTCACTCCATACCCCAAACAACAAACTCTGGCCACATCCCTGCAGATCCAAATACGCAGGATGAACACCTACTGTGTAGGTCCGAGCATTCAAAAATGAAAAGACTGGCACTCTGCCCAAAACACAGCAGCCCTGTAAAAATGCGGCATGGCAGGAAGAGAAGTACCAGCAGGCCTCTGGCATTTAATGTGCAGCCCACTCTTTGTCCAGGTTATTCCAGACTTTTAGTGGTTTCATATTTCCACACATCTTGTCTCCCAACTAGACTGCCTTCTCCTGGGCAGAGGTCCAGGTCTCCCCTGCCCTTTACTTACGCCCTGAGGGCCTGGGAAGGGCTCTGCTAACCAGGGATGTTAAAAATGACAAGGCCTCTCCCCTAACTCACTTGAAGGCTTCCAGCTGAAGCGCGCTCCTGGCTGTTGCTGGATTCTGCCAGCCAGGCCTCCAGCATGACACAGCATCCCCGCCTGGCTTCCCTGACGACAGCGGCCCGGCGTGACAAAGGATTCTCTGACAATGGGAGGAAGAGGTCTTCTTATTGTCTACAGCAGTCCCCACGGCAGTCACGTTCAGCAGCAGACCATTCCCCACTCCCAGAACTGTAGCTCCTGCCCGCATCTCCTCCTCAGGCTTCTACCATGAGCACTGTATTGTCTGCAAGACAGCTCCACTGGATTATCCCACCAGCCATTCAAACTCACCATGGCTAACATTAAACTCACCACAATCCTTCTCACCCCCACCAGAGCAGACCTGCTCCAGCCACCAGAAGGGCACTGCCTGGTAAAGGCCGCCATCCACTGAGTCCACAAGGCCAGAAGCCTGGGAGTCACTGGGACTCCTCCCTTATCCCCCAAAGCTAAGCAATCGCGGCCGACTTTACTCCCCAAACGTTTTTAGTACGTGGCCTTCCCTCCTCCCCGTATGTCTCATCCCCTGGGACCTGAACGCTGCATGGAGCTGCTTGTTGCCTCATCAGCTCAGAGGCTGCCTCTGGCTCCCAGTCATGCTCCCTTCTGGCCCAGGGCCGAGTGCCTCGACTCTGCCTAAAGCCCTGTCCTCCATGCTGAAACGTGACATCCTCAGCCAGGCTCACAAGCTCCTCAGAGCGGGGCTCTGTATGCCTCTCGGCCTTGCGCTTGACTGCCCTGGGGCAGCCCCTTCCTCCACCAGGCAGCCTCGGGCCTCCACGCCGTTCTGCCCACATTCCTTGCCCCTGAAGGTCCTTCTCCGGTCTCTTCTCCCGGCTACTTCCTTTTCATACATTCAGATTCAGCTCCTGCATCATCTCCCTTAGGAAGGCCTCTCTGAGCTCTGAGGCTACAGCAGGTGGCCCTTGTCTGGAAGGCAACTTTCTCCACCACTGCGCTCACCACACATGCTGAATTTAACTGTTTAAGTGCCTGCCTCTCCCGCGAGACAGTGGGTTCTTTGAAGGCAGGAGGGCTGTGCCTGTTCACGGTTGCAGCCCCAGGGTGTAGCACAGAGCTGGCCAGAGAAAGAGCCCAGTCACTATGAGAAGCCCCGTCTGACTGCAGGATCCACCCAATCTCCTTGGTTAGCTCCACCCCGGACCAAGCACACACAATTTCCCCTTCACCCTTTTTGGCCCATGGTCCCAACTGAAAACCTCTGCCAGGTCTGCCACAGCCCCAGACCTACCCTCAAATTCACCTCTTTCATGAAATCATCCCAAACTGGCCCCAGTCCACATATCACTGTTATGATAACTGCCTCCCATACTTTATCCATCCCGCCCCCGGGTAAGTTAGCAGTTAGGTCTGGCGCCATGGTTGGACATAAGCCAGCAGTGGATATCATGGAGAAGGAGCTCCAAAAAGAAAAGAAAAGAGAAGAAAGAAGCAGCCCCAAAAAGTTCGAGGTCCTCCACTCATACAAGTGCAATGATGATGTGCCGTGGTGGACCACGTCAACTAAGGACACCAGATTTGATCCCTGCTCTACTACTTACTTGTGACTGCGGCATGGCAGTAACCATGGAGGCTCAGTTTCCCCATCTGCAAAATGGGAATAACAACAACAGCCTCACAGGGTATTATAAAAAGCAGATGAAATAATTTGTGTGAAATAGTTCATAAACTGCAAAGCCAAATCAGGTGTAGGGTATTATGCTAGTCTCCAGTGCCAGCCAACCCCCTATCCAACTCCACTACCCCCACCCCCAGTAGTTCTTCTCCTTACTTGAGTCAGGTAAGAATCAAATGAAATATGTGGATCTTCCTCCTAGAAAAATGCAGGTACATAACAGCTTTGCAAACCCTTTCAGGAGGTTCCTGAGGACCCTGCCATGGAAAGGGTAAGCCACAGACCAAACTTAAGAGCACTGGAAGGCCCCAAGCATAGACCTCTCTCCCAAATGTATGCTCTCATCCAGATTCCTGGCGGCCAAAGATGAAAGATAGGGCAAGGAAGGCCAGGTTGGAAGGAAAGCAATCTCAAGACTAAAAGACGAATTCCAGGGCCTTTCCTGGAACCAAAGGGGGGAAAAAAAAAAGATGCAGAGTTTTCACTCTTTGGGAAGTAAGAACCCCACTTTTTTTCAGGAAGCATCACAGTACAGAGAAAGAAGATTAAATAGGGCATCAAATTTTAGAAGTTCATGTTCCACTCTGCCAAGGGCTCCCTGTGACTTTGGGCAAGTCATTTCACCTCTCTGGGCCTTGGGGTCTTCAGCTCATCAACAAGGCCCTTCCCAGCTCTGGGTGCCTAGATCTGAGGATGTGTCTGTTCTCACTCTGTTCTGAACCACAGCTCTGGCCGGGGATTAATTCAGAAACAACAGGCAGCTGTCGATCGTCAGCTTGGGGGTAATTCTGAGAGAAGACCACCATCACAGCAGTGCCCTAAGTTAAACTGCACGCAAGGGGAGGCAGGAGGGCACAAGAGCAAAGCCTGAATGTTAGCAGCTGAGCTCAGGTGACCAGCGAGTCAGCAGTGAGGCCCAGAGGTAGAGGATCCCCCTCAAAGAGAACACCAAAAGGGGCTGCCACTTTATTGGGTAAGCTATGCAGAAATGCCATCAGGTTTGGAGAATTGCCCAAAACTGCAACTTGCCCGTCTGTTTTGTACCTCCTGTTCTTTCTCTGGGCTCAGGATTCTCTCCCCATCCTAACCACCACCTCCTGCTTCCTCCTTCATCATGTGAACTGCAAACAACAGAACCTTAAAACAAGGGCAGTGAATGCAGGGGACACGGGTTCGAGCCCTGGTCCGGGAAGATCCCACATGCTGCGGAGCAACTGAGCCCATGCGCCACAACTACTGAAGCCCATGCACCTAGAGCCCGTGCTCCACAACAAGAGAAGCCACTGCAACAAGAAGTCCGCGCACTGCAACAAAGAGTAGCCCCCACTCGCCACAAGTAGAGAAAGCCCGCATGCAGCAACGAAGACCCAACACAGCCAAAAATAAATAAATAAATGAAATTTATTTTAAAAAAAAACAAAAACAACGAAACAAGGGCAGTGGACCCCAAAACTGAGATGAAATTGGAAAATAGTGTCAAGGACCCAGGAAGTGAGTTGGAGGATGAATAGATTAAAAAGCAGACTCATATTAGAACATATCCATAGACCTGTGAGACAGAAACTACTAAACTCAGGCCAGGCCTGAGTGAGACCTTGACCAAAGGCACTGAAGACAGCCTATCACAGCCCATCACTGTCCAGCAGAGCTGGGGCAGGAGCAGAGAACAACTTGTCAGTTCTTCATTGCTCAGCAGACTAAACTGTTGGTTGGCTTCAGGGTCATCTCTCATGAGCTGCCTAACCTCTACAGAAGGACAGACCTCTAGGGCTCACCTGGGAGGTTCCAAATAGTTTGAAGTTCAGAGCAACAAGGCTCTTCTTCCTCTGTTGCTTCCTTCTGCATTTGCTGTAGCACAGGGACTCGCATTATGAGTCCCTTGCAACCAACATATGTGAAATTGACTAAGTCCCAGGGCGAGTGCTTTAAAATATTTATGATTTGTTCCCTCCTGCAGGCTCTGAATCATCCGTTTTCTGCACTGCAAATTAGCTGTTTCTGCGATCCTATCTTTGTGTGCCCCAAACACAGCAGAGTATCTAGACTACAGAAGGTGCTCAACAAACATCTGCTGGACTTAAAATCTTACATTTATCTCCACAGCTAGAAGATGTTTTTGCCAGGCAGGGCCACTATGTTAAATTTTCTTTGTAAGCACTTCAAGATACACAAACATGTTGGTGTTCAATACATATTTGTGAATGAATAGCTGATTATCTGACCAAACCTAATAACCCTCCAGGCTCTGTCTGAGAACCTCCATGTGCGAGAACTCGGAGAAATACATACAGTTATGGAGGAGCTCTTTGTTCTTTTCAAGGCTTCCCCAGCCCTGGAGATGGAGGGGGCAGGTTCCTGGGTGGTTTCTCAGGAGTTATACTTTAAACCCATGGTTTTGGAACCAGTAAGTAAAGAATAAACCTTAGATTCAATAAAGACCCCACGAACACACCCATATGAACACAGGCATGTGTTGCAGACACATATATCCATATGTATTTATTACATGCAGGTATACACACTGCATGTGTCAAAGCTGACGACCATTCACCAACAGTAAATTATCAGATGAGTGATAACAACAGCAATGCAGACTTCCGTTTTTTAATACTTATCCTCATTAGGACTGGTAGCAAACCAAGTGTTTTCTGACAAAGAATAAATAGCATAATTTACTCCCTTTCTTGGGTTCAGTATTTCCTGAGGTGCCAAGACCTACACTTTAAGGTGGTCACTATTTAATTAAAAGCCATAGTCTGAGGAGTGAAATCACAGAAACGCCTCAGGCAAGTCACGTCAGTTTTTGAGCCTCAATGTGCTATTCTGTAAAATGGGGTTAATATCCCCCTACCTCATGGGACCCTCTTAATAAATGCAACAATGCGGTGGGGGACTGCCCAGTAAAGTCATACAAACATATTGCTATTCTAGCAATCTCTTAATCACTGATGACACCGTATCCCAGAATGCGTTACAAAATTACTGCTCCAAGCGCACATTATGCAGGACAGACACTTGACACAGCAGATGAGTTGATCTGTGTGTAAATCGAATCCTGTTTCAAATACTCTAAGGGAGTGTATCCTGTGAGGGACTGGACATCTTCTAACGTCTGCTCGGTGCGTTCTGTTCCACTATGATTGGGTTTTCTCGCACGCCAGGCAATTTTCTCGCGCGGTCCCAGCATGCTCATACCGGGATCCCTGAGGTTTACGGCCCAGACCCGGAGCTGGACAGGAGGAAACAGGCCGGACAGCCTGCGGCCCCTCCCCGCCCTCTGGGCGGCTCCTTCCTCTCTCCTCCAGCTCGGGCGGTCTGCGGCGCTCGTGCTGTGTCACTTTCGCCATCGGGAGCCTCCAGCCGCCGCGGAGCCCGCAGCTCCAGCGGCTTCCTCCCTTTGCGCGCGGGCCCCTAGCGTGGGAGATAATCTCCGGCCGCAGAGACCCAGCGCCGAGCGGACAGAGCCGGCAAAGGCATGCGGCCGGCTGGGCACCCGGCAGCGGCGCAGGAGGCAGCGCGGGGCTGGGCCCGGGGCCGGTCAGGCCGGACAGCCTTTGGCCCCCAGTCTCCAGGTCGAAAAATTGGAAGGGGGTGCGCAGAGCGCGCTGATTCTCTCCAGGATCTGCGAAGGCGGCAGCAGGCGCGGGCACGAGCACCCACAGAACGCCCCCGGCCAAGGGTCAACCGAGGGGCGTGGGGGGGGCAACGCGCGAGCGCCCGCGGCTCCTCCAGGCCCAGCCAGACCAGCCCCCGGCGCCACCGAGTAGGTGGACAGTCTGCCGGATCAGGGGGGCGTCGGGACGCGAAGGGAGGGTTACGCAGCCCCAGGGTCTCCCCGGGCCCCCAGCCGCACGACTCCCCTCTCCAAGTAACCCAGGCGCGAGCGCGGACACACACACACCACTACGAGCCCTGGCGGGACCGATACCCCGAGCGATCTGGGCCCAAGCGCGTCCCCACGACGCCGCGGTCTGCGGTCCCCGCCCCCCCACACACGCCAGAGCGGTGTGTACACACACAAACAGCTGGGCGCGGGAGGCGACGCCTCACCCCCCGGGTGGGAATGCACACCGTGCCGCCAGCCACCCCTCCCCTTTACACGCCGCAACCCCCTCTCTGCTCACACCTGCCCCCAAACCCCAACCCTGAAAACTCCACGAAACCAAACAGCCAACGCCGCCCACAGGAGGGCCTCAGACTCCCGACTGTCATTTAACGTCAATGGAGAGACGTACCCAACTCAGATGCGCGGTCCCCGGGACGCCTCCCTCAGATGCACCCAGGCTCCAGCATCCGGCCCTCAGGGGCAGCACAGCTCCGCCGCAGACAAGCCACCGCTCCCCCTGCCCGCCGCCCACCCCCACACCCCCACCATGGCAGGCGTCCGGGACAGTCACCTGCTCGCTGAAGGACCCGAGCCGGAACCCGGGTCACCAGCCACCGCGAGCTGGCTTTTCAGAGCCTGTCAACTTAACCCCGGCTCCGCCGGACGGATCTGTTCCCCAGGCCCAATTACACCGCGGCGACAGGAATGAATAATAATAATATATTTTTTTAAAGCCAACAGAATCACCGCCGTGGGGCATGTCCAAAGCCGCGACCTCAGTGGATCTACTGATTCGGGTTCCTCCTCTGCTCCCGTCCCCCGCGCCCCCCGCGGCCCGCAGGCTCACCGTGGACGGAGGGAGGGTGCAGCCTGTCTAGACGACAGACATCCCCGCGCCCGCGGGGACGGGCGCGCACACACACACGCGGCCGCCACAGACACAATCAGTCACCAGAGAAGGGAGGGGCGGCGTGGAGATACTCTCTCGGGGTCCCTCCGGGAGCCGCCACCCTACCTCAGTGGAGCACGGTCAGAACAGCTGCAAGTTTGGCCGGTACTAAACCAACTGCTTGATGCAGCAAATGCGGGCTTCAAAACAAAAGAGAGGAATCAAGCTCGCTCTCTTCCTCCCCCCGGGTCGGAATCTGGCACATGACAGCGGCTACACCAAGCGGCTCCAACGCGAGCCGGGCTCCAGCCGTGCGCCCCCCAAGAACCCCCCCTCCTCACTGGAGCTCCAGAGATACGGCTCCCCTACTGGCGGGGAACCCGGCAGGGAAGGGGCAAACCTCGGGAGAGGGAGAGATCGTGGAGTGCGGTCCTCGACAGAGGCGGGGAAGGTGGATGCGCGCCGACTCCTGGCTGCCCCGGGCGCAGGGAGGGGGGGAAGGGGGCTAATTGTTTGGGTCGGTTTTCCCGGATTTATCTATAAGCACGCGCACGTCACGCAGCCCTCCTCGCGGGTCCCCGAATCGATAGGCAATCAGAGATGACTAAAAGAGGGGGGCGGACGGGGGGATGCTCACCTCGGGGTTCCTCTGGCCGCCGCTCCGAGCCCTAGTCGGGGCGTGGGGGAAGGGGGCAGGAAAGGAGAAGGGAGGGAGGAGGCTCGGGAGAGCCGACTCCAGCCTCGAGTTCCGCGCGTCCCGGCTGCGGAGGGGCTCCGGCGCCCCAGCGCACAAACCCAGGCGACAGGGGAGGGAGGGAGGGGAGGGAAAGAGGGAGGGAGGGGCGGGTGGGGGAGAGGGAGTAGAGGAACGAAAAAAAAAAAAAAATCCCCGCTCTGACACAGGGAAAGAGAATGTAGGAGAGTGACGTCCAGGCCCCGCCCTCCCCTCCGGCCACGTGCAACGACTTGAAAGGAAAGAGGGCGGCGGGAGGCCTGATGGGTAATGTAGTTCGCCTTTCTTTACCGGGATGGCGGGCCCTGGAGAACGGGGCGCCGCCGGGACGCCGGGGATGTGCCTGAGCAGCAGAGACAGCCTGTCTGGCCACGCCGAAACCCAACGCCCAACGCCCAACGCCCGTTCCCCTCCCCGCCACGTGCTGGCGCAGCCCTGGGTGGGGACCTCCGCGTGGGGAGAATTGGGGGCTTAGGCGAGATCCAGGCTTGGAGGGAAACATTTGATTTTAGGGACAGGACGGCTTTAAGGATGAGGACTTCCTTGCTTTAAGTGCTAAGTCCGTCCTAATGGCAGATAAAAGGGAGCTTTGTGTACGCACTGGGCGGCCCAAGTCCAGTTATTAACGCTGTATTAAATGCTAACGTCTGTTATTGAGATGCATATGTTATAATTAACATTTGAACATCTCTGTGGCAGGGGCGGGATGTTGTAATTAGATATGCACTTTGCAACCAATTAATTTTCCATTGGCCATGCTAAGGGCTAAGGCTGGGGACTTGGTGACGGGGAGAATTCAATGCAATGTATAATTCAGTAATCACTTAACCAAATCACCAGCGTTTTCCAAGTGCCTACTAGGTGCTAGGCACTGAGCTTAGCACAGAGAAGCCTTCTGGAGAAATATATGATGCTGTACACCCTCCAAGCAAGGGGGTTATAAACTCATGGAAGGAACTGTGTGACTCGGTATAACTGCGAAGAAAATCATTTATTAATTCATATAACATTTGGTGAGCATTTTCCACAGATGGGACATGTCTGGGAATGCCAAGACAGGTGAGACCCTCAAGAAGGTCAAAGTCTAGTGTAAGGACCACAGTCAGTGAAACTATAGGGGATAAGTCCACACTTAACATAGACATAGGCACAAAGTGCTGCGGAACCCTCAGGAGGAGCAGCCAACCAGGATGGAGGGTGGATGGGGTTAGGAGAGGATGAGGGAAGGCTTCTTGGAGGAGGTAGTACTTTAGGTAAGAATTATTAACATTTTTAACAAAGGCAAAGGGAGGGGTAGGCCTCTGACTAAGGCTACAGGGTACAAAGGCTGGAGATGAGAGATAAGAGAGCAAATTCTGAAAGTCCCAGCAATTTGACAGGCAGAAGGGAGGGGGTGGGTCAGGGATGAAGTGTGTGTCTAGAGGGCGGAAGGAGCCTGGGATGGCTTTTCAGCAGAGATGAGGCTTGCAGTGGGCCTTGAAAGAGGGAGGTGAGATCTCTTTCAGAGCGGAGAGCATGTCTTCCTGACTTGAAGCTCAGCGTGTGCCAAGCCGGGGTGGAAGGAAAGCCGAGCAGCATCCGTGGTCACATCCAGTAGAGCAGCTTTTTTGACTCTTGTACCAAAGGACATGGAGGCGAGTCATCCCCTCCCTTCTAGAAGGAGGCAGCAGGCCCATGGTTGTGCATTCATAAGAGGCAGAGTGGCTACCAGCAACCAGTTGTCTCGGTGCCAGGCCCAGTCCCCCCGGGCAAAGGAACGTGTTTAAGCACCCCTGACTCTTCCTACTGGTTTGTCCCTCTTAGCATTTACGCCTCACTGGCTCAGCAGTTATTTTTGCGCTTTAACATCTGGATGATTTCCTGGATTTACGAAATATGGACTAATAGTCCCAGAGTCTATCCACTCAGCAGATTCCCATTTACCTACCTTTTGTTGTCAATGCTGTTTTGCACATGGTGTGATATGCACACTACTTGCAAAGGAACAAGAATGGAATTGTCTGGGTCTTGGTTTTGCCTTTGCTTTAAATCACACCCCCAGATGTGAGAACAGGATCCAGCCCCGGAGGTGAGGAAAGGCTGAGCAACCTGCAGAGTGCAAAACGTCTGTGGAGAGTAGGTGCCTCTGTTTGGGGGCTGTGCCTGCAGTGACAGCGCCAGTGGTGACAGCACAGACTCAAGACTCAGCCTGAACCCTCAGCTTGAATCCCAGGCATGACACTTCCTGGATCTGCGACCTTGGGCTGTTTACTTACCCTCCAAATGAGTGACTTGGGCAGCTCATTCAACAACCTTTCTTGGCCTTGTGAGAACCAACGGTGAAAATGCATTTAAACTGGCTCCGCGTCACACAGCAACTCTTGGTGATGGTCATTCCTTTCCCTGTCCCAGGGTCTTTCTGGGCCAGAAGAGTGACCCCTGAATTTTTTTTTTTTCTGCAGGTAGGCCAGCAGAGCTGGTGCTGCAGGGAGGATTCCTAAGGGTGACTCATCTTCATGTGTGAAGTAGGTTAGGGTTGTCTTCAGGGAACCTTCACCCGATTTTAGTCCTCACCTACCGCGGGCTCAGCGCTCCTAACCCTCCCCAGCTGACAAGTGGTTATGCTCTCCCCTTCCCCACCCTGCTGCCCCAGGACCCCCTTGTGCGTGCACCCAAAGCCCCTTCTCTGGACGGTGTCCCCAGGCTCCCTCATTCCTTCTTCCCACCTAGCAACACTTACCTCCTGCTTTCCACATCCCAGAGCCTGGCTCTCTGCTTTACCTTCAGCCTAATCACCCTTCATGAATGGATGATAAGATAATCTTTTCATTCTCTCCTCCAGCTATGACATGTTTGTCCTCTTATCTAGAGCTTTCTGAAATGGCCTTTGCTGATGGGGATTTCAGGCTGGAATGGGGGTCTTTGAGAGGAAGACTCTGTGGGTCACTCAGACTGGAAACTGTGGCTTTCCCAGTGCGGGAGACCTGGGGCTTCATTGGTCCCTCACATGGTGGCCTTCCTTCCCTGCAGTTGATCTTATGCCCCACTTGCAAGCTTGGGTCAGAGGAGCTGCTGGATGCAGAGTCAATAAACTGGCACTGGAATTGGTTAATTAGGCAGATTTGAGTTGTTAAAAGTTGCCTTTACCTGACTTGTTACCACATAGCCTAGAAATGAAAAGCCAGACTGTTTCTCTCTGTCTTAAGCAGTTGCTTTTCCTAATCAATACTTTCCTAAGATACTAGCAAAAGGAGAGAATTCCCTGGCAGTCCAGTGGTTAGGCCTTGGTGCTTTCACTGCCATGGCCTGGGTTCGATCCCTGGTCAGGGAACTAAGATCCTGCAAGCTGCACAGTACAGCCAAAAAAAGAAAAAAGAAAAAGGAAAAAAAAGGACACTAGCAAGAGGAAATATTTCTCTTTTCTTCCCATACTGTCTTCTGACTCCTGACCGTCTTTCCTCCATCAGTCAGTGCATTTATCGAAGGCCTGGTGGGAGCCCACCAGAGTGCAGGGGCAGAGAGATGGCCTGCTTCAGGAGCTGGCACCCGTGAGATTACAGAAGAACTGATGGGGCGCCATTCTGCGTGAGGGGGATGTTAAAGGAACAAAGCGTTCCTAGAAGGCTGGGATGGTCAGAGAAGACTTCCGGGAGGAAAGTGAGACTAGATCCACTTATAACTTCCATCGGGAGGAGGTCAGCAGTGACCTAAACCCCAGTTTTGTAGCATTGGCCTGGGAGGCGTTGCGCAAGTCATGTCTTTATGTGGAAGCTAGAGAGTGGGTTCATCGTGCATCAGTTTGGTGGCCAGTGACCCCAGAGAGGGAAGGAAGTTATCAGTCTAGTGTTTTCGCTCTGCTGCTGTGGTGTTGGCCTGGAGAGATAACGGCTTGATAGAATCAGGTTAAATTTCACCCCTGTCTCATCTCAGCTTCCACTACACAACCCCAAAGACCAACACCTGAAAGGCAGATGGAAAGTGGTCTTCTAGGGTTGAAGTTGGTGGTGGAAGAAGGGACACCAATAGAGAATGATGAGCTTGAGAAAAGCAAAAGCTAAATAAGAAATAAACCAACAAATGTTTATTGGGTGCAGGCTACACCTAAGACGTTGCATGGCACCTTGGGGAACTCAGTGTGTGAAACTAGGTTCCAGGCCCCACCTGCCCCTATCCTGCTGTGTCTCCTCTCTCTGGGCCTCAATTTCCACACCTGTAAAATTGGAGGGTCTATGATCTCTCAGATTATTTCCAAACCTGAAGTTCTCCCTTTGAGAAGTTTATAGTCCAGCTGGCAAAAGAAACTGAAAGTTAAGTAGCCAAAAGCATGAATTTTAAGCTGTTTAATTCCAGCAGATCAGGAAGGGTTTGCAATATTCATTTAACAAAGCCCTGAAATCCATGAGGGAACAGAACACAAGCAGACCTTGTCTCACAAGATTCAAGGACAGTAAGTGAAGCCCATGAATAGTCAAGCATTCCTCAATTTCTTTAGAGTTCAAGGTCAGACCTCACAGGTCAGTGGCATGAGCACCACATCCATGGATGGCCTTGTCCATGATGAGGACTTGGGCAGAGATACGCCTCCACATATCTGCAAGAGACAGATTTCATTATTTCTCAGGCTACACTCTGGAAAAACTGTGCCACGCTCATCCTGGGAGGGGTGGCCCAGCTTACTGGACCAGGGGTATACACTTGATCCAAGGGACTCCAGACTATTGGCTATGCCTGGACTTAATGGCCCTGGCTCCAGCAGATGAACTGAGCCAATCAGATTCCCTTTTGCAAGAATCTTCAGGAAGAGGCTGAGAGACCTGTGCTCACCGGTGACTCTGCTCAGTCAGGTGGGGGAGGAGGGGCTTGTGGCCTTAGTGGGCCAGGTGCAAGAAGAGTAGGCAGAGGAGGGGGGTGAACGGGAAAAGGGAGGGAGAGAGATGTGTGGAGTAGCCTCAGTTCCAGACTTTCTGATTCTCAGTCACAGGGTGCTCTACTATACCTCTCTTTGATTCCTGATACTTCTGTATCCTCATAGTAATTCCCTTTACTTTGTGCAGGGCTGAGTGGGTTTCTGATTTTTGTAATCCAAAGACCCATATCTCAAACAGCCTGAAAGAGAAGAAGTGCAGAGAAAGTTACAACCATTATGATCCCTGTAGCTGGGAATTTCCCCTGCTGAAGATGCTCTTCCCTTTTCTATCCTAGATGTCTCCCTCTTCAACTAGTTGGTAATCCTTGTCTCCTAAATCTTATTCTGAAATGTCTGCAAAATAACTTGACCTTGAACCTCCCCTATCCAAGAAAAATAGGTAATATATTAATCAAACGATTCCTATTCGCCGGGCAACAAGCGAAACACTTTCTGTGCTTTGTTTCATATAATCGACATTGCAACTTTTGCAGTGGAAGGAACTGAGGCTAGGAGGGGTGACAGAACTTGCCCAGGGGCACACAGCCAGCAAGCAGGTGGTAGTCCTGTGGGCCTCAGAACCAGCAAGTTTTAACCACGCCCCCTCATCTCCAAACGTCAGCATCCACCTTCTCAAGTCCCCAGCGAGCACCTTTCCTCTAGGTGCAGGAAACATCCTTCTTCCTCACTGGTGCATTTACAATGAGGTGCTTTTTTCTTTTAAACTGAGACTTCCGAGATGTGTGTGCATTTGTTTGTATATAACTGATGCTCGAAATGCTTCTATGCTGTAGAAGAAGGATCATTGTTCGTATACCTCATCAGTCAAAAAAATTGTTTTGATCTGCCTCTATATTTCTCATTTATTTGTTATTTATTTTTTATCTATTATATTTTCCCAAATAGATATTTTATTTTTTCTTTCAGTTTGATTGAGATATAATTGACATAAAATAGGCATTTTAAATGATGGTCTAAAGATGAAACAAACATTTTAAAATAATTTTAAAATTTTTACGCATTTATGATTGAAAAGTCCTTTTGCTCTCAGGGAAGCTTATTTTTTGCATAAATTTAACATGAAGGTGACCATCAGTAAACATCATAATATTTTTTTCTGGCACCCCAGTGGCTTGTTTTGGGATACACATACCTGGGGCCCACATACCATACCCTGGATGTGGAATGTTTGTCATGTTCCCCAATTTGTTAATAATACAGTGATTTCAGGAAATAATGAAGAGGCAGTCAGCTAAAACTTTTAGTGAGTTTTCATTGCTTTCCTGACTTATCTATTACCCTAGTAATTTTTATGTTTTGTGTTTTAAACCAGTGATTTATTACACATAATTATAATAGTTGGGATAGCATTACTTATGCATTATTCATCCAGCTAAGTCACTTAATAAAATTAAAAACACACATTTCTATGTCGTTGAAAAGTCTTTAGAGACACCATTTGAAAAATCACTTAAATGACCCCTTTTTTTACCCTAGTGTTTACTGAGTACATACAGTGCGTTTGCTCTAAGTTAGATATCGTGAGTGATAAGTACACACAAAAATGGGCATTCATCTATGCTTACAGGACCTCACAGTTTAGGTCAGAAGAAAAGACAGACACATTTTAAGCAGACATGGCAGTATAAGACTAAAATCCAAAACATGCCCGATGTACAACACAGAGGGAGTGATTGTTCAGAGGAAGGGGAGTGTTGAGACCTGAGTGGCAGGGAAAGTTTTACAGGAAAAGTGGGGTCCAAGCCAGGCTTTGAGGCCTGAATGTGATTTGCCTGGAAAGGGGATAGGAAGGTGGCTGTCCCGTGGGTGGACAGCAGGAGCTTATAAGTGGGAATTAGCAAGTGGAAGGGTGATGGTGAGCAAAGGGTAGAAGAAGGCAGTAAGTCCAGAAAGGCAGTACTTTGAGCCTGGACTCACTACGCACAAAGACCAGAATATGAATCTTGCCATCACCTTTTATAACCAGGTGTCAGCCTTGGGCAACTTAAGCGCTCTGAGCTCCTGTGTCCTCTGTAAATCAGAAAAACAATAGAGCTTTCCTTGGTAAGTTATCACGAGGATTAAAGGAGATCACGTCTGTGAAGCACCGAGCACATTGTAAGGGCTCAATGAAGACTAGATATTTTGGGGGGTGTTATTCTTGGTTTTTGTTGTTGTTTTACTGGGGATAGGCTGCGTGGGACCTTGAACGAAAATCTGAGCAATCGGGACTTTTTTCTATGGCCCAGGAGAGTGAGGTTAGATTTTGTTTCTGAGTGGTAATTCAGACACAGTGGAACGTGCCGCAGTCCCAGGCCCAGTGAGTCCAGTCCGACCTGAGCCGAGGTCCCAGTAACCTTCATTGGCACCTTCAGCACGACCTCTGCTGGTTCAGCAGAACCTGGGGGCTAAGGAACAGACCTTCGGGTGCTCTAGGGGCTGACACCCTGTCCCTCCCTCACCCACGTGCAGACACAAATATGCACACTCCACCTCTTTTTCCATTTTGACAATATTGATGATCAAATTTGTTTATACTCCACTCTTTCCAAAAAGGACTTGAGACAGCTTTTTAAATTCTAAAATGCACCTTGTATATGAAGATAGTGGTTTACACAAAAGGTATTTTATGAGATGATTATCCTTTTTACAAAAGGAGTAACCATAATTTCTTTAAATAGTAGCTCATCATGTATGTTCAACATCGATCTGATTGACAAAATTTTGCTTTGCCAGCAACTTTTCTGGAATGCGTCAATGGTATTAGTGTGATTCACAGCATTGACTGGTTTTGATCAAGTTTGGTACTTGAATAAAGGGTGTAAGAAGCCCTTGAATTTATTTTGTGCCATCTTAAACCAAAAGGGCTCTGCTGTATTTTTTTTTTTTTTTTTTTTTTTTTTGCGGTACGCGGGCCTCTCACTGTTGTGGCCTCTTCAGTTGCGGAGCACAGGCTCTGGACGCGCAGGCTCAGCGGCCATGGCTCACGGGCCCAGCCGCTCCGCAGCATGTGGGGTCTTCCTGGACCGGGGCACGAAACCGTGTTCCCTGCATCGGCAGGCGGACTCTCAACCATTGCGCCACCAGGGAAGCCCTCTGCTGTATTTTTTGATGAATTTCTTTACAAACCGAGATGTACAGAGCTAAGCAACTGAATTGAATCTGGTCTAGAGACCACTGAGCTGCCAGTTGGTCATGGAAGCCTGACTGGAGAAGGCGGCAGGGGAGATTTTTCAGGTAAACAAGGAAAGATGCCGGTTGGTTGATGTTGAATGGGAGACCATCCCAGGAGAAGGGAGAAGTGCGGAGAGATGCTCGGGCTACGCTTCTCCCTAAAGGGCAGCAGCAGGGGTGGTCCACCAGCCTGGAACCTCGGATAAGCCGCAGAAGAGACAGGAACAGCCTAGTGACAGTTCTCCTGGCCCCCATCCCAGAAAGCAGTTTTGGTCTGATGCAGAGATAAGATGCGCAACACTCCCTTCCTGCTATACCTGATTTCAGGCCTTATCAGACATACCCTTTCGGTGGGCATGTTGCCATAACAACCTTATAGTCACTGGAGGGCATCTATAATTGGGAGAAAATGGCATTAATTTAGTTACAGTTTTTGTGTTTTTTTTCCCTGGGAGGAGTTTTAGTCCGCAGCTACTTTAAGTACTCGGATTCAGATGTAATCTTTTTGCCTGAGCAGACTAATAATCACCTTGTAATTTAATTACTAAGCCAGCACCAGTGAACTCTTCTGCTGTCGACTGACTTATAATTTTTGAATACCAGCTTCATGGGCAGGGCCTGGCTCTGAAAGCTGTAGTTATCCAGATGCAGGTCTTAACCTATGCTGTGCTTCATGAAGCTACTCGGCCATAGAATTATCTCCAGGGATGCTTGTGAGACTTGAGTACGTCCTGAGTGGTCCACCTGTCAGCTATGGCAGGCATTCATTTCCACCAGAGAACAGGTTGTCCCTACTGTCACTTCTCCTTTCCCTACAGTCTCCTGCCACCTGGTATGATCCCATTTCCTAGACCTAGAAAGCCTCCAATCTTGGAATAATAGGGTTTTTTCTCAAATTTTTAAATCTTAAAAAATTGTGAAATACATATAATATAAATTTAATAATATAAATTTACTGTCTTAACTATGTTTATGTGTACAATTCAGTGGCACTAAATACATTCACATTGTTGTGCTACCATCACCACCATCCATCCACAGAACTCTTCCTTTTGCAAAACCGAAATTGTGTACCCCTTAAGCAAGAACTCTCCATTCTCTCCTCTTCCTAGCCCCTGGCAACCACCATTCTCCTTTTTGTCTCCATGAGTTTAACTTCTCTAGGGGCTTCATATAAGTGAAATGATACAGTATTTGTTCTTTTGTGGCCAGCTTTTTTCACTTGGCATGATGTCCTCAAGGTTCATGTATGTTATAGCATGTGTCAGAATTTCCTTGTTTTTTAAGGCTGAGTAATATTCCCTTCCACGTTATACCACATTTTCTTTATTCATTCATCTGTCAATGGACATTTGGGCTGCTTCCACCTCTTGGCTGTTGTGAGTAATGCTTCAATGAACCTGTGTGTGCAAATATCTCAAGACCTTGCTTTCAGTTCTTTAGGGCATATACCCAGGAGTGGAATTGCTGGATCAAATGGTAGTTCTTTTATTAGTTTCTTGAGAAACTGTTTTCCATAGTAGCTGTACCATTTTACTTTTCCACCAACAATGCACGGGGGTTCCAATTTCTCCACATCCTTGCCGACCTTTATTTGTTTTATTTTTTTATTGTGACCATTGTAATGGGTGGAGGTGGTAATAATAATTTTTTATTAAAGAGAGGACCTGTCTAACCTCACTATTTAATAACGCTTCTACTAATAGCAGTTATAATAGCTGACACTGAGTACATAGCACATGGTAGCCACTTGTATTAGGGTTTTCCAGAGAAACAGAACCAATATCCCTCAACACAGAACAAGGGCTGCTTAAGGATTAACAGGACAACCTCTAATAATGTAGTTCTTTTATTTTGTTTCTAAAATGTAATGCCTTTCCTGATGATGATGACAAAAAATAATGAAGGCAATAATGATATTAAAGAAGTAAAGAGAGATTGAATATAACCAAATGTTCAGTTATAATCTCCATATGTGAAAAAAACTCAATATTTGAACATTTCATATTCATAGAGAACTAAATGAGAGGGCGATTACTCATCTAATGGAATTATTTGCTTTATAGAAGGATTCACTGAGTTATCCTCTTCTGTGATGAGCTTTCCCTGTTCACTTAAAACAGGAATTAATTTATAACAATGTGACGTGTGTATAGCTCCCCCAGAACCCATCTATTGCACAGCATGAAGCCAAAACAAGTTCCTAAAATGATTTTGACAACTGGATAATGATAGTGGGGAATATTTGTTCACTTCAGCACTTGAGGATTCCAACTGCAAAAGGATTCGCAAGTATCAAACCACTATCCTTGGTCTTGGTGAAATTATGAAGGACCAGAGAGATGCCAAAAGATGGGTGGAACAGATTATTAAACAAGTGATTGCGAGCACCCACCAGAAGAAGGAATCACTTGAAGACTCCTTAACAAGACAGAAATAAAAAGCTGGGCCAAACTGAGATCTTTTCTTGTATGGCTGATGCTAATAGAGAACTAGAAGGTGAGAGAGCCGTGGCTTTGCTATGCACTTGGCAGTCTCTCCTGACCTTCTCCTGAAAAAGAAGAAACATCGATGGAAGAGAACGCATGACTAGGTGAGCAGTTACTTCTGGCTTTTTGGTTAAGATGACCTGTTGTGTGTTGATAGATACTCAGCAGGCACAATCTCACCATATCAATTAGGAATTGCATTCAGCTGCAGAGATCCACGTTATAGTGGCTTTAAAAACAATAGGGATTTTTCTCTCACATTAAAAGAGTTGGTACAGTCACTTTGGAAGACAGCGTGGCAGTTTCTTACAGAACTAAACGTACTCTTACCATGTGATCCAGCAATCACATTCTTTGGTTACTTGCCCAAAAGAATCAGAAACTTATGTCCACACAAAAACCTGCACATGGATATTTATGGAAGCTTTATTCATAATTTCCCAAACTTGGAAGCCACCAAGATGCCCTTCAGTAGGTGAATGGGTAAACAAACTGGTACATCCAGGCAATAGATTATTGTTCAGTGCTAAAAAGAAATGAGCTGTCAAACCATGAAAATTCATGGAGGAACCTTAAACGTATATTGCTAAGTGAAAGAAACCAATCTGGAAAGCTGTATGGTTTCAACTATGGGACATTCTGGAAACCACAAAACTGTGACAAGACATTCAAAAGATTCGTGGTTGCTAAGAGTTCCAGGGAAGGAGGGATGAGCAGGTCTAGCACAGGGGATTTTTAAGGCAGTGAAACTACTCTGTATGATACTGTAACGGTGGATACGAGTTGTTATATGTTTGTTAAAACCCATAGAATATACAACACCAAGAGTGGACCTTAATGTAAAGTGTGGACTTTAGTTAATAATAATGAATCAATATCGGCTCATCAATTGCAACAAATAGACCACACTAATGCAAGATGTTAATAATAAAGGAAACAGTGGGGGTGGGGAGGGGGGCTCTGGGAACCCTCTGTACTTTCTGCTCAATTTTTCTGTAAACCCAAAGTGCTCGAAAAGCAAAATCTATTAATTTAAAAAAGGAAAAAAGCCAGACTGTGAAACAGAAAGAGTCCAGAGTTAGACACCTCACAGTGGAGTGATGGCTCTGTGCTCATCAGAGCCCCATCTCCTTCCGTCTTCCCAGTCTATCTTCCCCAGTGCGTGGCTTCCATCCTCAAAGTTGGCTCATGGTCACAGATGGTGACTTGAACTCCCGTCACCTGAATGCCACATAACAGTAGAGGGATGGGAGGAGAGACAAAGGTACACTTGGGTCCCTATCAAATCAGACCCCTTAAAAAGAGTTCCCAATGAAGAACAGACTGCATGTTAGATGATATTGATATTAAGGAAGCGTTGTTAGTTTTGTCAGGTATGATACTGGTATCATAGTTATGTTAAAAAAGAAAGTATTAAATCTCTTAGAGAGATGCACTGAAGTATTCATGGGTAGAAATAATATAACATCTGGCCTTTGCTTTTTTTTTTTTTTTTTTTTGCGGTATGTGGTCCTCTCACTGTTGGGGCCTCTCCCATTGCGGAGCACAGGCTCCAGACGCGTAGGCTCAGCGGCCATGGCTCACGGGCCCAGCCGCTCCACGGCATGTGGGATCTTCCCAGACCGGGGCATGAACCCGTGTCCCCTGCATCGGCAGGCGGACTCTCAACCACTGCGCCACCAGGGAAGCCATGGCCTTTGCTTTTAAATATTCTAGAAAATAAAAGACAAGTGGAAGGGTAGATGAAACAAGAATGGCAAAATGTTGACAGCTATGCAACTATAAGAAGGGTACATGGCAGTTCTTATACCATTTTCTCTACTTTTGTATATGTCTGGATTTTTTGTTATAAGAAGTAAAAAGAAAAAAAAATTCTGCAAACATTGCATTGGAACCCCTGTTGGCAGGAGAGGTGGGAAATGGATTTCTTTTTTATTAACACAAGAACCTTTTTTTAAATTGACATATAGTTGATTTATAATGTTGTGTTACCTTCTGCTGTACAACAAAGTGATTCAGTTTTATATATGTGTACATTCTTTTTTATATTCTTTTCCATTACGGTTTATCACAGGATATTGAATATAGCGCCCCATGTTGTACAGTAGAACTTTGTTGTTTCTGGGAAATGGATTTTTACCTGGGCTTTTTCACAATCAACAGTATGGAATTTGTTGGTGCAAAAGAGGGGAAGATGGATATTTGACAGACAACCAGCATGCTCTGTTACATCCACTAATAATGATCCATCTCAAACTGCTCTTCTGGTGAAACCTTCAAATCAGATGGCACCCTGCTCACCAAACCACATTGTCCTCCTATTACTGTCAGGATAGCCTGCGGGCTAGACTCACCAGTAGAGGTAATCGTGCCTCATCCTTACTGCCTGGAATGTTTTTCCCTGAGCCATTGTTCATTTTCTCCCTCTCCTCCACCCCTTCACGGGGTTTATACTCCCCACCCTTTAGACTCAACTCACAAGCTACATCCTCCAAGAAGCCCTTAGCAGCCTGCCTGCTCGCCACCCCACAGTGGGTTAAACGCCCTTCTGGGTTCTCACCTCTCCTCTGCTTACCTCTGCTATAGTACCTATACTCTGAATGTGTGACAGAAATTTTTCTTTATCTCCCTCCACCACTAAAGCGTAAACTAAACATAGGACACATGCTATGTCTTTTTCGTCTTAGGATCTCCAACATCTATCAAAGTACCTGGTACATTGTGCAGAATGAAACTCATGAAGTAGATTACACACTTATCCTTGTAATGGCAATAATATTGACAATAATAGCAACTAACCTTCCTTGAATACTTAATATGCGCCAAACTTATTTCATGCCTGACTTCATTTAATCGTCACAAGACCCCTATGAGGTGGGTGCACTTATTCCCATTTTATAAAGGAGAAAACCAAGGCTTGGAGAGTCTTCTATTGTGAGGTTTCTAAGAGTTGGAGCCTGGGTTCAAGCTCCGGACCGTCTGATGCCAGATGTGAGCCCATAACCTCCTCCCTGTCCCACCTCTGTGTATCCTCACTCCTGCCAGCAGTGGCAGGTCCCATGATGCAATGCGTTAATAGAACCAGAAGTATGTGATCCTGGTGCTGGAGTATTTCCTTTTATGGCAATGGGGGCGGATCCTGGCATGCGGTTGTGTTCTCACCACCAGCCTGAGGGTATAAAAAGGCAATCCTGCACCAGGTGATCCTCCTACTTGGTGAATTCCTCACTCAGCATTGTTTGTGCAGAGGTCTGCCTTGCCCAGGACTGGTCAGCACTGAACTCCAGGAGCAGACCTGTGAGGAGGTAGGAGGCACCCCTGAGGCTTGATCCTCTGTCAGTCATTTGTCCACCTTACTCCTGGTTGGAAGTGATGATCCCAGGCAACTGGCTCTGTGAGGCAAAGGTCGTGCAGTTCACTTCTCTACCTTGGTGCAAGGTGTCAGGTGGGGAAATTTCCCCCTCTACCTCTCTTGAGTTTTTGTGGCTGGACTAATAATAAAATTGACCCAAGACAGATTAACAGGAGAAAAAGTAACAAATTTTAATATGTGTGCACTGAGGTCTCATAAATGGGACCTAAGAAGTGGCCAAAGCAGGCAGCTTTTCTACTTTTTAGACAAAGAAATGGTAAATTTTTGAGGAATTGAAAGGACAAAGAAACTTGGGTTTTGGGTGCTCAATTAATGAAGAATCTAAACAGAGTTTGGGCTTGGGGTAGGAAATTAAAGGAGTAACAAGTTTTATTTATATAAGCTTCTCAGCCTGAATTCCCTATTGTGCCTTTCACAAGAGAGATTTATTTCCTGCTTTCAGGGAGACAGAGAGGAGGGTCAGCGTATCCCTCTTGTGTTTCTTAAGTAACTTTAATTCAAAATAATCAAGATGCCATTGTGACATATTTGGGGGCGGACCACCCTGCGGTCCAACAAGGGCCTTCTGGGAAACAACGCTGCTAAGGACAGATATCGGGTCTGAAGTAGATTAAATCTGATAGTTCCTCGTCACCCGTCAGGCACATGCTTCCTAAAAAAAGTGGGTGACACCATACAATAGTCCTTGCCTCAAGGAACCTGGGCAGTCACTTTGCTGGGAACCTTGCACACCTGTTCTGGATGGGCAGGTTCAGCTGAGCTTTATCTCTTACAACTTGTCCCGAGGTCATTCCCACAAGTCAAGGATCTGGAAGCCCAGAAAGTTAGGACATCAGGCCTATCCTGTGCCTCTGACTTCCCTGGCATCGGAGGCATCAAACTTTGGATACCGGTCCTTGCTTATCCACTCCCGTACTTAAGTAAAATATATTAGTTTGTGGCAAGTTATTTCGTAATTCTAAACATTCATATTATGAGACAAAAAATCAATAGTGACAATTTGATAATTTTGTCATGCAATGTAGTAATGTGTATCCATTTAAGAATGATAATGTTTAATGATGTCATTATACTTGGTAGAATAACAAATAGGAAAAAACAAGAAAAAAAGTTTCTCAAGCCAAAAAAAAAAGCGGGTGACAGAAACTAAGGAGGTGTCCGTCCCATGCATCTTTCAATCTGAGGCACCTCTGTTGCAGCACAACAGCGATGGGAAAAAAGGCAAGAGTAGCCAGCCACACTCACCTTGTCTTGCTCTTTCCTGTCTTCTGTTTAATTACCCAACAATATCAGTCAATTCCCCCTTCCTCGCCCACCCCTCCGCCCATTTAATAGACTGTCTCTCGCCCCTGGCTTTTGTATCCTGGCTCACGCAGTTTCTTTTGCCTGGAAGCCCACCCCACCCACTTCCAGCCCTTCTGTTCATCTTTCCCACAGCTGTCACCCTCCAGGAAACCTGGTTGGGTTCCTTGCTCTGGGCTTCCTAAAATACCCTGTCCATATCTCTGTGCTGCAGTTACAACACCGCTTTATAAGGATCCTCTATGTGTCTGCCTCCCCCACTAGATTACAAGTCTTGAGACCATATATCTGCTTTATTTTCCTTCGTATGCCCAGCACCTTATACCACATTGGCTGAAATATATGTAGGTGCTCAATAAATAATGATACTTCACTTTGACCCAGCACTTATCATGTGCTGGGCAGCATGCGAAGAGCATCATCTGCATTGTGTCATTTCATCTTCACCACAACTTAAGGACCTAGGCCCGAATATTAATTCCATTTTATAGATGAGGAACCTGAGGCTTGGAAAGGTTACATTATTTGCCCAAAGTAACCCAGGTCGTAAGTGCTGGAACTCAGACTCAAAATCAAAACATTGGGACTCAATACTCTTAAACACTACAGAATACTCCCTCCTTCAAATACGTGTGGAATTTAAGAAGACATGCTTTCCATGAGTTATGTGTGCATTGTCAAAACTTAAATGTTTCTGGTGGTGAAAAGGAAAGGGGGTGAGATCAAACCCAGAGATTCAAATCTGTAGACAAGGAAATGCCTTCTCTCTCAATCTCTGTTAACCAATTTACAAATATTTATTGCATTGGATTTATGTGAACTCAGCGCTGCATTAACAGCTATGGGGAAGAAAAGCTAGAAGAGTAGATGGTGTGTTTCTGGCCCTTGTGGACTTGCTAATGTGGCCGGAGAGACAATGACGCCACAGAGAGAAGAGCCTGAAGCAGAGTCTGATGGGCGGGGCTGGCAGTCAAGGATGCCAGGAGGAGCGTGGGACGAGATCAGGGAGGTGGTTGGAAAGAGCATCACAGAGCAGACTTGGATGAGAGGAGGACCTTCTTGCTTGGACTTTCCTGTGACTTTTCTGTGGGTTCTGTCCAAAGCCACCACAGGGTTGGCCTGGAAGAGGCCTCCTATGTGATGCTGAATTTCTGCATCAAGGCCCTTTATCTTCATTTCTATAGCTAAGAGTAGAAGTTGGGGGTTCTCTGGTTGGGCCAGGACAAGGAGAGAGGCTGTTCTTCAATGCTCAAAGAGCTGCTTCTGTTGCCCCGTGTCCCCGTGACCTTCTGTGGTGTTTGCAGAAAGGCAGCTATGTGAGTGTCCCCGTAATAGAGCCTTGAGGGCTGCCGGCTTTTGAAAACCCTCACCTCTCCATTCTCTCCCTGGGGAAGCCAGGGGATAATTGGGTATTATGTGCAGCCTCTAAGACACAGGGTCCTTTCAGCATGACTGTCCCCCGGGAGTGGCTGCATTTGTGTCGACTGCAATTTTCCCTGGGCAGGTGAAAGGAGCAGGTGAGCACTGGGGCTGCCTTTTCAGAGCTGGGAATCGTACCTGGGTTTGGGGACTGTGGTAACATTCACAGTGATACAAAGCTGGTTACAGTGGAGGCTGTGACTATGACCACAGACTGTAATCTTAGGACTCAGCTACTTTCTTCTTCCTCTGGAGGAGGCTGTGCAAAGAGCTAACCTGGCTGCCCACCGGCGCGGCCTTCTCCTCGCGTGAAGCGGGGTGAATTTTACTGTGGCTTCTGCCCTACCTCTCCCTGGCCACCTCATTCCTCCGCTCCCTCCTCCAGGCATCTGGTACCCTTAGTCTTTCTCCTGTCCCTCCTCTCTCAGAAGCCGCACTCAGGAAGAGCAGCATGTATAGCTGTGCACAGAAGAAGGAGTTCTGGATGAGAATCTAGGAGCTGAGGTTTTGGTGCTGGCTTGACTACTTCCTGGCTTTGTGACTTGGGGCAAATCATGTCCCCATTCTCTGGTTCTGTCTCCTCGTGAATAAGATTATGGGGCCAGGGCAGGGAGGGACAAAAGCAGAGGGTCTCAACCCTGGTTATACACTGGAACCGTCTGGGGTTGCTTTTTACATATATCAATGTCCGGGATCCAACGCAGACCATGTAAATCAGAATATTTGGAGGCAGACCCAAGGCATCCGTGTGTTTAAAAAATTCTGTCAACTAAAAATAATGCACAACCTAAAAGTTGAGAATTATGTTTTATTTGGTGGACTTTCTGAGGACTTAAGCCCAGAAGACAGCCTCTCAGATAGCTCGGAGGGACTGCTCCAAAGAGATAAGGGAGGAGCCAGGATATATAGGAGTTTTTGCAACAAACACCAGGCAGTCAGAGCATCAAAAGATTACTGTTAATTAAAGAAAACCAGACATCTTAAGTTAATGAATTTAGCGCTTTACTATGTATGGGAAGATGCCGGAGTCTGGGTTCATTGAAATTATTCCTTTGATAGGCACCTTAACTATCTAGGGCCAGTATCGTGCTCTTCTCCATCCTGAATCCCCTCAGAGTGCAGGGCTGCAGGTGGCTTCAGTGGCTGCTGTCTTGATGGCTGCAACATCCTTTCTTTCCTGATACGGCAGGCAATATTTTTCATCCACATTCCCTAACGGGTTCTAATATAAGGCCAGGCTGGAGAACCTCAGATCTGATGACTTCTAAGATCATGATTTTAGATGATTCTTAAAGATCCCTGGGTTAGCCTAATCAGTCATATTGGCATTTTATATCTTAATAGTGGAGTTAAAAGAAATGGTGATTTCTTTTGAAAGCATGGAGAAAGATAGTAACCTTTTTGTAGTGGCACTTTCCAGACATCCAAGAAGTATGATGTTCAGAGTAGCCCTTTCAGAGTGGCTCTGACTACCATCAGCCTCACCCAGTTTCAAAGTTCCCAGCTGGCATTAGGGGAGAGAAGAAAGGCATTCAGCTTGTTCCCCAGGAGCCCGGGTTCTCCAGGCATAGAAAGATGAAGCCTCACCCAAGTGTCCTCAGTCATCTGGTGTTGATTAGCGGGTGATTCTCGCACTATCAGAAGCAGGGAGGTTTTGATGGTGAGTATGGGGTGGTGGGAAACAGGTTCAGGGTGTGATTCTTTGCCCATGGTGAGCTGGCCACAGGATGCACTGGTGTAGCAGTTCTGAGAAGCTGGAAGAAGGCTCCTAGGACCTTGGAACAGTAGAATACAGAAGGTTCTGGAAGGGTTATTCGGCTGGCACCAAAGAGAAAGAGACATTCTATTTATTTGTTTCTCTAAGGTCTGGCTCTGACCATAAGCTCCCATAGGTAACTTCTGATTTTTTTTTCTTCTTTTTTGACTTTTCATTGAATAAACACTTAGGCAACTGGTAGAGCAGCCTGTGTGATGAGCTCTGTGGGCATAGATGGTACCCAGGGGCCTAAACCACCTGGTTTTACCTTTAGAACCATAATACCATATCTGGCTCTTTTATTGTTTTCTGTGGATTCCTCTTTTTCCCCAATGGGATTATCAGTCCTGGGAGGGCATGAATCTTACCTGTTGCTTTGCAGGTACTAATCTGTGTCTAGCCCAGAACTGGACACACAGTGATACTTGATACATGCTTATTTAGTTAACTTCATTGTGGCCCTCAGTGGGAGTCCGTATTCTGGGCAGGATCATCTGAAGCTCCTAATGTGAACATTCACTCATTCAGCAAATATTTATTGAGTCCCTAATATGTATTGGGCCCTTGTTATGGGCTGAATGTTTGTGTCTCCCCACCACATTCATATGTTGAAGCCCTAACCTCCAATGGAATGGTATTTGGAGATGGTCCTTTGGGAGGTAATTAAGGTTGGATGAGGTCATGTGGGTGGGACCCTCATGATGGGATTAGTGCCTTTTTAGAAAAGACACCAGAGAGCTTGCTCTCTTTCCCCCCTCTCTGTAAAATCACAGAGAAGCACACCCACAAGCACACAGTGAGACTGGCAGCCTCCTGCAAGCCAAGAGAAGAGGCCTCAGAGTGAAATCTACCTTGCTGGCACCTTGACCATGGATTTCCCAGCCTCCAGAAGAGAAAGAAAATAAATTTCTGTGGTTTAAGCCATTCAGCCTATGATATTTTGCTTTGATGACCTGAGCAGACTAAGAGAGCACTAGCCAACCCTTAGGGAAGGGGATGGACCCTTCTGCTAATTTCAGGTTTGTCACCCCATTCCTTCAACTGAGCAATCAAATTACCCCCATTGCTTCATAGGCAGGGATTATACTGCATATTTCCTTTCATTCTTCATGAAGCCTAGTGTTTCTCAGCACATATGAGGCAGGCCCTCAATAAAAATTTTTGAATAACTGGTGAAATAAACTTAAGTGTTTATTGAGCATTTATTATTAAATCTTCACAGGCTTATGTTGTATGCTGTGAGTCATCTAAGAACAAGAAAAGACATAGTCCTTATCCTTAGGGAGTTTAAAGTCTCATGAGGGAGGATGTCAGACCTTCTTATGTACCAGGACAAATCAGGTAAGCCTTTCGCCTTGTATTCTAGCCATTACTGTAGTGACCAGTTCTAAGGGCTCTGACTAGCTTCCTATGGGACCAGCCTAGCAGTGTGTCACCTCAGACCAAATCCATCACTCAGTACCACCCTTAGATTCAGGCAAGTGGGACTCATGCCTCTGATGGGAGCCTCAGGCTTGCTGATCCTTTCCCACTCTTTCTGTGAAATTTTCTAAGTTCTCCTAAACCTGCATTGCAACCTGCATGGGCCTGGGGCCTGATCTCTCCCATGGTACACACACACACACACACACACACACATACACACACACACACCCCATGCAAGGGGTCACCTAGATATCCCAACCATCTCCAAGACTCAAGCCCGTGTGGCTACCTCAGGGCCCATTTCTGGTTGGTTCCAAAGGGCAGGCCTCCGGGGACAGCCCTTCCTTCTCCACCATAGATTTTCCAGACCCTTGCTCTCAATGCCAACAGTCCCTTCTGATTGAGGTCGTGATGTCATGCTCTCCCCAGCCAGTCTGAAGGCTCGCTGAATGAGGGATGGACGCTCCTTGTGGAAGTTGTCCCACTCTTCTTGCTCTCCCCCACAGGCCTCTCACCGGTCCTCCCTTTGATGGCCGTGTATGGAAGGCAAGGGTGAAATCAACATTGAGAGAGATTGCATTCAGGATGCAGAGACTAGGGCCAAAGAGTTCAAGGGAAGACGTGGTTGGAAGATGTGCTGTTCTATTTACCTTATAAAACTTAGAAGAGCAACTTTAACGTGCGTGTCCAGAAAACGAATTATCACTCATCTTTTCCTGCATACTCTGAGTGAGACTTGAATCTGTGGTCAGCTCCATGAAGCACTTCAACTTTTAAGAGAGTCATTGGAAGCTGGTATTCACAGGCGGCTCCACAGATGGGGCAGCCTTATGAGTAATGATGTAGCCAGCATTAAATACATTGTAAAAGGGAACTGCAGAGGCAATAAGATTTGTATCGTTTCAGTACAAACAGGTTTCAAAGAGTCATGACATTGTAATAACAGCATTGCTACCTTTTTCTCAGGATTATGATTAGTCAGGTCCCCTGACAGCAATGAACAGGAAGAGATACTTCCTGCCCTGAACAGGAAGAGGTGGTGCCTGGACACTCCAAAAAAGTCTTCACATGTATTGATAGGACAATAAACAAATATGTAAATACCTATTCTCGGCCCACTATCTAAATTTTCATTGACAAATCACTATATCTCATGTAGGCCTGTGAAACTTGTAATAGATTTTTAAATCAAATTGTTTATATAGATGGAGCCCTACATGTCAAGGCCATGTATACCCTAAGGACAGCCCTGCTTATTCGACTCACGTCCCGTTCTAAGGTGGCTCTGACGCTGCCACATGGGACTCATAGGAACCCACCTGGTTCCCTGCATACACAGCTGGGAAGTGCAGGAGAGGTAGCACCCACCGCATGGAACAAAAATGACCAGTGGTGGCTGGGAGTCAGTGAATAAAGGCTTTTCTGCTCTCTTTCTTTACCCATGTTTCCTGTGGCTGTCCAAATGGACTCATGCAGCCATAAAAAGTGAGCAAATCCAGAATGAAGCCTTATGCTGGCTCTCCCTCTTGCTCTGCTTTTCTTTCTGTCCCTCACATTTACTCCCTGGGTTCACATTCTCCATGAGACACTTGAACATAAGCCTTTCAGGTTCTGCTTTCTGGGAACCCAGGCTAAAATAGGGAGACAAGATTTATACAACTTAGGGACTTCCTTCTGGTCCAGTGGTAAAGAATCTGCCTTCCAATGCAGGGGATGCAGTTTCGATCCCTGGTTGGGGAACTAAGATCCCACATGCTGCAGGGCAACTAAGCCCGCGCACCACAACTAGAGAGGAGAAAAACCCGCAGGTCACAATGAAAGATCCCGCCTACCTCCCCAAAGATCCCCTGTGCCGCAACTAAGACCGGACGCAGCCAAAAAAAAAAAAAAAAAAAAAAGATTTATACAACTTAACAAAGAGAGCGGAAGATAATGAAGTATTAAACTGTATGGCAATGATTTTCAACTTGGAGGTAGTGCATCAGACTCATTTAGGAAGCTTTGTCAAAACACACTTGCCCTCCCCCCTACACCTGATACCTGCCTTGTAGTTGGAATCACGGCGACAGGGAGCTGCTTTTCGTTGGGGAGCGTGTGGGACACAGCTTTCTGGGGTGGGTTTCCAGTAGGATGGGGTCATTTTCCAATGTGAGGAAGATGTTTGTGTGGGAGTGTGCTAGGAAGAAGTTTAGGGACCACTCTATGTTATACGGGCTTTTAGAAAACATAGAGATCTGTCATAGTAACAACCAAATTCATTGGGATGTTAAAAAAAAGTTTTCATAGAAGGGACAGGGTTTGTATTAGTTTGCTAGCGCTGCCACAGCAAAGCACCACAGACTAAATGGCTTAAACAATAGCAATCCATTTCCTCACAGTTCTGGATGTTGGAAGTCCAAGATCAAGGTGCCAGCAGGGTTAGTTTGTTCAGAGGCTTCCCTCCTTTGCTTGTCGACGGTCATCTTCTTTCTATGTCTTCTCTCTATGGGCATCTGTGTCCTAATCTTCTCTTCTTATAGGGACACAAGTCAGATTGGATGAGGGCCCACCCTAATGACCTCATTTTACCTTAATTACCTCTGTAAAGGCCCTTTCTCCAAATACAGTCACATTCGGAGGTACTGGGGGTTAAGACTTCAGCGTGTGAATTTGGGGGAGGGACACGATTCGGCCCATAACAGAGTTTGAGGGGACCTGGAAGGTGAGCTACATTTGAGTACGGCAAAGGACAGAGCCCCCTCCAGTATCCTTACTGTGATGAATTCAAAAACCCTCATGGAGACTAAACTTCATTTTCTCTCTTCCTTCTCTTTTCCTTGGAAAAGTGCAGAGAATCACCTTGGTTGACATTAGGAGGGTGAATCACCTCTGAGGCAGGAAGTGGCCCTGTTTCCCCAGTTAGATCTCTGTGTTGTGCTGGTCTGGATCCCCTTCGAGGCATTCACCTGCTACTCCTCAAGGCGGGATAAGCCATACTTTTATGCCTTAGAATCCAAAGGAGAAACTTCCAGTTGAATATCACGGCCCCCTGAAGACAATCCAGCTAGTGCATTTTGGGAGATGCCTCCAGGGGAAGTCATCCCAGACTGACTTTACAAAGCTGAACTGAGTTGTGGTCGTAGAGTGTGTAAAAGGAGGAAGGAATGATGGGGGCGCGGGGGGCGGTGCTGTTAGGACCAGGCCAGGTGACGTACCTGGAATAGAAGATTTAATCCTCCACCCTGGCTCATAGGTTGAGCTGCCTCTCACCATCATCAGGGAGTTGGAGGCTAGGGCTTGAGGTCTGCGCTCTGAGGATCTGCTGAGGTGTGCTGATATACCGGGAGCTGAAGGGGGGCAGCACACTGGTTACAGTGCCATCGTTCTCACATGTCCCCACTTCCCCAACTTAATGTGAATGATGGCATCCCCATTGTGCTGTATCCCATCTACCCCTCCTGCCCCCCCTCCTCCCCCTCGTCCCAGTCAACTTCCTGGTTTTAGCAAAGCCTGACACATGATGGCAGGACAAACTTTCTGCAGTGGCTTCCAGGAGGAATGGGGTCATTCTCCTACGTGCCGGAGACGCTGTGCTTCTGCTATAAAGCAGCACTGCCTTCCCATCGGACCCCACTCTGACAGCCTTTTGTTTGCTGCTTACGTCTCTGCCAAGCTTTTGCCGTGTCCTGCTGGGCCTGATGAACAAATCTGGACCCACTTTTCTGTTTCTGACCAATAGAAAATGAGCTGACTGCCAGCGAGGAGGGTGATGGTTCCTTGCCAATGGTGGGGGTGGCAGAGGCAGAGAATCCTCCAGCTGGGCAGTTGGGACTGGCACACAGCATCCTGCTGGGCCAGCTGCAGGTGTTCCAGATGGCCAGCCCCGGGTCTGTTTGTCTCCACTGCCAGCTTTTGTTTATGTCCCAGCGTCATCACTCTCCCCATCAAACACACGGTGAGTGTCCTGGCACACCCAAAACTGCAGCAGGAGGCTTCTTGATGGAGGTGGCATTTTAAGCCGTGTTTCTCTTTAAAAGGAGGAGAGATGAGATAATTTTATTGTGGAAAACAGTACAAGCCAAAGGGAATTGGGCTACATAATGTCTGTTGACAGCACCTGGGTATGTCAATTAGGACTCCAATCTTCTAGAAAGTAAGAATGTTTTTTATAACAGCCTATTTGAAATGAAGACTAATCTGGAAAATCTAGATTGGATGGTTACAGTTCCTAGAAATCCTTAGTTGGTTAAAATGTCAAGTGCTATGTGATTTCATTGATATGAAGTTCAAGAACGGGAAAGCTAACTGAGGTGAGAAAAGTCAGAATAGTGCTTACCTATGGGAGGAGCTGCCGAGGAAGGGACAGGAAGGAAACTTTTGGAGCAGGGGAAATTGTTTACATCTTGACTTGGGTGCTGGTTACATAGGTGTATTCGTATGTGAAAATTCATTGAGATAGATGTACACTTAAGGTTAGTGCACTCACATGTGTGTGATAAACCTCAATACAGAAGTTAAAATGTTTTCCATTTCCTACTGTACGCCGGGCACTGCACTAACCACTCAGAGCACACATTTGCGTAACAGAGACAGACAACCAGGCAGTTAAAATGCAGCATGTTAAGTGCGGTTGGCAGGAACTACCCGTTGCCTATCCATATCTATTTTCTCCCACAGTCGTAACAGAATCCTAACTCTTAGCTGGGAACGTTGCTACTCAGGATAAAGATTACATCTTCTAGGCTTCTTCACTTAGGATTAGTAGCCTTGGACTAGCTTCTGGCTACTGTGATATAAGGGGAAGTGCCAGGTGGGACATCTGGGGAGACTCTGCTTCAAGGGAGGACCGCCTGTGGTACCTCAGCCCCTGCTGGTGTCTACAGTGTGGACCAGAAGCCTGCATTTCCAGCTGCCATATTGGATCATGTGGTGACCTTGAGGATGTAAACCTTTCATTGAGGATGCTGTAGCAGGAAGCGTGGATGACTTTAATGGAGCTGCCACGCTGGCCTCAGACTGCCTACCTCCACACAGCTTTTTAAATGAGTGAGTAAACTCACGTGTGTTTCTCACTATGTCTCAGGCCTCTGTTACTCACAGCCTAACTAATCACAGGTTAAGGTAAAGGTGAGCACAGGGCACCACGAGAGACATAGGATGGCACTAGCTTAGTGTGGATGGCCAGTTGTCATTGGAAACGATTTCTTAGACAATGTGCCACTTGAGCTGAGTCTTGAAGGATGAGTAAAATTTGGCTAAGAGATGTGATGTCTTTTAGAATGCTTTTATGAGAGAGTCCCATATGGGTAGGAAAATCTGTTAAGGGTTGTTCAATTCCAGTCAAACAGACACTCTCTAACCTTCAAGGAGCTAATAATCTGAACTGCCTCTTAGATAAGTAGCAACTAGAAGTGCCTCACTAGTAGTAGTTATTTGAACAAATGTTGATAAAATGACTAAGTGAAGCTTTATTTCTTCATTTTACTTGGAATATACCCCTAATAAAATTAAAGCTCTATTTTATGCTCAGAGGTCATTTCTTCTTTTTGTAAATTCAAAACCTTATGGTGGGGCTTCCCTGGTGACACAGTGGTTGAGAATCTGCCTGCCAGTGCAGGGGACACGGGTTCGAGCCCTGGTCTGGGAGGATCCCACATGCCGCGGAGTAACTAGGCCCGTGAGCCACAACTACCGAGTCTACGCGTCTGGAGCTTGTGCTCCGCAACAAGAGAGGCCGTGACAGTGAGAGGCCCGCGCACCGCGATTAAGAGTGGCCCCTGCTCGCCGCAACTAGAGAGAGCCCTCGCACAGAAATGAAGACCCAACACAGCCAAAAATTAATTAATTAATTAATTAATTAATTTAAAAAAAAACCTTATGGTGAAAAACATGTAAGACCTCTGGTCTAAAAATTACAAAACATTGCTGAGATATATTAAAGAAGATCTAAATAAATGTTTTGACATGCTCATTATTGTTTATATATCCATTTCCCTCAAGTTGAGATCTTTCTTCATCTTCTAAAATTATCATTTGATGCTATAATTTTCCTCTAAGTGCTGCTTCAGCTGCATTCCACAAATTGTTATGTTTTGTTTTCATTTTCAATATTTTCTAATTCCCATGTGACTTCTTTGACTCATGCATTACCTGCAACATGATTTGTGTTCTTATGTACCACATATGTACCATAATTATGCGGTACATAATTTACAGATATATGGGGATCGATCAGATATCGTTCTGTTATCTATATCTAGTATAATTCCATTATGGTCTGAGATCATACTTTCCATGACTTCAATTATTTTAAATCAGTTGGAGTTTGTTGTGTGGAATGTCTTGGTGAATGTTCGTTGTGCACTTGCAAAGAATGTGTATTCTGATGTCATTGCTTGGCATGTTCTATAAATTCAATTAGGTCAAGATGGTTGGAAGTGCTGTGCAGATCTGCTAAGTTTCTATTGATTTTCTTTCTACTTGTTCTATTGATTAGCATCACCACGTGCTAAGGGACAGCTGGGGTCGGCAGAAGGATTTTTCTCCATTTTTCATCTCTACTCTCATCTTTTCTGTGTGTCTGCACCACAGAGGCAGTCTCTTCTTATCCCCCTGCCACTCCCCCAGGGGCAGACTGCCATTGCCTCTTACGTGACGCTTGCTGGCCAGGTGGTGGTTGTAGAGGGTGGAAATGGAGTTTCTGTTGTTCTGATTCAGCCCCAGCCTGGAGCAGGCACTGGTCTCTGTGTCTTGGAAGTTGGGTTTGCTCAGTGATCCTGACCTACCTCCCAAGAACCAGAGGTGTGGGCACAGCCCCTCGTCTGGGAGTAGAGACTTTCTTCTCTTCCTTTTCTCCAGCTGCAGTGTCTTCACCTGTGCCCTAGGGACCATAGAGTTGCTGCTCTTTCTGCAGTGGCTTAATGCCTTCCACAGGGGAGAAAGATAGGGGTGTGGTCTCATGGCTTTCCCACAGCTATGGCCACTCCCCTCTTCCAGCCCTGAACCAAGGGGGAAGGTTTTCTCTGGTCTCCCTCTCTGCCCCCAATCTTTTTCATGACTGCCTGGTGTGGTCCGTGGAGAAGAACCGTTGAGGGGTAGGAGCTCCTTTTTTGTCTGCAGCTCCTGGAGGTCCTACGGTCTCACGCTAGCCCACACTTGGTCTTTGTGATTCTTCCAACATTTTGGCTGGGTGCTTCCTGCTGACTCGTCTGGTAGCTCTGTCTTCCTTCTTTGCTCTGTTGTAGGTAAGCCAGTGCTCACGTCCTGTCCATCCTTAGAGGAGCCTGTCCTTAGATTTCATGCTAGTTGTGTTGCCCTGTGACATCAGTTTTTGGATGGGCTCTGGAAAATTTATGATTTTGTAGGTTTTCTGGCTTTTTCCTGTGCTTAAGGCAAGAGTGACACTCTTTTCAGCTTTCTACATCCTAGGTGGAAGCCAGAAGTCAAAATATATCTTTAGATGATTCACTTTTATTCTGAACCACTTTGGGTCCTTTCAAAAATCATATTTATTCTCTATGGATGAATACTTATTACCATAAAAATGATTCTCAAGAATTGGTGCCTGGAGCGGGGTGCAAAATGGGTGAAGGGAGGGCTTCCCTGGTGGCGCAGTGGTTAAGAATCCGCCTGCCAATGCAGGGGACACGGGTTCGATCCCTGGTCCGGGAAGATCCCACATGCCGGGGGGCAACTGGGCCCATGAGCCACAACTACTGAGCCTGCACGTCTGGAGCCTGTGCTCCGCGACAAGAGGCCGCGACAGTGAGAGGCCCGCGCACCGCGATGAAGAGTGGGCCCTGCTCGCTGCAACTAGAGAAAACCCTCACACAGAAACGAAGACCCAACACAGCCAAAAATAAATAAATTAAAAAAAAAAAGTTATTTAAAAAAAAAAGAATCCGCCTGCCATTGCAGGGGACACAGGTTCGAGCCCTGGTCCGGGAGGATCCCACATGCCGCGGAGCAACTGGGCCCGGGCACCACAACTTCTGAGCCTGCGCTCTAGAGCCCGTGAGCCACAACTACTGAAGCCCACGTGCCTAGAGCCCGTGCTCCACAGCAAGAGAAGCCACCGCAATGAGAAGCCCTGGCTCAGCAACGAAGAGTAGCCCCCGCTCGCCGCAACTAGAGAAAGCCCGCGCGCAGCAACAAAGACCCAACTCAGCCAAAAATAAATTAAAAAAAAAAAATGGGTGAAGGGGGTCAAAAGGTACAAACTTCCAGTTGTAAGATAAATAAGTCCTGGGGATGTAATGTATGACATGGTGACTATAGTTATTAATACTGTGTTGTATATTGGAAAGTTGCTAAGAGAGTAGATCTTAAGTTTTCATCACAAGAAAAAAATTGTAGCTATGGTTAGTGATGAAGTTAACTAGACCTATTGTGGTGATCATTTCACAATGCATACAAACATCAAATCGTTACGTTGTACATCTGAAAGTAATATGTCAATTACGTCTCAATAAAAATAAATAAAAAATTAAAAAATATATGTGCCTCAGGATCTGTGGAATGTTCCAAAAGCACAATTCCAAATGCATTTAGTAATGAGCAGCATTGATAGCTGAATAGTTTCTCAATAATAAGTGCTCCCAGCAAGGAGACCCATTTAGATGCTCAAGTTCTAATGGTTCTTTACAGTCTCATTACTGTATAGTTATAGGAAAACTGAAACATATCGTCCCCTAGGTCTTGCTAAAGTTAATTAACTTCTTCAATCCTCAGTTTTCTCATCTGTAAAGATGGGAATAATAATAGTTCGCACACCGTAGGATTACAGAGAGTAACAATAAGTGCTGAACAGATATTATATCAAGTACTACATGCCACTAGAAACATAAATATTTATCATTTTGCTTAAGAGAGGAAAGCCCATACATTATATTGCCGCTATGAAATCATTAATAACATCCCCTTTCGCTTTCTAAAAGTCCTGGTTTGGACAATTAATGATATGTCTCCCTATGAAGATCACACAGCTAGTAAGCTGGGGTAGTCGGGATTTGAACACAGGTCAGTCTGAGTTAGGACCATGGGAATCACAAGGTTAAAAGTGAGGAGAGGGCTTCCCTGGTGGCGCAGTGGTTGGGAGTCCGCCTGCCGATGCAGGGGACACGGCTTCGTGCCCCGGTCCGGGAAGATCCCACATGCCGCGGAGCGGCTGGGCCCGTGAGCCATGGCCGCTGAGCCTGCGCGTCCGGAGCTTGTGCTCCGCAACGGGAGAGGCCACAGCAGTGAGAGGCCCGCGTACCACGCCCCCCCCCCCCCCCCGAAAAAAAAGTGAGGAGAATTTCTGGTGCAGAAGCCAGGAACTCTCCTTCCTCTCTAACCTTTGCACTAACTTCATTCCAGGATATTCCATAGACCAGGAATAAAGCATCCAGTATATTCTATATGCAGAAGGCCTCCTCTTCCTCTCGACTTCCTGTCCTGTCCTGTCTTGTTTCGTTTTGCTTTTTATTCCTGCACTTTCTAATCTGAATTGTTCTCATTTTGATCCTTCCACAATATTCTCATTTAGGATTTCATGATTAGCATTTAAAGGCAATTTTGCTTTAGCTCAAAGAAGTTCCCTTGAACTTTATGTCATATGACAAATACATGGTGGGGTGTGTAGGGATAAATTAGGAGCTTGGGATTAGCAGATACAAACTACTATATATAAAATAGATAAACAACAAAGTCCTACTGTACAGCACAGGGAACTATATTCAATATCCTGTGATAAACCACAATGGAAATGAAAAAAAAATATTATCCTTAAAGGAAAAAAAACAAATACTCAAGATCCAGTTGGTGCATTGTAACCTAGAAGCGCAGACCAATGTAGGGGCTCCAGGGAACGAGGGAGGGCTTCCTCTGGGGGCGTGAGAAAGGGCAGGGGGTTGATGTCTACGGAGGGGGGCTCTCCTGGAGCCCTCTCCCCATCTCCTGGGAAGAGCACTGTCATCTTCCTCTTGGAGGGCACCTCCCTGCTCTGTCAGGAATGGAGCTGAGACTCAGACCTCGTCAATCAGTGAGCACAAGGACCTATGGGATGGGCCAGGGACACCACCTGAGCTAGTGGGAGTCATTCCAGGGCTCTTGTTGGGGCATTGGGATAGAGGCGGTCTCTTTCAGTCAGCGGGGTAGATGAGGGAGAGTGGGAGGTGGTCGCCTCTGCCAGCTCATGGGGATGTGGGACAAGGATGCTATCCCAGAGGAAGTAAGAGGCAAAGGTGGAGGAAGATCCCTGAAGACTGTTTCTGCCTCCTTGTAGCTGAAAGAGTCTAGACGACTACAAGGAATTCTCTAGGGCACTTAATGCCTGTAAAGCAATTACCTGAGTTTGTCTGTTGGATACTGTCCAAAAATATCTGAGAGTAACACTACCTGCTCTTTAGTGAACACCTATCGTGATCGATTGATCGCTCTGTTAATAACCTCCCCGTATCTCACCCTCTGAATGTGTCTTTGTAGCACCTCTTAGCAATAGCTGGAGGCTCTTTCCTCAATTCTTGAATCCGGGCTGCCTCGTGACTTACTTTGAACAGAAGAGTGGTACAGAAGTGACAGTGTAGCAGCTCCAAGCCCAGGTTCCAGCCAAGGGAGAAGCCCAGGCTGGCCAGCTGGAGGACAAGAGCTGGAGGAGAGCCCCAGAGCTCCAGACCACAGCCTGTCAACACACATAAGCAGAGCCACCTTGCCATCTGCCCTTGACCACAGAGGCGTGAGGGAGCCCAGCAAAGACCAGAAGAACCACCCCAGGGAGCAGAGCCGAAGTTACTGGCCCCCAGAATTGTGGGCTAAAACAAACGCTGGTTGTCTTGATGCAATAAGTTTTGGCGTGATCTGTTTCCTAGCAGTTGGGGAACTCTTATTATGACTGAGGTACTTTGTAAATATTAATCAAGCACTCTGGCTTTGGAGACAGATCTGATTTGCAGTCCTGGCTCTGTAACTTACTAGCTGTGTGACCTTGGGTAAGCTTTTAAAAACTGTTCAGATTTCTCATCTGTAAAACAAGGATAATAATAGTAGTTATGAAGTTTTGGTAATATAAATGAGAATAGTGCATGTGAAGTACTTAGCACGGTGCCTGTGACATACAATAAATCCTTATACAGATGACCCGTCTTGCAAAGTAGCAGCCGTTAAACCTGTTTGACAGATGAGGAGACTGGAGCTCAGAAGGCTAACTTGAGGATAATAGCTACCAGATACGGAGGGTCCATTATATCCTGAAAGTTTCTTAAGCTACATCTTCTAGAATGGGAGCGATAGAGTCTGGAGGTGCAGCACAACACAGGTGAGCCCAGGTGAGGCCTGGTTAGGGCCAGGGGAGGGAGAAGAGTCCACCCCCATCACCTCCTGGAGACAGCGTGACGCCTGGACCTGCAGAGTGCCAGATCTCTCAGGGAGGAGATGAACCTGCGAACAGGAGATGGAGGGAGGTCTATAAGATTCCAGGGAGGGGCCACCCCACCCTCATTTCAGCTTTTACCGAGTGCTGAGGGGCAGGGGTCCTGACAGGTGCAATTCCTTGATCACTCTCTCATTCTGCTTCCCACAACTGGGTCATCTGCCACTGAGCCCCACAGGGCACCTTGTCTAGACTGTCTCCCTGCCCCAGTCCAGACAAAGCCAGAACCATGAATCATAGAATGAATAGGCCTTGGACTCTATGTTCCTCTCAAAACCAGAACAATTCTACCCCAATTAGTGGAAAGCTGAGGCTAGTTCCCATGTCCTCCTGACGTGCCAGAGAATCTAGATGGAAAGGGAAGGTGAAAACAAAAGCGGTTGACAAATGAACTACAGTTTTGATTTTATTTATCTTTTTTGTCCTGATTGCTCTCTTCTTACAGGCAAACCCCAATCCTCAGACTACCTTGCTCACACACCAAAGGTAGGTCCTGAGTCCTAAACAGCTTTTTTGGCACAAAACCGAGGAAGAGATCGTCTGCAGTCCGTTCTGCCTGCCGATAAACTCTTAGGATAATGACAGCACGAGATTACTATTTCATTTTCAAATTTGAACAACTTTGAATGAGGTGTCTTGACTGGAGCTCTTTTTAGAAACAGTAAGAGGAATGTTCTTTTCTCCTTTCCCCCTTTGCTGTTCGACCTTCCTCTCTCCTCTTCCAGGAAAGTGTTTGTTTCAATCTGCAGCCAAATATTTTAGGAGCTTCAGCAGCGGGTGGAGTTCTGCAAACATGGAACCACAGCCTTCCACGGACTCCAGCTTCTGCAAACTGGACGTGAGCCTGAGAACTTGCAGAAAGAACACACAGAATGAGTGACAGTGTTTCCGGTGGTTGACGAGACGCTGGCACTTGTGGGTAGTTCAGGAACTGGGATGTGGGAGATTTTCCTGTTGCCTTTAGTGACATATCTTCTCTATCTCCACAATCCAAGTCTTAATCGTCTGCCTGGAGAGCTGTGGGATTTATCACAATTCTCGTATTATTTCAATTCAATTCAATTCCTGTTTATTGAGCAAAATGTAAAGGAAAACTCTAAATTGGCCAAGGAGCAAGTTAATTAGAACAGTTAAATAACACAGCAATATAGTATATACCCCTCTCGTCCTCAGTAAGAATTCCCAGCGCTTAAAATACTGCCTGACTCGTGTTAGGGGCTTGATAAATACTTCTTGAATGAATAAATGAATATGCTAAATGCCAGAAGGGATAATGCCTCCATTCAGGCCTTCTTAACGTCTCCCTGGATTACCGCAATATTTTCCGGAGGTCTCCCAACCTCCAGCTCTCTCCCACCCTAATCCATTCTCCATCTGACTGCGCAGGAACCTTTACAAACTGAGCTTGTGCCTGTGTCATGCCCGAGTCTAAAACAGCCCTGTTACAAGTGAAAAGTACTTTAACGTTCCTTCATGGCTCTCTAGTGCCCTTGGGATAAAGTTTACTGCATCATTCATTCATTTACTGAGCTGAAGACCTCATGAGGCTGTTCTCTGAACTGTGCTTGAATACTTGTAGCGACAGGGATCTTACTAGGCACTTATCACATATATAGGCAACTCTAGTATTAAAAGTGAATAAAAGAGCCAGGACTGGACCCTAGGATTCCTGTGTATTAGGGTTCTCCAGAGAAATAATCAATAGAGTTGATTGGCCTATCTATCCATCCATCCATCCATCATCTATCTATCCATCCATTATCTATCAAAGGCCTGAGAACCAGGGGGCTGATGGCGTAAGTCCTGATCTGAGTCCATAGGCCCCAGAACCAGGACCACCAATGTCCAAGGGCAGGAGAAGGTGAATGTCTCAGCTCAAGCAGAGAGAACGAATCCACCCTTCCTCCACCTTTTTGTTCAATTCAAGCCCTCAGTGGATGATGCCCACTCATGCTGAGGGTCTTCTATTCAGCTGGGTCGCTCTTTCTTTGACCATTAACCTTCAAAGGGATTACTGATACAGTTGGATTAATAGTTTCCGTATTTGTCATTGCTTCTGTTGTTCTTTATTTCCATTTTTCTCTTCCATTCTTTTTCTGCCTTTTATGGTTTTAATTGAACATTTTCTATGATTCCATCTTTCTCCTTTCTTAGCATGTCAAGTATACTTCTTTTTAAAAACTTTTCTTTTACCTTTTTTTTTAGTGGTTGCCCTAGAGTTTGAAATATACCTTTACAACTGATCCAACTCTCCTTGCATATAACACTATACCATTTCATGGGTAGTGTGAGTACCTTATACAGCAAAATCATCCTAATTCTTCTCATAATCCTAATAAAAATGTGAATACTAAGCATCCCATTGTTGAGATACTGCCATCAGGAAGCCCACCCCCATGCTGTGAGAAGTCCAAGTCACATACAGAGGGGACATGTCGGTGCTCCAGTCAGCAGCCCCAGCCAGCAGCATCGACGGCCAGCCATGAAAGTGACATACCTTGGATGGCAGCTCATTCAAGCCTTCAGACGACGCCAGGCCCACCTGTCATTTGACTGCAAATTCCTAAGAGTCTCCAAGTAAGAGGATTTTTAAGGCAGTGAAAATACTCTGTATGATACTATAATGGTGGGTGCACGTAATACTTTCATCAAAACCTATAGAATGTACACCACCAAGAGTGGACCTTAATATGCACTGTAGGCTTTGGGTGATAATGATGCATCAATGTAGGTTCATCGTTGTAAAAAATGTACCCCTCTGGTGGGAGATGTTGAAAACGGGGTGGGCTATGCATGCGTAGGGGCAGGGGGTGTATGGGAACTCTCTGTACCTTCCTCTCGATTTTGCTGAGAACCTCACACTGCTGTAAAAAAGTTGTCCAAGCGGGGAGTTAAACAAAGAAAAAAAAAAAAGAAACGGTTTCTTTTTAGTTCATTTTTCTCTCTCTGTGGGTACCTTGTCAAGAGCAGCTAGTAGAAACACATTGGCACTTAGAAATCTCAGCTCGGAAATCTCCTTAGTCGAATACGTCAGTTCATTAGGTATATTTTCTAGGTACTGTCACTGAAGTTCCCAGTGTTGCAACTTCCCACCACTGCATGAAGGTGGAAGAGCCTTATTCTCTATGCTTGCTTCCCTGTCCATCAAGCTTTCACCAAACATCTCCTCTGAGCCTTTCCAGCTTCTGTCTGTTCTCTGCTCTCAAAGCCAATGGCACCAATCTTAGATTAAACACACAGACAAATAGCACCCTTGCTTCCAGGAACCGGTATCTGTTTATCTATTGCAGCATAACACCCACACCCCCAGCCCCCTCCCACCGAATCATAGTGGCTGAAACAACACTGTTATTACCTCACTTGACTTCCTTTGTCGACCGACTCAGCTGGGCAGTTCTCACTTGGGATTTCTCATGTGCTTGTATTCAGATGGTGCCTGGGACTGAAGGATTCACAGGACTGGATGTTCAAGATGACTTGCTCACATGACTGCCAGTTGGCTTGGAGCTCAGCGGGGGCTGTGGATAGGGTGCCCACACACGGCCTCTTATTGTTTGGGCTTTTCCAGCGTGACAACTGCTGAGAGGGAATGTCTCAAGAGTGAATGTTCCAAGGGGTCCAGACTTCTTAGGACCTAGCCTTGGCCATCCCAGAATATCATTTCCAACTCACTCTGTTGGCCAAGCAAGTTACTAAAATCAGCCCAGATTCAAGGTCAGGAAAATTAGACTTTCCCTTTTGATTTGAGGAACCACATGTCTGTACCAGAGGAGTGGAATTGTTTGGGACCATCTTTGGGGATTAACTATTACAGATTCCCCACCTCCACCCCTCGCCTCCCCGGTAAAGCTCCAGTTTTTCCAAAGTCCTAGCTGTGTGCAAATTCACACTAAGTTGTTTAGAGCAGACTCTGGATGGATGTGCCCTGCTGGTGTATCAGTCAGGGTAGACTAGGTTACACTATCGTTACACATCATACCCAAATCTCGAGGCTAATGCCACAGAGCTCTTTTGCATCCATACTACACGTCCACAGAGGTTGACATCTGTACCCTGGGATCCAGGCTGCTAGACCTAACACTGCCTGGAGCGTTGTTGGTCGCTGTGGCAGAGGGAAAGACAGTGTGAAGAATCGTGCATGGGATGGGCAAGCTTCCAGCTGGAAGTGGCTCACACCATGCCCACTCACGGTTCCTTGTCCACAGCCAGTCACATGACCATTCCCAAGTCCACAACGACAGGATGTGCCACCCCACCATGGGCCTGGATGGATGACTAGAAATGTTTGGTAAGTGATGCTAAGACCACCACGGGTGATATGTGTATTTTAACAGAGGTCAATGCATTAAGCCAAATAAATACATCTCTAAAGGCTGGGCTGAGGGTGTTCTGGGCAGCAGTTAAAAGTTGGGTTAAGGAGGAATTTTTTGAGGCTTTCAGTAGACCCTCTCAGATCCCACCTTACAGTAACCTCTGCTGGCTCTGACCAAGAACTCGCCCCGCCCCCAAGGCAATGCCCCCTCATCCTCCTGAATTGGGGCAGGCACATGCTCCTTTCTGTACATACCCTGCCGGAGGGTGGGGGTGGACGGGGGGGGCGTCTGGAGGGATGGCGATTTGCACGCAAGATGACAGACCTTGTCAATCCTCTGTTTCCTTTGAAGCAATCCTTGAACTAGTTTAGAGCAGCTCTGCCCTGTCCACAGTGAAGGGTGGGCTGCCCAATCCTTTATGGTGTCCATAAGCCTGTATATGTGACCCACGTGGGGCTAAGGACACAAGACCTTCCTTGTGAAATGGTCTTTTTTCCCTCTCAAAGGTGAGGTCAAGTCTTATATTTTGTCCTAAGTCAAATAGACCTATGGTTGAATTCTGCTTCTGCCGCTGTCTAACCTTGGCCTCTTAATTTTTCTGAGCCTGGGTTCCTCTTCTGCAAAATAGGGATGGCAAAACCTACCTTCCAGAGTTGTCATGAGGATAAAATGATTCAAATGACCATACTACTTACTAGCTGTGTGATCTAAGGCAAGTTACTTAACCTCTCTGTACTTCTCTACTTATCTCCTGGGTTGTCTTAAGGCTTAAGTGAATTAATATTTATAAAGAGCATACAATGGTGCCTTGCACATGCCAAGTATTACTTAAGTGTTGGCTTCTTGACTTTAAGGTATGTGAGCTGGCTGCCATGCAGAAGGCCTCCAAGAAATGTGAGTTCTCTTCTCTTCACCCTCTCAAGCCCCCAGCTTTGGCTGCAGGAGTCTGGTTTCTTTGAAGACCACAGACTTCCAGGTTGAATAGATTTAAGGTAGCTTTAGTTTGCCTTCAGTCACCAGAAAAATAAAGTAACAGAGACCCCTAGTGGGCCCTGGTAGCTAATGCTCAGGCTAGTTTGAGTGCCTGCGACTGATGACCGATGGGGACCGGGTGGGCAGTACAGCTGTGGCACAAGCCCGCACCCTGGGGGCCACAGGGCTCAGGGGCCACGTCAGTGCAGCCTTCACCCTGCAGCTGGCCTTGTCACTAGGACCCTGTGCCATCAAAGCAACACTCCCGGACAGAGTCTGTCATTGCATCAGCCCACATGAGTCCAAGAGGACCTAGCCACAGGTAGCCCTGGGAGACAGAGGAGAGAGGCTGGGAAGAGCTGGCAGAAAATGGGCGGGCTTAGGACGTTTCTGCTGCATGATCTCGAATGAGTCATTTAGCATCTCTGAGCTCCGGTTTCCTGGTCTGCAAAATGGAGTTAGTAACACACTCAGGGTTACTGTAAGCATGGTTTAAATGAATGGATGTAGAAGGTTAAGCACCACGCTGGCACACAGAGAGCACCCAAAAAATGGTAGATATTATTACTGTTGTTGTTTTATGGTAGATGAGTATACTTGCGATGATTAGGGTATAAATCTACACAGTACTGGGCCGGGAGAAGCCACCATAGTTTATAGAAGCTGAGACAGAAGTTGATCCCAGAGCTGTGGTGGTTAGGCAAGGCCTCGCGGAGGAGACCTAATGCCTTAGGAAATTTTGGTGACAGTAACGAAAATCTCATACTCCAGCTGGCTGAGATGATTATGAGGCTGTATTGGCTCCTAGAACTCAGAAAAGTTGATCCAGCAACTCGATGATTTCACCAAGGACACAGTCTCTTTTTTTAAAAAAAAATTATGATGTATCTAAAACATACAAAAAAAATTTAGAAAACAGCATAACATTCATCTTGGGAAATAAAATAAATATAGTTGAAGCTTCCTGGCCCTTCTTCAATCTCATTTCTCCTTACACTCTACCCCACCAAGGGAACTACTATCCTAAATTTGGTGTTTGTCCTTTCCATGTATGCATTGACACTATTACTTTAGGCATATGTATTCCTAAACTATAGCTGGTAGAACTGCATATTTTAAAATTTTATCTAAGTATATCAAACAGTGTGTATCCTCCTGAAACCTGTTCTTTTTTCCACTTAATGTTAGCTTTTGGAGATGTCCTTGTTGATTTGTGTAGACCTAGTTTATTTTCACTGCTGTATAATATTCTGTTGTATGAGTATAACACAATTTTCCATTCTCCTCTTTTGAATTTCTTATTATTTCAAACAAAATATGCATGAATATATTTGAGAGCTAGACATAGCTACATGGTTTGTCTTTTTGTTTTATTTTGGTGTCTTTTTATACACAGGCGTGTAAAATATGTTTTTAGGTGGTAGGAGGGACAAGTATTTTTGTTCATGGTTTATGCTTTTAATCTTTTGGTTTCCCAACCCCAAGTACATAAAGATATTATTTTTTTCAGAAAGTTAAAATATGTAGGTCTTTAATGCACCTGGAATAGATTTTATGTGTGATGTGAGGTTTGAGTTGACTTTTTTTTTTAATACCATTAAGTAATAAACCCAGCACCGTATATAGAATGGGTCATCCTTTCCCTGCTAATTTACAAAGCCACCTGGGTTGAAAAACAATTCCTGTTCACGTAGGGATTTTTTCTGGGGCCTCTATTCTTTTCCATTTGTTGATTTTTCTGTTATTGCATTAATAATGCAGCATTTTAATTCCTTAACTTTATACTATATTTTGATAGCTTCTAGATCAAGTCCTTATACCTTGTTTATCGTCAAAATTGTCTTTGTTACTATAGGCGTTTTGCTTTTTAAAATTTATTCCTTAATAATTTCAGTTTGTCAAGTTCCATGACAAAATTTATTGAAATTTGAATGAATTGTATTAAATTTATATAATTGACATCTATATGACATTCTAGATATGAAAATGGTATTCTAGCAATGAAAATAGTATTTTTAATGTCCTCTTTAAAAATATTAAAACATTTTTATAGTTTACTCCCTAAAATTCTTTCATGTGCTTTGCTAGATTTGTTCCCAGTTTCTTTTTTTCTTTTTTTTTGGCCGTGCTGTGTGGCACGTGGGATCTTAGGTGCCCGACCGGGGATCAAACTTGTGCCCCCTGCACTGGAAGCGCAGAGTCTTAACCACTGGACCGCCAGGGAAGTCCACAGTTATCTTTTTTTTTTTAATAATAATACCTTTTCCTTATACTACATTTTAATTTTAATTTTTTTTTTTTTTTTTTTGCGCTCTGCGGGCCTCCCACTGCTGTGGCCCCTCCCGCTGCGGAGCACAGGCTCCAGACGCGTAGGCCCAGCGGCCACGGCCCACGGGCCCAGCCGCTCCACGGCATGCGGAATCCTCCTGGACCGGGGCCCGAACCCGCGCCCCCCGCATCGGCAGGTGGACTCTCAACCACTGCGCCACCAGGGAAGCCCTCTTATACTACATTTTAAAAACTCTGTTATTAGTGTGTAAGAAAGCAATTGTTTTTGTATATTGGTCTCATATCTGTAATATTTATGAACTCTCATTAATCCAGTAATTAATCTGTATATTCTATTGGGTTTTCTATATCAGCTGCAAGTAATTACAGTTTTGTTTCTTCTCTTCTAATACTTATACCTGTAATTTCTTTTTCTGTCTGGTACTAGTATGATCTTTGCTTTGATCCTGACTCTAAGGGAACACTTCTAATCTTTCACAATTATAAATCTTTGATGAAGGTTTTTGCTGGATACTTTGAAAAACTCGAGTTAAGGAGGTTTCCCTGTCTGCTTTTTCTAAAAAAATAAATTTATTTATTTATTGGCTGTATTGGGTCTTTGTTGCTGCACGCGGGCTTTCTCTAGTTGCGTGAGCGGGGGCTACTCCTTGTTGCAGTGCGCGGGCTTCTCATTGCGGTGGCTTCTTTTGTTGCGGGGCACAGGCTCTAGGGCACGCAGGCTTTAGTGGTTGCAGCATGTGGGCTCAGTAGTTGTGGCACACGTGCTCCGCGGCATGTGGGATCTTCCCGGACCAGAGCTTGAACCCGTGTCCCCTGCATTGGCAGGCAGATTCTTAACCACTGCACCATCAGAGAAGCCCTCCTTTTATGCTTAGCATGCTATGAGGGCTTTAAAAACATTTCTTCATCAAAAGTCTGGATATAGCTTAAGTGGGTCCTCTGCTTAGGGTTTCCTAGGCTGCAATTAAGGTGCAGGGGACCTAGGTCCTCAACTGGAGGCTTAACTAGGGAAGCCTCCACTTCCCCATTTGTGTGGTTGTTTGCAGTATTCAGTTCCTTGCAGCTATAGCTTGCTTCTTCGTGGCAGCTGGATTCTTCAAAGTGAGCAAGGAGAGTCTGCTAGCAAGATAGAGTCTTATGTAATGTAAGTAATCGCAGGAGTGACATCCTATCACCCTTGCTATCTTTAATTGGTTAGAATCAAAGTACAGATACCTCCACACTCAAAGGCAGGGAACTACATAAAGCCAAAAACACCAGGATTGCTTCAGGAGTATGTCAGTTACAGTCTGCTCTCTGGTCTCCAGTAATTAATGTTCTTCTCACGTGCAAAATATATTCACTCCCTACCAAGATCTCCCAAAATCTTGCCCAATTATAGCATAAGCTCAGAGTCCAAGCTCTCAGCCAAGACAAGGCTCCTGGGGAGTAGTTTGTAAGTACAGCTTCTGTGGACCTGTGGAAATAAAGAGATGAGTCATCTGCCCCCAACACACTATACACTAGTGGGATAGGTGTAAGGTAGCAGCTATAGACATTCCTATTCAAAAAGGGCAAAAATGGAAGGTATAGAGGAATCACTGGTCCACAACAGTTCAATTCAGATATTTCATAACATGTGATGATGTTATTACTCTGACAGATAATGGAATGTGTGCTTATGTATTCTTGTGCATTCTAGAATTTCCTGTGTTAGTAGGATTAAGATATAAATATTGCATTTTCAAAGATTAACTAAATTTGTTCTCAGGACTTCTACTACCTTTCTTTGGTTATACTTGATATAATCTCTGTGACTTTATTATTGTATAATAAATTATTGTTTTGAAATCCCCAATTTTTTTTTGCACATATACAGAAACAGAAGTATGTACTCTGTTGTTTTGTTTTGCAATAGTATTTTTAACCTTTTGAAAAACTTTTCTAAATTTATTATTTTATAATTTAATATATTTTAGTCTAAAATAAAAGAAAATGTACTTACAATTTATTTTCTTACTTTTCAGGATGGATTATTGGCTTAAAAACAGAGATTGGAAGACTCTCCTTTTCAACCCACAGCTGCACAGACTACATTTAAAGAAGCTGAAAAAGATGAAACTCTTGTATCAGAGAGTTCTCTGACTCATGGAAGAGAGGAATATACTCCAAAGAAACTAGGTGAAGTTGTGAAAAAAATGAAAATAGGAAAACTGTCTTTCCTTTGACATATATAATTTACTTCATTGTGTCTTTCACAACAGAACATTTTTGAATAGTATTATGACATAAGGTAATTTGTGGCACTATGTCAAGACCCATTATTCATCATTTAGTGAAAAAGGAATTGAACACTTCAAATGTAGACATGATGGAGTCTGGAAAGACCAAAACTTGTTTGCTATAGTTTTCCAAGTAGAATTGAAAAAGCCAAGGAAACATCTTACAGAGTGTTATCATGTGGCATTGGATGAAGAAACATACACAATAGCTGAAAGGTTAATGGTGCCCTGTATGGTTGACATTCCTGAATACCTACTGTATGAAAAATCAGTGAAAGAAATCATGGTCATGTTATTTTTCCAGTGATTTAGAGTAACCTGTCAAATCAAAGATTTGGTTGTAAACAGAAAGTCTGAGTTAATACCTCATTTGCAGTTTCAAGTGGGAACCAGAGCAAGACAAGTTTCTTCAGAAAGTCCAGGCCGTGGTAAAGCTGCTCACTACTTTGGCCTTATGAGCCAGCAGATCCTCTCAAAGTGTCTGTGGCAAATAGGGATGCTGTCTGTAGTCGCTGGAAACTACCGGTAGGAGAATCACAGCCCAGACATCTAGGATTTCTGAGCAAGTCTATGGACTGCTGCGGCGTCTCATTTTTAATTAATTAATTAAAATTTATTTTGGCTGCGCCGGGTCTTAGCTGCGGCACGTGGGATCTTCCTTGCGGAATGCGGGATCTTTTTTTTTTTTTTTTTTTAGTTGCGGCATGCAGGATCTTTTAGTTGCAGCATGTACACTTCTTAGTTGTGGCATGCAGACTCTCAGTTATGGCATGCATGTGGGATCTAGTTCCCCGACCAGAGATCGAACCCAGGCTCCCTGCATTGGGAGCACGGAGTCTTACCCACTGGGCCACCAGGGAAGTCCCCAGAGTCTCATTTTGAGAAAGAGCTTCTGGTTTGCTACTTGGCCGTGGTAAAGACTGAAGTGTATGCGTGAGACTTTAGAGGACCATAAGGCCTGAGCTTTCCATCATGTACTAGGGGTTATCTGACTCACCAACCCAGAAAATTGGATGTGAACAGCAACAATCTATTATCAAATGGTGTATAAGCTCTCAGGCTCACGCAGGTCCGGAAGATACCGGCAAGTAGCATGAGCAGATAGCTCCGCCTTCTTTAATCCTAGGGCATTGCTTCCTCTCCCTCAATATACACTATGGTCTCATGGGGAGTTCCTTATGGTCACTTGAAGAGGAAGAAAAAACTTGAGCCCAGTTTACAGATGGGTCTGTGTGCATTCTAGCTCCACTTATGGGTGACCCTGAAGGACGGCAATTTTCCTGTACTTTTGGGCTGTTCTGATATGTGAGTTGAGAGGGCTCCTGAGGCACTGGAGAAAGCCCCGGAAGAGAAAACACTGGAGACAGAGCTCCTGGTTGAGGATCGGGGCACTGCACGTGGGCTGGGTCTGAGCTAACGTGGATCTGTCCTTTGCAGCTGAGACTGAAATTAGAGGTGGCCAAAGGCCAATGATGTGGGGCACTAAAGACATCTGCTGTGGCTCCAGTTTTGTTTGTTTCATTTTAAGGTTTGGGAAGGGAACTGTGTGGAGCCAGGCTGTACTTCCCTTCTCCCTCATGTTTAAAGCAGGTGGCTTTTCTAGGCTTTTAGGACGAGGTTCTGCCTGGGAGTAGGGAGGGGAGGTTGGGAGGAGATGGGCTAGGGCAGTTTTCCCAGCTCAAAGCTCAAAGTTACCTCGTCTGTTGGTATATGAATGACTCCAAATAAGCCCTGTCTCTGTAGCCACGTCTTTGTTTCTGAGCTATATGTCTAGTTCCGGGGATTTCCTGTTCCAGCCCCAGTCCCCAGCCCTAGAACTCTACAGGCCTAGCCTTCCAGCACATGTCGTGTTTCACGTGTCATACTGTGGTATATTCCGAGACCTCTTTCCACTGGGCCCCTCTTCCCCTACCATGTAATCATTCTCTTTCACTCACTCACAGTGTTTCTGCTCTGCTCAGTCTGGTTTCTGTTTCCAGTAATTTTCCTTCAAAGTGAGACTTTTGCCTTCTGGAATGAACTGATGGCTCCACACATCTGAGATCCCCAAGGACGTAAACCGCCCCACCCCCCCTTTGCTCCACCCGTGTCCACGTCTCCCGCACCTTCGAGCCTGTGGGACTTTTCTTCCCTGCACAGGATGCTCTCAGATGTGTTGGCCCAGGTTTCTGTTCATGGTGTCATCTTCTCCCTTTTTTAGGGGGGAGCTTTTGGAGGAGACGTTCTCATTTTTGTGACCAAGTCTTGTTGTGGCTGGTTTGATGCACTGTCCGTATCCAGGGTTTGATAGATTTCCTCTTACCTAGCCTAGTTTGGTTGAAGAGGTTATAAGTGGATTTTTCATTTATTTTGGTTTTTTATTTTTTTGACGGGTAGTGTCCTATCTGGTCTGCTTGTTTGCCAAGAGGGGTTATAGGGAGATTAAAAAACTAAACTGCCCCTGTGACCACATTGCCTTTGAGTTATATTCTTAGTTAATTGATTTTCCCCTAATTTTTCTAATCTACAGGTTTAAAGTTATGAATTTTCCTCCAAATTCTGTTGCTGCTGAAGCCCACAGATATTCTATGGAAGGCTCTTATGTCATTTATTGTTAAGGATTGGGTAATTTCAGTTTTGGTTTCTTTTTTTAACACATGGTACCTATTTTTTTCTCTGCTGGATAACTGTGCAGATTGCACCTGCCTGGTATGCCGCTAAGAACCAGGCATGGAATTTCTGCAAAGGTTCCAACACGTTCTTGTAGGTTCATGGGCAACTGGGTAGTAAGAAAGGGGCTATTTGATGCAGATTATTTGATAACACAGTGGACTGAGCAGGAGGGGGGAGCTGGGAGACAGGAAAGGAAGAGGCTGCTGTAGTGACCCAGGGAGCAGCGCCTTCAGCCACAGGGCCCCCCTGCCTGGATCCAGTTCCCCTACTGATTTAGAAGAGGCCCTGCTTCCGCCAAAGTGTGTCCCTTAACAGTGTTCAGTGTAGTCGTATCCATTCCCTCTCTCATTATTCCCAATAGCCGAATGATCTGGGTCTAAAAATGTCCCCTGAAGTCTCATGACTTGGTCATACTGCAAAGCCAGCAACCACCCACACTGGTAAATCTTGTAATTCCAGTCTGCTCTCCTTGACTCCTAGCTCATACACCTGTACAACTATATATGCGTGGAACTGTCCTTAGAGATCAAATATTCTGGAGATTTTCAACTGGTTTTAGCAAATAAACTCTTAGTCAAATGAAATCTTTGGTAAATCTTCAATATAAAACAGGTAAAAAGAGTGTAATGGATTCCCTCGGGAGTTCACATTTTCTTAATTTATGGGAATTTTATGATTGTTGTGGAACAGATGAAGTACCTCCATGAAACCCCAAGTTTTCCTGAAACAGTTTGGAAACCAGACATCTCTCCAAACTCTTCACTTTACAGATGAGCAGGTGGAACCCAAAGAAATGAAGGGAACTAACCAAAAGCACACACGGAGTGGAAGATCTGAGGGAGAACTCTGTTATCTTGGCACCTGGAATAGTACTCTTTCTATCACAAGGACCTGCCCTCTGGCAACCAGGACCTTAATAGGAATGAGTTTTCTAGTTGTTAAGTGTTCTCAAGTGGGTTCCAGAGAGCATCTTTCAAGATAGCCTTTGAAAAGTAGGTTACAATGCTCAGATAAATTTTGGAAATGCCGTCCTACAATCCCCTGTAGCTGACTCCCAGAGCACATTAGTGTGCTTAAGACTCTGAGAAGTGCTGCAGTATAGAAAGCTGTTTATCTTTGCTTCATCCAGCTTTTCCAAGAACAATTTTTTTTTTTTTACAAAAAGTGTTCCCTTTTTCTAGATCTACTTGCATTCTGCTTTGAAGCCCAGAAAAAATCTTCTTTTGAGGAATAAATCTCTATGGGATGGTGGGAGTGCAGTGGGGTGGAGAGAAGGCTCAGGCATCATACCAGCAGGTACAAGATTTCAGATGTCGTCACCTGTACCATTTCCTTTGCCTGGGAGTTCGTTGGCCAGCCTCTTTGGTTGGTGCAGGATGAGGCATAAAGGAGACAGAAGAGGGGAGGGCAGCATGGGAGAAGTGGATGGAGCTGACTTCAGATTGCCCAGTGGAGTACTGTACTTTTTGTACCTTCTCGGGGAGAAATAGGTTGTAGGAGCCTGGATGTGGTCAGTGGTCTGGAACTAGGAGCGATTCCCTAGTCTATTCTTTCATAGTTTGGCCTCCTTTCCTCTCGTTTGAGTCACCTCCAAATCCTATGCGCTCTCCATTGAATTGCTTGCCCCTCTCCATTCCTGCTGTCCCATCTTATTGTCTCTCTCATCTGTCTCCAGGCAGAGTCCCCTGACATCAGTCTCTGCCATCAGGCTGTTCATGCATCAGCCTGGTCTCCCTTAGACTTTGTACATGAGCGTGAGTACCCAGATCTTGAACAAGGGTGAGGTTCCTATGCTCCAGCCTCAGCATTTCCCTCTTTCCTTTAAAATCAAGAATAGACAGACCCGATTAAATTCATAACCACCAGAGGGCGCAGCAATTAAGGATGTTGAAAGGAGGCCCAAAAAACTTTGTCCGGAAGTTCAACCAGCTCACACAGTCTTGGAAATAGGCAAAGTTTGAACCTGAGAAGTGCAGAATGGAAGACTGTAGCTTTGGTCACCACTTGTGAGCTCTTCATCACCTTCATTTCAAATACAATGGAATTCTATTATAACAAAACACACGGTCGCACCATTTCGGTTATGCCTGGGCCTAATCCCAGCCCTTCATATATATGTGCAGGCAAAGAGCATTGAGAATTGATTTCAGTCTATTTTCGGAAATGTGAATTCCAATGGGGGTTCCTTTATAATAAAAAGGTGGCCGCTTAGTTGCAGTACAAAGCAAGGCTGGGGAAAACAGGGTATGCTGTAAGACTGTTCTGGGCTAGCCTTCAGAAAATGGGGTGCTGTGATGTTATTTACCATGTGACTTAATAATAACAAGAATGGATGTTCATTGAGCACCTACTTTATGCCAGCGAGTGTGCCTGGCATATTATAAATAGTATTTCTCATTCTCATGATAAACTTGCAAGATAGATATTTTCATTTAAGAAATATAAAAATTGAGGCTCAGAGATGTTAAATGCTATGCCCAAAGTTACACAGCCAGCAAGTTGCTGGACCATGAATCAATCTCTAGGTGTGGTTGACTACAAGCCAGGTGAATTCCCATTATCTGCAATTTTCTCACCTTTTGACGTTTTGATCTCTGTACATTTTTCATAATAAAATCCACACCTATCTTCCTGTTTTATTTAGGCTAGGTTAACTGTTGTAACCAATAATCCCAAACTCTCAGTGGTTTAACTAGATAAAAACTTTTCATGTTCATATTCATGTCCATTGCAAGTCAGACAGGAGCCTCTGCTCCACACGGTCCTTCAGAGACCCAGGCTCCTCCCATGTGATGGAGCTGCCATCTTCAGGATATGGCCTCCAAGGTCTCCATAGGCCAGATAAAGAATGGAAGGCTACACATAAGAAATTTGGATGTGCCAGGCCTGGAAGTGACACACACCATTTTCCATGTGTCTGAATTAGATCACTTGGTCCTAACCTAACAGAAGAGGGGCCGGGAAAGGTAATTTGGCCCCATGCCCAGGAAGAAGAGGACAAAATGGATATTGATGAGTGCTGTTTCTCTCACACCTCCGTGTCTTAATGAGATTGTAGTGGGAATGAAATGAAATAATATCTTTTTTTTTTTTTTTTTTTTGCGGTACGCGGGCCTCTCACTGTTGTAGCCTCTCCCGTTGCGGAGCACAGGCTCCAGACACGCAGACTCAGTGGCCATGGCTCACGGGCCCAGCCGCTCCGTGGCATGTGGGATCTTCCCGGACTGGAGCACGAACCCATGTCCCCTGAATTGGCAGGTGGACTCTCAACCACTGTGCCACCAGGGAAGCCCTGAAATAATATCTTTCAGGGCACTTTACCCAGATGAGAGATTATGGTGGCTTAAACCGGGAAAAAAGGGGCTAGAAGGGAGAAATTGCAGATGGGACATGTCTGAATAGGAACTGTGACACCCCAGTTAAGAGCATGGTCTTGTCCCAGAATCTGAGGGCTCTGTTCTGTGCGTCTTCTACTGAGGGCTGCCACATCCTTATCTACCACAGATACCTCTAGCTCCGTTGTGTCTGTTGGTCACATGGCCCATGAAGCAGAGTACCTGGAACCACAGCTTGGACTTGCTGCCCACTCAAAACTGATGCTTTTTGAGTCATCAGAGAAATGGAATAGAAATTTAGACTATGGTGCTTCAAAGTCCAAGGAAACTCCAATCATTATGCCTCTTTCTTAGTATTATGAGGTACAAGGGGCAGCAACTTGTCCTTTACTTAAGAGGGATGTCCCAACATATCCCAGACAAATGGAACTTAAAAAATTCACCAGTGTGGCATGTTTCTGAACCTTTGTGTAGTTTATCTCCCCCTTCCTGGCATGTGTGTGTCTTACTAGTGCTTTTAAGATACTTGCCAACTCCTGCTCACCAGTTCCAATTAGCACAAAACCATCAGTATAGTGGATCGGCGTGATGTTCCGCTGTATCATGATGGCGCAAGAAAGTTAACATGCTCCTGGGACAAGACAGTGAATAGGTACTGCTGTCCCTGCTAAGTAAATGTAAATTGTTTTGACTCTGTCCACTAAAGATTGCCAGGCACGGTGTTGATCTGTCCCAATAAAGACCATATTCAGACTGAATATGGGTCTAATCTTGCAGTAGTCCACTGTCAGGGGTGAATTTAATCAGAATACAATAGGGACAGTGCCCTTCATCTTTCTAATCTTTGAAGGTGGTGCTAACTTTGAAATTCCTCCAGGAATGTGACATTGCTTCTGATTAATTTGCAGGTTGGTATTAGGGATGGGGAAATTTCAAGGACTTCCAATCATAATGACCCTTACTCCACAAATCAGGCCAACACTGTGAGGGATCCGTCAGCTGCTAGGTATATGCTAAGTATGTCTATCCTAACTATATATTTGGGAACTGAGAGAATAGTCACAGGGTGGGTTCACAGATACACTGATACTCTGGACAATGACTTAGAGTCTTGGAATTCTCTTCACCACGGGCTCTGAGTCTGTGAACTGACTTAGAGGTAAGGGCCACAGTTTTCCTCTGCACTGGCTAATGTCGGCCTACTGTTTTCCAGATCTAGATTTTTTTGTGTGTATGTAATTATGATAGCATTCTGTTTGGTCACCCATTTACCTTAACACCCTGGACACCAAAAGCTATTAACAGCTGCCATGCATCCTTATGGCTCAAGGAATCTCCACTGCCACTCCAATTTGCTTCCTATTAAGTAATTATGTTCGTTGTGCCTCTGAAAGCCAACACTGAGCTTCTTTAAGATGCCGACATCTTCTTTACCGATGTATTTCTTACTACCTTAGCGAAGAGTTTATCCCCTCAGTGGTGGGTTTTTGGACCATACCTGGCATAAATCTCTGTTTAATATTCCCACTTCCCCAAGCCTTCCGGCATCCTCCGCTTGTTTAGTCCCTTGTAGTCCCTTGTGGAGTCCAGGCTCCAAGTAACCATCCCAGCAAACTACCCAGGTGTTCTTGACACAAATGAAATTATGAGTCATACATGAGTTACCACATGTCAATGAATTCCCCACTCTCAAGTCCTGTATTCTGCCACCCCCTGGGCTAACACCCTCATTATTCATTTCCATTTATGTTCCTCAGTTCCTGCTAGGTTTTGTAATTTCTTTCGCATCTAGACGATCTTCTCTAGAAACAGATTTTGTGTCTCTATCTGTGCTTGCTGAGACCTGACTTTGACATCAGTCTGGAGACAAGGAGTGTTGCTGGAGCAAAACTAACATTTCTTGAGGACGGCAAAGCATCGTCCTGTGAAGAAACTTCTTCAGGTGAGATCACCGAACATTCTTCAGGCAAGTAAAGTCTAGTCTCCTCTGGCAAAGATGAAGGTGCTGCTTCTTTGAGAAGGAGGCTTAAGGGAATTTAGAGTTTCGAGATGCTCAGTTCATTCTTAAATGTCCTCATCCCAGAACTCAGAGTCCCATGTGTTCTCTGTCACGGTTCTTACTGGACAGAGAACATTTGCCAAGCTTCTGCATTTTACTTTAATGGCAGAGCTGGAACCCTTAGCATCATATCTTTGCCCTGGTTTTCAGCCCAGTCTTCCCTGAGGCTGCAGGAAATAAAGACTTCTTTTAATATTGCCATAGGGGTCATTTGGATTTTAGATCATGCCTTAAACTGAGTACCCTGAGCCTGTTATTTATTCAAATGTGTTTAATGCTGTCATCAGTATCCACCCGAATCCACAATCCTTGTCATTAACACTGTTCCTATATTAGTTGGCTGCCATGACCACTTGATCTCCATTGGGCATTGCCTCGACCTCCCTCCACCTGCACTTTATCCCAATTAACTGAAGTGAAAGTTGACGAAATCATGGATCTATCAAATGCAGAGGGATGACTACCATTCCATGTACCACCAGCAATGAAGTACCTGTTACTCTCAGACAGGTGGACCATTCACCTCCCTAATTCCATCCTGAGGACTGTTTACTAGAATCACTCTTGGACAATTGTTTTAGCCCGTGTTTTCTAGGCTAGGACAGAGCTTTAAGCAAAGCTCAAAATGCTAATGTTATATTTGTGAAATGCAAGACCAGCGGGCTGAGGGTGAAGAAAAATGGGAAGTGAGTCAAAGAAATAAGAAACATTGCAACATGTTACTGTACTGGCCACTGTGTTACAACAAGTGTTGAAAAGACATCCAACTCAATTGGTTTGCATGTTCAGGCTGCACATTGGATTTTCTCCAAAATATTTTCCGGGAGAAACTAGTCCTCAGAGTAGTCTACACTAGGGAGAAGTGGGGACAAATTTACTATGCAGCTCCCTTCCATCTTCCATTTCTTAGTGGATAACACCACTATGTTACATTACCTGGCTCCACGGCCATATCAGGCTCAGAGAGCCATGTGTCGTGCTCTGAGTGTGACATTTTAGCCAAGTCTAGAAATGGAGGGCACCTCAGTATGGTACACATTGGCCCATGTGGCCTGGGGCCTACCCTGGATTTCTGCCAGTTTAGGGAGGTCATTTCAAGTAGTGACAGCAGCATGAATCAGGAGAGAGGCAGAACCTTAGGACGGAAGCCAGGGATTATAAATCAAGGAGGCACAAAGTCTGGTGTCAGGTATGCTACAGGATAACAGGAGCAAATTAGGCTCCTGTTACTCTTTCCTTGGAGACTATTTACCCGGATACAGTTTTGTTACTTTCAAGGGCTCAACATACTATAAATTAAGGCTTAAGTGTGTGAACATTGTCCATGAAAGCATCCTAGCTTTTTTTTTTAAAAGTATGATCTCTATTTTTATTTATTTAATTTTTATACAGCAGGTTCTTATTAGTTATCTATTTTATACATATTAGTGTATACATGTCAATCCCAATCTCCCAATTCATCCCACCACTGCCCCCCCACCTCCCTGCAAAAGGTTTTTTTTTTTTTTAACATCTTTATTGGAGTATAATTGCTTTACAATGGTGTGTTAGTTTCTGCTTTATAACAAAGTGAATCAGTTATACATATACATATGTTCCCATATCTCTTCCCTCTTGCGTCTCCCTCCCTCCCACTCTCCCTATCCCACCCCTCTAGGTGGTCACAGAGCACCGAGCTGATCTCCCTGTGCTATGCGGCTGCTTCCCACTAGCTATCTACCTTACGTTTGGTAGTGTATATATGTCCATGCCACTCTCTCACTTTGTCCCAGCTTACCCTTCCCCCTCCCCACATCCTCAAGTCCATTCTCTAGTAGGTCTGTGTCTTTATTCCCATCTTGCCCCAGGTTCTTCATGAACTTTTTTTTTCATAGATTCCATATATATATGTTAGCATACAGTATTTGTTTTTCTCTTTCTGACTCTGCTCCTGAAAAGTATGGGAGAGCTCCATGTTTCAAGGAGCCAAGTAGATAACTCTTTGTGTAAAGTGTGGATTCCTTTTTTGATGTGAAAGAGCATGCTTTAATTTAGCAGTGGAAAGAGTTCAGTTTCAGCATAATGGGTTTTCTGAAATCCAATGTTGTATCCTGATCTCAGAAATCTAATTTATTGTTTTCCCAGGCCAGATTGAATTTTTATTTACTGGGGATAAAGCCAATGGCTTCCAGATATTGTACATTCTCAAGTGAACATGAAGGGCATGAGTTTTTCTCATGAGGTGGTTCCTGGCTTGCAATTCTGGACTGGGTTTTGTGGAGCTCCCTCGGCTGGGACAGCCACAGGTACTGGTGAAGGAAAACCGAAGAGAAGCCCTCACTAGCTTTTGATGGCAGGACATGCCAATGACAAGATAAGAATGAATTAAGCTAATTGAGCTCAACAGTGTTGACCTTTTAGGGTTCGATGGAGGAGATAATCATTGTAGTGACAGGTTCACATTTCCACAGTAGAAAAACAATACTTTTTCACTGTGCAAACGCTGAGATGATTTCTCTTTCTTCCATAGACTTCTTTTTTCATAGAGGGAGTAGTACCATGATATTTGTTTGAGAACCATGGGTGAACAGTATGATGTTAGCGTTAAATACTTTCAGAGCTTTGTTACTTTAATAAGGGTCGTGTACACCTCTCTTAGTACCCACCACCAAATTGATGTCTGTTTTCAACTCAAGGCCCAATTCTGCAAGGAAATCTGTTTTGTTTTGTTTTGGTTTTCCTCTGGATGAGCCCTTGTAAAACAAGTTTCCTCTCTTCCCTGTGCTCTTGTCTGGATCTATGTGGCTTCCTGATCTTGGGAATCTGTCCCAATGGCTCTGAAACTCGATTGTGCACCAGAACAACCCTAGAAGCTTTAAAAAACACAGATACCTCGTATTATACCCTCACTGACTCAGAATCTCCAGAGACGGAGCCTGAGGATCACCTGTAATTGTGAAAACGCCTTATGTAATTCTGATGCTGCAGTTTCACAATTCTTGGATATTCTAGTCTTTTTTTTTAAATTAGGGAATGGTTAGCAATAGCCTCTTTTTATCTGTGCTGATACATTTTGGGGGCTACTTTCTGGATTCAATTTTTGAGGCCACCTCCAGATGCCTCTTTGGTAAATAGGGAATCCTTCTGGGTTTAATAGAGAGAGGACCATTTATGCATATGTTCAAGTATGCATGTATGTATGTATCCATCCTTCCATCTAGTGAACAAATATCTGTTCATTTTTCTTCCAGTTTCATTGCAATATAATTGACACAAATATTTATATTTTGATGCTCACTACAGGGGTAAGTGCAAGTTGAAACCCATAGGCTTACTTTATCCTTAACTGGCTCTGTGTCAGTTACTGAGTCTGTGCTAGTCTGTGATTTCTTTGGAGGTAGAGACCTCATCTCTCTACATGGTTGTGTCTTTAGTAACTCTTTAGTGTCATAACTGTGGGAAATGTTAGACATTTTTTCTCATTGAAATGGAGGGAAGAGTCACAAATTCTTCTCTATTCCAGCATGCAAACAACACAGGAGTGTTGGGGATTTTCCAAAGGCCCATTGCTTATGGGTCTGAGCATTCAATAAGCCTTAATCTGTAGACTTGAAGTCTGAAAGTCAGGACAGGTCACAAGGGATTCTTGGGAGGCATTAGAATGGTAGATGTGGACAGGAGGAACAACTGGGAGTGAAAACCTTAACTGAGGTAAACTAAGATGTATTTTATCCTAGAAGGATGGCCTTTCCCCCTATTACAGCAGGTGTGCTGTCTTAATGCTGCAGAATTTTGAAATGATGAATATCTGAGCAGCCCTGTGTGCACTTGGTCTGGCATTCTCATTGAGGATGGAAGACAGGGTGCAGCCTGATTTGAAGGACGTAGAAGGGGGCCCTGCAGAAATGGGAGGTGATCTGCATCTGTGTACTTTATCCATTAGAGCCCCTAGCATAATAATCATAGTTGTCTTAAATTCCTGTCTGATAATTCCAACATCCCTGCCATATCTGAGTGTGGCCAACGTGAGAAGAAAGATGGAAATTCTAAGAAAGAAGAAAAAATAAATGCTAGAGATTGAAAACACTGTAATAGAAATGAAGAATGCATTCGATGGGCTCATTAGTAGATTGGACACGGCTGATGAAAGAATTTCTGAGCTTGAGGGTATGTCAATTGAAACTCCTAAAACAGAACAGCAAAGAGAAAAAAAGCGTGAAAACAAAATGAAAAAACACAAAAAACAAAAAACCATAATAGCATATCTAAGAACTGTGGAACAACTACAAAAGTTATAACACACTTGTATTAGGATTGCCAGAAAGAGAAGAAAGAGAGAGAGGGACAGAGGCAATGTTTGAAGAAATAATGTCTTGAGAATTTCCCCAAATTAAAAACCGCAGATCCAGGAAGCTTAGAGAACACCAGCAGGATAAATGCCAAACAAAACAAAACAAACAACAACAACAAAACCCCGATACCTAAGCGTGGCTTATTCAGACTATCAAAAAGCAAAGATAAGGAAAAATCCTGAAAGAAAGAAACCAAAGCCAAAAAAATCACTTTACCAGACAGTGGAACAAAGAAAAGAATTACATCCAATTTTTCCTCAGAAACCATTCAAGCAAGAAGAGAGTTAAATGGAACATTTAATGTGTTGAGAGAAAACCCCCCACCAATCTAGAATTCTCTACTCTGCAAAATTATCCTTCAAAAGGGAAGGAGAAATATGGACTACAGACAAAAATTGAGGGAATTTGTTGCTAGTAGACCTGCTTTGCAAGAAATGTTAAAAGGAATTCTTCAAAGAGAGGGAAAATGATATAGGTCAGAAACTCAGGTCTACATTAAGGAAGGAAGAGGATTGGAGAAGGAATAAGTAAGGCAAAGTGAAATTTTTTACTTTTCTTATTCTTTTTTAAAAATTAATTAATTAATTAATTAATTTTTGGCAGCATTGGGTCTTCATTGCTGCACACGGGCTTTCTCTAGTTGCGGGGAACAGGGGCTATTCTTTGTGGCGGTGCACGGGCTTCTTACTGCGGTGGCTTCTCTTGTTGTGGAGCATGGGCTCTAGGAGTGCAGGCTTCAGTAGTTGCAGTGCACGGGCTCAGTAGTTGTGGCACACGGGCTTAGTTGCTCTGTGGCATGTAGGATCTTCCTGGACCAGGGCTCGAACCCGTGTCTCCTGCATTGGCAGGCGGATTCTTAACCACTGCGTCACCAGGGAAGTCCCTATTTTTCTTATTCTTAATTGAGCTAAGAGATCAACCATAATAGTAACAATGTATTCAATTATACATATAATATACATATGTACAACTATATATACATATATATCATAATATAAGTGAAATTATTGACAGCAACAATACAAGGGTAGAGAGGAAGGAATTAGAATTATTTTGTTCTTACCTGTGAAGCAGTGTATTGTTATTTGAAAGTGAACTTCGATTGGTTGTGTATTGCAAACTCTAGGGCAACCACTGAAAACAGTTACAGAGAGATGACAACTGGTATATTAAGAAAGGAGAGAAGATGGAATCAAATAAAATGTTCAACTAAAATCATAAAGGTAGAGTGGAAGATGAAAGTAGGAACAAAGAAAAGGACAACAAATACAAAACAGTAAAAATATGGCAGATATTATTAATCCAACTATATCAATAATCACTTTAAACATCGATGTTTTATTTTTTTATTTTTAAATTTTTAATATATTTATTTATTTATTTTTGGCTGCATTGGGTCTTTGTTGCTGCGCACAGGCTTTCTCTAGTTGTAGTGAGCGGGGACTACTCTTTGTTGCCGTGTGCGGGCTTCTCATTGCAGTAGCTTCTCTTGTTGTGGAGCACAGGGTCTAGGCGCGGGCTTCAGTAGTTGTGGCATGCTGCCTCAGTGGTTGTGGCTTGTGGGCTTAGTTGCTCTGCAGCATGTGGGATCTTCCCAGAGCAGGGCTTGAACTGTGTCCCCTGCATTGGCAGGAGGATTCTTAACCACTGTGCCACCAGGGAAGTCCCACATCAATGTTTTCAATGCACAATTAAAAGAGATTTTCAGAGTGGATTAAAAAACAAGATCCAACTATAAATTTTGCACAAGAAACTCACTTTGAATATAAATACATATATAACAGTGGCCAAGATGGCAGAGTAGGAAGATTCTGAGCTCACCTCCTGTCATGGGCACACAAAAATTACAACCATTTACAGAGCAACGATTGATGAGAAATAGTGGAAGACTAGCAGAAAAGATCTTCTACAACTAAGATATAAAGAAGAAACCACAATAAGATCAGTAGGAGGAGCAGAGACACAGTATAGTCAAGACCCATACCTCTGGGTGGGTGACACACAAACGAGAGAATAATTACAATTCTAGACGTTCTCCCCAAAGAGAGAATGGTCCAAGCCCACAATGGGCTCCCCAGCCCAGGTGTCCTACACTGGGAAGATGAGACCCCAGAACATTTGGCTTTGATGGCCAGTGGGGTTTACTTTCAGGAGAGCCAGAGGGCTGTGGGAAATAGAGACTCCACTCTTGAACGGTGCACACAAAATCTCACATGTGCTGGGACACAGGGAGAAGCAGTAATTTGAAAGGAACCTGGGCCAGACCCACCTGCTGATCTTGGAGAGCCTCCTGGAGAGGCAGGACACAGGTCGAGCTTACCCTGGGGACACAGACACTGGTGACAGCCATTTTGGGGTGCTCGTTGTACCACAAGGACACTGGTACTGGCAAGCTCCATTTTGGAATCCTCCCTCTAGCTTATTAGTGCTGGAACCCAGCCTCATCCACTAGTGGCTGGATACCAGCTCCAGGACCACCACAGCCCCTCAGCAAACCATGTCAGGACTCAGACCACCCATCAGCAGGCCAACACTAGATCCAGGGCCCCTAGCCCCACAGCCACCCACCCCAGAAACTGGCTCTGCCCACCAGTGGGCCAGCACTGCCCCAGGACCCCCTAGGGCTCTGCAGCCAGATGTTTTGTGACCCAGCCCTACACGCCAGTGGCCAGCAGTCTCTGCACAAGGCAGGGCCTGGCAACCAACTGGACCAGCGGCCAGTGATGCCTACCAGACTGCTCACAGTAGTCAGCCCATCAGCACAGAAGGACCCATACAACCCATATAAGGGACATTCCTAGAACCTATAGCTCTGGTACCCTTAGGGGAATGTGCTGCTGGGACTCATAGGACATCTCCTACAAAAGGCTACTTCTCCAAAGTTGGGAAGCATAACCAATCTACGAAATACATAGAAATAAAAATGGTGAATTAGGCAAAATGAGGTGACAGAGGAATATGTTCCAAATGAAGGAATAAGATAAAACTTCAGAAGAAGAACTGAGTGAAGTGGAGATAAGTAAACTCCCTGATAAAAGAGTTCAAAGTAATGATCTTGAAGATTCTCAAAGAACCCAGGAGAAGATTGGATGAATAGAGTGAGAAGTTAGAATTTTTCAACAAAGAGTTGGAAAATATAAAGAAGAACCAAACAGAGATGAATAATATAATAACTGAAATAAAAAATATACTATATGGAATCAACAGTATATTAGATGATAAGAGGAATAGATCAGTGAGCTGGAAGACAGAGTAGTGGAAGTCACCCAAGCTGAAAAGAAAAAAGAATAAAAAGAAATGAGGACAGTTTAAGAAACCACTGGGACAACATCAAGTGCACTAATATTCACATTACAGGTACTCCAGAAGGAGAAGAGAGAGAGAAAGGTGTTGAGAACATATTTGAAGACACGTTAGCTAAAAACTTCCCTAACCTGGGAAAGGAAACAGACATCCAGGTCCAGGAAGCACAGATAGTCCCAAATAGGATCAACCCAAAGAGGACCACACCAAGACAAATTATTATCAAACTGGCAAAAATTAAAGATTAGAAGAGAAGAGTAAAAGCAGAAAGGGAAAAGAAACAAGTTACATATAAGAGAACTCCCATAAAGCTATCAGCTGACTTTTCAGCAGAAACTTTGCAGGCCAGAAGGGAGTGGCACAATATATTTAAAGTGATGAAAGGGAAAAACTACAACCAAGAATGCTCTACCCAGCAAAGTTTTCATTCAGATTTGATGGAGTGATCAAAATTTTACAGACAAGCAAAAGCTAAGAAAGTTCAGCACCACCAAACCAGTTTCACAAGAAACGTTAAAGGGACTTCTCTAAGTGGAAAAGGAAAGGGCACAACTAGAAATATGAAAATTACAAAAGGACAAATCTCATTTGCATAGGCAAATATACAATAAAAGTAGTAAGTCAACCATGTATAAAGCTAGTAGGAAGGTTAAAAGACTAAAGTCGTAAAATCATCTGTATCCACAATAATAAGTAGTTAAGGAATACACAAACAGAAAGATGCAAAATCCCAAAACATATGAAGATAAAACAACACACTTCTAAATGACACATGGATCAAAGAAGAAATCTCATGAGTAATTTAAAAATATTTTGAATTAAATGAAAATGAAAATACCACTTACTAAAATTTGTGGGATGCAGTAAAAGCAGTGCTTAGAGGAAAATCTATAGCATTGGATGCATATATTAGTAAAGAAGAAAGATCCAAAATCAGTAATCTAAGCTTCCACCTTAGGAAAGTAGAAAAAGAAGACTAAATCCAAATTAAGCAGGATAAAAGAAATAATAAGAATTTGAGCAGACATCAATGAAATTGAAAACAGGAAATCAATAGAGAAAATCAATGGAACCAGAATCTGATTCTTTGAAAAGATCAATAAAATTGATAAGCCTCTAGCCAGGCTAGGTGAGATAAAAAGAGAAAAGGCACAAAAATTAATATCAGAAATGAAAGATGGGAAATCACTACAGATCCCACAGACAATGAAAGGATAATAAAGGAATACTGTGAACAACCTTATGTTCACAAATTTGATAACCTAGATGAAATGGACTAATTCCTTGAAAGACACAATCTGCTAAAACTTACAAGAAGGAACAGACAATTTGAACAGGCTTATATCTATTAAATTAATTGAACCAATACTTAATAAGCTTCCAAAACAGAAAACACAAGGCCCAGATGGATTCACTGGTGAATTCTACCAAAGACTTAAGGAAGAAATTATACCAATTTTCTATCATCTCTTCCAGAAGACAGAAGCAGAAGGAATACTTCCCAACTCATTCTATGAGGTCAACATTGCCATAATATCAAAACCAGACAAAGACTTTATAAGAAAAGAAAACAACAGACCAATGTCCCTCATGAACAAAGATGCAAAAATCCTAAAAATATATTAGCAAATCAAATCCAACAATGTATAAAAAGAATTATGTGCTATTGCCAAGTGGGATTTATCCAGGTATGTTTCACAAAAGACATAATGATAAGCTGGACTTCATTAATATTAAAAACTTCTGTCTATGAAAGACACTGCCAAGAGAATGAGAAGAAAAGCCTCAGACTGGAAGGAAATATTTGCAAAAGACATGTCATATCTGATATAGGACTGCTATCCAAAATATACCAAGGAACTTAAAGCTCAACAATAAGAAACCCAAACCCAATTAAGAACTAGGCCACACACCTCACCAAAGAAGATATACAGATGGCAAATAAGCATATGAAAAGATGCTCCACATCTTTAAGTCAATAGGGAAATGGAAATCAAAACCATGAGATACCACTGCACACCTTTTACAGTGGTCAAAATCCAGAACAACACCAAATGCTGGTCAGCACGTGTAGTGGCAGGAGCTGTCATTCTTTGCTGGTGGGAATGCAAAGTGGCACAGCCACTTTAGAAGACAGTTCGGTGCCTTCTTACAAAACTAAAAGTGCTCTTACTATATAATCCAGCAATCACATTCTCGGTGTTTACCCAAAGGAGCTGAAAACTTATGTCCACACAAAGACCTGAATATGAATTTTTATAGCAGCTTTATTCCTAGTTGCCAAAACTTGGAAGCAACCAAGATGTCTTTCAGTAGGTGAATAGATAAATAAACTGTGGAGTATTATTCAGCGCTGTAAAGAAATGAGCTGTCAAGCTATGAAAAGACAAGGAGGAAACTTAAATGCATATTACTAAGTAAAAGAAGCTAATCTGAAATGGCTACACACTGTATGATTCCAATTATATGACATTTTAGAAAATGTAAAACTATGGAAACAGTAAAAAGATCAGTGGTTGCGAGAGGCTGGGGGGGAGAGAGGGATGAAGAGGCAGAGCGCCAGGGATTCTTAGGGCAATGAACCTATCATGGTGGACACATCATTATACATTTGTCAAAACGCGTGGAAGTTACAACAACCAAGAGTGAACCCTAAGGTAAGCTGTGGATTCCAGGTGATAAGGGTGTGTTAATGGAGGTTCATGTAACAAATGTACCACTGTTGTGTGGAGGGGGGAGCAGGTCTATGGGAACTCTTTGTACTCCTGCTCAGTTTTACTGTGAACCTAAAACTGCTCTAAAAAATAAAGTTTTTAAGAGGAAAAGAAAATGATCTGGAATTTCCACAGAAAGTCATAGCAGTTCCACCCACGCTTCAGCAACTGTTAAAAAAAAAAGCCTCATGATTCATGCTTGCCCTCCTAAGTGCCAGGTCTTGGTGAACCCCAACTGAATGGTGCTTTAATCACGTGGTAATTGCCATTTTATTGCATTGATTGGTATAAAGTTTAAAATCCTTTTCAAAGGACCAACACCCCCCCAAAAAACAAACAAACAAACAAACAAAAAACAACTTTAAAGGCCTTGGAGCAGGTTGTATCTGGGATTGGGAAGATACTTCTCTGAAAGTTCTGGCCCTGAGGCATCAAAGTATGAAGCTGCTTTTATTTTCTACCTTCCTTCAATTTTCTTACTGCTCTTTACCTATTAAACTTAACACACATAGAAGGAGAAAGAGAGTTAAAAAAAAAAAAGAAAGAAAGCAAGCAAGCAAGCAAATTGCATCAGCCACAGAGCAAGGCATTAAGGGATGGTATAGAACCTTCTTTGGTTAAGATTTACCTCCTGAAAGCCTCTCTGACCAGCCCTTCTTCTCACTTGTGCTTCTCTTAAAACATAATTGTCATTGGTACATTTCACTGGACAGTTTACAAAACACACTTATATATATACAGTATCTGTTAAACTTCAAAGCTATGAAAGATAAGCAATATTATCATCCCAATATCCTAAAGGAGAAATGGATGCAGACAGGTTAATTCATTTCCAAGGGACCCTCCAAGGGGCAGTGTAGGGAGCCCTCCAAGCCAGTGTCTCCTGTTCTCCATCCCATCCTCTACTTCACCTCGTCCTCTCCAATGCCAGCACTTTCCACTCTGATCATGCTCAGCATTAAACATTCTCTCCACATTTTTACCTTGAATAAACACAAATTTACAGAAATGTGTAATGAATACTTGCAAACTCCTCTCCTAGATTATTCATTGATTAACATGGCACCCCATTTTCTCTTCATAATTCTGTGTCTCTGTGTCTCTCTTCCTCTGTCTCTCTCTTCTTCTTCCTCTGTGTTTCTATTTATGTTATATTTATATTCCCCTCCTGAACTGTTAGAGAGTTAGTTGCAGACATCATGACTCTTCAGCATTAAGTAAGTTTTAAGAACAAAGATCTTCTCTAACATACCCACAATTCAGTTCTCACGCTCAGGAAATTTACTGGATATTACAACACTATTATGTATTATCCAGTCAATATTCTAATTTCCCAAGTTGTCTCAATATCAGTAAGGTTCTTAGTATTTGTTTTTTGTGTGTTTGTTTGCTTTTTTAAGCCCAGGATTCATTCAAGGATGACAGCTGTCATGTCTCTTCAGCCTGTCCTGCGTTTTTTGTCTTTTATGACCTTGACGTGGTAGAGTCCCCTTCTTCTTGCTTGCTTTACTTCCTGAGTTCTGTCTAACATTTCACAGGAGAGGGCTGGGCAGGTGCCATCAGAACACCCCCGCCTCCCCCCGCCAGATCTCAGGCATCAGGAATGCCCCGTACCTAAGAGCCTAAAACGTTTCTAGGTGGGGGCCCAGATTTACGCAAGTCAGAGAGGGACACTTGGGGTTGGAGAATTCCATGAGCAAGGTTCCTGTGCCCAGGACCTTGTGGAGAGAAAGAGGGGCAACAGATAGTGGGGTAATACAGCCCTGGGATCCACTCCCCTGCCCACTAATGTCTGGCTCTGCTGAACCCTCACTCGCACCCTCCCCACTCCTTCACCGCATGGACACCACTACATATTCCAGGCATTGCTTTTTCCTCCCTCAAATCCAGGGCTCAGTCTTGTCCTGTCTTCTTTCCCACAGAACTTCCTTACTTCTCCACTGGATGATAAGAACAAGACTGGCTCCTCTTTCCTTGTGTCTCCAGAGTGGCCAGCATACTGGAGGGTGCTTAATGTCTTGTCACAAAATACTGGGTTTGAGTGAGCATTGCATTATGGATTTCTCTCTGCTCTACAAACGTGCTTTGGTCCTCTCAGAAACAGACCCTTTGCCAGTGAAGCTCCTTTGACCCACGTTAGTACCAGGAAATACAGTACAGATTTCCTTGGTGGTGGCAGGGCTGTGGGTGATTTGGCAGTGATGCTATTTCAATAAGATTTTGTGGGTATTTCTGAACTCAGACTTTCCTCATTTTTTTTTTTTTTTTCGGTACGCGGGCCTCTCACTGTTGTGGCCTCTCCCGCTGCGGAGCGCAGGCTCCGGACGCGCAGGCTCAGCGGCCATGGCTCACGGACCCAGCCGCTCCGTGCCATGTGGGATCCTCCCGGACCGGGGCACGAACCCACATCCCCTGCATCGGCAGGCAGACTCCCAACCACTGCGCCACCAGGGAAGCCCCTAACTCATGTTTTCCATTCATTTTCTCATTGATTCATCATAATTTTTAGGCCATTGGTGCCAGACAGGCACAAATGGTCTCTGGAGCCCTCCATTCTTTTCCAGTGTGTGAATCTGAGCTTGGCCACTCACTAGCCTGAGTAACCTCGAGAAAGTTCCTTAACCACGATGAGTCTCAGATGACTCTTTGTCTTACTTCATGGAATAAAGAAGGAAACATATGTAAAGTACTAATCAAAACGCCAGGTGCACGTTATCATCAGTTTCTCTATCAGGTGCAGGTCTAGGTGGTAATCTCCACCATACTGAGCATCTACCCTGCACCAGGCACTGTGCTCCGTGCTCTATGAGCAGAGCCCCTTTTCATCTTCACAGTAACCACTGAGGCGAGTATTTTTATTGATATTTCAGAGAGCCTAGTGATGGGCTCCAAATCACTGGCTTCTGGGACTCCAAAGGGCTCTTTCCACCAACTGCGCTGCTTTGTGGGATCTTAGATGGTCTCCAAGGTTCCGGTTGGCTTTAATAGGCTCTGTGATCTGCTGAGAGGGAAGGCGTGAGGCTGCTGGGGTGGGGGTGAGGGGCCGGGAGCAGGGAGTGCAACTTGTTCTTACAGCACCTGGTCTGGCTGAAAGGAAATCCAGTATGTGTGTTGCTGTGCAGACCTTTGGCCTCCATTCTGGATCTGTTGGGGGGCTACCCTGACTGGGCTGATGGTAGCACTGGGATTCTTCTTCTTTTTTTTGACCATGCTGCATGGCTTGTGGTATCTTAGTTCCCCAACCAGGGATTGAACCTGTGCCCTCAGCAGTGAAAATGCAGAGTCCTAACCACTGAACCGCTGGGGAATTCCCTGGGATTATTCTTTTTTTTTTTTTTAATAATTAGCCATGCCTGTACCAAAGCATTTATTTTTTTCAACCAATTTTTTTTTTAGATGTTGGGGGTAGGAGTTTATTTACTTATTTATTTTTGCTGTGTTGGGCCTTCATTTCTGTGCGAGGGCTTTCTCTAGTGTGGCAAGCGGGGGCCACTCCTCATCACTGTGCGCGGGCCTCTCACTATCGCGGCCTCTCTTGTTGCGGAGCACAGGCTCCAGACACACAGGCTCAGTAGTTGTGGCTCACGGGCCCAGTTGCTCCGCGGCATGTGGGGTCCTCCCAGACCAGGGCTCGAACCCGTGTCCCCTGCATTAGCAGGCAGATTCTCAACCACTGAGCCACCAGGGAAGCCCCTGGGATTATTCTTATATAACCATTTAGAAGAGGTTTCCAGTTACAATAGTGATAGCCAATGGGGTTTCCAATGTCTAGAATATACAATGTGCCCCAAGAATCCAAATCCTGGGCACTGTAATCATAGGAGGTTTGGTTCAAAGGCTGTTTGCACGGTAGGGGGCTGATGGTCAAGATCTTCACCCTTGCCAGAGCCTAGTCCTTACCTCTCAGACGGAAGAGGGGCCACCTGCCTTCCTCCAGGCCTCCTAGACTCCCTAGGGAGTGAACATCATCTTCTGCATTTGTGTGTGTACTGGGGGAGGGGGTTGGGGGCTGAAGGAAGGGAATGGGCTGCAGGGGTCTGAGCCTTGGGAATTTCATTTTTGGCCTAGTCCTGGGCATTCTCACCTTCCCACAATGAACCAGTATATCATTAGTAACACACATGCCAGAGATCACTGCCTGGACTCACAATCCAGCAAGTCGCTCAATCTCTCTGTGCCTCAGTTTCCTCATGTGTAAAATGGTAATAGTCATGGGGCCCATTTCATAGACTTGTGAAGATTAATGAGTTAACAGAGAGCATTTGGAAGAGCGGCTGGCAAGTTTAAGTGTTACATAAACTTGATGTTGCTGGGCTCAAGAAGTAGGAAGAAAGCCCACACCCCTAAAAAGGGGTCTAGAATCTGAGAATGTTGGAACTGTAAGTGGCCTGGTTCAAGCTCTGAGTCAGTGTTAGTGACTATACAGAATTCAAACCTTTGTCTTCATCTCAGGGCTTTCTCCGTAGGGACTTTATTTTCTGAACCCCAAGCCCAATCTCATAGGGAATCACAGTCTCTCTGAAACTTCCCTAGTACAGCATTGCATCTGGCAGTTGCTGTCTCAGAGGAGGAAGCGCTCATGTGTGTCAGGCTGTGACGGCTTTGTGGGTAGACCAGAAGACTGTGCTGGGGCAGGCTCCCCAGGTGAGTGGAGATGTACACTTTCCCTCCCTCCCTCCCTCCCACTGCCTGCCTCTCCCTGGGTGAGGCTCCCTCAATAGACTCTTTGTTCTCAGGACTCTCCCTAGCCCCACCTAGTCTTTAACTCTCCCACAATCTGGGCTCTGATCTTTACTTAAACCACCAAGCCCTTGCATCAAACCACAAGAAGAAAACCACATGTCTTTTGAATTAAGCTGTTTTCTCTTGTTTTGTTTTTTCCTTCCTCTCTTCTTCTCTCCCTCTTCCCTGGCTTCCCCACCCCAGCGTGCACACGTGTGTGCACACACACACACACCCTTTTTCTCCACAGCAGTTTTCCCATCAGGAGGCTGCCTCCTGGTTTCATGAAACAAGGCTGCCCAGGATTTAGTCCTGGAACAGGTAAACAAAGGGCCACCCACAGCCCTTAGGACACCTGGAGGACCAGCTAGCCCCTCTCTTGGACCCAGAGGCCTCACCTCAGCTGCTGTCTCAGAACATGGCAGATCTGGGTTGGGAGCTGCCTTGGGTCTGCAGAAACTTGGGCAGTGACCCAGCCTTGCGCCCAGAGGCCCCGGTCAATGCCAGGCTTGTGCATTATTGGGTCCGGTGAAGACTGTGGGGTTACTGCTGGCAGCCTGGCTCCCATTTGAGGGGCCCACACTCAGTGGACTTCTGGCCTGGGGAACACAGGCTGCCTGTCTAGGACTGTGGAGTCCTTTGCAGGGCAGGCAGGGAGAGACAAGGTGGGTGGAGTAGGGGAAGGGTTAGACTCTCATCAGCTTGGCTGGCTCCATGGTCCGAATTCTCACTGCAGGTGAGACAGCCCCAGAGTCCTTCCTGCAGGAAAGGCCAAGTGCCTTCAAAACAAAAGGGTCAAAGGCGCAGCCCCGAAGTCACGGTGGAGGGTGAGATGGGCTCTACCAGGCGTCATAGGTTCAGATGCTTTCTGGGCTCATGCAGATAATTAAACATACAAAGGGTCAGATGTAATAAAATACATGGCAGGATAGACATCTAATTTAAATTTTAAAATTATATTTTTGAAACATTCTTTTAGCCAAATAAAACATATTTCCTGTCCAGACACACCCTCTCCTGTCCCCAGGCTGTGAGTTTCCAGCCCTCTTGTATACAGTCCACAGTTTTGCTGTTCTGACATAGCAGGGCTTGTGAAGAAACGTAACAGAGTCTCTAAAACATGGCACTGGGCTGGCTGTTGGTAGAGCTGTGGTTAAAAACACAGGCTTTGGTGTCCAGCTGTGATGGACATTCCTCATTTGCTTCCTTTTAGCTGTATGATCATTGGATAGGTTACTCAATCTTGCGAAGTCTCTGTTTTCTCATCTGCAAGATGGGGATGATGAAAGAATCTATTTCAGAGCATGATGAGCCCCCTCATATAGCTCAATAAAAGACTACTAGGATATTCTGCACCCCCTTCCAACAAACACACACAAGGCTGAATGCCTTTTGCCAAAGAGCAATAGTTTGGTGAACTGAGCGTTAATGTTTTCTGTGGTTCTGCTCTGTGGCGAGAGGGGTGAGAGTCAGAGCCAGGGTCAGATCTGCACAGACCATTTCCCTGTGAACACAGAACAAAAACTCTCTTTGCAGTTGGGCTGTTAATTTTAAATTCAGGAAAGGAAGGCTGGCTGGGGAAGTTTTGCCCTCAGGTCTTGGAATTTCTCAGCAGACCTCCAATGCTCATCTCCAGCTGGGGGTGGTTGGCCCACCTGGGTCAGCAATGGCCCATTTGCCCTTGATCTTAGCAGAAGAAGCTGGTCTGCCCAACACCAAGGAGCCTGGGGGGTAGGGGAACCCATCCAGTTCCCTGGAGGTATTTGAAAGACAGCTGGACTAGGCTTCCTGAAATCTACTTTCCACCCCAACAGGACCTGTGCACTGAGCTTGTTACTTGCAAACTCCCTGAGGGTGGAGATCACTGATCTCCCTGGCTTGCCACAATCCCTAGCACAGCATCTTCAATAAAGGACCTGCTTAATACACACTGAAATAACTATATGAAACTCATACTTGAAAGTAGGAAATGGGGAGATTCTTCACACTTTTAAAAGGAATTTTCATTTTATACAACATTTCCCCAGTAGAGTTCTTTAAATGGAAACTTCCTTGGTTATTTAAAATGAGATTGTAATTTGACTAGTCGAAACCTAAACTGATGGGCTAAGTTGATCTATACCGTCCTCCCATGCTTTCCCTTTCCCTGCGGTCTCTGTAAATTCAAATCCCACCCGTCCTTGATAACAGTGAACAGTGACTGGGACTATTTTGCAGCAGACCGGCTGGCTGCTCAGTGCTACGTGACCGCATTCTTCCATCATAGCCGCTTCACGGCCAGGAATATTCTTTTCCTCATTTTACAGATGAGACAATGTATGCTTGGAGAGTTCGGAACTATTTGTAGGAGTGGCCGAGTTAAAACCTACACCCAGCCCGAGCAGTGAATCACTGTTCTTAAGAAATGCCGCCTTCAAACCGGTTCATCTGTACCATTTTTCTAGGTTCGGATGAACCGGTTTGCAGGACAGAAATAGGGACACAGATGTAGAGAACAAACGTATGGACACCAAGTGGAGAAAGTGGCCGGGGGGTGGGGTGTGATGAATTGGGAGATTGGGATTGACATACATACACTAATATGTATAAAATGGATAAGTAATAAGAACCTGCTGTAGAAAAAAAAATTCAAAAATTCAAAAATAAAAAAGAGGCTGCTTGTTATCAAGCTCACAGATAAGCAATAAAAAAAAAAAAAGAAAAGAAAAAAAAAGAAATGCCACCTTCTCCACAAAGGCCCTCCTGACCCTAAACAGACGGGACTGTGTCATTCCTCTGGTGCCTAGCCTTCTCTTGGTCTTCTTGACCTTGCATTCTGTCCTGGGCGTCGGCCACTTAGGTGTTTGCCGCCTCCCCGCTGCCCTGTCACCCCCTCCCCCAGCGCTCACGCGGGACTGGCGGGGCCTAGAGCGTGGGAGGCGCCTCCCACTCGTCTTTGCGTTCCCAGCAGTGCCAGGCTCCATGCCAGACCCGGGGCCCTCGCTGAGTATTTCGGCTCAGTTTGACGTTATCTCCTTTCCCTCAAGAGGGCGCTGACGCGCTCCAGGAAGGAGTCAAATAGAAGTGAAGAGGCGATAGGTCTCTAAAAATTGGGGGTGGGGGTCTCTGGGGGCACTCATGCTGCTCTGGTTTAGCCTGGGAAGCACTCTGAGGCGCCCTCTAGGGCTGTTCCATCCCAGTGAGATCTGGGAACCAGCCACGAGGCTCCAAGTGGCCTTGTGGTCCCATAACCTCCTGCTTGAACCACCTGCCTGGGCCCCTGAGAGGCCGCAGCCAGCCCTGTGGCCGGGTCCTGAGTGCAGGCCTGTTGTAGCCAATTGCACCAACTCTCTGTGCTTCCTGCGGCCCTGCTTGCAGACCTGCTGGGAGAGGACAAGCAGATCCCAGCTGGGCCTCACCCTGATCACCGCTGGTTGATCTGAGCACGTGATGCCCTTCCCCTGTTCCTTTGTTGGTGGAGCGGAGGTAATAATAAGAATTAACCTGGAGCCCTGGGGGGTTCATCCTGGACCTCACACCCAGTGTCTCCCTGGATTGGGCTGGCAGCCCCCAGGTAGTGAGGGGAGGTCATTAATATTGCTCCCATTATATACCTGAAGGACCTGAGGCTCAAACTTGTTAAGGAAAGAGGCAGGGATGCAGCCTGCGGCCACCCGTCCAAGAGAGGGGCCTTGTGGGCTGGGGAGAGCTTCCCTGAGCTGAGAGCCGGCAGTGTCTTGTCCCGGGGCCTGCAGGGGTGGAGCTTCGCGGCAAATCCTGGCAGCCCCTGGAGCACTCCTGGAAGGCACAGTCATAGGACCGGGATGACGGTAGCCCCGCCTGATTGCCCACCCCGGGTCCCATCCAGGGACCCCACAATTCCGTGGGGGCGCAGGTGGTAAATGGCTCACCTAGCTCTGCCCCAGGCCAGCTCACAGCTGCTCGCCAGGTCCGATGCATTTGGCAACCAGCTCTCAGAAGGACTGTCTTGCCAGCAGTACCTGCATCATGCGATGAACCAAAGGAATTTTCCTGCAGTGCAGACCCGAGGACGGAGACGCAAAAATCGAACTGTCTTTTCTCTCTTCCCTCTTCCTTCCCCTCCCTTTCCCTCTCTTCCCCTCTCTCCCCTCCTCTCCCCTCCCCTCCCATCCTCTTCTCTCTCTCTGTCTTCTCAGTTTACCGGGGGAAGAGGTATAGTCAGGAGGAAAAGGTAACATTATGTCTTCCTTTGCACTCACCACCCTGCATCTGGAATATTCCAGCTCAAACTATCCGTGGATCAGACTCTCTGGGAGAAATGAGATTTTACAATTCTGGGAACCAGGGTGACCCACTGCTGCCAAGATGGACAAGGCTTCTGAGGCCTCCGGACACCTCCTCCCATGCTCTGAATTACGTGCCTCCCTTCCTTAAGACCCTGTCTTCCACCAGATGCCACTCTACCCATCCATCCTCACATGGGTCACGTGTCAGCCCTAGGTCTGGTGTATGACAGACTTCAGAACAAATGTTACAGCGTGCACTGGACAAGGCTTGGTGCCTATCTCAGTCTTAATCCTTTTATTCTGCAGAAACTTAGGCTGCAGAATCTAGCCTGGCAGATTAGGGGCACTTTGCTTGGGTCTCCGCTTCTGCACACATTTCCCTTAAATCCAGAGACTTGTGGGCTCCAGGATACTTAATAATGGGCTGGATATATTTGATTTCATTCAACACATATTTATGAGGAGCCTACCATGTGCCAGGCACCGTGCTGGACTAGGAGGATATAAAGATGACCCCTGGGGCTTCCCTGGTGGCGCAGTGGTTGAGAGTCTGCCTGCCGATGCAGGGGACACGGGTTTGTGCCCCGGTCCGGGAAGATCCCACGCGCCGTGGAGCGGCTGGGCCCGTAAGCCATGGCCGCTGAGCCTGCGCGTCCAGAGCCTGTGCTCCGCGGCGGGAGAGGCCACAACGGTGAGAGGCCCGCGTACTGCAAAAAAAAAGATGACCCCTGGGTGTGTATATGGCTGGTGCCACACCCAGAACTGAGGCAACTGGCATACTTTCTCTATTATGCCTCTGGGTAGATTCTCCCATTGTTAACCAGGTCTATTATGAGAGATCCCATCAGGGAGTTGGACCACAGTAATAAGCTGATGGAATCTTAACCATTTCACTCTTTCTGGGACTTTCTGGATTGCCCCATCCTTGAAGGCCCAGTTCAAGTCCCATCTCTGCTGTGAAATCTTCCTTTCATTCATTCATTCAGCTAGAAAATCTTTAGGGTGCCAACACTGTGATAAGTATAGATAAGGATACAAAGAGTATAAAGCATGCCCCCAGTTGCATTCTGGTAGGGGAGATTCCTTCATTCAACAAATATTGGTTGAGGGCCCATCATGGTCTAGGCACTGCACAAGGCTTGGGGCACATGGCAATGAACTAGGCCCACATGGGTCCTCCCTTCCCAGGGTATTAAGTCTGGTGAGGGACACAGATGTGGGAGCAGCCAGTCCCACTACACTGTACTCAGTGGCACAGTGGAGGGAAGTTTGGGGAGCAATGAAGCTCATAGACAGGCTTCTGCTCACAGGGCCAGGGCAGGTTTCCCTGGGGGTGATTCACCTTGGACTTAAATAATCACAAGAGAAGGTGGTGACTGCTCAGTACCACCTGCGAGGTGCACATGAGGATTAGTGCAACAGCACCTGCAGGGGGGAGGGCTCCTCCAGCCATGGAGAAGTCTTCCTGGAAGGAGTGAGCTTTGAGTTGGGTCTTAAAACTTCCAGAGTGACTCCAGCCCACCCTGGTCTTTCTCTCTCCAGAAGCACTCCCAGGCTGTTTCACAAAGTTAACTCAATTGTTTTGACATGTTTACATAATTTTTCTCCATCTTGCTTTGTTTTGTTTTGTGTGTGTCCCCTGCCCACCCCTTATGTCATAAACCCTTGGAAGACTCCGGGGACCAATGGCATCTCTTGGGTCCCACCAGACTAGCTTGGCGCTGGAACTGGACAAAGGGCACAAGTCTGGGAGCCCAGGTGTGTGGGCAGGTACTCCTCATTGCCCCTTTCTGCCCTCCCCAGCACACATAATGCTCGAGGGAAATCAGTGCAGTGTCATGAGGGTGGGGACTTCTGAGTAGGTTCAGGGAAAGCCGGGCCTAGGCTCTGCCCAGGAAAGGTCTTTAAATAGAGCAGAGGGTGCTCGCCTCGGCAGCACATATACTAAAATTGGAACGATACAGAGAAGAGTAGCATGGCCCCTGAGCAAGGATGACAAGCACATTCGCCAAGTGTTCCACATTTTTCAAAGAAATTATTGAAAGGAAAAATTGTTATTTAAAAAGAGCAGAAGCAAAGTGTCAATATCTCTGTAACTTAGGTAATGAGAATATAACATGTATCATAATTACTGTTTGTATCATTATTATTTATGAAACATAAAAATGTTTCATAATTTAAAATAAAAAATTAAAAGATTGTGTATGAGTTCTAACTAAGTTTAGCTGCCTATTTAGAAAACCCAAAGTAAAAGTGGCTTTAAAAAAAAGAATAGAGCAGAGGAACACTGTCAGCGTAGCCTGCGAGAGAATTTGCTTACACTCTAGATTATTCATTTATATTGGGAACATTAACTGAACTAAGCTTTGAATAAAAAGGATTCTATTTTCAGAAGAGTCATGAGGACAATTAAAGGTTGGCATTTTCCTGCAGAGATCTGCCATCAAACCATGTGGCTTAATTTCGGAAGCCACCGAGTGCTCAGGTAATGCAGTACAGAAGTAAGACACAGAAAGGAGTGTTCTGCCCACAGCGGGACAGCCCAGGCAGCCACCAGCCTCTGGTGGCTTCCCAGGTGCCCAGAGGTATCATGGTGGGCAGGGCCGATGTGGTGAGCTTGGAGTGCTGTCTCCTTTCTTGAGGCCTTTTAGACAGAACAAACCATCAGCCTAAACTCAGGGTTTAGTCTTCAGATGGGGCTGAGCTAAATGTCTTTCCAAGGTTTCCTGTTCTGCGTGCTCACAGGTGGTAGGTATTGCCCCAGTGTTCTGGTCTGAGGACCTTGGCAAGGAATCTTCCCACTGCTCCTAATATATCCTCCCCATCCATCTGTCTCCATGCCCGACATCACGTGTAAAAGAGGTTAATTCTTTCTGGTTGAGATATGTCCTTCCTGGGAGTTCCTTGCAGTAACACAACCTCCTCTAGTAAGCAAGCCAGCATCCTTCATCTTTCAACACAGTTTCTGGACACCTAGTATGTGCCCAGCATGGTCCACAGAGCTGGGGACACAGCAAGGAGACGAACAAAGTCCTTGCTCTCTTGGAGCTTACATTGTGGAAGGGGAGATGATAGACCGTAAACAAATATATAGTCCATTAGGGATGGTGGGGCTGCTGGGACACATAAGACAGGATGACGGGGCAGCATCCTATTGTGTGCGGGGTGGTCAAGGAAGGCTATTCTCATGGTTCAGAGCTTCCAGAAGGGCTGCAGTCCACTCTGATCTTTCTCTCTCCAGAGCTGTAGAAGAACTCCCAGGCTGTCTCATCAAGTTAACTCAACTGTTTCTGCTGTGATACATACTTATTCTCCATCTTGCTTTGTTCTGTTTCGTGTTTGTGTCCCTTGCCCAGCCCTGTATCGGAAGCCCCTTGACTTTATTATGTATTATTTATTGGTGTCTTGGGAAGTTTTAACCGAGGCCTCAAGAATGTGAGCCTGAGCCAGGAGGCTCTGAGGGAAGCTTCCAGGCAGAGGAAATAGCAAGTGTAGAGACCCCAAGGCAGGAGAGGCTGGTGTCTTGGGAACAGCCAGGAAACCGGAGAACTGGGTACCAGGGTGGAGAGGGACAGTGGTGGGAGCTGAGGTCAGATTGTGGGGCAAGACAGGCTGTGCAAAGGGCCTTGGGTCGTACTCTGTGCTGCACGAGAAGCCATGGGGAGCCTCTGAACAGAGGAGGGCCATGGTATGAAGATGCTTTACATGACTACTCACCAGCCATGACCACCTTGGTGTTCTGTGAATTGAGGCTAGAGGGAAGGGCAGGGGCTGGAGACACCAAGGGCACTAAAGGCCAAGAGAGGGACCTGGGACTTTATCATGAGGTCAGTGGGGATCCATGGAGGATTTTAGAGTAAAGGAGTTAGTGCTACCCCTCAGTTTGGAACAGAGGGCACTAGCACAGAGAAGTGAGGTCACCTACCCCAGAACACACAGCTGGATAAAGATGGAGCTGGGAGGGAAAGCCAGGTCTTCAGACCCCCATTCTAGTATGAGGTTTCTTCTGAATAAGAGGAAATATTTATTGAGCACATTCTAAGTGCCACGCATAGCTCAGCTACCAACCTATCTAATTTTCAGAACAGCCCTAAGAGGTAGACATTATTATTATTCTCATCTTACATAGAAGGAAGCAAAGTACAGAGGGGCTGAACAATGCATCTGAGGTTACAAGGCTAGTAAGTAGTAGAGCTGGGATTTCAACCCAGGCAGACTGGATCAGGAGTTCATGCAGTTAACCAATGTGCTACAGGGCTTTGCTAAGTCTTCTGGACATGTAGGCATGTGGGTGGGGCACTGGGCCCCAGGACCAGTTAACATGGTGTTTCCGGGGCCAAACCAGCTCCAGACTTGTCTGGACTCAGGCCCCTGTACTTTTCCCGTAACCCCGTCATTAGTTATAGGATGGACCGACTGCTAAACATGAGGTTGGCTGCCGCTCAGTCACTCCAGATCTGATGCAGCCACACCTCCGTTCCGGAGGCCGGAAAGCGCTCTGCTTAGAGTTTTATAAAAAGACTGTGTTCCTTAATTACTTCAGCCCTTGCTGTCCTGTGCTTTTCTCTTAGCTCACGATGGCCTTCCACATGTCCTGATTCCAGGGCTGGCTTCACGTGTAGGCAAATAGTAGGGGGCAATGCTAGGGCTCTCAGAGACTTCCCCTTCCTCACCCACCTAAACTTCTGACCCTCCTGCTAGTTGGAAGTTGCTTGAACAGCTCCACTTGACTACACGGGAGAACTATCGAGAGAGTGTATAAAAAGTCCTGATGCCTGGGTCCCGCCGCACACCAAATGAATCTGACTTTCTGGGGTTGGCCCCAGGCAACAAAAAGTACTTTTAAAAAGCTTCCTGGGGCTTCCCTGGTGGCGAAGTGGTTAAGAATCCGCCTGCCAGTGCAGGGGACACGGGTTCGAGCCCTGGTCCGGGAAGATCCCGCATGCCGCGGAGCAACTAAGCCCGTGCGCCACAACTACTGAGCCTGCGCTCTAGAGCCCGCGAGCCACAACTACCGAAGCCCGTGCGCCTAGAGCCCGTGCTCTGCAACAAGAGAAGCCACCGCGATGAGAAGCCTGAACACCGCAATGAAGAGTAGCCCCTGCTCACCGCAACTAGAGAAAGCCCACGCGCAGCAACGAAGACCCAACACAGCCAAAAATAGATAAATAAATTAAAAAAGAAAAAAAAGAAAAGCTTCCTGGGTGATTCTAATGTGCAGCCAAGTTGAGAATCACTGTCCTGGACCTTATTATAGAGAGAAAGTGGTTTGTCCAGGGTCACATGGAAGGGTTGGAATGAAAATCTAGGTCTTCTGTTTCCCAGGACAATGTCCTTTTCCAAAAGAAATATAGGTTGGAAAAGGCAAGGCTCCTTGGGGAGGGGCACTTGAATATCAGTGTACATAGATTTTTGGAGGATGCATTATGAAAGTGGAAGAGTGGGCCCAGGGCAGGGGGACTGAATGGAATGGGCCTGGAACAAAAGCTGAGTCCTACCAACGTTACTGCTCAGCAAGGACGGGCACTGCCAGGGTCGCAGCCATCAGCAACATAGCTTGAAGGTACGGGCCACAGACCCTGCCCCTGGCTGAGAAAGAAAACCTGTGGACGGCCTCCACTGAGGGTGAGTACACGCGAGCTTCAGCCAGAGCAACAGTTCTCTCAAAAGGATCACATTCACCAGAAATGCTCTCCTTAGAGGATTCAACACCTAGGAGGAGAGTATGCTTCTCCACTGAGGCCTCAGCTGTGGGAGACATTGAAGGAACAGGATTGCGGGGAGGGAAGCGACTCAGCGCTGGGGGTAGATGCAAAGGAGAAATGGCCCCCCAACAGGAAATTCACAGCTGCCTTTTTATCCATTAGCCCTCAGTGCCTTTGAAGATTTGGGTGACCTCTCTGCCATAAACAGTCCGGAATGCCGAGTCTCCGGGGTGGTTTGATGGTATGAATCACCCAAACTGAAAGACGAAAGGTGTCGGGGAAGGAATGAAAACGATTCCTTCTGCAAGCTCTGGATACATCCCAGAATCTCTAGGGGGAGACGGGAGCTGGGGTCGGGGAGGAGGAGCCTGGGGGAAATCTCTGCGACTGATTCTCAGGCTTTCTCCTTGCCTGTCTGCCTGTTTCCTTAAGAGGCACTAAGGCTTTCCAGCCTGCAAGCCACCAGAGGGCACCCATAGACAGGGCTTGCAAGGGCAGCGGGGTGGCACAGCAGAGGGAAAAGCACACACACAAGCTGCAATATACTGAGTAGGCCCAGGAAACTGGACGGGGGCGTCCGAGGCCACACCCAGCCCCTGGCCTTTCCCATACAATGGCCACGACCACCCTCCCTTCCTGGTGGCTTGTGCACCAAAACAATCCCTGCAGGATCTGGCTCGGTGACAGGCTGGGATTTTCTTTGTCCTTGTTTCCAAGATGAATTTGAAAAAGTCGAGTTCTCTGTAGAGTACAAAGACTGGGATGGGCTAAAGATGCCACTTCATCAGCCCACCTTGAGGGCCAACTGACCCAGTCCCCAAACTAATGATCTGGTGACAACAGCCAGTGATGGTTTTAGCCCAAACCTATGTATATGTACCCACATTTCTTCCGCACTTGTCACACAGAATGAGAATTATCTGCTTATTTACATGTCTCCAGAGCTTGACTGGGTTCCTTGAGAGCAGAAACCATATTCTACCAGTCTCTGTTCCCAGTTAAACTGAAATCTATGTCACATATATAGACCATTTGGTCCCATTTCCCCAGGGAGACCTGGAAGACACCAAATGCACAGAGCCTGATTGCATCTCAAATAGAGAAACCTTCTGTTTCACGGCCGGGAATTATTTCCAAGTAGGCTAGTCCGTGACTCTAGGACGGAGGGCAGCAAACTATAGGCCCCAGGCCAAATCTGAACCATTGCCTGTTTTGTAAATAAAGTTTTATTTGAACACTGCCAGGGCCATTCATTTATGTGGTGTCTGTGGCTGCTTTTGTGCTACTGCGGCAGGGTTAAGTAGTTGCCAGAGAGATCAGGTTGCCCACAAAGCCTAAAGTATTTGCTATGGGGGGCCCTTTACAGGAGAAGTCTGCGGACCCCAGTTTCAGGAGACCAAAGTGGCGCATCGGGATCTGGCTGGTAGCGGGGCCCCTCCCTCTGGACTCGGGGACACAGTGAGGAAGGCGTTGTCACTGAGCCTCCCAGGGCTGAAAACCTGGGCATGCCCAGTCTTCTCTGTGGGGACAGACAGCCTGGCTGAGGGGCCACGGGTCTCACGTGGGTCCTTTTAGTTCCTGGTTTAGGACTGCAGTGCTGGCATCACCTAGCAGAGATTGGGAGGGACTGGCCGTCTTACAGCAGCTCTGTTGTCTCTCTCTAAAAAAAAATTGTAAGCAGTTTTCCTGAGATATAATTCACATACCACCCATTTAAAGTGTACAACTCAATCCACTGTCTTTTATCCGCCTTGTCCTGTGACTTTTTTTCTCCCCATTTCCTGAAGCTACACCTGTATGAACTTGTTCTCTGTAAAGATTTCAGTGAATTCATTCTCACTCAGGTATAAGTGAGTGATGACAGTGTGATCACCTAGAATCTCTGGGTGCCCAGTCCCATGCAGTATTCTTCTGTCTCAGGTAGGTTTTCTAGAAGTAGAGGCTGAGATGGAGTGTGAGGGGCAGAGGAAGATGCCCAGTGATGCAGTTCCAACAAAGCCTTGGCCAACCTAGCTCCGAAGTGATTACTGCCCATCGGGGTGTCCTGCAGCGGGCCTGGAGGGCCAGCCTTTGTACCCTTGCTTCTCCCCGTCACCACACGTGAGCCCCAGCGGAGGAGGCTCCCTGCAGCCGAGGCCAAACCTGAAGAGCCGATGCTGGAGGCTGACCACTGACCACTGACCACATTCCCCACAGCTGGGCAGCAATCCTTCCTCAAAGGGGCTCTAGGGGCCACATCTCCACATGCACCCCACTCTTTCACAGAATCCCATCACCCAGTGGCCAGCTAGCTCCTGCCTCCACTCTCCCAGGACCAGGATGCTCCCTTCCTGCTGAGGCGGCCCACCTGCCTTTCACAGGGCTCCAGGCTTCCCTCTGCTGAGCCCAAACCGAAAACAGGTGAGTGCTGGTCTGGGTTCTGCCATCTGAAGCCACATGAATCAATGTCTGTGACAGCAGGGAGCCTCCCCCAACCCTGCCCCACCCTGATCTCTCCATCCATTCTGCATGAGATGCATGTCCATCATCTCTGTCCAGACTTATCTGGCCAGTTAGTCCAAGTCCCTTGGAGGTATGGTTCCAGCTCTAAATGCAGCGCTTCCGGAGGACCTGCCAGGGTGCTCGGACCCGCAGCAGCATGTCCTTCGTGTTCTGGAGGACAGAATCAAATCAGAGTGTTGGCTTGATGGAAGTTTATCAAAATCCTGAGCTGTTCTCACCAGCTACTGCTAATCCGCACAGCCCCAGACTGTCCTGCTGGAACTAGCTTCCCAGATCCAAGGAGAGAATCTCAGCCTTGTCTCAGTTTGGTTCAACTTTTAGACCATTCCCAAGGGAATATGCGTTTTTACAGAAAAGGACAAATATCTGATGAGGGATTTCTAGTGGATGAATTTCTAAAAATTCATCAAAATATGAATTTTTAGCCCTGGAAGTTCTGGTGTCGCTGAAAACACCTATAGATTGGTGCTTCAGCTCAAACAACTTTAGCATGAAACCGCTTCCTGGACGGTCTCTTTATTTTAAGATATAGGGAAGATAGTTTCTATCCCAACTCAGTAATAATACGGAAACGAATGTAAAATTTACATGAATTTATAAGGGAAATTAGAGCATTCAAAGTCATTTCACACCTCCTTTGGGCAGCTTTAGATCCTATCCAGGCCTCTCTGGAGTAGGGCACATAGTCACTCTCTAGGTAGGGGTATTTGAGGTAGATAATTGTGTTGTTCAGCCCGGTAAAGATGGCCACACATGGCCAAGACGCAGACAAGAAAACCAATCAAAAAGAACCAAATCTACACCCTATCTGCCATTCTAGCCCACTGGATTTTCAGAGCATGAGTGTCCTTCAGAGATGAGCTAGCTGATTCCTTTGTTTTATAGGTACAAACACTGAGACTCAGGAAGGGAAATCACTTGCTCAAGGGCACATATGGAACCAGATTTATGGTGCCCTGATTCTGAGTCTCACTCATGGCATTTAATACGGGTGGTGCCAGGGAGGTGCCACTTGGAGGCAGGGGGCTGTGAGGCTGGAACGTGAGGGTGTGGAGGAGCTTCTCAGATTCTGTTCCTGGTGATCAGAGTTATAGATGCAATCCTGCAGCCGACTGGCAGGAACTACCGAGGGCCATACATGTAATCTCTCCACCTGTGAGATGGTCCTTTTCATTTATCCAGCTTGGGTTATAGGCTCTTCTTTTGGTTGAATGCTCATGTCTATTAGACAGTGTTAACAGTGTCAGTTGTGTCTAAAACTGTGTTACGATGTCCAAAAGAATTTTAAAGTATCCCTGCATATAAGGAGCTTGCAGTCTAGCAGACCATGTCATACACACATGACACACACGTGAACACTAATAGTGTGATGCAGAAAAAAATCTCCTTGTGGGTAGCCTCAGCCTGGGTGGCTGATCAGGGGTTCATCCCAGATCCATTCTCTGTGTGTGAAGCTAACATCAGAGCCACCTTCCATGACCTGAAAAGGAAGGTACGTTTCTTTGCCAACAGTCATTTCAGATGGTTGATCCCCTCCCCCCATCAATTCTTATGGAAAACAAGACAGATTTTCCCCCAAGTCCCAAAAGACTGCCTTCCTTAATCCTGCCCCTGGGGCTGTGCTCATGACCCTGTCATTCGGCAAAGAGTGAGGAAACAAGTGGGACTGGGGTTTCCAACATGTAAGGCATAGTCCTTGCCCTTGAGAAGCAGCTAGTAATCCAGTTGAGGGAAGACTAACTTGAATTTGAGAACAGTAAAGAATGAGGGTGTGGTTCTGACTGTGACTGGGGGAACAGTTCTTAGATGGGAAGGATTATGGGGACTGAGGAAGTAGAAAAACCTTCTAGGGTGGGGTCACTTGTGCTAGGTCCTAGGGCACCAGTACGAGAATACCATGCTTGGAGCTTGGGGTACAGGTTTAAATTGGGGGCCACCCAAATTAATTTTGCAAAGGGACCCAGTTCCTTTGCCCTTAGAATTCCCCACCCATGGTGTCCGCAGTGCCTAACAATTGTGTGACACCCTAAAGTCAGGAAAAGTCTATCTACCCCATCAGTGTGCATTTTCTCAGATTGGCCCTGCTTTTTTTTTTTTTTTTTTTTTTTGCGGTACGCGGGCCTCTCACTGTCGTGGCCTCTCCCGTTGCGGAACACAGGCTCCGGATGCGCAGGCTCAGCGGCCATGGCTCACAGGCGCAGCCGCTCCGCGGCATGTGGGATCTTCCCGGACCCGGGCACGAACCCGTGTCCCCTGCATCGGCAGGCGGACTCTCAACCACTGCGCCACCGGGGAAGCCCTGGCCCTGCTTTTGCTGCCTTTCCTGGCTCTGTCCCCCCAGTTGTGAGTCTCTGTAGTTTCCTTCAGCCTCAGTTTCCCCACACACAGAATAGACAAGAGGTCTATTCCCCTGCTCCTTTCTAAGAAGGTTGGGAAGATACATGGCATAATAAGCCAGACCAATGTGGTACAAGCCCAGTGAAATATTATGCAGGAATACTTCATTTAAACTATTCTCACTCAGTCTGTGAAGCATTGCCACAAAGACTGCTGGAAGAGGAATTTCAGACAAGGATGGCAGCCTTTTTTTCCATTCATTCAACAAAAACAAACATTTTTGAGTTCAAAGAATGGAGGAAGGACAGCCACCCAGCAACTATGCAAGTGGGCTTCCTGGTCACCTTTCTTAAGTGTCCTCGGGCTGGAGCAGCCGGCATTGGACGTGGCGCTTGGAGATGTGGCACTGGGAGCCAGCTTGGCTGCTAGGGCAGACCACAACCAAACCAGTAAATGCTTTTCCAGACGCTGCAAACCAGCCTTTCTGGGCTGGAGAGTGAGAGGCGAGCTGGACGAGGGCCTGCAGCCTCCAGGGCTCCAACCCGCCCCACGTCAGGAATCAGCTGAAGACTGATGTCCCCTTTTCCAAAGAGGAGGCCAGGACACTTCCAGGACGAGAGCCTGGGAGGAGCCCAGCTTTGGAGACCTTGGCAGGAGATCTGCCTTCTGCCCCTGGAGCGTGGTCCCAGAGTCTTGGCAGGAGGCCATGTTATGATTGGCATCCTCAATGGTGGAGGAGGAAGCCAACCATGGCTGGACATCCTGTGCCAGTTTGGACGACGGGCTGGGAGCGCCTTTCAGAGGAGTCCCGAACCCCGAACACACACAATCCCACTGCTTTCATTCGGCACAAAAGTCTTGGTTCTAAGTTCAGCGCCAGATGTGACTTTCAAAATGCACAAAAGGAACACAGGATTTCAACAAACAGAATCTTGCACGGCATTTGACTGTAATGGAGCAGTCATCGCCGGCCATCCTCCGTGGGTTTGAATTCGTTTAAGCCACCTTCCTGGTGGAGGGGTCCTGCTACAGAGAAACAAGCCACTGGGTGTGAGCGTTTCTCCCTAGAGTTGGATTTGGAGAACTGCTGGGGCCGAGTACTCAGCACGATTATGCAGTGATTGGCATGTGTTTCTCTGAGGCTAGAGATGGGGGAGCAGGGTACATCGGTGGCAAGATCCCTGGGAGTCGGCACTTCTGGAATGGAGTCCTTTCTAGGCCACTAAACAGCATATGTCTTCAGGCAATCAACTCCCTCCTGGCTGGCAGATTCTCAGCTTCCTTCTAGCTCCAAAATTCTAAACAGGAGCGTTCCAAGTGCAAGTGAAGACTGTATTTTTAATACGAGTAGAGGGTTGTCGGCGATCTCTAGTAAAGGTAAAAATTTTCATGAGTCCGTGGACATTTGCTATCCTTTAAAATCATTATCTATATAATAGATATATAGTTTATATAGATCTCTATAGATATAATAGTTTAAAGACAGTTCTAGTTGGATCTGGATAGGTAGAAAGGACAGAAGTCCGCTCAAACTAGCTCGGGATAAAAAGAGGTTTATTGGACCCCATAAAACCTAGGGTCAGGGCAGGTCTTGCGGAGGCTGGAGCTGGGCACTGGAAAGTTACTAGGAATGGAGACTGTGTTCATTCATTCTCTTTCTTCCTCTACTATTAGCTTCCTCTGCTTACCCAGAGGCCTTGCTCCCTCATAAATACCACATGGCTTCAGCTTGTATGGTGCTGACCTCGCCCTCCCTCTACTTTCCCTTGAAACCTCACCACTGATGGGCGGGTCAAGTGTCCATCTTTGTTCTAACCAGCCTTGCGAGGAAGGAGAGTGATGTGGTGCCTGGATGGTGGACAGGAAAGGTTCTCTAGGAAGAGCTGGAATGGGGCAGGTGGGAAACCTGTGCAGGGCAGGAGCATCTTGACTGCTTGGCTCCCTCCACTGCAGCATCCTCTCTCTATTTGGCTCTGGGGAATGCTCATCCTGTGGTTCTTCTCTTATTCTGGTGGTTGCTTTGACTGCTCCTTTGATGGTTTTCTCTTGCTGCCTGTCCCGTAGGTTTTGGTGTTCCCCAAGCTTCTGCCCTTCCTCATCTTCCCTTTTCTAGGTCCTCAATGAAGGACCTAGTATGTGCCAGACACCGAGGATACTGAAGAGAACAAGACACAGTCCCCATCTTCCCAGGATTTACAGCTTAGTGAGGAGACAAACAAAAGCTACAGTCGGTTATGGTAAGCTCTGTGATGGGACGGGAGAAGGGGTGATGGTAACGTATAACAAGGACTTAATTATATGTGAAGCATATAAGCATCCAGCAAGGGTGCTCCAAATCTGTTTTCAGCCCCAATTCTATCCTGAACTGCAGACCTTGTATTTGACACTGCTTACTAGACATCTCCACCTACAATTCTGTAGCAGCCTTAGAGTTAAACATATCTACAATGGAAATGATTATATCCTACCTAGAGCTGTTGTAAATCCAGGATGACTTATTAGCTAGGTACCCAGGAGTCCATTGACTCTTCCTTTCTCTGATTACCAGAATCCAATCACTTTCTAGGCCTTAACAAGTCTCCCTTAGGGATGTCTGCCGGATGAGCCAAAGCCACGTGACATGGGATAGATGTCTCTATCCCCACCGCCACCATTTTTTATTCAAATACATATCATCTCTTTTCCTCGCTCTCACAATGGCCTCCAATTTTTCCTTGGCCGGTTTCCCCCTCCCCTTGCTGCCTCTCCTTGCCCCGTATCTATCAACAAACCACACAGCACCCAGAGTGAAGTTTTGTTTGTGTTTATGTTTTCACCTAGCTCTCATTCAGCTTAAAAAAATCTTTTTTCCCCACTTTTCAAATATAATTTGAGACCATTGAATCTTTTAAAATATCTTATTAATTGTGCCTGCAACAATACAGATATATTTAAAATGTTTTAAAGATTATTTTTTTACACTGAAGTGTAGTTGATTTACAATGTTGTGCTAGTTTCAGGTGTACAGCAAAGTGATTCAGTTACACATGTATATGTATTCTTGTTTTTCAGATTATTTTCCATTATAGGTTATTACAAGATACTGAGTTTAGTTCCTTGTGCTATACAGTAGGAAAAAGCTTGAATCTTAGTGTTTTGCTATTTGTCTCAGCTTCCTTGCCAAAAAATTACATTTTGTGTTAGTTTTTCCATTTATATAATCAAATATCCAACCCCATTTTTTTTTACAGTGTGTGTTTTCCCCAGTGTTTGTCACATTTTAGGGTCCCATCTGTGTATCAGTGTATCTCTGGACCCTCTATTTGGTTCTACTGGCGTATTCTTTCTTCTGTGCCAATACTACTCTTAATTTTTACGGTTTTCTGCAAAATCTTAACATCTGGTAAAATAAGTCCCCTGCCAGTTTGTTATTCAATTGCCTCGGCTATTCTTAGATCTTCCTGTGTGTGTGTGTGTGTGTGTGTGTGTGCGCGCGCGCGTGTGTGTGTGTGAGTGTGTGTGTATAGCATGAATGTTTCCTGGATTTTGAAACAAGTTATGCTAAATAAGCATAAACAGTTTGGAAGACTGAGCATATATGACAGAGCTGTGACATTTCAAAATATCAACCAGATTATAAATACTGACCTGCACAATTGTTCCTGTGCCTCATTAGCTATGAAATACCTTTTCCTTGTATGGCATTTTGCAATTTTTTGAACGTAATAGGGTGGTAAGAGCCAGTATTATTTCCACCATTTTACTTTAAAAAATTTTATTTTTAAAGTTTATATTTTTATCAAAGTTATACATAGGCACAGTAAATTATTTTACAAGCTTTGCTATGAAAAGTAGCTGTCCCTTATGCTTTCCCCCAACATCTCCCTCCCTGGGAGCTTTCATTCTCAACTCTGATGATTTTGGTACTTATTTCCATGGCTTTAAATAATATTTCTAAACTTGTATTGCTACCTCATAATTTTTTTCAGTTTTAATCATTAAGTTTTAAATATTAGTCCACTGAGGATTTCTCTGCTCCATCCACTTATATGCTCCCTGCCGCATCCCCTCAGTACGTTGGGTCATAATTTTGGTTAGATGGATGTTTGGGCTTCACATTAATCTGACTGTGTAAAACCATGTAGTGAACCACAACGCCTTTCTTTCTCTACACAACTTTTTGTTTCTCTTATCTTGCTTCTTCGTTTGCTTGGCTTTCTATTTACGCGTATCTAATTCAATCACAAAATTCAATCAACAATTGTCTCATTCTCCCCTTCACTATCGTCAGAGGTTTAGTCAGCTTAATCTTCTGAGGAGTCTTTCCTGGAGATTTCTGATGTGCTCCAATGTGGGCTGGAAGACTCTACGTCTCGTGAACATCTGTCATTCTGGGCCTTTCCTTCGTCACCAATCTCTCTTTCACCTTGGATCTCCTGGGTCCCATTTCTTCCTTGTTATTAGTTTATTTCTTGGTTCTGGGGGCATGTTCCTCCAGTAGCTTCCTGGGAAGGAGTGGATGTGAGGTAAGTATTGTGAGATGTCTGGAAATATCTTTATTCCTCCTTCCCAATTGATTGGCCACTAGGATGGTTATGAAATTCTAGATAGGAAGTACTTTGGCTTCAGAATTTGGAAGGTATTCACCATTATCTTCAAGCTTCCTGTAGTTCTGTCAAAAAGTGCAAAGCCTTACTGATCTTTATAAACTTGTAGATTTTTTTTTCTTGGTAGACAATATTCTAAAATTTCATAATGATGTTTCATCCATTGTGCTGGGTGCTTGGTAGGTCCTTTAAATCTGTGAACTCATGTCCTTCAACTCTGGGAGGTTTCCTTTTTTATTCTTTTCTCTGATTTTCCTCCCTTCCTTCCTCCCTCCCTTTCTTCCTTCCTTCCTCCCTCCCTATGACTCTTCTCCTCCATGTTTTCTGTTGTTTTTACTGGAGCTCCTATTGCTTATGTATCAAAGCTCCTGGACTAGTCCTCTAATTTCCTTCTCTTTCCCATTTTCCATCCCCTTTTTTTTGTCCTCTTTCCTGAACTTTGCTTTCTATTCTTCTATTGATTTCTTCATTTCTACTATGATGTTTTTAATTCTCAGGAGCACTGATTTTTGTTCTCTGACTGTTCTTTTTCCTAATAAGTTCTCCTTGTTCTTTGGTTGCAATATCTTCTCACATCACTAAGGATATTAATTGTAACTTTTTTTTGAGTTTTCTTCCCCTTGAATCAACTTTGCTTCTTCTAAATTGTTTTTCCCCACGTGTTCATCTGGGCCTCTGTCTTTCATGCTGGTGGCTTTCCTCACATGTCTGGAGATCTTTGTTTGTGTTCTTATGCGGACAAAAAGCTGATCGGAAGCTCTGGGTATGTGAAGTTAGATTATCCTGAGATGATCAGCCTAGATCATCTCTTGTAGATTTTCAATATCAGTAAGTTTCTTCTTCTTGGGCTGATTAAGTTTTTTCCTGTCACAAGGGCGAATGGCTGGCCTCCAGGGTTCTTGGAGGTGAGGCTCAGAAGAGAGCTGTGAAGCTCAGTGGACACATACTCACTAATATTCCAGCTTTTACTAGGAAACTCTGCCCTCAGCTCTGCACAATCAGGGGAACCGCCTCCTGTTTGATCTTCTCTAGAGAATAAACTTCGAGTCTCCTTCCATGATAGGTAGGCAGTGTCTGGCTGTGCAGAGTTGGGAGGGAGTCTGGGAACCTGGGTCTTAACACAGACTTTCAACTATTTCTTTTAGCTCCATTTTCACCTTTATTTCCAGAGATAACGGGTTCCACTCTTCCCTGGACTTTCGGAGAGTTCTATCATCCTGTCATATTGCTTCTTGTTTTTCTGCACTGTTGGCCTAGAACTCAGTTTTCTTGGATCGACTGAATGGCTAAGTTACTTACCACTCTTTCATCTGCTTCTTAGCTTCCATAATTTTTTTTCTGTTCTGTTCTCTCATTCTTTGTTTTCACTTTACTGTCATTTGAGATAGAGTGGGATTTTGTGTGAAACATTTGTTCAGTCCACTCTCTTTACCTTTAATGCTCTTTCACCCACCCTGATTTTTCTTTCATACGGTTCCCATCTTACATGGTATACTATTCGGTGCCTTCTTAATCATCTTCTATCTTATTCTTTCACTCTTTGCTATACATTTTAGGATCACGTCATCAAGCTACACACAACAACAACAACAAAATGAAAAATAACCTTGAAAAAAATAGAAAAAAGAAAAATAACCTTGGAATTTTTATGGCAATTAAAAATTTATAGATTACTTTGGGCAGAATTGAAATTTTTCTACAATTCTAAATCTTCCCATTTATATGAATAAGGTACACTGTCCCATTTATTCAACTCATCTTTTATGTTGGGTAGCAATTTGTGTGGCTAGTTGCTTGTAAGAGGAGTCACTGTACCTGCTCCCATCTTAGGATCCACAACCCTTTGCGGGGTGATTTTGCCAGTCCTTTATGCCTTGAATCTGGGCTGGCCTTAAGTCCTGCTTTTATCAGAGAAATATGGTAGGAAAGCTGTTTTACGTCCTCAGTGCCTGGACCTCACTCAAGATGCCTTGCAGTTTCTGCTGTTGCCCTCTTGGAACTCTTCCACTGCCATGTGGCTGCAGAAAGGTGGCCTAGACAGCACTGGTTCCAACCACCAGACACTTGAGTGAGGCCATCTTATATCATGTAGCCGCTGAGACACCAGCTGACAGCAGCTGCATGAGTGACCCCAGGTGAGACCAGCAAAGAAACTGCCCCAGCTAAGCCTAGACCAGATTGCAGACCTCTAGAATCAAGAGCAAATAAAATGTTGCTGTTTTAGGCTTCTGAGTTTTAGGGTGGCTTGTTCCACAGTGATAGGTACTGCTGAGATTTGTAAATTTCTTTGTGAAGATCTTGCATGTTTTTCTTCTGTCAAATTCAGTCTTATGTTCCTCCTAAATTTTATTGCTCTAATGAATGAGCTGTTTTTTTCACTACATTTTCTAATTGTCTATTACTGATTTATAGAAATGCATTAATTTTTATGTTGTTCTTGTATGAAAGTTTCCTGAACTTCCTTATTCTAATAATAAGAACGTCTACGTGTCCTGTTAATAAAGTTCTCTACAGTATCTAGTGTGCCAAGATTTCAGTTTCTTTATCACGAATGACTGTTGAAGTATATTTAATGTTTATTGAATGGTTTTTCGGCATTGACATGATCATGTCAATTTTCTCCTGTAATTAATTAATATGGTATAATACATTAAAAGATTTTCTGATCTTTTAAACCATCCTTACATTCCTGAATTAAATCCTACTTGATTATGATATATATATTTTTATACACTGATATATTCAATTTGTTAATTAATTAATTTAGGACAATTGTATCCAAGTTCATATGTGAATCTGATCTTTACTTTTCATGACCTGTACTATCTTTGCTTTTGCAATAAGGGTCATATTCACCTCATATGATGGGTTAGTTGATTTTCTTTTTCTATGCTCTGAGTTTGTATTCAGAAGGAATTATCTATTCCTCCAAGTTTTGATAAATATATGTAGAATTATCCGGGCTTATCATTGCCTCTTCTTCCACTCCTTCTCCTTTTTAATTTGGAAATAATTTTAGACTAATGGAAAAAATTGTAAAATAAGACAGAGAGTTCTGATATATTTTTCACCCAAGCTGAACCAGACTTTTTTTTTTTCATGGAACACTAGAGTCCCATGTCACTGCCTACAGGAGGAAGGGTCCAGCCAGTTCCTTTAAGAACCTTATTCTCTCCATCCTCAGTGTCTTTAGATCCTCCTGACCCCAGTCAACTCTTGCGGAGACTTTCACTCCGTGGCTTCCTATAAACAAGGTGCAGGTAACTGGTAAAAAGCCCAGCACATTCCTGAGTGTTCGTGGAGCACCTTGTACGGTCCCGACATGGTGGGGCTCTGAGTGGATTGCAAAGAGGGTCAGACACAGTCTCCAACTTCATGGAAAGTGCCTTCTCATTGGGAGGCAGATCTGGGCTCAGATCATGATAATACAAGGTGGAGTTCAAACTGAGTTACCTGGGAGGAGATAATTAGTGTTAATTTGAGAAGGGGTGACAGAACAGCAAGTGTGGGACAGATGGATCTTGGAGCAGAGGGATGTTGGTGGGAGATGGGGAGCCATGGGGCAAGGGAGTAGGGAAAGGCTCAGGTCACGGCTTCACTGCAGGGCAGGCAGGTGGGCTCCCAGATGGAGAATGGGACACGTCAGAGGACAGATGCCAGGGTGGGATGTACGTGCATGCGTGTGTGTGTGTGTGTGTGTGCGTGTGTGTGTGTGTATTTGGGGGCGGGGGGGAGGTATGGAGAATATGATGAAATGGAGGGAGTGACAACAGAGAAAACAAACTTTCCTCCTGCACAGTTTTGCCCAGGGCCAGCCCCAGGCCTTTGAGCCATCTAGCAGGACCCGCAATTTCACTCACATGAAATTGTCGACTTTCCTTTCCCCTCCTCTGCTCCCTCACTGCCACCCATGGGTGTGTGCATGATGGCACAGTGCAACTGACAAAATTAGTACATTCCCACTGACCCCACCCTGCACTGCCTTCCTGGTGGCCCTGTGATTTCACGGATGATGTGTTTGGCAGGCTCCTAGTGGCCCACACACTGCTGAGAGATGTCAGGCCTGAGGGCTGGAAACCCACAAGGGATGTTGGTACCTCCCTCTCCCTCCCCAACTCAAGTCATCCCAGCAGGCATTTTACTGAGCACCGAGTGTCTGAGAGGTCCCAGCCAGGTGCTGGCAGGCGACACTGGAGAAGAGGGTTTGGATAGAAGGATGACCAAGATCTGATCCCCATCCTCAGTGTTTTCCTGACCTTTCTTCTCCTCCAGGAGTCATGTGTGTTGTCTGTGTAGGGCGCTTTCCAGTTTGCAAAGCACTTCTCTTTTGAACTTCACAGTGCCTCCTTTAAGGAGTCAGGGAAGGTTTTATAGATTCCTTGATGAGGAAACCAAGCAGTACACTCGAGATTATGTTGCTGGTAAGCAAGAGGCTCGGGAAAGAACTCTGGATCTTCTAGTTCAAAAAGAAGGGTAACTATGTCTCAGAAAAGAGGAAATGTTCAGATCTCAGCCCGAAAGGCGGTCCATGACCCAGCATACCAATCCTTTAGAAAACTGCGTGTACTTCCCTCATCTCATACTTGGCTTTGGGTATTTCTTTCTTTTTTCTTTTTTTTTGCTGTACCTGGGCCTCTCACTGTTGTGGCCTCTCCCGTTGTGGAGCACAGGCTCCGGACGCACAGGCTCAGCTGCCATGGCTCACGGGCCCAGCCGCTCCACGGCACGTGGGATCTTCCCGGACCGGGGCACGAACCCGTGTCCCCTGCATCGGCATGCGGACTCTCAACCACTGCGCCACCAGGGAAGCCCTTGGGTATTTCTTAAAGAAAGGAATTGAAAAGGTTGATAAACGAGAGACAATAAATAAAGGGTTGTGAGCACTAGGAAAATAGCCATGCGCCTGCCTCTCTCTCCCTCTGACTTTGTATCTCTCAGAGTACTTCCACACTGACTATTTCATGTGAGTCCTACATGCGATGTAACAGCTATCATTTGTTGAGCTCTTACTCTATGGCAGTCACTGTTCTGCACACCTCACCCATATTAATTCAGTTCATCCTCAACCTATGAAGTAGGCATTTTATTATCCCTGTTCTACAGTTGAGGGAACAGAGATGTTGAGCCATGTGCTCAAGGTCACACAGCTTGCAAGTCAGGGAGTCAGAATTTGAAACCCAGGTGGTCTGCCTGCAGGGCTCATTCCTGCAACTCGGGAGTAATTGGCAAGAGAGGGAGTGTGGAGGTGAAGGGACTTGCTCAAGGCCCCACAGTTATTTGGCTTCGCCTGGTCTTTGTGTGCAAGCTCCTTCTTTGTCCTTCCCACCATGCCATGTCCAGAAAGAGAGAGTTTAATGTATCTACAGCAGACAGGTTCTGTTCCACCTTCAGGGGCCTGGCAGGGAAGCATCATGGGGGCCAATGCAGAGGTGAGTGTAGGAAGAGAGAGGGAAAGCAAATGGGGCAGGTGGGATAAGACTGCTGCTGCTATAGAGGATTCTTGACCCTGCTAACACTGCTGGGCATGAATGGAAACTTCCAGGGGGCCATCAGACTCAGAAAACTAGCATTCCACCTGTTCTTACTGCTGGTTATTGTGTTATTGCTGGTGAGTAGCTCTGTCTGGAGAACTTATGCTGCAGCTTCACACAAACCCCAGAATCGAGCAAATTAACCAACATACTTGTGCAAGAGGAATAGGATTTCTTCCTGAATAAATTCTAAATTTATAGAAAATCCTTCCAAAAAAGACCTTCTACTACTTTTAAATTAGTTAATTCTATTCAAAAGATGGAGAGACAGGAGGAAGAGAGGAAGTGAGATGTCCAGGGTTGTGCAGTGATTAGACTACAGGCCTCCTGATCCAGGAGCTGTGAGACAGGATGTGGCTTGTTTCATGTAGGGAACCTTCTGCTCTTTTCCAGATGAGGATAAGCATGAGATCAGCTGATTCAACAGAGTTGATTTAAACTACTCATGAGACCAGGGCAAAAAGGAAGTGAACTATGAGAGCATTTTCATTGGTATAAGAAAACCTGGCATTTTCATTGGTATAAGAAAAGCTGTGAACAAACTCAATCTTGAAAAAGGAAATGCTATTTTCAATGTATGAAGGGCTCTCTTTCTAAAGGGAGCTTCATAGAATGATTTAGAGGGGGTTTCTTTAAAAAGAATCCTTTGTAAAGCAAAATTCTTTCTCCCATTCATGGTGCGTGTGTGTATTTCCTCAACTGGGGCACCTGTACGCACAATAAGTTCTCAGAATAATTGAAAGGTAGACAAACATCTTCAGGGTTTCTTCTCTCATTTAGTGTCCTGACTCTCTTTCTATGCCTGGATATCCTCCCTTCCATCACCTCCCCTTCTTTGGGAGGACTGGTTGGAACAGATGGAGTTGGGGGGTGACTAAGTCATTAGATGGTAACAACCTAAGCATGACCCTGGCCAGAAGCACTTTGATTTTTAGGGTGCCTTTTTACAAAATGGAAAAATGATGTATATCCTAATGAAGGGATCACTGTGGAGGACTTTGATTAATTTCTGCCAGACACCGCTTGTCCTGCTTTGATATGGGAGATGTCCTGCCCATTGCCCAAGGTGATTCCTTGGAGAACTTAGCTCCTTGATTGTGTACTGGTTTCAGTTCAACTCTTAGGGAGTAACTGTCTCCAACTTCTTGGGTCCTATAGTAGGTTGAATGGTGGCTCCCCAAAGATGAGTCAACTCATAAGCTGTGAATGTGACTCTATCTGGGAAAAGGTCTTTGTAGGTGTAATTAAGATCATCCTGGATTAGTGTAGGCTCTAAATCCAATGACAAGTGTCCTTATAAGAGGAGAGAAGGGGAGGAGACACACAAGGGAGCAGGCAATGTGACGACAGAGTCAGAGATTGGAGTGATGCCTCTATAAGCTAAAGATTGCCAAAGATTGCCAGGGGTCACCAGAATAGAGGAGGGATGGAAAGATTCTCAGTCAGAGCCTCCAGATGAAACCAACACTGCTGACACCTTGGTTTATCACTTCTGGTCTCAGAACTGTGAAAGGATAAATTACCACTGCTTGTGGTAATTTGCAACAGCAACACGAGGAAACTAGTACAAGTCCCCTTATTGTAGCCTTATTATTATATCGGAACAGTAAGAACTCAGTTGCCTGCGTGGTATCATATTATGGGCACCCAGAGGGGCTTCTCTGCTTAAAAAAGTCTTTTCTCCCACTTATTATCACAAGTGCCCCGAATCCACAGTGAATCCATCCTGATGTATAGAGTCAACAGAACTGCACACACATGTGCATCTCCATCAATGTTCATGGCAGCGTTATTTTGGTAATAGCCCCACATGACTATCAACAGATAACAGATAAGTGCATTGTGGTCTAGCCACACGAAAGAATGTGATGCAGCACCAATGAACGAACCATGGCCCTGTACAGCCGCACAGATGAATCCCACATACATGATGTTGAGTGGAAGAAGTTGGACTCCAAAGAATGTATATTGAATCAGTGCATTTATATAAATTTCAAGAGACATCATCTACGGTGTTAAAAGCCAGGATAGTGGCTAGGGAAGGAGGATGTGTGGGGAGGGGAGTCAGCAAGAGAGGGGCTTCGGGGGCACTGGCAACGTTCTGGATGGTGGATACCTAGGTACTCCCTTTGTGATAATTTATTGACCTGTTGCATATTGCATATTGCAATTGCATATGCATTTGCAATTGCATATTGATATATGCAATATCTGTGCATTTTATACATATTATAACCCACAATATAAAAGGTTTTTTTTTAATCCACTATGAGCAATTTCAGAAAATCTGTATGTAAAAGAAAGCAATCATATCATTATCTTAGTCTGGGTTTTGCCAGAAGCAGTGCTGAGACGAGATTTCAGTACAGCAGTCTGCTGGGGAGATGTTCCCAGGAAGCCCTGCTTAGGGGAGCGGGGCAGTGAGATGAGGAAAGAAGGATGCAGTAAAGGTGGGTTATGGGATACTGAATAGGGTTCACTCACTTTAGAAACGCGGCAGACGGAATCAGCATGCCGGGGTCCCCCAGAGGCATGAATTAGCCAGAGCGCTTATCCTCCAACTCCCGTTCTCCAGGGCTTGCGCTGCTCCTGGGTGGTACCTCCTTGGCACCTGGGCTAAGAAGGTGAAAAACCTGAGGTGCTTGTAGGGGGCTTCACGGGTGGAATGTGGGATTCTGAGTGTCTGGGGCATATGGGCAGCCCACCAACTGCTTCTGCTGTGAGACTCTGTAACGTGAACATCTCAGAAGAAAATTAGGCATCAGAAGTAGGTCTGCGTGGAATTAGAAAAAGAGGAGACCGAGAGGCCACCTCTTCGGTTTATCACCAAAATTTCTAGGGGAATGGGTGCCGGTGGACTGACATGGTTAGTCAGATTTTGAACACTTATCTTTAGAATGACTAAGAACTAAGTGAAAGGAAAAATTAAAACTCTCACAAAGCAAGCCCAGTCCTCAGAGTTCAAGGCATCCAAGCTTTAAAGATGCCACACACTGTCCTACGCTCAAACTTTACATGTCCAACATTCATTGGGGCCTGGAATGTGGCAGGCCTGGCGAAAAATGTGTGGGATTCAGAGGAGAATAAAGCAGTGTCCACCCTAATGCAGTTTATGTCTGGATGGGGAGGCATAAAAAGAGGTCTTCCCGATTCCCCAAGTCATTCTTTCGTTCCCCAGGTGTCTGTCAGGCTTACTGTGCATCACACACTGTTCAGGGCACCTGACTGACATCACTGAACAGAACAGATGAAAAAACCTGGGCCACGGCCTTCACTCTAGGTGGGGAGACAGACCATAAAAGTAAACGTCATAGGGCTTCCCTGGTGGCGCAGTGGTTGAGAGTCTGCCTGCCGATGCAGGGGACAGGGGTTCGTGCCCCGGTCCGGGAAGATCTCACATGCCGTGGAGCGGCTGGGCCCGTGAGCCGTGGTCGCTGAGCCTGCACGTCCGGAGCCTGTGCTCCGCAACGGGAGAGGCCACAACAGTGAGAGGCCCGCGTACTGCCAAAAAAATAAAAGTAAATGTCATAAATGAGTACTTTAGAGTATGCTAGAAGCTGATAAGCTTTCTTGGAGTGGGGTCTTTGCGTGGACAAGGAAGGAGCTGCACTGTAGATCAGGTCTCCGTGAGATGTCACCTCCCAGTTCAACTGCTTGCAGTGAATCCTTGAATGAAGGTATGATTCTGCAGGAAACTACGCTGAAAGTGTCTAATACAGAAAATGAACCCAGATGGAGGTTTTAGAGGACCACGAGCTGGCTTTTGGATGCACTGTGTTTGAGCTGCTTGTGGGCCTCCCAGTGTAACATCTGGGAGGCGGCTACACATCCGGGTCCTTAGCATCAGAAAGCAGCTGAGGCTGGCTAGGCAGGTTTGGGTGTGTCAGGGCACATGTCTCTCCGGTCAAGTTACCCAGGGAGAGTGTACCGTGTGAGAAGGCCGGGGAGGAGGGCAGAGCACTGAGAAACATCCAGCTCAGGCCGATGGGGGCTGCGAACAGCCTGAGAGGGAGGGGCCAGAGAGGTGGGAGGGGCCAGAGAGATGGGAGGAGGGCGTGGAGTCCTGCAAGTGCACGGATAGAGGTTCAAAGAGGAGGGAGAGGTCAACGTACCAAATCCAACACGGACGAGCAGGATGGCGGTCCTGGCTTCCCAGGTGGGACTTAGAGGTCCTTGATGTCATCAGTGGGAACCGCCTCCATGGAGCTCCATGGAGATGCGAGGCTCAGGTGACCATGAGCTGAGAAGTGATTGGGAGATTGGGACGGAGGCGGCAAGTGGAGAGAAGCCCTTTGGGTAGCTTGGCTGTGACCTTGGGGGGTGCGGGCAGAGGGAGGATTGGAGGCTGAGATTCCTCTATGTTCACATCCTGAATGGAAAAAGCCACCACGGGTGGGGAGAGTGCAGAATAGTAAAAAATGAGAGTGAATGATGACAGGGAAACATTTTTAAGGAAGAAGGTGCAGAAAGCAGGTGGATGGGGAGGTGGGAAGGCAGGAGGAGACACGCCAGTAGGCTTTTGACTTTTCAGAGCTCTTCACAACAAGTTGGGACCATCACTGGCCGTGAGGTAGACGAGATTGGGCTCTCCATTTTCCAGATGGGGAACTAGAGCACAGAGAAGTTCATGCCTGGCCCAAGGTCACACGAGGGACACCAGAATTCCCCATTCCTCATCCTGGGCACCGGCCCCTGGATTCATCACCTTCTGAGTTCACTCATGCACTTTCCAAACGCACCTGGGAGCACGCAGATGCCAACCGGCCTCCAAGTTGCTTTGAAAATGAACACTCAAGGCAGCGAGAGACTTGAGGCAGGATGTGCATTTATCCAGGTTGACAAAAGACTGAGAACCTGAGGGATAAGCTGGTGAGAGGAGGAAACCTGATTTCTACAGTTTGCGATGGCAAGAAGGTTTCCCGAGAGCCGGCACACCTCGCCAGGGGTCATTCGACAAGCGTGTATTGTGTCTCCTGAGTGCCTGGCACTGCGCCTGCACACCCTGGACGTCGCAGGGGACTTGCGGTTGCCGGCGAGCACGGAGGCCTATGAACGGTGTGCAGCGGGAGGCTGGGGGTGGTAGTGTTGGATGCTGATTTAGAGACAAGCAAGCCTGAAGCAGGTGAGACGTCCTTGCCAGCCAGGAAGGGTGGAATCAGTGAGCCCAGGGTATCTGGAGTGTCCAGGAACCTGGGCTCCAGTCCTGGCACTGCTTGGACAAGTCCGCAGGCCTCAGCCAGGTTAAGATGTCTCTGAAGCCCTCCACCGTCATCACATGGTCCTGTGTGAGCCACAGACCGTGTTGGCCCTAATACTCTGCAGGGGACGGGGTGGGTACCCGTACAGGGCTCTAGGGAGGCAGGGAGGGAAGGGTGGCTGCAGTAACAGACAGAAGGAAAGTGCCGCTTGCCCGAAATTTCCATCTCAAACGGGTGGCAACGCCCACATGCAATTTTCAAAGCCCCTTGATGAGCGCTCCAGGGCTACAGGTGGCTCTGGGTTCCTCACACCTCCAGGGGGCTCTTATCTCCAGGCAGGCATTTCTATGGACAGATCTGAGCCAGGTTTAATAAATATTTTATTTTGTTACTTTAGATATTCATATGTTTATAGGCATCTGATTAATTTTTTAAAACATAGGGCTTGCTTTTTAGAAGCATATTAAAAAATCAAGAAAAAAATTAAACCAACATAAGTTTTATTGTAAACTCTTTTAGAATAAACTCGTTTACAAGTGCTCCTTGGGGATCTGCATGAACTTGGCTCGAACCTGATTCTGTGGTCTCCCCATGATGTCTAAGTGGTCAACATTGTACCTTCTCTGCTCCCCACAGAAACCCCACTGACACTGGGCATTCTGTGGTTTTCATGGATGTTTCCTGAAGATCTGGAGGGTTAAGGGGATGTCTGTCCCAGCACATCGTCCAGCCACACCCACCCCCCTCTCTCACCCCTGTCCGCACCCTCTGCTTCTCTCCCCATGGCTCCCTCTCCTGCACACCCAGGATATAATGTCGCCTTCAGCAGGGCAGTCATGTTACCCGTGAGCCAACACACCACCTCAATTTCTACCCCAAGGGAAATTCTTACCAAATACAATGTTCTACCTAAAGAAGTCTGGAGAATACAATTTTCTCCACCAGCTTTCCCACAAAAGCATCTCGTTGGACAGTTTCAGTTCTCAGTGTAGCTCACAGCGGCAGCTGGGCAAACCAGTGCATCCAGGCATGGCGGTGAGGAACCTGTACTCCAAACTGACCCCTCTCATCCTCATGTCCCCCCACTTTCCAGCCCACTGCAGCCTTGCTTCTGCTCGTGCCACTCCCCAGAATAGTGCTGTCCAGCAGAGTATTCTGTGAGCGTGGTCATGTTCTATTCTGAGTGGTCCAGTATGATAGCCACTAGCCATGTGTGGCTGCGGAGAACATGCAATGTGGCTCGTGGAACTGAATTTTAAACTTTATTTAAGTTTGACTTAATTTTAATTGCTACATGTGGCTAGTGGCAATTGTATTGGGCAGTGCAGCTCTAAGTTACTTGTTGACTTTCTAGTGAGCAAATTCAATGCCCATGTTTCTGTCTGAATCTCACTTTCAGTCCCTGCAGCATCCTTGCCCCTCTTCCAGCCACCACATCTTGTCCTGGCCCTTCTCTTTTGTTCCCTTAACTTCAAATACCTTCCATACACCTACAACTCACAAATCTATTTCTTTCAATTAGACTTCTTTCCTGGGCTCCTGACCTAATTTCCAAATGTTCTGTGGATTTCTCCACAACAATCTCAAAATAAATATGTCCCAAAGTAAACTTATTATTTCTCCCCACATTTCCATACCCCCTTCAAACAAACTGATCTTTCTCTGTTTCTGGGCTAAAAATGGGGGAGCTGTCTTCTTAAAATCCTCCCTCTCCCTCCATATGTAAATCAGTCACTAAAACCTATGGAGTCCACATCAAACCATCTCCTGAAAGCATCCCCTTCTCTCTGTGTCCACTGCTGACACTATTATACATGCAGAGCTGGCTCTGTAGCTTGTAGGTCCAGTGCAAAATGCAGGGCCCCTGCTGGGGGTGGGGAATCAGTCTCCCTTCCTGTGGGCCTCCACCCAACCCACAGGTGGAAGGGCAAACGCTAAGGGACTGCAACCAAAGAGAAGCTGGGTGCCTGCACTGGAGGTGGGCAAGGGGCCCCTGCTGAGTCACTGCACAATGTGCCGTGGTGGCCACTGCCTTGTCCTGTCCAGAGATGCCGAGGAGGCTGCAGTCAACCTTGGCCCTCTCTGAGTTTGACTTGGCCTCCGCTGGGGCTGGAGGGCGATACAGAACCTGACTCCCGTCCCCCACCAATATAATGGGGTCAAGTGATAGGAGTGTGTGTGTGGGGGGGAACTGGGTGGAACCTGAGGTGCCAGGGGCATAGAGTGGGGAGGCAGCGGGAGGTGGGACTGCACAGGAACAGAGGCTGCAAGCCTTCAGCACATTCTTCATTGGCCACAGACTCTACTCACAAAACACAAATTCAAAGAAAAAAGGATCAAGAATTTCCAGATGGTACCCTCAGAGCCTTAAACCCCTCATGCAGGGCCCTTCTGAATGAGGGACCCTGGGTGACTGCTCTGGTCGGTCGCCTGTGAAGGCCCCCTGCACGTGTCCTAAAACTAGACCCACCAGAAGTTAGCTAGGGGTGGTACCTACCCCCTGGTGGCCTTTGGAAATGTGTCAGGTGCATGAGGTCGTCACAGTGACTGGGGGGTGCTTATGGAATTTAGTGAGCAGGGATGGGAGACACTAAACGTCCTGCTAAGCCTGGAACAGTCCTGAGTCAAACGATTAATGGTGCCCCCGCGGAAACGCTGCCCAGGATGCTGCTGTGTCCTATGGTGCATGCTGTTACTTCTACCCAGGATGCCTGTCCTGGGCTCCTTGCCTTATATTATAAACTCCTTAGCTATTCACCCCGAAGTCTCCTCCGGTCCAGCCCTGGGAAGCAGAGTCCGCTGTGTCTACTTTCCTTAGAGTCCCTATCGAGTTTCGCTGTAGTTGCTGACTCACGTGCCATCTCCTTCATGGCTGCAATCACACGGAAAGCTTCAGTCAAGAGGAAAGAGCCCTGGATTGGGAGCCAGCCTGCCTCTGGCTCCATCACTGTCCTTGCCACTCATGAGCTGGGAGGACCTGGTAAGCCATTTCTCCTCCCTGAACGTCCAGCTCTATTCTGCCATCATCAGAAAGCCCTCAAGTGCATCTCTGAAAACAACCCTTCAACTGGCACCATAGCCTTGATGAATGACACCACCTCCTCACCTTCATTTCCTCTGTCTTTTTTCCTGTCCAGCCTTGAACTGAAGGCGTAAATCATCTTTCCATTTTTCCAGGACACGCACACCTCTAGGTGGAGAAGGGAGATGGTAAAGAGATAGGGGCATTTCCTTAATTTCTCTTTCTCATTATATTTCAATAAAGATCTATTTTTTATAAAAAGAGATAGGGGCACAGATTAGCATTCCCACCTGTTATTTTTTTTTAAATTGTGGTAAAATATATGCAACATAAATCTTATTATTCTAACCACTTTGAAGTGTACAATTCAGTGGCATTAAGTACATTCACAATGTTGTACAACTATCGCCTCTATCCATGTCCAGAACCAAACAATAACTCCTCATTTCTCCCTCCCCAAGTTCCCCGGCAACCACCATTCTACTTTCTGTTGGTATGAATTTGTCTACTCTAGGAATCTTACATAAGTGGAATCATACAGTATTTGTTCTTTTGTATCTGATCTATTTCACTTTGCATAAAGTCTTCAAGGTTCATTCATGCTGGAGCACAGGTCAGAGTTTCCTTCTACTTAAAGGCTGAATAATATTCCACTGTATGTATAGACCACATTTTGTTTATCCATTCATCCATTGGTGAACATTTGAGTTGCCCACCTGTTCTTTTTTCTTTTTTTTTTCAATTTTATTTTATCTTTGGCTGCGTTGGGTCTTCATTGCTGTGCGTGGGCTTTCTCTAGTTGCAGTGAGCAGGGGCTACTCTTCTTTGCAGTGTGTGGGCTTCTCATGGTGGTGGCTTCTCTTGTTGCAGAGCACGGGCTCTAGATGTGTGGGCTTCAGTAGTTGCGGCACATGGGCTCAGTAGCTGTGTCCCATGGGCTCTAGAGCGCAGGCTCAGTACAGTAGTTGTGGCACAGGGACTTTGTTGCTCCGCAGTATGTGGGATCTTCCCGGACCAGGGATCAAAACCACCTCCCCTTCATTGGCAGGCAGATTCTTAACCACTGCGCCACCAGGGAAGTCCCTGTTCTTTCTACTCAGAATACTCAGCATATCTCCTCTCTCATGCCCAGCCTCCATCATCCCATCGGATGTTACTTATAACACACAAATTCAAAGACAAAGTTACTAAGAGTGTCAAGACAGCTACAGCAGAACATTGAACCAAGGGTGGGCCCTTGTGAGTGTGGTGTCTCGTGTGACTGCACACGTCCAATGCCCATGATGCCAGTTCTGGGGAGGATCCAGTAAATGACCTGGGCTAAAGGAAAAGAGGCAGAGAAAAGCAGAAGGAAAACAGTGGCCAAGGGTTTACGCAGAGTGGCTCTCTTGAAGAGCCCCAAATAGAAACAGCGAAAAGCAGGAAGATCAGCAAAATGAAATGACAGCCAACAGTTTGCAGTAAAAATGGAGGCAGAAGTACTTCCAAAATTATATGGAAGTACTCAAAATCTATGGCTTCCTAAGGCCATTCAGCATGGTCAAGCCCCGCACAACTCAGTAAACCCTGGGTCTATCAGGGCTTTGTTCCTGAGCCCAGGAATGTTCAGGAAGAAGCCTCAGCATCTTGAAGAGGGGGTGGGGTACACTGAGTATTTTCTGTTTAAAAATGTGTATGTAGGTTTTCTTTCTAACATATAGAATAATATATATATATGTTTTAACTTCTGATGGCTGGAGGGTTAAGCTTTAAATTTTAGGAAAACCTGCTTGTGTAGCATACCACATAATTGAGATGCTATTGTAGCTTTGACAACCTATAGCAAATGTTTAAAGCTCTAGGTAATTGCAGAAAAAAGTACTTGGAGGGCATGGGTTCTGTTTTCTATTTCTTTTGCATAACAGGTGATACTTGGTTAATACACATATTAGGTTGTTGGTAAATTCTTGTTGAAGGACTGTGTAAGGTTTGGGGAAGAATTTGAAGTGAACCTGGTGAGTCTTCCTGCTAATATTACTTACATTTAAAGTTGGTTTTATTTAGAGAAGAGCTAACACCCATCCTTCTCAAACTCTTCCAAAAAATTGCAGAGGGAGGAACACTCCCAAACTCATTCTATGAGGCCACCATCACCCTGATACCAAAACCAGACAAAGATACTACAAAAAAAGAAAATTACAGACCAATATCACTGATGAATATAGATGCAAAAATCCTCAACAAAATACTAGCAAACAGAATCCAACAACACATTAAAAGGATCATACACCATGATCAAGTGGGGTTTAACCCAGGGATGCAAGGATTCTTCAATATATGCAAATCAATCAATGTGATACACCATATTAACAAATTGAAGAAGAAAAAACATATGATCATCTCAATAGATGCAGAAAAAGCTTCTGACAAAATTCAACACCCATTTATGATAAAAACTGTCCAGAAAGTAGGCATAGAGGGAACCTACCTCAACATAATAAAGGCCATATACGACAAACCCACAGCAAACATCATTCTCAATGGTGAAAACCTGAAAGCATTTCCTCTAACATCAGGAACAAGACAAGGATGTCCACTCTCATCGCTATTATTCAACATAGTTTTGGAAGTCCTAGCTATGGCAATCAGAGAAGAAAGAGAAATAAAAGGAATACAAATTGGAAAAGAAGAAGTAAAACTGTCACTGTTTTCAGATGACATGATACTATACATAGAGAATCCTAAAGATGCTACCAGAAAACTACTAGAGCTAATCAATGAATTTGGTAAAGTTGCAGGATACAAAATTAATGCACAGAAATCTCTCATTCCTATACACTAATGATGAAAAATTTGAAAGAGAAATTAAGGAAACACTCCCATTTACCACTGCAACAAAAAGAATAAAATACCTAGGAATAAACCTACCTTGGGAGACAAAAGACCTGTATGCAGAAAACTATAAGACACTGATGAAAGAAATTAAAGATGACACCAACAGATGGAGAGATATACCATGTTCTTGGATTGGAAGAATTAATATTGTGAAAATGACTGTACTACCCAAAGCAATCTACAGATTCAATGCAATCCCTATCAAATTACCAATGGCATTTTTTATGGAACTAGAACAAAAAAATCTTAAAATTTGTATGGAGACACAAAAGACCCCGAATAGCCAAAGCAGTCTTGAGGGAAAAAAACAGAGCTGGAGGAATCAGACTCCCTGACTTCAGACTACACTACAAAGCTACAGTAATCAAGACAATATGGTACTGACACAAAAACAGAAACATAGGTCAACGGAACAAGATAGAAAGCCCAGAGATAAACCCATGCACCTATGGTCAACTAATCTATGACAAAGGAGGTAATGATATACAATGGAGAAAAGACAGCTTCTTCAATAAGTGGTGCTGGGAAAACTGGACAGCTATGTGTAAAAGAATGAAATTAGAGCACTCCCTAACACCATACACAAAAATAAACTCAAAATGGATTAGAGACCTATATGTAAGACCAGAAACTATAAAACTCTTAGAGGAAAACATAGGAAGGACACTCTTTTTTTTTTTTTTTTTTTTTTTTTTGCGGTACATGGGCCTCTCACTGTTGTGGTATCTCCTGTTGCGGAGCACAGGCTCTGGACGCGCAGGCTCAGCGGCCATGGCTCACGGGCCCAGCTGCTCCGTGGCATGTGGGATCTTCCCGGGCCGGGGCACGAACCCGCATCCCCTGCATCGGCAGGCGGACTCTCAACTACTGCGCCACCAGGGAAGCCCAGAAGGACACTCTTTGACATAAATCACAGTGAGATCTTTTTTGATGCACCTCCTAGAGTGATGGAAATAAAAACAAAAGTAAACAAATGGGACCTAATGAAACTTAAAAGCTTCTGCACAGCAAAGGAAACCATAAACAAGATGAAAAGACAACCCTCAGAATGGGAGAAAATATTTGCAAACGAATCAATAGACAAAGGATTAATCTCCAAAATATATAAACAGCTCATGCAGCTTGATATCATAAAAGCAAACAACTCAATCCAAAAATGGGCAGAAGACCTAAATAGACATTTCTCCAAAGAAGACATACAGATGGCCAAGAAGCACATGAAAAGCTGCTCAACATCACTAATTATTAGAGAAATGCAAATCAAAACTGCAGTGAGGTATCATCTCACACCAGTTAGAATGGGCTCCATCAGAAAATCTACAAACAACAAATGCTGGAGAGGGTGTGGAGAAAAGGGAACCCTCTTGCATTGTTGGTGGGAATGTAAACTGATACAACCACTATGGAGAACTGTATGGAGGTTCCTTAAAAAACTAAAAATAGAATTACCATATGATCCAGCAATCCCACTACTGGGCATATACCCAGAGAAAACCACAATTCAAAAAGACACATGCACCCCAATGTTCATTGCAGCAGTATTTACAATAGCCAGGTCATGGAAGTAACCTAAATGCCCATCGACAGATGAATGGATAAAAAAGATGTGGTACATAATTACCTTGGCATATTACTCAGCCATAAAAAGGAATGAAATTGGGTCATTTGTTGAGACATGGATGGATCTAGAGACTGTCATACAGAGTGAAGGAAGTCAGAAAGAGAAAAACAAATATCGTATACTAACGCATATATGTGGAACCTAGAAAAATGGTACCGATGAACCCATTTGAAGGGCAGAAGTTGAGACTAAACGTATGGACACCAAGAGGGGAAAACTGCTGTGGGGAGGGGATGGTGGTGTGCTGAATTGGGCGATTGGGATTGACATGTATACACTGATGTGTATAAAACTGATGACTAATAAGAACCTACAGTATAAACAAACAAAGAAAAACAACTAATACTAAACTTTCTTTGGGTTATTTGTATGGAAATATGTTAACATAAATGTTTCAGACATTACATGAAATTTCTAAAAATCTTATATGTTCTGGTATAATGTTATGTTATAATTCTAGTTATTACTTTAAAATGTATATCTCAGAAATAACTAAATTTCCTTGTCAATTGCATTATTATGAACTTTCATCAAATCTTTAACCGTGGTCATTTTTAAGTCTTTTGTCCATTACAGACAGTTCTGGGTGTACTCTGATGCTTTTGCAAAAATGTTCCTATAAAAGGGTTTCATCTTCAAGGAATTCATGGAAAAGACTCTGACAAGTACAGGTTTCTGGTAACTGACTATACTGCTGAACTGAATGAATAAGCATTTTCAGAACTCTAATGAAAACTGATGAATTCATAAAAGTACTAACAAAAGATCAAGATGACAAAAAAATTAATTACATGGGACTGAGTGAACTGATGAGGACGATTATAATTTTTGTGACTTTCTGTTTGAATAAAAAAAAAAGTCCCACAAGGACTCAGAGGCAAAAAATATACAAATCAATTATCACTGCAAATTAAAGGAGCTGTTACAGTGGAAAAAAAATTGGAAATGTAGTTTTTTAATTTTTGGCTTTTCTTCTTTTTAAATATAAATATGTAAGGCTATAAATTATCCTTGGGAATTCCCTGGCGGTCCAGTTATTAGGACTTGGCGCTTCCACTGCCAAGCGCCCGGGTTTGATCCCTGGTCAGAGAACTAACAGTCTGTAAGCCACAGCGTGGCAAAAACAAAAACAAAAACAAAAACAAAAAACTTATCCTTGAAGAACTATTTTCACTGCATTTCATATGTTTTCATTATCATTCAATTCTGAGTATTTTTAAGTTTCCATTGAGATTTCTTCTTTGACCTATGAGTTATTTGGAAGTGTGTTAATCATTTCCAAATAGCAGTATTTAGTGTACATTTTTGTTATTATCTTCTAACCTAATTGCATTGTGATCAAAGAATCTTGCCTGTATGATAGTTATTGTTTGAAATTTGCTCCGTGACTAGTATATAATCAATGTTTGTAAATGTTACATGTGTGTTTGTGGTAGTTAGTCTCCAAGGTGGCCCCCAATTATTCTCATCTCAAGGTGTTTATTCTTTGGGGTAGTCCCCTCCCACACTGAATAATAGGGCTGTTATGTACAACCAATATGACGTTGCAGAAATGACAGTATGGGACTTCTGAGGCTACATCGTGAAACACATTGCAGTGTCCATCTTTTGGACTGAGGTTGCTCACACTGAGGGAAGCCAGCTTCAATGTCATGAAGACACTCAAGCAGCCCTGTGAAAAGCCCTACATGGGAAGGAACTGAGGCTTCCTTCCAACTACTAGCACCAGTTTACTTGTTATGTGGGTGAACCTGTTTGAAAACAGATCCTCCAGCTCCAGTCAAGAAGACTGTAGACACTGACAGCATCTCTCTGAATCTCATGAGACATATTGAGGCAAAACCGCCCAGCCAAGCTGCTCCTGAATTCCTGACCCACAGACACTTAGAGATTTAAAAAATGCTTATTTTTGTTTTACACTGTTGAATTTGTGCAGCAGTGGATAACTAAGACAGTTTTGAAGAAGATTTTGTACTCTCTATCGTAGAAAGGAGAATTATGTACAGTCAAGCTTCTGTTCATTCAATTTTATTGTTTATATATTCAATATATTTAGTGAATTTTTATCTGCTTGACTTGTCAGCAATTTAAGAAAATGTGTTGAAATCTCCCATTGTAATGGTGGATTTGTGGATTTTATATTGTAGCCCTATCAAATTTTCTTTAAATACCGTAAGGCTACTTTGTTAGGTGCATGCATGGTACAATTAAAGAGGAAAAATAAAACTAAAATAAATAAATAAATAAAGTTGGTTTTGTCTACGTGACTACTGTTCTTGCACCTACGAAATTAACACTAATTCCTTCATATGGGCAAATATACATTTTGTGTTCAAATTTTTCCTATTGTCTCATGTCCTCTGATTTTTATGATTTTTCTTGTTTATTGAGATGTAACTTACAGACGGTAAAATGCACAAATTCCAAGTGTACACCTTGACAGATTTTTACATGGATGTACGTTGGCATAGCTAAAGTATATCCCAAAGTGGTAGCATCAAATTTACACTTCTGTCAGCAATGTGTGAGAGTTCAAGTTGCTTTGCATTCTCGCTAACACTTAGTATTATCGGTACTTTTAATTTTAGTCCTTATGATTGGGAGGGGCAAAGGGTAGATGTATCTCTGATGCATAACGATGTTGAGAGTAGCTTTCTGTATGTCTATTCTTGTTCATTATTTTAAAATAATGTTCATTATTAAAAAAATTGGCTTGTCAATCTTTTTCATATCGATAATAGGAGTCCTTTATATGTTCTAGATATTAGTCAGAATATACACATATCTTCTCCCAATCTGGCTGGCTCTTTCACTCTACTTTTATCTTGTCTTTTGATTAAAAGATATTCTTAGCTTTAATGAAGTCTAATTTATCAATCTATCCTTCCTTTTGGTTAGTGTTTTTTTGTACCCTATTTAAGAAAAATTTGTCTCTCTGTAATGAAAAAATCTTCTGTATTTTTCTGTAGAATTAATGTTTGTGTATGATGTGAGGTATTTTGTGTATAATGTGAGGTAGGTAGGGGTCAAGGTTCATTTTTACATATGGATATCCACTTGGCCTAGCATTATCTTTTCACCACTGAGTAGTAGCAATGCCTCCGTCATAAAGCAAGTTAACGCATGTGTAGAACTGTTTCTTGGCTCTCTATTTGACTCATCTGTTTATCTGTAGTGTGACCTATAACATAATGTTTAGTTACTATAGCATTATACTAATTATTGCTCTCTAGTACCCCAAACTGTAGGTAATCACTGATCTGCTTCCTTTCACTATAGTTTGCTTTTTCTAGAATTGTAATATAAAGGGAATTATACAGTATGCACCCCTTTGTTTCCTGCCTCTTTCACTCAACAGAATGTTTTTGAGATTCATCACTTTTGTTGCATGTTTCAGTAGTATGTTCCTTTTAATTGCAGAGTAGTATTTCATTGCATGGATATATGGACATCTGTTTATTCATTCACCTGTTGATGGACATTTGGGTTGTTTCTAGTTTTTTGCTATTATGAATAATGATGTTATAAACATTTATGTACAAAACAAGAAATAAAGTTGGTTTTGTCTAAAAGCTCACAGAAACACAAATGAGATACCAAAATATTAAGAAGTACAGTTTGCTCTGTGTCCTTCCAAAAACTACCTATAATAAATGGCTTTTGTTAAATGTTCACTCTAAAAAATTATTGAGTGAATGAATGAAAAAGGCAGGGTGGTGAGAGGAGATAGCAACTCTGTCAGTAATTAGGGTCTCAGTTTTCTCAGTTTTAAAATAAGCTTTCAACTGTATGGTGCATTCCAACTTAAAATTCTATGATTCAGTAAATATTTATAAACTCAGTTAAGATGGTCACTGCTTGATAAGAGGGAAGAAGTACAATTATGTAACATGGCGATTCATTTACTACCGGATATTAAACCAAACAGTGGGTGGTGCACTTTTCTACAAACGCAAGAGTAACTGGCAGGTAGAGAGTCAGAAGAAGACACATTAATTCATTCAATCAGGAATTACTAAATGCGTACAAAAGCCAACCTACTAGGCATGCTGTGGGTTAAAGTAACTTCAAGCTACTAATGTGGAGACAAGTTGCTGACAAATGAATAAAGCTATAACAAGGCCTTGTTAGGCATGATGACATCAAGATTCCTGTAAGATTACAGGGGAGACTCGAGTGTCCAGAGAAGGAGTGGCCTCCCCATGGGCCAGAAGGGGTGTCGAGTTTGTCTAATTCCCACTTGTCTATAGCTAGGGTGGGTCCATTTGCTCCACTCTATGGTAAGGATTATGGAAACTTTTAACCAACTATTCACTCAGCAAAATATTTCTTGAGCACCTACTAAGTGCCAGGCACTGTACAAGGCACTGGAGGTACAAAGGCGAGCAAATGCAGTCCTGTCCCCAAACTGCTCACATGGTGATTGGGGACCATCGTGGTGATGGGGGGCAGTGCAGTGTGGCAGTCTGGGTTGGCAGACACAGTTGCATGGTACCTGGCCACCACCCACTACTGTTGCCTTTCCTAAAGAATGATGGCAAGTTTCCTGTTGTGTTTGCATATGGCCTCAGCATCCTTCTAGACACAGCAACCAGGTAATCACTATGCATCAATCAGACCTGCCACAAAAGACAGAACCTATTTGCTTTCAGGCAACAAGGGCTATAAATAACACTGCACACACTTGCTATAGGAGCACAGAGAAGCAGGTGGTCAGTGCTTTTAGGTGGAATTTGGGTAAGAAGTCACAGAGCAGATGACAAATCAACTGAACTTCAAAGGATAGATTTCTGCAGGTTAGAAACTGCCAGGCCTCCTTTCACTCCATGCACTGTTCCTGGCTTATCTGCAACTTGGAGAGAAGGTAATAGTCCCTGGGAAACATGACTTCCTTTTTGGTAAGGGTGGATCCTATTCAGGGTCCCTCAGATCAGGGCCCTGATGGGAGTAGCAGACCCCTGGGAGGGATGGAGCCTTGAGGTGTAGTGTGGCTGAACCAGCCTGTTGGAGAAAGTCCAGGTTGCTGGCCCAGCCACTCGGTTTTCTTTGGCAGAAGCATGTCCAGCCTCTTCATGTAGCTGGTGCCAAGCAGGCCAGGCACAGTGAGCTCATGGCGTTTCATGAGTCCTGGAGCTGGAGACTGAGGGTGGAGGGAAGCAAAGGGCTGGAGATAGCTCTACTGGCTCCAGGTTTGCAGCAGTCAGAGTTGTGGGCCAATGGAGATGGGAAATCTTCTGGGCTTTCAGACGTTGTGTCATATGATTGTTTATTTGGGAAGAAGAAGCCATCCAGGGAGCACTGGTGCCCATCACTGCTTCTGAGAGAAAAACCCATCTGGAGCATGTATTACCCTCCTCACCCACATGCCCATGGAGCACATAGACACACAGGCACACATCCCCTCATCACCTGCCCCACTGCTCCCACCCCGTGCATACAGGTGAGGTGAGTTCGCCACGCTCAGCAAGAAATAACAGAGATCCAGAGCCCTGCTGCCTACATTTCTACCCAAATTGTGCCACAGGGACCCAGTTCTCCTGTCTCTCTGGGGCAAGTCATATCTTGCCAAACCTTGGTTTTCCTGTCTGTAAAATGAAGAAATGAAAATTCTTCATCCTACCACCTGAGAAAACAGAGGGAGAAGAGCTGTGTAGAACAGAACAGCTCCAATTATACGATGAGCAATCTTTGTCCTCGTGACAACCACCCAGGCTTGAGAGTCATGGAGTCACAGCAGACTCCCTTCTTCCTTCCATATTCAATCACTCATCAAGTCCTGTTGACTCTTCCAGGTATCTAACAATCATCACCTCCTCCCTATCCCCACTGCCTCTGTCCTAATTTAGACCCTAGTTACATGCACCTGAGCCACTGAAATAGCCTTCTCATCATCTCCCTGGCTCTGTGCACCTACCCCCATCTGTCCTCACATTGCCCTAGGGAATGGCTCTGGTTGGATACTTCCTGTCCCCAAGCCTTTCAGACCTCCTCCTTGCCTCTAACTTCAAATTCCTCCCTGATCTTCACTCACCTACTCTTCCAGTGGTATCTTCTATTTTTCCCATATTGATCTGCTATGCCACAGCCATACTAGGCTTCTATTTCTTGAACTAATTTTGCAAATTCTTAACTTTGTACATTTCCCTTTATTCTGGGATGTGCTTTTTTTTCTTTAAGTACTCATCATATCTATCCATGTGGAAAAACATCAAAGTAAGTTCCAGATTAATTAAAGATATATATGTGAAAAAAATGAAATCATAAACACATTGGGAGAAAATATGGGTGAATATATATATATATACACTTTGGAGTCAGAAAGATGTTTCTAATATGACACCAGTCATAGAGTGGGTAACATCTCAATCAAGCTTCAGGAAATAAACAATTAAGCAATGTTTAAAACTTCTATACATCAAAACAAATCTTAACAGAAATGCATGGCAAAAGTTTGGAAAGTCATCAACAAATTGTTAAAGGTGGTTATATCTGGGGAGAAGAGTAAAATTCTTGTGTTTTGTGGATGTTATGGTAAATTTAATTTTTTTAACCTAATATACTTACATATTATTAGAAATGTATACAGATGATATATTCCTTTGTAATCTAGAATATTAAAGATATCAATACAAACAAAATTTAAAAGCTAATGGCAAAGTGGTAAAAATATTTGCAATATATGTGACAGTCAAGGGATTAATAACCTCACTATGTGAAGAGCTCTTACAAAAGTAAGAAAAAAAAAAAGAACAACCCATTAGGAAATGGGCCAAAGGCACAAATAAGCAATTAACAAAAGAAAAATATTTATGGCCAAAAAAACATATGGAGAAATATCAGCCTCATTAATAATTTCAAAATGTACATTAAAACAAGAAGTTTGGCAAAGATAGGTAGATTGATAGATAGATTAAAAGGTAGATAATCTATCCTTGCCAAACTTCCTGTTTTAATCTACATTTTGAAATTATTAATGAGGCTGATATTTTTCCATCTGTTTACTCTCTATATAGTGAATTCTTAGACACTCTTAGATACTGCCAGCAGGAATGCACATTGGTACGTTATTTTGTCAGGCAATTTGACAAGAGCTAACTAACTTACAAATGTGTATATATTTTGACCCAGAAATTTCATTTCCCACATTTATTCTCAAGAAATATTAGAGCAACCCAAAGAGGACCACACCAACACATTGTCATTAAAATGGCAAAAATTAGAGATAAAGAGAGAATATTAAAAGCAGCAAGGGAAAAGCAACAAGTTACATACAAGGTTATCAGTTGATTTTTCAGCAGAAACTCTGCAGGCCAGAAGAGAGTGGCATAATATATTTAAGGTGATTTAAGAGGAAAATTCTACAACCAAGAATACTCTACCCGGCAAAGCTCTCATTCGGGTTTGTTGATGAGATGAAAAGTTCTACAGACAAGCAAAAGCTAAAGGGGTTCAGCACCACCAAGCTAGCTTTACAAGGAATGTTAAAAGAATTTCCCTGAGCAAAAAAGAAAAGGCCACAACTAGAAACATGAAAACTATGAAAGGAAAAATCTCATCAATAAAGGCGAATATACAGTAAAGATAGTAAATCAACTATGTACAAAGCTAGTAGCAAGGTTAAAAGACAAAAGTAAAATCATCTATATCCACAATGAGCAGTTGAGGGATATACAAAACAAGTAGATGTAAAATATGATGTCAAAAACAGTAATCATGAAGTGTTGTTAAAATGCATTTGAAATTAAGAGATCAGCAACTTAAAACAATCACATGTATATATAGATTGCTATATATAAACTTCATGGTAACCACAAACCAAAAATCTATAATAGATACACACACCAAAAAGAAATCCAAACATAACACAAAAGATAGTCATCAAATCAAAAGGGAAGAAAGCAAAAAAGAAGAAAGGAACAAAAAAGACTACAAAAACACCCCAAAATAATTTATAAAATGTCAATGAGCACATACATATCAATAGTTACTTTAAATGTAAATGGATTAAATACCCCAATCAAAAGACATAGAGTGGCTGAATGGATACAAAAGCAAAACCCATACATATGCTGCCTACAAGAGACTCATTTCAGATCTAGAGACACAAACAGACTGAAACTGAGGCAATGGAAAAAGGTATTTCACATAAATCGAAATCAAAAGAAAGCTGGAGTAGCAATACTTATATCAGACAAAATAGAATTTAAAATAAGACTATAAAAAGAGAAAAAGAAGGATACTACATAGTGATCAAGGGATCAATTCAAGAAGAAGACATAACAATCATAAATTTATACATGTACCCAACTTTACCTAAATATATAAGGCAAATATTAATGGACATAAAAGGAGAAATCAACAGTAACACAATAATAGCAGGGGACTTTAACACGCCACTTACATCAATGGACAGGTCATCCAGATAGAAAGAACAATAAGGAAACAGTGGCCTTAAATGACACATTCTACCAGATGGACTTAATGATACATATAAAATATTTCATCCAAAAGCAGCAGAGTACATATTCTTTTCAAGTGCATATGGAACATTCTCAAGGATAGATCACATGCTAGGCCACAAAACAAGCCTCGATAAATTTATGAAACTTGAAATCATATCATGCATCTTTTCCAACCACAACACTGTGAGACTAGAAATCAAGTATAAGAAAAAACCTGTAAAAAACACAAACACGTGGAGGCTAACAATATGTTACTAAACAACCAATTATTCACTGAAGAAGTCAAAGAAGAAATAAAAAAATACCTGGAGACAAATGAAAATACAACAATCCAAAACCTATGGGACACAGCAAAAGCAGTCCTAAGAGGTAAGTTTATAGTGATACAAGCTTACCTCAGGAAACAAGAGAAATCTCAAATAAACAACCTAACTTTACACCTAAAGAAAGTAGAAAAAGCAGAACAAACAAAACCCAAAGTTAGTAGAAGGAAATAAATCACAAAGATCAGAACAGAAATAAATGAAATAGAGACTAAAAAAATAGAAATGATCAATGAAACTAAGAGCTGGTTCTGAGAAAAGATAAATAAAATGATAAACCTTTAGCCAGACTCATCAAGAAAAAAAAGAGAGAGGGCCCAAATTAATAAAGTTAGAAATGAAAAAAAGAGAAATTACAACCAAAATCACAGCACTGCAGAAGATCATATGAGACTGCTACAAAAAACCATATGCCAATAAAATAGACAACCTAGAAGAAATGGACAAATTTCTAGAAATGTACAATCACCCAAGACTGAATCAAAAAGAAACAGAAAATATGAACAGATCAATTACCAGTAATGAAATTGAATCAGCAATTTAAAAACTCCCAACAAACTGAAGTTCAGGACCCGATGGCTTTGCAGGTGAATTCAACCAAACATTTAGAGAACAGTTAACACCTATCTTTCTCAAACTATTTCAAAAAAATTGCAGAGGAAGGAACACTTCCAAACTCATTCTATGAGCCCAGCATCACCCTAATACCAAAACCAAACAAAGATATCATGCAGAAACACATGCAAAAAAGAAAACTACAGGCTAATATCACTGATGAACAGAGATGCAAAAATTCTCAAAATAATATATTAGGAAACCAAATCCAGCAATACATTAAAAGGATCATACAACATGATCAAATGGGGTTTAACTCAGGGATGCAAGGATGGTCCAATATCTTCCAATCAACAACGTGATACACTAAATTAACAAACTGAAGAATGAAAAGCATATGATTATTTCAATAGATGCAGAAAAAGCCTTTGACAAAATTCAACATTCATTTATGATAATACCTCTCCAGAAAGTGGGCATAGAGGGAACGTACCTCAACATAATAAAGGCCATATATGATGAGCCCACAGTTGACATCATAGTCAACAGTGAAAAGCTGAAATTATTTCCTCTAAGATCAAGACAACGATGCCCACTCTCACCACTTTTATTCAACATATTATTGGAAGTCCTAGCCACAGCAATTAGATAAGGAAAAGAAATAAAAGGAATCCAAATTGGAAAGGAAAAATTAAAACTGTCACTGTTTGCAGATGACATGATACCATACATAGAGAATCCTAAAGACTCCACCAAAAAACTACTAGAACTCATCAATGATTTTGGTAAAGTTGCAGGATACAAAATAATAGAAAGAAATCTGTTGCATATCTATACACTAACAATGAATTATCAGAAAGAGAAATTAAGGAAACAATCCCACTTATATTCACATCAAAAAGAATAAAATACCTAGGAGTAAACTTACCTGAGGAGATAAAAGATCTATGCTTGGAAAACCATGACACTGATGACAGAAATTTAAGATAACACAAACAGATGGAAAGATATACCAAGTTCATGGATTGGAAGAATGAATATTGTTAAAATCACCATACTACCCAAGGCAATCTAAGATTCAATGAAATCCCTATTAAAATACCAATGGTGTTATTCACAAAATTAGAACAAATAATTTAAAATTTGCATGGGAACACAAAAGACCCCAAACAGCCAAAAGAGTCTTGAGAAAGAAGAACAGAGCTGCAGGAATCATGTGCCCTGGCTTCAGACTATACCACAAAGCTACAGTAATCAAAACAGTATACCTTGTACATAAACAGACACATAGATTAATGGAACAGGATAGAGAGCCCAGAAATAAACCCATGCACTTATGGTCAATTAATCCACAATAAAGGAGGCAAGAGTATACAATGGAGAAAAGACAGTCTCTTCAATAAGTGGTGCTGGAAAACTGGACATATACATGTAAAAGAATGAAATTAGAACATTATCTAAAACTATATACAAAAATAAACTCAAAATGGATTAAAGACCTAAATGTTAAGTCTGGATACTATAAAACTCACAGAAGAAAACATAGGCAGAACACTGTTTGACAGAAATCACAGCAATATTTTTTTGGATCTGTCTCCTGAAGCAAAGGACATAAAAGCAAAAATAAACAAATGGGACCTAATTAAACTTAAAAGCTTTTGCATAGCAGAGGAAACCATTGACAAAATGAAAAAGACAACCTACAGAATGGAAGAAAAATTTGCAAATGATATGACCACTAAGGGGTTAATATCCAAAATATATAAACAGCTCATACAACTCAATCTCAAAAAAAAAAAAAAAAACCAACCTGAGGGCCTCTCCTGTTGCGGAGCTCCGGACACGAACCTGTGCCCCCTGCATCGGCAGGCGGACTCTCAACCACTTCGCCACCAGGGAAGCCCAGACCATTGTGTTCTTGAAATTCTCTTTAGCCTCTTTTCCTTAAAGGCTCTTACCTCTTTCCTCTTCTAGAGGCAGCATTGCAGGATGGGCCGCTGATGGATTCCCGAACTCACAAACCTGGGTCCCAAAGGTGCCTCTGCCACTTCCCAGCTTCAGGACCTTGGTCATTACCATTGCTATTGATTTCAGGCTTCTCATCTATAAATGGTAATAACAAAATGCATTGCACACAGTTGTCCTGAGGAACATATAACAATGCATGCCATGATTCTGATTCTAGAAATAGCTCTGTAAATGTTAATTCTCCCCTTTTCTTTTCTCTTGAATCAGCCTCTCACCACCCTTGGGGCATAGATAATTATTTGAACCCCATTCTCAGATAATTTCTGAAACATTTATTCCAATAACTAATATTGACAATTTACAATGCACAGTGCGTGATCCACAGTAGCCCCTTAATGAATGCTGTTCACGAGGTAATACTTGCCCACGCTTTTTCTCATCTGGTCATCCCAGCATCCCTAAGGTGTAGCAAAGTCCCCATTCTTATCTCCTTTTGATAGATTTGGAAATGGAGGCACTGAGGAGTTGAATAACATGCTTTTCTAGGTTACATGGCTGTTAAAGAGGGAAGTCTGGCACGAGCCAATAAATCCTATTATTTACGGCAAAGTTTACAGTTCCACTTCCATATAAACAAGTAAATTGCAAGTGAGTCTTACAAAGTGCACTGGATTTCTCTCTGTATGTGTTGCCCTGCTTACTCCACCATTCTAAAATAACTTTGCATTCATTTGGTTTATCAATCTTTAATGAGCACCTAACAGGTGCCAAGTGTGTTAGGCACTGAGGATACCAAGATGGGTAAGGAGCTCAAAGTCTTGTTGGAAAAAAGACAACTGAATAAAAATCGTGAACATGGTGTAATAGCTGCTCTCTTTAAGAATATTCCATAATATCACTAATGCAGACCATTCTCATCCTGATTGCTCTTAAATTTATAAAATTTTTGCCTGTGGTGATTAGGTTCAGAAGACCTGTGGCTCACTGTCTAGAACATGGAACCTTCCTCCACAGCTCGTGACATGGAAAGCCATTCAGTGATCCCCAGCTATGGAACACCTGCTCTGAGCCAGCTGTACCCAGAGAAGGGAGGACAACCTTTCCTATTCAGAGGCATTTCTAATTTAGTACCCACATCCCTCTTTTCTTAAACAAAACACCCTTTTCATGGCCATGGCTGCCCTCACTCCCTGCACTGCATTCCTTTCATCTGCAGGTGTCTTGCAGGGCTCACATCCCCCAGGTACTCCCATGCTTCTGGCTTAGAAGCTTGACCACATCAGCTGGGTCAGTAGTCCTCCAAATGGCTGAAGACCCTTTAATGAAAGGAAGTGAGGCAGACAACCTAATTTAGCAGGGAGACAGACAACCGAATTTGGGAGGGGCAAAGGCTCCCAGGGCTGCTTAAAGCAAGGATGTTATTTCGCTTTAGCTACTTGGAAGTCTGACATCCTGAATCTGAAAATCTTAGTTTCCACAACAGACTTCCCTAGACTTCTTCAAACTGCTTTTGAACAGTTTGGATAAGCTGGCTGTTCAAACTGTCAAATAAATGCTGTTTTCTTATTAGGAAAAGCCAGGCCTCTCTGTCCAGTGAAACATGATGTACACAACCGTATGTTTCAGCTCACCCTTTCATGTTTGTGCCTAGATTTCCGCTGTCACATCCTATTCCAGAGCCTTTTCCCTTGTTTTCATTACACCCAAGTGGTGCCATGCAATGTGCATTTATTACTCCAACGAATGAAATGACGAAAAAAATTTCTAGTGAGCAACACTGGTACGAAGCGCCAAGCAAAAGGTCCACAAATTTATTTTCGTGAATCCTGTGAAGGATGTCATCGAGCATCTTCAATAGTCAGAGACACTACGCAGACAGCAGCAGTCCCACTGTCCGTTCATTAGTCGGTGGCCAGAATGGAGACAGGAGGGAGAGATTCGCTTTCTCGCCTGTCCTGGGAGCTTCGCACGGCTCAGGTAAGCGCAGTCCCTGTAAGACTTTGAGGACCGAAAACTTCGCCGCCTTTGAAGAAAGAGTCCCGGAGAGGATCCGCTGACATCAGAGGGTACAGTCGCAGAGGTCGGGCAAGCCACGGCGGGCAGGGGTTTCTATGTCTGCAGGGAATGCGGAAGGCGGGAGTTGTAAAAAGGTTGAGCGCCAGTGTGCCCCGGCCTGCTGGTGGCCGGAACATCTGCCCAGGAGTCGCCTAGCCAGCGACAGTTCACGCCTTCGCTCCTGGACCGAGACCCCCTCCTCTTCCCTCGGATGGGCCCTTTGCGCTGTCCATCACCGCTCGGCGCTTGCTGCGCTTCCCACCGAGACTCTCCAGCGGGTACAGTATCCGCGGAGGCGGGGCTTGGAGGGACCGGGTGGAGTCAAGTCCTTCTAGTGCCCGCCCTTTGGCTGCGTAGCTGGGTGATTGGATGCTTCTGAAGGACGCCTTCCAGGCAGTCCAGGCAAGTGACGGGTGGCCCGAGGCTGGTCCCTGGCAAGCGCTGTGCAGCTTGAGGGGTACCCTGGCCGGCGAGCGGTTGGGGGCCCTGCGCCTGAGCGGCCTCCAGGGCGGGGAGGCCCGCAGGGATTTGGGAGCCCTGGAGTGCTGCGCGCCTGCGGTTTCTCGTGTCGGAGAGGTGTCTTTCTGAGCTCTCTGGAATTCCGAGAGCATTTGGGAAACTTCTCGCCCCGACTCCTTGCTCCCTACTTTCGGTTGGAAAAGCAGTTGCTGAGTTGTTTTATTTCCTCCCCCAATCGGACTCTGTAAAAATAGCCGTGCGCCGGGGCGACCGAGCCAAGCTCTGCCGCCCCGGTGTCCTGGGCCGGGTGTGGACCTAAAAATACCCGGCGGTCTGGAGCCTGTGCTCCGGGTGCCGGCGGGTCCGGCCGGGCCGCAGAGGGCGTCTGGAGACCGGAGAAACGGCGGCCGCCCGGCCCCTAGCCTCGGCCGGGGCTGTCCCTTTAAATCCTGGAGGAGGCAAAGAGAAAAAAGAAAGAAAAAAGACGCGGAGCCCCGAGCGGAGGGTGGCTCTGCCCGGCCCCCCACTCCGCCCCCGCGCCGCGGTCTGACTGCAGCCCGCCGCCTCCGCGGGTCCTGGGCGCCCCCAGCAGCGCCGCCTCCAGCCACAGTTACTGTCAAAATAGAAATTAATTGGAGCCGAGGAGGAGGTTGAGACGCAGCAAGTGCACGTGTGGCAGGGCGGGGAGGGGGTGCAGGGGAGGGGCGGGCGCGCGAGAGAGGCGACCTCAGACATCCGGGCCCTTTAGCCCAGTGCGCACCCCGAGCCGCCGGCGCGGGCAGCGCGGGCGCCGGGCGCGGGGCGCAGGGCTGACAGCCGCGGCGCGGGAGGCGGGGCACCAGGAGGGCGGAGGCGCGGAGCGGGGAGGGAGGAGCTGCCGCGCGCTCGCCACTGCCGCTCGGCTCCACACAGCCGGCGCAGCCCAGCCACGAGACTCTGACAGCCGAGCGGCCCGCGCAGCTCCGGCGCACAGGGACGGACGGACCGCGGCGGCGGCGAAGGCGGACGCGAGGACAGCGGCCCGGCACCAAGTGCAGGAGGCGCGCGGGTCCGGCGGCGCGCAGAGGTGAGTGGCTTCGCGTGCCGGGCTGGGGCATCGACTGCGAGGGTCGCGGTCTCTACCGCATCTCGGCTGCTGAGGCGGGTCGGGGGTCGCGGGGCTCCCGGAGGGTGCCTCCACATCTCAGGCGCCGGGGAGCGATCTCCCGGGGCTGTTGCTAGGAGGCCGGCGGTCCGCGCACCCTGGGGCGCAGGCTGGGACAGGGGCGCCCCCGGCGCGGCGGGCAGGAGGCGGGGGGCTGTGGTGGCTATTCAGGGGCTCCGTGCGGCAGCCATGCAACGGGAGGAGGCGGGAGGAGGGAGGGAGGAGGGGAGAGCCAGCGAAGAGCGAGCCAGCGAGCGGGCGCCGCGCCTCCTGGCTGGCACCGCGGCCCGGAGCGAAGTGGCGCGCGGGGCTGGAAGGGAACTTCTACGGGCGCGTGCGGCCCCGGGCTCGGCGGCGCCTTTGGGCCCGGGCGGGGCGGGTCTGTCGGCAGCCACAGGTGGTTTCTGCCAAAACTTTTACCGCACTTCTGCCGGGAAGGCGCGGGAACATTTTGGAGAGTGGCGGTTTCTTGAGACTTTGGCACCCGCACTGAGGTCTTATCTTGAAGATTAGGAAAGGGACTGGAAAGTCTGGGACCCGGCATCTCGCGATGCGCCTCAAGGGCTTCGTAGCGGTCCCTGCTCGAGGTGGTGTCTTTGCAGGATCCTGAGACCCATGCTGCTGTCCACTTGGGAAGTTGCGGGAAATGGGAGCACTCAGCGGTTCCTCTGTGCCTCGGGAAAGTTAAGCGAAGGCCGGCCCGGTACCTGTCGCCCACAAGGGTCAGCACAAAATCTCTTCCTAGCGACGCGCACGGGAACCGGGCGCGCCTTCGCTCATGGTGTGCGCATCTCCTGCTCCTTTGAAAGCGAATCGTCTCCAGCCACTGTGTTGCTTTGTTATTAGGGCTGCTTCTTTGATTTCATTAGGAAGAAGGCCAGGAGGAGCCAAAGAAAAGAGAAGCGGCAACAACTCCCGTTTCCTTTGAATCCAGCCGCGGGGGCTGGTACCCAAGCCGAGGTGTGGAGGGTCCAGGACCGAGGGGAGCCAGGAGTCTGTGGCTTGTGCTGCCTGCCCAGGGAGCCTCGCTGGACCATTCTCCAGGCGAGGGCTGGGGTTTCTGGGGCCTCCGGGACGGAAAGAGCGATGACGGTGGGAAGGGAAGACCCTCACAAGAAGGAGATGTGCCTTGGTCAGCTCTGGGAGGGAGGCTCTGAGAAATCCAGTGGTTTGGCCCCGTTCCTCATTGGCCAGGTTGACAAATCCAGGGCAGCGGAGGTTAGCACCACCCGGGTAGCTCCATCCCGGGCTGAAAGAAATCATTATTCCCAGAGTGGGTCTGATACCCAGGTGTTGCAAGTCGGTACAGAACTGCATGGGAGCTGGAAACACTCAGGCCTTCATTCTGGCTGGTGCTGTTCCCACTCCTTATTCCCCAGCCCCAGCAAGTACCTGAGCAGAAAGCATGTCCTTTGCTTTAAAGGAAGTCACAGAATTTTGGAGCTGAAAGAGACCCTAGAAATATTAAAGAGTGCTCGTTTTACAGAGGAGCAGATTCAGGCCCGAGGAAGGAGAGTGACCTGCCACAGTGGTTAGAGGCGCAGGGAGACTAGAAATGACATCAGCCTCCCAGACCGGGGTGGAGAGAGTTCCCTCAACAAGGCCTTGTAGGGCCTGAGATCAGAAATGCCACTCCCACACCCCAAGCCCATCATGGGCTCATTATCTGGTACTTTCTACATCCATGCTTGCCAGCCCATTTCCTGTCCTCTGCCCTTGGCTTAAAAAGATCAGAGCTGTCACTGCAGATTTCCAGTCCGACACTATCCCAACTTTTCCTGCTCCCTCCTCACCCCAAGTTCCTCAAACTCCTTTTGTAACGTAATGTGGTTTGATTAGCCAAGATGAGTGTGCAGCTCGTCTCACTGTGAGGCACCCACTTTCCGTAGGATGCCAGAACTCTGTTTTCCGGGTAATTAGGTTTTACAGATATTTTTGAAAGGGAGCCCAATTCTGGATCAATCACACTTGGGCACAAATGCTGTGCTGTTGTGGATACTAAATGAGAAAGATGAGCAATTATCTGGGGGTGTTGGGATAAATGTTGTTATGGGTATTTGACACAGCTATTAGACATCAATGAGTGGGTTTTCAGTAAATGTTTTTTACGTTGTATTTTATTGAGCACACAAAGTGTCTTAATTAAAAAGAACTGCGAGTTGGCCACTTAAATTTTAGCCACTTGTTTCTTACCAGTGTGTATGGGCAGGAAGCATCTGAGTGATAAACAGAATGATTGTTAAGAGAACTTTTCTCTCCGGAACCTAAATATTCTAGGGCAATGCTTATTCTTCAGTCTAAAATGTCATGTACGGTCCAGCAGAACCGTATTAAATCAAAGTAATTCTGGATGTGGTGTGTGTCAATCTGTATTAGTCAGAAACGACTTATAAGAGAGAACATTTTGTAAGTTTTATGCTTTCAAGGGCACGCAGTATCAAGAATTCAAGGCAAATGCAGTGTCACCGAGCATAATTCTTCTCTCATGAACAGATAAGAATCAATGTCCCCATAGCTGCGCTTGGGGCTCCTGGAGAAGAAACCAAGATCCGGTATCTTCATGACAATACGATGTTATAGTTTGACACTGCCTTTTCACTTGCGTTGCATGCTAATCTCATAGGTAACTCATAGTTCATAGTTCAGCTCTTAACAGATAGGGAAACCAAGGCAGAGAGAGGGGAGAATGTTATTGCTGTAACTCCATTCACGGCAGGAACATACTCTGAGCATGCAGCTTGGGGTTTCTGGGCCGACCAGGGTGAAAGAGTCCCCCTAATAATACTGTGACCCCCCAGCCCTCTCCAGCACTGCAGTTACAAAGGGGTTTAGAGGTGTGGCAGGGTTACAGCTACAGTTCATGGGCGGCCACTCGCTCCCATGGGGGCCTGAAGGGCTGTGTTCTCCACTCCGACTGTGGGTGAGCCATTTCCCTCCCTCTTCCAGAAGGCTGTGGGAACTTGGGCGAGGAGGGACCAGCTGGCTGAGGCTGGGGCGGGGGTGTGGGATCTGTGCCTGCGGAGGGCTGAAGGAGTCCAGGCTATTTATAACCCCTCCTCCCCTCCTGGGAGGAAGAGACTCAAGGGTCTGGAACCAGGCTTGGTGCTGACTTCTCCCCAGGATGGCTGTGCCCACTGGAGGAAAACCTGCCTCCCACTGCATGGCGGGGGGCTGGAGTGAACCCTGACCCGTGTGGAGGGGCCCCGCGGGGCTTGTGGCAACTTCAGCTGCTCTGGGGGATCTGGGATTCAAGCATGTCCTAGAGCCAGTGTGGGTGCTTTTTCTCAGGCACTGACCCCCCCCCCCCATTTGCACAGAATGAGGCGCACCCAGAAACCTCACAGGCTAGAGCGTAAGAACCTGCTCCAGTGGGGGTAACTTGCTTCTCTGCATAATGGCAACTATGATTTTTATGCAGGAGGAGATTCTGAAAGCCACAAATCAGACGTGGCTCCCTCTGGCCATGAGCTGTGGCATCTGTTCGGTGCTGGTTGCGGAGGTCTGAGGCGTGCAGCCAGAGCTCTTTCCCTCCTCCCCACCCCTTCCCCAGACTAGTCCCCGTTGGTCCCCCTCACCTCCCACTCTTCAGGCCAACACCAAAACCCTCCTTTGTCTTCAGATACATCGTACCTGCCATCCCACCGACTACAGCTTCATTCCTGAGACTGGGCGTATTTTCTTCCTGGGTCAGTGGAGGGAGGAATGGGGGTGGGGGTGGGCCGGAAGCAGGCGGGGCACTGAGCTTGTCTCTCTGTTTAACCCCTTGCAGTGAATTAATCCACCCTTCAGAACCGTGTCAGGTGTTACCGGGAGGCCTACCTGGAGAGGTGGGTGCTGGGCAGCTCCTGGCCAACGGTGGTGCCCTGAGAGCCTGGGGCAGCTTTTGGGGGCGGGGCTTGTGTTGCTCATCGTCACACCCTCAGCGCCCACCGCAAGGCCTGGGCACGGAAGATGTCTGCTGAACGCACACTGAGGGCTGGGCTTGGGTGGATGGGCGGACGGCAGTCAGGCTTGCTCCTTCGTTGCCATCAGCTGTGTTCCTTGGCGCTGTGAAGGGGGTGTTGGCAGGGCAAGGATCTAGAAGCGGAGTGTGGATGAGAAGAGATGGGGTTCCATGGGCATTTTGAGAGCCCCAAGTCAAGCTGATTGCCTGTCTGGGATGATGGGAATCCTGTCATCAGTTCGACTGATAGCGATGCATTCCTGCTCTGAGGGCTGTCACAGCACAACCCAGCCTCGCAAAGCCACAGTGGGACTCTCCTCTAGTGAGGCAGGTGGGCCGCTCCTGTGCTGCCCTCCTGTGGGATCTCTGGGGTCTGGCCCCTGCCTGCCTCTCTGACCCTCCTCCACTCCCTGTACTCCAGCCACCTGGCTCCTTTTTGGTCCTTGAACACACGGAGCTCACGTGTTTCTCCTTGTCTGTTCTCCTGTCTGCAAGGCCCTTCCTGCAAATCTTCCCACAGCTGGCTTTACCTTGTCATTAGATCTCAACTGAAACAGCCTGGTAATACGCTCGTCATGGCGTCCCAAGCTATCTGGGATAGAAACTTGATTCTCCTCCTGTCTATTGTCTGCCTCCCGCACTAGACTGTAAGCTCCAAGAAGGCAGGGAGCTTGTCTGGTTTGCTCCCCACTGTATCCCTAACCCCAGAACAGTGCCTGGCATGTGGCAGTGGCCGAGGAAATAGTTGGTGAGCTGGGGGTTGTATGAAGATGAATCAGCCAGGGGCCCTGCCCTCGGGATCTCTTTAGCTTAGAGGCGGATATAAAGCTTGTTCATGCTCTCTCTGATGTGTGGCAGGAAGGGAGGCTGGCATTTGAGGGCTGTGGTCTAGCAGTGTTGGCCCTGACTCGACAAGGCTGGTTGGCTTCGGCAGAGGGGTCTTCTTTCAGGTGTTTTGTTGTGAGTTGGGGACCTTGGGAAGCTGAGCCACTTCCAGCACTGAAGTTCCTGCAGCTTGCTTGGCTGCCACCTCTCTCCCTCTCTCTTCTGTTTATTTACTTCTTTGCAGAGCAAGAGTTCCAAGCATAATGCCATCCTTGGAGAGTTAGGAATGTTGTGTTTTTCCACCAGCTCCATTCATTTGCAGCCTCCTCAGAACAGCTGTGGACAGCTGGCTGCCAGCGTGGATGTGGGGAGAGCTTCTCTTCAGGGCCAAGGGGTACACTCAGCCCTGCAGGAATGGGGAATTTCATTTGTGTTTCACACCCTGCTGATTTCCAAACCCCACTGAAATGGTGCCTGTGAAAACAGATTCATGAGGAAATTAAAAAACTATTAGCGTTCAGTTTGCTGCTTATTTTCTGATTATAAAAGCAATAAGGGTCATGATGGAAAATTTGGAAAATATGGGAAGGTGTAAAATTAAAACAGAAAACTGCTTACAACACCCTGATTTTGGAATATTTCCTTCCAGTCTTTTTTCTGTATCCACTAACACACGCATGTGTGTGTGTGCGTGCGCATGTGCACACGCACAGAGACCTACTCACATATAAATGTATTAAGATTAAATGTTGTTTTCTACAACTTTTAAAACCCATATCATCTTTTAATAGACAGAAGGTTTCTTTTTCTTGGGAGTCTGGGAAATTCCCACTGTGAATCACTGATATTTAGTAAAAATGTGTTTTCCAAGTCTCCTCACTGGTTGAGAATACTTCAGTAAGCTTTACCATCCACAGTTTGAGTTAGGAAATCAGCTCTCCCTCCTGCCCACCCCCAACACTGGATGTGGTTAGAAAGGTACTTCTCACTAAGTACCTCCCTCCATGACCTTGTTCAGAGCCACTGGTATATGGTGTTGCAAGCGGTCCCTCAATGAGCGTTCTATCACGTTTACCAATGCCATCATGCTCTTTAGAAACATATTTTAATGGATGTGTTGCATTCCTTCACGTAATGTATCATACTTTATTTACCATTACAAAACACAAAACAAAACCCAGTGCCCATTAGCTAATCATTCCTTGACCTACAAATAACAGCTGGAGAATCTTGAGAAATATGAACCAGTATCACTGGACTAGCGTGTTGAGGGCATCACCATTTGGGGAAAACCCTGGTTCTTGCAGAAGCCCAGGGGCTTTGTCTCTGTCACTGCTATGCCCATGGCGTGCAGTGGATGCTTGGGGTATATTTTGCTGAATAAGTGAAATACAGAATACTTCCTGTGGGAGGTGAGACCCTGATTAAGCCCTCTGGTGTCAAGGCTTCTTTTGAGTGTGAGTTTGCTGGAGGAGGAGTGCAGGGCTCTGGGGAGTGGTGGGGAAGAGCATCACCTCCTGGGAAGCAGAGTAGGAAAGGGCAGCATGGGAAGCGGCTTTCTGACTTAATAGTTTTGATTGGTTTCTGGAGGAGGTGAAGTTTAGGTGGAGTCTTGACGTAAGGAGCTAGTGGCCCTTAATTCCATGAGACAGGGACTAGAGGGCACCCAGGGAGGAGCAACCTCAAGGTCAAGAGAACCTCAAGGTCAAGAGTGCGGGGACAGGTTTGCCAGCCTAGGATGTGGGGTGTAGCCCAACCAGGGAGTGGCTAGAGACAGAGATCCTTCGAACCAGAAGCTCCTCAGGAGCACAGAACCTACTCCCAGGGGAGGATGCGTCCCCAGGGACCACGGGGTCTCCAACCCTGCCTCAGGTATTGTCCTCATCCTGCAGATGAGGAAACTGAGACACGTGCAGGGGTGGTGAAGAGCATGGGTCTGGAGCTGATCAGACCTGAACCCTATGTCTTGACCACTTTCTGGTGGTCACCTTGGGCACATTACTTAACCTCCCTAAGCTTTAGTTTCCTTGTTTAGAAAACAGTGATAACCAACTTCATAGGGTGGTTCAGAAAATGGGATGAGATAATACACACAAAGTACTCTGCACAGCTCCTGACAAAAATGAGGGGTCCCCACATGGAAGCCACAGTTATTCACGTGTTTTGTCATTTCTATTTCTAACCTGAAGGGAGAGGAGAGAGAAGACCAAGGATTCGTGTTGAAGAACGTTCAAGACTTTGTTTTCTTCCCCCTCCTCCTCCCCAAGCTACCACTATACTTCAAGGGATAAAAATCCTATAAGACAGATGACTGCTGGGAAGCCAGTGCTCACATGTAGGTAGAAGTAATGTCACTTGAGGGGTGACAGGACCCCTCTGCTTCCCTACCTCCTACAGAAGGGGAGACACACTCCTTACAGCCATCCTGAGGCTTCAGTGGCCCAGTCTCGATATTGTCGTCAGGGGCACACTGCTCAGGAATGCCTGGCGAGGTTGGTCTTTAGAATAGAGAATGGCCACACAGAGTCTGGGACACGGGACAGGTCGGTTTTGCCGACTGGGAGCTGAATGGATAAACGGCTTATGACCTGGAGCGGCACAGCCTAGTGAAGATATAATGTGAGTCACGCAGGTAATTTAAAATTTTCTAGTAGTCACATTTAAAAAAAGTAAAAAGAGATGGGTAAAATGAATTTTAGTAAGGTTTTTTGTTTAACCCAATATATCCAAAGTATTATCATTTCAACACGTGACACCAGCCACATTTCAAGAGCTCTGTAGTCTGGAGACAGGGCAGGGAGCCTGGGGCACAGGTCAGGAGGGTCAGTCTTGGGGGAGGCTGGTACTACTTGGGGGACTCTGCATGGCCAGGGGAGGAAACGTGTCAAAAGCAAGCAATTTAGGGAAGAAGTGAAGGGTTGTGAGACCTGACTTTTATCCTGGCATGTGGAGGGCGAATTGTGTATTCCTGGGCGCCATTCCACTATGGGCCTCAGTTTCCTCAACCACAAAAATGAGATTGTATTATCTCAGAGCCATTCCAGCTCTGGTGTTCTCTAATTCCTGCGAGAAAGGCATGGAAACTTAGCCACTTCCTAAGTTTGAAGTGGGTGGAGATGGGGCTTGGAGAGAAAGTCTGGGCAACAGAGAAACCTGCTGGGCACCACGTTTTAAAGCATCTCATTGGAAAGTTCTGCCTGGACAGTTTAGAGAGACATACACGCCTCCCTAAGCCTCTCCAAGAATGGACAATATCCAGTCACTGCCATTAAGTTACATTTATTTAAAAGTATGTTTTGGGGATGCAGGGGGGCCTCCGTTAACTTTTATTTTTAAAAAGTGACATGTTTTCATTGTCTTTAAATCCTGAAGCTGCCTGTTGTTCCTGGTCATCCCAGATGGCTGTGAATGGCAGCCATAAAAGAGGGGAGGGGCCCTGGAGGAAATATTAGAACAAAAAAGGAAATATTTCAGCTCTGTCATAAATGGGCACTTGGCCTGTCCAGAGAGGATGTGGGAAGAGAGAGGAAAAAAGCAGCAGGTGTGTTTGGAGGGAAGGGTGTGTCTGCAAATGTATTTTAAGCTCCTGAAGTCAGAGGCGCTGATTTCATTGCACTCTGGTGAGGAGGATTTGAGGTTTTTATCTCCCTGCCACAGACTTCTATGGGGGGAAGGAAACTCTCTCTCCTTTCTAAGGAGTGTTTCTTCTTTTTAAATTAGGTTGTCACTAAGTAACTAGCTGTGTCTACCTGGGGATCCCCTGTTCCCACACAGGAAAGGGCCTATGTGCTCTAAGAGCTGGTCCAAACACGCCATTCACGGAGGAGGAAACTGAGGGTCAGAGAGGCCCCGCCACTCTCTGAGGTCCCCCAGGAAGGCAGGGAGGAGCCCAGGCCAGTGCCAGTGGCTGCCACATGTCCTTTCAGCCACACAAGGGTGCCTCCTGGGTTTTTGCTTTCTGCGCAGTTAACAGATGACTCAACCAGGCTGCCCTGAATCATTTTTAAATGAGGATTTCTCTTTTATGTTTTCCTAAACTAGATTTTTTATTACTTTTCCACGCATTGTTTGCTTTGAATTTCTAATTTAATTTTTTCGAATAGGTCAATACTTACATGGTTTAAAATTCAAAAGGTACAAAAGGGTATTAAGTAAACTGGCTTTCTCTCACCTCATCTCTTAGTTCCCTTATCCCTAGGCAACCACTGCTACTGGTCTCTTCAGTTTAAAGATACTGAATGCAAACTGGAAAATATGTATATGTGTGTGTACGTATACATACATGTGCATGGGTATTTAAAGATTTTTTTCCCCAAATGGAAGCATACCATACACATTACATTTCACTTTACATTTTCCACTGAACAGTAAGTCTTGACTATAAAGAACTTCTTTGTTCTTTTTTGCTTGTTTGTTTTGACTGCGTAAATTCCATTGTATGGCTGTACCTTGGCTTATTTAACCAGGCCCTTATAGATGGATATTTTGCTTGTTTCCAGTCTTTTGCTTATCCAATACTCTTGGTTTTTACCCAATGATTTTTTTAAAGTGAACGCTATTTATTTATTTATTTATTTTGGCTGTGTTGGGTCTTCGTTTCTGTGCGTGGGCTTTCTCTAGTTGCGGCGAGCGGGGGCCACTCTTCATCGCGGTGCGCAGGCCTCTCACTATCGCGGCCTCTCTTGTTGCGGAGCACAAGCTCCAGACGCGCAGGCTCAGTAGTTGTGGCTCACGGGCCTAGTTGCTCCGCGGCATGTGGGATCCTCCCAGACCAGGGCTCGAACCCATGTCCCCTGCATTAGCAGGCAGATTCTCAACCACTACACCACCAGGGAAGCCATACCCAATGATTTTTTTTTTTTTTTTTTTTTTAATGAAAGCAAACCTTGAGTTTTCTGAATACAAACTGATAGCCTTCTAAGCTTGCTGATTTATTGTTCACAAGGTGCTTCAAAGCATAAAATTGCTTAATTGTTTAAAGATTAAGAGCAGAATAAACAATTTTTTGCATTGAACTTCCTGGAAAACAAATGCTATGGTCAACATTATTAAACCAATGTTTCTTGAGTTCCTACTGTGTGCTGTGCCAGGCAATGGGTGCAGGTGGGGAAGCAAAGAAGGAGGCTTGTAGGACAGCACTCCTGTTCTCGGCCTGGAGTCGGGGGCGGGGGTGATTTTGATGGAGGAAGAGAACAGTTAAAGCAGCACTGGGGGCGGCCTAGATGAAGGGAAATAAAAGCCACAGAGGGGATGCTAGGGCCCTTGACTGGGGGTGGGGTGCAGGGTGTCAGGGAGGGGCTCTGGGCTGACTGGCTGGATGTGAGCAGCGAGGTTTCCTGCCCGCAGCTCACGGCACCATGTCCTTGGTCCCCCTCATCTGCCTCTCTTGGTCACTGTCCATCTGCAGAGTCTTCCATAGGGCTGGGTCTGGGGCCCCGGCTCAGCCAGGTAGACTCTGTGCCCTTGCTGTGCTCCTTCTGAGCTTGAGGGGCTTTGAAACCGCTCTTTATCCCGGGAAGACAGAGCTGTCTTCAGTCTGGAGAGCAAGACTGTCCCTCAGGCCAATACCTTCTCAGCAAATGGGCAGTGATGGCAGCGCAGCCCCATGGACAGACAGGATTGGGGTCAGTGGAGAGAAATCAATCATACTATGTTGAAGGAGGCACCCTCAACCCGCTTGAACTGGAGTCGCCTGGGCCGTCCCTGTGTGTATGCAGCTCCATGTTCCCCTCCCGGATTGAGGGGCATCTCCTTTCAGGACCACTGGCCCCAGTCCTTTCAGCCTGCCCTCTTGGAGGCTCAGAAAGCTTTCCAGAAGCATCCCACAGCCTGAGTGTAGGCCTCTATCGGTGGGGTTGAAGGCAACCAACTAGAGTAGCTGAAGAGTTCCAGACTGGCCCTAGAAACTGCCCATCACAAAGAACTTTTGCTTGTGTGTGGGGTGGGGGAGGGAAGCTGGGATCCCACCGAGAACACAAGGTGCATTGGAGCTCCCCCTGTGTCTCCATCCTGGGCTAAGTTCTGCAGAGCATCAGAAGAAGCCCAAGACATGGTCTTGGCCTCAAGATCCGAAAACTGGCTGGGAAAATGGTGATGTATATAAGATACACATATACATAAGGATAAGATATACTTATACATATAAGATATACAAGCCTGATGCTGAAGAGCTAAATGATGCAGTATATCTTGTAAGAGCTGTAAGACTTTAAGGAAAAGAGAGGTTGTATGCCTGGGGTCGACAGGGTGTGAGACTTCAGACGGACCTCAGAAAGGGAGTGTGGTAGGAGGATGGGCACTGATATCAATTTAGCGACTGCTACATGTCAGGCACTGCCCGGGTGTGATACGCCCATTCAATCCCACAGCAGCTTTCAGTTAGACGTTATTATTCCCATTTAACAGAGCTCAGATTTCAGAGCCCCACTGCACCTAAATTGACACTGAGGTTCCTAGAGATTATTCAGGGAGAGAGGAACAGCTTGTGCAAAGGAATGGCGGGATGAGTGTGCCCTGTGTCACGCTCCACCAAGAAGTCACCTCTTAGCAGAAAAGCGTGTGTAGGAAGTAGGAGGAAGTACATTTGATTAAGCGGGTCAGGCTTGGAGGATTAATTGCAGTAAATCTTTTATTTATTTTTGAATTTTACTTTATTTTTTTATACAGCAGGTTCTTATTAGTTATCCATTTTATACATATTAGTGTATATATGTCAATCCCAATCTCCCAATTCATCACATTCCACCCCCCCATGCCCCGTCACTTTCCCCCCTTGATGTCCATACGTTTGTTCTCTACATGTGTGTCTCTATTTCTGCCCTGCAAACCAGTTCATCTATACCATTTTTCTAGGTTCCACATATGTGTGTTAATATATTTGTTTTTCTCTTTCTGACTTACTTCACTCTGTATGACAGTCTCTAGATCCATCCACATCTCTACAAATGACCCAATTTCGTTCCTTTTTATGGCTGAGTAATATTCCATTGTATACACATACCACATCTTCTTTATCCATTCGTCTGTCAATGGGCATTTAGGTTGCTTCCATGACCTGGCTATTGTAAATACTGCTGTAATGAACATTGGGGTGCATTTGTCTTTTTGAATTGTGGTTTTCTCTGGGTATATGCCCAGTAGTGGGATTGCTGGATCATATATGGTAATTCTGTTTATAGCTTTTTAAAGAACCTCCATACTGTTCTCCATAGTGGCTGTATCAATTTACATTCCCACCAACAGTGCAAAAGGATTCCCTTTTCTTCAAACCCTCTCTAGCATTTGTTTTTTGTAGATTTTCTGATGAAGCCCATTCTAACTGGTGTGAGGTGATACCTCATTGTAGTTTTGATTTGCATTTCTCTAATAATTAGTGATGTTGAGCATCCTTTCATGTGTTTGTTGGCAATCTCTATATCTTCTTTGGAGAAATATCTATTTAGGTCTTCTGCCCATTTTTGGTTTGGGTTGTTTGTTTTTTTTGATATTGAGCTGCATGAGCTGCTTGTAAATTTTGAAGATTAGTTCTTTGTCAGTTGCTTCATTTGCAAATATTTTCGCCCATTCTTAGGGTTGTCTTTTCATCTTGTTTGTAGTTTCCTTTGCTTTGCAAAAGGTAGGTCCCATTTGTTTGTTTTTGTTTTTATTTCCATTACTCTAGGAGGTGGATCAAAAAAGATCTTGCTGTGATTTATGTCAAAGAGTGTCCTTCCTATGTTTTCCTCTAAGAGTTTGTCCAGTCTTATATTTAGGTCTCTAATCCATTTTGAGTTTATTTTTGTGTATGGTGTTAGGGAGTGTTCTAATTTCATTCTTTTCCATGTAGCTGTCCAGTTTTCCCAGCACCACTCATTGAAGAGACTGTCTTTTCTCCATTCTATATCCTTGCCTCCTTTGTCATAGATTAGTTGACCATAGGTGTGTGGGTTTATCTCTGGGCTTTCTATCCTGTTCCATTGATCTATATTTCTGTTTTTGTGCCAGTACCATATTGTCTTGATTACTGTAGCCTTGTAATATAGTCTGAAGTCAGGGAGTCTGAGTCCTCCAGCTCCATTTTTTTTTTCCCTCCAGACTACTTTGGCTATTCGGGGTCTTTTGTGTCTCCATACAAATTTTAAGATTTTTTGCTCTGGTTCTGTAAAAAATGCCATTGGTAGTTTGATAGGGATTGCACTGAATCTGTAGATTGCTTTGGGTAGTGTAGTCATTTTCACAATGTTGATTCTTCCAATCCAAGAACATGGTATATCTCTCCATCTGTTTCTATCATCATTCATCAGTGTCTTATAGTTTTCTGCATACAGGTCTTTTGTCTCCCTAGGTAGGTTTATTCCTAGTTATTTTATTCTTTTTGTTGCAATGGTAAATGGGAGAGTTTCCGTAATTCCTCTTTCACATTTTTCATCATTAGTGTATAGGAATGCAAGAGATTTCTGTGCATTAATTTTGTATCCTGCAACTTTACCAAATTTATTGATTAGCTCTAGTAGTTTTCTGGTGGTATCTTTAGGATTCTCTGTGTGTAGTATCATGTTATCTGAAAACAGTGACAGTTTAACTTCTTCTTTTCCAATTTATACTCTTTTTATTTCTTTTTCTTCTCTGATTGCCAAGGCTAGGACTTCCAAAGCTATGTTGAATAATAGCGATGAGAGTGGACATCCTTGTCTTGTTCCTGATGTTAGAGGAAATGCTTTCAGTTTTTCACCATTGAGAATGATGTTTGCTGTGGGTTTGTTGTATATGGCCTTTATTTTGTTGAGGTAGGTTCCCTCTGTGCCCACTTTCTGGAAAGTTTTTATCATAAATGGGTGTTGAATTTTGTCAAAACCTTTTCTGCATCTATTGAGATGATCATATGGTTTTTCTTCTTCAATTTGTTAATATGGTGTATCACGTTGATTGATTTGCATATATTGAAGAATCCTTGCATCCCTGGGATAAACCCCACTTGATCATGATGTATTATCCTTTTAATGTGTTGTTGGATTCTGTTTGCTAGTATTTTGTTGAGGATTTTTGCATCTATATTCATCAGTGATATTGGTTTGTAGTTCTCTTTTTTTGTAGTATCTTTGTCTGGTTTTGGTATCAGGGTGATGGTGGCCTCATAGAATGAGTTTGGGAGTGTTGCTTCCTCAAATTGCTGTAAGTGTTAACTCCCAGGCTGTTTATCCCTCTGTCCAGTTCACTTCTGATTTTTACCTGGTTTAGCTCAATTCTTGTATGCTTCAGGGAATGCCATAATGTCGATTTTCGCATTACACCGTAAGAATTTAGGAAGATATAATCCACTTGATACCAAGTATTAAAACCATGCATTTCAGTCCAAAACCAAACTGGGGTAATTTTTATCCATTGACCAGTATCTCTTATGACATTTTGGAAAATTGTTTTTGGAGCTACTTAAGGCGCTGTTGTAAAAATACAACTACCAGCACAAAGGAATATCAGGTCATTGGACTCAGGTGTTAAGACATCCCAGAAGTGTGTGTTTATCAGTGTTTTCTAATCCTGTAGATGGATGGTTCTATATTTCAACATCTATGAGAGCCACGTGACTTGTTAATGACCTTGTGGCTCACAGTCAAGGATGAGAATTCCTCATTCATTACACTCTCTCTGTGTGCTGTGGGCCAAGTAGTATGTGTTGTTAAGGGTGGTGAATGGACAGGAGCAGAGGAAAGTATGGGAAGGCTAGTAAATCTGGGTAATGGTTAGGTTGTGAGATGTGCTGGAGAGATTCAACGATCCCATTCCAAATCCCAAGTTTGCATAAGTGTCCTCCAGTAGGTTTCTATCCATCTTTGTAATCTCAGGGTTCCTCCTACCTGGTACTAACTTACAAATAAATATAAACCACTTGAATGAAAAAAGCCTGCCTGCTGTTTTTCTGACTGCCTTTTTTTTTTTCTTACATCTTTATTGGAGTATAATTGCTTTACAATGGTGTGTTAGTTTCTGCTTTATAACAAAGTGAATCAGTTATACATATACATATGTTCCCATATCTCTTCCCTCTTGCGTCTCCCTGCCTCCCACCCTCCCTATCCCACCCCTCTAGGTGGTCACAAAGCACCGAGCTGATCTCCCTGTGCTATGCGGCTGCTTCCCACTAGCTATTTATTTTACGTTTGGTAGTGTATATATGTCCATGCCACTCTCTCTTTTTGTCACAGCTTACCCTTCCCCCTCCCCATATCCTCAAGTCCCTTTTCTAGTAGGTCTGTGTCTTTATTCCTGTCTTAGCCCTAGGTTCTTCATGACATTTTTTTTTCTCAGATTCCATATATATGTGTTAGCATACGGTATTTGTCTTTCTCTTTCTGACTTACTTCACTCTGTATGACAGACTCTAGATCCATCCACCTCACTACAAATAACTCAATTTCGTTTCTTTTTATGGCGGAGTAATATTCCATTGTATATATGTGCCACATCTTCTTTATCCATTCATCCGATGATGGACACTTAGGTTGTTTCCATCTCTGGGCTATTGTAAATAGAGCTGCAGTGAACATTTTGGTACATGACTCTTTTTGAATTATGGTTTTCTCAGGGTATATGCCCAGTAGTGGGATGGCTGGGTCATATGGTAGTTCTATTTGTAGTTTTTTAAGGAACCTCCACACTGTTCTCCATAGTGGCTGTACCAATTCACATTCCCACCAGCAGTGCAAGAGGGTTCTCTTTTCTCCACACCCTCTCCAGCATTTACTGTTTCTAGATTTTTTGATGATGGCCATTCTGACTGGTGTGAGATGATATCGTATTGTAGTTTTGATTTGCATTTCTCTAATGATTAATGATGTTGAGCATTCTTTCATGTGTTTGTTGGCAATCTGTATATCTTCTTTGGAGAAATGTCTGTTTAGGTCTTCTGCCCATTTTTGGATTGGGTTGTTTGTTTTTTTTTGTTATTCAGCTGCATGAGCTGCTTGTAAATTTTGGAGATTAATCCTTTGTCAGTTGCTTCATTTGCAAATATTTTCTCCCATTCTGAGGGCTGTCTTTTCATCTTGTTTATGGTTTCCTTTGCTGTGCAAAAGCTTTTAAGTTTCTTTAGGTCCCATTTGTTTATTTTTGTTTTTATTTCCATTTCTCTAGGAGGTGGGTCAAAAAAGATCTTGCTGTGATTTATTTATGTCATAGAGTGTTCTGCCTATGTTTTCCTCTAAGAGTTTGATAGTTTTCTGGCCTTACATTTAGGTCTTTAATCCATTTTGAGCTTATTTTTGTGTATGGTGTTAGGAAGTGTTCTAATCTCATACTTTTACATGTACCTGTCCAGTTTTCCCAGCACCACTTATTGAAGAGGCTGTCCTTTCTCCACTGTACATTCCTGCATCCTTTATCAAAGATAAGGTGACCATATGTGCAAGGGTTTATCTCTGAGCTTTCTCTCCTGTTCCATTGATCTGTATTTCTGTTTTTGTGCCAGTACCATACTGTCTTGATTACTGTAGCTTTGTAGTATAGTCTGAAGTCAGGGAGCCTGATTCCTCTGCCTCCGTTTTTCATTCTCAAGATTGCTTTGGCTGTTCGGGGTTTTCTGTGTTTCATACAAATTGTGAAATTTTTTGTTCTAGTTCTGTGAAAAATTCCAGTGGTAGTTTGATAGGGATTGCATTGAATCTGTAGATTGCTTTGGGTAGTAGAGTCATTTTCACAATGTTAATTCTTCCAATCCAAGAACATGGTATATCTCTCATCTATTTGTATCATTTTTAATTTCTTTCATCAGTGTCTTATAATTTTCTGCATACAGGTCTTTTGTCTCCTTAGGTAGGTTTATTCCTAGATATTTTATTCTTTGTGTTGCAGTGGTAAATGGGAGTGTTTTCTTGATTTCACTTTCAGATATTTCATCATTGGTGTATAGGAATGCCAGAGATTTCTGTGCATTAATTTTGTATCCTGCTACTTTACCAAATTCATTGATTAGCTCTAGTAGTTTTCTGGTAGCATCTTTAGGATTCTGTATGTATAGTATCATGTCATCTACAAACAGTGACAGCTTTACTTCTTCTTTTCCGATTTGGATTTCTTTTATTTCCTTTTATTCTCTGATTGCTGCAGATAAAACTTCCAAAACTATGTTGAATAAGAGTAGTGAGAGTGAGCAACCTTGTCTTGTTCCTGATCTTAGTGGAAATGCTTTCAGTTTTTCACCATTGAGAACGATGTTGGCTGTGGGTTTGTCATATATGGCCTTTATTATGTTGAGGAAAGTTCCCTCTATGCCTACTTTCTGGAGGATTTTTATCATAAATGGATGTTGAATTTTGTCAAAAACTTTCTATGCATCTATTGAAGTGACCATATGGTTTTTCTCCTTCAATTTGTTAATATGGTGTATCACATTGATTGACTTGTATATATTGAAGAATCCTTGCATTCCTGGAATAAACCCCACTTGATCATGGTGTATGATCCTCTTAATGTGCTGTTGGATTCTGTTTGCTAGTATTTTGTTGAGGATTTTTGCATCTATGTTCATCAGTGATATTAGCCTGTAGGTTTCTTTCTTTGTGACATCTTTGTCTGGTTTTGGTATCAGGGTGATGGTGGCCTCGTAGAATGAGCCTGGGCGTGTTCCTCCCTCTGCTATATTTTAGAAGAGTTTGAGAAGGATAGGTATTAGCTCTTCTCTAAATGTTTGATAGAATTCGCCTGTGAAGCCATCTGGTCCTGGGCTTTTGTTTGTTGGAAGATTTTTAATCACAGTTTCAATTTCAGTGCTTGTGATTGGTCTGTTCATATTTTCCATTTCTTCCTGATTCAGTCTTGGCAGGTTGTGCATTTCTAAGAAGTTGTCCATTTCTTCCAGGTTGTCCATTTTATTGGCATAGAGTTGCTTGTAGTAATCTCTCATGACTTTTGTATATCTGCAGTGTCAGTTGTTACTTCTCCTTTTTCATTTCTAATTCTATTGATTTGAGTCTTCTCCCTTTTTTCTTGATGAGTCTGGCTAATGGTTTATCAATTTTGTTTATCTTCTCAAAGAACCAGCTTTTAGTTTTATTGATCTTTGCTATCGTTTCCTTCATTTCTTTTTCATTTATTTCTGACCTGATCTTTATGATTTCTTTCCCTCTGCTAACTTTGGGGTTTTTTTGTTCTTCTTTCTCTAATTGCTTTAGGTACAAGGTTAGGTTGTTTATTCGAGATGTTTACTGTTTCTTAAGGTAGGATTGAGTTGCTATAAACTCCCCTCTTAGAACTGCTTTTGCTGCATCCCATAGGTTTTGGGTCGTCGTGTCTCCATTGTTATTTATTTCTAGGTATTTTTTGATTTCCTCTGATTTCTTCAGTGATCACTTCGTTATTAAGTAGTGTATTGTTTAGCCTCCATGTGTTTGTAGTTTTTACAGATCTTTTCCTGTAATTGACATCTAGTCTCATAGTGTTGTGGTCGGAAAAGATACTTGATACAATTTCAATTTTCTTAAATTTACCGAGGCTTGATTTATGACCCAAGATATGATCTATCCTGGAGAATGTTTCATGAGCACTTGAGAAAAATGTGTATTCTGTTGTTTTTGGATGGAATGTCCTATAAATATCAATTAAGTCTATCTCATTTAATGTATCATTTAAAGCTTATTTATTTTCATTTTGGATGATCTGTCCATTGGTGAAAGTGGGGTGTTAAATTCCCCTACTATGAATGTGTTACTGTCGATTTCCCCTTTTATGGCTGTTAGTATTTGCCTTATGTATTGAGGTGCTCCTATGTTGAGTGCATAAATATTTACAATTGTTATATCTTCTTGGATCAATCCCTTGATCGTTATGTAGTGTCCTTCTTTGTCTCTTCTAATAGTCTTTATTTTAAAGTCTATTTTATCTGATATGAGAATTGCTACTGCAGCTTTCTTTTGGTTTCCATTTGCATGGAATATCTTTTTCCATCCCATCACTTTCAGTCTGTATGTGTCTCTAGGTCTCAAGTGGGTCTCTTGTAGACAGCATATATATGGGTCTTGTTTTTGTATCCATTCAGTCAATCTGTGTCTTTTGGTGGGAGCATTTAATCCATTTACATTTAAGGTAATTATCGATATGTATGTTCCTAGTCCCATTTTCTTAATTGTTTTGGGTTTGTTATTGTAGGTCTTTTCCTTCTCTTGTGTTTCTTGCCTAGAGAAGTTCCTTTAGCATTTGTTGTAAAGCTGGTTTGGTGGTGCTGAACTCTCTCAGCTTTTGCTTGTCTGTAAAGGTTTTAATTTCTCCATCAAATCTGAATGAGATCCTTGCTGGGTAGAGTAATCTTGGTTGTAGGTTTTTCTCCTTCATCACTTTAAATATGTCCTGCCAGTCCCTTCTGGCTTGCAGAGTTTCTGCTGAAAGATCAGCTGTTAACCTTATGGGGATTCCCTTGTGTGTTATTTGTCGTTTTTCCCTTGCTGCTTTTAATATGTTTTCTTTGTATTTAACTTTTGACAGTTTGATTAATATGTGTCTTGGCGTGTTTCTCCTTGGATTTATCCTGTATGGGACTCTGTGCTTCCTGGACTTGATTAACTATTTCCTTTCCCATATTAGGGAAGTTTTCAACTATAATCTCTTCAAATATTTTCTCAGTCCCTTTCTTTCTTTCTTCTTCTTCTGGAACCCTTATAATTTGAATGTTGGTGTGTTTAATGTTGTCCCAGAGGTCTCTGAGACTTTCCTCAGTTCTTTTCATTCCTTTTCTTTATTCTGCTCTGCAGTAGTTATTTCCACTATTTTATCTTCCAGGTCACTTATCCGTTCTTCTGCCTCAGTTATTCTGCTATTGATCCCATCTAGAGTATTTTTCATTTCATTTATTGTGTTGTTCATCATTGCTTGTTTCATCTTTAGTTCTTCTATGTCCTGTTAAATGTTTCTTGCATTGTCTCTATTCCGTTTCCAAGATTTTGGATCATCTTTACTATCACTATTCTGAATTCTTTTTCAGGTAGACTGCCTATTTCCTCTTCATTTGTTAGGTCTGTTGGGTTTTTATCTTGCTCCTTCATCTGCTGTGTGTTTCTCTGTCTTCTCATTTTGCTTATCTTACTGTGTTTGGGGTCTCCTTTTTGCAGGCTGCAGGTTCGTAGTTCCTGTTGTTTTTGGTGTCTGTCCCCAGTGGCTAAAGTTGGTTCAGTGGGTGTGTAGGCTTCCTGGTGGAAGGGACTGGTGCCTGTGTTCTGGTGGATGAGGCTGGATCTTGTCTTTCTGGTGGGCAGGTCCACGTCTGGTGGTGTCTTTTGGGGTGTCTGTGGACTTATTATGATTTTAGGCAGCCTCTCTGCTAATGGGTGGGGTTGTGTTCCTGTCTTGCTAGTTTTTTGGCATAGGGTGTCCAGCACTGTAGCTTGCTGGTCGTTGAGTGAAGCTGGGTCTTGGTGTTGAGATGGTGATCTCTGGGAGATATTCACCATTTGATATTATGTGGAGCTGGGAGGTCTCTTGTGGACCAGTGTCTTGAAGTTGGCTCTTCCACCTCAGAGGCACAGCACTGACTCCTGGCTGCAGCACCAAGAGCCTTTCATCCACACGGCTCAGAATAAAAGGGAGAAAAAGTAGAAAGAAAGAAAGAGGATAGAAGAAAATAAAATAAGATAATATAAAAAGTTATTAAAATAAAATATAATTACTAAGAAAAAAAATTTTTAAAGTAAAACACAACAACAAAAAAAACGGATGGATAGAACCCTTGGACAAATCGTGGAAGCAAAGCTATACAGACAAAATCTCACACAGAAGCATACACATACACACTCACAAAAAGAGGAAAAGGGGAAAAAATAATAAATCTTGCTCTCAAAGTCCACCTCCTCAATTTGGGATGATTCGTTGTCTATTCAGGTATTCCACAGATGCAGGGTACATCAAGTTGATTGTGGAGATTTAATCCGCTGCTCCTGAGGCTGCTGGGAGAGATTTCCCTTTCTCTTCTTTGTTCTCACAGCTCCCAGGGCTCAGTTTTGGATTTGGCCCCGCCTCTGCATGTAGGTCGCTGGAGGGCGTCTGTTCTTCGCTCAGACAAGACGGGGTTAAAGGAGCAGCTGATTCGGGGGCTCTGGCCCACTCAGGCCGGGGGGAGGGAGGGGTACGGAGTGCAGGGCGAGCCTACGGCGGCGGAGGCCAGCGTGACGTTGCACCAGCCTGAGGCGCGCCGTGCGTTCTCCCGGGGGAGTTGTCTCTGGATCCCGGGACCCTGGCAGTGGCGGGCTGCACAGGCTCTCCAGAAGGGAGGTGTGGAGAGTGACCTGTGCTCGCACACAGGCTTCTTGGTGGTGGCAGCAGCGGACTTAGTGTCTCATGCCCGTCTCTGGAGTCCGCACTGTTAGCCGCGGCTCACGCCCGTCTCTGGAGCTCCTTTAAGCAGCGCTCTTAATCCCCTCTCCTCGTGCACCAGGAAACAAAGAGGGAAGAAAAAGTCTCTTGCCTCTTCGGCAGGTCCAGACTTTTCCCGGACTCCCTCCCGGCTAGCCGTGGTGCACTAACCCCCTGCAGGCTGTGATCACGCTGCCAACCCCAGTCCTCTCCCTGTGCTCCCACAGAAGCCCGAGCCTCAGCTCCCAGCCCCGCCCGCCCCAGCGGGTGAGCAGACGAGGCTCTCGGGCTGGTGAGTGGGGCTGGTCGGCCCCGATCCTCTGTGCGGGAGTCTCTCTGCTTTGCCCTCCGCACCCCTGTGGCTGCGCTCTCCTCACAGCTCCGAAGCTTCCCCCCTCCGCCACCCGCAGTCTCTGCCCGTGAAGGGCCTTCCTAGTGTGTGGAAACCTTTCGTCCTTTACAGCTCCCTCCAACTGGTGCAGGTCCCGTCCCTATTCTTTTGTCTCTGTTTATTCTTTTTTCTTTTGCCCCTACCCAGGTACGTGGGGAGTTTCTTGCCTTTTGGGAGGTCTGAGGTCTTCTGCCAGCGTCCAGTAGGTGTTCTGTAGGAGTTGTTCCACGCGTAGATGTATTTCTGATATATCTGTGGGGAGGAAGGTGATCTCCGCGTCTTACTCTTCCGCCATCTTCCCCCTCTCTCTCCTGACTGCCTTTAGCATTGGGAATTAATGAAGTCTTAGTAGATCCGAACCTCACCTGAAGAGGTTATGGCCATCTTATTAGGCTTCTTGCCTTGATTCTTATAGAATGTAGAAAACTCCCCGAGGGTAGGAGAATGTTTCCTGTCTCTGGTTTAGCTCTGATGTTAGATGTGCTTGTGCAAATCATCTCCTAACTCAGATTTCAGCTAGTTTCTGAGGACCTGGAAATTGGGCTCACAAGCTGGGCAGTACTGATGAGAAAGCGGAGGGCAAGATCCCAGTCATTCTCCTTGCCAGCCATGGGAAAGCTGATGAGTGTGCGCTTGCCTTTGTCTACCTGGAGCCCTGGGATGTTTTCCTAAGATGCTTTGGAGAGGAGAGTGGGGCTGGCGGGAAAGGTTGTAACAGTGAATTATTTGATAAACTAATATCTCTGCTTACTTTCTGGAAAACTAAATCACGCTATGTTTTATCTCCATTGCTTTGCCAGAAATTCCTCATGACAGATTCTGATGCACCAGATTGAGCCATCTCGCTGAGCCGCACCTATTTGCAGAAGTCATTAGAAGCCATTGTTTAACCAGAGGCTTTTCTGTTCCTTCCTTGCAATTTTCAAGACCCTGCATTTGTACAGACCTGACTCGGCAACATTCTATTTTGGGAATTTGTTATCTCTTCTCAGATTCTGGACTGTGGTTCCCTAGTTTTCTGCTCTTTGTTCAGGAATGGCTATTGCATAGCTTTTGAGTCCAGGTCTGAAGTAGTCTTGCCACATCTTTGTACCAGGACTCTGCCCAGCTCCTGGGTACGGGAGTGACTCCTCCTGCCTGCCTCATGGACAAACTAACGTTTTCACCACTGTAAATTGTTACATTCCCCGGGAAAGTAGCCATTTGCCACAGTGGTAAAGCATTTCAGTAGAGCATACATGCCCCCATCTCTCTCTCTCTCTCTCCCTGCCCCCCCTACCTCCCTCTCTCCTCCCCTCCTTCCCTCTCCCTTTCTCCTTCCCTTCTTAAATGGGATCCTAGATGGAAAGCGCCCAGCATAGTGGCTGTCACAGAGCCCAGACCTCAATAAATATTATTGATTACTACTAATATTATAATTATCATGTTCAAAAGGAAACCGTAGCCCCCAGTCCCTTTGTGGTCATGCTCGAGAGTCAGAAAGCTCTCATAGCCTGGTGACCCATTCTGTTGTTTTTTTATACTCCATCCTTCATACACACACAGCATATTAAGAGTCTGTTCATTCTTGGGATGTGTGCGAAATTCCAATTCCTGTCAGGAGAATTTATGTGTGGTTTTAGAGGGGATAATCGACCAGTTAGTACGTGCACACTGATTTTATACACATACGCGTCGGCGTTTACAGCACACATTATAACATCTTCAGTCTCTGCCAAGAATGTGTATTTCTTAGCCCTGTGCATTTGCATATTATGGGTTCATAATTTCAAATAGCTGTAAAGATCTCTACAGGAAAATGTAGTCACTGTAGTCTGATGTTCTAAATCTCAATGCAGTAGTAGAACTGGGCTAATTTTTGCCTCTGCTAATGTACCAGCCCTGAAATTTTCACACACACACACACACACACACACACACACACACACCCCTCTGACTTTACTTCTAAGCAAGGATTTAATAGCTGGGAGCTGAGTTATGCTGCCTATTCCCTAGACTTCATTACCTTTCCAAAATATATCGTACACTTGGCACAATGTACTGTGGTCTTATTACAGATGATTAAAAAGAAAAGATTTGTCAAAATAAATGAACCCACTGTATCTGATCTTCCCCTGGTTTGGGTCCCTCGCTTTCCACCCCTCACCCCACCACGCAGCCTTAGTCATCTGCCGTGCTTCTCGCTTAGCTGTGCTCCCTGACACGGCAGAGAGCTCTTCACAAATTGCCCTTTCAAGCTAACATCACCAGATAATCCAGCCACCCACACCTCACCCTCTAATCAGTCATTAGAGAACCTGCCATTGGCAGCACTTGATTTGACCAAACAAAACAGAGCAGCGGGAACAAAAGAAACAGACGTTTTTAAGGTCTTGCAGGTACCAGACACCTGAATTTTAAAAACAGTCACGTGGAGATTTTCTTTTTGGAGTTCAGAAGAAAAAGGATGCCAAGTTGAAGTCTATTCTATCCCATTTCAGTGTAGGGAGAATTAAATAGCTGAGCCATAGGAGTCTTCCAATGTAGTGGTTGCAATGGAAATGCTGCAGAAGTTCACTGTCCCGGGGCTGACCTGGGCCACGGAATTGGCCAGGGCCGGGAAGGGGGTGCAGTGGCTTTCTTCACTGACTGGTCTGCTTTGCTCTTTTGTTGTTGAGTCAGAAAGTAAATGCTGCCCTGAAGATTGGGAACTGCATGCCCTTTGGAATATCTGGGAGGTTCCGGCTTCCTTGAGGCAGTGGGACATCATTTTCCGGCTGCTGAAGTGGCAGCTGTCTGTGACTCAGATGCTGAGGTTGCTGACCTCAGGGCGCTTATGATTACCTTGCTGCCTCTTGCGTTGTGCCCCTTGTGGCTTATTTTTACTTAGGAACATTTGCTTTATTCCTGTGTGTGTGTGTGTGTGTGTGTGTGTGTGTGTGTGTACGTACGTGTGTTCATCTTGAAATGTCCTGATTGAAACTTCCTTTAGTTTTCATTCGGAGCTTAATTGCAGAAGAATCAAATGAAAACTTTACATTATAAAAATTCTCTTTTTAAAATATTTTAAACAGCTTTATTGAGGTATAATTTATATGTCATAGAATTCACTTTGTTTTAGATTTACCATGCAATGATTAATTTTTAATGACATAACATACACATATATATATATGTATAGATATATATGTATTTCAGAGACTGCGGAAGGGGGAGTAAAAGAAGGAATCTTTTGTCCTCCACTTGCATTCTTTCCCTTCACCTTCCCTGCAGAAGGAGCCACGTGGGCAGGAAGTGTGGAGGGCAGAGGAGGCCTGCAGGGAGGGGAATACACTCTGGGCAGGTGCCTCCTGCTTCTGCTTGGTCCCACCCTGGCAGTTGGGGCTCTTCAGTGCTTGGACAACAACTGTTCCTCCCTGGTCATTAGCAGTTTGCAAATGCCAAGGTATTGTCACATCAGATGCATATTCGTTGGCACATTTGGCTAAAACCGTTTTCTGTTCTCACTCACAGACCGTGTTGCAGTGGATTTCAGAGGTCATCCAGGCCAGTTCCCCTGTATACACACAGCCCGGTATTGTCTCTGGGGCTCAAGTAAGTGGTCCAGGGACACTCACTGGTCAGCAGTAGAGCTGGGGCCAGATCCTGGTCTCCAAACTGTCCAGGACAGTGGCATGCCCTTCTTACTGCACTGCCCTGTCAGAATGGCCTAACGTGGGCATGGGAAGGTGGGCAGGAAGGCAATGTGGAAGTTACCAAAGACCCATTTATCTGCTTACAGACATCTCGTGTCCCAGCTCCCTAGCCCTGCTCCAGAGCTATCTTTTGCTGCTTTAGAGCATCTCAGTAAGGACTCTGCACTGTCCCAGTCTGATTTTTCAGCACTTCACATCATCTAACAACCCTGAAAGGAGCAGAGGTCAAGTGGAGAACCCTCTCCCTCAGACCTTTATTCCAGAAGCAGCAATTCTTTGATTATACCTGAGAAGTCCAAGCAAGAAATTAGGCAAAACAGAGAAACAGCAATAGCTTGTACTTGGACTTCTGTGTAGAAACCGCTGTTTTAAATCCTGGTTGCATTTTGTTGGCATGTATGTATTTGTGTGTGTGTGTGTGTGTGTGTGTGTGTGTGTGTGTGTGTGTTAAAAGAAAGTTCTGAGAAAATGATGTTTTGGGGGTAAAAAATCATTTCATCTTGAAGAATTCAAAGCTGTGAACAAAAAGTGAGTGAAGAAACCAATTGTATGTAGATGCAAGTAGTTATTAGATAACCAATGTGTGGTGGAAAGGGAAGATCTTATGCTTTGGAAGGCGAACAGTCCTTCCCTCTGATTCAAGGCACCATCACAGGGAATTCGCCCTGCTGGGATGCTTACTTAGAAGGCTTTTCTCTTTCAGCTTTTGCCAGCTGGTGTGGAGCCGAAAGCCAACTAGTGGGGCAGAAAGCCAAGCTTTCCCTTGTGCTGAGAGCCAGAGGGGGAGAAGTAGGTAGACAGCAAACCCAAATAGAGGAGCAAAGTCATGACAGTTAAACAGTGGCAGTTATAGCCGGACAGTTCAATGCTTGAGCCTGTAGCAACTAGTTGAGCCAAGAAGACAGGAGTATCCTAGAGCAGTGATTCTCTAAAGGGGGTCCCCGGACCAGCAACAGCAGCATCTCCTGGGAGCTTGTGAGAAATGCAGATTATCAGTCCCCACCCCACTGAGACCAACTGAATCAGAAATTCTACACGTGAGCCCAGTGTTCTGTAGTTTAACCAGCTTTCCTGGAGGTTCTGATGACCTCTGCAGTTTGAGAACCACAGCTGTAGAAAGAGTGAGCCAAGTTAAGCCATGATCGATCGATAGCAGCTGAGGGTCAGAGTACTGATTCTGCATTGTTTAGTGAAGGTCACAATTTGTTGTCATGTCTGGTTAATTTATCAATAATAAAGAGTTTTATGACCCCATAGAATATATAGTTGACTGAATTGCATGCCAAGGGTCCAGTGAACTGGACATTATACTTTGCCTTATAACATGTTAAGCCTAAAATATTTCCAATAAAACTTTATTACAGGTGCTTCAAAAACAACCCCCAAATCCAATGAACTTCACTCAGAAAGAGCATAAAAGAGATCTTGAGAATGAGATCGACTGGCTTTAACTCCTGGTTCTGCCACTTACCGGTGATGGGAAATAGAATGTTACTTACGATTTCTGAGCCTCTTTTATCTTGTTGAGTCAAATCAGGGTGAAAATTACCTACTTTATGGAGTTCTTGAGAGTAAAGGAGGCTGAGAGACACCAAGTAGGCAGAGTCTAGCTCAGCGCCTCTGCCACACAGAGGACTTCATTTCCTGGGCAGGTGCATTTTGAAGGCATTGCCATCACTTGGTGGCAGTCACCCAGATGACCGTGGCTTTGCTTCTTAGGAATTGAGCACTAGTATTGGAAGGGATTTGGGTGATACAGTCCACTCATTTCTTTTTATAGATGAGGAAATGGAAGCTTGGAGACTTTAAGCCACAAAGCTAGTTATTAGCAGAAGGAAGCCCGAAGCCCCTGTCTGCTGCAGCCCAGCTCAGTGGCGTTCTTGCCCAGGCCATTTGTCCTCACACGCTGACCCTGTATCACATGAAGGTGAGTGCAAGGGCCAGAGAAAGTGTCCTTGGTCAACTGCAAGGGCCTCCGGGCTGAGGAGAAGGAGCCTGGGGGCTGCCAGCTCGCAGTTGGGTTGCTCCTCTCACTTGCCTCTCAATGCTTCGGTTTTCCTGGCGTGGAGAGCACAGTATGGATGCAGAGCCATGGCCGGTGAGGGCCTCCATGCCTTGGAGATGGTGGACTGTGGGTCTTGTTCTATCCCTGGAGAAGTGGAGGCCCAGAAAGGGCAGGTCTCGGGGTGGGCTTGGAACTTACTCTGACTGTGAAGCTGTTGGAAGGTTTTAAGCAGGTGGGTGATATGCTGTGATTATAATTTTTAAACAAGCACCAGCAGTTATTGAAAATTGGCCTCTAAGTATTACTCTTGGACTGTGACTGGGCATGATAGTGGGAAGGGCTTTTACTTGGCATTTTATTTATTACTCTGGATTTTTTTGACCATGTCTTACTTTTATAATATGTGTATGCATTCAAAAAACTAACTTAAAAAATGAAGCTCTTTTCTAGACCAAGGGAAAATAAATTCTGTGGCAAATATGTAGTGCTTTGGAAAAAATGACTGAAATAAATTGCTTAGCCAAAGAAAAAGACACTATTTTTTGGTATGATTCCACTTCGACAAGAAAAATGTATTTATGTGTAGAAAAAGTCTGGAATAATGAATATTAAAATATTATTAAGATTAAAAATGTTTTTGTTTTAGCCTATCTGTGTTTTCTAATTTTTCTAGTATGAACATATATTACTTTTGTAGTTAGAAAAAAATGATTGATTTTAATGAAAACAACAAAGAGTGCTGGTGTCTTTGGTCAACCAGTGGACTTTCCTTTAGTAAGCATTCCCAGGGCAGCCCTGCCCTTCCTGTGGATGTCCATAGTTTCATGTGACGTCAGTGATGGGGTCTTTAAATACACCAGCAATGCTTTTCTGTTGGAAATCTTCTGACTCGAGCTCAGTAAGCGTAGGGCATCTTCCAATGTGGAGAAGGGATTCTAGAGAAACCTACATATAGAGAATTCAGAGAGCTTTTGCTCATTCATTTAGCGGTTCCTTCAGAAATGCGTGTCAAGTGCCTTCTGTGCGTCAGGCCCTGTGCTGGGCTCTGCAGATTCAGTAGCGCATGAAGGAACATGCTTACTTGCTTTCCCCCCAGCTCTCTCTTTTTCTGTATTGATCCAGTGCTTTGTTTTTTATCAGGAGAGCGTCTCCCTGCACATGAATGCAGCTCCGACAGGCCTCTTCAGGCTGGGGTTTTGCCCTGGGTGGTCTGGACGACAGGCTGTGAGGCCACCTGGGGGAATACCTGGCGGGGGGGGGGGGCAGTCCTGACATCACTACCATTTATTAATGTTTTCTCTGTGCTAAATGCTCACACGTATTTTCAATCTTTACAACAACCCTTTAGATGCAAGAAAACCAAGGGTCAGGGAAGTGAAGGGCCGGGAACTGCCTAATCAGGATTTGAATCCACACCTTTCCATCTGTCTCTTAGTCCCACTGTCTCCGCCCTGCTCTTTTATGACCTAATCTATAGAGGTGGTGCAGGCCCCCAGGCATTCACAAGGTCAACAGGCAGGCCTACCACACACACACACACACCACACACACCACACACACACACCACACACACACACACACACCACACACAAACACACACACACAGCACTGAACATCACTCTGTGAATACGTAAATGGCAAAATGCAGTTTTGCTACATGCTAAGTTAACCTGCTGCTTCTAGCCTTAAGCCTCCACATTAATTCAGACGGCAGGGCAATCATTTAGAAAGTGTGATGATTCAGACAGGGTTGGGCTGCAGTGTAACTTGGTCCAAATAAAGACTGGAGGCAGGGGAAGGCCAAATGAATCCTGTAAACAAGATGAGAGGGGACAGCATGTGAACTCTGGGAGAACATCATTTGTGAATACTGATGTGCTCTTCTAACAGTCCTTTTGTCCCTACTGGTTCTAGATCAGTTATACCAATTGCTTCCATGTGAGACGGGCCAAGTTGCCCAAATGTTTCTCTCTTCCAGCTCTGACTTCTACGATATTAGTATTTGTCAGTCTAAGTGAAATAAGATATTTAAAAATCAGTTTGCTAAAGCCAGCTTCTCTCAAGGATTTCCCAGTATAGAAGAAGGTAATACAAGCACTGCTATATTTTACAGACACTTAAAAAAAAACAGTTACTCAGCAACAGTTTGTTTTTTCTGTATCCTGACACACTGCTAGGTGGTGTGGGGAAGTCTGTGTGACAACATAAGACACAATACCTGATCTTAAGGAACACATTCCCTCAGCAGGGAGAAAACATGAATATCCATTGAAAGAAGATGAAAAAATACAGGACAGCATCAGAATTTGGTGGCAGACTATTTGGTACTGTAGACGGTCAGAGTGACAGCAGGGAGGGTGGGATAATGAGGGCAGCTTTGTGGTTGAGGTGAGTTTTGAAGTGTGGCTGGGATTTTGATTGGAAGGAGGAAAACAGTCTTATAAAACAAACATGCATAACTAATTAGACCGGTATTTACGGTGAAAACCAGGCTTTCTTTCTCTCTTTGTCAGTTGGTACTTGTGATATTACACTATCAGCTGGTTTGCCACTTCTGACAAGTTCCCTGCTTGTTTGTATCAAGGATATCGGGACCCAGGTCCATATCCTCTTCTTGGCCCTCCCCCTGCGGCCCATCTCACTGTTTGTTTCTCTGGCTTGAGGGAGGATAGAGGCAGAGACATGAAGGTCAGAACCATGTGTTTTGCAACCTTCTGAAATTCAGGGAAGAGATTTGCTGGAGGAGGCAGCTGGCCATAAAGTGATGCTACAGTCGACCTGAGAGTTTTCTGTGGATTTCAGGAGACCAAGTTTTCTGTAGTCTTCACTACAACTGCCTATTAGAAATAAAAACCCATTCATTTTGAGCATCCATTAAAATGGAGGCTGGCTTGGTGGGTGGATGAAATACGTTTCATATTGGTCTCCTTCTCTCTAGCCCAGCCAATGGGTATTCCCAGAATGCTGTTTGGTACACCTTATCCTTCTACCTGAAGACCTCCAGTGAATCCAGATTTCTGACTTCCAGATCCACTCTTGACTAGGCTCCCAGTCTCATTGTCTCTATGTCTTTGCATACACTGACCCCAGCTACTCTACTGTCCCTGACATGGCAGGGCGTTTCATGCCACCTCCTAGTTTTGCTCATTAGAGCCCCTCAACCTGGAATGTTCTTCACTTCTCCTCTATTAAAATCCAGCTCATCTTTTAAAATTTACCATACATGCCTCCCACTCCAAGAAGTCTTCCTGGATCATCCCATGGGAACTAATTGCTCCCACAGCACTGTGGGCTGAGAAGGGAGAAAGAGAATGGAGAAGCTGTGTGCTGGGCACCCAGGAGGGTTTGGAAGATTTGACAAGGAGATGCTCCAGAGAGGTGTGGGGGATTTGGGGAGGAGAGAAAGGGCACCTTGAGAAATGAGTCTGTGGGTTATCACTTGGTGTCCGATGTCATTCTTTGAGCTGAAGCAAGACAAGACTGGAATCTCCATTCAGTTACTCTAGGGTTGCTGGACTTTGCGTCTTTGACTAGAGACTGCGTGAGGTGGGGCGCCTGGATTTATTCAGGTTACCAGTTGCATTCTCCCAGCACATCTATATACAAGCTGTATCTCACCATCCTACACTTGAGGTTCTTTTGTGTATTTCCTGCTGTTCTCTGACCTGGGTTTTCCAGAAGAGCCCTGATTTGTGGTTTGGAAAATATGATGACTGTGGGTACACTCAGCCTCTTCAGCTTAGATTGCATTCCCCTCTTTGCCAGGCATCCATGCCCCTCTGTTTGCAGCACTGCACTGGCCAAGGTAAATACTTGTTGAACGGATGGGAGGAATAGGCTTTGAATCCAAGTTCACCTGGATGTTGGGTTGGTACATTTTCTTCCCCTGTGGACTCTCAGCATTTGCCCTCGGCCCTTCCCTCCATCTCTTCTTTCCACCTTTCAGTATCTAGCCTAGAAGATGCTTGCTATTGGTGGTGCTGGGGGCAGAGTTTCTTGATCAAGCACACCAGCCGTGATTGTCCTTGGGGTGAATGGAGAAGCCCTTCCATCAGAGGTCAGCCTGCAATGTGTTCACCAGAGAGCGCAACCTCTGCTTAGGGGACACCCCTACCTGATTTCATTAGACAGGGGCTGGGATGGCAGGAAAGATGGGTGGAGAGTCAGAAAAAAGTGGGGGTTAAGAGCCCTGTCTTCTAGTTCAAGCATTCTATGGTTCTGTGACTCAACCATAAGGGGTTAAAGAGAATGTACTTGTGGGAGCTGGGGGTGGGGGGAGGGGAGAACCTCCTTCTCATGGAATCAGGGCAGCTGAAAGGCCACTCTGAGGGAGCTTTGTAGAGACACATGTGGCCGTGTGTCTGCCGCACTGGCTGCCTGCAGCATAACCGTGTGGGCTGGAGAGGAGCGAGGAGCAAGCAGTGCTGTGCATGTTTGAAACCACAAATCACGACTCTGCAAATATCAAGGGTTTCCTGTGTATTTCTGAACTGCTGGCTGGAAGAGGTTAAAGGGACTTTTTGTGTGCTTCAGTTGCTTCTAGATGTACATCCATTTCTGCCCTTCTACCTTCCACTCCCAATGGTGAGTGCTTTGTGGGCAGGGCTGCCTTTGTGTAGGGCGTATTTTACCCCCTTTACAATAAATAGCACATGCATTTAGAATTGGAATGAGGATGATTTTGTCTGGGGCCTTCCACCCCCTCTGGCTGTACCCCCAAGGTAGGCTCTGTTATTGCTGAGCTGTGCAAACCCAGTCAGCCAGGATAGGAACTGAAACCCTGACTTTGGCCCCTCATCATGATGTTCTAATCCAGTGACCCCCCGTCGGCCTCAGAAGAGGTTATCAACTGCTTCCTAACTGCCGCACATGGCATTGTGAGAACTAGTAGGATCTACAAATGTCACAAAGACCTACAAAAATACTTGAGACCTGAAAAGAAAATGTTGATTGCAAGTTGAAAAGAGATCTGGCAACCCAAAAATAGTAAACATGGAATAAAATGTCTTCTAAATGTATATGAGGTCTGCTGCAACTCACCTCAACTGTGCGGTCATTATAGCAACCCCATTCAGCCAAGGATGTGCATGCATTTGATACGGTGGCTGGGATGAGGTTGTATCCGACACTGTGACTTATCATCCAATACTGCCTTCTGCCACATCTTCTCCAATTCCTTTCCCAGCTTCCTGACCACACCCTCTGGTTTCCAGCAGCTTCTCTTCTGGTGATGTGGTGACAGGATGCAGGGACGGTGCTCCTTTTCCTACTTTGTTAAAGACTCACCCAGTGGGTTTTCAACCCCCCTGTTCCCAGTGTGTGGGGGCTCCAGGGGCAGTCTGGCTGGTTCCAGTGCAGGTGATGTGTCTTTATTTTTTTTTAATAATTAAATTTATTTATTTATTTTTGGCTGCGTTGTGTCTTCGTTGCTGTGCGCGGGCTTTCTCTAGTGCGGCGAGTGGGGGCTACTCTTGGTTGTGGTGCATGGGCTTCTCACTGCAGTGGCTTCTCTTGTTGCGGATCACGGGCTCTAGGCACGTGGGCTCAGTAGTTGTGGCTCGTGGGCTCTAGAGCGCAGGCTCAGTAGCTGTGGCGCACGGGCTTAGTTGCTCCATGGCATGTGGGATCTTCCTGGACCAGGGCTTGAACCCGTGTCCCCTGCCTTGGCAGGTGGATTCTTAACCACTGTGCCACCAGGGGAGCCCTCTCCTAAATTACCGTACTTATGTCCATATTTCTAAATAACATGCATAAATGGCCACTTCTTGATTTTTCAGTTTTAGGCATTCTCTATTGGCTTCCTACTACTAGAAGGTGAAAATTTACCTCTTTTGCCACAGTTATCCTCCACCTGGGGCTACAATACGTAAATACATTCATCAATTGTATTATTGTTCCCAACTGAATTACTGCCCCCCTGTAAATGGATAATATGTCTATTCACATTGTCATGTGACAATCATACCTGTGGAAGGAATAATACAATTGACATTGAGCTTGGCTGTATGATTAGCTTGGTCAATGGAATGTGAGTGGAAGTGATGTATTCCACTTCTGATCAGAAGTTTAAGAGACACTGCATGGTCTGCGTGAGTTACTTTTTACCCTCTGCCAAGAAAATGGACATGTCCCCTTAAGGGGCTAATCCTTTAGCTTAGATCCTAGAATGAAGGAGACATACGGTGTAGTCATAGCTGACCCACAGCTATGCTACAATGTTACATGAGTGAGAACTTTTGTAAGCCATTGAGATTTATTTTATTACTGCAATATAACCTAGTAAAATCTGACACATCACCTCCCTGTCTTACCAACATATTTATGTAGAAATATTGTGTTTACATTGTTATGATTGTGTACATGCTCTTTCCAGGTGAACCATCTAGTATCTCTGTGATGCTGTTCCTTTCTTGAATGACTCTTTGTTTTCCCTAAAGTTGATCATTGTATTATTTATCATTTTCTTATGATTTCATGTTCTTATTACTAATTCAATCCCCTAATCCCTACCAATTGTTTAAATCTCTTCCCAAAATATTCAGATTTTATTTCATTCAGAAATCCCTCTTTGTATCTCTGAAGTGCTCCAATCTGGACTGATTGATCTCTATGCCTGGTTCATAGCTGTCATCTTCGGGTCACCTTGAGATTCCCTTTGACTTTCTCTTGTGTTGGATTTTCTCTTTCCCATATTCCATGGCTTCCTATTTCTTGGTTTACACCCCCGTATTGGCAGATCACATCTTCTAGTAGCTCCCTAAGAAGAGGTATGTGGGATATAAATTATTTGAAACTTTGTATGGCTGCAAGTATATTTATTCTATCATCATGCTTAATTACAGTTTGGCTGGGTATAGAATTCTAGTTTGGAAACCATTTTCCTTCAGAATTTTGAAGGCATTTTCCAATTTTCTTTTAGATTTCACTGTTATTATTGAGAAGTCTGAAACTACTCTGATACCTGATCCTCTACATGCCCTGCTTTTTCTTTCTGGAAGGTTGTAGGGGTTTTTAAAAATAAACTTCTAATTTTAGAACAGTTTTAGATTTACAGAATGACTGTGAAGATAGTACAGCAAATTCCTATATACTCCATACTTAGTTGTCCCTATTTTGAACATCTTATATTAGTATGGTACATTTTTCCCTATAAATTAACCAATATGGATATATTGTCAGTCACTAAATTCCATTCTTCATTCAGATTTCCTTAGTTTTCTCCTAAAGTCCCTTCCTGTTCCAGGATCCCATACATGATACCACACTGCATTTAGTTGTCATATCTACTTAGTTGCATTTCTGACAGTTTCTCAGACTTTCCTTGTTTTTGCTGACCTTGAGAGTTTTGAGGAGCACTGGTCATATATTTTTGTAGAATGTCCCTTAATTGGGATCCACCTGAAGTTTTTCTCATTATTAGACTGGGGTAATATGTCTTGGGGAAGAAGATCACAGAGGTAAGTGCCACTGTCATCACATTAAATTAACGCTACATACTATCAACATGACTTATTGTTGATATTAACTTTGGTCATCTGACTTGAGACAGTGTTTGTCAGGTTTCTACACTTTAAAGTAACTCTTGTTTTTTTCTTCCTTTCCATGATTTTCTCTTTGAAAGAAAGTCACTATGCACCCCCCACACTTAAGAAATGGGGAGTTACATTCATAAATTATTTGGAATTCTTCCACATAGGAGATTTGTCTGTTCTTTCCCATTGATTTACTTAACCAATTATTTAGTTATATTACTATGGACTCATTTTATACTTTGGGTTATGATCCAGTACTACTTTATTTATTTTGTTGCTTAAATTGTTCCAATTTTTGCCATTAGGAGCTCTTTCTGTTGGCTTCTGTATTCTTCTGACATACCCCCATCACTCTGTATGTGTGTGTGTGTGTGTGTGTGTGTGTGTGTGTGTGTGTGTGTGAGCACTTTTTTTACTCTCTGGCACTACAAGATGCTCCAGGCTCATTTTGTGTATTTTCTGCCCCAGTCGTAGAACCAGCCACTTCTCCAAGAAGACCTAACTCCTTTTATTGAAGAATAGTATTGGAAACCAAGATCTGGGCACTGGTGTGCTCATTACTCCTGGGGTGTCATTGCTTCTAATCCTTCTCAGATGACAGAGCAAGGGGATATATATATATATATATATATATATATATATATATATACTAAACTGAGTATATATACGTATCTGTAAATATTTCTATATTAGGTAAACATGAGTTCATACTCATGTCTCCAATACTAATCTATTATCACATGGATTATTCTAGCCTTTGCTTATTTGTGTTTGTCTATTCCAACAGTGAGAAACCTGGCTCCTGGGACTTCCTTGGTGGTCCAGTGGTTGGGACTTCACCTTCCAATGCAGGGGATGTGGGTTTGCTCCCTGGTTGGGAAGCTAGGATCCCACATGCCTCGTGGCCAAAAACCCAAAACATAAAACAGAAGCAATATTGTAATAAATTCAATAAAGACTCTAAGAAATGGTCCACTAAAAAATGGTCCATATAAAAAAAAAACTTAAAAAAACCCAGAAACCTGGCTCCCATCATATGTCATTCATTTAATATTTAGTTCCTTAATACATGTGTAATAATTTCAGAGTTGTCAATCTATATTCTTGTGGGAAATGACTTTATCAACTAGAGTATAGTTCTTATGTATAGTTCCTTTTTCTTTTAGTCTTAGGTACTCTAAGGTTCTTTGGTCAGCACCTTATTCCCACTCCCTTCAGTGAACTTGTATATATAATACTTTTAGATTTTAGTGTCATATTCTGAATTCCATCCTGGGCTATCTCCACCTCCTAAATGATTAAAACATTTTCTCATGTGTTAAGTTTTCCTCTTTGTGCTGTAAAGTTCTATGAGTTTTGACAAATGCTTGATGTCTTGTATTCACCGTTACAGTATCGTACAGAAAAGTTTCACCATCCTAAATATCTCCTGTGTGTCATCTGTTTCCCTCACTCTCCCCTGACCCCTTGGTAACCACTGATCTTTTACTGAGTCTGTAGTTTTGTCTTTTCCAGAATGTCTTATAATTGGAATCATACAATATGTAGCTTTTTCAAATTGGCTTCTTTCATTTAGCAATATACATTTAAGATTCATCCATATCTTCTTGAGGCTTGGTAGCTCATTTCTTATTGGTGCTGAATAATACCTCATTCTATGGATGTACTACAGCTTGTTTATCTGTTCACTTATTGAAAGACATCTTGGTTGTTTCCAGTTTTTGGCAATTTGAATAACGCTGCCATAAACATTCACATACAGGTTTTTTATGTGGGCAAAAGTTTTCAGATCAGTTGGGTATATACCTAGGAGCACTATGGTTTGATTGTATGGTAAGACTATGTTTAGTTTTGTTAAAAATTTGCCAGAATGTCTTCCAAAGTGACTATACTATCTTGTATTTTCTCCAGCAATGAATAAGAGTTCTTGTTGCTCCACACTCTTGACAGCAGTTGGTATTGTCAGTTTTGGGGTTTTAGCCGTTCTGTATTATGTAGTGATATTTCATTGTTGTTTCAATTTGCAACTTCCTAATCACAAATGCTGTTGAGCATCTTTTCATAAACTTATTTGCCCTCTGTATGTCTTCTTTGGTGAGGTATCTGTTCAGATCTTTTGTCCATTTTTTAACTGGCTTGTTTGTTTTCTTATTGTTCAGTTTTCAGAGTTTTTTGTATATTTTGGATACAAGTCCTTTCTCAGATATATGTTTTGCAGATATTTTCTCCCTTGTCTGAGGAGACAGTGGGAGAAAGACAAGCAATCTGGGGCTTTTCTTTCATAGATCAGAAGTTTCTATAAAGCCCAACTTAACAATTTTTCCTTTCAACTGTCTGTGTTTTTTAAAACTTTTGCTATTGGTGTCATATTTTAAAACTCATCAGCAAACCCAAGTTCATGGAGATTTTTTACTATGTTTTCAACAAGAAGTTTTATAGTTTCACACTTTAAATTTAAGTCTATGATCAATTTTGATTTTTTATGTGAGGTGTAAAGTCTATGTATAACGAATATATATATATATACATATATATATAATATATGTATACATATATACTTATATATATGTATACATATATATGTGTATATGTATATATATATATATGGTTGTAATCCAATTGTTATGGCATCATTTGTTGACAAGACTGCCCATTCTCGATTCAGTTGCCTTTGACATTCACAGAAAGATAGACAAAATGAAAAGGCAGAGGACTATGTACCAGATGAAGGAACAAGATAAAACACCAGGAAAACAACTAAATGAAGTGGAGATAGGACACCTTCCAGAAAAAGAATTCAGAATAATGATAGTGAAGGTGATCCAGGACCTTGGAAAAAGAATGGAGGCGAAGATTGAGAAAATGCAAGAAATGTTTAACAAAGACCTAGAAGAATTAAAGAACAAACAAACAGAGATGAACAATACAATAACTGAAATGAAAAATACACTAGAGGGAATCAATAGCAGAATACCTGAGGCAGAAGAATGGATAAGTGACCTAGAAGACAGGATGGCGGAAATCACTGCCACGGAACAGAATGAAGAAAAAAGAATGAAAAGAAATGAAGACAGCCTAAGAGACATCTGGGATAACATTAAACACACCAACATTCACATTATAGTGGTCCCAGAAGGAGAAGAGAGAGAGAAAGGACCCGAGAAAATATTTGAAGAGATTATAGTCAAAAACTTCCCGAACATGGGAAAGGACATAGCTACCCAAGTCCAGGAAGCACAGAGTCCCAGGCAGGATAAACCCAAGGGAAACATGCCGAGACACATAGTAATCAAATTGACAGAAATTAAAGACAAAGAAAAATTATTAAAAGCAACAAGGGAAAAATGACAAATAACATACAAGGGAACTCCCGTAAGGTTAACAGCTAATTTCTCAGCAGAAACTCTATAAGCCAGAAGGGAGTGGCATGATATATTTAAAGTGATGAAAGGGAAGAACCTACAACCAAGATTACTCTACCTGGCAAAGATCTCATTCAGATTTGATGGAGAAATCAAAACCTTTACAGACAAGCAAAAGCTAAGAGAATTCAGAACCACCAGATCAGCTCTACAACAGATGCTAAAGGAACTTCTTTAAGTGGGAAACACAAGAGAAGAAAAGGACCTACAAAAATAAACCCAAAACAATTAAGAAAATGGTAATAGGAACATACATATCAATAATTTATCTTAAATGTAAATGGATTAAATGCTCCAACCAAAAGACATAGACTGGCTGAATGGATACAAAAACAAGACCCATATATATGCTGTCTACAAGAGACCCACTTCAGACCTAGGGACACATTCAGACTGAAAGTGAGGGGATGGAAAAAGATATTCCATGCAAATGGAAATCAAAAGAAAGCTGGAGTAGCAATACTCATATCAGATAAAATAGACTTTAAAATAAAGACTGTTACAAGGGACAAGGAAGGACACTACATAATGATCAAGGGATCAATCCCAGAAGAAGATATAACAATTATAAATATATATGCACCCAACATAGGAGCACCTCAATACATAAGGCAAATGCTAACATCTATAAAAGAGGAAATCGACAGTAACACAATCATAGTGGGGCACTTTAACACTTCACTGACACCAGTGGACATATCATCCAGACAGAAAATTAATAAGGAAACACAAGCTTTAAATGACACAATAGATTTAATTGATGTTTATAAGACATTCCATCTGAAAACAGCAGATTACACTTTCTTCTCAAGTGCACATGGAACATTCTCCAGGGTAGATCACATCTTGGGTCACAAATCAAGCCTCAGTAAATTTAAGAAAATTGAAATCATAGCAAGCATCTTTTCTGACCACAACGCTATGAGATTAGAAAGCAATTACAGGGAAAAAAACGTAAAAAACACAAACACATGGAGGCTAAACAGTATGTTGCTAAATAACCAAGAGATCACTGAAGAAATCAAAGAGGAAATAAAAAAATACCTAGAGACAAAAGACAGTGAAAACACGATGATCCAAAACTTATGGGATGCAGCAAAAGCAGTTCTAAGAGGGAAGTTTATAGCAATACATTCCTACCTCAAGAAACAAGAAAAATCTCAAATAAACAATCTAGCCTTACACCTAAAGGAAGTAGAGAAAGAAGAACAAACAAAACCCAAAGTAAGTAGAAGGAAAGAAATCATAAAGATCGAACAGAAATAAATGAAATAGAAACAAAGGAAACAATAGCAAAGATCAATAAAACTAAAACCTCATTCTTTGGGAAGATAAAATTGATAAACCTTTAATAAGTTGCCTTTTTTCCTTTGTCAAAGATCAGTTAACTACATTTGTGTGGGCCTTTTTCTGGGCTGTCTGTTCTGTTTTATTCACCTATGTGTCTATTCTTTCACTGTTCTTTTCACATCCTGTCTTGATTACTGTAGCCTTATAGTAAAGTTGGAAATCAGGTATTGTGAGTCTTTCAATTTTGTTCTTCTTCTGTATTGTGTTGGTTACACTAGGTCTTTTGCTTTTCTGTATAAACTTTAGAATCAGTTCGTCAAGATCTCCAAAATAGCTTTCTGGAAGTTTTATTGAGATTGTGTTGAGTCTACAGTCGGGAAGGACTAACATTTTAACATTGAGTCTTCTGACCCAGGAACATGTTTTGTTCTTGTTTTTGTTTTTTGCCTCAGTATTCTGAGAGGTCATAATGATGTGTTTTGCCTTACAGTGGATCTATGTTTATCATTGTGCTCATATTTTTATCTAAGGGCCCACTTGGCTGGCCTTTTCAATCTATAACCTCTGGGGCCTTTAGTTCCAGGACATTTTCTTGATTTTGTAGATGATTTTCTTTTCTATGCCCTCCCCCCACACCCAGTTCCCTCTTTCTAAGCCTCTCATTTGGAGAGTAGACCTTCTGGACTGGATCTGTAGTTCTCTTAACTTTTCTCTTCTCTTTTCTATCTCTTTGTCTCTTTGCTTTACTTTCTGGGAGGTTTTCTTAAGTTTACCTTCCAGCCCTCTATTGATATTTCATTTGTTATATTTTTAATTTATAAGAATTTTTTTGTTGTTACTCCCTTTTTATAGCATCCTGTTCTATGATTGCAATATTGTCTCCCTGAAGAAATTATGATCTATTTTTTTCAAGTTTTTTTCTTCCTGCACAGTCTCTGTTTCTTCCAAGTTGGTTGTTTTGGTGTCTGTTATTCAGTTTTGGATCTTTCTTCAGTTATCTGGTTATTTTTGTTTATCTGCACCTATTTAAGAGTACCAGTGCAAGTGGGATTTGATGACCGTGGGCTTCACTGGAAGGTAATCTGTCTGGGCCTTTCTCTTGTGCAGTCTTAAATGTTATGAAGTCTTTATTTTTTTAATTGCAGTATAGTTGACATAAAATGTCATATTAATTTCAGTGTACCACATAGTGATTCATATTATACCTTATGAATACATTAGGAATCGATCACTACGATTAGTCTAGTAACTGTCACCACACAAAATTATTGCAATATTATTGACTATATTCCCTATGTGGTACATTACATTCCCGTGACTTATTATTTTATAACTGGAAGTCTGTACCTCTTAATCATCTTCACCTATTTCACCCAACCCTCACCCCCCTCTCTTCTGGTGACCACCAGTTTGTTCTCTGTATCTATGGGTCTATTTCTGTTTTGTTTGTTTGTTTTGCTTTTTTAGATTCCACATATAAGTGAGATCATATGTTATTTTTCTCTGTTTGACTTATTTCACTTAGCATGATACCGTTTATGTCCATCCATTTTGTCACAAATGGGAACATTTCATTCTATTTTATGGATGCGTCATATTCCAGTGTGTGTGTGTGTGTGTGTGTGTGTGTGTGTGTGTGTAATCATATCTTCTTTATCCATTCATCTGTTGATGGACTCTTAGGTTGTTCCCTATCTTGGCTGTTGTAAATAATGCTGCAGTGAGCCTTGGGGTGCATGTATCTTTTTGAATTCATGTTTTCATTTTCCTCAGATAAATACCCAGATGTGAAATTGCAGGATCATACAGTAGTTCTATCTTTAATTTTTTGAGGAACCTCCATGCTGTTTTGTATAGTGGCTGTACCAATTGATGTTCCCACCAACATTACACAAGGGTTCTCTTTTCTCCACATCCTTGGCAGCACTTATTGTCTTTTTGATGCTAGCCATTCTGACAGGTGTGAGGTGATATCTCATTGTGGTTTTGTTTTGCATTTCCCTGATGATTAGTGATGTTGAGCATCTTTTCATGTGTCTGTTGGCCATCTCTGTGTCTTTGGAGAAATGTCTATTGAGGTCCTCTGCCCATTTCTTAATCAGATTGTTTGTTTTTTTGATATTGAGTTGTGTGAGATGAAGTCTTTCTTAAATCATGAAGTCTTTCTTCACAGTCAAGTTGGGGTCCTCAGAGAAGGCTCATCTTGTCTCTTGCCTGGAGAGTAACATCCTGGGGTTGGTGCTCTGAGTACCCAGTGGAAGAGGAGTCTCGCCTCAGTAACCAGAATTCAGCTAGATGATCTTTAATCCCCCTGTTTTCAGCAAGGTAGGTCTCTCCTCAATTCCTCCTGGTGTCTCCCAGTCCAGAAAGCCTCTATTTATTTAACAATAAACCTCCCTCTTCTGCTGTGCTGGGCAAGGGGCTATTACTAGTCAGGGAAAGAACCTGGGACTCTAACTGCTTCCTAAACAGGTTGCCAACCAACCTTCCTTGTTTTATCCCTCCCTTCTTCTCTCTTGCTTTCAAGAGGGATTGGTACCACCAATTTCTGAGCTGTTAAGGGGTTTTGCAGTATAAATCGGGTTGGTTCTCAACTTCCCCCACTGCTGGCTTAGAATTCAGCTTTTAGGGGTTCCTGGGCCATTCACCACTTGTCCATCTGATTTCCAGCTTCAAAAATTCTGTTACTTTTATCTCCTCTCTGGTTCTTCCCATTTTTGTCTATTTATACTTACTTTTTAAAAAGCTGTCATTCCAGTAGGGTTTGGGGAGGAAGCAGAAGTAGATGCATATGTCTAACTAGCCGTATTTACCTGGTAAGGCTGACATTCAAGCCCAGCATCTGTTCTGATTTGGCTGGGATTGGACCTTAGCATTTGTTAAAGATTTTGAATATTACCCCTGTTCAGACATGATTTCTCCTATTCATCCTTTAGGATGAGTTCAGGTATTACCCTTGTGCACTGCTTTATTGTGTTCTTCCCTCCCCCCATCTCCCTCCCCCAACAAGAAGACTTGGCCATCTCTCCCCTTGAGATCACATAGACTTTGCATTCACCGCTCTCACTGCATATACTGATGATAATTTGTACAGTTGCCTCGCCCTCTTAGACCAGAAGCTTTGGCGGTGGGTGGCGGGCACCTCTTGTTTGTCTTTAGATCTCCACCACCGACCCAATGCTCAGACATTTGTAGACTTACTAAATGTTTGCTGCATGAATAAAAGCAAAACCAGGTGCTTTGTGGGATGATGCTTTGGGGGTAGGCTCGCCTGGAGGCATTCCCCCCATCCCCTGTCACCCGCATGCTGGGCTGGAGTGGGAACCCAGGTTGGGTCCCTGAGGGCTTGATCTCAGCCTTCATTCAGCCCCTGGATTCTTTCTAGGAGCTTTTTTCTCAGCACTGACCTTTTTCCTGAAGACTTTGTCTATGTGCCTAAGTTTGCGATTAGAAGTATTGAGAACGCAGTGGGGATGGGAGGTGTCGGTACATAACGATCTCTACCCTCTTCGGTGTTCCTGTGCACCAAAGACAGGGCCGTGCTGGGTGGGGGACTGGTGCAAAGCCACGGGGGAGGTGTCATCATTCTGTAATTGACACGCAGGGCAGCTCTCTTCCCTGAGGCAGGCCCAGAGCATTAGCAGAATGACAGCAGCATTTACAGAGCCCAGCCACCTTGCTGGACAGGTCTCACAGTGACACAAAGGCAGGGAGTGAAGCTGAGAGGGGTCTACACCCCAAACTGCAGATGTACTGAGTGACAGCCTCTGGGGCTGCAGGCCCTTGGCTCTATCCTCCTCTCCAGGCACCAGGCTGTTCTTCTGGCCCTAACAGGGCTGGGGGGATCCAGAATGTCACAGCTGACTGACAGCCCTGCTTCTAGCGATGGGGCCTGGCCTTGGGCTGATTTCAGGCAACCAGGGGCCTTTCCTCGGCCTCAGACATCGTGCCCCCAAATGGCAATTAACCAAGTGCAGCTGACTCACTTGGGACGCCAGAGTTTTGCAAATGAAATGACTTTTCAGTCACACCTGTGTCGTGTGACTGGCGAGGCCTGGGAAGCCCTTCCCTCCAAATCATCATCTGGTCATGTACTCTGGGGGTCTTTTGATGCCTAACTTAGAAGTGGGGAACCAAAAGATGATTTCTTTGGGTCAAGACATTTTCCTCTTTAAAATACAAGTAGCCTTAAGAAGAGCACATTGAACCAGTATTCATCACTGAAAACTTAATATGGATTAATTTAACGTACTCATTAAACTGCTAGAAGTACAAAGAGTTCTTATACTGCCTCTACTTCAGGGCTTCTCAAAGTGTGCTTCTTGGACCAGCAACGTCAACACCACCAGAGAACCCGTTAGAAATGCAGACTGTCCAGTCCCACCCCAGAACTGCAGAATCAGAAACTCTGGGGATAGGGCCCAGTCATCTGTGTTTTACAAACCCTCCAAGTGATTCTGATGCACACCTCAGTCAGAGAAACACTGCTCTTCAAGATTAGGAAACTTTAAGAAAAGTCCGAGAAGGTGAGGGACTTGCCTGGGGTCACAAAGCTAATTGATGGCAGAGCTGTCATTTTCAAATGACAACTGGTTGCCGGGATCTAGGGAGGAATTATTAACATTTATGGAAGCCTCTCTCCGTGCAAGTCTCATAGCAGGAGTGTTATCTCACTAAATCCTCACCAGGATCCTGAAAACCGTCCCCAGTTCGTAGGGAAAGAAGTCGCGGCTCAGTGTAGTTGAATAACATGCCCGGATAGGGACACGATTTCAATCCTGATGTCTCTCTCTGTTATTCTTTTGTCTTCTTTGGCAACTACATGTGTTGTGTGTGTGCATGTGCTCCCGAGTAGACCGTGGAGAGTTGCTATTCAGACCCTGCTGGTAGGGGTGGGGCACTCTAAGGGGTCCTGTTGGCATTCTGAGGGCACTCCCCTCTTGGGGGGTGCTTTCCCACTTACTTTCTTCCCAGCTTTGTTTCTGGTTGGGTCCTGACTCCAGTCTGGAGGGACAGAATGAGAGACACCCCCGCTGCCCCTGGCCTTTCTGTCCACCGTATTTCCAGCTTGGCCTGGGAATTGGATTTCCTAGTTGATCTCATGCTTCTAAGTGTCCTTGCTGTTCAAGGAAATCCAGAGCCTTACTGACTGTGGCCAGCACACCAGTCAGGAGCGACTTGGGGTGGGGGAAGGAGTTCCCTCACATCTGGGATGGGAAGCAGGGCTCCTTGGGAGCCCGAGGGCACAAAAGACTCTGAGTCGGGGGGTGGGAGGGGGAGCACAGGCAAAGCCAAACAGAAGAGGAAATTAAAGAGGCTCGAGTCTCCCGCCAGCTTCCTTTGCTGCATTTTTGGCAGGGATCGGCAAAGCTGGCCCGTCTGTAACTTTCCAGTCTGTCTGCTCATTGTCTCACTCAGAAATGCCAGATAAAAGAGACCATGGAATGAGGAGTGAGGAGCTCGGGTCCCACCCTCAGGATATTCCACCAACATCAACTCTCTTTCAGGCCAGCACCGTCTGTGCCATCTGCCGGGGTCTAGCCGTTTTCACATCTCTCGCCTCTGCGATGTGATGGGTGGGTTGGGAGGGGGTGCAGGGAAGACGTGTCTCCAGAGAACTCCTCACCACTGGCCGGTTATCTGTCGCGCTGCCTGTCTCGTGCCTGATGCCCTCCGTGAGCACCATTCCATTGAGTTTCCTGTGGTCTCATATTAAAGTAGAATGCCAGAGGAAGGATAACACCTAATACCTTGCTGGTGAATGACTCACCAGGTTCTAGTTAAATGGGTAGGGGGTTCAGGGGAAATGGGCCCGTTGCTCTGAGTGGAGGCTTCTGGGAAAGAGCGGGACTACAGCAAGAGCAGATAGGATGGCAGAGACATCGTAAGCTTGTGCTGGAAGGGACCCCAGAGATGCCAGAGAAGGGACTGCCTTGCCCAGGGACACTGAGCCAGTGGGGGACAGAGCCAGACAGACCTGGCCTGTTAGAACTCTTTCAAGAGCCCAGTGTAATTATGGGTCATCTTATCCCTCACCTCAAGCCTCCTCTTTTCGTGAAGAGGTCCTACAACTTGGTTGAATTTCTCCTTCAAGAAGAGGTGACTTTCTGCAGAAAGTTTAAAGGGGGCTCTATTTATGTGGTCCTTAAACATCTTCTGAAGGTCTCCTGGGCACAGATGCTAAGGCAGGCTCTGGGAAGACAAGGATGGGGAGAACACCCTCCTTTTTCTTGTGGAGCTCACAGTCGAGGGGGCAACGCACAAGGTAAAGCACAAGAGCTAAGATATAGTGTGAGCAAGGGCTCTCTGGGGGCTGGAGAGGGGGATGCCACTGGTCAGGAAGAAGCTGCCCCCAGCTCTTCTATGGAAAGTCAGGGTTGGGGATGCTTGAGCTGGAAACTGAAGAATGAGTTTGCTAAGCATATCGAGGAGGTGGGAGTGGGGGGAGGTATGGGCATTCCACATAGAGGAGACGTCTCAGGTGGGAGGGGGCGTAGCCCTTCCAGAACCTGTAAATATGGTTGAATCACGATTATTGAAAGAGTGTGTTTAGGGGAGGGCCAAGAGACAGTCCAGAATGGGGGGGCTGGGCCAGGCCATAAAAGCCGTTGAGTATGGCTACACTAAAGGGTTTGGACTTACCTCCTGAGGGCAGTGGGGAGCCACTGAAAAGTTTTATTAGTCAGTCAGTGCTAACTGTTCAATAAGCAACCCCTAACATGTTAATAGCTTAACCTCAAAGGTTCAATTCTACTCCAGTGAAGTCTGCTGAGACCTCCAGAGTCTGCAGCGGGAGGGGAGAGAAAGAGAGAGAAAGCATACCAGCTCTTAGCGCCCTCAGCCAGGAAGTGGCACATATAGTTCTCTTCGTAGTCTGTCGGCCAGAAACAGCCACATGGCCCCAGCCTACTCGCAAAGGAGGCTGGGAAGTGTCGGAAGGCACAGGCGTGCCTGGAGGGCACGAACAGCTGCCACAGGAGACTTTAGTCAGGAGAGTGCTGTGGTCTGATGTGTGATTTGGGATGTTCACTCTGGCAGCGGACTGAGGAGGGGGTTAAAGGGCTGCAAGCGTGGAGACAGAGGCCGGACAGGAGGCTCTACCAATTGTCTGGTGACAGAGCTCTCCCTGCTCCCCAGCTCTCTGCAGACTGCAGTGGGGTGAGCCTTCAGGGAAGGAAGGTGGGTGGAGACTGCCATGAGGGAGGCAGACGGCTCAGGGGCGATGGGAGGTCAGTGACGGGCCTGTTGACGGGTGTACTGGGCAGCCACACGTAGGGCTGCAGGGCTCGCAGTGGGCCTGACTGAGCTGGGGGTGTTATTGGCCTCTTCAGAGTTCAGGGCCTCCCTGAGCGTGAGCTGTGCTGAGGCGGGCCTCCTGCCTTTTACCCCGTGTTCTCGGTGCTCCGGAGGTCCTCACTTACCATTTGGAGCGAGTGAGCACGCGGTAAATGAAACCATGGGTGGAGTGAAGGGGCTTGGAGGAAGGCGGGAGCTGGATGGAAGCATCCCTGGGAAAGAGGAGCCTTGAATGGCCGGTCTTCCAAGGTAATAGCACTTCTCTAGTGTTCCTAAGCTTCATTGCCACCTGTTTGTAGCTCTGCGGAGTAATGCAGGCTGCCACTTCAGAAGGACTGTCAGGTACTTTCAGAGGAAGCATTTGCTCATGAACTTCTCATAGCTGTGCTCATTTTAACCCAGTGACTGGCTGTGTCCCCACTGCCATCTTCCACTGGTAATACCGTGGGGACGGCAGGCCTCCTGCCCAGCCTTCGCTCTCCCGGTTGCCCTGTCTGATGTCAGGCTCTCATGCCAACCTAAGGAACAGATGTCCCAAAGCTGGCAGCGGGGGGGGGAAGAGACCTGAGTTCTGGTTTAAACTAGGCTGCTAACTTTCTGGATGATCTTACGAAGTCATCCTGTATTTCTGGGCTTGAGTCTCTTCTGTTGGGTGGGTGTGGGGATTTTAAATGAGAGGTCTTCAAGCTCTGACATTTCTAGCTCCACAGGATGGACACTGAATATCCTAAGGGCCCAGCAATTTTCAGAACACTGCTTTTTCAGCTAGAGGCAGGAATACCGGGAGGCATATTGGGAGTTTCCAGAGGTGGTCTGGGCGTGGCAGAGCTCACCGGTTTTTCCTGGGGCTGCAGAAAATGGGGGGTGTGGGTCTCAAGTGTGGGCCTCTTCCTTCTCTTGCCTTTGGGAAATGAACCCCTTTGAGAAATGGGTGACAGCCACAGACCATCTCTCCAGAAAAGCATGTGGCATGCACAGAACCATGTACCAGATGCACACCCTCTTTTACGTTTAATTTCAGGGGCCCATGGCCTCCCTAGAATGCAGCTGGGCTATCTGCCTGCTTTTCTCTCCCTAGTGGGTTCTGGGTTCCTCTTACAAATCCAGTGCTTGCTCCTGGGCCAAGTTGTGGAAGAGCTTCAGGAGCCAAAGGAAAGTCCTCAGAGGTGTTCGCTTTGACCTCACAAGGGATTGGATGAGACCTCTCTAAAGAGAGGCAGAAAATCAGTGCAAATTTATATGGCGACAGCTGAAGGCACTTGGTAGGTGGGGTTTGTGTGTGCTTGTCTGAGAGAGAAAGTTGGGGGGCAATGTGGGTGTATTGGCACTCTTACCTTGATAACATGTCTTCTGGGAGGGATTCTCTACTTCTTTGTAATTAAGCTTTTTATTTTGAGATAATTAGAGATTCTCATGCAGTTATAAAAAATAATACAGAGGAATCGCTTGTACCCTTAACCTAGTTTTCCCCTTTGGCAATATCTTGCAAAATTATAATACAGTATCACAGTTAGGATATTGATATTGGTACAGTCAAGATGCAGAATATTTCCAACACTGCATGGATCTCTCCTGTAGCCCTTCTACAGCCATGGCCACTTCCCTTCTCTGCTCTCATTCTCTACTTAACCTCTGAAAACTAATAATCTGTTCTTCATTTCCATAATTTTATCATTTCAAGACTGTTATATAAATGCAATAATACAGTATATGTGTAACTTTCTGGGATTGGCTTTTTTCACTCAGTGTAATTCCCTGGAGATTCATCCAGGTTGATACATTTACCAGTAGTTTGTTCCCTTTTATTGCTGAGTAGTGTTCCACAGTATGGATGGACCACAGTTAGTTGAACCATTTATGCATTCAAGGGCATCTGGATTCCTCTTTGACTCATTGATTATTTAGAAGTATGTTGATTTGTTTCCGAGTGTTTAGAGGTTTTCCTGTTATCTTGCTGTTATTGATTTCTAGTTTGATTCCTTTGAGGTCAGAGAACACACTCTATATGAAATAGAGAATGAATTCCGTATGAAAATTCAGTTCTTTTGAATTCACTGAGATTTGTTTTATGGCCCAGTCTATCTTGGCATGTGTTCTGTGGGCACTTGAGAAGAATGTACATTCTGCTGTTGTTGGGTGGAGTGTTTTGTAAATGTTGATTAGATTCTGTTGGCTGATGGTGTTGTTGAGTTATTCTGTATCCTTGCTGATTGCCTAGTTATTTTATTAATTTTGAGAGAGGAGTGTTGAAGTCTGCAAATATAATTGTGAATTTATGTATTTTTCTTTTCAGTTCTATCAGGTTTCACGTCACATATTTTGTATCTCTGTTGTTTGGTGCATGTGAATTTAGGATTTCTTGGGGGATTAATCCTTCATCATTATATAATATTCCTCTCTGTGCTCACTTCAGCGGCACATATACTAAAATTGGAACAATACAGAGAAGATTAGCATGGCCCCTGTGCAAGGACGACGCACAAATTCATGAAGCGTTCCGTATTTTTGTTAAAATGGTTGTGGTCATTGTATCTATCTCGAATAGTGTCAACAATAAAAATAAAATTAAAAAAATATTCCTCTCTGACTGGTAATTTTTTCCCCCTGAAGTCTAATTTATCTCATATTGATATAACCATTTTTGCTTTCTTGTGATTAATGTTTACATGATATATATATTTTCGTCTTTTACATTCAACCTGCCTATATCATTTTACTTGAAATGAATTTCTTATTAACAGAATAGTGGGTCATGTTTCTAAATGATATTTTTATTTATTTATTTATTTATTTATAGATAAATAACAAGGATTTACTGTGTAGTACAGAGAACTATATTCAATATCCGGTAATAATCTATAATGGAAAAGAATCTGAAAAAAAAATATGTTTAACTGAACCATGTTGCTGTACACCTGAAACTAAGACGATATTGTAAATCAACTATACTTCAATTTAAAAAAATAAAGAAAGAGAAAATCATCACCAAAAACCAGAAAGTCAGTCTTAATCATGTGCATTTCTAACTTATGTGGACTGACCAGATCAAAGACAATTTAGAATATCAATGGCCATTACAGGGAACATTTGAAATCCCCAAACTTAATTTCCTTAAAACTGAATTGGGCTACAATAGCTCAAAAACTTCCAGAAAAGAGTTCAATACTTATTTCTGTTGGTAGTTTGAGGCTTCCCTATGTTATCAGGAGTCTAAAATTGCCTCACTGAAAAATAAGATTTTAAGATTAATGGGGCAAACAAATTATTAAAGAAAGATAAAATGGCTCCCAAAGCCTTAGGCCCTTCTTCTTGGCTTCTTTGTCTCAGATTCCTCTTTGGCACCATCTTGTCTCTCTCTTTGGCTCCTCATGTCCAGACTCCACCTCCATCACCATCATCCTTATTCCCTTCTACACTTCCTATGCCTCTTCTATACCCTCAATTCTCCCATATTAACTTTCTCGCCGAACTTTCCCTTTTCTCTAAAACCCTCCCCACTCTTTTCCTCTGAACTTGTCAGAAGCTTTCCTTTCAAAATTGAGCCTTCTGAGGGTCCAGAGGATAAACTTTTAATTCCTTGGACCAAAGGTGAACAGTGAGCCATTGTTAAAGATTTTTTCAAAGTAACTAAAGTTTCTCACAAATTTGCTGAGGAATTCAAACTTATCAACCTGGTTTCTCTGACTTATATCAGCTAGTTCATATACTTGTCAGGGAATGCCAGGCCCAGCATTGGGTGAAAAACACAAATTGGGAAAATACTGAAAGGTCTCTAGCATTGTAAAGGGGAGACCAACCTGCTAATTTATCATATGATCAGGCTTGGGCAATAGCCAAGTGACTTCATCAAGCATAAATTGATATTTTTAGATTATTCACATTTAATGTAATTATTGATATTTAAGGGCCTCAGTATGCAATTTTATTTTTATATTTTCTGTTTGTTGTCTCTTTCATTTCTGTTTTCTTTTTCCTGTTTTCTTGTGTGCCACCTAAACATTTTAAAGAATTCCACTTTGACTTATCTATGGTATTTTTCAGTTTATATTTTTCGTATATCTTTTTAGTGATGTGTACATTATGTGTACATGACTTAACACAGTCTACTGGTGTCATCATTTTACCAATTCAGGTGAAATATAGAAACCTTACCTCCTTTTATGTCTTTTTACCCTTTATAATTTACATTATAATGTAATTGTCTTAAATATTTCCTCTACATTTAAAACCACATCAGACAGTGTTACAATTTTTGCTTCAACTGTCAAATATCATTTAGAAATTTAAGAGGAGAAATAAGTCAGTTGTATTTACCTACACTTTTGCTTAAGTGTATTTCTTCCTTCCTGATGTTCCAAGGTTTCTTCAGTTGTTTCTTTTCTTTTCTTTTTTTTCCTAAAGAACTTCTTTTAGCCACTCTTGGGGGTAGGTCTGTTGGCAACAAATTCTCTTAGTTTTCCTTCATCTGAGAATGACTTGATTTCCCCTTCATCCCTGAAGGATATTTTCACCGGATACAGTATAAGATTCTCGGTTGATAGTTCTTTTCACACGTGAAAAATGTTGTGCTACATCTTTTTGGTCTCCATGGTTTCTGATGAGAAATCTGCTGTTGTTCTAATTGTTTTTCCCATATCGGTAGGTGTCATTTCTCTAGAACTGTTTTCAAGATTTTTTTCTATGTCTTTAGTTCTTGACTATGATGTGTCTTGTGGATTTCTTTCAGTTTATTTTGTTTAAGATTCTCTCATCTTGAATCTGTAGGTTTGTGTCTTTTTCCAAATTTGAGAGGTTTTCAACTATTGAGCACTTTTTCAGTCCACCCTTTTTCTCCTCTCCTTTGAGACTCCAGTGACAAGAATGTGAGACTTTTTGTTGTATTACTATAGGTCCCTGAGGCTTTGTTTGTTTCAGTCTATTTTCTCTCTTTCTCAGTTTGGATAATTTTTATTGCTCTGTATTGCAGTTCATTGATTCTTTCCTCTGTTCTCTCCATTCTGCTGTTGAACCCATCCATTGAATTTGGTATTTCAGTTAATATGTTTTTCATTTCTAAAGTGTCCATTGGTTCTTCTTTATAGCTTATATTTCCGTTTTAGACTTTGCATTGGTTTCAAACATGTTCATAGTTGCTTGTTGAAACATTTTTATGATGGTTGCTTTAATATCTCTGTCAGATAATTCTAACATCTCTGTCATCTTGGAGTTGGCATTTACTGACTATTTTTTTTTTCATTCAGTTTAAGGTTTTCCTGGTTCTTTAAGATAAGTGATTTTTTTATTGAAACGTGGACATTTTGGGTAATATGTTTTGAGACTCTAGATCTTACTTAAAACTTCCACTTTGCCTGGCTTTTTTTTTCAACATGCTCCAGAGGGGAGTCTGGGGGCACTGCTTTATTACTGCCAGGTGGGGTTGAAGTCCAGTTGTCCCACTCGGCCTCTACAAATTCCTTTCTGGTTAGGAGGGGTTGGAATGCCTAGTTACTGGTCCCCTTGTGACCTCCACTGACACCACAGGGGTTGAGGGTGGCCTCTTTACTGCTGAGCAGTAGTAAAAACCCTGACTCTCCACTAGGCCTCCTCTAACACCACTCTAGTGGGGAGGGGTTAGGGTGACTCATTACTGCTGGGTGGGAGTGGGAGTCAAGGCTGCACTGGGCCTTTGCTAGCATGGATGGGAGTGGGACCACAGTTTTTTTTTTTTTTTTGGCAGTGTTTGACTGGATTAGAGCAGTCATTGTATAGAAGTTTGTCTTTCTAGGCTTCCCCTCTCCTAGTCTTTTGGCTAGAAAGAACAGGCTTTTGTTGGGGAATTTTTTGTCTGTACCTATTGATATTTTCAGGTTGCCATCTTCTTCAGCTCCAAATCTGGGATATATGAGGCCAAAAGAAAACCCACCATCCAGAAACTTCACCATCGTATCTTCCTCAGGTCCCAAGGTCCCTAGCTAGTTGCTTTTCTTTACCTTTCAGATTCACATGATGTTTGTTTTATGTATAATATCCAGGGTTTTTAGTTGTACTTAGGGGGAGGCATAGGGCAAAGTGTGTCTATTCCATCTTCCCAGAAGTGGAAATCCTCTCTACTTCTTTTTCTTTACTACTTTTTAGCAATATTGAGACTGTAGTACATGTATTTGGGAAAGTTTTAAACAGTACAAAAGAGATACATGAAAATTTCCCTTTCAGGTCCTGTGTTCTGCAGTGGCCACGTGGTTCTTCTGCCAGTGGCAGTCACTGTTACCAGTGCTTGTGCGTCCTTTTCAAGAGAGTCTGTGTGTGTGTGTGTGTGTGTGTGTGTGAGAGAGAGAGAGAGAGAGAGACTTTCTATACTTGGTAGTGGCACCAACTTAAACTCCATTAACCATGGATGAGAGCAGTTATACACACTGGTTCAGCAGCATTGTGTATATTTAAGCATATTTGCCAACCTAATATATGAAAAACTGGATTGTATTATAGTTTTAATTTGCATTTCCTGCCATGTGTGAGGTTGAGCATCATTTCTGATGTATAAAATCCATTTGTGTTTCCTGCTTTGTGGTCTGACAATTTAATTTCTTCTCTATTGTACATTTCTCTATTGGGTTGTTGGCATTTCTTATAGACTTGCACAGGTATGCACGTGCACATTATTTATGTAGCAAGGAAATGTGCCCTATGCCTGTCATATATGTCGCCAATATTTTGTTCCTATTTTTTCCGTTTTCTTTTGACTGTTGTATTTTATGGTAATCGATATTTAAAAAATTTTGAACTCACATGTAGCCTTTTTAAAAATGACATCTGAATTTGGGTCATGTTTTGAAAGTTCTTCCTAGTTCAAGATTATTACAAATATTCTCCCACATTTTTCTTCTAGATCTTTTCACAGTTGCATCTTTTGTTTAGGTCTTCGGTACATGTGATCCAAAATTTTTTTAGATCATTCCTGAATCGCCTCAACACAATCACTTGAAAGGTCTGTCTTGTCCCCAGTGGTTTGAAATGCCACCTTGATTGATTGTGGGTCTTCTCTGTGTAGGTGCTTATCTGCTTTGTCAGCAAATTACCAATGGCAGCTGGTGGCCTGGGGAGGCTGTGCTGAGGTGATCTCGGAGCCATCTACAAGGAAAGAAGCACTTTTGGCGAGGGATAAGGAGCAAGGGTGGCTGATTCTCCCCACCTTGGACTGCTCTGTTTTGGTCTCATGAAAATGGGCTGAGCCTGTTTCAGGGACGTTTTCCAACCATCTTGCCCCCTGATGGTAAGAGGCCCCTCTGTCTGCTCCTCTTGTAAATCACAGGTCCTGCTCTTTTCTTAAATAGCTCCTACATCCACCCCTCATCCCTATTCCCCTCTTCTGTCCTTGACACCTCTTCACTTCAGGCCTTTACTATTATGGCCTAGTTTTTGAGTACCCTCCTAAGTGTTTGTTTTAGTTATCTCTTGCTACCAAGCAAATCAACACAAATTTAGTTGCTTGAAACAACACACCTTTATTATCTCATAGACTTATTATTGCTGTGGACCACGAGTCCTGGCACATCTTAGCTAAGTCCTGGCCTTCAGGGCTCTCATGAAGCTACAGTCAAGCTGTCATCCAGGGCTGGGTTCTCATCAGGAGGCTCAAGTGGGGAAGGATCCATTTCCTTTTTCATGTGGTTGTTGTGGCTGTGGGATTCATGGAAGCTTGCTTCATCAAAGCCAGAAAGGGAGAAAGAGTGTCTCTAGTGCCCAGCTACTAGCAAAATAGAGCAAAATAATGTAACGTGATTGCAAGAATGACATCCCATCATCTTTGCCATATTGTACTGGTTAGAAGTCATACCACATTCAAAGGTATGATCACCTGGAGGCAGGTCTCGTGGGATGCCCTTGGACTCTGTCCTCCACATGGGTTGTTTTCTACTCTAGTCCACACTTCACTGTGGAGCCACATTAATTTTCTTAAAGCACATCCCTGACCTTACTAGTCTTCTACTCAAAAATCTGCATTAGTTAAATTTCATATAAAATGTTCTTATATTAGCATTTAAGGCTTTCTCCAGGAGCTGCCTGGCCGTTATCTGTCAAAATTGCCAGTGCACAAAGCCTTTGACCCAGACTATATCCCAGATCTCGACTCCCACATGAGTGAAATAATGAATGCACAAATGTAAGCACTGCAGAATCATTTGAAATAACCGAAGATTGGAAACAACCCAAGTGGGAGGGGCTGGTTGAATACATTACTGTACATCCAATCAGTGGAATACTACACAGCCACAAGATGGACGAGGCAGCTCTTTATAAATTCATGTAGAGTGATCTACACCAGTGATTCTCAGAGTGTGGTTCCTTGACCAGCAGTATCACCTGAGAACTTGTTGGAAAGAAACAAAGAACTACAAAAACAACCCCCAAATAATTTACAAAATGTCAATAAGCATACACATGTCAACAGTTACTTTAAATGTAAATTGAGTAAATGCCCCAATCAAAAAACGGAGCGGCTGAATGGATACAAAAACAAGACCCCGGGCTTCCCTGGTGGCACAGTGGTTGAGAGGTCGCCTGCCGATGCAGGGGACACGGGTTTGTGCCCCGGTCTGGGAAGATCCCACATGCCACGGAGCGGCTGGGCACGTGAGCCATGGCTGCTGAGCCTGTGCGTCTGGAACCTGTGCTCCGCAATGGGAGAGGTCACAACGGTGAGAGGCCCGCGTACCGCAAAACAAACAAACAAACAAACAAACAAAAAACAAGACCCCTAGATATGCTGGGAAAGTGACTTTTCACTGTATATCCTTTTGTACGTTTTGAATTTGGACCATTTAATGTATTACTTACGTAAAATATTAAAATACAAAAGCCCCATCCGTCAGACATCATTAGCTTTCTCTCTCATCTCTCACGTGGCCTGTTCACACCAGTCAGACTTGCCTCTTCACTATCCCTTGGGTGAGGGTCGCATTTCCTGGCCATGGGCCATCGCTTACGTCCGTGCCCCCAACTGGAATTCCCTTTACTCTTCTCTGTATAATTAAAGCCAACTCAAAGGTCAGGCCCAGATGCCGCCTTCTTTGGGGATTTGCCTGACCCCCGCCCTGCAGGCAGAATTAACTGGAACTTCTCCTCGGCTTCTCCAGCCTGTGCCTTTCTTCTGCCCACTGCCTGGCTGTCTTCTTTAATAGATTGGCGGCTCTCTGCAGACAGGGACTCAGCCTCACACATCATTGTGACCTCAGCGCCCAGCATAGCCTGCAAGTTGATACCTAAGAATCTTTTAGTGAATAACTGAGTGAGCAAGTGAATGATGGACACAGAGATGGGGACATAGGGACACAGGGTGGGCTGGACAGTGAACAGACCTAAGAGTGCGAATTGTCAGAGAGGAGAAGAATGAATCTGGGCAGGAAAGTTGGGGAGAGGTTGCGGGGAGAATCTGCTGGTGGCTGGGCTTTCTACCGGCTTAGGTTGGGGGCTGAGCCATCATCAGTGCCCTGGGGGGTGGGGTGGGGAGGGCACCTTGACCTGGGGGCCCATGGGATTCATTTCATTTCATTGGAGGGGGGAGTTCTTTTAAAAATGTAGATGAGCTTTGGAGGGGCAGTGATTGAGGGGTAGAATTTGTGCCTTAAAAAGACCTCACACAGACTGGCAGAAGGGCAGGCTGCCCTCCCAAGGGGATTATTTTGAGTACAGCCAAGTCGAGGTGAAGTTATTTTTTAATATTAAAAAGAATATGCCCCCCCATGGCCACTCTGTCCCTAACCTCCCTCCATCTCGAGAAAGCATCTGACATTTCCTGCACATTTTAACTTTCTAACCAAATAATGAAATAATCATATTGGCTCCTCAGTCACAGGATTCATTTTCTCTCATTCCTGGGCTTCAAAATTCATCTCCTATTTTAATCTGTTTTGAGCTCTTTTCAATTGCCTTGGAGATAGAGCCAAAGGTTCCCTGAACTCCTATTGCCTGCCGTTGTTTGGTTTTGCTTCCTGTGGGGTATTCTCTTTAATAACACGGTCTGTCCTGTAGCAGCGGCAGGAATTCTAGGGGGGTCGGGGCTGGGCCTCACACTTTGTGGCTCCCTGATAGTATATTAATGCCCACATTCCGACTCTGGGCATTCTCAGTTGCTGCCTTCCTCTTGAATGGTACCCGCCCTTCTCAATTGTGTTAATGTTTAAAAGCCCAGCCTCCCGTAGAAATTCTCTCTCCACTACTCTAGGCCACATGATCCTTCCCTCCTCTGAGCATCAAGTAAACACACAAAACACAACGGCAATAACGACCAGCATTTCGGAGCCTAAATATCTTTCAGGCACATTCTGAGCACTGTTACGGATTAATTCATTTGATTCCACACTCTCCTCTAAGGTAGTATTAGTTTTAGTGTCCCCATTATTTTGATGAGTAGACTGAGGTAAAGAGAGAGTCCATAACTTGTCCAAGCGCTGCAACACACCTAAGGTCAGTTTCATCCAGTTGAACTCTTGGTTTTCCTGTTTCATGTGTGCACGTCATAGCCTCCCAACCAGACAGCAGGCCCTCAGGGTGGGCGCTGCACCCTTCTAGGTGCTGTGCGAGGTGGTGTCATTGTAAATACTTGTTGGTTGTTTGAGCTCCTTGTCTCATGAAAGACCAGAGAGGGCGCTGGTTTGGAGCAGGAGGCAGGGGGCCGTCTGTACATTTCTTAGAGCCATTTGGGGTGGTGGGTGGAGTTGCTTGAGAACTTACCCGCGCTTCTTGTTTGGGGTAGGGAGTGGCACAAGGACATGGTGTGGCGCAGGTGACAAGGCTTCTCCTTGGGGGCATGAAACCATGTGTGCTGTAGGATTGTTGGAGAGAGTGGGGTGCCCATCAAGGAGCACCCTGTGACTCTGGGGAGAGATGAGCTCACTGCCAAGCGTCCCCCTTATGCAAATGAGAAGGGCCCCTATGTGGAAAGTCCTTGACAGTGGGGAGGGACCAGAGTCAGCTCTCTGTCCCAGGGGTTCCTCTCTGCCGCTGGGGTCTGGTCCTTCAGTTGGGTTGTCTTTGTTCCATAAAGATGACAACCCAGGCAGGCATTTCACCTCTTCGAGTCTCAATGATCTCATCTGTAAAAGGGGGAGAAATACCCAAACCTGCCTTCCTTGTGGCAGAGCATTGGGAAGGGCAATTGAGAGTGTACACATCAGGAACAAAAGCTTCATGGCAGGTAGGACTGGAATTACATCACTGGAGACAATTTCTCTCTGGGTCTCTCTTCCTGACATACTGTCTGATGGACCTGTATGTTTGTCCAGACTTGTTGAATCTGTGTAGCTTTGGCTTCTCCCTTTCTGTCCCTGGCACCTCTCATGAGCCCTTCTGGGGCTGTCTCTTCCTCCACATCAGGGTTCTGAGTCCTCGCTGTGCAGTTGAATCCCCTGGATGCTTCTGATGCCCGAGCCTTACCCCCAGAGGTTCTGACCCCATGGTCTTGGGTGCGTCCTGGGCTTGGTATTTCTTAAAGGCTTCCCAAAGATTCCAGTGTGCCCCTGCATTGAGACCTGTGCTCCACCGCGTGCTGAGACACAGGGCATGAATGGAGAGAAGAGAGAGGAGAGAGAGTCCATCAGAATCTCAATGTTCCTAGTAAAAATTTTTGAAAATCATGTTTGTTAGATGCTATGTTTTAGGCCTGATACTGAATGTATTTTGCAAGGTCAAATAAAATTGAGTACATTAAATTTTTATATTTAGCAAAAGGCTGTACAGGTGAGTTAGCATGAATCCCCTCTGGGATCTGAGGGTTGAGACGCTGGAGGAGCTGGGAAGCAGGGGGCAGCAGCAGACCTGGAGCCGGGAAGCCTGGTTACCAAGGCTGACTCCATCACTCACTTGCGAATATTCACACCTATCTCACAGAGTCATTGTGAGGGGCAATGAGGTCATTCATGAAAACTTTTTGAGAAACCAAGATTTCTGTAGAAATAAAAGTATTGCATAAAAGCAGTTGTGTTCTGTATTCTGTCGACTGTGACTCTCTGGACATCATTCCTTAGGAGTTCTGCCTGACACGGGGAGACCAGATGTCCCAAATTCCTGGTCTCCCGCGCAGGTTTACTCCACCATGTGCATTCCAGACCTCATCCACTCCTGGCACCACTGGCCAGCCCTTCCCCTCCCCAGCTCCCGTCTTCAAATTCCATCGCCCTCCACTGGCTTCTTCCCCTCAGGACAGAAACATATCCCTCTCTCCCACAGTAAAGAGAAAATACACCTGTGACCCTTGGGCCCCCTCTTCCTTCCACCTTTGCCTTACAACTAGGTTTCTGGGACATGTAACTCATGTGGAGACTCCCCTTTCCTCACTCCCTTCTCCTTCTGTTCTGGCATTTCCCATGGCTGCCAGCTGCTCCGTCCTTGTCTACCTGAGGTCTCTGCCGTAGGTGCCCTGTGGACCACTCCCTTCATGACACACTCCCTTTCCTCTGGCTCCCTCACATCCTCCCTCCCCCTCTCACCCTCACTCTCAACTTTGCCTGATCACCTAATCTTAGGGATTCCATTTCCTAAATATTTCTCATACCTGTAGACTCCCTTCAGTGCCCACCACCACTACCTTGGTTCAGCCCCTCTCTCACCTGGACTACCTCTCACCTGGCCTATTGGTCCAGCCTCTTAAGGTGTCCTGACCTCCCTCCCCGGCTGCCTCTGCCCTCCAGGGTCAAGTTAAATACAAAGCCCTTTGTGCTGTGGACCTTGCCTACATCTCCAGATGCATCTCTTCCAACTCTTCCTTTCACATTTGCGTTCATTCCCCAAATCTGTCCTGGTGCGTCATGGCTCTGGGGTTTTACATGTTTTGTAACATCCCCATAAAACTTTCCCTGCCCACCACTACCCGAACCTTATCCTGGAAAAATGTTCATCTTATAAATCCCAGCTCAACTGTCAGATCCCTCAAGGAGCCTCCCCTGGTTCCTCTGTTCCATCCCCCAGTGGGCTTAGTCTCACCTTGCCTTGCTCTGGCCCCCCTGCTGCTCAGTCATGCTGCTTTCAGAGCTCTCCTCACGCTGCATTATGCACGCAGCAAGTGCTTCCCCAGACCTGGAAGCTCCTTGAGAGAAGGGTTCATGGCTGGCGCTCTCTCTTTCAAGTTCTCGCTCTCAGATATGCGGAGCCCGGTGCAGAGTTAGCACTCAACAAATGTTTGTAGGATTGAATTGAGTTGATTGATCTGCAAAGAGCAACTCGGAGCATCTCGACCGGTCATAATGACTTCTGAACACCCAAGAAATGCCATTGTCCCTGTATCCCAATGCTTGGAAAAGTAGTTATCCTCACATGGGATCGATTGCTGATTCAGTTAGCGAGGATCTTGGCTTTTCGACCCTCCGCCATGTTCTGATCTCTTCAGACAGCAGGGAGCTTCCTCCATGAAGGCCCCGTTCACAAACAATTCTAGGTACGTGCACGTCGTAGGATGCTGTGACTGGGCCTGTGGAAGCAGACAGAGCACTCGAGCTCTGAGCCAGGGAGAAACGTCCTGTATGTTTTTCTGGCTTCTTTTTCCTACAACTACATCCCGCTGATGATAAGCCCCTCCAGAAGGGCAGTGGTCCCTCCCTCTGCCCCACTCCCACCATCCGCCTCAACACAGATGTTTTCTTGCTTCTGTTTTGTACCACCCATGGCTTCCTTTCCAAGGTCTCTCCCACCCTTCCCTCTTGGGGAGAAAGGGAAAGGATGGTTTGTTAAAGTCACAAAGCATCCTTGCAGAACTGATGTCACCAGCTTTTGATGGGTTTCAAGGGGCTGTACTTGCAGGGCAGGCCTTCTCTGGCCTCCTTTTATATCCTTGAACTGTTGTTAAACTCATTCTTGAAATTTTCCTTTGTACATTCTGCCTCGCTCACTCTCACAGTGGTATCTAGTGTCCCATCATGTTGCCATCACTATAAAACTCTTAACTGCCTGTTATACCCAAAAATGTGTTATGTTATATAGTGGAATGTTGTTATATATATTGTAAGATTGTAATATTATATGTTGTAATAATGTCTGTCCCCTGTCATTTTCTTTGAAATTCACGTTTTGATCGTCTTCATAGTTTCCTCTTTCTAAACCTGCTCTGAAAGCTTTCCTTTATCCTGGAGTGAAAATGACAGATACCAGGAGAACGCTTGGCTTCTCACAGTGGAGGGAAAGGGATGCAGCTTGGGTGCAGGAATATCAGGCACCAGCCCTGGGGAGCTGTGGGTGTGCGTCTGCAGGTGGGTTGGTCATCAGCTTTCTGTCTTCTGACCCTGAGCAGCATTGTCCTTCCCGTACCCTTAGTTGTGGGGCAGGGTCACAAGATGAGGTCTGGCCAGCAGGGTGTGGATGGCGTGTGATGGGTTTCGCCTCCAGGTTGGAGCGTTTAGTTACCTGCGCAAGGCCCTCCAGAGCTGGCAGGACAGTCGGCCACTTTCGAGACCGTGGCTCCTGCAGCAGCCTGGAGCCCCGAGTGACTGCAGCAAGCCCAGTCTGCGGTGGCTGGTTGTAACCACAGCATGACCTGGCCTGGCCGGGAAATTGGTTCTATGCCTAGAACAGTTGTGCTTTGTGACGACAGTGTAAACTGTGTGCCATTTGCTTGGGGCACATATGAAAGTGAAAAGAGCGGAGTGTAGATGCTCGTGAACCATGAGCCTGAGATACACTTCCGCTGTCTCAGGCCACAGCGAGGTTTCTGTACTGCTGGCGTCTCTGACTGATGCGGGCAGGTGGGGAGGGCCAGGGCGGGATTGGGTGGGGCAACATGTGAGTACCAGTGAGACCTGCCCGGAGGCCCGCCAGCTCTGATCTTGGCCGGCAGTCACCTCTGTGCCGTGGGGGAAGGCCAGTCCTGTGTCCCGCACCCCCGGGGGCACCCATGGGGATTCCCTGGACCCTGTGACCCAGAGACCGAGCAGGCTTGTTTTCTCCTTGGAGCTCTTCTTTGTCTCTGTTTCATTGTCACCTTTTCTCTGTGACAGCGTCAGGGCTCTGGAGAGGCAGAGGTGAGAACGTGTGAGCTCTGTGTCCCATTTCCCAGCTGCGGGGTGTTGGCTCTGAGCAGAATCCACAAGACAGTGAAGTTTGTCCCTCTGACCCCACTGCCCCAGCCTCTACCCCTCGTCGCTCTGACCTGCTCTCTGGGCAGCTCTCTACCTGTTCTGCAGGTGGCTGTTTGCTTCCCCCAAGAATGTGTACGTTCTCTAGCCCTCCTGGGACAGGTCTGCCAGTGTGTTTCAAGGTGACGTTCTGGTGATCTGGTAGATTAATCTCAGTGCATCTGCTACGGAGGAGTGCAGGCTGCCTGGGGGGTCGTTCACTCCTCAAATGGTTATTGAAGGTCCCCTGTGCCCAGCTCTGAGCACAGTCCTAAGGGGTGGGGGGGCAGGGAAAGCGGGGAGAGGGAGACTCATGACTGCGGCTGGGCCCTGCCTCTAGACCCTTGCAGTTCAACGGGGGAGGACAGGGCTAAGCCGGTGGAGGGTTTAGAAGTGTGGTGCAGGGTAATGTGTGTTAGGAGCTCCGGGTGGGATCCAGGCCATGAGTAGGGGGCAAGGGGATGGCGAGAGCGCTCTGTGGTCTGGGATAGTCAGGGAATGCCAAGTCACTGTCCTGGGGCCTCAGTTTCCCCATCTGTCAAGTAAGGAGGGTGGGTGTGTGCGTTGCTGTTCAGATTGCCTGATGATAAGAATTTCCAGGGAAGCCTGTTCAGCTGCAGGACTCCCAGGCCCCTCCTAGAGATTCAGAGTCTGTGGGTCTGGAGTCGGGCTGGGAACGTGGCTCTTTATTTCTTGTCTGACCTCCCCTCCCAGCCCCAGTTCCGCCCCAGGAGCTGGGATGTTGGGGGCTTAGGGGGCAGGCTGTGAATGGTGCGGGGGACTTTGAGGGGGCCTTCAAGATGCCTAGCTCCATGTTGCAAAAGCACTTACCACAGCTGGGGCAGGTCACTCGGTAGGGAGATGAGGACACTGTTCAACTCTAGTTGGTTGCTGAATAATTAGTGGCACCGGGGAGGGTTTGTTGACCAGGATGCCTTTTGGAGGAGAGCTGGAGGCAGCCTGAGTGTTCGGCGCTGTTTGCGTTTGGCCTTGACGTGATAATGCTTCGGGCTGCTGGGAAGGCTTTCTGAGCGAGTTGACTCTGTGATCCTTTAGGCCAAACGTGGGAGTTGGGTCCCCACAGGAGACCAATGAAATGGGCGGCCCTGATTGGGCCAGCTCCTGTCCTAGGTGGAAAATGCTGCTAAAATTCAGCAAACCCAGCAGGGTGCACTGAGGACCCTGTACCTTGGTGGTTCTCAAACTTCCTGTGCCTCAGAATTGCCTGGCGGGCTTGCTAAATAGGGCGCTGAGCCCCACCTCCAGTGTCTGATTGCGGGGAGGGGAGGGCAGAGAATCTGCGTTTCTAACATGTGGCCAGGCGCTGGCTGCTGCTCCCGGGACCACCCTTTGAAAGCCAATGCCAAGTTCTCAACCCACTAGCGTAGGGGTGGGGGTGATATCTACAGACTCAGGACCCAGTCACTCCCCCCAGGCCACTTATACTCCAACTGGGGACCTATTTGCAGCCACCAGATCAAGGGAGTACGAGGTAGTGAGTGTCAGAGTACTGGAGTGATCCCAAGATGATGGGCACCGAGGAGACTGCAGAGGGGTGTGCAGTCGGGGGAGAGGCCTCCTGCAGCTGAGAGGCCCTGAGGGTGGGCAGACCGGGAGCGCCATGCTATGCACCGCACACATGCGACCTAGGAAGGGAGTGGCGGCCTCTGGAGCTGTGCAGTGCGGTTGCTCTAGCAGGTGAGAAGGTCCTTGCAGCTGGGCCAGTGTGTAGGGGCACAGACTGGGAAGGCCGGAGTAGGCCTGTGGCCCAGTATAGAAGCCAGGGGCCGAGTGGATTCCTACCAGGGGCAGGAAGAAGAGAAGGCTTTATAGGAGCCGGCCCGTGGAAGGTCTGAAATGCTCGGGTGAGGAGTTCAGACTTTATTCCATGGTGAACTGGGAACAGATCAACAGTAGTTTGGCTCCCCAAAGCAGACATCTGGAAATTGACTCTTACATTTTGAAAAACAGATTTTCAGTAGTAGCTCATGGCCGATCCGTGTGACATGATTTCAAGGCTGAATCTCAGAGCTTTCTCTGTCATCTCCTCCCCCCCACCAACCCCGCACACTGTTTCTTCCTCACAGTCCTTGAAATTTCACCGTTAGAGATTATATCCCTTTGTTCAAAATATTACCCTCTCCAAGAGGCTCGTGTCATAAACCAGGAATGCCCAAGAAGGAAAGTAGCTAACATTAGCATGCTATGCTAGGTCACCTTAGAGGAAGATGACATGGCAGTCTTCTCCTCCAGGAGCCAATGGCAGGGGACATAGGACAGATGAGCTTTGACAAATGTGGAAGCAGAGGTAGAGTACAAAGGCCAGGTGCAGTCGGAGAGGAGGCATGAGACACAGCGGGTTTAGGGAAAGCGTTCCAAGGCTTTCCCTAGAGAATGTCAACAAGAATGATCTCTGGGTGCTGTGAGGTGGGGGGGCCTGGATGCTGTTAGCATAGGAAGGTATCAGTGTGCTTGGTAGGCTCACAGTAGCTCAGTCCAATTTCTTTGGTCTCCCATCTCCACTCCTTTATGTGGAACACTGAGGGGAGTGTACAGCTATCAGTACATTTCAGACCCAACCCTGACACAGCAGCCTTCTCCTCTCCTGTTTAACTAGCCAGAATGGCTGACATTGGTTCTCGATTTGCAGTCAGGAAGCAGGAAATAGCTGTGTTTCTCAAGGCATGTTCCCAAGTCCATTAGATACCTATGCTCTGAAAACCGGGTGGGAAGAGAAACTTTACTAATTGTATTTGGAGATGATGAGCTGATGAGGAGATCTCAGGTGAGTCCTTTTGCCAGGTGATGAATTACCTCCTTATTTTCCTGTTCTAAAGTCAAGATTTTCCATATAAGATGGTCTGTAAGTGGGAACAGTGTATACAGTGCATATAAAGCTCTAACAAGAACCTGTCATGAACAAAGTCATTCATTGCATTCATGTTGAGATGGATTATGGCAGCCTAACACGACTGTTTGTAGACAGTTAACGTTTTTGCCAACAGGTGTGAATTACGCAGGTGTATTCCTAGGCAACCCCACCCTCAGACTCTGCGTTTATAGAATGCCTGTATCTGAGAAACTGAGTCTGATTTCTGTTGCCATTATTGAGTTCTTCCACACAATCCACTGAAGGAAGGAAATTGGAAGGCCCAGGAGGTGGCTTGGAGTGCAGATGAAGCCTTTTTTGGGGGGAGGGAGGGGAACACAAGAGGCTAGCACTGTGCACTCATCTCTATCTCTCCCACCCATGCTGTGATGGAAAGTGCAGGGATGGCCTTTGGGCCCGACCACTTCCAGGCTGCGTGATGACTGTGGGCAGGTCATGCAACCATTCTGCTCCTCGTTGATACTAATGTTGACCTGAAGTCATCATGAGATAACTGAGAAGATGTACACGGCATGCCCAGGACCTGGTAGGTGCCCTCTCTGTGCAGCCAGCTCTGTCCTGCTCCCTGTGTTGTCATAAAGGCCCATGGCCCAGCCCTTCGAGAAAGGCCCTGAGTGCATTTCGTGGAAGCGCCTAGATTAGAGTCGTTAAGTGATTTTAACATCAAAGATATACGGAATTGGAGGAAATTGGGGGACAGGAACTCTTCTACAGCCCCGCAGAGGCTCAGAGGCTGAGCCCAGCCTGCAGCCTGCCTACCTCCCCAACACTGCTGGTTACAACGAGCCTGGGGAAGCACATTTATCAGTCAACAAAGCTGGGGAAAGCGACAGGATTAAAGAAAGAGGAGGGTTTCTGCACAGCTAGAGGCTGTGGTTTTAGGCAATGCTGGGTGCATCTGTGGTAAACAGAACACTATTTGGAGTTAGAACACCTGGACACCACTGTCAGCTCAGCCCCTTGCAGTCTGTGTGGTTGTGGGCTTGAGCTCTCTGCACCTCAGTTTTCACATCTGTATACTGGGTATGACTGTCCTTTCCTATGTCCCAGGGTTGCTTTGAGGATCAGGAGGCACTGGGTAGGAAGCTCCGTGTAGACTGCAAGACACAGCAAAAGCAAAGGATTATTGTTATAACAGTTTCTATTTCTGTATTGCTTATAGACTTCCAGAGAACTTTCTCATCTTTCCTTACTTAATGTACAACAGCTGTGCGAGGTAGGCAGGGCCGATGGTAGTACTCTCACATACAGATGTCTAAGGCTGGTTGATGGCTTGTCCGAGACCATCCCTGAGAGCTGGGGGTGAGGAAAGCCTGGACCCCAGTCCTCTCAACACAGAGATCACAGCTTTCTAGCTCACCTTTCATCTTTTTGTTTTTTAAACAATTCTTTTAAAAAATTTATTTATTTATTTTGGCTGCGCTGGGTCTTAGTTTCAGCACGTGGGATCTTCGTTGTGGCATATGGACTTCTTAGTTGTGACATGCATGTGGGATCTAGTTCCCCGACCAGGGATCGAACCCAGGCCCCCTGCATTGGATGCGTGGAGTCTTACCCACTGGACCACCAGGGATGTCCCTCACCTTTGATCTTTTTTTTTTTTAACAACTTTATTGGAGTATAATTGCTTTACAATAGTGTGTTAGTTTCTGCTTTATAACAAAGTGAATCAGTTATACATATACATACGTTCCCATATCTCTTACCCCTTGTGTCTCCCTCCCTCCCGCCCTCCCTATCCCACCCCTCTGGGTGGTCACAGGGCACTGAGCTGATCTCCCTGCGCTGTGCGGCTGCTTCCCACTAGCTATCTGTTTTATGTGTGGTAGTGTATATATGTCCATGCCACTCTCTCACTTTGTCACAGCTTACCCTTCCCCCTCCCCGTATCCTCAAGTCCATTTTCTAGTAGGTCTCTGTCTTTATTCCCGTCTTACCCCTAGGTTCTTCATGACCATTTTTTCCCCCTTAGATTCCACTTATATGTGTCAGCATACGGTACTTGTTTTTCTCTTTCTGACTTACTTCACTCTGTATGACAGACTCTAGGTCCATCCACCTCACTACAAATAACTCAATTTCGTTTCTTTTTATGGCTGAGTAATATTCCATTGTATATATGTGCCACCTCTTCTTTATCCATTCATCTGTTGATGGACACTTAAGTTGCTTCTATGTCCTGGCTATTGTAAATAGAGCTGCAATGAACATTTTGGTACATGACTCTTTTTGAATTATGGTTTTCTCAGGGTATATGCTCAGTAGTGGGATTGCTGGGTGATCTGGTAGTTCTATTTTTAGTCTTTTAAGGAACCTCCGTACTGTTCTCCATAGCGGCTGTATCAATTTACATTCCCACCAACAGTGCAAGAGAGTTCCCTTTTCTCCACACCCTCTCCAGCATTTCTTGTTTGTAGATTTTTTGATGATGGCCATTCTGACCTGTGTGAGATGATATCTCACTGTAGTTTTGATTTGCATTTCTCTAATGATTAATGATGTTGAGCATTCTTTCATGTGTCTGTTGGCAATCTTTATATCTTCTTTGGAGAAATGTCTATTTAGGACTTCTGCCCACTTTTGGATTGGGTTGTTTGTTTTTTTGATATTGAGCTGCATGAGCTGCTTGTAAATTTTGGAGATTAATCCTTTGTCAGTTGCTTCATTTGCAAATATTTTCTCCCATTCTGAGGGGTGTCTTTTCATCTTGTTTATGGTTTCCTTTGCTGTGCAAAAGCTTTTAAGCTTCATTAGGTCCCATTTGTTTATTTTTGTTTTTATTTCCATTACTCTAGGAGATGGATCAAAAAGAATCTTGCTGTGATTTATGTCATAGAGTGTTCTTCCTATGTTTTCCTCTAAGAGTTTGATAGTGTCTGGCCTTACATTTAGGTCTTTAATCCATTTTGAGTTTATTTGTGTGTATGGTGTTAGGGAGTGTTCTAATTTCATACTTTTACATGTACCTGTCCAGTTTTCCCAGCACCACTTATTGAAGAGGCTGTCTTTTCTCCACTGTATATTCTTGCCTCCTTTATCAAAGATATGGTGACCATATGTGCATGGGTTTTTCTCTGGGCTGTCTATCCTGTTCCATTGATCTATATTTCTGTTTTTGTGCCAGTACCATACTGTCTTGATTACTGTAGGCTTGTAGTATAGTCTGAAGTCAGGAAGCCTGATTCCTCCAGCTCCGTTTTTCTTTCACAAGATTGGTTTGGCTATTCGGGGTCTTCTGTGTTTCCATACAAATTGTGAAACCTTTTGTTTTAGTTCTGTGAAAAATGCCAGTGGTAGTTTGATAGGGATTGCATAGAATCTGTAGATTGCTTTGAGTAGTAAAGTCATTTTCACAATGTTGATTCTTCCAATCCAAGAACATGATATATCTCTCCATCTATTTGTATCATCTTTAATTTCTTTCATCAGTGTCTTATAATTTTCTGCATACAGGTCTTTTGTCTCCTTAGGTAGGTTTATTCCTAGATATTTTATTCTTTGTGTTGCAATGGTAAATGGGAGTGTTTTCTTGATTTCACTTTCAGATTTTTCATCATTGGTGTATAGGAATGCAAGAGATTTCTGTGCATTAATTTAGTATCCTGCTACTTACCAAATTCATTGATTAGCTCTAGTAGTTTTCTGGTAGCATCTTTAGGGTTCTCTATGTATAGTATCATGTCATCAGCAAGCAGTGACAGCTTTACTTCTTCTTTTCCGATTTGGATTCCTTTTATTTCTTTTTCTTCTCTGATTGCTGTGGCTAAAACCTCCAAAACTATGTTGAATAATAGTGCTGAGAGTGGGCAACCTTGTCTTGTTCCTGATCTTAGTGAGAATGGTTTCAGTTTTTCACCATTGAGGATGATGTTGGCTGTGGGTTTGTCATATATGGCCTTTATAATATTGAGGAAAGTTCCCTCTATGCCTACTTTCTGGAGGGTTTTTATCATAAATGGGTGTTGAATTTTGTCGAAAGCTTTTTCTGCATCTATTGAGATGATCATATGGTTTTTCTCCTTCAATTTGTTAATATGGTGTATCACATTGATTGATTTGCTTATATTGAAGAATCCTTGTATTCCTGGGATAAACCCCACTTGATCATGGTGTATGATCCTTTTAATGTGCTGTTGGATTCTGTTTGCTAGTATTTTTGCATCTATGTTCATCAGTGATATTGGCCTATAGTTTTCTTTCTTTGTGACGTCTTTGTCTGGTTTTGGTATCACAGTGATGGTGGCCTCGTACAATGAGTTTGGGAGTGATCCCCCCTCTGCTATGTTTTGGAAGAGTTTGAGAAGGATAGGTGTTAGCTCTTCTCTAAATGTTTGGTAGAATTCGCCTGTGAAGCCATCTGGTCCTGGGCTTTTGTTTGTTGGAAGATTTTTAATCACAGTTTCAATTTCAGTGCTTGTGATTGGTCTGTTCATATTTTCTATTTCTTCCTGGTTCAGTCTCAGAAGGTTGTGCATTTCTAAGAATTCACCTTTGATCTTGACATCACTTTGCTCACTTGCTTACACATCACTTCTTAACTTTGGTCACTTCCTCTCTTCTCTGAAGTTCAGCTCTTAGCATTACACCCTCTGAGGCATATTTTTACCTCCTGGCATGCTGCAGAGATGCCTACCAAGTCCTGGCCTGTCACTTCCTAGTGGAGGGACCCTTAAGCTGAACCTAGCAGGCGAAGTCGAGGTCAAATAGAGGTTAGGGAGGGGGCTAGGCAGAGGGCGGGCACCTCTAGCCCCTGACCTTCTGGCCTGCCAGGGCCCCTCAGGCTTACTGCAGGGGCTCAGTTCTCTGTTCTCTCCCTTGCAGCCTCGTCTGTGCTCTGCCAGACAGAAACCTGCCAGCGGGTAGGATCCTGGCTCCTGTGTCCCAGCCTGAGCTTGTCCTGGTACAGAGGTGGGGCCATGCTGGGCTGGTGGGAGGAATAGGAACATTTGGGGCTCCCCAGGCCCAGCACTTACTGCTGTGAAATCTTAATTGCGCCAATCAAAGTTTCCATTTAGCCTAGCTTCTTTTAGATCAAAATTGACTTAGCACATAACGGGCCATTTTGTTTAAAGCAACATCTCCACCAGGAATGGATGAAGAGCAGGAAAATAACGCCTTTCAGGGTGCAGCTGGGACTTTGGAAACCCCAGAACGCTTGTAATGTCCCCTTAGAGCACATCCCTGCCGAGAGTCCCTCCTTAAGCCGTGGTAAGGTGCTCCCCATACTGGGGAAGCCCGCTGGCTCCCAACCTGGTGGGATGTCCGTGCGGGAGGAGCAGTTTGGTTGGTGGAGATGCACAAAGCCACTTCTTTAAATCCAAGGAGCTGCGTCCCTCCTGTGCTGGCTGCTGGCTTCATCCTCCTGTCTAGTCTCTGCCCGCGTCACCAGCAAGAGTCTAAGGGCTTGTGAGCAGTAGTGACCCCCAAGGGCTTCCTGAGTCCATACCCGGAGTGAGCACCGTGGGGGACGTGAAGGAAATGTGACCCATGGCTTCTGTGCCAAATGAGCTTACATCTCATGCCGTATATGACTGGAGGTGGGCCATGTATATGTACATGTAAATTGGTTCAACTCTATGGAGGCAATATTAACAGGGAGAAGAACTGGATCGTGAATGATAGGGATGGGAGGAAAACTCTTCATTCTATAGCCTTTTGTGTCATTTGAATTGTGAACAATATGAAGGTATTTCTATTTGTGTTGGGTGGAATACTGGTCCCCTGTAGATGTCCACGCCCCAATCCCCGGAACCTGTACATATGTCGCTTTACGTGGCACAAGGGTCTTTGCAGATGCGATTAAAGTTATGACCTTGAAATGGAGAGAGGATGCTGGATTATCCAGGTGGGCCCAATCAAGTCACATGAATCCCTAAACAGCAAGGAACCTTGCTTGGCTGTGGTCAGAGAGGGAGATGTGACTACAGAAGAACAGTCAGAGAGATGCCACACTGCTGGCTTCGAAGATGGAGGGAGGGACCCATGTGCCAAGGAATGCGGGCAGCCTCACAGAGCTTGCAAAGGCAATGGAATGGATTTTCCCTTATAGCCTCCAGGAAGGAACACAGCACAGCCAGCACTTTGGTTTTAGGCCCATGAGACCCATGACAAGTTTCTGACCTTCAAACTGTAAGATAATACATTTGTGTTGTTTAAGTCACAGAGTTTGTGATCATTTGTTACACTGTTCATAGAAAGTTAATCTACTACTAAAACCAATTAATAAAATAGTTTTGGAAAGAAGCTCACAGTCTAATAGTTAGAGTGGACATGCACGGAGGAAACAGACACCAACTTTCAGTGGTGTGCTGGGTGGTGCAGACTAAATGTTGCACCCAGCTCACTTCTTGGAGGACTGTGGGGCAGGCACTGTGCTACGTGCAGGGACCACAAAATGAAAAAGACATGGTTGCTGCCCTGGGCGTGCTTCACGGCGTGTTTTGCAATATTCCTACTCTCTACCCCCTTAAAACTGGCCTCCGGGATGAGTGCACTGTGTGTCCACCCCCACCCCACGGCCTGCCAGGCAGGGCATTTCTAGGTGCTTTGTCATCTTGGGCCCCGATGGGCTGGACTGTCCCTCCTTCCCCTGCTTGCAGCCAGTCGTCCTGCCTTGAATACCTCCAGGGTGGGAGAACCCACCACCTCGAGACTTGGCTCTGCCGTGGGCTTTCCTCCTAAAGCACTCAGCGTAGGCACCGTTTATTTCAGCATGACTCAAGGACCAGGTGACTGGGGTTTCTGCTTTGCGAGGTGGGTATCTTGCCTTCCCTCATGAGACCACGCACGTCCTCGTGCGTCTGTAGTAGTGTTAATTTGTTGCCCACCCATCATCTTGACGGGGCCAAATACATAATAGTGACTCACTACAAACCTGTTGTATGAAGCAGCTGTGCAGCTCCTATCGCGTGTATCGGGTGGTTGGGAAGGATGCAAGAAACAGAAAAGGATGAAGGCTTGGTCTTTGAGCAGAGTTATAAAGAGAAAATGTATCATTGTTCTCTTCTGCTGGTTCCTTTGTTCATGCCCATTTTATATAGGAAATGAAGGGAAAACTGATTTCCTCCTTTAGTCCTCCCTCCCCTGTCATGTATTGCCAGAACGCTGTTCATCCTTGATTCGAAGAAGCCGCCAAGCTGCTGTTAGGTGCTTTGCAAGTCCTGCCAGCCACCACACTCAGGGCTGCATCCAAAACCCCCCAGACCCAGCTGCCCTCTCCTTGCTTACTTCTGCTTCCTCCCCTCCCCACCCCCAGCGTCCTGTGTCCTAGGATCCGTTTCCCTCTTTGCCTTTCAAGGCTTCCTCTCCCGGCCAAGGCCAACGTCTATGAGTGTTTGAGCAGAGGTGGCAATGTGCACAGCTAGGTGACGCGCGGTAACTCTTGGAAACCGGCCCTCCCTGAGGGAGCAATCCTGCCGCACCATCTCAGCCTCTGCAGGAGACTTAGAGCAGTGTGTTCGTGCTGGAAATGCATGAAATGCAGTGGTTTCATGTGGGGAGACAGCAGGGTCCCCTAGAGCAAAGCCCACCGGGAGCCACTGTTCTTGCACCCCTGAGGAGCCGTGGGTCGGCAGGGAAGTGTGGCGCTTGAGGGGAACAGGTTTGGGAATCAGGCAGGTGAGGATTTGAATCCAGGCTCCTTGGTTGCTTCCTCTTTCTAAGCCTCAGTTTACTCCTCTGTAGAAGTGGGAGCTGGACTCAGACGTGGGATGACACAGGTATGTAGAGTTGGGATTCAATTCTGAACCTGAGCTTGCCTTCTGATGTGGTCCCGGTGGTAATGTCGGCTCCGACAGTGTACAGACCCCCTCTGGGAAGACCAGACACCAAAGCAGAACAAGGTGCCAGCTCAGGGGTGCGGGTCGCTGATGAGAACGGACTTGACTTTCCATGGGAAATGCCTGGCTCTCGGGGGTGGTTGTTATAAGGTTCATGCTGTTTTACTGTCTTGGCTCGTTTCCTTGCTGCCGTGCTGCTCCCCGGGCCAGACCCAGCAGGAATGCGGGTCTGCAGAGGCCCGTTCCCAACACCCCCAGGCGGCACCTTGGTTTATTCGTCAAGCAGGGTTGGAATATCCGCCACGGCACGAACACGCCCTCGCAGCCTCTTCAACTCCTCCATCTCTTCCTGGGTTATCCATCACCTCACCTTTTTTCCTAGTACCCTTCTACACCCACCTCCAGGCCCCTTCCGCCCCCATTTCCTGCCCTTTTTCTTACCGACCTCAGCGTTTTGCAAACTATCTCCCCGCCTTGGTCTCAAAGTGGCTTTAGTGGTTTTTCTTCTAGAAGCTTCCCCCTCCTGCAGCCTGGCTTTTCCATAAAGGCACCCTTTCAGAACTGCCCACTTCCAGGCTTGAAAACTCTGAAATTCCCTTTCCTAACCACAACCTGCAGGCTCTCTACGGTGTCCTCCGGAGAATGAGTGATGTGGTGGCCCGTCACACGCAGAACAGGAAGTGCACGTGTGGCAGGGGGCGTGGTAGCTTGGTGATAAATGTGGAGTTGACTGGCTCAGGTAGGAAGCTGGGTGTGCACAGGGGACAATAAGAGCTTGTTGGTGCAGCTGCTCCAACCTGGGATGGAGGGGCAAAGGCAGAGGGCGTCGAGGTTTCGCTCTGCCTTGCCAGGGAGTGGAGGCGGGGGACAGGGATTGCTCTGGTCTAGGAATGAGCCTGCATCTGGCCTAGTGCCTCTGGTGGCCTCCTCTGAAAAGAAAGCCTAATTTGGGGACTTGTAGCGTCGCTTATGGGAAGAAGCAAGGCAAGGGCATATTGAAACTTGGGGATCAGTTTGGAAAAAAGAGTGACACCGGGGATGTATAGAGTTGGGGTTAAATTCCAAACCTGAGCTTGCCTTCTAGTCTGGCCTGTGTGGAAATGATAGCAACTCTGATGGTCTCTAAACGCCCCCTCTGGGAAAACCAGCCAGCAAAGCAGAAATAAGTATTGGTTCAGGTGAGGGGGTCAGGACACAGATAGTTCACTTATCCAGAGCTCAGCCTGCTCTCACCTGTCCTGTCAGAACATGGATCTCAGAGCGAGGGACGCGTGCCTGTGATCAGCGAAATGGCTGAAGCCATGGCTTCAGAGAAGTGGTGGTCCTAAGACCACCACTCCACCTGACCCTTGCTCAGAGCCCCATGGTCGCCCAGCCCAGGGGGCTGCACATTAGAAGTGGAGAAGCTTCTTTAGGCAGGCGTTCCTAACAGGTAGCATGACCTCTGGGAGCCTTACTGTGGGAAGGGGCAGATAGAAGAAGAGAGAAAATTGCAGCAGTCGGGACAAATCTCCTGACAGAGGAGAGCATCTCATAGACATGCCAGAGGGCCCTGAAGACAAGGTTACATTATTTTCAGCACCTTGGCCACTGCAAATGCTTTGTGGAACAGAACTGGGGAGAGGTGTACACAAACAAATGTGAGGTTTTATTCTTTGCCACAAAAGGAAGAGAAGCATATAAATGTTAAAACAAAACAAAACAAAACTTCGTGCAGTAGGGCTAAAATGAAACACATTTTGTTGCTTGAAGGGGCAATGTTTAGTTGTCTAGAAAAGCCTTGTATGTGAAATATCTCGTCTGTATTGCTAGATAAACAGTAAACCGTTATTCCTGTTGGCGTGATGGAGTGTTAGGACTGAAAGAGACCATGAGATTCTATAAACCCATTTTATAAAACCCATTTTATAACCCATTCTATAAACCCATTTTAAAATGTTTATAGGTTCAGAGAAGTGAAGTGGTTTGCCCAAGGTCCCACAGCCAGATGGTGGCAGAACTGGGTCTTGAACTTGGTCCACTAGAGTGCATACGTCTGGCAGGAGCAGCCAGGCCGGGGCTGGGACCTCCTCCCTACCTCCAACCTCCCAGAGGTCAGAGTCAAGGCCTAGATGGGAGGCTGGGGGGCCTGAAACACCTGCCTAAGGACTAATTGAGGAAACACTGCACGGAATGGGTCGGGGGTCTGGGGGAATGGGTGGGAGTGCTGGTAAGCCAGGAGAGCTGGACAGAAGTCCACAGGGCAGGCTGGGGGCAGGGCATTGGAGTGGTGTAAACACGCTCAAAACATAAGTGAGCCTCTGGCGTCCCCCGGCTGGACAGTTTGCCTCCTATTCTAGAACAGCCTGACTCCAGGCACATCAAGAACTGGTTTGAAAGGCAGCTTACAGCCCGGAGATGGGAAACAAAGAAGAAAATGCCAAGCGCTCCTTTTAATCTTGCGGGAAACACGGCTCCTAGAGTCTGATTTTTGCTTTCGATTTCCTGTAAGAGAGGCCGAGAGGGCTCAGAACCCGGCCTGTCCAATGCAAACCCGCAGAAGCGTCTTGCTGAACATCTATCCATGGACTTCCTATTTTTACTCTTAATAACCGTAAGCTCGAGGTTACCAGGGTCTCCTTGTTGCTATAGTGAGAGGTGATAGCGCCAGCCTTCCAAAGCGCCGGACCCTTGGCTTAGAGGAAGAACAGAATCTGGGTTGCTTTATTTTTGGGCTTGACTGAGAAGGTTTAATGCACCATTTGCCAGCCCTCCCAGCAATAGCGTTTTGTGCTCAAAATACATGAAACCTCAATAACAGAAAAACTGACGATTTCAGGAAGTGGGTATCTGAGAGTAATACTCTCAGAAGGAAAACTTTAAATTACAAAAATGATAAAACTTCATTAAGAACATCTAGAAAATGACAACGAAATGAAAATACATGTGATTATAATACCGTAACACAGCTTTCACAGCCCTGAGCTGTCATCCTACTACAGTCTATCAGTTTTCTTAAATGTGCATTTGGCAGAGTTGAAGATTTAGTGTGCGTATGTAGTGTGTGAATAATGGGTAGTCTGCTTTTTCAGTTATTATGTCATAAGCATCTTTCTGTGCTGCTGCATTATCTCAATAAACATTATTTTTATTGGTTGGGTAATGTCACATCATTTCATGTAACGGTCTCCTACTTTTCATCTTTGGTGTCTCTTGAATTCATGTTTGGTCTCCATCATACCATCTCTTTCAAAATTCTACTCCTTCTCTAATTTGGATAACTGGCCTGCCTTGTCTCTGTCCCCATCCCCCTACACACACACACATACACACACACACGCACACACACACACACACTCACACACACACACACACACACACACACAAATACACACTAGGATTTCCTCCACTCTACAGTCTTGCTAATCAAAGGGTGGTCCCATACCAGTGGCCTGGACACCCCCTGGCAGCTTGTTAGAAATGCAGAATTTCAGACTCCAGCTGGGACCTACAGAATCTGAATCTGCATCTGTATTTTGACAAGATCCCCAGGTGATTCCTAAGCACATTGAAGCTTGAGAAGCACTGATCTGAAACACACATTCCCCACGCTCCAGGAGAGAATCCCGGTCAGGTGCGCAGCCTGCAGAGTGCAGACCAAATGGAGAGGGGGCAGGGAGTGAGTAGGTGAGGGCCAGCCAGACAACCACAGGTGGTGGGCAGCTGTGGGCCAGGAACCTTAGAGAGGTTGCAGGAAGGAAGGAGGCCTGTGAAGGAAAATCTATAGAAGATACAAGATTGAAAACTGAGGGCTCAGTTGGCTAGGAGGGGCAGGAGCAAAACAACCAGCCCTGGCTCACTCCCACTTTGTAGGTGAAGAAGCTGAGGCAAGAGAAATGAAACTGCTTGCCCAAGGTCACGAGTGAATAGGTGGTGGAGCTGGGAGACCAGTCTGCTTCCAGAGCCCACACTCTTAACCACCCTGCAATGCAGTGGAGGGTAAACGACAGGAGGAAGAAAAGAATAAAAGGACGTTAGACTCCTACAATGAGCTGGGTAATTTTTCACTTCCTTACATATAATAACCACGACAGCCTTTGGATGTGGATATTCCTACCCCATGTTACAAACGAGAAGGTCCATTTGCACCAGTGATGAGCAGTTCCTGAGTTCACGTAGTTACTAACAGCTGAAGTCAGGATTTGAACCCAGGACATTTTGGGTCCCAAAGTGATGCTCTTTCCAAATTGCACACTTCATCCACAAGGTGTGGAGCTGCCCTCTGCTCTCAGAACAGCTTCTTTCCTTCTCCCCTGTCTCCTGATTTTATTTTATTTTTTTAGATTTGTTGAAAGCTTAACCTTTAAAAGCATTTTTATTGGAGTACAGTTGATTTACAATGTTGTGTCAGTTTCTGCTGTACAGCAAAGGGAATCAGTTATACATATACATATATCCACTCTTTTTTATTTTATTTTATTTATTTATTTATTTATTTTGCGGTACACGGGCCTCTTACTGTTGTGGCCTCTCCCGTTGCAGAGTACAGGCTCCGAACGCGCAGGCTCAGCGGCCATGGCTCACGGGCCCAGCCGCTCCGCGGCATGTGGGATCCTCCCGGACCGGGGCACGAACCCGCATCCCCTGCATCGGCAGGCGGACTCTCCACCACTGCGCCACCAGGGAAGCCCTATCCACTCTGTTTTAGATTCATTTCCCATACAGGCTATTACAGAGTATTGAGTAGAGTTCCCTGTGCTATACAGTAGGTCCTTATTAGTTATCTATTTTATATGTGGTAGTTTGTGTCAATCCCAGTCTCCCAAATTATCCCCCACCCTTTCGCCCCGGTAACGATAAGTTTGTTTTCTACATCTGTGTCTCTATTTCTGTTTTGTAAATAAGTTTTTTTAGAGTCCCCATATAAGCAATATCATATTTGTCTTTGTCTGGCTTACTTCACTCAGTACGAGAATCTCTAAGTCCATCCATGTCGCTGCAAATGGCATTATTTCATTCTTTTTTATGGTTGAGTAATATTCCATTGCATATATGCACCACATCTTTATCCTTTCATCCGTCGATGGATATTTAGGTTGCTTCCATGTCCTGGCTATTGTAAATAGTGCTGCAATGAACATTGGGGTGCATGTATCTTTTCGAAGTATGGTTTTCTCTGGATATATGCCCAGGAGTGGGATTGCTGGATCATATGGTAGCTCTAGTTTTAGTTTTTTTAAGAAACCTCCATACTGTTCTCCATAGCGGCTGTACCAATTTACATTCCCACCAACAGTGTAGGAGGGTTCCCTTTTCTCCACACTCTCTCCAGCATTTATTGTTTGTAGATATTTTGATGATGGCCATTCTAACTGGTGTGAGGTGATACCTCATTGCAGTTTTCTTTTTAATTAATTAATTTTGTTTATTTTTGGCTGCATTGGGTCTTTGTTGCTGCGCACGGGCTTTCTCTAGTTGCAGCGAGCGGGGGCTACTCTTTGTTGCAGTGCATGGACTTCTCATTGTGGTGGCTTTTGTTGTGGAGTGGGGGCTCTAGACACATGGCCTTCAGTAGTTGTGGCACATGGGCTCAGTAGTTGTGGCTTGTGGGCTCTAGAGCACAGGCTCAGTAGTTGTGGCGCATGGGCTTAGTTGCTCCATGGCATGTGGGATCTTCCTGGACCAGGGCTCATACCTGTGTCCCCTGCATTGGCAGGCGGATTCTTAACCATTGCGCCACCAAGGAAGCCCCCCCTTATTGCAGTTTTGATTTGCATTTCTCTAATAATTTGTGATGTTGAGCATCTTTTTATGTGCTTTTTGGCTATCTGTATGTCTTCTTTAAAGAAATGTCTATTTAGATCTTCTGCCCAGTTTTTCATTGGGTGGTTTGTTTTTTTGATATTGAGCTGCATGAGCTGTTTGTATATTTTGGAGATTAATGCCTTATTGGTTGCTTCATTTGCAAATATCTTCTCCCATTCTGTGGGTTGTCTTTTCATTTTGTTTATGGTTTCCTTTGCTGTGCAAAAGCTTTTAAGTTTAGTTAGGTCCCATTTGTTTATTTTTGTTTTTATTTTCATTACTCTAGGAGGTGGATCAAAAAAGATCTCGCTTCTATTTATGTCAGAGAGTGTTCTGCCTGTTTTCCTCTAAGAGTTTTATAGTATCAGGCTTTACATTGAGGTCTTTCATCCATTTTGAGTTTATTTTTGTGTATGGTGTTAGGTAGGGCTCATTCTTTTACATGTAGCTGTCCAGTTTTCCCACCACCACTGATTTAAGAGACTGTCTTTTCTCCATTGTATATACTTGCCTCCTCTGTCATAGATTAGGTCACCATAGGTGCCTGGGTTTAACTCTGGACTTTCTATCCTGTTCCATTGATCTATATTTCTGCTTTTGTGCCAGTACCATACTGTTTTGATTACTGTAGCTTTGTAGTATAGTCTGAAGTCAGCGAGCCTGCTTCTTCCATGTCCGTTTTTCTTTCTAAAGATTGCTTTGGCTATTCAGGGTCTTTTGTGTTTCCATACAAATTGTAAAATTTTTTGTTGTAATTTTGGGAAAAATGCCATTGGTAATTTGATAGGGATTGCATTGAATCTTTGGATTGCTTTGGGTAGTATAGTCATTTTGACAATATTGATTATTCCAATCCAAGAACATGGTATGTCTCTCCATTTCTTTGTTTCACCTTTGATTTCTGTCATCAGTATCTTATAGTTTTCTGAGTACAGGTTTTTTGCCTCCTTAGGTAGGTTTATTCCTAGGTATTTTATTCTTTTTGATATGATGGTAAATGGGATTGTTTCCTTAATTTCTTCTTCTGATCTTTCATTGTTAGTGTATAGGAATGCAAGAGATTTCTGTGTATTAATTCAGTTGTATCCTGCAACTTCATTGATGAGCTCTAGTAGTTTTCTGGTAGCATCTTTAGGATTTTCTATGTATAGTATCATGTCATCTGCAAACAGTGACAGTTTTACTTCTTTTCCAATTTGGATTCCTTTTGTCTCCTGATTTTAAAACCCCATCTCTGCCCAGGGACACATTCCCCTTGCCTGTTCATGGTAGGGACAAACACAGGGCAAGTTTCAGATATTTTCCTCAATCCTTAAAATTGTGAAATGCTTATGACTAGAAGGTACCTGTTGTGCATTTAATCCAACTGCCTCATTTTACAGTTAAGGAAACTGAAGCCCAGAGCGTTCAAATGGCTTGTCTGAGGTCACACAGCCATAGATCCGAGACTCTGACCCTGGATTCAGTGCTCCTTTCATGACTCTGGGCTGTATTTGTACATGGTGTCCTGGGTGCCAAGGGGTCTGTGCACCACCAGGGCAGCCAGCACTGGGCTGTCGGGTTGCTAGGTCAGTGCAAGTTGAGCCTTAAGCTTAAGGTGGAGGATGCAATGGATGAATCTCCATTTAAAAAAACAAACTGGGGCTTCCCTGATGGCGCAGTAGCTTAGAATCTGCCTGCCAATGCAGGGGACACAGGTTCGAGCCCTGCTCTGGGAAGATCCCACATGCCATGGAGCAACTAAGCCTGTGTGCCACAACTGCTGAGCCTGCACTCTAGAGCCCGTGAGCCACGACTACTGAGCCCACGTGCCACAACTGCTGAAGCCCGTGCGCCTAGAGCCCATGCTCCACAACAAGAGAAGCCACTGCAATGAGAAGCCCACGCACCACAAGGAAGAGTAGCCCCCACTCGCCACAGCTAGAGAAAGCCTGTGTGCAGCAACGAAGACCCAATGCAGCCAAAAAATATATTAAAAAAAAAAATGAAGAGGAACTAAAGAGTAAAAAAAAAAAGAGAACAGAGGCTTGAAAAAAAAACACCCTAATAAAAATAATGTCTGCTTGTTAAAAACCCAAGCAGTGTAGAAGTGTGTCTGCAAACACTTGAAAGCACCCCCTCCCAGCCCTCCCCAGCCCACTCCCCAGGGGTAACCACTTAGTGCCGCCTCCAATGGCTTCTTAATTTTCATGCCAGCCATTGGGTTTTGTAGGATCCATGCCACAGCGAGGCTATTTTTAACAAGCATCCCAGGCTTCAGGAGGTTGAGGAGAGGGGAAGAAAAAATATTCCATTTGTGTATTTTTAATCCATGTGCATTTGAGCAAGCAGTGGCTTTCCTGTCCCTGCTGCCAAGGGTTTCAGGCAGTTGATTAGACTTTCTGGGTGCAGGGTAATAATTTCTCTTGCCCTAACGAGGCTGGAAGGCCAGGGAGAGGCTCAGGTGATGTTTCTGGGGCTGATGGCTGTCTCAGCTGGCTGCCTCCTGATCCTGCCTGCCCCCAGCCCTCTCCTTCCGGGCAGCCTTGACAATCCTGGCTGGGTCTTCCAGAGCACAGGAGGCCTGGGAACCTGACTCTTTGTGCCACGCTCATATTTAGAAATGTCTCCAGCCAGAGGCTGGCGTCTGTCCCGCTTGGGCTCTGGGCAGGGGGTGCAGTCACATGTGCTGCCTTTGAGTGGGCAGATTCTGAGTGGGCAACGGCCCGCTTTGAATCTAAACACACTCCTTTTATGCCGAGGAGCTTTTATGCCGAGGCATCCGAGCCTGTGCTCTTGGTCACTGGGTGAAGGCAAGTGCTGGTAGCCGGATGGGCGACAGGGAGACGGAAGAAAGACGTCACAAGGCTTGAACTGGGCAAAATGGTGGTCGAGGAGGGGCCTCAGCTCCCAGCCCTCCACCGCCCCCCCAGCCCCGTCCGTATCTTTTTTTCTGCGCTCCTTCACCAGGTGCGCAGAGCACTGCCACTGCCTGAGTAGGAGGCCTGCTGCCCCATGGGGTTGCGGAGGGGTGTGGGCCAGACGGTGCCCCCACCTGGGCCTTCCTTTCTGCCCTGTGAGTTCCCTGGTGTACTGAGGGGCGGTCCTGGGAGGCTGTGTGGACTGGGACCGGAGTGCGGCCTGGATGTGAAGCCAGCTGCGGCAGAGTATTGCTCTGCCCGCCCTGTCTGTGAGCAGCCAGGCCCTCAACCTCTCCAGGTGGCACCTGCAAAACGTGTCCAGGATGATGTCATCCCTGAAGGCTCTTTCAGCGCCGACAGTGATCATTCTACAATTTCTTGCTCACTCTCCTTTTTTTCCCATGACAGTGCCTGACAACAGACAAAATGGACCAACCAGCCCAGCCTTAAATCATAGCCCCCTGGGTAACAAACGTCATGCCTTAGCCCTATAAAAACTCCTTTCTTTTAAACAGTTCCTTGAAGGAGGGGCATTCTTGTTCATTCACTCATGCCTCAGGTCTCTAATGAACCCCTGCGAAGTGCTCTCTCCAGCTCCACAGCAGCTGATGGGGGCTTTCGGATCTCCTTACATAACACCTCTCCACCCCTCTGCACGCCTGCCCTGGGGACCAAGGTGGCTTCCTTACCACGTTCAGCTCTCTGGAGAGGACTCTGCCTTCCTGCACCAGAATCCTCAGAGAGAACACAAATGCAATGGGATTCCCCTCCTACAGCTGATGCCAAGCCAGTGCCCAGGATGAAGCCCCTTGCACCTCCACTTCACCCTGCTCCATCCTTCCCTCCTCCCTCCACATCCCAGGGGAAGAGAGCTCCGTGCAGTGGTCCAGAAGGCTGAAGAGATAGTCTCTTCGTATCTCCTATATAACTGACCGAATGCATGAGTGAATGAATGAATGAACAGATAAGCAAGTGAGCGAATGAATGGAGGAACAAATGGAAACTCAATCTCTACTCCCAAGGAACTTAAAGTTCAAAGGAAAAGAGCCATGCTTGTAGCATGCTAGCACTGTGGGACTGAAGGGGACCCTAGGGATTGGACTCACCCCCTCTTTTTATGGTAAAGGAAATGCAGGCTCAGAGGCGGGAGGGGCGGCCACGCGATGCATGCAGCAGACCACGGAGGTCAGAGGATGGCGAAATCGCCCAGGGAGAGTGAGATCGCGAATCGAACACAAGGCTGCCCTACTTTCCCTCTGCTGCTGCCCTAAGTGTCCCGTCCTTGGGAAAAATTGTCTTTTCATATGGTTGAGAGTGGATGGCGCAGTTTTTCTTGGAGGGTTAATTGTTTTGCTGACAGCACAGATAATTAGGAATGAGAATCCCGAGTGAGGGCGACAGCACCATCTGCTGTGAATATGTTTCAACCCCACCTTGCAGGAGGGCTCAGAAGGACTCCGATTCCCACTCTCCCACCCCCAGCAAAAACTGACGTGCTCTTGCCGTTTGCTTCCGGAGCTACTGCCGCCAGGTGATCCTGCAGCCCATGGGACAGGCTGGTAACCGGCTTCTGAAGGGTGCAGTTTCTCCTCCTTTCCCCGCGGCATCTGGTGCACGTGTAGTAGGGCTCACGTCTTACTAGGTAGAACAAGGACCCCCTCCCCTTCCCCGGGGTGCCCGGGACACAGAGCGATGATAATAACACCAGGGGATGACTTTCCATTCTTCCCGTAGCCTGATGTTTTGAGGTGTGGTCCGTTGGGCATGTGGACCTGCACCGAGCTCCTGGCTGCCTTTGGTGTTTGCGTCCTTTTTCCGCTGAACTCCATGCATTGCCACCTATCCTGGGTTTCCTGGCCTTTGGCCTGTGCTGCCTATTCTAGAAGGATCTCGGCCTGCCTTCCTGCCAGGTAGGAGTTTCCTAGGTTGTGACTTCTTCCTGGAGAGCAGAAGTAGAGCAGCGTTGGAATCAAGCAGAGAATCCCATTGTCCAGGAGCAGCTGAGATCTTTCTTCGTAGGGCTGGAACTTCGCGGTGGCGTTTTTTCATTTTCATTATTCAGGAATATATCCCATCTACAAAAGAGCGTTGATGTGTGTATATGCTTTTAGAAGGTAATACCGATAACTGCTTTGTTCTTTCAGAGGGGCTTCTAATCCCCAGGGCTGCCTTGCCCAGCAATGCCTCGGCGGCCAGAGCTGTAAAGCCAGGTTGCCCTGGAGGCTCAGTGTCGGCACCCTGCCCCCCTCCCCGCTCCGAAGCTGTGGCTGTTTATCACAGCAGCACCCTCTTTGCCTGAGCTGCTCCTGTCAGCTAGGGGCCTCCACATTCCTGCCTTCCCTGTTTATCACTCTCTTCTCTGTGTCTTCTTCGCCTAGACCCTCCCAGCAGGGGAGAAACCACAGGCTCCATCCTCCTCCTGTTCTCTCTTCTCCCCATCCCCCCACAGCAGGCCAAGCATGCCTCTGTTCCCGTCATCCTCCCCGCTCCTAGCGACCCACCATTCCCCTGACGTGGTAGGAAATTAACCCAGGACCAAGGGGCTTGCTGAAAAGAATGATAACTGGGAGTCAGAAATGCCAGTCTTGACTCTTTCACTACCTTCCTGTGGGATCTTGAGTGAGATTCTCAACCTTTCTGTGCTTTTGTTTCCTCATCTCTAAAACAACCTTAAAAAAAAAATACCCCTTTATGTCACTACTGTGAAACCACATGGGTTCAGTGGGTGCCAAAGCAGCTTGAAGGGTATAAATCAGGGTATGTGTGTAAGACACTGTCATTGTTAGGCTTACAAAATCCATGGGACTCCAGGTCCCTGCCTCCCTTTGCTACCCTCATCCCTGTCCATGGTGCTCCCCCTTTCCTGCAGCGCTGGATGCCCTGGTGGACACTCTCCACCTGCCACAGCCCCTTCTCAGCTGTGGGCCCACTGAGGCCCAGAGGACCCCGAGGTTGGGGTGGAGCTCAGGGTCACAGCTGTCTGGGCAGTGGCCCCGGGAGCTGGAGGCCATGCCTGGTCAGAGATGCAGGGCTGCGGCCAATGTGGCCCCGGTCTCCAGAACCCAGGAGATCTGCGTGCTGAGGCGCGGCTTCTTCTCGTTGGGGCCCCTTCCTACCTGCCCCCTGCCACCCCCGAGTGTGAGCTGCAGTCTTGGCTCTGAAATGTGGTCACTCAGCAGAGCGGTGTCTGTGTCCCTCACCCAGCGAGGTTTGATCTGTACCCTTGTCTCTCACTCTGAGCGAAGGGCTGTGAAAGGAGGCCGCAGGTGGGTGGCCTTCCTGGAGCCCCCACACCACAGCACACCGGAAGCCTTGTCCCAGGGCCTGGGCTACAAGAGTGGAGGCATGTCCCTGGTAGACATGGCCTTGTTCTTCGTGGGTCTCATTGGTGGAGGGAGGACACCCAGGTCCTTCCTCTTTCCTGGGGCAGTGAGGTTCTGTTGGTGCGTATGAGCTAAACTCTGAATGGTGGGTAGGATGAGTGACTGAAGGTGGGTCTTTCAGGCAGATGAAACGAAATATGCCAAGGTAAGAAGATAAGAAGGAAGGGGTGTGTGTTTGGCACACGCATGCTGAGGCTTGGGGGGTAGGGTTGGTGGGTGGCACATTGGCAGTGAAGTCCCTAGCTGAGGTAGACTCTGTATAGTCACCTGGAGTTACAAGATCTAATAATAGAGAGAAAAAAGATGGCTGGAAAGTTCTAGAACAGCTAAAACTTGGACATGTGTCTCTGGCCCTGGTAGGTCACAGGGACCTTTGTTCTTCCTACAGGTCTCCTCTGAAGCAGCTGGGAACTCAGAAGGCCTCACTACCCATGAGGAGTAGGCCAGCCAGGAGAGCAGTAAGGGATGGCATGAAGGCCACCAGGGCCTGAGGAGTGAGCGCAACCTGCAGCTCGTGGGACCTGGAGCCTCCAAGTCGGGAGACTGTATCACCGGGGAGACTCACGAAGAACTGATACTTCGGCCCCAAGTGACATGTCCACGGTGTGATGACAGGTAATGAACCTGAGGTTCATCAGTCCTTTCTGAATGATGTGGCAGGTAGGGGAATGTATCAGCCTGCAGTAGACATAAGATGTCAACTCTTGGGAGGATAACCATGCAGACAAAGCAGAGTAAGGCCTGGTAAGATAATAGACGGATGCTTTATAGTTATTAGTTCCTGCCCCAAGCTCTTGCTGGAGCTAGGCACCAGCAGATTTAGCATCAGGTGGGTTCACTTACTATACCTTATAGGAAGGCCTGATGCCGTATGGATGGAGCCCCTCTTGTTTGAAGACCTTAGAGTAACAAATCAAGAAGTCATTATTTCCCATCAGCTCCCTTGGGAAGCAGGGCATGGATGCCAGTGGGGAAACACAGGCAGCGAGGGGTGCAGGAGCTCTTTCATGGATCAGTGATACCTGAGGGATAGACCTGGAGGCCTTATTGTCTGAGAAGGCTTCTGGGTTGGGTCAGATTTCTTGAATGACGGGTGAGGTGAGGGGTTGGTATTTCTTGTAAAAAAGGAAATAGGGACTTTGTGGCTGCCTTCGTCCCTCCAAGGATGCCAGGCCAAGTAACAGATGACCAAGGCTGACTTGGGGAGGTCGTGAGTGGCGGTCTGGAGAGCACAGGCGGGGGCTGGCAGACACCCTGGGTCTAGCAGGTAATCTGAGGAGGTCAGCCAAGGCAGAAAGCATTGAGAAGGTCCCCAGAGCCTAGAGGGCAGGACCCTGAGGCTGGAAGGACCAGGGTCCAGTGGGACTGGAGACCCCGAAGATGAGCTCTGACGTAGTGGAGGGCCTGTTCCATTGGCCATCTGGTCGTCACTGTGTGTGTCATCCTGGGTACCACTCTGGCGATTTCCGCCATGAGGAAAACGGCAGGCTGGGGCGGGAGCAAAAATAGCTTGGGGCCTTGGGAAACTGACCAGGGCAGGGGGAGAGGGCCAATGACCTGGGGCAGGAGGCCCAAGAGGGTGTGGCAAATTCCATTCCAGTGCAGGCCAGTGTCAGGGTCCACAAAGCCAAGCCAAGGGGTGGGGAGGGGCAGAGCATTAGGACTTCTGGGTGGCCTTGTTCTAAGTCAGGAAGAAAGAATAAGATGAAGAAGGAATCTAGAAAGCTGAGCCCAGCTCTAGGAAATGTCTCAGCCACAGGTACCAGGTGGGCCCAGGACTTGGCTCCTGTCTATATGAACAAATGGCAGGGGAATCGAGCTTTGGGGACCCTGGTGAGGATAGTTAGGGGTCTGGCTGGGCCTGGAGGGAGCTGGTATCTTCACAGTCTCCTGGGGCTAGCTGTGTCCCCGGGCACCCTAGACCCTAGTGTACCAGCTCTGGGCTATTCTCAGACCCCCACCTCTCAGTGGAGCAGGCAGTCTGTGCATTTTAGGCTTGACTGGGGACCTGGGCACGGCTGACCCTGTGGGCCCTCGTGATGGGAGGTGATGTGGGGGCAGGAGGAGGTAGAAGAGGCCCAGCCCTACAGGTGGGTGGGTGAGGACTTAGCCTAAGGAAGGTAAGGGGCAAAATACTTTCTGATTAAGTCAAGAGAGAACAAAGGGTTGAATCTAGAAGTTTCTTAACCTAGTTTCCCAATATTTACCGAGTACCTATTTTGTACTACGTGCAAACGTGCCAGACATACAAAGATGTATGAGGTATGTCCGCTCCCAGGGGAGGGAACGTGGGGCAGAGGAAAAAACATGGGAGTGGAGACAGATCTGGGATTCTGGGAGCCTCAGGCTCCTGTCTTCAAAATGGGGACAAGACTTTCTCACTCACAGGCTGGTTGGGAGAATTAAATAAAATGAAACATGAAAAACATTTAGCACAGCAGCTGGCACCATAGTAAGTGATCAATCATTTAGTTTTCTTCCATTGTTCTGCTCTTGGAGGAGCTTATGGTCTGAGAGGGGAGGGAGCAAAGAAGGCTGGGAGAAACACATCCCAATTCCCAGGGCTTCTGATTGTGACCAGGGTTTGAGGCCTGGGCTTTGAAAACCTGGTTCTCGGCATTCCTCTGGCCGTGGAAAATGTAGTTTAAGGTGGATCTGAACACTCAGAAATGCTGATTGCCTGTGAGTGCTGCGGCAGTAGCTGGGCCTGGGGATGCTTTCTGGGCACTGCGTAGGATGGAGGGAGGGAGGGGTGGGTCCAGGAATTTACAGACGTGTTGAGAAGAGAGGACATTCTCGGAATGCTTGGAGAGTCTTGCCTCCTGGGCTTCCAGCGCTGCTCTAGGGAGTGTGGGGCAGGATGAGTCAGGTACAGAAACCGAGGCAAGACTTGGGACCTGGAGCAGGGCTGCCCAGAGAGACTGAGCATGAGCCAGTCTCGTGGGATTTTCAGTTTGAAGCAAGTGAAATTAATTGTAATAATGTTTCATTTAACTCAACATGTCCAAAGTATTATCATTGCAACATGGAGTGAATATAAAGATTATTAATGAGATAGTTTATATTCTTCTTTTCGTACAAAGTCTTTGAGGTCCAGAGTGCGTTTGATACTTACAGTTTATCTCCGTTTGGACCAGCCACGTTGCAAGTGCTCAGCAGCACCTGTGGCTAGTGGCTATTCTATTGGACAGCTTAGGTCTAGAATTTAGAGCATCTTTGCCCAGGGGCACCCAGAGGCCAGGTGTATCCTGAGCTAGACAACAGGACTTACTATTCTGTCCTCTTCTCATGACACATCTGAAATGAATTCCTGGGGAAACTGGCTTGAAGAATCAGAGATGTCTTGAATCGCTTGTTCTGGATGGTAACGTATGTTCTCTAGAACCAGCCGTGGCTGCAGGTCTTCCCAGCTGGCCTCAGATGCCACCACTTACTGGTCCCAGGCAGTTCCCAAAGCTCTCTGAGATTCAGAAGCTGCATTGAAAGTGGCACTAAGAATGTCTGTTTTGCTGGGTAACTTTGAGGACTAAATGAAATAATCATTACTCTGTGACATTCCACGTCAAGAAATAATGCTTTTTATTTTCCTAGATTAAATGAAAACCGGGTTGAGTTCCCTATGGGCTAAGTGTGGCAAAAGTGTCCTAGCAGGAATTTCTGTAGTTCTGTTTCTACCCTTCTGTTGCATGAGGACTGTGGGGCTTTGTGGGGCAGGACAGATGGGCAGGGGGTGAGCCTGGACCTTGGCCCAGGGGGGCTGCCTGTGGCCCTCCTTATCCAGAGCCGTGTGGTCACCTGGAGGAGACAGGTCCTGCAGGCAGCTTGTGCCCCTGTGTCGGCTCTGCCGTAGAGAAGGCGGGGGCCCCCGGGCTTTCATCTCTAGAGGATGGACGCCACCGTGGCACTGTGTTTCAGTGGGCCGAGGGGGTGCCGGCCACCCGAGGACCCATCACCTAAGCCATCCCAAGTGTCTTGGGACCCGACCCAGGCACCCTACTCGAAAAGCTGCTTGTCCTTCATCCCCTTTCTCTCCTGTCTCCCAGCCTCAGCCTTTGAAACAAAGGCCCATCCCTACCTTACCTGCCTCCTTTCTTTACCAGCCATAAAAGTACAGATTACTCCCTGTGAGGGCCAGGGAGCCTGCTGTCATAGACATGGCTGCTCCTTCTGGGGTTGGGAGAGGGTACTTTTTATTACTCTGTGAATGACATCTGCCCCAGTCACGGGCTCCCAACAGCAGCAGAAAATAGTAATTGCTACGTATGTGTCCTGACACATGTCACTGGCATAAGGTTGGCACTCCACAAAATCCAGTTCCCCTAAGCCCAGCCCCACCTGAGGAATGGGTTAAATAATTTCTGCCTTTGGCGTTTTTCTGAGACTAAAATGAGATAGTGTATGTGAAAGACTTGCATACAATTATAAAATGTTATTAAGACTCTTAATTCCCTATCTGGCGTGGTTTCTTGGTTGGGAGCTGGGTTGATTCTAAACGTGCCCTTCCACTTGGCATCACGTGGCAGGTTGGGCCATCATCACGCACTGTCCTCCCATCCGTGGGCCCCGCTCAGTGCTCCCCTGGGGGTTCCTCCCTGCCGGGCGAGCACCTCTCAACTAATAATCCTTTGTCTCCTGTGTGTCAGTGGCAGGTTTCCCTGACATCCTTAGTTTACTTCAGCCTGTTGTGTGGGGTCTCTAACTCATCCCCCTGAGTTTGGAATCTGCCCTAGATTATCAAGGTTATCAAGAATGTTCCCAATCCATCTTTTCTGGGCCTGAGGGGAGAGAGGCCTGGAGCTAAGGAAGGGTTCTCTTCACCTGCCTGGCTTGGATTTGGTGAGAATTCTGCGATGGGAAAGGAGGTTTGAATAGAGTGTCTGCAGGTAGATCCCCTGTCCTTAGGGCTGGGGTGGAGGGAGCAGGGTAAGGAGGTACAGGTCGGTGATGCAAAGAGTAACCGGGTGTCAGCCATGCTGGAATCAGTGCAAAGTCTATAGACGAATGGGAATTCTCCAGCCCTGGGGACTGAAATGACATTTTCAAGGTTGAGTCAACATCTAATTGTGTGAGGTTGCGTCAGTAGTCCTTGGATGCTCACCGCAACCGTCTGTGGGTCCCTGTGTTGTTCCTCCCCCCGGGGGCAGCTGGCTTCTGCTTCCTGTTCCTCTCCTGGGCCCTGAGCTCTCGAGGCTGTCACGAATCCTAAGAGTCCTCCAAAGCAGTGTCATTGTGACTTAGCATCTATTTTAAAAGGTAATCTATGGCGCATGTGGGGGACGATGAGGAGGGAGTGTCATAAAATCAAGCATATTTAGGTAGCGATATAGTCTAGATTCTTTCTAAGTTTGCTTTGTGACCCTGTACACATCTCTCAACTTCCCCAGGCCTTAACGTTCTCATCTGTTAAATGAGCATGAGAAAGTGCCCTGCAATGATTTAATGCTGTTGCCAGGCACACATGCATTCAAAAAGCAAGAGGTGCTATGACTCTTAATCACCAAAGAGTTGAGAGTATTATGGCAACCCCCTTTTCCTCGTCAAGTCTAGCAGTGTGTAATTCTGCTCTTCAAAATTAGTCTCTTTATTGCTTCCTGGGGGCCCACAGGGAACAGCTTCTGATATATCACCTTAAAATTTTGCAGCAGGGAGAGGCGGAAAGCCACATTGCCCTTGACTGACAACCTTCATGTTGGTACTTGACAATTTTAATTTTTCATGATTCCTCTGATAAAAATAGTGCCTGACTAAAAACAAATACGTTTGTATTTTTCATCTCCTTAATTAGTTTCTAATTTGGGGGTTCTTATTAGCTTAAAATCATCTCACTGAAATGGTCCTTGGATGATAAAAAATGTGAAAACCACAATCAATTCTAGAGAGACCCTGCTATTTAATTATGCTGATTGGAGCACTAGGGACCCCTGGCAAAACGAACCTCTCAGAATAAGCATGATTTGTGTAATTTGGTTTTTAAAAATTTTGGATGCATATTTATCATGTTCAGCTATGTGTTCTTGTTCTCCTTGAGATTCTGACTCATCTCCTAAGAGATGGGTGGAGGAATCCATGGGCTGTGGAGACCTTGGGACTCCCGCTAAGCCCATGGAGTTGCTGGTAGCACCTGGCCAGAAGGGAAGACAGGGTCCCCGGCTTGTCTGGTCATTTAAAAGTGTCTTTTCTTTATTTAAAAAAAAAAAAAAAGGTAAAAGGTCACCCAGAGATAGCCTAGGAAAGGATAGGCTGATAGAATTTTGGAGCTGATGGTAGTAGAGGGTCTTCCATGAAATCCCAGGCTAGAGATGTATCTAGAACCAAATTCGAGAATGTGATACGACTTTGGAGATACTGGGAAGACCTAGTTGCTCAAAAAGATATACCCCCCCAGCATCCAAAGCCATGGATCAATATTAGCTTTGCTAAAAGTGGACCACCAGATGTGATGTGATGGGAAGGACACAGCACCACCCTGGACACTTTCCCACCATAAAGCTGAACATAAAACTGCTCCTGCCTAGGGCTTCCCTGGTGGCGCAGTGGTTGAGAGTCTGCCTGCCGATGCAGGGGACATGGGTTCGTGCCCCAGTCTGGGAAGATCCCACATGCCGCGGAGTGGCTGGGCCCGTGAGCCATGGCCGCTGAGCCTGCGCGTCCGGAGCCTGTGCGCCGCAACGGGAGAGGCCACAACAGTGAGAGGCCCGCGTACCACAAACAAACAAACAAAAAACAAACAAAAAAAACAAAACAAAAAAACTGCTCCTGCCTGTAAATCTAATGACCACCTTGTGCAGAAGCTGGAGGAACATGGGAAAGCCCAGCACAGAGAGGCCGCCACCAGATCCAAAAGGAGAGGGCTCCTCAGGACAAATGCCCTGTCTTCCCAACAGGAGGTCCAGGGGAAATAATGGCGAGATGTGAGGGAATTGTTACAGATTTAGAGTCTTAAGAGATATGCCAACCGAATGGCCTCTGTGGGTCCAGTTTGACTCATGACTCAAGTCTACTTTGACTCTATTTGAGAGAATCAAGGAGGTTAGGGACAGGCTGTGCGTTAGATACCTGGGAATTATTACTATTATTATTTTTTTATTTTTATATTTTTAAAATCTTTTTAACATCTTTATTGGAGTATAGTTGCTTTACAATGGTGTGTTAGTTTCTGCTGTATAACAAAGTGAATCAGTTATACATATACATATGTCCCCATATCTCTTCCCTCTTGCGTCTCCCTCCCACCCTCCCTATCCCACACCCTAGGTGGTCACAAAGCACCGAGCTGATCTCCCTGTGCTATGCGGCTACTTCCCACTAGCTATCTGTTTTACGTTTGGTAGTGTATATATGTCCATGCCATTCTCTCACTTTGTCCCAGCTTACCCTTCCCCCTTCCCATATCCTCAAGTCCATTCTCTAGTAGGTCTGCGTCTTTATTCCCGTCTTGCCCCTGTTATACCCAGGACTTACTGTTAATTTTTTTAGGGTGTGTAATACTGTAGCAATGTTACATACTGAAGTATTTACAGATGATGTCTGGGATTTTCTCTAAAATATTTTAGATAAAAAAAGATGAAGCAAGAACAGATTGCTGAATATTGTTGAAGCTGGTTTGGTAATTGGTGATGGGTATGTGGGGATTTATTATGCTCTTCTGTTTTGTGTGTATTTGAAACGTTCAATAATAAAAAGTAAAATAATAATAAATGTCCTTACTGGTTGGCTGAGCCCTGAAATTTCACAATTAGAGCTTTCTTCATCTAGCTTAAGCCTTTCTTCGTCCATAATATACAGCTTCTCCTGGGAACATGATTTACCCTTTAGGAAGGTAGCAGTGAAGCAGTAGAACATTTCCCCAGTTCAGATACTGTAGGTGTCCCATGCAAAGGGGTTCCAGGTGAGGTAAGTTTGGAGAAGTTTGCATTGAACTAAGCCAAACAGGTTTCTTCAGAACGTCGGCTATACTGTGAATGGATGTTAACATGTACTGTGCATCTCGCGGAGGGGGGGAGTGGTGGTGCATAGCAGTGCCATGTTCCCCCAAATAATTTGTCATGTGCTTCAGAGGAGACAGAAACTTTCAGCTCCCCTAAGGATAATCAGGAAGGTCAGAAACCTGGGTTCCAGAGCTGTTTCTATTTACTAACTTGTCATTGGTCAATCACTCAAACTTTCTAAGTCTCAGTTTTCCTACGTGTAAAATGACCTTCATATCACCTGCCACTTAACCTTCCAAGATTATGAAAGGGTTTCGTGCAGTATAAAGCCCAAGACCAAAGGTTAAATTGTGTGATTATTATTTAGTGCCATTTTCTGAAACTCGTTTGCTCTGAAACAAACGTTTGCTTGGAGACTCCTGGCTCTGTGTATAGGTGTGGTCTAACATCACCCAAGGGATAGACTATCCTGGGTGTCACAAACTTAAAAGGTACAGAGGAGGTCAAAACAAGTTCTCTGCCCTTTGGGAGCTCACGACGGAACTGGAGAAGCAGTACAAATAAACAGTGATGGGGCAAAGCCATCTAACCCTAGTGATAAACGAAAGGTTCAGATTCAGAGGAAAAGGGAATTGCTCTTGGCTGGAGTGATCCCTGAAGGCCACCTGGAGGAGGTGGCACTTGACCTGGGCCTTGAAGCCTGGGGAAGATTTGGACAGACCATCCCTTTGTTGGTTATGGATCACTCAGCTAGAATACTTCCCTGTCTCCCGCTTCCACACGCCCACAGGCTGCAGCTGAGCACATAAACCCTGTTTGGATTACAGTATTATCTGACTTGGGGACCCGAGTCTTCCCTGTCCGGAACTGGGGTCGTGCTCCCCCTGCCCGGCCCTGCCAGCCACTCCCATCCTCTCCTCTCCGGCTCCACCCCTCGTTTCCGTCTTCCCACCAGAGTTTAGAGAAGCTGGGATTACTCATCCCGTTCAGGCTCATTCACTCCTGCCCTGTCTTCTAAGCAAAAAGAAAAAAAAAAGTATCAACCACAGAAACAAAGCAATAAATTGTGACTCAGAGACACCCAAGCCTTCATGTGGAAATGTTTATTATCATCAGCAAATCATTCCTAGGGCAGAGAGAGAAGGTGGCCTGAGTGGAAGTCTTGCAAAAGGTGGGCCGCAGTTGCTCCAGTAAAGGTGAAGGGATTTGAGGCAGCCTTGGGAGCCAGTTCAGTTTCTTGGGTGTGGAGAGCTGGATGGGGGGGCTCTCACTCCTCCCAGGGGGCGTGCATGGCGTTATTTGGCAGGAATGGCCATCAAAGGCACTTGTTAGTGGGGCTTCCCTGGTGGCTCAGTGGTTAAGAATCTGCCTGCCAATGCAGGGGACACAGGTTCGTAGCCCTGGTCTGGGAAGATCCCACATGCCACGGAGCAGCTAAGCCCGTGCGCTAAAACTATTGAGCCTGCGCTCTGGAGCCCGCAGACCACAACTACTGAAGCCCGCGCGCCTAGAGCCTGTGATCCGCAACAAGAGAAGCCACTGCAATGAGAAGCCCGTGCACTGCAACGGAGAGTAGCTCCTGCTCACCACAACTAGAGAAAGCCCGTGTGCAGCAACGAAGACCCAACGCAGCCAAAAATAAATAAATAAATATATTTTTTAAAAAACGCACTTGTTAAGTAAGAGCCCACACTGTCCTTTAATTTGCACAGCAGAAATGGAAGAAAAGGTCCTAGAAAAGGACAGGGTTGTGGTGGGTGCTTCAGGTCAACAAGGGGGCTCAGCTCTGTGCCACTCAAGGATTCAGAGACAACTGGGCCACATGCCTTGTCCTCAAGAGTCCTGTGTGGACAGAGCTCAGCCCACTCCTGGCACATTTGAAAGCTCAGAAAGCTATTGTTAGTATTGGTATTTGGGGAAGAACCTACTCAACGCCTGCCCCACTGTGGACCTTCCCTGCAATTGCACACCTCACACCCAGCTGTGGGCCCAGGGTGCTGGGTTCTGGCTCTGCCACTTGGGGCAGGTGGCCTAGTCTCCCTGGGCCTCTGTGTCCACAAGTGTAAGATGGGGCAACCACGCCTCTCTCCCAGGATGAAATGAAATGAATGAATTGGGAGCATGAAATGAAATGATCCAGAGAGAGCTCTTGGCTTCCCCCTCTGCCACTGAGAAGTAATAAGACATGGGACAAGTTGCCCCGAGCCTTGGTTTCCTTATCTGTTAACTGGAAATAATTAGATTACCTGTCCTGCTGACATCATTTACCTACAGAAAGAGAGTTTAATGGGCAGTGTATGCAAAAACACTTCAAGAAGTATAAAGAGTTAGTCAAGCATTTAAAAAATGTGTTCGTGTGTATTTCATATGCAAACCCACACATGCAAACTGTCCTCAAAAGACAAAAATCTCAAGAGTGGCAAAAGGTGTCCACTGGTGGTCCAGTGGGGAGAGACGTAGCCCCGACTCTAGACTGCTTTGTATTGTGTTTTTTGGCCATTCCACTTGCCCAGAGGCCGCTCGTCTACTTTTCTGGACGCTGGTGCCCCCAGCAGGGCGGGGTGTGAGAGAAGCACACGGGACCAAGTCTGGCAGATCTGGTGTCCAGCTCTGCCTTGGAAACTGCCTTGTGGGACCCTGAGCAAGTCATGGAACTGCTTCCTCAGACACAAAACAAAGGTTGAAAACTGCTGGCCACGTGACATCAAGAGGCTCCAGCGGGATGATAAGTGAAAGCCTTTCTGAGTTGTAAAGCAGTGACCATATGGAAGAGGCCACCATCTTTATGCCTGTCAGCCAGGCCTTCTGAGCCCAGTGCAACACAAGATTTAATAACACTTGTTAATTGATTAATGTGCATCCTGCCATTTCAGGTGCTTTTGGGGAGGCAGTGGCAATTATTTTTATGTTAGAGAGATACTCCTTAAAGAAGCCTCACCTGACCCTGACCTTCTGTTGTTTTTCTGAGTCAGAGGGTAGACCTTCTCCCAGCTCTGGTGGGTAACAGTCAGGTGGCCATTGGGGCTGAGACCGGCCATCGATTTACCCAATTATTCTAATTCACTTTGTAACTTAGCACTCACTCCAGGTGTTGATTTACAGTTAATGTTTCATCTTTAAATGAATACTTGTCTGGAATATTTCATGAGTCAATGGAGGTGGTATTGACCTGGCAGCCAGGCAATGACTCCTGGAGTGCCAAGTATTTTTTTTTTTTTTTTTTTTTGCCAATATTCCCCCTATTTTCCCCTACCAACCACATAAAGAACCCTCCACAAATACACACTGATTTTATTTTCAGGCTACAAGGTGTAGTGGAAAGAGTGCAGGGCTGAGTCAGGAGATAGGAGCTCTCCGCCCAGCTTTGCTGTTAACTCACTGTGTGATGCCAAGAAAGTCACTTGACCTCTCTGGGCTTCAGTTTCCCATCTGCTGGATGGTGCAGGGTCGGGAGGGGAGTTCTTCCACTGAATCTCCGACTAGACCCACCAGACCAGCAACGTAGGCAATGCATGAGAGAGATCTATGTTCAGATTACAAAAATAATAATTGCTTTGTATAAGAAAACAAAATAATATACACGTGTTTGAGAAAGTGAAGGCAATTGTGAGACACCCCCACCCCCACCCCAGAGATCATCACTGTCAAGAATTCAGGGAATTGTTACATTCATATCACTATCTGTATTTATACTGTTACCATGGATCTGGAAAAATAGATCAATATTACACAAAAATGGGATCAAGCTATGTATTGTATTATGTTCTGCAGCTTGTGTTTTTACTTAATATAATCTTTTAAAAACTACTCGTACGCATCACTCTAGTTTTTTATAACATGGTTTTCTATAATATGGATATACTTTATTAATAGGCTAGAGTTAATTCCACCTCCTCAGTGGATGTCAGGGTGGTAGCAGTACATTTTAATGGATGTGATGGTTGGCTGCCACCTCCTACTCCAGGAGGGGATCAGAGAGGAGCCTGGGAGGGGAAGAGCTCGCTTACACGGCCGAAGTCGCCGTCCTTAGCTGAGGGTGCTGCCCTCTCACCTCTCCAGAATTCTTCTCCAACAAGTACTGTGGCTGAGGAACGCGAGGGCACAGCGCACTGCCCCCCAGAGCTGGGGGAACCAGGGCCATGCTGGGGATACAGAGAGGAAGGCCCGGAGTGGGGTGGGCTTGGCAGGCAGAGCCTAAGAATGTGAACATGGTACTTAATGCAGTTTGGTTGCTTCCGGAACCACTTGATGTCAGGAGCCGCGGTAACCGTGAGTCGGGATTGAGTCAGGGAGCAGACCTGGGGCATAGCCCTCCAGAGGTGGGTAGGCCTTTAGCGATGCTGGCCTGGGGCAGGTCCCAGCCCTTCGCTTCTTGCTGCCTCCGGTGATGAGTCAGGAAGGGCAGGCCCCTGCAGCCAGCCCCAGCAGGCTGCCCATTTTCACTCCACGCCCGGCCTCCACTTGTGACGCGCCCTCCACTTCTGGGTCCATGTGACCGTGGGATTCCAGGCACGGCACTTTTAGCATCCATTTTTGGAGGGGGCAGAAGGGAGAAATTTTGGGCTCTTGCATCTAGAATTATTTCCCATTTCCCCTTTCCTCTGTGTTTAATTGAATTAGAATTTTTGAGTAGGTGAAGCATTTTATACAGTTCAAAAATCAAAATGACATACAAAGGTATATACTGAGATTTCACTCTCCCCCCGTTGCCCCCTATAGGCCACCATTTATATAACTTTTAGGTTATTCTTTCAGTGTTTTCTTTATGCTAAAATGGAGAAATTTGAATATATATTCTTAACCACTTTGCCATACAAAAGATAGCCTACTGTATATTCTGCACCTTGCTTTTTTATTTCCTTAAATATATGTCCTTGAAATCTCTTCATATTAGTACGCAGAGCAAATTCCTCATTTTTAAAAATAGCTGTGTAGTATTCCACTGGATGCATGGACAGTTTTTTTAAACCAGCCCCCTATTGAGGGACACCTGGGTCATTTCCAACTTTTTTTGCTATTAAAAACAGTTCTGCAATCTGATGTCAGTCTGAGCTATTTTATTGCATGTATGTGTTTTAAATTGCAAACCACCCCAAATCTTTTCTAGAAGTAGGCAGAATATACATTATTTATAAACAGATAAGCCAATAAGGCTTTGTTCCCAGATTCCTATGCCATTTCCCTGTCTTCCAAGCAACTTTCCCCCAGTCCCCTAGCATCCCATAGTCACCAAAACATCTGCCAGGATGCAGTGTCCTTTGTCTGCCAACTTGGGCTGGTAGAAATAGTCTTTACTCTCATTTCCTCTGGGGGTTTCAATGAAGACTCCCGCCAGGGCCTGAGAGATTGGGAATCTCTATAAAGGATTCCTGGCGTCCTGAGTGCAATGGAAGAAGCACCATGGCCTGAACCAGTGAGAGGGTGTGGATTCCTGTCCCAGATCTGCAACTGATGAACCGGGCGATTCTGTACAAGTCTCTTCCCTCATGCATCGCACAGGTGAGCTGAGGGCCTGAGGTCCATTCCTATCCTCACGTGTTGTGGTTCTCGGAGCAACCTAATGGTGTTAAGTACAGTTTTAAAATCCTCAGGCCCTGGATAGCAGTTCCGTGTCCCTTTCTCCATGAGGGGCTCCATGCTGGTGTCTCCTCACCTCCCTGGGTGGCTGGAGTGCTTTCTATAACGTGACATCAAAGGTTTGATGACGCTGGCTTGTGCATGGTCATAAAATAATGCCCACGTGCAGATTCCCATTACTCAGAAGTATATTCGTTTGGCTATAGGTCTGCGAAGACCTTTCATTGCTAGTGCATGTGAAAGGGGTATTTCACACATGGTTCACATTAGCACCATGATTTAGCTCCTGCGTGAATAAGAATCGAGGCAACAGCCAACTGCCCCCTGAGAGTCCATTTGTATCACACTACACGCTGCGGCGGCGGGCCCACCTTTGACTGCGCTCTCGTCAGATCTGATAAGGTAATAGTAATAATAACTTACCTTTTCATCGTATGGGCTCTTTCCCCAGGGCTTGGCCGCCTGCAGGTGTCTTTTCTGTGGTTTGGCTGTTTCTGACCAGGGTGAGTCCTAAGCCGGTGGCGGCCTCACACTGAGCCTCATCCCAGGAAAGAGGTTTGGGCATCATTTATCCATGAATCAGTTGGTAGATCAGTCAGTCGTTCGGTCCGTTGTTGTTGTGCATAGCACCCCTCAAGTGCAGGGCACCCACACGGGGCTCCTGACCTGGACCCCACGCTCTGGGTCCCCCCCTCTTATAAAGAGCACCATGGTTCTCCAGGCCTCCTGCTTCAGCCCTACCTGCGTCCCTACGACCTGCACGTTCAGTGTCTCTGGAGTTTGCCAGTCCCTCCATGCCCCCTGTCACCCTCTGCTGGACCCGCCCAGCAGCCCAACAGATCCTTCTGCATTTTCTCTTGCCAACTCCGTCCCCACCCTGGTCTTCACATAGCACACAGTAGCGGCTCTGGTGAGTATGCTCATCTGACCAGACCTCTCCCTATTTAGACCCCCTAAGGGTTTCTTGCTGCTTCTCCGATAAAGGTAGAAATTCTTACCAGGGCCCACAGGTCCCGCCCACGTCATCTGCTTCCTCCCTGTCCCTCTTCCCTTGGTTTCTAGGACAAGCAGCACTCTTTTCCACCTCAGGAGATACACACCTGCTCTCTCTGGGCACTGGCCTCCCTCACCTTCATGGCTTTAACCCCTGCACACCCATCAGAGAGCAGCTAGGCTGTCCCTTTCCTGACCCTCTGGCCTGGGTCAGGCCCTCTCTTAGCCCTTACCATGGTTGTAAATAAATGTCCAGCAGGCTTTTAAAATCTTCCTCCTCTCTAGAGGTAAACACCATGACTCATTGACAGCTGGATCTTGGCACAGACTGTAGTAGGAGCGGATTGATTGACATGAGCAAGCTGTATTGTGGATGGCGGGGCATCCTGTATTTAAAGAATACAGGATGGGGCTTCCCTGGTGGCGCAGTGGTTGAGAGTCCGCCTGCCGATGCGGGGGACACGGGTTCGTGCCCCGGTCCGGGAAGATCCCACATGCCGCGGAGCGGCTGGGCCCGTGAGCCATGGCCGCTGAGCCTGCGCGTCCGGAGCCTGTGCTCCGCCGCGGGAGAGGCCACAACGGTGAGAGGCCCGCGTACCGCAAAAAAAAAAAAAAAAAAAAAAAAAGAATACAGGATGCGCAGTGGACGTAATCTTTGTAGCGACAACATCAAAAGAGTGGCACATTTGTGGGACTGCGGAGGACTTCAGAAGTGGTCTCAGGCCCAAGGCCCTCTTTGAGGGAGGGGGTACGGACTGTGGCTCGGGAGTCAAACCGTCTTCCTTCTTGCTGTGTGCTCTTGAGTAAGTTACCTGACTACTCTGGGCCTTAACTTCCTCACCTGTAAAATACCTTTTCCAGAAAAACATTGTGAGGGTTAAGTGAGAATTAAATGAAAAAATCCATGCAAAGTGCTTAGCACAGTGCCAGCCCCGAGCACGCACTGGCCATTATTATCAGTACAGAGGATGACACTGAAGCCCGGACAGGTTAGGGTAGAGGTGTCCTGACCAAGATCACACCGCCTGGTTTTCTGTACTGGCCACTGGACTGAGCTATCAGAAGTGCCGGCATAGTCCTTGCCCTCCAGTGGTTCCCAGTCAAATTGCTACAGCACACTGGTTCTCAACGGGGCGATTTTGCCCCCCTCTCCACTCCAGGGGGGTATTTGGTGATGTCTGTAGACATTTTTATTGTCACAGATGTGGGGAGGGTGGGTGCTACTGGCATTTAGTGGGTAGAGACCAGGAATGCTGCTACACATCCCACAATGCACAAGACTTCCCTCCCCAACAAAGAAGCCCCAAATGTCAGTAGTGCTGAGGTTGGGAAATCCTGCTATAGCGTTTACAGGAGGGCCCCAGGGGAACTAAGTCCACCAGAAACTGACCTGATGAAAGGCACCCTCTCTAAAATGGGCCTTGTAACCCTATATCCACCCATCTGCAATGGGTGCCTCGTAACCCTATATCCAGGGAAGACGGCCTCTCTTGTTTGGGGCAGAGCAGGGATGAAAGGCTGGACCTGGAACTTAGAGGCAGATGGGAGTCAAAAGAGCTGCTTGGAGCAAAGAGAAAATATAACAGGGGCAGCCTGATCTGATGTGTATGGGGTTTGGGGAACGTGGTCTATTTCTCTGAGTGGAGTCTTTGCCAGAACCTTACAGATCCCAGCATCCAACTTCCCCTGTTGTTTTCCAAAGGGTCTTTGGGCGTTTTGAGATTTTGGGGTGCTTGTGCAGAGACGTGGCTCCCGGCTGGGGCAGATGTGAGTGCAGCCTGGGCAGAGCTCCCCATCTGCCAGTGGCTCTGAGCAGGCTGCCGAATGTGGCTGCCCTTGGGAGGTGTGAGGACTCAGGGCAATTGTAAATCACACTCCATCCAGTTTCCCCACCCCCAGCCCGTCACCATTTTCACCTAGGAAAAGTCTAATAAAAATGCATTCCAAGTCCTAAAGGAGGAAGAATGGGGAGGAGCAGGGGAGGGGAGCCAGCACAGCCTTGATTAAATGCATCTGAGCCGCAGGGCTTTTCTGGCCTTAGAAGCAGCCCCAGGGCCCACGGAAGCCGGTGGTCCTGGGTATCTGCTCCACTCTCCAGGCCTGGGGGGCAGCCTGGGTCCCAGCCTACCCTGTGACTTAGGTGAGTGCTCTCCACTCATCTCAGGGCTGATTAGGCCCTGCAGAGAGGCCTCACCTCAGTGGAGGATGCACCAGCCGGGGGTTTGCCTTGGAGAGCGGGGCGGGGCAGGAAAGAGGCTTGTGGGCATGAAGCACCTGTAAGGGATGGGGGGCAGGGAAGCCAGACCAGTCCCCTTAGAGTAGTGGCTGTCAACCCTGGCTGCACATTAGAATCACCTGGAAGCTTTGGCGATACCTCAGACCTATTACAGCAGTCTCTGGGGGTGGGACTCAGGTGCCAGTAAGTGTTCAACTTCTCCAGGTGATTTCAATGGGTACCACGGATTTAAAGCTTCCCTGGGCTCTGCTAGTCTGGTCACAGTGAGGCCTGTAATGAGGGCACAGGGAAACCCCTGTTGGGGTGCAGGGGAGGGCCCAAACATGAGGAGGAAACTGTGCAGCTGACAGACCCTGGGTGGAGGTGGAATGTCACCCATCCGGCCACACGGATGACCAGGATTTCCGGCTGCAAGAAGTGACAGCTCCAGAGGAGGTAGCTGTCCACGGCCCGGGTCTGAGGAGCAGGACCGCTGCAGGCCAGACAGGGCAGCAGGACTCTACGTAAACTGCTGTAGAGTCGACGGTAGATGTTGTGTTGTGGTTACTTGGATGCACGTGTGGTCTCTGCTGCTGGCCTTGGAGCCCCCAGGAGAGCAGTGGCCGGGTCATAATTGTATCAGGACTTGGTCACTTCTCACCTGCCTGCTCTTACCTCTCAGGCACCGGCCGCCTCATCTCTCACCTGGATGATCACAACTGCTTCCTGATTAGGGCCCCAGCCTCTGTCTCCAGCGGTCTAGCCAGATGGACCCTTTGAAACGTGTCAGATGGTTTCCTCCTTTTCTCGGAACCTTCCAGTGACTCCCCATGTCGCTCAGAGTAGAAGTCCAAGCCCTCAGAGTGGCCTGCAGGGCCCCCGTTCTCCCTCCTGACCCCCCACTCCAGCCACACGGGCCTCCTCCCTGTATGGGCATTCTTGCCTCAAGGCTTTGCCCGGGTTGTTGGCCCCCAGAGATCTACAAGCTCCCTTCTTCCCCTTCTTCAGGACTTTGCCCGAATGTCCCTTTCTCAGTGAGGCCTTCTGGATCCCCTGCTTCCTGTCTCCCAGATCTTCATTTCTCTCCATACCTCTTACATGCTGACACTATATATTTTGTTTAATGTCCATCTCCCTACACTACAGTGTGAGCTCCAAGATGGTGGGGATTTTATTATGATGATGATTATTACATTTGCTGGTGTAAACCCAGAACCTGGGACAGTATCTAGCCTGCAATGGATGCCCAGAATATTTGTTTGTTTTCCCCCTTGTGGACCGCTCATGTTTAAAATTGGTTGAATCACAATCTTTGGCTAATAACATTCCCTCTATTGGCCCATGCATGGTTTGATTTTATTTAATTATGTGTTTAGCTGTTTTTGTTGTTTTTTCTTTTTTTCTTTTAATTAATGTAACAAGCAGCCAAGAGCTCATCACTCAAAACAAAGCAAGAATTTGACAAAACCTATATCCAGACCTAAGATCTTGCCTCAGGGCTTCCCACCCGAGGTCATCACCTTCCTTAATCTTATCTTTATCATTCTGCTTTTCCTTTTACTCGCTACACTGCATCTAATCTATATGTATTCCTAAAAGGTATATTTTACTGTAGTTAGTTTTAGCCTTATTCAAAACCTATTATCCTGTATATAATCTTTGAAGTCATTCCCATTTAATATAGTTTTTTAACATCTTTAATGGAGTATAATTGCCTTACAATGGTGTGTTAGTTTCTAACAGGGTGAATCAGCTGTACATGTATCCCCATATCCCCTCCCTGTTGTGTCTCCCTCCCTATCCCACCCCTCTAGGTGGTCACAAACCACTGAGCTGATCTCCTGTGCTATGTGGCTTCTTCCTACTAGCTATCTATTTTACATTTGGTAGTGTATATATGTCCATTGCCACTCTCTCACTTTGTCCCAGCTTACCCTTCCCCCTTCCCGTATCCTCGAGTCCATTCTCTACGTCTGCATCTTTATTCCTGTCCTGCCCCTAGGTTCTTCAGAACCATTTTTTTTTTTTTTAGATTCCATATATATGTGTTAGCGTATGGTATTTGTTTTCCTCTTTCTGACTTACTTCACTCTGTATGACAGACTCTAGGTCCATCCACCTCACTACAAATAACTCAACTTCGTTTCTTTTTATGGTTGAGTAATATTCCATTGTATATATGTGCCACATCTTCTTTATCCATTCATCTGTCGATGGACACTTAGCTTGCTTCCATGTCCTGGCTATTGTAAATAGAGCTGCAATGAATATTGTGGTACATGACTCTTTTTGAATTATGGTTTTCTCAGGGTATATGCCCAGTAGTGGGATTGCTGGGTCATATGGTAGTTCTATTTTCAGTTTTTTAAGGAACCTCCATACTGTTCTCCATAGTGGCTGCATCAATTTACATTCCCACCAACAGTGCAAGAATGTTCCCTTTTCTTCACACCCTCTCCAGCATTTCTTATTTGTAGATTTTTTAATGATGGCCATTCTGACTGGTGTGAGGTGGTACCTCATTGTAGTTTTTTTTTTTTACATCTTTATTGGAGTATAATTGCTTTACAATGGTGTGTTAGTTTCTGCTTTATAACAAAGTGAATCAGTTATACATATACATATGTTCCCATATCTCTTCCCTCTTGCATCTCCCTCCCTCCCACCCTCCCTATCCCACCCCTCTAGGTGGTCACAAAACACCGAGCTGATCTCCCTGTGCTATGCGGCTGCTTCCCACTAGCTATCTATTTTACGTTTGGTAGTGTATATATGTCCATGCCACTCTCTCACTTTGCCACAGCTTACCCTTCCCCCTGCCCATATCCTCAAGTCCATTCTCTAGTAGGTCTGTGTCTTTGTTCCTGTCTTACCCCTAGGTTCTTCATGACATTTTTTTTTTCTTAAATTCCATATATATGTGTTAGCATACGGTATTTGTCTTTCTCTTTCTGACTTACTTCACTCTGTATGACAGACTCTAGGTCCATCCACCTTATTACAAATAGCTCAATTTCGTTTCTTTTTATGGCTGAGAAATATTCCATTGTATATATGTGCCACATCTTCTTTATCCATTCATCCAATGATGGCGCTTAAGTTGCTTCCATGTCCTGGCTATTGTAAATAGAGCTGCAATGAACATTTTGGTACATGACTCTTTTTGAATTATGGTTTTCTCAGGGTATATGCCCAGTAGTGGGATTGCTGGGTCATATGGTAGTTCTATTTTCAGTTTTTTAAGGAACCTCCATACGGTTCTCCATAGTGGCTGTACCAATTCACATTCCCACCAGCAGTGCATGAGGGTTCCCTTTTCTCCACACCCTCTCCAGCATTTATTGTTTCTAGATTTTTTGATGATGGCCATTTTGACTGGTGTGAGATGATATCGTATTGTAGTTTTGATTTGCATTTCTCTAATGATTAATGATGTTGAGCATTCTTTCATGAGTTTGTTAGAAGTCTGTATATCTTCTTTGGAGAAATGTCTATTTAGGTCTTCTGCCCACTTTTGGATTGGGTTGTTTGTTTTTTTGATATTGAGCTGCATGAGCTGCTTGTAAATTTTGGAGATTAATCCTTTGTCAGTTGCTTCATTTGCAAATATTTTCTTCCATTCTGAGGGTTGTCTTTTCGTCTTGTTTATAGTTTCCTTTGCTGTGCAAAAGCTTTTAAGTTTCATTAGGTATCATTTATTTATTTTTGTTTTTATTTCCATTTCTCTAGAAGGTGGGTCAAAAAGGATCTTGCTGTGATTTATGTCATAGAGTGTTCTTCCTACGTTTTCCTCTAAGAGTTTGATAGTGTCTGGCCTTACGTTTAGGTCTTTAATCCATTTTGAGTTCATTTTTGTGTATGGTGTTAGGGAGTGTTCTAATTTCATTCTTTTCCATGTAGCTGTCCAGTTTTCCCAGCACCACTTATTGGAGAGACTGTCTTTTCTCCACTGTATATTCTTGCCTCCTTAATCAAAAATAAGTGCATGGGTTTATCTCTGGGCTTTCTGTCCTGTTCCGCTGATCTATATTTCTGTTTTTGTGCCAGTACCGTATTGTCTTGATTCCTATAGCTGTGTAGTATAGTCTGAAGTCCAGGAGACTGATTCCTCCAGCTCTGTTTTTCTTTCTCAAGATTGCTTTGGCTATTCGGGGTCTTCTGTGTTTCCATACAAATTGTGAAAGTTTTTGTTCTAGTTCTGCAAAAAATGCCATTGGTAGTTTGATAGGGATTGCATTGAATCTGTAGATTGCTTTGGGTAGTAGAGTCATTTTCACAACGTTGATTCTTCCAATCCAAGAACATGGTATATCTCTCCATCTGTTTGTATCATCTTTAATTACTTTCATCAGTGTCTTATAGTTTTCTACATACAGGTCTTTTGTCTCTTTAGGTAGGTTTATTCCTATGTATTTTATTCTTTTTGTTGCAGTGGTAAATGGGAATGTTTCCTTAATTTCTCTTTCAGAGTTTTCATCATCCGTGTATAGGAATGCAAGAGATTTCTGTGCATTAATTTTGTATCCTGCTACTTTACCAAATTCATTGATTAGCTCTAGTAGTTTTCTGGTAGCATCTTTAGGATCTCTCTGTATAGTATCATGTCATCTGCAAACAGTGACAGCTTTACTTCTTCTTTTCCGATTTGGATTCCTTTTATTTCTTTTTCTTCTCTGATTATGTGGCTAAAACTTCCAAAACTATGTGGAATAATAGTGGTGAGAGTGGACAACCTTGTCTTGTTCCTGATCTTAGAGGAAATGCTTTCAGTTTTTCACCATTGAGAACGATGTTGGTTGTGGGTTTGCCATATATAGCCTTTATTATGTTGAGGTAAGTTCCCTCTGTTCCTACTTTCTGGAGAGTTCTTATGATAACTGGGTGTTGAATTTTGTCAAAAGGTTTTTCTGCATCTATTGAGATTATCATTTGATTTTTTATCATTCAGGTTGTTAATATGGTGTATCACATTGATTGATTTTTGTATATTGAAGCATCCTTGCATTCCTGGGATAAACCCCACTTGATCATGGTGTATGATCCTCTTAATGTGCTTTTGGATTCTGTTTGCTAGTATTTTGTTGAGGATTTTTGCATCTATGTTCATCAGTGATATTGGCCTGTAGTTTTCTTTCTTTGTGACATCCTTGTCCTCCCTCTGCTGTATTTTGGAAGAGTTTGAGAAGGATAGGTGTTAGCTCTTCTCTAAATGTTTGATAGAATTCACTTGTGTAGCCATCTGGTCCTGGGCTTTTGTCTGTTGGAAGATTTTTAATCACAGTCTCAATTTCAGTGCTTGTGATTGGTCTGTTTATATTTTCTATGACTTCCTGGTTCAGTCTCAGAATGTTGTGCTTTTCTAAGAATTTGTCCATTTCTTCCAGGTTGTCCATTTTATTGGCATATAGTTGCTTGTAGTAATCTCTCATGATCCTTTGTATTTCTGCAGTGTCAGTTGTTACTTCTCCTTTTTCGTTTCTAATTCTACTGATCTGAGTCTTCTCCCTTTTTTTCTTGATAGGTCTAGTTAATGGTTTGTCAATTTTGTTTATCTTCTTAAGAACCAGCTTTTAGTTTTATTGATCTTTGCTATTGTTTCCTTCAATTCTTTTTCATTTATTTCTGATCTGATCTTTATGATTTCTTTCCTTTTGCTAACTTTGGGGTTTTTTTGTTTATTTGAGGTGTTTCTTGTTTCTTGAGGTAGGCTGTATTGCTATAAACTTTCCTCTTAGAACTGCTTTTGCTGCATCCCATAGGTTTTGGGTCGTCGTGTGTTCCTTGTCATTTGTTTCTAGGTATTTTTTGATTTCCTCTGTGATTTCTTCAGTCATCTCTTGGTTATTTAGTAGTGTATTGTTTAGCCTCCATGTGTTTGTAGTTTTTACATATTTTTTCCTGTAATTGATATCTAGTCTCATAGTGTTGTGGTTGGAAAAGATACTTGATATGATTTCAATTTTCTTAAATTTACCAAGGCTTGGTTTGTGACCCAAGATATGATCTATCCTGAAAAATGTTCCATGAGCACTTGAGAAGAAAGTGTATTCTGTTGTTTTTGGATGGAATGTCCTATAAATATCAATTAAGTCCATCTTGTTTAGTATATCATTTAAAGCTTGTGTTTCCTTATTTATTTTAATTTTGCATGATCAGTCCATTGGTGAAAGTGGGGTCTTAAAGTCCCCTACTATGATTGTGTTATTGTCGATTTCCCCTTTTATGGCTGTTAGCATTTGCCTTATGTATTGAGGTGCTCCTATGTTGGGTGCATAAATATTTACAATTGTTATATCTTCTTCTTGGATTGATCCCTTGATCATTATGTAGTGTCCTTCTTTGCCTCGTATAATAGTCTTTATTTTAAAGTCTATTTTGTCTGTTATGAGAATTGCTACTCCAGCTTTCTTTTGATTTCCATTTTCATGGAATATCTTTTTCCATCCCCTCACTTGTAGTCCCCTGTGTGTCCCTAGGTCTGACGTGGGTCTCTTGTATACAACATATACACAGGTCTTGTTTTTATATCCATTCAGCCAGTCTGTGTCTTTTGGTGGGAGCATATAATCCATTTACATTTAAGGTAATTATCAATATGTATGTTCCCATTACCATTTTCTAAATTCTTTTGGGTTTGTTATTGTAGGTCTTTTCCTTCTGTTGTGTTTCCTGCCTAGAGAAGTTCCTTTAGCATTTGTTGTAAAGCTGGTTTGGTGGTGCTGAATTCTCTTAGCTTTTGCTTGCCTGTAAAGGTTTTGATTTCACCATCTAATCTGAATGAGATCCGTGCTGGGTAGAGTAATCTTGGTTGTAGGTTTTTCCCTTTCATCACTTTAAATATGTCCTGCCACTGCCTCTGGCTTGCAGAGTTTCTGCTGAAAGATCAGCTGTTAACCTTATGGGGATTCTCTTATATGTTATTTGTTGTTTTTCCCTTGCTACTTTTAATATTTGTTCTTTGATTTTTGATAGTTTGATTAATATGTGTCTTGGTGTGTTTCTCCTTGGATTTATCCTGTACGGGACTCTCTGTGCTTCCTGGACTTGATTGACTCTTTCCTTTCCCATATTAGGGAAGTTTTCAACTATAATCTCTTCAAATATTTTCTCAGTCCCTTTCTTTTTCTCTTCTTCTTCTGGGACGCCTGTCATTCGAATGTTGGTGCGTTTAATGTTGTCCCAGAGGTCTCTGAGACTGTCCTCAATTCTTTTCATTCTTTTTTCTTTATTCTGCTCTGCAGTAGTTATTTCCATTATTTTATCTTCCAGGTCACTTATCTGTTCTTCTGCCTCAGTTATTCTGCTACTGATTTCTTCTAGAGAATTTTTAATTCCATTTATTATGTTGTTCATCATGGTTTGTTTGCTCTTTAGTTCTTCTAGGTCCTTTTTAAACATTTCTTGTATTTTCTCCATTCTATTTCCAAGATTTTGGATCATCTTTACTATCATTACTCTGAATTCTTTTTCAGGTAGATTGTCTATTTCCTCTTCATTTGTTTGGTCTGGTGGCTTTTTACCTTGCTCCTTTATCTGCTGTGTGTTTCTCTGTCTTCTCATTTTGCTTAACTTAATGTGTCTGCGGTCTCCTTTTTATAGGCTGCAGGTTCATAGTTCCCATTGATTTTGGTGTCTGCCCCCAGTGGCTACGGTTGGTTCAGTGGGTTGTGTAGGCTTCATGGTGTAGGGGGCTGGTGCCTGTGTTCTGGTGGATGAGGCTGGATCTTGTCTTTCTGGTGGGCAGGACCGCATCTGGTGGTATGTTTTGGGGTGTCTGTGACCTTATTATGATTTTAGGTAGCCTCTCTGCTAATGGATGGCGTTGTGTTCCTGTCTTGCTAGTTGTTTGGCATAGGGTGTCCAGCACTGTAGTTTGCTGTTCATTGAGTGGAGATGGGTCTTAGTGTTGAGATGGAGATCTCTGGGGAGCTTTTGTCATTTGATATTACATGGAGCTGGGAGGTCTCTGGTAGACCAATGTCCTGAACTTGCCTCTCCCACCTCAGAGGCACAGGCCTGACACCTGGCCAGAGCACCAAGACCCTGTCAGCCAGATGGTTCAGAAGAAAAGGGAGAAAGCAAAAAAGAGAGAAAGAAAAAATAAAATAAAATAGTTATTAAAATAAAAAATAAGGGCTTCCCTGGTGGCGCAGTGGTTGAGAGTCCGCCTGCCAATGCAGGGGATGTGGGTTCGTGCCCCGGTCTGGGAAGATCCCACATGCCGCGGAGCGGCTGGGCCCGTGAGCCATGGCTGCTGAGCCTGAGCGTCTGGAGCCTGTGCTCCGCAACGGGAGAGGCCACAACAGTGAGAGGCCTGCGTACCGCAAAAAAAAAATAAATAAATAAATAAAATAAAATCAAAAATAAAAAAATTGAAAAGTAATAAAAAAAGAAAGAAAAGAGCAACCGAACCAAAAAACAAATCCACCAATGATAACAAGCACTAAAAATCTATACTAAAAATGAAACAAAACAAAACAAAAAAACAGGCAGACAGAACCCTAGGACAAATGCTAAAAGCAAAGCTCTACAGACAAAGTCACACAATGTCCACCGCCTCAATTTTGGGATGATTCGTTGTCTGTTCAGGTATTGCACAGATGCAGGGTACATCAAGTTGTTTGTGGAGATTTATTCTGCTGCTCCTGAGGCTGCTGGAAGAGATTTCCCTCTCTTTTGTTTGCACAGCTCCCAGGGTTCAGCTTTGGATTTGGCCCCACCTCTGCATGTAGGTTGCCTGAGGGCGTCTGTTCTTCACTCAGACAGGATGAGGCTAAAGCAGCAGCTGATTAGGGGGCTCTGGCTCACTCAGGCTGGGAGGGAGGGATACGGATGCGGGGCGAGCGTGCGGCGGCAGAATGGGGCACGCCATGTGTTCTCCTGGGGAGGTTGTCCCTGGATCACAGGATCCTGGCAGTGGTGGGCTGCACAGGCTCCTGGGAGGGGAGGTGTGGAGAGTGACCTGTGCTTGCACACAGGCTTCTTGGTGGCTGCAGCAGCAGCCTTAGCGTTTCATGCCCGTCTCTGGTGTCTGCGCTGAAAACTGCGGCTCGTGCCCATCTCTGGAGCTCATTTAGGCGGTGCTCTGAATCCCCTCTCCTCATGCACCCAGAAACAATGGTCTCTTGTCTCTTAGGCAGTTCCAGACTTTTTCCTGGACTCCCTCCCGGCTAGCTGTGGCGCACTAGCCCCCTTCAGGCTGTGTTCACACAGCCAACCCCAGTCCTCTCCCTGGGATATGACCTCCGAAGCCCAAGCCTCAGCTCCCAGCCCCCACCTGCCCCGGCGTGTGAGTAGGCAAGCCTCTCAGGCTGGTGAGTGCTGGTCGGCACCAACCCTCTGTGTGGGCATCTCTCCACTTTGCCCTCTGCACCCCTGTTGCTGCGCTCTCCTCCATGTCTCCGAAGCTTCCCCCCTCCCGTCTCTGCCAGTGAAAGGGCTTCCTAGTGTGTGGAAGCTTTTCCCCCTTCACAGCTCCCTCCCTAAGGTGCAGGTCCCGTCCCTATTCTTTTGTCTCTGTTTTTCCTTTTTTCTTTTGACCTACCCAGGTACGTGGGGAGTTTCTTGCCTTTTGGGAAGTCTGAGGTCTTCTGCCAGCGTTCAGTAGGTGTTCTGTAGGAGTTGTTCCACATGTAGATGTATTTCTGGGGAGGAAGGTGATCTCCATGTCTTACTCCTCTGCCATCTTGAAGGTCTCTCCCCATTTAATATTATATTGTTAAGATCCACCTACATTGTTACACGTGTTCATTCCTTTTGACAACAAAAAGTATTGGAATGAATATTTAACTTTACGTCTCCCCATGGTGCCAGGTTCCTAATAACAGCTAACATCTATGAAGTGTGTGCAAGGCACTCTGCTAAGTCTTTTATTAACCCCCCTTAACAGATGGGAAAACTGACACACAAGAGGTGAGCAACTGGCCTGAGGTCACATCCAGATGGCTCAAGGGGCAGAGGCAGGACTTGAACTTGTATCATGTGCCTCTAGAGGCCTTGCTTCTGCCTCTGTACCACGTCATCTCTGAGTAAACAAGGGAGTGAGCTCACACTTACACCAGTGCCAGCCCTTTGGGAACCCCACTGAATGACTCTTGGTTACAAATAGAGATGAACACACACACACACACGCACATACACACACACACATACACACACTAGCATTCTGGAATTGCTCACAAATACTTGTTAACTGACAGACAATTTATAAGAGGGGAAATGGACTTACCTTCTGATGCTTACCAACATCTGTCTGTCTGTCTCTCTTTCTCTCCGTCTCCTCTCTATTAAAAGAAAACGCCAGCTGGGCCTTGTGCTTGCAGGAGCTGGGGGCTCAGCATCTATCAACAGGCTGTGCCCTGGTCTTGGATCCCAGGAGGAGGGGGCAGGGTGGGGACCGTGCCCTTGGCCTGTGGGAGGAAGGAGCCTGCTCGGGGAAGAATTTATCTCCCTCCACACCAGGACCCTTGGTAACTGCAGGCGCCTCACTCAGCAAAGCTGGTCATGCAGTGACCAGAGTGGGTAAGCGCTGACCCTGTCAGGGGTCCCCAGCCATCTGTTCCCCTTCTTGGCAATAGGATCTCACGCTCAGGGGTGAGATCTTTTTACATTAGGAACCAACGGAAGCAATGGGGAACTGGAGGGCTGGGTACAGGATTGAGCAAACAATAGAGGCTATCCCAAGAACCATTGCCCCTGCCCTGGGGTACACATAGCAGGGCCAAGGTCAGGCGAATAAATGAACATTGTGCCGGCTTTGGTCCTGAGCCCAGTGTTGGGCTCATGTGAGCCAGATTTGGCCACACGGAGGACAGGCCCACAGATCTTACCCTTCCAGGTGAAGAATGGCCTGTCCACCATGGCAGCATTTGTGCAGGCCTGGAGCAGAGCTGGTCTGGAAGGGGCTGCCTGCGACTTGTCTCACGGACCAGCCTGGGGAAGGCAGAGGGGCCTCTCCAGGAACCAAGCAGGTGGAGGATGGAAGCCTCACCTGGAGCGGATGTGTGCAGCAGGTGGTTCCAGACCCGACTGGCGGGAGGAGGAAAGGAAGGAAAGTGAACGCTGTGACATGTTCTGCTCACTGGTGTCAACAGGGGGCGGCAGAGAGCAGAAGACAAACAAGTGGGCCTCCCCTGATAATAAGGTCACCCAGCCTCAGTTTCCTCTAAGCACCTGTGGGCCCAGAAGCCTAGAAGTGAGTGCAGGTGTGTGGCACTGCGGGTGGGGTGGGGCCTATTGCTAGTGCCCGTGCACATCAGTGAGGCCACGTGGGGTGGATGGCAAGGAGGGAGGCAGTCTTCCAGAAGAGGGGGAAGGGACCCACTGAGCTCAGGGTGAGCTTTCTCAACCCAGGCTGCACACTCGAATCGCCCCAGGAGTTTCTCAGATACGGAGGCCCTGGCCCACCCAGACCAGTGGAATCAGAATGTCTGGGGTGGGGACCCAGGGATCCGTCTGTTTTAAAGCCTTTCTAGATGATTCTTCTCTTCAGCCAGGATTGAGAGCCACTGGGTCAGGCGCTCTGCTCTTTGAGTCTAGGCTTCCCCCTCAGTAGCTGTAGGAGCTGGAATGTTGACTCACTTTGTCTGTACATTGGTGATGTTAACAGAATGCGGTGACATCACAGCTGCTGTGAGGGTGAACAGAAATACTGTGTATTAAGCTTGGCATGTGACTTCCACCTAGGAGGAAACTATATGGTCAGCAGTGCTTCGCAAACGGGCTCTGGACCTGGCATCTTCAGAGCTGGACCTGGCATCTTCATCTGGGGTCCTTGGGGACACAGAACACTTGGGGAGATGTTTTGTTTCTGGAATCTGAGCCCTGGGTGGAGCTGGCCTAAAGGCCTGGGTCAAAATGGTAGACACTGTCTTGTATCAGTGCCTGAGGTCAGAGATGAAGGTGATGCCTTCTCCCTAAAGGCCTTAGCCTTGGTCATGATGTCCAGCTAGGGACAGTGCTTTAGCCAAAGGTTTTAGATGGGGCAGCATTTGTGGGGCATCTTCTACGTGCTAGACATGTTCACATTTATCACTTTACACAATTCTCAGAGCAACCATACATGATGCATACACATGTCTCCATTTTACAGGGGGAGAAACTGAGGCCCAGAGAGGCCTGGCAGCTTGCTCAAGGTCACACAGGAGAACCAGGTCTCTTGACTTGTCACCACACCACAGCCCTCTCCTAGCAGTTGTAACCGGTGGCTTCCTCCCTAGGCAGATACCCAGGCCCGAATTTAGTCGACTCCTATTCCTAAACCCAAACACGAAAGGGTCATTCTTTGGACAATTCCAATTCTACTTCATCCGTAAGGAGGGGAATAAATGAGTGTGGAAGTGTTGTGTGGAGGCCTAGTGCTGGTGCTGCGTATCCCAGGCGGTTGGTGGTGGCAGCTAGGGTCTGGGCGGGAGGGACGGGGAGTCCGTTGCTAGGTCTTTAGGGCTGGACAGTTGGTGATGTGAACTTCCAGGGGCAAGAGGAGTGGGGGCAGCGGGGCCTCCCTGAGGGGGGCTGGGCTGGGGGGCTTTAGGCGCTTAGGTTGTCGTTAAAGCCTATCCCTCCGTCCACGGGGGCTGTCTCCAAGGCTTTGTTCATCGACTTCTTTCCGTTTTGTGTTACACTCTGGCGGGGGAGGGCAATTAAGCTAACTGAGACCCCCTAAGTGTCAGAGCTGGACACGAGTTCACCCAGCCTGGACTCTGGACAGTTGGATGGGGTGGAGTGGGGGTCAAACTCTGCAGCCCGCCCCCCGAGAGGTTGACCCATCATGCCCATGAGGAGCTGCCATTCCACTGGGAGTGTGGAACTTGGGGCTGGTTCCAGTCTACCTCCTTACTTCCCACTTTGCCTAAAGCAGGAGGTGGCTTCTTAGGGGTCCAAGGCTAGTAAATGGCAAAGCATGGGGCTCCTGCGCTGTCAGCACTCTTTGCACTAAGCAGGGCAGGGATGGGGGGTAGCGGAAGGGGAGACAATGGCATGACCTTGGACGCCATTGGCCCTGGTGGGGATAACCTTCACTCCATTGTAAATCTAAGCACATGATCCTTACCAGATTATAGAGAACCTGCATCCTGGTAGGGTTTCGAATTTTCAAAACTCCCTGAGTCCTGTGAGCCTAACTGAGTATCGGTGTGCCAATTTCCGCCCAGCAAATTTCCAGCTGTGGACAAGTGGTGGGTGCTTTTCTCAAGGTCAGCTCCCCAGTACCTGTCTATGCAGAAGTCTCTGTGTTCCGAGTGTCTCCACTCAGCTGGCTTCTGAGTCACACACATCTTGTCCCAGCTCTAATTGGCGCTCTTGAAGGCATTCCCTGGGCAGACGATAGAGTAGGCTTTGACAGCCCCAAAAGAGGACAGGAGAGGATTCCATGCCCACGGTCACCATGCCCTCCACAGAGGGCTCCTCCCATGCCAAGTGGCTGTGCAGACCCCAGGTGATGAGAGGCAGCTGAGGGAACCGTACCATTATCAGCCCTGTCAGGACTCTACTGTCGGCTGCATATAGCGCCTGCTCGCCTGCGTGTGAAGTCCCAGGAGAATGGCTCGTTAAAAAGGAGGGCCAGCACCTTGGGTGACCTGCAGCCTGAACCCTTCTTCCAGCCATCAGGGGTCTCTGGAGGGGTGGGCTGGCCTGGAGAGAAGGGAGCAGCCGTGCGTTCTTCCTCCTCTGGTCTCCAAGAAAGCTCAGCCGGGGACACCTTTATGAGGGGGCTCTCTGGAAGGAGTAGGCCTTACACCTGTCTGGGGACCCAGTGCTGCCCCTATCTGCCACCACCCATCATCCCTGAGCTAGTTCCAGCAACTGTAAGCAAACTTGGCCATTATTTGCAGTGACCCTACCCACATGTCTCCTCTCTCCCCCTTTGCTGGGCTCCACCAGTAGGGTTGCCAGATAAAACACAGGATGACCGGGCTTCCCTGGTGGCGCAGTGGTTGAGAGTCCGCCTGCCGATGCAGGGGACACGGGTTCGTGCCCCGGTCTGGGAAGATCCCACATGCCGCGCAGCGACTAGGCCCGTGAGCCATGGCCGCTGAGCCTGCGTGTCCAGAGCCTGTGCTCCGCAACGGGAGAGGCCACAATAGTGAGAGGCCCGCGTACCGGAAAAAAAAAAAAAAAAAAAAAAAAAGATGGACAAAACACAGGATGACCAGTTAAATTTGAATTTCAGGTATGCAAGGAAAAAAAAAGTATCGCACAGCACATACTTACACTAGAAAATCATTTATCATTTATCTAAAATCCAAATTTAAGTGAAATTCAAATTTAATCTTGAATTTTTGTTTGCTAAATCTGGCAACTTCATCCACAAAGAAATCTCCCGACACAGGGGCTGGGCCCAAGAGGGGTGATACCTGTGTTCTGTGGCTTCTATCCTCTGTAGGACCAGCTCTACTTACTGGTGCCCTGGAGATTGTAATAAGATGCAGGTTACGATTCAATAGGTCTGGAAGAGGGCTGAGGCTCTGCATTTCTAACAAACTTCCAGGCCAGTGCTGTTGGTCCAAGGACCATACTTTGAGTAGCAAGGAAATAGAGCAGTGATTGCAGGCTAACCACAGGTTAACGGGGAAGTGGGGTGGGGAGGTTGGGGGTGGGGAGATGAGGGTTTGAAAACACTGCTGCTTGGAGTTTACTCCACAAATCTGAGTTAATTTATCTGGGGCAGGACCCAAGCAAGGGACTTTAATTTTTTGTGTGCGTGGTAAAAAGCATAACAAAATTTACCATCTTAACCATTTTTAAGTGCACAGTTCATAGTGTTAAGTATATTCACATTATTGTGAAACAGCTCTCTAGAACTTTTTCATCTTGCAACTCTGACACTCTATACCCATTAAACAGCAACTCTCCATTCCCCCTTCCCTCCAGCCCTTGGTAAGCACTTTCTGTTTTTATGAATTTGACTACTTTTAGATATCTCATATATAGTCATACAGTATTTGTCTTTTCGTGACTGGTTTATTTCAGTGATCATAATGTCCTCAAGGTTCATCCATGTTGTAGCATGTGATAGGATTTCCTTCCTTTTTAGAGCTGAATAATTTTCCATTGTATATATAGACCACATTTTACTTATCCACTCATCTGTTGATGGACATTTGAATTGCTTCCACCTCTTGGCTATCGTGAATAATGCTACTATGAACATGGACGTGCAAGTGTCTCTTTGAGACCCTGCTTTCAATTCTTTTGGATATATACTCAGAAATGAGATTGCTGAATCATATGGTAGTTCTATTTTAAGTTTTTGTAAATTAAAGAATTTGAGGAACCTCCACACTCTTTTTCATAGTGATTGCACCATTTTACAATCCCAATCAAGAATGCAAGTGTTCCAGTTTGTCCCCATCCTCTCCCCAGGTGATTCTAATTCTCAGGCAGGCTTGAGAGCCACTTCCCTGGGCTCTTTCTTGGCAAATTCTCTCTGTTCTTGCTGGCCTGAGGCCTCTGGGTTTTGCTAGGTACAGGATGAATTCATTCCACAACTCTAGGGGGTCCTGTTCCTGTGAATGGTGCCACAACTGGCCTGGGAAATAGAAACCCTATCTCTGAATTTGCAGATTGAGTACTGTGTGACCTTTGGCAAGTCATTTAACCTCTCTGAGCCTCAGGTCTACACCTATAAAGGGACAGGGGAGTATTAACTCTAACAAAAGGAGGATCAGGTAAACCATGTATGCAAGAGCTTTTCAGATTCATAAACAGCCATGGGAATGTCAGATGAGATGACAGTAGGAATTGAGTGAAGAAACTCAGGCATCTGTGGTCAGGAAGGCTCAAACGGAATCAGTTGACACTTACTGAGGCACCCCTGCCCCGTGGCATCATGGAAGAGCTTGTCTGTTCACCATCACCCCAGCATCTCACCCAGTATTGGCATTGTGTCTAACACACAGCTGACCAACGTTTGTCTGAGACACTGTCCTGGAAGCCTGTGGCAGATGAGCTCCTGTGGACAGGGTGTGTGACACGACCAGAGCTGACCTCTACGGAACACTTACTATGTACCAGGTGCTCAGCTAAGCTCTTTATTTTTTAATTCCCTTAACATTGCTGTGAGGTGGGCGCTGTTATTACCTCTGCTCTTTGTATGAGGCACAGAGAATTGAAGTAGCCTGCCCAAAGTTCTGCGTCCAGAAAATAGACTTGTAAACGTTGCCCTTTATAAATAAAGCGCCACATGGGTGTTAAACCATGATGTAAAGGAGTCTTCACTTGGCGACCTGCTGGAGGAGCAGAATAGAGTCATGACACAGTGGGTAACATGACTAATTGTGGGGTGGGGTGACCAGGCAAGGCCAGGAGGGCAGACCTTCTCGGGCAGGGCCAGTGCTGGGAAGGGTGGGATGGACAAGTGTGTCTGCTGCCTGGATGGCCTCAAGGAGGTCCCTTCTGGGATCTGGGAAGAGCCTGAGGGCCAGGCAAGGAAGTGGGCCAGCTGGTAGCAAGACCCAGGAGGGACTGGGGCTCCGGGATGTGGCCAAACCCCAGATACGTGAGCTGGATGCTGCCTGAGAGCTCCTTTGATGCCCCCTGATGAAGGTCACGTCAGGGGTCAGACCTGGCTCTGTAGAGCAGGAAGCCCTGATGCCGTCCTTGAGAGATGGGTAGAAACTGGATAAGCAGATGGGAGGTCACTGATGTCCTAAGCAGGTGGGAGAACCTCAGCAGAAGTACAGAGATTCTTGCCTTAACCTGGAAGAGTAACTCATTGGGGAAATTCAGGAATCAAAGCAAGCTTGTTGGGAAGACATATTTTGTCCAAGGTGGCTGCTTTTTCTACTTGTCTTATCAACGGAGAAAAATCAGAATAAAGGCAAATTTTAATGAATAATTTTTACATTTCTATCATCAGCCTTGCATGCCTGTCTGATCCCTATTGCTCCCTGGCTTTTCCTGTGAGGTATGGGGTAAGACCACAGATCTGGTGTCAGTGATAGTTTAGCTTGAGTCCCATCCCGACTACTCAATAGCTGTGTGTTCGTGGAGAGCTCACTTTACCTCTCTGAGCCTCAGTTTTCTCATCTGTGGTGCAGGGATTGTCCTGAACATTGTGGGATATTTAGCAGCATCCCTGGCCTCTATCCAGTAGATGCCAGTAGCACCCTCCCAACTCCTGAGTTGGTGACAACCAAAAATGTCTTCAGAGATTGCCAGATGTCCCCTGGAAGCAAAATTGCCCATAACTGAGAACTGCCGTAGTAGTCCCTGGCTCCCTTCTAGGCAGAAAAGGCTAAAATTCCATTCACTCTTTTTTGATTCATTCATTCAATAGCTATTTACCGTCCACCTGCTATGTGCTGGGTACAGGCAGATTCAGTGATGAGCACGACAGGTCACGTGCCCTCAGCAGCGCCCCCTGTGGGGAGGCCATGGCATGCGAAAGAGAAGGCATCCACCCTACCTTGGGATGTGCTATGTTGGGGAAGCACAGGCTGCTGTGGGAACACACAGAAGAGATGCTTAATCCTGGATGTTTCATCGGAGGAGCAGCAGGGCACGGAGGGTGGTCAAAGATATCACAGGGCATTGCCCTGCAGGTGCCAGAAATTCTTCCATTCCTGTTGTTGATTGAATGAATCTGGGAACCGTTATTAAAGGCTGCCCATGACGTAATTGACTGCCCAAATTGGCTGAAAAGATGTGCACTAATTTATCATACAGAGGGGCAGTTACTTTGTGTTGACATTTGGAGCGGGGCAGCCAGGGGCCTGCCTGTCTCCTAGGAGCACCAGTAATGTAGAGAACAGGTGGGCTTATTAGGTCACCCCAAGGAAGAACGCCGCCGCTACCAGCCCGAGTTGCCAAGTGTGATGTGCCCTACCTCAGACTCGCCAGAGACCTGGGCTGGGTGGAGAGCAGGGGAGGAGAAACCCATGGGCTTTGAGGTAGATGTGCCCAAAAAGGTGTTTTGAAAGAAAACTCAGGAAAGCACTTTGCTGGCCCAGGTCTGTGGGCTTGGGTGACAGCGCCCTTCCTGGGTGTTCTGAAATAAGCTTGCTCCCCATCCTTTGGAGAAAAAAGAAGAAAAAGAAAAAAAAGTCTTTCTCCTCCCTTGCTTTTGTAAGCACGAGGAAAGAAAGAAAGGCTGTGTGTCCCAACAGTAGCCTTTCTTTGGGAGTCTTGGACATAGCTCTTTTTTCAACTTGAATCTACTTCTTACCTTTCTGGTTTTAAAATCCAGACCTTCATGAACAGTCTGGAAAACAGAAAGTGGCAGGAATGATTTTCATTTGTTAAGAGGGTATGGCAAGAAATGGAAAGTCCTAAGAAGCCTCGTAGTAATAACGACAACAGCTGTGATTAAAGGAAGACAGTGGTAATGGAAACTAGGAACCGAGGTTTGAGTGCCTGCTGTGTGCCAGGTGCCTTGCTTTGCAGCTCTTACCAGATCCCTGCAAGACAGGTCTCACTGTCCCAGCTCAGAGCTGAAGTCTGAGTTTGCCCAGCTAGCATGTGGTGATGCCAGGATGCAGATCTTGGTCTAGGAAGAAAAGAGAAAAATAAGCATAATGTAGTGAATTTTTCATCAGGTTAAATTACTCTCTCTTAAAAGTGTTGTCCCCTGTTCTGAGATTTATATCCTTCCAGTATTTTTGGTCATAAGGTGCACTATCTTTTATGATAACTATGGAGACAATAGATGTTGGCAACATGAAAATTTGGTACCCTCCCCTTATAAATTTTATTTTCCAGGTTTGTGAAATTCCTAAGTCTGGTCAATTCCTTCTTGAAGGCGGTACTCTGCCAGGAACGATCCCTGCTACCATTTTCTAGGAGAAGCAGCCACTGTCCCCACTTCTGTGCATCTCTGCCTTCTTTACACTTTTGCTTAGGGTTGTGGATTTGTCAGAGAGGCAGAGTGAGGAGGAGGAGAAAGCAGGAAAAATGATAAGTGACAACCCTTAGGGCAACAGTGGTTTTCTAAGAAAAGATAGTAATTCTGTTGAAAATTGCTGGAGAAGAGAGTGCGGTCCAAGTAGGCATATGTAAATTATATGCAAATCACACATGGCCCTCCTGTTTTAAAACCTGGATGTCCCCCTCGGGAAAATGCTAATGGAGACTAGTGGTCTCTGGCAAGCCTCCCTTGGTGATCTCCAGGAGTCCGGCCCTGATTAACGAACATTTTCCTGGCAGTGTGGGGCTCCAATGATCTTAATTTTCACCCTCTTTCCCCCTCCCTCATCTCCATAGCCTGTGGCTGAGCCTCAGAGGGCTCTCCACAGGCCTGTGGAGTAGGGAACATGGGCAGAGTCCTGATCTGGAAAGTTCTAGAATCCTCAGGTAGACCTCACCTTCTATAGGGCTCCTGGGGTCCCAGCCCAGCTCTGAGGGAAGGGACTGCTTAAAGCATTGGTTCTCAAGCTTCAGCATGCATCAGAATCACACAGAGTGCTTGTTTAAAACACACATTGCTGGGCTCCACCTCAGAGTTACGGATTCACAAGGTCTTAGATGGCCTGGAGAACTGGCATTTATGTCAGGTTCCCAGGCGATGCGGATGCAGACCACAGCCTAAAGACCACCACGAAATAATGCCATTTGCAGCAACATGGATGCAACTAGAGGTTATCATACTAAGTGAAGTAAGTCAGAAAGAGAAAGACAAATACCATATGATATCACTTATATGTAGAATCTAAAATATGACACAAATGAACCTATCTATGAGACAGAAACAGGATCACAGACATAGAGAACAGACTGGTGGTTGCCAACAGGGAGGGGGTTGGGGGAGGGATGGAGTGGGAGATTGGGGTTAGCAGATGTAAGCCTTTGTATATAGAATGGATAAACAACAAGGACCTACTGTGTAGCACAGAGAACTATATTCAATATCCTATGATAAACCATAATGGAAAAGAATATAAAAAAGAATGTATATATAGGTATAACTGAATCACTTTGCCGTACAGCAGAAATTAACACAACATTGTTAATCAACTGTACTTTAATGAAAAAACAAAAACAAAAAACCACTGCCCTAGGGTGAAGAGTACTGCTCAAGATGTGGGCCCTGGTAACAGGTTGTTACCAGACTGTGATAGAAATTAAGTGTAGAAATTAACAATAAACATTTAGAAACTTTTATTGAAGTGTGATATTGCCACAACATCCAAGCACGTGATTATTCTTCTATTAATTAATTTTTATTTTACTTCCCCAAAGTATTGGTCTATGATGGTTTAAGAGTTAAAAAAACAGCAAGTCTTTTGCCACAGATAGCAATTGGGGAACTCTGGCCGAGAGGGGCCAGGAACTCTAGTTCAGGGCAGCCCCAGGCTGGCAGGAGAACTGAAGTGCCCATCAAGAAACTGAGGCTCTGGGCAGGCTGGGCACGCAGTGGATTGGCTCCAGAAGGCGTTTGGCAACATGTGGGGAGTGGGAGGCCGGGGGAAGGGCAGGGTGTTGGTTGTCACAGTGACTGGTGGTATGGGGGAGAAAACTGGCATTGAATGGCTGAGTGTTGGGCACGGGCACTGCAGAGACTTGTCCTGCCCTAAATGCTGGTTGAACCCTTCTTGAAAAACAATGGGGAGGGTGGAGTTAAGAAGCTGGCCCCACTCCAGACCTCCTGCCTTCTCTTGGGGGTGGGTGGACAGGGGGCCAGGGAGTGGAGAGAGGGCTGCACCAGTCAGAACTGGCTCAACCAGAGTGCCCTTGTTTGTACATAGTAACCGTGTGTGTGCGCGCGTGTGTGTGTGTGTGTGTGTGTGTGTGTGTGTATGGCCTTCTGTGGATGGCAATGGTGTATTGTTAGTACCTTGCAGATACCTCTTGCTTTAGGCAAAACCAGTATACAAAAGCTCCAATATAGAAACGGGGTAGGTTGGCAGAGGGTGGTGAGGATAATTCCTTTTTAAAAAGAATAATTGTAGGAGTCCCCACTTCATAAAAATTTGTGCCAAGAATGTAGTCTACGTGTGGTGTCCAGGACAGTCATTTGCATAAAGTAAGGGGTACCTGTTCTTTCAGAGGAAGGTGGCAGAATCTGAAGGTGGTGCGGTTTCAGATGGCCTTGTGAATTGCTTGGAAGGCTCTAACGGCAATAAATACCACAATAATAAGTGGTTGTAGTTGGAAAGGATCCAGCCTGTTTTGTCATTGCCCCCTCACCAGCCCCTGGCCTGGGCAAGTCCTTCTCAGCTAGGAAAGAAAGTTTTGTGATTCCGGCCTGCTATCTTTGTAGATAGTGTTTGACATTTTGTGGTGATGGTGTGAGAAGTAATTAGTTGTCTTATGCCTTTGGGTGTATGAGGAGGCCACTGGCTCTTCAAGCTCAGAGTCGTAGAGTGTGGAGCCTGGAAGGGAACGTCGCATTCGTCAACCCCACATTTTATAGGGCAGAAACTGAGGCCCTGGATGCCCCAAATGTGCCCCAAGTTGAGCTTGTGTTAAGGCAGGCAGCGGGCCCATTGTTGGAGGCTTACCATGTAATTAATGGGATTTGGAGCAATTACAGGGACGGTAAGGCCCCTCGTTTGTCTCTTGTGCCAGGCCTGAGATTCCCGAGGAGGGGGGGCGGGAGGGCAGAGGGAAGGTGGTAAGAAGGTGGCAGATTGCTGGCAAATCACCTCTTGCCAGGCCTGCTCCGTGGAACGCTGGCTTACATTTTTAGTCTCTTGTGCCAGGCCTGAGATTCCTGAGGAGGGGGGGCGGGAGGGCAGAGGGAAGGTGGTAAGAAGGTGGCAGGAGAGGAGCGGGGATCTGGCGTGATGAGAAGATCACCACATCTAAGCTTTGGCAGCTGTATGGGATTCCGTATCAGGCCCCTGAATTCATGCATTCATTCGACAGATACTTATTGAGCGTCTGTTATTTCCCAGCCATTGTGCTAACTGGTGAGACGGAAAGTGCTGGCGATGGATGGTGGTGATGGCCGCACAACAGTGTGAATGTACTTAATGCCACTAAATTGTACACTTAAATGTGGTTAAATGGTACATATTATGTTGTGTAGATTTTACCATGATAAGAAGGAGAGAGAAAGAGCAACATAGAATAAGGCCCCTGATTCCAGGAGGTTGCTGGTCCTCTGAAGACTCCCCTTAACATGGCCTGGAGCCCGAACAGTGGGTGTTAATGGCCACCCATGGAGGGGGTCTCCGGGAGACTGTGGGAGGCTGGGAGTGCCCAGGGCAGGCTGAGGCGGGGGCTCTGGCAGGGATCGCCCATCTGCATGCCCACGAAAGGAGGTGCTGTGCAACGGAGGGTGCTGTCTTTAAATACATTTCTTGCTAAAATGTGTTTTTGAGATGTTTCCCCCATAGGGACAGTGCTCAGACTTGAATTTCTGTTGGAATTAATGTTTGTTCACAGAAAGTTTAAGTGGTAAAAAGCTTGGTGTTGCAACCATGGTGACACCCGGAACTCAGGCTCTAGTTTTCTTCTTTCTAGAATGTGTTTCTGAGAGTTTCTTTTTCAAACCCACGGGTGAAACTGAGGCTACATAGCATCATGGTTTTCTTAATGCCTTCCTGTGGATTGGTCATTCATACCTGTGCCACCGTGGGGCTGAGGGGAGCCTGGACCAGTGACTTCAGCTCTCTCTACCTCAGTTTCTCTGTCTCAGGTGGTGGTGAGCACATGTGATGGAGGGTGTGGAAAACATTTAGCCGCCAACCTGGCCTGCAGTGACTCTTGTAACTGTCACTTTGCATGTCACCAGTCATTTGGGTATTAGCATGTCCTGGCTTGCAATGAAACATGCATTATTATTTAACGTTTCCCTCATGTTAATCTCCCCACTCACATTACAAGGAGAGGATTTCACCTCTTCCTATGCCTCCCATGTCTCTCTCTGTAGGGCGCATGGCAGGTGCCCTACAGACACTCAGTTGATTGAATAGTCTCTTTGTAAAGGTCTGGGTGGTGTTTCCCAGGGTAGCCTTTCAATCTGCCGGCAGATAGCCCCACTCCCATCCTCTGGGCCGGGAACATTTGGGGTGGGTCCGTCCTGCGTGACTCCAAGATCCCCAGCAGCTCTTTCACGGTTTCGTTTTGGAACCATAGCTCTGGCCTCTTCAGATGGTCTCAGGCAGTGACGGCCAGGTCACCCAGCAACAGCCATTCAGATAATTACATGGGTTTCAAATTGTTCACCACTTTACGTCCTCAAAGCAATTTCAGAATCAGTTTGAGGTTTGACAGGGAGCCGGTGGAAGTCTCGCAGCCCTGGGATGGTGCATGGGGCCTGCTTAGCGCTCGTTATAATTCCAGCGGCAGGATCCGTGCACCTGGGGAGCAGGGGCGCCGTCCTCTCTTGCAACTCAGGGAAGAAAACCAGTCAGTCAATCAATGAGAGCACACCTAATTAAAGGTAACAAAGGCCCTGGGTGCTTCATCCCTCCCCACGCTCTTGGGGCTATAGAGCGCCAAAAGGAAAACCAGCCTTGTCTCCAAGAGGATTAAAATGAAGTCTCGGTGTCAGAAATCAAATCTAGCAAGACTATCTTTTTTTAACAACAGGTACCTACCCCTCATTGGAGTGGAGAACCTCTTCCCAGGAGCAGCCTTAAACTGGGCCTAGACCGTTCTTCTGCTCTCAGTAGAATAAGGGCTCCAGGCTGCCCCTGTTCTCGCACACGGGAGTAGAACAGTAGGAAAGGCAGCCTGGCTTATGCTCTGTGCTCACAGGCCCTGCGCACAGAGGCTGCAAAGTGCGGTGGTCAAGGTGTAGGTTCCAGCGACAGGTGGCCGGCTGGGGGACCCAAGGCTGGCTGCCCCAAGATCTTCATCTGCAAAATGGGAGTGGTCATAGCTCCCACCTCTGGAATTGTGGAAAGATTGCACAAGTTAACGTGTGAAAACAGTACCTGGCATGGAGTAAAGTCTTGCTGCTCTTTTAAAGAACCATTTCCCTAACCAGGCAACGGGTAAAGCCACTCTTCACTTTGCAAGGAGCAAGATAAGTTTATTTTTGGTTCTACTTTGCAAAAGGGGCGAGTTAACCCAGGTCACAGAGCAAAGTGGAGCGAGCCTGAAATGGAGGGCTCATTGCCCACTCCTCCCAGCCTCTCTGGGCTCTGGTCTTCAACCTTCTAACGAGCCTTGCTAAGGTCTTTCACCCCAACCTCTAGTCTCATGGCCAAGATAAACTCAAAGCATCAGCCCTGTGGCATATTTTGAACTTTAACAGGGTCAACTTCTTATGCTGCAGGAATGAACTCGTAGAGTGTCAGGACCCTCTCGTGGGTTGGCCAGGTATTTGGGGAGGGCCCTGCTGTCACACCACATGGCACTTATCTGCTCAATCTTTACTTCCCAGCAACCCTGCCTTGTAGATCCTTGGGATTAAAAGGATCATTGGAGCACCCGAGACCTCGTCAAAGTCGGGGCGGGGAATCTTTGGTGATTACCTTTTGTTTTGGAAACCTTAGAGCAGACTGTTAGGGCTGGCTTATCTTCTCCCCTCCTCCAGTCTAATGAGAGAGTGGGCCAAGAGCCAGATGGAAACACAATAACACTGGGTACATGGAAGTCAGGAAATTCAAAGACATGTTCTCCACAGCGGTTGCAAATTGGTCCTTTTTGCACAGGTGCAGGTTGAAGGCCTCCCAGTGATAGAAAAGGTGAAGGAGAGGGAAGATGGAAGCTTTGGTGCCCTGAGTCATATGCTGCCTTCACTCTCCCGTTTCTTGCATCACTCCCTGCACCAGTGAACATTAACGGGACACTAAGCTTTAAAAACCAGACCCTGAGCTTGGCTTATGGGCTCTGGGCTTGCAAAGGGGGGTGGATCCTGATGGGCCCAGGCCGGAGGAAGCAGCAGCAGATCGAACCTGAAGAACAGAACCGCAAATAATTAATAGTTCACAGACACCTGCCAGGGCCAGAGCTTTACTGGGACTTGTTGTAGCAGCCAGCAAACTGGAAGTCATTTTTGGAGAGTGATTTTTGGGAAAGGCCTTTGTGGAGGGATGTTGAGAGGTTCAAGTTCGGATCCGAACGTGCACATCCAGCCAAGCCGTTGCTAGTTCACCAGCTGTAGAGCAGACATCGATCTGGGTGGACTTAGCCCGCTCTCTGTTACTGAACATGCAGCGAAGAGAAAATGTATTATTTTACCTGTTGGCATTAGTACTCTCCTAGGGAAGAAACTGTTTTCACTTAAGAAATACCTCGATAGGTCATTTGGGTGAGAGAGGAGGCCTTGAGGCCATGAGTAGAAAGAGAAAAAATAGAGAGAGAACTCCTCTATATAAATACAAGCAGAAGTTGTGGAAAAGGAGGGAGAAGGGGAGGATACTGGTTGGAGGCTGGGACTGAGTCGGCGGAAGTGGCCACGTCTGCTCTTTAGTTTAAGACCCCTGGTGGCCCTCCCCCAGCCCGGCAGCTTTGTCTCCAGCAATGTCTACTCCTCGCCAACCTGTGTGTGGGTGTTGAGGGCTGGGCCTCCTGGGCCTCGGATGACAGGACAGAGCATCCTCAGCTCATGGAGGAAGGAGGAGGAATTCTGCGCCAGCCGGAAATCAATGTGGAGCTGACGGCAGATGGAGCTGGGTGTCGGCTTCCCCGCAGGTCAGGAGATGGCAGTTGGAGCCCATCTTTGCTAGATGGGATAAGAGCTGCTTTTCAAATGTTTTCTGAAGAATTGGGTCTTTATTCTCTTAAGGCCTGTGGGTCAGGGCTCTGGCTGGTCTCCAGGAGGGTTGCTGGGGCCTTCCTCGCAGCAGGGAGCCACGGTGAGCAACTCTTGCCGCTGCCCCTGCCCCAGTTCTCCTAAGCCAGCAGACAGAGAAATCAAAATAGAGTCTCGCCATGCAAAGGCAGTGTAAGCTAAGATCCGGTGGAAGACGTCCAAGGCTTCTCATCCAGCATTATCCCAGTCAGTCACTTTTCCCACAGTCTCCAGGAGAACTGGCCATCCAGCCTCTGCTCAGATGTTCCCAGGACCAGGGGTGCACTGTGCTGAGAGTCCCACTCTCGGACAGCTCTCATGGTCAGGGTGTTCCTCGTGAGATCCAGTCACATTCTGTACTCAGTCCCCACACCCATCTCCCCAGACACTCATCACAGCTCTGCCCTCAGGCCCCCTTCTGCGCAGACAGCCCTCCTGGTGCCTGTGGCCAGCTGTCCTGTCCTTTGCGTTCTTTCCTGGCTCAGTCTCTTTTGTCCCTCCCCCTTCCTCATCTGTCATGGGTGCCTGGGTGCCCGACAACAGGCCTCGCTCATGACAAGTAACGTTTGGGGCTCCTCAAAGGGCATTTGCAGTGGCTGGTCAAGAATGTGATTTTTTTTTTTGTTTTTTTTTGCGGTACACGGGCCTCTCACTGTTGTGGCCTCTCCCGTTGCGGAGCACAGGCTCTGGACGCGCAGGCTCAGCGGCCATGGCCCACGGGCCCAGCCGCTCCGCGGCATGTGGGATCTTCCTGAACCGGGGCACGAACCCGTGTCCCCTGCATCGGCAGGCGGACTCTCAACCGCTGTGCCACCAGGGAAGCCCAAGAATGTGATGGTTTTTTTATCTTCTGAAAACTTCCTAAAAGCTAGGCCAGACTGTGCCCAGCCCATGCCCTCCCTGAGGTACGTCCTCAGCTCAGGAAAGTCCTTGCTTTGTAGCAAAGCTGTCCTGTGGGCTCCTGACCTCTCCCTGGCCTGGCAGTGTCTCTCTCGTCCCCCCACCCTGTGCTGCTTCTGGCCTACCTCTGCCTGTCTGTTACTTCACAACAACCTTCCAGGCCTGTCTGTTGCATGGGGAGAGCAACCACTGCTTAAATCTTGTGGTTTGAAGGGAACTGGGGTGACTTGCTCTATCTCTGCCCCTGCCCTCAACATTCTCCCCACCCATTTCCTTTCTAGATGTCACTCATTCCTTGGAACTCCTCCTCATCTCCCCCCCCACCCCCCATCCCTGCATCTAGCCCTGCATCTTTCAGGGAGACTTCCTGATGAATATCCGCCTGGGGAGTGGGAAGAGCACTGCCCTGGGACTGGGAGACCAGGGTTCTCGTCCTGGTCCCGCTCAGGTGTGTGAGCTCAGGGCCTCAGTAGCGTCAGCTGGAAAATGAGATTGAGTTAGATGTCCAGCTCTGACGGCGTATGGTTTCTACTTGGGACAGAAACATCTGTTTTCCTCTTCTGGAGCCTGCATACTCCCTGCCAGTAAAATTCTGTTTCATGAGGTAGACGGAGTTCACAACTCATTTGCCAGGCGGAGAGGATGGATATAACATGAAACTCATGAAAGATCTAGCCAGGTGTTCACAACTCGGGCTGCACATTTAGTATCATCTGGGGGAGCTTTTAAAATATACTGATGCTCAGGCCCCACCCCCAGAGAGTCCGATTCCATTGGACTGGGTGGGGCTCAGGCATCTTTACGTTTATTATTATTTTTTTAAAAAAAAAAATTTTCTTGAAGTATAGGTGATTTACAATGTTGTGTTAGTTTCTGCTGTACAGCAAAGTGATTCAGTTATACATATACATATTCTTTTGTGTGTGTGTTTTAATAGTCTTTATTTTTTAATTTATTTTTTAACATCTTTATTGGAGTATAATTGCTTTACAATGGTGTGTTAGTTTCTGCTTTATAACAAAGTGAATCAGTTATACATATACATATATCCCCATATCTCTTCCCCCTTGCGTCTCCCTCCCTCCCACCCTCCCTATCCCACCCCTCTAGGTGGTCACAAAGCACCGAGCTGATCTCCCTGTGCTATGCGGCTGCTCCCCACTAGCTATCTGTTTTACATTTGGTAGTGTATATGTGTCCAGGCCACTCTCTCACTTTGTCCCAGCTTACCTTTCCCCCTCCCCCATCTTTATGTTTTAAAAGCTCCCCAGGTGACCCTAAATTGTAGCAAAGTGAGAGCCACTGTTCTAGTACCCGCTGCTAGCTTTGCTGCTTGAAGTGCGGTTCTCAACACAGAAGCGTAGGGTCCACTGGAGCTTGTTAGAAATGCAGATTCTCAGGCTCCGCCCCAGACTCCCAACCAAAATGTGCATCATAACAAGGTTCCAGGGGATTTTTATGCCATTTTAGATTTGAGGAGCATGGCTTTCACCCCACAAGTGGCCTTTTAGGATTTCCTTTGCTTATAATAGCTCGTATTTTTTCATAAGCAACCACAAATCCATTTTGGGTGTAGGTGTGGCATAAAAAAAATTGTACCCAATGTCAGTTAATATTAATGTGTTATATCTATAGATATAACATCTATGCTCTCACTATTTTCACTTTTCAAAGGAGCTGAGCTCTCGTTCCCTTCCCATAGGGCCTTTGCACATACTGTGTCCTGCCTGGGATTCCCCATCCTCCTTCTAGACTCTGCCATCCTCCTGTTCACCTGGCTGACTCCTACTCACCCACAGCTGGACCTAGTGGGACCTTGTTGTCTGAGGCACATCCTTTTCCATCCTGATCTCCCACCTCATCCATCTCTCTTCCTGTCTCTCCCATTTGTTGACATCATAGCCCAGCAACGACACCTCCCAAGGTGGTCCAGGTGGTGATGTTGGCTGGGGCGGGGGGAACAGGGAGAACCAAGTCCGGTGGTGAGGAGATCCAACTTCAGAATCCACCTTATGTCTTTTTAAAAAATATTTATTTATGTATTTAACTTTTGGCTGTGTCGGGTCTTAGTTGTGGTATGTGGGATCTTCTGTTGTGGCACATGGGCTCCTCGCTGCGCCGGGAAGGCTTCTCTCTAGTTGTGGCATGTGGGCTCCGGAGCGTGCAGGCTCCAGAGCACATGGGCTCTGTAGTTGCGGCACTCAGGCTCTCTAGTTGTGGCCTGAGTGCTCAGTAGTTATGGCACGTGGGTTTAGTTGCCCTGTGGCATGTGGGATCTTAGTTCCTTCACCAGGGATCGAACCCGCGTTCCCTGCATTGGAAGGTGAGAATCCACCTTATGTCTTAACCTCCTTTGTCACTTTCCTCATTTTCTTAATGTTTATTCAAGTGTCCACCTCACTGGAGCTTTGTGGGGATCAAATGGAGTCATGGATGCTAAGATGCTTTCTAAAGTACGAAGAATCTACAAATACAAATCCTAATCATTCTCATTAGTGCCGGTGGCAGGGAATGGATGCTCCAGTGAGCCGTGAGAATGGGATGAGTGTGAGGAAGACACAAACCTTTTGCCCCGTGATAGTGGAGACGCATGTCCGTTCCCCATGAGTGCTGAGCATTAAATGTTTACAAAGGTCACACTGCACAGGCCCAGGAGAGCCTTCCCCTCTCCTCTGAGTCGACGCCCTCCCATGGCCCCATTTTCTGCCCCCGCCTCCACCCCATGCCCTGCCTGCCCATCCCTGGGTCGGGGCCTCTGGGGGATATAGGAATAGGACTGAAACACTCCTGTCTGTGCCTTTAGAGGAGAATGGATGGTGAGGCTGACCGGGGGAGCCGGGAAGGCCTCTGTGTCCCTCAGAAACCATGCAGCCAACCACCTGCTAATTCTGAACTACTTGGACCTAGTTGCTGTGCAGCAGTGCACATGCATACAGAATGATTGCTTTTGTTCTTCTGCTCTTCTTTCCTGAGGGCAGCTTCTGATAAGGGTCCACGCACTAGAGGACAGATCTCCAGAGCTAAGGCAGGATCCAGGGACCTGGGAGCAAGCAGGGTAAAGGGACCAAGACAGGACCAGAGACTGAGAATTCTTTACTCCCACCCTGGCCCACACGCTGTGGCCTGGCCCTGCTAAGGGGCACTGGCCTCTCTGAGGGCTGCGATGGGGCCAGCCTGCTGGGCACCCTGGGCCATTGGCTCCCTGTCTCTGGGTCTCAATGGCATTGAAAGTGATGGATGTAGGGCTAGGATTGTCTTCAAAGTGCCCTAGCCCTGAGTGGTAATGATGTGGCATTGGTCTGGGCCATCAGCGGAATGCACACCGTGGAGGGTCCCTGTGGGTGGGATTCCCGGTCTGGAGGTGGCTCTCAAGGTGGGAGGGCCTTAAACAGTCAGGTATACAGCACTGGGCTGCCCTGCAAGCCCCAGCCATCTCCCCCACGGAGGAAAGGCCGGTGTCCTCAGGGGGACAAACAATGGCAGGTCTGTCCCCAGCTCCAGTTCACAGCAAGGCAAACAAGGCAGCCTCATCTCACAGCTCTTTCCTTGATAGTGGAGCACTTAGTGACTATGAAGAAAAGAGATAGACTTTGCATTTCATGGCTACCATAGGCATTTAACGTGCGACACAGGCCATACCAAAATTAAAGCATATGTTTTCATTTGGGACCACCTCTGAAGCAGCAAAAAGCCCAACCCAACCCAAGTAACATTTTCTCCTCCTAATGAGCGTGTAGACAGAAGGAGGATCCGTGAAGTTAATGTTTCTGCCTTCCTTCAGGCACATTAGTAGGCATTGATTTTCAGCTGCGCTGTATGCCACTTGCAATGGCTTCTGACTGAAGGGGACAATGCTATTTGGGAGTCTGTGAGGTTTAAAACCTCCACAATTGCCTGGTGCCGCAGCAACGCCAAGTGCTGCTCTAATAGCACCTCATTTGTTGGGGTAACAGGGAAGTAACTGTGAATGCCTGTCGTACTCCAGGCGACTGTGGGCTGCCTGTAAGACCACCGGCACATCCCTAGCCCAGAGGGGATGTCCTTAGGTGGGACGGGGAGTCGAGGGAGAGGGACAGGCAGGAAGGTAGGAGACTATAAACAGCACATGCCTGTTAGAGCTTCTCTCTGGGGATGGGGGGAGGGGGAATGGGACCAGGGCCGTGGCTGCAGGACCCCAACCACATGTGCAACGTTTTATTTCTAAAAACAAAATCCAAAGGCAAGTACGGCATAAGAGTAAGATATGATGATGCTAGTGGTGGGTTCAAGGATGTTTGTTACATGACGCACTAGTTGTCAATACATTTGGACTATTTTAGAATTAAATAAAAATGTAAAAGAAAAGTATAGGGTGGTTTGTGTAGTAAGCCACCATCTGGGTAGGAAAGGTTTCACTTGGGACTAGGCTGGCAGACACATAGCGGGTCCCTAGAAGGACTCAGAGGACGTGGGCACCGAAGGTCCCCTCCGCACACATTATAGGAGAGAAACTTCTTTTCACTGTGTTCTTTCATGCTTTCTGGAGGTCGTACTGTGCCTTATCTTACCTAATTTTTTGAAAATAACATGATTATATCTGAAAGTTAAGAAAAGATGAATAGAGAGGGGAGAGGGGAAAAAAAAGAGAAAGTTTAAAGAGGGGAAAAAAAAAAGGAGGGAAGCAACTTATGAAATGCTGGAACTCAGCCTGGGCACTCGGTGGTGAGAGTTTAGCAAAGACCCTTTGAGGCTCCCCCAGTGAGGAACCTTCCCTGGAGCAGCTTCCTGGGGGCACAGAAAGGCTACCAAGACCAGGAGGCTGCCTGCCGGGCTGCACAGTGTACATGGGAAGCCCTTTCCTGCTCCTGCCCTGGGGCAGCCCCGCGCTCCCCAGCAATCCAAGAGGCCTCTGCTGGGGCTGGTGGTCTGAACAGAGAGGCGGGGTAGGAATGGAGGGTGGTTGGTAAGCTCCAGGTGACAGGCTCTCTTGGGAAGGAGTCAGAGTCCCAGCAGGGCCGTTGGTTGGAGGAAGCCCACTGTCCTGGACACAGCTTCCTTTCTGGGCACTGCCTGCTGGGTGCCAGTGGAGGAAGATTTATGCAGCTGAGCAGATGTAACTAACACTTGATCCCCAGGCTGTGACCCTAATTGGCCCAGGGCAACACGCCTCTGTAGGATTTTCAGATATTCGGAAATGGACCCCTTCCCCACCCGCCTTTCCCCACCCACCCCCTCAGCCCATGACTTTCTCCTGCACCTGCTGCAGAGTTGGGGAAGAGAAGCCAAGTCCCACGGTGCGGGGCTCTTTCTCGTGAGCAGTCTCAGGCCTGCCGTCTAGAATTTAACTTCTTTGTGGAGTCCAGGCTGCTTTAAGCCTCTTGAACCATCTCAGCCTCAAACTGGGCCAGGTGCCTAGAAGGAATTCCAGAAAGGTTTGCTGAATTGAATTTGACCACTGAGAGCAGCTGACTCCCTCGGGCTAAAAACACTGTAGCCTGAAGCTTCCTGGGCTTGGGTCCCAGTTGGCGAGCCAGGGAAGGGAGAAGCTTCCAGCTCCCTGCTATCCCTGAATCGCACCGTCCTCACTTACATGGAGGAATCACCCTAGAAGGAGCTCTGGACTGGAGGTCACCTGGGACCAGGAGTTTGGTCCTACTTTTGCTCACACAAAATACTGAAAGTTGTCCCCCATCCAGGGGAATGGTGATAGCCATCACCCAGGGCAACTGCTTTAAAAGTATGGACCCTGGACCTGCAGCATCAGTGTCACCTGAGAGCCTGCTGGGATGCAAATACTCAGGCCCCACCCTGGACCTGCAGACACTTGGGTAGGGCCCGGTGCTCTGTGTTTGCCAAGCCCGCAGGTGATCCTGACGCACCATGGTGTTTGAGACCTGGGCTTCTCCCCTGTGGAAGAGGACGGGAGAACCAAGTTAGGTTTAGAGAGCTTCCTGAGTGATGCTGACTTTCACGCTTAATCCTGGAACACCTTTTCATCTCCTGTTTCACCATGCGGAGCAGAACACCTGAGCAGGGAGGTATCCCATTCACTATCCTGCAGCAAGCTTGCAGCGGGTGGAGACCAGGCCTCTGATCTAAATTCCTATTCAGTTGCTTAAGTTGTATAAAGGAAAAGAATGATGGTCGATGGCACGGTGGTGAGCACAGGGAACATTATGGATTCTGCAGGGAAGCATCCAGGTTGAAAATTTGGAAACCAATAGCTCACTCAACTGACCTGTGGAGCAATAACCTTTCCTGCCTCACCCGCGGAGCTGCTCTGAGATCAGCTGGAATAACTGCCTTGCAGGTGCTGAAGTGGGTGAAGGCCTCTGCGTGGGGACAGACAATGACCAGGAAAGGGCCAGCTTTGGCCACGTGGAAGCTGGAGCCCAGGCAGGTCAGCAGAACGCTTGCCCTGATGTGAGGGCCCTGCCTCGTTCGAGGGTGGAAGGGAGCCGAGTGCCGGGTCCATCTTAGCAGGTGGAGAGCCATCTGCCTGGCATAGCCTCGCAGCAAATGGCCTTGCTCCGGGCTGCACCCAGCTCTGCAAGAGTAGCAAGGACAGTTGGGAACGGTGCTTCCTTCCCTGCACCAGCACCAGAGGAGCTGGCCTGGGGCACCTGTCAAGGGGATCAATGTTGGAAGGCCCATGTTATAATGTGAGCCAAGCTAGGAACAGAAAAACCCACTCTGGGAACAGGGCCTGGGGGGTGGAGGTGGGTGTGCAGGATTAATTTAATTAAGTCCTGCTTTGGGGACCAGGCTAAATATAGCAGTTGCCTAGGCTGCTGGTTTGACTCCTTCCCTGCAACTCCCTCCCATCTGCCCACTGTACATCCTGCAGGTGATTAATTCAGAATTCCAGGCCAGAATGTGCAGGTGCACCTGCTGATTGCTTAGTCCCTTCTCCAACCTCTGCTAAAGTTTTCTCCCTGGGTCCCGGGAGGGTGGTACATTCTGAAGCACCAGAGCAACGCCTGTCCTTCTCCAGGGAAGTAAACACTTCATCCCTCCTAATGATTCCTGCAGTGGCTGCAGCACCTTGCCAAGAAAGCACAGCCACCGTGGGCCTGGATCTCTAGCTTGTTTCATTTCATTGTTTCTCAGGGCCGCTAAAAAATGTGGATAAATGGTAGCAGTGTTCTGGACCGAATGACTGATAACTGCTAAATGTGTGTGCCTGCCCCGCACAGCGAGTAGGTCAGAGGTTCTTTTGCTACAATTTTCCTTCCGGTTCTACACTCTTCCCCTTTGATGATTCCTACTTGGTCTCTTCAATCTTTGGACTGTTTTTTCTCCTGATTACATTCCTCCTTATTTGGAGCCATTCCGAAATTTGTTAGTATCTCCACCAGATTGAAATGGTGTCAAAAAGAGGAGATGAGATGGGAGGTGATGTGAATACTAATAAATACCAAATGATGATTTACAGTGTAGAACATTCTTTTGTTCATTTGCCAAATCTTTATTGAGGGTCTACAGGCCTTGTGGTAACACAGAAACTGCAGGACTGAGACAGACACAGTTCCTACCTGCAGGGAGTTGGCCATCTAGCGGGGTTAGACACAAGGAAAGTCAATTACAGATGGGTAGTGTGTCAGCACAGTGCCGGCCTCTGGGTGAGGGATCAATAATTAGCAGCAGGCATGGTAGTAGCAGTTGATTTCAGGGCTTCATGCCATGAGCCAGGCTCAGTGGGTGAAGTCATGAAAGAACTTTCTTTTACTGTTTTTTTTTTTTTTGCAGTACGCGGGCCTCTCACTGTTGTGGCCTCTCCCGTTGCGGAGCACAGGCTCCGGACGTGCAGGCTCAGTGGCCATGGCTCACGGGCCCAGCCGCTCCGCGGCATGTGGGATCTTCCCGGACCGGGGCACGAACCCGTGTCCCCTGCATCGACAGGCGGACTCTCAACCTCTGCGCCACCAGGGAAGCCCTCTTTTACTGTTTTTCATCCCACTTCTTGTGTTCTTCTCTCCAGTCTCTATATCAAATCTCGGTCGGGTCCCCTTGATGTTCTGGTCACACCCAGATATTAATAAAGAGCTTCACTTTCAAATATTGAAAGTCCAGCCCAGCTTAACACCCAAACCTCCATCTTTTATCCCATGTTTAGTTCCAGCCTTCTTGCTCACCCCTGCCTCACCCCAGGTCCCTGCCCAGGTTTGGAATCTGCAGAAGAACACAGATGGCATCTTTTCTCTCTATTGCCCCTCTCCTCCCCTCCTGCCAGCTGCTGTTTCTGGCCTCTCCAAAGTCGGTGCAGGAGAATGGGGTTGGAAGAATAAAGCAGAGTCCTCTGTAGCTGATCCTGGTATAAAACCGGTCCCCTCTGGGAGGCAGGTGCCTCAATACAGGCTGTTTCTTTTCCAGGTGCTTTCGTGGGTCCGGGCAGCTTGGAGATGAAGTGGCTCGTAGTGAAAAGCTTTGGAGTCAGGCCTAGTCCCAAACCTCACTCTGTCCTCACGCTGTCCTCACAAATGACTTAAAACTCTCCCATCCTCAGTGTTCCCACCATAGAATGGGATGATACACCTGCTTCCCAGAGGAATTATGGACATTTGTGGTAACATATGTATGGGAATGGAGACATTGTGAGTGCGTACATAATGAATGGTGGCCAGTTGTAAGAGGTTGAGTCCTCTTTTAGAGTTTTCGATAGCAGAGGCCTAGCATCCTCTATGGTCCGAGCTGGCCCTGCCTCCAGACTCCAGAAGCCTTGACCAATCCCCCTGACTGCTGTTTCCCCTTTCCAGTCCCCTCTTCACCCCCACAGGGACATCACTCCTTAGTCAAGAGCACTGGAAAATAACTTTGACTGCAGTGATCAGAATGGCTGTGGTGATGTGAAAGTTACAATATTTTGATTAGCTATAGGTCTATGAATATAAATGATTGTACAGCACTTTCCACATCTGCAGTGCCACCTAGACATTAGGATGATTTTTGCAATAAGCAAGTCCAGATGCCGCCCATCCCAGTAAATGAGGGGGCCGTGGGTTTCAGGAGCGTGGGCTGCATCCAGCTTTCCTTTGGCGCTTTCCTTGGGGCTGTTGCCAACTTACCACTTATGAGTTTCCCTTGGATTTTAATCTCCCAGGGGAAGAAGCCTCTTTATGGGAATAGATTTTGTGGTTCACTGAATCCACGCCAACCAGACAGAGGGAGATTCAACTGTCTTTCCTTTTCCATTCCTGGAGGCCTGGCTCCCCAGCTCCCCTCGCTCCCCTCCCTGAGTTTGCGGGGCCACCTAGAAGGGAAGGCGACAGCAGCTGGGGCAGGAGGTGGCCATCTCTATACAAGTGTGGCTAATTCCTGGCCTAAGGCTGCTAAAATGCCCTGTGGACGAGCAAGATACTCTTCAGCCAAACCCCCTAAGTTTAGTGGAGGTGTGTTCTTACTGACGCTGGCCGGGCCACTGGTCTGAGCGCGCCTTTCTATTTTGTCCCCAAAGCAGGAAGTTCTCTAGTGACTACTGTGGAGTTCAGGCTTGGGAGATGATATCAAGCAGCCAGTGTTTTTGACTTTCTGAAAGGATAACTATATTACTTGAGGAACCTCACATTTTAGAGGGTCTGGAGAATGTTCTTTTCTCAATTACTAGGAAGTGATAAGCACCTGATATGTTGGCTTGGGCCTGGAATTTTGACCTTCAGCTACTCTTTCCAGGTGCCTGTGTGGGGGTGGAGGAGGGTACCCCCGCAAGGGAGGTGGCAGAGGAAGGGTGTGAGAGCCCAGTGGCACCCCTGCATGGTTTTGCCCAGGCCATCCTGGCTGCAGAACCCTGGAGCATGGGGGAGGGAGTGTCTGATCACCCAACACTCCCTGCAGTGAGAAGATGGGGCCTTGCTTTGCCTCAGCGGAGAAGAGCTTGCAGGCCCTGGAGATGCTGGCTAATGATTCAGCTCAGGGCACGTTCTTTTTCTTTTTCCCACACCAGCCCTGTTGCCTGCCCAGGGAAGGAAGTGCAGGCTGCCCCCCACCTCTTTATTCCTAATGACCCTCAGAAACACCTCAGGGGAGCAGTTCTGCTCAGCAACCCAAGATAATTAGGGTCTGCCCTGCAGCAAGTGAACCAGAGAGCAGGACATACTCTCCACGGGCATGCCACTGCCTGGCTTGGAGCTTGCAAACCCGTTCCACCCACGGGACTCATCGTCCACCTTCTCCCCCACATAGAGTCTTGCTACTCATAGGAGCTTGGGCAGCCCAAAGGGAGCAAGGTTGGACAGATTTCCTGAGGGCCCTGGTACCATAGACTTCGGACCTTGGAGCACACAGCGCCAGCCAGAACCCACAGGGGTGACACGGAGCCATCCACAGTCCTATGGATGGTTTAGGCCTCTTTCCTCCCCCTTGTGAAAATATTAATAGCTATCATTTATTGAGCACCCACTACCTGCTAAATTCTCTAAATGAATGATCTCTTTGAAAGCACACAACACCCCCATAAGGAGGTACTAGCATAACTATTATAACCCTTATTTTCACAAGTGTGGAAACAGCCTTAGCAAGATTGTGACCAAAGCACATAAAACACCTCTCTGTATTGCTGTATAGACATCAAGTTCATTCATTTTAACTGCTCTATAGTATTTCATTGTATGAATATCCACATTGTATCTATCTTGGGTGGTAATTACTATTATGGTTAGTGTACCTCCTTCTAGGACTTTTTCTATACCCAAACATACACATAGGCCCATAAGGTCCATATCTATGTAAGGGCCTTAGGTCCATATCTGTGTGTGTATGTATGTGCCCTAAAATGTAAGCTCCATGTAGGTAGGAATTTTTTGTGTTTTTTGATCATTGTGGTATCTTCAGCACTTAAAAGCATGCCTGGCACATAGTAGTTAAATGAATGCATATGTAAATACATAATTGTCTTTTGTGGCATTTAAAAAATTGTACTCTATCTTCTGTAGTTTTCTGCCTGGTTTTCTTTGCTTAAATCAGTACCTTTCTGTGACAGTACATATAGATCTGCCTCATTCTTTTCCATTGTTGCATAATACTTTGTAGATCATCAAACCATTCTCTTGTTGAAGGACATTTAGTCGCATCTAGTTATTTTGCTGTTCCAATGCTGTGATTAATATCCTTGAACTTGTCTCCTGGCACACAAGTGTGAGAGACTAGAAATGCAGCACATACCTGGAAGTGAATTTTCTGGGTCTTAGGAGACACATGTCTTTATTTTTATATCACTCATTTGCTCTCCAATGCTTTCTTTTTTTGTGGATATGGGGTAAAATTTATTTCTTGAAACAGTTTATAAAAATAATGTGTCAGGGCTTGCACAAAATTGAAGGAAGGAATAGAGAAAAACAAACAAACAAAACAAAAAATTTAAAAATCCTGATGAAATAAACTGAAAAAAGAAACAGAAAAGAATTAGTTGATCACTGAAGAAATTACTACTCTTGGGGAAAAGTATTTCCCTATAATTCTGTGTGAAATAGAAAGGTAGTCACATTACATATGATAATTTAATAGTTAATAGAAACCTTCAACACAGGGGGCAAGAACTGGTCCACACATTCTGCTAAAATAAAGCATTTCCTGAGAGGGCAGACTGCAGAAGCAAGAAGTACTACAATTCTGCACCCTGTGGAAGGAAAACCACATTCACAGAAAGACAAACAAAATGAAAAGGCAGAGGACATTGTACCAGACGAAGGAACAAGATAAAACCCCAGAAAAAGAACTAAATGAAGTGGAGATAGGCAACCTTCCAGAAAAAGAATTCAGAATAATGATAGTGAAGATGATCCAGGAACTCTGAAAAAGAATGGAGGCAAGATCGAGAAGATGCAAGAAGTGTTTAACAAAGACCTAGAAGAATTAAAGAACAAACAAACAGAGATGAACAATACAATAACCGAAATGAAAAAGATACTAGAAGGAATCAATAGCAGAATAACTGAGGCAGAAGAATGGATAAATGACTTGGAAGACAGAATGGTGGAATTCACTGCCACAGAACAGAATAAAGAATGAAAAGAAATGAAGACAGCCTAAGAGACCTCTGGGACAACATTAAACCCAACAATATTCGCATTATAGAGGTCCCAGAAGGAGAAGAGAGAGAGAAAGGACCTGAGAAAATATTTGAAGAGATTATAGTCGAAAACTTCCATAACATGGGAAAGGAAATAGCCACCCAAGACCAGGGTGCGCAGAGTCCTAGGCAGGATAAACCCAAGGAGAAACATACTGAGACACATAGTAATCAAAGTGACAAAAATTAAAGACAAAGAAAAATTATTGAAAGCAGCAAGGGAAAAATGACAAATAACATACAAGGGAACTCCCATACGGTTAACAGCTGATTTCTCAGCAGAAACTCTACAAGCCAGAAGGGAGTGGCATGATAGGGAAGAACCTACAACCAAGATTACTCTACCTGGCAAGGATCTTATTCAGATTTGACAGAGAAATCAAAAGCTTTACAGACAAGCAAAAGCTAAGAGAATTCAGCACCACCAAACCAGCTCTACAGCAAATGCTAAAGGAAACTTCTCTAAGTGGGAAACACAAGAGAAAAAAAGGACTTACAAAAACAAACCCATACCAATTGAGAAAATGGTAATAGGAACATACATGTTGATAATTACCTTAAAAATGAGTGGATTAAATGCTCCAACCAAAAGACACAGGCTTGCTGAATGGATACAAAAACAAGACCCATATATAGGCTGTCTACAAGAGACCCACTTCAGACCTAGGGACACATACAGACTGAAAGTGAGGGGATGGAAAAAGATATTCCATGCAAATGGAAATCAAAAGAAAGCTGGAGGGCTTCCCTGGTAGCGCAGAGGTTGAGAGTCCGCCTGCCGATGCAGGGGACATGGGTTCATGCCCCGGTCCGGGAAGATCCCACATGCTGCGGAGCGGCTGGGCCCGTGAGCCATGGCCGCTGAGCCTGCGTGTCCAGAGCCTGTGCTCCGCAATGGGAGAGGCCACAACAGTGAGAGGCCCTGTAAGAAATCTGGAGTAGCAATACTCGTATCAGACAAAATAGACCTTAAAATAAAGAATATTACAAGAGGGGAAGGACACTACATTGTGATCAAGGGATCAATCCAAGAAGAATATATAGCAATTATAAATATATATGCACATAATATAGGAGCACCTCAATACATAAGGCAACTGCTAACAACTATAAAAGAGGAAATCGATAGTAACACAATAATAATGGGGGATTTTAACACCTCACTTACACCAATGGACAGATCATCCAGACAGAAAATTAATAAGGAAACACAAGCTTAAAGTGACACAATAGACCAGATAGATTTAATTGATATTTATAGGACATTCCATCCCAAACCAGCAGATTACACTTTCTTCTCAAGTGCACATGGAACATTCTCCAGGATAGATCACATCTTGGGTCACAAATCAAGCCTCGGTAAATTTATGAAAATTGAAATCATATCCAACATCTTTTCCAACCACAACGCTATGAGATTAGAAATCAATTACAGGGGAAAAACATGAAAAACACAAACACATGGAGGGTAAACAATACGTTACTAATTAACCAAGAGATCACTGAAGAAATCAAAGAGGAAATCAACAAATACCTAGAGAAATATTACAACGGAAACACGATCCAAAACCTATGGAATGCAGCAAAAGCAGTTCTAAGAGGGAAGTTTATAGCAATACAAGCCTACCTCAAGAAACAAGAAAAATCTCAAACAAACAATCTAAACTTACACCTAAAGGAACTAGAGAAAGAAGAACAAAACCCAAAGTTAGTAGAAGGAAAGAAATCATAAAGATCAGAGCAGAAATAAATAGAAACAGAGAAAACAATAGCAAAGATCAATAAAACTAAAAGCTGGTTCTTTAAGAAGATAAACAAAACTGGTAAAACTTTAGCCAGACTCATCAAGAAAAAGAGGGAGAGGACTCAAATCAATAAAATTAGAAATGAAAAAGAAGTTACAACAGACACTGCAGAAGGACAAAGCATCACAAGAGACTCCTGTAAGCAACTCTATGCCAATAAAATGGACAACCTGGAAGAAATGGACAAATTCTTAGAAAGGTATAACCTTCCAAGATCAAACCAGGAAGAAATAGAAAATATGAACAGACCAATCCAAGTAATGAAATTGAAACTGTGATTAAAAATCTTCCAACAGGGCTTCCCTGGTGGCGCAGTGGTTGAGAGTCCATCTGCCGATGCAGGGGACACGGGTTCGTGCCCCGGTCCGGGAAGATCCCACATGCTGCGGAGCGGCTGGGCCCGTGGGCCATGGCCGCTGAGCCTGCGCTTCTGGAGCCTGTGCTCCGCAACGGTAGAGGCCGCAACAGTGAGAGGCCCGCGTAACGCAAAAAAAAAAAAAAAAAAAAAAAATCTTCCAACAAACAAAAGTCCAGCACCAGATGGCTTCACAGGTAAATACTATCAAAGATTTAGAGAGGAGCTAACACCCATCATTCTCAAACTCTTGCAAAAAGTTGCAGAGGAAGGAACACTCCCAAACTCATTCTATGAGGCCACCATCACCCTGATACCAAAACCAGGCAAAGACACTACAAAAAAAAGAAAGTTACAGAACAATATCACTGATGAATATGGATGCAAAAATGCTCAACAAAATACTGGCAAACAGAATCCAACAGCACATTAAAAGGATCATACACCATGATCAAGTGGGATTTATCCCAGGGATGCAAACATTCTTCAATATACACAAATCAATCAATGTGATACCCCATATTCACAAACTGAAGAATAAAAACCATATGATCATCTCAATAGATGCAGAAAAAGCTTTTGACAAAATTCAACACCAATTTATGATAAAAACTCTCCAGAAAGTAGGCATAGAGGGAACCTACTTCAACATAATAAAGGCCATATATGACAAACCCACAGCAAACGTCATTCTCAATGGTGAAAAACTGAAAGCATTTCCTCTAAGATCAGGAACAAGACAAGGATGTCTACTCTCACCACAATTATTCAACATAGTTTTGAAGTCCTAGCCACGGCAATCAGAAGAAAAAGAAATAAAAGGAATCCAAATTGGAAAAGAAGAAGTAAAATTGTCAGTGTTTGCAGATGACATGATACATAGAGAATCCTAAAGATGCCACCAGAAAACTACTAGAGCCAATCAATGAATTTGGTAAAGTTGCAGGATACAAAATTGATGCACAGAAATCTCTTGCATTCCTATACACTAAAGATGAAAGATCAGAAAGAGAAATTAAGGAAACAATCCCATTCACCATTGCAACAAAAAGAATAAAATACCTAGGAATAAACCTACCTAAACTATAAGACAGTGATGAAAGAAATTAAAGATGATACAAACAGATGGAGAGATATACCATGTTCTTGGATTGGAAAAATCAATACTGTGAAAATGTCTATACTACCCAAAGCAATCTACAGATTCATTGCAATCCCTATCAAATTACCAGTGGCAGTTTTTACAAAACTAGAACAAAAAATCTTAAAATTTATATGGAGACACAAAAGACCCCAAATAGCCAAAACAGTCTTTAGTGAAATAAATGGAGCTGGAGGAATCAGACTCCCTGACTTCAGGCTATACTACAAAGCTACAGTAATCAAGATAATATGGTACTGGCACAAAAACAGAATATAGATCAATGGAACAGGATAGAAAACCCAGAGATAAACCCATGTACCTATGGTCAACTAATCTATGACAAAGGAGGCAAGGATATACAATGGAGAAAATATGGTCTCTTCAATAAGTGGTGGTGGGAAAACTGGACAGCTACATGTAAAAGAATGAAATTAGAACACTCCCTAACAGCATACACAAAAATAAACTCAAAATGGATTCGAGACCTAAATGTAAGACCGGACACTATAAAACTCTTAGAGGAAAACATAGGAAGAACACTCTTTGACATAAATTACAGGAAGATCTTTTTTGATCCACTTCCTAGAGTAATGGAAATAAAAACAAAAATAAACAAATGGGACCTAATGAAACTTAAAAGCTTTTGCAAAGCAAAGGAAACTACAAACAAGACTAAAAGGCAACCCTCAGAATGGGAGAAAATATCTGCAAACGAATCAACGGACAAAGGATTAATCTCCAAAATATATAAACAGCTCAGGCAGCTCAATATTAAAAAAACAAACAACCCAATCCCAAAATGGGCAGAAGACCTAAATAGACATTTCTCCAAAGAAGACATACAGATGGCCAAGAATCACATGAAAAGCTGCTCAACATCACTAATTATTAGAGAAATGCAAATCAAAACTGCAGTGAGGTATCACCTCACACCAGTTAGAATGGGCATCATCAGAAAATCTACAAACAACAAGTGCTGGAGAGGGTGAGGAGAAAAGGGAACCCTCCTGCAGTGTTGGTGGGAATGTAAATTGATACAGCCACTATGGAGAACAGTATGGAGGTTCCTTAAAAACTAAAAATAAAATTACCATATGACCCAGCAATCCCACTACTGGGCATATACCCAGAGAAAATCATAATCCAAAAAGACACATGCACCCCAATGTTCATTGCAGCACTATTTACAATAGCCAGGTCATGGAAGCAACCTAAATGCCCATCGACAGACAAATGGATAGAGAAGATGTGGTACATATATACAATGGAATATTACTCAGCCATAAAAAGGAACGAAATTGGGTCATTTGTAGCGACGTGGATGGATCTAGAGACTGTCATACACAGTGAAGTAAGTCAGAAAGAGAAAAAAAAATATTGTATATTAATGCATGTATGTGGAACCTAGAAAAATGATACAGATGAACTCGTTTGCAGGGCAAAAATAGAGACACAGATGTAGAGGACAAACATATGGACACCAAGGGGGAAAGTGGTGGTGGTGGTGGTGGTGGTGGGGGGTGGTGTGATGAATTGGGAGATTGGGATTGACGTATATACACTAATATGTGTAAAGTGGATAACTAATAAGAACCTGCTGTATAAAGAAAATAAATAAAATAAAATTCAAAAATTCAAAAAAAAAAAGCATTTCCGAAATTGTTACAAGGCTTAGGCAAAGAAACTCTCTGTGTCTCAGTAGAACACTTGAATTCATCATTTAGAGAATATCCAGCAACCCAGTTCCAATGCTTTAAAACAAAACAAATACCTAATTACACTCCTAGTAACAGTGTGTGAGCATTCCCACTTATCCACATCACTGCCTGGTACTATGAAATGGATGCGAAATGGCATCGCATTGCCTTGATTAGCCAGTGAAGTTCAATCAACAGTTTCCACTTTTTGATTTTAACAGTTATTAATTCTTTCTAGTACTAAATGATACCTATCTTTTAAACATTTCTTTTTTCAGATATATTGTAACACAGTTGATGTATATATTGATCTTATAACTAGCAGCCTTCCTATTCTTATTAATTCTAACACACTGCTATAAGTTCTTTTCGCTCTCTGTAGAAGATTATGTAATATTCAAATAATGATAGTTTTGTTTCTTATTTTCCAGTTTATATACCCTTTATATGTTTTTCTTGCCTTAATGTATTAGCTAGGGATGTCACTGGACATTCTGTACTGACAGAATCAAATAGAGGCAGAAGTGATGGACAGCCTTGTATTGTTCCTGATATTAAAGGGAATGCTTCCTTCCAGGTTGTCACTATTAAGTATCATGGTTGCAGTATTCGATGACCTTTATCTGGGTAGGGAAGCTCCATTCAGTTCTTGGCTGCTAAGAGTTTAATCAGGAATAAGTTAACATTTTATCACATGATTTTTCCCCCTCTTCTGAGATGGTCATATGATTAGTATCTTTTTTGTGTGTGTGTGTGGTACACGGGCCTCTCACTGTTGTGGCCTCTCCCGTTGTGGAGCACAGGCTCCAGACGCGCAGGCTCAGTGGCCATGGCTCACGGGCCTAGCCGCTCTGCGGCATGTGGGATCTTCCCGGACTGGGGCGCGAACCTGTGTCCCCTGCATTGGCAGGCAGACTCTCAGCCACTGCGCCACCAGGGAAGCCCTGATTAGTGTCTTTTAATCCATTCCTCTGGCAAATTACACTAGCAGATTCTCTAATGTTAAGCTACTTTTTCAAATTCCTTGCAAAATTTTAACTTGATATATATTTTAAAAATATATTTCTATATTTGGTTTATTATTATTTTTCAGCTTTTTTGCATCTTTATTCACGAATGAGATTGGCCTGTAACTTTCCTTTTTCAGACGCTCCTGGTCTGAAGTTTTTATTAGCCTTACAAAATGGGTTACAAAATAAGCTTTCTTTTCCTAGGCTTAAGAAGATTATGTAGGAGATGAAATGGTTTGCTCATTGCATGTCAGATAGGACTTGCCAATAAAACCGTCTGGGTCTCTTATTTTCTTTGTGGGAAGATTTAAAGTTACTTATTCAATATATTTACTGATTATAAGACTCGTCAGGTTTTCTATATGTTTTAGAATTCATTTTTGTAATTATATTCTTCTAGGAGTTTGTCTGTTTTACTTAAATTTTCAAATCTGTTGGCTTAAAGTTCTTCATATTATTTTCTTTTGATCTTTTAAAATCATTATAGTATCTGAAGTTAGCTGCCCTGGACTTTCTTTACTGATGTTAATTGATTTTATTCTTCTCCTCGCTACTCTTTAATCAATTTCACCAGAGGCTAGTCTCTTAAGCAGACATCTATTTGCTTTGTTAATTTTCTCTATTGTATCTTTGTTTTCTGTTTTGTTGATTTCCTCTTTTTCTGTTCCTCTCTATATATTCTTTGGTTTTATTCTGTTGATTTTTTCCAATTTAGTTCATTGTTAATTAACTTCTTTTTATAATATGAGAACTTAAGGCTATATACTTCTCTCTACATATTGCTTCATCTGCATCTCGCAAGTTTGATAAATACTATTTTCATTACCATCCAGTTCTAAGTATTTAAAAACTATTATTATGATTTTTGTCTTCAATCAGTATTTTTAAATTTACAAATATATTTTTTAATATTTGTTTTTTAGTTTTTTAGTTATCTTTTGTTATTGATTTCTAACGTAATGACATGAAGATCAAAGAACATGGACTGTTATTCTTTAGAATCATTTGAAATTGCTTTATATCTGGTCAGTTTTAAAAATTATTCTATGTGAAGCCAAGGTGTTCTCTAATTTGAAGGCTTGCATTAAATCAAACTCATTAATTATTCAAAGTTAAAAGTTCAAAACTTCTATATTCTTGCTTATTGTATCTGTTTGATCTATCAATTACTGTGAGAAGAGTTTTAAAATTTCCCACTCTAAAGCTGTGTTTTGCTCATTTCTATTTGTACTTTTATACACTTTTTTACACATATTTTGAGGATATTTTATTAAGTGTGAATTTAGAATTACTATTATATTTTCCTGATGAGTTGAACATTTTATCATTAAGTAGTTACCTGCCTGTCTTTTAGAAATACCTTCATTGACATATTTGTTGGTGGTGATCTCTCTCACTTTCAGTTTTTCTGATAATGTCTTCATTTCACTCTCATTATTAAAAGATACTTCTTCTGGGTACACAATTCTAGGGTTCAGTTATTTCAGCACTTTGAGGATGATTTCTACTATTTTTATTCCATTGTTTTATTTCTGGTTACCATGGTGGATCCAGTTGACAAAAAAGTAACGCACAGCCCTCCCCTCCCCCTGACATATGCACACACACACCTGATCTTAATGTCCTACACCAAGATGGCCAGAATAACAACAACCACAACTGAACAAAATAATATTTTGAGGCTGGGCTTCAAACCAAGAGAGGGATATTTGTCAGGAGAGGGACTAAAAGTCTGAGCGTAGTGGTAGCTGAAGCCAAAGGTATGGAGACCTGATATGTGGTAAAATGAACACAGACTGAAGTTCTAAATCTCTCAGGAAAAGGGTTGCTGAGGTCTGGGTCCCAGTATTTTGGAAACTAATGACTTAAACGCAGGAGTCATGAAGGGCAGCCTCTTCTGTAGAATAACCATTATACTCACTCATCAGCTCAGGGAATCCACAAAGACACGTACATCTTCCAAGTGCCAGGAGTGAGAAAACAAACAAAAACAAAATATTTACCCATGAGAAAATGGAACCCCAAGCTGATATCATACCCCAAACAATTAAAACTCTCATTAGAGACAGACACTCTTTCATTGAAAAAAGAGGCAAAATTCAGGTATCTACAATTTATAAGACGCACATACAATTTAATGACACACAAAAATTGACAGCCAAGAGTTGGAAGAGAGTAAACCATGCAGATAACAAAAGAAAGCTGGTGTTGCAATGGTGTAACAATGTAGAAAGTAAGGAGAAAGGCACAAATAGAGAAAGAAGATCATTGCTTAATGATAAAAGGGACAGTCCACTAGGACATATAATAATCATGAATCCTTATGTGCCAAACAACATAGCCTCAAAATAAGGGAAGCAGAAATTGAGAGAATGGGAGGAAGAAATAGATAAATTCACAATTACTGTAGGAGATTTTTAGCATAATCTTTAGGAATAGAAGATACAAATTCGTAAGGTTATAAAAGGTTCAAACAAGACAAGTAACAAGCATCAGTCAATGAATCTATATATAACCCTGTATCCTACAAATGGAAACTATGCCTTCTTTTCAGGCACGCATTTATAGAAACTGAGCATGGAGCAAGGCCACTAAAGAAATCAACATCACACAGACCACATTCTTTACCACCATGCAATGCAATAAGAATTCAGTGATAAAAAGAACTTCCCTCTACCTTTAACTTAGTCAGTCACTTTGTCATGGCTGCTGGTCCCATGAGCCAGGCTCAGAGGAGGTCAGGGTAACCTACAGGCAGGAGGAAGGCTGGGGGGGGCATGATGTTTCCTAACAGAACTGGATAGCATGAGTGTGCCCCTTTTGTTCATGACATGAAGGATTACCTGATCATGATATTTATAGACTACATCTTCAGGGCATGCTCAGCTGAGTCTCCTTCGCAGCTGACTGTATTAGGGTGAGGTAGCCAGGAGAGCTCTTATTATACTCATTTCACACATGAAGGGACAGATAAGTAGAGACAGAAATTCACCTACCAAGACACTAAAACATGTTTTAAAGAGAAAATTGTGGGACTGAGAATGAACTCATGTATTTTGATTTCAGATTGGTTGCTCTCCCCAACCCACAGCATGAGCTGTGAATGGTTCACATTCAACCTCAAATCTGACTAGACTAAGGTTCTTGAGAGCAGGCCCTAAACCATATTCAGTACTCTCCCCAGCGCCTGGCAATGCAAGATTTTAGTACATACTTGTTGAATGAATGCTGGATTAAGTTATTAATTTCTGCATTAATGCATATTTGCATTTATTTATTTCTAAATAACTCTTCCCATGTGGTAAATGTCCATTGTAAGGAATTTGGGGAAAAAAAGGAGAAAGAAGAAATTAAAATCTGCCACAATCCTTTCATTAAGTATTTTATAAAACATATTTTGGTGGCTGCACAGTAGGTATACACATGCTCCACATTTAGGCTATTTCCAAATTTTCCCTATTATAAATATTTCTGTGATAAGTACCACTGCACACTCTCATTATTTCCTGAAGATAAATTCCTAGAGTTGGAATTACTAAAGTCAAAGGATATGAAGTTTTTAAAGATTTTGATAAATATTTTCAGATTCCCTTCCTTAAAGCTAAACTAATTTGCATTCTCCGGTGTAAGAAAGTATCAATTTCTGTGCACCCTCATCAGTATTATGTTTTTCGTTTTCCTCTTTTTAAGGTAAACTTTTTATTGAAGTATTACATGCATAGAAAAAATGCAGACACCATAGTTGTGTGGCTCAATGAATTTTCACACAACGAATATCTTCATGAACGTAGCATCTTGATTATGACATAGAATGTTATCAGGATCCCAGAAGCCACCTTCCAGTCATTTTCATGCTCCCAAGGGTAACCACTGTCCTTTTAACATCATAGCTTAGTCTTGAAATTTATATAAATGGAATCGTGTAGTATTACTTTTTTGTGTTTGCCTAATTTCACTCAACATTATGTTTGGGAATTTATCCATATTGCTGTGTGTAGTTGTAGTTTGTGCTTTCTCATTTCTGTATTTCGTTTCATTATGTGAATGTACCATAATTCATCCATCTTACTGTAGATGGGCATTTGGATGGTTTCTAGGTTGAGATTATTGCAACCAGCATTGCCGTGATTATTCTCATACATGTCTTCTGGTGAATGACCATAAGCATTTAATTAGGTGTATTCCTAGGACTGGAATTACTGGGTCACAACACTATGTATTTTTAACTTTAAAAATTGCCTAGTAAAGCTAATGCTTAAATCAACAAACAATAACTAATGGAGAATCTCAGACCAACAGGGTGTTGAGTATGAGCTGGTCCTGGGGTCTTTTCCTAGATTTCTCCTATCATGCCTTGTTGGGACTGCTGGCCCAAGGATGCATAACTCTGAATAAATAGACCCTTGAGTTGAAGGTTCATATATAGAAATGGAGACATTTGTGGTCAGAGTTGGGGGTGGAGCTTGTCACGTGGCTGTACAGGTGACTGTGAACAGAGATTGGGGACCTTTAGGGGGACCTTTTGTTCCAGGTGTATTCTGATGGATTGGAACAGATTGTGTAAGGCATGAGAAGCCGAGCCAAAATGTTAGGGAGTTTATTCAATAGGTGGGGGGTTGTCATAGAAGGCTCTTGAGGAGGTGAGTGCCTTCATGGAAGCAACATTTTAGAAACACATGGGAAGATAGCCAGAATCCAATTAATGCCAGATGGAATGGCACTGGGAGAGGAACATAGGACACCAGGGAGGGGAGTAAAGAGTGGCCTCACCTATGAGTAAAGCCACAGGAGCCTGGGAACCTCACGGGGCCACACTGCAGTGTGCTGCCATCTCCTCCGGCTTCTGCTGTGCCTTTCCTGCCTAAACCTCCTTTCTGACCCTGGCTTGCCCCAGTACCCTCCAGTAAGATGCTCCCTCTCTATCCTCCTGCACAACAGCAGGATGTGAGCTCCTTGGGGCAAGGACCACGTGTGTCCTGATCACCCCTCTATTCCTGGCACTTAGTATAATACCTGGCACATAGTAGGTGCTCAATAAACATTTGTGGAATGAGGAATGTTCTTTTGTGTCATATCTGATTTCCCCTCTCTGCCAACCCCTTTCCAATGACTCCCGTCTGCTTGTCTTTCAGTCCTGGCTTTGCCCCTAGCCACAGTCTTGTGATTTTCCTTGTCCTTTTCTTTCCTCAAGGCTCTTGAACTCTGTGCACAGGTGAGGGTGTCAAGGCAAACTCAGTGCAAAGCCCAGGGCTTCCCTTCCAAGAGTTATTTCTCCTTTCCTTTCTACCTCTGTGAACATGGCCTGGGTTGACAGCCCAACACTCAAGATGTCTGTGTTTTGTGCCACTCCCACCCATGAAGCTGAATTGGGGAGCTACCTGAGGCCCAGGACAGGGGCTGCCTTCATTTTAGCAACAGCAGGCCATTTGAGGGGGGTCGTCCCCTGTCTTCCCGCACCCCCCCACACACAAAGTCCAGGCAGCACTGCTATTGGAAGACGGAACGTGCCAGGCCCCGTGTGGTTCTTTGTCTTCGTTTTGTTTAGGTGCTTTTATCTCCAGTGGAGTTTGGACATGATTCGCTGGCGATAAAAGCTACCACGTCTTGCTGGATCCGCCTGCATCCAAATGTGAGGGATGCTGTCCCCACCGGAAGCTTTGTGTGCAATCCGTATGGCCTCTTTTTTCTTTCCTTTTTTTGCCATATTGACCATGAAATGACTGCAGGGAGTCAGGGAGCCTAAAGCATCCAGGCAGGCAGATCTGCCAGCCCTTCACTTCAGACTGGAGAGGGACCAAGGCCTGTGAGTACCGGATGTACCGGATTTCCTTCTAAGGCATTCTTTTTTTTTTTTTTTTTTTTTTCTGTACGCGGGCCTCTCACTGTTGTGGCCTCTCCCGTTGCGGAGCACAGGCTCTGGACGCGCAGGCTCAGCGGCCATGGCTCACGGGCGCAGCCGCTCCGCGGCATGCGGGATCCTCCCGGACCGGGGCACGAACCCGCGTCCCCTGCATCGGCAGGCGGACTCTCAACCACGGCGCCACCAGGGAAGCCCCAGGGCATTCTTTTTTAACGGTGGAACAGGAGCAGCTCACTCAGAAAATAGTTATCGGTCTGTGTTGTGAGGAGAGGGGGTGGGCGGGGGACACCAGCTCTGTAGGGCTGCCTTCCAGCCCTGGGATGGGTCACACCATGGACTTCTTCCCTTTGAACACGTGTGAAGTACACATGATGATGTGCTGGCCACCAGACCCCCTTCCAGGCAGTTTTAAGGGCTCTGTCAGTCTCAAATCAATTTCCACTGTCCCCTGCAAGATTCTCGAGTTGAAAAATTAAAAAACAAACAAAAAAAAGAACACCATAAAGCATAAACAAATTCAAAACCAAAACCCATTACAGTCCCTCAGGGGACAGCCAGTGAGGAACTAGTTGACAGCAGAGAGCAGTTGATTGGTGTTTCAGGTACCTATTGCTCCATGGCAAACCAACCCCAGATATAGTGGCTTAAAGTACCATTTGCTGACAAATCATATGGGTCAGGAATTTGGGCAGGACTCTATGGGGACAGCTTTTCTCTCTTCTGTTGGGTAACTCAACTGGGGCTGGAGGATCCAAATGGCGCTACTCCCTGGCCTGGGGCCCTGAAGCTGACTCTTGGCTGGAGCCTTGAGTCTTCTCCACATGGCCTGTTTCTCTTCTCATGGCTCCCATTCTCCAGGACCTCTCTCTGTAGCAGAACAGCCTAACTTCATTACACAGCGACTGGAACCTGCCTCCGTGAAAGTGGAAGCTGCAAGGCCACTTCAAGCCCAGAAGGTCACTTCTACTACATTCTATCTGTCTGTCAAAACAAATCAAATGGCCAGTCCAGATTGGGGGAAGGGAGATATCACCCACCTCTCGACAGGAGATTGTCGTGACTATCTTTGGAAATAATCCATCACGGGGAGACACCTAAAGTGCTTGTTTCCTGTAGCCATCGTCACGTCTGAGCCCACGTTCCTTTCCCTGCCTCATTTCTGCTCCACCTGACCCCCAGTGTCCTGAAGGAGAGGAAGCTGTCACCTGGCAGAAAGGAGGTTGATTAAAAAAAAAAAAGCTCGTGTGCTATGTTCATGATTATAAATTATGAGTTCTAGAACTCCGCTGTTCGTTATAAACCTGATTTGTCTGTCTACAAATCTAGCACTTGACGGAATGCTTTCTGATTTCTGATGACGGAACCTCCAACGTTGCCAGGAAGCAGGGCTGAGCCCAAGCGTCGCTTTCACACGTCCAGATGTGTCCTCACCAGCTACTGTTGTTCTTAGTTTTGCAGCCATAAAACTTGCACCTCACATATTGGTTAAACAGCTTATTAGGAATTCTAGCCTTTCTCAGAGTAGCTATGAGTTTTAAATTCTCAAAATGTAAGTAGAATAGCTATTTATTTTGCACTTTTATTTGGGACAGAAAATCTTGAGCTTAGGAACACACCTGAGCCCTGTTAGGGCCATTTACAAAGCTGGGGGAAAAAAAAAAGAATAGGAATGAGAAGGGTTGTTTTTCATGAGGCACAGAAAGAATTTTTACAATATGAGAATTCTGGAAGTCACCTCGGGTTATAAAAATCCAAGGTTTTTTATTGTCCTGGTGATCGTGTGCCTCATCGTGGTTGTTGCTGTTTTTGTCATCCTCTCTGTCCTCCTCCAGCTCCTCCAGTCTCATCGGTCCTTCTCTCCTCCTTCCTCCGTATCCTGAGTCCAGTTCCAGGATCCCATACCTACGACGTTTCCAGAAGCAAATTTCCAAAAGTGAATTGGCCTCTGTGGAGAGAAAACAGATCTGTTGGTCTGTCCCTGTTGCTTAATGTTCTCACCATATGGCTGCTTACAGATGATTGGAATTTGAAGGGCTTCTGTTTTTCATTGATTTTAAACATAGTATTGTTAAGAGCTGAGGGCAGAAATCCAGGGCTCATAAGGGGCGCTGATGCTCTGTGCGGTTTACCTGCTTCTTGGAAGATGCTGAGCACCCTTTCAGGTCACTTAAAGCTAGAAAAACACATCAAATGCAGGGGAAAGAAAGTATTAAATACACTTCTTTCCCCCTTTGGGTACATAATATAGTGTGGATTGAGGGTCAGGAGACCCAAGTGTGGTGACCCCAGCTCCATCAAAAAGGAACCCTGTAATCTTGGGCAAGTCACGTGACTTCTCTGGGCTTCAACTTTTGAGCTTTAAGTCAGGGATCTGGAGTTGAGTCATTTTAATAAACTCTGGGTCAGGCGTTGTTCTGGGCATTGAACTTAGAGACTGAGCTAGGCTGTATCCTGCCTGCAGGGAACTCAGCATAATGATCTCTGAGGCTCTGAGATACTCAAAATTTCCCAAATACTTGCACGCCCTGATGCTACACTTAGTAACGCAAGTAACACTGGTCCTACGGTGGGAAAACTACACTGATGTACAGTCTGCTGTCTTCTAGTAAAGCATAGGTGTAGGTATTGTTCCTTAGCATTCATCTTTGTTTTTGCAAGATTTGTTTATGAAAGCACTCTACCAGTTCAGCTAGGGCTGGTTTGGTATCTATTAATTAGTTAGTTGGTTAATTTTCCATTGCTAGAGATCGGACCTTTCTTTTAATTAAGTTATTGTTCTGCTCATTTGTGACTCTTTTCCAGTAATAAGTACTCCTTATAATTAGGAAAGATAACTTGGGTTCCAAGTTGGAGATGACAAGGCCCCCAGGGCAAGTCTCTGTGAAAGGAAAAGTTAGTGAATAGACAGCATGTGACGAGAGCCAGGGGTGTGTGGCACGGTGAGGGGCAGTGAGGTGGGGGGGTAGTGAGGACACTTTTGCAAACAGCTCCTCAGCCAGGACAAGGGCAGATGCCCACTGACTTAAACACCTGAACACGAGAGCCAGGGCCCTCACCTGCCAACTCCTACTCTTTGCCTTCTTGCCAAGGGCCCAATGACTGTGACCTAGATTTTGAGGGAGAGGAGATCGTGGCCTGGACCACATCAGTGACAGGAGAATGGAGACAAGTGGATGGAACTGAGATTTACTTTAGAGGCACACTCAACAGAATTTGGTGAGGGGTTGGGTGTCAACAGTGGTGAGGGTGGGTAGATGGGGGCTGGGGAGGAAGAGGGATGAGTCGGGGATAATACCCCAAAGTTTTTGGATTGAGTTACTGTGTAGACTAAGGTGGCACTTACAAAAAGACTGGTAAAGGTTTGCGTGAAATATCGACAGCTTAGCCTTGGAAATGCGGGGTTTGGGATGCCCAGCGAATCACACTGGTGGAGGTGGGAGAAAGCAGCAGCTGGTTGCAACTCTTACAAACGAGGTCAGGGTGGAGATGGTGATTTCTGTGAACCTTTGCCCTAACTTGCTATCATAATGCTGTTTCTGTGATAAAATAGGATTCAAGTTCAAAATACCCGATTTAGGGACTTCCCTGGTGGTCCAGTGGTTAAGACTTCACCTTCCAATGCAGGGGGTGTGGGTTTGATCCCTGGTCGGGGAGCTAAGATCCCACATGCCTCACGGCCAAAAAATCAAAAACATTTAAAAAAAGAAGCAATACTGTAACAAATTCAAGAAAGACTTTAAAAAATGGTCCACATCAAAAAAAAATCTTTAAAAACAAAACAAAATATCTGATTTAACAAATACATCTTAGAGAATAACTGGAAGGAATCTGGAGAGCAGCTGTGTACCTTTTTACCAAGGGGCTGTCTGGGGTTGTTAAGAGGTAGTTTGGTGTAGTGGAAAAAACATGGGATTTTAGTGTTTCAGTGTTTAGTGTTTAGTCCTAAAACACTAGTTCTTGATCCAGCTCGATCACTAATAACCACCCGTAACTAAGAACAGTTTACTGTGATACTTTGCCCATCTGCTGCCCACACTGATCATGAGACAGTGGGTGAAGTGTTAACGAAACACATGGGTGGAAGTGTTACGAAAAGAACAACATGCCATGGAATTGACAGAAATGATCATTTTATTCAGGTTACAATGTGAGTTTCTTCAGGGGATAGTAGTGACGAAGTGGATTGTTTCCTTTTTTGATAGTTTTAATGTTCTCCTTTCTTCGCAATAACACCTGCTTATCATTAAAAAGAAGGATGATATAGGAAAATAGAAAGAAAGAGAAAATTACCCATGTTTTCACAACTCTGAGAAAGCCACTCAATATTTGGGCATATTTCCTATAGGTAATATTTTTATGGAATTTAAAAAATTAGACATTATTTCAAACACGTAGAAATGTGCAGAGAAATTATATAACTGTTATCCATACACCATACACCGTAATTAATGAATCTCAACGTTTCTGCCATATTTGATTTGGATCCTTTCCTTTTTTTAGAAATAAGATGTTGTGAATACCATTGACACTCCACCTTTACCCTTCCCTTTTGATTCTTTTCCCTTTCTCCTAAAATATAACAACAATTGTATACTTTTTACTAATCTGAATGTGAAATGGAATTTCATTGTTGTTTTAAACTTCACTGGTAACAATCAAATATTTTTCCACTTACAGGTAAACTGTTTGAAAGTTCTTTATCCTTCCCCTACTGATTCCTAATTCCAAGTTTGCCATATACCAAGTTTGCATCTATCTATGAATTTCTTGCTGGGGTTGCTATTTCTTTTTGGTTTAATTGTCCATCCCTGTAATAATAACATTTAAGTCTGCTACTAAGTTTTCTAATAAGTCTTGATATATAATAGAGCAAGTCTTTCCAGGTTTTTTTTTCAAAATTCTCTTGGCAATTCTTGGCCCCTTATATTTCCTTATGAGTTTTATGATCTCTGTCACATACCACAAAAAACCCTGATGGCAGTTTTGAAAAACTGAGATACGAACCATCATATTTCACTCTTTTAAAGTGTACAATTCAGTGGTTTGTTTGTTTGTTTGTTTTTGCGGTACGCGGGCCTCTCACTGCTGTGGCCTCTCCCGTTGCGGAGCACAGGCTCTGGACGCACAGGCTCAGCGGCCATGGCTCATGGGCCCAGCCGCTCCGCGGCATGTGGGATCTTCCTGGACCGGGGCACGAACCCGTGTCCCCTGCATCGGCAGGCGGACTCTCAACCACTGCGCCAGGGAAGCCCTCAGTGTTTTTTTAAAATATATATTCACAAAGTTGTGAAACCATCACTACTCTCTAATTCCAGAACATTTTCATCATCCCCAAGAGAAACCCCACACCCATTAGCAGTCACTTCCTTCCATCCCCCACCTTGCTCCTGGAAACCACTAATCTCCTTTTGTCTCTGTGGATTTATCTGTTCTCCACATTTCATATAAATGGAATCATACAACATTTCTTTTTGTGTCTCACTTAGCATAATGTTTTCAAGGCTCGTCCGTGTTGTAGTATGAATCAATGCTTCATTTCTTTTTTATGGCCGGATAACATTTCGTGGTGTGGATATACCATATTTTGCTTATCCGTTCATCAGTTGATAGACATTTAGGTTGTTTTCACTTTTTGCTTATTATGGATAACTATGAACATTTGTGTGCAAGTTTTTGTGTTGACATATGTGTTTATTTCTCTTGGCTATATACCTAGCAGTGAAATGACTGGGTCGTATGGCAATTCTATGTTTAACCTTTTGAGAAGCTGCCAGACTCCTTCCCAAAGTAACTGCACCATTTTGCATTCTATTTGGTGTGAAGTGGTAACTTTCATGGAATTTTGATTGAAACTGCATTGGTTTCCAGATTGATCTGGGGGAGAATTAGCACCACAGTAGTGAATCTTCTCAGTGATGAGCCTGGCATGTATTTCTCCATTTGATCAGATCTTCTTTCATGCCTTTCCTGTCATCTTGCTGAATTACTTTATTTGGCTTTAGGAACAATGATCATCAGGAACAATGATAGCTTCTTAAGTAATGAGAGTTTTGTCTCTTTCTTTCCAATTAGTAGGCTTTGTTTTTCTTGCCTTATTTCACTGGATAGGACTTCAAATTAGCGATGAATAATAATACAGGTGATAGTGGCATCCTTGTTAGGTTCCTTTAATGAATGAATATGAATGACTTTAATGAATATACATGTAAATTTTCACTATTACATATGATGTTTACCATTAGTTTTTTTTTAACCTTTAATTTTTAATAAATACCTTCATCAAATTAAAGAAGTTCTTTTCTATTCCTTTTTGCTTAGTTATCATGAATAGGTATGGAATTTTATCAAAAGCGTTTGCTTCAGCATTTACTAAGCTGATCTTAAATTTTTTTCCTCTTAATCTGATAATGTGGCGTATTATGTTAATAAATTATCTGATGATGAACATTCTTATATTTATAGGGTGAACTGTAGTTGACCCTGATATAATTTTTATACACTGCTAAATTAGATTTGAAACTCTGTTAAATAGGAGTTTTGCATCTATTCTCATAAGGGATACAGGTCTGTAATTTTCTTTTATTGTACTGTTCTGCAGTTTATTAAGGTTATACCAGCCTTATAAAATAATTTTGCTAGTTTCTCTCTCTTATTTTATTCTTTGAAACAGTTTGCTTTAGATGGAGATTAGCTATTTCATAGAGATTTGGCAAAACTTGCCTATGATACCTTCTTGTCCTGTGACTTTGGGGAGGGAGGCAAATCTCTGACTCTTAGTTTCTGACTCTCAGTTCAGTTCTTCTGTGGTTATGAGTGTTTGCAGGTTTTCTTCTTCTTGAATCAATTATGATTATTTATCATTTTTTGAAAAGAAAATTGCTTGTGCTTTTCTAACTTAATCATTTCTCTTTTGATTTTAGAAATATCTACTGCTTTTCATAAGAAATGCTCATTTAAATTGTATTACTAAATTTTTTTTTGTCTTATCACTTTTCCGTTTGTTCATTCTTGCTAAAGATTTGTCTTCCAAAGAACTAGCTTTAGGTTTTGGTAATTTGTTTCCTATTTCATTAATATACACTCATACTTATTATTTCAACTGTCATTTTGTGTTTAACCTGTTGTTGCTTTACTAACTTCTTGAAGTGAGCCTTTAACTCATTTATATTTATTCCTTCTCTATCACCCTTTTGTCTGAATTAATAGTATTATATCAGTTATCTTGTCATTACTATTTGCCTGGAATGTCTTCTTCCATCACTTTATTGTCGATCTCTTTATATTGCTTTATTTTAGGTATCTTTATAACAATATTTGGCAGAATTTTTTTCTCTTTCTACCCAATACGAGAAAGTCACTTAATAGGTGAATTTAACCCAGTTTTATTTGTTTGATTACTGATACGGACTTATTTTTAGTTGCTTCAAATGTAGGAAACTCTTCACCATTATCTTTGTGAATGCTGCTTTCCAACCATTCCTTCTATTTGCCTCTTCAGAATACCTATAAGATATGTTAGCCTCTCATTAGTCTTCATATTTTTAAAAATTTTAATCACTCTCTATGTTTAATTCTGGATAAATTCCCTAATGCTCTCTTCTAATTTACTAATTTTCATTGTAATTATGTCAGGTATAGATTTTATAATTTCATTTATAATTTACACTTCATTTCTATGCCTCTAGTTTTAATTATCAGGACTTACTGGCTCTTTTTCATATAGAGCTATTTTTAGTTTATTTTTATCTGCTATTGTTTGGTAATTTTTTTTTCTTTTTATGGCTGTTATTCTCTATTTGAGGATACTAAAGCATGCTGCTTTAAGGGTTTTTTTTCAGATTTTTCTATTATTTTTATTTCGTCTTGAGTCAGTTCATCTCCCAATTGTGGATTTTGTCAGTTGTCTCGCTCAGCATTTTTTTTGTTTGTTTTGTTTTGTTTGTTTGTTTGTTTGTTTGTTTGCAGTACGTGGGCCTCTCACTGTTGTGGCCTCTCCTGCTGCGGAGCACAGGCTCCAGACGCACAGGCTCAGTGGCCATGGCTCACGGGCGCAGCCGCTCCACGGCATGTGGGATCTTCCCAGACCAGGGCACGAACCCGTGTCCCCTGCATTGGCAGGTGGACGATCAACCACTGCGCCACCAGGGAAGCCCAGCATTTGTTTTTTTCTCTTTGTTTTGGTTAACAGACTATTTTTCTTCCTCTTCCAGTGCTCACTCTTCTCTGTCTGGTAACTTTGTCTTTTGTCTGTCTGGTAACTTTTGCCTCTACTCAGTTATAGGCCTTCAGTACAGTGTCAGGCCCTATACTGATATCTCATGGCCCCTACTTTGCTTTTATCTTGGGGATATTGCAGATCATTTGCTGAGCCTGCCTCACATCCTGGTGTAAGGCTGTGTCTGAGTCTCAGAGTTTCCCAAGGTACTTATTAGCTTCACGTGAAGTGAGGCTCTGAGAGTGATCAGAACCAACTCTGTTAAGCTGCCTCTATGAGCATGGGATGAGCACGTGCCCCTGGTTTTAAGCAATGGCTCTTGCCCCTTGCTTTGTGTGAGGGCTTTATGCCATAAAGGCTGAATTTCTGGTAGCCTCTTCTTGCTGCCAGACCCCATGTCAAACGAGCCACAGCATCAGCCCTGCTCACCACCTGCTTTCCTGTTTCACTTCTAAATCCTGCTTTGGAGTATGGCTATGTTCTCTTAATTTTTGCTATAAAATATATTTGGAGGTGTTGGCAGGGTGGCTTACACAAAGCATGAACTTACAGCATCCTCTTGAGAAGAATCATTGCCAGACATTTTCCAATGTCTTTTCTATACATAGGAGGTAATACTGTAGATAAAGTTATGTATCCTGTTTTGGTTTGATTTGTTTGTTTGTTTTTGCTTATACTATATCATGGGCATAACCTCAGGTTATTACAAACGCTTTGAAATACTTTTCATTGTTCTCTGCCTGTATAAGATAGTTTTTCTTTACAGATCATTTTAAAGCTTCTAGGTAGGCTTCTTTGAAATATATTTATGTGTAGGGCAAAATCAAGGAGTTTGGTCCAGCTTGGCCCCTTCTCCATGAGAACCAAGGTGATCCTCTGGCCAGTGTGGAGGAAGGAGCCAGGGCTGCAGGGATCACTGAGCACTCTCTCTAAGAATCTCCCCTGAGCTGTCTAACTAATGGAGGGAGGGTGCAGATCTGGGCCCTGGAAGCTGACTTTGGAGACCATTATGGCATCTTAAGGACAACAGATCTTTCCTCATCAGCTTTGGACCAATCTAATGAGTCTTCACTGCAGACTAGAGACCTCCAGGACAGAGGCTCAGAAGGAAATCACCCTAGGAATAAAACATTGCCAGAACGATCTGCCCTTCAAAGTGACTTCTACCTTTGAGCTGTGGGCTTCCTTCCCTCAGCTCCCAGAATTCTCCTGAAAGTCTTTGGATGTGGTCCTGGCTCATGTGTGCCCATGATCTCAGCTATCCCTGTAATTTGAGAGTTGAACATCTTTATTGTGGATTCCATGCTTCGATCATGGTGCCTTTGGTCTGCTCTCACTATCTTAGTGCACAACCTGGGGAAGGTCCTGGTGCTGAGCTGTTTCTAAACAGGGACTTTTTCTTATCCACCCCTTTATCCCCAGCTTCCAGTATCATGCCTGATTATATTTATATGTATAATTTTATATATCAATATCCATGTGTACTTCTATATTCATACGTCTATCTACACCCATACCTACATCTATATCTATGTCTTGACAAAGACTCCCTCCTTGACCAAACTTTAGTCAGTCTTCTCTGAGCCCTCTTCTTGACGAGGCCTTGACCTTGGGTTGCCCAAACCAGTTTTAGCAAAGAATCCTTCTAAGCCAGTATATCCGCCCACTCTTGATATTTGATCACTCTTGATAGCTGATCGAGTTCTTCATCTCCCACTTTTGATATCTAAGTCCTTGGCCTGCCTTTAACAAAAGTTCCCCTACCCTTGATATCCAATCAAGTTTCTCTTAGTAATTTCCATCCACTGACCCCTTCACTCTACTCTTGTCTATGAATCCCCAGATCTCTTTGCTCAATTCAGAGTTGAGTTCAGCTCTATACTGAAGTCTCTCTCCCCCACTACAGTAGCTCAAATAAAATCTGTCTTGCCATTTTTAACAAGTGTCCAGTGCAAACTTTTCCTTTCAGTCTTCTACAGCCATATCATGAATAAATTACTACGTGAATGAAGTGGACTTGGAGCAGTGCTTGTAGTTGTGAAAAGTGTCCTATTGGACTTTGAAACTCAATGCCTGAAACAAGTGTGTGGCTTGCTATTCCCAAATATTTCGCCTCAAACTTGCCCTTGTCCACCTATGGGAAATGTCTTTTACAAACACTGTACCCAGCTGCTGAAATGGCTGACATCTTTTGGATGCAGGCCTATAGAGAGTGTTTGCATTTCACATATGTAAGACTGAGACATTTAGAAGCTGGAAATCTAAAAGACCTTTCCACCTGCAAACCGCAGAATGATGTGCTCAGAGGAGCTTTTGGAGAGAAGCCAATGTGAGTGGGTGTGTGAAGGAGAATTTGGTTTTCTTTCATGCCTCTGGGCTTGGTTACCGTATTGATAAGAACGAAGACCCAGTTGCAAGAAGACTTTGCTGTCAGAACAAGATGCGTTTCAAGTTGTGCAAACTCCAGCTGAGAGTGTTGTGCCAATACACACTTTACCCTTGCCCATCAGTTTTGGTTGAATAGATCTGTTGAGGGGGCCTGTTGTCAAGCAGCGAATGTGTGGTTTATCTAACGCCAGATGAAATGTTGTCAGGGATCAGTCAGTTGTTGACAGTGAAAAAGCAGGGACAAGAAAAGGAAAAGAAAAGTGTTCCCGTCCTGTAGTGTCCATGGTGCAGAAGGGAGTATCTGATGGTCAGTGGAGGGGGCTTGGCCAGGAGGAAAGGACCTTGTGCATTGATCTAATTTGACCTCCTTTAGAAATTAATCATGTACCATAGAAGCAGGTACCAGGATATTCACTGCAACCTTATTTGCAGCAGTGGAAAATGGAAAATAACCTCAAATAATCTAAATGTCTCTCAGTAAAGGAATGGTTAAGCTGTGGGCTACTATGAAGCCCTTTAAAAGAATGAGGTGGAGCTCATTAGACAGAACAGTAGATCTCAACCATTAGTCAATCCAATGCCTTTTTTTTTTATACCAAACATCTTGTAGCCTAAATGAAACTCATGAATACATATAAATACATATGCCTACACACAAGATTTCAAAATATCCATTCTACAAACCTGACTATAACATAAGAGAAATGAAAGGAAAGTAACTTGTAATAAAATCATGCATATTTCACTGTCAAAGTTCAGGCAGGACTAGACTAGGAGACAGTGAAATTGTCAGAAGTTTGCCCCAGGTGTGGAGCCACGGAGAGCAGTCCCGATGCAGGTGTGAGCAGCTCAGGTACCCAGAACAGCATTTGCTATTTGGATGAGGTTTCTTTTAAAATGGTGAATAACTCCTGCTAAAATCATGAACAAAACAAAGTACTTCCTCTACAGTGCTAGGATGCAGGGCGACCCTCAGCTGTGTTAGGATTGTGGATGCATTATACCCATACTTCCAAACATCTAGAGTGCGGTAGTGCTCTTGTTAAAGACCTTGGGCTCCTGACACCTGTTCATTCTATGAAGACACCAATGGGCAGAGAGGGGAAGGGACTCACTTGTCTGTGGTTAAAAGCAGAGTGGGGACTAGAGACTAAGGCCCTTTAAATTGTACTTATTTAGTAAGCACCTCCTGAGTGCCTTTCATCCTGCCAAGGCTTAGTGGGAAGAACACTGGTCCCAACATCAGAAGGCCTGGCTTTTAGTGAGTCCTGGTCCCGCCAGACCACTTAAACCTCTCTGAGCGTTATTTCATTTTTTGTTATTTTTGAATAATTTATTTACTTTGAAGGAATCTCAAACTTATAGAAGATTTGTTACAAATACAGAACAAAGAACCTCCTCTACTCCAGACCATTTGAGAATGAGCTGCCACCTGATGGCCCGTCACCCCAGAATATGTTAGTGCACATTTGCTGCGAACAAGGACATTCTCCTACAGAACTACAAGCCAGCCACAAAATCAGGAAATTAACATGGATATGCTACTACTCTGTTATCTTCAGACCCCCATCAAACTTTGCTAAGTGTCTCCATAATGGCCTTTTAGCAAAAGGCCCAGTTCGTAATCACACTTGGCATCTCTAGCAGTCTGGCACTGTTTCTCAGTCCTTCCCATACTTCCATGGTCTGGATGCTTTTGGGAAAAACAGGCCAGTTATTGTGAAAATGCCCTGCATGGAGGGTTTGTCTGATGTTGGCACGATTAGATTTAAGAGGTGCATCTTTGACAGGACCACTGCAAAAGTAATGCAGTGTCTTTCCATTGTCCACTTTGTTTCAAGTGAGATCATAGTGAACGCTGTATTCATATATTGCAGCCTCACCATGGGCAGCACTCAGCTAACTGCTTTACCTGCGTGATCTCATTTAGTTCTCATATGGGGTACGTCCCATTACATTCACTGTTCTAGAGGCGAGCAAACAGTGGCCCCAAGAGGATCAGTAAATTGATCAGTGATAATCAGAGATGAACCAAGACTTGAACTCAAGTGTTCTAGTTTTAAGTTTCCAGGAATCTATTGACTAATGTCAGAGAGGTCCAGAGCCAGGCACTAAAGTGGTTAAGACAGATTTTATTCAGAAGCTATTACAGTAGGGGAAAAGAAACTTCGTTATAGAACGGAGCTTAGCCCCAAATTCAACAAGGACAAGGGGGGATGTGTAGCCAAGGAGCAGGGGGAGGGGGTCAGTGGGTGTGAAGTTACTGAGATAAGACGCCAAGGGTAGGGAGATTCTTGCTAAACTGACTTAAGGGGATTCTTGCTACTTGCTACGGGCTCATGCCGGCTCAACCAGGGCAGGGCGAGGGTTGAGGCCTCATCAAGAAAAGGGCTGAGAGGAGCCTGACTGAAGTCTGGTAAGGAGAATCTTTGTCAGTATTCACGGGCCTTATCAAATAACTTGCATTGTGTTGTATATTTATATTTTCAAGTTACGTACATACTCATTGTCTTACTTGCTCAAGTCAGGTAATGATCAACATGCCCTTTTGACAGATGGAGACTCTGAGGCTCAGAGAAGCTGTAAGTGACTTGTCCGGGCCACATACTGCATCAGCGGCAGGGCTTGAACTGGGCCCAGACCTCCTCATTCCCAGTGCAGGGACCATCCCTCCACTGGGCTTGGCAAGGAAGCTGGGCAAGAATAAACTAGGCAGATTTTAGCCGGATGCGATTGAGATGCTGAGCACAGCAGAGCACAGCAGATCAGATCAGCCAAAGACAAGGATGAGTTGAGAATGAAAATGTGGGCTCCGAGCCTGGGGCCGCCACGCTCAGCCCAGCATGGTTGTGGATGGGCTGAATAGCTGGGCGGGAGAGGGGGTCCCTTCCTCCTTCCCAAGGGCCCCTAGCCAGCCTTGCAGCGCTGCAGGAGGACGGGGCTCACACCAGGATTCCTCTTAGTGCTTATGGGGCCCAGTAGTAAATTAGACCTCCCCTTGGTGAATGGGGATTACAGGCGCCCTGCAGAGAAATTCTGTAGCCTCGGGAACTTGTCAAGCTTCCTGCAGACTTCCACATTTGCACTGGCATCCTCCCCCCTTGCTGCACCCCCTTCTCTAGGTCCCAGGGCACTGCCCTGTCCTGTCCTTGCTCCATCTCGGGATCCCAGATGCTTTGTCACAGGTTGGGGAGCTCCCAGGAAGGATGCGCTAGAAGCTGCGGTTCTCAAAACGTGGTTCCAGACTAGCAGCAACAGCACCAACTGGGAGGTTGTTGGAAATGCAAGATCTTGGGCCCCACCCTAGTCCCAGTGAATCAGAACTTCTGCGGTGGGACCTAGGAGTCTGTGTTTTAATAGGCACTGCAGGTTATTCCAATGCTGGCTCAAGTTCGAGCCTCAGTACATTAGACAGAAGGGGCCAGAGGCCACCTGCCTCAAACAGGAGCCCAGAGATGTGCTTCCATTCTCTCAGTCGCCCCATCGGAAGAGCTGCCTTGGCTTTACCATTTCCAGGGATCCGTACCATTCTGTCCTTCTCAAAGGGCACTCGCTCAAGGCAGGGCCTCGTGGCCATGTGGGGTGCAATGGGGATGGGGGCTGCACTTCGGGCCAGGAAGCTTTCCGCACACTTAGACTGGCCGGCAGGAATTCCTCCGCTTAGAAAAGAGGTTAACCTGGGGAAACTGCTAAGAAAGGATGAAGTAGAGGCTTTCTGTCTGTGCAGGGAAAACATTGTTCCTGCTTTGGAAAAACATAAAACAAAAGAAAACAAAAAACTGATACCATTTTGCATTGCTGGGTCAGACAGGGAGTTCCGCAGTCTCAGGGAGATGGAGGTCCTGGTGCCAACGGACAGCTCACCCTGAATTCAAGTCCATTTCTGGGATGGTGACGTGCACTGTGCTACTTTCCCCAGAGTCGCTGACCCTGCAGGGGTCCACAGACACCGCCCTCAGGTTCCTACGAGTTATCGCTCAAGTCTTCACCAGTCTGGAGTGAAGTGAGAGAAATAAAGACACTTTTATAATGCTCAATATATCCAATTAAAGGATTACTTTTTATTTTGAGATTTTGGCCTTCTTACTTTGGGGGAGTTAAAGTGTCCTCTCTTTTAGGAAGCAGTAGTGATACTGGGTGGTTTATAGGGGACAGAGCTGATAATAGGTGGTTTTTAATGTTGTAACTATGGCAAACCTGGCACCTCTGTGTCAGGCCTCCCATTTTTATTTTTATGCTCATCTGGCTCTTTCCAGGCCTTCCGTTTCGCCCTCAACCAGAGAGGTTAAGTGGGATGCTCAGGTCACACAGCCATGTCTAGAAGGCAGGTGTCTCCCCCCGTCCCTCCCCCAGAGAGGAGGCTCTCACCCACCTGTGTGCTCTCCGAGGGGTTTACCTTTTCTGTCTGTCACCTTCTCATCTGCCCCCCCTGTCCTTCCGCCCCCTTCGTGATTGTGGGGGTGAGTTGAGATAATGGGTGGGAAAACGCTTTTCGAAGTCCTGTGTGAAGGTACAGGGTTATGGGCCGCCCCTTCTGCTCCCTCACAGGCACAAGCCTGCGGGAAGTGTCTGCCACGCGAAGCAGTCACAGTTCCCGCGTGAGCAGACCAGTTGGTGGGGGCTGGCCGGCTTAGGGGAGGGTGATGCCAGGGAGACTGTTGCTATGGTGACTTGCTGGTAGCCCTCCCCAGCATCCCTAATCCCAACCCCTGCAGCCAGCTTTGCGAAGCTGCTTTCCAGCACATGGAAAAGCGGTTTCTCCACCTCTGTGAAGCCAGGGTTGTGTCTGACAGCTGGAACCCAGCCGCTCAGAAGGTCCTGCGTCCAGCCGGGCTGGGGGAGTGGGGCAAGCCTCGCTGGCTCTGTGAGGATGTGCTGCGACACAGAGCCAGCCGTGTGAAGTGACAGGTGCCGAGTGCTCCTTGCTTTGTTTCTCTCTGATTTATCCGTTTTTTTCATAAAGGTGATCTGATTCTGTGGTCATTTTAAACAATGAGCAGCTCAGTCTTATTCGCCCCACGATTACAGCTCAGCCTTTGACTGTAATTGATGTTAGCCAGGCTGGCTAATGCTGTATCTTACAAAGATTGGCTCATTAATTGACTGCAGAGATGTCACCCACACACTGGAGGTATTAACAGTCATCAGCCTAAAGTAGTGCTGATTCAGCAACGGCAGGGCTGCAGTTTCTGTTCATTTCTTTAGGCTGAAATCCCAGCAGTGGGATTCCTAGGCTATAGGGCATGAATATCTATATAGGTCTTGACATGTTTTGCTAAATATTTCCCCCCAAATATCGTATCAGATCTTAATGCCATTAGCCATTTATGAATGTTCTCACTTCTCCACAGTCCTACCAGTATTTGATTTATTAATTCCATTTTTTTGTGCTAACTTATAGGTGTAAAGTGATACGCTGCTGCCTTACTTTGCATTTGAGGGGGCTTGAGTGGATTTATTTGCATATCTTTGATTAGTAATTTATTCTCTATGTTGATTATTTGTATTTCCTCCAGTTACTGTCTGTTTATGTCCTTTGCTCTGTGTGGTTGAGTTTTTTAAGCAGCTTTATTGTCACCCAGGAGCCTCGTGGACGGAACAGGCACAGTTCCCCGGTGTCTAGAGCACAGATAGCCCAGCAGAACCACCATGCTGCTCGACCCCCAGGGCTCTGCTGTGGAAGGCAGAGGGCTTCGGGGAGGACAGGGAGGTCATTTTAAGAGTGTCATGGAGCTTAGCTGCATACATTCATTAAGTCCTTTTTTTTTTTTTTTTTAAAGGAAACACACTCTCCTTATGACTTTTGAGTGGTTTGTTCTCCTTTTTTTAAAAAAATTAATTAATTTATTTATTTATGGCTGTGTTGGGTCTTCGTTTCTGTGCCAGGGCTTTCTCTAGTTGCGGCGAGCGGGGGCCACTCTTCATCATGGTGCGCGGGCCTCTCACTATCGCAGCCTCTCTTGTTGTGGAGCACAGGCTCCAGACGCGCAGGCTCAGCAATTGTGGCTCATGGGCCTACTTGCTCCGCGGCATGTGGGATCTTCCCAGGTCAGGGCTCAGAACCCGTGTCCCCTGCATCGGCAGGCAGATTCTCAACCACTGCGCCACCAGGGAAGCCCAATTAAGTCCATTTTTGAAGGTCCTTTATTTCTTCACCTGAAAAAAGGAAGGGGCGACTAGGTTACCTCTGAGTCTGTTCCAGTCCCCTAATCTTTAACTCTGATGACCCAGTGGGCGGGTGCAGAGATGAACACAGCATGATGCTGCCCTCAGGGTGCTGGTGATCGTGGGAGGATGCACGAACATATCACTGCCCACAAGCTGCCTGTGTGGGCACCATGTGAGTGGTGCTGCTTGCACGGTACTGGGGACCCAGAGGGTAGAGAGGGCCATGTGAGCTGCAGCCGTCCAGCCATGGAGGATAGCCCCGAAGAACAGATAAGATTTAGCCAGCTGGAGAGACAAAAAGGACTAGCTAGGTTGGAGGAAAGCTTCTCCAAGCACTGGTGTTTGTGGGATGATAAGGAATGATAAGGAATGAAGTCAGGCCAGAGCACAGGGTTCCCGTGGGCGCTGGGCAGTTCTAGGCCAGGAAGGAGGAGTGGGTCAGGCCACATGGAGGCACAGGAGGCTTCGTGGTGGTGGGAGCATGAGGTGACCTCGATGTTGCAGGAGGATTGGGAAGGCACCGCCACGGTGGATACTGTACAAGGTGTTCAGCTCCCCAGGGAGACCAGCAAAGGCTCTGGGCTAATAGGTTCTACGTCAGCAGATACTGGCTGCTGGGGTACTGTCAGGCTTTGTGAGTGGTCCAGGATGTGCTCTGTGGTCTTGGTCTTGATGGAGCCTGAATCACCCTCCCTCCCCACCCAGTCCAGCCCCATATCCCTAGATATAAATGCTAGTGATGTCCAGTGAGAGGAACCTGTGTCTCGTAGTATGTGCTCGTTCTGGGTTGGTGGTTATGCGTTAATGGGTCCTTATCTGTTGGGAATGTCCAAGGGAAAAGGAAGGCTGAGTGATGTCTTTGTGTGTGCTGGTAATTTGGGGTACCCATGTATGAAGTGGTCTGTAGGGTTCACCCTAAAATAAAACTCTAATGGTGCCACTTTCTTAGCATTTTCACGTGATCTACATGATCCTTGACTTTATGTACTGCCTGATGTTTCTGTTGGCGGGTTTCATGTGGGCAGGCCTGGTCTCCTCAGTGAGAGGATGAGGGCAGGTCCATCATAGTCGTTTCCCCAGAATCCCCACAGGGCCTGCCTGTAGGGTGGAGACTTGGTAAGTGTGCAAGATACACCTATTGCTTGACTATGGGCTACCTCGCAAGGCCTCTCATCCTTCAACTTCACACTTCTGAGGGACCGGAAGCATGATGTGAGTTTGGACCGTGAGACGGGCACCAGGGCCCCGTCTAGCTCTGCCTTCCTCTAGCTGCATAACCTGGAGCTGGTCCTGAGCTTCAGTTTCCTCAACTGTAAACTGAGAGTCACAGTCAAAAATGGGAGGAAGGCTGTCTCACATTCCTCTCCATGTTCATGTTCTTTCATATGCTTGTGTGACTTTCCGGGGATGGGAGTCCCAGCCCCGTGACCAGACACACCCAGAATGTGCCAAAGGACAGAGAAAATGACCTTTGTTCCCTCTGTACCTCCCTTCTGTCCCTCCCGCTTTGCCCCCTCCCCCCCACCAAACCTAAGATGGCATTGGTCCAAGGCATTCTGTCCAGACCACCTGCTCCCACTTGGTGCAGGGATAGACCTTGATGATAACTTGGAAGACACAGTATGGACATATCCCCTAAATGCCTTTTCCTGACCACCACATTCTGCTTAAGGGAGTGGTTGAGGAGGCCTGTGGAGCTCTGACACACCTGACACTCATTTTCCAAGGAGAAGTGGCAGTGAGAGCTTGGGGTCCATTTATGAGCCTGGTGTCCAGGACATGAAGATGCTCTGTGATGCAAGGAGTGGATCTAAGGAGAGGACACCGGGCAGAACTCTTGGGTGGGAGTTTAGGGTGGAAAAAGAAGGCATCCTTCAGATGAACTCTTACTTTGCAAGACGCTGTCCTATGAGAAAACAGCTCTCTGAAGCCTTTGACTTAGTGAGGTCTTTCCCATGTAGTCTGGCCGCTCTGGGCCATTATTATACTCTATGGCAATAATCATCACCATGATAACAGCAACACTACATTGGTTCAGTCTCTTAACTTGGAAATAAATAAGACAGCTGATCTAGTGTGAGCTCCAACTGCAGTCTCTCTACCGCATCATCACTTAATAACGATTATGGAGGCCCCCTGGGCAAACAGCGCCCTGCCCAGCACTTGAGATATTAAATCCACCTAGAAGCAGGGTATAATAATGCTGACCCCACAGGGATGTTCCAAGAATTAATTCCTGCGGGCTCTCCGTTCCACTCTTCTCCGACACATTCAATCTTAGGAACCCAAGAGTTGGTGACGTTTATACCATGAATTAAGACATTCTGCCGTTGCCCCTGGAACTCTTCGTTACAACCCTGAGTGGATCAGTGGCAGAGAGGAATACTATTTATTAGTTAAGTGGATGCTATTGGATTTTTAATTTAAGTGGCTTTTAATTCAGTGTTTTACTTGCTGTCCTTCATTTTGCCCTTGCTCATATGAATTTGCCCATTAAAGCCTGGTGTGAGGCCACACTGCTGCTTTTATCATGATTTTGTTTTCCTGGAGAACAGTTTTCAGCTCGGAAGAAGGCAAGATTCTCAGAGTGGGCAGAGAGGTCAGACCTCCAGGCCTAGAACAGACTTCTCTGCTATTTGCTGGGAGCAAGTGGGCAATCAGGGAGGGGGTGAGCGAGTCAAAACTGCCTTCCAGATAAGGGCCTACAGTTAACTTGGCCTTCACTGGTGTTTCTTACTTTGGTTTTACCAGCTTGAAAACTTTACTGCTGTTCTTCCACTCAGAGATGAGTCACAGAGATAGTAAGTGGGGGGCATGGAGCATCTCTCAGACCAGGAGGACAGGCTCAGGGTCTGGCTTGACCGTCTTGCACTGCTGGATATGCAGTGGTAGCTCATGATGGCCACTCCTTGTTGCAGTGCACGTTGTCTTTAACAGTTTTATTGAGATATAATTGAAACAAAAGAACTTGCACATGTCTAAGTGTACAGTTTGATAAGTCTTGACATATACACCTGTGACATCAGCATCATAGCAAAGTTTCCTCATGCCCCTTTGTAATCAGACCCTCCACTCCTTCCCATCCCCAGGGAGCAGGGGATGCTCTGTGATAGATTCGCTTTCTGTCACTACACATTATTTGCATTTTCTAGAATTTTTATATAAATAGAATCATAACGTATATACTCTTTTTTTCTGGTTTCTTTCAGTCAATGCAATTATTTTGAGATTAATCCATGTTGTGGCATGTACCAATAGCTTATTCCGTTTTATTGCTGAATAGTATTGCATTGTATGGACATATTACAGTTGTTTATTTATCTGATGCACATTTGGGTTGTTTCCAGTTCTTGGCTATTATAAATAAAGTTGTTATGAACATTCACGTATGAATCTTTGTATAAGCAGATGCTTTCATTTCTCTTGGAGAGAGAGAATAGAATGACTGGATTACAAAGGTAGGTATATGTGGTATATCTTTAACTTTTAAAGAAACTGTCCAGGTGGTTTTCCAAAGTGGTTGTACCATTTTCCACTACTTTCAGGAATGTCTGAGAGCTCTAGTCATCCCACATCCTCCAAAACACTTGGCATGCTCAGTTTTGTAAATTTTAGTCATTCTAATTGTTGTATTGTGACATCTCATTGTGGTTTTAATTTGTATTTCCCTTTTAAGTGGTGATGTTGATCATCTTTTCATCTGCTTATTTGACATTCGTACATCTTCTTTGATGCAATGTCTGTTCAAATTTTTTGGCTATTTTGGAGGAGCTAGTTTATTTTCTTATTACTGAGTTTTGGGAGGTTTTTATTCCAGATACAAAATCTTCATCACATACACAATTTGAAAATATTTCTCCCAGTCTGCAGCTTGTCTCTTCATTCTCTTAACAAGGCCTTACAAAGATCAGACATTTCAAATTTTGGTAAAGTCCAAGTTTTCAATATTTTCTTTTCTGGATAATGCCTTTGGTGTCATATCTAAGACATCTTTGCCTGACTCAAGGTTACAAAGATTTTCTCTTATGTTTTTGTCTAGAAATTTTACAGTCTTACATTTAGGACAGTGAAACATTTTGAGTTAATTTTTGAATTAAATTTTGTGTATGGTGTAAGGTGTATATCAAAGTTCATATTTTTTGCATATGAATATCTAATTGTTCCAGCATAATTTGTTGACAGGACTATCCTTTCCCTACTTAATTACCTTTGCACTTTTGTCAAAACTCAGTCATTCACATATGAATAGGCTATTTTTAGACTCTCTATTTTATTCCATTGATCAACTTATCTGTCTTTCTACCAATACCAAACTGTCTTGATTACTGTATCTATCTAAGTCTTGAAATCAGGTAGTGTAGTTCTCCAACTTTGTTCCTTTTCAAAATTATTTTGGCTATTCTAGGTCTTTTGCATTTTCATATAAACTTTAGAATTAGTGTGTTAATCACCTGCTGTCATTTTGATTGGGATTGCTTTGAATCTATACATCAATTTGGTGAGAATTGACATATTAATAGTCTTCCAACCCATGAACATGGTATATTTCTCCATTTATTTAGAGTTTTAATTTCTGTAAGCAATGTTTTGTAGTTCTTAGTATATGGATTTTACACATCTATTGTCATATTTATTCTGAAGCATGTCATATGTTTTGATGCTATTATATAAGTAGTGTTAGTTTTTAATTTCACTTCCAATTATTTGAAATACAATTTTATAGAGGGAGAATATAGAAATACAATTATATTAGTATATAGAAATACCATAGATATTTATATGTCAATCTCGCATTTTATAAACTTGTTTAACTTTCTAACTAGTTCTAGTAGCTTTTTTGTAGATTCCATTGGATTTTCTACATAGACAGTCATGTGGTCTGTGAATGTTTTTCTTCTTCCATTCCAATCTGGATGTTTTAAATTTCTTTTTCTTATTGAACTTGCTAGAAGAAGAGTGTTGAATAGGAATGGTGAAAGTAGACACCTTTGACTGGTTTCTCATCCTAGAGGGAAAACGTTCGGTTGCTCACCACTAAGTATAATGTTAGCGGTAGATTTGTTTATTTTGTAGATGTCCTTTAGTAGGTTGAGGAAATTCCCTTCTAGTCCAAGTTTGCTGATAGTTTTTATTGTTTTTTAATCAGAAACAAGTGGTGGGGTTTTGTCCAGTGCTTTTTCTGTTTCTATTCAGATGATCGTATGGTTTTTCTTTTCTAGTTTGTTAATATGATGACTTACATTGATTTTTTAATGTTAAACCAACCTTGTAATCATGTGATAAATACCACTTGGTCATGAAGTATTATCTTTTTAATATATTGTTGAATTCTATTTGCTGAAATTTTGTTATTTTTATTAACAGTTTCTGTATCTTGTTGATGGGGGGTATTGGTCTGTACTTTTAGTGTCTTTGTCTGGTTTTGGTATCAGGATCATGCTGTCTCCTACAATGAGTTGGGAAATATTCCCTTCTCTTCAGTTTTCTGGAAGAGTTTGTGTAGAATTAGTATAATTTCTTTTTTAAATGTTTTGTAAAATTCACCAGTGAAGCCATCTGGGACTAGAACTTTCTTTATGGAAAGGTTTTTAACTTTAAATTTATTTACCTTAATAGATATATTGGCTATCAAGTTTATCTCTTTCTTCTTTAGATTTTGCATCAAGTACTTTTTTTTTTAATTGAAGTATAGTTGATTTACAATGTTGTGTTAGTTTCAGGTGTATAGCTGCTTCAAGTTTTTTGAAGCTCTGTTATTAAGTGCACAATCATCCAGGATTGTTGTGTCTCCTCCTGATAAACTGACTTCTTTATCATGATGAAATAACCTTGTTTAGTAATATTTTGGTTTTGAAATGTACTTTGTCTGACATTAATGTAGCTACTCTAGCTTTCTTCTGATTAGTATTAGCATGGTATATCTTTTTTGATCTTTTTATTTTCATCTATTTATTTATTTATATTTAAAGTGGGTTTGTATAAGCAGCATATAGTTGAATCTTTTTTAGCAACTCTAGTAATCTCTGCCTTTTAATTATAGTGTTTAGACCAGTTATGTTTAATGCGATTATTAATGATTAGGTTTAAATCTGTCATTATATTTGTTTTCTACTCATCCCATCTCTTCTTTATTTCATTTCTCCTGCTTTCCTTTTTATGATTTTCTTTTATCTCCTTTGGTAACTTATTATATGTAACTCTTTGCTTTGTTACTTTAATGGTTGCTATCAAGTTGATAAAATAAATCTTTAACATCATAGTCTACCTTCAAATGTTATTTTACCACTTCATATATAGTACACAAACCTTACAACAATACATTTCCACTTCTCTCCTCCTAGCCTTTATGCTAATGTTGTCATACATTTTACTTATATATATGTTTTATAACATACTACATTGCTATTTTTTGTATAAATACTCAATTATCTTTTAAAATACAGCTATAAATTCAGTGACCTTTTCCAAAACTATCATTTCTTTGTGTGAGTTCATATTTCCATCTGGTATCATTTTTGTTCTGCTTGAAGAATGTCCCTAAACATTTCTTAAAGTGTAGGTCTGCTGATTATGACTTTTTTCAGCTTTTGTATGTCTGAAGTAGTCTTTATTTCACCTGTGCTTTTGAAAAATATTTTCACTGTGTAGAAAATTCTAGGTTGACACTTTTTCTTTCAGTATTTAAACACATTGCCCCACTGTCCTTTTGCCTGCATTATTTCTTATGAGAAATTTGCTATAAACCTTATATGTGTTGCTCTGAATATAATGTGTCTTTCCTCTCTGGCTGCTTTTAAGATTTCCTCTTCATATTGGTTCTGAACAATTTGAATATGATGTGTCTCAGCATACTTCATATTTCTTGGCTTTCAGGTTTGTTGAGCTTCTTGGACCTGTGAATTTGTAGTTTTCTTTTGTTTTGGTTTTTTAAACCCAAGTTTAGTGATTTTCTGGCTATTTTTTTTTTTTCAAATACTTCACCTTCCCTTTGGAGACTCCAGTTATACATATTTGAAGTTATTGAAGTTATCCCTATTTGAAGTTATCCCCATAGAGCACTGATGCTCTTTTCATTTTTTTTTTCTTTTTTCCTCTATGTGTTTCTTTTTAGATAGCTTCTATTGCTATCTATTCAAGTTCCCTTGGGTTTTTTTGTTTGTTTGTTTTCTGTTTAGCAAGGTCTAATCTGCTATCCTAACTAGTATATTTTTAATCCTGGATACTGTAGTTTTCATCTCCAGAAGTTTGATTTTAGTCTTTTTTTATATCTTAACTTTTTGAACATGTGGAATACAGTTATAATAACTGTTTTGTTATTTCCTTTGCTATTTCCACTGTCCTTTGCTATTTCTAACTTCTGTATTAGTTTTGGTCAGTTTTGATTGATTTATTTATTTTTCCTCCACATTATGGGTCATATTTTCTTGCTTCTTTTCATACCTGGTAATTTTTGATTAGATATTATGACTCATTATGATTATGAAGTTTATCTTGTTGTGCACTGGATATTTTTGTATTCCTTCAAATATTCTTGAGCTTTGTCCTGGGAATTAATTAAGTTATTGGGAATAGTTTGATCCTATTGGACCTTACTTTAAGATTTGTTGGGTGGAACCAGATCTGTATATAGTCTAGGGCTAATTATCTCCCCTTATAATGTTAAAACCTTTCTGAGTACTCTAACCAGTGCCCTATAAATCATGAGGCTTTCCAATCTGGCCAATGGGAATAACACTATTCTTGCTCCAGTGAGTGTCAGATACTGTAACCTCTAATCCTTCTGGGTGGTTCTTCCCCTGGCTTTGGATATTTTCCTCACATGTGAGCACTGATCAGCACTCTGATGACTACTTGAGGGGAACTCTCTGTAGATCTCTGGGTGTTTTTTTTTTTCTCTCTGTGTAACTCTCTTCCTCTGGTACTCAAGCCTATAAGCTTTAACTGCCTTGGTCTCCCTGGACTCTCAGCTCTGTCTCCTCAGCTCAGGGAGAACACCAAGCTCTGCCTCAGTTCCACCCTCCTGCTCTGTGGCCTGGATACTCTCTCAAGGTTGTAACTAGGGCAATTGTATGATCACATTATTTTTTTCTAATCTCTCAGGTATCATTGCCCTTCGTTGTTTGGTGCCCCGTGTCTTAAAGCTATTGTTTCATGTATTTTGTCCAGTATCTTGGTTGTTTCAGGCAGGAGGGCAAATCTGGTCCCTGCTTCTCCATCTTGGCTGGAAGCAGAAGGCTTCCCTGGTCTTTGATTACTTTTGAAAACATTTTTACATTTAGCTTATTTTGTCCTGACTCTACCCTTGTCATGTGAGGGATTTTTTAATTCTCGCTTTATGGAAGAGGAAACTGAAGACTGGAGAGAAGAACTGACTTTCCCAACATTACATAGAGAGTCAGTGGCAAGAGAGGGAAATAAAATGTTTTGAGGTCCAAATGTACCTGACATTGTATTACACTTTCATACAAGTTGTCCCAATTCATGACACCTCCACCATGCACTGTTAGCACATAGTCTGATGAGGAAATGGAAGCTCAGGAAGGTGAAGAGACTTTCCCCAAGCCACACAGCTTAAAATAAGTTTTGCATCTATTATTGAATCCAGAGTTGGTAGTGCTTTATAATACAGTGGCCCCATTCATCTATATAATAAGTGCCTGTTTCATTTGTTTTAAAGGTTTATTTGTTCTTTTCATTAGTTTATTCTCTTAACAAACATTTATTGGCTATCTTATGTATCAGTCGCAAAGTTAAATTCTGGATAAAAATATAGGTAAAAACAAGCATGGTCGTCCCTGCCTCCCAGGGTCCTAACTATAGTATGAAAATTAGAAAAGGATACAAATAAATGCTATAAACTATTTTATTTGATAGGTTTGTTACTTTTTTTTCAGACACTTTGCTTTGGAGTATGTATCAAGGTTTTAGTTCAAGCAGGTCACAAGGAAAGAGGCTTAAGCAAGCCAATTCTAGATTGTCCCACAGAAAACTTTTATAGGAAAGCAGAATGATTAGGTTATCACTGTTAGACTGGATACAAGAAAAAAGGATTGTTTCCAGATCATTAGGTTCTGACTGACAACTGAGTGGGTGGGTAACTGGCTTCCCAGAAGAGGTCTTAATCTCATTAAAGTTTATCAGAAAATTGCTTAAGCATTTTATCAAAGTTAATTTTTTCCCAGAAGGGGAAAATTACATCATGTAAAAAAAGTCTGTCCCATACCAGGTTTGGGACCGTGTTTCTTTATTAAGAATGTGTACAGAATAGAGTGGAGGAGAGGAGGGATGGGTGAATTCCATTTAGGGGCAACAACACATCCTGTGAGTGTTTATTATACGGCAGGACTGTTATTTTGCTTGGCAGATATTAACTCTTAATTCTTATTGTTTAATTCTTATTGTTCCCAGCTTACAGAGGAGGAAAGTGAGGCACAGAGTTTAAGTAACTTGATCAACTTCTCACAACTGGGATGTGGTAAAAAAAAAAAAAAAAGTCAGGAAGGTATCACAGAGAAGGTTGGGGAATCAGTCTGTTCTCCAGTTGGGTAATAGGGAGGAAAGCATTCCAGGCAGACTGGACCTCCACCCTGTTCTGTGCCATCAGGCCACGCTTGTTGTCAGAGGTGCAGAGGGTCTGAGCTCATGGGTTTACTTGCCCCCCATGCATGATGGAAATCCACTTGGGCTTGTGCCTTCTGTTTAGAAGGTGGCTGACTCGAGTCCCAGCTGTGTTTTCAGACTACATGTGCTGGTTTGGGTGGAGTGGAGACCTCCCTCCACTTAGAAGCTCTCAGAGGTATAAGCAAAGCTTCCGGACAAGGCAAAAACACCTTAGCCCATCCAGCCATCAACAGGCAGCATGAGTGGTTATGAGGGCCATTTTCGATCTAGGCTGAGTGTTCTGTTTTGTTTATTTGTTTGACATATTTCTGCATCTTTGCCGTTAAATGCCACGACAGAGGGAGTGTTGAAAGTTGTGGTAAGAGAGATCCTACTATTGTAGTGTAAATACAAGTAAAGATAATAAGGTTTTACACGAACATAGACAAATTGCTAGTTTGTGCAGGGTTGTTCCCGGCATAGCAAGAGGCTTTCAGAATTTAACTTGTTAGAGATTACAGGAACTTCTGGGTGGAAATTTAAAGAGACCATTTAAAAAATAGTATTTCTTATAACTCACTATAAAATTCCACTAACCTCAATCCAACTACTATATTATTTTTACATAGTATCTTCTGAATGTACATACATGCTGGGCATTTTGTCCATGGTACCTACCTACTATTTTGTATTCTGCTTGTTTTCAGTGACCAGTGGATCATAAACATTTTTCATGTTTCTGCAGAATTATCATTTTAATGGTCACATAATATTCCATTGTGCTGAGGTTCTGTAATTTATTAAACCATTCTCCTTAACGTTGTGGCCATTTATGTTTTCAGTCTGTGGCTTTTATAGATAACACTGCATGAGCATCTTCTTGCAAATAGCTTTTAGCAGCTGTTGAATTTCCACAGGAATAATTCCTAATAGAGGAATTCCTGGTAGAGGATGCAGACATCTATATGGCTCTTTATATTGCTGAATTGCTTTCCAAAAATATTGTTTAACACAGTCTCATCACTCTGGAATGCACTTACGAGTTTCATCGCAACTTCAATAGCAGTTAGCAAAAGCATTTTTTGTGTGTGTGGCTAATTTGACGGATAAACTGGTATCCCAATTTGCTTTAATTTACATTCTTTGTTTCCTAATGAAGATTACTATTTCTCCATGTGTTTGTGTATTGAACTATCTGTGAATTATGTGTTCATTTATCTATTATGGTTTTGGTGTTTTTCTTATAATGGGCTTTTTATAGATTAGAAATATTAATTATTTTTGCCTTGTCAATTCAAATATTTACCCCAGTTTGTTGTCTTCTTTTTAACTTTAGTTTTCATTTTAGAGAAGCTTTAATATTATTAGGTATGGGAATTGTCAGTCTCCTCATCTGTGAGTACTTTTTATTTTTCCAAAGGAAAGATAGTAATTCCTCTTTGGATCTTTTGAGTATTTTATATGCCTTTCATTTAATCATTTATTCAGTACAGAATTATCTAGTGCCTTTCATGGGCCAGATATTTTTCTGGGCTCCAAGATTGCAATGAATTATAATATAATTCATTATATTCGAGTGAAAAGAGAAACAATAAGCAATATATAACTAATATGTCAGGTAGCAATAAATCTTATAAGGAAAGTGAAGAATAACAAGGGAAAGATTTAGTGCTCAGGAAAGGCCACTCACAGTGATATTTGAGATGGAAAGGACCACTATCAATAGGTATCATTTGAGCAGAGACCTGAATAAGTGACAGTGGGAACATCAGGTGCAAAGGCCCTGAGATGAGGGACATACGTAGCATATTGAGGAAACAGGGAAACCCTGTGTTTGGAGTGGAGCAAACACGGGAGAAAATGAGGGAAAGTGGAAAATGAGGTTGTCACCAGATGATATGGGACTTTTGTAGGGGCACTGGATTCAATCTGAGTGAGATAGGAGGCCACTCAAATTGAGAGAGCATGATAGAGACATAATCTGACTTACAGCTTAATAGGATCACTAGGTTTGTTTTTTTGTGGTACGCGGGCCTCTCACCATTGCGGCCTCTCCCGCTGCGGAGCACAGGCTCCGGACGCGCAGGCTCAGCGACCACGGCTCACGGGCCCAGCCGCTCCGCGGCACGTGGCATCCTCCCGGACCGGGGCACTAACCCGCGTCCCCCACATCGGCGGGCGGACCCCCAACCACTGCGCCACCAGGGAAGCCCGGTATTTTTATATTTGAATCAATTTGGCTGATTTAATTTTCTAGGTATATAATCACATCATATACAAGCAATATTTTTCTCTCTTCCTTTTCAGTAGTTATTTCCCTTACTCTGTCTTTATCGCTTATATTTTTGACAAGAACTTTCAAGACAATGTTAAAAAATTATATTTTTTATTAATGATTTCGGTAACAGTAACATAGCAAGCATCTTTATATGTTCTGGAATTTGGAGGAATTAATTATAATTTAGTTTAAATATAGATGCTGTGTGTTATTAACAGAAATTCTTTTTATTCTTGTCCTGAAAGTTTTATGAGAAACAATGGTTGAATTCTATAAAATATCTTTTAACTAGGCATGAAAATTACAGGATGCATTTCCTGTTTAGCATCTTGATAGGATGTAACATACTGATAGAGCCCTTCATATGAAGCAATTCTTGCCTGCAGCTCTAGGGTAACCCTACTCATCATGGTGTAATTTTGGTGTATTGAGTGTATGGCTATTCTTTTAAGACTGTCCTATCTGTGCTCATAGTCAGTTCACCCTGTCATCCTTCATCTCAGACTGAGTCCTGGCCTTGACCATGGTTAAGGGTGGTCCTGAGGCAGAGATGGAAAGGCAGAGTCTGGGGAAGTAGAGGCACCTGATGATGATACTTTTGACACACACTCTCAAGCGAGACATGGTGTCCCATCCTTCCTTTTTTTTTTTTATTATTATTATTTTCTTTTACACAGCAGGTTCTTATTAGTCATCAATTTTATACACATCAGTGAATACATGTCAATCCCAATCGCCCAATTCAGCACACCACCATCCCCAGCCCCCCGGGGTTTTCCCCCCTTGGTATCCATATGTTTGTTCTCTACATCTGTGTCTCAACTTCTGCCCTGCAAACCAGTTCATCCATACCATTTTTCTAGGTTCCACATACATGCGTTAATATACGATATTTGTTTTTCTCTTTCTGACTTACTTCACTCTGTATGACAGTCTCTAGATCCATCCACGTCTCAACAAATGACTCAATTTCGTTCCTTTTATGGCTGAGTAATATTCCATTGTATATATGTACCACATCTTCTGTATCCATTCGTCTGTTGATGGGCATTTAGGTTGCTTCCATGACCTGGCTATTGTAAATAGTGCTGCAATGAACATTGGGGTGCATGTGTCTTTTTGAATTGTGGTTTTCTCTGGGTATATGCCCAGTAGTGGGATTGCTGGATCATATGGTAATTCTATTTTTAGTTTTTTAAAGAACCTCCATACTGTTCTCCATGGTGCCTGTATCCATTTACATTCCCACCAACAGTGCAAGAGGGCTCCCTTTTCTCCACACCCTCTCCAGCATTTGTTGTTTGTAGATTTTCTGATGGAGCCCATTCTAACTGGTGTGAGGTGATACCTCATTGTAGTTTTGATTTGCATTTCTCTAATAATTAGTGATGTTGAGCAGCTTTTCATGTACTTCTTGGCCATCTGTATGTCTTCTTTGGAGAAATGTCTATTTAGGTCTTCTGCCCATTTTTGGACTGGATTGTTTGTTTTTTGATATTGAGCTGCATGAGCTGTTTATATATTTTGCAGATTAATCTTTTGTCCGTTGATTTGTTTGCAAATATTTTCTCCCATTCTGAGGGTTGTCTTTTCATCTTGTTTATGGTTTCCTTTGCTGTGCAAAAGCCTTGAGTTTCATTAGGTCCCATTTGTTTATTTTTGTTTTTATTTCCAGTACTCTAGGAAGTGGATCAAAAAAGATCTTGCTGTGATTTATGTCAAAGAGTATTCTTCCTATGTTTTCCTCTAAGAGTTTTATAGTGTCCAGTCTTACATTTAGGTCTCGAATCCATTTTGAGTTTATTTTTGTGTATGGTGTTAGGGAGTGTTCTAATTTCATTCTTTTACATGTAGCTGTCCAGTTTTCCCGGCACCACTTATTGAAGAGGCTGTCTTTTCTCCATTGTATATCCTTACCTCCTTTGTCATAGATTAGTTGACCATAGGTGTGTGGGTTTATCTCTGAGCTTTCTATCTTGTTGCATTGATCTATGTTTGTGTTTTTGTGCCAGTACCATATTGTCTTGCTTACTGTAGCTTTGTAGTATAGTCTGAAGTCAGGGAGTCTGAGTCCTCCAGCTCCGTTTTTTTCCCTCAAGAGTGCTTTGGCTATTCGGGGTCCTTTGTGTCTCCATACAAATTTTAAGATTATTTTTTCTAGTTCTGTAAAAAATGCCATTGGTAATTTTATAGGGATTGCATTGAATCTGTAGATTGCTTTGGGTAGTATACACATTTTCACAATATTGATTCTTCTAATCCAAGAGCATGGTATATCTCTCCATCTGTTTGTATCATCTTTAATTTCTTTCATCAGTGTCTTATAGTTTTCTGCATACAGGTCTTTTGTCTCCCTAGGTAGGTTTATTCCTAGGTATTTTATTCTTTTTGTTGCAATGGTAAATGGGAGTGTTTCCTTAATTTCTCTTTCAGATTTTTCATCATTAGTGTATAGTAATGCAAGAGACTTCTGTGCATTTATTTTGTATCCTGCAACTTTACCAAATTCATTGATTAGCTCTAGTAGTTTTCTGGTGGCATTTTTAAGATTCTCCATGTATAGTATCATGTCATCTGCAAACAGTGACTGTTTTACTTCTTCTTTTCGAATTTGTATTCCTTTTATTTCTTTTTCTTCTCTGATTGCAATGACTAGGGCTTCCAAAACTATGTTGAATAATAGTGGTGTGAGTGGACATCCTTGTCTTGTTCCTGATCTTAGAGGAAATGCTTTCAGCTTTTCACCATTGAGAATGATGTTTGCTGTGGGTTTGTCATATATGGCCTTTATTATGTTGAGGTAGGTTCCCTCTTTGCCCACTTTCTGGAGAGTTTTTATCATAAATGGGTGTTGAATTTTGTCAAAAGCTTTTTCTGCATCTATTGAGATGATCATACGGTTTTTGTTCTTCAATTTATTAATATGGTGTATCACATTGATTGATTTGCATATATTGAAGAATCCTTGCATCCCTGGGATAAATCCCACTTGATCGTGGTGTATGATCCTTTTAATGTTCTGTTGGATTCTGTTTGCTATTATTTTGTTGAGGATGTTTGCATCTATATTCATCAGTGATATTAGTCTGTAATTTTCTTTTTCTGTAGTATCTTTGCCTGGTTTTGGTATCAGGGTGATGGTGACCTGATAGAATGAGTTTGGGAGTGTTCCTTCCTCTGAAATTTTTTGGAAGAGTTTGAGAAGGATGGGTGTTAGCTCTTCTATAAATGTTTGATAGAATTCACCTGTGAAGCCATCTAGTCCTGGACTTTTGTTTATTGGAAGATTTTTAATCACAGTTTCAATTTCATTACTTGGCATTGGTCTGTTCATATTTTCTATTTCTTCCTGGTTCAGTCTTGGAAGGTTATACCTTTCTAAGAATTTGTCCATTTCTTCCAGGTTGTCCATTTTATTGGCACCGAGTTGCTTGTAGTAATCTCAGGATGCTTTGTATTTCTGTGGTGTCTGTTGTAACTTCTCCTTCTTCATTTCTAATTTTATTGATTTGAGTCCTCTCCCTCTTTTTCTTGATGAGTCTGGCTAATGGTTTGTCAATTTTGTTTATCTTCTCAAAGAACCAGCTTTTAGTTTTATTGATCTTTGCTATTGTTTTCTTGTTTCTATTTCATTTATTTCTGCTCTGATCTTTATGATTTCTTTCCTTCTGCTAACTTTGGTTTTGTTTGTTCTTCTTTCTCTAGTTCCTTTAGGTGTGAGGTTCGGTTGTTTATTTGAGATATTTCATGTTTCTTGAGGTAAGCTTATATAGCCATAAACTTCCCTCTTGAACTGTTTTTGCTGCACCCCATGGGTTTTGGATCGTCGTGTTTTTATTGTCATTTGTCTCTAGGTATTTTTTGATTTACTCTTTGATTTCTTCACTGATCTCTTGGTTATTTAGAACGTATTGTTTAGCCTCCATATGTTTGTGTTTTTTAGTTTTTTTCCCAGTAATTCATTTCTAATCTCATAGCATTGTGGTCAGAAAAGACGCTTGATATGATTTCAATTTTCTTAAATTTACTGAGGCTTGATTTGTGACCCAAGATGTGATCTACCCTGGAGAATGTTCTGTGCGCACTTGAGAAGAAAGTGTAATCTGCTGTTTTCGGATGGAATGTCCTGTAAATATCAATTAAATCTATCTGGTCTATTGTGTCATTCAAAGCTTCTGTTTCCTTACTTATTTTCATTTTGGATGATCTGTCCTTTGGTGTAAGTGAGGTGTTAAATTTCCCCACTATTATTGTGTTACTGTCGATTTCCTCTTTTTAGCTGTTAGCAGTTGCCTTATGTATTGAGGTGCTCCTATGTTGAGTGCATATATATTTATAATTGTTATATCTTCTTCTGGGATTGATCCCTTGATCATTATGTAGTGTCCTTCCTTGTCTCTTGTAACATTCTTTATTTTAAGGTCTATATTATCTGATATGAGTATAGCTACTCCAGCTTTCTTTTGATTTCCATTTGCATGGAATATCATTTTCCATCTCCTCACTTTCAATCTGTATGTGTCCCTAGGTCTGAAGTGGGTCCTTGTAGACAGCATATATATGGGTCTTGTTTTTGTATCCATTCAGCAAGCCTGTGTCTTTTGGTTGGAGCATTTAATCCATTCACGTTTAAGGTAATTATCGATATGTATGTTCCTATGACCATTTTCTTAATTGTTTTGCATTTGTTTTTGTAGGTCCTTTTCTTCTCTTGTATTTCCCACTTAGAGAAGTTCCTTTAGCATTTGTTGTAGAGCTGGTTTGGTGGTACTGAATTCTCTTAGCTTTTGCTTGTCTGTAAAGCTTTTGATTTCTCCATCGAATCTGAATGAGATCCTTGCTGGGTAGAGTAATCCTGGTTGTAGGTTTTTCCCTTCCATCACTTTAAGTATACCATACCACTCCCTTCTGGCTTGTAGAGTTTCTGCTGAGAAATCAGCTGTTAACCTTATGGGAATTCCCTTGTGTGCTATTTGTCGTTTTTCCCTTGCTGCTTTCAATAATTTTTCTTTGTCTTCAGTTTTTGCCAATTTGATTAATATGTGTCTTGGTGTGTTTCTCCTTGGGTTTATCCTGTATGGGACTCGCTGCACTTCCTGGAGTTGGGTGGCTATTTCCTTTCCCACGTTAGGGAAGTTTTCAACTATAATCTCTTCAAATATTTTCTCTGGTCCTTTTTCTCTCTCTTCTCCTTCTGGGACCCCTATAATGCAAATGCAGTTGTGTTTAATGTTGTCCCAGAGGTCTGTTAGGCTGTCTTCATTTCTTTTCATTCTTTTTTCTTTATTCTGTTCCGCAATAGTGAATTCCACCATTCTGTCTTTCAGGTCACTTATCCGTTCTTCTGCCTCAGTTATTCTGCTGTTGATTCCTTCTAGTGTAGTTTTTATTTCAGTTATTGTATTGTTCATCTCTGTTTGTTTGTTCTTTAATTCTTCTAGGTCTTTGTTAACCATTTCTTGCATCTTCTTGATCTTTGCCTCCATTCTTTTTCCGAGGTCCTGGATCATCTTCACTATCATTATTCTGAATTCTTTTTCTGGAAGGTTTCCTATCTCCACTTCATTTAGTTGTTTTTCTGGGGTTTTATCTTGTTCCTTCATCTGGTACATAGCCCCTCTGCCTTTTCATCTTGTCTATCTTTCTGTGAATGTGGTTTTTGTTCCACAGGTTGCAAGATTGTGGTTCTTCTTGCTTCTGCTGTCTACCCTCTGGTGGATGAGGCTATCTAAGAGGCTTCCCCATCCTTCCTTTTAATTTTAATTTTATTTTTAGATTTTATCAAACTATGTATGTCCATAATTTAAAAGAATCAACTAGTTCAATAAGACTTATTACAAAAAAAAGCAGTCCTCTCCCCAGACTACCCCATTTTCCAGAGACAACCACTTTTTCCTTTTCTGCTGTATTTGTTTTTAAATTTTAATTTACCTATCTCTAAGTAATATGCCTATACCACTACTTTTTCATTTTTTAATTTTAAACATTATTATTTATTGACTTTCTATTGTGGAAGATGACGATGCAGTTCCCTCTACCCTAGACCAACACCAGAAACACATATTTACCCTACCCCCATCTTTAACTCATAATTGTGGTTAGATATACTGTTTACATTATTGTGATGATGTATGCTGGTTACATCTTAGCTAAGTAATATATTATATAATTCCTTTCTGGCACAACTTTTTGTTTTCTCTGGAGATAATATTGTCTTTAGTTTTGTTTATATGTTTGTTTGGTTCATTTCCTGTGTATTTATCATTAATTCAGCCCCAAATTTTCCCTTAGTTGGATAAATACCTTTTCAGTACTTAAAAAAAAAAAAGCAATCTGTCAATTTCATCTCTTGTAGAAATCTCTGTGCAAACTTTTGACCTGTTCCATTCATGTCTGGTTGCTCTCCAGTGCAGAGCTATCAGTCTGGGATCCTCATTCACCATCATTTTAAGGAGTCCCTTACCCTCTACTCTTTGAAATCCTGTTTCCTGGATCTAATATCTTCTCCTTTCTCAGTTTGCTCCCTTGTTTTGGTGGAACACATCCTCTAGTAGCTTCATGAGAAAAGGTGTTTTAGATACTTCCTTCCTGTGTTCTTCAATCCTTTTTTACTTAAAATTTTCTTAGTTTTAAACATAATAAATCACATGGAATAATTCATAAAATTTGTAGATACAGTTTAACACATAGTTATAATGCAAACACCCAAGTAACCACCATCTGTGTCAAGAACCTCTAGGAACTCCTTTCATCCCCTGAAAGGTAACTATTAGCCTTATTTTCCTAGTAAGAATTTTCTTGGTTTTCTTTGGCCAACTATGTTTTCATCCTAATCATTTAGATTTGCCTGGTTTTGAATTAAATAAAATGGAATCATTATATGAATATAGATGCAGAAATTCTTAACAAAATATTAGCAAACCGAATCCAACAACACATAAAAAATATCATATGCTGCTAGCAAGTTGGATTCATCCCAGGGTCACAAGGATGGTTCAACATACACAAATCAATCAATGTGATACAACACATCAACAAAAGAAAAGACAAAAAACGCATGATTATCTCAATAGATGCAAAAAAAGCATTGATAAAATTCAACATCCATTCATGATAAGAACACTTACCAAAGTGGGTGCAGAAGGAACATATCTCAACATAATAAAAGCTATTTATAAGAAACCCTCAGCCTATGTAATACTCAATGCTAAAAAGCTGAAAGCCTTCCCACGAAAATCTGGAGCAAGACAAGGATGCCCACTCTCACCACTTCTATTCAATATAGTATTGGAAGTCCTAGCCACAGCAATCAGACAAGAAAAAGTAATAAAAGGTATCCAAATTGGAAGAAAAGAGGTAAAGTTGTTATTATGTACAGATGATATGGTACTATATATAGAAAACCCTGAAGAGTCCACACAAAAACTACTGGAACTGATAAACTAATTCAGCAAGGTGGCAGGATACAACATTAACATACAGAAATCTGTTTCTTTTCTTTATACTAACAATGAAATATCAGAAAGTGAAAGTAAAAAAATAAGATCTCTTTTAAATGAATAAATTCACCCTTACAAGTGGGAGATTTAAACATACTTCTCTCAATAGTTGATAAATAAAATAGAACAAAAACTTAATAACCTAATAGAAGACCTGAAAAAGTTAATCAAGATGGCCATATGCAAAACCCTGTGCCCAACATTTGAGAAGACATATCCTTCTCAAGCACACATGAGTAATTCTCCAAACCAAACTTGTATGAGGTCACAAAGCAAGGCTCAGTCCATCATAAAAAGCAAACTCTGGAAGGAGTACATGAAGTACTACTAGTATCTCTATTTTAGCAGGTAAATAAACATACATACACATCTATATGCTTATGTAGGCTTAAAATATTTCTGGAAGACTAAACAAAAAACTTAACAGGCGTTTTTTTGTTTCTTTGTTTTTGTCTTTTTTTTTTTTTTTTCCTGAGTAAGAGGACTGGGGATTAGGATTAGATGGAGACCTAATTTTTATCATATATATGTGTATTTTTCAATTTTTCTAACTTCAGTGTGTCTTTGTTATTAGAATCATAAATTGAAAATATATTTAGGCAGCTGTAAAAGACAGTTTTAAGACAATGAGTTATTACAAAACAATTTGCTGCCATATACAGTAAAATGGTGTAAGCTCAAGAAAAGACCATTCTGCTGTAGCCTAGTGGAGTTGCAGGAGGCTCCAGGAAGAAGGGGTTTTTACTGGATCTTGAGATTTATGTAACATTCAAATTGCAAGAGGAAGGTAGGACACTCTAAGTTCTTAAACCTCTGGAAGCAATTCCACTGAGGCTCATGTATTGTGATCAATGACCCTGTAAATTGACACATAGGAGGGACCCTCACTGGCACAGATCACTATTAGAAGCAGTAGAGTGGAGATAATGGCCAAGGCGGATGGAGCTAACCCAACGATCCACAAAGGAGAGGCCAACCCCTGGTGGGAGTTCCAAGGTGGCAAGGTTGGGATCTCATAAATGGACTTCTGTACCTTCTCGGCCCACAAGCAGCCTCCCTCCTCCCTGCAGTTGTTGAGATAATTGAGCTAACAATTCCTTTTATCAAAGAAGCACAGATGAACATCAACTTCTCCCAGAAACCATGAAGACTCTTTTGAAAACAACACCCAGACCTTGATTTACTTTTTCTTTTTTTTTTAACATCTTTATTGGAGTATAATTGCTTTACAATAGTGTGCTGGTTTCTGCTTTATAACAAAGTGAATCAGCTATACATATACACATATCCCCATATCTCCTCCCTCTTGCATCTCCCTCCCATCCTCACTATCCCACCCCTCTAGGTGGACACAAGGCACCGAGCTGATCTCCCTATGCTACCTGGCTGCTTCCCACTAGCTATCTATTTTACATTTGGTAGTGTACATATGTCCATGCCACTCTCTTACTTCGTCCCAGCTTACCCTTCCCACTCCCCATGTCCTCAAGTCCATTCTCTATGTCTGCGTCTTTATTCCTGTCCTGCCCCCTTTTTTTTTTTTTTTTTTTTTTTAGATTCCATGTATATGTGTTAGCATACGGGATTTGCTTTTCTCTTTCTGACATAGTTCATTCTGTATGACAGACTCTAGGTCCATCCACCTCAGTACAGGTGACTCAATATCGTTCCTTTTTATAGCTGAGCAATATTCCATTGTATATATGTGCCACATCTTCTTTGTCCATTCTTCCGTCGATGGACACTTAGGTTGCTTCCATGTCCTGGCTATTGTAAATAGAGCTGCAATGAACATTGTGGTACATGACTCTTTTGAATTATGATTTTCTCAGGGTATATGCCCAGTAGTGGGATTTCTGGGTTGTATGGTAGTTCTATTATTAGTTTTTTAAGGAACCTCCATATTGTTCTCCATAGTGGCTGTATCAATTTACATTCCCACCAACAGTGCAAGAGGGTTCCCTTTTCTCCACACCCTCTCCAGCATTTATTGTTTGTAGATTTTTTGATGATGGCCATTCTGACTGGTATGAGGTGATAGCTCATTGTAGTTTTGATTTGCATTTCTCTAATGATTAGCGATGTTGAGCATCCTTTCAAGTGTTTGTTGGCAATCTGTATATCTTCTTTGGAGAAATGTCTATTTAGGTCTTCTGCCCATTTTTGGATTGGATTGCTTGTTTTTTTGATATTGAGCTCCATGAGCTGCGTGTAGATTTTGGACATTAATCCTTTGTCAGTTGCTTCATTTGCAAATATTTTCTCCCATTCTGAGGGTTATCTTTTCGTATTGTTTATGTTTTCCTTTGCTGTGCAAAACCTTTTAAGTTTCATTAGGTCCCATTTGTTTATTTTTGGTTTTATTTCCATTTCTCTAGGAGGTGGGTCAAAAAAGATCTTGCTGTGATTTATGTCATAGAGTGTTCTGCCTATGTTTTTCTCTGAGAGCTTTATAGTGTCTGGCCTTACGTTTAGGTCTTTGATCCATTTTGAGTTTATTTTTGTGTATGGTGTTAGGACATGTTCTAATTTCTTTCTTTTTCATGTAGCTGTCCAGTTTTCCCAGCACCACTTATTGAAGAGGCTGTCTTTTCTCCATTGTATATTCTTGCCTCCTTTATCAAAAATAAGATGACCAGGGCTTCCCTGGTGGCGCAGTGGTTGAGAATCTGCCTGCTAACGTGGGGGACACGGGTTCGAGCCCTGGTCTGGGAGGATCCCACATGCCGCAGAGCAACTAGGCCCATGAGCCACAACTACTGAGCCTGCGCGTCTGGAGCCTGTGCTCCACAACAAGAGAGGCCGCGATAGTGAGAGGCCCACACACTGCGATGAAGAGTGGCCCCCGCTTGCCACAACTAGAGATAGCCCTCGCACAGAAACGAAGACCCAACACAGCAAAAATAAATAAATAAACTCCTACCCCCAACATCTTCTTTAAAAAAAAAAAAAGAAAAAAAAAGAATCACTTTCTAATCATCATATGTTATTATCTTCATGAAAGAGGGAGGATAACAACAACAACAACAAAAAAAATAAGATGACCATATATGCATGGGTTTATCTCTGGGCTTTCTATCCTGTTCCATTGATCTATATTTCTGTTTTTGTGCCAGTACTGTCTTGATTACTGTAGCTTTGTAGTGTAGTCTGAAGTCAGGGACCCTGATTCCTCCAGCTCCGTTTTTCTTTCTCAAGATTGCTTTGACTATTCAGGGTCTTTTGTGTTTCCATACAAATTGTGAAATTTTTTGTCCTAGTTCTGTGAAAAATGCCATTGGTAGTTTGATAGGGATTGCATTGAATCTGTAGATTGCTTTGGGTAGTATAGTCATTTTCACAATGTTGATTCTTCCAATCCAAGAATATGATATATCTCTCCATCTATTTGTATCATCTTTAATTTCTTTCATCAGTGTCTTATAATTTTCTGCATACAGGTCTTTGTCTCCTTAGGTAGGTTTATTCCTAGGTATTTTATTCTTTTTGTTGCAATGGTAAATGGGCATGTTTCCTTAATTTCTCTTTCAGATTTTTCATCATTAGTGTGTAGGAATGCAAGAGATTTCTGTGCATTAATTTAGTATTCTGCTACTTTACCAAATTCATTGATTAGCTCTAGTAGTTTTCTGGTGGCATTTTTAGGATTCTCTATGTATAGTATCATGTCTTCTGCAAACAGTGACAGCTTTACTTTTTCTTTTCCGATTTGGATTCCTTTTATTTCTTTTTCTTCTCTGATTATGTGGCTAAAACTTCCAAAACTATGTTGAATAATAGTGATGAGAGTGGGCAACCTTGTCTTGTTCCTGATCTTAGAGGAAATGGTTTCAGTTTTTCACCATTGAGAACGATGTTGACTGTGGGTTTGTCATATATGCCCTTTATTATGTTGAGGTAAGTTTCCTCTATGCCTACTTTCTGGGGGATTTTTATCATAAATCGGTGTTGAATTTTGTCAAAAGCTTTTTCTGCATCCATTGAGATTATCATATGATTTTTATCCTTCAGTTTGTTAATATGATGTATCACATTGATTGATTTGCATATATTGAAGAATCCTTGAATTCCTGGGATGAACCCCACTTGATCATGGTGTATTATCCTTTTAATGTGCTGTTGGATTCTGTTTGCTAGTATTTTGTTGAGGATTTTTGCATCTATGTTCATCAGTGATATTGGCCTGTAGTTTTCTTTCTTTGTGACATCTTTGTCTGGTTTTGGTATCAGTGTGATGGTGGCCTCGTAGAATGAGTTTGGGAGTGTTCCTCCCTCTGCTATATTTTGGAAGAGTTTGAGAAGGATGGGTCTTAGCTCTTCTCTAAATGTTTGATAGAATTCCCTGTGAGGCCATGTTGTCCTGGGCTTTTGTTTTTTGGAAGAGTTTTAATCACAGTTTCAATTTCAGTGTTTGTGATTGCTCTGTTTATGTTTTCTATTTCTTCCTGGTTCAGTCTTGGAAGGTTATACCTTTCTAAGAATTTGTCCATTTCTTCCAGGTTGTCCATTTTATTGGCACCGAGTTGCTTGTAGTGATCTCTCATGATGCTTTGTATTTCTGTAGTGTCAGTTGTTACTTCTCCTCTTTCATTTCTAATTCTGTTGATTTGAGCCAGACCTTGATTTTCAAAGCTGCTATCCATTTGGTTGTGTTGTGCCTCGGCTTCTGAGTACAGATAAGTGTTTCACAGGTGTCCATAACTACTAGGAAGTAATGGCGAAAACAGGTGGCATCCAGCCCAGCTAGGACAGGGCTGGTAATACAGGTGGTGAAATTGCGCTGGCTATTTCCAGCCCACTGGGCTTCCCGTCAGAATATCCACGGGGATCGGAGAAGGGCTGTCTTGTCTTTGTTATTGGAGCTTCCAGCCTGACATTCAGAGCCCCTCACAATCTGTTTTCCTTTCCCATTCAACATCCCACTCCCCCCACCTCAAGACCTACACTCTTATCTCACCTTTTTGCCCACATGCCTTGTTGTGTTCATTATTGTGCCATTGTTTATACTCCCCATTCCCAACACACTCAGCTAGGGTGGGGAGTGGTGGAAGTGTACAAATATGATACAGCATTTACCTGTTCTCAATTAATTTTACATCTTTACTGGGGTACTGGGATAAGACTTGAGAGATACATGCATGTGAAACTGATAAGAATCATAACTGGTTTATGATTGGGAGAAAGCATGGTAGAATGGAAAGTCCCACTGAATTAAGTAGGAGACAGGAAACCTGAATTTTAGTTTCAGTTCAGTCACTGACTTACTGTGTGTTTCTAATGAGGGCTGCAAAACTAATTGCCCCAAAATTTCATGGCTTAAAACATTTTATTTTATCTCATGATTTTGTGGTTCAGGAGCTTGGATGGAACTCAGTTGGATGATGTTTCTGCTCCATGTGACATTGACTGAGGTCATGTGTTGGTACTTGGCTGGCAGATGGGCTGGTCTATATAGCACCCAAGATGGTTTCACTCATATGTATGGCATCTAGAAGTTTAAAATCAAGGTGTCAGCAAGTGTATGCTCCCTCTGAAGGCCCTAGGGAAGGATCCTTATTTTTATTTTTTTATTTTTTAGGCCACGCCATGTGGCATGCAGGATCTTAGTTCCCTGGCCAGGGATCAAACCCGTGCCCCCTGCATTGCGATCACAGAGTCTTAACCACTGAACCGCCACGGAAGTCCCAGGAAGGATCCTTCTTTGCTTCTAGCTTCTTGTGGTTCCCAGCAATCTTTGGCGTTCCTTGGTTTGGGGATCACTCTAGTCTCTGCCTCCGTGTTTACATGGCCCTCTCCCCTGGGTACCTGTGTCTCTGTGTCCAGATTTCCCTTTTCTTATAAGGATGCTGGTCATACTGGGTTTAGGGCCCGCCCTGATCCAGTATGACCTCCACTTAACTTGATTACAACTGTTTTGACCCTATTTCCAAATAAGGTCACATTCACAGGTTTCAGGTAGACATGAATTTGGGGGGGACACTCTTCAATAGTGGCTGGAAGGTTGGGCTCTGCACCTGCATGTGATCTCTCTTGTGGGGCATCTCGGGGGACCCGAGCTCCCTAGGTACTGGCTCTGAGCTCAGGAGGCTGTCCCAAGAGACCCACAAGGAAGCCTCAAGGCTTCTTATGATCCATCCTTGGTAGTCACAGAATGCCATTTGATCACATTCCATCGGCCAAGCGAGTCACAAGCCCAGCTTATATTCAAGGGAAGGGGATTCGACCCCACCTCTTGACCAAAGAGTTTTAAGCCGCACCATGTGATCTTTATGGAAGCCACTGCTCCTTGTACCACAGTAGGCATTTTTACACGTGTTACCTCACTTCATTCTCCTGATTATCCTGAGTCAGGTTTTGCTCATTCTCCGTGTGGGAAAACCAAAGCTTGAGAGATTATCTCTCTGTAACTTGTTCAGAGCCACACGGCTAGTGAACTGTGGAGCTGGGATCTGAACCCATGGCTGTCTCGTTCTAAAGCATCCTCCAGGACACCACCATGGAAAGAGAAGAGAGCCAGCTCCTTGTTGGTACTGGAAACCCTGGGATGGCATGAACATGATGTTCCTGAGCCCATGTCATCATGGGCATTGTGTCAGGGACTGTGGTTACCGCAGCAGCAATAAGCTTTCCGTGGGCCCAGCTCCCCCACCCCCAGGGGCATGGCTTGACTGCTACTGAGACAGGAAGTGGGCAGGGCACAACCTTTAAAAGAATGACATAGCTGTTGAGGACACAACATAAACTGGTTAGAATCAACTAGGTCCCAGATGGCCGAATGAGTCAACTTCCACTAGACCTTGAGCCTCAATATACGATCTTTGTAATACATCAGCAAGCTAAATGATACACACACCAGCGCCATGACAGTTCCAAAGCTGACCATAAAAGGTCAAAAAGTGGGCGGTGGCCCGATTCCTGGAAACCCCTGCCCCTCTCCAAGATAGTTGGAATAATCCTCCCACTCATCAGCCTGTGAAATTACCCAGCCCATTAAAAACTAACCACCCCATATTTCAGGGCCGCTCTCACTTTCTGAGATGGACCGCATTCTGTCTATGGAATGTGTATCTCTCTAAATAAACCTGCTTTCACTTTACTATGTCTCGTTCTTGAATTCTTTCCTGTGCGAAGCCAAGAAACCCACACGTGGCAGCCCATCCCAGGGACTTGCCTGAGACCTGGGACGTGACCATCCCTTCACACCCCACTTTTCCCTGCAACACTACGACCTTTTACCCCATTCTAGGGGCCCTAGGGATTCATTGATGTGGCTGTTGGCATCACTAGCTGTGCCCACCTGTGCAGGGAAACTGGCTGCTATCTCCAGGGGAGAAGTTTGGACCATGAGTCTCCTCCAGTTGGGCCTCCTGCATGTCAGGGCCCTCTGGCTACACTTCCTGTAGCAGCCTTCCTTAACTCTTTGTCTTTGCCCTGAGTTCAGATGAGGTCACTCCATGGGCGGGACCCGTAAGGGCGGCACACCCTAGTGTGGCCGGGGTGAGGGCTCCATGCTACTGGCCTTGGGCTGGCCTCTGGCAGGGACCCACTGGCGGCTTGCACCTCGGTGCTGGATGTGTGATATCCCCACCTCCCCCCACGCCCATCCGCTCACTGGTCTGGCAGGTTCACTTCAATTCCCTTCAACAAACATGTGGTGAATACCAATCGTGGCCAAAATTCTGTCCCTACCCACAGAAGCAGCACATCTGCCATGGCTCTGGGGAACTACAAAGAACCTTCAAGTATCATTTCAGTTCATTGGCTTAATTTTAAGGGGACACTGAGGACCAGAGAGGGGAAGGAACACACAGATTTAATTGGGGAACTGGAGAGCCATGGTTTAAGTTCAACCATCTTTCTATTCAGTCCAGAGTTGCTTCCCAAACCTTTTGGTTCCCACTTGATGCGGCTTCTGGCTGGGTTGGGGCAGACATCGCAGGAGCACTTGTACCATGAGTCAGCTGAGGGTCCCTGTGTGGTGAGGGGGGTGGGGAGGAAGCTTCCAAGCCTTCTTCAGGGGAGAGTTGTTTGATGAGCCTGTAAGAAGGAATGTTGATTCCTCCACTGAGTTTCGCTTTATTGCTAATCTGCACAAAGAAACGTTAATGATTTTAATTATGGGGTTGGGTTAATACATCATGTAAAGGATTTTATTTAGAAAATGCAAACTAATTCCCTTTGCAGAAAGACCCTATCTGTGGACCCTCCCACCTGCTCGCCTGGCTGGGGGGAGGGGAGGAGGAGGGTGGGCCCCAGCTAGGCAGCTCCCTACTTCTCGGAGGCAGAGCCAGACAGGCAACCCGTAGGACACATGCCCCACCACGTGGAGGCCCAGAGGGAAGGCTGGCTCGACTGGGCCAGCCCTCAGCGCCCGCACCAGTTCTCTTCCCCAGACTGAAGGCCTGTGAGGGAGACGTACAGTCTCCGGGGGCAGAGCGCCACCGCCCACCACCCCCAGTCTTCCCCCATTCCTTCCTGTGGACTTTTAGACACTTCCCACCAACAGAGCTGATTATTCCTCAGTTTGTTCCAACCTGAAAATAAAGACAGATAAAGTGAAAATATTCCGGGAACAATGCCAAGCCCAAGGCATTAAATTATTAAGCGATCTCTACCTGAGTAATGGGTTGATGCCCTTTAACAACTTTTAAAGAAATATCATGTTTTTCAATACCCTCTTTTAGGGAACTTCTTATAAATGAACTGTCCATTTTATTAGAATTAAAGGAGATGCGGATTGAATCAGAGCTTCTAGGGCGGGCGATTATCTGCAGACTTCTCCTTAGAGATGGGGAAATTAACAACACGGACTAATCCACACTTTTTTTTTTTTTCTAAAGGGCACTTTACACGACACTGTACAGTAAATTGGAAAATGTATAACTATCCATCAAAGTAAATCTTGGGAATAAAATAATTAGAAACCACACAAGCATAGCCAGGGAAGATTGGAGCTAAAATTAGACTTTGTGTGGCTGTTTCTGGATGTCACCAGAGTGGGTGCTGGTGTCAATGGGGTAGGAGGGGTGGGCGAGCAGGAAGAAAGTCGGAGTCGGGGCGAGCTGCGCAGGTGGACAACAGAGGCTCGGGGGCATTTTTTGGGGGGGGGCAGGTTGGAGGGGGTTGAACAGAGTTTCAACTATCACCTGGCAGCTGCCGCATCCTCTGCCCCCTTCCCCTGACCCTGGCTGTCTTCACCTCCAGCCTGGCACAGCTCTTCTGTGCTGCTGTTTCCAGATGGTCTGAAGCTCTGTGGTTGCCACTGCAGAGCCAGATGGATTCCTTTTGAGGGAGGTGGGGGATAAAGGAAGGGGGAAGAAATATCCTTGTTGTTAAGTCTAGAGTGTGTGCGTATGAGTGTGTGTGAGCATGTGAGAGTGTGTGGGTGTGTAGCTGTGTGTGTGCATGTGTGGGTGTGCACGTCTGTGTGTGTGTCGAATGCCTTCTGAGCTGGAACCTCCGTCTTTGGTTTTACTTCTGCTCAGAGCCTCCTGAGTCCTGGCCTCTGTGGCAGGCTGTAGGTGGGCGGTGGCGGGGGCGCACCACAACGCAGCCAGGGCTGCTTCTGCCCTCCCTGCTGCAGCCTCTGCCCTTGGCAGCCGCTGTCGGGCCAGAGGGTGGGGTGGGGCCGTGAGGAGGGGTCCTGCCAGGGAGGAGGAGGTGGGGGTGAGGGAAGGATGGAAGAGGCCCTGCTCCACCCATTAGCAGAAAGGCCAGGAGTCCCACACCCTCAACCGGGCAAGGATCCGGTGTCTTTTGTGCCAGGCGGAGGGCACACAAAACCCTCCCCTCCTGAGGCAGGCTTGGGGAGGGATTACCTCCCAGGCTCAGCCAGAACAAAGTCACCCATGGCGAGAAGCAGCAAGCGGCCTTGGAAATCTTCATTTCACTCCTCCCATGGTGCAGATGAGGAAACTGAGGCTCACACAGGTGAAATATGATTGATACGTTGGTTATTATGATTGTTGCTGCTACTTGTTGCCCGAGGTCCTTCTTTTCTGGCCGGTCCTTCTCCCTGGCCGAGGAGCCACACTTTGAGAACACTCCCCACCCACCTACCCCTGCATCATGGCAACCTCTTCATTCATGGGGAGACTGGAAGCATCTTCTGGTTCCCCGAGAGCCTCTCCATCACCTTCTCAGCCCTCTCACCTGTCTCCGTGGTGCCTGTTCCTCTGTTCCCATTGCTACATCACAGCACCTCACAGGGCTCGCCCCTCCCTCATTGAGCCAACTGTCTGAATCGGGCTTTACCTAGGGAATAAGAAGTTGTGCCCGTAAATATCCCCCTTCTCACGACGTTTCATTCCGACTCCTGCTATCTCATTTTGAGAGGGAGGGAGAGAAGGAGAGGGAATGGGGACTCTTTCCCCTGCCGTGCCTGAAAATATTATAATACCTTCCAGGCAGCATTATTCTCTGTGTTTTTTGTACTTTCTTCTTTTCCTAATGTTCCTATTTCCCCCTTTAGTTACTAGAGGGCAAAGACTGGTCCAATGAAAATCTGTGGCAAAGCAGGATTTAATAAAATAGAGTGCCTGTTTAACTAGGGTCTGAAAGAATCAGCAAAGAATTTGGTTTCAGGCAATAATAATAAACAACGTAAACAATCATTGAGACTGTTAGGATCATATGAAATACCTGTGGCAAGGGGGAAACTAGGAGCAAACAGATCGATGGAATCTGAAAATAATTCGTGGAGTTTGGAGGAGGCCATTACAAGACCATGATAGGTGCCTCTCCTCCTTTGTGACTAGAGAACTGGCCAAAGGGAAGAGGATGGGTCAAGCTAGTTCACCCACAATCTCTCAGAAACGTAAAGGCGCCTGCCTGAAAGGGTGGAGCTTGCATCGCTCTCTTCTGTGATTGTACCCAGAATACTGTGGCCTCTTAATTCCCAAATGCCTGTCCAACCTCATGGCCTAGACAGCCTTGCCAGGGCTCTTCTGAGGGTGGCTCTCCTCAGAGCTGGAGACAGGGTGGGGGGACGCTGTCCCTGTGCTTTCGGGGTGCAGAGTGCAGTGCTAGTGAGCTGGATGAGGACAGTCCCTCTCTCAGGGAACACAGACTGGCCACCACTGTGGGTGGAGCCCCATGTGGCACCTGGAGGATGTGAAGGTGTATGACATACATACTTTGCCCACAGGTACTTCCAGTGCAGGTGGGGAGAGAAGAGTTATGCTCATACAATTTAAAATCCCTGGCCCTGGGCTTCCCTCGTGGCACAGTGGTTGAGAGTCCACCTGCCAATGCAGGGGATGCGGGTTCGTGCCCCAGTCCAGGAAGATCCCACATGCCGCAGAGCAGCTGGGATCGTGAGCCATGGCCGCTGAGCCTGCGCGTCCGGAGCCTGTGCTCTGCAACGGGAGAGGCCACAACAGTGAGAGGCCCACGTACTGCAAAAAAAAAAAAAAAAAAAAAAAAAGATCCCTGGCCCTCAGTATTCTCAGTTTTAAAAAGAGAGAGTTGGCCTGAGATGCCTCCATAGTCCACCCCTTCCTGCCCTACCGTTGTTTAAAAGCCTTGGACTGAGATGTGCATCCCCTTAACAGAGCATCTTGATTAGTGTGTTTGTGTTAAGGACCAAGACTTTGGGAGAAAGTGAGAACCAAGATGGGAGGAGAGGGTATCCATTTGGGATTGTCATTACAGGATAGCCCAGGATGGAGAAGCTTAGGCGATGCCTTGGAGATGTTTCCTGGATTGACCTGTATCAGTTATCTACTGCTGCATAACAAACAGTCCCCAAACTTAGTGACTTAAAAACAATGATGATTTATGTTTTTACTATTCTGTGGTCAGCAATTTGGGCTGGGCTCTGTGTGGTGTTGGTTGGGGTCACTCACATGTCTAGGCTCAGTTGAGATAGTCCACAATGGCTGGGTTCTCTCTTCATGTGTCTCTCATCCTTAAAGAGCCAAACTTTTGTGTCTTCATGTGACAGTGACAACATTCTAAGGGAGAGAGCAGAAGCTGTAAGACCTCTTGAAGTCCAAGGCTCAGAAGTTACACAGGTCACTTTCACTGCATTCTGTTGGTCAAAGCAAATCACAAGGCCAGCCTATATTCTATTGGAAATGTTTCCGATATATATGAAAGTAGCTGCCTGAGTTAATAGAGTATATGGAATCCACTTTTACGATTTCATTACAAGTGCCATCTACTGTGTAGAATATGTATTAATCTGTTTAGCTATTACTTATTGAGCATTTACTATGTGCCAAGCATTGTGCAAAATATGTAGTTTTATATACATTATCTGTAATTCACAACAACTCTGAACAGTTACTGTGATTATCCTCAATTTATGGATGAAGAGAAAGGCCTAGAGAGGTTAGTTGACTTGCCCTCAGCTGGTCAGCAATGGTGCTGGCCTTGGTACCCAGCTCTGTCAGACTGACTGTGATTTAAGAATTGACTTATTTGACAGGGTCCCTCATATTACCACTCGAATGTTCTGGAAAGCTGTTCTTACCACGGTTGCCTTTGGTGAAGTACAGTGGTGCCCTGGGAATCTGAGACTGTGTGTGGGCCATTTGCTCCAGAGCTGAGACCTGCAGGGTGTTTGCTATCCTTGTTTGCTTTCTTTCCCTCCGTGTGAGGCCTTCCCTGACCTCTGCGGTCCCTGCACCTACTTATTGCTTCTGTCTGTGCTCTTCTTGTGCTGATATCAGCTCTTTTCTCCCATGCATTCAGTTCTCCTCAATTTTATTTAATCAGATCTCGTGTTTGAGGTTTCTTCACTGGTTCTAGGTTTGTGACTTTCATGGACTTTTTTGGAGTTGATGATAAGATGCTGGATGAATAGGTTATTAGTGTAAATGCATTCAGGCCCTGTATCACTTAGAAAACTAAATTAGCAATAGAGATCATAAACAAGAGCAGCTTAAATAATTAAAAAAAATTTTTTTTCCAGTAAAGGAAGCCTAGAGGTAGGCATTTTGGGCCAGTATGAAATATTCACAGTTATCTGGGACTTTTATCACAACATTCCACCATCCTTACTTTAGCGTCTTCACAGTCCAAGATGGCTGCTGGAGCTCCAGCTAATGTGACTTTTTAAGAGCTTTTATGTGAACCCCCCCCGAAACTGCTATGTATATCCTATTAGCCACTCTATCTGCAAGGTTGTCTTGGAAATGTAATTTTCCAGGTAGGTAAGTCACCGAGGTTTCTAAGTCATAAGGAGAGAATGATTATTAGGTCAGAAAACAAGTCTCTAAATCAGATCCTCTTCATGAAACCCACCTGTTTGCAGGGACTGGAGGAGAGAACAGGCAATTCTCCCATTTTATAGGTGCAAAACTTGAGGCTAAAGAAGGTCATAGTAGCAGAACTGGGACTAAGTCCTGGGACTCCTGGTCACTTCTCTGGCTAGCCCAATGAAGAGCTAAGGTGGAATACCATTCCCACCCCTCCTATACACACATATCACATGTGTGTACATGTATGACAAGGGTCTGTCAGTGAAATAACTCATTGCAATGTGCTGAAGTGGAAAAAATATTCTAGATGCAGTAAGTTTCCCCTCTTCCCCTGCCCCCTCTCCTGAAAAAGCTGGTTAATTGGATATCTCTGTTAAACATGTACCGCCTGTTAGTTTGCTGGCTGGCAGTGTGGGAGAGCCAGGGAGCCTGGGGCCGAAGCCCTTGGGTTTCTAGAACAGCTTAATGAGGGTGATTAGAAGGGATGCAGGTGGGGAAATTCCTTACCTCATATCCTAATACTGCTGCCTTTGTTGGGGACCTCTGCTGGGGCAAACCCATGACTGCTCGGTCTCAAGGCTGACCCTTGAGACACTGCTTGGTCTCAAGGCTGATCTGACCCTGCATCCCTTCTGCAAGCCCCAGTGTAAAGCCATCCTCCAGCTCTTCCCTCAGGAAGCTGAGAAGTTCTTTTGTCCGGGAGCCCAGTGTGTAATCACATGCAGTTACCGGGCTGGGATCTTCCTGTCAATTTAGTCTTCAGGATTTTTTTTTTACATGTTGCTGGCACAGAGCCTCGGCTTGGGGCTTGCTATCTCAGAATGCAGCTCAGGGCTGCCCAGCCGCAGAGTCAGGGACCCTCTGGACCGAGATGTTCTAGCTCCACCTCTGCCTCCTGCCCTCCCCTTTTCACATTTCTAGCTGCTTCCCTTGGAGTTCTTTTGGGTGCAGAGCACAGGGTGCGAGGTTTTCAGAGCTGGTTGCTTGCTAGGTCCAATGGAGAGATGAGAAAGCTGAAGGAGAGTCTTTCTCATGCCCTCTGAAGTAGGGGGGCTGCTTGTCAATTCTGGTAATTGTTCCATGTCAGTCACATTTATACATATGAAAACAGAAATAGTTCCTTGTGCCCTGTGTCTGTGTGGGAAGCCTCTCACCTTCCTTCCGGAAACCTGGTGTGCGGGGAATTGCCCTGGGGCAGGCATCCGGGACCCGCTTTGGATGAAGCCCCAACTTTCCCCACCCTGGTTTTTCTCACCTGAGAAATGGGGGTGATGCTACAACTGCCTGCCTTAGTTACACTCCAGGGTGGGTAAGAAGGAATAGACATGAAAATGCCTTTTAAATCTTGTACAAAGATGGTCCTGCTCTCAGCACACTCCTTCGTCCTCTCTTTGGCCGGAGTCCCTTACTGGGCAAGCATCTCACACGTCTCACAGGTGTGTCATTCTCCAGGTCATCCAGGTTGGGAGCTGGCAGAGAGTAGGGAGCAGACCCTAGAGCCAGGCCTGTTTCATACGCAGACTTAACTGCATCCTGGGCTCATAGCTTGCTTGCTAGCGGCAGGGTAGAGGGAAGAATAGAGAAAACATATAGTAGGGACACTAGGGGCGGGATAGCGGGGGAGGCAAGAGGCGGTGGTGAGAGAGAAGAGGCACAGACCCAGTTCTGCCACTTACTGATGTGCAAGGCAAGTTGCTTTACCCTTCTGTGCCTCCATTTTCTCCACTGGAAAATGGCCTCAATAGTAATATTTACATCACTGGGTAATTCCAAGGATTAAATGAGTTAACAAAGCACTTAGAAAAGTACATGACACTTAATAACTTTTCACTGTCACTGTTGCTACCTGTTTGTGGGTTTATTGATTTTCCCACACCATGGGGTAGAGACCCTCTGAACCTGGATTTAAGACTGGACTGTGGGGAAAAATCTGAAGGTTGGGATCCTGGCTACCTGGGATGTAAGGACGGCACGCAGGTGAAAACTTGAGCTCCGTGGGTTGGCCCTTGACAGTTTGGGTTCCGAGCTCTATCCCCCTCCCCCAGTGTGGTGCCTGGCCCTCGGGTGCCCAATAAATACTTGTTCCCTAGAGTCTGCCTTGCTCTCCCCGCATCTGTAGGGAGGAAGTAAGGCACTGCCACTGTCTGAGCCGTAGCCCAGCATCGCTGAGCAAATTCAAGGCTCCCACCCCAGGTGTGGGTGCTGGGATTCCAGCCTGACGTGCATTAGTTCATCTCTTCTCCGCCCTGGCCTGTGCCTGATATGAATGTGATCCAAACAGCACTTGCTACAGACCACACCGGACTGTGAGTGAACCTAGCTGTGCTGACCTCAGAGGGAGCCAGGCTGGCGGCTGAGCGCAGGCGCTGGGCTGGCAGCTTTCCGAGCGGGTCTCCCACGCGTGAACTGCCTGAAGCAGGGCCTCGGGTTCCTGGCCCAAGAGCAGATGTTGTCGGGTCCACCAGGCCCCTCAGCAGCAGACGATGGGCCCGGTGAGCAGGCCTGAAGGCTCCGCACCACATCTGTGGACCATAGAAGCTCATGGGACAGATGTTGTCCGGCACCCCCAGTTGCCAGGCCGTCTTCCGGGCCCCGATGGGCATTTTGGGGGCCTCCTCTGTACTCCCTGTGCCTCAGTTTTCGTCTGGCTCCATCTCCCTCCATCTCTCTCACTCATCCCACCCTCTGCCCTGACACCAGTTACCCAGAGCAGGGCCTGATCAATTCACTGGCTGCTCCGATGCTCTGACCCACTGTGGTGGAGGGAAGCGGGCAGCAGTGTGCTGGACCCTCGCTCAAAGTTCTCTCTTCCCCCATCCTGCCACCGGGCCCACCTTTTCACCATGTGAGGTGCTCCTCCTACAGATTAAGGCATCGCCACGTGTTTAAATGCCAACAACCAGCCACCCATATCTCTTTCTCCCTCCATTCCTGTTGACAGTGCAGCTGTTGCTACTCATTTTGCCTCCTAAACCTAAATGATTCAGTGGATTCTGTAACTTCAGTTACATCAGCCGTCACTCTCTCCACTACGAGACTGTGAGCCTTGGAGAGCAAGACAGCATTTTCTACCCCCTCAGCCTTCACCCGTGCCAAGCAGATCCACAGAAGAGCTCTTCCTTTTTAGTGGCTGACTGGAGAAAACAAATTTCTGTTCAGCACCAGAAATAACTTGAAAACAATCAAAATGGCCTGCAGTGCGGTCAGTTGCCTGCTGAGGTAGTGAGCTCACTGTCACTGGGATTGCTCCCACCCAGTGTGGACGACAGTGAGCTGGGGTGTCCTGTGGAGGGATCTTGCACTGAGTAGACAGTTGCCTTGGATGTCCCCTCAGGGTCTGGTAATATCAAGATGGAATAAGGAAGGTGAGCAGAATTATGGAGACTGGTCTTTTTAACCCCGATCTCAGGGGCGATATACTTATTAATCAACTTATTTATTATTTTATACTGTGCTCACTTTAAAAACAAAACCAAAAAAAATTGGTGGCATTCTGAGCTTTTAAAGCACATACGTATGATAGAGTAACTAACATTAAAGTGGAGACCATACGATCCAGCAATTCCTCTTTGGGTGAACATCCAAAAGAAAGCAGAGACTTGAACAGATCCTTGGGCGTTCATGCTCACAGCAGCATTATTCACCGTAGGCAAAACGTGGAAGCAACCGAAATGTTTGTTGATGGTTGAATGGATAAGCAAAATGTGGTCTGTATAGACTGTAAATACAATGGAATGTTATTCAGCCTTAAAAAGGAAGGAAATCCTGACACACGCTACAATACGGATGAACCTTGAACACATCATGCTAAGTGAAATTAGCCAATCACAAAAGTACAAATACTGTATGATTCTACGTATATAGATATCTGGAGTAGTCAAATTCATAGAGACAGAAGGTAGAGTGGTGATAGCCAGGGGCTGGAGGAGGAGGGACTGGGCAGTTGGTACTTAATGAGTACAGAGTTTCGTTCGGGAAGATGAAAAAGTTTTGGAGACGGATGGTGGTGATGGTTGCACAACAGTGTGAATGTGCTTAATGCCACTGAACTGTACCCTCGAAAATGGTAAATTTTATGTTATCTATATTTTAACCACAATTTTAAAAAATGGACTTGGAGGGAAAGAAGCCACCAGCCCTTCCGGGCGGGCACTCTGTGGCAGGCAGCACAGCACCTTGGGCACTGACACCCAGTCCCTGCCTGCACGCGATGCCTGCTCTCACAGCGGGACAGGCTGGTGCAAGTCCAGGTAGCTTTGACTTACCTCGTCCTGCATTTGCCTCACAGGTCGTCAGAGCTGTGCGTTTCGGAGGCCGTTTTTCATACCAGCCCTGCATTTTGACAGCTCCATGGAGCCACCCGCACTCGGAAGCTCAGTGCATTCCTACCCTCAATGTGGTCCATTAGCCAGTGCCCTTTTTGCTTTAGCACCAGTTCTCATCCTGGTCCAAGTTCTCGGGCAAGTTCTTTAACCACATGGGATGCACTGCTTTTAGTTCAGAACAGTCAGAACCAGTGCCCCAAGGAGAGGTTAATAAATTTGGATAAAGCACATGCTTTTTCTTCCTTCTTCTTCCTATTGTCTAAAATTTAGCGGTTTTCTTTTCAGATCTGGTAGAGTTAAGGTGTGTGCTTCACTTATGTCAAGAGTAATGAGGTGCTGGTGGAGGTGGAGCGTTCTCATGTGAGTGCCATCAGCAGGCTTTGCATTCGGGCCATTGTGTCTCCCAGTGTGCGTGGGAGAGGCCAGTGAAGATGGTGACACCCAGGGCAAGAGTGGGTCTGCTCCACACAAGCACAGGATGCGCTGGTACAGTTGTTAGGACCCTCACTGAAGGCTCTTCTGCAGCGCGCTCTCCTGGCTGGGTTAATTTCCTGACACTGGGTGGCTTGGGAAAAGGAAAACCAAAGTAAAGGCACCGTGTCATTGAAAACAAGGTCCTGGAGATTGAGAAGGTTAAGGGACACTGGGATTTAGGATCACACCCAGGGCATAAAGCCACCTAGGCCTGGTCCGGTTCCTCTGACGTAACAGCCTCATTCCTTCCAAAGGCCTTTGTGCAGCAGATCCTGCGGGTAGAACACTGACCACCAACCCTGAGTCACCACCATCAGCCCAACACCATTGGCTTTGGTCCTACCCAGAGCCCGTCACCCCTCTCCTGTGTCCATTTTGCCTGTCACCCCTGCCTCACAAGCTCCAAGGCCTCTTGTCCCTCTCTTTCATGCTGTGTTTACACCACTTTGAAGACTGTTTGACACATCTAAGTTCCATCACAGTTCCAGATGTAGTTGGTACAATTAGGATATCTTCAGCTAGTTCTGAGGGGATTAACCAGGCAATATGAAACTGTGGAGCAAGTTCTCACATTACAATATGAATATGAAAAAGTATATATATATATATATGAGAATATACATATATTAATACACACACACACACACACACATATATATATAAAACCAAATCACTTTGCTGTACACCAGAAACCAACACAACTTTGTAAATCAACTATACTTCAATTAAAAAAAAAAAGAGTGCTTGACAAATGAGTGAGTCAAAGTCAGGCCAGCTCCTCACTGAGGTTACCTCATCTGAGAATGGGACCTTTTCTCTGGGTGAAGGGAGGTCTGGACCCTCCTGCAGCAAGGAGCCAGCCAAGTAGGCAAGCTGGCTGGGGGGGGGGGGGGGGGGCGGGGGGCGGGCAGCAGAGCAAGGCTTCTCTCATTGGCTGGAGGGGAGGCCCTCCCTTGGGTGTCTGGGCCAGACTGTGTGCCTGGCTGGGGTTGGTTCCGAGGAACTTTGTAGCTCCCACACGTGGCAGCTCACCCAGTGACGTGGAGAGGAAGACTTGTGGGATCCCCTGAACTCAGCCGACATTCCCCTGTGCACACCTGGGTTAACTCACCTCTCCAAACTCCACCTTGTCTGGCATTACCCACTTCTGGCCTTACCCACCACATCAGCCATTCAGCAATGAATCATAAACTAACTTGTCCCATCTCTTCTCTTGGCTTGGATTTTTATTTTTAATTAATAAACTTGATTTTTAAGAGCAGTTTTAAGTTCACAGCAAGACTAAGCAGAAAGTACAGTGAGTTCTCATATGCCCCCTGTCTCCACACATGAATTATCAATATCCCCATTATCAGAGTGGTTCACTTGTTACAACTGATAAACCTACATTAACACAGTATAATCGCCCAAAGTCCACTGTCTACATTTGGGTTCACTCTTGGTGTTGTACATTCTATGGGTTGTGACAATGTATAATGACGTGTATCCAGCATTGTAGTATCTTACAGAATAGTTTCACGGCCCTAAGAATCCTGTGTTTTGCCTACTCGGCCCTCCCTCCCCCAGACCCTTGGCATCTATAGATCTTTTAGTCTCCATAGTTTTGCCTTTTCCAGAATGTAGTATAGTTGGAATCATACAGCATGTCGTCTTTCCAGATTGGCTTCTTTCACTCGTAGTATGCATTTAAGTTTCCTCCATGTATTTTCATGACTTGATAGCTCATTCCTTTTTAGTGCTGAATAATATTCCATTGTCTGAATGTATCAAAGTTCATTTATCCATTCACCTATTAAAGGACAGCTTGGTTGCTTTCAAGTTTTGGTAATTATGAATAAAAGTGCAATAAACATCAGTGTGCAGAATTTTGTATGGATATAAGTTTTCAACTCATTTGGGTAGATACCAAGGAGCATGATTGCTGGATTGTATGATAAGAGTTTATTTAGTTTTGTAAGAAACTGTCTCCCAAAGTGAATATACCATATTCTGCTTTCCCACCAGCAATAAATGCAGTTCTTATTGCCCCAAATCCTCTCCAGCATTTGGCGTGGTCAGTGTTTTGGATTTTGTGGTATCACATTTTTGTTTTACTTTGCAATTCTCTGATGGCGTATTATGTTGAACATTTTTTCGTATGCTTACTTGCCTTCTTCGGTGAGGTGTTTGTGCAGGTCTGTTGCCTAGTTTTTAATCAGCTTGTTCATTTTCTTACTGTTGAGTTTCAAGGCCTGTGTATTTTGCATAACAGTCCTTTATTGTATGTGACTTTTGCAAATATTTTCTCACATATTCTTTTGAAAATGTCTTTCACAGAGAAGGAATTTTTAATTTTAACAAAGTCCAGCTTATCAGTTATTTCTTTCATGGATTGTGCCTTTGGTCTTCTTATTTAAAAAGTCATCACCATGCTCAATGTCATCTAGGCTTTTCTCTATGTTATCTTCTAGGGGTTTTATAGTTTTGCATTTCATGTTTAGGTCAACGATCCACTCTGAATTCATTTTTGTGAAAGGTGTAAGATCTGTGTCTAGATTCATTTTTTTGCACGTAGATGTACAGTTGCTTCAGCTCCACTGGTTGAAGAGAACTTTTGCTTTGTATTGTCTTTGTTCCTTTGTCAAAGGTCAGTTGACTGTATTTACGTGGGTCTATTTATGGGTTCTCTATTCTGTTCCATTGATCTATTTGTCTATTATTTCGTCAGTGCCACACTGTCCTGATTATTGTAGCTTTATAGTACTTCTGGAAGTCAGGTAGTGTCAGTCCTCGAACTTTGTTCTTTTCCTTCAGTATTGAGTTGGCTATCCTGGGTCTTTTGCCTCTCCCTATAAAACTTATGGATTTTTAAAAACAACTTAATTGAGTTATAGTTCATATATCATGCAATTCACCTATTTAAAGTATATAATTCAAAGATTTTTAGGGAATTCCCTGGTGGTCCAGTGGCTGGGACTCTGAGCTTCCGCTGCCGGGGGCCCGGGTTTGATCCCTGGTCGGAGAACTAAGATCCCATAAGCTGCCTGGTGAGGCCAAGAAAGAAAAGGGGAGGGGACTTAATAAATTCACAGAGTTTGCAACCATCACCACTGTCTAATTTCAGAACATTTTCATCACCCCGGAAAGATACCCTATACCCATTAGGAGTCACTCCCCATTCTCCCCTCCTCCAACCCCTGGCAGCCACTTAATCTATTTTCTGTCTCTATGGATTTGCCTCTTCTGGCCATTGCATGTAAATGAAATCATGTAATATGTGATCTTTTGTGACTGGCTTCTTTCACTTTGCATAATGTTTTCAAGGCTCATACATCCAAGGTCCGCATGTATTAGAACTTCATTCTTTTCTACGGCTGGAAAATATTCCACCATTTGGATATACCACATTTGATTTATCTACTCAATTGATGGGCATTTGTTTCCGTATTTGACTATTTTGAATAATGGTGCGATGAATATTCATGTACAAGCTTATGTGTGGACGTATATTTTCATTTCTTTGGGGTATATACCTAAAAGTGGAATTGCTGGATCCTATGGAAGCTCTGTATTTAAGCTCTTGAGGAACTGCCAGAATGCTTTCCAAAGTGGCTGCACCATTTTACACGCTCGCCAGCAGTGCCCGAGGGCTCCAGTTTTTCCACATCCTTGCCAATACTCGTTATTAGCTAACTTCTTGATTCTAGTCATTCTAACAGGTGTGATGTGGTATCTCAGTATGGTTTTGATTTGCATTTCCCTGATGTTAAGCCAAGATGCTTACTGGCCATTTGTATAGATCCCTTGACCATTTTTTAAAACTTGGGTTGTCTTTTTATTTTTGAGCTCTAAGATGTCTTTATACATTATAGACAAAAGTCCTTTATCAGTATATGATTTACAAAACTTCTTTTTCCCATTCTGTGGGTTGTCTTTCCACTTTCTTTTTTTTTTTTTAATTTTTTTTTTTTTGCGGTACACGGGCCTCTCACTGCTGTGGCCTCTCCCGTTGCGGAGCACAGGCTCCGGAAGCGCAGGCTCAGCGGCCATGGCTCATGGGCCCAGCCGCTCCGCGGCATGTGGGATCTTCCCAGACCGGGGCACAAACCCGTGTCCCCTGCATCGGCAGGCGGACTCTCAACCACTGCGCCACCAGGGAAGCCCATGTCTTTTCACTTTCTTGATGACGTCCATTGAAGGAAAAACGTTGTAAACTTTGAAGAAGTCTGATTTATTTTTTCTTTTGTCACTTGTGCTTTTGGTGTCATAGGACAGAATTTTTAAATGAATTTTCTTGTGAACTTCTGGTAACTTTGTGTCATGCCAACTCAACTAAAATTTAAGCTTGTCAAGGGCAGAATTCATGTGAAATTCATTGTTGTATCTGTTCCAGTGTCTGGACTTGTTGATTTGATTCGGATCTTACTTATACCTGGGGTCAGAATGCAAACACTCATCTCACAGAGGTTTCCAGACACCAGTTGCCTCTTCAGCCTCTTTAGACCCTGTGCGTCACAGTTTGAACCTGAGGACTGGATAACAGGTGCCAGCATGGACCATCCATCAGCTCCTCAGCATCAGAGAGGGTTGGACGATATTGCACTGGTCGAAGCCTCTTTCTTCCTTTTCTCACTCTGTAATATCCATCTTTGTATAAACACATCCAGGGGAATATTTTCTATTTTGCCTTATGGGCAACAGCTGCTGTTTTTGCCAGGCTGTCATCTATTTAGTTGTTACTTTTTCGACTTTATTTTTAAACAGTATAACACGGAGAACAGCAACACTGAATGCAGGACAGATGGAGAGCATATCCAAATAACAGACTTCCAGAGCCACCCTAATACAAGTGACAGGCGTGGGGTGGGGGGATAAAACCAGACTGCTGGATCGCTAAAAGCAAATAAATATCAATAAATCACAAACTACGTGAGGAAAGGAGGAGCAGATAAGGAAGTGGCACCCCTGAGCCATCCTTCTGCTACCAAGAGTCTGAGATGGTGGGAAGGGGGTGGATGAGGCCAAGTTGCCAGAGCTTCCAGGTCAGTCTGAGGTGAGAAGACCTGACAGAGCCCTCCTGGGGCAGGCGACAAATTCCACATTTGGTGGCTGGAGACGGTAAAGAGCCAGCAGGAGGAAGTAAAGCGACATCTCTCTTATCTGGGTAAGGCTCCAGGCGCAGTGCCAGCTATTTCCCCCTCTTTCTCTCCCAGAGAATAAGCAGAAGTTAGAGAGAAGCGAGTTTGCAGATTGGGGTTTTGAAAAAAGGAAAAAGAGAAAACTCATTTTATTAATTACCTCCAGAGCAGCCAGCGCTTGAAACAAACCAGGGCCTGAGATACAGGCCTCTGTTGTCCCCAGTGGCCACATCTGTGTACAGTCTCCACAGTGGCCGCTGCACTTGACAACCCCTCTCCAAAAGCCACTCTCGTCTACTTGTCTTTTCAAAGTGGACTAGGTGCTGGTACAGGTGCCTTCTCACCCTTGGGGCTGACCTCTGATGCATTAACTTCTTTACTGGAACGCTGCTTGGTTCCGAAGCCTCCTGGGCACAGTTCAGCCACCCAGGGCCAGCTTTAGCCTTCACTTCTACCCTGACTGGTCCTGCTTTATTCTCCTCCTGTCTTCCCACTGAAGTCCTGTCCTCCCCACGCCTGCCCCCCACCCCCTCTACCTTCTTGGTAAAGTGCCCAAATCTGAAGTGTGTAGCTTGAAGAATTTTTACAGGGTAAACACTCTTTTAATCAAACCATGATCATGTTCTAGAACATTCCAGCCCTCCAGACGGCTCCCTCCTGCCTCCTTCCAGTTGGTACCCTCTCAAGAATAACCACTACCCTGATTTCTGTCATCATACAACAATTTGATGTTTTGAACTCATATAAATGAGTTCACATTCACTGCTTTTATATCTCACTTGGCATTATACCCATGAGATGTATCCATTTTGGAGAATATGCCAGAGGTTCACTCTTACTTGTTGCTGTGTAGCTTTCATGGTGTGGCTATGCTACCATTTATTTTCCCATTCTACTGCTGATGGACATTTGGGTCACTTCTAGTTTGAGAATATTTTGAAAAAAAGCTTCTAAGAACATTCTTACTGATGTCTTTTGGTGTACATAAATATCATTTCTGTTGGGTACATACCTAAGAGTAGAATTGCTGGGTTATATGGTATATGTCTCTCTATATAGACATATATATATGTCTTACACAACACCTGACACAACCACTTACCAAATATTAGCTTTCATAGGTATTGTCAAACACTCTTTTGAAGTACATAGTCTTTAGATTTCATTTCTACCAGTAATTTAAGAGTTAAGTTCTCCACATCCTCACCAACACTTGGTATTTTATTTTAGCCATTCGGGTTGATGTAGTGATAATGCCGCTGTGCTCTTATTTTTGCATTTGCATGATTTTACTTGTTTACTGGCCCTTTTGATATCCTTTTTTGTGAAGTGCCAATTCAAATATTTTCCCATTTTATAATTGGTATGTCTGCACTTTTCTCATTTGCAGACTTTCTTATATTCGAGATATTAGTTCTCTGTCACGTATTTTTTCTCTGTGGTTTGCCGTTTTACTCTCTTAACGATTTTTTGATTAACAGATGTTCTTCATTTTAATACAGTCTAATTTATCAGTCTTTTTGGTTTTTGTTAGTGGTTTCCCCATCCTGTTTACATACCTTCTTTGTCAACCCAAGGTCATGAAGATATATTCTCCTGTATCATCTTTGTTTAGCAGCTTGTTTTTGTTTTTGTTTTTTTGTGGTACGCGGGCCTCTCACTGTTGTGTCCTCTCCCGCTGCGGAGCGCAGGCTCCAGACGGGCAGGCTCAGCGTCCATGGCTCACGGGCCCAGCCGCTCCGCGGCATGTGGGATCCTCCGGGACCGGGGCACGAACCCGTGTCCCCTGCATCGGCAGGCGGACTCTCAACCACTGCGCCACCAGGGAAGCCTGCAGCTTTTTGTTTTACCTTTCATGTTTAGGTCTGTGATCCATCTCAAATTCATTTTTGTTTAGATATCCAGTTGACTCAGCACCATTTATTGTATACATCATTCTTCTTTCACTGAATTGCAATGGAGCCTTTGTCATCAGTGATCCTATATGAATATATCTCTTTCTGGACTCTGTTCATTGGCCTACCGTCTGTCCTTGCACCCATACCACCCTATCTAATTACTGAAACTTTAGAGTAGTAGTCGTCCTGGTATCTCGTAGTGGAACTTCTCCAACTTTGTTCTTTAGGATTGCCTTGGCTGTTCTAGGTCCTTTGAATTTCCATGTAATTTTAAAATCGATTGTCAGTTCTCACACACACGTACACAAACACATGTGGACCAGTCTGCTGGGATTTTGGTTGGACTTGCATTGAATCTATAGATCAAATTGAAGAGAACAGACATCTTAACACTACTGATCCTTTCACTGGATGGATGTGGTACCTCCATTTGTTTGTCTTTGCTTTCTCTCACATTGTTTTATACTTCTCAGTATAGATATTGTGCCCATATTTCACTGGATTTATTTCTTAGGTATTTAATTTTTTTGGATGCTATTGTAAGTGCTAAACATTTTTTTTAATCTTGCATTTGTTTATTACTAGTCTATAGAAAATACGATTGATTTATGATTATGGACCTTGTATTCGGCAACCTTGCTAAAACTTCATTTACTAGTTGTAGTCTTGTCTTAACTAAACTATAAACTGGGAAAGGACATCCGCTAACCCCTCTGCGAATGCTACACCTCAATAAATACTCACTGACGGTCCTGAAAATCTTCCCACAGCAGGAAGAGGAGAAAGAGGGATGTTCTCCATGCCCTGGGGACCCCATGATCATTAGTCCCTAGGCAGGTATAAACCCTCTCAAGGTTGCTCCCCCCCCAACCCTCAAGATGAGCTCCTTTTTTATTGTTTACCATCCCTTGCCACCATTAAAATGAGTCCTTACCTCTTTGCTTAGTGGCTAAGAGGGGTCATGCAGAGGCCAAATGGAAATCACTGGGGGGACCGATGGAAATGAAAGTTACATGACCCCTCCCTACCCTCCAGGGATCACAGCTGGGCTTCTGTGGGAGGCTCTGGCCTGGGCTGGGCTATGTGGGCAAAGAAGGGCGCCCTGACACCGAGAAGTGGGTGTGTGCTCATTTGGGGCCTTGGAACACCTTACGCAACACTTACCAAATGTTCACCAGGGTCCTAATCTGGGCAACCCTTTGTTTGGTCCTCAGTTTGGGATACAGCAATGCATGCAGCACGGACCTTATCTTCCAGGATTGTGCTGTAGATGATAAGGAGGCAGAGCCCATGCTACCTGAAGAGGAGGAGTCCCTAAACTGGGGCAGGAGACCTGGGTTTGAGTTCTTACTCATCACCAGCAAGCTCGAGACCTTCCAACACATGCCTTCCTGCTCTGCATGGGCCTTGCCTCCCAGCAAAGGTATAAGGGGGAATTAGTCATTCTCTACAGCGGCATCCAGCTCTGAGGCTTTACCTTAGAAACAGTCTGGAAGGGAACACTCAAAATCAGTAGTCAAGCAAGCATGGAGCTAGTGAGAGCAGTGGTGTGTATTTAGCTGGAACGATCAGTGCAGGTCAGGGGTTAAGAAGGTTTACAGGGGAGATGGGTCTTGAGTGAGAGGTTCGGGATGGGAAAAGTCGGAGGGGTGGAGAGGAGGGGTCTAGCCCTGCTGTGTGTCAATTCTGGGGGGACCCTAATCTGGGTATCCTCTCCCTGCCAGAGAGTATGGCCTCATGGAGTGGCCTGGGTGTAAATCAGGGATGGAAAGAATGCAAAAGGTGGTGGCCACCTTGGAGAAAATGGGTGAGGACCATGAGGTGAGGGCCCCTGACTACAGGTGTGCAAGGGAGGCCTCACACTGTGGCTGACAGGTTGGGACACCTGGTTCAGGCTCAGAGACCAAAGTAAAATCGTCAAGGAGGGCCTACAGCTGTCACTGAAAAATCACCAGAGAAATCGTTTTTCTTTTTTTTTTTTTTTTTTTTTGCGGTACGTGGGCCTCTCACTGTTGTGGCCTCTCCCATTGCAGAGCACAGGCTCCGGATGCACAGGCTCAGCAGCCATGGCTCACGGGCCCAGCTGCTTCGCGGCATGTGGGACCTTCCCGGACTGGGGCACGAACCCGTGTCCCCTGCATCGGCAGGCAGACTCTCAACCACTGCGCCACCAGGGAAGCCCTCTTTTTTTTTTTAATGTATTTATTTTTGGCTGCGTTGGATCTTTGCTGCTGCGCGGGCTTTCTCTAGTTGCAGCAAGCGGGGGCTACACTTCGTTGCGGTGCGCGGGCTTCTCATTGCAGTGGCTTCTCTTGTTGTGGAGCACGGGCTCTAGGCGCGCGGGCTTTGGTAGTTGTGGCAGGTGGGCTTAGTAGTTGTGGCGCGCGGGCTCTAGAGCGCAGGCTCAGTAGCTGTGGCACACGGGCTTAGTTGCTCCGCGGCATGCGGGATCTTCCCGGGCGAGGGCTTGAACCTGTGTCCCCTGCATTGGCAGCCGGATTCTTAACCACTGCGCCACCAGGGAAGTCCGTCACCAGAGAAATCTTGGGTAGAAGATACCCCTCCTCAGAGGCTCTCCTCCTCTCACCCCTGTAGTGCAACTACTTGGGGGGTGGTCCTTCCTTCATTTAACATTTATGGAGCACCTCTCCTCTGGCCGGATGCTGTGGATAGAAAGATGAGTAAGACACAACTCCTGCCTCTGGGAATGGTTTATAAGATGGTGGCGTGGGTGCCGTGGTGGAGCTGAGCCCGGACCCCAGGGACACCCAGCCCAGATGGTGGGGCAGAAGAGGGGAGCCAATGCTGCTGCTTCTCAGGGGAAGCAGAAGCCAAAGGTTCAACCCTGAGAGGGTCACAGAGAAACAAGGCCGCTGAAGGCAGGGGAAATGTGGTGGGAGGAGGAGGGGTAAGTTAGGAGTTTGGGACTGGCATATACACACTACTACATATAAAACAGGTAACCAACGAGGACCTACTGTGTAGCACAGGGAACTATATTCAGTATCGTGTAATAACCTATAATGAAAGAGAATGTAAAAAAAAGAATGTATATATATTCGTGTAACTGAATCACTTTGCTGTACATCTGAAACTAACACAACACTGTAAATCTTCAATAAAAATTAATTTAAAAAAGCATCTGTAGGCAGCTCCACAGAGCTGCTGCCCCTACCGTTGGCATCTCCAGAGTACATTTCTGGAATCAGGAGATGACAAAGTCCACATCTCAGAGCATTCTTGAAATGGACTCAAACTGTTATGTGCCTCTGGCAGCTGTCGGGTTTCCCCAGGTAGGGTGGGTTAAGCCCAGCACTCCCAGAGGAGCCGCCGCCTTCAGCGTCGGGGAGGTGCATGGTCCCCAGCCATGGCGGTTTCAGGGCTGCCACCTCCCCACCTCTTCTGCCTGAACCTTGAGCTATGACTTTCCTGAATTACAGCCACCTTAGGGGACACCCTTTGTGTTGTTTTCAGCCACTTTGGCAGCGGCAAATTGAATATGGACTTTGCTAGAAGGTGGGGACAGAGGGAGGCGGCAGTGAGAGCTCTGGAAAAGAAAAGAGGTGAAAACTGACATGGTGGAGGCAGAGGGCACCAAAGCCAGACGCCTGTGCCCTAACGCGCCTGCTCGACAGAGGGCCTGAGTCGGTGCTGGGGCCACGGGTGGGTGTGAACGAGGAGTGGAGGCAGGCAGCCGAGGGGCCCAGGGGAGAGCAAGGCCAGGAGCATGGCCGGGAGCGGGCAGGAGTCGGTGCCAAACTCCAGGCCGGAGATTCCTGGGGAGGTGGGGAGGGCTCCCCTCGCGCCTGAATCTTGCCCCCTGCCCAGGGCCATGGGTGCCAGGCACCGCGGAGCCTCCTGACTCTGTGGGCGCCTTTGTTTCCTGGGCGGGCTGCAGGTGAGAGGGTATCTGGCGAGTCATCCTTCGCCTCCGCCCGGGCCGTGCCAGTGTCAACAGTGCAGTCCGTGGTCCAGCTGCCCTTCCGTGTCCTCCCACAGGCTGGGTGTGGTGGGAAAGCAGTGACAAAGGGCTTCCTGACACACGCATACCCTCCCCTGACCAGGATCTGAGAACCCAGGCGGGCCTAGCAGAGGGGGGCGCCCCAGCTTTCTCAGCATTGACACCCACCCCCTCAGCCCAGTGCCGCCCACCCAACCCCCTGCCCAGCAGGCTCAACTTGCCTACCTCGTCTCCATCCTCTTCAGCCAGGCTGGGCCAGCTTCTCTGCCCCCACTCTCCCTACTCACTCACCTGCTCTCACCTGGAAGGTCCCACCTTGTCCCTCTGTGTCTCTCTCAATCCCACCCAACCCCCGGAGCTCGGGCTCAGTCCTTCTCAGCAGCCCCCATTCTCGCTGTGCAGATGGATCCCCCAGATCCCGGCCTGCCCACTTGGCTTTGGGCTGCCTCTGTGCGCACGTCTGTTGCCCCCCAGGGACTGCAAGGCATGGAAGGCAGAGTGTTCCCCCTCCAGCCCAGCACCTGATGTACAAAGAGGTCATGTATGTCCCTAATCACCCTGGTGTGGGAAGGAAGGATGTGGTCCTGCCCAGTGGTATCACCCGCTGAAAATCCTGGGCCCACTAACCCACCTATGTGACTTCCAATGAGACGGGGACCTTGGTGAGCCGGTCCCCTCTAGGATACGGAAGCAGTCAAATCACAGAGGGAGATGGTAGGCTGGGGGCTGGGGGAGCCGCACATCACCATGAAGAGTAGAGGAAGAATTAATACAGAGAGTCCAGGTGACAGCTGGGCATGCCAGGGATGTATGCAGCAACCTGGGCTTTTCCCAAGGAAGAATGGAACAAAGACTGCTGGGAGGTGTGCTGGGAGGTGTCCCCAGAGAGGGACGTGGGCCCGGGATTAGAAAGAGCTACCTTTTATTTATGCAGCCGGGTAGTGGGGACACAGGTGTTTGTGGTGTTATTTTTATGCCTCTTTGTATGTCTGGAATATTTCATCAAGAATTTTTAAGAGAAAGAGGGGCCTGAGGCCAAGACAAAGGAGGTGGCTCTGGAAAAGACAGAGGGAAGAGTCTTGAGGAAAGGCAGGACACCTGCAGTGCAGGTGGGGGAGGAGCAGAGCTCCAGAAACGGGGAGGAAACTGCATGGAAAATCCAAGTTGTGAGTCACTGGGGCTCTGTCCAGAACTTGCCAGAGCGTGGGCAGGATCGAGCCAGGGGTGATGTCATCATGCGAATGGACCACAGATGAGATCCGATAAAGTTTACTAGGATACGGAAGCATCCCCTTCTGTGGTCTGCCAGTCCCCTGGATTTTCATCTGTGGCTTATAACTGCTGCCAGGCACTCAGGCATGGCTGTCAGGGGAGGGTGGGAATTTCCAGTATTGTTGTTGTTGTTTTCAAAAAATCATTTAAAAGTAGCGGAATCTCCTTTTCAGCATGCCTGGTGTTCAGAATCTGAATCTCTGAAGAAGAGCTAAATTATATATCACGGGGAGGAGGGGGCACTGTGGAGGGGAAATGATTCACTTTACAAAAATGACTTAAGTAACAATGCCTTTCGTGGGCTTAAATGAGATTTGAGGTGTTAGGCTGTTTAGACCCAATCTTGTATGGAAAGCAGAGCTCACCTGCCTGGGCGGGCGTCTTGGCCTGTTCTGCTGCGTCTCCATCTGTTTTGGGCCCAGTGGGCAGTGCCGAGGGTGGCAGCCCACCCTGCATGGGGTTCTGAGGAGCCTCTCACCACTGGCCTCTCCCCCAGGGAATGAGACTGTGTCTGTTGCTTTTCAAGTCTGCCTTATAGGGCTCTACAGGGAGCCCACCTACTTTTTGCCCACCCACAAGGCTGCTTGGACCACAGGGCCTAGAGTCTGAGCCGAGAGGAGGGCAGATGGCTGATGGCAGGTCTGGGCCACACGCTGTGGGAGCACGGTGCTTCTGGAAGACTCGATCCTAATGACTCAGTGGATTTTAATATTATTTAGAAGAAAACTGTAGTAACACGCTAGCCACTGGCCTCTGGTCTAGGTTTTACACCTAGTGCCTGTGGTACTAGATATTTCATGCCAGCCTGCTCGTGGTTGGCACGGTGGTGTATCAATGAGTCCGGTGTGAATAAAGAATCTGTCTCTTCAGGCAGGGGTTAGATTTGCCATCCTTGTCTTGCCCAGGTTCGGCCACGCTGGGCCATTTGCCAGGACTAGAGTGGATCGCAGAATATGTCCGGGTGGGATTTTCTGACCTGTGGACCTGAAGGATGTTCGCAAAAGAGACCAGGTGGAAGGTGTGGATGGTTTTGTGTAGCCTGTGCCTGTGATGGGTTCTTTGCTGCTTCTTCATGATCAGTCTGCTCTCTAGAGTCTCTGGGAACATCCCTGTGTCTGCAGTGTGGAGGCGTCGCTTGCTGTGGACATCCCAGTACTGTACTCAAGTTGAGCAGGTGGGGAAGCACCTTAAATGGGAGTGGGAGCTGAGGGTTGTTCACAAGAGTGGGTAGAACTTCCTAGAAGCTCCTGGCACTGCAACCAGAGGCAGGGTGAGCAGGGGAAAGGGGCCTGTGGACCCTGAAATGGGCAGTGTGCTACGCTGCCCAGGCAGGGGTGGGCAGTGCAGCCGTGTGTGCCAGGGGCTGTGGAGGGGTGCGTGTGCTGCTGTGTATGAGGCAGGATGCAGTCTGCTTCACGGGACTGGAAACTCCACCTAGAGCAGCCCGAAGATCAAGGAGAGACTTCTGGTTAAACATGATGACTTGCCCACATCCATTTATCTCTGTCCCCTTTCTAATCATCCCCCCACCCATGGCACTAAAGAAACTGACAGAGCTCAAAAACACAGGGACAGTGAGAACAGGAGAGGAGCTGACAGCAGGTGAAGGATGTCGGCAAAGCTCTGGAAGCCGGAAGGTCTATGGATGGATGGTTACTCATTTAGCAGAGAGATGAAACCCAAGTGTGGGTAGTGGGAAGAAGCCTCTAGAAGATTCATCCCACCCCCGCCAACCCTCAAACAGATCAGAAATGGGAGTTTCACATACTTCTGAAGGTGAGGTGAGGAACGGGTCTGAAAACTGGGCAATTGGTTGAAAATCTGCATAAAGAATCTTTAGACCCCAGATCCCCTCCTGTTAACTTCCCCCTCCACCTTGGTCAAAGACTAGAAGTTTCTTTTCAAAAGGAGATGATTCAGAGAAGTTCTGGACTCTAAGACACTGTGTGCAGCTGAGAGCGAGTTTGCGCACTGTACTCAAAACGAGAGAATTTATTTAAAGTTTACATCCCAAGTCATGAGACTTGCAGCTCCTCTCTACTCTGCTCCAAAAATACTGGCAGCCCAGTGTCTGTCCCCCAAGCGGGGTGATTAGAAGTTTCCTTTGCAAGTAAACTGATCGGCCCAAGAGGAAAAAAGTTCGACACATACAGTATGTGCGAATGTATATGTATATGTGCATGTATGTGTTTACCTGTATATGTGTATACACATACATGTGTGCTTGAGTGCATGTGTATGTGCAGGTATGTGTACATATGTTTGTGTGTATATACATACTTACACACACATATATATGTTTGTGTGTGTATACATTCCCTCAAAGAAACGACCAGATTTCTACCTAATCCCTCATAGAGAAATCACTGACTTTTTAGTGTCTTGCTGTTAAATGTAAATGCTGGTCAAGGGTCACCTGGCATTTGTGAAAAGAAAACCTCCAACATGTGGGATCGAGAGAGAGAGAAAACAAATAAACTGGGGAGAAAAAAGGAGCTGAAAGGATTAGAGCCAAGTCTAGGAGCAGAAAAAAACTTCAAAATAACTATAATTAATGTCCTCAGAGAGATAAGAGGAGATAATGCATCCCTAAAATGAGAATGGAGGCTATCAGAAAGGAACATTCAAAGAATAAGGCAGAACTCTAAGAAGTTAAACGTATAATCGCAGAAATTTAAAAATCAGTGGAAGATTTGAAAAGTGAGTTGAAGGACTTTTTTAGATAGTAGGAAAAGAAGACAACAATGTAGGAACTAGGATAGAAAAAAAATTAGGAAATTTAGACGCTCAGTCCAGGCGGGTCAGCAGTAAGGGTCCCAGAAATAGAGAGCACAGACACTTGAGGAGAAGAGATTATCAGAGAAGTTACAGGAGAAAGTTCTCAGGACTGAAGGACACATGCTTCCAGACTCTGTGGAGGAACACAGTGGAGGGAACAGACCTACCACGAGGCCCATCCTTGTGGAGTTTCAGAATGTTAAGGACAAAGAGAAGATACATACCACTTTCAGAGAGGAAGAAAGTAGATTGAATACAAAAGTTGGAGCACAGAACAGAATTGGGCTTTCCAACAGAGTCCCTGGAAACTAGAAGACACTGGGATAATGCCCCCAGCCTTCCAAGGGAGGGTGGTTTCCACCTTAGCTTTCTCTTCACAGCCAAACAGACTACCAAGAGGGAGAGGGAATAAAGTCGGTTCGTATAGGCATGGTCTCAAAGGAGGTACCTCCTACACACCTTGTACCAATGAAGCAGGAGAGTGGCGTGTATAGTAGACAAAGTAATGGGCCCCCAAAGATATCTGCAACCTAATGCCCAGAACCTGTGAAAATGTGAGGTTACATAGCAAAAGGGAGTTAAGGTTGCAGATGGAATGAAAGTTGCTAATCAGCTGACCCTGAGATGGGGAGATGATGCCGGATTATCCCTTTAGGCCCAGTGTAATCGCAAGCGTCCTTAGAAGTGAAGGAAAAAGACAGAGGAGCCGGTGAGAGTGATGCTGTACGGGAGGTCGCTTGTTCTGGAGATGAAGGAAGGGGCCATGCCAAGGAATGGGATCACCCTCTGGAAGCTGAACATGGAGACAGCCTCTAGAAGCTCTTCTCCCCTAGAGCCTTCAGAAGGAATGTGACCTTGCCAACAGCTAGATTTTAGCCCAGTGAGACCCATTTCAGAACCGCAAGGTAAATAGATTTGTGTCGTTTTAAGCCACTTAGTTTGTGGTAATGTGTTACAGCAGCAACAGAAACTAATACAGTGTGGGATCCAGGAAACAAGGGGGGGAAGTCTTAGGTGACAACTGTGCAGAAGGCTCAGGTCCAGACTGGAGTTCGAGCACGGGGAAGTCTGGATGCGATCCCTCCTGGAAAAAACCAAAAAGGAGCTGACAGATTCCTAATGCACTGAACTGTTTGGGGAGGGATTTTAACAGTTCCGGTAGTCAGTTTGTGTGTAAATAAGTGTTAGGCACGTACGGAGCCACTTTGAACACTAGAGAAAATAAATTATGCAAGAAAGGATATCACGTGGCTCATCTGTGAGCAGTAGCCGCCCAGTGACAATAGTGTGAACACGGACAATTGATTTAACCAAGATGGTGGCATCACTCTGTTGGGAGGATACAGAGAACAGAAATGTGGGCTTAGAGGAAGTGGGGTTGGGGGCATGGGAAACCTCATCTTCCATTATGGGGCTCTAATAGCTAATACCTAAAAGTGGAAGCTCTAGAAATGGTAATATAATGCGTGTGCTATGACCTGAATTGTGTCCCCCTGGCCCCTCAGAGTTCAGATGTTATATCCCTAACCCAGGGTGTCTGTATTTGGAGTAAGGATGTAGCTAAGGTTCAATGAAGTCATAAGGCTGGAGCCCCGATTAGCCTCCTTATAAGAAGAGACACCAGAGTACTCACTCTTGACTGTGTGAGGACACAGCGAGAAGGTGGTTGTCTGCAAGCCAGGAAGCAGGCTCTCACCAGAAACCGAATTGGCTGGTACCTAGACCTTGGACTTCCTAGCCTCCAGGACTGTGGGAAATAAATTTGCGTTGTGTAGGCCACCCGGTCTATTGGTATTTTGTTATGACAGCCCTATGTGACTAATATAGTGTGTTATTTAGAAACATGTCACTAAAGAACATAAGAAATAGCTAAAATAGTTGGGAGTGGTTATCTTTGGGAATTGGGACTCTGTGGGGAGGTCTGGAGCAGGGACTGCTGGTTTTCATCGTTGGGTTTTTATTACTTTTCAAGCCATGTATATGTGTTAATTTTTTTAAGTAAATCAATTAAAAAACACTAAATGGAATGTACTGGCCTAGGTAAATGTAAAGTTCAGAAACAGGGTGATCTTCAGGAATAGTTTGATGAGGTCTCCAGCTCCATTTCTCCGCAGCTCAGTGCTGTCCTCGGAACTCTTTTATAGTAACAAAATGGCTGCAGCAACCCCAGGCCTTGCATGTGCCTTTGACATCTCTGGTAATGGAGCTTCTCCCTAAGAGGTCCCCAGCAAACATCTTATGTGATAGAATTTGTTCCAGTCACCATGGCCAGGGAGCTGAGCTGAGCTGATTGGCTTAAGCCAACCATAACCCACCCCTGAAACACACTGGCTATGGGGGGTGAGCGGTAATCTGGGAGGAAATTGGTGTTCTCTTGCCAAGAGGAGGGGTGAAAGAATCGTGAGTGGCTCAAAAGGAGCAAGTGTCCACTACAAATACGTTCCTCTGGAACGTATTTTCCTTCTTCTCCTTGTGAGATGTACGTCCCTGCTAATGCTTTTGATTGGTTGGTTGGTTGGTTGGTTTGATGGCATTTAAGTTAAATGTTAACTTTTGCCCATGAAATAGGGAAGGCTGGACATAGAGAAAATGACTCGATAAGGGAGGTTAAATGGGGGAGGGCATCCCACGCCATATAAGGGATGTGGGAACAAGAAAAATGAGAGACAGGTGAGTGCAAAGCCCGCTTCTTAGGAGAAGTGTGCACAACTGTGATTCAGTGGGACACGATCAAAGATTCCAGGGTAGTGTGATTGAGGGACGACTCCTAGATAGTCCCCTGACTCCACATTTCTCCCAGCCAACCTACCACAGATGCTGGAAATTACATCATTAGAAACTCTCCTCTGTGTAAGAAATTCCCATGACCACTGGGAGGGGGTACATTCGGCCATTGCCTGTCACTAAAGCAGAAGCTTTAGTTTGCCAAATCCTTCCTGGACAGCTGCAATGGGAGGAGATTTGGGGTGTGGGAGGGGAAGAGGGGAGAAGCATCCGGAGGGGTGGGGCCCACTCAGCACAGGCGTGGAGGTGGGAGGAAGGGAACCAGGTGAGGACCGCGGTGGGGCGGGGCAGCACCAGGTCCTTAGTCCCTGGAGAATTATCCTTAACCTGAGTCCTGATAAGGGGAGCACTAGACGCTCTCTATGCCTCAGTTAACCAGCTTGCCAAACTCACCAGCTCTCTCCATCCCCTCTGACGGATGCCCACAGCTGGAGGAACACGTGGGGCAGGAAGGTGGCTGTCCAACACGTCCACCATGCCTTCTCCCACCAGCTGAGCCGAATGCTTTCTTAGAGGCAGCTGGCTCACTTCCCAAACCTGTTTATGCCAGTGGAACTTGCTGCTGTAATTATGAAATTTAATAATTGTGCAAACCAATTAAATCCTATTGCCAAAAAAAGAGAAAGAAGAAGAAAAAATTGTTTCAGTGAAAACTCAGGTGAAGCTTTGGAAAGACTCAAAAACAACTAGTCCATTTAAAAACATGCTGTTGAGTTAGATGTGGGTGAAACAACTGGGAAAGTTTGGGGAAATAGTCACGAAATCAAGGGAGACTTTTGCACTCAGCTTACTTTGCCAGTGTATTTAATTTCTCATTCCATTTTAAAAAAACATAACTAGAAATTGTAGTGTCATATGAGTGTGATTTATGCCCAAAAGACAGTAGGGACAATTACATCCAGGAGATGTGAAGATAAAGAAAGGTCTTGGCTTTACATCCAAAGTTTGGTGAATGAATGTACCAACATACAGTAGGTGTTAAAATGTCTCAATTCACTGACTAATCATCTCAGCTAAGAGGGCTTCGACCATAGCTTGTTTGCGGTGGGCTTCAGCTCCTGGACACTCCCTCTGCCCCCACCCCACCCTCGCTCTGAATCATAGGCTGGTATGCAGAGCGAGATTGCACTTTGGCGCCACAGATGCTTAATTGGCTAGGTTTCCCAGAGCTGCAGAATTGGGAGAAGCCAAGGAGAAGCAGGGAAGAAGTTGGGGATGGCTTCAGCCTGGGCCAGTCCCTCTGCTCCCTCCCAGATGTTACCCGGCGACTGGAGCAATAAGTTCTAGTCCAGCCTGCACTGCTCCCCATTCTTCCCCAGACAACAGGGAGCAGGGTGATTCCACACCTGAGTCTCAAGCCCAGAGGCAGCTGGCATTTGGGTTCTTTATCTGCCCTCACGGCTGCATCTCCTGCTTCTCTGCACACGTCTACTGCTCCAGCCATACCTGCTCACTCACCGCCCTGATTAGGCTAGACCACTCCCACCTCTGCATCTCTGCTAAGAGTGTCCCTTTCTAGACGGTCCTTTGTCCCTACTCTCCATATCCTCCCCATCCTTCGTCTCTACTTACTGTCTGCTGCCTCCAGGAAGACCTCCCTGATTACCCCCTGAGTTTACTGCATGTACCACCCTCCTGCACTTAGTCTTGACTGCCTTCTCATCTTTCCCAGATATGGGGTAATTTTAGGTGCTGAAGGGAGGTTCTCACCAAGGTTCACTGGCCAAACCACACGTTCCCCAAGCTATAAAAATGGAGTTCTTCTGGAGACCCTTTCTGGATTTTATTTCGGACACTCCCACCTAACAATCACCACCCTGCATGATTGCACACATTTCACCAGTAAAGCTCCTGCAATGGGCGTAGAGATTCGGGAGTATTTGTCCTGAAAATCTGATGCGGGAGAATCAATGAACTTCCGAAGGGCTATATAGGACACTGGATTCTGTCCCTGAGTCCCCAGTGCTAGAGGGAAAATTGCAGGAGTTCAGTTCAACTCAGTTATTTCCAACAAGTTTAGATCAGAGACTTCCTGTAAGCAAGGCACTGGGGTGGGGGCAGGGGGCAGGGAGGAGTAGGGATGGGTGGGTCCAAAGATGAATGACACACCATGGCACCTCCCTCCAGAGCTGATGAGCTGGTGGGGGAGATGGCGACGTGCGTGAGGGACTAGGATGTGTGATACACAAAATGCAGAGGGAGGCGGAGCAGCCAGGCAAACTTCTTACAAGAGGTGACAGCCGGGGGGATCTGGCGGGAAATGAGAGGGTGAGCCCTGAAGGTGCGCAGGGCAGCCAGGACGGGTTCTATACTTCACACGGATGCAAGTAGTGCTTCCGGTGGGCCCTGATATGCCTGGTGGCCTCTCTCAGGATCGTTTCTGGGAGGGGAAGCTGGGTGATTGAGGCAGACAGCTCTTTCCTAACTCATATGATGGAAGTTCCAGGGAAGAGCTCCGACTGGATTCTCCCAGGCGCCAAAGATTGGGTGACACTGCTGGAGGGACACATCCTGGTTGGCCTGGGGCAGCCACGTTATGACTGAGGTCCCCAGGTAACTATCATCAGTTCCCCTTTCACTCTCAAAAGTGGCCTTGTTTGGACAGTGAAAGGTAGTATCCACATTGAGGGGAGTGATACAGTCCCGGGGAGAGAAGCGGCAGGGGCCACAGGGGGCAGCTTCGGGGGCAGCCTTGGCCAGGCGCTCCCCTTCTGCTGCGGGGTCGCCCGTCCCCTTTCCAAACACCCTTTACGCCATCCACACTGCCTGGGTCTTACCTACTTGTATGTCACTTGCAGATTTGTCTTCCGCATCAATGGGATGCAGAGTAAACAGTGGAGTTTAAAAATAAAAAGCAAAATAAATCCCTTTCCCAGGGGACCAGTTTTTTTTCCTTCCACCTGAGAGGGGGCTGGAAACACTTATCTCTGAGAGAAAGAAAGCCTGGCACGAATGATTCCCGTCACACTGGACACCAGGTGAGCTAGAACTTTCTGGAAAGCAGGTTTAGATAAAGGGAGGAGTGTGAGTGATAGGACTCAGGGCACCAGGAATAGGACAAGGGCAAGACCCACACAGGCAGGGAAAGCCGCCAAGGGGAACCCTGTCATCCCTGAAGGCAGAGCAGGCCTGCCTCCTGTTTTCACCGTCTGGAGCTCCGAATGCCGCCATTGCCAGCCTCCCTCCCAGCGCCCTCTGGTTTCCCCTCCCAACACGTGCCCACACCAGCCTGAAAATCCCAGCCCCACTGGGCAGCAGAGCCAAGCCGGCAACGTCGGCAGCGCCCGTCTCCCCAAACACCATCAGCCAATGAAATCAGGCACAGAGAACCTTCTTGTTAAACCCATGAGACCCCCTTCCTCCCCTTGCCCTTGCAGGGGACGAACGCCGCTGCCACTGAGATGCTTTCTCCATGAGCCCTGCAGACATGAAGGCTTTATGTTATGGAAAGAAACCTTTCTTCCCCCAGATTTGAACTGTTATTCAATATTACAACCCCGAATATTCTTTGTCACCCCCCTGTGCCCATCCATGTTCTAGTGAGCATTAACCATCCTGTCTCACCAGCCCCGCAGTGGGCGCCCTCCCCCTTCCAACCCTGGCGGTTCGGCCAGGGGGCAGCTGGGGGGGCGGGGGTCTGGGCAGCCATTACCCTCCCCCTCAGCTCCTCCAGGCCAATATCTGCTGGAGCCCGTGCTCAGATTTGCTCAGCCCAGGAATACTTCCCTGAGGCCAGAGAAAACAAAACGTGTGTGACTGAGCACTTGGGCCCGTGCTGGGCAGCCTGAGCAGAGAGACCAGGCCTTTGTCCCTTGGACGGGCTCTTCTGCCCCCCACTCCCAGGCCCAGGCCCCAGCTTTGGCGTTGGCTTTGGGCTCAGCCCCTTCTCCTTCTCAGGCTATTTTAAGATTCTAGGCCAAGGTGACAGAAATTCAGACCTCCAAGGGGCCATCACCCCCAAGCAATGAAGAGGATTTGGTTGCCTTGGAAAGACCCTGTTCTCCAGTGACAAACACTCCCTCTCTCTCTCTCTCCTTCTCTCTCAATCAGAGCAGACCAAACTGGAAACTGGCCTGGTGCCCTGCCGGGCTAGGTGTGATGACCTGGACGTCAGTTCATGGATTTCCCGAAGATGCCCCCGGGGCTGAGGGCCACCCTACTGCTCTTCAGTCTGCTTGGCAATGACTACACACACACACACACACACACACACACACACACACACACACACACACACACACGTCTCTCAGCCTTCCAGCGGGGTGGGGTAGAATGTCCATTCTGCTGGGTGGGGTCTCAGGGCTGAGCAGCACATCGTGTACGGGTGTGTCTGGGGGCTGGGAGCCCTCTGACATGTGCTCGCATGGCTGGGAAAGTGGCCTCAGGACCAAACACAAGTTCTCCCCCAAGGCTTGGCGGTGCTGCTCTTCATTCTGTTTAGCAAATACTTTGCTGGGGGGTTAGGGAGGCTTACAATCAGATTCTTTCCTTTAGTGGGTAAATAAAGAGGCATACAATTAATCACTAATTCAATAAATGTTTATTGAGCACCTGCTATATCTGGTGTTGGGGGTGGAAGGAACAGAAAAAGGCTGGATGGAGTCTGGCTTGCGGGCGTGGGCTGGGTCTCTTTCTGACCCCCCTCCGGAAGGCAGTGGCGGTGAGCCTGGCACAGGCCATGTGCTGGGGAAGGATGAGTTATGGCTGAGTCACTGCCCGGTAGCCAGAGGTGTTCCGGTTGCTGGGGTGCACGGCTGTTTGCCTCACCAGCTGGGGGTCGTGCTGGCCTCCCCACTTGGCTTTCCCACACAGTCTCTAACATTTTGGTCGGATGCAGTTGTGCTTCAAGTTGGAAGGATCGTGCTGGTCTCTGGACCTTCCTCCAAATCCCCCACATGGGACGTGGCCGCCCAGCGGGGCTCAGTGATGGCCCGGGTACTAACCGGCCCTGAGTGCTATGTTTTGGGGTCAGTTGTTGTTTTTAATTAATAGACTGTTTTTAAGAGCACTTTCAGGTTTATAGAGAAATTGAGCAGAAAGTACAGAGAGTTCCCATATATCTCCTTTCCTTCCCCTCCCTCCGAGTTTCTCCTATTGTTAATATCTTGCATTAGTGTGGTGCATTTGTTATAATCGATGAGCTGATACATTATTTTTTTATTGAAGTCTAGTAGATTTACAACATTGTGTTAGTTTCAGGTATACAGAAAAGTGATTCGGTTATACATACATATATGTATATATCTATATACTTTTTTTTCAGTTCTGTTCCATTATAGTTCATTACGAGGTATTGAATATAGTTCCCTGTGCTGTACAGTAAATCCTTGTTGTTTATCTGTTTTATATATGGTAGTGTGCATCTGTTAATCTATTGATACAGCACTATTAACTAAAGTCCATAGTTTACATTAGAGTTCATTCTTTGTGTTGTACAGTTTTATGGGTTTTGACAAAGGTGTAAAGCCATGTACCATTACAGTATCATACAGAATAGTTTCCCTGCCCTCAAAATCCTCTGTGCTCTGCCTGTTCGTCCCTCCCTCTCCATTGACCCTTGGCAACCACTGATCTTCTTTCTATCTCCATAGTTTGGCCTCTTCCAGAAGATCATACAGTTGGAATCATATAGTATGTAGCCTTCCCAGATTGGCTTCTTTCACTTAGTGATATACGTGTAAGATTCCTCCATGTCTTCATGACTTGATAGCTCATTTCTTTTCAGCACTGAATAATATTCCATCGTGTGCATATTTAGTTATTTGTTTATTTGTCCATTCACCTACTGAAGGACGTCTTGGTGGCTCCCATGCTTGGCAGTTATGAATAAAGTTGCCATCAACATCTGTGTGCGGGTTTTTGTGCAGACGTAGTTTTCAGCTCCCTTCGGTCAATACCTAAGTGCGCTTGCTGGACCCTATGGTAAGAGCATGTCTAGTCCCGTAAAGACTAGACAAACTGTCTTCCAAAGTGTCTGTGCCATTTTGTGACCTCGGGTTGGTTGATTTTAATATCAGCGGAAAAACCAAACTGCAACCTATGCAGCGCAGCCTCTGAAGGATCCTGGGAAGAGAAGCCACTGCCTCCCTGTCACCACAGACCCTCAGCTGACCCACCCTCAGTAACGGCTCATCACTGCAGGCCTCTCCTCTCTAGGTGCTGGGCAGCACTTTTCACGGGAGCGCTGTCAACTCTCATTCCTGAGCCGCTCTCGTGAGCGCTAGGCGCTGGGCACTTAGCAGTGAGCACAGCTGTCAGCATTCCCCCCATGGAGCTGACCTCCCAGGGAGACTGGTCTTGCCGCCCTCACCTGAGAACATACAGGTGCTGGGCCCTGTGCCAGGTGTCTCCCTCCATGTTCTCATTTCATCCCTGCTTCAACCCTGGGAGATAGGAGGTCAATGCCGTTATTCTGCCCGTTTTGCTGGTGAAAATCTAAAGCAGAGAGAAGTTAAGTCATTTGTCCAAGGTCACACGGCTGGTCAATGGCAGGGGCAGTCTGGATCTAACCCACAAGGCATTATGGCCTCCTGGGAGCTGCAAGACCCTGCAGCAGAGACCATGACCTCACTGTCCCCTGAGGGCACCTCTCATGGCCTCTGCCCCTCCCTCTGAGGCAGAGCCGATCCCTTCAGTATCATTCCTGGGGGCGCAGGGGTGGGTGTGCGGTGGGGGGAGGCTGTAATCTGCCTGCCACCATCCAGCATCAGACAGCCTTCCTTCTAGCCACTCATGCTTGCTGACAGCCTCTGTGGGGGCCAAGGTAAGCAGGACACAGCCTGAACCTCCCCTCCCACCACTGTAGGGTGAGTGTGTTCAGGCCCCGGGCTGGGAGTCTGGGACCCACGTTCCGGTTCTGCTTGTCTTTGGTATGACTTGAGGCGAGTCCTCAAGTGCCCTGGCTGTAAAGTGAGGGATTTATCGGCGTCCTCCAGCATGGGCATTTAATTTTTTTCAAAAAGCCGTTAGAGACCCTGAAAAGAACAATACCAATTTTGTATAACATGTTGATTGTAACTGCTATGGCAGTTCCTAGAAGAGAGAGGTTAGTGCAGATTAAAAAAAGAAAGAAAAAGATTTCATGAATTTGCGTCAGTTCTCAAGGCAGCGTCTCTACAAAGGTGGCTGATGAGAAGAGGGGTCTTTATCTATGAGCAGAAAGACCACAAGGGGCCAAGGTCACGTGTGCAGCAGGCTCTGACCTGCTCCCAGCCCACGACCTGTCCCTCTGGGGTTTCCAGGACCAAACGTGGCCTAATCCACAGGCACTGCTTCATTCTGGGCATAGACTTTCACAGTCCCCAAACCATGCTACCCTCTGGCATGGCCCTTCTGGTTGACGTCATACAGGCTAAATTTTCTATGAAACTCACAGACCTCACAGGAACAGCTGGAAAAGGTTCTGAGTCTGAGGACTTGGTTTGAGCAGGGATGCTTGAAAGTTGGATGCTTCTGAGAACGTCACTCAGCTTCTCTATGCCGCCATCTTCCTGACTATAAACCGGCCTGGAGGGAGTTTGCAGGCAGGAACCACACCTTTTCATGTGTGCATCCCCAGCAGGTAGCAAAGACCCTGGGATACTGCAGATGCTCACTAAATGGGTTAAATCCATCCCACCTGCCTGACAGGTATGTGGGAAAATATTTTTTTTAATTATAAAGCGTCACGCAGGGCTTCCCTGGTGGCGCAGTGGTTGAGAGTCCGCCTGCCGATGCGGGGGACACGGGTTCGTGCCCGGGTCCGGGAAGATCCCACATGCCACGGAGTGGCTGGGCCCGTGAGCCATGGCCGCTGAGCCTGCGCGTCCGGAGCCTGTGCTCCGCAGCGGAAGAGGCCACAACAGTTGAGATGCCCGTGTACCGAAAAAAAAAAAAAAAAGCGTCACGCAAATGTTAGCTAATATTAACGCTAATATTAGTTAATATGAGTGTTAGGCTGTTGGTCATACAGTTCTGATTCAGTTAGTCTTCCTATTGCTACTGAAAGCTAAGAGCAATCAGAGCAAAGGGCATAGGTGTTTGTGGCCACACATTTGCAGACAGATGTGGGCCTCCCACATTCCCGGTGTCTGTACACTCAGGGAGGAGAGAAGAGGGCATGAGGATGGAGAAAGGGAGGGATGTCGGATTGCACAGCCTGGTCAAGGGCCAACTGTTTCTCCCTGTGTCATCAGGCTGGAGCCAGAACCCTCTGCTCCTTGACCGCTGCTTCCTTCTCTCCTTGGGGAGAGCCACGAGCATGTGCCGTGCAGAGGCCTGGCCCTTGACAGATAGCACCGGCTGGTCCTGGAGCCAAGGGCTGTGGAGACGGAGTCGAGGTGATGCCCTTTGGCCCATTTCCAGCCATTCCTGGAGATTCAAGAAAACAAGTCATTAGTCTGGAGTGTTCCTTAATGAGAGCAAGGCAGCCAGATTGTTGGGTTTGAGACCCCCCAGGTCAGGGTCTGGGAAGGCACCTGAAATCATTAAGGACCTTTTCCTGGCTGAGGGGCCATGAACTGGAAACTTATCTCTCCAGAGGTGAAGTGGTACCCAACACCTGGGAGGATGATGGGGTGTGGGGTGGGTAACTATTAGCTTGTAAATTTGCTAACTTCACATTCTCACCTAGAATCATAATTTTATTTACTTACTTTTTTTTTTTTCTTTTCGGTACGCGGGCCTCTCACTGTTGTGGCCTCTCCCGCCGCGGAGCACAGGCTCCGGACGCGCAGGCTCAACGGCCACGGCTCACGGGCTCAGCCGCTCCGCGGCATGTGGGATCTTCCCGGACCGGGGCACGAACCCGTGTCCCCCGCATCGGCAGGCGCACTCTCAACCACTGCGCCACCAGGGAAGCCCTATTTACTTACTTTTTAAGTTGAAAGTGACCTTAGCAATCACTCCCTCAACTTGCAGATGAGAAGACTAAGGCTCAGAGAGGGAAAGAGGCTTGTCCAGAGCTCCTGTCGGCTCCCCTTGTCTCGCAAGCCTGGATTTTTTTCCCCCCTTTTTTTCCCTTATACCATTATTTTTTGAGGCTTAGAGCACGTTCCAAGAAAAAAATCAGGACACTGAAAAAACTTATCCATGCTATTCATTCACTCTCAACTTGGGGAAGCTGTTGGCCCTAATGACCTTTCCAAATTAATAAAGTCTGTAAATGCTCAATTGTTTGTTGCACACATTGAGTTACACCTCTAAATGGCTGGAGGGACTTGCACGCCCGCCTGGAATATTTAGCTCGAGGGCTGTGCAGCCAGCAGACATGCTATGTAGCCTAGGCAGGGGAGCTGTGGCCGGATTTCCTGACAAAGGAGGCAAGGCCTGTTGTCCTTCCCAGAGCCTCCAGGGAACAGCCCACCGTGTGCTCAGAGCCCGTGGCACACAAAAAATGTTAGTGACAATCTCTGTCCAAGGCTCCTTTCAGAGATTTGAGGGGAGAGACAAACCTTCCTGACAGGATAGAATAGTTCCCAAGCAAGTACTTGATTCTGCTGTGTGACGTTCGGAGAAAGCAGAGGTGGGAGGTTCTGGAAGGCTGGTTGGAGGAGGTGGAATTTGACGTAGATCCGCTAGAAAGAGTAGGATTAGGTCAGGTGGAGGCCACAGGAAAGGGCTTTCTAGTCAGGGAGCAAGGATAAGAATGAGTCCACGTGCCTCGGGGAGGAAGCAGGCACGGGGCATGGGGGTTGGGACTCCTGGGTGGAAGGAGGCCCCACTCTGGGGGGTGATGGTATTTGGACTCCAGGAAGTGGTCACAAGAAGACCCTGTTCCTTATGCTCAGACACCTCCATCTGTGACTACGTTGCAGGAACACCATGCTTACAAGCCATGGGTTCCCTGGCCCAGAGTCACACTGCCTAGTTTGCCCTTGAGTCCTGGTGACAGTCTCCCTGTCTGAGCTTGTGAACAACACAGGCTATTTTGACTTCCAAGATGAAGTGGACAAAAGTCTTGTAGAGAAATGCTGTGTATGTTGTACTGTTACTGCAGGAGGATTTTTTTTAAATTGTGGTAAAGTATACATAACATTTACCATGTTAACCATTTTTAAGTGTACAGGTTAGTGGCATTAAGTATATTCACGTTGTTGCACAACCATTGCCACCATCCATCTCTAGAACTTTTTCATCTTCCCAAAATTAAACATGAACTCCCCATTCCCGCCCCTCTCCCCAGCTCCCAGTAACCTCTCTATTCTACTTTCTGTCTCCATGAACCTGACTACCCTAGATACCCATATAAGTGGAATCATACAGCATTTGTCCTTTTCTGGCTGGCTTATTTCACTTAGCGTAATGTTCTCAGGTTCATCCATGTTGTAGGATACGTCAGAATCTCCTTCCTTTTTAAGGCTGAATAACATTCCATCACATGCATAGACCACATTTTGTTTACCCATTCATCCCGTGGACACTTGGGTTGCTCCCATCTCCTGCCTACTGTGAGTAATGCTGCTATGAACATGGGTGTGTGAATATCTGTTTAAGTCCCTTGCAGGACGATTTTGAGCTTTTAAAAAAAGGTGCTTCAGCCTTTCAAATTATCAGGGGTGATCAGCTGGCCCTCGCTGCTATCACTCCACGAGGAGCAGATTGCCAGCTTGCCGCTCCCCGCATGTGAAGACTCCTGCCTTGAGCAGAGCTCTTCATTACCCTCTGCCAGGGACACAGATTGAAGGCTAGACTCTGTGTGCACGTGGCCTAAGCTGCTTCAGTCTGCGTGCTAGCCAGTGTCAAGGCCTCTTCGCCTTCACTTCTTACCCTGAAACACATCAGTCATGTTGAATTTGTCTCTCGCTGAGGCAGCAAGTGCTTTGCACTCTTGCTTGGTAGGTTCTTTCTCTTACCTCCTAAAATGTATTTAGCCACGATTGTAAAAGCCAAGGGAAATCACTCAGGCACCGTTCTCCCTTCTCGTCCTGTATCCTCACCACCCCCACCCCCTCCAGAAATCTCCATACGCTGCTGCAGAGCTAAGGGGCGTCCTGTCTTGAAGCATCACTACCTGTGGACATTAATTGGCTTTACAGATCCCAGACTCACCTAAAACACATTAAAGTGATGGCATGCTCGGGCAGGAAGGCAGGAGAACTCACAGTTCAGGTTGGCATTGTCATTAACTCAAGTCTTTGGTGTCAACTCCCTCCCTCACCGAATGTCCTGCCTGGCCTTACAGTCGACCTCTGAAATGCATTTTCTGGCCTCTGTTGGTTTGTGTCAGCTCTTGAACATTATTTAAATGTAGTTTGGGGCCCATGCATGCAATTACCATTGTGTTATTATTCAGAACCAGATTGTTAAGATTCAAGCAGCTGTACAAGGAGATGCCCTGTGCTGTGAGGTCCAATTTAGGAGGGCCTTCTGAGCTGGCGAGCGGGGTTGCTAGGCAACTCCATGCTACAGAAGAGGAGGCCTCACTCCGGAGTGGGAAGAAGCCCAGCGCCTTCAGGGAATTGGAGGCAGTGGTCAATCTGAGACTGGCATGGCGCCGGGGAGGGGGAGGGAGGCGACGTGGGCTGAACCCGTGGCCGAAGGAGGGGGGATCTTGCCAGGGACGCCCCCGCAGCAAGCACACGTTGTTCTCGGGAGGGGAGAGTGCTGCTGGGAGTGAGAATGCAGAGAAGGTGCAGAAGCCAGAGGTCGGCCACGAAACAGCTAAAGGATACCCAGAGCAGATGCTAATATGTTTCTCCATCCCTTTCTTCTCTTTGCAGGAAATGAGCAGGTTTGCAGAAAAACTGCTGGCCTGAAATTTAAGAAGAAGGCGTCGTTGCTTGTGAGTCTGAATTTTGCTTTCTTAGGTCTGTGGTTTGACAATGTTCCTGGGAAGTGGGTGGGTTTCCCTGTTTGGGGCAGGGAGCATGACCTTGATGGAGTCGGGCTTTTGGTTCTTCTGGAAGGTGCCTCTGGCTGGGTGGGGCTGGACCCAGAGGTGTAAGGCTGTGAAGGTGCATGGTTTGAACCCTGGCTCTGCCCTCTGAGTGGAGGGTGTACCCACTGGCTCACTAAACAGAGTCACTCCCTTGTGGTTGATTGGTGTGTGAGGAAAGCAGGACTCCTCTGGTATGAGGAGGATGTGCACTTTTTTTTTAACACTGGGGCCACAGACAGTTTGTACAGTTCCAGGTTTGCTGCTAGGGTGACCTTATTTAGAACAGTAGATTCTCATATAGGCCATTTAACAGTGTGTTAAACTAAGAGCAATCCTGTGACCCAATCCATGACTCAATCTGAGAATATTATGAATTCACCAGGCACCTGGCACTACAAAAGAAGCATCAGGTTCAGGCTCTGCTTTGGAGGAGCTGTCAGTCCAGTGTGGGAAGAGAAGACATCTGCACATGAGACCATGAGAGAACTTTATGAGGGGGCGTATGTCCTGCTCTGGCCCGTATTGCACAGGCAGAAATGCTGGTGGTGAGAGTGGTTAGGGACGGCTTCCTGGGGAAAGAGAGACGTGAGCTGGGCTGATGGAAGAGGGAGGCTGTTCCAGGGGGAAGAGAACAAGGCACAGGTGCCAGGATGGGAACACCCAATGGCTCACATGGAGGATGTCATAGACATGGGTCTAATGAGGGAAGGGAGGAAACACTGGTGACACTGGGCAGGGCCAGATGGCTTGAATTCCACAAAGAATCACGATGGAGTAAAGTGTCCCTCATCTATGTAAGTAAAATTAAGTTTCTGCCAGTTTATGACTCATTATGTGAAAATGGCCATATGGATTTTTCAACAAGTTTGAGGTTGTATTTGAGATTAATATATACACTGGATGGATTACAGGAAATTCACATTGGGCGTACTCCTTGTATCTCAGTGAGAGAAAGAGAGAGAGAGACAGGGAGAGATACAGCCTTCTCCAGAGAGCTGCAACTAAGGATCTTGAGATCAGCGGTGGGGACATACCCTAAGCTCCAGGTGGACAGCCACCAGGACAGTGCTCCGCATGTCCACTTGCTTTTCCCTGGAGCTGCTTTTCACACAGGGAGCTCGAGGTACTATGCCCAGTATGAGGAGCAGCCGGGGTTTATTTATTTAACAAAGGTTAATTAATTATTAGTTCCAAGCAAGCAGGAGAAGCTTGCTTGTTCTAAATGTCAAGAACAACATCCAGTATTTATGTAGCCTTGCCGTTTGCAGCACGCTTGACTGTATTGCCTCATCTGAGCCTCACCAAGCCTCCGTCAGGTAGTGCCGCTTTGCAGATGAGGAAACTGAAGCTCGCAGTAGTTAAATATTTTGTTCGAGTTTGCTCAGCTGGTAGAGCTGATGTTCACACTGACTTTCCACTGCACGCCACTAGATGTCTGATTAGGGAGCAGGCCTTCTGGGTCTGCCCCTGCCTCCTTCTCGTTCGTCCTGGGGAAGGAGAGTGCTGTGCGGTCCCACCGGGTCTGGCTGTGGGAACTCTGCTGTGGATGGTCACCGTTTTGCTGTGCAGCCTTTCATGGGATGTATGATATCAGACTGGTGGTTTTGACTGGGCAGGAAAATGGTTATGGTTCTGCCCTCAAAGACAAAGGCTCATGTGTGCTTCTATCACCAGGGATAATCCTCTGGAAAGATGCAGGAGGGCTGCACTTGGAGCCATTGGTGACTGATTTAGGTTGGGTTCCCTAGAAGCAGAGCCTGAGACAAGGATTCAGGTGCACATGATGTAGCAGAAGAGAGCATTAGGGAATGCTTGTAAGGGAGAGGGAAGCAGGGTCAGGAAGGAGGAGCTGAGCAAAGATGTGTCAAGGCAGGTCTCTCCTTGGCTGGGTGCCCAGCAGGAAAAAGGGTCTGAGTGGGGCATGGGTCACATTCACTACCCTGCCATGAGCATCACTGCTGTGAAGACAGCCAAATGTAGTTTTCACCTAACCTGGCAGTAATTTTCATTGCATTTTAAGAGTATAGGCATTAAAATAGAAATCAATGGTGTCAAAGTCTGTCTTCACTGAAATAACTATGTGCTTTTCAAAAGTATAATTTTATTCTTAATAGGTAATACGGTTCCATGGCCCTACATGCAAAAGTACCAAAAAGTGTACTGTGAAAAATCTCCTTCCCACCTCTGTCCGCAAGCAGTCCAGCTCCTCCCCTGGTGACAACCAATATTACCCAGATTTGGGGTTACTTGCCGATGATAGTCTACACATATTGACAATGGTGTGGTTTAGATTTCAAAGTTTTGGTGAGTCTGATTGCAGTACAGTAAGACACCACCTACTTCGTCCTCAAGAATCAATCAGTAAGACTGAGTCTTTTCCAGAACAGGTTGAGCTGAAACGTACCTTTTATTTGGAGAGAGAGCAGTTCACCAAGTCAGCTCTCAGTGGAATGTTCAAAAGGCATAAAACCTTTATAAACGTTTCCAAACTCCTTAGAGTGACTATATAAACGATTGATATAAGAATTGCAAATTATTATTATTTCCTCATTAAAGCAAATCACCTATAAAAGAGCTTGAGATGCTGTGCTACAGTCCTTGAAATTTCCAAATATTTTAAATAATTTAAAATTTCACGAAATTCACTGATTCAAACCATTGCCGTCTCACTGCATTTATCATCTGATGTCATTTGCGTATCGTTTGATAGCTCACTGAAAGGTGTATTGTTTCCAAAGTGTGTTTAGATCCACTGCAGTGTCAGCACCTTGTGAATTCTCACTGTGGTTTCCTTTTATGAAATGGCTTCACTGTGTAATTTGGAGATGCTTTCTCAACATAGGAGCTGGTCAGCGATGGCGTGGGCTCCGTTGCTGGTGAGCTCCCTGTCCTGGGAGGTGTGGAAAGAGCAGTCTGTCGGCAAAGTTACCAAGGAAGTCTACTCTACGCGACGGGCAGGTTTAGGAGACTTTTAAGTTGCTGTCGTAGCTGCGTCTGGTTTATGCTTCGTTATCATTATTACCTTTATAGGCCATTTACCTCGCTTGACATGCAGCCTGTCGGGCTCACACTGCACACTTATCTTCCGAATTTTGGTTCCGCAGGTTTTGCCTAATGCCTATAAATGTCCAAGTAGAACTTATTTTGTCATCTCACAGGCCTGGCGTGTATGTTTTCCTCTTTTCCGCTCTCCATTGTGTTTACATTCTCTCTCGGGTCGCAAGAAAACCCTCTAACTTGTGCGTGACCTGTTCAAGCCCCAAGACGGATCTTGGTGTCACACCCACGAGGCAATAAAAAAAAACCTCATTTCCGTCCAAGAAATAGAATCATTATCTTGATTGAAATAATATCTTTCCTCAACCTGCAGCCAGATAAAGGATCAAATTGGTGGAGTTTCCTTATCACAGCACAGAGTTTGCAGGGCCCCGAATAATGGCCTGTGAGCTGCTGCTGGGGGTGAGTTCTATAAGGCAGAGCCCGCATCTCCTGGGCTGATTTGTCTTATATGATGTCTGGCGCAATGTAAAATAATTCCATTGATGACACATATTATTATATTAAACGGAGAAGGTAGTGTAGAGCCTAGAACAGTGAGAGCGGTGTATGCAACTACTGGTATGATTATGGTGGTAGTTTTTCATTAGGCAACATCTGACATGTGTGGGCAATTACAGGAGTGACTGAAAGCTGTAGATGTTTTAGGATGTAGACTTTTAGGATGTGACTGTTCTAGCAGCCTATGTTCACTAGGCCTTAGCTTCCCAGGACTGCAGTCAGAGTAAGGGGATGACTGGGTCCTAGTTTGGGGGTGAACAGCCAGAGGCCAGAAAAGCAACATCTTTGGGAAGGAAAATGAAAGAGCTGTGGGCAAGGAGGCAGGGGTTCTGGGCTCCAGCCCAGATCCACCACTGTCACCACGCAGATGGGGCTTTGGGGCTCCAGCCTGCCTACTGTTCAGAGAGGGTTACACGGGGGTGTCAGGAGAAGGAGGTGAGGCGATGTTTGTGCAAAGTCCAGGATACTAGCTGCAGTCTCAGTCTTCCCTGTTCCCTGTCCGCTGAGAGGGGAGGCTCTGCGATATCCCAGACGTTTCTGAGTGCTTACTCTGAGACAGGCATATTATAACGATGCTACGTGTGTGAACTCAACCCTCACAACAATCCTATGCATGAGAAACTTGGATTATCTGCCTTTTACAGGTGAGAAGGAGCAAAGAGTTTCAGTAACTTGCCCAGGGTCACACAGCCAGCCAGTGGTGGAGCTGGGATTTAAAGCCCAGCAGTCTGGTTGGAGGTCTTGAAAATTTAAAATAGACTACATCAGGACTAAATAATACGGTTCAAACATCTGGGGCTTTCTACCAAGCCTTAAGCTATAATCCTGTGATAGGGAGAAATAATCATAATAATAGTGATGATGACGGTATCTTTGCAATGTTCCAGGAGACCTAAAGGTGGTTCCTGTGGCAGAGGTGGGACATTGAATGAAATTCTAGCCAAGGTTCCTGATCCTGGGCACCTGGTAGCTCAGATCCTTTCCTGGCTTGGGATCCTGCAAAGCTGTCCCCAGCCGCACACACACTGTAGAGCACCAAGGGATGCAGGACTTGCCCCCAGGGACTTGGCCTCTGTCTGGTCCATTCCCCCATCTTCCTGGAGAGCCCTCCCAGGCCCTGGGGGCCATGCTGTCTTCCAAGACTTCTGCAGAGAAGGAAACCATCCCCCTACACCCTGCCCCACTGCTGCTTCACTCCCTCTCTCCCCAAGCACATCGTAAGTGAAATGAAAGCCTGTATCTCCAGAATCTTGTTTTCAGAGGAGTGCTGGCCTGCCGATGGGCGTTCCTGATTACCATGGTAATCACCAGCAGAATGGAGTGATTTTATAATACATTTCCATCAGAAATATGAACAGGTGTGCAGGGGAAATCAACATTTATCAACAAGATAGGTCTTGGGAGATTAATAGTGAATTTTGGATTGCTCAAGGAAACAAAAGGAAGAAAGAAAGAATTCATACTTTTGCTTGCAGACAAGGTCCTTCCAGCCTTACCTCTGACCATTTCCCACCCCATCTCACTCCCACCCCCACCTCTGAGCTTTTCACTCACAGTTCTCCTTGCCCTTTCCTTTCCTCTCTCCTTTCCACTGCTTAACCATCTGTCAAAGCCCAGCTCCTCCAGGAAGCCCTCCTTGGTTCACTGAGTGTACAGGAATCTCTGCCTTCTCTGACACTTTGCAGCCCCTGCACTGGGCCTGTGCAGTCTCCCTCACTCCCAGCCAGCTAGGAGAACGCCTGAGGGACCTGTATTCATCTACTTTGCAACCCAGGCCACCAGGCACAGACCCTGCTTAGCCAACTCTTATCAGCTGGGGGCTCTGGTCCCACCCACAGTCCTCAAGGATGATGAGCCTCCACTGAGCTAAGAACCTCACTGTATTCCTCCGGGCCTGATTATAAACACCACCGTGTTACCTCTCAGTGACTCTAGAGCTCAGAGTGCCGAAATCCAGATTTGTTTGTTCCTGGAAGATTAAATGAATTCCTTTGCATTGTGGTGCTCCTTCCAGAGATGAAGGCTGCAGTGGGGAATCCAAGGAAACATGCAAAGCAGTTCGAATGCTAAGCCTCAGGGCCCCAGAGTCATCACTCCCCTCACCTCCTTCAAAATCAGTTCTGGCCCTGGATATGGGAAACCACACTCTTGGGACCAGGAGGGGCCTTTCTGCTCTGCTCGAGGCCACCCTGGGCTCCAAGGGGATGGGGGGCTCTAGTGCTGGGTAGGGCCGAGGAAGGGGCAGCCTTGCGCACCCAGCCCTGGGCCTTTGTCCTGGGCCCGCAAGTGTCTCCAACACAGCACATCAGGGTTTGTCACGGTGTGAGCAGGAGACCAGAGGGACTTGACAGAGGCCTCGGCATGAAAGGCCTTCTTCACACTCAGGCAGGACAATGCATCAGAGGAGTCGCCCGCTCTGACGGCGCAAGAGGCATTAGCTAATATTTGGATTTTAAGAGAATGAATGATAAAGAGCCTGCGTGTCTCTCGGAACTAATTTTGAAGAACGGCTTCTGCCGCACGTTCCTGTAGTTGAATCCGGCTCCTAAAGTATTAATAACAAAAGGTTTAACCAAACAGACAAACAAAAAAGGCATTCCTCCACCAACTTTTCTCTCTTTTAATTCCCTTCTTATACTGCTTCTCAGTTAGCAGTAACTTATGAAAAAATGAAATAGAGTTGGAACGGGAAGCCGTGCGCCTCAGAAGAAGGCTGAAGTGGCAGCCCTTGCTTTTGTTCTGCAACGTGAATGGCTTCGTGGTGGGTCCCCTCACTGAGCGTGGTAATGGGGCCTCTAGGGCAGACACACACCTGACATGTCTATGGGGGAGGGCCTGACCTCCCTCCACAGGTGTCTGCACGAGGCAGGGACTGGCGGGAAGCAGGTGGCAGACTCAAAGTGAGCAATTTGAAGAGAGTTGAGACCAAAGGACAGCACAGGACGTAGAGAACCCACATGACACGGGGGAGTGCAGCGGTTACACCTCTGGGGCTGAAGGGGCAAGGGGAGGGAGGCAGCTGAAAGCAGAGGGAGCGAGGGTGCTGTGCTGGGGACCACCTTGCCTGGGCTGTGACCTGAGGTGCGCCGGAAGACAGACAAGGCATTAACACCCAACCTCCCTCTCTCCCTCCCTGCAGGCTCCTCCGGGGCCTCCATTGGCCGAGCCAACAGGACGGAGGGCAGAGGGCAAGGGGCCATTGCTCTGGTCTGTGTGGTCAGCCTCCGGGGACAGAGACAAGTGAGAGGTGCAGAGTGAGCCTGGAGGGGCAACTGGGGACAGCAGCACAGCGCCTCTGCCCACGTGGCAGGCCGGGGGCAAAGGAGGAGGCCCAGCATCCTTGTCAGGGCAGACCTGGTCTTAGGGCCCATTTCAGGGCCTCCAGGAAAGTCCTCAGCCTATTCTCCAGGGACCACCATTCTTTTCACCAGAACTATACTGTCACAGCGGGTTCCTCTGGGAGAGGAAATCTGGGGCCATGCTGAATGCACACTGAAATGCCATCTGATCCCTCACCAGAAGGGGCTCCAGCAAGGTGCCAAGAGAGCCACCAGGAGTGGGCCCCAGAGGAGATGCCAGCCGAAGAAAAGTGGGGGTCAGGGTCGGAGCAAGAATACAGAGGCTCAGTCCGCCAGAGGCTAGCCCGGGACAGTGCCTGTCCAGCGTCACAGCCCTGCGGGAGGGCACTATGGCTCTCAGAGCTGCAGGCAGCTCTCAGCTCTGCTCCTGGCAGAGCTCACGGTGATCCTGCCTTACAAAGAAGACCCTTACATTTTTATATTCTAGAATCATCTATTGTTAAAATTTTACCCCATTTCCTTTATCATCTGTGCCGTCTCTTTCTACCTATCATTCTCTCTCTCTCTCTCTCTCTCTCTCTCTCTCTCTCATACACACACACACACACACACACACACACACACACACACACACACAAACACACATTTTGTCTGAACCACTTGAGGGTGTTACCCCTAAATACTTCAGTATGTGTTTCCTAAGAATAGGCATATTCCCCAGCATAACCAGAGTATTAGTTGATCAATGCATGTAGCGTTAATGCATACTTTTATCTAATTACCACTCTACGTGGTGTGTTCCAATTTCGTCAGTTAACCTTTGGATGTTCTTTATGGCATATCCGTCTCCACCGAGGATCCCGTCTAGGGCCGGGTGTTGAATTTAGTTGTTATGTCTCTTTGGCCTTCTTTAATCTGAGACATTTTCACAGCCTTTCTTTGTCTTTTAGGACTTTGAGATTTGTAAAGAATACAAATGCCCCCTTATTTTTCATTAAATGTTCCTCATTGGGGGTTTGTCTGATGTTTCCTTGTCATTAGATTCAGGTTATACATTCTTGGCAGAATCCTGCCTGGACAACCTTGGGTTCTTCTCAGGCAGTCACATCAGGAGGCACTCGCTGGTCCTCACTGGTGATCTAATCTTGATCTCCCAGTCAAGGTATTGCCAATTTCTCCACTATGTGAGGATTGTGTTTTTTCTCCCTTATAACTAGCGTGCAGCCTATGGGGAGACACTTTTAAGTACACTGCTCTTCATTGATTTCCCCCGAGGTGTAGTACCCATCGATGACTCTTGCCTGATCCAATTGTTAACACGATGGTTGCTGCAAATCGATGCTTTTCCAGCTCCAGCATTACCTCCCTGTTTACCAATTGGCCCTTGGCATTCTACTGTAGCAGCAGAATTTATCTGTATTGTAAGCAGTATACATTTACTATTGTAAGCAATAAAATGTATTTATTTGTCCATCTCATGAATTTCTGTTTTTCCAAGAGTTTATTATTTCTCACTGTACTCAATTATTTTGGCGATTAAATTGCCCCCGAGTTGACCCATAGCAGCCCCTCTAAGCTAACTCCCGTGATATTTTGATACGCCACCATCCCTGTTATGGAGCACTTTCTTACTTCCTGGCATAACAAGAGGTTCCAGGCTCGTCTTGTACTTGCCTGGTGCTAGGCTGGAAATCAGCCATTTCTCTGAGAAACCCCGCTTCCTTTTAGTGGGGAATGGTATTAGAGCCCAACATCTGGGCTCTGGGTATGCTCAGTGCTGCTGAGTGTCTTTGCTTCTTGGCCCCTTCAAGGGCCAGAACTAGGAACTACATGTATGTATAAACACATATACATAATTTTCATAATACATATATATGTATACACACGTGCACATAAACATGCATATACGTTTACATATTCATATGTGAGAGATTATGAGTCCACACCGGTACTTCCAAATCCAATCCACCTCCACAGGGTTGCTTCTTGTCCTCCCCCATACCATATTTATGCCTTTCTTTCACAGTGAAAACCCAAGTTCCCCAAACCAACGCATTCACTCATTTGCTTAATCCTATATTACATCTAAAATAGTGTCGGAATTGCTTCACCCACACCGCTACAATCAGCAAACCTTCTTCCCTCACTCTAACCCGCCTTTGCTGTGTTCATAAGTAACTTGGATTAGTCCTTCTTTCCTTTTTTCTTTTCCTGCTCTTCAATGTGGTTATAATATTTATTTGAAATACAGTTAGGTTCATTTTTTTTTTCAGTTTTCTTTCAATTTTAGGGATTTTTCCTTCCCATTCTTATTGATTTAATTTTATTTTTTAATGGGTTGAGGTTTTTTTTTTTCTTTCTTTTGAGGCTGTGCTGTGCAGCATGCAGGATCTTCACTCCCTGATCAGGGATTGAACCTGTGCGCCCAGCAGTGGAAGCATGGAGTCCTAACCACTGGACCACCAGGGAATTCCCTAGGTTGAATATTAACATACTTTCAAAAGTCAGAACTATACAAAAAGGTATACTAAGAGAACACTCTCTCCTGTGTTCCTTCTATCCCGTCCCCCTCTTGTAGGTAACCAACTTAATCGTTTGATGCTTACACTTTTATTGCTTTTTGTAAAAACTAGTACATTTTTATATATGTTTTAAATTTTTCCCCTCTTTTTTTACATAAAATATAGCATATTATATATGCTTTTTAAATACTTTGCTTTATGCATTCAGTCTCCTGGAAAACACTCCGTACCATTCATAGAGGTCTTCCTCATTGTTTTTTATAGCTGCATAGTACTCTGTGTATGCATACCATCGTTTATCCAACCACTCTCCTATGCATGACCATAAAATGATTATAAATAATGCTGCAAAGCTTATGCATGTGCTTTATATGCGTGGAAGTGTATCTTCAGGGTAAATTTCTAGGAATGGGATTACTGGATTAAAGAGCAAATGTGCATGGAGTTTTGTAAGATATTTCCAGATACCCCTCCATGGCATTGTACCAGTTTGCATTCCTGCCTGTTTCTTCATAACCTTGCCAAAGAAGGTATTGTCAAGTTTTGAAACTTTTGCCAATCTCATGAGTATGAAATGGTATCTCAGTGTAGTTTTAATTTGCATTTATCTTATTGTGGTGAGGTTGAATATTTTTTCACATATTTAAGGCTAATTTTTATATTCCTTTTGAAGTAATCCATCCTTTTGCCCATTTTTCTATTGCCCACTTCTCTATTGGGGTTTTGGTTATTTGTCCCTCAATTCTTAACAGTTTTTTAAATATACTAGTGATATTAAACCTTTATCTATGCTATATATGGCAAATATTTTCTCCTAGTTTATCATGTAACTTTGATTTTACATATGGTGTTTGCCATATAATTTAAAATTTTTTATATAGTAAAATTCATCTATCTCTTATAGCCTCTGGACTTTCAGTCATAGCTGGAAAGTCTTTCCCTACACCCATGTGGAAACGTCGTTTTTGATGGCTATGTAATATTTCACGGCAAAGATAAACCATCCTTTTTATATAGATTATAAGATGAATTGGAGTCCCTAGGCAGATGGGGCAGAGGGCAGAATAGTGCAGACGGGGAGCAGCTTGAAGGGTGGAGGTGTGAAAGCCTTGCACCCTGTTGGTTTCGGGATGGGGACAGAGGAAAAGTGGTCCCTGTCCTGCAGCGATGGGCACTCATGCAAGGAATCAAATCTCGCCCTCATGGCACAATTCAGTGTCAGGACCCACAAGGGAGTGCTGTGGGAGCATCAGAGGACTGGCAGGTCCTTTGGGCTGGGCTCAGGGACATCGGGGCAGGGCTGGGACCAGGGTGGGGCAAGTGAGGCACACTGGGCAAATTTAAGGAGGCCTCACTCTCAGGGTGGTGCAAGTGCAGGACTGGCACCTGGGAGAGAGGGCCTCCTTAAATTCTGTTCCCTGGGCACCCCACTTGCCTCCCCTGGTCCTTGCCCTTCTTTGGGGGAGAAGCAGGACCTGATCTGGGCCTGAGGAAAAGTGGAAGTAAATGAATGGGGCTGGGGAAGTACTGTCGGCCGTGGCTGAGCCAGTAGGAGTAGCATGTTCTGCCCATCAGAGGACTGGCTACATCGGAAGGTGGCATGAGCTGGAAAGGTGGGATGGGAGGAGTCTGGATTTCATCGAAGGTCTGGGTAGCCACTGCAGGACTTTAAGAAATTTAAGAAATTCTGCCAAATTGGGGGAAACAGGGCTGATAATAGTCTCTTCCGAGAGCTGATGTGAAAATTATATAAGACAGTCAACACAGGGCCTGGTGTGGAGCAGAAGCTCAATAAGCACGAGTTTCCTGTGCTTCGAGGGCATCTACTGACTTTCTTAATCAAGTTTCTAGTCTAATGCCCTTGACACACTGGGACTGTTCAAATCACAATGTAGGAGTAGAAAATTATAATAAACAAATCTTGAAGAACACTAACTGTTCATACACCTTGGGAAGAGGAAGATGGCATCGTTCAAGGGCTGCCATGGAGGCAGCTTCAAGGCATCCATTTTACAGAAATGGAAACTAAGTTCCAGCAAGGGTCTCACAGTGTGTTAATGGCTCACGGTGGGTTAACGTTTGTGATCCCAGAAGTCGCCTCGAGAGAGACACGGACACTCACTCCCACCCTGCCCCCTGCCCACCCTCCCCCAGCCCTAGAAGGCACTTCCCAACAGCTTTGCCAAGTGTTTCCTCCCTGAACCGTGCTGACCCTGAAGGGAGAAAAAGCAAAAGGCTAGAAGGAGGCAAGACACAGGGCTGGGAGAGAGCAGCCTCCCCCACTGCCCTCTCCACCCCCAGGCCACAGCCCTGGGGGAGGGGCTGTCAAAGGACCCCAGGTCTGTCATTTCCCTCCTCTTCCCGGAATCAGAAGAGGCCCAGTGAAGCCCATTCCCCGCGGCCCCATGTGTCCTGTCAATCAAGTGTGTGGGAAAAATAATAAGTCTGCAGCCCCGTGGCCGGAGTTCAGCCTTCAGACCTCGCTTATCTGCTCTCCCCCGGGCTCCTGCTGATTGAGGCCAGGAGGTTGGCTGAATCTCCCAGACCACATTTGAGGAGGGAGGGCATGCAGATGCTGGTCCCCACTCCCACCGCTCACACCAGCAGGGCCTTCCCCTCCCACGCCTGTCAGTGCTAAAGCTCTCCCTGAGAGATCTAAACCATCCTGCAGTGGAGGCCCACCAGCCCTTCTTCCTGCTCTGCCAGGCTCGTGGAAGTGGCCACCCAATGACCTGCATCGTGGTACTTAAGGAAAGCCCCCACTTCAGCCCATCTTCCCACCAGGGGGCTGCTTCAAGTCCATCCCGAAAGCTTCTTCAGCCTCTGTCCCTGGCCCGAAGCCTGTCTGTCCTTAGTGGCCCAACCCAGCACCACATCTTCCCAGATGCCTTTCTCTGCTCCAGTCAGAATGCGCTTCCCCCTCTGCCTGCAGCCTGCACACGTAGCTTTAGCGTCTTGGGCAGGCCTTGCCATGTCTGTCTTTCATCACAGGTGGTTGTGAAGGGACTGCCTGCCCCTTTCAGTACGAACTGCCTGAGAGTCAGGGATGTTTCTCAATCAGCTTTGAATCCGCCCCCTGCCAAATGCTGAACACAGAGCATCAGTGTTGACTGAGCCGCTGAAATGCGAGTGGAAAGACCACAGTCTTTGAAGACAGGAAGGATTAAGGCTGAACTCTGGCCAGACATCTGTTGAGTGGCCTTGGAGAAGCCACTTGCCCTGTCTGAGCCTCTGCTTGCTCATCCATTCAATGGGACGATCACATGTGCCTCGCAGGGCCCTCGCACCGACAGAGTGAGCAGTGTGCCCAGCACAGAACCTGCCCCCAGCAGGCACGTGTCCCTTCACTCACAGGCATTTACCACGTGCCTTCTGTGTGCCAGGCTGCAGGGCAGCCAGAGGGCGACAGTGAAGACGTGAGTGCACGTCCGCAAAGTGATGTTGAGAGCCCACTCTGTCCAGGTTGTGCTGGCGCTGGCATACCAGCAGGCACCCCCATTGTGGGGACAGTGGGTTTCCTAGGCCTTTCCAACCGAACAGTTGCTGAGACCAGCTCCCAGAAGGATGATTTCTGGGGTATTCCTGACAGAGTAGAGCGCCTGGCCTAGGTGAGGAAGTGAGGGCTGAGAGGGAGAGGGGAATTCAGAAGAAGCAGAGGGTCAGGCTCCTGATCTCAAAGAGCTCGTGGCGTGTCACACCCAGGCTCTCCAGGAGGGAGTGAGATGGCCAAAGCAGCCCTGGGTTCCTCCTTTGGGGAAACCAGGTGTCGGCCAGCCCGGGGTAGAAGCCAGGAGACCGGCTTTGTCCTGCTCTAAGAGCCAGGCCTGGGAGCTCTGCAGGCCGGGGGTCCACAGGCGCAGGCAGGGCTGGGGGAGAGCAAGCGAGAGCCCAGGCCGTCTTCATCTGCGGCCGAGGGAGCCTCAGGGCCCAGGCCCAGCAGGGTCGGACCTGCTAACCCTGGGTTCTAAGATCCCACTCCCAGCTGTGTGGTTGGCAAGTACCAGTTGAGTATGGGCTGTGTGCAGAGCCCAGGGCCCACTCCCCGTGGGACCAGGAAGCGAAGCATTCCTGCCCTGATGGAAGGTGGGGGATCTTCCAGTGGGAAAGCACCACACCCCCTGTGATGCTTTGGGAGCAACCACAGCAGGCCTCAGGAGCTGCACACAAGCGAGTCTCCCGTCATCTGCCTGTGCAGAGAGGATGGGCACAGAGGGTTCGGGTGAGCCCAGGAAAGGCTGTGGGAGAGGCACCTGTGGAGCCAGGCCTTGAAGGATCCCATAGATGTGTGTACCTGCTTACTTTGCTGAGGTGTTAATGGTCTTTTTCTCCTCCTGGCCGTCTGTGAACATCTGAGGACCAGCGGGAGGACCAAGCCTATCCCTCAACCCAACAGTCAAACCACATGAACCTGAACACATCTGAAAATGCTCATCTCTGAGGCTGCCCGCTGGTCTGGTGTGCTTGCCTGCAGGGAGAATGTTTCTCTTTTTTCCTGAGCCTCTCTGCCTCAGTCCAACATTTCTCTAGGTGGATGGACTGCAGAACCCCGGCTCTCATCTCGCCTGCCTGTCCTTCTCTGGAGAGGCTGCCGGGCCCACCAGGAACTGTGGTGAATGTGTCCCTCTCCCTCCATTGACGGGCCTAGGTGCCCCTGCGGCACAGGAAGGCTAGATGCTAGTCAGCCGGGATGGAGGGCAGCTGCTCCGGCCCAGAGCTGGCAAAGGCAGTGCCCTCGGCCCCTCCTCGCTGGTGATAACAGTGGAGGCAGGTAGGCAGCGGGGAACCACATCATTCCTTATGCAGGCGGCGAGAGCACCAGTGATGGCTGACCTCAGCTTTCATGGGTTTTGCTGGGGGAAGGTTGCCTTTGGGATGAGCAGAGTTTAAGTGAGGCTTTCAATGGATAGAGAATGGAATGACATTTTAATTGCCTATCTGACAAGTTAAGAGAAATGAGGGGTGGGGAAGTAGACGGAGTCAGGGAAACACAGAGCCCTTCCCTCCACTGTCCCTCATAACAGGGAGAATAGACAGTCTGAAAGTGAAAGTGGGCATTATTATAATTATAAGGGGAAACAGATATAAGATGGGACTTTCCTAGCGAATATGAGACTTCAGGGGCCTGTATAATTGGCTGTATGTTCTCCCCTCCATGTTCCCCATGATAGAAAAGAAAGAAGGCTTCATGACCCTCTCCGGGTAATTAATGAGTTGTATAGCCCTGAGGATATCGCTTCACCTTTTTGCCCCTTGGCTTCCTCGTCCATACATTTTCTGCATTCATTCCGCAGATGTTATCTTGTGCCTTCCACATGCAAGGCAAAATGCCGGGCGCTGGAAGTTCAAAAGTGACCAGGACAGGGCCCTGGCATGAGTCCAGCACTCTCAGATCTCTGGGCTTCCTGCCCCCTCCAGAGACACCACTCCAGCCCGTGGTGTTATACAGTCTGGTTTAGGGAGCTGAAGGAGTTAAGTAACGGCAGACTAAGGCTGTCTCTGAAATACGCCCAGTTGAGTGGTCCAGATAATGGCAAGGAAAGGAGCCTGGGAGGTGAGAGCATTGTGCCCATTTTGTGAAAGAGGAACCTGAGACGCCCAGAGATGGAATCGTGCTCAGCAGCATACGGCCAGGAGGTTGTAGAGTTGAGATTTGAACCCAAAGCTGCCTGACCATTAAGTCCGTCCTCTTTCTTTACACTTGCCGTTTCTATTGTCTAACCCTTGCTTGTCTCCCTGTCCCATCCCCCATGCAGCCATTTGGCCAGCAGGTCCTGTGGCATAGACAGGCCCCCACGGAGACAGGGCAAGAGCCCTGGACCAGTTGTAACACACACCAAGGGCTGCTGAGGGGCCTTAGCTCAGCCACTTCCTTTCCATCCTCTCAAATTCCACAGCTGGGAAGGGGACCCAGAAAAACTTCTGTTTCTAATCTTCTAGAGTGGAGAGGGTGGTGAAGAAGGGTGCGATAAGTATTCTGGAGCTGCTCAGAGAAGGAGGAAGGTATAAGAAGCTGTTTTTATGCCTGATGTAAAAGACGCAAGACCAATAAATACAATTCCTTATGCAACTTCCACTAAAATATTAACTAGAAAACTGTCCCAGATGGAGAAATGATTTGCCTGAGGTCTCATAGGACAGATGACTGGACCTCAGGTCTTCTCTCTCATTAATCTAGTTGCCTTCCTCTAAAATATCTGCCCCTCATTTCTTCATAAGCACCCAACAGCTGGTTTTTATATTTAAAAAATCATTAGTGAGATTGGACAGTTTAAATAATTTAGTGGACATTTATGCTTCATGGTTTTCCTTATTGATTCATAGGAACTCTTTGTATGTTATAGGTCCATATACTTTTAACTTGGATTGTTGACTTTTAACTTGGATTGTGGTATCTTTATCATATAAAAGTTCAAACTTTTATTTAATCAGATCTATCCATTTTTCCCCATTATGGTTTGTGGGGTTTGTGTCATGCTTAGGAAAATCTGTACATTGACCATGTATTTGTCAAAAACAAATTTGCCAGAACTTCTGGATCAGAAACCTTTGGTGCAGAAATCCAGGAAGGTTGTCTTGCAGCATGCAAACATTTTCTGAGGGCCTCTTTGTAGGAAGCCTTTGACCAGGAGACCCCAGACTAGCGCAGCCCTCATCCTGGATACCTCACCCAGCACCCAGGTTCTGTGCAAGGCTCTGTGCTATTCCCCACAGGTTGAGGTCTGGCCAACAAGCTCAGTGAATCAAATATTGACTGAGGCAACCCTGAGAGTGTGTTTTCCTGGTCACCAAGGCCAAAGCAAGACATGGGGACTTGTTTTTCCTTTTGGTAGCCCTGTCCTCCTTCCCTCTCTCTTCCCCACACTCTGAAGGGGATCTGAAGATCTACAAAAACTGTTTTATGTGGGTGGGCACCTTTATCTGACTGTTGCTGCTTTTGTGGGAAACTTTTCACAGAGCCGAATACAGAAAATTATCTTTTCAAACATACTATTCAGTGTAATTTTATAAGATCTGCAGTAATTGCTGTAGCATCTCCTCAAAGAAACCTTGAGATCCAGCGGTTGCTGTGTCATAAAAGAAGCAAGAAGCTTGGGTAACTAGAAAAGGACTATTAATTCTGTTGGGGCTCATCCTTACTAATTCACTGTTTCTGGCAAAGGGGGAGAAAGATTGCTTTGAAAAGCATCTTGGAAGGACCCAGAGTCTATTGGTACATGTACACACACACACACACACACATGCACGCATGCACACACACACACAGCGATGCAGTGGCCTGTATTTAACATTTCCAAACAGGTAACTCAAGCATTTAGGTCTGCACTGAGTCTTGCTGCCTTTGGTGTTACTGTATCGTAGTACCACATGCTCTTGGGTGCATTTTGTTAGCAGGGCTGGGTAACGGTCCACTCCAAAAAGAAGAGGCAAGAGGAGGCCCCGGTAAGGGAGCAGCTGGCAGGGGCAAGGAGCCAGCCAAACGCTCAGAATAGCTGGTCCTGGCGCCAAAGGTTGAAAAGGGCAGAGGAAATGGGTAGGCTGGGGCCCGTGGGAGGGGCGGCCTGGGCTGGGAGGGGAAGCGAGGGTGGTCTGCCGCTGTGGCCTGCAGGTCACTCGTCCATGGGAAGTTTTCAAAGGAGAGATTCAGGCGTGGGCAGGAGGGCTGGAAGGGTGGAGGAGGATCTGGATTTTGCCTCCGGCCAAGGAGGGACCGGACACGGGGCTACCTCCAGTTGGTCACTGTGCAGGGAGCCGGCACAGACAGCTCTGGTGGAAAGGTGGAATGGGGCTCAGCAGGGCCAGAAGGGCAGAGCTGAGCCAGGATTGGGATTCTCCTGCAAGGGGCGGGGCTGTCTGGGGTCGGGGGCTGGGCGGTGGGGACACAGCATCGAGAGCTTCTTCCCATTCAGTGAGGACAGCACTGCTGAGCCCCCTCCCTGCTTGGTACACAGAGGGTGCCCAGTAAGTGTCAGTGACCTCACTGCCTGAGCCCCAAGGGTTTGTTCCAGTGTGGACAGTGGATTCCAGGGACACTTCAGCAAAACCATCACCAGGTATTTTTTAAGCACCTGCCGGGCACTGTGTTCTGGACAAGGCTCTTCAGAAAAGAAGCAATAAGTGAAATGCAATAAACAAATGTAGTAAATATAAAACCAGAGCCTTTGCAGCCCCTCCCAACCTGGTAGCCAGTTAGAATCCCAGAATCTCGGGAATGCAAGGAGATTTTTCAACGATCAGGTGATCAGCTCATCGCCAGGCTTGGATTCCGCTCTTCCACCCTTGCCAACCTCTGACTGAATATCGGAGGTGACAGGGAGCTTGTTGCCTACTAAGGCGCCGCCTTTCACCTCTGGCCAGCGCTGAGTATTAGAAGGAGGTTGGGCATCCACTGGGAGTCAGAGATGGGCTCTAGCTCCACTTAGTGCCGCGGGCTCCTTGGTCCTCATCTCCGGATTGGTCAGCACAGCCCCTGCCCTGTCTGCCTTGCAGGGCTGTGATAAGAACACCTCACACTCAGGGCTCTGGGCGCTGCTGGCAAAGTGCTTGACTTGCCCAACTCCCTTCCCGAGTTGCAGCGGGGAGCAGGGAAGGTAAACAAGCATGTGGTTGATTCTTCAGCTTTGGCTCTGTTTCCTCCAGCATGCTCTGACGTCATCAGCACAGAGCCCTGCAAGGAAGCCATTGTTAGGGCATTTGTTTTCTTTCTTGTTTTTAATTTTAATTTTTAAATGAAGTATAATTGACCTACAATATTGTATTAATTTCAGTTGTACAACATAGTGATTCAATATTTTTATACACTATGAAATAATCACAAGTCTTACCATCTGTCACCGTACAAAGTTATTACAGCATTATTGACTATAGTCCCCGTGCTGTACATTACATCCCCATGCCTTACGTATCTTATAACTGGAGGTTTATGCCTCTAAATTTCCCTCACCTATTTCACTCATCCCCCCACCCCGCTCCCCTCTGGAAACCACCTGTCTTCTCTCTGTATCTATAAGTCTGTTTCTGTTTGTTTGTTTTTAGATTCCACATATAAGTGAAATCATATGGTATTTGTCTTTTTCTGTCCCTTAGCATAATACCCTCTAGGTCCATCGATGTTGCCGCAAATGGCAAGATTTTTTTGCTTTTATGGTTGAGTAACATTCCATTGTATACATATACCACATCTTTATCCATTCATCTACCGATGGACTCTTAGTTTGCTTCCATATCTTGGCTTTTGTAAATAATGCTGCAGTGAACATTAGGGTGCATATATCTTTTTGAATTAGTGTTTTCGTTTTCTTCAGATAAATACCCAGAAGTGGAATTGCTGGATCATACAGTAGTTCCTTTTTAAATTTTTTAAAAAATTTATTGATTTATTTATTTTTAAATTTTTGTCTGCGTTGGGTCTTCGTTGCTGTGCGCGGGCTCTCTCTAGTTGCAGTGAGCGGGGGCTACTCTTCTTTGTGGTGCACAGGCTTCTCATTGCAGTGGCTTCTCTTGTTGGGGAGCACAGGCTCTAGGCGTGCAGGCTTCAGTAGTTGTGGCACGTGGGCTCAGTAGTTGTGGCTCATGGGCTCTAGAGCACAGGCTTAGTAGTTGTGGCGCACGGGCTTAGTTGCTCCGGGGCATGTGGGATCTTCCGGGGCCAGGGCTCAAACCTGTGTCCCTTGCATTGGCAGGCAGATTCTTAACCACTGCGCCACCAGGGAAGCCCCCTTTTAAAAAAATTTTGAATGAACCTCCATACTATTTTCCAGAGTGGCTGCACCAATTTACGTTCCCACCAACAGTGCACGAGGGTTCCCTTTCTCCACATTCTCGCCAACATGATGATGTTATTCCTCGTCTTTTTGGTGATAGCCATTCTGACAGGTGTGAGCTGCTATCTCACTGTGGTTTTATTTGCATTTCCCTGATGACTAGGGATGTCGTGCATCTTTTCATGAGCCTGTTGGCCATCTGGATGTCTTCTTTGGAAAACTGTCTCTTCGGGTCTTCTGCTCATTTTTAAATTGGATTGTTTGTCTTTTTGATATTAAGTTGTAATATTTGTTTCACTTTGTGGGGGAGTAAACTCAGGCTCAGAGAGGTTAAGTGATATGTCCAAGGATATACACCCAGCCTGTGATGGTGAAGCAGAGACAAAAAAGTCTCCTGGTACTGCAGCCCCACAAGCTTCCCACCCAACGTTTGCCTCTCCTAAGGGAGATCAAGAGACAATACCAATCAGAGGGTTTGCAATGCCATTTCTTTAAACTCTTCCCCCCATGACAAGTTGGGAAAACACCACAGCTACCCTTTCCTGAGTGCCTGCCACGTGCCAGGCCCTCGACCTACCCATGACTTCACCGGCACATCCCAGAAGCACCTCCAGACAAAGTGGGCAGTGCACACTGTGATTCCCAGAGAATCACTAATGTGGCTCCCAGGAAGCTAGAAACGCCCTGGAAGTTGCCTGTTTTGTCTTTTAAAAGCAATGCAAGTTTCTCATTCTTCTCCATAATCATCTCTCCTTTTTTTTAAAGTGTAAAAGGAATGCACTTTCCCCAAAAGTTGAGCAGAGTTGAGTATCAGGAAGATCTCCCACGTCGTGTGCTTTGTCTTCGCGTAGCTCTGCCACGTGCCCAGGTTACAAGTCACAGACACACACTTCCTCTGGTCCTGAGGACAGCCCCCAGGTAGTGGGCATTTTCATGTCCATTTTACAGATGAAGCACTGAGGCTCAGAGTGGTTGAGCCGCATGTCCTAGATCAGCTAGAAAATGGCAGCACCGGGACTCTCCGTTGTGCGTGCGCCCTGAAAGACAGTGTCCCCCAAGTGTAGTAGATCACGTGATGTAGATTGAAAAGGACCTAGTGGAGCTGGAGAGGAGCCACCACGGGCAGGAAGGCTTTTGGGGGGAGCTGGGGCGCTGGCTGCATGAGTAATGCCTCAGGTAGGAAGGCGATTGCCCAGCTGGTACCACAGGGAGGGGCAGACAGCAGGGAGGAGAGAAGGAGAGGAGATGAAGAGTTTGTGGGCCCAGAATTGGTGGGAGGGGGCTGGTGAGCCCTGGCTGGGCCACCCCTTTTCTCCCCTGGGGTGCAGTACTCCCTATGGTCCATCCAAGGCCCACCCTTTGCCCCCTGTGACAACACAGCACTGTCCAGGCCCTCAGGGGCATTGGGGTCCCCCTCTTGGCACATTTCCCTTCTAGAGACTCCACTTTCTTCCCCCAGCCGAATACATTGTCTCTTTGATCCCCATAGCAACGCTCAGGACCAAACAAGGCCTTTCCTGAACTTCAGTAGCTGGGGATGCTGACCCTCCAAGGACTCCCCGTGTTGACATCCCTGTCCCCGAGCCAGAGTTCAGTTCACACTTAGTTCACACTTCCACAGCATCCCGGTGGAGGAGTCAGGCCAAGGGTCATTGTGTCCTTTGGCAGGTGAGAAACTGAGGGCCTAAAAAGTTGAGGAGTCTGGCTTACCATTTAAGAGAACTGGTTTTGCAGGCAAAGGACAAATGTTGTATGATCCCACTTACATGAAATATCTAGAACAGGCAAATTCATAGAGACAGAAAGTAGACTGGAGGTCAGCAGGGATTAGCGAGGCGGTGGGGGGAGGGTTGGAGGGGGTGGGATTGGGCAGTTATTGCTTAATAGTTACAGGGCTGTTGTTTGGGCTAATGGAAAACTTTTTGAAATAGTGGTGACGGTGGCACAACATATAGATATTTTTACCACAGTTTAAAAAAAGGTATTCTCATAGGAAGAGGCAAATAAAGAGCATTAGTCCACAAATATGGGGAAGATGTGTTTTGCAGGTGTGCCAGTCAGGGATGCCATAGACCTGGCTTTGAATCCAGTCCCCACCTCGTACTAGCTTTGTGTCCTTGGGCAAGCTACTCGCCTCCCTTTACCTAAGTTTCCTCACCTGTAAAATGCGGTTGTTGTGAGGATTAGACGGAACGGTGTATGAGCGCCTGGCACAGACCAATAAAAGAGTAGCTGTCATGAAGCTACTGCCATGAAGAGTAGCTGTCATGGTTATGATGATTGCGTTCATCATTATTATTAAGCAGCTCAGGCTCACAGTCAGGGAGGGGATTTGCGCTGGCCAGCGTCCAGGGCTCTATTTTGAGGGTAATCTTGAGGGTAGTGAGAGGAGTGTGGAAGAGGAGAGAGGGCTGGGGTGAGGGTGAGGGCTTGGAAAGCTTGTTGTGCAACAGGAGTAGGGCAGCAGGCTTTGTCTCCTAAGGTGTCCTGGCAGGTTACAGCAAGGCTAAAGCAGGTCCTGATGAGGTTGCCGTGTAAGGGTTTGATCCCCGAAGAGCCAGTTCCCCACTCTGCCCTGGTTTGCTCCCTGAATATGCACAAGGCCACAGAACATGGGCAGCTCCATCCCTGGACACTCAGCGTCTTCTCTGAAGGACAGCCTAATTTGGCATCTTAGCCCACAGTACGGGAGTAACTGGAGTCATCGGTGACTTTTTGCCCTGGACAGAGCTGTTCAGAGCTGGGAGCCAACCGGATACAGGGTGCTCTGTCCTTTGAATTGCTGTGTGACCTTGCACAAGAACCTTCCCCCTGCAGGTCTGCAAATGTCCTCTGTGAGATGAAGGGTTGGTGAGGAGTGTCCCTTCCGCCGGGGACACCGGGATTTTATGACCTTACTTATTTGTAAGAAAATCTTCAAATAGAAAGGGTGATGCCATCACTTGGTCAGCAACAGGGTTTATGGAATAGTTTTGGTTTAAGATTTACTGGGAAGCAACAGACCTCCGTTCATTTTGCCAGCTGGGTGACCTTGGTGACCAGTTACCTGACTTTCCTGTGCCTCAGTTTCTTTACCTATAAAATAAGGACAGCAATAATCCCAATTCAGAATGGGGGCAGGGGGTCATGGTGAGGGTAAAATGAGTTAAGACTTGTAAAGGTTTTTTTTTTTTTTTTTTTTTTTTTTTTTGCGGTCCGCGGGCCTCTCACTGTTGTGGCCTCCCCTGTTGCGGAGCACAGGCTCCGGACGCGCAGGCTCAGCGGCCATGGCTCACAGGCCCAGCCGCTCCGCGGCACGTGGGATCTTCCCAGACCGGGGCACGAACCCGTGTCCCCTGCATCGGCAGGCGGACTCTCAACCACTGCGCCACCAGGGAAGCCCAAGACTTGTGAAGTTTTTGATTAGTCCCTAGCACATAGCAGGTGCTCAATAACGCTCTGGAGTTCCTTCCCTGTGCAGAGCTTGGCTCAGCTTCCTGAAAGATCCAGAGAGGGCCAAGGCCCGTTCTCTGCATTCAAGGGGGTTATTGTCTTTTGCTTAGTGATACAAGGTGGCCCCTCATGAAAGAACAGGCAACCTGAAAGTGTATCATCCAAGGACATGGGTGTAAGTGCTGGAGGGGTCCTGGGTGGGTCAGGAAAGGGGGGGTGAGGAGGGAGAGGAAGAAGAGGAAGATGGGAAGGAGGGGGAGGGGGAGGAGGGGGAGGAGGACTGGGAGAGCACTTGGCCTGGACCGTAAGTAGGCAGAGAGAATGAGACAGGGCAATTCTACCTGGTGAGCATATGTGTGTGTGCCCGTGTGCATCTGTGTTTGCCTGAAAAGCACAAAGACAGCTCACCACAGAATGGGACGTGTGGGCCTTCGGCTCCCCTAGGCAGCGCCTCAGTTTGCGGTCAGTCGTGTCGCCCGTGGCAGTGAGCAGGTGTGTGCCTGCCTTGAGCATGGGAGCAAGCCCTTGGGCATATCCCGGGGTGTGATTAATTTAATTATTTCAAAAGCCCCTTTGATATTTCAGGAGGGTCATGCTCCTGACTGTGGGCTTGAATACAACTGCAGCAGGTTTCAATAAAATCAATTAATTTAATTTGATTTGGTTTTATGTACTTGGAGCCGGTGCCTCTTGAACTCAGTATGAAAATTATTGCAGAATAAAAATGCATATTAGTACTTCAAGCCCAGTGTCCTTGGACTTTCTTCAGGGAGCCTGCAGTGCTGATCACAAAAGCAAAATCCCCCGCTTGGCAGGAGCCCCGGCCCACTGCCCCACTGGTCTCCCCTCCAGCCTCGGACAGGGTTGACGGGGGCTGTGTGGGCTGTTTATATGACTCGCTCACTTCGGGAAACACTTGCTTACCTGGTAGTGAAGTGAATGCATTCCCGTTTTGCTTTCATGAAAGGAAGTCTGAGAGGTTTTGACTGATCTTGGTCACCAGCTTACTGGGATCTTTTGTTCTTGTTGTTCTTATGAACTAAATTAATTGGAGGCAATATACTGCAGTGGGTTGAACCTCAACTCTGCCTCAAAGAGACATATGAACTTGGACAAGTCCCTGTACTTCTCTGGGCTTTTGTTTCCTGGTCTATAAGAGAGAGTGCTGGATGCCTGCTTGCAAGGCTCCTTCCAGCTCAGAGTCATATTCCACGGACTGTTGATCTTCCTGCCTCAGGGAGCCTGTCCCAGTGTGGAGCCCAGCCTCATTCCTGCTCCACTAAAGAGGGCTCCGAGCCAGCTCACCGAATGGTTGATGGGACTGAGCCCTGCACCTCCAAGGAGGAATGGCTTCTCCCCCACATTCCTACAGGTCAGAGCAAGTACTGCTTTCAAGAAGGTTGCAGGGTTGCAGCAGAGGAGGCCTAGAAAGCATCTGGCCGACCCTGTTATTTTACAGATGAGGGAACGCAGTTCCAGGGTCACGCAGCCATAGCTGCAGGTGGCAACGATGTTCTGCCACATTGACAGTCATTTAAAAGGGTGGAGATAGTGCCCAGGCCTCATCTGCCAACTGTCCTTTTAATTCCTCCTTCTCCTGTCAGGGCCTCCCTAGTAAAGCAGATGCTGTCCCATCATTCTGGAGCAACTGCATCCCTTCTTAAGCCCAGTGGTTTCTCCCTTGATCCAAGTGGGAGAGGGCTGGGGGGCCCTGTTCAGAAGCATCCCCCACCAATGCCTGGGATTCCACCCTTAGCAGTTTATGCGTTCTCACGCTAAGGGCATGTCCCCTCCCACAGCTCTTCCTCCTGACCTTGGATTTGGCACCGAGCTTTGATCCCCTTGAGTTAGTGGTAGTTTTTTTTCCACACAAGTCTTATCTCCCCAGAGCTCCCACGTAACAGAAACTGAGTCTGCCCTTTCCATCCCCATCCTCTTGACTTTCTCCACACCTCTCATTGACTGAGAGGCACCTATTTTGCGCTAAGAACTGCCCTAGACACTCTCCTGACATGACCTCATTTATTTCCTGCACTGACTCTGCAAAGTGGGCATTACTGTCACTGTTTTACTGTTGGGAGACTGTGGTTCAGAAAGGAGAGAGAACTTTCTCAATATCACACAGCTACTAAGTGACAGGGCTGGGATTCAAACCCACAGTTCACTCCCAAGACTCTTGCACTACGCCAAGTGGCCTTCCTTGCCCATAACAGGTGCTTAATAGATCTTTAATGACAGATTCTATTACACTTCATTTTGCTCAACAGCAAATGCCCCCCGGGGACATAATAATAATTTTCAAATTATTACTTTATGTTAATATTGATATTATTATTTAGGAAGGAACTATTATGCCCCAGGCACCAAAAGTCACAACACCCATGAGGTGGGTATTATTATTACTTCCACTTTACAAATGCAACAACTGAGGCATAGAGAGGTGACTTGCCTAAGGTCACCCAGAAAATAAGTGAGCTGGGCTTCAGTCTAACCCTAACTTTGAGGCTCAGCCCCTAGCCTCCCCGTTGTAACAAGATCTCAAAGTGAATTGGGGTCTTACGCCTTTGGCTCTCCCTGGCTCCAGTTTCAGGTAGAAGGTGCTGCTGGAGGGAGGGTAGGGCTAGTGGGGGTGGCAGAGACGCCTGCAGCTGGCACTGCCCTCCACCCAGCTGATAGCTGCAGCCTGGCTGGCTGCCTGCTTGGCCCACGTTGGGCCCTGGCACCAAACCTTGCAAGGGGGTGGGCGGGATGGGGCGACGGGAGCGGGGCTCCGGCTCTGCGTACTACCCTCACGGCCCTCTGGCCCCCTCCCCACCCCGCAGCCCCTCTCTCGGGTCAGTGCAGTTCCCGCCAGGGCGGGCGCCGACCTCTCCAGCGTTAACCGCGGGCAGGAGAGGCGCCGCGGCCTCCAGGGGAGGAGGGCGGGTGCTGAGGTCGGGCTGGGGCAGCGTGAGAATGCGGAGGAGAGGCCGGGAGAAAGAGGCGGGGGCCGAGGAGAGCGGCGCGGGGAAGACAGGGTAGAGGCGGGGAGGGGTTCCGGGGAGGGGAGGGGAGGGGCCGAAGGAGCCAGGATGCCCCAGAGGAGCGCGAGGACTCGGGTGGGGGCGAGCAGAGGGTGCTGGATTGCGGAGGGGAGGCAGGGGGCGGGCGTCGGGGAGGGACGGGGGCGGGGACAAGGCAGGACCTGGGAGGGGGCGCTGGGGGACGCGGAGAGGGGAGCGCTGGCGGCCTGGGTGGAGCTGCTGTGGTTGCATCACGTTCCTGATTGTTATTTCTCAGGGTTCAGACCAGAGGGGCTGACGGGGAGGGAGAGGTGGGCGAACCAGTTTGAACCGGCCGGGTAACTCGAGGGGCGTGGGCCCAGGGAACTGGGGTGCTGCCCAGCACCCTCTACCGTAACCATACCGGGGAATTTTTTTGTGAATCCGCACCCCGCATCCCGGCCCCACCCTCTCGCCTGACTCGCCCTCCCTTCCCTCTGCATTCCGTGTTGGCTCCTCCCAGGAATCGGTAAGCCAAAGGGAGGCACCGAGCTCTTGCCCTCAACTCTCCCACTCCGACCCCTCCTGGAGAATTCAAATCCCGTGCGTGCCTTCTTTGTCTCTTTCCCTGCACCCGCCCCCTACCCCCCAAACCCCCTTAGGATCCCTTCAGGGTCCCCTTTCTTCTCTGACCTCAGGGGCCCACTGCCCACAGGCTGCCAGGCCCCTGCTAGCAGGGAGGGAAGACCCAGGCCACCTTAGCAGGGTAAAAACCTCACCCGTCTCTGGTGTCTGCATTTTGCACAGAGATTCCTGCAATGGAACACCACCCCTCCACCCCCAAATAGTTACTCGCAAATGGAGAAATTACAAAGACAGGACACCAGATTGGGGGGAAGGGGATATTTGGGGCACAGGAAGCGTTTCAGGGATCCCTCAGATCACATCAAGAAGGGCACCACAGTAGTCGCCCTTAGACCCTCCCCTGCCCTGCCCCAGTGTGTCCCTGTGCCCAGTTCTACTTCAAATTCATCCCCAAGGCTACTAGTTTTTATATTTCCAGGTAGCAAACCAGGAATCCTCCCTGTGGCTATGGAGAACTTCATGGGTTGCTGAGCTTGTGTTTTTTACAAGCTTGGAGCTCTTTGACCAAGACTGCCACTATCTGTACATTAGGGATGTTATCTAATAGGTTAAATAACAAGGATCTTTAACAGAACTGGACCACAGGCATTCTCAGCCCAGTCCTGGGCTTTTCTAGATTGAGACCCTTGAGATCCAGAGAAGGAAGTGAACTTACCTCCTAGCTCCAGCCCAGTGTGCTTTCATTTTAGGGTAGGTCTGTGTTGGGGACCTAGCTTAGCATCTTCGTGGCACAGAGTAGATGATCAATAAGTATTGGTGAGCTGAATGAGGGACCCCTCCATGAGGAAGCTGGCGAAACACACTTTTGGGAGAAGCGAGAAGACTCCCAGACTCCCATGGGCTTGGGGTTCCAGCTCCTTCTCCCTGAGTATGCTAGTGACATGTTTCTTCAGGGTAGTTGGCCAGTGGTGACCACCATTAGGAGCCTGGCATCAGCTTTGGTCACTTCAAGCTCAGTCATGGTGCTCAAGGGTCTAAGCATGAACCAAATTGGCAACTCCAGATCAGAGCAATTAATGCTGTAACTCTTTTCCATTTGCTGCCCTCAGCCAATATCTGAAAAGGTTGCAAAAGACCAAGGCATGTCTGTTCCTGCAGGGGCTCTTGTAATCCGGGGGCCCTGCCAGGCATTGTGTTAGGAGGCCACAGCTCACAGATCCAGAACCTCGGGACTGGAGGTCCCTGTTCCCAGCTCTGGAGGCCCCTGTTTCCAGCTTTGGGCTGCCCAGGGCTCTGTGGCATCTGTGCTTCTCCAGGCCTCTGGGGTCCTGCCTGCTGGGCATAGGCTGTGAGTCCATGGGGCTGGGAAGAAAAAAGCTGGAGGAATTCAAGTTAGTTAGACTACTATTATCAGTTTCAATAAAGTATTTGGAGAGGAAATGGGATGAAATGAATGGTGACTAGTTTTGGTTATAGTAGAAACTCATGAACTTGGACCTTACTGATTTGGAACTTAGGATAGTTAAGCTTAGCTGTGGTGAAGTTCACCTAGGTACTGTCTGTAAACATAGAGCCCAATGAATAACTTAACAGTGCACACATCATTTAGAGTAGGCGAGAAGGTGCGTGTGTGTAACTTTCTCATGATGACAAGTTTAGACCAGAAGCAGGTCAGCTCTATTCACCTTGGTATTTTATTTACAAACATTTACTGGTCACCTTCTACATGCCAGGCCCTATGATAAGTGTTCTAAAAGCGTTAATTTTTTGAATCCTCATAAGAACCCTATGAGGTAGGAAGTATTATTCTTCCCATTTTACAGACAAGGACACTGAGTCTGGTAATTGGAACACCACCAGGATTCACACCAGGGCTGTCTGGCTCTAAGGTTTGTGCCCTTAACCACCACGTGCAGGTATTTTACGTGTTAAGATGTGGGGGGTAGGATAGAAAAGAACAACGACAACAAAAGGATAGGCCATGATCCCTATCCCTTCCAGATGCTTCTGGCACATAGTAGATACTCAGTAAGTGAATCATAGTAAATACTTAATAAGTGAATCAATTCATTAAGCAATGGTGAGGACATGGGTTGAACTCCTTGAGGGCAAAAGGGGCCTTGAATCTCTCTGTCCACACCGCCCCACTCCAGTGCTTGTGCAGAACAGTCATGGAATAACCAGTGAAACGCAGGAATGGAGGGTGGGAGAGGTTGGCTAGTTCGGGTCTGGGCGTTTTCAGATGAGGGGACTGGCCCATGAGAGGGGAAGGGATGTGCCCAAGGCTGCAGGGGTTCCTGGTCTGCTGCTTCCTCCCCACAGTATTCTGATAGCAGGTGAGACGAAGGGGCCTGTGCCTGGCGCTCTTCCCCTTGGCCTCTCCTTGCCATCCTCTGCCTTTGGCGTCTATTTCCTTTTCTTCCCACCGGGGCAGGGAGAGGGACATGGGGACCCTCACTCCATGTGTTTGCTGCATGAGTAGACACCCCTCCATGCTGCCAAGTCAATAATAACAACCCGGGGTCTTGCAGAAAGGGGTCCAGGATCCACGAGAAGGCAGAGCCACCAGCAGCTGTTCGGAATTCTGCACTTCTGGTTCCAGAGCACTTCCTGCAGACTCACATATGGGAGGGCCGAAAAGGGTCTTCAAGTTCATCATCCCCCTCTGCCTCCCAAGACCCTCATTTTACAAATGAGAGCAGTGAGGACCTGGAAGGAAGAAGTACTTGACCAAGGACACAGAGCCCCGTCGAGGCAGAGCCAGGGCTAGGAACAGGACATCTGCTGCCCAGTTCAGACCTGCCCCTCAGTATATGGACCCGTGGCTTTTGGGAAGCACCGTTCAATCCCATGGTGATCCCGTGGCCTGTTAGGGCCACAGTTATGAGAAAGCTCGCCAGGACTTGTTTGCCTAACACTTTCGCAGCCCTCCCCAAAGGCAAACCTCCCGTCATTTCTGATGGGTGCCCTTGGCAGCAACTAAAACAAATCCACCAAAGCAAAGAGAAGGGGAAGAAGGGCCAGAGTGGGGAGCTGGTGTTTGCCCCTGGTGGGAACCTGGGTGTACTGAACTTGTCAGCCTGTCAGGCCCAGATACCACCTCGTTCCTGCTTGGCACAGGTTTATTGAGCCTGTGTGTTCCTCCGTGGCAAAGTCCTCGAAGGGAGAGGAAGCAGGACTGTCCCCAGGGCGCGGGAGAAGCGTGCCCGGTGCCTGATCTCCCCCTCCCCTCCACTCTAGCCCCTCTCTCCACCCCATGACGCTTGAGTGGGTTTAGAATTTCTCCCGCAGGGTGGGGCACACACACTTAGATCCTGCTATGGGTCTGTTTTGGTTTGGGGGCTACAGAGGTGGGCTTTGAGCTGGGGGGTGATGTGTTTAACATCCTAATGTGGCACTTTATATGTGTCAAGGTCTGTTCTGACTCAGGTAATCCACCCAACAACCTTTACAGATGAGGAAACTGAGGCAGAGAGAGGCTCAAGAGCTCACGTAAGGTCACAGAGCGAGAGGTGGCAGAGCCAGGACGCAGAGTCTGGATCCAGAGTTCATGCTCTCAGCCAGGATTCCAAGCTGCCTTCCTGCTGGGACAACCAGATTCTTGCCATTTGGACAAGTAATTCAACCAGTCCGGCTTTTCGTTTCCTCATCTATAAAATGGGGATGATGATATTAACCCAAAGTTAACCCTTCAAATAGTAACTGTGAGAAATGTGAAGGGCTCTACAGACAGGAGGGCAGGTTCTCGTGTGACCACGTCCCAGCTGAGGCTGGTTCATCCCACTGCTCACTTGTCCCCCCACAGATCAGTGGGCTCTGGTAGCAATGACCTTGTGAGACCAATGGCTTCCCAAGGAGAATGCTGGACCACTTTTGCCCATAGTGACCTTCCCACGTTCAATCCCAAACCAGACATATTGTCTATATGTTGTTATGGTATTTACATGATTCTGTTGCTATGAATCCCCTTGTTTATTGAAAAGCTCTTCTCAATGAGTACTTCCAGTTTATTATCTCAGGCAAGAGCCATATAGGGGAAGCCGACTTGGGCCCCCAAAGCTCTGCTCGCTCAGACTCGGTGGCTTTTTTGTCCCCTCCCACTTCTTGGAATTCCAGCATGCTCGCTCCCCGACCACTAGTTAAGTTTTAGCTAAAATTTCTGTGTTCAAAAGATACCTTATTCCATCCACCCCAACACATAAGTCTGGGGAAACACTCTGAGTGACAGGTCTGGTCAGTGCCTGCCAAACTGCAGCTGGAGAGGCCCCTGAAGGGGCCCACCCTCCCCTGCCCCAGCCCTGTTCTCTCCTCTCCATTATCTATCAACACTCCTGCACCAGGAAACAGGAATTTTCTAGGGGGTACTTAAACTTCACGTTAGAATTTTACATTCCCTGCTGCTTCTAGGTGTCTTAATTTTTCCCAGTCAAAGCAAGGAAAGGGGAAAAGGTATGATGTTGGAAATAGGCTTAATTGGAGCTCAAAAAATGTTATAAGGCTTCTCATGCAGCGTTTGGACAATGCTTGATGTTCTTAAGAATGCATACAGAATTAACTTTGACCAACTAGAGCCGCTTAAGTCTGGGGGCAGCATCAGCCAATGGACAATGAATAGTGTTTAACTCATTACAAGGAGACACAGCAAGGAGATAAAATGATAAGCCCTTTCGTACACTGTACATTTCAAGTGCTTTCTTTTATGTACAAGATTAAACTTGATTTTCACAAATATCCTACAAGTCAGGATTTGTCCATTTGACAGACTGGAAAACTGAGGCCTGGAGAGGGAAATAGCAAGTCCTAGAGAACAAGAAAGCAGAGCCTCATAGGACTGGCATATTTCCCCCTACTCTTGGCTGCTGGGCATCTTGGTACCGAATCTTGGGCCATGCCGGGTTAAGCACACAGGTCTTGCCAGTGTTCATCTCAAGCCTGGCTCCATCTTTGCTCTTACTTGCCCTGTGCCTTGTTTCTCTTTCTTACTTTTTATGTGTGTTTACCTTGCATTGTAGGCATACTTGTAAGCTGGCTCGAATCCTTCGGAACAAGATGGGTTGTAAATGCACACATTCCTACACAGGATGTTGTTGTTAATTATTTCATAAAGTCTCCCATGGAGGAGGTATTTGCCGATTAGCCAATAGCTTCTTTTGTAACCTTGGACACACCTTATTTCCTTAAGGGTGAAGTGAGGGTGTGGGTCTGTAGGGGCCCCGAGGAGCCTTGCAGCTCTGACAGTCTGAGTATGCTTCTATTTCCAGTCTTGTTAGAGTCACACAGCTCAATTCAAGATAAAGGAAGATCTAGGGCTTCCCTGGTGGTACAGTGGTTGAGAGTCCGCCTGCCGATGCAGGGGACACGGGTTCGTGCCCCGGTCCCAGAGGATCCCACATGCCGCAGAGCGGCTGGGCCCGTGAGCCATGGCCGCTGAGCCTGCGCGTCCGGAGCCTGTGCTCCACAATGGGAGGGGCCACAACAGTGAGAGGCCCACATACCACAGGGGAAAAAAAAAAAAAAGATAAAGGAAGATCTAAAAATCTGGTTTTTCTAGTATAGCCCTGTTTGCACTAAACCAGTGGTTCTCAGCCTGGGCAGAGGAGCGAAACCTGGAACCTAGGAGCATCCCCCTCCCCGCACTGAGATGACCACACCATACAAATGTTCCAGCATCACAAGAAGGAACTAATTTAACATTTCCAAGAAATGAAGCCCATGTAGCATAGTAAAGAATGTTAGAGGTACAGGGAAACCTCATTTATTTGCCTTCCTCCTCTGTCTGGGACACAACCAAGAATCTGAACGGAAAGTAAGACAATGTCGAATCACCAAAAGAAGTCACCGAATACAGGCTCTAATGCTCATTCCCGGAGCCCCATGTCACTCAGGGGCCTATTGGCTCTTGTTTTAGGCACAATTCTGACATATTTGATTTTCTGGTTTCAAACCTACCTGGAACCAGATAGAGCAAACGAGGACATCGGGTAGAGTCTCGTATGGGCTCTTTCCAGAAGGCAGCACTGGCTGATGAGTGGCAACGCCAGGGGGAGGGTTTCTCCCGCTTCTGTTATGAAAACTTCTTCCGATTGTTTAAGCAATTCCCATGAAGAGACTAGGACTTGAGCACTTAGCAGTGACAACGTGGCTTGCTTAAGCTAAGTACCTACACAGATGCCAGCCAGAGGCACCTGCAGGTAAGACTTGAGATGAAGCAGCGAAGGGGGCGGGGCACGTGCACCAGGGCAGAGTGCTCCGTGTGAAATGGCTAGTGAGGGAACCAGGGTGGAAAATCTGCCTTGGTCGTAGGATCCTCAACACAGGGAGGCTTCCGCAGTGCGTGTATGTTACTTTCAAGATCAAGAAACACAAAGTTTGGGCTTCCCTGGTGGCGCAGTGGTTCAGAGTCCGCCTGCCGATGCAGGGGACACGGGTTCGTGCCCCGGTCCGGGAAGATCCCACATGCCGCGGAGCGGCTGGGCCCGTGAGCCATGGCTGCTGAGCCTGCGCGTCCGGAGCCTGTGCTCCGCAACGGGAGAGGCCACAGCAGTGAGAGGCCCGCGTACCGCAAAAAAACCAAAAAAAAACAAACAAAAAAAGAAACACAAAGTTTTATTCTCTGAAATGAAAGAAAATACCAGGCCCAAGAGGACTGTAGGGGCAGGGGAGTGAAGGCTCTGAGAAGTGGATGGGGTAGATTTTGGAGGCCACCGTGGAAGGCGAGCCTGGCTTCTGGGACACGGTCACCAGCCGCGGCCTCCTGGGGGCCCGCTCTCCCTGGTCAAGCTCAGCTCAAGCCCAGAGAAGAGCCCCAGGACTCTGAATGCGGAGCCCTGCCCCACCCGGAAGGGAGCGGCCATCTTGCCTGGGGATCCCCAGGCTTGCTGGGTCGTTTTTGAGGGGGTCCTTTCCCCCCACCAGGGCCTGGGATCCAGCCCAGACTGTTTCCTCCTGACTGTTCAGATGGACTCCTAACCCCTGGCCATGGCCGCTTGTGTCAGCAGCACGCCTGCCCTGACCCCTGCCTGCTTACTTGGAACACGGGCTGCAAGCTCTGCCCCGAAGGCCTCTCAGACTCTGGGTCCAGCTTTGGCCTCTGGGCTTGACTTGCACTGTTCTCCCTTCAGGTTTTCCCAGCCATGACCCTGAGCCACAGCTATGACCCTGTCCAGCTCCACCCTTCTAGTTCCATCCTAGGGGCTGGCTGTCCCTCTTGCCTCCTGCATTGCATGCCTCCCAGGCCCTAGGGCTTCCAGAATCAAGATGAAAACCCAAGAGAGGGGAGGAGCTAAAAGAGCCACTTGTTTTAATCAAAAAGGCATACTCCCACCTTCACCTGCACCTCACAAGAACACTTTATGGGGTAGTGAGTTTTGGCCTCAAAGACTATAGCCAAATTCCAAAAAGACATGGGCCATACCTCCGATTGTATCCTGGAGTGAGTGACTCAGCGGGGACTGCTTCACTTACTGTGGCCAGTGGCCACTGCCCCCTTCTGGTGGGGCTTTTGAAATCCCAACTCTCAATTTGAGTCATTCATCAATATCTTGGTGCTGCCTGACACATGTCCTGTGCTACCATCCACGTTCCCTTCCTCCCTTCTTTCCTTCTATCTTCCTTCCTCCCTCTGTCCCTCCATCCCTCCAATCTTCCCTTCTTCCTTTCCTTCTCTCCTTCCTTCCTTTCTTTCCTTTTGACCTGGGCCTTTTCCATGCCCCAACCATCAGGTGGGCCCAACCAGAAAGCCGGCCCCTGCACCTCTGTGACCTGCATTACCAGCAAGAGACAGAGAATAAGAGCAGGGGTGCAGTCCAGCCCTCCTCCACTCACTAGCTGACCTCAGGCAGGTAATCTAAACCTCCTGGGACCTCAGTACCCCTATCTGTAAAAGGGACCCCCTGATACTCATCTTGGAGGCTTGTTGTAAGGATGGAATTAAGAAAATGACTATACAGCCTTTTGTATATTGTCTGAGTCAGATGCTCAATAAATGGGAGGTATTACTATAACTACTAGTACTATCAATGTTTTTTTTTTGCAAGTATTGACAATTCAGCCTGGATAATTTCAAGTATATTCACTAAACTATCCCTTTAAAGGCAAAGACAACAGTAGCGCCAAGCTGTTCAGGGTCCAGCCCTTTTGCAGAAGATAGAAATGGGGTGGATTACTGACCATGCAACACAGCTGCTCTCAAAGGCTGTATCAAGCCCCAGCTCCATGACCCAGCCCACCTGGCTTCCGGTACCCACTCTTCCACTTGCCACTGTTTGCTTTGGGGCCAGTGACTACACATCCCTGGGCCTCCATTTCCTCTCTTGTAAAATAGGATGTATAGTGCTGCCCAAACCACCAGGGCTACTGAGAAGTAAACAAGGTAATACTTGTAAAGCACTTAGCACGGTGCCTGACATGCACTAAGTGCTCGAGAAGGGCTCACTGTGTTTGCTTTCAAGTGCGTCCCATCTTATGCACGAGATGGCTCTGGAAAAGTTGTGAAACCAAGTCCCATTTTCCCACTAACTGACTTTGTCACTTCACGAAGGCTTTATCTTTGCCTCTGATCATCCTTGGAGGGCAGTGATCTGAGCACCTCAGCACCAGGTTTTCCAGCACCTCCCAGCTCCTCCAGCGCCCTGTCATGCAGAGAAAAGAAGAAAACTTAGGTGGCACAAATAATAACTCTTTACTGTAACTATGTGCGAAATGTAGATCTGTTCTATCTACCAATTATCTGTCAATCATCTATCATTAGCAATCATCTATCAATTATCTATCTATCTCTCACCTACCTATATATCTATCTATCTACCATCTACCTATCTGAGAAGGACCATCTGTAATTATTTCCTCTCTTTTTACCATGGGTAAAAAATATATATAACTCATACAACGAAGTTAATATTTCTAGTTGACTTTTAATTTAAATTTTAAATTTAACTAAACCTTTTGTTTTAATTTTGTTTTGAACTGTGGAAGGGGGGTGCAGTCAGAAACCTTTTTGAAAATCTGATGAACACACTGGGCTATCACTCCAGAAAAATGAACATGCTCACATACTCAATGCAGTTTTACATATGGTCTAGCTGGGGGTTCAAGGACCTTCTGAAACCCACTGAGACACCCTGTTAAGGGCCCTGTCAGAGCCCAGCTTTCCTATGGAAACAACCCCTGTCCCCATAGCAGCAGATGGCTGGCTAGACATGTGCTCAAGGCCCCCCACACTTGAACTCGCTAGTCTGGCACGCCAGGCCCCGACTGCCCTCCCACTGTATCTTTCTTCTTGTGGTACCCACTGCTCTGGTCAGTCTGGCCGGTCTTTTTCACCTTTGCGTGTCACCTCACCTTTGTCCCACTGCTTCCCCACCCACTTATCTACATCTAACCCACAGTTCAGGTATGTAATGACCTCCTGTGAGTGACCAGAAGAGGGTTCACGGAGGGCAGGGAGCTTGAGCAGAGGTGAGGCCCCGGTTTTAGAGGCAGAAGAACAATGAAAAGCACTGAACCATGAGCTCCTCGTGCAGCTGAAGTGAGAGCTGGTGGGAGTGGGGCAGAGAGGGAGTGACGTGCCAGCCCTGATGTTTCCGTCCTGCCTGGCTGGAGATTGAGAAAGTCAGCAGCAGCAGCAGCAGCAGAACACCCTGCTGTGTGAACAAGGCATCCTTGGGTTCTTGTCCCAGCTCTGGCATTTACTAAGTGTGACTTCGGACAGGCCACAGGTCCCTTTGACAGTCCAGCTTCAGTTCCTTATCTTTAAAGTGAAATGGCGGAAATGCTGGCAGCCCTGTGGTGAAAGTGACACTCTTGAACATTGCAGGGTCAGCCTAAATGTGCAAGTTTTCAGAAAATGGAATTTAGCGTTATATGTTAGGATCCATGAAATTGTTCATATGCTTTTCACCCTTTTTCTGAGAATCTAATCCAAAATACGGGGGAAATATTCATAACGATGTTCATCCTAATATTATCTGTAATATGGAAAAGCCCCAAGTGTCCAAGAGTAGGGAGTGGTTACATGTTTAATGGTGTGTCTGCTCGCTGGCGCTCCGTGCAGGTATTAAAAATGGTCAATGTAGGGCTTCCCTGGTGGCGCAGTGGCTGAGTCCGCCTGCCGATGCAGGGGTCACGGGTTCGTGTCCCGGTCCGGGAGGATCCCACGTGCCGCGGAGCGGCTGGGCCCGTGGGCCATGGCCGCTGAGCCTGCGTGTCCGGAGCCTGTGCTCTGCGGCAGGAGAGGCCAAAGCGGTGAGAGGCCCGCGTACCACAAAAAAAAAAGGTCAATGTAGAGAACATGCCTAAAGTGCTATCCCTGTCCCCACCCTCCACCCCCAACACACCTGAAGGACCTAGGTCGGTGACAGTGGCTTTGCACAGCACTGACTCTTAACCGGGGGCCACTCATCAGCAAGGCCAAACCAGCCAGTTACCAGTCACCGCTGCTTCTGCCACGTCAACGTGCATCCCCTAGGGTCGTGAAAATGGAGACTTGGGGTTCAGATTCTGATTCGGTGGGCCTGAAGATGGGCCCAGGAATATGCATTGCAGCTACTGTCGAGGGAGTCTAGCGGAGGATTAGGATCCGTATTCTGAGCGATATCACCACGTTCCAGCCACTGCAGCCCACGCTCCCGTACAGCACACAGTGCGGGCTGTTATACCTTCCTCTTCTTCAAGGAAATGTAAAGTCTTTACCAAGGACTTTATTTGTCCTAGAGCTCACTGCTGATGGGCAGATGGCCTTGAGATGCCCCAAACAGCATGGACAGCCTCAGATAAGGGCTTTCCCCCTGTTTTGATCAACAGGTCCTACCTTCTGTCTCACTCTGGTTTCTCCCACTCCATTCAAAGTCCAAAAATACTCTGAACTACCTTATGCCGTTTTTCAGGATTAAAAGTGACTTTTAAAGGTGGTCATTGTGACCTAGGTTCAAATCCTGGCTCTGAGCTGCCATTATGTAAAAGGGCAATAATAATGTATAGACTTCATAGGATTGTTGTGGAGGATTAAAAGAAATACTGCCTGCAAAACTCTTAGCGCAATGCTTGAGGCTATTATGATTATGATTATTTTCCTGTCCTTGGGGGTTAACAGTGAGTCTTTTCTTTGATGTGGTCCTTGTAGGAGGCCAAGGCCCTTGTTTTGATCTCCATCATGACCATTCAGTTCTGCCTTGTTCCCCCGTTCATCCTAGCCTACCCTTGACCTTAATGAAAACACCAGCTTTAATGAGTGAAGGTCACTGGGCTGACTTTCCAGCTTGGCTGGCTTGTCTGGCCCTCCGGAAGTGTTGTGGGCTGTCCTAGCCATTCTCAGCGCCCCCTGCCCCCCACCCTGGCAGGCAATGGCACGCTGACCAGCACAAGGGGAGGGGTGAGGCCAACTTCTGCCTGAGCACCCTGGGACCAGTTAGGGCAGACACTTTCCTAGAGGGTGTTGGAGCCCTGTTCACTGCTTCATCCAACAGAGAAGGGGCTGGTGTGTCCCTCTTCCCCAGCAAGTAGTCAGTCACCCAGCTCAGCTGCCACTCCCTCTACTCACCGACCTCCTCACACAGTACACCCACACGAGCACACCTGCACACACACAGCCCTACCTTACCTTCCCCGTTCCTGTCACCACCCTTCCTCCTCCTGGGCAAACACCAGCTAAGGGATAAGTGGGCACCCAGGTTATGCCCAAGGGTTGGGTAAGGGGGCCTCACACATTTGCAGGGACCCAGGATGGACAGGCCAACTTTCACCATATTTACCAAAGGGAACTTGGGTCAAGGCCAGAGTTTGCAGCTGGTGTAGCCTGGACCTCAGCTCCCCAGGCTGCCTAGACCCACAGGGTCCTGTCTTGCACATGTCATTTAATATTAGGTAAATTAGTTGTTTGTCTAGGTTGAGGTTCTTAGTTCTTTTTTTTCCTTTCTTCTCATTCTTCCTTCTCTTTCTCTTTTTAGGTTTTTTTTTTTTTTTTTTTTTTTTTAGTGCATAAACATCCCCTTTAAAAAAAAAAGGTATCTCTAGAAGCACGGAGTTAAGTCCTCTCCTTGCTTTGCTGGTAAGCTTAGGTGACTGTGCTGGGGAAGACAGACGGCGCTGGGGGCACTGGGCAAGGAGACAGGCGGCTGGGGCTCCAGGCAGGGGCTTCACACTGCACCCAGTGTGACCTTGGGCATGTCACCTCCCCACCCTTGAGCCCATTTCCTCGCTCTCTGGGAGCTATAAATCCTGCTCTCCCAGTCCCTCAGAGTGGGGATCAAATGAGGTGAAAGACTGCGGGAGACCACAAAGCGGTGGTTTCCCCTAGGAAAAGAGCAAAGGACAAAGACTTGGCCTCACCCAGCTGACTTTGGGGTAGATGGTTCCTTGTCTTTCCCTACCGGGAGGTCAGCTCCATGAGGACAGAGACATGACATGTCCACGTGTTCACTTTATAGCCGAAGCCTAAGTAGAAAGGCAGTCAGTATATAGCTGTGGGAGGAAGGAAGGGAGGGAGGGGGAGGGAGGGAGGAAGAGAGGAGGGAGGCCGCCTCCCTGGCCGGTAGTGTGGCCCCCTTTCCCTCCACTGCCCCCATTGGCCACATTTTGGCCAAGCCCTCCTCCCCTAGATGCCCAGCTTGCTCTGGTGGTGACAGGCCAAGTCACCCAGAGCTCCAGCCGCTCTGCGGAAGCTCGTGGCCCCCTCCCCTCCTCCCGAGGGTGCCACCGATACAATCTGGGAGGAGGGCGAGGCCCTGGCAGCCCTGGGACTCTCAGGCTGTGAGCTCACTCGCCCCGTCTGTTGTGTGCCCAGCCAGGCAGGGTACTTCCCCCTCACTTCCCCAGAGGGAACAATTCCGGCACCCTGGCACCCTGTTCTCAGCCTGTACCTCCTCTCAGAGGCTCCCACCCGAGGTCAGGACAAGCTCTGGCTGGTCTCCCAGCGCACCTGAGAGGTGGAGGGAGGGCTCCGAATGTCTGGGCCTCCCCCCTGGGCCTCGCCTTCTTCTCCAGCTCCCACTGGACTGGGAAGCCAAAGGCCAGCCAGCCACAGGACTCGGCTCCCCTGGGTCACCTCTGTGTACCTGAAGAAGTCGGGGACTTAGGTCAAGGAGTCTGGCCAGTGGGGTCTGGAGGATGGGTCTGCCGCCCTACGACCCAGGGGCAGAAATGTGTGCAGCGTGGGCACCCAGCAGATTTGGATACACTTTATGACTGTATAAGCTTAGGTTAGATTCTGTCGTCACTCCTTCTCTGTTCTTGATGCGAAACAGTGATGAACTGTTATCTCACATTGGTATTTTAATACATTTCAATAAAATCTGATCTTAGGACCAAAGTGATAGAATCGCGTGATTACAGGTACATCCGTGCGATAATAGTACAAACCAGGGACTTCAGAATAGTGAGGACTCGGTCTGTCATCAGACAGGAAGATGGGCCGTGATGCAAGAGGCCAGGTGCTCCTGAAGTACCACCTTCGTGCTCCAGCCAGCTGAGTTTTTCTCAAATTTTAATTAAACGTTTTTTGAGCACCTAAGAAGTGCAAAGTGGGATGTCAGGTGAAGCTTGCATTTAGTGGGGGTGGACTGTACGCTCCAGTGAGACACAGAGATGTCGGCTGGAGGGAGGGGGGAGCACTGAGGCAAGACTAGTGGCCCTGCATGGCCGTCATGTTGCCTAATGTGGTGGGATTACGGGTCTCCATCTCGCCTCGGTCTCACAAATGTTCTCTATTATGGAAGAATTTCAAATGTTTTTTCAGAGAGATCAACACTCTCTTTAAAATTATATATTCATATACATAAGTTTTTAAAAGACCATTAATCTCACGAGAGTTTTGCATCACTGATTTCAGACATCTCCATCTGCCACTCACTCGCTTTTTAATCTAAGCCTCAGTTTCCTCATCTGCAAAGTGGGACTCAGGGTTGTGGTGGGACTGAGCGTGATGGGTTTAGAAGCCACTGAAAACTCAAAGCACCGCATGCACAGACCTCATCAGAGGTCGGGCCCTCAGACCTGTGGTGTCGGGGGAGCATGGCTGTTGGGTGGAAATCCCCAGATAAAATCAGCCCTGGCTGGGTCTCCTGCTGGTTCTCTCGGAGGTCATAACTGCTGCTCTGGACCAACCTGTTTCCGTGCTTGCGTGGCAGCATGTGCAGGGGGTGGATGGGTCACAGCTGTGGGAATGCCCTCCGTCCTCACAAGCCGATTCACATAAAGAATCATCAGGGCTGACGACAGGAGCAAAACCTTCCCGAAGCCCTTTCAAGCGCGTTACGGCCGGGACTGTCTTCTTGTTTGTTTCTCGGCACTAGCCTGGCTGCAGAGCATCCTCCTGGTCATCATCTCATCCATGGTCCCCCTTTCCTGAGGATGGGAATGTGGGAGGGCGTGTGACATCCCCAGGGGCACACAGCCTGCCAGTGGCCAAGCCAGGACTAAATCCAGTCCTCCTGGATCTAGGGTTTTCTCTACAAACGTTTTCCCCCACATATTGGCCAGGAGGCTACCGAGTACCAGGTACACACAGTGAAAAAGACACACAGGGTCCCCGGCCCACAAGCAGCCTCTGTTCTGGTGGGAGGGACAGTCGAAACATAATTAATTGTAAACATGCTGTTAAATAAAAGTAAGCGAGCTGCATGAGTGCTTCGATCGAGGGTCAGAAATAGATAATGGGGGGCGGATTTTCTATCCGTGGTGGTCAAGGAAGCCTTCTCTGAGGAGGTGACGCTTCTTCAAGACCTTAGGTAAGGGGAGGGCATGTCAGGCCAAGGAAGGTCCCACAACAGGAAGGCAAAGGAACTCGGTGTGTCTGCTGGTGACTGGAGGATGGGGGCAGGAGGCAGGGGTGAGTCTGGGGAGAGAAGCAGGGATTCTCCGTGCCTCGTGGGCCACAGTGAACAGTTTGGACTGCATTTTAAGTGCCCTGTGACATGGCCAGATGCACGTCTGAGGATTACCGGGGCAGCTGTGTGGCACTGGGTGGAAGCAGGACAGGAGTGGGAACAGGGGTCCAGTAGGGGGTCCCGCCCAAGGCAAGAGGAGAGGGATGGTGGCTAGGGCAGTGGTGGAGGACGCAGGTAGAGGGCAGACTGGGGATCTACCTTGGAGATTGGAGCCTTGCAAGTGGTGATTTGGCTGGGGCGGGGGGAGGGGCGGGAAGGAGAGGGAGGCAGCAAGGGCGACTCTGAGTTTCCAGCCTGAGTAACACTCAACCTCAGTGCCATGTGTGTCCTCTAGGGAAGACTTGCTCTAGCGCTTTATCACAGTCTAGCCTCCATCTCAGCCTCCTCCTGCCTAATAACAGCCTCTCAGTTCAGTAAGAGTCATTATTCTGCCTGCCCAGCAGGTGGGGAAACTGAGGCACACACTAGCAAAGCAAACTGCTTCTTAGGGAACCAGTTGTAGGAACTAGACAGAGTGCCAGAGCCCAACCCTGGGCTCAGCCTCTGGGCAGCAGAGTCCAAAGACCCAGGCATCGTGTCCAGTGGTTGTGATTTATCAAGCTGTGTGACCTTGAACAAGCGATATGACCTCTCTGGGCCCCAGTTTCCTCATCAGTAAAATGGAGAAAATAAAAGGACCTAACCTCATGGTGTGCTTGAAGGATTAAATGAGGGGTAGATTCTCAATAGATGTGAGTGATTACTGCTTTCGGATTACACGGGCCATCTGTGTGTCCACCTCTCTATACACATTGTGTATGTGTGCCTGCTTGTACAGAAGCTGTCTTCGTGCCTGTGTCACAGCTGATGGCCAGGCAACCGCTAACGTTTCAAGCTGGCGGTAGCGGATCTGCTCCCTGCGCTTCTGTTTAGCCTCCCGAGCCACCGCTTGGTGGTTGGAGCAGATGCTTTCATGCTCCCTGGAACAAGGGCGTGTGGTGGTTTGGAGGCAGATGTGGAAGGCCAGGCGTCTGCAAGCCAGCCTGTTTCCAAGCGCTCTGACTGACCTGACCCAGGAAGGGGGTGGGGCGGGAAGGAGGGGGAGTAAGGGGGAGGGGGCCAGAGAGGGCCTAGGAGGGAACCACCCCCCCAAAGGAAATGCACAGTAACAGATCTAGAGTCTGGCCCGCCCTGAGCCCCTTCTGTGTGGCTTTGGGAGGTCTCCCACCCCTCTCTCCCACCCCACCCTCCAAGACTCCTTTATGTTCCTGTTCCCAGAAGGCAGCTGGCATGGGGGCTGAGAACAGGGAGGCGAGGCTGGAGGGGCAGAGGGGCAGAGGGGCAGGGCTCCCCACTTTTTGCCCAGAGCCCTTCCGAAGGGTGTGTCCCAACAGGGCATGCACACACAGTGATTAAGGGGGAGGGAGGAATGACATCCACTGTCCACTGCAGTACCCAGCCGGTGGGCTGGACCGTGGCCAACTTTCCCCTGAGGCTCTTGGCTGCAGTATCCTCACCCCTGGCACCACCCACTGGCCTACTCAGACGCTCCTTAGGTCCAGGGGCGGGAGCCCTGCTAGGAGGAACCGCCTGGGGGTAGGCTGGGCTGGGCGCACAGCTCTCCCCCACCCCTCCCTAAGCCTCCCTCCTCCACTCCCTCTGCCTACATAGAGCTCCAGCTGGGTTTGAAAGAGGTGCTCTAATCCTCCCTCCCTCCAAAGCAGGCCCTGCCCTGTATTCTCTCCTTTTTTTTTTTTTTTTTTTTTTTGCGGTACGCGGCCTCCCACTGCTGTGGCCTCTCCCGTTGTGGAGCACAGGCACCAGACGCGCAGGCTCAGCGGCCATGGCTCACGGGGCCCAGCCGCTCCGCGGCATGTGGGATCTTCCCGGACCGGGGCACGAACCCGCGTCCCCTGCATCAACAGGCGGACTCTCAACCACTGCGCCACCAGGGAAGCCCTGTATTCTCTCCTTTTAGCTGGAAGCTGTATCCATAAACTGATTCTCTTGTAGACCCCAACCTGATGCTTTATCCACTGGGAGAACCCTCTAAACCAGGCCAGCTGCCCCCTCCCCCAGCCTTCACTCCACCCACCTGACATGCCCTCCTGCTCACAGCAGCACAGACTTCCAGGTCCGCCTGGACCAGTTCCTGGAGCCCTCTGCAGATGAGTCCTATCCTCATGACTGCCCTGGGTTCCTTGTCTGCTCTGCAGAATCAGCGCCCTGTTCCTAATGGACCCCGGATAGAGCTCTATGTACCCCGCCCCACGCTGACTGGTCCCCTGTGCTTTATCTCCCCACAGACGTGAGGCTTCGAGGGGAGGGCGACACCCCACTGCACCCACCCCACCCCACCTCCACCCAGGCCGCTGTGGCAAACCTCAGCTTCTGGGTGCACAACAAACACTTCTGGATTGATACTGATTCCATCCAGGTCATGCGCTGGCACCTTTACCTACTGGTTCTAGGAGTGGAGTGTGGAGTTATGCCTGAGTGGATATTTAATTAGTGCCTTTGTGGACACAGGGATTTAACTTTTCATTCTTTGGCTTGGGCGTTCCGGGAGTACATGGTTTTTGATAAAAAGCTATATGGAGTCATCCAATCTTGGAAGCTGTCCACCAACCCTGATTAAGCACCTTCCCTTCTGACCTTCAGTGCCTGATTCCCTGATTTAGCACCCCCTCCCCTCCCCTCTCCTCCCCTCCCCTCCCCACCCTCCCCTCCCCTCCCCTCCCCACCCCTCCCCACCCTCCCCTCCCCTCCCCACCCCTCCCCACCCTCCCCTCCCCTCCCTCTCCTCCCCTCCCCTCCCTAGCTCTGAGCCTCTCCACCCCCAAGCGCTGCCATCAGTGACCCTTCCACCATTACAAGAAGGTCTGACAAACTCCTTCCAGCCCCTTGTGGAGACTCTTGCCCCTGACCCATGGGTATTTTTCAGTTTTAGAACTACAGAAGGAGACCCTTCCTGCCTTCCTGAAGCAAATCTGCCTGGCTGGCGCAGGCTCTGTGCAGGGCGTGCCCCACAAAGGAATGAATCACTAACACTGGGATTTCAGGCAGGGGGCACCTGTTGGAAGAGGTAAATTGAAGTCTGAGCCATCTTCCTGGGGTTCTGCCAACCTCAGCCCCATCCTGGGCCTTCATAGACTGATGGGCCTTTGGGATTTACCTCTGGCCCTGGGATGCTTTAATGTTTGTGGCCTGCCGGTGAAGAGTGGCGGAGGCCATGGAGGGCCAGGTCTCTCATTGGTCTCATTTGTTTTGAGCTGAGTCTCCGGGGAAGAAGGACCCTCCCTCCCTGGCTCCTCCCCCCTTTCTGAGAAGCACCAGCCCAGGTACCCAGGAGTTAGTGAAGGTTCCCGCCAGGTGAAGGGCAGTTCTGGGTAAAAGGTCTGACAGCAGCAGGAGCCTCCGAGCTCCTGTGGGCGTGGTGTGTGGTCTCAGGGAACAGCTTGGGCAAGGGCGCTCCGCCACACCTCTCTGGGATGGGTGGCTGGCCCACCCCAAATGTGGACTGTTGGGTCTCCGGTTGGCATTTCTGAGTCAGTCTTAGAATGGCGACAAAGCCAGGGACAGCCTGGTGATACTGTGTTTGTCGCTGGGGAGAACAGGGCAGTAGGTGCTCCCACTTCAGGCTTCAGGACTCCCTCTGGGCCAAGTTCCCTGGGCAACCCCGTGGAGGGAGCCACGGTTCTGTGCTTACTTCCTGCACTTCCCTCCTTTTCGTTTGCCACTTGAATGCTTGCTGTGCAGTGTTTTATTTGATAAGTTACACTCACGACCCTTTAAAGAGAAAACATATAATTCTAGTAATTTTATTGGGCTCAGGTTTCAGGCAAATGGAAATAAAATTGCCTCTAAAAATAAAAGACATGCAGAATTGGAGGAAAAAACAATAACAGTGAAAAGCCATCCCTGATTTGACATAAATGGTAAGGCATTTTGTGAAATGTTAGAGAAAAAATAAACAAACGAGAGATCCAGGAGAAAAGTGGGGGGAAAGCTCCTCCACTACCCTTGCTTTCATTTCTGCTTTACCTTTACGAAGGGGCTTACTTTTCGTATTAGAAAGTGAGGCGTAAAGCGCGGCTAGTGAAATTGGTCCTTGTCCCGCGCTGAACAGTACAGGTGGACAAAAAGGGGCTGCCTGCCAAATACTTCTGGTTGGAGGGAGGGGTGGGAGTGCTCTCTCAAAACCACTCCTGGAATGGCTTAACTCGCCCAGCACGAATCAATGACAACCTCCCGCCGGCTGCGGCAGGCTCCCCTGAGCTGCGCTGCCGCGTGGATTCCCAGCCCGGGACCCTGGCGGCGCTCAGGACACGACCCGGGCACGAGCGGCGTCCCCGGGGCGGCCAGGTGGGTCTGCGGCGGCCTCGGCCGGAGCGGGCTGGGATGGGCTCGGGGCTCCGGGCAGGCGGCCGTGGAGGCGGGGGTGGGGAGGAGGCGCCCAGCGGTTGCATCCCCTCTCCGGGCACTGCGGGGACGCCTGGCCCCGGGTGGCGGCTCGGACTGGCCCTCGCCGGGCGTGAGTGGCGGCGTCCGCGAGGAATTTCAAAGCCGCGCCTGGGCTGGAAACGAGCGTGCTGGGGAAAGCGGGGCTAGGGCCCCCGCGGTAATGCAGGGGCGCGCGGCCGCCTACCTCCCAGCGCAGCGCAGGAAAGAATCGGGGATTCGGAATACAGCAACATTGCTCGCGTTCTCAGCGCCCGCGGCCCTCGCGTCAGGTTTTGGAGTGGCAGAAAGGGGACAGCGGAGAGTGCGAGGGGCACTCTGGAAGGTAGTGGTCGATAGACATTGTTAGTTTCAAGACCCCCCCCAAAAAGCTTGCCCCCCCCCATGTCAGATGCAAAACTTGGGGGCGGGGGCAGGGAGAAAGCCAAGGTAACTTCTGGCAGAAGTCAGGACAGGGGCAGGAATGAAAGGGGGATTGGCACAAGTCGCTGGGCGAGCCGGAGGGAATCCCGTCGCCGTCCCGGGCAGAATCGCCAGCAGAACCGGGTGGGTGGGGACCCTTCCCTGTGCCCTGACCTGGGCGTGGGTGGGCGGTGGAGCCAAGCCCGGGTCCCGGAGCTCCAGAGGCGGCCGGGTTCGGGTGGGACGGGCCAGCTCCGCGCGCCCCAACCCGCGTCGCCCTCGCGACCGCCGGGTTCCCTGCAGCAGGGTACCCGCAGCGGCCGCGGGCTGGCCTGGGAGGGACTCAGGAAAGAGCCTGCACACACCCCACCCCCCCCCCCCCACACACACACACCCGGCGCTGAGGGTCGAGCGGGTGCAGTTTTCTTCCTGTCTGTGGTCAGGGCTCCGTGGGTCGTCGGGTTTGGTCGTGCTGGTTTCTGGCTTCTGTTGTCCCGGCTGTGGACGGTGGGCCGGGGACGGCTGCCCTTTTTCTTTTAACCCCTGGTACTGGGCTCTGCACAGGAGGCAGCCGCATTCCCGCGATTCATTGGGCGACGGGTGGCGTACCCCTTACAATCCCTCCAAATGCAGGAATATGAACAAGTAAAGGAAGTGGTTGAAACAATCAGGCAGTTTTCTCCAGTCATAGAAGTTTTTGTGGAAGGGGAGGGATAGGAAGGGCAAAGGTCCTGCCAGGTTCAAGTTTCAGCTCCACTCCATCACCCAGTAAAATCCTAGGAATTAGAAGGGTTCAGGGACCTCCTCTGGATAGATCTCCAGATCTCTTCTAGCAAGTCAAAAGAGTCACAAGCTACACGCTGGGCCCTTCCCTGAATCAACTTTTCCTTGAGAGACAACTGGGAGAGCCATTTTGGGATCTGAGAAGAGGCACTTTAGCAGCCAAAGGTCTACAAAGGCTTAAAATAAGAGGAGGCTTTGGGGCAGGACCCTGAGGGAGGAAGACCAAAAGAGCAAAGGCCTGAAGGTCATAGAACTCGAGGCTTATCCGGCCGTGTCAGCTGTGGGAGATAAGCCAAATAGGGTACGGGCAGGGAAGAGAGGGGTGGGACATTCAGAGACCATCTACCATGTGCCAGGTACTGTGCTTGGCATACTTTATCTCCTCTAACCCACACAACCCATCGGATATGAATCATTAGCTCCACTTTGCAGATGAGGAAACTGAAGCTCAAAGGGGTTAAGTAAGCTGCCCAGCTACTTAGCGACAGAACCAGGAATCCAAGCTACCCATTATACCACCCATCTTTTAGAATGTTTCATTTTAGTTGAGGAGACAGGACTCCATCACTCTGGTATAATTATTGTACAAAATAGTATGTGTTACATCCAGTGTTAACCTTCTTGAACCTGAGTTTCTTTCCATTCAATCAGTCAATCATTTATTCGACAACTGTCATATTGTCTAATGTGTGATTCCAAGCACCGTGCTAAGTGTTGGCATACATTAGTAAGTGAACTCTGACCTGGTCCCTGGCCTCTGTCAATGGGAATAGTAATTGTAACAGTACATCCTTCAGTGACTATTGAGTGAATGAAATGAGCCAGTGTGTGGGAAGGTGCTACAGAAGCATGGCCGTGAAGGAGGAGAGGCAGCAGGGGGGCTGGGAGAAGACGAGGGGTGGGCAGTTGGAATGGTGAGTGTCCCCATGCTGCAGTCATGAGGACTGGTCCCTGGAGTGCACACAGTGCCTAGGAAGCTGTTGGAGCCCCTGCTGTTCAGATTACTGGCTTACAGCCGTGGGTTCTAAGATGAGCCTTTAGTTTTGGGCATCGAAACTGGAGAGGACAAGACCCCATGCAGCCTCTAGGAGGACTGGTGCCTCTCTGCAGCAGTGCCAGCCAGGCTGAGAGCTGCCCCAAGAGCATCACTCCCGGCCCCCACCCTCGTTCCTCAGCGGCTGCAATGGCACCTTCCGTACTCTCAGGGCTGGAGCTGCAGCTCCAAGCCCCTCATCCTACCGTTGGGGAAGCTGGTCCGTGTTCACAGGACTTGGTAGTGAAGCCAGCACTAGAACCCAGGTCTCTTGACTGTCCATAGCTCTCAGAGCAGCTCACCCCCGCCTGCCAGGGTGTTTCAGGACTCAACTGAAAAGATGGTGTTCCATCCGCTATATCTCCACTCACAGTGCCATTCCCTGATGCTCCTGTCCATCTCTGCTTTAGCTGAACAGACATATCTGTCCTAATAAAACGGTGTCAGATGAATCTTTGACACAGAGCGGCCATAAATATTTCAGGACATTTGGCCTGTTAACTCTCCTTCCATCTTGAATGGTATAATAGGTGTAAGATAACTGCCTCTAAAATTAACTCTCACTTTTGTGAGGAAGGTGAACCGATAAATCTTGCCTTGAAGCTAAGCCCATCTGAGGGATGTTCTGCGGGCTTACTTCTTCAGAACTGACACCAACCCTTCTGGGGAGGACGATTTTCCTCTTCATTTCTTCTTTGTTTCTTTTTTTTTCTTTTCTTTCTTTTCTTTTTTTTTTAAATCTCTTGGCTTTGAGGTCACAAGATCATGTTGTATTCCATTTTGATGTCGTGGTGACAGAATAAAGGCATTTTTCTCCTAATATTGCGGTGATCGGCCTGATCAGAGTGGTGAGCCCCCGCCTGGCTGCCCCGTGTATACAGCGATTGCACAGGTGGATAATTGCATGGGGATGTCTGTTTGCTCAGCGTTTGCTCAGCCGTGCAGCCCTATAGGTTGGGCCAGGGAGAGAGCTGTTCAGTTTATTTTCCTTTGGCTGGGAACTGTGGAGATGAATAGAGGGAGGGGAATCTGGGGTTGAGAGATTGTTGCCAAGAGCAATTTGGAGTCTCCTTCATATTAGTCAGAGATTGTGTTTTTTCCTTTCTGAAGCTGCCTGCCTCCTAGTAACTTCCACCGAGGACTTTTTTCCATCTTTGTGCACGCTTGTTAGTTTTTGTTTTTGTTTTTAAGTTGCTGGACTTCTCATGACTTAGCCAAAAACAGATAACTTGAGGAATGGGGTGATGAAATGGGCCCTTTGTACTATATATTCTGCATGTCGTTGCTTCATAAATTTGAATACTGATAGACCCCGAGGTACCACGATGGAGTAAGATGAGTAATTCCTTTGAAGGGAGAGTTTATCTTCAGTGGATGACTTTCAAAATTGCAGCATAATTTAACTTTCCCTTTGTCCATCTCGAGCCTGTGTTTAGAAAGAGAAGAACGTGTGCTCTCCTGTCTCACTCCCTTTTGTTCCCTTTGGGAGGCCCCTCCATCGGGGCCTTGCTTGGAAGGGGACCAGCCAGAGTGGGCCTCCTTCCCTTTCCTCGTCACCCCCGCATCTCCTCCACCTGCAGGAGGCCAGCAGTCGAGAAGGAAGCTTCCCCCCAGGGTAAGAACTCTTCCCCAGTAGTGGCCTGGCTCGGGTCACATGAGGTGCAGAAGGGGAAAAGCTGGCACGACCGAAGCCTGCCCCTCCTGGGCCAGAACCCCGGGGCGGGATGTTCTTCATCTGTCAAGAAGTGAGTTCATCCTCTGAACAAATTGAGTAGAGCAGCACCGAGACACAGAACTGAAAAAACTGCCTAATAATAGAGTACACAGTCAGTGTCGGCTTTTTCAAATTAGATACAAACCAGAAGCAGATGTACACGTGACCTCCCCAAATAATATCACAGAGCTGAACTTGGCCTTCAGAAGGATTCTGCCTTGCCTACACACACGTGTGCACACGTACACTCAGGGCTGTTGCTTTTTTGGCTGTGGCTTCTGGCTGATAATTTTGCTCTTTCTGGAGCTACCGGGTTGATCCATTGTTTTTTGTGAGGCTACTGGTAAAAGTAAGAGGTGACAGTGACCCTAATTCCTGTTGATACGTGCCTTCTTTTAAGCCCTGGGGAAGTCTACCAGAGAACGCCTCTATTTAGCAGAACCTAAATAACAGGAACTTTTCTAAGGTTTGTTGTTGTTTTTTTTAATACCAGCTTTATTGAGATATAAGTCACATACCGTGCGAGTCACCCACTTAAAGTGTACAAGTCAGTGGTTTTTAGTATATTTACAAAGTTGTGCTACCCTCACCACCATCAATTTTAGAATATTTTCATCCCACCAAAAAGAGCCCCGTAACCATTAGCACTCACTCCCCATTTCACCCCAACTCCCCAGTTCTAGGTCACCAAAAATCTACTTTCTATCTCTAAATATATTTGCCTGTTCTGGACATTTCATATCAATGGAATCAGAGAATATGCGGCCTTTTGCGACTGCTTTCACTCCACATGTTTTTAAGGTTCATCCACACTGTAGCATGTATCGGTATTTCATTTCTTTTATTGCTGGATAATGTTCCTTTATTTTATTTATCCAATCGTCCCCTGATGGATAGCTGGGTTGTTTCCATGTTTGGCTCTTGTCAATAATACTATGAACATTCACGCACAAGATGTTGTTTGGCCATAGGTTAGTCTTTCTCTTGGCTATATCCCTAGGAGTGGAATCGCTGGGTCAGATGGTAACTCTATGTGTTACCTTTCGGGAAACTGCCGACTGCTTTTCACAGTGGCTGCACCATTTTACGTTCCCGTCAGCAGTGTGTAAGGATTCCAGTTTCTCAACATCTTTGACAACATTTATTGATGATATCTGCCTTTTTAATTGTAGCCATCCTATTTTCTAAGGGTTTATATGCTCAAGGAAGCAGCACCCAGGAAATATTCTGGAATCAGCTAAGTCACATTTGCTTGCCATACCTACAGTGAGATCCATGCGTTTCAACTTCTTGATCATCCTACCTAGCCTGGTGTTTCCTCTGCATGTCCCAGACCTCTCACCAGGTTTTCCCTATAAGTTTCTATGGGACAATGCAGGGGTCGGTGCTCTCATTCTGTTTTCCCAAGGAATGCTCCAGAGAGCCAGCAGTGGGGCCCGCTCCCTCAGCCCCACTTCATCCAGATGCAGCTGCTGATGGAAAATCAGGCCCTGGGAAAGGAAGAAATTGACCTGAAGGGAAATAAATGTGACATTCATTGGACAAGCTGTTCAATGTTTGGGACTTCGATGGAGACGACTAAGATCCTGACCTTTTTATTGTGTTAAATGACACTTTTGGGACCACGAATAAAACTGTTGGAGAGCTAACATCATAACCAGGTGGCAGCCGGGCAACACAAGGCCACCTCGTCCCGTTCCTGTTCGGGCCTTGAGCTGGTGGCAAGATCCATTGATTCAGGCAAAACTGCTAGGTGTGGCTGGGTGCTCTACTTCACACTGGTATTTCAGCTCCATGATGAAATCATTTCATCCCCTTGTCATACCTATGGGACTGACTGGAGTCACACTCTTAACAGAGGTAGATAGGAGCCGAGTGGGTCAGGGGGGACTCACCTAGTTTGAAAGACTGCCAAAGATTATGAAAAATTATCCTTTCACCCAGAACATGCTAAAATCTCAGTCAGTGGCATCAAGTTCAGTATAAGCAGACCTCAGTACCGGAAATGAATTCCAATAGCTTCTTGGATATCATTGTCAAGCAGCTGGGATCAGGCCCAGCTACCAATTTACTCTTCACTTTCAAGCAGTGCTTAATCCAGCAGTTCCTAAACCTGACTCCAGGTCGTCATCACCTATGAAACATTTTAAAGATTACATGTGCCGGGCCCCACCCACGAGGTACTGAAGCAGATGCTCAGCGGAGGGGACCAGGCGCCTGAAGGCGGTTGTGATGGAGAGTGAGAACACAGGCTGACCTCTCTGGGCTTCAGTTTCCTTTCTCAAAACGAGGCGTTGGATTAGACTGGCGTCTCCAAAGGGATTCATGGAGCTGATTCAAGCAGAACAGTTCAGGGTGAGTCTGTTTTTGCATGAAGTTTTATTTCTACAAGGGAGCTTCTGCTGCTGAAATAAAATTCAGAGAGCCCTTGAGTGGATGGTTTCTGAAGTTCAGCTATGACAGTTCTGAGTGTCACATTCTAAGAGGACAATTGTCCCAACTTCTTGGAGGAGGATTTAGCAGGAGTCATGCAAATGGAAGTTACTCGATAAGGGAGTCACGCTCTGTGAGGGTCCGAGCTGCCTGGCTGGCTGTGTGCACCACGGTGGCGGGGTAGAATATGATTCGGTAGCCCTTTCTTCTCCCACTCCCCTCAGTAGCATCCCTACCCACCTCCCTTGAAGTCCCCATAGCTTTCCTCCCCTTCCTCTACTGCTGTTTCTAAGAGTAGCCCAGAATGTCAGACATTCATTCGTTCGTTCCTCCATTTAGCCACTTCCCACACACCTCCTATAGGTGACGAATTGACTAACACTCCATTTCTGTCCTCCGATAACGTGCCACACATTGTAACCAGAGAGGCAGCCTGAGGGCCCCAGAAGTGCCGTCTCAAGGCCCCTTGGTTTGGATGGAGGGTTGTGGAGAGGCTTGAGTTCATGGCATGTCTGGAGGGCGGCCTCACCTCTAACCCTGTCTGCAAGCTCTGCTCCTCCCCCCTCCCCCACTGGGGCTGTGGCCTCAGCAGGCGGCTCAGAAAACGCTTCTGTCATCCCTGGTCTCAGCCAGAGACCATGCCCTCCTCCTCAACACGCACCTGCTGGGGAGAGGCGGGCAGAGGCGGGAAAGGGAGGGCTGGTTTATTTGGAGATCCAGCCCTTGGCTGCCACCCCATACCCCTGACTGGACAACTCGCAGGACAGCTGTGCTTGAAGGACTGAAATCATCAGTGTTTATTAAAGCTGTTGGAGGGAGGGGAAGCGGGGCGGGGTGGGGGGCAGTCACGTATCTGCCTCCCAACAAGCACGAGGCCAGGTGAGGCCCAGAGCCACTCCCTCCCTCCCTTCCTGGTGAACATGACATTAGAGCCGCTGCTTGGGGGTGTTTTGAGAGGTGTTTTTTCTAATGAAGGAAGAACCTTGAAGGTTCATTTGAATGGGGATTAATGTCTCTGTGGCCTGGACCTGCAGAGAAGGAGAAATTCTAGAAGGGGAGAAGTTTCAATAAAAGGAAACGGGCTTGATCTGCCTCCTACTGATCTGTGGGGTCTCCTCCGCTGGCAGCTTGGAAGGAAATATGTTTGAGGCAGTTTTCCGGGCATCGCTGTATCTTCTTTTGGATTCTGTGTTGGAGAGGGTGTGTGGGGGGTGTGTGTGTGTGTTTTTGGTGAACATTCCACTCTGAGTATGGACTGCCTAAACTCTGGGGTTCTAACCAGGTTATGAAGACCCCCTGCGTGTATGTTCAACCCTTAGGTTTTTTTCGGGTTTCTTTTGCGGTACGCGAGCCTCTCACTGCTGTGGCCTCTCCCGTTGCGGAGCACAGGCTCCGGACGCGCAGGCTCAGCGGCCATGGCTCACGGGCCCAGCCGCTCCGCGGCATGTGGGATCTTCCCGGAGCGGGGCACGAACCCGTGTCCCCTGCATCGGCAGGCGGACTCTCAACCACTGCGCCACCAGGGAAGCCCCAACCCTTAGTTTTGCATCACTCCCTTTTAGCAATACTTGTGCAGGGCAGCAAAACTTTTTTCCTGGTCCTTTCATGTTATTCTTTCACTGTTCAAATTCCTCCACCCGCATGGAGCCTGCCAATCCAGGAATCATTCTGTGTTCCAGAATCACCGCACCCACCCAGCCTCTTAGCACCCCTTCAGGACTCCCGCTCCATCCTCTGTTTCTGATGATCTGACCCAGTTATTAGGAGAAAGCGAATCCATTACACTAACCCACACGAAGCTACCAAAGCCTCTGGCAACCGCGTTACCCCCTTCAGGGGTGTCTGTCTTTGAGAGAGGAGACTTAAGTTTCTAACGGGGGGACTTCAGGTGTGAGGATTAAAGCACAGTAACTCGGGGCGGAGTGCGGAGGCGGTTTCTGTGGGAATGGGGACCTCCTAGAACCACTTTCATCAAGTGACATCTGTACCTGCTTGTGCGGCCTGGGCACAGACTTGGCCCCGGGGTGGTGGGGGCAGTGAGGTGAGAGGAGGGTGAGTGACCAGAATGAGGGCACGTTGGGGAGGACTGTCAGTTGGGGTGCATGGCAGGGAGAACCAGGGGCTTCTGAAAGGACAAGCTGCACTAAACAGACCGCAGGTTAATGTTTGGGCAGGTGGGGATGAGTTCCTTCTGGCCGGTGGGTTTCTTCAAGGTGACACTGGACCCCAGGAAGGTTGGGGAACAAACGGAGTGAACACAAAGATGGAGAGGAAGGCGTGCTCCGGAGGACGGGATGCTGCGCGGTGGGCCCCTGGCTGGCCTGGTGCACACCCAGCCGTGGGGTCTCTACTCCACTGCCCGCTCCTCCCTGCCTTCTCTTGTTGGGCTCCCCACTGTGGGACGCTTCCCTACACCCTCCCTCCCTCCCCTCCTCCCTTCCTCCCATGGTGCACCCTCTGAGTGAACCTGGCTTCCAGCTCTTGGAAGCCTTTCCAAAAACATGGCGGTGAGCTCTTTGCAGACCCAGGCAGAGGAGAGGGGCTGAGCGTCAGCCAATGCCGGGCCCATGCTGGGATGAACTGGCCAGACCAAGTGAGCCTCCACTGGGGGCAGCCAGGACAGGATGGGTGGGGCCTTCCCCGCAGCCAGTGGGGCCATTGCGAGTGACGCCTAGTCAGCAAGGACAGAAGCAGCGCCTACTGTGTGCCAGGCCCTGTGCTGGCCCCAGAAAGCAGGCAGATGCAGCTCCCCGGCCCCTGCCCTCCCAAGATTGTCATCCGTTTACCCAGTTAAGACAGAACTTGAAAATGCAGCAAGAGTCTGTAAAAGTGACAGACTCTGCTAACTGGTCCAGAAAGATGGTGCTATTCAGAGTCAGAGCAGGGGATGAGGGGCAGAGGGCTCAGGGGAGGCTTCGTGGAGAGGCTCTGAGCTGGGACCAGAGGCGAAGCGGCGTGCCACAGCCTCTTAGCTCACAGGCTGTGCAATCGGGGCCTGTTTCAAGACCTGGTTCTCATTTACAGGCTCTGTGGCATTGGACTAGTTACGTAATGTCTCTGTGCTGTGGTTTCCCCATTTGTAAAATGGGGATGAAACCTCATAGTGTTGCTGTGAGGACGGAATGAGAGCACCCCTCAGTGCCCGGCCTGTAAGTGCTGGCTTTCACCAGCTGGACAGGACAAACTCTGATGCAGCACAATGGCCTCTTCCAAGCAGGCATCCCCGGGTGACCTGGAGCTGGATGGGGGCATCCCTTTGGCCAGGATCTCCCTTGGGGGCTGGAACTGTCTGAAATTTTAGAAAAAAACTGAGCAGCATCCTGTGGAAAGTAGTGGAGGTGCGAGTCCACAGTCGGTTTTAGGTGACTTGATTAAAAATCCAAGGGTCTCTCTGGGCAGGACCGGGCTCTGAGGCCTGCTCTGATGGGGAGAGAGGGGGCAGCACACTAGGGCTGTCTTCAAGTCCCAGGGTGTCAAGGGGTGGGTAGATTAAAGATACAGTTATTCTGGTGTATTTAATAAGACCCAGCTGTGACAAAATTTTGGCCTGCTCTTAGACTAAGTCAGTTGACTAAGGAAAGTGAAGAATTGCCATAGAATGGGTTATTCAAAATCATTATTATCAGGTATCAATTCAGAGCAGGTAATAGTGGAGGTGGGGAGGAATCAGCATGAGAGGTAATAAAGGAAACAGAAAACATCAGTGTGTAAACTTTTTAAACACCATCCTTTGAAGAGATCAAATGTTATAAAACAATGGCCCAGCCACGTTTGTAAAGTTTCCCAGAGTACACATTGCTCCTGCAGTGGCCCTGTGCCGGCACACCCACGGCCCTGCTCTTTGCAGGACCCTGGTGGGGTTGCTTGCCCGAAACACACCAGGGAAAGGGTTCTCCACGTCACATATTCTTAGAATGCACCACTGGCTACAGCAGCACGACCGCACCATGACAGACGGACATCTGCTGGACGGTGTCTCCCGGGGCTGCCTGGCCAGGGTCAATGCCCTGGATGGCCCAGTCCACTGGGGCCACCTAATGAAGGGCCAAGCAGACAACGTCAGGGCCTCAAAAGGGCCTCCTGCTCCTGCAGATGGAGGAGGCAAAGTATGCATCTTCTTACCCCCACGACCACACTCTTGCCACAGTGCTTGACTGCGTCTCCCAACCCTTAGGCCATTATGGCCAGCACCCTCCATCTCGCTTCCCCAGCCTGCTGTGATCTGAGTACCAGGATGGAAAAGTCGGGAAACAAGTTGCTTTGAGTGGTGGTGTCCCAGGCACAGAGGGCTGTCCGTACTCATATGACCAAGAGGGCTCCCCAGTAAGGTGGCTGGCGGTCAGTGGCCCAGGGGTGCAAGAACAGATGTCTGGAAGGCAGCCAAGAAAAGACACGCCATTCAGGGCTGGGGAACCTTGCTCCTTGGGACACTACCTTGTCCAGAGTCCCATTCAGGAGGGAGGTCCCTTCCACGGCTTCCACAGTGGGAGGCACCTGCTGGGGAAGACTCACTGAGACCTGAGTTCCAGTCTCAGCTCATCCACTTTCCAGTCAGGTCACCGTGGACTTCTTGGAATCTCTGAGCCTCAGGTATTCATCTGTACAATGGGAAAGTTATAGCTGCCTCCTGACCTGGTGAAGGAATTAAAAAGATAAATTATGCACCATGTCTAACACACAGTAGCCGTAATTTTGAAAATAGCTTTCAACTCGGCACTTGTGTACAGCAAATTTCTGGGTCCCGACACACCCACCCAACCCCACCAAGAACCTCTCCTTTGTCCAGTGGCTCCTGTGTTCTGCCCGTGATCATGGTATTTTTCTGCCCGTGATCATGGTATTTTTTCACCACCACTGAGGAAATCTGAGGGCTTCCATCAGTAGCCACCACGCCTGCCTTGGCCTGGCCCTAGATTTCCTCCTGGTTGTCCCTAGATTGGCCACTGCTGTTCCTACTGGAGCAGAGGGGCTGGGAAACAGGGTGATAGCAAGGAGCTTTCTCCCCAACTAATGTTAAAACCCTTCCTGTCCATTTCCCCGAAAGGCGTGTTTGCTTTCCCATCTTCTCACTCACACTTGCTCCTTGAAGAAGTCAAGCTCCTCCAGGGCTGGCTCAGAGAGCACTTCACAGACACCAAACTAAAACTATCCCGTATCCCGTCAGGATTCCCACTGTCTCAGCCAGTGAGGGTGGGTGCCCCGGCCTCCATCCCAAGGTCCCGAGACCCACCAAACCCCTGCATCACTGTGCCCCAAAGACCCTTGTGGTCCTCACACAGTCAGGACTCCTGGTAGCTGGTCCTGTTGGCCAGGACTGCACGGGTGGGCATGCAGACTCCCTCCCACCCCCTCCCCCAGCAGCCTGTCTGTAGTAATGATTAATGTGATCAATAAGAAGATAAACAATAAGTTGGTAGCAAAAGCATCTGAAAAAGGTAATTAGCAGCAAAACACCATGGTTCTTCAAGACGGTTGGTTGCATTTTGTTTGGCTTTGGGGACTGTGGTGCAGATTCTATTCCAGCAGGTGCTATTGGCTTCTGATGAGTTAGATGCCACCCGGAGTCTCCTACATGTTCACATGAAGGGAAGCGCTCCCACCTCCTTCCCATTCCAGTGTCGCCCGAGGGTCTCAGACAGGCAGACAGACTCCAGGCTTTGCGTGGCTCTTCACTGGCTTTTCATCAAGCCTGCAAAGTTCAGCGTTACTAGGGAGAGGTCACCACGCCCCGAAGGAACAGATGCCAATTAAAGGGGCCCAGTTTGCCTGAAGAGTTGGGGAGCCGGTATCCAGCCTGTGATCCCCAGGTCGTAGGGTTAACGTGACAACTAAAATGACTCCTCACAGACGGCTTTGCCTTAATTGGCATTTTTCCTGGCTGGCTGAGCCCTGCAGGAAAGACGTCCTCCCTGTCCCCAGGCTACACCACCTCCTGTCCATCATGGACCCCAGAGCTGAGCATCATACATAAAATACAACAGAAACAGCTCTTCCTAGTAATAAACAAGACTATAATATATATGTGTTTGTGTTTTACAAGTTAATTAATAAAAACTTACATAATAATTCCTAAGAAGAACTGCATGTTAAGGATGCGTCTTGCAGCATTTATTACCATCAACACATCCACTGTTCTTACAGCACTTGGAGGCTGAACTACAGAATTAAGCCTGGATTTAGTCTGTGAGTTACTTTCGGTGTTATAGTCCCTGTTTCTCCAAGGCTGGGGGCTCTGGGCAGCTGACTAGGAAGCAGAGTTTAGTGTGAGGATGTTAGTCAGAGGTGCCCTGGGGATCCACCCCTGCAGGACGCTGAGGCAGGAAGCAGGCAGGGCAGAGACGAAGCTGGTGATGCCGCCCCTCCGCTTCAGCCGTCCCCACGGGGTCATCTGGAGCACACATGACCACCTCTGGTTTGTCCCATGCCTTTATAGAGCCCCTGGGACCTCAGGCAGTCATGGAATGTGTCCCTGGACTGGCATGCCTTTGGGTGGCTCTGCAGCCCAGGCCATCCTGACAGGGCGGTCCTAGGCTGAGGGCTGACTGCAGACCACACTCCCACCAGCTGGGCCACCAGTCCTTTTTGAGGGGGAACCTGGGTGGCTCACATCTGTGCCTTCTGCAGCCTGTATATGGCTCATCCTTCTCAATTTGTAAACTTCCTGGAGACAGGATATCCATATATCCTGTATGGCTCTCTGACCCTCACAGCCCCTAGCGTGGAGCTGAGCACAAGACAGGTGATCACAAGGCAGTCAGTGATCCGTGTCGAGGTGCAGATAGGTTTGCCAGAGGCCTCTGTGCCTGGGGACCGATCACCCACGCCACAGCTGCCAGGCGGGAGATGTTACAGCTCAGGGTGGCAGCCCCTCTGGCCCGAGCCCCAGGGAAAGGCTCCCCCGGGCCACACCCCTTCCTTCTGCAAGGACTCAGGGTCTGGGAGGGAATATTCTAACTTTCCTGGGGGTGGGACTAAGATTGTATGAGTTACATGCGTTACCATCTCATCTGTTCACTCATTCATTCATTCACTGAGCATCTCCAATGAAGCCAGCACGGTGCTGCAGAGCAACAGGATGTGGGCAGTTTTCTCCCTTGTGGGGTGGAATGTATGTACAGCTGGACAGGAATCCTGGGCTGTGAGACCTCCCCACGCTGGGACCCCCCCACCCAGGAGAATCTTGCTTGTGTTAATTTGGCCTCTGGTCCCCACAAGCCTGAAGTGGCTGGTTCTCTGCCCTCACCTGGAATGCCCTGCCCCGACCCACTCCTTGCACGGTGCTGCGCGTTTCAGATACTTCACCAGAGCAAGTTGTAACGTATGAAGTCAGCCTTCACCACCCCCGGCTGCTCTGAGCCCTCTTGGTAGAATCGGCTGGAACCACATGGCTCCGTGGATGTAACAGTACCAGCTGCTCAGAGGCCTCTCGTACAGAGGAACTTGCGCTCAGGCAGGACAGCATATGTGGTCCCTGCCCTGTACCCACCACACGCCCTGCTCCAGCAGCTATGCACCTATAAACAAAGATACAGCAACCACTACATCTTCACAAGAGAGAAAAAAAAAAAAAACACCTACTAACAATCAATGTAGTCCAAATGAGGAGAATGGTAATATCAATTGTCAGACGTCCACTCATGGAATATTGTAAACCATGAAAAGGACAAAGGCAGGCAGTGCATAGCAACATGGAAGTGGGTTTATGGAGCACCATTAAAAGAAGAAGAAACAGAACAAAAATTGTGTCCACCAGCTGTGCCTCCACTGAGCTGTGCTGGCATCACTATTGGTCCTGTAGATTCCGGTTCCCAAGCCAGATTTTTTTTTTTTATGTTTTAACTTTTTATTTTATATTGGAGTAGAACCAGTTAACAATGCTGTGATAGCTTCAGGTGCACAGCAAAGCAACTCAGCCATACATATACACGTATCCGTTCTCCCCCAGACTCCCCTCCCATCCAGGCTGCCACATAACATTGAGCAGAGTTCCCTTTGCTACACAGTAGGTCTTTGTTAGTTATCCTTTTTAAATATAGCAGTGTGTACATGTCGATCCCAAACTCCCTGACTATCCCTTCCCTCCACCCTTCCCCCCCGGTAACCATAATTTCATTGTCTAAGTCTGTGAGTCTGTTTCTGATTTGTAAATACGTTCATTTGTCTCATTTCTTTTTAGTTTCCGCATATAAGCGATATCATACGCTATTTCTCTGTCTGTCTGACTTACTTCACTCAGTACGACAATCTCTAAGTCCATCCATGTTGCTGCACATGGCATTATTTCATTCTTTTTATGGCTGAGTAATATTCCGTTGTATACATGTACCACATCTTCTTTACCCATTCCTCTGTCGCCGTCGATGTTTAGGTTGGTCTAAGCCAGATTTGATGGCTCCGAACTCAGCTTGCCTCACTGCAGGACCCTGCCACCCCCCTGGCAGGACGTTCAGGGAACGTCCCGTCAGTGCTGAGGGTCACCTAGGACCACGGTGTGCACCGGCCCAGGCACAGGGCAGCTCAGCCTCTCTGCCTCTGCATGGTGAGAACACCACCTCCCTGGGGCGACCAGGGGCCTCCGGACACCAGAGCCACCATGTGCTGGCACAGCTCTCCGCTCCTCTCTGCGTCCCTTTGGCACCAGGGCCCCATGTCCTCGGCCTCTCCTCTAAGCCCTAATTTCACGGACTGGACTTGCCTCCCAGGCCAGGTTGGGGCTCACAGCATCAGTCTTGCTGTCTCTCCTGCCTGTCCCCAGACCTGTAGGCCAAGCTCTTTCACTCAACCCAAAGCTTCCATGCGAATTACTGCCCATCAGTTCCACACACACCTAAGTCCAGAATCCCATTTGTGTAAACGGGAATGTGTAGAATGCGGCTCAGAGGGAACTAGGAAACGGAATCAGGTGTATTGAAGCGTGAGCATGGGGGTGGGGGTGGGGTCTAGTGTGTGCATTTTTTCAAATTGCCCTTTAATATACACTATATACAGTATATACACATGTTTTTAAGCTAACCTTAAAAGGAAAAAGGAAGGGATAGAGCAGTTGTAGAAGGCTATAGAAAGTTCAGGATACACAGCCAGAGCCCTGGCGTGTGCTGAGACCGGAAGGCTCTGGCGACAGTGGCAGGGTACTGGCTGTGAAAATACAAACCCGTGGGTACCTGAGAGTTGCTTATGTAATGATTTTGCCACCAGACGGGTGGTCCACCTTCTCTTTCTCCCCTAGCCATCATTCCTGGATCATGGCCCCGCCTGATGGCCTGGATCTCTGTCTCCAAGGGTTGCTCTCTCTTACCTGGAGTGGCAGATGGTAAAGCACAGTGCTCCTGGGCCTGACTCTGTAGGAGATACAGCAGCAGGAGTGGGAAGTGGCTGCCCTCCCCAGGAAGAACCTCAGGACCAGGGGCAGTTCTGCCGGCCGAGATTCCTGGCAGAGACTCCTGAGACACCCACTTATTCTCTCAGAACCTTCCAAAGCCCATCCAACATTGCAGCCGTGCTCCTTCCTTTCTGAGCTGGTGCTCCAGGACTCAAGTGTGAAAACTTACCATGTGCCTTCCCAGCAGCCTCTGCAGGCAAGCCAGGGAGGGCCTGGAACTCAAGCTGCGTGTAGCTGGTGCCAAAAGTCCCCAAGTGAATCCCTGATGGGTTGATGGGAGGGTGGGGCTCAGCACAGATTAAATCTCCTTTGCTTCCGCCTCCCCCTCCTCCCCCGGCGTCCAGTCCCACAGCCTGTCCTGCCAGACCTGGTTGCAGCACGCACACCTCCACACCTCCACTGCCACCTTCAGTGGTCCAGTGTCCTCGGTGCCCATCTGAACTCCTGCCTCTCGAGCTCTCCCACACATTCTGTCCCTCAGAATCATCTTCTGAAAACATAAATACGATCTGTTACTCTCTAGTTTCAAACTCTCAGCGGCCCCTCATTGTCATTAGGTTGAATTCCAAACCCCTTACTATGGCCTAAGGCCTTGCTACTCAGAGGGTGATCCCTGGACCAGCAGCTTGGACCCCACCCGGGAATGTGATGGAAATGCAGCATCTCCGCCCAAACCTACTGAGTCAAAATCTCTGGGCCATGAGCACGTTACCACTTGAGAAACAGCCTGAGAGCCCAGGGAGATCTGTCCTGCCCGGCCCCTTTGACCCCGCATAGGACCATCACACTGCAGACTTAGGAGGCCCTCTCTGAGTCCCCAACTAAAGGAGTGCCCCCCACCCCCGCACTTACAGTTCTATTCCCCTGTTTCATTTTCCTCAGCGTGCTCATGCCCACCAATGAGACCATTATTCATGTTTTTGTGATATTATATATATTCCCACTTGAGCGTAAGCTTCATGCGGGTAGGACCCAGCCAATCCTGCTCTCCACCGTGTCCTCCCGGCCTGTAACAGTCCTTGGAGTGAAGGAAGGACCCAGTCAGATCAACACACATTTGACGGGCCTGTGCAAGGTACCCTGAGCTCACCAGGAGTTTACAGACAAGTTGGGAGGATCCCGCCCACCACCTCCCCTACCCCCGTCACACGTGAAAGTTAATTCAAAATGTGGGAGCTAATACTAATGAGAAATGCCTTCATTCCCCAAGTTTATTTGGTTGGAAAATGAGAAGGAAAGGGAGGTGCCTGGTAGTTTCAGGGAAGGAATGCATGGAATGTAGGTCTTCCAAGAATGTGGGGCTGGCGGTGGGAATGCAGATGCTTGCCCGCCGGGCTTGTGGTGTCTGGCCCCTTTCTCTCCTGGTAGAAGCAATCAGTCTTCGAAGATTAAGAAGATCAGGTGCCAGTGTTCTTTATCTTCTCAACATAGATGAAAATTAGGCAACAGGAGGAAAAAATACCCTTTAGTACAAAGCCATGGTTCTCAAAGTGTGTTCCCTGGATTAGCAGCTCAGCGTAACCCGGGAACTTGTTAGAAATGCAGGATCTCAGGCCCCCGCTTCGGACCTCCTGAATCAGGCACTCTGCGGGTGGGACCCAGTGATTTGGGTTTTAACAAGCCTGTGAGTGAGGCATCTGGATTTTGAAAAACTGGCAGGATAAACGTAAATCTTTATTTTAAAAATACATAAAATAACACATTTATTATAGAAACTTTTGAAACTCAGCAAAGTAGGAAGATGATTAAGGCATCATTAATTCTGTCACTCAGAAATAACTCCAATGAATGCTATCCATAGTTTGGTGTCTCTTCTTGCAACCTTTGTTAAAGCATATGTATTTTTAAAAATTTACCCAAATTGGGTTATTCTGGACATTATGTTGCCCTTATTATTTAGCATTTTAGCTGTGAGCACTTCCTAATCATTCATAGAAAATCTCATTTTAGCGGCTTCATAATATTTGTTCACATTAGTGTACCCTAAGGGCTATATATCTAGGTAATTTCCAATTTTTCTTCTTATAAATAGCACTAGAATGAACATCCTGGTTCCAAAAAGTCTGATTCTTTTTTAGGATAAAATGCTAGAATAGAAATGATTAGGCAAAGACTAAATATTTTAGGTCTCTTGGTGAACATTTTACTATTTTAAAAGTTTAAAAACATATGTATGCATTTGTAAAACATATGTCAAAAAAGTTAATATATTACCCCTATAAAAAGAGCTTCTGTAAACCTTAAGAGAAATACATAACTCTCAGCAGTATAAAAGGGGAAAAAGGAACTGACAGTTCACAAATGTAGGACCACATGTGGCAAATGGCCAATTCACAAGTGAGGTAATGTTGAACCTCAATTCTAGTGAAAAAAGTCAAGGTAGGGATTCCCTGGTGGCGCAGTGGTTGGGAGTCCGCCTGCCGATGCAGGGGACGCGGGTTGGTGCCCCGGTCTGGGAAGATCCCACATGCCGCGGAGAGGCTGGACCCGTGAGCCATGGCCACTGAGCCTGCGCGTTCGGAGCCTGTGCTCCGCAACGGGAGAGGCACAACAATGAGAGGCCCACATACCGCAAAAAAAAAAAAAAAAAAAAAGTCAAGGTAAATCTCCAAGGTACCACCTTTTTTTTTTTTTTAACTCATCAATTTCACAAAGCTTTGTTAAAAAAAAAAAAAAAAAAATTAGAATAGCCGGAGCTGGCAAGCAAAGGTACAGTGAAACAGATATTTTCACCCATTCCTCCCATGTCTTCTGGAAGGAAATATGAATTGGTAGTGCCTTCCTGAGGAGCAGTTTGGTCTGTTTTACTAAGATTCATTCTACTTGGACAGCTCATTAGATGTCATAAAGGCTCCATTCACAGATAATGTTTCGTGGGGTGAAACGAGTGAGATATTTTGTTATATAGTAAGAGCCGCCTCTGACTCAGGGCAGATGATCAGAGGTCCAGGCGCTGTTCTAAGTGCTTCGTTTCTGTTAACTTGTTGAACCTTCACAACCTTCCAGTGAGGGACTATTTATTATTTCCATTCTATAGATGAAAAAAATGAGACCAGAGAGGTCAAGTAACTTGCCTACTTTCACAGCAGGAAAGTGGCTGAGCTAGGACTGGAACCCATGAACCTCCATCTGACACCTATGCCCTTACCCATCATGGCAGACTGCCTCTCGATACGGCAGAAGCTGAGGGACAGGACAGCCCTCTCTCATCTGTAGCTTGGCACTCATTACTCCCTCTCTCTTACCTTTCATCTCCTGACCTCAGCTATGGCTTCTGCTCAGTCCTGCCTCTAAGACACTCTTTTCACTTTTGAAGCATCTGCATTTCAGATAATGATGAGGAAAGACTTGGGATTTATAAAGAGCTGGAAACTTGCTTTGTCCGTGAAGAGACTGGTGTGTTCTGATATAGCCTATTCTTCTTAAAAATATTGCAGTTTCTATGGCTATTGGGACCTTGGAGTGAGGGGAGGCCGCTGGCTAGATCCATAGCTCTAACCCTCTCCAGGCCAGTTACATCACTGGGCCCTTCAGAAAGGTAAAGATGAAGTCCTTTCCTAGGTCACAGCTTTTTGCTCAGGTGCCCAGAGGTATGCTAAGTGCCGTGGGAAACGCAAAAGAATTAGAAAGTAGAGCTGCTGCCCTTGAAGAATATAAGGCCCTTTGGGGCAATTCAGACCTCCTCTCCCAACGTGACTGGGGAAGAACTGGATAGACCAAGTGATGCAGACCCTGTGCTTTCTTTGTTCAGACGTGAGCTTCTGGTAGGGTTAACCAGGAAGGCTTACTGGAGGAGGTGTCACTTGAACAGGGCCTTGAAGGATTTCAACAGCAACAGATGAGGGATGACAGAAGGAAGCGCACAGTGGTGGCAGGTTCAGGTGTCCTCAGAAAGTGAGCATTCCCATTTGGCTGGATTAGGGGAGAGGCAGGATCCACCCAGATATGTAGGAAGGGCCCCTACGGCGGAGGGCTTCGAGGGACAGGCTGAGGAGTGTGGGCCATGTTTTCCTGGTCTTCGTGTCCCTGCTCTCAGCACAGCCTGTGATTGTGCCTAGGACCAGCTCGTTGTTGTTTGTAAGTGAACCAATAGCCAAATCCAGGAGGTGATGGGGACACTGAAGGCGTTTGAGCCGGGAGTGTCATGGTTAAAGTAAAGTTTTGATGAGACAGGTGTTGCTTAGTTCTGTGGACATGAAGAGAAGTCCCAGGCAGGGTGGTAACAGACAGATAAGGTGATGCCCCGTGGGAGAGAACTTTGAGGCACTGAGACTAGAAGAAGGTGACCTGCCAGTGATGGTAGAGGCTGTGGCCCATGGGAAGCCACTGGCAGGTGCGTGTCCATCCTGTTGCATCTGCAAGGATCTCTGGGAGAATGGCCACACCCCTTTGGGACCCTGCCGTCCAGCACTCATCCAGGGACTATGGAGCTCTGATGGGTATGGTTTTATACTGAAGGCTTGGCCCTGGCTCCCGCCTGGATCTCCGAGTGCTTGCTGGGCCATCTCTGTGAGGCAGTCTCTGTATGTCCAGGGCCTGGGACCTCTGGGTGGGAAGCACAGGGACGCGGGCTGGGAGGAGAAGCGGAAGGGCTATGCGTGAGAGGATCCTTGGCCAAGAGTGGTTGGTTATGTTAGAAGAATTGGTTCCGTGTGACAGGCAGGGTGAGTGCCCTGCCTGGGGTGGACAGCAGCAGAGGGAGGGGCGGGGTAAAAGCAGACCTAGAGGCACAGAGGCCCACTGGCTCTCTGCCACCCATCCCCCAGCACTGTCAGCTTCTCACTGCGTCACAGCAATGCGGGGGCCATGCTTGTCCAGTGTCCCCCCAGCACTGCGCAGTGAGAGGTCCGTGGGCACATACGGGGCTCCCTCTTAAATATGGGCTAGGACCGAAGGTGGTACACACAGAGGACAGCTGGCAGAGGTGAGGGGGCAGAACAGGGACCCTCCGAGGCTCTGGCAAGAGGCAGGAAATTGGAGAGACTCTGGCACCGAGGAAGTAGACCATGAGCTGGGGAGGCTCAGTACGTGGCCAGCTCCAGTGAGCTGCCTTAGAGACTGGAGGGGACAGTGAGAGAGGCAGCAGACGCAGCAGAGACTGGGGCAGAGATGACTTTGGGCCTGACAACCCCTCTTTTCATGTGCCCTCAGGACTGAAGAGAGAAGGTGGCCTCAAGATCGTGTCTGGAAACATTTGGTGTGGATAGAAGGGAGGCTTTCTGAAAGCCACAGCTGTTACCTTCTGGGAAAAGGCTACTGAGAAATCTTGAAATTTTCATTTATTCATTGATCAAACGTGTAGAGCAAGCACTACTTGCCAGAGTCCAAAGATAACCTAGCCTCCATCGCTGCCCTCAGGGAGCTTGCTGTCCAGTGGGGAGGCAGCAAGAGTTGTGCTGATGCCGGACTTCTGAGCTTGACTACACCTTGAGCACAGTGGGGGACTCCCTCCCGCCAGGAGCTAGGACACCAGGGTCTATGCCGCTGTCCTATTAGGGTGCAGGATAGTGGACTCTTTTCTTTACATTTTTCTTTTGATTTAATGTTGCATTTGATACATGCAGAAAAATATCTATCATATGTATGTAGGTTGTGAAGAGGAATAAAATAAACTCCTGTGAACCCATCTCTCAGTTTCAGAAATAGAATGTGACCCAAAATATTAAAGCTCCTTGGTGTCCCTCCTCCACGGCATCCCCTTCTTTTCTCCCAGAAGTAATCATTATCCTGAATTGTGGGTTCAGCATTCTCTTGCTTTTCTGATGGTCTTACTACATATATAGGACTCCACAAATTTTTGCAGTTCCTCAGAAAGTTAAAGGTAGAATTACCATATGACCCAGCAAGTCTGCTCCTTGGTATATACTCAAAAGAATTGAAAACAGGGACTCAAACAGATACTTGTGCATAAATGGTGATAGCATTATTTCCAATAGCCAAAAGGGGGAAACAACCCAAGTGTCCATTAACAGGTGAACTGGTAATGTATACATTTCATATATATATTTCAGCCATAGAAAGAATGAAGTTCTAATACATGCTTACATGGATGAACCTTGAAGATGTTACACTAAGTGAAATAAACCAGTCATAGAACGACAAATATTGTATGAATCCGCTTATATGAAATATCTAGAACAGGCAAATTCATAAATTCAGAGAGTAGATTAGGGGTTCCCAGGGTCTGAGTGGAGGGGGGAATAGGGAGCTATTGCTTAACGGGTACAGAGTTTCCTCTTGGGCTGATGAAATAGTTGTAGAGATTGTGGTGGTGGTTGCACAACATTGTGAAATGTACCTAATGCCACTGAAGTGTATACTTAAAAATGGTTAAAGGGGCAAATTTTATGTTAATATATTTGTCCACAATTTAGAAAAAAACTTATTGGTAGTTTTGCCAGTATTTGAACTTTACATAAATGAAATCAAACTGTATGTCTTCTCCTGCGATTGCTTCTCTCACTCAATATTCTGTTTCTACGATTCATCCATGTGGAGGCAGCTGGCCATGGTTTATGCATATTCACCACCGAATAGTATTCTGTGGTGTGGATATACCACAACCTATCTATCCAGTTTGGGGTCGATGACACTAAAGATGTCTGCAGGTTTTTCTGCTATTAATAACAATGTTTCTGAGAACATGCCGTCATGTGTCTCCTGGAGCACGTGTCCAGGAGTGTCTCTGTGCTCTGCCTCTAGGGGTGGGATTGCTGGGTCAGAGGGAGTGTTCATGTTCAACTTCATAAAATGATGCCGAATTGTGTTCCAGAGAGGTTGTACCCATTATCACTCTGCCAGTCGTCCATCAGTTCCTAGTGGCCCCACGTCCTCCCCAATAGAATTGCACATTTTCTTGAGCTCCTTTCCTGCCCAATAGTCCTGCCACCTGTAAGTTTACCTCCAGACCCACCTGTATGAGATCAATCCCAGGACTGTGATGACTTCTGTCAAGGACAGAACTACTGCCTCTAGATCACCAGGTGATGGATCTCAGGATCTCAAAAGTAGAAACAGCCTTTCATGGGACAACACAACCCTCACTTTACAGACAAGTAAACAGAGACCCAGAGCCAAGCCACCCCATGCACTGGTGAGCAGCCTGCTTCCTGGTGCAGCCCCTGATGATGGGACGGGAGCACACCTTGCACAGGGAGCAGAGGAGGTGGTTCTGATATCACTGGGGCTGTGTTTACACCACCAGCAGCCAAAATGCAACTTGAGATGGAGCCTGTGTTGAGGGCTCTGTCTGAGGATAAGATGAGTTCATCATTTGCACATGCTCTGTTTCTGAGATTCTGAGAGAAATACTAGACCTGTGGATTTGCATGGCTTTCGCCTTGTATTTGACCCAAGTGAACATAGCCACACCCTAGGTCAGGAGGTAGCCCCCAATGAAGGTGAGCTGGGGCACTTCCTGCCCCTTGCCTCCTGCCAGCCCTGTGGGATAGAGTGAGTTCCAGGGAGGCACTCCAGTCCAAGCTGGTTCTGAAGCCAATTTAACCTTAATTATCCCCTGTCGACCTCATCTTCTTGCCTTGTCTCTGGCTTTCCCAATAACTACCCGTGATGGGTTTTCCTTGCATCTGGGGAGTTTTGCTTTTCCATGTCCATCACAGCCCTGGGAAGAGAGGCAGATCAGAGAGGATTACCTCCATTTAGCAGATGAGAAAATTGAGGCTTGGAGGGGATCACTGCAGTTAGTTGGTGTCACAGATGGGTCCACTGGCCAGCAGGTCCAGGACCTTTCCCGTTATGTCACACACTTCCATCCACAACAAAATGCCCGGTCCCAGGACTACAGGAAGCACACCTTCAAGGTAATCCTAAAGAAATACCACCCTGTCAGCTTCCTGGTTTTGTGGGAGCAGATTTTCCCTTGAGGGACACTCAAAGTCGGGTTCTCCACATGTATGGGCCAGGTATCATGTGCATGGACACTTCCCTAAAGCCTAAAGCTCTAAACCCACTTAGCGTTTAAGAGACCACACAGTGATTACATTCAAAACTTTTTACATTTTATGTAAAATTTTACGTTTATATTTTACATAAACAACGAAAAGATGGGGAAAGCCTTCTAAGTCCCACTACTTAGAAACCGATAAGAAACAGGATACTTAACCCTCTGTTTGGTATTCTGAATCTTTTTCTGTTTCTCTCATTGTATACAGACACACACACACAATAGATTTGCACATACATTTTGCAAACTTTTTTTCTCAACCATCTATAATGATGCTCTTTTCCTGGAAAAAGCATACATAATCTTAAACTTTTTAATTATAATAGTAACACATGTCCATTGTTGAAAGAGAGAGGGAGAAAGGAAGGAAGGAAGGAAGGAAGGAAGGAAGGAAGGAAGGAAGGGGAAAGGGAGAAAGAAAAGGAAAAAAAGAAAGAATATTAAACTATTGTAATCCTCCCACTGCATGTTATTACTATAAATTTATATCACTCCAGATATTTTTCTGTGATTATATATTTTATTAAACAAATTGGGATCTTTCTGTGCAACACTGTTTATATATGTCACCACGTAGAATATTTCCATGTCAGTAGAATACTTATCTGTACTATTTTAATGACTACAAGTCATTTCATTGTATAAATGTACAATCAGATATTTTATTTAACCTTTTTTCTTGGACATTTAAAATTTCTTCCATGGCATAACAATACTAAGATTAATATTAGGTAATAAAAACCATTGCGCATACTTAACTATTAGGATAAACACTGAGAAGTAGAATTGCTAGCTCGAAGAGAATGTATCTAATAATTTTAAGGCCCCAAATTGCTAACTTGCCTGCCAAGAAAAATTGTGTATTTGTGTTTACTCTCTTTTTTTTTTGACTGGCTATGCCTGAGTTTCTTCTGTTTTTTTTTTTATATATATATATATATACACGCGCACACACACACATATATTGTTTTCTATTTTGACAAAGTTAGTCTAAAAATGAATGAGCATTGGAAGTCCATCCACAAAAAGGCCACGTCATCATCTGTCACATCTGAGGTTAAACAGAGCACACCTCCTGTACCCGCTTCCTGCCAAGCCCCACACAGGGCTTCCCGCCTCTGCCCCCCTCCCCTGGACAATCACGACAGGATCAGAACAGTCCTGGGTAGTAGCTCGCCTTGGGTTACCAAATATTTAGAAAAGGGAAAAAATGCCATCCGAGGACTCTTTTGAAATTTCATATTGACTTTTTAATCCTTAAAATAACTGTTAATTTCACAAATATTATATAAATTTATTCCACTCCTTGGAGAAAAGTAAAGCTAAGTCCCCACTGACATTTTCTCCAATCCAAATATTCTATTTCATATCCGTGTTGGACTTTTATGATTTGATGAAGCTGGCTCGTTTTCTGTTTCACCTCAAATTTACTTATGTTCGTTGAGCACCAGGGGCTGTGAGGGGGGCTGGGGGCGGGGCGTGGACACAGGCCTGAGTCAGGCACTGTCTTGGCCTTGGGGTGGGAGTGGGGGGAGGGAGACAGTCCCAGACACCTACAATCAGTTTAGGATGGAAGGGGACACACAAGAGGGGGGCATCCTTGTGTCTCGCAGGTGGGGGTCCATGAGCTGCCAGGATGCGTCCGGCCAGCGGAGACTGGTTTCCCCCTGGACAGTTTGCGCCGACCTTAGCATAGCTCTAATTGTCAGAAAGTTGTTCTGTGAGACTCCAGTCGAACCTCACACAGCATGCTCATTGATCCTAGTTCTGTCCACGGAGCAATGGAATAGGCCTAATTTCTCTTCCGCCTGACAGCCCCATCAGATTGCTAACAATAGCTGCACTGTGCTGCTCCCCCTGCCCAGCCAACATCCCTGCCCCATCCTGGACCCCCTCCTTGGGCTTCCTGTCCAAGCACATCCTCCCCAGGACAGGACCCGCTGGCATGGGTAGACCCTGGCCTTGGCGGCCAGGCGGGTGTCTACAGGTGTTCTCAGGCTGCATGGCTAGATGTCGCCATCCCCCCCATCACCCTGGAGAAGAGAGGCATTCAGAATCGTGTATTCTAGGAGGGCCAAACGATGAAGCAAATTAAATCTCAGGGGTTCTGACAGGAAAAGGAGTGATTAAGAATTATAATTAATAATTTGACGCAGACAACGAGGCTGACAGCAAGGAGTCGCTGGCACCATTGTTTCATGGGCTTTGCCTTATTAGCAGCCTCATAACTTTAGCCTTCCTCTAGATGCACTAATTAGGCAATTAGCTCCCTAAAGAGCATGCTCTTCAAAGTGCGCTGCAGGCTGGGTAAGAGGTGCCAGCAACAGAGAGGCTTTGAGAGCTCTGCCCTTCCAACCAGGTGAAGGCGACAGGCCAGCCAGGGTGTGGGCAGCAGCGGTCAAGGAAGTTGCGGGACGTCCACCCGCTGGTCAGTGTGGTATAGGACTGGTTGGGCCCAAGGTCTGTGTGTAAAACACACACACAAGAAGGTTGCTCTCGCCCTTGTGAGCCAGTAATACTATGCCCGTGGATGATATTGATGCTGATGGTGATGATAATTATAGATTCAATAAAGCAGTATATAGAATGGAAATTAAGGATCTATGGTCGCTTCCACCAACTACTTTCCGTGGGCCTGTAGCTAAGTCACTTCATCTCTCTGTGCCTCGGTCTCCCACCCTGTGAAATGGGGCCATCCCTCCAGCCTGCGCTTTGGGGCTGAGTGATCTGTGCCCCTTCAGCACCACAGGTTTCTCTGAGGACCATCCCTGCTGCTTGTCAGGCCCATGGAACATGTGGGAAATGGGAGGAAATCGGGTTTCTGAGTCTGGGGGGAAGAGAGAGAAGTGCGTGTGGAGAGGCGGCTGCTGGTGGTTGAGTCATTCTCCGAACAAGATGGCATTCTTTTTTAAAAAATAGTATTTTTTCTTTTCTCAATAAGTGAACATTTGCATCCATGATAATAGTAACGCATGCTTGGTATAGAACGTCTAGAAAAAATACATCCACGGTCCCGGTCCTGGCTCGTCGCAGGCCCTGCCTCAGGCATCCTCATTTATCCATCTTTGGCTGTGCTGCCCCACTCTCTTCCCGTGCACGCTCTGTTTATGTGTGTATTTGTTGCAACACAGTGATGATTACACTGTTTACAATTTCATATCTGCTTTTTCACTCATTTTGATGGGCAGTTTCAAGTCACCTCTGGATCTTTCCAATTCTAGAAAGGGAAGGGGCCCTCCCTAAAGGGGCACAAGGTCCAGGTGTCCAAAACTGGGAAACTAAGGGTAGGGCTGGGCTGGCTGGCTGGGGTCCCTCTGCTCAGGGGCTGAGGCTGGTGTCCCCTCATCCCCTTGCTTTCTCCCCTGGGCCTCCGTTCAGCCTGTGACAGCCACCTCTGGCCTGGGTTCCCAGCAGTGCCCCAAGGCCATTTCCGGGACGCTACCCCTCATCGCACCCCACACTCGGAACTGTGTGGCCTTCCCTCTCCAAGCTCTTCTCCTCCAGGAAGTCTCTCTACTCCAGAACCTTTTAGGGCTTTTAGGGCTTTGTCTAGCTACAGCTCACTGTCCTCCCCCTCAGTGCTTCCCTCTCCCTACTTTTTTACACACAATTTCAGGGACATTTAACAACTCCAGTAGTTTGCTGATCCCATGGCAAGGAGCAAATGCATAGTCACTAAGAACAGAAAAAGCAGAACAGGACAAAGAGCAGGACAAAAGGGGTGGAAGGCCCTGCCCACAGAGCTCGGCCTGAACCAGGCCCCCACCGTCTGGAGCACACCATCAGGCCTCAATAAACACAGCATACAAATCCCAGAGCCTTGGTCTCCCAGCGTGCCAGGCTGGGGGCTCATTCTGGAAACTCTCCAGGAGCACCTCCTCATTTGCTGCTGCCGGCTTGCCTTCCTGCTCTTACTTCCTTTACCTTGCCAGTGCTTGTGAGCAGCTGGCCCTGGTACTGAGAAGAAAATGCACAGGGCAGTGAGCCAGGGAACCCACGGTCTGGCCCATCGGTTCCAGACTCACGGTGGACAGGTCCTCCCCTCTCTGTGCCTCAGTTTCCTCAACTATAAAATGGGTTTGTTAGGGTGGGTGAACCTTGAGGTCTGTGCAGCTCTGCCTTTCCCCAAATCTCCCCTCTCCTGGGTTCTCAGGCTGGGAAAACATCCTTCCTTATGTATGTCCTGCTCCCTTTGACCTAACGTTCCTGCGAAGCCAGGCCACCTCCTTGCACTTAAACTTCTGAAATCTGCACTGCAAGTTTCTGAAATATCAACCATTTCTTATTTCCTGCTTTCCTACTGCAGGTTTCCCCTGCATGAGATAATTCCAAACCCTAGAGTCTTGCAGTCCCTCCATATTAGCCTGCCTCTACTGTTCCGGGGTGCTTCACCCTGTAGGGCACCCCACTGCTCCCCTCAGGTGGGAAGGGCATAGACTCCAGAGTCAGACACCTGTGACCATGTGCAAGTAACTTCACTCTCCTAGCCTCAGATGTACTCAAAGCATTTGACTTTCTAATGGTGGAATTTCTTGTGGTCTAACAAATATTTGAGGCAAAGTTTTTGTCTTTATGAGGGGAGAAAGAAGAGGTGACATTGGGGCATAAAATCAAACCCTAGGAACCTCTGAACTCCTTTCAAGAGCAAACGAGGACGAAGAAATCAGCTCAACCAGTCCTATAGCTACTCTCTAGGTAATTTGCTCTTTACTGGGGGCACCTGTAGAGTTTCCTGAGGCTCCATCTCAGCACCTGAGCCAAGCTCATTCTTAAGCTCCAGGGATGAACCTAGACTCCATCCCAATTTGAAAACAACCCCCCAGGGGGAAAGGGGATGCTGTCCAGGAGGGCTCCCTTGTCAGTGTAGTGTGTGACTTGCTTCCTGGGAGCACCCGAATGGCCAGAGCCCTGCAGGCCCTGCCCAGCACCCTGGGTTCTGCCCAGCCCAGCCTCTGGGCCTGCCTCTGGCCTCAGCCCAAGCTGCACTTGTCTCCAGAAACATCTCCAGGCTCCTCTTTCCCTCCCAGCTGCCTGAAAGGTGTTGGCGACCTCCAGGAATCTTTTCAGGGAGCCTACTGTGCAAACCTCTCCTGGCCTTGCTGTGTCAGCGCCTTTTCTCCCCAGATTCCCAGCCCTCCGCCTCCCCCTTCCTTCTTTCCCCCTCCCCCACCCTTTTCCCACCTCTCCTCTCCTCCCCCTCCTCCTTGGCCTTCCCCCCCTCCTCCTCTCAACCCTTCCCCTCCCTCCTTCCCTCCTCCTTGGCCTTTCTCCCTACCTCCCCTCCTCTGTTTCCTGACCCTTCCTCCACCTTTCTCTCCAAAGCTCACTCCCCACATTCTCCACCTCTCCTCCCTCCTCCCTCCCTCTCTCCTATCCCTTTGGTAAACTTTGCATCCTGGTATTTAAATCTCCACTCATTTCCTGGTTCAGCTGAGGCTCTGATTCCAATTATATCACCTTCATCCTTGCAAACAGACAATTCCGGGCAGTCTGACTGTTTGCTGAGCCCACTTATATAACCACTTCCCCCTTCCTCTCTTGCCCCTCCCTGGACCCCTGCAATCTGCGCAGTCTGGAGGTGGGGCGACCAGAGAGGTCCTGTCGCCCCACCCCATCCCCCGACCCTGCTCCAGATCCCCTTTCCCTGGTTCTTCCTAATGCCAGGATGGTTTGTTCCAAGATGGTCGGTCTCTGGGTCGAGTCAAATACCCATCTCCACAGCTTGCCTGGGGGATGTTTAAAGTGTACAGTGTGATAGGTTTTGCTGGGGAAAGCATCCCCACAATCAGGAGAGCGAACAAAGCCATTAGCTCCCAGGAACCTCCAGCCCCTTGGTAATCCTCCCTCCTGCTCTCCTCGGGTGCCCCACCCCCAATCTGGGGACTGGTTCTCAATACATGCCTCCTTTAGGGGTTTCAGCTTCTTGCTGGTACTGTCTTCTTCCCATCCTGTTCCCATAACCCGCCCCCCCGCCCCACCATGATAACAGGGTTTCCACCCCTTGTTTCTTATTACAGCTGCTCTCTCTGCCATGCTGGCCTCGCAGGGCTGCCTTGCCCGCCTGTGTCCACATCTGGGATTCTTCGGTTTAAGTATTGCCCTCTTCCTTTTGTTGCCACTTTTGGAAACCAAGGCCCCCTGGGAGAAGGCGCACATTAAGTCTGTACCACCTGGGGACAGAGGAGCTTGTCAAGTGCTTTCTGAAGGTGAGATGCTGGGCAGAGGAGAGGATTCTGCTGGGAAAGGCTAAGGGCAGGAGTCCAGCCAGAGTCATTCAGCCCCTCAAGCTGTGGGGCTATGGGGCAGGGACTGTCACCAAAGCTGGCGATGGGCAGAGAAGCAAGCAGCGTCCTGCCACCCCGTGCCTGGCCCTGTGCTCACCTGACGTACGCGCAGCAGCCTTGCCATTCGGTAAAACATTTCTCATTTTTCCATAGCCTGGTTCAGGTCACAAGATGCTCTCAGGATTTTTATTAGTATTATTATTTGGTTCTAAAATAAGACCCTAGAAAGAGTATTCCAACTGAGTGCTTAATTCAGGGCACCTTCTAAATTAGCTGTACAGGAAGACGCACAAGGTCAGGTATGCTGGAGCCAGTGGTTAAATTTTAGGAGTTTTGTAACCAGTGGTTCAGCACAATCACTGAAATCGGCCGTGGTGGGAGTATTTACACGATGGAAATCAGCACAGTCTACACACCAGGGCCCCCCCACCCCCACATGCCTCCTTGGTTCTGGAGAGCTAGTTGTCAAAGCTTTCCTAGCACACCACTGATGGGGCTGGAAGAAACCTTGGAGATCCCAGGGACGATACCTCCTCCCCCCACGCCCTGGAGCAATACATCCTCAGGGGGCATTTGGAAAGTGTGTGCAGGGGGCTTCTTTGGGGTTGACTTGCTGGGGGGCAGTATGGTATTAAGTGGGCCAGGGCCACGGACCCTATGCGTCCTGCAAGGCCCGGCGCAATCCCACATGCCCCAATGTTGTATCGGGATGCAATAGTGCCTCTGCAGAGGCACTAAGATTCCTTGCCAGCTCCTGGCTTTGTAAAGGAGGTTCCATCAGAGTGTATCAGGCACCATGTGTGGGGTGATGAAGATGAACAGCTCTCAGCTCTGCCTTCCCGTAGGCCTGAGATCACTCGGCTATGTGAAGGTCCGCGGTGGCCACGGGAACCAAGGTTGTGCATATCCTAAATCCTATTCCAGACTCTTCCCACATCAGCAGAATTGGGAGCCAGAAGGGAGGACTTGTCTTCTGAGGAAAGACCAGAAGTGAAGAGGAAGGGGGCATACAGCCTTTGCAAACACTCTCGACACTGTTTAGGCCCGTGGGAGTGAGCCACCCAGTTGGAACACATCTCCTGCAGAGCCACAGAGACATTTATCCATGTGTTGCCAGCCACGGCAGGCACTGCGGGAGGGTGGTGTTAGCAGAAATCAAGGCTGAATTATCCCAAGACAGCTGGGTGTGGGCTCTTCTTATATAACCTCCACACCCTGCTGCCCTGAGCTGCAGGGCTTTGCCTGCCCAGGGCCTGGGAGGCACTGCGGTATGCCCCGGCATTGCACAGCACGCCCACATGCTGCCGGGCCAGCCCCTTCACTTCTGCCTGGGGAATGGGCCACACAGTGAAACCTGAAGCTTGCCTCCGATTGGAAGACAGACCCCCGAGGGCACTTAGATCCCTGTGTTGCTTGCCTCTCTTGCATCCTTATAGCAAATAACAAAGAAGAAGAAAGGATCTCCTTTACCAGGGGCCTTCTATATGACTTTTATATGCCAGGCACTGGCTGGATTTTATACATCTATATTTCACATACCATGCAATTTACCCATTAAAAGTGTACAATTCAAAATTTTTACTATATTTGCAGAATTGTACAACCATCATCACAATCATTTTTAGTACCTATTCATCGCCTTAAAAAGAAACCTTGTACCTGTTAGCGGCCACTCCCCATTTTTCCCTAGAGCCCCTGGCAACCATGGATCTACTTTCCGTCTCTGTAGATTTGCCAAGTCTGGATGTTCCGCAAATATGGAATCGTACAATATGTGGTCCATTGTGACTGGCTTCTTTCACTTAGCGTGATGTTTTCACGGTACCTCCATGTTGTAGCGTGAGCCAGTGCTTCAACCCTTTTTTACTGCCAAATAATATTCCCTTGTATGGATCTACCACGTTTTGTTATTCAGTCATCAGTTGATGGACATTTGGTTTGTTTCTTATGAACAATGCTCTTATGAACATTCACATACAGGTTTTTACCTGTGGACAAGTGTTTTCATTTCTCTTGTGTATGTACCTAGGAGTGGAGTCGCTTCATCATATGTTAACTTTACATATATTTTTATCAATTTACCCAACTTGCCAAGGCAGCTATTATTATCCGTGTTTTATAGATAAAGGAGTCAAGGCTCTGAAAGGTGAAGAAATTGCCCAAGACCACAGAGCAAGGGAGTTGTTTGGGCTGGATTCACCCCAGGTTGCGTGACTCTCTCCTGTGCCGAGATCTGCATGCTGCTGGGTCAGAATCTCCTGCATCCCACCAGCTTTCTCTTCTCTCAGCTCAGTAAACCGTGATCCTTTCCTGTTTGCCAGAGGCCTTGGTTGTTGATGGCGTCTTTGTTGTTTTTCTACGGATCTTTGCCTCCCTGGAGGGGCCAGACTAGACCTCTCATTTCTCTTTGTGGGAATGTGCTTTTGTGACCTTTGGAAGTCTTGGGCTGGTCTGTGACCCACTAGCACCCCGGCATTTTCTTCTCCTGTATATACATACAGAACTGGGTCTTCCATGTCTTACATGTGCCTTTCCTGCCTCTCTTCTTTATAAATTTAATCAGTTGACTTGGGTTCTAATATAAAACCAAACAATCATGCTGTGAATTATGTCCCCCTTTTGAAAAGCTGTCGTCCCTTCTTCACATGCCCACTTTTATGTGTTTTGCGCTGGCCTAGTGAGGAAGGCTGACTGTGTGGGATCATTGCAGTGCAGCCCTGGGCCCTGCCTGTCTTCGTCCTCCACCAGGACATCACACTCCTTGCATGCAAACCTCTGTCTGCTTAGGTCATCCTATTCTATTTTCCTGGTTTGGATAACCATTCTCAGTTGTGTCTGGAGTGAAATAGTTACCATGGATGATAACTCTTTCTATCAAGCTCTATCTACTTTTCCAAGAAGACTAGGTTAGCTAACCTTTCCAGCCAGTATTTACTGAGCATCTACTAGGCCGGAGTATGTTGTGCCTTCACTGTTCCTACATATCTTTTTGATGAGGAGGTGATAATAACCATGGAAATGTTTTCCTGTTGTCATCTTTTGCTCTCCTATGGTTTGATGGTGGATTTTAGGATGTTCTCCGGTGCTCCAACGTCAGAAGTTGTCAGTGTCAAAAGCTTTCTTTTTTTTAAAAGGCTGTCTTTTTAGCTCACCTCTTGATTTTTTTTTTTTTTCCAAAATAGAAGCTACCTGTTGGCAAGTTTCCTATTTGAGGAGGATCTCCTGGTATTAGACACGAACCCCCAGACAAGCAGCTGGTGGTTACCTGGGGCTTCCATGGCCAGGGGTGTCAGTCACACAGAGGGAGGGAACCAGCAGCTTCCAGATGGCTTGGGGTGGTGGGGAATTTGTCAGCACATTTACTGGGTCATCTAGGGCTCAGTTGCATTTAGAAAGAGCAAGGGGCCCGACAGTCAGGCTTCAAATATATGCTGAGCACATACCTACAATGTGCCCCATTTGGGCGTTAGCACTCACAAGCTCTGACTTGGAGCAAGTTGCTTCACCTCTCTCTGCCTCAATTTCCTCATCTGTAAAATGGGCATAATAGTAGCATCTACTCAATGGGGTTGTTGTGAGTGTTAAACGAATTATTACGTGTAAACTGCTTACAACAGTGCCTGGCACAGAGTAAGTGCTCAGTAACAGTTAGCTACTTGGAAAACCAAAGCTTAAACCTGTTCTGTCCAATACGGTCATCTCTACCACAGGTGGCTCTGGAGCGCTTGAGATGTGGTCCAAACTGAGATGAGCTGGAAGTGTAAGACTTAGTGTGAAAAGAAGAATGTAAAAGAGATCCTTAACCATTTGAAAAATATTGACCACATGTTGAAATGATAATATTTTGGATGTGTTGGTATTTAAATATGTCCTTAAAATGACCTGTTTATTTTTATCGTTTAAATGTGGTTACTAGGAAATTTTAAATTACCTACATCGCCTGCATCTGTGGCTCACATAGGACTGTGCTGGTCCAGATCAGTAAAAAGTAGCCAACAATGACTGTCCAAACCTTGAGCCTTCAGTCTGAGAATGCCCAGCGTGGAATTGAATTGGGTGCCGCCAGGCAGCTCTGAGAATGCCTGTTGTGAGGCCCGAGGAGGGGTGGCTCGGGGAGGCCAGGGACTGGGCGGGCCTGAAGGCTTCCTCCCTCCCCATGCAGCAAGGAGGAGGCCAAGAGCAGAGGAGCGTCCAGGCCAAGGACACTGTGCGCCAAGGTGTGGCGACAGATTAGAAAGCTCTGAAATGATGTGCATGGAGGCCAGGACGCCCCGTGACCTGCTTTCTCCCATCCTGGGCCGAAGTGGTGGCCCCAGCCCCCCGCCCCCACTGCCCTGACAGCAGGGCCCTCCTCCCGGTCAGGTTCCCAGACTTTCTCATCTGCATCCCCCTTCTCCCCCTTCCAGGGCTCAGACTTGATTTTCGACCTTGTTTTCCGAAGGCAAGCCTGCCTCCCCCTCCCCCTCCCCCAGTCCCCAGGGGGTTGCTTCAGCCTCCATTACCAAACCCTGTGACAAGAAATGCGGCCCCCTTATTAAAATAATGTAATGTCTAACTAAAATAGAAACCCCAGATAACAGTTTTTGATGTTTTAATGACTGGGCTCATTAGACAGACTTCCCACTTAAAGTGTCTGTCTAGCAATTAAGGCTAAAAAAATCATAAATGATGACCACACCTTCTGTGGCTTAATGGTTACTCTGAAGGCTGGTCTTATTATCTTGGTGATACAGTCTGTGATAAAAAAGAATTTAAGATACTCTCCCAAGATTTATTTCCCCATTAGCAAGCTGGAGGAGGAAGGTTAAGAGTACTCTTAAGGTCAGAACTGGAAAGGGAGAGGGTGAATAATAAGATGCCTTGAATTTCCCTCCTGCAGAACTAGCCTCCCCCTCACCCCGTGCGTGGGGAGGTCGTGCACACAGAGGGGTTTAACTTTTGCCTGTCACAGGCAAATCTGTGAATTGTTACTCCAAGTGACCCCAAGCAGTTTATTTAGTTAATTGTCAAAAGCATGCAGGCTGAACTGTAGGATCACCTACTTCCATGTAAATTATTTTCAATCCTAATCTGCTGACAACGAGGAAACGTAAAAAAGGGAACGCTTGATGAGAAAAACCTGGGAGAAGGCGTCCAACTCCTTCAAACCAAATGTCCCTGACGTGGGGGGCTGCTGATGGGAGAAGAGAGAAGGAAAGCACCACTGAAAAGTGTACTGTTGCCAAAGAGATGGCAGTGTGGGTGCCCCCTCCTGGGAGTGCCTGGGGGCTCAGACTTGGAAGGAGGAACCTGAGAAGGGCTGCAGCCCAGCAGCTTAAAGGAGACACAAATAGTTTTAAAGTGAGTTGCGTTAGAAGTTGGTATCGGAGTGGATGCCTTTAGCCTTTTATTAGGCTTGTCTTAGGTGATGACTGGTATTTGGGGAAAGAGGCCATTAATGGAGCCACTGTACCTGTGCTGGCGGGATGGGAAAGGCTGCCCACTGCCTGAGATTGGACACCAGAGATAACCAGGCTCCTTATCAGAGGGGCTGCCTCGATTCCCACCCTCCACCCCAGCCAGCAGGAGGGGTTGGTAGGGCTGCACTCTGCCAGTTCATTTTTAGGAATCACATTTAATCACCAAACTTGCCCAGTCCCTCTGCTGGATCTGTTGCCCTGCAACTCTCCCACCCCCCTGGTAGAACAAGTAGGCTTGGGGGTTTTCGAAGGTGTGTGTAGGGGAAGAGGGGCTGCTGGGCAGTCACAAAGTTTAAGCCAAAGCCAGAGTGAGAGTGGAGTCCATTTAAATGCTCCACAAGATGGGACTGGGGAAAGCCCGGAGGGTAGTGGTAAGACATGGGAGGGGTGTTCTTTCAAAGGCTTTGAACACGTGACCGATATTTATGAAGCATATATTCTGGGCCAGGCATCGTGCTAGGATAAGTTGTATGAAAGATGAGACAGCATTCTTCACATTTATTTTTCTTTGGAGAACACTCAACGCCCCTTCCCCAAACCATTTGTTGGAGTGGAGTGGTATTTTCATTTACCTCTAGGACCTGGCTGGTAATTACTAAAGCATTTTATAGGCACTCAGTTATTCCTGGCAGCAATCCTATACAAAGGATAGCTGTTGTTATTCCCATTTTATTGATGAGGTAACCGAGGCAGAGTGTGATAAGACGTTTTGGGTGCAAATGAGAGAAAACCCAACTCAAACTGGCTGAAGCGAAACAGGATATGCATTGGCAACAATCCCTGGGTAGGGTCAGATTCAGATACCCCCTGCACCTAGGCTCAAGAAACTCAGGACATGGGTTTCATTGTCTCCTGGCCCTGCTTCCCTCACGGTTTGGCTTCATTCTCAGGTCAGCAAGGTTGCGAGATGGCAGCAGTAGGGACAGCCTCACGGTCTCTCCAGCTCAAGTCCAGTAGAAAAAAGAAAAGACCTCTTGCCGGTTGTTAAAGACAAAGCCTTAGGATTCACTCTGATTGAGCCTGATTGGCTGTCTTAAGTCACATGCCCGTCCCTGAACCAATCGCTGTAGCCAGAGCATAGAACTCATTGATTGGCTTATGCCTGGTCACATGCTCCTCCCAGGAACCAGATATGGAATCTGTCCTCCACCACATGGACCAGAGTGGGAGCCAGTGATCCACAAAAGAAAATCAGAAGCTGTGGCTCGAAAATGGGGATGGATTCTGGGAAGCCAAAGCACAGGATTTCACTAGAGAGGGTGCGCTGGTAACAAAGTCAGGCCTGAAAACCAAGACCATCTGAGTCTTTTGGTCCTTCTCCAAGTCCCACAGGGAACTGGGAAGCAGTAGAAGAACAAGCATCCTGTCTGTGGATGAGGCCAACTTTTGGCTTTGCTTAGTATCACTTTTCTAAGCAGATCTTTCCAGAGCATCCTGAACAACAATAGTAACCAAAAAGGTATTCTGAGACCCAGAGACAGCCTGGTAAGGTGTGAATAGGAAGACACCATACAGTGACTGAGCCATAAAGGCTGCCCTTGTCATCTCTCACACTTGAAGTGTACCCAGACCATCTCTGACGCTGTACAATCACACCAAACATTCAAGTCCTTGCTCAGAAGTCCCTGTCAAAGTATTTCACTCCCTCCCATGTTCTCGTCTTGTACTCTTTTTGGTACTCTAGCCCATCGTAGAGTTTGGGTTAGCTAATAGCTTGTGGGGTTTGTTTGTGCCAGTAGATTTTTATCTCATCTACTAGCTTGGCTCAATTGGTAATGATTGTCAGATGAAGGATTCAGAGGAGGCTTACCAGGAAGATCACTGTGATCTATTAGTGATGCCTGCTGAGAGGGGCAGGGTGGTAACTGAAAGTTAGGATGCTTTCGGTTGCAAGTAAAGAAAACCGATTCAAACTAGTTTAAGCCGAAAATACCATTTATTACAAAGATAAAGGGATATGTCATGGGTCTTAAAAGCAGGGAAAACACTACAGCCAGACCTCATGAGAGACTGGAACCAGGAAAGCCATCGGCAACCAATTTCTTCCTCAATATTGTCCATCTTTCTGGGGTAATATTCTCTCTCATCTTGGCTTCTCTCTATACAACTCATTGATCCTTTCCTCTCTACAGATCAGCTCTCTTTGATTTTCCATGCACATGATAGATGGGCATACAAGATCCATATCTGTATGGCCATCAGGTCTGGCCACAGGGAGGGAAAGTCTGGGCTACTCGAGATTAAGTCAGTTATCTACCTTTGGTCCAATCAACTCTGGTCAGTGAGTAGCATTCCTTAATAACCAGGGAACCCTATGAGGTGAGAGAAGAGCCAGTTTTTAGGAAAAGAGGGTCATCAGGGACCAGACAGACACTCCCAGAGGAGGCTCCTTCCTATTTATGCTCTGTATCTGCTGACCACGCCTTGGTAGGAATGGTAGAGGCCACAATGGGAATGGTGATGGCAGTGATGGTGGTGGTGGCAGCAGGGACACAGAAATCAACAAAACTTAGGCTTCCCTGAGGGACTTGCAATCCAGCAGGGAAAAATGACGTGGATCCCACAAAGACTCTGGTAACTGCCAGAAAGCAGACCCTGGGTGGCTGGGTCACACTGAGGTGAACTGGTTCACCATATTTCCTCACTCTCTGCTCACGCATTCCTTTCAAATGCCACATAAGAGGGAGCAACATTAATTCACAAGCTTCGTGACCATGTTGAGATTTAGCCTTTCCACCTCAGGCAAAAGCCTCTCGTCAGCTTTCCCTTCTCCATTCACCCCCGTCCCTGACAACTGGAGCAGTGCCCTTGCCCCTAAACAGCCTGATATCCAGCCAGCCCCCTGCCCTCCCTCTTTGCCAGCTCCCTGTCAAACACCGTCACATCCTGATAATTATCTTAGAAGAAAAATATAAGGACAAAGTCATGCCAGAGCCCAGGAAGCAATCTGTGGCCGCCCTGATGCCATCAGGAGCCCCATTTCCTTTCCGTCTAAGTGCCCTGCCCAGAAATTGCATTTTCAGTCAGAGAACTTGGCGTTTCAGAGCTTTCATAGAAAGTCGCAGCTCAGCTTGTGAGTGTCTTTAAGAGATCAGGCCTGTGGTTCAGTCTCCTCGCTCTCTCTCTCTCTCTCTCTCTCTCTCTCTCTCTCTCTCTCTCTCTCTCTCTCGCTCCCTCCCTTCCTTGCTCTCACACGCTCTCTTAAGAATCCAAAATGCCTACTATTTTTTGATTTTCTAATCAGATATTCACAATGGGCACTTTCTCCTTTTTCTCTTTCCTACAAAAAGAATGTAAGCACCTTTACCTGCTAAATTACAAGGAACTTCTGTAAAGGGGTAGGAGGTCATTCGTGGAACCAGGGACCTGAGTCCCCAGTAAAGGCAGAGCTGCAGGTGCTATCGGACAGTGACAGAAGTTTCCAGGAGAAAGGGAAGCTTTGAGGGGAGATTGGGTGATTGCCTTCACTGCAGCCCACCCGCCCGATTGAAATACGGCTTCTGCGGTTGCTGGGTTCTGCATAATAGGTTCCCAGCTGTTTGTCAGCTGCGAGCCATGGGCTTTTCCCTGTCTGGTAGAAGACAGCCATCTGTCCCTCAGCTGTGGGCTGCAGGAGGACACCTCGGCGAGACACAGTCATTCATTCATTCCTTCACCCAGTAGTCAGTTACTGGGATCCCCAGTGGTTAACCCTACCCCAGGACTCTCCTCCCAGCTCACTTTGCTGTCTCTTGCTTTGACCACCAGACCTCCGGTTGGGATGAGGATGCAGGCTATAAATGGCTTTGCTTTCACAGACCTCTGCTCCACCTCTAGAGGACATGGCAACAAGACTACTTGCCACGAAACTGCCTCAGAGTGGCCATGGGAATTCAAGGACTCCTTATTTTTGTCCAGACCCAAGAATGCCTGAGTTCTGACGCACAGCATTTAGGGAGTATTGAGATAATCTGTTACATCGCTTAGCGCCGGAGTTCAGTTACAGTCTCTACTAAGAGGAAGTTGGGAGAGACTTTTGCACCAAAGCTACCTGCCCCAGAGTGAGAAGAATAGCCTAGACATGCCTCACCAGGTTGAAAAGTGCTGTGAAGTGTGGTTGAAAATACAATTACTGCCTCTCAGGCAGGGCAGCTAATGTCTGGGCATGGCTGGGTGATGGTTTTTCATCACCTTGACTGCTGTTTCCCCAGAGCTGTATCCAGGTGGAACCATCCTGCTCCATGCCCCCTTGTTCGTTTCAAAGTGTTCAATTTTAATGAAACAGATCTGAGGTCACGGAACAGAAGTCGCTCAGGAAGTTAACTGCGTATGCAAACCACTGTGTAACTCACTGCAATTGCAAATGCAGTAAAACTTCGATTAAGTGCACCCCAAGTAACCAGAACTCTCAATTCCTTAGAATTCTACTGTTAGGGGGAAAAAAGCATATAATAAGAGGGGAGGAGGGGAATCTCGTCTCAGGAATTTTTTTTTTTTTAACTTCTTCCAAGGTCTGCCTAGACTCAGACTACCTTCTTCCTAAAATCCCTTTCCTTCTTCACCTCCCTTTAAAAGCCCTCATGATGGAAAGAGATGTCAGAGGGATGACCCTGAAATGCATAACGTCGGTTCAACTCCCTTATTTTACAGACAAGGACCCTGAGACCCAGGGAGATGAAGGGACCTGCCCCCAAGCCACATAGCTGGTGGCTACCAGCAGCCAGTTCTCTTAAATGTGAGTCAAATGCTGCAACTAGGACCCACCACAGCCCTCACCGTCAGCTGCCTAATCTTTATAGTCACCACAATGGCTGCACGTAAACTGAAAACAAGAGGGGAAAGAATGATAGGGGCCCGGCCAGACGATAGCATGGGGTCCAGAGCATCTGACTTCAAGACAGCAGTTGGACAATGGCCAAAACAGAGTGCAATGGCCATTTAAATTAGCCGTCTTTTAGATTTGGTTAGAATCAACAAGAAGCCTATTAAACTTTAAAAGCCTTTACAAATGCTTTAAAAGTCCTAAAAATGAAAAGGCTGGGGTGCAGCCCGGCATTGCCTCTTACTGGACTTCAGCCTTCCCAGGGCACTTCGTTACCTCCTCTTCTGTGAACTCCTGTGTCTGCATCTGAAGGAATCCCTGTCCCTGTTTTTTCCCCAGAGCTGCCCTTCAGGCCAGCCTCGGAATAAGCAGTCACTTATGTAGCACAATTGTGGGGCAGCAGGAGGACAGCCCTCTCCCTGTTCCAGCCTCAAATATGCACTTTTCCATGATCAGCCTTAAAAGTGTCTTAAATTCCACTCTGAGTCATCGAGTGGGGCCTTTTTGGATTTCAGGAGATCTGGGCCAGTCCTAGGCCTGTATATCCTCAGATGCATTTCTTCCCTGCTCTGCTCTGCATGCTGGGGGCTGACCTGGAAGCTGCATTGCCTGGGCTCCCTTGCCAGTGGGTTTCTAGCTAGGTTTGGCCAATGGGAGACACTAACTCAGGGCAGGAGGGCAGGAGGAAGGGAAAGACCAGGTGTCTCCCTCTCTCCCCCACCCTTCTTTAAATCTGGTGGCATCTCTACCATGCCTGTGTCCTGTCTGTGGCTCCAGCTTCCCCCAGGTATCCTCACCGTGGTTCTGGCACCTGCAGGAAAGCTCTGAGTCAGTGCTCTGTTAATACTATCTCCTCTCCGGGTATCCTACCAGCTTCCTGCTGTTGTTACGCATGACTTCTCTCACACGTGCCCCCCGCACTAAATTCTCTGTTGAGTCACCTGGTCCTCACTGGTCCCTGACCAATACAAGATCCCCATATTAAAATGCAAGACCCCCTCACACCTTCAACAACAGTGTTCAGTGAAGATCAGCTATATATCACGGGCTTCCCCCAGAGGGCAAAAATTTGACTTAATCAGCTTTTGCCTAGAACCCACAGTTAATGAGTCAACCCCAAAAGCCAGTTAAAGCAGGCCTTGGAAACCAGAGGTAGATGAATATCTTAAGTATTTTGACTTAGGGTATATGTGGACATTTCTTCACTAATCTCTTGAGGTTGGTCAAGACCTCTTATTTGTATATGGGTTTAGTGGTTGGCGTTCCCCGCTGTTCTTCTTGCATAAACTTTACATCCTCATAAATAAGTCATCTTCTGCAGTTTCTAGAATGGATTTATTAAAGTGAAGAACTTAAAGACACATGCAAAGCATATTTGAGTACAAAATTCTTCTAGGTTTCTGGTTTGCTTTCCAATATTTTATTATCTCATTCACACCTACCTAATTAAACAGCATTTTTTTAATGACTCACCTTTGAGTCCGTCACTTTCATCTGCATGTAAATTTCAGTTTACTTTCTTTTTTTGGCTGGGTTGTGTCTTCGTTGCTGCGTGTGGGCTTTCTCTAGCTGCGGCGAGCAGGGGCTACTCTTGTGGTACGTGGGACTCTCATTGCGGTGGCTTCTCTTGTTGCAGAGCACGGGCTCTAGGCTCACGGGCTTCACTGGTTGCAGCACGTGGGCTCAGTAGTTGTGGCACGTGGTAGTAGTAGTTGTGGCGCACGGGCTTAGTTGCTCCACGGCACGTGGGATCTTCTCGGACCAGGGATCGAACCCATGTCCTCTGCACTGGCAGGCAGATTCTGAACCACTGCGCCACGAGGGAAATCCCCAGTTTACTTTCTTTTTGAATTTCTGTTTCGTCAATTGACATTATATTTAATTAAGTTGTGAAGTAACGATAACAAACACAACTGGCATAAACAGGTGTGGGTACAGCGCAGCCGCTCCTTGTAAGGCGTGCAGCTCAGCTGATAGGCTAACCCGAGAGAGGTCTAGTAGACTCCAGTGTTCAGAGTGTGGAGGGCGGGGTTGAGTAGGCTTGCAGAGGGGATGCAGAGTGTAGGAAGTGGAGGTGGTACTCCTGTAATTTCAGCTGGGGCTCTGTGGCTGGAGGTGTGGACCCAGCATGGAGAAGCAAGCACATGGCCGATTGGATGGATGGCTGCCCCATGATTATAATATTAGTGCATCAGGATTCCCGGAACGGCTTCTGCTGCCAAGAATTGTGTGATTGGCATCCGCTCCTTAACCTCTGTGTGCCTCAATAGCCTATTATAAAATGAGGCTAAGAATAGTATCTACCTCAGGAGGTTGTTGTGATGAGTAAATGAGATAATACACGTGGTGTCCTTGGAGCAGTTCAGGGCACAAACTAAGAGCTCGCTGAGTGCTCGCTGTGACTATTAGGTACGAACAGCAGCGAGGAAAAGGAAAGCCCACGAAGAAGGTGGAGGCAACGTGAATGCCAGGTTAAGGAATTGTCCGCCTTACCAAGGGCGAAGTACTAAGTACCAAGTACTTAGCACTAAGTACTAATCCCCCATCGAAGATGATTGAGCAAGAGAAAGCCATGATCCAGGTTGTTCTCCTAAATGAGTCAGCCAGCAGTGTTCAGAGCAGACTAGCGCAGGGAGAGCAAAGAGGGGACCCTGCTGCCCACGCTGCCCCTGGGATGACCAGGGGTTCCCTAGCCTCGGATGGCGGCTGGCTGAGATGAGCCAGGCACGGTCAGGGCAGCAGTAGGGATCCGGAGAAGTACCTGGCGAAGGAGCCGGAGCCCTTCAGATACCTCCCAACGGGGCCAGAGTCACTGCACCTGCCACTGGACAAAGCAGGGCCACTGGCCAGGGCAGGAAGGCGTCTCTGACGATCCCAGACATTCATAAAGGGTCCCAGAGTCTGTCCGTGACCCCCACTCCTTACAATGAGCCTAAAGTCCAGTTCTAATCAGTCCACATTCAGTTTCCTCTGAAGAGATTTACTCTTGTATACTATTAATAGCTAATGTTTATTGGGCACTTCATGAACTCTTTTGATCCTCACAAGAACCCTAGGAGGTAGGTATTATTATTACTCTCTCCACTTGACAGATGAGAAAACTGAGGCACAGAGAGGTTAAGTCACTTAGAGTCACAGCTATTAGATCTCAGAGCAGGAATCTTAATCCCGGTCTAGGGGCTGCGTTTTTACATCTTCTACTCCTTGTCAGTTCATGTTTGTTCAGGATGTACAAATTTGTGTCTAACATTTGCCTGTGACGAACTTCTTTGGTGGGGAGAATTCTGTTGGGGTAGGGGTAGGTAGTGAGCCCCCTCGGGCAGGCATCACAAGGCTAAACATACTTGGTGGGAAAATGGGTCCCTTCCCTCCCCGCTCCTCCGTCTGCTTTCCGCAGCACACTCCCAGATCTCCCTCAAAGCCTGCTGTCAGGAGCCCTGAACTAGACCGCAGCCCCTTGACAACAGGCCTATGTCTTCTCGCCTTTTCTTCCACCATAAGGCCCAGCAAAGGCCCAGACACAGGTAAGCCCTTTAGTTCAGCTGAGTTGATTTGAATGAACTCATTCATTCTAAGATGTAAGTGGCTGGTAAGATTTTAAAGACGCCACTCCCAGATATGGGCATTTTCACATGGGCTAAAGTCCAGGTGTGTCTTGCCCCAGAGGAATTTGGTTGTGGAATTATGGGCATCAGCCAGCCGAGGAGGCTTGAGGGGACAGTAGGAAAGGGGTTAGGGTGACAGAGGCCCTTCCTGAACCCACACAAGCAGCCTCAACTTCTGCCCATGTCCTTCCAGGTGCTGAAAACTGCAGACTTTCCAGGTCCTGATGCAGGGCCTGAGGCGCCTGAGAAGTGTGTGGGAGGGCTCAGCTCTGGCCGAGAGAGCCCTGGAAGCCCGTCTTGCCCACGCTGGCTCTGAAACTGCGTAAGCACGAGCCGTGAGGCCTGGGCCTGGGCGTAGTGTTGGCGGGGCCTGAGCAATTCCCCTGTGCGTGGCTCACGGCCCACTGTGGTCTCCAGGTGTTAGTTGACTACCTCGGGGAAGTGCAGATGTGCTGGCCCCAGAGGAGTCGGCCCCAGCGGAGTCAGCCCGGAGGGGTGCAGGAACACTGAGGGAAGGCTGGCTGGGACCCCAGGAGCCACCTGCCACCACTCCTAGGAGTTAAGCCAACTCTGAAGATAGAACAGCTCCTGACATGACAAGTGAAATAAAAGAAACTGTGAAGTGAAACACAGGCATATGCCCACTCGAGGCAACGTGGAGCATCACTAAAAGGCCCAGCGTGGGGAGGAGTGGCCTGTTGCGGCAGCACCTCATGCCTTGTTTGCCCCTGACCTCTGCCCCTGGCTGCCAGGGCCTCCTTTTGCCTTCTGGAAGCTGGGCCTGCCCCCAGCACCATTCACCTCCTTAGCTGCTCTGGGGCCGGGGCCACATGCCCCCTGCTTGCCTTCTCAGTGCCACACTTGAGCACACCGGGACATTCACCCAGGGGTCATAGACAAGGAACCTGGATGCAGAGGAGGCCTCATGCCCACAGAAGCTTCAGGAACACTCTGGTGTAGAGACTTTGCACAGGCACCAGCAGGAGGGGTGAGGCTTTCTTTGTAACAACCCTGGCAGACATCTCTGCTGTGTCTGAATGTCATGATTCCCCCCATTCACTGCATGGGATTAGAGCACAGCCGGCCCCTCACCCTAGGACGAGGCCGTCATTTCTTCAGAGACGAGCTAGGAGGGAAAATAAGTTCCTGATAGGGGTTGCCAAGATAAGGCTCTTTATAACCTTGTAATCAAAAGGGGCAACGGGGTTTCCTTACACTGGCACTGTTTACAATTAGGGGGACTTCACGTTCATCTTTTCCAGGGCTCTGAAATGTATTTTGCTGCTAGATTGAATGGTAAAACCCCATATAACAAATTCTATTACAGAGAAGCATTCTGTTATAATAGAGAGATTTCCACGTCCAGCAAACAGCCCTGCATGGACGGGGACCTCTTGATAGGTCCGGAGGCAGTGTTCCTACAGGCTCCTCTCGTCTGCTCTCTGATTCCAATGAGAAACATGTTAAGTTCTCTGGGCCTCATCTGTGTGAGGAGGGGCGGGGGAGAGCTGATCGGAGACCGAGGTGCTTACAGACTTTTCCTTTGACCTCAGGAACAGACCCTCAGGATGTTAGTTTTGGAGAGAAGCTTGGAAATCAATCATTTGGAGCACTGTTTTTCAAACTGTAGGTGGAAGCTTATCATGGGTCATATGATCAGTCTAGTGGGTCGCAATCCACCAGCTTAAATATATATATATATATATATGAATAGATTAGAAAATGTTAACATGCATCATATGTACTGGGCTGGTCAAAAAGTTCTTTCAGGTTTTTCCATAAGCTGTTACAGAATAAAGTAAATATTGTTCAATCAAACTTTTCTTTCAGTTTTACACACACATAGATTTAGATCCTGGACATGGAAAAAAAAATGTTATAATTGGTTATAGTTGAAAAAAGTTAAAGAAACACTGGTTTTGTCCACCAGTACCTACTTTTTTTTTTTTTTCCAAGAAAATTGAGGTTCAGGGAGAGAAAGCCACTTATCCAAGATCACCCAACTCCTGAAATTTGAATCCAGGACATGTGGCCTGATTTCTAGGCCAGGCCTAATCCCCCAGCAGTTTTATGCATCAAATCATTTCTGTGGGGGGCAGTCAGAAGCAACCTGCATTAGTACCTGGGTGAGTCAACCTTCTGAGTGTCAGTTTTCTCATCTATAAAATGGGCCTATACCCACCCAGCAGGGTTGTGGTGAGGATAGTGAGATTACATAAAACCCATGCCCAGCCCATGGAAGGGACACAGAGTATGCTGCCTGTCTATACTTCTTCTTTCTTTCCACATATCTGGTCATGGAACTCCCCTAACTAATACCTCTCCACAAGCAAACATCCCAGAAGGAAGGTGAAGAGCTGAGCCTGTTTGCACACGTCTCCTCCTTTCTTAGCCAGATTCCAGCATTTCTTTGAGATTGCTGGTCCTCTGCTGAGGGCCTGAGTGACAGCTCCTTCCATCTTGGGTCCCTACAGATCATGAACATGATTGCTAGCAACGCAGGTGGGTTGAGAAAATTCCAAGCTGCCTAACAATTTGGTCACACCTGGAGAACACTGTGAAAGAGTTTTACCTGTAGTCTCACCTGCAGAGAATAATGATGGATCAGATCCCACCTCTTGCCCCAAACATCTCATACTGTTGCCCTGCTAAAAGGCTCAGTGTGTTGGAATCTTCTCCAAGCAGGTGGTACAAGCGGATAGCAAATAATTATGTAGAAAACAAATGCCTTGTGGAGACTGTTTTAATTTCAACTCACTCAGAACTCCTCAGAGCCCCAAACCATTGTGGTGCTTCTCTTCTCTAGTATACAGACCATCACTGTCCTACAGAAATATCATGCAAGCCACATATTCACTTTAAAATTTTCCTAGTCGTCACATTAAAAAAAGAAGAAATAGGTGACATTAATCTTGGTGACATATTTTATTTAACCCAATGTATCCAAAATATTATCACTTCAACATGTAATTTGTACAAAAATTATTTGTAATTTATTCTCTAGCTTTGTTTTGTACTAAGTCTTCAAACCCCGGTGTATACTTTGCCCCCACGGTTCATCTTCATCTGACTAGCCGAATTTCACGTGCTCGGTAGCCACATGGGCTGGAGGCTTCCGTGTTGGAAAGCTCAGGCAGAGAGTCTTCTGCACATAGTAGGAGTTAAAACGTTTTGCTGAGCTGAACCTGATTATGGGCACTTGTCGATTTGCAGGCTGTACGCTGAGATCTGAGGAGAGGGACTGAGAGGGAGAAGGACCCTGATGGTGGTGTTGGAAAGAAATCCCTTAGAATGAGCCAAATCACAGCCTTTAAAACTGCCACAGAACTGCCTCCCTTTCAGAGGCTACATCAGACTTTTTGGTCATGACGTGGACAGTTCCAGAGGTGCTGACAGTCAGAAAACCTGCATTAGAAGTGCAGACGGATGCCCCTGTGCTGTGTGTCTTTGTGGGACCAGTCGCAGGATGGTGGGCCATGCCAAGCGTCACCAGAAGTGTGGCTGTTTAGCTGGCTTGGAGTTGAGAGCTGGCCCCTGAGGTCTCATTTTCATCGCAAGAGCGGTTTCTACTCCCCATCTGGAACATTTGCGTCAAGAAGGACGTTAATTTTAGTTTTTGTGGTTCATGCATTTCAAGGGATTTACCCTAAGTAAAATGAGACACTCTGTGATATCTCTGGAGAGGGCTAGTTCTTGGGGGAAGCTGGAATTCGGCTGCCCCTGTTGACACTGTGTGCTCGTGTATGGAAGGACCACCTGCTGTAGGAAGGACAGCCGCCTGGGGCACCGTTTGCCTGGCAGCTGTGTCACTGTGATGAATAGATGAACCCTGAATCATTTGGGGGAACGTGCCCCATGCCCACCCCTGATTCTGGAAGGCACTGGAGAAATCAGGAATACGAGATGAGGCCCAGGGTCTTGTAGGGTTTGTCTCAGAGGACAAACCACCAGCATCAGAGGTGATGAAATGCTGATTGTGGGGGTCAGGCTTTGGATCTGTAGAGACTGGAAGGGGAGGGTCGCAGTGAACCAGGGAGATGGGAGGCTGCCTGGAACTGGGTTGGGAGATGCGGGTGCAGGGGGCCTGCAGTTTCTTACCTGCAGTTCAGGTCTCTAGCCAGTTGCTCGGGGCCGCTGGGCTTTGGTCCTCCTCTCTGTCCCCCCCAGGGGCTAGTTCAAGGGCCACTTCCTCCAAGGTGGTTTCAGTCCTCCTTTCAGCCCCACCCAGCAGGCTTGACGCCTCGTTTCTGCTGCCCCACTGTTCCCGGTACACATCTTTATCCTCAAATATTATCCGAGAGAGAGCGTGTTTATTTGCGCGTGAGGCTGCCTGGCCTTCTCAGCTGTGGCTCCTCCAGGGACAGCTGTACATCCGCCCGGGGTCTGGCTCCCAGGAAGACTGCAATAATGCTTGATGAGAGGCTAAACAGAGGATGAGTGCGTGGAAGGATGCACGAATTCCAAATGGGGGAAGAGGCGGGAAGGAGCCCTTGGGCTTGCCCACGCTCCCTGGAGTGGCGGAGGCAAAGGAGGATGGTGGGAGGAGCGCGGGCTCTGTGGATTCTGATGGCTCCCACACACCTAGCTGTGTGCAGCCAAGATAGCGACTGGCAGAGCCCACAGCAGCTTGTGTGTCGGAACAGCTCAAGCCACGTCCCACGATGCCATGTCAGCCACAGCCTGGTGTCACATCTCCAATGTGACGTACACGTGTGCGCGTGTACAGAGATTACTTCAGAGCTTGAAGGGATGGTACAGAGGCCTTTCCTTCCTTGACAGACGCAGAAACTGAGTGCTGCAGAGGTAAAATGACTTGCCAAGGCCAGGTAGGGATAGAATGGGGGGCGGAACGATACCTAGGAATTGTGAATTTCAAGGCCTTGCTCCTTCCTTTCCTGTGCATTAAGTTGAGTCCTGTTTGTGGCTCCCTTCACTTACTGATGCACGTCAATACCTGCAGTGTATGGACTGTCACTGGGGTCTACAGAGGACTATAAAGAAGTGTCCTCCATGGAAGGACAAGGTAAATCCCCGGCTGCGCTGTCATTTACCGGCAGCACCAATAACTTCAATGGACACTCAGGTACCTGAGAGTCACACATCTGTGCCTGTTCAGGACTAGAGCTGTTGGGCACAAGACTCAGGACACTGTCCCCCGAGGTGCCTGAAGTGTTCAGGTTGACAGCACACGGGCACAGAAGCCCTTGTACTCCATGCAGGGCTGATCTGATCCGAGGCTGTCACCTCGCAGCCAATGGAGACGTTGAGACGCCTCAACACCACGTGGGTTCCAGAGAAACTATTAGAATCTCAGTGGGCTTTGCACCTGTGTGGTGACAGCTCCCTGTTTCTGGAGGAACAGTTGTGTCATTAGGATAGCCTCACTGTGTGGCTGACAGAAGTTTCCATGGTCCTGCAGATGGTGGAGGAGGCGGAAAGGTGAGAGAGAAGCTTGCCCGTGCCCCATAACCCCTGGGCATTCATCCACTGGCCAGCAGACCAGGCTTTCTTGCCGGCAGAGGTGCCTTCGTTCGGTCTCCTTGGAAGTAGAACCACAGACCCCAAGCAGAAGTCCTGGGGGCTGCATCGTGCCCCACAAAATAGAACCACTTGGTACCATGAGAACCCAATGGTACAGCTGGCCTATCACACAGGCTCGAGCCCATCGCCTTCTCCCAGAGTGAGGGCATGCCATCATGTGTATGGGCCCTGAGAGTTTCTGGGGTGGGCTGTCTGCCTTCTCCTTGGGCCACTGTGGTTCAGTAAGGCCCAGCCAGCTTCACCCACCTTACTCTGGGAGGTACTGAGGAGAAGTTGAACCAGTCAGGGAGGAAAAGGTTAGGAAGTGGAGTGACAGGCAACCCCCCAGTCCCACTCCGGTGGAGTTTATCTCCTCCATGGGCACATTTATTCTGACCCTTGTAGAATCGTTCCCCAAGATGCTTTGAACCTCCAAGATGGGATAATGGGCACTTCCCTTTTCATAGTGGGTAATGCTTTAAAAAACTGGGTGTAGATGTTTGTTTTCATTCGTTCACTCCACAAATACTTGGTGCCTATCATGCTGGACTCCACGGAACCTCCACAACATGGAACCCACACAACAGGCAATGAGTCTTGACTTAGGTGTGGTGAACTTAGAAGAGCCTTTGACTTGGCTTCTGGCCACGCCCCACATCCTGACACATATGTGACCCCCAGCAGGGCAGATAATCTCCTCAGGTATCAGTTTCCTGATCTGTAAAATTGGAATAACTGACCTTTAAGTTCATCCCAGCTCTAAAAACTCTCATTCCCCTAGCAATTCCACTCCTGGGAAAAGACCCAAAAGAAATGAAAACAGACTCAAATTCTTGTTGAACGAACACACATGTTCATGTAGCACTATTCACAACAGCCAAAAGGCTGAAACGATGCAAAAGTCCATCCACAGATAAATGAATAAACAAATTGCGGCAGAGCCATACAACAGAGTATTGTTCAGCCATCAAAAGGAACGAAGTGCTAGTGCAGGCTGCAAGTCAGACGAACCATGGGAACATTATGCCAAGTGAAAGAAGCAGACGCAGCAGGTCACATATTATATGATCACAGTTATATGAAATATCCAGAATGAGTAAATACATAGAGACCGAAGGCGGATTGGTTGTTGCCGGGATCTGGGGGAGGGGCAGGTGGGAATGACTGCTAAATGGCTATGAGGTCTCCTTTTAGGAGGAGGAATGTGTTTGAGACCTAGACAGAGGTGATGGCTGCACAATATTGTGAACCTACACATGCCACTGAATTGTTTACTTTAAAATGGTTAGTTTTCTGTTATGTGACTTTAAACTCAATTCGCAAAAAAAAAACCCTCTATAATTCCTAATAACCATAGCGTAAGTACAGCCTGCATCTCCTATGCCATACTCCCTGGGTATAAACTAGGGTCGCAGTGGAAGTAATAAACAATAGCATTTCTCTGGCTCTTTCTGCCACTCTGGGTTTCCTACAGCTGAGCTTTCAGCGGGTCTGGGGCTGCACTCACCACAGCCCTCCGTGTGCCCCAGGGTGTCTCATGACTCCTCCTCTGTGCACCTGCCAACTTGCTGTCCTCGTGCTGGGGCCTGCTGCCCTGATCCTGCATGGCCGGCCTGCTGCCGCCTGTGGAGTGTGGGCCAGGGTACAGACCCAAGGTCCAGGGGGCCCTGCCCACCCTGAGGGAACACCACTAGGGGCCCGCACTATGTTCTCTGCAGAGGCGGGAAGACGCACTTTCCCACCTTTGTGCTGGCACCTGTAGCATAGGCCCCCAGGGGCCTGCGTTCCCATCTCAGAGATGTTAGAGACACAGGCCCTTTAGAATGCACTCTCCCTTTAGGCCTCCTTTCCTAGTGCAGAACCTGGTACATTGTAGGTACTCAATAGCTATTTGTTAAGTGAATGAACAAACAGGTGAGAAGGGATATTGGAATCTTGGGAGATGCCCTAGAGGGCCGTCTTAGCAGCAAGAGCCAGCTGCACCCAAATCTCCCATCACCTCCAAGCCTGAGGGAAGCCTGTGAGGGTCCAGCTTGTGGCCTTCAGCTCCGTCTGCCTTAGGGAGAGTCACGTTTGGTGGGCAGCTTGCTCCTTCAGACGACAGAGGCTTGGCTGCCTTGTCCCCAGGCCCTCCCGGATGGGCCCTGGCCTGCTCTGATCCTGGGGGGATGCAGCTTAAGTTCAGGCTGGATCTGCCATGTGAGCTGGCGAAGGTAGGGGATGGAAAGAGCCTGATGATGGGTCCTACCCAAGCTCTTACCTCAGCACCCGGGGAGGCAGCGGGGCATCAGGCAGGGCCCGAGTGCTGGTCCTGCCTGCTGGGACCGTCGGTGAGGATGGAGGACACGGTGTGACCTAGTGCCTGGGCACTTACAGGTGCTCAGTAAACGTGGTCATTGCTGCCACAGTTAGCGCTTGTAACTTCAGCAGCTCATCTCCCACCACTTTCACACATGCCTCTGTTGCTGAAAGCAGCTGAACTCTTTGGTATCCTGTACATATGCCCTGACTGTACTTTCTCTGCTCGTTCATTCATTCATTCAGCAACTCATCTTAAGCAGCTACTCCATGCCAGGCCCTCTACTAGGCTCGGGTTTGCTGGGTCTGTGGGTGTGCCCCACACACCCTTTCTCATTCCCCAGTTTTGTGTGTTTATTGCAGGGACCCTCAGTCAGAGGAAGGAGGTTTGAAGTGGATTAGGGGCACGCCATATCAGAGTCACCAATAGGATGTTTTCAAGTACCACCCATCTCATTCTGCTAATTGTCACCCCCATGAAGAGAAGGGAATTGGGAACAGATTTTCTGCACTGAAATGCTCGTGGGCACGTGCCCAAGAGGGCTCTGGGATGCTGCAAAGCACTTTTGGAACTTTTGTGACTTTTGACCTTCTGCTTTGTTTGCACCATGCTCAGCTGTGGGAGGCTCACGCTCTGTAGGTGGGCAGGCCTGACGGTTACCCGGTTAATTCAGCCACACTAAATAGTGCAGGTCCAAAACATTTACCTCCAGGTGGGCCTGAAGTGTGACCATCCACTTTGTCTCAACTGACTGGATAATTATCAGTTTCTCCTTTAATTATAAGTTTTGGGAACACAGCCTTCAGCAGTGGGTCCCTGGTGCGCAGGACACAGATCTCAGGGAGTCCTAGGGAGACAAGGACTTGCATCCACCTACTCACTGGGCAGGAGTTCCTCCCCACTCAGAGGAGACGGGTGCTAGAATCCCGGAGGATGGAGGGAGAATTCTTCAAACATTTTTTCTGGAAAAAAATTTTTGCCAGTGTGCAACCATAGACTCTCTTTTTTTCCTCCCCACTCTCTTTTTTCTCTCCAACCGTTTTCCAATTAGATTAAATCAAAGGCTAGACTTCAACTAAGTACTAACCTGGCTTTAACACCCAAGGTGTATATGACAGCCTGTAACCAAGAGACCAGCTAAACTCCTTTCTAGCAAAGACAATGGGGACAGTGTGGAAAAAAATGTATGAATATTGTTAAGTGAAAAAAAGCAGATTACAAGGCAGTTTACAGTGTATATTCCCATTTTTAAAACACCAGTATGCATAAAAATACAGATATCAGAAGGTGTGAATGAGGGGGACCCCGAATAGCCGGACGGACAGTGACCTTTATTTTCTTCCTTTGCTTCTTCTGTATTTTCTAATATTTTTAGGAATGAGCCTTTATAATAAGAAAAAAACAAAAGAGGAGGAAATTTTTTTCCCTTTTTTCCCCTATGTAATATATTACAAATTTCTTTCCTTTCTGTTCCCATTGCCTTTGCTAGAAGGGACTGTCTTGATTAGAGGCTCTCAGACACACACACACACACACACACACACACACACACACACACACACACGTAGGATGCTAAGGAGAGGTACTAAGCCAGGTTAGTACTTAGTTGAAGCTTCCTCCTTGATTTAATTAGATTAATGGAAAAAGTGAGCGTGGTCAGGGCTGGGGGCTGGGGAAAGGTGGTGTAGGCTCTGCGTGCCCCTGGGCTCCTGTGGGTTCTCAGTGGAGCGGCGCATTATGGGACTCCTGGCTCTGACCTGCAAGTCCAGGGGATTCCCCGTGGAACCATCACATTGTAGGAGTCCCATCGCAAGGGCTCAGTGGATCAGTGAGGACACAAGTCCATCAGTAATTTGAACGAGGCTCCTGCCAAGCCCAGAGCCCTCACCTGCCCCTGGGGTTCTTGTGTCTCCTCTGCTTGGGAAATCAGCCACTCGGGCAACCAGTATTTCCTGAGCATCGACAATGCTCTCAGCGGCCGGAGGTGCTCGTAAAGCAGGGAGCATTTGGCGTTAGTGTCCTGGATAGAGAAAAACTGCTGGTGGCCCGTCCCCCAGGGTAAATCCCCACCTGCACCTGCCTTCCTCTGGGCATCCAAGCACTCTCTGCTTTTCTTTCCCAGGTCTTTACCACATTGAACTGTACCGTTTTTTTGTTTTTGTTTTTTAAAGAACCCATTGCAGCTACTAGATTGTCAGTTCTTTCATTCACTCTTGGAGCCTCAGTCTGTCTCCTCGTAAGAAAATTAGGACACTAATAGTTACATCGCAGAATTGTGAATATTAAGTCAAATCGGGTCATGGGAGTAAAGTACCTCACAAAGTACCTGTGACACAGAAGCGGCTCATTCAGTGGAGTCCTGACCCCCACCACCCTCCTGCAGCATGACATGCTTGCCTTCCATTCCTGCAGCGCCCAGCCCAGGGCCTGCCTGTTGCATAGAAGGGGCTCAGTGGGCATCTGCTGGATTTGCCTGAACCTGCCCTGGGGAGAATGGAGGAGGGGAGGGAGGAGAGAGGGAGCAAACATCCCCCTAGCACCAAGTGCTAGAGTCAGGCACTGTCTTAAGTACACGTAGATGGGTTATGTGTTTAGTCTGCAGAGGACAGCTGGGGTCCCGTGCTTAGGAGCTGGGGGATTAGCCAGCCAAGCAGGTGGGGTTGCTCCAGGCACCTCTGTTTAACCTGAACACTCTCCCATTCAGATGCAGGGAGGAGAAAACCGACACTGGGAAAAAGCCCGAGAGATTTCTCTGCCTCTCTCCCCGAGAAGGAGGGGAAGCACGCCTGTGATTCTTACTCTCCCAGAAGCTACAGGTGAAGCCCTCAGATCCCGTCCTGGGAGTGGGGAGGTGGGAGGTAGAATAAATCAACTCAGAACTGCATGATCTTCACCCACCCCAGCCAAGCCCGCAGGAGGCGAAGAAGGGCCACTATTGGGCTTCCCGGAACCCTGGGCCCCAAACAAGTCCCTGGAGGTTCCAGTACGTACCTCCTCTCCCCGGCTGGCTGTTGCCACTTCGATCTTGCTCCTGTCTTCTTGTCCAGGCACTGGGCTAGAAGCCCTTCCACACTGCCACCCCACCCCAGACAAGAATGCAAGGAACTGCAGCTACGACCATAAAAGGGTCCCTTTTATGTCCCTTGTCACCCATAGAACCAGGTGGGCATTTGAGCGGGGAGAGAATGAAAAGGTAGAAACCAAAACTCTGTTGAATGGGCTGTTTAACTGTAGCACTGTGGGTGGGAGAAACAATGCTTGAGAAAAAGCACAGAGGCTTGTATGCTGGGAACATTGTAAAACACCTTTTTTCTCTTCTCCCTCTTCTCTGTGCACTCTGAGAGATGACCTATTTTGATGCTGGCAAAGATGTGAGTTTAATTAACTAGAGGGGTCAAAGGGTCAAGGAAAATTTGAGAATTAAAAAAAAAAATGGTGTCAGTATGTTAATAACTATGTGACTCATCACAAAAACATCACTGAATGGGAAGGACTTTGGACAGCAGGAGACCAAGGTCTCCATTGCTTTGATGAGCAGGTGTCCTTGACTGAGCCATTTCCTGGCTCTACTTCCCAGGCTGCAGTGCTCTGAGATCCTCCTGCTAAGAGATGCTTTGATTCTTTTTTCTATGTTGGGCCATAGAGAGCATCTTTGAGGGCAGGCTCTCAACCTTCTCTCCATTCTATCGCTGGGAGGTTTGGGGGGCTGGGAAAACCGGGTCACTCTGTCCCAGACCAAGTTCTATCTTTACTTGAGTTCAGGATGTCATGCAAACCCTCCTCTTTATACAAGGATGTCACCTCAGTGGGTGCTTATCCACAAAGGGTGCTGGGATGTTCTAAGCCCCTGTGCTGTCCTGGTGGTGGGCGGGCGGCGGTGGGGGGGAGTCTCTGGATGCCCAGCGGTACTCATCCTTTCATATGACAGACACTCACCCCTGAGCCAGGCCCATGTTGGAGGGCTAGAGGGCCACCAAGATAGTGGAGGTCCCGGTTCCTGAGAGCTCGCATTCCAGGGGGCATTGTCACCAGGCTACTCACTGCAGGCTGAGCTGGGGCCCTAAGAGGCAGGGACAGGGCCTTCATCCCAGGAGCTCATGTTTCCATTGGGAACTACAGGAAATGAATTCAAGTGAAGAGAGAAAAGGGAAAACCTAGGAGAGGGGATGGAACACCATCCAGGGACAGGGTGCCGAGCAGAGAGGGAGTCCAGGCAGGGGATGAACCACCTACGCCAGCAGCAGGAGGGCCTGGCTCTTAAAGAAAGTGGGTGGGAAAGCCGGGGCGGGACCAGCTGGCCAGCCACAGCCAGACTTAGCCCTGCAAAAAGGGAATTGCAAGGTCTTGTTGGGTGGGGAGGGGAGGAGAGCCAGGGGTGGAGAGGGGAGGAGAGGCCTTCTCCCTGTTCAAATTCAGGGCCTGTCTGAATTCTCTGACCCGGAAGAGCGGCCTGCTGGAAGCCTGTCTGTTCCTGCCTGCAACACTGTGCCTGTTCCAGCCCCAAGGCCTCCTCTGTTCCCATTGTTGCCTGCACCCCACACCCCAGCCCAAGAATAAAGATAAACACCCCTTGCCCATCACCGCCTGCCCTCCCCACCCGGGTGACTCAGGCTGGTGGCCCGGTGGCAGCAGCCCTGCTCAGCCTGGCTCTGCTCAGCTGCCTACATCTGCTGCTGATTTGCGCTCCCAACCAGTAGCCCTTTATGTCTCTGCGACCTAAATTAGGGTGTTTTTTTTTTCCTGGATTAAAAACAAATGGTACCTTTCTCCCCCTGTGGTGTGCAGATTATTACAGTGTCTGCTTGCTTAGAGGGGACAAGAAAGAACATGAACTCGGACAAGTCCAGTTTAATTGTGATGTACGACTGCCCGAGGTCTCCTGTCCACTCTGGCCAGTTCTGAGCCAAACCGGTTTGCCATGGCCAGACTGGGCCCGGTTTCCACAGCGTTTCCTGTCAGGAAGTTCCCCCGCCCAGTGTGCGCTGTTAAATGTATCCTTTTCATTCCTTTTCCTCTTATAAACTTCCCTTTCAGGTCATCCTGAAGGGAGAGTGGGGATGTGGCCAGGCAGGGGGAAGGGAACCCAAGGCTCCACTCCCCAAAAGGAGGAGGCCAGGAGGGCACTGGCCAGGGTCAAACACCTGGGGTCCCAGCCCCAGGGCGAAGCATAGGGTGACTTCCTCCTCTGCAGGGCTGCTCTGCCTCACCCCCCCAAAGGAGGCTGTTAGGTGCCCCCTCTCCTCCCTTCCCCCCAGGCGAGGTGGTTACCAGTGAAGTGGGATTTCAGGAGGAATGGGAAGAGTACCCCATTCTAAAAATACCTCCCTCCCTCTCCCATCCTAAAAATACCTCTGCCACAAACTTCCCACGGAGAGTGAAATTCTACCTTTCCCATTTCAGTCTTTGCTTGTTTGCTTGTTGCAAGCGCCCCGAGGAGGCATTAATAAGGCTTGGCCGGCTTGCCCCCTGCATCCAGCTACTGAGTGTGGGAAGCTGGCGGCCGCCCTTCAGGAGTGGGACGTGGGAAGGCTGCGCATCCCTAGGAGAGGTGAGCCAGAGTTGGGCGCCAAGGCGAACCTGGCCAACTGGGGTGATTGTCCAGGGACTGGCTGGGGACGAGGAAGGATGGGGAGGTCAGGGGAGAGGTAACTTCTCCTGACCCTGTGCTGCAGGCTTCATATATCATCTTACTTAACCCTTGGATCCATTTTGTAACACGAGTACTTTTTTCCTTGTTTTGGGTATTCTTACCCATTTTACAGATGAGGGACTTGAAATTCAGAGAAGCAAAGGGTCATGTGAGCTCACACAGCCGGGACTAGAAATTATAAGTGTCTAATTCCAAAGATCAAACGCCTTCCTCATACCCCAGCCTGCCTCTAAGGGGCATCCCTGCTTCATTCATTCAGTCATTGTAAAATATATGTAACATAAAATTCCATTTAAGTGTATTATTCAGTGGCATCAAGCACATTCATCTGTGTGCAGCTGTTACCACTCTTCATCTCCAGAACTTTTTTATCACCCCAAACTGCAACTCCGTAACCATTAAGCAATAGCTCCCGTTCTCCTCCCCTCAGGCCCTGGCAGCCACCTTTCTGCTTTCTGTCTCTATGAATTTGTCTATTTCAAGTAGCTCACATAAGTAAAATCATAATAATATTTGTCCTTTTGTGACTGACTTATTTCACTTAGCATAATATTTTCAAGGTTCATTCATGATGAAGCATGTTTCAAAACGTCATTCCTTTTTAAGGCGTTTGTGTGGATATGTTACATTTTATTTATCCAGTCACCTGTTGATGGATTTTGGGTTGTTTCCACCTCTTGGCTATTGTGAATAATGCTATTGTGAACATGGGTGTAAAAATATCTGAGTCCTTGTTTTTAATTCTTTTGGGTATATACCCAGAAGTGGGATTGCTGATCATATGACAATTCTGTGTTTAATTTTTTGAGGAACTGCCGTACTGTTTTCCATAGCAGCTGCGGCATTTTACATTCCAATCAGCAATGCACAAGCATTCCAATTTCTCCACATTCTCACCAACACTTTCTTGTTTTTTGATAGTAGTCAGCCTAATGGGTATGAGGTAATATTTCATTGTGGTTTTGATTTGCATTTCCCTAATAATTAGTGTTATTGATCATCTTTTCATGTGCTTATTGGTCATTTGAATATCTTTGGAGAAATGTCTAGTCAAGTCTTTTGCCCATTTTGCGGGGGGGGGGGGGGCGGGGGGTTGGGTTGTTTGCGTGTGTTTTTTTGTTTTGTTTCTTTTTCGGTTGCTGTTGAGTCATCTATGCATCGTTACTCAAAATTATAGATAATCAGGAATTTTTCAGAGAATCTAAAGTCATCATTTATGTTCGTAACAAGAAACCCTGGGTTAGCTGCAGTGCTTTCTGGATCTGCTAAACAGTACATGCGGTGCTTTTGTGTAAAGTGTGCTTTATTGCATTTGAAATATCTTAAAATCCATAGTTCTTAGGAAATTTTCATTCATTAATCGTGCATGTACATTACCACGTACCAGGTACTGTGCTGCAGACATTAAAGGAATATGACGTGATCCCTGCCCTTAAGGATCTAGAGCCTGCTGGGGAGAAGCAGTTACAACACGAAATGGCATGTGCGCGTTTTCTGAACCAGAAATCTCGGTGTATAATCTGATGGGAAAATTTTGGTGCATGAGGCTGGGCTATGAGACAAGCTGGGAAAGGGGAGAACGTAGGCTCAGAAGGAAGAAAAGGAAAGGATCAGCACAGAAACATCAGGAAAGATGAGGGTCGGGGAGTGGGGTGGGGTTTCTGGTCTCTAGACCTCTCTTCTCATGCAGAAGCTTCCACGATGGCATGTTTGCATCCCTCCCTCCATCATGTGCAGATGCCTGTCCCCTTTTGTAACTGCTCTGGGCTTCTAGTCTGGTGCAGACTTTTAAGGGAGCAATGGGATGTAGGGATGCAAAGTAGGACTCGGGGGGAATCTCTGACCTCTTGGTGCTGTTTCAGGGGGGGATTTCCCTTCTGCAGGAGAACACTGCATGGGAAGAGGTGTGGCCCCACGCTGGGATGGGGCGGGTTCTTTCCGGCTTTGCTGGGCTCCTGCCCGGCATCCCCTGGGATCTGCAGCCTTCCTCCTGCTGCCTCTGGACCTTGATCAGCAAGGTAGCACCGATTCTTTTCTCAGGTGGCGCCATCCAATGACAGTGTCTTCATGACTTTCACAGCTGGAGGCCAGGTACCAGTCTGCAGTCAGGGGTTTGTTGTACCAGGTCCTGGTGGAGATAATTCTAGAACCAAGCAGGCAGGACCAACTTTGTTAACTTCCAGGATGCCAGGGCCTAAAAGTATTCCGTCCCTCACTCACTAGACTGGAAACTCATTGTGGACTTTGGTTCCCTGCTATATGCCTCCTAATGCCTGGCACATCGTACATGTTTAACATGTACTTGTTGAGTGGGTGAAGGAATGAGTCCCTGTCTGCCTCTTGACATTGCCTTGAAGTCGCACAGACCTGGGTGTGGGTCCTGGCTCTGCCACGTGCCTTGGGTAAGTGAACTCATCTCTGAGAGCCTCAGTTGCCTCTCCTGTGAAATGGAGCAGTGATTCTAGTAGCCTCATCCAGAGCCTGACTTATCACTTCCCTCTTCTTCTCCCCCAGGGGCCAGACCTGACTCTCCTGAAGCACTTTCCCAACCACTAACTCCCTAAGCCTTTTATCACATTTTTTCCCTTATCTCCCACCGTGGCTCAAATCTCACCCCTCCTTCTTGCCTTTCTCAGGGACAGTCAGCTCCCCTTTTTTGCTCCACTCACAGGGCAGTGGCGAGGCCTTTTGGTTAAGAGCACAGGCCTGGAATTGGAAGGACTGGGGTCCAAGATAAGCCACGTACAGCTCAAAGCCTTGCTCCTGATAATAGAGGCTCCCAGGAGATGGGGGGCGGGGCGTGAGAGAGGTTGGAGCAGCCCGACCTGCTTCCTTGGGCTTCCATTGACCACAAAGCGGGCATTTCTTCGGCATGTGCCGTGAGCTCTCCCAGTTGCCTGCCGTGTGCCGGCCCTGGGTAGACCCTGGAGGGTGGCCTGTTTTCACAGTCTGGGGAGGACACGGGGGCCAGGTGGGCGAGCTATCTTGAGGGTGTTGTGGCAGTCCCCTGTCATCCCATCAGATGCAGTGGCGGGGGTGGGGATGGGGGAGAAGAGTCAGGGAGGACCTGTCATGGGGAGTGGGGACAAGCTGGGCCCTGGAGAATGGCTCAGAGCAGACAGGACAAGGAAGGGAAGGACCTTTTCAGATTGGAGCAGGGAGGACAGGAACGGGGAGGGGCATGCCACCCACAGAAACACCTGGACAGGTGAGCTCGGTGGTGAGGAGACAGTGTGTTCATTTGTTCAATCAGTGAAGCAACAACAACGTGTGAGCCCTTGTCTGCACCAGGCCCTGAAGGGGGTGGGGATACAAAGGCGGGTGGGGCACTGTGAGTGCCTCGGGGAACGTGGTGACCTCGAGGTGGGTGCTGCATGCCCTTGGGGGAGGAGGGTAGGATGCAGAGCTTGTCCCCTCCTCAAACACAGTGCCCTGCTGGTCTCTCCCGCTGCGATGTCCTTGGCCTCCACCTGAGAGGGAGCTGGGTACTCCAGCCCCAAAACTCAGACCTCAGGGTAGATTGCTAAAGTGAAGAGGGCCCTGAGAGGCGCTCCATGCCCAGAGATCTCAAATTTTAGAGAGCAGCTAGTTAAATCTAAAGATGCCACGAGCCCACCCGAGAGGCTCTGTGTCCTCGGTGGAGCTGGGGGATACGCATTTTTAATAAGCTTCAAAGTGACTCTACCGTGGTGCTCAGCCTTGGGTGCACGTGGGGAGGCCCTGGGGAGTTTACAAAACACCGATGCCCAGGCCCCATCCTTGGAGAGTCTGGTTCAACTGGTCTGAGGTTGGGGTCTGGACATGGGTGGTTTTAAGAGCTCCTGCAATGGTGTAACGTGCAGCCTGGGTTAATACCCACAGGACTCATGTTTGAGGACCGCTAACTCATCCAACTACCTTGCATTTGTCAAGGTTCTCCAGAGAAGCAGAACCAATAGTGTGTGTGTGTGTGTGTGTGTGTGTGTGTGTGTGTGTGTGTATGTGTGTGTGTACATACAGAGAGCAAGAGGGGGAGATTTATTTAAGGAATTGGCTCATGTCATGGTGAGAGCTGGCAAGTTCGAAATCTGCAGATAGGCCAGGAGGCTGGAGACCCAGGATAGAGCTGATGTTGCAGTTCAGGTCTGAAGGCGGGATTCCCTCCTCCTCTGGGGACCGCAGCCTCTTTTGTCTTGGGGTCTTCAACTGATTGGATGAGTCCCACACGTATTATGGAGGGTGAGCCGCTTTGTTCAAAATCTACTGATGTTAATGTTAATCTCATCTAAAAAAGACTTTGCAGATCCATCTAGATTGGTATTTGAACAAATATCTGGAAACTGTAGCCTAGACAAGTTGACACACCTCGACTTAACCATCACACACCTCATTTTGCACATAAGGGAACTAAGACCCAGAGAAATAGAATAACTCATCCAGGGCCCCCATACCTGGTTCTTCCTGGTTTATTTGTCATACACTCATAGACTGTAAAATCATAAAAGACTGTAAAGTTAGTCCGACTGGTTCACTTACAGGGGAAGCTATGGGTCAAGGGGGCTGACCCCCCTTTCCGGGTCACGCGTTTTGGCAGAGAGGGGAGCCGGGTCTTAAACCCAAGGGTTCTAATGTCCAGGGGCTGCTCCTTCCTCTCCTCCTAATGGCAATGTAGTGAGATCTCAAAGAGAAGGACGTTTCTGTGCTCACGTGGACGAGCCCTGCCTCTCTCCCCAGCCCCCAGCCCGCAGACTTACTCTTCAAGATCTTGGAAACAGGGCAGGGGACGCTGTACATTGACGCCGCCTCTCAGTAGAGGGGAGGGATGGGAGGCCTCCCAGTGGCTGCCAGCGCCCTGCATGTGTACTCAGGCCCCACTGGTCTCTATAATTTTGTGGCTGCTTCATGTGTCCTTGGGTTTGCACACTTAATGCCATCATCCAGAGACAGTCTCCGCACACCCACCTCTTGTTCAGCATTAAATATGGCTTGTGAGATAGAATTTGCTTTCAGTCAAAGCCCAGTTACAGTGGCTGATCTTGTTAGTAGCACACCTCCCCCACCCCTGCCCCCCAAGGGCTTCAGAGCACAATGGGGTGTGCGGACCCTCTGAAATATGCATGTGATGTTGGCCAGAGATTGTGATCCAAACTGAGTCTGGATGAAGCAGGCTGTGGGCAGACGGAGGACTCCAGAGACAGGGCCGAAAACCAGGGCTGGCAGAGCCAAGGTTGGCACTGGGTCGGGCCCCAGGGACACCCTGTAATAATTGTGGGGCCTCAGAAGGTGTGTGGCATTGAAGCCAAAGGTTCAGCTGGCCTGGCTGGCAGATGCAGGAGAGAGCAGACATCACCTGCCGGAGACAGGAGATCTCCAAAGGCAGGGCTGCCTCACACAGGAAGCTTCCATGCTGGGGCTAGATCCAGGCACTGGTTGCAGAGAAAGGGAGGGGACAGGGGAAGAGCTGGCAAGTCCTGGTGCTGAGCTAACTCTGAGGGTGAGGGGTGCATTAGAAGGTGGGGCCCTCCTCTTCTGATGACAGAACTCAGGTGTCCTCAAACAAGAACACTTCTCCGGGCAGGAAGCTGTGTGGTGTGATAGGAGGAGGCCCCAGGCTGGGGGTCCAGGCACATAGGCCAGGCCACAGCTACCTGTGTGACCTCGGGGAGACTAGCTCGAGTTGGAGCCAGGGCAGGAGGTCAGGCCTCCAGGCTCCTATTCCAGAGGGCTCTGTCCTGTGTTCCAGAGCTTTCCAATCAGTAGCCTAGATGCTGACTCCTCAGCCCCCATCAGCTGAGCAGCCAGCCGCCTCTCAAGAGCCCTTATCCTCCTGTGTACCATCAAAGTGGTATTTCTCTCTGGATCCCAGGACTGAAAACTTGGGAAAGCACAGCTCCATGCCAGCGCTCCCTTCCAGGGTTCCTGCCGGGGTCATACCAGTTCTGCAGGCTATTAAAGATGTTTAGCAGAGCAGAAAGTTTGAACAGGTTTGGGGGATGCAGAGTTAAACGAAGGTAAACAGGTTGTGTTCATAGGGGCTTTCTCAGAGGGGCGTGTGTGTGTGTGTGTAGCATCTGTTGCGAATCTTGAACAGGGCTCTGGTGTTCAGGTTCCCAAACATATTTGTGTCATCTTTGAAGTTCGTAGTTGCAAAAAGAGACACGAACCACCTCTGCTGCTAGCTGTCACTCACTTAAGATTCAAAGTCCCGGCAGCAGTGTCCAGGCCGGGCCTGGGTTAAGTGCCCATTAGCCTGTTGCCAGGGGTGGGAGTAAAGGGAGCCCCCTCTTCCCCAACGGGAAGTCAGACCCTGCTTCCCCGCAAGGCTTCCACAGTGGGGGCCGCTCCCAGATCAAAAAGACATGTCAGATATTGGCAGCGGACATCTTTGAACAGGGAGTCCTTTTCTTGGACGGGGGAGCCAGGAGTATGAGGCACCCACTGTGGGCTGTGCTGCTCTCTAAAGTAAGCCATCCCTGCCCTTTCCCTCTCGAGCTCCTGCTTCTGTTCATTTCCCCTCCCGGAGAGCACCCCCCTTCAGTCCCCCTTCCTCTCCCAGTTTCTATCACTGTCCTTCCCCTTCCCACACCTCGCATGGCCAGTGGTGTAGACAGTAGGCCCAAGGCCCGAGGGGCAGGTGCCCTGGATCTTCCAAGGGGGCAAGCAGTTGCCCTCAGGAGCTCACATGTACTTCTCTCAGGCTAATCCAGAAATCCTTGAAGACTTTGGTGCAGGATAAAAATGGCTTTGGTTGTTCCCACCAACAGAGTTCCTCATTAAAACCTCCCCTGGAGGGCTTCCCTGGTGGCGCAGTGGTTGAGAGTCCGCCTGCCGGTGCAGGGGACACGGGTTCGTGCCCCAGTCCGGGAAGATCCCACATGCAGCGGAGCAGCTGGGCCCGTGAGCCATGGCCGCTGAGCCTGCGCGTCTGGAGCCTGTGCTCCGCAACGGGAGAGGCCACAACGGTGAGAGGCCCGCGTACACGCAAAAAACAAACAAACAAAAAACCTCCCCTGGTGGGAATTCCCAGTGGAGGGAATGGCAAGCTGGATGGCATCATTTCAGTCTGGGAGAAGAGAGGTGCGTTGGGGTGTTGAGAGCTTAGGGAGGTGCCCTCCAATTACCCCATCCAGCAGCCGCCCACGTGGGGGGCCAGCCCTGCTCCTGCTTCCCAGTGGACTGGAGCCACCTTCTCATCCTTCATGGCCATGTTGCTCAAATTTCCAAGGTAATTGTCCAACCTTGTGTTGACGGTGACTCGGAAAGACCTGCTGAAGAGGACTGGATTGCCAGAGATAAATATCACTATTGTCACCGTCCTTATTAGTGAACATTTAAGAACCTGCCACTCACAAGATACCATGAAAGTTCTGGGTTGGGTACAAAAAATAGTTTGACATGATTGTACTCTGGAGGTTCTTACCTTCCCGTCCTATAGGCTATAGTTTTCTCAAAATCTGCAAAAAGAAGGCGTTAAACCAGCTAGACTCCACAGCCCCATGTAACTCTAAATCCATCTCTGCCTGGTGGGTATTCATTGAAACCTGGACCACAGCTGGCCACAGCAGTCGGCCGTTTCCTTATTTATATGACCCACGTTGCAGCCTCTCCCTCTTTCTCTCCTTTCTCCACACTTCCCTTATCCCTGCATCCCTTGGCCCCCTTTTCTCCCTGTCTCAATTTCATTAACTTGCCTCCCTCCCTTCTTCCCGTCTCCATCATGTCTGTCTCCTGCACCTCTGCCCCTCCCTGCCCTTTCCGAGCCCAGAGGCGGAGGGCTGTTCCCTCACACATAAAGCAGAAAGGTGCCAGGGTTGAGCAGTCCACAGGGACAACAGGAATTCTTTCTCCGCACTGACGGGCAGGGCAGCACCTCAAGGGTGTGGGCTGGGGCCATAAGCCCTGCACTGTGTGTCTAGTGAAGCTGGGTCACATAATCACGGAAGGCAGCGGAGGCGGGAGGTTAATACAGGGAGGCAGAGAGAGTCTAGATGGCCAGCCCTCCCACTCTGCCCAGGCCCAGGGCGTTCCCAGAATGTGGGACTTTTCAGTGCTTAAACCAGGAAAGTCCTGGGAAAACCAAGATGAGTTGGTCTCACCTTGGGCTTGGGTGATGGGAAGAAGGGAGAGTAAACTTTGGGTGAGAATGGTATATTATAATTCTTTACGGGGTGCTGGCACAGTCACCACAGTGGAGAGCTCAGCAGGGGAGGCAAAACGACGGTGCCCTTTGGCCACTGTGGTTCCCCGTGCCCGAACGAGCACCCTGGCGTCGCTAAGAGTGCATTTTCTACCGAGGAAGACAAATCTTTCCCTCTGTGGGCTTCAGCATCCTCAGGTATAAAAGATCCCATCCGGCCCTGACATCCTAGGAGCCTTCTTCAGATGTATGCAGACCAAATTCCCAGCTCCTTCCACCAATATCCCAGTTGTCGGCTGTTGGATGCTCTCAAATGGAGCCCCTAGAATGGAGCAGACCACTGACTCACTGCACGTCCTGGGACATGTGACTTTACGACTCACTCCCGACTCAGTCTCCTCATAGGAAAATGGGGGTAGAAATAACCAGCTCACAGGGTTATTGTCAGGATTAAACGAGGTAATACACATATAAGAGCCCACTCGTGACCTGGAAACTAGTAGGTGCTCAGGAAGTAGTGCATGAAATTAAAACTGCTCCAATGTGTCTGACTCGCTCAGGGCTCAGTGGATCTGTGAGTGAGGTGAGGTGCGATATTGAGACATCGTGGACCAGAGTAGAACCCACTGTGACGGATGCTCCCAGCTCCCCCAGCTCCTCCTGGGAGAGGAGGGGAGGGAACTGCTCTCCTCTCCTCTCTCAGGGATCGAACCCCTTCAAAAGCACTGACCAGACACTCCCTTCACCTCTCAAACTGTGAATACTCAGGAAGAAAAATGGGTCTCTCACAGTGGCTGTGTTCATTATGTTTTGAGGTTATAGCAATCGTGAAGGACTATTGGGCTGAAGGCTCTTAGGGGAAATGCTTTTTATCCCAATTCATCAACTGTTTAATCAGAAGAAATAAGCCTCTCCTATGTTTTCCCTTGGGAGACTTAACTCTTGCACGTTTTCTGGTTTAGCATTTTGCTCTCCTTGGCTTCATATAAGCACAGGTGCACAGCGTGTGGCCGGCGCAGCGCTGCTAGAAGGGCAAAGCATAACCATCATTTGCTGCTTACGGAGGGCTTTGTTATTCTCTATTACTTGTGCTCCCAGGTCATTTCCTCCTCAGGAAAATCAAGGTGATACTGACCACTTCAAGATAAGCAGGCCCACACGTGCTCAATGAGTCACTCAACAAACATGTCACATGCCTGCTGGTGTGAAGCTCCGTGCTCCATCCTATGTTGGGTATGGAAGAAAGGAACTTACAAGTTACTGTCACGAAGCTTACGTTCCAGCCCAGGGGCCCTGATCCTCTTGAAGATGAGGATCCTTTTTGAATCTCAAAACATTTCATGAACCTCTGCCTGGCTATACCTGGCTCGTATGATTCAGTAATGTTTTTTTGTTGTTGTTGTTTTTTTTTTTTTTTTTTTTTTTGCGTTACGCGGGCCTCTCAGTGTTGTGGCCTCTCCCGCTGCGGGGCTCAGGCTCCGGACGCGCAGGCTCAGCGGCCATGGCTCACGGGCCCAGCCGCTCCGCGGCATGTGGGATCTTCCCGGACCGGTGCACGAACCCGTGTCCCCTGCATCGGCAGGCGGACTCTCAACCACTGCGCCACCAAGGAAGCCCCAGTAATGTTTTTGTGTGCCTTTGTGTTGAATCTGTCACAATCCCATCTGCTCACATTTGAAAACTAGCCATATGTGTATGTGTGAGAAATTGTTTGCTCAGCATACTAATGGAGTTGGGGGTTCTTATGTGTCTGAAGACCCTCTGCCCTCATCTCCAATAGCCTGAGGAGCTTAATGAGTGTTCAGGACTGTTGGAGGCTCAGACTACTGGAGCAGGCGAGAGAGTCCCCGACAAAGGAAAGGAGGAGGCCGCAAGCTCCCAGGTGGGAAGGCATGAGCTGTGGCCCTCAGTTGCAGACCATGGTGAATGTTGGGGCAAAGAAAAAAGGAAGGAATGACACTTCCTGGGGGATATAAATAATCTAACTTTTGTCTAATCCTACTGTTGTCTGTTTTAGGAAGTCTTCATCACTACCCATCTTTCCGATGAGCTTTGCATTGGGATACACATCGTCCTTTTACAATTTCAGTAACTGAAGCTTTGTAAATTGCCTATAGCCATTTCCAAGGTGTCCTGCCCTCCTCCCTGAATGGACAGTCCCTTGGTCTGTAGAGATCAGAGCAGGGTCACCCTCCTGGCCCTGTCTCTGTCCCATCCCGCCCCAGCCCCTAACACCACGCCTGCTCTGTCACCACCTTTCAGGCACCTGGGATTGGACTGGAACACGCTTCTGTCCACCCCTGGCAGCCCCTCTCACCCCACGGGTTATGGGGATTCCTGACACTCCAGTGCTCATCCTGCAGCACCCACTGTGGTCTGTCTACCCCTGTCCTGACCCCCCCCCCCCGGCACCTCACATCCCAGAATTACTTCTCCCTCCTCTCCCACAGGTTGATCACAGTCACACCCACTTTCCAGTTACATCTCTATGTGGTGAGGGCTGGGAGAGAGGGAAGGAAACGAACATGGAGGGCAGGCACCTAATTCAGGAAAGCTTCCTGGAGGAGGTGGTGCCTGGGTCAAGTCTTAAAGGATGAGCAAGAGTTAGCCCGCTAAATGTGGGCTAGGATGAGGACGCTGGCAGGCCCGCAGCCTTCAGCAGAGGGGACAGAAGAGAAAGGCCGAGGTGGTGGGAGCTGGGCATGCTGGTAACACCCTCCAATCGTTGGAGTCAGGCAGGCGGACAAGGTTGGCAGGACCCACGTGGTGGAGCCCGGCATACGTGCTGGGAGTCGGTGGTGAGAACAGATTCACTTCTGAACGAGCGGCAGCAGGAATGGAGGGAAAGGCACAGGTAGCCAAGATGGTGCAGGGACAACACGTTGACGTCTGGAGCAGAGGAGCGAGAGAGAGGGAGGTGCGGTCCCAGCCGAGGCTGGGACCAGGACAGCTAGCCGTGGCAGGAGCAGACTCCCGGATCCCTGCTCAGTAGGCTCTGACTTTTCCTTCTTCCAATGACTGTAGCTTATTTGTTTGTTTCTTCCCCCTTCTGCTTCCCCCGCTGGCACAGACTCCCCAGAAAAGCTAAAAATGCATCTCATCTGATCCACATCAGAGGGTGGATGAGCCGGGCTTTATTACACGCTGGTTAAAGCGGTCTTGTGGGAGAGGATGGGCTACGTTATAATTGTATCTTTGGTCACCTCCACCCACCCGGCCAAAAACCTGGGGGAGCTGCCTCTGTTTAGACACCGTTTTACAGAAGGGCTCCCCTCCGCCCTTTAGCTTTTTTGGATTAGTCTTGAAGACTCAGCCTGCTGGCTTGGGAAAGAGATGGGAGGAGGGAGGGAGCGGAGGAAGGGTCGTGTCCTCCCACCCGCTGCCTGTAGGGAGAATAGCCTGGGTGGGTTTGGAGACGTGTCTCTGGGGATGGGCAGGCAGCTCTGGAGAGGCTGGGGGTGGGGTGGAGCTGTTTTAGGAGCAGCAGCAGCTCCCTCGGCAGGATTTCTCTTTATGATTCTTAAACTTCTTAAACTTCTACACTGTTCTTTGGGCTTAAGCATACCATCTATTTAGAATTGAGCATCAGAAGGTGGGGGCTGTCACTCCGGCTTTGAAAGAAACATTTTTGGAAACGAGCCAGCATCCAGTGTCATTAGTAAGAAGTAAGGGCCCTTTCCAGGGCTTCCTTCCCCTCCATCCCTCTGGGAGGCCCCTGGGGGTGAATCACGACTGTGACTCACCGTGGAACACTTGGGAATGCTCACAAGGGAGTGCTCCGGTGTGAGGGCGGAGCTGTAGGTCTTAGGTGGTGGGTTTGCAGGTATTCTGTGTGAGCTGTTTGCACGCTTGTAAGGCTACTAGTCAAGAGGAAGCATCGTGCATTCATGTGCTGTAGCCTTTCAGTTACACACTCACCTTCTCTTCACAAACAGGAGGCCAGAAAATGATTGTGGATCTCACCCTCTGTTCCCAGCCCCCCATTAGGCATGATGGGAGATATAGGGGAATTATAAACCACACATGTTTCTTGTTTCATTGGGGAAACAAGATTATACATGTGAAAAGCTAGGCAAGACAGTAAATGGGCAAGGGCCAAGGGATAATATCCTAACTCTTGAAAGGGGGTGAAAGTGTGTGTTAGTCAGCTATTGCTGTATAACAAAAATGCCCCCAAACCTTAGCTGCTTAAAACAACACGAAACATTTATTATTCTCATGATTTTTATACCCAGAAATTCAGGAGCAGCTTAGCTGGGCAGTTCTGGCTCAGGGTTTCCCATGAGTTTATAGTCAAGATGTTGACTGACTGGGGTCATCTTAAGCTTGATTAGGACTAAAAGACATGCTTCCAAGATGGCTCACTCAGTAGCTAGCAACTTGGTTCTGGTTGTTGGTGAGGTCTCAGTTCCTGCCCATTTGGACCTCTCCATAGGCTGCTTGCATATCTCCCAACATGATAAGAGGTTTCTTCCACAGCATGGGCACCCAGAGAAAGCAAGGCAAAAGTGGCAATGTCTCTTATCACCTAGCTTTGGCAGTCTCACACCATCACTTCCCTGGCCACACAGACCAACCCTGATACAACGTGGGAAGAAATTCACAAAGTGTGAATACCAGGAAGTGAAGATCATTGGGGGCCATCCTGGAACCTGGCTGACACTGATGAAACATCACCTTGGGTTAGAGGGGGAGGGTGTTAGGGAAGAAATGAGACTGGAGCTCAGTCTCTTTCTCTTCGGTCTCTTCGAGAGAGAGAGGTGGGCCTGGAGGTGTGACCGCTTAGAGCAACAGGCACAAGGCTGAAATGAGCATGGTGTGTTTGGAGGGCAGTGCACAAGCCAGCTTTAAAGAGAGATTCCTGGTCGGAGAGCACTGGGAAGTAAGGTCAAGACCAGACTATGGAGGACTGTGATGGGCAGACTGGAATGGTGGGATCCCCTAAAGGGAGTCATCAAAATTCTGTAGTAAAGAAATGACTAGATCCAGGTGGGGAGGCTCAGCCTCTTACTATCTGGGTGCCTTGAATGGGTCGCTTTAATCCTTTGGGGCTCAGTAGCCACATCTGTAAAATGGGTGTAACAAATGAGTTGATGCATGTGAAATAGGTGTTGACTAGAAAGCAGTAAAGTTTTGATTATCAGCAAGATCATCATTTGCAGCCAGACCCTGCCAGGGTTCTTGAAGTTCAGATGGCACCAAAACAACCTTCTGGCTTCCTCTCTTCCCTGTGTTCTCTGTTGCTATATGATAAATGTTGGACTAACCAATGGCCTCCTGAGGCTGAAATCATGGGTTCTTCCACTATTGGAGACTCCAGCTCCCGTGCATAGCCTGCCTTTCTAGCCACAGGAATATTACTATGTCGTAGGCAGGTTCTGGTCAGACCATGGGCCACTCCTAATATCCTACAGTTGTATCCTGAAGGACTTGACGGTTCTCATCCAGTTCTCATCTGATCCTCACCACCACCTAGGAGATAGACAGCCCAGTGTTGTTAACTCCATTTTACAGACAGAAAAACTGAGATAGAGTTGCTGAAAAGCCCCAGAACAAATCAGCAGTGATCGGACATTACAGTAAATCCCAAAGAGTTTGGGAGTTTTGTGAAAGAGGGGAGAGAATTCGAATCACTCAACATTTTTAATAGTAATGACTTTAAAAGTCAAATATCACCAAAGGGTGCATATAGAAAAATAAATTACCTTCTACCCCTCACTGGCAGCTCTCCAACACCATCTCGGAAAGAACCAGTACCCAGTTTTTAGTGTATCTTTCCTAAGTTAGCCTTTGCATCTACCAAAAAATATGTGCATGTGGTCATCTTTTTCTTTCCAAACGTGGTAACAAACCACTCTCTATGTAGCATGCTTTGCAGTTGAATCTTAGAGCTATTCTCCATATATCCGTACACAGATATGCCTCATTCTTTTTAATGGTTGCATAGTACTCCATGGTGTACCCAGCTAGCCCTCCATTGATGAACATACTGTTTGCTTCCAGTCTTTGGTTATAGAAACAATGCTGCAGGGATGAGCTTTGTACCTAAGTTGGATACATTTGATAATGAATATAATATCCATAAGGGAAATTTCTAGGTCATCAGAATTAAAATCTCTTTGTATTTAATCTTTATGTCTTTAATCCTGAGTGATGCTGGGCATTTTTCACATATTTAAAAGTTTTTTATATTTCTTTTTCTGTGATCTTCTTGTTCATGTTTTTTTTTAAGCTAAAACAGTTTTTGCAATTTTCTAACAAGCTATAGATCTTTTCCTGATTTAATATAAGCTCTCTCTATAAAGGAGATTAGCCCTTCGTCATATGTTTTGCAAATATTTTTCCCAGCTTATTTGTTTCTTACTTAGAAGAACATTTCCCTTTGAGATTATAAAACAATTCTCCAATTTCTTTTCATAATTCTTTTTTTTTAACCTTTTAAACCTTTACTGTACCCATCATTTACTTTGGTGTAAGGAGTGGGGAAGGGGACCACATTTTGTTTTGTTTTGTTTCCTACATGATTGGCCAGTTTTCCCAATCCCATTTACTGAAAAATCCATCTTAAAATAAAAATTGAAATCTCACCTTTACTATTTGCTAAATTCATATGCATATGAATTTATGTGAGTTTGTTTATGGACTGCCAGTGACATTTTATTGATCTGTTTCTCTGTTCATGATCCATTACAAAATATTTTATTTTTATGACTTTATGTTTTCATATCTGGTAAGGCTGCTCCCCTTACTCCCATTAGTCACCTGCTTCAGAAATCTCTTGGCTATTCTTTTTTTGTGTGTGTGGTACGCGGGCCTCTCACTGTTGTGGCCTCTCCCGTTGTGGAGCACAGGCTCCGGACGCGCAGGCTCAGCGGCCATGGCTCACGGGCCCAGCCGCTCCACGGCATGTGGGATCTTCCCGGACCGGGGCACGAACCCGTGTCCCCTGCATCGGCAGGCGGACTCTCAACCACTGCGCCACCAGGGAAGCCCTCATTTAAGTCTTTTTAAAGAATGCTTCAGTCGTGATTTAAAACTTTCTTTGTATGGATCATGCACATTTCTTATGAGCGTGTTCCTAGGTGTTATATCTATTTTCGTTGCCAAGTAAATGGGATCCTCTAATATATTTTTGAACTTGTCCACTGTGAGTGTAGGAAAGTATCCAGTCATATCCTCTGCAAATAATGATGTTTTTTCACCAGCTCATTTCTAACTCTTTAACCTTGTATTTCTTCAACATTTTTGATCTTGAGACTTCAAAGGGGGACCAGACTTCCTAGGTACCGGGAACCTGCTGAACCCATTCTGGCTCATCAGTGCATCAGCCAGGCTTTTATGGGCTGGGGGATGCTTGTCCCTTGAGAATATTTTCACTGTAATTTTTGATCCTCTGGAGACCAGAACTCTCAGTGCAGATAAATGATGAATGGTGGTGGGCGGGGTGGAGGGGGTGGGGAGAGTTACTTGGAAGGTGCTGACTGGTCAGGCACCCTCCCCAGAGGCTGTGAAAGCGTCCTGGCCTTGGTGCTGCCCGCTGAGGCCGGGGGCAAGTGTGGCAGAGGGAGGGAAAGCTCCCGTCCCCGGAGATGTGCACTGGAGAAACCAAACATACAGGGGTGGCTGGACTCTGGGCTGTGCTCCAAAGGGGGTGTTTGCTGTACACCCTCAGCAGTCTCTCCGTCACAGCTGCCTAGCTCTGGGGTCCTGCCCAGACAGCTGTGTAGCCCAGACGCCCACCTACTGGCTCCCACACCCTTGACTGCAGGACCCAGCTCCCACGGGATTCCTTCTGGGTTCCTGTTTCTCCCTACTATTTTGCTGTGGGTTAGTGTTACTGCTCAGGAAAGTCAGAAGCTCCTCCAAAGCAGGTGCAGGGTCTTGTTTGGAGCCCCACACAGCATGAAGCCCCAGTCGAGACGTGGTGAGCGATCAATAACGTTTGCGAACTGACTGTATTCCATGAGGAAACCGCTCGTGACAAATGAGTTTCCACTCACATCCTAATTGTCCTTTCTTTGGAGAGGGCTCCTGGAACCAAACAGCCATCAGTTCTACAGCGGGCAAGAGAGAAAATTATAGCCGAGGAGGGACAGGGCTCAAGTGTAAATAAGAAAAGGAAATGCTTGGACTTTCTCGATGCAATAAAAGTTCTATATAATAATATTATATGGAACTAACTGTGCAATTAAGCCCGAAAATTGCAAGCTTCCAGTTGGTCCTTCCAGCCAAATGCCAGGCGGTTCTCATGGTGGATGGCGTCTGCTTAGAAGAAAAGTGCAAGTTTTGAGGCAAATCTGAGGTTTCACTTCCTTTGGAAAACACAGGCTGGGGTGGGATCCTTGAGGCCATCCGGCTGGGCCGCTGATCCAGGCCTTATCTCCGAATCGAAGTGGACAGCAGCAGGGAGACCAACGTGTTTTTCAAGAGCTGAGGCGTAACTAGGACATCTTATACCTGGATGAGGCCTGGGAGTGTGATCCTGCCCTCCTTCCTCCCTCGGCCCCTTCCGCCCCCACCCCAACCCCCAGCTTTTCCCTACCCCTTCTGACCCCAGGGGTCCAGAGCAGGGGTGTGGCTGTGAGTAACAGGTCAGAGGGTACACTATCCTAGCTGGTTTCCAGGACAGCCTGTTGCCGACACCTCCTCAAATGCAGCTCCAAGCAGATTCCTCTCCCATCCAGAAGCTTCCCTGACTTCCTTCCCATGGCCTCTTACACAGTCCGAGTGCATCTGAGGCCTCCTCTCCCTGCCAGCGCTTCCCCAGTGGAGTTCCCCAACCCCACCCCAATGGAGTCCCTGCCCCTCGGCCTGCCCCCAAGGGACCCTGTCCTCACCTCTGGCCTAGCTCTTAGCACTGCTGTCTTTATCTCCCATTTTTCTGTGAGTCCTTAAGGAATTCCATCCCTTTCATCCCTGTTTCTCCAGCCGCAGATGGGTAAACTCCGCTTAGGAAACCTGGAGCCCGACAGCTTGGGTTCAAGTCCCAACTCTGCCTCAGTTTCTCCACTTGAAAAATGGGTTTTGGAGAGGATTAAGTAAGAGAATCTACATAAAATATTTAGGTCAGCAACTCACACCGAACACTCAGTACATCTCAGCTGATAGTTTCATTCTGTCTCTATCAGCTGGAGGAATACAACATATGTTGTATCTCTGTCAAGCTGGGTGCCTGTCTCTTCCTCATGCTCCCCACACAGGGCCTGTAGGATTGTTTGTAATGAATTAGGGCACATTCTGGAGAAGCAATTTCCAGACCCCAATGTGTGTTCACACTTATTTCCCTGTGTAACCTGGCAGCATCCCTGAGACACCTGGGTTGGGGTAGAGGACAGAATCAGGAAGTCCACAGTCGGGCACAGCAGCCCCAAGACAGCAGAGGCTGAGCTGCTCGTGACCTCAGAATCCAAAGGTCCACCCTGGAACCAGAATATTTAAGTGGATCAGCTAGAGGACACCATAGCACCATCGAGTGTGTGGGCAGCAAGGGACCTTCACAGCCTCCTGGTCTCACATAAAAGAAGAAGCCGAAGCTCAGAAAGGGAACGTGGCCAGTCCAAGGTCACCAGTAACTCAGCTGCAGAGCACAGAGGAATTGTCAGTGCAGACTTTAATTGTACCTTCTCCCCAGAAGCGTCGTAGCCCCCTCTGTGGACTGCACACCTGGGCATTTCTCAGCCCCGCCTCTTCATGCCCTTTCCCAAAACAGCCCTCGGCCTTTTTCCGCTCCAGCTCTGGCCCTCTCACCTGGCAGTGCTTTCCCTTCCCCCACCATCAAGCCCCCTGGCCCAGCGGCAATAGGAGTTGCACAGGGGTCCCTGGGCTCACAGGTCAAGGTGGCTGGACGGCAGAGCGCACTCAGGCCGGCCAGCTGTGTAAGCACCTTGGTGCCTTCTAGAAGAAACACTAAACTACATCCCCAGGAAGGGTTGAAATAAGTGCTGCCTCTTAACCCACTCGGAACACAACTCCTCAAATAACTCACAAAATCTAAACCATTCCCGCCCCTCTGCAGGAGGCGGCTGCTTTGGGCAGAAACGCTAAAAGAATAGTGCTCCCGGGGGCTCCCCACCCTCCCGTGAGCTCGTGGCCGTGGGGAGTGTAGCCCACCAGCCCACCGGCCGGGACACCTCCTGCAAAGGCAGCCAGAGGCAGCTGCGATTCTGAAGCTCAGTAACCCGGGGCCTAGTGCTCTTTATGGGAAACAAGTGATTTATTTTATTATCTAAATTTTCGGTGGTTTAATAAGGTTTAATAAGCCTCCCAAGGAGTCTTGTGGCTCGGGAAGTCGCCTGTAATAAACACAAGTAGTAAATCCTTTATTTGGAACATAAAGAGGTGTGCAATTTCTCTTAAAAGGAAACAAGTCTTCCCCCCTCCCCCGCCTCGCCCTCTAATAAATAAAGGATGAATACATAATTAAAGAACCACAGTCTGAAGGGATACCACTTATGTGTCTGGCTCAGACTCCCAGGGCCAGCCCAGGAGGCAGGTAGGTGCTATCTAGCCTCATTCCCAAATCTGGAAAAGAATCCGCATCCCTTCTCTGCCCCTGTGCAACTCCACCCTCGCCCTCACTAATTCTGCCAGGTGTCTTTGAAGCTCCAGGCCCAGGCAGGGGAGGAACTGGAGGCTGGAGAGGGGACCACTCCCAGGGCAGTGGGAGCCTGCCAACTGGAGCCAGTCTGCCGTGGGGATTTGGCAGATGGAAGCATCATCCTGGGCCCCAGATTTGCTGACCTGAGCATGACTCAAGGAGGCACTGGACTTGTGGACCAAGGCAATAGAATTGTCCTGAAAGTCACATCACTGAGGTCGCCATGGAGGACAGGAAAGGGATGGGACTGGAGCAGAAATCAAATCCCTGACCTGCTATTTTCTAGCCATGTGACTTGGGGCAAAGGACTTAGCCTCTCTGGTCCCCATCAAATGAGACTCATAATAGGATGAAATGAATAGATATAAGCACTTTACGAATGATAGGGCTCTGTTCAAATGTCAGATGTCCCCAGTGCAGAGGGCTGGGGCCACCCACTGCCTTTTGTGACTTCAAGGCTCTCTCCACTGTGTATTTGAACAGACCTCATTCATTCAGCATCTCCCATGTTCCTGCCTAATGGCATCCTGGGAATGATACAGACGTAGAAGAGACAATCCTGGAGCAAGTGAGATCCATGCAGTTACTTCCCCATTTCCCACATAAGCAAACTGAGGGCAGCAGGAGTATACACATAATTTGCCAATCCCTGCACTTCACATTCCTAGTAAAACCAGTCCTAGAACATGGGGTGCCTACTAGCCAGACGACCCCACACCCGGCTGGGGTCACAGGCTTAGGCGTCAGAATACCTGGTTCTAGTTCCAGCCCTGACACTAATGTGCTGTGTGACCTTGGGCATCAGCTACTCACTGTGCCTTATTTTCCTCATTTGTAAAGTAGGCGTAAAGTTTCTACCAGCCTTGCCTGCCTCTTTGGGTTAGGAGTACATGAGACAGGAGGTATGAAAGGACCTTGGAAGACAACAATGTCCTCCACATGCTGGGGTGGCCCTGGGAATGTCTTTGGGAGAGGTGATTAAATAGTATGGTCTCTGCAAAACTATACAGAAGGGAAATTAGTTCCTGGTACGACGCCACCTCCCTCTGTCAAGACCCCTGTTGGGTGTCTTTGTCCCTCCCGGACTTCCTAATTGCCAGCAGTGTTTGAGTACCTCCTCTGTCCCAGGAGCACTTCCTGTGCCTTCCCTCATTTGATCCGCCCAGCAGCTCTTACCAGCCCCACTGAACAGATGAAGAAACTGAGCTCAGGAGGGTGAAACCTAGTCCCCGAGGCCAGGATGTGGACCCGGGAGGTCCTAAAGCAGGGCCCTCGCTCTCCACCTCCCAGCATAATCCCCCTGTTGTCAGATGGCTGTCAGCCAACTTCAGGCACACGCTGGCTGAGAACAGCTTCCTGTGTGATCTCGCTCAGGATCCAGGTTAAACACACACCTTCAGGCGGGACTCTAGAAATCCAAAGCTTTCCAGATCCAAATGATACGGGGCAGGTCCTTCCTGCCCCTCTGCCCAGTGAGACCTTCTTTATCCTTCACAGATCAGACAGGGCGCCTCCTCCTGGAAGTCTGCTCCGATCCCCCAGCCCGCAGGGGTCTGTTGCCTCCGTGTCCGTACCTCTGTCACTGGTGCTCAGTCCTGAGCCCCCCTGGCCTGCTTGGGTCTTAGGTCCCTAGTGTACAACCCTCAGCCCTCTGATTAAATCTCTAAACCTTTGGGGGCTAGGGCCCAAATCCCCCTACCCACAAGTCGGACTTTGTAAGGGGCAGTGTTATAAGGGGAATGAACGTGAGCTTTGGCACCAAATGCAGCCGGGTTCAGACCCTGGTTCGGACACTTGTGTGTGGCATTGGGCAAGACACTTACCCTCTCCATACTCTTTCTTTATCTCTAGATTGCAGGTGATGATAAAAATATGTACCTTTCACGGTCGTGTTGATTGAAGAAGGCTTAGAGGTGCAATGACCGACACGTTACAGGCACTTGATAGATGGTAGCTGGTATTGATTGTTATTATAAACGCTGGCTTCCCTGCTTGATTGATTTGGCGATTAGAACAGGACACAAATAAAAACAAAAATTCAAGTCACACTCAAGAAATTAGTTCGGAGGACTTCTAGAGCCAGGTTTCTACAGTGCAATTCTCTAAGTCCAAGGCCCCCTCTCTCCTTCCAAAGGCTCCAGCCCCACCTCTTCTCTGATCCTCTCATAGAAACACCCCCTCCTCCTCTTTAGCTGGTAAGCTGAAGGGCATGACCCATCTCCCTATAGTGAGAGGGGGGAGGCAGGTAGAGTACCTGAGGCAGGTAGAGTACCTGAGGCTAGTGACGTTCTCGTGTTACAGTTGAATTAACCTAGGCCGGAGATGAGAAGTGCTGCCTTTGCCAGAAGGCTACTTGGACGTACCTGGGCTCTAGAACCTTCCACAGAAGGCACAGGCCCAGGGGAGGCTGTGGTGAGCCTCATGTCCTCTAGAATGGGGACCACACCTGAAAAGGTTTCACCTGCCCTGCATTCTGGCTCTTTAACCTCCTTCTTCCATTTGCAAGCTCCTCTTTCCCCCTTTTCCTCCTCCGCCATTAGTTCTTGGCTCTACATTTTTTCTATCACCTTCATACCAGAGGTTCATATTTTGCGTCAAGCCTCTCCTAGCTGTCGAGCGGTTTGGTTTTGTGTTTGTGTGTGTGTGTGTGTGTGTGTGTAATTTTCTTTCCTGAGCGTGTTATTCTTGGAGAAGGAGTGCCCTGGCTTGGGCGATGGGAGGGATGGAAGGGAGGGGATGGAGGGCCTGGGTGCAAAGGTGGGGGCTGGACATGGCATCCCCTCTGGAACACTGCTGTCTGCGGGCCCGCCAGGCATGGGGATCTTAGGGTCACCAGGGAAGCTTCCAGAGTGTAGGCAGGGTGGGGGCACGTCTTCCCAAAGAGTTAATAAAAACAGCAAACCACAGCCCCCCTCCCCCTGCTACCTCCTGCCAGGAAAAACAGCCCCGAGCTCTGTGGTTACATCTGTTCCTCCAGGAATGGTACAAAGACTCCAAACCATGCCATGGTGAGAAGTCGCTGCTGGACAGACCAGCCTTCAAGTCCAGGGTCACCCAGGCCTGTCACCCCCTCCCCACGCCAGATCCACTTTGTGCTTTCTCATGGTCATGACGCCGGTTATAAGATTTCCCGTCCATCCAATGACAAGATGAGGAAAGAGAAGCCCAGAGAGGTGGTGGGGCCTCCCGGAGTCACACAGCTGTGGTTTCTGACCCCCAGGCCCAAGCAGACCAGCTCCAAAGCATAGGAAGCAGGACATTTAGCACAGCGTTCGTGCTGTCCATCCCTCAGAGGGCTCGGGTGAGACAGGGATCACCTACACCCCATCCAATGGGTTCCAGCTCCTCTATTTAAGAAGGTGGGGATAAGTTTAAGGAATTGCGGGAACTTTTCCTGAAAAACATTTTAAAACATTTTTGTCTTTATAAGAATAAGCCCTCGGCAAGCAAGAAAACTTGCATGCAAGAACTAATTTCCTGAGGTTTTAATGATTTGGGCTTTTAATAGTTGATGGGGCATTTCATTCACGAACAGTCTTTTCAAGTGAGAAGGTTCCTCTGAGGGTCAGAACCCTGCTACCATTAGGGTAGCTTCGTGGGAATTAGAAAAAGGTGTCATTTCCTCGATACATCTACTTCCATCTATCAAACCAGTGTCGTAATATACTGATTTTGTCCGAAGACAGCATTTAATGCCATCTGCCAGAAATGATAGCTATCACAAACCCATAATGTCTATGAAGTGAATATTGCCTCTGTGTTGCCTGTTGTATTATCTGTTATCTTCCTGTGTTATCTATTATGTTATCTATTGCTGTATAACAAATTACTCTGAAACTGAGTAACTTAAAGCAAGAATAAACGTTTACTATCTCCCGGTGTCTATGAGTCAGGAATTCCGAAGCAGCTTTGCTAAGTGGTTCTGATTCGGTGTCTTTCACGAAGCCGCACTCAGGCTGTCAGCAGGGGTGCTGTCCTCTGAATGCCTGACTGGGACTGAATGACCCGCTCTCCTGGTGGCTCACTCACACAGCGGGTAACTTGGACCTGCTCGGTCCCTTGCCACGTGGACCTCGCCAAAGAACTGTCCTGATGACATGGCAGCTGGCTTCCCCCAGAGTGAGCGAACCCAGAGAGAGCCAGGCGGACACAGCGATGTGTTGTCACTTGTTGTTACTTTAGCCATTCTGATAGGTGTTTGGTGATATCTTATTCCTCTTGGGTGGGTATTGCTGCATCTTTATCACAGCTGTTATGTCCCCGTGAGCTCCGTTAGAGCAAGGGCCTGCTTGGTTTGCCTTCTGTGCATCCCCAGAGCCCAGAGCAGGGCAGGGCACAGGAGGAAACCCAAAGTCTATTTAGAGAATGAATGCACGGCCTGCGGGGTCTCTGGCCCTTTTTAAGCAGGCAGGAAAGCAGCAAGGCCTTTGCTCTGGGAAACCTCTTGAATACCTTCCCCGGGCGAGATTGCTGGGGGAAGGCTAAGGCCCTCCACCACCCACGGAGGAGCAGGGACGAGGGGGGCAGAGCACCCAGCACCCTGACACCCCTCCGGGTCCCTGGGGCCTCCAGGCCACTTGGGGCACATATTGTGGGCCTGGCGCTTCTCCCTTCTCCCCTTCCACTGCCTCTGCCTTCTCAGGGCAGAGACATCCCGAGGATAAGTATGTGGGGATCCCCAAAGCTCTTGCCACTGGGCCGTGGGTCTTCCAGACTTTGTTTTTCTTTTCTCTCCACTGTAATTGCAGCGGGGGAAGGGCCAGGCCTTTGCTAGGATTTATCCATGGGCCACAGCCAAGCTTTGCCCCGAGTAGCAGGGCCGTCAGTGCCCTGCAATAAAAATTGAGGTGGCTTGTGGTCCAGGTTGAATCTGTTGACTTGGGTTGTGAATTCTGCTCCCTGAAGGGAGGGGGTGCCTGCTGTCCTCTGCGCCCCCCTCCCCGACCGCTGGGGGCTATGACCGGCCACACTTCATGTCTTGTGTATAGATAATGCTGAGGTGTCTTAGAAGAGGCTTCTCCCCGTAGGGATATGTCTCCCGAAGAGTAACAGAATACAGACATGATAAATTAGCTAACAATGAGCTCGAATTTAATATTGAATATAAATATTTATAAGTCAAATGGCTCACAGATATACACATATAGGAGGTCAGTATTTTCTAAAAAATCAAGAATTGCAAATGAAGGGAAACCTCATCAGCTAAGATGAAGCCAGAAATAGGTCAGAAAGCAGAACACCTGCCATAAGGCCCCCATTCCCTTGCTGAAAATGGGCCACGAGATCGGTTTGAAGATTCCTAGAAGCTATTATCTGTTTGCTAGGGCTGCGATAACAAAGTACCACAGACTGGAGCTTAAACAGCAGAGATTTATTTTCTCACAGTTCGAGAGGCTGGAAGTCCAAGATCAGGGTGTCGGCAGGGTCGGTTTCCTCTGAGGCCTCTCTCTTCGACTTGTAGGTGGCTGTCTTCCACCCTGTGTCCTCACGTGGTCTTCCGTCTGTGTGTCTGTGCCCTGCTCTCCTCTTGTAAGGGTACCGGTCATACTGGATGAGAGCCCTCTCATAGGACCCCGTTTTAACCTTAATTCCCCTTTTAAAGAGCCTACCTCGAAATACAGGAACACTGACATACTGGGGGGTTAAGACTGCCACATATGAAGTTGGGCTGGGGAACAGCTCAGCTACCGTTAGTAGCCCCCTCCGTTAGTACAGCCTGCATCAGTAGCCAAAAGTAGCAAAATCTGAATCTGTTAGAGGAGTCAGAGGATTTGTGAAATAAACCAAAGCATTCTCCCAGAGGGAGCCCTGAGTCATGAGAGAAAATTCCTCCTTTGGCGCTTGACCCACAGACGTGTGAGTCCGTAGCGGCCACCATTCCCGTAGCATACAGAGCAATGGAGTTTCACATGGCTGTCCATCCCCGCGTTCAGGAATTGCACATTCCCAAAGTGGAATTCAGTGAAATCGGGCCTGCGAGAAGATTCCACAGCCTTAAAGGCAGACGCCAGCTGCCCAATGACAAGCCCAACTCCAAGGGCCTTTGGGGTCCCGGGAAGAGCCCAGTGGTTCACTGAGAAGCCCCAGCTTCTGAGTGGGGCTCTGAGTTCCAGGTGAGATTGGGAAAAGCTGAGGAAGAGGGGCCGGGTTTCTAGCAGAGGGGAAGGGAGGGGAGCCCCAAGCAAAGGCAGGGGTGGGGTGGGCAAGCACGCCCACTGGCCTGGCCTCCCTGGGCCAGGGTCCCGGAGCTGGCATCCCCTCCTGGGGCCACGTCCTCTGACCCGGTCTCTCCTTGTGTGTGTCCCCACAGGGCTCTGGCTGAGAACATGGCCAATGGCATTGACGAGCTGATCGGCATTCCCTTCCCCAACCACAGCAGCGAGGTCCTGTGCAGCCTGAACGAGCAGCGGCATGACGGGCTGCTCTGCGACGTGCTCCTGGTGGTGCAAGAGCAGGAGTACCGCACCCACCGCTCCGTCCTGGCCGCCTGCAGCAAGTACTTCAAGAAGCTCTTCACAGCCGGCACCTTAGCCAGCCAGCCCTACGTCTACGAGATCGACTTCGTCCAGCCCGAGGCGCTGGCCGCCATCCTGGAGTTCGCCTACACCTCCACGCTCACCATCACGGCCTCCAACGTCAAGCACATCCTCAACGCCGCCAGGATGCTGGAGATCCAGTGCATCGTGAACGTGTGCCTGGAGATCATGGAGCCCGGGGGGGACGGGGAGGAGGAGGATGACAAAGAGGACGACGACGATGACGAAGATGACGACGACGAGGAGGATGAAGAGGAGGAGGAGGAGGAAGAGGAGGAGGAGGACGACGACACGGAGGACTTTGCTGATCAAGACAACTTGCCTGACCCCCAGGACATCAGCTGCCACCAAAGCCCCTCCAGGATGGACCACCTCTCGGAGGCCTGTTCAGACGCTCCCAGGGACTTCCCTGATTCCTTCCGGGCCGGCAGCCCTGGCCACCTGGGCGTGATCCGGGACTTCTCCATTGAATCTCTGCTGAGGGAGAACCTGTACCCCAAAGCCAGCATCCCCGACAGGAGACCCTCCTTATCTCCGTTCGCCCCGGACTTCTTTCCACACCTCTGGTCGGGGGACTTCGGTGCCTTTGCCCAGCTGCCCGAGCAGCCCATGGACAGCGGGCCCCTGGACCTGGTCATCAAGAACCGCAAGATCAAGGAGGAGGAGAGGGGGGAGCTGCCCCCACCTCCGCCGCCGCCCTTCCCCAGCGACTTCTTCAAGGCCATGTTCCCGGACCTTCCCGGGGGGCCGCTGGGCCCCATCAAGGCAGAGAATGACTACGGTGCCTATCTCAACTTCCTGAGCGCCACCCACCTAGGGGGCCTCTTCCCGCCCTGGCCGCTGGTGGAGGAGCGCAAGCTCAAGCCCAAGGCCTCTCAGCAGTGCCCCATCTGCCACAAAGTCATCATGGGGGCCGGGAAGCTGCCACGGCACATGAGGACCCACACCGGGGAGAAGCCATACATGTGCAACATCTGCGAGGTCCGCTTCACCAGGTGCGAACGGAGGCCTGTGGGTGTGAGGGGCAGGGCGGGGAGGGCCGGGGGCCTCAGGGATGGAGAGGGACCCAGGTCAGGGGAGGTCCAGCTGGATCCTAGATGCACAGCAAGCTCATCGCCAGAACAGGTGCTAGGCATTAGCTGGGGCAGTGATTTTCAGATATTTTCCCATATATGCTATTAGGTATAAGGCCAAGATGCAAAAGAGATCAGAGCGGAGCTGTTCTGGTTAAGGCAGAAGCGGGAGGGGGGATCTCAGCACCCGCTGTAGATCCAGGAAAGCCGCTTTGAAGCTCCCCAATGGAGTGCAGCCCCTCCTTTATTTTATTTGGAGCCCAGACAGCATGCCAGGGCCTGTCTTGAATGGATTACATATACTACCGCCCCCGCCACGTCCTGGAAGTCAGGGAGGGCCATGGGCTTTGTCCACAGATAGGTGATCTGTCTCCCAGTGGCTAGTCAGCCACTCGTAAGCCCAGCTGGGAAACGGCAGAGCTGGGACTTGAACCCCAGTGAGACCCCTGTAGGCCCTTTCAGTCCTATTTTGGGTCAGACCTAAAGGCTGGGCCTCCTTTTACGTTCTCCTCCTTGACTGTCCATGTTGGGAAGAGGGTTAACTCTATGCCGTTATAAAAGCTGAACTTTGAAATCAATACACGATAAGCCTTTCATCTTTCCCGGACTCCATCCCACTGAGCACGCGTGTGTTGTGTACCTTCTCTGCACAGCAACTTCTGTGGTCAAAACTGGTGGGATGATGTGGGGTCCGATTTGTCCAGTGCTAGGTTTTGATGGGCCTCATTTGGGGGAGATAAGGTCTGTTGGTGCCGATTGTGGTCACTGATGTGAGGCTGACCTTCCCAGCCGTGTCCACACTGCGGAAGGTTCTGGTGAGTGCCCTGCATCAGGGCTTGGTCACTTCAGTGTGTCGGATGTGGTTTACCTGCCCTGGGACTGTGACTTCCTAGACCAGGTCCTTTCCCCACATTGCCCCTGTCCCCATCAGAGAGCCCGCCTTGAGAAACCCACGCTTATTCCAGTGGTGCTGCTGCCACCCCGTAGCCCCCTAGCAGTTCATCTTTGGGAATGGCTGGGGGCTCATTCTTTCGATTGGCCCCAGTGGGCCCAAAGCTTTGGTTTTTGAGGAGAGTGCAATGTTTGGCATCAGGTTGATTATCAAATCAGGGGCAGTGCTTTTGGGGGAAAAACAAGATGAGTTCTGCTAAGTAACGAGACGCACTCTCTTTGGCGGCTTGAAAACTCGATTTGAGGTTGCCAGAGAGGGCACAGGAACGTGTTCAGCTGACAGTTGTGAAAACAGCTCTGCAGGGTCTTCCGGTGACCGCTTCGAAAGACAACGCGGATTGTTTCCAAGGTGGCCTTGGGTCCCCTCACAGCTGCTTCTGTGAAGGAAACCCCAGCAGAATCTCCCAGCTGCTCCGAGCTGACAGTGAAGGGAGAATTCCCGGGTGCAGAGGGGCAGGGCCCCCCATACCCCGGGTGTGTCCCCTTCCACCCAGCAGTGCTGACCTCAAGTGCTAGCTTCTCTCACCGCTGCGGAGCAGCTGGCCCCAAAGTCCCCGAGATTCACCCCCTCTCGGGTGCCCCCCACTACTGGCCCTGCCACTCTTATGTCGCCTCCTCCTCCCTCCCTCCTCTTCTCCTGAATTCACCTTAGAGCCATAGAACCCCTGTAAAGGCTTGACAAAAGCACAGGGGTAGCGGAAGATAAACCAGAGCCCAGTCCAGATTCAAGCACAGGTCATGCATCTGGAGCCAGTGCCTCTCCGCAGCCCCCTGGGAATGACTTCAAGACGTGGACACCCTTCACAGGCCTGATCCAGAAAAGCCAGCCCCCGAGTCCTGCCATCTGGGCTCCACCTCCTTTGCTTGTCCCCTGCGCAGATGGCTGACACTTGGGGACACCCCTCCGTCCAGGGGAGACCCTGGTCTGTGGCTTCAAGGGGATGTGCTGCATCTCAGGGTACCTCAGAGCGAGCCTGCCCTGCCCCCCCACCAAGTCCCCATGTCCCTTCCGTTCCCCACTTCCCTCCGGGCCTTTCCCACACTCCGCTGTGAGGGCCATGGCGGTCTGTGTCCCTGCCTTCCCTAGGGAAAGTTTTAAACTCGGTCAGTCGAGACAGACTACTCGCCCTCTTGACACCAGAACATCCTCTGCGTGGGCCTCCTGGTTTGGGCCTCAATGCTGTGTTGTATAGGAGGGTCGCATTCCAGAACCCTCCCTCCCAGCACATTCCTGCTGATCACTCAGGGTGGTCGCTGTGCCTGCCGGCTCACCACCCCTCCAGGCCAGATCAGCTGTGGGGCGGGTTCCAGCCACCCGGGCCCCCGGCCTGTCTCCAGCTGGCGCAGCTTCGTTCCCGCCTCCATCCACATCTCCCCTCACTCGGTGCCCACTGGGCACTGGCCCTCCTGAGACAGATCAGAAGAGCTCTGGGGTCCCCTTCCCAGGAGCAGAGATACCCGGAGTGGGGAGAGGGTGGAGGAGAGTTTCTTGGCCTCCTCCCCTAGGGACTTTATTTCTCACCGTGGGCTGTGGCTGCCAGTGATGGACACCCCTCGACACCCCTCCCCATCACATTCTTCGGAATCGCTGGTTCCTTGCTGCCCTTCTGTAGCCTCCCCGGAGCTGCCTGCAGGATTCTTTTCAGCCTTCAGAGAGCCTCAACCCTGGCCTGTCCAGGTCCGGGTGGCCTGTAACTCTCTGTATAGCCAAGTCCTCTCTCAGCCTTTCCACGGGGAACCCCCCCCACCTTTGTGGCTGACTTCCTGCCGCCAACATCTGTAACACTGCCCTCCTCAGCTGGAGGCGTCTTCAGCAGCCACTTAGAGCAGCAGCTGCTGCCTCTTTGACTCGGAATTCCCAGACTCCCTTGCAATGCAAAGCCACTACCTGGGACTGGACCCCCCGCGAGGCTGAGGGACCCCTGACCTGCTGCCCTCACGTCCTCCTCGTGGACACTATTTTCCTTTCTGGAGCCCGAGTCTTTGCTTAATTATAGCTGAGCTTCTGCTCTCCGGTCAGGCCTCCTTTCCTCTCTTCTTGATGTTGATCCCACTTCCCCTCCCTCCTGGGGGACGTTGGAGTGACCCACCCTCCCCCGGCAAGGTGGCCCTGGCTCTGAGTTATGGCCTCCGATGCCAGCTCCCAGCATGTCCACGCCCCGTGGGAACATCATTCTTCATGGCTTCAGCAGCACAACACGGCGGAGGGGCCTTGGGCGTCCTTCCAACAGAGCCCCTTCTGCCCCTGAGGCCCCACTTACTGCTCTCATTCTGTGGGTGTCCAAGAAGGGACTGCAGCCCCACCATCATGTGTCTATTCCTTGGTGTCGGGAATCTCACCTCCGAGCCAGCTCTAGATTTCAGCCAGTCCCACAGTTGTCCCACCACTGATCTTTCCAGCTATGAGACACCCCTGGAGCCACAGGAAAGGCCTCAAAGGCTTCAACCAGATGGTGTATCTCTGGCCCCATGCTGTCCCCTCCTAGCTCTGGCCATTCCGTGATCACCTGGACTCCAAGTTCCTCTGTCTATGCCTGAGTCTATGTGTCCACTCCCCTAGCCTGCTCCAAGGTCACCGTTTTCTTCCTGAGGACGGCTGCAGTCTGTGCTGGCTGCAGAGACAGCTCGTGATGAAACTGGTCCTGTGGCTCTGACTTGGGAGAGAGAAACAGTTCCAGGACTTAGGGCAGAGGTAGCCTGGACCAAGATTCCCCCAGACCCTCCTCGTCAGGAGTCCTTTACTTCTATTCCCAGAAAGTCTGGAAGCCTGGGCCAAAGGTCAGGACTACAGGGTTCGTGGGCCAGAGGTGGCCCCTAGGATGGGCCTTGAAGAACGGGGAGCATGTGGGCCAGGGAGGACAAGAAGGTATTCATCCTCTCTGCGTGCAGAGGGACGCTGCTGCCCTTGGTGGGACTTTTCCCTGCCCACCCACCTCACAGGGCCCTCCCCCTCCTCGTTGCCCCAACCCCTGTCATCACCACCAACTAGGCCTGGCCTGGGCCTGTGAAGGCCTCAGAAGACTCTTAATTGCTCCTGTCCTGCCACGTGGGTCCTTGAGTACCGGCCGCCTGTCAGGGGAGCCCCTAGAGCGCATGCTTGGGCCGTCTTCCCTCCTGGAGCCCCTGCATCCCACCCGCAGCCTGGCTCTCACAGGCGCTCCAGTCAGGTCTGGCAGACACGTGGTGAAGTCAAGAAACTGCCACACGTGAGAAGAGACCAGCTCCTGAGACAACAGTGGTCCCGTGGAGGAGAAGGATGGGCAACCCAAGCTCTGTACCCCGAGAAATCAATCTCTGATGAGCCACGATTTCCCCAGTCTCCACTGAATCCCCTACCGACATCCCGTGAAGGCTGCAACTTTTAGCCCCCAACCCCTGGCCCCCAGAGCAAGCCAAATGCTGGTTGCTCCGTGGCGCCCCACGGTTCCCTCTCCAAACAAGGCCGGGAGCCTGGCAGATGATGCTTTTTTTTCTTAGTTCTCCCACTCCTGGCAGCTCTGGGGACCTTATTAAGATAATGTAGTATCGTTAGCAGTGGCAGCAGGAAGATAATTTGTCTCAGACCATCAGGTTACCAAGAAGTCTGAGTGGATGGTGTTGGGAAAGCGTTATCCTCACTTGGGAGCCTCCACCGAGGCCCAGGACCCGGGGCCCTTTCCTTTCACTCAGGGGAATGATATCACCAGGACTGGCTCATCTTTCTTGACGATGAGCTCTCCGAGCTGGAAGGGGGAATACCGGTCAAGGCTTGCACGCATGTGACCTGGCCTGGGTCCCAGGTGCAGAGTAAAGGGATGAGACGGCAGACAAGGGGACAGGGCGAGGGAGGAGCACGTCAGGTTTGGACTGGGCAGTTCTGAGAAGTGGCCCCGCACCAGCGGGCCGCGGCCATGACCACCCACTGTACAGTGAGGAGCACCGGGCAGAACTCCAAAGCATCTGCTGGGTTCTTATCCGAGCAGGTTCCAGTACCATCCGGGCCACATGCTGAACAAGTGCGGAGGGAGCAGGGCCAGCACGTGGGGACACAGAAGGCAGTGTCTCCTGGGGACTGCAGCCCCTTGGAAAGGGCACTGCCGTGGTGATCAGGAACCCCAGCTTGAGGGCTTGCATCTGCCTCTAACTAGCTGTGTGACTTTAGTCGAGTCACCTCCCCTCTCTGGGCCTCGGTTTCCCCATGTGTAACACGAGGGGGTTGGAGCAGGTGCTCCCTAAGTTCACGCCCAGATTTATGACCCCATATATTGCCCAAGATCAGGAAAGCTCTGGACACATGACAGCACTTCTCTTTGCCTCCTCTTCCTCACGAGAATGATGGAAGGGCCAATTTCACAGGCTTTACTGAAGCCCTTATAACCAACCACCTGCGCAGTTAGGTCCTGACCCGCGCTCACGATTAGCACTGACGGGAACGTCCCTGAGCCTGGGCTCCTTTTTTGCAGCTCACTGTCCATGAATTTGCTGCTTCCTGCATCATCTTGCTGTCTAGGCGCCTAACAAGACAGGGCCCCAGGAGCCAGGGACAGGGCGGTGGCTCCGCAGGCATGAGGGGCAGCTAAGGGAAACAGCACATGTGACGGCCCTGCCCTGGGAATAGCATGCATGGGAAATAAAGGCAGGAAAGACAGCCTCTAAACAGGTGTTCCCATCTGCCAGGAGCACCTGTGTGGTTGAATTGGGGCCACAGAGCGCAGACAGGGGGACTGGGCCCCCAGGGCTCGGGACTTGCTGGGAGGGCAATGCTGATACGTATGGGGCCTTTAGGGGACAGAAGAGGATGATGCTGACACATCGTCCTCTGTTGCGCCCTCCCTGCCCCTCAAGTGACCTGCCTTGGGCTGCAGTGTTCAAGTGCTCTGGAAGGTCAGGGCAAAGGATAAGACCTGGGTGGACAGAGAAGGGTTTATGAAAGACCGCACGTGAGTTTGACCACTGAAGAGTCAGGGGGATTGGGAGTGGTAGACATTTCAGGCAGGGCAGTTTGCAAGGGTAAACTCAGAGAGGAAGGATGTGGGTGCAGGGAAGAGGAGGGCTCACGGCTGGGAAGGAAAGAGCACACGTGCCGGCATCTACGCTTGGACATCTGGTGGGAACCTAAGGGATGGAGCGTGGTGTCCAAACACAAGATACGCACAGAAGGGGAAGGAGCCAGGGCTTACCAGCATCCATCCCATAATATGGCAGGCTCTGAGCCAGGGGGGCTGGTGGTCCAGCTCATGCCAACGGAGATTCAAAGATGCAAAGCTGACCAGAGCATGGCCTGCTAGGGGAACAGTGTGTCCATGTGGTGCAGTACTGTGGGGAGGGACGGGGGCTGGCAAAGGATATGGGGTGATTCTTTTTTCCAGCTTTATTGAGATATATCTGACGTATAACACTGTATAACTTTAAGGTGTACACCAGTGATGATTTGATATGCACATATATTGTGAAACGATTACCACAATCGCATTAGTTAACACACCCATCACCTCACTTAGTTACCTTTTTTGTGTGTGTGGTGAGAACATCTAAGATCTACTCTCTTAGTAACTTTCAAATATATAATACAGTTCACTATAGTCCCCAAGGGCCCCCAGATCTTATCCCTTTATAACTGGAAGGCGTGAGCTTGTAAGGAGACTTCAAAGCCATGCTAAGGGGTGAGTTAGCACAGAGGCCTTTGGACAGGGTTAGGGGGCTTGGAAGATTTTAAGGGGGCACCGGACCCCCAGTCCTGAAGGAAAGTGACCAAGAGCTCAGCTGCTGAGAGTCAGACTGGAACATTCCAACTCACTCATGATGCTTCTGCCGGCAGATCAGATGCGTAAAGGAGCAAGGGTAGAAGAGCGGTAATGCATGAAGCCAGCCAGCCAGAAAGAGATTCAGTATGAGCCCATTGCCCAGATGCAAACACTCTCAGAACACCAAAGGTCAAAATGGTGCAGCACAGCCTCCCATTTTAGAGGTCAGGAAACTGAGGCCCAGGGCAGCAAAGGACCTGGTCCGGTTCTTAGAGTGTGCCGAGCCCGGGCCCTGCTCTGCCAGTGCACACGCGCATTACATCTACATGGAAAGGTCATTACAGAAATAAGGAGGCTGTGTGACCTTAAGAAAGCCATTCCCTCCCTGGGAATGGGCTGGGTTAGATCAGTATTTTCAAGGTCCTGGGAAGCATACCGCTAGGGATGCAGGTTACTGGGCCCACTGATTCAGACGTGCTCTCAGTAAACTAAATGCTCTCTAAATTTTTTCCAGGGCTAACTTACGAGGTTTGTCCACCCTCCTCCCCCGCTGCTCCCATGAAAAGTCTCCACTGGGGACAGTGGCTCCTGCCCAGGCTGAGCTGCTCCCACAGCTTGGCCCAGTCTCCTGACCCCAGAGACGGAAGGCTGGCTGCAGATGCCCTGGTATGATTGTTTGGGCTGTACTTCCTGAGGCAGCCCCTACAGGCTTCAGGCTGGGAACACTCAGTATGAAAATCCTCAGAAGAGCTTGCCAACAAACCATGCCCAGATAGCCCTCCATGCCCCTCTGCCCCTCACCGGCTGGTACCTTTGGGAAAGCTGTTTGACTTCGCTGAGCCCCCAGCGATTCCGCAGTCCAAGTGAGGAAATTAATCCAGGTGTGTTGAATCGAGCTCCTGCAAACGGAGATTCCTCGCCAATAGGAACTGATGTCTAGCCCTAGGTTCAACTCTGCATGGAGAGGTTAAATAACTTGCCTAAAGGTCACCCAGCAAGTTAGTGGGGGGTCTGAAGCTGGAGCAGGGGCTCCCACACCCCTAATGGGGATACCTTTCCTGCACTGTACCTTGCCTGTGAATAATGACTTTCCAGGGTCATTGAAACGGTGTACTTGCCTGCTCACAGCAGGTGCTCAATGAGAGGAAATTGTAGTCACCTTCTCAGCACGTCTCCCACACTTGGGCCAGTCGCCTCTGAAGTGTGATTTACTTTAGATGCCCTAACAGGAAGCTCAGGAGAAGCAGTGCATATTTAAAGAGGCCCTTGACATTTGAAGATTTACCATTTGCATTGTCCGTTATTTGAGGGTGTCAGTACTATTAAATATATGTAATAGTAATTTTTAAAAAAAATCTCCCTTATAAGGTTGTAGTGAGGATTGAATGAGATGATGTATTTAAAGCCCCACTGGTGACTCTCAGCTGACCCTCCACTGGGCCCTGGTGAGGATGAGTCCCTCAGCCAGTGAGGCTAGCCAACCACCTAGCATAGCCAACACCTAGCATCAGTGTTTCATCAGAGCCTGAGCAAACGTGTGGAGTCCCGAGACATATTCCCCAGGACGGTACAGCGTCACTCTAGGGCTACAGATAGCACTTTGCACCCCACCCCTACATTTTTACACAGGTCACAGTGCAGTGCTGAGGAAAGAGGCCTAGCCTGTTCTAGTCCCAGCTCTGCCATTACCCTTGCGGTGACCTTAGGGACTTCACCTCCCTGGTCCTAACCCTAACCCTCCCTGGGCCTCAGTTTGCCCACCAGCCAACTGAAGGATTAACCTAGGCCAGTGGTTCTCAGACCACCAGCAGCAGCAACATCCAGCAACATATTCAAAATGCAAACTCTCTGCTCTCTCCCCCGCAGACCTACTGACTCAGGCAGTCTGGGAGGGAGGCCTGGCACTCGGTGTTTCATCAGACCCTGATAATGGCTCATCAAGTTTGAGATCCACTAGCCAGATGCTCAAAAATCCAATCACCTGGATGAAATGTGGGTTACAAAGACCATAAGAGCAGCATGCTGGTGGCAGAAGGGCACATGAGATGTCACAGTGGGGTACTTAACTGTGCAGCCTGGGGGCAGCTGGTGGGACGGGGATGGCGGTGTCTGGTGTGTGAAGGATACCAACTCTCCCTTCCTCTGCCCTGCCTACCCCACTCTCCACCCCCACCCCCCCCCCCCCCGTGCCCTCCAGCCTTCCAGGGAGCACAGGTGGGGGAAACGGATCTGTCCTTTTGGTCCTTCTCCCCTGGTTCCTGCCAGTGTACTCATGAATGTCCTTTTCTCTCCTGCCCCACCCCTGGGGAACTAGCCGGAAAATGAGAGCCAGTGAGACCTCTAGCGGCCAGGGGACGCCAGGAGACCAGGACCCGCTCCTGCTGTGCTGGAGTTATGTTGAGTGTGGTTTAAATCTGGCCATTTTAGGGCGGATGCCTGGGCTCCACATCTGCTCCAACCTCAAAACCAAGCCAAAAATTACAGGCAGACGCTCCACCCAAGCCACACCTGCAGGGAGGAGGTGGGAGGCTGGACACAGCTTCCTGGCCTGCCCGGCCTGGTCAAGGAAGGCTGCAGAAGGATCCTGAGAGTTCTCGAAGCTCACCTGCCTCCACTTCTGCGTGGCTGAAAGGCTCCTTTAGCTGGTTTATGCAGCATTCAGTCTTTACAAAAACAGGCTTGAGATGTCTGTTTTCCTTTCAAGACCGCCAGGAGGTGTGTTGAATCTAGCTCAACACAACCCGAATTTCTCTCCATCAGCTCTGGACGACAGGCATTGACGTCTCGTTCTAGGTTCGGCTCAGTGCAGAGAGGTTAAGTAACTCACCTAAGGTCACCCATCACGTTAGCAGTGGGTTTGCAGCTGGAGCAGAGGCTCCCACACCTGCTGATGGGAGCCGCAGCCCCACGTCATCTCTTACCTCTGAATAATACTGCTTAAACCCTGAAAAGCTCTGCCCTAGCTTAGGCTGCATTCTTGTTGCACCTGGCTGTTTTGTAAACCCTGGAATTGTCTGCAGACAAAGAGGAGAGCCAAGGGCTGGGGCTCAGAAACCACAGTGCAGGAGTGACTTGAACAAGGTGTGCCTGATCCCTGTAGCCTCCCGGATTAGTGCTGAGGACTGACAGGTCTCGACAGCCCAGGGGCTGGGATGGGATCAGGGTGAACCTCGAGGAAAGACCCTGTTGCCTGGAGAGAGTGGAGCTGAAGGTGCCATCCAGTATGAGAAGTGGCTGCCCCACTGGAGGACTAATGAAAGGTTGCTGGCTTTCGGGGCCTCTGTCCCCAGCAAGTCTATTCTGCAGTCTATGAGACAGGCCCCGACAGAGTGGGCGCTCCATCCTCCTGAGCTTATGCGTAACAGGCGTTCTGGAACGACAGCAGCCTCCCTGGGCCCAGCTCCTGATCCACTCTCTAATCCAGGGGAGGAGCCACACCTGTTTGGGGTGGCGCAGTAGTTGAAGGTAAATTCCAGCAGGGGTCCCATTCCTGAGGGTTGACACCACAGCAGTCGGGAGCCGTAGCAGGTTCTGGAGGAAGGGGAGCAGAGGGTGAGGAGTGGCTCCTGGGGTTCTGGGCAGGGACTGACTCTGGCTCTGCCTTGCAGGCAGGACAAGCTGAAGATCCACATGAGGAAGCACACGGGGGAGCGGCCCTACCTGTGCATCCACTGCAACGCCAAGTTCGTGCACAACTACGACCTCAAGAACCACATGCGCATCCACACGGGCGTGCGGCCCTACCAGTGCGAGTTCTGCTACAAGAGCTTCACGCGCTCCGACCACCTGCACCGCCACATCAAGCGCCAGAGCTGCCGTATGGCCCGGCCCCGGCGCGGCCGCAAGCCCGCCGCCTGGAGGGCCGCCAGCCTGCTCTTTGGGCCCGGCGGCCCGGCCCCGGAGAAGGCGGCCTTCGTGATGCCCCCCGCGCTGGGTGACGTGGGCGGCCACCTGGGCGGGGCCGCCGTGTGCCTCCCGGGCCCCAGCCCCGCCAAGCACTTCCTGGCGGCGCCTAAGGGCGCGCTGAGCCTGCAGGAGCTGGAGCGGCAGTTCGAGGAGACGCAGATGAAGCTGTTCGGGCGCGCGCAGCTCGAGGCCGAGCGGAACGCGGGGGGCCTCTTGGCCTTCGCGCTGGCCGAGAACGTGGCCGCCGCGCGTCCCTACTTCCCGCTGCCTGACCCGTGGGCCGCGGGCCTGGCCGGCCTCCCCGGGCTCGCCGGCCTCAACCACGTGGCCTCCATGTCTGAAGCCAACAACTAGGCTGGCCTCATCTCCCCCAGTCCTGCTTCCCTGTCCCCTCCCAGGCCCACCTGCCCCATCCAATGGGTCTGAACTTTTTATTTCAAAAGAAAAAAGGAAAACAAGTAGCAGCCGCAGTGGTATTTTCTGGGCCTCCCGAGGCAGCTGCCTCCCCTGTGCTGGGGTCTGAGGTGGGCATCTCCTCCCCGAAGGCCTGGCCTCTCTCTGGCTGTCTCTCTGCTCTCACACAGAAACTCACAGGGGCCCGTGCCAAAGAGGAGGCCCCAGACCAGGTGTCCAGAAGCACTTTGGAGCTGTGTGGGGCTAGACGGAGGGAGGTGGCTTGGCCAGAGGCAGACCGGATGGAGCAGGGCTGAAGGTAGGGTCCCGAGATACACATCCTGAGCCCCGCCACTCTAAGGCAGAGTCCCTGCTGACACTGTTCCGATGGGTCATTTTTCCCATCTCCAGTGGCCCTGGGATCCTTAGGGGATCCTTAGGGGCAGGGAGAGGGTCTCCTGGGGTCCGGGCCCATTTTTCCCTCCCTGTCCTATGACCGCGGACAGGTCAGCCATCTGTACCCCAGTTTCACCCTGCTGTGAAAGGGGGCTGGAAATTTTGTTTCCCCCTCCCATCCACCCACCGACACACTCGAACATGCCCATCCCTCCAGAGAGACGCCTTGAGAGAGCAGGGGCTTTGCGGTCTTAACGTCCCTGGTGACACTGTTTCACTGGACTTAGTTTTATCACGTCCACCCCTACGTTGGCACAGGTGAGAAATGTGGCCAAACTAGACAGGCTAACAGAGGAAGAGGGCTGGGGTGGGCTTGTCCACAGCCCCCAGGCAGCTTTGGGGAACTCTAAATCCTACCCTCCCCTCTGGGCAGACCACTGTGCGCATCCGGGGGCTACCATCTCGCATTGTCCCCACCTCTGCGTGGTCCCTCCAATGCCATAAGGAGTCTTTCAGGACTCCGAGGGCCAACACGGAAGGAATGGGGTCCTCCTCTTAACACCTGGCAGCTGCCCCTCTCCACCTGATTCCCGGAAACAGACAAAATGCCCAGTTACCCAGGTGTATGTTTGCTTTTCAGTTGGGGGCTTCTCAGGACTTTGGCATCGCTGTGTTTGAACACCCTCAACCCCTCCGTGGTCCCCCAGGGAGGAAGCCAGCTGTCCAGTGTGGGAAGTCAGAGGCTTGGCTCCAACATGGGCTTGGAGGGCTCTGTGAGTGAGGGCTGTCCACGCATTCTCCCTGGCTCTCTGGTTTGTAGCCGGTCCTGAGAAGGAAGACAGCTCTGCTGGCCCAGTGCCTTCCAGATCTTCTCTCCCCTTTCCTGTCCTTCCCTCCCTTTTCTTGCTGAGTTTGCTTTTGTTTCTCAGTAGCCCAGAGAAGGGAGGAGAGTTCTCCTGTGCAGATGGCCCAGGGCTGGTGTCCCCAATCCAGGAGCTGTGGGCACAGAGACTTCGGCTCTTCCTATTGCCTTGGCTTCTTCCTGAGCAAACGCAAAAAAACAAAAAGGCCAGAGAAGACCACAGACTCTGTCACTCTCCCAGCTCCCCCGCGAAGAGACCCGTGACTCCACACACCACCAGCTGCCCTTTCAGCCAGAGGGAACTGTTGCTGACACCCTCTCGTCCTCAGACGTCATCTGCTGGGCAGCTGCCTCTCACACTCCTGTCTCCATTTCTGACCCTCGCTTCTGGGACCCACCAGCCAACATGCCTGTGTTCCCCCCGCAGCCAAGGGAGTGGGGCTGAGCCAAACTTTAAGAGAAAACGAGGAGAAACGAACAAATTAGAAACCAGTGGTGTTGGGGCTTTTGTTTTTATTTTGTAAAAGTAATGACTTCTCATAAACTCAATTTTTCAGATGACTGGTTAGTTCTTTTTGTTTTCTCTTGGCTACAGTTCGGAGTTGTACACTGTAACATATCCAAAGATGTCGAGTACTGTATAATCAAGAACTTGAAGCAAATGGGTCGTGGAGGTAGGGATGGTAGTGTTTGGTTTTGTTTCCCTTTTTTTTGGTGGGGGGGGACATTTCAGTTTCCCTGTCTGTGGGAGAACTTTGGAATTTTTTTCTATTTATAACTTTTTTTTTATGTGATTGCTTTATGTAAAATGACACTCAACTAGGTTTGCCTTAGTGATTCAAGGGACAATCTTCCATAACTTTGGTCGCACGCTGCATCCCGCCGAGAAAAACTCTCAGCTAATTTTCTGGCCTATTTATTAAACAGTAGTAATTGACCTGATTAAATGATATTGAGAGTTGCACTTCTGTGAGAGGTGACAGCCACAAGACTATCTGTAGACATCCGTGGCTTAAGAGGTTGACAATTGGGTGTCACAAACTTATAAAAATGTTGAAGATGCCTTTATAAAAAACACAAATCTTTGACCCTTATTTAATAACGTGAGGGACAGCATTTTAAGTAAAAGAAAGCCACACTTACTCAATTCCCTGGTTCAGGTTGACTCCCTTTTGCATTGTCACTGCAGGTGACAGTGGGTGGTTGTGTGGTGGCGAGGTCAGATCGTCAGTGGTCCCCTGCATTGTGTGAGGCTCTGCTTGACCATAAGCTTTTGGGTATCTATGACTCCGAGTGTGAGGTGTGTGTGTGTGTGTGTTTTACACGTGCAGGTACAGCCTATTGTGTGTAAGCAAGTGAGAGTCGAAGGGTTGCTGACCATTTTAACACATCAGTCCTACCAGTTCCCTGGCTTGGATTCCAGAACAACCTCTGGCTGGCCCTGCTACCGTCTCGGCCTTCTTCCCTCTATTCCTTGGCACTGGAGTTGGACTTCTCTTCCTCGTTCACCTGATCCTTCCCAAACAGAATGCTAGGCCCTGAAGGAGGTAAGAAAATATATTGCTGTCATTGAATGGTGTCAACTCTACTCAGAACCTGGAGCACAGACTCTCTGAGTAAAATTGGTCTTTGCACTGCGTTTTCTGTATAACCAAGGGTTAAGCCCAAGACACTTTTCTGTGATCAGATCCCCTTTCTCGCCATGGTAAGCATTCTTATAAACCCAATGCAACATTTCTCAGTCCAGGCGAAAGAACAGATCTGGGTTCCAAGTCTGGACTCCAAGCCGTGTGTCCTCAGGCTAATCGCTTCCCTACCTTGGTCCTCCGTTGCCTCATTCTAATAGCAAAGGAGACTGAGTTTCTCCAAGAAACTCAGGAACTTAGAGCCTCTCCGAGTTTTCTACCCAACTTAAACATCCCTCCGCCAAGGGAGCCAGCCCTCTGGGGGACTGGGAACTGAATTCTAAAGAAATAGCCTGAAGCAACCTTCCCGGAGTGTGATACTCCTCTGAAATCTCAGGTAGTGGCTTTGAAATTCATGCTTCTACATTCTATCACATGATAGACGTGCATTTGTCTTAATATAAAAATATCATCTTGAACATCACTTGCCTTTTCCGCAGGATCTAGTAAAGTCAGTGTCCCTTGGCTACCCTACAGCTTGGAGAGGCTCGAGCTCACGGTTGACTCAGGGCATGAGGGGATGGCCCAGTGCAAGGAATACGAGACCAGCTGCCTGTCAGGGTTCCCTTCAGCACATGTATTCTAGCATCATCGGGTCCTCATTCTGGGGCTCGGTGTCCACTGAGGGCCAGAGGTGAACATGGTGAAGAGGTAGGGAAGTGGGCCCGCTGGGCCCTGACCTCTGGGGGCTCCTGAGTTTCTCATGGGAGTCAAGTCGCCTCTAGTCCTGGCCAGGCAGGTGTTTCACAGCCACGCAGGACACGGTCTGCTCCTCAGACCCCAGCATTGGGGTGCTGATAGCAAAGGGGTCTTTGGTAGAGGGGGAGGGACAGGAAGGAGGATGAAGTTACTGAGGACAGGCCAGAGAAGCAGGTGCATCTTACCCTGGAGGAGAAGCCTTAAGATACATCAGAACAGGCCTTGGAACTTCTAAAGATCTGTCAGAGACAGGAAGGATCTTACCAAAAGTTTGGCCAACTCAGACCAACAGGAGAGAGATTCCAGGAGACAGCTGGATGTCCAAAGGAAGGAAGATGACTTCCTAACAAGTGGAGTTGTCCTAAAGGGGAAGGAGGTCCCTCGTGAGGGAGGGAGCTCTCCGTCATTGGAAGGGTTTAATATCAGCTTTCAAGAATGAGGAGATTCCTGCATGGAAGGAGGGCTTTCTAGATGACCCGTCCCTTGGGTCACTTCCATCTGATTTGTGAAAAGACTATATTATATATCTTCATATGACCACGGAAGAAGGACTGTGCCAGGGGACTGGGGGACAAGTGAAACAGATGAGTTGGGACACCTTCACAAAACCCAGCCTGGTGGCATATGACTGCCTGCTGCCCGCCCAGCCCCCCACCCGATGACCTACAGCAACTTGGGGCCAGAGAAACAGGACTCTATGTAGAAAAGGCCCTGATTTATTTCGAAACCCTGGAGATGTGACAGGAGATCACTAATGAACCGACAGGAAGTCAGACTGTCTCTCGTCTCAGGCCTCTTCACCTAAGCCCAGGGCCCGCACTTCCCGAGGGGCGCAAAGGTCTCCACTTGCAGTCCCACAGAGGTCCCTGCCCTGTGTTCCGGCACAGCGCTCCGCGACCCCATCCCCCTGTCCTGGGAGCCTCCCCAGCCCTTCCGCCTGAGGCTCCTCGGAGCAGTTCCAGAAACAGGCACGACTGCGTTTCCCCTGTGTGTGCAGTTTCCCTTCTGAGAGCCGGGTGGAGTGAGGGCTTCTGAAGGGAAAGTGAGAGCAAGACAGGGAGGCCTCCTCGGCCAGTTCCCCTCGTCTGAAAAGTCTGTCACTCAGACAGGAGCAGGGAGTCAGAGGTTCCTGCAGGAGGGACATGCAGCCTCCCTGCAGAGGGTCAGAAGCCCCTAGAGACCAGGGACAGATTCTGGAATCCAGGATGTTTGTATGCAGGTGCCCTACCTCCCAACCCCTCCAGTGCTCCTCCTCCCCTTCTCCTGGTGCCTCTTCCCCCCACCACTGCCCTTCAGGATGCGAACGCCCTCTCTTCCCTCTGCCCTCCCCTCCGTCCAAACCCTGATAGGAGCCACCAGGGGCAAACACGACTCACAGGCTCCCTCTTCCGGCCTCTGAAGCCCTTGCTCCTTGCTTGAGGTGGAAAGAAAGTCCCCAGCAAAACGATGTCAGGCCCCAGGCACCAAACAAGGGTGGCTGATTTGGACAGAGGGCCGCAAAATCAGACCGGTGGGCAGCTGCCCCAACCTCCCAGTCCGCCCTCCTCTCCCCTCCCTGCTTCGGGCACCAGAGGGGAAGGGGATGTGGGAAACAAGCAAACAGCTTCTTTCCTCCTTTCAGGTTTGAAGTACTGAGGATTGAGTCAAACGCACATTTCCAGCTATTGATGGGGAGAGAATTCCCTGGGGAGGCCCTGCTCATTTTTCCCTCCTCATTACACCCTGGGCAGGGGCGGCTGTGACCTTAAAGGGCAGCCCCACAGGGCCTAACCAAAAAACATGGGCCCAGAAATAGCCTAATACATGAGGACAAGACATCTCAAATATGGACAATTCCGGAAAACCTCAAAACTGATCACTTTATCTGCACCAGACATACACACACACACACACACACACACACACTCACTCACTCACTCTCATCAGACTAATGATGTCATTAGTGCACCAATAAGACCCAGCAAAGCCATTTTTCCCACAAGTCTCCCCACTGGAATATTTATAACACACACTCTCATTTCCATCCTTGTGATTCCTCTATTTAACCATGAACTGTGACCCTGACAACTAGAACAAAAGAATAAACAAATAGGTTTCTGGAATAAGGAAGGAAGACAGGGTGAATCAGATCCCGTTTCCCATGTTCCTCTAAAAATGAATAAATTAAGCACAAAGCTGCAGAGTAACAGAAGTCTTTATGCCCCTGGGAGACTCTTACCTCGATTGGTCAGCTGGCACCTATGAGGCACGTGTCATTATCCCTATTTGTACCAATCGGGTTCTTAGTCAAACACCAGACCCCATCTCAGGTAGCTTAAGTAGAAAAAGCAATTACTAAAGGAAATTAAGTCCCTAACAGAATCTCCACAAAGCCCAAAGAGTCAGGCTCGAAGGGCCACCAAGTTCAGTTGCGCAGGTTGCATACCGCACAACACGGCCTTTGAAGGGGTGCCATTCACATCCTAGACAGGTTTGTATATTTGTTATACCATGTACTAGATTTCCATAGCATAGCAGTCTCCCAGCAGATGTCAGTAAAATGTCTGGAAGGGGTGCCCTCGGCTCATTTGCAGAGTCCATGGCCTGGAAGCCAGGAACCCAGAAGCACCCCCAAACCACGCTGTGGCCAGTTGCTCCAGCAGAGATTTGATTGCTGCTGCTGCTGCTAATGATGATGGTGATGATGATGACAGGCCCAGACCTCACAGCTCACCCCACTAACACCAGGCCCTGGACCCTGGGACTCTGCCCCGTGGCCCACTCTCTACCACCATGCTCCCCAGAAAACGGCTTCTACACATTTGCACTTGCTCCCATTGCTCTAGTCCTTCCTGATTGGAAGAGCTCAGGCCCCATGCCTCAGCCCAACTGCAGGCCGACTGGGCAAGTAAGCTTCTGGCTTCTACCGTGAGAAGGAAGGGTTCAGGATGCAAATTCTCCAAACAGAGGAAGAGCTCCAGTAATGTTGGGTGGCCTCAGAACATGTCACGTATCCATGCAGTATCTGGCAGATGAAGGGCCCAAAGCTCAGTGGCAAAACCGTGAGGACAAGGCTACAGGATGAGCTCTGGCAGAGTCAGGGCTGGAAGCCTGGTCTGCTGACTCCTGGCCAGCTGCCCTGCACTGTCCCCTTAGAAGCTGAGGCCCAGAACGAGGCAAAGGCCACTGGGAGCAGAAGTCTGTTTAGATAGAGCTCCTACTGGCAGTTCCCTCCAGGCACCACAGCCCTCTGCAGCTCTGGTAATCATCATTCACAGTTTCACCCTCCCCAAGCCTATGAAACATTCGGAGCTGCCTTTCCAGCCAGTAAGCTTCGGCAGCACGGCTCGTTTGTCCCCCCTCTCACTCGCAGTGAATACAGCCATCTCTGCTTTCTTGTGACATCCGGGGACCCGGAACTTTAACCCACACTTCTCTGCTAATTTGCTGAGAAGTCTGCTCCACGCTGAGCCTCCCTCGTCAAAATGGTTTTCCTAATTTAATCCGCACAGCAGAGCCTGAATGTGTGTTTTAATGAAAACGGTCTTCTGTTTTGCCATTTCTACATCACTCCTATAGGAGCTGCACTCTGAAATGCAAAAGTGCATTTTCATTTTCTGATGACTGGGCTGTCCTACAGAGGTGGGCCTTTGTGGGAGAGGGTGGTATAGCAGTTGGGGGGAAGAGAGAGTGACACAGCAAGAAAGAACATAGCAAAATGTGCCAGTATGGACACCCCGGGGGATACAGGGGCTCACTACCTTGCTTCCTCCTCCAGAGGGAGCTCCTGGAGAGCATTCAGAAGGATTCAGACGGCTCCCTTCTGGTCTGCGCTTAGGCGGGGCCCTCTGCCCGGTACGGGGGCAGGGGGCCTGTTACTGAGCACCCTCTTCAGCCTCATTTTTTGGTTCACAGAAAGGAGGAGATAACATCTACTTGGGGGAATCCGATGGGGCCGGAGGGGCCATGGGAAACACCAGCTCCACCTGCCACTTAATAGATGCTCAATCAATGTTGATTTTCTTTCTTCTTTCTTCTGTGATCCGTCAATAGCATTTTAAATAATTGTGCTTAGTTATGTTTCCTTACCTTTTTCCTGTTGCTTATTCTTCCAACGGAAAAGGAAGGAAGGAGGGAGGAGAGAGGGGAGGGGCAGAGAGAGGGAAGGAGGGAAGGAGAAGCAGAGCCGCACACATTACTTATCCCAGTGATTATCTGAGTTGTTTTGGATAATCTGATAACGATAAACCAATTGCCAGTGATTCGTGTGGGATGCTGGGAGGAGGAAGTGACAAGGACATCCTCTTTTTAAGTCAGAATGATTGAGCTGGTAATTTCTCGGGGTTTGCCTAGCACATAACGCTGTTTGATGACACCCAGGGAGAACCACTCAACTGCAGAAGCGTGATTACATGTGGCCGGGCCTCCTTCCAGATGCTGCCCGATTACAGCCCAACCTCCCTCAGCTCCCAGGGCACAAGCAGGGACCACTCTGGGGCTGACAGCGACTGGCACACCGCTTTGCGGGGCCGACGGGAGCCGGTATCTTGAACGAAGAGTATGCAGACTGTGGCCTGCAGGATGAGGAGGCCAAAGCCACCCACACGGGGGCGCCAGGGAGCTCCCTGGGATCATTTTGATTGGAGGTGCAGTTTTGAAACACCCACACAAAGAAAGTAAAGTCACAAGATTTACTACTTACAAATTCCGGAAATGGGGCGGGGCAGGGGTGGAGATGAGCGGGGGGAAGGGCAGTCCTCCATCCCAGGTCCTGAGCGAGCGGGAGATGGAGAGACGGGAGCAACACCTACTGCTTATAAGGTGCTTAGGGTGGAGGTCACTAAATTTTCACGACCTTAACTCTAACCCCAGGAAAAGCAAAGCAGGAACTTGGAGTGGGACTCTTAAACTGAGGTCCGCATCTAAATGTCCAGACTTGGTGCAGCAAGGTTGTCATGCTGTAAAATGCCTAGGCAGCAACTCAGAAGAGCTGTGTTCTCATCACACACACACACACACACACACACACACACACACACACACACACACACACAGGTGTGGGGCAGGGAGCAGAGCAGAGGCCACTGTGCCAGGGCCACGTGCCAGGAAAGGAGTCGTGATTTCAGAATCAGATGCTGAAGAGTTAGGTTTGGAAAGGTAGGAAGCGTCATCAGTCCTACCCTTTGGCCTAGAAGCCAGGCGGCTGCCCTGGCCCCAGGTTTTAAAGGGCTCTCCCTAGGGGACGGAATCTAAGGAGCTGATGGGGGTGTGCTCTCCAGGAGCCTGTGCCCCTTCTAGATAGTTCATGCACAGGGGACAAAGGACCCCTCAATTCCCTGTCCCAACAGCCTCAAGCCTGCTCCCAGCTCCTCTGTGGACCTCTCCCCAGGTCTTTCTTTCTGGGGACAGGTGGCTGCTCCCCTGAGGACAGCAGGGGTGGCTGTTTGTTGGGGAGGATGGACAGAGCTTAAATGTCTGGACTGGGGGTTCACATGCAAGACCTTTCAGGGTGCAGGATGGAGTCAGAGGTGGGAAGAGAGGCCTGACTCTGCCCCACCAGAACCCCGAGGAATCTGAGGCTCTAACTGGAACCTGGCTTCCCAGGTCTTTATGAAGTTATGCTTGTCGGGGCAGAAGGATGTAACGTAGTTTATTTAACAATTTGTTATCTTGACTTCTATGTTTAAATATTTAGACACATGACATGTGGCCCTCTATTTGTACTCTCACCCAGGCCCTGTGAATGTTAGGGAAAGACTGAGGTTGGGGCCCCAGCCGTGGTGGTCCCTTAAGTTCTGAAAAGGAAGGACGTGGGGTGTGAAGTCTGGCAGGAGGCAGGGGCCCTGCACTGCTTGTGCGTTTTGACTTCACATGAAGTTGCCTGCACTTTACTGAAGGAGCCGGACATGGTGGGGTACCAACAAGGTGGGCTTCATTTCCCCACCACTTCCTTCACCCCAGCTCTGATGAATCTCCCTTCTCTGACTCCACATTTCCAGAAGGTCCCATATGTTTTCTAGTCACAATCAGGTATAAGAAAAGTCTTACTTTCAGTTAGCTAAACAGTCCAGCCCAACCCAACATCAAACGTCCATGTCTCTCCCATCTCCCATCACTGCATCCCCCTCAGGCCTGAAGCAGGCTCAGGCTCCTGCAGTGGGGACTGGACAGGGACTCTCGTAGTCCATTTGGGTGGCTGTAACCAAATACCACAGACTGGGGGTGCTCAGAGACACGAGAAATGTGCTTCCCACAGTTCTGGAGGCTGGAAGTCTGAGATCAGGATGCCAGGATGCTGGGGTTCTGGCGAAGGCTCTCTTCTGGGTTGCAGATGGCTGTCTTCTTGCTGTGTCCTCACGCGCCAGCGAGCGGAGAGGGGGAGCAAGCTCACTCATGACTCTTCGAAGGCCACTGATCCCACGCACAGGGGTTCTACCCTCACGACCGCATCTAATACTAGTATTTTAGGACCTCCCGAAGGCCCCACCTCCTAGTACTATCACATGTGACTAGGGTTTCAACATGTGAGTTGGGGTGAGGGGAGCATATGCATTTAGTCCCTAACAGCCTCATTCCGCTCTTTGCACCATGTCCTCTCATGCCCACTGGCTACTGTTTCCGGTTCCTCTGGGAGGCAGCAGAGGGGAGGGATGCAGGAGAAGGGCAAGGTCGCACTGCAGGTGAACAGTGGCCTCGGAGGAGGGATTTGTTCTCTCCCCAGCTGGGACTTCCAACCCTCCACTGTCCAGTGATGGAGAAGAGGCCCCTCTGGCTGATTTCCTACAACACCTGTGGTACCCCACAAACCAGCTGAGTCCAGATGGAAATTCTAGAGGAGAGGATGGCTTCCACCCCTCTCACATGCCACTTGGAGCTGCACTAAATATTCCTCTGCCTGAAGGTGGGTCTCTTTAATTGTATAAGCAGTCCTGGGTCCCAGCACTGGTCACTCCATGAATGGGGCAGACAAGAGAAGGCTTCTACACATTTCTGCAGGCTCTACTTGTTGACCAGCTGGACACTGAGACGTTGTGACCTTTAAAGTTCCCTTCCCTGAAGGCCCTGGTGAAATTTAATTACAGCCTCCCACTTTATTTTGTTTGAACATCATGCCTCTCTAATTTTTATAGTGAGATACATAACAGAGCGCCAACTCTGTTGGCAGGGACTTGTGTAGGCTATTCATTCTCCTTCCAATGCGTTGGTCAGGGTGCTTGCAAACAAGCCCGGGGAGACCAGCAGTGAAGCAGAAGGGGGATTTGTTTAAAGGATATTGTAGCTCAGAGGAATGACAGGAAGTTGGAGAGCCGGCCTCAGAAAATGGGGAAGATCCAAAAGAGGCAGGACATCGGCAGCACCACCACCACTAGCCCGAGGAGCTGCCACTCCATGAATATTGCCCCATCTGGGCATCACTCTCCCCAGATGCAAAGTCCCAGGCAGGAGTAGCTTGTAGCCAAGCTGCAACACAGGTCCCACACGCTTGTCTGCCAAGACACAGGAAAAGGGAAGTTCCTGGTCCTCTTCGCTTCTGCTCATTCTGCTAATCATTTGTGGAGGTGTCTCCCCCACTGGAAGAGTGACTGAATGCAGGATCCCCAAGTGTCAGAGGTCCTCTGAGAGTCCCCTGTGTTTGGCCTGAGAGCAACAGTCGTACTCCACTACTCTCATCCATTCACATGAGACAGAAGCATCACTGTGGCTTCTGATTTCAACAGCAGGTCCAACCACTGGTTTAGAGTTTTGTGTTTCAGAGTCACTTATTTATGATTTGGGGATTTTTGAAAGTTTCCTTCATCATTTATTATTTCCAATCCCATTTTACCACTGCTAAGGACAGCCTGATGGGGTTACCAGAAATTAGGAGACTGATTTCCAAGCCTTCTTCTGCCAACTGATTCTCTGTGCAACCTTGAGAAGGTTACCTCTACTCTCTAAATCTGTATTTTATGAAAATGAGGGAGTAGATGAAATGATCCCCAAGATTTCTTTCCACTCTCACTGCAAGATTCCATGCTTCTGTTCCAAGGAGCATTTGGAAAGGGCCTAATTTCCCAATCAAAGGGCATTCCCATCTCTTTCCAGTGTTGAAGTTGACCAATATGCAGGGTGTGCAGAATCCAGGGATGTAGGAAGTAAATATTATTGAGAATGACTCCACTCTGAGACCAAAATAACCCACTTGGGATGCCATTCAAGTCAAATTACCAAACAACACACAGAATTGTTTCCATTCTTGCCTCTGCTGTATGGCAAAATTTGCTAACTAGTCTTTTCTCAGACATACGTGCAGGCACATACACACACGTGCCTGTGTTATCATCACTGTGGCTTAGAGCTGCATATGTGGTTATCTCTGTAAAAAGCTTTCTTTTTCCTGAGTGTTGCCTTAATAGAAGACACAGGACAAGTACTTGGGCTTTCTTTCTGGTCACACTCCATTTTTCACTTTTATTCTCTATGTTGGCTAGATTGTCTGTCTGTAGATGTGCCAGTTGACATCTGTATACAGAATAGGATCTGGCCAGGAATGTCCAGACCCCAGACAATTGGTTTTCTCTAGGGAGACCATCCTCTGTCTCTACCCCCAGACTCCATGCTGTGGAGAGGTGGGAAAGGGGAACTCAGGGCAGGATGGAGTGTGATGAAAAGTGCCTTTGAAGTGACATGTGAGGAAGCCTGAGTAGACATATGTATCTACTTCCAAGTTTTGTCTAAAGATAAATTAAATTTCCATAACCAGAGTCAATGCTGTATCTTGATTTATGAAGGGAGGCCAACTTTCCAGAAGCCCTGAGGGTGCTGTGGAGACAGTGCTGCTGAGAAGGCAATGAGGGGGCAAAGGAGGCAGGAATGTGTCTCCTCTCAGGTCCATAAACAGAATTCTTAGCAATGAAAAGTATACTCACAAACCACACATATGATTCTCTATAAAATACACAGGTCTTTATCACATTAGTGATCAGAAAGTCTGTGTTACGAGCATTTAAAAAATCAATCCCTGGGCTTCCCTGGTGGCGCAGTGGTTAAGAATCCACCTACCAATGCAGGGGACACGGGTTTGAGCCCTGGTCCGGGAAGATCCCACATGCTGTGGAGCAACTAAGCCTGTGCGCCACAACTACTGAGCCTGCGCTCTAGAGCCCACGAGCCACAACCACTGAGCCCGTGCGCCACAACTACTGAAGCCCATGTGCCTAGAGCCCCCGCTCTGCAACAAGAGAAGCCACCGCAATGAGAAGCCCGTGCACCACAATGAAGAGTAACCCCTGCTCGCCACAACTAGAGAAAGCCCGCATGCAGCAACAAAGACCCAACGCAGCCAAAAATAAATAAATAAATAAATAGGGAAAAAAAATCAATCTCCAGCCATGGTTTTCTGAGGTTCTCTGTGACGCTCTCAGACCAGCCCTCATAGCAGCTGGAAGGTGAAGATACTGCACCCCCAGGTGCAGTCCCGTGCCCTTCCAGACTACCTGGAGTTAGTCCAGAAGAGAAGGATCAAGCAAAAAGTGTGGCTGTGGTGGCAGGGGCAAGGGACAGAGAGATAAGGAATAGCAACACAATTCAGTCACTCCCAAGTGAAGGGAAACAGAAACAACCAGTCAGCTTGCTGAGTTGGTATGTACATTTCAACAGCTCAGAAAAGAAAAATGCATGACTTACTTTCCAGCAAGAATTCAGCAGCGATCTTTCCTTATGCAGAATTTCATGGAAGTTTTGCCTTTGTATGTCCCCAGCTTTTGACCTATTTGGGATCACTCATATACAATAGGGCTAAAGATTCCACTTTCACTAATGGCCAACTGGGATATCTTAGACCATCATTTCCAACTGAGCTCATTTAGAAGACCTGGAAAAATATTTTTTAAAAAAGCAAAACTGCTTGAAGGTATCAGAAAGCAACAGAGGCAGCAAGAACTTGGGGGAGTTTAGAAGCCACTTAAGAGGAAGGGTCTTGGTAAAAGCCCCAGACTTTGGCTGAAATCTCAAAGGGCTACACCCTAGGGGTTGAGTGAATGAAAAATAGACCAGCATTCACAATGACTAAAGTCATACTGAATCCCTGAATGGATTAGCATGAATTGCTCTTAGCCTAATGTCTAAAAGAAGTAAAAGCAAATTCTCTCCAAAGGAAAACATTGTTCAGAATCTCAAATTAACTTCTGCTGTTTTTCATATAAGATGTTGAACAGGAAAAACAAGACTCACAAGAAGACAAAATCTGATAAAGAGAGAGAGAGAGAGAGAGAGAAACAGACAATAAAAATAAACTCACAAAATCTCCAGATTTGGTAATGACTAGAAAAAGACTATAAAATAAGCATAGTCAATATGCCCATAGAATTAAATAACAAGATAGGTAATTTTGGTAAAAACCAGAAAAAAAGACTCAGTTGTTAAATCTGTAACTGAAACTATAATATATGAAATTAAGAATGTGTGTGATGGAAAGGTTTAATGGCATATTGAAAAGAAGATTAGTGAACAGGAAGATAGATAGAAGAAAATGTCCAGTTGAAGGCCCGAATCAAAAGGATAGAAAATATAGAAAAGAGCAGAAGAGACAAATGGGATGTATAAAAAAATCCAACTTATATCTAACATCTCAGCATGTGAGGAGAAAGAGAATAGGTCAGAGTAAATTTTAAGAGATAATTATTAAGAATTGTCCAAAACTGATTAAAGAAGTTAAGCTACAGATTCAGGGAGCTCGGGGTAACCCAAGAAGGGTAAGAAGGGTAAGTACACACACGTATACACCTAGGCACAGCAGTTGCCTATCTTAGATAAATCTTAAAAACATCCAGAGGGGGTGGAAAAAAAGACATACCTTTAAAGAAGTAACAATAAGACAGACAGTTGACTTCTTAACAGAAACAAAGTAGCCAGAAGTCAGCAGACTAGTATCTTCAACATAACAACCAACTTTGAATTCTATACTCAATAAGATATCCTCCAAAAAGGAAGCTGAGATAAATTCATTTTCAGACCCTAAAGTGAGAGAAAATTTTTCATCTGCAGAACCACACTAAGGGGAATCAAAGGGAATTATTCAAGGAGAAGAAAATGATCCCAGATGGAATCACAGAAATGCAGGAAAAAACAGGAGGACCAGAAAGGTTAAATTTGTAAGTAAACCTAAATATAAAATAAAACATACAATAATATGCAAAAAAACAAGAGGAAAATAATCGGAATTAAGGCGTTCTAAGATCATTGCATTGCTTGGGGATAGAAAAAAATGCCAATTTATGTTAGACTTGTGGATGCACATTTTTATCTCTAAGGAAATCAGTAAGAATCATAAAATATTACATAACAACAAGCTACTAGGGGAGAAAATGGAATAACAAAAAATAACTAATTAGAAAACAGCAACAGACTTACAGTAGAAATGGAGAGCTTTAAAATAAGGTCAGTTATAGAAAAATTTTAAAGTTAAGATTTTTGCACATTTGAATCTTGACTGTCCTCTTCCATACCAGTAAACATGGGATTGCATTAAAGTGTGGTAAGTACAGTGTGGGCAAATTTAGGAAGACTCGCTCTAGCAACTATCAAGATTTACAAAGCTTCAGTAATTGTCAGTGGTGCAAAATTGGTGCAAAAATTGACAAATAGACCAATGGAACAGAATAGAGATTCCAGAAACAGCCATATATGCATACGTGATTGATAACAAACGTACACTGCAGAGGAGTGAGCAAAGTATAGTCTTTCTAACATAGGGGGTTGGTTGAATTGGATATTCATAAAAAATAAAAAAGAAACTTGACCCAACCTAAAAACTCATTTCCAGGTGAATTGTAGATCTACATGTAAAAGACAAAACAAAGTTTCTATAAGATAAACATAGGAGAATACCATTATGACCTTGAAGTAGAGAAAGAGTTTTTTTAAACATTCCACTAAATGCACTAACCATATAGGAAAAGATAGATTAATTGGACTGTATTAAAATGAGGAACTCCTGTTATCCAAAGACAATATTAAGAGAGTGAAGAGAAGCCATAGAATAGAAGCTATTTGCTACACATATAAGAGACAAAGGGCTTATATCCAGAATATAAAAAGCTCAGAAAAATAAACTTAAACAGGCACCTCACAAGAGACAATATCACAATGGCCCAAAACACAGGAAAAGGTGCTCAACCTCTTTAGCCATCAGAGTAACACAAATTAAAACCACAATGAAATACCACTATATAAACCAGAATAGCTAAATTTTTTTAAACTGACAATCCCAAGTGCTGACGAGGGTGTGAAGCGACTGCACTCATACAATGCTGGTGCAAATGTAAACTGGCACAATCACTTTAGAAAACTGGTAATAACAACTGAAATCAAAAGCATGCAAACCTTGTGACCCAGCACTTCCACTCCTAGCTGTATGCCCAGCAGAACGCACCCACGTGTTCAGGAAACACACGGACATTCATAGACAGCACTTCATAGTTGACGGAAACTGGAAACAACCCAATGGCAGAATGGATAGATAGATTGTGATAAATACAGCAGAGGTAGACAGAAGGAGGAGAAGAAGAAGGAGGAGAAAGAGAAGGAGAAGAAGAAGGGAAGAAGAAGAAGAACACAACAAAGGTAAACTCTGGCCTAGAAAATACAATATTTCTGGAGGCATAAAAGAACAACTGAGACTCAAAAACAATTAAAAACAAGCAAACAGAAGCACTTCAGTAGACCCCGAGGTCAGTGGAGTGGGAAACAGGAATTGTCAGTATCCAGAGGAGGGAAGGCTTCTGTGGATAGGCTGTCAGAGATGAGCTCTGACAGGAAGGGGCTCTGGAGGGCACAGAGGCAGAAGGATGTCAGAAGGCAATTCCAACTCCAGCATGATAGAAGCTTCCCCTCCTCTCCACGCCCACTGCTGTTGCTTCCACTGAGGCCCTCTGTTTGCTCACCTGGGTCACAGAACAACTGCCCTCTAGTCTCCCTGCCTCCTACCCATTGTGCACCTCTAAACCCTGACTTCAGGGGAAACCCTAGGGATCTTTCTGAACTGCACATGGATGCTGTCACCTTCCCTGCTTCCTCCCTACCTAGAGGTAGCAAGTCAGCCGTGGGGTCTAGGGGCTCTGTGCTGAGGTGTCTGCTCTCCTCTGGCAGCTCCTGCCCAGCCTTCCTCTGGGCCTCTGCCTCCCCTTCTGCCCACCGGGCTGTGATGCCCTTCTTTCCCCTGCTCCATCCGGCAACATGCCTCCACCATGAGGACTCAGTCCAGCACCACCTCCTTCATAAGCCATTCCCGACCTCCCGCGAACAGGGACCACCCCCTCCTCAGCTCCCCTTGGGGTACCCCGTGCACACTTATTTTACCTGGTCCCAAGCCTTCCCCGCCAGACCTAGGCTCCTTGAGAAGCTTCCAACTTCTTCTCAGATTGACGCAGGGCCTGGCCCCAAGGAAGGGCTCCGTACACACTGAATTAGTAAAGAATGCCATCTTGTACTTACAAAGCACTGCGTTTGCAAGTTGCTTTTATGTGTGATTTCATTTGATGCTCCCAATAAACCCACAAAGTTATCTCCACTCAGGTGAGGAAGCTGAGGTAGAAAGAGACTGAGGACGTGGTCCCGGCCGCCTGGGGAGGGGGCTAAGAGAGCTCCTGCCTCTCAGGCCTTGTCCGGGATGCTGCCCTGAGGACAATGGCTTCTTTCTTCCAGGAAGCCCCTTTCCAAGCCACTAGGGACCAGAACTTAGCTTCCCAAATGCTGCGGTCAGCCCTCCAGGAATCGTTCTGGAACGTTTCCCTTGGCCTCTCTACCATGCCCAGTGTCTTCTCCCTCTGACGACTGCTCCTCTCACCTCCCTGAGAGATCACACAGCGAGTGGACCCAGGCCCAGGCCATGGGCACTGACACCAAGCCAGCAGGAAGGCTCCCCTCTGCCCTCCTCACGGGCTGTCTGCCCAGTTTCTCTCGAGGCCTGCCTGATTTCCGTCACAACCTGGCCCAGGGTGCTAACTGTGGTGAAAGGGACATTTCAGCTGGAAAGCAGGCCACACAGCCACAGGTCAGGGATCTGTGAGTTTCCTCTCCTCTCCTCCCTAATGCTCCTTGGAACTTCCCTCCCCCTGCCCTCTGACCTTCTCCCCCCTTCTTGGAGGGACAGTGAGGTGGTCATGGCTGCAAGCTCATTCCTCTCTCCCCAGCCCACCTCCCCTCATCATCTGCCCCTTCCCTACCCTCCGCCCAACACACATGCATTCCGGTGACCTTAATGGTAAATTTTATCGTCAAGCCACACTGGCTTCCTACTGGGCAGAGGTTGATCTTGTCTCCAGCATCCCCAGAACCCGGGACCCTGCAGCCAGTACAGCCTTAGCTTAGGTGACCAAGGCCCCATGTTTCAGGGGGTCTATCTCTGGCCTATCTCCTGCTGCAACTCTCTCCATGAGTCGGGAGTCCATTGGTCAGGGTCAGCATCATGTCCATTGGTCAGTACACCCAATTAAATTTGAATTTCAGGTAAACAATAATTTTTCAGCTTAAGTGTGTGTTGGGGACATACTATAGTAAAAAAATTATCGTTTGTTTTTCCGAAATTCAAATTTAACTAGGTATCCTATATTTTAATTTGATGAATCTGGTAACCCTACCACATGGTCAAGGGGATGTGCCCACCTGGAGCATGCTCTGGGTACCTGGGGCCCTGAATAAAGGGCCCAGAACCCACTCCTAGGGTCTCTGCAAGTTCCCCTTCCTGTCTGGTCCCCCAGCCTGTGTACTCCTAGGCCTGAGGAGTGGCCTGGAGGCAGCTGGCTCTGTGCTAGGGATGGAGCTGGGACCACAGGCTGGGTGTCCACACATGCAAGTCCCTCACGGGTAGGTGGGGAAAGAAGGGGCAGACCACAGGCCAGGGGCCTCCATTTGTACTTCTGTGTCAACCCACCAATGCTAGGGGTAAGCCTGCCAGCCACCCAACAAAGCTGTGCTGTCTGCACCTGAATTCTTCTCCATTTCCTGCTACAGAAACATCCAGGTAGGACAGCGGGGTCCCCTGAATGGGGTCCCTTGCAAGGGAGCCTGTTCCCTGGCCAGGGTGAGGCTTGCTGTGGTGATGGGCTTCCTCAGGCTCTGCTGTCAGGCCATCCCTGGCTGGCTTGTTCAGGAGTGTGTCCCAGACCAGGGACAAAGAGAGCCTGGGAATTTAGTGGCCCTCCTGACAGGAAGCCCAGTAGGCTCTGGTAACATCTCTGAGCCTCAGTTTCTTCAACGGTGAAACAGGAAGAGTTCCTACCTCTTGTGAAAATTAAGTATGACTGGGGAAAACTAGAGATAGTAAAGAGATGAGTGGTTCCCAGGGGTGGGGGAAAGACAGGGATGATTAGGCCGAGCACAGAGGATTTTTCGGGTAGTTTAACTACTCTGTACAATCCTAAAATTGTGGAGACATGTCATTATGTACTTGTCAAATCCTGTAGAATAAACAACCCCCGGAGTGATGCCTGGTGTAAACTATGGACTTCGGGTGACAAGGACGTGTCAGTGTAGGTTCATCCACTGTGACAGGTAAACCACTGTGCTGTGGGGTGACAACAGAGGGGAGGCTGAGCGGGTGTAGGGGCCTTGAGGTACGTACTAACCCTCTGCACTTTCCGCTCAATTTTGCTGTGAACCTAAAACCGCTCTAAAAAATAAAGTTTATTAGTTTTAAAGTATAAGGTATGATCACGAATGCACCAGTGCTTAACATATTCACACTCGTCTATCAACAGTCGTGTATTGAGCGCCTATTATGCGTCTGTACTTACAGGTAACCAAAAGGAATGAGTAACGGAGGTATTTCTTGCCGGCGTAGAGTGAGAGTTGGGAGAAGTCTCCCCCAGGAGAAGAAAAGCGCCCGCGCTGGCCACAGAGACACCGAGTGGCGGCGCTGGGGGTCGCCGCAGTGTGGCCGGTGATGGGGAGCCGGCGCCGCCCCAGTCTGTCCCCGACCCGGGAGCGGAGGCAGGAGCCGGCGAGCGGGACACGGGGAGCTGGGCTCGAGGCGGGGTCCTGGGGAGGAGGCTGCTCTGTCAAACCGGGGGGACGTTCAGAACGAGAAGTAACCCCCTACGCGCCCACGCCGCGGAGCCCGGGTAGGCGGGGGCAGGGCCAGGGCGGGGCGCGGCGGGGACGGCGGTGAGGGGAGGGACGGGGGAAGGGGAGGGGCTAGGACGAGGGAGGAGGCCCGTTCCCGCCGGCAGTCAGCAGCCGCCAGCCCCGCCGCGCCCCCGTGTGGCCGCCGCCTGCAGCTGCGCCTCAAGGGGAACAAAGCCCGCGGCCCGGAGCGGGGCGGGGCCGGGGGAGCGCTGGAGCTCTGGCTCGGCAGCTCCGGCCCTGGGGCTGGCTGGGGGAACCCCCTGGAGGACAGACGTCCCAAATAAAAGGAGGTGTGACTCCAGACACGGCTGTTGCAGATTACTCCTAGGGGACCAAGCAGGGAGAGGAGGAGGCGCTGTGACTGCCCCCCCACTGGGAAAGATCACCCCCACAGAAGCTCCAACCCAATCGCTGAGCAGCTGGCCGAGATCCGACTCCGGACAGTTTGAGGGGGAGAGAGGGAAGGACGCACTGCCTGAGAAGAGATGCTCGCGTTCGTTTATCGAGATCCAGCAGCGCCATGCTTGGGTAGAGCAAAGAGTGGTGGCCCCGGACGCCCCACCCTCCGAGGCCTGGGATAAGTACCGAAGTCAGCGGAGATGCAGAGAAGCACATGGAACTGGTCCCCCACCCAAGGCTCGCGTGCACACAGTGAACCAGGAGACCTCCCACACCTTCACCATCCCCAGAGCAAGGGGACCCTCTCCTGCTCTGGACCCGTCACCACTCGGCCACACTGCTCTTTGACCCTTGGTCCTTGCCATTTCCTGCCCTCAGAGGCCCTTGCCTAGCATCTCCTCAGGAGGAGGAAATGCCACTTTCAAAACCCAGATGCCTACAAAACAAAACCCAGAGTTGCCAAAGTTGGCGAGGGCAGAAGACACTGCGGGGCACATGCCATGGGTGCTGCCACTCCTCTTCTGTGCTGTGGCCCCAAACTGGGCGTGGGACCCCTCCCTTCACCTTTGTGCTCGGCTGAGACCACGCTGGAGCATCCACTAAGGCCTGACTGGGGTCAAGGACCATGGAAGAGAAGCGGATGCAGACCCTTCCGAATCTAGACCCTCCACCTTCCAAGACACAGCTGCCTGGTCAGTTTCCTGGGCCAGTTCATCTTTGCTCCATGACCCACATCCCAGTGGGGGGGCCACAGCAAGTCCCCTTCCACCTCCCAAGGCCAATCCTAAGAGAGGGATCCAGAGAACCTCCTGGATCCCAGGGGACACACACACACGCACACACACACACACGCAGGCACACACGCATGCACGCATGCGCACACACACATGCGCGCGCGCACACACACACACACGCACGCACACACACACGCAGGCACACACGCATGCACGCACGCACACACACACACATGCGTGCGCGCACACACACACACATACACACACGCACGCACACACACACGCAGGCACACACGCATGCACGCACGCACACACACACACATGCGCGCGCGCACACGCACACACACGCACTGAGCTGGGCCCCAGCAATCAATTGGTGCCCGGGTTATTGCTCACAGGGTGGCCCGTGGCCATCATTTCCAAAGAGGATGCTGATGGCGCACCCACTGTGTGCACGACCCTGTGTGTGCACTTTATACCATCCCATCCCGCCCAGGGGCTTCCTTTCCGAGCTGGAACAGAAGAGTCAGCTTTCACTCCAGCCTAGGTCAGTTTCCCTTCAAATCTGCCCCCCACCCCTACTCCCCAGCTTCTAGCCTCAAACACAGCCCGCTTCCCCTGGTGGTTGTTTCCTCACAATTACCACCCACATCTCAGTAATGGCTGCTGAGGCTGCTTGAGAGCTTTGGAAGAAGCATGTGCCCGGACTCATTGTCACTTGACTAAACACAAGTGCTTGTGGTCCTTTTCATTGCTTCTGTGGACTCAGACATCAGGCCTTGGGTTAAGAAGTAACTTCCCTGATGACCTGATTTCTTGGGAAAATCCATCTTGATTTATATATTCCAGACCAACGCAAACTTTTTCTATAAAGGGCCAGATAGTAAATATTTCGGGCTTTGCTGGCTGTACAGTCTCTGCCACAACCACTCAACTCTTCGATTGGAGTGAAAGAAGTACAGACAATATGTAATGAGTAGGTGCAGAAGTGTTCCAATAAAACTTTACTTACAAAAACAAGCAGGCAGCTGGATTTAGCTCCCAGGCTGTAGATTGCCCCCCCACACCGTTTTAGACCCGTGATATGTATTTTGGCATCATGGCTTAACAGAGTAGTTGAAGTGGGTGAAAAAGACCTCTTCACCTTGGCCTCAGAACAGCTGGGTGGCAGGGTCAGGCCTGAACCTCACAGCTGGGTGACCTCTGAATCTCAGTTTTCTCACCTAAAAAGAGCAATGTGGGGATAAGAGAGATGAGATGTGGGATAAGAGAGATGGGATGTGGGATAAGAGAGATCACTCCCGACACCCCATTCTCAGAGGCCTCTGATGTGGGCTGAAATTAGCCGTGAGAGTTAAACACCTGTGAGCACTTTTATAAACTCTGAAGTGCTCTGAGCATATAAATTGCCCACCGTGAGTTTGAGGACCATCTGAGGGTCAAATTATATGGAGGGAGGGCAAAGCGTTGTGCTGTGACCGGCCCGGGAGCCTGTGATTGACTTGGTAGGTTCACACAGAAGCTGAAAATGTTGGAATATTATCACCTGCTCTTTTGCATTCTTTGAAATATTGGTCAGCAAGCTGATGATTTTGCAAAGCTCTTTAGTTGCTCTGTGACTTCAGTTTCTACTGTTTCAGCTCCATCTGGGCTGACTGGAGCTGCAGGGCAGAAATTCTTTCCAGAGCCATAGCAAAAGTGGGCGACGCAAGATCACCTTGTGACGTGGACAACCAACCTTCTGGCGGGACACAACCTCCTCTTGCCGGGTCCTACATCCTGTCATGCCTGGAGGCTTTAATGGGAGGACGGAAGTGAGCGGCCTCTTTGTCCCATTCCTCCTCTTGCCCAGGACTGGGTCAGGCACTTCAAAGGCTCTCTGTCCACACTAGCTCTTCTGAGAAGCATGCTGGTGGCCTCGCTGCCCTGGGGCTGGGCTCCAGAGCCTCAGGGTTTAGGCTGTATGGGCATCTGGGCGCCACTCCAGGGACCTCTGTGTCATTTCCTGGCGACCTTCAAGCACACAGAGGTTGTTAGGTGGAGCAGGTCCTGAAAGGCCCGGCCTCGCTGGGAGCCCAGTGTTCTCACTGTTCCACCTCCAACCTCCGAGGGAGCTGCACTCCTAGCGGATGAAGACCCTCAGTTCTGGGACAGCACCTTCACTTTACAGGGGGAAACTGAGACCCAGAGAAGGGAGTGCGAGCCATTCCAATAAGCATCGCCAGTTCTAGACTCTGCATCTCTGCCAGTCCTCCAGGGCAGGCAGCTTCTTACATCAATGTTAATTACTTGATTTATTGCTTTCCCTACCCTACTCTTCCACACCCTCCTGTATCAGCAGAAGAGCTGCTTAGAGCCCCTGGAGGTGGGGTCCCCGAAGGGCAGGGGTTTGGGGAGCCAGAGCCACCCAGCGGGAAGGTGAGGTGCTGTCCTCCCAGGGGGCCAGGGAAGGCGCCACAGTGAAGGGAAGGAGAGGTTAGGGCAAGAAGAGTCATCTGCCCGGCCTGGGCCTGTTTGCTTGGCCTCCCCAAAGGGAGGTGGCAGGATATGTCAGCCACGGAGGGAGCCCGTGGGGTCCAGCCCTCAGGGCCTGGGTGCAGTGACCTCATCAGGCATTTCCAGCTTTTATGATCTGCCAACCAGGCCCCCGAGTGACGCAGGCCAACCTCCCCTTGCTGCCTGTTCTCTGGGCGCGACCTGTTCTCAGCCCCGTTGGAATGCCACTGCCACCCACATGCCCCTGCCCAGGCCACAGGCCACAAGGCACAGGCCGGGTCACTGAGCAGGGGCTGAAGGGAGTGGGGTGGCCCAGAAGAGGAGAGCCAAGGATGTCACCCAGGAGGCCGGAAACGGGAGCAGAGAGGCAGAGCGAGCACAGCCCTGGGGAGACAAGAGAGTGGGCTTAGAGAAGTCGCAGGACAGCTGCTCGGTGATCCCCCAGCCTTGGAGCCCCCAGAATGGCCCACCAGGGCACCTTCCGCCTGCTTCTCCCTCTCTGCATGCCTTCCTCAGCCCGGAGTCTCACAGAACCTGTCTTCCTCCACACACACTCACAGACATGACTCATGCATCCGGGAGACAGATCACTAGTGTTAAGTTCAAATCCTGGATCAGACACGTCATGACAGAATGACCTTGGGCAAGTTGCTTGCCCTCTCGGAGCCTTGGATTCTTGGAAAAATGTGAATAACGCTAAGAGCATCTTCTTCATTCGTGAACCAATAAATGAGGCAGTGCACAGTGCCTGGCCCAGAGTTTAGGAACAGTTTAGGAAAGAGTGGTTATTATCGCTACTGAGCAATGGGAACAGGCTAGAGCATGTTCAGGCCTCCCCACCCCCACCCTTGCCCCCCAAGTCAGTAAGCAGAGATTCCTGCCGAAACCAGCAACCTCAGAGGCAGATTTGGAAGTGCTGGAGCCCCGCACCAAGGGACTCCAAGCCTGACTGTTGGAAAGGGCAGCAACATGGAATCTGAGTTATTATCTGTCTAGCCCACTGGACCTCGGACACTTCAAGAAATTTTTATCCCTGTTTTAACAAATGACACAGTTGAGGCTCAGAGACCATAAACTGCTACTCAGAGTGACACAGCCAGTGGATGACAGAATCAAGGTTTAAACACAGTACTTCACTGCCCAAAGCCCCATGGTTTATTGACCTCTACTTTTCTAGTGTTCTGGACTCAGCTATACAGATTTGTATTAATTCAGCACATGTTCAGAACACCTGCTCCCTATATGACCCTGATCCAGGTATTGTCTACATGCAAGAGAGGAACAGACAGTGGGAAGAATAAATAACACAAAACTATTTACATAAATGTATAAAACAGGAGACATACGAGTCATTTTCTCCCTGGATGCAGTAGTCAGGGTATAGCCAAGCTGCTGTAACAAGACCCACCCTTACAATGCCTTAAATATGATACATTTCTCTCTCTCCCGTGATCGTCTAGAGGTGAGTGGCCCTTACTGGCAGGCTGCTCTGATCCACATGGACATTTGGGGATTCAAGTTCTGTCCATCTTCTGCTCTGACATCTTCTAAGGCAGGGCGTCAATAGATATTGACTCAGTAACCTGGAGTCAATAGATAGAACTCAAGAGATTTGTGAACTGGGACGAAAAAAAATTACATCTGTATTTTCACAAACTTCTAAATGAAATGTAGATTATGATTATGAATGAGGCAATAAATCACTGTAATAATAGGATTGGGGACTTAGTTGCTGATAAAAATCACATAGATGTTCATATCATATTACAGTGTTATAGATGCCTCAAACCATCACTTCATGTTCATTACCGTTTCAAAGTTACAGTTGCTATCAGTCCTGCCACTAGATTTTATTAATGTTAGTAAAGAAGTACATTTTTACTATACCACACATCTGTAGGTGTGTGGGTTTTTTACTTTGACACCCACATTTCAATACAATTGGTTTCTTCTGTAATCTTCGTTATTTTACTTTATGCATAATTTTAAGAATTATCCAGGGGCTTCCCTGGTGGCGCAGTGGTTGAGAGTCCGCCTGCCAATGCAGGGGACGCGGGTTCGTGCCCCGGTCTGGGAAGATCCCACATGCCGCGGAGCGGCTGGGCCCGTGAGCCATGGCCGCTGAGCCTGCGTGTCCGGAGCCTGTGCTCTGCAATGGGAGAGGCCACCACAGTGAGAGGCCCACATATCGCAAAAAAAAAAAAAAAAAAAAAAAAAAAAAGAATTATCCAGATAAAGTCCATAGGCTTCAGCAGGCTGCCAAAGAGCTCATGGCACAGAAAGCTTAGGGGGTTGTCCTCACACGTGTGATCCAACCTGAGTCACTGTGCATTTGTGAGCCAGCACTTGGAAATACAGAAAGAGAAGAAGCAGTTTCCTTCTAGGTGAGTGATGCAAGAGCTGCCCGTACCACTCAGCTCACATTCTATTAATGAGAACGGGGTCACGTGGCCGCTCAGAGCCACTGCAAGGAGAGTGGGAGAATAAGGTCTCTAGTTTGGGGACCATTTACTGAAACTCTATTGTATGGAAGGAAGGAAGGAAAATTTGGGAGGTGTATCATTGGGGTTTTCTTATCTGTAAAAGCAGGAGGTGGAAATAGAGAACAGTAGCTGCTTTTTTTTTTTTTTTTTAACCAGTTATTATTTGTTTTCAAAAGAAATCACATAATACAGACAAAAGCTGGGTATTTTTGGTTAAGTAGGGCAGGGGACTCAGGGCCCTGCCAGCCTGGCCTGCCCCTCCATGCCCCTTTCCCTAAGGGGGCTCCCTGAGGCACCTCCCGGGAACTCCCAGGCCAGAACAGTCTGCCACTCACGTTCTGAGTATCTGAGCCCCTTCCAGCCTTGCCTTCCCCAGTGATGCTGCAGTCCTGAGCACAGACTGTATCAGACACACAGCGAGGGCTCTGGGATCTTCTAAAACAGAGACCCATCTCTGTGGGTGAGGCAGGAAGGGCAGGGAAGGCTTGGGGGAAAGGATACTTCTTGAAGAAAAGGTAGGATTGAGAGCAGCCGAAAGTGAGGCAGAGAATGGCACATGGGAGCCTGGGGTGGGAGTGCAGAAGGCCTGTGGGTGAGGGGTGAGGGGACTAGGTGCAGAGAGGCTGTGTGCTAAGGAGGGGTCGACCTGGAGGGACCAGCACAGCCAGAGCCTGCAGCCTCGCTCCCAATAGCCCTGGCTCCTTGGGCTCAGGCCTCTTAAATAGAGGCAGCAGCAGAAATGGAACTTCTCTCTGGAAAGCCTGGAATGGTCATTAAGTGGGGCAAATATTTGAACCGAAGGTAATACTCATTTTTTTCTTCCACTCTTACCAAACTCCTGCTTTGTATCAGGCACTAGGAGAGATTTTCTGGTGAGGAGAGATCTTCAAGATAGAAGCAAACACGCAATAAATATATTTAAGAGCAAGCAATTATTAATGACTTTGCTATGGATATGAAAAATAATGATAATTAGCATTCAATAGTGCTAAAACATCCCAGCAGTTGGGCTGAGGAGTACCAGTGAACACAAGAAGAATGTAATGTGTATTAGGATTAATAAACACTCTTTTAAAAGGCAGAATTTTAGGGTCAGTCACACATTTCAAATTTTAACTCTACCATTGCCTGCTGTGTAACCTTGTGCCAGGCACACCTCTGACTCAGCATCTTCATCTGTGAAGAGTACTGACCTAGTAAAATTTCTGTGAACATTCATGAGCTAAAGCACATAAACATTTAATATAGAATCTAATATATTAAGTACCCGATAAATGTTTTCATTATTACTATTACTATGATGAACTAAAGCTGGGAATCTTCAGCTAAACAAAGATTCTGCAGAGAAAGTTTGCAGAACTTCTTGCAAACCACTCTGACAAGGGCAGTGGTTTGAAGAGCACAGGCACTTTTAGTTCCATGGCCCCTTATCGCTGTCTGCCATTGCCGTCTTTCTGTGTTCCCATTACAAAAAATAAACAAACTCCTCAATTCCATTTATATGAAATATCCAGAAGAGATAAATCCATAGAGACAGAAGTAGATTGGAGGTTGCCAGGGTGCTGGGGAGAGCGAGGACTGGGGAGAAACTGCTTAATGGGTATGGGGTTTTATTCTGGATGGAAATGTTTTGGAACTGGCTAGAGGTGGCATTTGCACAATATTGTGGATGTACTAAGTGCCGCTGAATTGTTCACTCTAAAATGATTAATTTTATGTTATGTGAATTTCACCTCACTAAATTATCAAAAACTCTTTGTCAGTTTTGTATAATATATTTAATTCAGAACTGTTGAGGACGTCAACTAGGAGTGCTCTGCATGTGTTTGTAAATATGTTTCAGTGCGGGGAGCTTCCCTGGTGGTGCAGGGGTTAAGAATCTGCCTGCCAATGCAGGGGACACGGGTTCGAACCCTGGTCTGGAAAGATCCCACATGCCGCGGAACAGCTAAGCCCACGTGCCACAACTACTGAGCCTGAGCTCTAGAGCCCGCAAGCCACAACTACTGAGCCCACGAGCCTAGAGCCCGTGCTCTACAACAAGAGAAACCACCACAATGAGAAGCCCATGCACCACAATGAAGAGTAACCCCCGCTCGCTGCAACTAGAGAAAGCCCGTGAGCAGCAATGAAGACCCAATGCAGCCAAAACTAAAAATAAATAAATTTATTTTAAAAAATATGTTTGGGGGATAGATTAGTAATAGATTAGTAACCTGTATGACCAGCTTTGGGTGCAAGTAAGGACGCTTTTATGCTTCAAAATAATTAAATGTGCAATTACTGCCCAGAGTAACAGAAAATCCAGCACATCCCCAGGGCTCCCTTATTCTGTAAGACTCCTTCCAGGTTGCAAATACCGGAAGAGGGAAGCGCCAACTGCTTCCGTGGCTGCCACTCGGAAAGTTGGTGGTCACTCTTCCTGCCCTGCCCAGTGGATGCTTGGCCAATGTTGTAACAGTAGCCATGCTAATAGTATTACTAACAGTCAACAGTACCAACAGGCACCAACACCCCAAGTCCAGGGCTCCACTCCAAGAGTGCCACTCTTACTGCTTACACTCCTCTGCACTCAGCACTGTGTTTACAGCAAAATCTCGAAGCTGGGTCAGGAGGGGTTTCCAGACACAGCCTTCCCTACAGTCTCTAGGCCCAGGTGATGGGTGGGTATGCAGTCTCCCCTTTCCTCCTGCCTGATAACCTTAACTCCTATGCAAACTTGCCACCTCCTCACCAGCCACCAACAAGCACCTTAGGAAGTAGTAAGATGGTGGGCAGCACTGATGCAGCCACAAACGGTCTTACTATACTCTTTCTCCCAGGGCACTTAGTACCTTTGCAACTCTAGATATTCACAAGTAAAGAATATGCCCTGCAACACTATTCACAATAGCCAAGACACGGAAGCAACCTAAATGTCCATCGACAGATGAATGGATAAAGAAGATGTGCCATATATATATATATATATATATATATATATATATATATATATATATATAGTGGAATACTACTCAGCCATAAAAAAGAATGAAATAAGGCCATTTGCAGCAACATGGATGGAACTAGAGATTATCATATTCAGTGAAGTAAGTCAGAAAGAGAAAGACCATATGATATCACTTACATGTAGACTCTAAAATATGACAAAAATGAACTTATCTATGAAACAGAAACATTCACAGACATAGAGAACAGACTTGTAGTTGCCAAGGGGGAGGGTGGGTGGGGGAGGGATGGACTGGGAGTTTGGGGTTAGCAGATGCAAACTACTACATATAGAATGGATACACGACAAGGTCCTACTGTACAGCACAAGGAACAATATTCAATGTCCTGAGATAAACCATAATGGAAAAGAATATAAAAAAAGAATGTATATGTATGTATAACTGAATCACTTTGCCGTACAGCAAAAATTAACACAACGTTATAAATCAACTATACTTCAATAAATATTTTTTTGAAAAAAGAATATCCTCTGCAAGAAAACTGCTGCTTCAACTTAGTCCAAGAAGCAACTGGCACTCTCTCAGTTTGTAATAATACTAATAATTTTAAAATAGCTAATATCTGTTGAGTACTATGTGCCAAGCTCTCTGCAATTTCACCACCACCTGTGACCCACCTATTATTGACCCTGTCCTACAGATGAGGAAATGGGACTTTATCATTCATTCATCTTGGTCGCACACACCCGGGTAGAGCTATTTGATTCATATGCACCTGTCCGTGGAATACTCCTCCCGGGGAAGAGAATTTAGTGAAATTATATATCTTACATTTTTAGTCTTGTCACCCATATTAATTCTTTCTGTTACTCTCCATTAAGTTTAGAAAACACGTGAGTTTAGAAAACACTAGAGTAAACAAATGGTTACAAGCTTGTAGGAATGTACTGGACTAAAAGTTGGAGACCTGAGTTTTAGTCCCAGCTCTACCGATATTTTGACGTGTGAATTCAAGAGAAATCATATGGCCTCTCTGAGCTTCAGTTTTCTCATCTGTAAAATGGCAAGTGGACTAAATATTGTGTAGATCCTTTCTAACTCTAAAATTCTAGGGGAAGGAAGGCTTGGGAGTTTGGGATTAGCAGATGCAAACTATTACATATAGGATGGGTAAACAACAAGGTCCTACTGTATAGCACAGAGAACTATATTCAATATCCTGTGATAAACCATAATGGAAAAGAATATGAAAAAGAATATATATATATATATATATATGTATGTATAACTGAGTCACCTTGCTGTACAGCAGAAATTAAATCAACATTGTAAATCAACTATACTTCAATAAAATTTAAAAAAAATTAAGGAATAAAATTCTGTAATTCTGCCAACCAACCACGCTTGAAATCCCGAATCTCCAAGGCAGGACACCGTGTGTGCGCGCCCATGTATAAAACATTGCAGGAGCAGCCATTTGTCTAAGCATCCATTTATTCATTCCTTCCAGACGGCTTGAAGGGAACCTCTCAGAAAAGATTAGCAGCTTGAAGCAAATGACTGTGAAATCCCCGCGTGAGCCAGATGCAATTAATCCAGGGCTGGTTATTGGATCACTTCTGATTCATCTCTCTTGTCTGGTCTTAATTTGCTTGTTCATGGCTTGTCCTCTTTCCCCCTGCTTCCTGCTATTGTCCATTCTTGTTCCTTTCAGGAATCGTGACCACCAAATGTCACTCTTCTGTCCGGAGAGATGGCTCCTGCTTGAGGAGCCCCCAGCCCCTCACGCTTTCCTGGCTTCAATCCAGACACAGGGATTGTGGAAGGCATAGCTGGCTACAGCTGCTGACACTTCACCATCTCCTCGGGAGCCAAATATCGGATTATTTAGCGGAACTTCAAAGTTTAGTCAATGGTATCTGCAGTGACTGCCGATCAGTCTCTCACGATGTGACTCTTTCACTGTGGTGGAAAAAACAAAAGCAAACATTTCAGAGTTTAAAAAACTTGTAAAACCCAGTGTTGATGAAAGAATGATGAAACGGGAACTATTAAACGCCACTGATGGGAATGTAAACAGGTATGACTTCTCTGGAATGCAATCTGACACAATGAACCAGAAGTTTTAAAATGTGCACACCTTAGTGTGAGCCCCTGTTTCCTGTAAGGAAGCTGAATTCCAAGAAATAATCATAGATGCCAACATTTAGATATGAGGCTGTTCATCAAAGCATGTTTGTCATTGAAAAATTGTTAGACACAAAGCAAATTTCCAAGAACAGGGGGTTCAAAAAATAAATTATGGTACGTCCATTACAAATCATTTTTTTAAATTAATTAATTTATTTTTGGCTGCATTGGGTCTTAGTTGCTGTGCACAGGCTTTCTTTAGTTGCGTTGAGCGGGGGCCACTCTTGGTTGCGATGTGCGGGCTTCTCATTGCTGTGGCTTCTCTTGTTGCGGAGCATGGGCTCTAGGCATGCAGGCTTCAGTAGCTGTGGCACGTGGGCTCAGTAGTTACAGCTCGCGGGCTCTAGAGCGCAGGCTTAGTAGTTGTGGTGCACGGGCTTAGCTGCTCCACGGCATGTGGGATCTTCCCAGACCAGGGATGGAACCCGTGTCCCCTGCATTGGCAGGTGGATTCTTAACCACTGCGCCACCGGGGAAGCCCACATGTCATTTTTTACAAGAACATTTAATGATGTGAGAAAAAGCTCATGAAAATGCTGTGTGAAAAAATTGGGTTACAAAACGGTATGTGTATGTATGTGTAAATAAAATCTGTATGCATGTGAGAGTGTGTTGTTTAAAAACAAAACAAAGCAAAACAAAACTAGAATATACACCCAAATGTCATAGTGTTTATTTCTGCATGGTGAAATAATACATGATGTTTATTTTCTTTTTTACAACTTTTTAAAATTTAACTTTGTGAAACAGGAAAAAGATATTTATATATACATATATAACTTCTTTTAAAAAGCACACACACATAACAAATCTTTGTGTCCCAGGTCAGCAGGTGAGAGAAGGGCAAGCCAGATGTAAGTATCCTCTCTCTTCTAAGAACATCCAATTATTTCCTCTGGCCCCTCCTCGCTCATACTTTCTGCTCCTCATTCTTCTACTGGGAAGCCTCAGGAATCCTGCCTGGTGGTGGCTGGACCTATGAGTCCTTCTAGCAGAATCTTCAGCTACAGATCTGTTCCCCACCAGTAAATCAACCCTCGGCTGGGGTCCTGGAAGACCTGAACATGCACATCTTTTCCTATCATGCTGATAACTTGAAACTGGCCACGATAGAAATATTTACACCACAGAAATTGGCAAAAGCTACAATCAGGGCTTTTTTTCTGGACACTCTGGGGTGGAGCCTGGTGACCTGTGTTGTAACAAGCCCCGCAGGTGATTTAGACACACACTCGAGCGTGCTGTGGGCAGGACATCCCTAGGCCCCAGGAAAGGCCCCAGGAAAGACCATTCATATCCACAGGGAGGTGGGCCATGTTCTGGGTTACTTCTCTCTAGATCTGGCTTTGCCAAATAAAGAACTCCAACCTTCCTTGTGCCAACCAGAAGGTAAAATTCTTACACAAGTCACCAATGCCCCACCCCCTCCCATTCTCCACCTTTCTGTAGGGAAGAGGGTGTCTAAGAGCATTAGAGCCCTAAATCTTGAAAAGATTGTATGCTGCAGCCCACACCCACACATACATCTAAATTAAAATGATACAAAAGCAAGTCTACCAGTGTTCAGATTTTTCAACACTGAGGGAATTATCAAATACCAAAAGTTTAATAAGTCTCCTCTTTTTTTTCACCCTGCTTTGCTGTCTCCCTACGTAAATGCTTTGTTGTTCTCTTAGCTAATCAACCCAGCATGGAACTACCACAAAGAAGTGGCAGAAATGTTCATTTGAGGCTTCCCAAGCAAACTTTGGCAGCTCCTGTGTCCCAGTCACATCCTTTCTGCATATTCCAAGGAGTGGTGAGGACAAAGGGTCCATTGTGACACCATTCACTTGCCCTGGGGAACCACTGAGGGCTCTCAAGAATGAGAGAGATAGTTCTGGCCTTGATCTGACATGTCACAGGATGGATGGAACTTTGGGACATGCATTTGACCAATACCCTGGATGGGTGGGCAGTCACAGAGCAAACCCAGGCCCTGGCCAATCAGGATGAAGGCATTTTCTTCCCCTCTCTCCCCTCCAAAGCTTAGGTACAGCCAGACCATCTTGGGATTTATTTAGCCTCCAGCAGTCACCTCCTGGCCGGTTGGCCATCACCCATCACCTCTTATTTCAAAGGCAGTCTTCCTTCCATCCACACTCGCAGAAGAGAGCAGTCCCATGAATAACTCACATACGAATAAAATCACTTACATTTGGCTCTGTTATGCGTGGCATGTTTCAGGAATAGCAGATTTGCTCTTCTAATTTGCTTTGGCTGCAATTAATATTAAAACGAGGTGGCAGGGAGCAGGGACAGAGCCTGGCTTGAATGATTTGTCACCAGCAGAAAACTGAGAGCAGTCAGCAACTGGAATTGTGCCCTGTGACTGTAAATGGCTGGCTCAGCTGAAGCAGGACATTACGGTCTGCGGCGGCCTCCCTATAACTGCCACCCTGCACACAGCCCAGGACCAGAGCGCCACCCTTCTCCTGACAGTTCTCGGAGATCACTGCTCTCAGCGAGCCTGGTGTGAGGGGAGGCCAGAGCTCACGAAGATCAGCCTGTCGCCCACAGCTGCAGCAGTTCTCAGATGGTGCACACGGCCATGCCACACAGTCATGGGCAGGGACTTGGGAGTTTCAGCCCATTGGTGCCTCTTTCCATGGCTCAAGGAAAAAGTTCAGTGCAGAAGTAAGGGAGAGGGGCATTATTTTGAGAAAATGTGCTGTAGTTTATTTTTAAAAAGAAAACGATCTTCACACTTCCGAATTGTATTGTTAATAACAAACTATTTGCAAGATGCTTCCTCTTTGCCAATGAAATATCAGAGGGTCACCATGCCAAGGTGAGGGAACTAACTCCAAAAGGACAGAGACCATGTCCTGTGTCTTTGGAGCCCCCTGGGCGGGGCACAAGGTAGTTGCTCAATTCACATTGGGAAGATAATGACCCAAAGGCCCAATGGGCTGGAGGAGTGTCTTCCTTCTCACCGTGTCCCCATGTCCCCAGGGTGAGGATCCTGCGGCAGACAAGGCTGGTGCTCCGCCCAGGTGCCCTGGCATCCCTCCTTACGGTTCGTGTACCACCCCTCTTTTGCATGCTTTTGGCTTTAACAGCCCTCACCCCTGGCTCTTTCTCTGAGAGCTGCCCTTACCTTTTTTTCTTTTTTTTTTTTTTTTGGCCACACGGCAAGTCATGCAGGATCTTAGTTCCCTGACCAGGGATCAAACCCGCGCCCCCAGCAGTGGAAACGTGGAGTCTTAACCACTGGACCGCCAGGGAAATCCCTGCCCTTACCTTAAGAGTCCGCTCTGCCCACACTCAAGAGTGGGTACTGCATGAAAACTCCTTGTGGCAGCTTCTAACCAATGACTGCCAGATGGATGAGGGTCTATAAAGACCCCAGACTTCCGGCCTCAGTGGGGACACCCCTGAGACACCCCTTCAGCTGGTTCAGACTGAAGCTTGGGAGTCCAACAAGTCAGTTCAATGCTGACGCTAGCTGCCGGCAGTTAGCACAGACCCCACAGGTTAAGGGTTCAGTCTCACAAGACTGAACCAGTTGCAAGTAGTGGGTCCCCAAGTGACCCACACTTCTGCCCGGCAGACTGCAAAGTCAGGGATTCTCATAACCACCCCCCTCCCCAGGTTCAGTAATTCATTAGAACAACTCAAATAACTGTATTTATGATTATAGTTTATTAGAGAGGATACAAGTGAACAGCTAGATAAAGAGGCACGTAAGGCAAGGTCTTGAAGGGTCCAGAGAGCATTAGCCTCTGTCCCCGTGGAGTCAGGGTACAACACTCTCTCAGTACATTTGTATGGTTACCAACCAGGAACCTCATTGTTCAAAGGGTTTCATCCAAGTTTCATTACCTAGACATGATTGATTAAATCATTGGCCATCTGTGACTGAACCCAATCTCCAGCCCCTCTCCCTTCTCTGGAGGCAGGGGATGAGGCTGGAAATTCTAACCACGTGGCTGGTTCCTCAGGTGACCAGCCCCCAAACTGACAGCTAACTAGGGGCTCTCCAAGACTCCCTTCGTTAGCCTAAAGTCAGGTGTGGCTGAAAGCAGTTCCTTATAAATAACAAAACACACTCTGGTCACTCAGGAAATTCCATGAGTTTTAGGAGTTCTGTGCTGGTGTGATGGGGGGCAGGGCAGACAAAGACAAAACATATTTTTATTCTACCCACGCTTGACTCCCCTCAACTCCCTTACCAGTTTCCCACGGGTGTCCTTCCTGAGTAAGCCATGTATACACAAATCCTCTTTCCAGGGATCCAATGGCAAAAAAAACCACACCTAGAATAGATACTAAATACACCACTGCTGGACGAAAATCTCAAGGCTGCACATGGGCATTCCCTCAACCACTTATTCACTCATTCAACAAAAACGTATTGACGTGCCAGGCCCTGGACTTGGAGTGGTAACCAAGTCTGCCACGGTCAGGGCTTTGCAGGGCTTATAATCTATCTGGGAAGACTAGGTAACTAGTGCCACATTCGCTTGGCTATCATGAGATCCTGGAGGGCTTGTGCAAAGTCACTGAAGGCTTTGGGGGTGGGGGCAGGGTGGGTGAGGTTGAGATCATCAGTGCTGCTTTTTGAAGAGAGCCCTCTGTCCTGGTGAACGGGTTGTGAGCAGATGCAGCAAGACATTTAGAAGGTTTCTGCAGGGGCCCAGGGCCCAGAGGATGGTGACTGGGACCAGGTTAACGGCAGGTTAAAGGCAGGGATGAGAATAAAAAGACCCCTGAGGCTTGCTCACTAGCTCAGAAGACCAGAGCCCCCTGTGTGGAAGAGAATCAAACGGCATGTGTATATAACCATATCCTAAACTGGATACCTCTGGGGAGCTAGGAGTCAGAGGAGAGACTGATGGGTCAGAGCTGGAGTGGTCAGGTAAGGCTGCATGGAGGAGGGGGACTTGAACATCTTTGAAGATTTGGAAAGTATTTGGCTTGGCCTAAGGACTTGTTTGCACACTCGGAACAGTGCACTGGTCAGGGTCCAGATAGGCAGAGAAGCGGGACTTCGGGTGAGGTGTAGTTGAAGGTAGAGCCCAGTGTGTCCCTGGTTAGACAGCTTTATGTTGGGGAGGAGAGAGTCCTGCCCATGCAGAGGCCATGAGCAGGATGAGAGCAGACCAGCCAGGAGTCTTTCCAAGGGCCTGGAACCTCTCTCCTTGAAATGTGGGACTCCCCCAGCCCGGCCACACTGGGAAGTCTATGGTTCCCAAGTCCTGGGACCAGAGGACTTGGTCTGGGAGCAGTTGTCCCCACTGCCTGATGAGTGCTAATTGCAGTGCTACATACCTACCCCAGAGTCCTTTTCATCTCCAAGGAATCTGACAACGATCTGGAGGGTTTTAATTTCCCTCCAGATCTCAGTATTTCAAAGAAGGATGGAGAAAGGTCTCTGTGACTCGCAGAGTGGAGGGCTGCTGTGCCCTAGGGACCAGCCCCTTGTCCCCTGACCGATCGGGGCCCGCAGGCCTCTCCCTGGGGCAGAGGATGGCATTTGTGGGCTATGTGCTCTGCTGCTGGGGCACCTCTCGCTCACACTTTCAGCTCTTAGTTTATTCAACTCAAGGGGGATTTTCCTTGGCAAGTGCTGGAAATCCAACTCACCTGGGGACTGGGCTTCATGGAATTCAGTTGCACAGTTATTTATCGAGCACTTACTCTAGGCTTAACTCTGGGGAACTCATTCGATTAGAGCCCACTTAGAGGCTCTTAGATTAGAGCCCAGCTCATTCGATTAGAGCCCACTGTTTTTCCCAGTGCTCACAACAACCCTGCAGGGTGGGTGTTGCAAAAAGGTGAGAGGAAAATGGAGCCCTGAGAGGTCAACAGCTTGCCCAAGGTCACAGTCACTGAGTGGGGGCACCACGATTTCTCCCACTCTGATTCCCAGACCCCTCTCTTTCTGCTCTCCCCCATTGTGCCCATTCCCTGCTCTCAGATGCTTCCAGCTAATTAAAGAGAAAAAATTACAGATGCAAAACAGTGACTAACACCATGAAAAGTGCCAAGCTAGAAACGCCTAAGATGAAGAAAGAGAGAAAGAAAGAAAGAAAGAAAGAAAGAAAGAAAGAAAGAAAGAAAGAAAGAAAGAAAGAAAGAGGAAATGGAGGGAGGGAGGGAGGAAAGAAGGAAATAACCAAGTAACTTCTTACTTATTCTCATATTTAATTCTCCTGCAAACTTACGAGAAAGGATAAATAATATTCTTTTTACCAACATCACTTATTACAATAGCATATGAATATAAATTGGCATTAATATTGATACTGTGTAGTAACGTTAAGTTCAATTTTGAATTATTTTTTGGAACCCATTCTAAAGCCCATGCTCTTTCCTCTGGCATACAACTTGTAGAGAAGAAAAAGAACCATACACATCAGGATGCTTGCTCATTTCCTTGGCCGTATCTCCAAGACAACCCCCACTACCCTCACCGACCACACTTCTCTGATGCTCCTGTGGTCCCCAAACTGCCCAACTCTATCTCTGTGGGCGCCATACTTCTTCCTTCTTCAGGGGAATTGTACGTACCCTTGTCAGTCTTGATTCCCTCATCCTGCCCCCTGACTTTCACCACTCATTGGCCCTGTTAGTCCCACTACAGTCCCTTTCTCAAAACTCAGACATCCTTAACCAACTTCTTCCTCCCCATTCTCTTTTCCCTTTTTCTCAGAAAACATCTGTCCTGTCTCTTCTCCCCTCTCCCTTCTTTCTTCACTCTCTCCCCATCCTCCGCTCCACCCTTTCCACTTCTTCTTGCTGTCTTTCTTAGTTCATTGCATGTGTAACCTCCAAAGAGCATTCAGGTCAAGGTTGATAAAGTTAAGTGCTTACTAATAATGCTCTACCTCTAGGGCAAGTGAGATTAGACATGATAAAAAACCAGAGCCATCAACCGTGGAAGCCTTGGACGGTACCCTGAAGTTTCCTCCAACATATCTGCTCAGTCGCATCCTCTTCCATCTAAAATTAAGCCTGTTTGCCCTTCGTCACCTTTCTGGTATGTACCAGAGTGCAGGAATGAACAACGTACAATCTACTTCGCTTCTCTAACAGGTAAGATATTAGAAAGCTACTTCCTCTCATGTATGCCCAGATATGACATTTTAGTGACTAGAAAGCAGAGGCAATTTCCCATTGGTAAGTTGGATAATTATATTTTAAAATACATTTTTCCCCATGAGATTCAATCAGGTTATCTTCCTTCGAGATGACAATATGCAGCCTATAAACATTTTAATTTTTCTTGGATTGGTTCTCATGCAAAAATAAATAAATACATAAAGTTTGCTCACCACTAGTATTTGGGGTCAGAACGACTTCGATTTAACTCCTGCCTCTGCTGCTTACCAGGTGTGCAACTTCAAACAGGGTGCTTACATGCTCTGTGCAAAATGGGGTTCAAAATAACCAGCTCATGAGGCTGTGTGAGGAGTAAACCAGGTAACATGTGACACTCACCGTGATAGTTAATTTTATGTGTCAACTTGGCTGGGTCATGGTGCCCAGACGTTTGTCAAACATTATATGGGTGTTCCTATGAGGGTTTTTTAAAAGATGTGATTAACATCTTTTTTTAAACATTGGAGGTTTTTAAAAAACTTTTTATAAATTTATTTATTTTTGGCTGCGTTAGGTCTTCGTTGCTGCACGCGGGCTTTCTCCAGTTGCGGCGAGCGGGGCTGCTCTTCGTTGTGGTGTGCGGGCTTCTTATTGTGGTGGCTTCTCTTGTTGCGGAGCACAGGCTCTAAGTGTGTGAGCTTCAGTAGTTGTGACACACGGGCTCAGTAGTTGTGGTGCATGGGCCTAGTTGCTCCGCGGCATGTGGGATCTTCCTGGACCAGGGCTCGAGCCCCTGTCCCCTGCATTGGTAGGCAGATTCCTAACCACTGCACCACCAGGGAAGTCCCTGTGATTAACATTTAAATCAGTGGACTTGGAGTAAAGCGATTGCCCTCAGAATGTGGGTGGGCCTCATCCAGTCAGGTGAAAGCCTGAATAAAACAAAAGGACTGGCCTCCGCCAAGCAAGAGGGGATTCTCCAGCAGACGCCTTTGAACATCATCTGTGACATCTTCTCTTCCTAGTTCTACAGCAGACGGCCTTCGGACTCAAACAGGAACATCGGCTCTTCTGGGTCTCCAGGCTGCCAGCCTGCCCTATAGATTTTGGACTTGCCAACCTCCATAATCACGAGAGCCAATTCCTTATAATAAATCTCTTTCTATGTGTATATGCGTCCTACTGTCTCTGTTCCGCTGGTGAACCCTAATACGCCCACCTAGATAGATGCCTATTATAGAGCAAATACCTAGCAGGACTCTGCAGCTTGCAGACTTTGAAGTCCCCATCCTCAATTTATCTGCTGGTTGGATGAATTTCAGTTAAGCTTAACTGGCAAACTCAGAGGCAAACGATGAAACGATAAATCAGGAAGCTTATAATTGGCAAATGGAATAGAATTTGTAAAGCCTGAATTCCTCCTCGATTCAGTATATGCAGCAATTATTTTGACCCCTTTACATTGTCAAAAGCATACATTTGTGTGCTAAAGTAGACACATACACACCTACCTTCAGGTCAAGAAATGACATTGCCAGTGGCCTAGAGGCTCCCGAGTCTGTCCCCGTGACTCCCACGGTAATCTCTTGCTCAGGTTGCTTCTGGCTTTCCCACACAAGAAGGCATCACTAGATCCTTACCATTACTGACTTCCTTTCACTCGACATTATATTTGTGAGGTTCGTCTACATTGTCAAGTGCAGCCGCGGTTTGGTCCTTTTTGTTGTACACTATTCTGTTACATGAGTCAACCGCACTTGATTTATTCATTCTACTGTTAATAAACTTTCAGCATGAAAAAGATGACCTAAATTCAGAAAACATGGTGTGCCACTGACCTATGTTCACTTTTTAAGTAGACACAAAAATCGGGGAGGCTGTTCAAAGGTTATACACGCATCTGAAAATACTGGTATAAAACCAATAGAAAAGAAGATAAACTCTGATCTATCAACACATGGATCAGTTGAGTGTGAAATACTTCTGTTGACCTGAACCAGGTTTAAAACTAACCAAAAACATGTGAAAAAATTAGAGACAGCTTATTCGGAAGTAAGCCACAAATGAACAAACGCAAAACCATGATACGTTCTGGTAGAGAAGCAATTCAGCAGCCAGTGCAGTAGTACTATAGATCATGCAGCTTTTAAACCGTAATCTTTATGCACCAGGCCCAGCATGGTGGGCACTCATGAGGAATTCTCTGAGCAGGGGCTCTCACAGGTGCACAAGCAGATATAAGGGAACCATTCACAGTCACGCTAAGCTGTAGTGACTCCTAGCACTCCTAACAGCAAACCCTGACAGTCAATCTGTAAGAGGCAGAAAGACGCAGGCGATGGAGTCCAAGGCTGGAATTCACATTTGTGATCAGTTCCCTTCCCTGCTTCAGAACAGCCAGCAACATTTGCCCCCAAAGTAGGCAATATCTGAGGTTTCCTCAAGCTCGAGGTCAAAGCTAGTATAGCCCTTCCTCATCACCCCACCCCCTGTAAGTTGATGCTATTACTGAGATAAATCAAAACCTCCCTCTTACTCTGTTTAGTTATCAATATTATTTTCTACTAAAAACTTTATTCCTGTAAATATGTACAGGGTTTCTGGTGCATTATGGTCCAAGCAAGTTTTTATGGGCTAGCCTGGCAAGGTTATTTATAAGTTAGGACTTGAGGTTTCAAGATTTCAAACAGTGTTTGTTTGAAACACCGGGGAGGAGACTGGGAGATTGTTTCTACTTCATACCAAGAAAAAGGGAACCAGTATTTCATGAGCAATTGCTCAGTGCCCAGCCCATGTGTGAACTACCTCATTTAATCTTCATAAACCACCATCCGCAGGCCCTTCTGTATTTTTCTCTGCAATTCATAGTTGAGAGAAGGAGTCCTAGAGAAAAATACTTGCTCGTGGTCATGTAACTCATATAACTAGTAAGCTATTGTTAGAATCTGGACTCTGTACTCCAGGCTTGGGGGGTGATCCAGATCTGTCACTTACCAGGTGCGGACCTTGACAAATCACTTAACTCCTCGTGGGATGGGGATAATCATGGTACCCTCTCCATGAGATAATACGTGTAAGGTACTTAGCACAAAGCCCGTTGCCAGAGAGCACTTCCTACAAGCAAGCAGTTCTTGTTAAACAGCAGAGCCAGGATTCAGTCCAAAGTGAGAGCTGACTGCAAACACCCAAAACAGCAGCCATTCATTTGCTCTTGACTCTGCAAAGTAGACAGGTCTCGGCCGGAAGGCTTGTCCCTGCTCCACCCATGTCAGTTGGGGCAGCTTGACTGGGGCTAGAGGATCCAATTGACTTTGTAGCTGGAGTGGCTGGGTCTCTCTCTCCAGCAGGGTAGTCAGGCTTCTCTACGTGATTTTTCACGGCTCTAAGACTCTGAAAGCAGAAGCGCCAGGTCTCTTAAGGCCTAATCCTGGATTGTCACAGGATTGCTTCTGTTGGGTTCTATTGGCCAAAGCAAGTCACGAGGCCACCTCGGTTCCTAGTGGAGGGAAAATAGGCTACAGCTTTTTTTTTTTTTAATGCATTTCCCAGGAGCACTTGCAGCTTGAAGAGGGTACATGACATAGTTCTGGCCAGTGAGATGTAAGTGGAAACCACCAAATTGTTACCAAACCAAACTAGGGTCAACTCACCCACTCACAGTAAAGCCAATCTATTGACACTGGCTTGTGGTGAAGGAAAGGGCAATGTTCATTGTAAGGCACCAGACAAGGAGTCCAAGGCAGCTAATGTTCGAAAACCCCAAATGCTTAGGCTACAGCTTTTGATGGGGGCAGCAGCACATCCATGCAGGACAGGGCACCTGTGGGCGTCCTTCTGCAGACAACCTACCACACAAAGGCTATAGAAATGTAGACAGGGCAAGCCCAATGTGGCCAGACATCATAAGAAGGGACATTTTGGAGGCTCTGAGAAGAAAGGGTAGAATTGGACAGGCCCAGAAAAGGAGTGAGGTTTTAACAAAGACGCAAAGCAAGGTCCCATGAGATACCTCGGGGCACGCCCTCTTGACTGGCTCTAAGGCTTGCAGAAAGGAAGCTAAACTGGTGGGGTGGGGGGCAAAGGGAGCGGATGGAGTGTAAAGGGCTTTGAAAGCTAATCTGAGGCGTGCAGATCTTATCCCGTGGGCAGTGGGTAGACACTAATGTCCTCTAGTTGGAGAGTGACACGCGGGAAGTGGTGTTTCGGGAAGAGTCATGTACAGCCTGTCTGGAAGGGTGGGGGAGGCGGGGTAATAGAGTCAGCAGTAATGCAGGGCTGAGGAGAAGGGAACGAGGGCGTTTTCTAGAGGGAGCAGGGAACGGGGGAGCACCTCCTGCTCAGGTTTCTTTGTGAGTGTTCTTACATTTTTTCTATGGTTGCCTTGGAGGAGAGGAAGGAAGAGACCGGGCCCGCCCAGGCCTCCAACTCCCTGTGTGACTGAGCAAACCTCCAGATCAAGAACCCACATCCTTCAGGGAGGTGATGTTCTCAGCCATCAGAGGAAGTTTGGCCCAATCTGTTTTCTCCCCAGAAAAACCAGTTTGCTGGGAACCATCCATCTGCCCAGAGACCAGAGCACTAACTCCTCATCACTGAGGAAGATCCCCAGACCCCAGCTCCTCCTTCCTTGTGCAAGCCTTCCCTCCAGAAAAGCATTCCCTCTCGGACTCCCAAGTACACCCCAGGTCTCCCTGCCTCAGACTATGGCCTCCTGGGACATCTCTTCCGTCTCCTTTCACCTGCTGTGACTCTTTACCCATTCAGAGCCTGGCTGTAGCCCTTCCTCTGGGAAGTCTGCCTGGTAACCCCCCAACTCTGTGCAATCCTTCCTCTGCACTCCTGACCCCCCACCCCCTCAGCAAGCCCCAGCTTGCGCTCTTCTAAGATGTTGCCTGTGAAACTGTCTTATCAACACAGCTACACAGGAAGGCAGGGCCTGTGTCTCACTCATTTCTCTTTCCATCACAGAGCTTAGGGCAGTGTTGACTACACTGTAAGTACCTAACATAAAAGTAGAGAAAGAGGAATTGTTCCCAGCCTCAAGCCCTCTGCTTTCTGTGCAACTAAGGCATAAATTCTTTGACAACTAGCTAGAATTGAGGGGCATCAGAGTAAAGCTAAGAGATCCCCTGGCAATCAATAATAATAACTATTATTATTATTATTATGACTGTCCTGAGCCTTCCTTATCACCACAACCATCAGAAGTGCTGAAGAATACCCTTCTCATTTGAGTTTGTTTACAGTGGCAATGGGTGGGGAAGATGGATGTCTAGGCTGGGTTCACTAGAAGCAGAGCCTGAGACAAGGATTTGGTGTGCACGATTGACTGATTGGGGGAGTGCTCTCGGGAGTGAGGGAAGCAAGACTGCGAAGGAGCTCAGCAAGGAAGGATGGAGTCTCCAGTGGAGTCTAGTCCCAGCCTGGTCAGAGGGTGAGCCCTGGAGCACATGCAGGGCAAAATTAGCTCTGACTGAAGTAAAGTTAGGGTGACCAACTATTGTGTTGCTTGGGACTGTTTCAGTATTAGCAATGAAAGTCGTTCATCCTAGGAAACCCTTCAGTTTTGAGCAAACACTCACCATAAGAGTCCCGCTTTAATATTCCAAATCAGTAAGTCCTGGGCTCTGGGCTGCTACGGAGCAGGAGAGGAGCAAAGCTCCTGGGCAGGGTGGCACTCACCCTAGGGGCCAGGCTCTAGAGAAGGGGGGATGGTACATCAGCAGAGGAAAGGGGTGGGGGTTCACTAACAGTGTCCCAACCCAGACAAGCCCCTTCAGCATCTCCCTGCCCTGCCCTGCACAGTGGGAAGCAGCCCTGGGGCCCCCACAGAGCCAGCCTCCCTCCGGACCAGCCTTGTGCTGATCTGAGAACACCTAATAGGTTTCAGACACACCCTGTTGGCTTCCTGGTTGTTTGCAACTCAATTAAATTAACAAATTGGTCTCTTTGCCCAGAGTCTTTCCACCGCCTGTATTTTAGCATATGTCAGTCAGGGCGGCCCAGCGTCTCCAGATGGCTGCGAGCTCACTCTACAAATCCGATGCCAACTCATCACTGAGGAAGTGTGTGTGCGCGCGCACGTGTGTGCTTGTGTGTGTGTGTGTGTGTGTGTGTGCACGTGCGCAGAGGCCCAGAGATGGAGACACAAAGCCATAGTCAGGAGAGACAGTAAATGAGGGGGAAAAGACAGAAAAACAATTAGAGATTGGGGGGAAGGGACGGGAGGCAAGACAGCCGAGGTTCTCCCTTGTGGATTAGCCAGCAGCTACCAAGGACCCTGACCTCCCTGCAGGGAAGCCCTCTCCTCCACAGGGTGGGCAGTCCCTGAAGAAGACCCCCGCAGCCTCGAATTCTTCTGCAGGACAATGAGAGTGTTGGTTCTCAAAGTGTGGTCCCTGGACCAACAGCATCAACATGGCTTGGGAACTTGTTAGAAATGCATATTCTCAGGCTCCACCCCAGACCCCCTGGACTCAAAAGCTCTGCAGGTGGGACCCAGGCATCTGTGTTTTCACAAGCCCTCCAGGTGTGCGCACTCAGCTTTGAGGCCCACGCTCCTGAGGTTGCAGTTTTGTGCCCTCCTCACAGCAGAGCTGAGAGGGTTCCAGCGCAGTAAACCACTCTCGGTCACGGCCATGGCTGCTGCCTTCCAAGAGGAGGGAAGTGGGTGGTCTTGAGAGCTGGCAGCATCTTCAGAGTCATTGGAACGATACCTCTCTAGCCTTCGATTAGATGTAGGAATTGGGGAAACAGGAGGAGGAGTCGGGGAACAGCCCAGAGGAAGAAAAAAGGCAACCTGGGGAAAGAGGTGCCGAAAAGGGCCAAAGCTCCAGCTGGTCTGTGACAGCTCTGAAATAGAAGCTCTCAGCTCCTATCAGGCAGGACCATGATGGAGAGGAGGCATTCATGGAAACGCAGCCTGACCCCAGCTTCAGGCCCATTAGATGGAAGGTCAATTTGGGGATTCATTGTGATGTGCTGTCTGGATTCTGCTGGGAGAGGGGCAGAGGAGGACAGGAAGGGGAGCTGGGGAGAGAGATGCTGGGAAATATGGGGTCCAGGCCTGGAGTTTTCAGAAGACCGTCATCCTTGTCCAGTGGGGACAATGCTCTTCTGGCTTCTGAGGCTGGAGTCCAGAGGTGAAAGGCTTGGTGTGGCCCTCGGTGAGAGGCCTGTCTCATTTCAGCAGGTGTGGGTGTTGAGTTTGGTCCATGTGCCTGGCAGGGGGTAGGATGATCAGTGACTGCAAACTCAAAGGTCTTGAGGGTTCGAGCAGATAACCTAAAAGAGGAGCACAGGCTGAGTGGAGACAAGAGTGCAGACGTCGTCTCCCGGGGATTGTGTGAACTGGAGATGCAGGTCCTGTCTAGACCACACAGCAGCCATCCAACTCCAGCCTATTGTTAGTACCCAGGAGCGTAGCCAGCTGCCACCAGGCTGGCCGACGTTTCAAGAAAAGCTCCAAACCTAAATGGAGGTACAAACAGCAGGTCCTGGAAGAGAAGCTATAAGAAGCTCACGTATTGCCTGAGTGTCTAGGGGAGATCTGTCTGGATTAACAGTGGGGAAGGAGCTGTAAAGGGTGCAAGATTCCATCCTGCAGCGACAGGGGGCAGCGAGGCATTTTACAGCAAGGAGCAGTGTCATCAGATCCCTCTAAGAATAGGTCTTGAATTTCCTCTGCATTCTGACGCCTGTTTCCTTCTCTTCTCTCTCAAGGGCCAGCATAAGGCTGGGACCCTTGCGTGCATTCTTACCATAAGTCCCCTGCCTGCAGGAATATAAAATATTTATCCTCTCTACTTGGCACAGTGAAGCTGAGGACCAAAAAGTGAAATACCCTGTGCTGAGTCTCCAGCCAGAAGGTACGGGTTTGGAGGCAAGACAAGAAGGCATTGTCTGGGTGGTAGGGAGGTTCCCACAGCTGGGTAGATGGGGAGGGCGGAGTGGGGAGCTTGAGTGAGAGAACTCTTCACAGTCTGTATTTATCAAGAAACTCCTTGGCTTTGGCCTTGAATAGCAGCTGCAGCTGTCCTCACCTTTGCCTCCTCCAGATGTCTTCAAAAACCCTGATATTTATTTCTACTTGGAAACAGCAACAAATGTATGAAGGAATGTCAGGGACGCTGCTCACCTTCCTCCACGAGGCTCAAAGCCCTGTTTCTCACTTTCCAATCCGTGCGTCTGCGCATCAGCAGGAGTCCGCTGCAGTTTGAAAACCAGGGGTCTCAGTATACCTGTACACTACAAAAAGCGGCTGCATTTTTAATTTTTTAAATTTTCAATTGAAAAACTATGGTTACTTTTTACTTATACTTTTTTTTGTATGATTGAGGTTTTTTTTTAAACAAAGACCAGGTGCATCATTTTAACGTTTTAAAAACAAGAAAAAATAAACAAAAGAAATAATTTGTAAAGAGAAATAATTGTTTGTACCAAGCTGTTTGCTCTTTTGCTTATTTTCATTTTGTTTCTGTCGGTGATGCTACACTCTGAATCCATCAGAAGCAAATGAATTCAACGTTGGGCCTGTTTGGAACCCCCTTCTCGGCCAATTAACCCTCCCCAGGAAGACTGAAGTGCCTCTTAGGATTGACCTATGAGCTGTAGTCCTAATGGACTTTTCCATTTCAGCAGCCAAATGAGGTGGGTGGGGGTGGAGGTTAAGGGAGATTAAAGGATTACATTTAGGAATACTTAATCGAATGCCTACCATCTAACAGAATTGAATTTGGGATTGGGGTTAATCAATTAATGTTCCTGTGAAGTCGTCATTATTTTAGTGAGTACCCGCTTAATTCAGTGGGACAGCAGCTTCTGATTTACTAAGTACTTGTATGTGTCAATATATTTGAATGCAGAATTGACAGGGATTGCTTTAGTAAAGACCTTGGGTGGGTTTGTTTTTTTTCTAACTGTATTGATTAACTTGTTTCCAGCAATGTTTTCCTGTCTTTTCTAAAGTTGGAAACAGGAAATGATACTCTGAAATATATTTCCCTGGCGCACAGCCATTCACTGAAAGAAAGAGAAAGAGAAAGCGAGGAAAACCAAAACACTTCGTTCAAATATAGGTAAGGGAGATGCAAAACCCTGTGGTGATATGCAAAATATAGAGAGGTTATAAGGAGGAACGTGGCAAGGAATTGGAACTCCCCCAAACGCTTTGATAGAAGCAGAAGAAATAGGCCTTGCGTCTTCTAGGAGGAAAGGGAAGGAAGAAAAGAAGCCTGATGTTACCCCCTCTCCTCTACTCTCTCACCACACCTACCATCTGAGTAGCCCATTAGCCCTCAACAGCGCCCTTCCTGAGACAGGTTTTGGAAAAAGAGAGTTTGGAGGGCCCTGCACACCTGAGGGGGACTGTGAGAGCCCCAGGGAGGGCCCTGGGATTCAGAAATTTGCCGCCTGAGGGAAAAGAGATTTGTGGGTCCTGCAGGGAGGATGAGGAGACCCAGGGTGTTCCTAAAGGGATGTAACAGCAGGAGCCCGGCCCGGGGACCCTGACTGGGGGATTGGATATAGGGCATGTAGGGCCAAGGGCAGGCTCAGGATTGGTCTGATTCCTTTTTGTGTTCCCTGGGTTTGACTGTGCAGGGGGCTGGTAATGTTGAAAGTCACTGAATAGCGCACCGGGCTGAGCACAGGTTGGAGGCTGGGTCAGCCTAGTGGGGTTGTGCTGGGTCAGGCCTCTGGCTTCTTCCTAGGATGATGGTATTGACCTGGCTGGCATCAGTGCTGGGGTGTTTCGCCTGGAAGCAGGGACCTTCAGGGGCTGTTGCAGGCCCCGGCAGGCCTGCTTTCTTGGGTTGCCTGCAGAGGGGCAGTGCCCAGGACAAATAGGCTGTGATGTGGAACGTCTTCTGAGAGAAGCATTGGAAAGCCCAGAACTTTCAGGAGGGTTTAGAGAGATTTGGCTTAAGGCATAGAATCCAATGTGGTAAAGGAAAAGCTCCAACGATAAAGGGGATTCAGAAATGGGTTGAGGTGGGGGGTTGGCGAGTGAAGCCAGCCATTGTGGTCTCCTTTGATGATAACGGTTGCCAGATAACGTATGGGGCGCCCAACGCAAGAGGGAAGAGATATGGGAACATATGTATATATATATAACTGATTCAGTTTGTTTTAAAGCAGAAACTAACACACCATTGTAAAGCAATTATACTCCAATAAAGATGTAAAAAAAAAATTAAAAATAAATAAATAAATAAATTTGAATTACAGATAAACTACGAACAATTTTTAGTACATGTATGTCTCAAATATTGCATTTCCATTTTTCTTTGCTAAATCTGGCAACCCTAGCTGCAGGTGGATTACAGGTGATTTTTATTTCCTCCTTTGACTCTTTCTCTTTCTCTATTGGCTAAATTATCTCATGAACAGGTATTACTTTGGCATCAGAGGGAAAAAAAATCCTAATCCTACATTTTCTAATTTCTGAGCAAATGGTGGTTTTATTCCTGGATCAGGCTGAGGAAATGGCCAGAGTAGAGATGGGGGGCTACTAAGAAGCATGAACTCCCTGCCAGCACCCCTATCTGGGTCCAAGGTCCCCAGACTTTGCAACACCTTCCAGTCATATGCCCTTACCTTCATGTACCCATTACTGTCACATCCAATCTCCTTAAAATGCTATATTCTTTTCCTCCCTTCCCCACTAAATCCATTAAGAGCCTCTGTACCCTGAGGCCTTAGACTTTACGCATTTCTTCTGTCCATCAAGCCTTTCCTGGGAGAGGGGACCCCCAGCACCACTATCTGCTCGCCTTACAAACAAGTGCTCTGGCATCTTTCCTGCCCAAGACACTTATCTCTTGGGACATCCATACCAAAGGGTTATATATAAAATCATATAGACACCAAAATTTGTAATCTTACTCTAATGTTCAGTCCTTGCTTATTTTTAGCCTATTTGAATTCTTAATGAGAACGTTTAAGTATATATGTGCATATGAAAAGCATCTTAAAATATTTAAAATCTAGACCATTGTCAAAGCACTGATCCGAATCTCACTGTTTGGCACTAATTGTAAACAATCCAGTCTAGCCTTTGTCTTTCTAGTTAGACTCTAAACCAGTTTTTTAGCTCCTCTAATATCTCTGAGAGCCCCGCCACAGAGTGGGGCGTGCACAGTGGAAGTTTTTTTTTTTTTTTTGCGGTACGCGGGCCTCTCACTGTTGTGGCCTCTCCCGTTGCAGAGCACAGGCTCCGGATGCGCAGGCTCAGCGGCCATGGCTCACGGGCCCAGCCGCTCCACGGCATGTGGGATCTTCCCGGACCGGGGCACGAGCCCGTGTCCACTGCGCCACCAGGGAAGCTCTCCACAGTGGAAGTTTTATGACCTGTCTCAAGCCACTTGGCTCAGTCTTCTACTGGTTCCTCCCTGCCTAAGACCCTCCCCTCCAGTCCAGTCCCCCCACTATTAAAAACAGGCTCTGTTTTTTCACCCATCACTTAAGATTGGTGTCTCCCGATGGATGAGTTAGATTCTTTCATTGGCACATCATTCCGAATCACACTTCTTTAGCTATTAGGTATATTCAGAATAAACCTCCACATCTCTCAAATTGGGAGGTAGCAGGGCATGAATCTCCCTGATTTCCTGATATCTACTGATTAACATGAATTTAGTATATTCGCAAATATTGTTGCCTATATAAACTTGGATATAAATAGTGTCATTTAAAGAAATAAAAATGTATTTTCCCTAAATACAAAAGCAATGCCAACTTAGAAACAAAAACCAAACTTTAATTCTCTCATACTGTAATCATTTCATGTGTATCTCTGTGATATTTGTCAATTTGTATATATGTATATACCCATATACACACATATAAATATATGTTTTTCATCACAAAAGAAAGGCTCATATAATTTTGTCTTACTTTCTTCATTAAGCAACATAGAACAAACATTTACCTGTGACAAGTTCCTTATTGTTAAGCATTTAGGTTGTTTCCCATTTTCTCTGTTACAAATAATGTGGAAATAAAAGCCCTTCTTCATCCACCTTGTGCCTAGCTATCTCTGCTATATTTCTTTAGGGAAAGCATTCTTAGACAGGAGATAGTTGGTAATGCGTATTTGTAAGGCTTTAGATATTTACTTCAACCATCCTCCAGAGAGTCTGACTATTTACATTCTGCCCTGGAGAATCTTGTCCAGAAGAAGGTAGAAGGTTGCATTCTTCTTCCTGCTTTTCACCCAAGTCCCTTACTGGGGGGCTTTTTCCAGGACCCCCAGATGCTTTAGTATTTCTAACCACTAAATTCCATTCCAGCCTTTCTCTTAGGTGCATTCATTCATCTATCCAGTGAATTGTTTTTGAGCATCTACTATGTGCCAGGCACTGTTCCAGGTGCTGGGGACATGGCAATGAACAAAACCAAGGGTCAGCATCAATTCTGTCCTATCCCATAGAAAGTCATACCTCATTATTCCTTTAGGGAATTTTCACTGATTCTCAACCGGATATCCAGCTCTGTACTACGTGTGAGGGGCACAGAAGTGAAAGGTGGGCCTTTGCCCTCTGGGAACTTTCCATCTACTTGGAGGATATAAGCCAAAACCACAAACACAAAACACAGAACAAGCAAACAACCAAAAAAACCCCAGCTAATCTTTGGGGAGAGGATGTAACTGAGTGCTGAATTGTTGGGGACAGCTGATCCCAACGCTGCAAGAGTTCAGGAAAGGAGCTGTAATTGTTAGTAACCTCCTAGATGCATCAGGGGCCCTGGACATGCTTTAGTCCAGTCGCTTCTGGATTCACATGCTGAGAGCCTACGAAGGAAAGGGAAAGAGTCAGGATGTGCACTCTTGCATGTGCCTGGGGCACACCTTCGTCTGAGACTGGAGTTCATAGGGGCCAAAGTCAATAGGGGGATAAAGATAATACAGGAAGCAGAGCATTGAAAACATCTCAGAAATTTTAAAAAAGGGTAATCATTTGGGGACTACCTACTCCACAGGGCTGCAATCCTTGACTGTAATTTCTTTCAGACCATGCTCCAAGTCTGCCCTGGGAAGGCCAGGTTTCTAGAGCCTTTGTAATTGCCTATGGTCAGGCCTGAAAGGTCACACAGGAGTTTGGTTTTAGTATATGCAAGCAAAAAAAAAAAAAAAAAATTACAACAACATTTACAACAAAGCTAATCCGGGTGTTTCCATGGCTGTTCCACTCCACCTAGATGTGAAAGGAAGAGATACAGTTATTACCTACTTGATACGTGTAAAGCTTTTTCTAAAGCTTTTCTCTTTTTTTAAAAAATTTTATTTTATTTTATTTATTTATTTTATTTTATTTTATTTTTTGCGGTTCGTGGGCCTCTCACCGTTGTGGCCTCTCCCGTTGAGGAGCACAGGCTCCGGACGCGCAGGCTCAGCGGCCATGGCTCACGGGCCCAGCCACTCCGCAGCATGTGGGATCCTCCCGGACCGGGGCACGAACCCGTGTCCCCTGCATCGGCAGGCGGACTCTCAACCACTGTGCCACCAGGGAAGCCCCTATTTATTTTTTATACAGCAGGTTCTTATTAGTTATCTATTAGTGTATATAGTGCTGCTCTCTACCATTGGTGTTCCTCTCTCCTCCTGGCATCTCCCTTCCCCATCATCTGGGTCTTCCCTTCTCCATCCTTTGAGTTGGCTCTCAGGTTTCCTACATCTTCCTATAGGTTTACTCCCTCATTTTGGTGGAGCATATCCTCTATCAGCTTTCAGAAAACAGGGCATGGGAAATAAAATCTTCAGACTTTAACTATGTGAGAATGTCTGCTCTTTCTTTCACATTTAATGTTTTACTTTTGAATATCCATGATTAATATTTTCCAGATAAGCCCCTATCTCTCCAAATATGTGTTTGAAAAAATACATATTCAACAAAATACTTTCATTCCATTATCCAGTTACGCAATGTTTGTGTTATTTCATTTCACTTCTTCTTTTAGTTTACATGCTTTTCCCCCAAGCTTCTTTTTTTATTTATTTTTTTTTATTTTTGGCTGTGTTGGGTCTTCATTGCTGCACGCGGGCTTTCTCTAGTTGCAGGGAGCGGGGGCTACTCTTCATTGTGGTGCATGGGCTTCTCCTTGTGGTGGCTTCTCTTGTTGCAGAGCACGGGCTCTAGGTGCGTGGGCTTCAGTAGTTGTGGCATGCAGGCTCGGTACCTGTGGCTCGTGGGCTCTAGAGTGCAGGCTCAGTAGTTGTGGCGCTCGGGCTTAGTTGCTCTGCAGCATATGGGACCTTCCCGGACCAGGGCTCGAACCCATGTCCCCTGCATTGCTAGGCGGATTCTTAACCACTGCGCCACCAGGGAAGTCCCTCAGCCCAAGCTTTATTGAGATATATTTGACTTACTATGTACATTTAAGGTGTACAATGTGATGATTTAATATACATACATATTGTGAAAATGATGACCACGGTAAGGTTAGTTAACACAGAGAATGTCTTGATTGGCTCTTTGGGCATAGAATTCTAACTTAGAAAAATTTCCCTGCAGAATTTTGAAGACTTTGCTTGGTTGGCCTCTTGTTTCCAGTGTAGCTATTGGGAAATCTCCTACCACCTGATTCTTAACTACTTTATACCTGAATTTTCTTCTCCTTGGAAATAGCAGGAGTCATTTTAATCCAGTGTTTGGAAATTTCCAACTGTGTAACCCTATGTCAGTTCATCTGGGCACTCATGACCTTTCCGATCCAGAAAATGTCTCAGGTCTGGGAAATTTTTTGAATTATTTCTTTGATTTTTTTCTCTCCTTCTTTTCTCCTTTCTCTCTCTCCCTCTAGAGCTCCTATACTTGGTTGTCAGAACTCCAGAACTAGTTTAATTATCTTCTCTTTTCTGTCCAATTTTTCATCTCTTACTTTGTTTTGTGGGAGATTTCCTCAATTTTAACTTCTCCTATTTCCAATTTTCAAGAATTCATTGTGTATATGGTATACACAATGTATGTGTGTATACATAAAATATATTTAGTCTATTATGTCTATATATGTATTCCCACATAAATGTAGCTGTTATAGCTATATTAAATAAACAATGTGTTGGGGGTAGTGGGTGTTGGTTCTTGTTCTAAGTAGTAGAGTCTCCAAGTGACTTTATTTTCTATTTGTTTTGATCTCTAATGTTCATATTAGAGGATTTTTTTTTAGAGCTCTCATAATCCTTGGCTAATCTGTCTGTATATCTATGTATAATGATAGCTTATATATGCTCTGCTATGTGCCAGGCACTGCTCTAAGGATTTCACAAGTACCACCTCATTTCATCCTTACACCAGTCCTGTGAGGTGGGGATATTGTTATTCCCATTTTATGGAGAGTCAATCATATTGGGGGCCAGGGGACAAGGAGTCTTATCAGAAGCTCTGGACTATCGGTGAACTTGTCAACAGTAAACTTCACCTTGGTGTGTTTGAGCCTTTTCCTTGTGGAACTGCCATATCAGGATCTTTAAGTCTTTCCTTTGAGGCTGGTCAGATTATCAGAGGAGACTCTACCAAGCTCCTGTCTAAAGAGTGAAGGTCTGGTTGCCTGACTTCTGGGAGCTGATGGGGAAACGGTGGTTGGGAACTCCAGCATCCCCTGTCCTCAGCAGTGCCTGCCTCTCCAGGGCCAGAGGCCCTTGGCATTGCCCTCTTCTATCTTTTTTCCAGAATGGGGAAGAGGCAGTTGCCTGGCTGTGTGGACATGGCAAAGGAATCTGGAGGTGTGACTGCTTCATAAACAGACCTTCCACTAGTTCTCCTAATTTTAGCACCAATTCAGCCCCACTTCTACTTCCAGAAATACATGGTACTGCCAGGAACTTTTGGGAATTCTAGCTTACAAACTGAGCTGCTTTTCCACATTCTGTACTGTTGGCTTAGGATTCAACTTTCCGTTTTCTTGGGTCTGCTAAGTAAATTAGCCCTTATCTAGCTGCATTTCAGGTTTTAGATCTTGCTGCTGTCTCCTACTCTCCCATTTCCCCCATTCATGTCGGTCTGTGCCTTAAAAAATCTCTTTACTGGCATTTTAATGGGGTTTCAGTAGGGAATGAAATCAAGTGTGTGCATCTTTACACAAAGCTCCCTGCCTTTCAAATTCCCCCTTCCTTCTCCCATCTGTTCATTCTTCTACCTAGAAATCACGACAGTGAGAACAAAGAAATGCCTAACCTTTTCGTAAGCTGTAAAGCATTACATTTAGTGGGAGTATCAAAAAAGGAGTGAGGAGGGACAGGGAAAGACATGAATTATGTCCTTTACATTTTAGGAAACAGGGCTGAACAATGTCTTGGTTTATGAAAATACAGTCCTTCCTTAAGGATTACACCCCACTAGGACTTTATTTCAGAATTTCCAGGGAAAGATGTGATTTAAATTTTGATCCAAAGGGGGTATGAGTTTTAAAAAAAAAAAGAGTTGCGGGGGCGGCAGGGGCGGGAACTTCCCTGGCAATCCAGTAGTTGAGACTCTGTGCTTCCACTGCAGGGGACACAGGTTCGATCCCTGGTGAGAACTAAGATCCCTCATGTCACACACGCAACAACAAAAAAGAGTCAGGGGCAAGTGCCAGATTAAAGAGTTGGACTAAGCACTGTGCAGATAAAGATGTTGGCCTAACTGTGGCTGCCCGGGCTGGAGACCTTTCAGGATAGGTCACTGGACAACAAATGCCGGAGCGCTCACCTCTCCCAGTGCAGGCCTAGGCCAGGTATCTTGTAGGTTTGCTTGTCTTTATTTGCAGGCCTTCTGTAAATTGTCATTAATATATTTTTTTCCTTGATATAATGTGGATTAAAATCAGATCCATTAAAACAATGGTTCTGAACCCTGTGCAGCAGAATCACCAGTGGAACTTTGAAAAAGACTCTCAGACCTCATATGCACCCTAGTAAATCAAGACTAGCTGTGGGCCTGGGAACCACTGCTGGAGAGCAGCTCCATGGAGGGGCTCAGAGGGTCCATGAACTTCTGGAAATTATGGGCAACATGGAATCTGATTTTCTTCTTTTAAGAAAAGAGCCATCGTTTCCGTCACGTTCTCACAAGGAAACTTACTGCTACCCTGCATTGTATGCATATTATATTATTATATTACATGGCATTGTATACATATTATATTACATGGCATTATATAATTTTTTGTTAGCTTTCTGCTTGACTCACCACGATAAAGGTGGAAACTTGTCTATTGTCAGTGTCCCAGAACAGAAATAATTCTCTTTCCAGTATAAAAACATATTGGTTAAGTGAACAAAAGAATGAATGAATGAATGAAGGGCATTGGTAAGCTCCCCTGCTCCCCAGTGGCTAAAATTACTCTCTAGAGCAAAAGGCCATGGAAGCGCTAGACGGAAATGAACTCTTTATGCAGACTCCACAGGGACGGTGCTGGACTGGACCCTGGGGGTAGACATAGAGGTCAATGACACCATTCTTGACTCTAAATCATTTGCAAAGTCTGCCTACACTCTCCATCAGGATGCTTCAATGGCGGGGGGCGGGGGTGGCGGGTATTTTTGCACAAAGAGGAGTTCTGACCACTCTTATGGTATCACTCCCCGGCTTTATTTTTAGCTCTCTGGTCTTATCAAATAACAGAAGGGACCCTCTGTCTCTTAAAGAACAAACAAACAGCTCTTCCTGGCTCCATGGCCACCGAGCAAACGTCCATCACTGCGAGGTTTTATCTCCTAAGAGCGCTTACCTGGAACTTGGTCCCGTGACATGGGGGAGCTCTCTTGCACCCTCAGCCCCAGCACGCTTTTCTCCCACCTCCAGTTTTGCAGGAACGCTGTCTGGCAAACACTGGAAAGGGGGTGAAAGAAGTAGTGGGAAGGAGTCAAAAGAATTAGTAAGAGAAAACCTGTTTGATTAAGAGCTTCTGTGATAAGAATTTGATTATCTAAGAATATCATTCTGAGAGGCCCAGGCTTCTGTTGGAGACATGAGAATGCCTCAGACTGGGCAGAAAGGACATAAACCAGTACGCTTCCTCTTCCTTTTTCCTTAGCTTCCTCTTGATGATATCACAGCTAATACCTTACTGCTTTTAATCAGCTCTCAGTGACACCCATACCTCTAAGGAATCTCCGAGATGACAAGGATAGTTTCAGCCCTGGTGGTCTGGATGGGGAAGGCTATGCAACTTGGGATGGAGCCACTCCTGGTGGAATTGAGGCAGAGCAGAAGGAATTGGGGGAGGAGGCGGCAAGGGTTTTCTAAAACAAGCCAGCATGTGGCACATCCAGGAGTGTTGATGGTGACTGGTTAGCAGTCATCGTGCAATGGTAAGGGCGAGAAAGAAACTGCCTCTACCAGCTGATGCTTAAAAAGTGACCTACACGCGGGGGTTGCTCCTTTGCCCTCCTCTCCCTCCCTCCACCCCCACCCTTTTGTGACATTTCCTCTTAAATGTCATCCTTTTGGGGAGGCAGAATTCTAAGCTGGCCCTCAAGATTCCTGCCCCCTGGTATATACGCCCTGGATAATCTCCTCCCTTTGAGTATGGGTTGTTAGGGATGGCATTTCCTAAGTGTAGTGAAGTCTGCTAATCAGTTGACTTTAAGTTAATCAAAAAAGAGATTATCATAATGTATATGTATATATATGTATGTATGTATAACTGAGTCACTTTGCTGTACAGTAGAAATTAACACAACATTACACATCAAGTATACTCCAATAAAATAAAATTTTTGAAAAAGAGATTATCCTGGGTGGGCCTGACCTGATAAGGTAAGCCCTTTAAAAGAGGGTATTGAAGTCAGAGAGATTCAAAGCAGCAGAGATGCTCTTCTGTTGGCTTTGAAGAAGCAGCTGCTGTGTTTGGAGAGGACCACAGAGCAGAATGGCAGGTGGCCTCTAGGCTGTCTAGGACCTTAGTCCAACAACCACAAGGAACTGAGTCCTGCCAGCAACCGGTGAGCTTGGAAGGGAACCCCAGTTTTCGGCTAAGATCACAGCCCCAGCAGCAACTTGAACCTGGTGACACCTTGAGGAGAGGACCTGGGCTAAACCACATCCAGACCCCTGACCAATGGAAACTGTGAGATAATAAATTTGTATGGTGGTAAGCTGCTGGTTGTGTGATCACTTGTCATGCAGTGATAGGAAACTAATACATCCTAGAAGCTTACTTTTATTTAATTTAACTGGTATTATGGTCATAAGTGTGGGCATGGTGGGGAAGAGAGAGGTTATATATATCAGGCTCAAGCTAATCTGCTGGTATTTGAATCCTAGAACCACTCATGAGTTGGGTGAGCATGGGCAAGTTACTTAACCTCTCTGTGCCTCAGTTTCCCCAGCAGGGATGATGATAGTGACAGTACCTCATAGGTCATTGTGAAAAATGCTTGACACATAGTAAGTACTCAATAAATGTCCATCTTGCAGTTACACCTGGGTCAAAAATGGGGCAGGAACCTCAGAAGATACTGATGATTCCAGGGAAGCAACCCCATATAAGAAACATCATTTTAGTGCCTTCTCTTCTGGGCGTCTGACCTTGCTGCTACTGTCTCTTCATTATAGTCAACTATCAGATCAAACGTTACCTTTAAAAAGTATTTTTGAAGAATGTACTACTCTCCAAGAGCTTGGCTACTGGCCCAGGCCCCAAGCATCCCTGGGAGAGAACTTTTTAAACCATGATAATATAGAACAGTTGAGGGATTCAACTGGATAATCAATCCTCAAAGTAAATGCAAACAGTGGATTCTCAGTTGTTCGAGTTGGAATCAGTGTTCATGTCCTTAGTGGTTTTATTCTATTCCAGCCCTGGGACTGATGAATTTCTGACTCATGAACGCCATCACCACAGGGCAGGCTGAGTGACTGAAGTCTACCCCAAATGAGGGAATTTCACTCTTTAGTAACAAACTCATTAGAAAGAAAGAGTTATGTTGTCGATTTTGTAAGGAAAACAGGAACTAAAGCACTTGGCTAAGAGAAATTTTAAAAGTTGTGAAACCTGTGTGCTGACCCCATCTCTGTCCCTCATCAATGGACACGTGACTCAGCCTTTCTGGGTATTAGCTTCCTCTTCTGTAAAGTGAAAGGGTTCCTTTCCAGAGAGATGGCAAAACACATTTGCATCAACACTCTCTCTGAAACTCAGTAGGAACAAAGGTCAAAACAAAGAAAAAAACTTCAACCATGATAGTTACTAGGTTATGAGCACAATCTCACAGCACTGCTTCAAAAAATCTTCATTCATTCATTCATTCTTCATCCATTCGACACATATTTATGAGTGCCTCTGAGGTGCCAGCACTGTTCCAGATGCCGGGAGCTCTAGCAGCCAGATATAAAGAAGACTGAGCCCAGAGAAAGGAGAGCACCAAGGTCTGACACCTTTTTCCTCTAATTTGAAACATGTACAGATTAAGAAATATAAATAAGAGTGTTCACAGGGGCTGTGTAATAAAGAATTTAATCTTGCCCAAGGAGAGGTCTAGTCTTTGCCCTCAGCTTCTGGGAGGTAATCTCTAAAGCTGTTGGAATGTCATGCCTGATAGGAATGTTTTTGTTTGTCTGGGGGCCTTGGGTCACTTCAGATAGTCTAACAATGTGATGGAAGGTGGGGGATTTGGGTCACACAGTATCGACTTAACCTCCAGAGGGACTGGAGGCTGAGATTCGTCACACAGGAGTCAACCGTGCTCATGTGACAGGCCCCTAAGAAAACTCTGGGCACTGAGGCTTGGGTGTGCTGCGCCGATGGGCAGTACTCTGTGTGTATGTCACACATGATGACTAGAAGGAGCAGACCTGTCCCCAACACCACTGGAAGAGGACAGCTAGAGGATCCGTGCTTGGAACTCTACTGGACCGCCGCCCCTCATGCACCTCTTCCCTTGGCTGACTGTAATCTGTATTCTTTTGTGGTAAAAAACCATAATCCTAGGGCTTCCCTGGTGGCGCAGTGGTTGAGAGTCCGCCTGCCGATGCGGGGACACGGGTTCATGCCCCGGTCCGGGAAGATCCCACATGCCGCGGAGCGGCTGGGCCCGTGGGCCATGGCCGCTGAGCCTGCGCGTCTGGAGCCTGTGCTGCGCAACGGGAGAGACCACAGCAGTGAGAGGCCCACGTATCACCAAAAAAAAAAAAAAAAATCACTTAGGATAAAAGGGGAGAACATTAAGGGTAATCCATAAACAGGATTCTCGGGCAAATAATAAGCTGGAATAGAATGTTCCACCTGAAGATGAAAAATATGCCTGCCTGCTCCCCTCCCCCACCTCCCATGCATTGATACTACAAAGAGAAAAGAGGAAGACATTAGAAGGAATATATCAAGTACAAATTAGATAAAGAGTAAGAAAAGAATTACTCCAGTAAACAACACATTTTAAACTAAAACTTCTCTGTAGTATTAAAACCAAAAAGTTTTCAGATAGTTTACTCTTCGCCTCTATGCTACACTGCCTGAAATGTTTGAAAATCTTTTATCGGGTAGACCACAATGAAAACCTAAGTAAATTCCAAGAGGAAGAAGCTCTATTGGCTACATTGTCAGACTGCAATGAAATAGGATAAGTAGTAATTCTTGGAGAATAATTTTTCACTACTCTATGCTAATAAATTTTAAAATCTGACTGAAATGGACAATTTTCTAAGGAAATATAAATTATTCAAAATGAATTAATAAAAAGAAGGGAAATTCAACTGAACAACAACAAGGACAAAAACAAGGGGATGCACTGAGAAAGAAAGTTGTCAAAATTCTAGGCTGGAGAGTTTTATGGGTGAACATATCAAGGAACAGGTTAATTTTTTTTTTTTTTTTTTTTTGGTACGCGGGCCTCTCACTGTTGTGGCCTCTCCCGTTGCAGAGCACAGGCTCCGAACGCGCACGCTCAGCAGCCATGGCTCACGGGCCCAGCCGCTCCGCGGTATGTGAGATCTTGCCGGACCGGGGCACGAACCCGTGTCCCCTGCATCAGCAGGCGGACTCTCAACCACTGCACCACCAGGGAAGCCCAAGGAGCAGGTTACTTTTGACACTATTCAAAGATTCCAGGGCACCACAAAATAAGGAAAACTTCCTGCTTCCCTTCCCCCCCCCCCCACAAATCCAGCATTACGGTGATGTTAAAAGCTGATAAATGTAGCAGGTGCCTGTGCTCATCTGTGCGCACATACAACCTATGTATCAAATGAGATGCTTTGAGCTGCAAGTAATAGAATTCTTGAGTAAAAGTGGCTTAAATACCAGGACAATTATTATCAAACTATCAGAAGTCTAGGGGTACCTATTTTCGTTTTTGGGTCAGACATTTAATGAGGCCCTCAGGGACCACAGCCCCAGAGGTGGTGGCGTCACAGGTGGAGGTTGACAGGTAATAGTGAATCAATGTTCGAGAGCCAACACTGGAAGTTCACCTGTGTGGCCGACACTGCGCTGTGTACTGTGCCCACCCTGGGTGTTGACATGCTGATGCCCTGTTCAAAATTACTGGGGGTCTGTGTTGTAGTTGTTTTTCAAATATTTTGAATATCCCCTCTGAATATATCAAGGATTTTTGGAAATTAGGTATCCTCTAAAAATGGTATTTCAAATCAACGGGGGAAAATAGGGCTTATACAGATATCTACTTCATTATTTAGAAGAAAATAAAGCTGGTTCCCTCTCCTAGTATTCATTACCAATAATTCAAAGATTAAAATATTAAAGAGAAAGAGAGAACATAAGATTACTACAAGAAAGTAGGAATGAATTATTTTTATAATCTCGGAATGAGAAAGGCTTTTCTAAGCATGAAATGAAAACCACAAGCAATAAAGGAAACATTTGATAAATTTGACCACTTTGAAAACTTGAATATTTTGTATGGGAAATAAAGGACATTCTAATAAAGTCAAAAGTCAAAAAAATCGAAACAAAGAAGTGCAAAAACTTATTTACAAAACTTCTGACAGATAAGGGGCTAATTTCCTTTATATAAAAATCCATGAGGGCTTCCCTGGTGGCGCAGCGGTTGAGAGTCCACCTGCCGATGCAGGGGACACAGGTTCGTGCCCCGGTCCGGGAGGATCCCACATGCCACGGAGCGGCTGGGCCCGTGAGCCATGGCCGCTGAGCCTGCGCGTCCGGAGCCTGTGCTCCGCAACAGGAGAGGCCACAGCAGTGAGAGGCCTGCGTACCCCCCCCAGAAAAAAAAATCCATGAGAGCTCTTGCAAATCAAGACCCAATAATTAAGAAAAAGTATACAACATCACGAATACATAGACAAATATAGATAAAACAAGAATGGGATTTCTTTGTTTGCCCATTGTCGGCTGGGGCATGGGAAAATGGGTACACTCATATGTTGGCCAGTATAACTTTTTAGGAGAATTTGTCAAGTCTAGTAAAACTTAAAATATTTATACCTATTGGCAAAATCATTCCTGGCGTCATCATTGGTAGCTTCACAAAACTGAAAACAACTCAAACATCTATTTATATGGGATCAACCAAACAAATTAGAGTACATATATTAATTCACCAAAATGCTGATTGCCTGCCATCGGATGAAGCTTGCATTCTTGTGGAAAGAACTGCACAGCAAATAAGTAAACAGATAACCGTACATGGTTTGGGATAAATGTTTTGAAGGAAATGAACATGATGATGTTTCATAGCAAGAGTTGACTAAATGTGATCCTTGGACCAAATTCAGCCTGCCCCTTTTTTACATGGTTTGTGAGTTAAGAATGATTCTTACACTTTAAATGGTTGGAGAAAAAAAATCAAAAGATGAATACTATTTCATGATGTGAAAATTAGATGAAATTCAAATTTCAATGTCCGTAAATAAAGTCTTATTGGAACACGGCCATACTTACTTGTTTGCATATCATCTATGGCTGCTTTTTGACTGCAATGGCAAAGTTGAGTCACTTCTGTAGAGATTGTCCCATAAAGCCTAGAATATTTACTATCTGGTACTTTGCTGGAAAAACTTGCTAACCCCTGTTTTAGAAGAAAGTACTGGAGGACCCAATAGAAATGAAAACATATGCTCACACAGAAACCTGTACATGAATGTTCACAGCAGCATTATTCATAAGAGCCCCAAAGTAGAAACAACTTAAAAGCCCATCAACTAATGAATGGATAAATAAAATGTGGTAGTTGCCTACCCAGGATCCATCTGATTTTCTTTAAGGACTTAACCCTGATCAGCACTGTATCTGCCCCCAAAATGCATTCCCAGCTCCCTCACGGTTAGAGATAAACATGTGACTGTTTCTAGCTATGACACCTAAGCGGAAGTGTGTTGGGGATTTCTGGGAAGGTTTTTATTCCTGTTCATCTAGATGACAGCCTTTCTTCCTTGTGACTTCCTTTTTCTTCCTTCCTTCCTTCCTTCCTTCCTTCTTTCTTTCTTTTCTTTTCTTTTTTTTTTTTTTTTAGTGTTGGATGCCTTTCATTCAACTTGAGAGTCAAAGCCAGTTGTAACTTTTATAGGAAAAAACCCAGAAAAGTTCAAGAGTCACCCCAGGACCTAGGGTCCATAGCAAAGCTCTCACTCCACTGTGGCTCCCCCAGGAAACCAGGTTGGGAACTGCAGGGCCAAGGTCAAAGGCCAGAGGGAGAGGGGTTGCAGGGCCAGGGAAGGGGACAGAGAGAGAACAGAGGCCAGTTCACCTCTCTGAAGGCACCTGAAGAGGTTCGAGGTAGAGTCCACATGGAAAGCCAGAGGATAGAAGTTACAGATTCAGCTCAACACCCACATGTCCCCAACACTGTCCCCCAAGCAAAACAGGGGGCCTCCAGAGACAGCAAGCATCCTGTCCTGTGTGCACACTGAGCCGCTGGGAAATCCAAGCCCCGCCCGGGAGGATGTTGGATGAGATGGCCTCTAAAATCTCTTCTGTTCTTGAGAGCCTTGGAATTCTTTCTTAGGACAGAAGAGAAGGCTGGGACCTGGGAAAGCAGGAGAGCTGTCTAGAGAGAGGCCTTAGTGGGTGGGTCAGGCTGGAATCAGCAGAAAGGCACTCGGAGGCCACCATGGGGACCTCCTGACCTAAGTCACCCCATCTGCCCCTCTGCTTGTCACTGCCCTTGCGCTTTACACCCATCACCTCACACAAGTCCTCACAGGAACCCAGGGAAGACAAGGGTCTGGCCAGACAACAGGATGGAGAGTAGACAGCTAAGAAGCGAACAGCAAAGCAGAGGTAGAAATCCTGGCTGGGAGAGCAAACAGGAGGCCTCACGGTGGCAGACCCTGAGCTACGCTCTTTAAACACGTGTTATCCTGTTTTACCCTAATAGTCCCACCATGAGGTGTCGCTGCTGGCATCCAGGGGCCCGTGGGAGAACATGCTCTCCCTTGTTCTGGACGAGGAGACTGAGGACAGCGGGACCCGCAGCCTGCGTCGGCGAGGCAGTTGAAGAAGGAGTAGAGCTCTTGGTCCAGCAGCGCGCCGAAGTCACTCCCCACCATCTTCCAGCCATGGCTACAGCAAGCAGCCTGGCTTACTTTTTCTTTATTGTGCCTGGACAGAGAACAAGAGGCAAGAGATTGAACAGCCACTGGGCACCGTGGCTAACCATGAAGATGAAAGCTACAAGCTAAGGATGGGAGAGCAGAAAGAAGTCACTTGGGAGACTGGGAACATTGTAGGACCACTGCATCAGTCCTGCACTGTTTACCTCTGCACTTGAGACATAAGGAAAACAATCCTTGTTTCTTATGCCACTGTAGTAAGGTTACTCTTATGTGAAGTTAACTGTCATTCCTAGCTGATACAGCGGGTTAGCAAACCAGGGAAAGAAAAGGAAAGTCAGATAGCTAAGATGAGAACCAGAAAAGTATTGCATCTCAGAGGCCAAAGGTTTGCACCAAAGAGGGTCATTTGCTGACAATTGTAGGATGAGCCAGAAAGCAGAAAGGGCGGTCTAAGGACAGGTTCAGCAAAGCCCTGAATGAGATGGTGAGGGTGACAGGGCAGCTCTGTGGAATGGAGAAGAGGTCCACGGAGTTGAGGAGGCAGAAGTCAACACATTCGTCAGGTCGTTGGCATGAATGTTGAAAGTTACTACGGTGATGGCAGTGTGGAGGGAAAGAACGAGGATGAAGTGTCAAAGAGTTATCTAGGAGCTGAGAAATGGGTGCGACGGAGGAGGACGAGTGTTGCATTTACAGAGAGTAATAGCCAGCCCCCAGAGAGGGTCTTACCAGACGGTCTTGTCCTGGTGGTGACACAGTTTGTTTCCATTTATCCATAGTTGGCCAAGGGCTCAGGAACAAACACCACTCTCATGATTTATAAAGTTGAACCTAGAAAGCCATGTGCCTATTGACTTAGTGGGAAATATGCCTTTTCTTGGATTGGCACACTCAGAATTACATCTGTTCTTCTTGGTCCCCTTTACCTCGTATCCAGGGAACTGGGAAACCAAGTCCATAGTCAGAAGATTGTTTGATGAGACCAGCACCAGAGTGAGCGCTCCTATTTAGATTGGTGTGCTTTCTCCAGAGCGGGGTGCAGATGAATCCCCTTCCGCCTCCCTCTGTCTGGCTGTGCACACATCTCTCAACTCTGGTCCCTAAGTCTTTGTTTATACAGAGCTGCCTAGGCTAAGGCGCTCCTCACACTGTGATCTGAGCATAAGGCTATCCACTGGTCACCTGGGCAGGTCTGATGTAGGTGTGTCCCTTGTCATCTCAGTAATTATTTAGCTATAAATATATTACATTATTTATTTTATGTAATTTATATACAATTATATATTTTGTATATTTATATAATCATAAATGCATAAAATGTATAATTGTTATATATTTTATGTATGTATATAATCATAAATACATAAAATATATAACAATTTTATATTTTGTGTATTTATAGAATCATAAATACATAAAATGTATAATTGTTATATATTTTATGTATTTATATAATCATACATAAAATATATAACAATTATATATTTTGTGTATTTATAGAATCATAAAAACATAAAATATATAATTGTATATTATAATATATTATATAATTATATAAATACAAACAGCTATAGCCTGGTGGAGAGACTTCTGTAGTTGGTTATTCTCATCTATCATGCATGGATTAGTACCATTTTCACTTTCAGGGAATGAATGTTATCCAGGCTCATCCACAAAATCAGGGGGTGTATTACTGATAACCCTATGAACCAAAGACAAGCAAACATAGATGATCATCACTTTAGCTCTTCCCAAGCTGATATCATAAATTCATATTCTTCACAGAACAACACAACTTCTAATGGTGGCCACACTTCTCCGTAACCTTCCAAGAACAAGAGGGAGCCCTTGGGCTGAGTGCCAGCCCACCTGTGCTCCTGCCTGCTCCTTTCTGCACAGTGGGCGTGTCTTCCCCAGGGCAGGCAAGCTTTTGGCTGCTGGCCGATGCGTGTACTTTTTGGCCTAGAAAATATGGCTACTAATCCCCTGGGATAACACTTGTTCTGGGTGTTTTCAAGGAGAGTAGGGAAATATGTGGAAAAGGTGAGCAAGGTCACAAGCAATATCCTCTTGCCCCTCGGCACGACTCTGTGCCTTTGGTCTGTGTTGGCCAGGCCTCTACTTTGCAGCCCTGCCCTGGTCTGAGTGCCTCCCTTTCAGACAAATGGCAGCAAGGGGCCTGCCATGGAGGAGGGCAGTCCTGGAGCAGTGGAAGGTCCCAGAGAAACGCAGTCTGAAGATAAGGCTTGAGGTACCATGGCAGCAGCCATCCGATTCCTGAAAGGACCAATAAGAAGTCAAGTTTCACCCTGATATAAGAAGACCTTAGATACTCTGCAGGTAGAATGGCTTATGTGGGGAGGAAACGCGGAACTTACCTCAAACAGAAGTTGCGTGACACTGTCAGGAAGAGTGTGGAAGGAATTCTTTTACTGGGCAGAACATCAGACCATAAGACTTTTGAGGTCCCTTCCAACACTGCGGTGCTAGATTCTGTGGCTTGATACGATGGTAGCTTATCGCACTCGTATGTGGAAAGTATCCAACACTTGTATGTGTGTGTGTGTTTGTATATCCTGACCATTCACTGTTAAAAATCCTCCCAATTGTAATCTTGAAAGGAATAGAAAGAAAAGTTTTGGTTGAATGTAAATGAACACAGAATATTATGGTTTTAGAGGTAGATCTTTAAGCACTAGGTATATTTGGCATTGAAAATAGAGCTGCCTTGTTACATATGCGCTAACATGGAACAGCAGTCAAGAAATATCAAGTGAAAACAAAGAAAGCAAGGGGCAACAGTGTAAGTAGCAAACCTCCATCCATTTTTTAAATTTTATAAATATAATGTATAAAAATACATACATAATATAAAATATATATTATCTATATATAATATAAAATTATATATATACTTGTGTATTCATGGAATAGCTCTGTAAAGATACCCAAAAATCTGATAACAGCAGTTGTGTTTGGGGAAAACTGAGAGGCTGAGTGTGTGGAAGAGAATCACTTTCCACTGGATTTGGGGGGAGTGGGCAGGATTTTTTTTACTTCTGTGCAATATGCTTGTATTACCTATCAAAATAATAATAATAACAAAAATAAACTTTAGCTGCTCTACTGAGAAACCCCAGTTAGTGGCAGGTGAAGGGGGCTCCTAAAAAGGTAGGCTTTGGGGGTCCCAGGGAGATGAATGGCTCTTATTTAAATACAATTCATCCCTGCCCAAGTTTAGAAATCATCTGCGGTGAATTCCGGGTGAGATCAGATTAGTCTGAATTTAAGCCGCCCCCAAATGGATCATAAAAATGTAAAGGGTTTCATGACTGCTGATAAGTAAACAAGTGGTGTCACCATGGGTTGTGAGCATTTTCCTCGAATTCTTGTACTCTTGGGTGAGCAGTCGTGACATCCGGGTGGGGTCCTCATTCTGCCACCAGCCAGTGATGTGACCTTGGGCAAGACCCTCTGTTCCTCTCGGCCTCCTGGAGAAGTAACGAGCTCACAAGTTCATTACCTAATTCACTCTGTCTGAACTAGGGTGTGTGTGGAAAAACCACTGCAAGAGCAATAAAAACCGAAGGTTGGTCTTGGGAAATCAGAGAGCATATCAAGGAAACCACAGGGGAGTTGGGCTAAGCCTCGAGAGAATAACCATATCCTGTTTTCTGTGAGTCTCACCGGCCTCTTTATCAGGTCCAGTGAATCACCAGATCTCTGTCCCTCTCTTTCCTCCAGGCACAGCTCACTGCACAGATGGCGCTTGGAGCCTCGCAAGCCTCCTCGCGAGGCAGTAAATCTCTTCTCCAGAGCTAATCCTAGTAAGCATATGCTTAATTAGGCAGGGATGTACTGGACTTCCACGATACAGATGATTAAAATCAGTTCAGGAGGTGACTCATTTTCATCTTGAAATTAAAAAAATAAAAAAAAGAAGATACCCATATGAGTAAGGTGGGACCAAATTAAGGAGGCCAATTTTGTTAACCTTTGAATTTTTATTGGATCCAGTCGTCCCTTGGTATCCGCCGGGGACTGGTTCCAGGACCCCCGCAGACAGCAAAATCCGTGGCTGTTCAAGCCCCTTATATACAAGGCGTTGGACAGTCAGCCTTCCGTATCTGCGGGTTCCGCATCGGTGGATTCAACCTACCGCAGATGTGGAACACGAAGATACCGAGAGCCGGCTGTACATAACTTTAGAGAAATTAATTTTAGGTAAAGTACCAGCCTAGATTTTCTTCTGCTTAATTCTCTTCAGTTCTGTTAGATTTCTATTCCTGTTTAAAATAAAAACATATCTTTTAAAAATGTTTATTGTATTCATTTATTTCAAAGGCAATGTATGATTTTATGGAATAAAATAGGAAAATACCAAAATATATAATAGAAAAAATAAAACTCAAGAAAGAAAAATAGGTGCCATGTTAGCTGGGTGGTCGATTACTCAAGTTACTCTAATCCGTGTTAAGAAGTTGTAGTTTCATCGTGCTTTGAAAGTGCTCTGATAGTCCTTGCGACCGCCTCACCCCTGAATGGTGGGAGCCCTTAAGACTTGCCAGTGAACAATATTCCCGTGTCCTCTGGTTAAACACGTATTTTCAGTTGACAAAATCAGACTTTTCAGAAGCCAATTCCCCATTAGGCAGCAGCTGCTCAGGGATTGGAGTGATCTGCTACCTGAACCTGGTACTGCTGAAGGGCACGTGCCCCCACCTGGCCTCTTGGGATGATGTGCTAGCATCCTTTGCTGGGGTCTTTAAGTTTGTTTCTGCGATCCCCTGACCCTGTCAGCACTGCTGCGTCCCCTGCCAAGGGAACGGCTTCACGTGGATCCTTTGCTTGCTGCAAGCTGGCAGTGGAGAACCAAGAGAACACGATTTGTCTAACTGCACATCTCCTGCTCATGCTGCCCCAGCCTCTCTCTGCGCTTGAAGTAGCCGCAAGTAGGGTTTTTCTATGTCGCATCTGGGCAAGTAAACTGCTAGCCCCAATGTCCTTGGGCTCCCCCAAATTTATTTGGATGTTTTTAAGTGTCTACCTGGCATAAGTGGAGAGGAAAAAAATCAGTCTTTCTCCTGTGTCCTTCCCTCTTGAGCAGGAAAGGACTGTCTTTGTACTCCTTGCTGTCTTGATATTATATCCTCCTTGTCCTGAAGCCTTCCCATCTCAGAGTTTAGTCATCATGGGCAGAAATGGAAGTTTCTTCCACGGGGGAAGAAATTGCATGCTCTGAGCCTTCCTGGGTTAGTCCCTAGTCTGGTTAAATAGGAGCTACAGGAATTTAGAAATCCTGTTTCTTCTGACAAAGTCTGTCTCTCAAGACTTTTTCCATGCTATACAAACCTATTTTGGATATCAAAAGCACATTATTAATTCTTCCTTCTTCTTATAGTAAGAACTCTATCTGCCCCTCCCAGCTCCTCTCCTTCCCCTTAACCCAACACAGATGGATTTCATAGGCTGGTGAAAGGCAGATGCACAGAACCATTAAGCACAACAACAACAAACAAACAAAAACCACCACAGACCCGACATAATCAGATACTTAGAAATATTACTCCAGTTACTAAATTTTTAATGTGCAATTTTTTTGGTGACTAGGAAGGCTGAGCATTTTAAAAAACGTATCTTATGTTTATATAAATTTAAAATATTTTCTTATTGTTTTAGAATAGCTCTGTATATAATATTAAGTGTATTAATTCTTTGCTTTATTTAATGTACAATGTTTCTACAAAATGTATTTTGGTCTTATGTTTTATGTTGACAGATATATCATTCTTGCATTTATATTTCTTTCATAATTTTATACTTAGAAAATCTGTCCCAAGACCATTTAAAATATTCACTTATATTTCATTCAGATTTTTTCTTTTTTTTTTTTTTTGCGGTACACGGGCCGTCTCACTGTTGTGGTCTCTCCCGCTGCGGAGCACAGGCTCCGGACGCGCAGGCTCAGTGGCCATGGCCCACGGGCCCAGCCGCTCCACGGCATGTGGGATCCTCCCGGACCGGGGCACCAACCTGCGTCCCCTGCATCGGCAGGCGGACTCTCAACCACTGCGCCACCAGGGACGCCCTCATTCACATTTTTAATCACTAAAATTTGTATGATTTTACTTTTTCACTTTAATATATTGGGAATTTATTTTAGGATATAGTGTAAGGTGAAGATCTAACTTGACTACCTCTGAATTGCCAATTTTTCCAGAATCATTTGATGAATATTCTAGAAACATAAATATTTATGTTGCTGTATTTGGTACAGATGCATTAGTTTATGCTTTTCATCGCTTAACTTCTTTTAAATGGCAAGCATGTACATCCTCTTATATCCAAGTGAGTGGTTCCCCTTCTGAGTAATCGCTTTAGAAGATTTCATAACTATTTTAAGGATGCTTTCATTGCTGGTAAGTTTTTGCTGATTTCAAAAGCTGGAAGCAGCTTTTGAGCCACATAGAAAATCAGTCTTATAACTTAATAATATTTTTTAAACCTGAAATTGCATACTTGATTTGCCAGATAATATGGTTCCAAATAACTCCTTCCTGTTCCAAAGAGAAAACACACCTTTGAAGCACATTGAAGATGGGGAAAAGGATGGACTTCAGCTCTTCTATGTTTGTTTTAAAATTAGTCTTATGACTTTATAGTTGCATTTGATTAGATGTGTGTATGCATGTACACAAATAAGGTTCAATCTTCCTGGTCTGCATAGTAGGCTGTGACTATAAATTAAAGTCCAATCTGACAAGGAGAAGCATAAGAAAGAGTCATGTGCACTTGGGAGGAAGATGGCCTTCTAAAGATACGGGCATCTAAACAGTAAGTGGTCCTCATCTCTCCCTCTGGGAAGAGACTCACTGGACCCTGATCCTCCTAGATTTGAATTCACCAATGGGGATAGCGAGGGATTCTTGGAACAGCATGAGCTCTGTAGGTCAGTAGTAAAACCCATAGTTCTATTTAATTTTTTCTAGGGCCCTACACATGTCTAACAAAACTCTGACTGAAGAAAAGAAATGCCAAAATTGATATTCCTCTGGATTTTATACGTTTCCCAATTTTCTACTTGCTACAGCTACTGCCAACAAAACACACTGAAAGAATGCCCCATGAGGAGAGGTCTCCTAATGCACCACAGGATAGGATTGCAAATTTCAGTGATTACAAACAATTAAAGTGGGCAGCCAACATGCAATTTTCTGTTTAGGCATGGACAGAGAATGAGAAACTACTTACTGGGTTGGAATAGATAGAGACAGAGCTGTTTCCCTTTGTGTAAAAATCATACTTGATCAAGTCGAGATTAAAGCTAATGTGCCCTCTTGCATTAGCTTTTAAAATTGAAGGATGTGGAAATTAGTGAAATTAAATTCACAGCTGCATTAGTTGCAAGTAACAAAAAATTCTATTTGATATTGCATAAGCAGAAAAGAGGAATGTTTTGGCTGTGGAAAAATAAAAACAGTTGAACATCCAAACAATGGGAGAGGGAGGGATGCAGTGGAGCCTCCAGGAACAATTGGAATCATGGCCCCAAAATGACTAGAACCACCTCCCTCTGCTCTGCATTTGGCTCCTTTCCACCAACTGACTTCACTGTGTCTCGCTGCAGACCAGCCTTCTCCACGTGTCAGAGTGGATGTCTGTCCTTGGTTCCTGACTGTTATCATCTCTGCTCTTGGAGAGACACTGCCTGTCATATTGTTTTTAGTTTGAAGTTCAAAACTCCTGCTGGAGGAAGTCACTGCACAAACTCAGGGGCACTGTTCATACCATAAACATCGTAGATTTCAACAATTCCCTCACAGACGGCCATAAGGTGTCCTGAGGAAGGGACATCTTGTCTAATTCCCACAAAGGTGCCATATGGGCTGCTAGTGGTCCTAGGTAGGGTCCTGACTGGCACAGATTAAGTCAATATCCCCCCACTCCCGGGCTGATCAACTGTGGTCCTCTAAGAACCTGGCAGCCCTTGTGGGATACTTATAAGTGGAAGAGGAACAGTTTGCAGAGAAGGGAGATACAGTTCCCTGAAGAAAGGAGGACTCCCCTGGTGGTGCAGTGGTTAAGAATCTGCCTGCCAATGCAGGGGATATGGGTTCGAGCCCTGGTCCAGGAAGACCCCACATGCCGTGGAACAACTAAGCCCGTGCGCCACAACTATTGAGCCTGCGCTCTAGAGTCCGCGAGCCACAACTACTGAGCCCGCATGCCACAACTACTGAAGCCCGGGTGCCTAGAGCCCGTGCTCCACAACAAGAGAAGCCACCGCAACAACAGAAGCCACTGCAATGAGAAGCCCGCGCACCGCAACGCAGCAACAAAGACGCAATGCAGCCAAAAATAAATTAATTAAATAAATTAGAAAAAAAAAGAGAAAGGAATGTTCTGGGCAAGCAAAATATTAATTGTCCGCTATACCACTAAGCCTACTGTCTGTTTTCTCTCTCCTTTGAAAAAAATTCTTTCTCCTGTTCTCCTTCTTTACTCTGATAGGGCAATGACTGAGGCTCCATATGTTCCCAGAACCAGGGCAAATACTATTTGTTAAAAGAATACGTACATCAATTCATTTATTAGATGGTTAGTCTGCATATGCAGCATCTTCATTGAATTGATCGACCTATTTTCTTTGGCTTCTATATTATCATATAAAATTCTAACTAGATATTTGTAGTGAGGTGGATGGACCTAGAATCTGTCATACCGAGTGAAGTAAGTCAGAAAGAGAGAAACAAATACCATATGCTAACACATATATATGGACTCTAAAAAAAAAAAAAAACGGTTCTGAAGAACCTAGGGGCAGGACAGGAATAAACACGCAGACGTAGAGAGTGGACTTAAGGACATGGGGAGGGGGAAGGGTAAGCTGGGACGAAGTGAGAGAGTGGCATGGACATATATACACTACCAAATGTAAAATAGATAGCTAGTGGGAAGCAGCCACATAGCACAGAGAGATCAGCTCGGTGCTTTGTGACCACCTAGGGGGTGGGATAGGGATGGTGGGAGGGAGACACAAGAGGAAGAGGATATGGGGATATAAGTATACATATAGCTGATTCACTTTGTTATACGGCAGAAACTAACACAACAATGTAAAGCAATTATACTCCAATAAAGATGCTAAAAAAAAAAGAGAGATTCTAACTAGATAGCTGCCTTAGGATGGGTACTTGAACTCTCTCTACCTCTGTCTATTCTTCTAAAAAATAGGGAAAATCCTATGTACCCAGACCTATTTTAGAAAGGTGTTGTAAAACCAAAAGAGCAAAATTAATAATGTGAAAGCACTGGTAACATAGGAAATGCGATAATCTGTGTTAGAAAATTAAGATTAATCTTCAGGCATTATTTGGTATCTGACTTCCCTCATCAGAAAATGACAGGTTTTTCTCACTGATTTTGCAGTCCAAGTAAGATCCTTAATTACAGGCTTTTATCAGTTGGCTCTTGGAAGAGAACTATGATGTGGCCATTGTTAAGGGGGAATTAAAAACAATAACTGATTAAATTTGATAATCCTATATCACATCAAAAATGTTAGCCTAGGGGCTTCCCTGGTGGCGCAGTGGTTGAGCGTCCGCCTGCCGATGCAGGGGTACACGGGTTCGTGCCCCGGTCCGGGAAGATCCCACATGCCGCCGAGCGGCTGGGCCCGTGAGCCATGGCCGCTGAGCCTGCGCGTCCGGAGCCTGTGCTCCGCAACGGGAGAGGCCACAACAGTGAGAGGCCCGCGTACCGAAAAAAAAAATAAAAACGTTAGCCTAAGGGGAGATAAATATTTTTCTAGTGCCAACTCATATTGTTCCTGCTGTCATTCTGGACTTGGGTACATTGAAGTACATTTTCCAGCTAAATTCTTTTGTCTTTTCTTCAACTTCATTTATCTTAACTCTGCATCATTTTCTACTTTTTAATCTTATTAATCTTATTAATGGCAATAGTTATTTACTGACTCCTACAGGTAATATTAGTAGCTACTTACTGAATATTTTTGATGTGTCCAACACTATGCTTAATGTATTATTCCGATTATTTCTCCCCAAAATCCAATTTGATAAGCACTATTATTACGTCGGTTTAACAGAGTCAGAGAAAGGGCACATAGAAAATTATGGAGCTGGGTGTGTCTGATACCAAAGCACGTTCTTGTCTGGCTAAGTGATGCAGCAAATTGTTGCTGGACATTGTTGCTGGACATCATCATCTTGCACATTTAAAGGTAGGTTCTATGTCACTGCCTTTGTAATTTTTACAACTATCATCATGCTTTACACACAGCAGGCACTTAGTATGTGCCAAGAACTTTGTTAAGTTCTTTATAGCCATTAACTTGGTCCTCATTACAAACCCCAGAGATGTATGTTTTATTATTATCTCTGTTTTGTAGGACTGAAGTAGAAAGCTCAAAGTGATTTGCCCAAAGTGGCCCAGTCAAGGTAGGAGCCCATGTCTTGAGCTTTCTCCCCTCTACTAAATCCCTGTCCTACAATGGGCACCTCTGGGACCCTGCCCTTGAATTCAGAATTTGTAGGCCCGGGCTTGCTGGTTAAGGATGCCCCCATGTCCCAGACCTCAAGCCTATGAGTTTTTGCTCTAGTCGTCTCCCAAAGAGCCTGTTAACCAACCTCCCAACCAGCAGGGTTTTCTAAACAATCTATTGGGTCATATTTCTTACCATTGTTATTCAAAATCTCTATATCCTTTCTAATTTTTTGTCTGCTTGACATAACAATTTCTACAAGAGGCAGGTTAAGGTTCTACATTGTGATTGTAGATTTGTCAATTTCTCCCTATAAATGTATCAGTTTTTATTTTGTATATTTAAACGTTATGTGGTTAGGTGAACACGTTTATGAATATTATATATTCTTTTTAGATTACTACTATCCTTATTTTCTTTTGGATAGTAGTTGCATGGTATATTTTTTCCATCCTTTTATTAACTTTTCTATATGGTTTTGTTTAGATATGTCTTATAAGCAACATTTAGATGGATTTTTAAATCCAATCTGATAATCTGCCTTTTATTATGTGAATTTAATCCTTTTCTATATATTAAAATTGTTAATATATTTCTTTCTACCATCTTAATTTGTGTTTTCTGTTTACCATATTCTTTATTTCTTTGTCTCCATTCCAGACTTCTGTATATAGATAAAATTTTCTATATTCCCATTCTTAAATCCCCTTTTTGAGAAGCTATAGATATTATTTTTATTTGTTAAAGTGATTACTCTAAATATTTAATTTGTATGTATTTAACTAATTATTCAATATTTCTACCCTTCTTTAAAAATCATGATAGCATGAATACACTTTAGCTATTGCACACTGTGCCTACAATCTTCTAATTATTGTTTAGAATATTAATTTACCCTCCCTTTGTAAATGTATATAATCAGTTATCTTTATTCTTATTACAGTCAGTATTACTTAAATTTATGCAAACATGCATTCTCATTCTGTACTCACCATTTTTTCTTGCATAGGCATACTTCATTTTGTTGCACTTCATTTTATTGTGCTTCAAAGATATTGCATTTTTTACAAATTGAAGGTTTGTGGCAACCACGTACAGAATAATTCTATTGGCAAGTCTATCAGCGTCATTTTTCCAACGGCATTTGCTCACTTTGTGTCTGTGTCACATTTTGGTAATTCTTGCAATATTTCCAATTTTTTCAATATTATCATATTTGTTATTGTGATCTGTGATCAGTGATCTTCGATGTTACTACTACCACTCATTGAGGGCTCAGATGATGGTTAGCATTTTTTAAGCAATAATGGGTGTTTGAATTAAGGTATGTGCACTGTTATTTTTAGATATAATGCTATTGCACACATAATAGACTACAGTATAGTGTAAACATAACTTTTAAATGCACTGGGAAACCAAAAAATTTGTGTGACTCTCTTAATTGTGATCTCCCCTTTATTTATCAGTCTTGAACTGAATCCATAACATCTCCAAGGTATGCCTGTATTCCATGCCTTTGCTTCTCCTTCTTTTAATATTTTCTTCCTTTTTTCTTTCTCATCTTCATTTTTTACTTCCTTAAATTAAAAAGTTTCAATATCCTCTTTTAGTAGGATTTGTAGATGGTAAACTCTCTCAGATTATGTGGGTGTGTTTATATTTTGTGCATCGTGAATGACAGTTTAGCTAAGCATAAAATTCAGGCTCACCAAATATAGTTTCTTGTATTTTGAGGATATTATTCCATTGTTTTTTGGCCTGTATTGTTGCCAACAGGAAGCATGCTATTAGTCTAACTGTCATTTAGTTTTAGGCGATCTATCTTTATCTCTAACAATTCTTAATTTTTTTTCATTTTTTGATATTTTGAAGTTTTACTGTAAAGTATCTAAGTGTGGATTTAATTTTATTTCTCTTCCTTGATATTCCATACTTGCAAACCAAGAACATGTATCATACCTTAATTCTGGTAAATTTTCAGCTACCACTTCTTCAATTATTGTTTCTCCTTCATTCCCTGTGTTCTTCTCTTCTGGAAATTTTATTAGATGTATTGTGTAGTTTCTCAATTTATTCTCCACATTTCTTAACTATTCTTTAAAACTTTTTATGTGTTCTGTGCTGCATTCTGAGAGAATTTTGTGATACTGTCATCAAATTTACTAATTCATTCTTTAAAAGTACCAAGTGGCCTATTAAGTTTTTAATTTCAAAGTCTATATTTTTATTTCAAATTTTTAAATCAATTCTTCTTGCCATGTATAGCTGTTCTTGTTTTTGCTTGTTTGTTTTTCCGTCTTTCTTTTTATGGATGTGATTTTAGCATGCTAAAATACTTAACGTTTAAGTCTTTTTCAAAATAGCCTCTAAAATGTATTTCTAATGGAGCAAATTTGTATTTTCACTACTGATTATGATTGTAGTCTTCTTAGCCTTAAATTTCTTCAAATGCCTTGCAGTAATTTTAGTTTGTAAACTCATTTTGAGAGGGATATTTGTTTCTTTTTCTCCCTTCTTTATTTAGTAGGTTTGTGATTGCTTCTTATGTTTTCCCCCACCCTAACCCCAGTATCTCAATCTAGGTCTTGAAAATGTGGGTCTTATATATATGTGGTTGGGTTTCCTGCCCTATAATGATACTGAGGATGCTTTAGATCCAGTCACCAGGCCAGTGAGCAGCTTGTTTTAGTTCCTGGTTGTGGGCCTGTGTTTCTGTCTCCTACCTCCCTAGACTTCCCTCCTGCCTTTATAAAAGCTATAAGCTCACACATTAGTCAGCACAGATTTCTTTTTCAGCTTCCCTTCATGGTCAGGTAAGTGTTCTTGACTTCAATACTCCATCTCATGTGGAGCACATTTGGTCCTCATTATTCTGCAGGAGTTGAAACCCTAGCCATGGCTACTGCCTCTAGACCAGAAGGCCATCAAACAGTGGCTTCAGCCCTTTTTATTGCCTGATGTTTCTATTGTTTCTGGGTCATGGAGATTTTTAACTTGTTTTTGAACCTGGTTGTGTTATTTTAGTTTTATTTTTTATAGTCAACTATTACTGCTATACTTTGGAGTAAAATGGGTGCTTCAGAATTTGCCATCTCCACTGGAAATTTTAACTCCATTATTTTACAGTAAGAAGGGGAAGGGATATTCTGCAGATTGAACGCTAGCATGTGTACTTATTTATTTATACTTTATTCCATAAATAATTTGAGGAATTTTTATATAACACATGTAAAATATAAATAAGGTTTAAGGAAAATATAGACTAGAATAGAATACTAGGATTAGGAGGAAAATATAAAATTCACACATGCAGATTATAAGTTCATCCATGCTGAGCTGTATTTTTGACTCTGAGCTTCCAGGAGAGCTAAAGTGAACAAACAATTGATTACGTAGTTCTCTCTTTAAAACTTTGTCAATTCTTTGAGAGAAGTAAAGTTTTTTCTGGCAAAAAATTCTAAAATAAATTTCTTCCGTGTGCATCATCTCCTGTGTGAATCGAGGTAGATAATGCAGCCAACAGCTTGGCTACAACCTAAATTAGCAAGGCTGACTCTTAGAGAGTTTCTCAATGAAATCCCAAGGCATGATGCTCAGCTGGCAAATGGCAGAGTTGAGACAAACTCAGGTATGAGTCTTAGTCAGATGTTCTTCAAATCTCATCATACTTCCTCCTCACTGGACTCTGAAAGATCTCCATGTATGAACGATGCATCAGATCACTTTGGCCAGCATGAGGCAAGAGGCGAATTCCCTTATTATTTTATTCTTCTATTATTGTTGCAAACAATAGAAAGTCCATTCGAACTAGTTGAAGCAAAACAAAATGAAAGTTTTTTTCTTTTCTTTTTTTTTTTTAGCCACTCCACTGCATGTGGTATCTTAGTTCCCCGACCAGGGATTGAACCCAAGCCCTCTGCATTGGAAGCGTGGAGTCTTAACCACTGGACCACCAGGGAAATCCAAAATGAAAGTGGGTTTTTTTGTTATTTAATTAATTAATTAATTAATTAATTAACATCTTTATGGAAGTATAATTGCTTTACAATGGTGTGTTAATTTCTGCTTTATAACAAAGTGAATCAGCTATACATATACATATATCTCCATATCTCCTCCCTCTTGTATCTCCCTCCCACCCTCCCTATCCCACCTCTCTAGGTGGTCACAGAGCAGAGAGCTGATCTCCATGTGCTATGTGGCTGCTTCCCACTAGCTATCTAATTTACATTTGGTAGTGTATATATGTCCATGCCACTCTCTCACTTTGTCCCAGCTTACCCTTACCCTTCCCGTGTCCTCAAGTCCATTCTCTACGTCTGTGTCTTTATTCCTGTCCTGCCCCTAGGTTCATCAGAACCATGCTTTTTTTTAGATTCCATATATATGCATTAGCATATCGTATTTGTTTTTCTCTTTCTGACTTACTTCACTCTGTATGACAGACTCTAGGTCCATCCACTTCACTACAAATAACTCAATTTCATTTCTTTTTATGGCTGAGTAATATTCCATTGTATATATGTGCCACATCTTCTTTATCCGTTCATCTGTCGATGGACACTTAGGTTGCTTCCCAAAATGAAAGTTTCTACAAAAGTTTTATTGAAACCAAACAATCATTGTAAAGAAGGGAGGGTAAATCTAGCTGTAGAGAGAACTGACTCTTGGGAATCAAACTGCCAGGATCCTCTCTCCATGTTCTTTCTGCTTCAGTCTTTGTGTTATGCTAACTCCTTCTTTCTCTCAGCGGGGCAGTGTAGGTTGCCATAGGCAGCTGCAACTTTCCAACAACCAAAGAGGAAAGAGAGCACTTCTTCAATGGATTGAGTTGTAACACTCCTTGGGAAGGACTGACTGGTGTGGTTTGGATCACGTGCCTCTACTGACCACTGTGGGCCTCTACTGACATTTATTAAGCACTTACCATGTGCCAAACCCTATACTAACACCTTTAGGTGGATTATATTATTTACTCTTCAGCGTAACTCTATGGGAGAGGCAGAAGGCAAGTAAAAGATAATCATTCTTCCATATGTGATTTTGCCCAGTCTTTGGCCTCTCAGTTCCTTGATCCTTTACCTGCAATGGTCTTACTCTCCACCCCACCAAGTCACACATCCCCATGGTCATACCTTAAACTCTGTCTTCACCAATAACTTCATAATCTCATAATCACTATGTCTGGTGCCCTGACTCCAACATTCTTTGATCTCATTGGGTCCTGAAAGCCATTGGTCCTATTACCTTTCACTGTCTTTCAACCCTTTTTCTCCCACCCCTTACATCATGTCCTTAATTCTCTCATTACATGGCTTAAAAACTATGGTTTGTCATTGTCCTGGTTTGGTTCTCTCAGAAGCTGACCCTCATATAAGGATTTGAGTGTGAGTAGTATATTTGGGAAGTGATCTCAGAAAGCATTAGTAGGGGTATAGAGACGTCAGAAACAGAAGGGAAGGAACTGAATAAATGGCATTTTTTGAGCAGGTGTGCAGAGCACTCATCAGGGGTTATTCTCCCCTGTCCCACCCAGGGGCAAGGAAACTGGGGGCATCCCATCCAACACTGGCTGAAGATTACTCCTGGGGGCACTGTCTTCCCAGCACTTCTGGCCTGGCTGGAACACAGGCCAACAGGAAGTTCTCAGATGGAGAGTTGCAGGTGCTTGGTGTACAACCCGATAACATTCAGTTATGGGGACCACTGGGATTGAGTGGGACATCGATGATGGATATAGTCACTCTTTTGGATACATCCCTGCCCAATCTCTTCTTGAACTGAGCTGCTGAATGTGGCTGAAGAAAAGCATACAAATGTGCCAATGGGTCTCACATTAAAATGTCCACCAACATAAAGTGAATCATTAGTTAATTCCTTCTAACTTCCAAAACATCAATTTCAAACTTTTTCATCCCCTGTCAAACCTGCAAAACTCCCTTTTATCTCCTCATATTTGATTCTTCTTGTTCCTTTCACTAAGAATATAGATGTTATCAGAGAGAGCTTCCACGTTTCTTACCATGGCATCCGAACACCTACTGTCTATTCATGTGCTCTGTCTTCTTTTCAGTTATAATAGATCAGTATTTCTCAATCTTTTTTTTCATCACCATGCTCCTTAAGGAGTCTTTATTAGATATATTTTCCCCTAACTGTGCCCCCATGAAATATTAATCCCACAGATATACTGTATATCTGTTTATGTAATATATGTATGTCTGAGCTTTAGACATAAAGAGAGTAAGAACCAGCGTTCACGCCCATGGAGAAGGTATGCATCAGGTGGACCATCCATGCTGCCATTTTAGGCTAAACCCTCCACTGTGCACCAGGTCCCATCCACTCTCACCAACTCAAGGACATCAGTCCCACCAGTATCCTCTCTGTCCTGTACCATTATATCCCCATTTCTACTAGATCATTCACTTCAGCCTATAAAATCTTATATATTCCATCTTATCCTCCTTTAACCTGCATCTCCCTTCACCGGTCTGTCCTATTTTTCTATTACTCTTTACAAAATAACTCAAACGACATGTCTTATATTTGCTGTCCTTACTTTCTCTGCCCCATTCTATCTTTAACCCATTCTAATCAGACTTTCATCCCCATAGCTTTACTAAACCTGCCATTGTCACAATATCAATATTCTCCACCTTGCCATGTCCAAGGTCACTTCTCAGGCTTATGTTTCAGACCTATCAATCAGCAACACTAGGCTCAGTGGATCATTACTTTTTTCTTGAAACAATCATCGTATTCTCCTGGTTTTTCTACTACCATCATACTCTCCTTGGCCAGATTCTCTTCATATTTCTTACTTCCAAATGATAGAGTATTCTCCAAGTATGTTCCTATGGCCTTTTCTTGCCCTATAACCACTCTTTCTCTAAATGAGTTCAACTGGTCCTGTATTTTAAACATGATTCTTCTTTGCCACTTAAGTCCCTTCTCCTTGAATCTGGGCTCTGTGACTACTTGACCAGTAGAACATGGTGGGAGTGACGTTGTGCCAATTTCCAGGCTCAGGGCTTAAGACACCGGCAGCTTCCACTTTCTCTCAGGACATTCACTTTGGGAGCCTTGAGAGGCCCTTTAGGCTGCTGGGCTGTGAGGAAGCTGGGCCGCATGAAGAGACCATGTGTGTAGGTGTGCTGGCCAGCAGTCAGCGTGACCCGCCAGACATGGGAGTGAAGATATGTCCACACGATGCCAGCATGAGAGGGATCAGCCTGCCCTCCAACCCTCGGGTTTCCCAGCTGAGACCCCAGATGTCGTAGAATACAGGAAAGCCATCCCCACTGTGTCCTGCCCCAATTCCTGACACACAGGATCTGCAGTTGTTTCATGCTGCTGTGTTTTGAGGTGGCTGGTTACACAACAATGATAAGTGGAAGAATTCAGCATTGTAATTACTCCTCATTCCTTTGCCCCTCTCCCAATTCTTTATTTTCATGTGGCAAAAGCCCAACCCTGGCTAATCCTACTATCCCTTTATTCCACACCTGCAACCTCACAGCTGCATATGCCAGAAATCCTCATCTTACTCAGATTAAGAGTCACAGTCCCTAAAACGGCCCCTACCTGACCCCCTCACCCCGACCCTTTCCCCACTCTCTCCCTGCTCACTCTGCCCCTCCTTGTTGTGCCTTAACTGGCCTGCCTGGCATGCTCCTGCCCCAGGGCCATTGCACTCACTCTTCCCACTGCCTGAGAGCCTCCTTCCCCAGATCTCCACATGGTTGGCTCCTTCACCTCCCGCAAGTCTCAGCTCCTATGTTACTGAAAACTGCAAACAGCCCTCCACGCCTACTCCAGCAGGTGTGTTTCCTTCACAGGATAGTGCTTTGCCTGTAATGTTTAATAAATGTGTATTTATTACACTCCCATGGTTCCACCCTGAATTGCACCAGAGGATGCAAAGATTTCCAAAGCAAAGTTATTTGAAAGACTCTTAGTTGAAGGCCTCTTGGTATAGGGCTCTTTTTAAAAAATTGTATTAATTATAATTGTGCTAAGGAGAGAGATTAGTACTGAGACTCTTTTGAATTATTTTGTAGTGCTTGTTGTTCTAAATAAGTAATTCATTAAATATATATGATATATAAAATATCTTTGTGGTTGTTTTCACTTTCTTCATGTCTTCCTTGATTTACCATTTAATACCTGCAAGTGAAGAACCAAGCATTAGGAAACATTTTATAGCCGCAGAGATCAGAGTAATCTCTTGTATATAGGAGGGTCTAAATCCATATTTATTAAATGATAAAATATAACAATTGAACACATTACTGTTATTACAAGTTGGCACCAAATTTGAACATTCTGATTAAAAGGAAACATATTTGCTTCTAATAAGAAGATTGAAAAATAACAAATCATGAATTCTCTTTCATAGTGTATGTTTTTCAACAAGCTCTTGTGCTTGTTTTTTTTTAAGAGGGTCAAACATCGACTGCTGACTTCTGCTGAGTTTTGAACCCTTCTCCTGCAAGTGGTCTTGTCTTTACTTGGCATCCTTGTTCAGTGCCAGCTCTTTCCCCACCTCCTCATGCCCTCTGCTCTCTCTCTCTTTTTCTTCCTCCTTCCCACGCAGACATGCTCCTCTCACATCCGGGCCTCGGCACATCTGCTTTCCTTCACTTTCTTGACTCCTTGCCTGGCTAACTCCTGTCAGTATTATCTTAGCTATAGTTGCCTCTTCTTCTGGGAAGCCTACCCTGACCAAACCCAGTAAGCCGCCTCCTCCACAGAATATTAACAGATCCTGCAGGACAAGGACTGTGTCCTGTTCCTTCTCTTCCCAGCACAGTGCACAGTCCCTAAGACAGGGTTGATTTTCCAGGAACACATAGCTCTGTTGAATGAATGGAAAACTTGGCATCATTGAACAGAAGTCACAAAATGTCACTGGAGAGATAATTGTTTCATTAGTTCAGTGAAATATTTTATATATTGGCAGCCAATTCCAATAGCAGCAAGGCTGTACGTTTGCCAAGCTTTCAATATCCATGAATAATCCTTTATAAAAAGCCTGGCAGAATCTTGTAGACTGATGGACAGCACACTTAGAGCTGGTCAGAAGGGGAGAGGAAATTTTAGAATAAAGTTATGATTTAGAGAGTAGTATAAAAATTTATATAAGAATGTTCATGGCAGCATTATTCAGGAGAGTTGAAAAGTAGAAACAACCCAAATGCCCATCAACTGATGAATGGATAAATAAAATGTGGTATATCCACACCATGGAATATTATTTGGCCACGAAAAGGAATGAAGTTCTGAGGCGGGCTACCACATCGATGAACCTTGAAAACTTATGCTAAGTGAAAGAAGCCAGTCACAAGAGGCCACATACTGTATGAGTCCACTTACATGAGACATCCACAAAGAGCAAATATATAAAAGCAAAAGACTAGATTAGTGGTTGGCTAGGGCTGGGGTAAGGGAAGGGAGGAAGGGGAGTGAATGCTAACGGTATGAGGTTGATTTTGAGGGTGACAAAATGTTCTAAACTTTGATTGTGATGATCCCTGCATAGCTCTGTGAATCTACTAAAAACTATTGAAGGGTACAGTTTAAATGGGCAAATTGCATGGTATGTGAATTATATCTCAATAAAGCTGTTTTGGAAAAACTGTAGAGAGCATTTGTTGCAAAGTTACACCTGAGTAGGCTGTAAAAAAAATATTTTTCTAAGTAAGCGTTACTTGTAAGAGTTCTACTTGGTGCTTCCTGGTAAGTGAAAAACCAAATCTCTAAAGTCTGGGCCTTTGAACCCCTGTGTGTGTAACCCAGGGAGCCCCACTCACTGCGGAGGGGTCACAACTACATGATGCTACAGATGCCAGCCAAACTGCTACAGCGTGATGAACTGAAGGGGGAAAGCTGTAAGCATAATGAGGAAGAAAAGAGCAAAATTACGTGTACAGAGGAAAAGGTAAACGCGTACGTGCAAACTGACAGCTTGCAAAAGCACTATTGTTTTTGTGTAGACTTCTCCTGGCTGGCTGTCCGATTTAGGGAGTCTTCATTTCAGGCACCAATGTAACTGGAAGGAGTGCTGATCTGGGACTTAGGACACCCTCATTCTAGTCCTGGCTATGTCATTTATTCACCATTCAACAAGCAATTATTAAAAGCCCACTATATGCCAGGCACTGCGTCTAGCCCTGTTGACTTAAAGTTCAAAGACACATACCCTACCTCAAGGATCTCACTTTTCAGAGAAAGAGGATAAAAAATATAATAAGTCCTGTGACAGGGAGGAGGGGATCTATTCCTTGCTGAGGAATAAAGAAAGAAGACGTAGGAGTGAGGAAGAGGCTGACCGGTAAGTTGTATTGTTTCCTGCTTGTTTGCTGTCCCACAAGCATTTCAGCTCCTTGAGGAAAGAGAGCCTTTTCTATCTTAGTCATTTTTTCAAAAACAGCTTTATTGAGACGCACCACACAATTCATCCATTTAAAGGATACAATTCAATAGTTTTTAGTATATTCACAGATTTGTACAGTCAACATCATAATCTATTTTAGAACATTTTGTTACTCCAGCAAGAAACTCTGTACCCATTAGCAGTTAGTCCCTATCCTATGCACCTCGGCTCTCAGACTTAGCCAACCACGAATCTACTCTCTATCCTTTCAGATTTGCCTATGCTGGATGTTTCATATAGATGGAATCATACAGTATGTGACCCTTTGTGACTGGCTTCTTTCACTTAGCATAATGCTTTCAAGGTTCATCCATGTGGTTCATTACTTTTCATGGCCAAATAATATTCCATTGCATGGGTATGCCACACTTTGTCCATTCATCAGTTGACAGGTCTTTGATTTGTTTCCACCTTTTGGCTCTTATGAATAATGCTGCTATGAACAATTGTGTATGTTTTTAAGTGAGTATATGATGCCATTTCCCTTGGGTACACACCTAGGAGTGGAATTGTTGGGTCATATAGTTACTCTGTTTAATCTTTTGAGGAACTGCCAGACTGTTTTCCAAAGTCCACTATTTTACATTCCTCCCATCAATTTATCTACATCTTTGCCAACACTTGTTATTTTTTGTCTTTTTGACTATACATCCCAGTGGGTATAGGCACCTCAGTCAATTTTGTATCCTTGGTGCCTCAAAGAGAATCCAGTACGGGCAGATGCCAATTTATTTGTTGAGCGAATTTGAGAACATTTGTCATTTGGGGTTTCCCAAAATCTGACCTCCTTTCCTTTCTGGGGGGTAACCTAATGATTATTGGAGTGGAGCAGATCCCATTTACAATATAGGTCTCAAAAAATGTCAGCTCCTTACTTTCCCAGACCTGCCTGCAATTAGAGCAAGGAACGTATGTTAAGCTTAGTAAACCTAATGGATCCGCCACAGGCTTCAAAGAGGGAGCCCTAGTAAAACAAAGTAGGTTTGGTGGAGAATCCATTCTGGGGGCAATAACAGCCACCGCAGTGACATCTGGTTTCCAGGAGCAATAGCGCTGGGAGTGCCAATGGTGGATGGTACCTGTGTCCAGTGCTACCGAACTGGAAGTGTAAGCTGAGGTATCCTGTTTTGAACGGTGGTGGTCACCTCCTTCAATGTGTTGTGCTGTGATGTTGGTTGTGATCCTAGCTGCTGCCCAGACTTCCTTGCTCTTGCTTACTGTCTGAGCCTGTTTCTGCAGACTTCGCAGCAATTTTGTCAGCCACCCAATACCCTTTCACAAACTGCCTCTCTCCTTAAGTCAGCAATGTCAGTTTCTTCTGCTGCTTGCAACTAAGAAACTTGAAAGTTACAATGAATCTTGCATGGGTGAGTGGGTGGGGGATGGATTGATCAGTGGATGAAGGCAGCTACCTGGAAACAGTGTTTTGAAGTATGAGTAGAGGTTCCTCAGGCACAAATGTATTCCAGGCAGAACAAAGAGCACAGCGTAGGCACTGAGGAATGGGAGAGCATGGTGTATTGGGAAAAACGCCAGGATTTCAGTCTGGCTGGGATATAAGGACAAGGTGGGGAGTGGTGAAGTGTAAAGCTAAAGAGACTAGCCTAGGACAGATTGTGAAGGATCTTTTGGGTTACGCTAAAGAGTCTTGATTTGATCCTTTTAAACAAACTATCAGGTTAATCAACATAGTGACATAATCAGATTTGCATTCAGAAAACACACTATAGGGCTTCCCTGGTGGCGCAGTGGTTGAGAGTCCGCCTGCCGATGCAGGGGACACGGGTTCGTGCCCCGGTCCGGGAAGATCCCACATGCCGTGGAGCGGCTGGGCCCGTGAGCCATGGCCGCTGAGCCTGCGCGTCCGGAGCCTGTGCTCCGCAACAGGAGAGGCCACAATAGTGAGAGGCCTGCATACCACAAAAAAAAAAAAAAAAAAGAAAAGAAAACACACTATAATTTTTAGAAAATTCTGCCAGGAAAGAGAAAGAATTGGAGGAGAGGAATACCAGAGACGGGAAGACCAATTAAGGAGCTATAGCAAGCATTACAAGATGCTAAAGTTCTGAATCAAGGCAGTGAGCTTGAACAAGAGGCATTAGATCTGAGATATATTAAGGAGGTAGAGGAATTTTTGTCCTCAATATAGGAATTAAGAAGGAAGATCACAGATGACTCCAAGATTTTGGCTTAAATAAATCAAGAGATGGTGATGCCATTTATGCATGCATTCCTTCAACAAACATTTAATCATCACTTACTGTGGGAGGTGCTGATACAATGCAGTGAATCAAACAGACCTGTTCCTACCATTGTTGTGGTAACAAGTACTCTACATTAGGCCCCGTTTATGTGTCTTCTCAGGCTTTTTGGGCCTCTTGCTCCTGTCTCAGCTGCCACCATGAGCGACTTAGTTAAGTCCCTTGTGGTTTGACAGCCCAAGGATGACCAGCCACATACCAACAGTCTCTTCCCACCACTTCTGAACTCCAGGGCAGGGACCTGCTTTCTGAGTGACTATCAAAGAATATGGATAACACAACTGGGAAGTATGGGAAAGTTAGCTCCCTGTGGGACAAGCTTTGACCAATGCCAAAGAGACAGGAGACAAAGATAAAATTCCTCTCTTCCTTGAATTGTTCCAAGGCATGAGTCCTCCATATTGTCTGTCTGGCCAAGTGGTTGCACCTGTCAAGAGATTGGCTGTATCTCCTCAAGTCTTTCCATGAAGCAGTGTTCAGCACAGTAATGCATCCCTGTGCATAGCTCTCCATTCTTCCTTGCCTTTTCCCTGTTCCTGCCCTGGGATAATATCTCCTAAAGAAAGGATCAGCATCCTTGCATCAGGGTCTGTTTTCTAGGGAACTGGGCTAAAACACACCCAGAAAGGAAAACAGAAGATGATGAGTTTATTTTTCACATGCTTTGAGCTTGAGGGAAAATTATCGATCCATTCAAAAATATGTATTGAGTGCCTCCAGGTATGCTTGAAGTAGGGATAATATGGTGGACAAAATAGACATGCTTCAGTAGGAATATTCTGGTGAGCAAAACAGCCATGTTTCCTGCTCTTAAAGAGCTTACATTCAGCAGGGAGAAGTGACAAATAATAAGTCACAGTACAGAAATAGTGGACATGATAATTCTAGATAATGATAAAGAGTTTTAAAGAAAACTTTTAAAAGGTGATATGATAGTGTGACTGGAATGCGTGTGTGGAGTGGGCGGTTCTAATCTAGACTGGGTGGTCAAGGGAACAGAGAATAGGTAGACGAAAAAGCCTTTTCCAGAAGGAGGAGCAGGTCTTCCACAGGAAGTGCCTGGGAGAATAGATGTGGAGATAGACATATTTGTCTAGTGTTGGGGTTTAGGTGGAGAGAGGATATTTGCCCCATTTTAGCTGTGAAATAGTTGGTCAGGACATATGCATAGAAGGTAAAAGGGAGATTGAAGAGAGTAGCAAAGGCATAGGTGAGGCTGTAGATCAGGGACAGGTCAAAGAGTCAGTGGGCAGTATCAGAGCAGGAAAGGTAAGACACTATGTGTATAACCCCTGACACAAAGTGGTCATGGGTCTCTGGAAAAGCCTGGGCCTCGGTTTCTTTAGCTGCAAAATAAGAGCATTGATCAGGCTCCATTACTGTATGAAGGCAAGGAGGAGCTGATATGAAACTTCTATGTAGCTATGTAATTCACCCCTTGAAAGCCACCATTGCAGTCTTTAGAACCCAGTAGTAATTGTCTCTCTCCCATCGTTAATTACATTCTGGCCACTCATCAGCTAACACAATTGTCAGACTCTTTCAGCAAAATGTCTTTTTCATAGCTGAGGACTCCTTACAGTAAGGACAAACAATTGGGGCTCATTAATTCAATCATTAGGACACTGATTATGCATCTATTGTCTACTCTAGTCAGTTATGTTAAATAAGCTCTTCAGTCTTCATCAGAGCAATTATGCTAATAAGGTTGAAATTTTCTAAGAGTATTATACCTTCATACACTTATCCTGCCTAGCAGCCGCCTGGCTCAGTCAATATTGTCACACACAGACAATTATAATCAAGGCATAAGGCCCTATTGTTGACATCTGACTACCAAGTTATCCCTCTCACAATAGAACTTTGAATAATTTGTCCATTGTTCTTCCAGGGTTTAGACATTGGCCCCTGTTTAGTTTTTTCCAAAATATGGAGATCTCAGATACCATTTAAATGCCTTTATGGGAGTGCTCATTGCACTGCATAATTTTCCAAGTAGTATTTGAACAATCATTGGATTAACTATCCAATGATAAATTATCCAGTAATTCTTTATGCTTTTAAATGTACAGACAAGAAATATAATATTAATTATCAGATGCCTGGAGAACGATGAGAAATATAATTTGTTTTCTCCCAATGTTTTTCTCTCAACCAGAGCCAGCTTCTCTCCCAATGTCATTACCTTTAAACTAAAAAACCTATTTGTACGTTTTATTTTCTTGAGTGATTTTGGCCATGGAATGAGGACTTTCCACCATGAAAAACCAATGCTTTTATGATAGGCACATAACAGATACCTGATAAATATTTGCTGAAATTAATTTTTTTCTTGTATATGCTATATTCTTGTCTCCAGCATTTCCCATCAGATATTAAATATTTTTTATCTTAATAAAAATTACCATGTGAATGAGGACTCTGCGTGTGTGTGTGTGTGTGTGTGTGTGTGTGTGTAGAGGCAGGTGGACACATCTTCAACATAAGTTCATTTAAAATATCAAATTTCATTGTATTGAGATAAAAATCCAGCTGTGTTGGATTTCTTCATTTACAACAAAAGTAACCCCACACATTTGTTCTTTACATTTTGTACTTAGGTTATTTCATTTAATCAGTTGCAAATAACTGGATCTTTCTTTAAGATGTAGTAATACTCACTGCAACTTAGTTCCACGAGGATGAGCATATATAGAGATTGGATGTTGACAAGATACTCAATAGTTGTACTGAGGGTAACTACAAACTGGAAGGATGGGGCAAAGCTACGTAGAATGCTTGCAGACCTTTGACACACATACAGCCTTTTTCTGCCATACAGATGTTGTATTTCACACTTCTTCAATTACGTGGTATTTTTTATCTTAGGTTGTGGGGAAACAACTGAGAGCAAGATGCTTGCCGTCCTTGTCCTTCAGGAATCTGCAATCTAAATGGTGAGACAAAACACTCACATGAGAAGTTAAAAACCCGCTCAAGACTAAACTAACAGATCAAGACATTACTCAAAGCAAAGTCATGGTATGTAAATCATTCTGACCATGAGAGAAAATTTATAGGTGAGTGATATCCTTTGGGCTGGAGTAACCAGGAAAAGCTTTACAAATTTAGCAGAGTTCTAGCTTTTGAATATGAGTTCTAGCTTTTGAAAAATCAATACATGGATATATAGATATAGATATATATGTACATATATATGTGTGTGTATATATAAATACACATATATATCTTCTTTAAAACTCTACAGAAGAATTAATGATAAAATTTAAGTTTTCCACTCATGACTTCAAGGTTCTCTTTCTAGAAGCAACCACCATTACCATTTTCCTTATATGTCTTTCCAGTACATTTTACTACTTTTAAATAGATTCTCAATTGATTTTGATTTGATTTTTCAGTATCATGCACAACAAAAGGTTAAACAAGGTGTCTATCCATATAAACATAAGACTTACTCAATATAATTTATACAATAGGGACCTACTGATAGGTCTTGAGATACCCTAGTGGATTTCCAAGTTGATTGTTGCCACGGCAATCCCTGCTCCATCTGCCTTCAGTTTCTATCTTGACCCACTTTGGCTTAGATGCATTTCTAGCTGAGAAGGGATGCTCCTTTTCTAAGCCTTTTGGGGACTGCATTGGTAGCCAGATTGCCCCTCCTCCCCTTTCCTCAATCCTACAAATCCTGGAAGGCTTCCTAAATGAAAGAGTTAGGGATCCAAAGTCTGACACTTTGGAGAGATGGTCTTAGACCTCAAGCATATTATCCATTGAATTAATGTGCCCCTCAAAGTACCTAACTCCTGTACTGGGAGCAGATTCTTCTGGAATTCCAGCCAGATCTGCTTCTGTTTCTATTTCTATTCACCCACATAGACACCCAAATGCACACCCTGGTCACATAGGAGAAAATACTTGTGTGACCCAGGGTAGCTTTTTATAGGCCATTTCATATAAAAACTGTTGGCTTGTGTTAGTAGGGAGAAGGACCAAAAACCATAAACAGCCCTCCTACTTCTAAATCGAATAGCCTTTGCCCTAGAACATCCTCCCTGGTGGCTCTGGGAAGCGGAAAGAGAAGTATTAGGATGTGGAACAGCTCCACCGATTGGCTTCCTAGATCCCCTTCGCAAGCTGTTTTTAAAAAGGGGTGAGTAGAGCTGCCTCTAAACTGACAATGGGAGACACCACCCTGGGGGTAAACTTTTGAAGGTAGAATTTCTGCTGAATGGGTTCATCTTAGCATATGTGTTGCAGGCAACAGAAGGGAAGAAAGGATAATGATTATTGGTTTTCTTCTAACTTAGCCCTGTGCTAGTCACTTTCATAATTATTACTTTATTTAATCATCACTCAACTATATTTAAGTAGCTATCATTGCAGGTGAGTTTCACTTCCCAAAGGTCACATATTTGGAGCATGCTCTTCATCACAAACTTTCGATGAGAAAAGTACTTCCATGTTTGAGGAGAGAGATGGAGGAAATGCAGGAGATTTTTAAGGATATTTGGAAAACCTGTAAGACTCAGAGGATGACCAAATATCTCTCCACATTCAACTGAAGGTACCCTCCTCAGGGAAGCCTTCACTTCAGAAAAAAATATATTTCAAGAAGTCTTACTGTTTGAAGTGGTCACTTGGTACTTCCTGCTTACTGATTTGCATTGCTAGTGCCCCTTTACTTGAGTCGCAGGTTAAATCCACGAAGCAAGGAGTACATGAGAGTGAGTGCCATTCAGAGAACCAAGAAAATCGTGTTCTAGTCTTGTCTCTGCCACCAACTACCTAAGTGAGATCTAAGTTTCTTTTCACCTTCAGTTCTACGGTGCTCTCTGCCTAACACAGTAGGTGCTTAATAAATGCTTGATGTGACTGGTTGGGTTCAATATTTCGGCAGAGGCTCGGGTGTCTGTAAGGTAAAAGTGACAAAGTTACCCGATTGGGGTTATGACTCCACTAGCTTTGCGAAGCCAGCGGCTTAGCGGCTTGTCGTGCAGATGAGCGAGGATGGGGCATAACAGTGCCTGAACAGTGCAGAAATGAAGGGGAAGGGAAGATAACTCAGCAATTGAGGGGCATCGTGCCAGGCACTTATGTTCTAGACTTCACAAGACCATTCAGAGCATGCATTACTAGAACCATTTTTAACGAAGACAGAACGACGGTTCCGGTTAAAGAAAAACACCTGGCATCCCCTTTCCCTGGCCCTACATCCCAGAAAAGATCTCAGCCCTGGGCTTATTTACATCTCGGACCCCGCCCCCGTTTACCACCACGAGGGCCCCGCCCACTCATTCGCAGAAGGGCGCGCCCAGAGTGGGTCCGGTACCCGAGCTTCTGCAGAAACCTCTTCTGCCCGTGGCTCGTCCCGTCCTCTGGGCTTCCCCGGGGATGAGCACGTATCCACTCCCGGCTTGACTACTGAAGGTGGGCCAGGCGGCCCCCGACAGGCCCCACCCAGTGGCGCTGGCGAGAGACCGGGAGGGAGGTCAGGGCCGAGGTAGTGAGGGACGGGTGGTCGTTAGCGCAGCAGGTTACGTGCCTTCCCCTCCCCTTCCCAGAGCCTCTCGTGGGACCGCGCAGGAGACTAAGCCAACCGAAACCGCGGGCATCACACCCTGCCTACTCCTCCACCGCCCCGCCGGCCACGCCTCGCCTCACGCTCTACGGGGGAGGCGGGACCAATCAGCGAGCGACGTCTCCCTTCCGATTCGAGGCCCCCGACGCGCGGCTCACACCCCGAGCACCCCGTGCGCTGATTGGCTGCACGCGCCGCCGGTCCGGCCGGGAGGGCGGGGCGGCCGAAGGGAAAGGAGGTGGGGAGGTAGTGGCCCGCGACTCTGTGAGCCCCGGTCGCGCCCCGGCCTTTCCCGGGCGCTCGGCCTCCTTCTTTCCCTCCTCCGTTCTTCCGTACGCGCCGAGCGCTGCGCTCGGCCGGCGTGCCTCGCGCCCTAACGGGCGGCCGGGGGCGCCAATCAGCGGGCGGCAGGGTGCCAGCCCCGGGGCTGCGCCGGCGAATCGGCGGGGCTCGCGGCCCGGGGTGGGAGGCGGGTCTACCGCTCGGCCGCGGCGGCGGAGGAGCAGCTCCCAGCCAGCAGCCAGCGAGCGCCGAGCGAGCCGCCCGGAGGTGGGTGCGCCGCGCCGCTGCGGCCGGCAGCGGAGGGCGCAGGGCGGAAGCGGAGGTGGGCCGGCGGGCGCAGCGGGGGAGGACTCGGCCGTCCCGGCCGCCCGGGGTGGGGGCGAGGCGGGCGCGCGCCCGAGGGGAGGAGGGGCGGTGGCGGGACGCGCGTCCCCACCCCCTCCTTCCCGCGGGCGGCGTCCGGGCCCGCGCCCCCTCCTCGCGCGCCGGGGTCGACTGCCGGGCTCCGGCTGGGGGGCGGGGCGGGTGGCCGGGCGGCCGCGAGAGTGATTTCAGTCCTGCCTCCAATCGCCCATTCCCCTCTCCCCTCCCAGCCCCTCATCCCATTCGGAAGAGGAAGGAACAAAAGGTCCCGGACCCCCGGCTCTGACGGGGCGGGACCCGGAGCCTCGGTGCAGGTAACGCCGCGGCGCCCGGCGGGCCCATGGGGCTGGGGTGTGTCAGTGTGGGGCTCGGGTCGGTGAGGCTCGCCGCGTCACCTGGCCTCGGGGGCCGGGGGCTGGGGTGTGGCGAGGTCGGGGCCGCGGGGCGCCGGGCCCTCGGGGTGCGGGAGCGCAGGGCGGGGCAGCCGGAGGGACGGGGTCGGCAGCCGGAGGGACGGGGTCGGCAGCTGGAGGGAAGGGGTTGGCGCTCGGAGCTGCCGCCCGCCCGCCGCCCGGGGCGGGGGCCGGCTGTGGCCCGTCCCCTGCGCCGCGAACACACTCGGTAGTTTGTGGTTGTGATTTGCAAAGCCCGGAGGGACGGAGCTCTGGTTTCGGGAGTTGTTGGGAAGCCGAGTTAGGAGCGTGCGATACTTTGCTTCCACTTTTTTTTTTTTTTTTGGTGCTGTAACCTTTGTTAACCATTCTGGTCTCGGGGTTCAGAATCGCTTGTGTGTGCTCGTGATCACACAAACACGCACACGGCTGATACTCTGTCCAGATCCTTCTCTACTCGCTTGTGAAAGTTGCTCTGTGAGCGGAGCCTATTTGTTTTTATCACACGCCTTTAGAGAGCACGCTGATTGATTTCACGTATTTCAAACTTGGTTTTCAAATCTGCAACTTTGTTCTGTTCTCTCCTGGGGGATACTGCCCTTGGGTTGAGTACTTTTGTCTTTTACTTACTTAACCGTTTTGTGGTTATGGTTTCCTTTTGATCCTAAACAAAAGAAAGACAGTACTTAGGTTAGTTTTGTTATTTCTTCCTCCTGACCCTTTAAAAGCTAAATACTACCGGTTTGTTGTCAACTAAACCTTTATTTAAAAAGAAAAAAATTTCCAGGTAAAACGAAAATGAAGTAGCATTTTCCATCTAAGTCCTGGCATGTTTGTTACAGTTTGGAGTATCCTAAATTTTGGTGTTTTAAACTTTTAAAACGACGCAAGTAATTAATAAATAAACAAGTGATCACGCAAACTCCATTTTTCCAAAAATGGTCCCTGAAATTTGAATTAATTTCCAGAATTCTGAATGATTAGTTCCTTTTCTTCTGATTTCATGTGAATTGAACCTTCACCACTGATTGTAAGGGTGCTTTCCTTGAGACTAATAAGATAATACATTTTCTGTTATTCTGAAAATACATTAGCTAATTTTCTAGTTTTGATACCCTTTAAAAAAAAGTTTTTCTCACATACATGTGTAAGGCAAATAATTAAATTAAATTTGGTAAGTTTTGATGTGAATAAATAAGTGAAACAAATATACACAGAGATGGGAGAAATAATGTAAAATGGATTTCATAAATGTATCATGGTTGGAGGATTTTTTTTTCATTTGTCTTAAAAAACCATACAGGGTATTGATAGAATTTTCTCCACCAAAAGGTCATTTAGAAAACATTTATATTAAATTCAGGAAGTAACACTGATTTTATTTTTAAAGTTCCTTAGTGTTTTTTTTTTTTTGCCATAAAATTAGCTGTGGTAGTAAGTAAGAATAGTTCAAGTCTATGGGCATATCTAAGGTGATTACCCACTTACACTCTTAATGTTAAAATTGAGTTTAAAGTAGTTCATTGGTCTGTTTTAATTAATGTAATGTGATTGGTAACATCCATTTCTGGACTTGTTTTAGTAAGAAATTGCTGTTAGAACTTGGTTTTTATACTCCGTTCTTACCTTGTACAGTGATTTCACATTATAGGAGTTCAACAAAGTTTGGTTTTTCAAGGCTGTAAGTTAACCTGTGCCTAGTCATAAATGGTCAGATCTCTACACACACAATCTGTAAGGTTCATGAAATAAGAATCTTGTAAGAAACTGTGCAGAGTAATTTCCTGTTGTTTGTGGCTTGTCAGGCTTGGTGTGTGCTTTAACTCTTAAGTAGGAATTTGGGGATAGTTTTGTATATTTCAGCAGAAATTCTCTTTAGTAAGAACAAAGGTTGTTTCTGCTTCAAGACGGCAAAAGGTCCCCTTTTCATTTTCATATTGTAAATATTACAAACATGTTGCTAAAATTTTGTTACTTCACATTGGGGGAAAATCCGTGAGTGAAAAATAGTTTAGTTACATAACCTGCTGATCAAAGACCTATTGAATTTTTACATTTTGCAAATATTTTCAGCTTTGGCTTTTCTAACGGTGTGAAAGCACTCCTTATTCTTGTTTGGTTTTGATTTTGTTGGCTTTGTACTTTAGGACGTCTCGTTTTGTAGCAGCTTTTTTATACAGGTGTTTTTGTAATGCATATAAAAGTCGTATTTAGTGCAGTCTGGCAGATGGAGTCTCATTCTTATTCTTGGGACAAGAGTCATTTTTAGAGGATGGCGGAGGGCATGTCTTTTGATGGGAGTAGAGGAGCCATTTTTATCTGTAAGAGGAAAGATTGTAAGTATTGCATTGTAAAGGTATGTCAGAAAATGTGAAATAAAAAGATTTCAAAACCAGTTCAGGAGAGGTTATGCATTTATTCAACAACTAACTTGTATTTATTGAACAGGTAACATTTATTCATTTATTAAACAGTAAAACAGCCTTTTGCTGTGTGTCAGGCCCTGGGAACAAGTGTATCCCTGTTCCTTGATGGGATTAGAAAAGTGGAAAGTCTTCATATCTCCTTGTCCTGTCCTCCAGTGTTTAGAGTAGGAAGATCATGTTAATGTACAAATTCAGGACTGAGCCAATTCCTAACGTATGCTTGCACGGCTTTCTTTTGAGTTTAGAGGACAGCACTAGGGAAGGTGTCACGTGTTAACTCATATTGTCACCGGGAATAGGTAGTGTATTTTTTGGGGGTGGGGGAACTTGTCACCATTTTTGCACAATCTCTACAGATTGAAGATATGACTAGTCTTTCAGAAGTATATTTGTTGCTGAGCAGGTGAACACTTGTAGAGCTAAGCCTAATTTGGCCTTAGTTTGATTATCCATTGCCTTTTATAGAAACTGGTTAGGGAAAGAAAGCAAACCTGAATCGGTCAGGTTCTAATGGAAGTATCAGAAATAAAGTATAAAAACAATTAGCTAAACCGAGAAAAAGGATTGGACTGCAATCTTGTGTAATGGAAAGGCCCTGGGTTTTGGCGTCAGAGAGACCTAGGCGTATAGTCAGTTTCTCAGTCACTGTATTGGGCAAATTACTTAACTCCTGAGCCTTGGTTTTCTGATTGAAAATGGAGGTAATAACACCTTCCTCTTAAGGTTATTACATACAAAGAGTAAATGATTGTGATGAAGATACCTAAGCACAGTGCCTCAGACTAAGGGTCTTGTCAGAAGACCTTTGTTCTCTTCTGGTTGTAGCTTTCACTTGTTTTCTAATTCAGATGATTTTCCTACACTCTTCTCCTTGATCTATTATAAAATACATTTGAGAAACAGACACTTAGCGAAAAGGTCTAAGGTAGGCAAATTGTCCTAGTCCATACCTTTCAGTTCTAGTCATAGGAGAGAGATTGTGACCCTTAATTAGAACCTGTTGGCATTTATTTCAAATGTTTCTAACAAGCAAAGTTATCTTGCTTCTAAACCCATAGTAGATTAGAGACAAGTAGATTGTGGGTCATGTGGGAGGTTGAGGGGAGTCTAGTGAGGGGTGGGGTAGGAGGATGGGGAACTGTTAGCCTACTGTCTATTTTAAGAAAAAACAGATAACAGTCTGGTGAGGATAATGGAGATAATCTACAAGACACAAAACGAATACTCAGAGCCTAACTAGCATGTCTGGAACCATTCAGTGCAGGACCAGACCTGAAAACATAGTAATGAAAGTTCATCGATTAGATTAAATCATATTTGGGAAAATCTATTTAAAGAGAGCGGTAATCTACATAATATACTTTAGATTGTCATTCGGGATGATTAACAAATGTTCTTAAAGGGGTAGAACATGGTTCTAATGACTTATGACACATCCAAAGTACCTGCTCTGACCAAGGTGCTTTTCATTTGTTTTGCCATTCAGAGTGCCGTGATTCCAGACTGAAAAATCTTTCATGCTAGGCCAGTAGTAAAGAAAGGTGATCTAAATGGTATTGCACCCCAGGCCACACCTTTTCTTCGGAGTAAGTCATTTTTTTGTCAGTCTGCAGGGGTGTCGTGTACAACTTTTCACTCAGGTTTTAGGATAAAGTATGCTAGAGATTTCTAGGACTGAACAAGTGTGGACAGTTGGCTAGTCTGTCTGTTGGGGGCTTCATGCTTCTTTTATGTGACTTCTTTCCAATATTAGCCTTGGTAATTTTTTTTGATCCTCATCTTTCCTATCTCAGGGTTACTTTCTAAACCATCTACTCCATCAAATATTAATTGGTGACCTTGTAATTTATAGCCTTAGCTATTTGGAAAAAAGAAAAGGGTCTTTTGTTTTTAAACCAGTAGTACAAAAGTTATCCAGCCTTTTTTGTTTAAAAATGCACAGTTTGAGGCTTATTGCTTATCTCTGATCAATTTTTTAAATTTATTCCATTTTATTTATTTTTGGCTGTGTTGGGTCGTCTTTGCTGCGCATGGGCTTTCTCTAGTTGCAGCGAGCAGGGGCTACTCTTTGTTGCGGTGTGCGGGCTTCTCATTGTGGTGGCTTCTCTTGTTGCGGAGCACTGGCTCTAGGCGCGTGGGCTTCAGTAGTTGGCAGCATGTGGGCTCAGTAGTTGTGGCTCGCAGGCTCTAGAGCGCAGGCTCAGTAGTTGTGGCACACGGGCTTAGTTGCTCCGCGGCATGTGGGATCTTCCCAGACCAGGACTTGAACTTCACCGTGTCCCCTATATTGGCAGGTGGATTCTTAACCATTGCCCCACCAGGGAAGCCCTCTCTGATCAATTTTGATCATTACTCCAGGTTGATATAATTGTGATGTGTTCAATTAGGACATATTTCAATGCTGATTATAGGTAGACATCTCAAGGATAGCTCTGAGCTTCAATTTCAGTAATTTCATGTAGGGAGAATGTAATTTTGCCAAGCCAGATGGATTTAGACCCTGCCTCTGGTTTGGCTAGTTAGCCAGAAATATTAAGGTAGTTAAGGTAATTGTGGCTCACATATGTGCCTTACATTCTAGAGTGTGTACGCGTTCCTCTTAGATATAAGTGAGCCACCCTGACAGGACAGATGCCTGGTAATTTAGATCTTTAAGTTTGTGCTTTTAAGAAAATAAGTCCTGAAGTGATTCATTCTCATTAAAATTTGTGAGTTTACTGTCAACTTGTCACAAATTCTTCCAGATAGTTCTGTAATTTTCAAAATCTCAGAATTACTTTGGCCTCAAGACTAGAACAGTGGAAAGTGAGTGCAGACTTTAGTTTTGATCTGTTCAGTACACATGTCCAGTTTGCATCTGAAAACCTGTAGTGCCCTACTGTGACCTCCCTTCTCTTTCGGCGGGAGGGCATAGCTTCAGGTTTAATGGCTGAAGAATAACTGGGAGGAGCCACTGGAAGTTCATCAGATTTATTACCTTGAGTCTTTCAGTTCAGAAACTCGATCTGAGGAAGTAGCATAGTAAATCTGTGATCTTGTAGTTTGCCCGTTGAAGATAAAGTACATTTGCATATGCTACTTCAGCTTTTCCAAAAATTCTATAACGGGATAATGGTTATGGACTTGTAAATATTAAGGAAATGCTCCGTCTTAATCATCCTTCATTATAAAATGTGGGGAGGTGAATCTGGTTTTCAAAGTTCACAGAATAAACTCCCGATGAATGGTGCAACGGAAGCTGGGCCCATGGGCTTTCTTCCTTGATTTGAATGAACTATGGAAACTTTTTTGTTGACTAGAGGTGCTCTATCTATGGCAGTGAATGCAAATTTTTCATGTTTAGACCAACCTTTTACTTTGTAGACAGGTGGTTAGGCTGTAGTTCATGTAAGCCTGCCAATTAAACTTTTCTTTATAAAATGTTTTAAGTATCAGGAGGGTTCCGCTTTTGCCTGAAGGTTTGTGCGTTGGCCATATTTGCTCTAAACTAGTTTTCAAACCTAATGCACACACATACCTTTATGCACACAACAGCAACCAGAGAGAAGGCTCCTACCAGCAACAGCAACAGCATTATGCAGAATCTCAAAATGTAAGGGAAGTGACAGTTGCTGAAGCCCTGCCTGCTCAGTTTTCCTCTCATTCTTTGGCCCCCAGGAAGCCTTTGAAGCTCTAGAGCAGTAGTAGATCGTAGAGAAGAAACTTTCTGTAGACCCACACCATTCAATATAGTGGACACCAGCCACATGTGGCTATTTAGCACTTGAACTATGGCTTCTGTGACTGAGGAAGTGAATGTTGAATTTAATTTTAATTAATTTTAATTTAATAGAAAGTTGTGTTGGGCAGTGCTACTCTAGCCTTTGCTTTAATTGCACTTTTACACCCTGAGGACTTGTACCCAGTTGATGTGGGTGTAATTTGTTGCTTCAGCAGAAGGTCAATACAGACTCTGGGAGTTCGAAGGGAGATTGGAGTACTGAATATTTGTGCTGATTTGAGTCTGGGCTTGTGTAGTCTCTTAATAGTTGGATCCTTTTTCACAGTCCAGGGATGATAAACTAGTATGTAGTTTTATGTTTACAAGCTGAATATAGACCTATGGATTCCACACAACTCATTAAAGGTGAAAGGAATGTAACTCAAGTAAAGAACAGATAGAGTCTCTTTACACAGCAGTCCCCATATAATGGGGACTTTCACTGAAGTAATGACCTGCTTTTAGGGTTAAATTCAAGCTCTAACATTACGTTTTAACAGTCCATAAAACTGAACACATGAATGTTTTCTCTTTGCTTTTAAAAGGCACATTACCCATCACTCTCCATGGGGCCAACTTAGGTTTCCAGTTGGCAGTGTCTTTCCTTACTAGCGTACAACTTTGGAAAAAAAGCATAGTTACAGTGAGAATTGAGAAATCTGGGTTGTTTTTGGTTGTTGTTCTTAAAACTAGTTTTTACTTTTTTTTTTTTTAATGCTTTCTATTGTCCTGGTTTCTTTGACTAAAACAATTATAAAAATCCAGGTCATTAGTAAACGTGTGATACATGTTTGAATGTGGATGGCCAAAAATCTAATAGTGATTTTATACTATTTCAGCAGGAACTTAGGTGTTCGTTATGAGGCAGCACCATCACATTTCAAGTATTTTATGTTGAAATATCTAACTTGATTTTCTTTTGAAATAAATATTTATATAGGTATTTGGAGAATGTTTTGTATTTGCAGTTTGAAGATATTTGAAATCTACATTTACTTTCTATACTTAATGACTTCCTTTGTTCTAAACTTGAACCTTGTGAAGTGTTTTTTGCCACTCTTTCTCATATTCGCCTTCCTGCTGCCCTTTTAGAAGTCATCACTGAATTCTGAATTGCCAAGTTTAGCAGTCTTTTCTTCATTATCGTACTACTTTCTTCAGTGTTTTTGCATCATTGACTATACTCTCTTTATCTAGATTTCTAAAAAATCACCTAAAGAGACATAGATTAGGTCCATTCCTCCTGCTACAAATGTTGGATAAAATGTAAAACATTTTTGGTTTTTATATATATATATATATATATATATATATATATATATATATATATATATATATATATATATAGCTGATCTAGAGAGGGAGGGGTGAGAGGGAGAGAAAAGTCCCCAGGTACCAGAAATTTAGAAAATCAGTTAGTGTCAAGGAAAAGCTGGCCTTGGGGCATTTATTAGATAAATAATTCAGTAGCTGGGGCTGGGGTTGTAATGCCATTTGGGGAAAGGAGATAAAATTCTGGGAACTGTATACTAAAATATATATATATCTATATCTCTGTTCCGATATCATTGAAACTTCTGTGGCCTCTGAGAAAAACAAGCCTCAAGCTTCTCTATGGAAAAACTAGAAAAACACTAGTTTGTAGTGTTTTTGTAGAGGGACTTAAATATCACATGAAGGCCAAGCAGGGTAAATTAAAAGCAGACACTAGCTAGATGTAGCATAGTGGGTTTTTTAAATAGGTAATACATTATTGTATTCAGATTCAAAATTCCAAATTCAAAAGATACAAAAGGATATACAGTGAAAAGTCTCTTTGCCAGCCTGTCCCTGCCACCCAGTTGCCTTTCCAAAGGCAAGTAGCATTACTAGGTTTTCTTGTATTGCTCCAGAGATTTTATGCATATGTGAGCAACTTTGTGCATATATTACCTTTTAGTACAAAAAGTGGTTCTGTATTTTGCTTAATAATGCATCTTGTAGATTATTCCATGTCAGTACATAATGAGTGCTTTTAAACTTTTTCTTTTGGTTGCACAGTATTCTTCTGTATGGGTGTCTATAATACATTTCATCAGTCCTCTGTTGATGGACATTTATTTCCAGTCTTGTGGTATTAAAAATAGTGCTGTAATAAATAACTTTGTTTATACATCATTATACACATACATAGGATAGATTTCTAGAAGTAGGTCAGAGGATATCTACATTTGTATTATTTATTTTAGGGAATGTACTTTATTCATTTTTTGAATAGGTAGTAAGAGCACATGGTGCAAAATTCAAAAGGGACAAAATAGTAAATATTTCAGATCTCTTAACTCCTGCTACCCAGTTCCATATCCTTCTAGAGCTGCTCTGTTCAATAGTTAGCCACTAGCCACATGTGGCTCTTGAACACTTGAACTGTAGCTAGTCCAAATTGAGATGGGCTGCATTTGTAAAATACACACTAGATTTTTAATAATTAATTAAAAATAGAGTGTAATATATCTCCATTTTTAATACTGATTACACATTGAAATAATATTTTCGAGATATAGTAGGGTATATTAATAAAATTATTAAAATGATTACTTTTAACTATTTTTACTTTTTTAATGTAGCTAATAGAAAATTTACAATCACATGTGTGGTTTGCATTCTATTTCTGTTGAATGGCTCTGGCTTAAAGAAATTCCATATATATATATAAACAAGTCTGAATGCATGAGAATTCCTCTTATCAGGCCGGGTTTTTTTTCCTTTGCATTATAATCTGTAGCATCAGAAATCTCGACGTTGGTGAAAACATACCAGGTGGTTCTTTACTGTCACATTTACTCTCAGCATTTACCATGATCATAGTGGGTCTCATCAGTGAAGGTCATGCTTCCATTGACTTTTACGATGTTTGTCCACTTTAGAGAGAAGCCTGATATTACTCTTTTTTAAAAAAAAATTAACTTATTTATCTTTGGCTGCGTTGAGTCTTCGTTGCTGTGAGTGGGCTCTCTCTAGTTGCGGCGAGCGGGGCCTACTCTTCGTCGCGGTGCGCGGACTTCTCGTTACGGAACCCAGGCTCTAGGCGCATGGGCTTCAGTAGTTGCAGCATGTGGGCTCATTAGTTGTGGCTTGCGGGCTCTAGAGTGCAGGCTCAGTAGTTGTGGAGCATGGGCTTGGTTGCTCCGCGGCATGTGGGATCTTCCCAGACCAGGGATTGAACCTGTGTTCCCTGCATTGGCAGGCAGATTCTTAATCACTGTGCCACCAGGCAAGTCCCCTGATATTACTTTTGCTACATGTTTTTGAACCTGCTCCAATCTGCACTGGTTGCCTACACCTAGTACACAGCAGTTGTCCTCGGATCCCCCTTCACTGTCATTTTATGGGGTTCACTGTCATTTTATGGGGTTCCTTAGCCTTTCTCCTTTGTTAGATCTCCTATTCTTTTGCTCTCCTTTCTTTTGATGAAACATATCCTTCAGGACTTCCTTTGAGAGAGAGTGTGTGTGGAAAATATTTGGAGATGTTACATGTCTGAAAATACCTTTATTCGATCCTGGGTGGGTAATAGAATTCTAGGTTAAAAATAATTGTTTTTCAGAATCATGAGGGCATTGCTCTGTTGACTTCACTTAGTGTTACTGTTGCGAAAATCAAATCCATTCTGATTCTTTTCTGTATGACCTTTCAAAAAATTTATCCCTGGAGACTTTTGGCTCTTCTTAGCATTCAGAAGTTTCATAGCCACCAACCTTGATGTGGATGTGTTTCATCCATTGTCCTGGGGTCTTGATGGGCCTTTTCAATCTGGAAGCTCCCATCTTTCAGTTCAGGGGATATTTCTTGATTTCTTTGACTGATAATCCCCCCCCCCCCCCCCAATCATCTCTGATGTCTTTCTGGAAGTTCTGTTTGGACATTTGACCTCCTGAACTGGTCCTCTAATTTTCTTCATTTTTCTCCACTATTTTCCATCTTCTTGTTCTGCTTTCTGGGAGATTTCCTATACTGTATCTTCCCACACTTCTGTTGTACCCCCCCCCCCCATTTCTGCTATCAAGTCATCCAAGAGCTCTTCTTTTATACTTTGAATGTTCCCTTTGTAAAGTATGTTTCCTTTGTAGAACATGCTGCTCTTGCTTCAGGGTTGCTATATCCTCTCTTGTTTCTCTGGGTATAGTGATGATTTTGACGATGTTTTCTTTCTCTGTATAGTCTCAAACTTCTTGAAGGTTGCATTTTTCTGTTTTTGCTTGCATTTTTTCTCAGATAAACCAAGTAATTCTTGATTAAGAAGGTGGGGTCTAAAAAGCCGATTGGAAACTAAGCATGTGGGTCTTCTTTCAGTTTCACTGTAGAGTGATCTGAGTGGACCGTTTGTTGGTAAACTCTCAATATTAGTATCTGTATGTTTTTCCTCCTGGGTTGGTCAGGTAACCCAGAGAGGAGTCTTGATCTGACTAAATGGGTAAAGGTCTGGCTGCTAGTATCTTGGGAGCCAGAACTCAGTGGAGGAGGGGGTTGGGAGTGTCTGCTTTTAGTGTGCTTATGTTCATTTACTCCCTTTCTTCTCCTAACGGGACCCAGGCCATCTCCTAGTACAGGTAGACTGTTTTACTCTCTGCCAAGAATAAACATTTAGTCTTCTGGAGAGGAGAGGAGCAGTTACCCAGTGGCATAGAGTGGGGAAGTGGATCTAAGTATCTGATTGCTTCTCAAATATCCCTCACCCAATCCTGCCTATTTTATCTCCTTCCTCCTTCTGGCCCTCAGTTCCTGCTGTGACTGGTGGTGTCTGCTACTTAGCCTTTTGAGAATTCTGCTGTGTAAATCAGGATGTTTCTCCACAGGTAGCCTAGAGTTAGTAAGTAGTCTCTGATCTGTTCACAGTTACTACTCATCCATCCATTTTCCAGTTATCAAAATTTTGCTTGTTTTCTTCTTACTCTTCTCCCTATCCTCATGAAATGGTCTTTTCTTTTTTCTTTTAAAATTCCTTTATTGTGTGTTGAGTTTGTTTTTTGTTTGCTGTCTTCACTTGCAACCCACTGATTAAAGTTTTCCATTAAAAATTTTTAAGGATAACCCTCTGAAAGAATTGGAATAGAATGTATAACTCCAAATCAGTGGGGATGAGGCGGTGGAAATAAAGAATATGTGATCATTCAACTAGAAGGCAGGAAAGGAGAAAAAAGAAGCAAAGAAATTGCTTAGGAATTAGAAAACAAAATAAGATGATAGAAAATAAGCTTAAATATCTCCATAAACCAATATATAATTTCAGATTAAGCTTGCTGGTTAATGGAGAATGAAAAATTAAAAATTAACTAAATGCTTTTTATTAGTAGATACACTTGAAACTATGATGACACAGTTTTAAAGTAAAGGGAAAAGATGCAAAAAGATGTACTAGGCATAAACTCCATTTGGGCTGCTGTAACAGAATTCCATAGACCGGGTGCCTTATAAACAACAGAAATCTATTTCTCACAATTCTGGAGGCTGGGAATTCCAAGTTCAAGGTGCCAGCAGATTTGGTGTCTCGTGAGGGCTCGCTTCCTACTTCATAGACAGCTGTCTTTTTGCTGTAACCTCATATGGCAGAAGGGGGCAAGGGAATTCCCTGGGGTCTCTTTTATAAGGGCATTAATCCCATTCATGAGGGCTCCACTCTCATGACCTAATCACTTCCCAAAGGCCCCACCCCCAGATACGATCACATTGGAATTAGGTTTCAACATGTGAATTTGGGTGCAGGGCAGGGCAGGGCAGGTGTGGTAGGGACAGTCTATAGCAGTCTATACGGTAACATTAGCAGAATTACAAGGGTAAGTCAACAAATGTGTAATAATCATTGTAGGAGATTTTAACATACCTCACAGTAATTTAAGAAGAGATAGGTAAAAAATAAGGTTTTACAGCACTGGAAATGTGCAGTTAGCAAGCATGCAACAATTACAAATATATTCTTTTCTGGTACACATGGAATTTTACAAAACTTGGTTATGTACTAGACCTCAGAGCAAATGTTGACAAATTCCTAAGAATTTGTACCTTAAAAATCATGTCCTTGGACCCTAGTGCAGTTAAGTTAGAAACATAACAGGAGGATAGCAACAACAGCTCCCAAATCCACAGTTGTATGCTGAAAAAAACATACTTCTAAATTTAAGAGCAACTCAAAAAAATTAGAAAATGTTTAGGATGATGAAAATACTATCAAAACTGGGATACAGGGCTTCCCTGGTGGCGCAGTGGTTGAGAATCCGCCTGCCAATGCAGGGGACACGGGTTCATGCCCTGGTCCGGGAGGATCCCACATGCCGCTGAGCCGCTAGGCCCATGAGCCATGGCCACTGAGCTTGTGCGTCCGGAGCCTGTGCTCTGCAACGGGAGGGGCCACAACAGTGAGAGGCCCACGTACCGCAAAACAAAAAACAAAGAAAACTGGGATACAACAAAAGTTCATTTGCCTGTCTAGGAAACTTACAACCTTAAATGTGTATTAAAGAATTAAGAATGTTTACTTAGTAAAGAAAAATAAGTTAACTATACAATGTAATGAGTTAGAAAAAGGAAGGAAATAAAGTTGAGAAATATTAATAGGGGAAAAATAGATATAACTGGAACAACTAAGCATAAGGTGCTAAGTTGAAAAGACTAAGTTTGATAGAGGAGGAAGAGAAGGCACAAATGTGTTAGAAATGAAAAAGGGATAGGACTGCGGCCAAATTGAGATTTCAAAACTAAGAACACTGAGCAGCTTTTTGCTTTCAGATTGGAAAACAGGTAGAATGGAAATTTCTGGCAAAATAAATTACCAAAATTGGCTTAAGGATAAGAAACTTGATTAGATTATAATGTTAAAATTTAAATTCATAGTTAGATATTACACCAAAATGAAATTAAATAAAAATCCTCAAACAAAAAACCCAAACCCCAAGTGAAAATTCCAGATGGGCAAGTTCTATTAAACTTAGGAAGAACCAGTAATTCCAGTGTTATACAAAATGTCATAGAAAAAATCATTTTGCTAGGCAACTGTAATCTTGATACCCTCCCAGCCATCGAGACAAGTGTAGTACCAGAAGGGAAACATGTAGGCTACATCTCACTAATGAATATGGCAATAACATTTTAGGTAAAAATGTTAGTATTTGCTCAAAACAAAAAAAACCACTGTGACTATTTAGGGTTTGTCTCAGGAATGTAAAAATGATTAAACATTAGAAAACCTGTAAATGAAATTCATTACATTAACACATCAAAAGAGAAAAACCGTATGATAATCTCAGTGGGTGAAGGAAAGCATATGATAAAATTTAGTACTTATTCTTGACAAAAATTCTTAGAAAATTAGGAATTAGGGAACTTGCCTAATTTGAGTAAATGGTGTTGGTTTAAAAAATAGAAGTGTACCTATGGCATGATTCCAGTGATGTGAATTTCCAGAACAGGTAAAATTACTTTGCTAGAAATCATGGGTGTGAAGGGTAGATTGACTCAAAAGGGACCCAAGGAATCTTTTTGAGATGATGAAAATATTCTGTATCTTGACTGGGATGGTGGTTATATGGAGGTATATATTTACCAGGACTCACTGAACTATATGTTTAACATCTGTGCATTTTATTGTATGTAAGCTGTGCCTCAATAAAGTTGACTTTAAGAAGAATACAGTTGACTCTTGAACTGCATGGGTTTGAACTGTCTGTGCCAGTTCACTTCTATGTGGATTTTTTTTTTCAGTAACTATGTACTACACTATTCGTGGTTGGTTGAATCCTCACATGCAGAACCGTGATACAGAGGGCTAACTGTAAAGTTATATGCGAAGTTTTGACTGCATGGGGGGTCAGCACCTCTAACCTCCTCATTGTTCAAGGGTCAACTGTATATAAAAACCAGTGCATTACTATATGCCAGCAAAAAACAAAATCTAAATTTTAAAAAGCCACCCTTTAAAATGGCAACACAAACTACAAATACCTAGGAAAAAATAAAAACACATGGGACCTTAATGGAAAAAATTATATGACCCATATAATATTCAATTATAAGAAGATATACTTGTGTTTATGAATAGAAGCCAGTATCGTGTCAGTTTTCCTCCACTTATTTATAAATTGTGTCATTCCAATTAAAATCACAGGTGAAAGAGAATTCACTTTATCAGATTTCAAGACATTATTGTATAGCTTTAATGGTTAAGACATGATGGTATTTGTCTCAGATATAGACTAATGGAAGGAAAGAAAAAAAGCCTAGAAACACAAATGGCATTTGTAATCACTAGGGAAAAGATTCAGTATATGGTGCTGGTGTACTTGATTATTTCTGTTGAGGGGAAGATACCTACCTCACATCATACACACAAAAAAATTACAAGTGTGAAAAGCAAAACTTTACACTTTGACTTTTAAAAGGTGACAGCATATGGAAGGATCTTTAAGAAGGTACAAATATATACATATGATTAAAATACTGATAAATTTGAGCACATTAAAGTGAGCTACTTAAGTATAAAAAAAGCCATCAAAAGTCACTTGCTAGGTGAAGATACATGTGACATGTGTAATTAACAAAAGACTATTATCCAGAATATATAAATAGTTCCTGTGAATTAAGAAAAAGATGGTGAATGTGAACAAATGTTTCAAAGGAATAGGATCCTGAAAAGTCAGTAAACATGAAAATATTCTCAAACTTCTTAGTAGTTGGGGAAGTGCTAAACATCGACAGCCCTCTGTGTTGCACCCCATCCTTTTGACAAAAGTTTGAGGGACCAAATAATGTGTTAGTGATACTGGGTAAAATAGGAACTCATATTTCCTTGGTGGGAATGACAATTAGTGTAACCATGTTGATAGTATTTGGTAAAGTTGTATATGTGCATGTCCTACTATGCAGCATTTCAACTCCTTGGTATCTGTCCTAAGGCAGTGGTTTTCATATGTTTTTTTACAGACCTGTGGTGGGAAATATGTTTTACATGAGACACAGACTGAATTAAAATTTTTGAAATAATTGAGTGTGCTCTGTTTTCTACTGTATTCTGTTTTTCTTTTTTTTTCTTTTCTGTTCTTTTAAAAAAGATACTTCTCAGGATCAACTAAGTTGATTTCATATTCATTAAGGGTTCACAACCCTCAATTTAGAGAAATGGCAGAGGATAACATATGGTAGAATGTCTCTTAAGAGTGTGTGTGTGTGTGTGTGTGTGTGTGTGTGTGAGGTTGCAGTGTGAAATTGTATTTCTCGCTGTGGAGCTTCTTTTTTGATCAAGAAGTTCAGAAGTTTCTGTCCTTAAAGAGCTCTCATATGCGAATGAGAAGATATATGCCAGACTACTCATGGCAGCTTGTAAGAGTGGAAAATTGGAAACCAAAAGGAGACTAGACAGTGAACTGTGATAGAGTCACATAATGGAGTGGTATATGACAGCTAAATGAATGCATTAGAGTTGAGGATTATATATGTATAATATATGCTATATTATAACTATCAGCATGGATAGTTATAATAACGAGTGAAAAAAGCGAAGTTACGTGAGCAGTGTTTAAAAGTTTGACACAGATTTATAAAATGTGCAAAACTTTATTGTATGGATACCATATGTATCAAAACCCTTTAATGACCATGGGGGAAAGTCAAGATAGTGACTCTCCCTGAGAAACAAGAGGGAGGAGAGTGGGATCATAAAGGTGTTCATAGGGGACTTCAGCTATATTCATCTATCATGTCTTATTTCTTACATCTGATCAAATACTGCAAAATGCTGAGAGTTGACAGAGCTGGATGGGAGATCCAAGGGTGTTTCAATGTATTGAGTTTTTTGTATGACTGAAATTTTTTTTTTTTTAATGTTCCAGCCACAATAAAACCCAAGATGGAGGAATAAGCAAATTTAATGAGATGTACAGAAAATTAGACAACTTATTGATGGGTATTAAGTCCAAAATAAATGGAAATATCTCATTTTCATAAATAGGAATACGCAATATCATAAATGAATCTAAATTCATCGCACTTCCAAAGTGCTATAGGGTTTTGGTGGAATTTGACAAGCTCAAATTAGAATAACTAACATAAATTTGAAAAATGAGGGAGCGCTCACCTTGTAGGTATCAAAACTTGCTTGAAAGTAGTAGTAGTAGTAGTAGTGTAGATACGAACAAGCATACCAATGAACAGAATATAAAGTCCACAATCAGACATTTATTTATAGGGATTTGGTATGTGACAGAAGTGGCATTTTGAATTAGTAAAGGAAAGATAAACTATTTAATAAATGGTGCTGATTAAATAAGCTGTCCTTACAGGAGATATTTAGATCGTCATCTCAACCCTTAAAAAGAAATTCCTGATAAGTTAGGCACCTAAATGTGAAAGGCAAATCTAAAGTATCTACAAGAATATCTAGAGGGAGCAATATCTTTATAAAATCAGGGTATTTCTTTGTGTCTCAGATTCCTCATTGGTAAATAATAGTACCCACCCCACTGGATTCTTATGAGAATTTAATGAGTTAATGCTTACCAGACTATTACACTAACGTGTCATTGAGTAAGCACTCAATAAATATTTCCTGCTGTATTTGGGTGCAGAAAGGGATTTCTTTAAAAAGAAGCACAGTTGTGCATTAAAGATTTTATATTAAAATATAAATTTGTATATACTAAAAGACAATGTAAGAAAATGAAAAAACATTCTAAGGATTTGGAGATTTTTTTGTAATACATATTCAGTGATAGGGTTTATATCAGAATAAAAACAGTATGCAAAGAATAGCAAGTTGAAGAATCTGCAAAGAAAATGAACTGTAGTTTAATAAGACATGTAGAGAATGCTATTTGCAAAACTATTTTACAGTTATTAATAATTTGAAGGTTTTATTTGCTAGTTCAGGATAATCAGACCTCTTACTTAACTGAAACTTTCCAGTGAGTAATCTTGGAATCCCAATTTTACTAAGGTATCACTTGATAAGCTTTCTTACTTAGCTGTAAAGATAGTCTTCCTATTCTGTTGAAACTTGCATTGTATAAGTATCAGTTATAGCTGGAATTAGGAACAGAGTTAGAATCTGAACTTATTTTTCAATTCTTGCAGATGTTGGGAAAACATTTCTAACTTTAGTAGAGAGCTTGCTGCCACACTATTGAAGGAAATCTGTATATTATGTAAATGACTCACATCTCGATAACTTGATCATAAATCTAATTTTCTTATTTTCTTACTCCATTTTGTCTTCAACTGGGAACATGGAGAAGTCGATACCTTGTAAAAAACCTAAACTCAGTCTGTTTACATTTCAAAACTATTGGCTAAATATGATACCTTAGCTATTTAAAATGCTCAGCTAATTAAAGTGTATTATCAGCATTACTGAAAAATATTATTTTATTGCATAATTGAAAAATTCTCCAGAGATAATTAGCCAGGAGTCAGCCAGCCATGATTACTAAAACGTGACAAGTTAAGGCTGGTAACTTTAAATGAACACATAGTTCCAAAGTGGTCATAACTGCTCTTCTAAGACATGGGACATTGAAATCATGTGGCAATACTAGGTCATGAGGTTATTCAGATGACCCAGAATAGGCGTAAACATTTCATGTTTTCATTTCCATGAAGAAAAATATTTTAAAGATTTTACAGAAAGTTTTCAGATCCCCAAGAATACATCTTAACTCACAAGAAACATTTCTAACAGAAATCTAACAGAGAACCTGTTTACTCAGATTCTTCCTAACACTGGGAATCCCTTTCATTTTTGCTGCATATATAAAAGTTTAATTTTTATTCATTTTCCTAGGCTGAATTCTCATGGATGGATTAATTAAACTAAAGTTATAGGCACTTTTAGATAGAGTCTTGTTATATTTGCTTGTTCTGTCAGTTTTTGGCAAGGAACAGGGATCCCTCGTGTAACGGAGGAAGAGTTTTGTTCTAAGGATAAAATCGGTGTGGGGCTGAAACAGTGCCTGCGGAGCCCTCAGAATCCAAGCCTTCTCCGCAGGACTAGCTCTGCCTTGCTTGGGCGTGCTCTCTTGCCCTGACTACCCTCTCTTCTGAGCCTCTGCTGTATTTTCTGCTGCACCCTGGTTATGTGATGAACACAGTTACTTACGTAAAGCCATGTATTAATCCTGACCCTGTAACCTTAGCCTTCAGATTTGCTTCTGTTTCTGTGTTCTGAATAGGGATTAGTGCATCATTCCACACTGCTCAGTTACATTGGTTAGTGGCCATTATTCTCGAATCCTCCTTTCCCCTAAACTGTCCACATCCACTTGGCCAATAACATGTGAATTGTTTCTGAAATCACTGAAGTAATACTACTAACATTAGCACTAACTTGTCTTCAGTTTTTTAAACTGGGCTGCCTCACTCTCCCCTCTCTCCTACCACGTTGCTTCCTTGTACTCTGAGTTCTAGTAATACCTACATTTTTTGGGGTAACTCCTAAAACGTTTCCTGTCTCTTGAAAACCTGCTGAACTTTCTGCCTGGTATTCTCTCTCTCTCTCTTTCTCTATTCACACTTCTGCTGTGTGTTGCTTTTGTGATACCTCTCCCTTCCAAAGGTTGAATTAATAAGCATGTTCTCTGTGCTTGGATAAGACTGTCACATGGTACTGAGGTTTATATAGCTGGCTCCACTAGAGCGTGCTTTGTGACACAGAGTAGGAATTCAGCAGAGGTCAAAGGTAGCCAAATACACCTTTTGCTGCCTGGTAGTTGCAGATGTCTACTTTGGTGGATTATTACTTGTGTTTGATGTAGTTTTTTGTGTTTGCTTTATTTTTTCAAGTTGTAGTTTCATATACTATAGTATTTTTAAATTATAGTATTTACTATAGTGTACTATAATGTATGGCATTTTTATATATACTTATTTATGTGTGTTATTATAGCATCTCCCACTCTAGACAGCTTAATGGTGCTACCTGCTGTCAAGCTCTCGTTGCTGTTCTTTACTTATCTTACAGTTCCCTAACTGGGCAAACCTCACTTTCCCACTATTTCTGCTGTATTGCTAAAGAAAGTCACATAATCCTGCTTTTTGGCTCCTTTCAGATTTTTAGCATCTAAACCACAGTTGGGCTATCAGGGGTGCCAGGGCAGCATTGTTATGTGGAATTCCAGAGATGTCCCTATAAAAGGGTTACTATGGCCAAATAAATTTGTGAAATTTGGCATGCTATATTACCTCTTGTGGGAGACCCTTGGGACAGTCTTCCTGAATTGAGGTTGGGACCTGTTAATTGTTTTTCCCTTTTGACGGGAATGAATGTGATTATTAATTAGGTTGTGACCATTATTTTCTAGCAAACTGTACCAAGGCCTAAGTATCTTCAGTTTGGAAGACCATTTTTGAGAATGGTCTTTTGAGAATTCAAAGTCCTTTTTTGAGAATTATACTAACTTTTTTTTTTTTTTTAAAGTAAAGGTATACCTCTGTTGCAGCAGCCTTGCCACCGCTGCCCCAGATAAGTTTGTGATTGGATGTCATTTGGGCTCTCACTGTTTGTTCTCAAATAATAAAAAAAAATCCCTCCCACATCCACGGCCCTGTTCCCCAACATATACCTAGATGTGCTTGCAGAGGCTCACCTCCAAGTTGTGGGCAGACACTTGTTGGCTTACTTAACATCCTTGGTCAATTGCCACGTCCTCCCTTCTGAAACTTACAGTATGCGTTGGCATATTGAAGGTCTGATAAGTTCTTAAATAAAGAAGTCCATTTAACTTTGCTTGTTTGAAACTTCTTAATGTATTTGTTTAGATGCTTTATAATTTTTTTGAATTGTAATTTACATTGATAAATGCCCAAACTTTAAATTTTCAGTTCTGTGAGTTTTGATACTTGTGTACTCACATGTAATTACTTCTCAAAATAAGATAGAAAACAGTCTTATCACCCCAGAAAGGTATTTGTGCATCGGACCAAGCATTTCTCTGTGTGTTCCTCCCCTTTCCTGAGACAGTCATTTGACTTCTCTCACTGTATTAGTTTCCCCAGTTGTTGCAAGTCATAAGTGGAATCAGTATATATTTTGAGTGTCTTTTTCCCAGCATGATTTTTTTTAACATCTTTATTGGAGTATAATTGCTTTACAATGGTGTGTTAGTTTCTGCTGTATAACAAAGTGAGTCAGCCATACGTATACATATATCCCCATATCTCCTCCCTCTTGCATCTCCCTCCCTCCCACCCTCCCTATCCCACCCCCCTAGGTGGTCACAAAGCACCAACCAGCATGATACTTTTGAGATTCATCCATGTTGTGAAGTGTGTAAGTAGCTCACTCATTTTTGTTCCTGAGCAGTATCCCATTGTATGAATATACCCAGTTGTTTGTTTTATTTTTTTCAGTTTTCTTGAGATTTGGGCTCTTTCCAGTTTGGGGCCATCATGAGTTATGGCTACTATGAACGTTCTTGTATAAGTCTTTTTTTGTGAACTTAAGTTTTCATTTTTCTTGAATATGTCTAGGAGTGGAATTGTTGTGATATAGGGTAGATGTATGTTTAACTTCTTAGGAACTTGCCAGTTTTCCAAAGGCACTGTACCATTCATTTTACATCACATCAACAGGGTATGAGCATTTCCAGTTGCTCCATATGTCAGGCTGAATAATGGTCCCCAAAGACATCCAGGTCCTAGTCCCCAGAACCAGTGAATGTTATTTATATGGCAAAAGGGACTTTCCAGATGTGGTTAAGGATCTTGAGATGGGGAGATTATTGGGTAATATCTGGGTGAGCCCTAAATGTAATCACAAGTGTCCTTATAAGAGGGCAGATAGAGGGAGGTTTGACCTGAGATGGAGAAGGCAGTATGACAATGCAAGCAGAGATTGGAGTGATGTGCTTTGAAGGTGGAGGAATGGGGCATAAGCCAAGGAATACGGGAGACCACTAAAGGCTGAAAAAGGCAAGGAAGCGAATTCTCCCGTCAGACCCTCTGGAAGGAAACAGTCCTGAGTATACTTTGACTTTCTTGAATTCATTGAAACTCATTTTGCTAAATCTGTGGTGGTTTAAAGCACTGAGTTTGTGATAATTTGTTACAACAGGAATAGGAAACTAGTATATTCTACATCTTCACCAACATTTGACAGTGTCAGAATATTTTTAAACCATTCTAGATGGTGCGAAATGCATTGTGGTTTTAATTTGCATTTCCTGAAGATTGTTGATATTAAACACCTCCTAACGTGCTTATTGGCCATTCTTGTGTATCCTCTTTCATGCAATATCTGTAATTTGTCCTTTGCCTATTTTTTAAAAAATGGAGTGCACTTTTTTCTTTGATTTGCAGTTCTTTATATATTCTGTATGGTAGCCCTTTATCTCAAATATTTATAGCAAATATTTTTTCTCTAGTCTGTGACTTACTCGTTCTTTAGTGGTGTCTTTTGGTAAGCAGGCATTTTAAGTTTTGATGAGGTTTGTGTTATTTATATTTCTTTTGTGGTTAGTGCTTTTTATGTCTTAAGGACATAAAAGTATTTTGTGTTTTCCTCTAAGAGTTAAGATTTTGCTTTCCTATTGAGGATGGTATAAGATAGTGCTTGAGGTTTACTATTTTCCATATTTTTGAAAAGCTGTTGAAAAAATGTTGAAAATAGATTGACTTGGCGCCTTGGTAGAAAATGAGTTGACTGTATATGTATGGGTCTATTTCTGGACGCTCTTCTATTTCACTATCTTTATTTTTCTTATGCCCACTCTATACTCTTGATTACTAAGGCTTTTTCAGTGAGTCTTGAAATAAGGTGGTATAAGTCCTCAAAAATCCTTTTTCTTTTTTCAAGCTTGGTTTTATTATTCTAGATCTCTTTTGTTCCATAGGAATTTTAGCATCAGCATATCAGTTTCTTTTTAAAAAATCCTGCTGGGATTTCAACAGGGATTGCATTTATATATCAAACTGGGAAGAATGGACATTTAAATAATATTGAGTCTTCCAGTCTATGAACATGGTCTCTCTTCATTTCAGTCTTCTTTCATTTACCTTAGCAATATTTTGCAGTTCTTAGTATAGAGGTCTTGAGTATCTTTCTTTAGATTGACCTATAGGTTTTTTTTGTTGTTGTTGCAGTTATAACTGGTATTTCTTTAAATTTCATTTTCCATTTGTTCTTTGCTTGTATGTAGAGATACACTTAATTTTGTATGTTGACCTTCTATCATGAAACCTTGCTAAATTCACTTCCTAATTTTACTAGTGTTTTTGTAGGTTCTGTGCAGTTTCCAATGAAGACAGTCATATCACCAGAGAATATACTTACTTCTTTCCAATCTTTATGCCTTTTATTTCTTTCTTGCCTTATTGTGCTGGCTGGAACATTCAGTGCATTATTGAATAGAAGTAGTGACAGTGGACATCCTTGTCGTATCCTCAGTTATAAGGGAAAGGGACTCAATGTTTCATCATTAGATATGTTGCTAGCTTTAGGTTTTTCATAGATGTCGTTTTCCAGAATGAAGAACTTCTTCCCCTTTTCTATTTCTAGTTCTCTGAGGGTTTTTAATCATGGATAGATATTAAATTAACATTGTCAAATGCCTTTTTTTTTTTTCCCTGCATCAGTTAAGAGAATCATAAGGATTTTTCTCCTGTATACTGTAAATGAGGTGCGTGATTTTTTTTTTTTTTTTAACTGTTAAACCAGTTTTGCTCCTTGGGATAAACCCCACTTGGTGATGATGATTACTTTTTCTATATATGTTACTGGGTGTGATTTGCTAATATTTTGTTAAGGATTTTTCCTTCTAGTAGTAGCAGACCTTTGCTTTTTGTATTAGTGCAGGATCTTGGGCCAAAGACAGTTTCTTGCTCCTGGCCCATTGTCATATCGATAGCTTTGCTTTCTATTCATTCCTTAGCATCAGGGTATGTTTGTCTGCCACTGGTGGTGGCAGTGTTTCCTGTCTTCCTCTAGGGGTAGACTGTGGTTATGTTACATGGTGAAAGGCTTGTTTGTATGTGGGAGGTGGGCAAATAGGCTCTGCTCCCCCCACCCTCTCAAATAGTACACAGCTTTTGCTTTACTCTTCCCTTTCAGGCAGGGAAACTTTCCTTGGGCCCTGGGTGTGGGAGGCTTTCCTGCATCTCCCCTCCTGGTTGAAGGCTTTTGCTTCATGTTAGGTGCCACTTAAAGGGGAGGAGCTCTCTCCCTTCTCTTGCCCCATGCCATTCTTTTTCAAGAGAACTCAGTTGAGAGCCTTTGAAAAGAGCTTGTGAATGAGTGCAGATTCCCCTTTCGTCTGGGTTTTCACTGCCATCCTAAGTGACACTCAGCCATTATATTTTTATCTTTAATATTCAGCAGATTGACTACTGTATGTTTCCTTTCCATCTGTGGGTTGATATCTGCCATCATTTTTGAAATGCTTTTGGCCATTATCTCTTCTTAAGCTTTTTCTGCCCCATTCTCTCTTTTCATCTCCTTCTGGGACCCCAGTTACACTCCACTTAAACCCCAATTGACATTTGGTCTTGGATGTTCTGGGATTTTTTTCCACACTTTTTTTTTTTCTCTTCATGTTTCAATCTGGGCATTTTAATTTGGCCTGTCTTCAAATTCACAGCTTATTTCTGTCTGTTTTTAAATCCATCTAAAGAAATCTTTAATTTCTGATACTGTATTTTTCATTTTTAATGTTTCCCTGTGATCTTTTTTTTAATAGCTTCAATGTCTGTGATTAAATTCTCCATTTCATTATTCATGTTGTCTATCTCTTCCATCAGTTCTCATCATAGTTATTTTAAAGTATGTCTGATAATCCCCAAATCTAGGCCCTCTCTGATCTGATTATATTAATACTTCATCTTTTGACTTTGGTTTGCTACTCTCTCTGTCTTGTAATTTTTGATTGAATGCTGAATGTTTGTGTAAAATCAGTACAGGTTGAAGTATATATTATCTACTTCCCCGAAATGGCCCATCATTTCTTGTGGGGCTAAGTCAACAAGATGTGTGCATAGTCAGCTAGTTCTGGGCTTATTTGCAACTTTATTTTGATTAGTTCAAGTGTCTTGAGAGTGGGATTAAGACTTTACTTTCTGTAAGATTTGTTGTCTTAGTGTAATTTCAGTTATCTCTTTATGCTTTGTATCTGAGCCATCAGCTTTCTGAACCGTGGTGACTTCTCTGCTTTACAGCCTAGCTACTGGTTTCCTGGTCATTCTGGAGTTCTTTTTGCTCTCTAGTCTTACCCCAGGCTTTTGTGCCTAGTGAGATCTCTCGGTACGAGTAATACCTTCCAGTGCTTTCTCTCAGCAGTCCTTTCCTACCCCAGCCTTGGTAGTTCAATTTCCAGAGTATCTGCATGGAAGTTTCTGTCTCAGCTGTCTTGTCCCACCTCAGCCCTTGGCAGCTGAATGTCTGGAGTCTCTTGGATTGATTTCTCTCACATCTCACCACCACCACTCCCCCTACCCCCTCCCCAGGGCATTTGAGGAAGAGCCTAAGCTTCTTAGCGTATCTTTTAGCTTTCCTGCCCTGTCTTCCAACCTTTGCCATATTTTGGCCAACTCTTGGTGCAGACCTGTGGGATTGAGCGGTTGAGTGGTGCAGACTTGCTCTGTGGAATCCTTGGAATTCTAATGTCTTGTCAGCCTACATGTTACTGTTAAAATGTACTAAAATTTAGGCTGATTTCTCCGTACCTTCACTGTGGTGGGATTATTCCTCCTTAGCCACTCTACCAGGAAAGAGACCATCTGTGGGCCCCTCTTCTATCAAGACTCAACACTTTCTGGAATTTAGTTTCACTTAGGTTTCTTTGCATCTTAAACTTTCTGATGGGTTCAGAAAAACCATGATTTTATAGCTTTTCTGTCTTGTTTTGATTGTTAGGGTGAAAGTGATGATCTATTGTGACTCTGTATCTCCTGATTAGAAGTGGAACTCCTTCATGGAATACTTTCTGATATATAATTGGCAAATACCTGATAAAGTTTGTTATTTCACTTCACCCTAGTTGAGTTTACACCGTATTTCTCAGAGCTAGGTTTCAAAATGTTTTCCATTCTTCTCAAATCTGAACTCTCCAGTTCTGTCCTCAAGTGGTAAATTATCTTATCTCTTACTTTGAGATTAAAGCCATTGACATTAAATTTTAATTGGGCTGGTGGAAAGTGTGGGAAGAATTTGTAGTAGGTGCTTAGAAAACTAGGCAAATGAAAAACTAACATAATTAGCTCTGGGGAAAGGAAAGAGTTGTACAAAAAAGGAAACATGATTATACAGTAGTAGTTATACAGTAGTAGTTAACTACTAATCTCATCAGGTACAAAACTACCTGGGAGATAATTATTTTTAAGCTTGGAGGAAAGCAAGTGGTCGTGGTGTAAATCCTCATTTTCTGTAGAAAAATCGCTAGATGTATCTAAACTTGCTATTTCAAGGGATACCATTACTGAGGTATAAATAGCAAGAATAAAAGTTAAAAGGTTCTCTTGGTGTGAGAAGAGGATCTATATTTGACTTTACTCACTATGCATGTTGTTACTTAGATATAAATGAAAATATTTTTTAAAAGAGGCTTAATTAAAAATCTTCTCAAGGGGTGGTAAAAGTGAACCAAATCTTTTTATCACAGACTCTCTTTACCTTTATTTCTTTATTTTTATATTTTTTAACTCTTTGTTTTTTTCTTTGGCTGCTTTGGGTCTTCGTTGCTGCGCACGGGCTTTCTGTAGTGGTGGTGAGCGGGGGCTACTCTTCGTTGCGGTGTACGGGCTTCTCAGTACGGTGGCTTCTCTTGTTGCGGAGCACGGGCTCTAGGTGCACAAGCTTCAGTAGTTGTGGCGCACGGGTTTAGTTGCTCCGCGGCATGTGGGATCTTCCCAGACCAGGGCTCGAACCCGTGTCCCCTTCATTTGCAGGCGGATTCTTAACCACTGCGCCACTGGGGAAGTCCCTATGTCTTTCTTCTTCTTGTTTACTTCACACTTCATGCCTTTTCCCTTGTTATAACTTTACATTTTACTTTATGATACTTGGTTATGAAACTTTAAAACTTTGGGGATATTGAGCTTGTAAATTTTTAAAAATATTTTTGTTACGTGTTTTGAGAATGGATTGAAATTCTAAAAAGTGAGGAAAACTTTCTTTTGGTGAAGATATTTTATTGATACTAAGTTAAAAATAAAGTAGTATGGGTAGTGATAAACTTGTCCAGTGTTGGTAAAGATAAAAGATTTTACTTGCAAAATTATTATATTTGTCCACTTATAACACTGTCTTGTTTTTAGAAGGATTTGTTTCCACAATTCATTTAAATTATTAAAGTCATTTTCAGGGGTGAAAAAGATAACTTCTGAATGTCTGTTGTGAAAGAAATAATTTGAATTTCTATTGTATTCTGTAATTTGCTTTTGATACTATGTTGAAACTAGTAGTTGATTGTAAAGTTAGCTTCTAAATTATCCTTTCCATATCTTTTCTAGGTTAGATTAAGGAGGATATTTTCTTAGAGTGGATCGCTGCCTTTGGTAAGAACATGTCGTCCATCTTGCCATTCACTCCACCAGTTGTGAAGAGACTGCTGGGATGGAAGAAATCAGCGGGTGGATCTGGAGGAGCAGGTGGTGGAGAGCAGAATGGACAGGAAGAAAAGTGGTGTGAGAAAGCAGTTAAAAGTTTGGTGAAGAAGCTAAAGAAAACAGGACGATTAGATGAGCTTGAGAAAGCCATCACCACTCAAAATTGTAATACTAAATGTGTTACCATACCAAGGTAAGTGTTGTTAGATCAGAAATTTGATGGCCATACTGTTGAAAATTGCTTAAAGGAATCTGAAGGGAAGTTATTGAAATTTTGTTACTTTCAAGTGACCTGTCAATAGTGATTATTAAAATATGACAGCTATTTTTAACCTGTCGTATTAATTTTGTTTAACTCGTTAAGACTTGTTTATTTTACAAAGCATTTTCTTGAACAGTGAGAAGGTTTAATCAAGCAAAATAAAATACTTAGATTGTATTTTTATCTTCACTGTCTTCATTTACCTTCATTGCCTAAATGCTTCATTGTATGTTATCCTAATTTCTGTGATTGAATGACATTTGAATAAAGATTCAAAGATTCTTCTATCACCAGTGCAGTAGTGACTGACAGTTTTCGCCTCCCTTGGTCAAAACTTCAGTAAGGAGTGAACAGAGGCTGCTAACATTGTGATGAATTTTGTATTGTTTTTGCTTGAGTTGCAGCACTACTTCTAACAAAGAACAGTATGTGAGACAGCTTCCTAGGTGTCATAGGTGGTCAGAACCTGTCTTGAAGACCTACCTCTTGTATGAGAAGGACCTGTTACTTAAGAGGTTGAAGTTTTATTAGTGTAAATTTAATCATTTACAGATCAGTACCACTGTCAGAAATACTGTTTTTTAACATAAAGTAGCAAGTGGTTTTTAAGTGTTTTAATGTGTACTACTATAGTTGTGCATATTACAGGGTTTGCGGGAGTGTCAGTTTATAGCATTTTCTAAAAATGATTGTTTTCAGTGTCATACACATAGGCTAGCATATGGCACGTAAAACCATTCTACTTGACACGTTTCTAATGAGTTTTGGGAAATACACTCTGGATGCTTGTTGATAATAGATCCTAATAACACCAGCCTGTCTGCTTGCAAATACTAGGAGTAGAATGTTTCCTCCCTTGTTTGGTAGGTTAATTATCCATTTCTTTTACCTCACTTGTTTCATGTATTTCTTAAATAAGAGTCACTTTTCCTGGTATATTCTTTCGTTTTAGAAATGTTTATGAATGCCTGCTGTGTACAAGGCACTGGTTTTAGGCACATGGGATAGATACAGTATGAACAAAACTCAAAGTTCCTGCCCTCCTCAGGGATAGATGTACACAGTAAACAAGTGGGCAGATTAATCTAATTGGAGATGGTAATGAGTACAAAGAAAACAACGACTGAGGGGTAAAACTGCTTTGGATTGGATTGTGACACTTAATCTGAGCTTTGAGAAGTAGCAGCTAGCTGAGGGAGGTCTTCTAGGCAGAGGAAGGAGTGAGTGTAAAGATGCCAAGTCAGGATATAGCTTATTGTATTGGAGGACTTACTGTATCGCAGTAGAGATGGCGTGATACAAAATGAGTACAAAACTTGGAAAGGGTCAGATCATAGAGGGCATCGTAGGGCAGTTTGAATTTTAGTGTCAATGTAATAGAAAGCAAATAAAGATTTTTAAGTGGATTTTCAGATTTTAATCCTTTTTTCTTTTCCTCGGTACGTGGGCCTCTTACTCTTGTGGCCTGTCCCATTGCGGAGCACAGGCTCTGGACTTGCAGGCTCAGTGGCCATGGCTCACGGGCCCAGCCGCTCTGCGGCATGTGGGATCTTCCCGGATCGGGGCACAAACCCGTGTCCCCTGCATCAGCAGGCGGACTCTCAACCACTGCGCCACCAGGGAAGCCCTTAATCCGTTTTTAAAGAATTTTTTACATTTATATTTTTACAAAGATCATTCTGGCTGCCGGACACACGTGGTTGGAGCTGGGGGTGGGTAGTGGTGTAGTGGTGTGTGTGTGCATGTGTGTGTGTAGTAGACTGGTGTGGTATAGTGGTCTGCAAGCGGGGAAATGAGGAGGCTATTGAAGCAGTCCAAAACAGAGATGCCAGAGGTTGGGCTGGCATGGAGGCTGTGCTGCCACCAGAAGTGGATGGATTTGGTTGGAAGTTGAACTGACAGGACTTGCTAATGAATTGGTTAATAAGTCAGGTTTTTTGTGTTCACTTTTTATTGTATAGTGCCTGGTATTTCAGTTCAGTAAACATTTATAAACATACAGTCTTTGCTCTTGAGTTGCTTACTTCCTAGTAAGGGAGGTAAACTTTAAAAAATAAGAAAGATAATTTCATAATGTGCAGGAGGTGTTCTGAAAGATGTATGCTTAGGGAGCTGTTTCCAAAGTGGGGACCCTTCCCTGCTCTGCGGCTTGTGGAAGGTTTCTTCCTGGAGAAAGATTGGTGCCTGAGTTGGGTGGAGGTAAAGGAGGAGTTTAGTCAGGATAAGCTCCATTCATCCAGAGTGGCCCTGGGGTGTTGAGAGGACTGGTGATGGGGGTCCTGGGAGTGCCAGGTGGGAGGTGGGATATGGCAGGACTCAGAGGCTGTGTGGTAGGGAGGAAGCACCACATCCTGCGCGCTGGGGGGTTCACACTGAACATGAGTGTGATTGAGTGATGGGGGGGTTGTCAAAGAGTCTTAGGTAAAGAAGTGAGGAAAATGGTTGTGAGACTGTCAGGAGTGGAGGCAGGGAGACCAGTTAGTATGTTGTCTCCTCATCCAAGGGAGCTGTGTGATCCAGGAAGACGGGGGGCCATGCTTTTGCACAGCTTCATCTAGGGCTTCGGTGCCAGTGCGGTGAGGTTGTTGGCAGAACAGAACTGAGAGGAGAGTCATGCAGTCCTGTCTCTTAAGGAGATACAGTAGGAAGCAGCCTCATGATGGAAATGTATAGGCCTTCTGTTTAAACTGTAGAAGTCCCTTTAGTCGAATTTCTTTTCCTTATTTTCCAGTCTTCATTTTCCAGTCTAGTTTTTAGAGATTTTTTTTTCATATTCTAGGGCTTTTTCATCATTTAAAGATTTTTTTCCCCGCACTTTTACCTGAGTAATGAAAGTGAAGTGGTGCTTGTCCAGTATCTTGTTTTTCACTCTTTAAAAGTTCCTTGAAGCTTAGAAACTTGCTTGTCTAATTTGGTGGTCTTTTTTTTTTTTTAATATTTCAAGAAATGTAGATTTGTTAATATTGGCTGTTTATCAAAAACCTTAAGTTTCTTGCACTATATTCTGGAGCCATATATTTTATAAAGTTTGTTTTTAATAATAGAACAGTTATATTGTGTCAGATTATTAGTCACCTCTTAACTACTAAATGTATTTAAACATTCAGTCAACTCTTAATTATATAGACTGTAAAAGGTGGGGAATGGGTGTGGAAAGGGTCCATTATAGAGGAATCCAAACCCTAGCTTAAGCAAAATTATTTAAAATGTAATTCATGGTGGATTTACTGTAAGCTTATTAACTTAAAATTGCAAATAAGTTGTCAATAAAATACCTTAACGTATTGATGTACTCATCACGTATTAATGAACATGAAACATAAATTACTTAATTTTTTAAAATGACAAATGTTTTCTGTTTAAAAATCCCTGTTTCATTGACTCTTCTTAACAGTTTCCTTTCCTCCAACCCCCATCTTCTAATGTTAGAGTGGGACTAAATTGCGGCTAGAAACATAGTCCTGACTTTATATCCCTCCCATCCCCCTCACATAATTAACTCTGCCTTCATTGCTTTGTCTCTGAAGGGATAGAAGCTACTACCCATATGTGTCACTGCTTCCTTCCTACTGTTTTATGTGGTGACACAAAGTGATTCATGGGTAGATCTTAACCTATTAAGCTACAATGAGCTGAATAGTATAAAGTTTCATGAAGCTTTTCCATCTCAATTTTTTGAGACTAACAAATGGAGGACAACTCAGTCATAAAATCAGAATGGCAATTGATGTTTAGGTAATGAATCAGTCAGAAGAAAAAAAAGTGACTTTCAGTGCATTTAATCTACAGTAAAGCAAAATCCAAACAGCAGTGGGGATGGAGAGCTTGTAAAGTTTAAAACAAGTGGCTGTGAGGTCTGAAATGCCAATTTGATAATATCCATTGTACATAAATGAAGAATTTATTTTCATAAACATAAATTATAAGGGCTTTCCTAAGGTGGTACTTTGACCACATAATTACATTTTGATCTTTCATCTTAAGGAAATAATCAGGAATATGGTCCAAGATTTCTGGTGTTCATTTCAGCATTGTTTATAATAGCAAAGAATTAGAGAAACCCAATCCTAACCCACAGTTTCCTTAACTGTAATAATAAAGGAAACTTAACCCAACTCATTTTATACCAGAATTGAAAATGCATAGTAAAAGTAAAGTTTATATCAATCTTACTCATAAAAACAAATGCAAAAATTATAAATGAAAAAGCTTGAATTATAAAAATAAAACCACAAAATCATGACTAGGTAAGGTTTATTGCAGGAATGCTAGTATGATTCACCTACAGGAAATCCATTAATGTAAGATACTCTGTATTCATATTTATGAACACTCTGATCTTGGTGAATCTAGAAAGAGCTTTCTATAAAATTCAGTATTCATGTTAACAAATTAGGAATAGGAATTTTCTTAACTTGATAAAGCAATACTTCCAAAAATGTTAACACTTAATCTTGAAACTTTAGAGAGAAATACATCAAATTGTTAATAGTGATTATTTATGGATTACCTAAAAAAAGAAACGTCCTGTAATTTTTCCGTAATATTTATCCATGAAAGTATGTTTTACTTTTGCAGTCAGCATAATCAAATTTTTTTTTATGGTTTGTTTTACTTTATTTTTTTTAATAATTTTTTAAAATTTATTTTTATTTATTTTTTGGCTGTGTTGGGTCTTTGTTGCCGTTCGCGGGCTTTCTCAAGTTGTGGCGAGCCGGGGCTGCTCTTCGGCGCGGTGTGTGGGCTTCTCATTGCGGTGGCTTCTCTTGTTGCGGAGCACGGGCTCTAGGCATGTGGGCTTCAGTTGTTGTGGTTCACGGGCTTAGTTGCTCTGTGGCATGTGGGATCTTCCCGGACCAGGGCTTGAACCTGTGTCCCTAGCATTGGCAGGCGGATTCTTAACCACTGCACCAGCAGGGAAGCCCAATTAAATGTTTAAAAAGAACTTTTGGGCAATACTTAGACTATTCTTGGCTTTGCTTTTTTACCCTTTAAATTAAGTCAATTTTTCTGTTAAAGGGCAGTTATATTTTCATTTTCTTAACATTCTAATAAATGTCTTTATATTTTTTCCTTCAAAAAGTATGTTTCTTAAAACAAAGTAGTATGTGTACATGATTCCAAATTCAAACACAGATTATACAGTGGAAAAATGTGTCCCTCCCACTCCTGTTGTCACCCGTCTCCTCACCTAGTTGTATTACTAGTGTCTTATATATCCTTACAGGATATGTTTCTTGTTAATACTGTTGCTAACATTTGGATTTTGTTTTCCATCTTCTAAATTTTTAAATATCAGAGTAATTGAAATAAACTTTATGCAGATGGTCAACTTTTACTTTTGATTTTGTATTACTACCCCTTTTACTTCTCTGGATAACCCAGGAAGAATTAAAGAGAAGTCTTTTAAAACCAAACTGTAGTATCCTTCAGTTCTTCTTAAATTAGTGTTTTTTTGTTATTTCAGAAGAGAATAATTCTCTCTCCCTCGTTCACACATAGAAATAGACTGTGTGTGGGGGTGTGTGTGTGTATGAGATAATATATATGGAATACTATGACAGAAAGAACTCTGAAGTTTGATGACTTGTTTTTGAGTCAGCTTCTTCAGTACTGATGAATGTGAATCCTGAGGCATGTGATTATACTTTTGACTGTTTCTTCATCTGTGAAACGGGTGGTACTATCTGAGTTCTTTCACAGTACTATTTTTGGGTCCTTTGAAATAATGTTAAGTTTAGTTTGTAAGCTATAAAGCACTACAGCCATGAATATGATTTGTTTGAAATTTTCACAGATATTCCATGTCTTCATTTTCCTTCCAGGTTTTCTAAAAGAACTCACATTAAATTGTATTGTCTATCTTTGCTTAGTAAACATTTCTGCCAGACAGCTATCATAATTTAGTATAACATTTATTTATAAAATCAGTTCATCAAAGCAATGAAACATTTTATAAATGCAAACTAGAACTTTGAGATTACCAGCCTCAGCATCCAACTTGTCATTTTCTTTCTATATGTTCTGTGTATAAGTTGTGAAGGCGCTTGTAATGAGCACTTCACTATGGTCCTGTGAAACACAATTTGAAGGACACTTTGCTAAGACCCTTAACCTTTATGTGGTGCCTACATTTACAGTTCTTTTTTTTGAGGGAGCTCATGCTCTAGGACCCTGGTGCTCAGAGCCCTTTTGTGTATATGATATATTCTTCGGTAGGGCATTTTTATCATTTACCTTATCAGGGAAAACATCCAACTGCCCTAGGACCTAGGTTCCTTTATAAAATTATAGGATTATTACCCAGGTTAATTAATATATAATTTTAAATTTAACGCTCGATGCAACAAGCGTCATCCCCACTTTCCTTGTCCCATTCACGTAACGTATTGGCTTTAAAGAATTCATTTCTCAACTTAGAATCAACCTAGCTAAAATAATAAGCATTTAAAAAATTATAACCATCTTTTATTTTCTCAGCATCTTTGGTCTCTTTCCAGTCTTATCTGGAACCATTTCAGTTTGCCCAGACTATGTGACTAACCACATTCTAGGAAGATCATTATTATTGGGGACAACATTTAACTATATTGTTTGCTCCTTCTCCTGCCTGTCTTGTAGTAGAGTGTTTCCAGGCCTATGTCGTCCCCGCTGGTAATACAAGTAAAGGTACCACTACCATCTAAGGCAGGGGTCCCCAACCCCCAGGCCACGGACTGGTACTGGTCCATGGCCTGTTAGGAACGCGGCCGCACAGCAGGAGGTGAGCGGTGGGTGAGTGAGTGAAGCTTCATCTGCATTTACAGCTGCTCCCCGTTGCTCACGTTACCGCCTGAGCTCCGCCTCCTGTCAGATCAGCGGCAGCATTAGATTCTCATAGGAGTGTGAACCCTACTGTGAACTGCGCCTGTAAGGTATCTAGGTTGCATGCTCCTTAGGAGAATCTAATGCCTGATGATCTGAGGTGGGGCTGAGGCGGTGCTGGGGAGCGGCTGCAAATACAGATTATCATTAGCAGAGAGGTTTGACTGCACAGAGACCATAATAAATCAACTGCTTGCAGATTCATATCAAAACCCTATCAGTGTCAAGTGAAAACAAGCTCAGGGCTCACACTGATTATGCATTATGGTGAGTTGTATAATTATTTCATTTTATATTACAGTGTAACAATAATAGAAATAAAGTGCACAATAAACGTAGTGTGCTTGAATCATCCTGAAAACACCTCCCCCAGCCCCCTACCCCGGTCTGTAGGAAAACTGTCTTCCACAAAGTGGTCCCTGGTGCCAAAAAGGTTGGGGACCACTGATCTAAGGGACCTGAAATTGACAGTACCACACATAGACTGTGAAGATGAAAAATAGTAGTAAAACACCAGTTTAGGATATTCTTCAATCTTGTGTTAAATCTTACCTGGTAATTGGACTGAAATGACTGTGTCCCACATGTCTCTTATACTCTGATCTTTACATTCTTTTTGTTTTTCCTCTTTCAGTTCGGATGTTTTCTGTTGACCTAAGTTTGAGTTTACTGCTCCTGTTTTCTGCTATGTTCAGTCTTCTGTTAAACATATCCAATAAGTTCTTAATTTAAAATACTATATTTTTCATTTTTAGTATGTTCCTTTGATATTATAGATTCTGAATCTCTATTCTTCACCTGTTTTTTCTATTTTCTGAATTTTCTTTAATATATTTATAGTAGTTATTTTATAGTCCCTGTCATCTCTAATATCTGGATCATCTTTAGGTCTGCTTCTGTTATTGTCCGTTCATTCTTTTGATTATCATCACATTTTCCTGCCTCTTCATGTGCTGTGTAATTTTGATTGTACGCCATATATTGCATACAAGAGAATTATAGATGCTGCAAATGATGCTTTCCCCTGTCAGGTAGATAGGCTGATCACCTTAATCTTCTCAGGGGTTGAGCAGGGTTGAGGCTTGGTTGCCATTTTAATTTGATTTAGTCTACACTGGCACGTACCTTTTCTGCAAATAAGATTCTCCTGGGATTTTGCTTAAAAGCCTGGCAGGTCTCTGTCCTCCACTCCCTCAAACACTGTGGGAGATTCACTTCTACTCTTCTTCCATAGCTTGAGTTTGGCTCTTGGGCCTCCTGCTGCTTGCATTTTTAAAATCAGGCAGATGTCTTTGAGGAAGGAGAATCTTGTGATTGTCAAATGTTTGACTGTGTTATTTTCTTCAGTTGAGTTTTTCTTCCCAGACCGAGCCTGATGCTCAGCGTGTACCTAGAATCTGCAGGTGACCCCAGGGAAGGAAATGACAGACAGTCATCAGTTCACCAGAAAGTGTTCTCGCTTCTCGCAGTCTTTGTTCATTGGATCTCATTACTTTAATAGCTCTCCGTTGTCTTTGAATAAGTATTTTTTGTTACTTTTTTCCCCCTAGTTGTTGCAATAGGGAACATTAGCCTGCTATGACCTGCTTATGTCTTACGTGGAAGCAAAATTGTAACAGCTTTTGAAAGTGGGACTCTTCTGGTATTTATTCAGAGACCCGAAATTGGAGAACAACTGATTGCAAGTAACCTACACTGAGAATTGAGGTGCTATACCATTCATGCAGGACTTGCAGAAAGGATTAGCTGAGACAAGTATTTGCTACAGTTAACCCATCACTGACCTCTGAGCCATGTAAATAAAATATAAGAGTTTGTGGAAGGGATCCCATGTGAAAACTTGGGAGCGAGTAGTGTATGCTGTGGCATTTCCCCTTTCTTTATCCAAATTGAGGGGCTTCAGGGAACTTCTCAGTTTGACATGAGGTTTGGGAGATAAATAGACTGGTACCTGACTGTCACCTGAAAAAGGCTAAAAAGTGAGAGAGCAGCTGGAGCTGCTCCTGCATCAGTAGAATGAAGGCAGGGCACTGTTGGAATGGTCTGCACGTTCAGAGTGCAGTGCATCAAAGGTGCAAGAATTTTCCCATGGGCCAGGTGGACTTTACTAAGGTAGTTGAAGTTGACTTGTCTTGAACAGATCAAGAGGCTCAACTTGGAAAGTCAGAGTGACCCAAGCCAAACAGCCAGAGAAATTCCTGCAACAGGAACTAACTACAGGGAAGAGGCTGCATTTGGGTTTCTGACCTTATAAGTCTGTTCCCTCGTCCCCTAAAACCCCCTCTTCGTGATGTTCCAGAACCTACAGGGCCCTTAGAGGTAACAGCTAGAGAGTCCTGGAAGAGGTGAAATTAGCAAAATTGAATGAGAGAATAAAGTTTTGATTTAGATCAGGGTAGTAAAATTTTAATTTCTGCAAAGAGGTTTATTGTGTTATATATATATAATCTATTTGGGTGTGACTAGAACAGCCATGGGATCTTTCTGAAATTTTACGCAGAAAGGAGGAAAACAGTTTGACAGGAGCTTGCTTGAGGGTAATGATATGGGAAGACTCAACAAATCCAGCTTTTTAAATAAGCTGTCTGTATTCTCCTTTTGAAAACTTGGGAATCCAAATTTAGTGGTGCTGGGGACAGGTAGACTATATGGGGAGAATGGAGGAATGTTACATACATCTGCATGAAGTATGTAGCTTTTTTTTTTTTTTTTTTTGCGGTACGTGGGCCTCTCACTGTTGTGGCCTCTCCCGTTGCAGAGCACAGGTTCCGGACGCGCAGGCTCAGCAGCCATGGCTCACGGGCCTAGCAGCTCCGTGGCATTTGGGATCTTCCCGGACCGGGGCACGAACCCGTGTCCCCTGCATCGGCAGGCGGACTCTCAACCACTGCGCCACCAGGGAAGCCCAGGACTTGAAATATTTTGAGCAACTATTTTTAGAATTGATATTTAAATCTTTTCAATGATAGGGACTATTTTATTTGTGTGGGAGATATTTTGTTATTTTTCAAAGGCAGTAGAAACATCTAGCAAGATCTCAAAGTGTGTTTTCAACATAACTTTAAAGGGAAAGGTAAAAAATTTTTCAATCATCACTTGGTCCTTTCTTCTGCTTCTAAAAAGAGCTGTTCCAAACCAAAGAAGAAGAGTATCAGTTTTATCTTATTGGACTCTATGGAAATTTTAGTGTCTCCCCGTATTTTAATTTGGGAGTAGCTCTACTAATTTCCTTGTCCAAAGCGTTTTTTTTTCCTGAGAAATTATAACTCTTACAGTGAAATCTCTAGTTTTTATAATTAAGCACATTCTATAGTGCTTTACTTATCAGAAATTCTATACCAAAGTTATTGTTTTAATTTTGTCTTGCTATGTTTTTAATTTTAGTAAACTATATAAGAGACAGAATAGTGTTGGTAATTAAGAATGCAGCCTCTGTCTCCGCCACTTGCTAGCTGTATGACCTTAGACATGTCACTTCATCTCTGTGCTTCCATTATCTCATTTGTCAAATGGGGTAACTGCCTAAATTGTGGGTTATTGGAAGGTTAAGTAATTCAGTATGTGTAAGGACTTAGTGCTATGCTTGAAATATAGTAAGTGCTTAATCAGTGTGAACTATATGTGGGGTGGATCCCTCCCCAAGTTTGATTTTGATGTGAGACTGATGAAGCCAAACATGTAATGAAAGGGCATGAAAAAGATTATTGTTCATATGATAAGGCTTTCTGGGGAAAGCAGGGCAGGCTTCCAAACTGGTCCAAAAATTACTTGAGAAAGGAGTGACAGGAGACATGGGGCTGGGGTGATAATTCCTGCACTCCTGTGTGTGCCCAGACTTGCCTGGTTTAAAATTCTCACCAGCCCCAAGGGCTTCCTTATCAGCTTGCTCAGATTTGAGGCAGAGGGGATGAGGACATGATGGGACTCGAAACTCTTAGCAGTCACATATCAAGAATGGAGTTAGATTCCTCATTAAACTCAATAAGGATAATTGAAAAGTAAACCACACCTAGGTGCATCATAGTCAAACCCATGAAAGAGAAAGTCTTGAAAGCAGCCGTGAGCAATGACATGTTATATACCTGGGAACGATGATGTGAAGGACAGGTGACCTTTTGCAGAAGCGAGAGGGTCAGAAGATTATAAAATGATATCTCTGAGGAGCCATAACCATAAATGTGTATCTACTTAATAAAAAAAGCTTCAGAATACATGAGTGAAACTGGATAGAATTAATGGGTCAAAATGACAAAAAATTGTGGTAATAGTTGGAGAGTTCAATTAGACCAAAAAAGTAAGTAAAGGCATAGAAGACCTAAATCTAAAATCAGTATAGTAACAGTCTTTTCAAGTACTCTTGGTAACATCACCAGGAAAGACTATTTGCAGGGCACAAATCTCAATAAATTTTAAAAGATTGAAATCAACAGAGTATGTTCTCTGCCAACAGTAGAACAAAATTAGAAATTAATACCAGCAAGACATATTAAAAATGGAAGTTATCATAATTCTTTGACCCATGGGTCATTTAGAAGAGAACCATGAGCAAAATCAGAATATATATCAAACTAAATGATAATCAAGTTATACCATATCAAATAAGTGGGATGCAGCTAAAGCAGTGCTTAAAGGGAAATTTATAGCTTTAAATAATTATACTAGAACAGAAAAGTTATCTAAGACGTCACCTAGGGAACTATGAAAAAGGTCAAAGAAAATGGAAAGTAAGTAGAAGGAAGAAATAATAAAAATAAGAGCAGAAAATCAATGATTAGAAAAGAGACAACAGAGATGATAAATCCAAAAGCTGATTATTTAGAAAGATCAATAAAATTGAATAAACTCCTATAATGCTGATGGAGAAAAAAAAGAGAGTGCCCATAACCATAAATTAGCTATGTATGAAATGAAAGAGATATTATCATGCTAGATCCTACAGACATTAGAAGCATACTATGGATATATTTTAAACAACTTTATGTCAACAATTTGTAATAGTCAAATTTCTTTAAAAACATGTTACCCTGGCTGGTGCAAGAGGAAGTGGAAGATTTGGATAGCCCTATAATCAATTAAAGAAATTGAATTCATAATCAAAATCTTTCCCACAAAAAAAACTCCAGGTCCAGTTGGTTTTACTGGTAAATTCAAGCATTTGAGCAAGAAACAACATCAATCGCATAGAAACTCAGAAAAACAGAGTTATTTTATGAGGTCAGTATAACCCTGATAACAACCTGACAAAGATGGCACCAAAAGGAGAAAATTTAGAGATTGATACTTGTCATGAACATAGGTTTAAAAAGTTGTTAACAAAACATATACTCCAGCAGTATACAAAGAGGACATTATGATTGAGTGAGATTTAGCTCAACAATGCAAGGTTAGTTTATAATATTCAAAAATTAATCAGTGTAATGCACAGCACTAACAAAGGAGAAAAACAGTGTTGATCACTTTACTTGGTTAGAAGCATTTAACAAAAATTCATCCATTCATGACAAACACTCCCAGCTAATGAGAAATGTAAAGACGTTTCCTCAGTTTGATAAAGGACATTTAAGAAAAACTGACGGCTTAAGAATATACTTACTCACAAAATAATATGTTTTCCCTAAGATCAAAAGTAGGACAAGGATGTCCATTCTTGTGCCTTCTTCAATTCATTATTTTAATAGAGGACCTAGCCAGTGCAGTGAGGCAGGAAAATGAAATATAAGAGGCATAAAGATCTGAAAGAATGGGTCAAAACTCTTGCTTTTTGTAGATGATATGATTATGTAAGAAACCTTAAGGAATCTACAAAAACAGTCACTAAAGCAAACAAGTAAATTTAGCAAGGCTTCATCTTACAAGATCAGTTGTATTTTCATAAATATTAACAGCAGACAAATGGAAGTAATATTAAGAAAACAATTCTATGAATAGTAGCACCAATAAAATACCTAGGAATACATTTTTTTTTTTTTTTTTGTGGTACGCGGGCCTCTCACTGTTGTGGCCTCTCCTGTTGTGGAGCACAGGCTCCGGACAGCGGCCATGGCTCACGGGCCTAGCCGCTCCGCAGCATGTGGTATCTTCCCGGACCGGGGCACGAACCCGTGTCCCCTGCATGGGCAGGCGGACTCTCAACCACTGCGCCACCAGGGAAGCCCCAGGAATACATTTTTTTAAAGACATAAGATCTGTACACTGAAATTTCAAAACCTTAATGAGAAAAATTAAAGAAGACTAAACAAATGGGGAGAGAATTCTTCTCATATAGCCAGATACGCTTTTATCAGACTTAGACTCCCTAGATAACAATTATAAACTCTGCACAAAATAAAAAGAAAAAAAATAAGGCACTAGAGAATGAACAAACAAAATAGACATTTTGAAGGAGATTTGACCCTTGGAAGAAGCAAGTGACATGAGGTGAATTTTCTGTTCTTATAGCTTTTATCCATGCAGAATGTGCAGGGTAGCTACAATTTCAATATGAAACCTGCCTTTTCTGTCCTGAAGAACCAGAGATCAGAGTTTAGGACAACCACAGTTGCTGAAGAGTGAGAGGAGAATTCTGGCATGGAGAGAGCCACAGAAGGGGAGCCCCACATTTTCCTTAAAAACTTTGCTGAAATCACTAGGCTGGTGAAAAATTAATTGGAATTGTTCAAAGACAGAGTTTGAGTGTGAACAAGTTAATTGCCTGCCAAAACAAGAACAGTTAACACTTAGAGGAATATAACAGAATCTAGCATCTCTATCATGTAACGTTCACAGTGTCCAGCATACAGACTTTAAGTTACTCAACGCATGAAGAGCAAAGAAAATGTGACCCTTTCTCAGGAGGAGACCAATGGAAACCAACCCTGAGACAACCTTCATGTTGGAACTACCATACAATAAATTGACAGACATACCATGTTTGTGAATTGGAGCACTCAGTAGTATTAAGTTAGTTCTCTCCCAGTTTAATCTGAATCAAATCAATCTCCATCAAACCCTAAAAATATATATGGTTTTCATAGAATGTACAAACTTATCCTAAAATTTAGGACCTAGCATGTCCAAAGCAATCTTGAAAAAGATCAGCAAAGTTAGAAGACTTAAATTATCTGACTTCAAGACTTTCTGTGAAGCCACAGTAATCATACATTGTGTTTCTGGCATAAAAACAAACAGGTAGATAAATGGGATAAAACAGAGAACCTTAAAATAGATACTTATGTGGTTGTTTGATTTTTGACAGATTTGCCAAAACAATCCAGTAGGGACAGGAAAGTCTTCAATAAATAATACTGGGAGAACTGGATTCTCCATCTGGAAGAATGAACCTTGGCCCCACCTTAAACCATTCAAAAAAATTAATTCCAAATGGATCATAGTTCTCATCTAAAAGTTAAGACTATCAAGCTTGTATAGGAGAAGACGTTTGTGACGGAGGTAGGCAAAGGGTTTTTTTCTTTAAAGGATATGGAAAGCAATAAGAGGAAGTTGTTAAGATAGACTTCATCAATATTAAAAAAGTATTTCATCAAAAACCATTAAGAAATGAATAAACAAGTCATGGAGTGGAAGAAAATATTTGCAAAATATATTTCTGAGAAGGGGATTGTATCCACACTTTATAAAGAATTTCTGTAACTCAGTAGTGAGAAGAGGAATATCCTGATTTTAAAAATGGGCAAAAGATTGCTCATTTCCATCACAAAAGAAGATATAGAAAGGGCCACTGAGCAAATGGAAAGTGTGCAGTATTGTTAGTCATCAGGAAAACGCAGATTGTGAAACAGTGAAATACACTGCACAACCACCAGAATGGCCTATCGTGGGGAAAAAAACAACACATCAGTGATTGCCTTTGGGGGTGGGGGAGGGGATTACAGGGATTAACTGAGAAAGGGGTAGGAGGGAATTCTTGGCAGGACAGAGGGTTACCCAATTTATGTATTTGATAAAACTAACAAAATGGTACCATTAAGATTTGTTTGACACTGTAAATATTACCTCAAAAAAAGAGTGATCCGTGAGCTCTAGTTAACAATATACACATTCTTTAAGGTCTAGATTTGAAGTATCTACGACAGTTTTGAACGCATCAAAAAATAAGATGGATTGATAAATAGATATTGGGGCAAGGACAGCATGGCTCAGAGCCTTTATTGGAGTTTTCCAGGGAAGGAATGATAGTGCTGGGTAGATATGCTGAGTTAAGTTTAGGATTAGATACTTTTAGTTATTTTGGCCAGTCTCTGGACTGTAGGGCTGGTTCCTAGTTGTCCAGTACCTAGCCCTAGGGTGATTTAGGGCAGGAAGAATATTGGCTTGGTGTGTGTCAGAGTTTGATTAAACAGTTAGGGGTGTGAGCTCTGGATCGGTTGGTTTGTGTTTCAAAGGTGAGCTCTCAAGGGAGTCTCTTGCCACCTCTAGACCTGGGAGGGGTAGTCTCTCCAGGATCAAGGCTTCAAATGCCAGAGTATCAAGGATACAGAAAATAAGAAAACATAGTTAATACATGTTCCTATAAAAGTTTGAAACTACAGATTTTAAACTATCATTCTGCAGAAGTATACCTTTAAAAATTTAGGCTTTTAAGCCAGCCAGAAGTGGATGTAAATCCTGGCTGTTACCTCAATAGCTTTGTGACTTTTTGAGTTATTTTTTTTTTTTTTTTGCGGAGCACAGGCTCCGGACGCGCAGGCTCAGCGGCCATGGCTCACGGGCCCAGCCGCTCCGCGGCATGTGGGATCTTCCCAGACCGGGGCACGAACCCGTGTCCCCTGCATCGGCAGGCGGACTCTCAGCCACTGCGCCACCAGGGAAGCCCACTTTTTGAGTTATTTAACTGCTCACATTTATTTCTTTATATGAAAATAATGGTCATGTTAATTCACTTTATAGGGTTGATATGAGTATAAATTAGATAATACATATGAAGCACTTTGAACAGTGCCAGGTACGTAGCAGATGCTTAAATTAAATGTTGGCAATTTGCTTAAGTTTTCTGTAGCCAATGAAAATTTCTTAATTGTTCACTTGTATCCTTTGCTAATTCGTTAAGAACAAGGTTGTACCTAAAGCTCCTTTCTTGGTGATGGAGTGAAGGTTAAAAACTATCTGGAGGGGGCTTCCCTGGTGGCGCAGTGGTTCAGAGTCCACCTGCCGATGCAGGGGACACGGGTTCGTGCCCCGGTCCGGGAAGATCCCACATGCCGCAGAGAGGCTAAGCCCGTGAGCCATGGCCGCTGAGCCTGTGCGTCCGGAGCCTGTGCTCCGCAACGGGAGAGGCCACAACAGTGAGAGGCCCGCGTACCGCCAAAAAAAAAAAAAAGAACTATCTGGAGGTAGGCATTTTCTTTTTTTCCATTGCCCATCCCTCAGCTGTATAATGGTGTGAAGTGAAGTATACAGACACACGTAGTACATATACTTACAGAGACTTTATTTTTTTATTACAGCTATCAGCTCTTGATTCCTGTGGTGATATAAACTTTTAGTCTTACTAGTCATATACAAAATGGAAGGACTGATCTGTTATAAGTAGAAATAATGTTGAATGGGTGGGGCTTTCCTGGTGGCGCAGTGGTTAAGAATCCGCCTGCCAATGCAGGGGATATGGGTTCGATCCCTGGCCCGGGAGGATCCCACATGCCACGGAGCAGCTGGGCCCGTGGGCCACAACTACTGAGCCCGTGTGCCACAACTGCTGAGGCCCACACGCCTGGAGCCCGTGCTCGGCAACACGAGAAGCCACCGCAGTGAGAAGCCCGCGCACCGCAACGAAGAGTAGCCCCCGCTCGCCGCAACTAGAGGAAGCCCGCACGCAGCAACGAAGACCCAAAGCAGCCAAAAATAAATAAATAAATACATTTTAAAAAAATAAATAAAAACAGGAATGCTTTAGAAAAAAAATATTTTGAATGGGTGGTTGCAGATTATTCTGTAGCAGTCCGTGTTTCATGAGTACATCAGTAATCGAGCTGGAGCCTCAAGTGAAGTTTCTTTTGTTGAACCCTTTCATTTTACTCAGTGTTCAGCATTGCTTATATGGGTTTCCCCAGTGACAGTCTAGATCCTACTCCTTTTGATTTGTAGAAGAAATATACTCTTTAGACAAGAAGTTCGTGAAAAATAATGAATTAGTAAAACACAATGAGGCTTATTACTTTTGACACTGGTGGTTTAACTGCTGCAGTAAATTGTGCAAATACTGTAGGGACAGTACAGCTTGTTTAATGGTTTATATGCTTCTGTGGTATGAGCCTTCAAAGTCAGTGTTATTTTCTTGAGCTTAGTTCACATTACTTCTCTTCTATCTCCTGATAACAAGTATACAAATAAATATACGTCCTTAATTCAAAAAGTATATTAATTAACAAACAATGTCTGTTTGAACCAAAGTTCAAAATGTTAATGTAGATGTGTGTATAAAATACCTATACATATATATGGTTGGTAAATTGTACACTAGATTTTAAATTTTAACTTCAGTTTTCAAAGGTTTATTCTTAGATGAAAAAAAGCTTTAATGGTTTTGCTGATAATTATTGTAAAAGTGATTACAGGGCAATTCTATAAGGATTTCTTCCAGGTTTACTACAAAGTCATCTGGTTAGTCCAGTGGTCAACTAATATACTATATGCCATTTTTTTTTTTTTTGGCAGTTTAGTGTCCTGATGATTTTAATAGCTGTTCCAGCCTCTTTTTCCCAGATTTTTAAAATTCAGTCTATGTAAGCAAGAAAGTTTCACAGTTGATAATCTGCCTTTAAGAAATTGTGTTTCATGCAAAGGATTGGACTTTGCATGGTATTCTAACATGGACATGCTTGCTCATCTGTCTGTGAATTGATGCAGGGACAGCATCGTAGATGACTTACGGTCTATTACATCTTATTTCAACATAAATTTATAATCTATGTTAATTGCATTGATGAACAATATCAAATTTTTATCAGGCAGGTAGAATTTATCTGAGACCAATTTTGTTTTTAACCAATTAGCATGGTATTTTTTAAAACTAAAGAGTTTTTAGACTGTCCTAAAGTCAGATAGTCAAATTTAGGAGATGTTGAGCTAATGTGTATGGGATAGTGCTATCACTGTAGTTAATTTTGTAATTAATAAAGTCTAATACTTTCTTTAGGATATGTGGATTTCACCTAGCAGGTATTTTTATGAGTTTAATGTTTTCAGACCCATCCTTCTCTTCCTTACTACTTGTCAACAGCTTGGTGTTGTGCAGGTTGATACGTTTCACGTTCAAGTAACGTATAGACATTTCTTGTGGACTTCTCTTAATGTTGTTTAAATGCTTATACATTTATTTATTTATGTTTGGTTGCGTTGGGTCTTCATTGCTGCTCACGGGCTTTCTCTAGTTGTGGCGAGCGGGGGCTACCCTTAGTTGCGTTGCACGGGCTTCTCCTTGCGGTGGCTTCTCTTGTTGCGGTAGGCGCACGGGCTTCAGTAGTTGTGGCACGTGGGCTCAGTAGTTGTGGCTCGTGGGCTCTAAAGCGCAGGCTCATTAGTTGTGGCTCACGGGCTTAGTTGCTCCACGGCACGTGGGATCTTCCTGGACCAGGGCTTGAACCCATATCCCCTGCGTTTGCAGGCGGATTCTTAACCACTGTGCCACCAGGGAAGCCCTGTTTAAATGTTTAGAAACATAATTTAGTGTAAACTTATGCTTATCAAAAGGTTGATTTATACTGAGTTCTATAACCAAGAAAATTCTAACATCAAGTTAATGATTTGTTAATTTTGATTTTCTGTTTCCATTGTGATTGTGCTGCTGAATGACTAAGGATCTTTTGAGGCCGGCATACTACCATGTGCCCTGTGTTGCTAAATTCTCTACCTCTTTTCTCTAAGCCTACTATGAAACATAATTTATTTAGCACATCCTGATATCATTTGGCCTTTTTGGAGTGATCTCATCATTTGCATGTTAAGTCAATCTCTCTACTTACCTTTGGTGCTGAGGTGATTGTCAAACCCAGATCCAGACCCAGACACCGAGATGATGCAGGCGAACAAGACTAGTGCTTACCAGGTTATCCAGAATATGTGTTTAGAAGATTTATGTAAAGTTACTATTTACTCAGAATAAAAATGTAACTTAAAAAATTATTGTAGGAACCAAACAGACCCTTGAGAGTACTATATTTGAGGTGCCCAGGGATCCCCAGGTTTTAGTCACAGAAATGCTGATGTAGGTGGTGAGAAAATAAAAGCTCAGAAAGCTCTTGGTGGAGTGGAGAGCATTGTTGGACAAGAGTGGGCTGGAATCCTGGCCCTGCCACTTGTTAGGAATCTGACCTTGGTGAGATTGTTTTACTGTCCCTCTGAGGCTCGGTTTCCTCAAATTTAAAGTGAGATAATAATGCACAGCTTGCAGGTGATTATAAGGTCCATAATATATTTAAAGTCTTACATAGTACCTGACATGTAGCAGCTAATTTATGAAGGTAATTGCTATTACATATTTCATTGGTTTTAAGATGCACATTTTTTCACTTTGGGGTGCATCATATAAATAAATTTTGAAGTTTTTCCTTTTAAGTTTAACACAAGATAATGTTGCATTTTAGATTTATTGAAATAAGGAATGTGCAAAAGACTTTTATAAAATAGTTGTTACAATCAGTGCTATTTCTCTAACATTTTTCCTGGGTTTGTTTCTTTTAATATCTTTTAGGAACTGTACATACTTGCAGTTGTAACTTGCCACTCCTTGTGAACAAACTGAAAACCTGAGAGATCCATTTTCCCCACTGTTGTTTAATGTATTATGATTTAGTGTGCCTAGGAACGTTGTGGTCCAGTTTTTATGCTATAAAAATATTAATTTAGTCACCAGATACCTTGCTTGCTAGGTGGTAGGTATACAAAGACCTTTGGGAGCTCAAGGTCTGATGGGGATTATTTTCCCCATAAATAAAAACTTTGGTTAGTAAGAATCTTTAAGGAAGAGGGAATGATTAAAACCACCTGATTTAAATCCCCTAGACTGGGCTTCCCTGGTGGCACAGTGGTTGAGAGTCTGCCTGCCGATGCAGGGGACACAGGTTCGTGCCCCGGGCCGGGAAGATCCCACATGCCGCAGAGCGGCTGGGCCCGTGAGCCAAGGCCGCTGAGCCTGCGCGTCCGGAGCCTGTGCTCCGCAACGGGAGAGGCCACAACAGTGAGGGGGCTGTGTGCCGCAAAAAAAAAAAAAAAAATCCCTTAGACTACTAGGTCTTAAAAATTGACCTGATTTGCTAGGTATACCTAAAAAAGAATTAGTAATTAAGTCAAAAGGTGGCTAGGAAGGGGCTGTTGACATAAATACATGTGGAAGAAAATGGGTACCAAAGGCCCATGTTATATAGAGAAGACATTTTGCTAGAAGAGAATAAACAGGGCTCAGGCTGGCATTTTATTACCTCCTTTAGTGATGCCCAGAGTGAGCTGAAATGACGCAGAATAGGAAATAACAATCTGTACTTCTTAGTTATCTAAGGTTAGAAGCATATCTTTTAATAGAAATGTCAAGACAACTTGACTTACATTTTATTCTGTGGCAGTATTATTTTGTTTGATTTGTTTAATTTGATAAAAGGCAATACATTCACATGGTTTAAAAATCTGTGTATGTTTTATGTGTACATGCATACATAAAAACAACAAACAAACATCGAAAAATTTACCCTTCCCTCCCTCTCCCCACCTCAAGTAACTCCTGTTCATGTGTGTGTGTGTGTGTGTGTGTGTGTGTGTGTGTGTCCGTCCCCATATGCATGTGCAAATACTTAAAGTTTTAATTGTCCTTTTTTACACAGAGAGTAGCTTACTAAAATATTGTACATTTTTTTTTCACTTAATTTATATTTTAGAGATCTTTCCTTATCAATTCTTAGGGAACTTTATCGTTATACTAAATAAACATACGAATTTTTTTTGTTGCTACTTTCCATTTTGATTATTATTTCATTGTCTGAAGTTCTTCTTTTTCCTTGTTTGTATTTTTAGGTAAAATTTTCAAATGGTAAAGTACACAAATCATAATGCTTAGTAGGATTAGCTCTGACAAATGCATATACAGTGTATCAAGATACAGAACATTTCAATCACCCAGAAAGTTCTTTCATCCTCTTTCCCCCGAGAGGCAACCAGTGTTGAAATTTTTTTCACTTCCAGTTTGTTTTGCCCCTTCTAGAACTTTATGTAAATGGAATCATTCAGTGTCTAGTCTTTCATGTTCAGCTTCTCTTGGTCAACTAAATATTTATGAGATTCGTCCATGTTGTGTGTTCTTCTTTTTCCAGATGTTTTGCTTTTCAAGATCTTTTGCATTTCCATATATGTATTAGATCAGCTTGTCAGTTGCTATAAAAATACCTTGCTGAAATCATGATTGCAATGGATTTGAAAAAATAGAGCAAATATTATTAGGGAATTAGGGAAAATGGACATCTTGAGTCATTTAATCTAATATATTGTATTCCTTTATATACTTAGGTTTATTTAATATCTTTCAGCAAGATTTTTAGTTGTTAGTAAACAGGTCTTACACATCTTGCATTAATTAAACCTTTTGTCTAAGTATTTAATGTTTTTGACACCATTGTAAATGGAATTTAAATTTTTAATTTTCAAATAGTTTATTGCTGTAATAGAAATATAATGGATTTTTATAAGTTGCCATTAAATCCTACAGCATTGCTAAATTCACTAATTAGTTCTAGAAGTTGCTTCAGAGACTTTCTATGTAAACAATTATGTCATTGTTCAGAAAAAGGGTTTTTATTCCTGCTTTATTGAGATTATTGACATATGAAAAATATAAGTTTAAGGTATACAGTGTGGTGATTTGATACACATATATATTACAGAATGATTACCACAATTAAGTTAGTTAACATGTCCATCCCCTCACATAATTAGCTTTTCGTATGTGTGTGGTGGTAACTTTTAAGATCTACTTTCTTAACTTTCATATATATGATACAGTACAGCCATACCTTGGAGATATTGTGGGCTTGTTCCAGACCTCACAATAGGACAAATATCTCAATAAAGTGAATCACTAGGATTTTTTAGCTTTCCCGTCTATACAAAAAGTTACGTTTATGCTATGCTGTAGTCTGTTAAGTGTGCAATAGCATTATATCTTAAAAAATAAAAACAGTGTACATACCTTAATTTAAAAATACTTTATTGCTAAAAAAAAAAAAATGCTAGCCATCATCTTAGCCTTTAGTGAATGGTAGTCTTTTTGCTGATGGAGAGTCTTGCCTCAATGTTCCTGGCTTCTGACTGATCGGAGTGGTGGTCCTGAAGCTTGGAGCAGCTGTGGCAATTTCTTAAAATAGGACAGCACTGCAGTTTGCCACATCGATTGACTCTTCTTTTCACGAACAATTTCTCTGTAGCATGCAATGCTATTTAATAGCATTTTACCCACAGTAGAACTTCTTTCAAAATTGGAGTCAGTCCTCTCAAACCCTGCTGCTGCTTTATCAACTAAGTTTATGTCATATTCTAAATCCTTTGTTGTCATTTCAACAACCTTCACCATATCTTCACCAGGAGTAGATTCCATCTCAGGAAACCACTTTTTTTGCTCATCCATCAGAAGCAAATCCTTATCCGTGAAAGTCTTATGAGATGGCAACAATTCAGTCCCGTCTTCAGGCTTCAATTCTGGCTGTTTCCACCACATCTGCAGTTACTTCCTCCACTGGAGTCTTGAACCCTCAAAGTCATCCACGAGGGTTGGAATCAAATTCTTCCAAACTCCTGTGAATGTTCTTAATGGCAGCTAGAATGGTGAATTCTTTCCAGAAGGTTTTCAGTGGACTTTGCCCAGATCATCAGAGGAATCACTATCTATGGCAGCTACAGCCTTACGAAATGTATTTCGCAAATGATGAGGCTTGAAAGTCAAAATTACCCCTTGATCCATGGGCTGCAGAATGGATGTTGTGTTAGCAGCCATGATAACAACATTAATATTGTTGTACCTCTCCATCATTGCTCTTGGGTGACCAGGTGCATTGTCAGTGAGCAGTAAAATTTGAAAGGAATCTTTTTTCTGAGCAGTAAGTCTCAACAGTGGGCTTAGGTTATTCAGTAAACTATGTTGTAATGCAGGCTTTGTCATCCAGGCTTTGTTGTTCCATTTATAGATCATGGGCAGAGTTGATTTAGCATAATTCTTAAGGACCCTAGGACCCTAGAATGGTAAATGAGCATTGGCTTTAAAGTCACCAACTGCATTAGTCCCTAATGAGAGAGTCATTAGGAGAGTCAGCCTATCCTTTAAAGCTTTGGAGCCAGGCATTGACTTCTCTCTAGCTATGAAGTCCTAGATGGTATCTTTTTCCCATATAAGGCTGTTTTGTCTACATTGAAAGTCTGTTGGTTAGTGTAGCCACATTCATTAGTTACCTTAGCTAGATCTTCTAGATACCTTGGTGTCACTTTTACAGCAGCACCTTCACCTTGCACGTTGATGTTACAGAGATGACTCATCTCTTTCCTTAAACCTCATGAACGAACCTCTGCTAGCTTCAAACTTTTCTTGTGCTATTTTCTCACCTCCTTTAGCCTTCACAGAGTTGAAGAAAGGGCCTTGTTTTGGATTAGGCTTTGGCTTAAGGGAGTGTTGTGGCTGGTGATTCGTATCAGCAGTAAGGCTGTTTTTACCTTTTTTTTTTTAAATCATTTTTGTGTTCACAGGAGTAGCACTTTTAGTTTCCTTCAAGAACTTTTCTTTTGCATCCACAATTTGGCTTACTGTTTGATGCAAGTGGCCTAGGTTTTGGCCCGTCTGGGATTTCAACATAACATTCTTCGTTATGCTTCATCATTTCTAACTTTTGATTTAAAGTGAGAAGTGTGCGAATCTTCCTTTCACTAGAACACATAGAGGCCATTATTGGATTATTAATTAGCCTAATTTCAATATTGTTTTGTCTCGGGATGGGGAGGTGGTGGGGGCAGAGATGGCTGGTAGGTGGAGCAGTCAGAACACATACAGCATCTTAGATGGGTGTGATTCATGGTTCTCCCAAACAATTGCAATAGTAACATCAAAGATCACAGATCACTATAAAAAATATGATAATAATGAAAAAGTTTGAAATATTGTGAGAATTACCAAAATGTGACAAAGAGGCATGGAGTGAGCAAATTCTGTTGGAAAAATGGCACCAGGAGATTTTGCTTGACTCAGGGCAAATCTTCAATTTGTAAAAACAAACAAACAAACCCAAATACACAATATCTGTGAAGCACAATAAAATGAGGTATACCTGTATTGTTAATTATAGTCACCATGTTGTACGTTAGATCCCCAGAACTTTTAGTTCATCTTTTGACCTACATCTCCCCATTTCCCCCATACCCCTGACAACCACCATTCTAGTTTATATTTCTTTGAGTTTGGCTGTAAAAAAGCAGTTTTATTTCTTCTCTTTCTAATAGTCTTTCTTTTTCTCGCCACTGGCTACGACCTCCAGTACAGTGTTAATTAGAACTATATCATTGTTGACTAAAATTAAGTCATTAATTTAAAATATTTCTTCTTTCTAATATAAACATATAAACATTTAAGCAATAGCCTTTAGCCCCCCTTTCCCCAATTTTTTATATTGTGGAGTCCTTATCATATAAAGTATTTTCTACTTTATTTTGTCATTTCTTCTTTAACCCATGGGTTACTTAGATGTATGTTGTTAATTTCCAAATATTTGGGACTTTTCTAAGTATCTTTCAATCGTTGATTTTTAATTTAATTCACTTATGGCCAAAGAACATAATCTATAGGATTTCAGAGTTTTAAAATTAACTGTCCTCAGCATGTGGTCTCTCGTATTTTTTTTAACCAAGAACGTCACAATATGTAACTCAGAAGTAAACTCAGTTTAGATCTCTGTAGATTATTCATTCATTAACCTTCAGTTGATACCTAATAATGCAAACCATTTGTCTGAAATAGTTCATTGATCTTAGATCATTGTCTGTTGACTCCAGATAATTATTGATCAGTTTCTCTTGGGTCCGGGTGTTAAATAGAGGTGCCTCAGGCCTAAAGGGAAGGCAGAGGTAGTAGTACTCTTGTCTCACTCTTATTCTGTGCTTCTGTTTAATGCCTACAGTAAGCATGGAGCCTTTCTACTTTATCTGTTTTATATAAAGGAATTCCCCATAAAGTTCACTCATTTATCAAGTATTTTTTGAGTCACTGTTATTGTGCTAGATCCTATCTTGTCCTTTGACTTTGTTCAAAAAACACTGACTATACCATAGGATCTATGGATGACTTCTCATTACATGCCATTCTTTTTTAAATACATAATGATGAAAACTGATAGAGTTCCCTTGGGAGGTCTTGAACTACATGTCCCCATACACAAAGACTAGAAGGGAAGAGAAAATTGTCCTAAGTTTGGTCTGGTTTTTTGAGTGATGTAATTTGAAAGCCATTTCTGGGAAGAAATTAGCATTTCTAGAAAAATTTAGGCAGTTTTCTAGCCTCTTCTAAAGAACCAGGCACCCACCCACCCACCCACCAGCTGATTGTCAGGCACTGTTTTGCTCTCTTTTAAATATTCCATGTGCACTTGAAGAGGATTCTATAAATGTCAGTTAGAAGGTGGTTGATAGTATTGTGCAGCTCTTCTATGATACATAGATTTTTTTTTTTTTTGGTAGTGTGACTGTCCAAAGAGTTACTGAGATTACTCTGATGGCTGATTTGTTCATTTCTTCCTTTAGATCTGTCGATTTTTGCTTCATGTATTTTGAAACTGTATTTTTAAATGCTTACAGGATTGTTAATGTCTTCTGATGAATTGTCCCTCTTAATGTCTCTTTTTACTTTGGTAATATTCTTAGACTTGAAGTCTTATTTCTGGTACTGTGCTTTATTAAACTTATTGCTTGTATGAACTTTGTATTTCCACTTTTGTATTTTCAGCCCATCCATATATTATATTTAAAGTACATCTTTTTTTGTAGACATTTTGCATCCTGTATTCATTCTGACGAGTCTCCGGCTTATTGGAGTATGTGGTGTATTTATGTATAACATTATCGTTGATGGGTTGGACTTACTCTTTGTTTTACTCTTTACTCTATTTTCGGTTATCTGTTTTTTGTTCTTTTCTCCTTTCTTTCCTTTGGGCTTATTTTTTAGTATTTCATTTTAGTTTGCTATATGCTCTTTAGTTACTCTCTTTTGCCCTTTGTGTGTGTGAGGGGGAGTTGCTTTCACAGCGACAATATGCATCTTTAGCTTTGCAATAATGTAGTGGTTTTTAAACACCTCCTGTTGCTTCTGCTGCCATTGTCATAAATTACACTACATGCTTTTAGAGTTACAGTTTTTTTCTGTAGTTGGTCATATCCTTTTTGTAGAAATTAAGAGATGAACAGAATATTGTCTTTCATATTTACTTACATACCTATACTGGCTAGTTTTTAAAAAAATTTCCTCCTGATTTAGAGTTTCCATCTGTTGTCATTTCTCTCTATCCTGAACAATTTTCCTTTAGGCATTTCTTTGTGCAGAGTCCGCTAGAAGTCTCTCAGTTTTTGTTTATATGAACACATTTTTGTTTTGACTTCTTTTATGAAGGATACTTTTGTTGATTATAGATTTTAGGTTGAGGGTTTTGTTTTTTCCTTGCAGCTCTTTAAAGCTGCTGTTCCATTATCTCCTGGCTTCCACTGTTTCTGATGAGAAATTGCTATTCACGTCTTTATGCCTTTACATGTATAGATTGCTCTGGTTTGGCTGCTGTCAAAATTAAACAAAACTGCACGTTGTTGGTTAAAAGTGGTAAAAACAAATTTTATTCAGTAACCATTCCAGCAGGGGTAAGATCTGAGCCCAATTTCCAGTTTGCACAGATGACTGGGAGAATGAGGGAGTAGCAAGGGGTTAATGAGTGGGGTCTGGAACAGAGTCAGGGAAGTGAAAAATTACCCAAAAAGTGGGTACGAGGTTTGGTCAGTGTGCATGTGATTTAGGCCATCTGTGTCTGCTAAATGGCATTTATCGGAAGTTAGACTTCTGCCTTCCCTCAGAGGGCAGACTGGAAGATGGAGACCCCATTTTTCCTAGTGATTGGTTACATTTCAAAGGAATGGTTTTCAGGTCCTCCACTTCTGAGTTGTAGGAGTCATGTGTACATTTCAAAGAGACAGGAAGGATTTACAGTTGTAAGCTTTTTAAATAGATGCACTGGGAAAAGGAGGTCAGGGGCCTATGGACCAGTATTGGCTGGAACAAATGGTTAATTCTTTTGGCAGCCTTGAGCTTTTCCAGGCAGGAGCTCAGTAGGGTCTGGGTCACACCAGGGACGAGGCCTTAGGTTGCTAGAAGCCATGTTAGAGTTTGGTCAAGTCTCTAACTGCAGGGGTTTGGATGGAGTCCTTTGTGCCAAGTTTTTATGCTTCTCACCAGCTTAAAGATTTTCTTTTCATCTTTTGTTTTTAGGAGTTTGACAGTGATATTCCCAATATGTTTTTGGTTGTTTGTTTTGTATTTAAACTGCTTGGTATTCACTGAGTTTCTTGGAAGTTTAAGTTTAGTTTTTCACTGAAGTTGAAGATTTTTCAGCCATTATTAATTTAAAATTTTTTTCTTGTTCTTGCTTCCCCTCTTTCTGGGACTGCACATGTTACTGAGACTGTTTATTTTGTTATTCAGTCTTTTATTTCAGTTCTGATTAGATAACTTCTATTGATCCATCTTCAAATTCACCAACTCTTCTGTCTTCTCCAACCATCAGGTTAATTTTTAATTTCTGATTTTGTAATTTTCAGTTCTAGAGTTTTCATTTAATTTGTTTCTATATTTTCCATTACTCAGCTGAGTTTCCCATCTGTTCATTAAGTCCACGAACATATTCATAATAGTTACTTTAAAATTCTTGTCTGTTAATTCATCTTGGGGGTCTGTTTTTACTGGGGGTAACATTTTCTTATTCTCATGTTTAGTATTTTGTGATTTTTATACTGGATATTTGGGACAAAATATTTTAGAGACTAAATTCTCTTATCTTTCTCTGAAGAATGTTGATTTTTGTTCTAACAGATAGTTTTGGGTGACCTCAGAGTCCAAACTGCCTCTGAGAAAAGAAACAGCTGAAATCTCAGCTTAGTTCTTTCAGACTTTTAAGCACTGGTTTTCAGCAGGCCTCTGCAGTCTCTCCCACATGCATAGTTTAAGGGTCTGGGCAGAGTTCATACCCCTATTCAGATTTTTTTTTCCCTTCGTGGCTTCCGTCATTATGGGATTTCCCTCTTCTCTTTCCAGCCTTTCCAGCAGCCCCAAATCCACCCTCTGATTCTGCACGTCCTTAAAACTGCTGTTTTCTGCTTAAGGTCTAGTTGCCCTGGGTAGCTTACACTGTGGGGTGCCTTTGGATATAGAGCCACACAAATGCAGCTCTCATTCAGTGCAGTTCCCCCCTTACAAAGGCTGACTTCCCTTCAATTTGTATCTGTTTTTGGTCTCTCTCCACTGTTATCAAATAGTTGATTTTATTATATTTTCAAATAGTTAATTTTATTATATTTTGTTCAGAGGCTCTCATTTTTATCCAAAGGAAGATTTCCCCGATTGAGGCTACTCTACTGGCAGAATCTCTGTTCTGTTTTGTTTGTGTATTCTTTTGTTAATTGCATACTATTTCCATTACTGAGGATTTATAATGTGTTTCAGGATCTGGTAATAGCCAGTTTCTTTGTCAGAGTTTTCCTGGTCATTCTTGTTTATTTTGATACATTATATCTCAGGTAATTTTATCAGGGTCTTAAACAATTTTTTAAAATTTTTATTGAGTGCATCAGATATATAAATTTGACAGAACTGATATCGCTATGATGTTATCTTTCTGTCTAGGAAGATGTATGTTTTTCTCTTTGCTCAGTTGATTTTTGTGTTCTTTAGTAATAATTAAAATATTTCTTGGTGTAGTTTTGACACATAATTACATTTATTCTAGGTGCTTTGTATATTTTGTTATATATTGATTCTTTAAAAAATTTTCATATATAAACAAGGAAATATTTTACTTGATAGAAGCAAATTTATTATTTTTAAATAAACTTTCCAATTTGTGTGAGCGAGATTATAATGATCAGTAGAACTGAGGCTTAAATATACCTTGTGATGGCAGTGGGAAAGTGGCCGAGTTAGAGTTGGGATTTAGGTCTTTCTGCCTCTAAATCGATTGCCTGTTTTTAACAACTACTGCTTATTGTTCTCTGATACATTTCAAGGCTTGAGTAAAGCACAACTTAAGCTCTTCATGACCTATTACATTTTGGTTCTCATGTCAGTTCCAGAGTTAACTTGAGTGAAATGTTCATTTTAGTCTCATAAGAGCAGAATAGCCTCATTATCTACTCTTTTATCAATCATTTTCCTCAAATTATTTTCAAAGAGAGAAGAGTAAGATGCATACTGTTCCTTCTGAGGTTTAAATTTGGATTCATGAGACTCTAGAATTTAGTTGATTTTATTGTTTTAAACTACATGATGCTGTATGTTTCCAGTAGATATTTGATAAATATCCGAATTAAAGGACCATTTATGTGATGGTTGTTTAGTCAGTACACCTTTGGGAAAAAGGGAAAGGTCTGAATTATCCTCCAGTTTGGTTTTTTCTGACTTTTGTCGTCTGAGAAGTGGAAGTTAGAAGCCTAAAAACCAAGAGAATCTGTAAAATGTCTCAGAAAGCTGCTGGAAAGTGTCTGAAAATGTATTTTTAAAAACCACCCAGTATTATACTTACTGTAGCCTCCAAAGCATGGCGTGAAATGTTTCTGCAGCCCAGTGACTGTGCAAAAGGCCCTGTAGCCCTGAAGCCCTGAAGCCTTGAAACCCCGCAGCCCACTTGATGTGTTGTCCAGCCACAGGAAGACAGCACTTTTCACCAGTGCCCTTTGAAATGCTGATTGAGTTAGCTCATTAGCAAAGTATACATCTGGAATTTAACCAGTTGTTTAATTTGATTTTCAAAAGTTGTTTTGAAATATTTCTTTCTCTTCCTTTAAATTTCGATGATTTTGTAATATGTAAGAAATGGAATAGAGTTTCAGAAATTATCTTTTGACTCTAATTTTAAAAGTATGACTTAGTTATAACTGAGACCCCTTTGGCTGTCATTAGTTCCATTCCAGACTGTTTTTAAGCACCTGTTCTTTTCTCCTTTTCTTCTCTTCTCCCACAGATGAAGTGGTAGCAGGGAAAATAGGCAGACTTATCTCTGGGCTGCCCTTGTTCTGGAAAGAAATGTGGAAGAAAAATTTTGAGATCTTTCTGGTGTATGCCTTTCAGGTGTATTAATGAGAAAAATTAGATAGAGCAACTTTGTCATATTCATACTATCTTTTATGAATTTTGTCCTTTCACGTATCTTTAGTCCTCATAGCAATTTTTTTTTAAAACTTTTAAGGTAGTATGCTGCACTAGAATGACTTCAAAATCCATTTCCGTGTCCTTTACAGTAATAAGAGAGCAATAATAATTTTCAGTAAAACTGAATATATATGTATCTCAAACAAATAACCTGGAAATCTTAACTGTGGGTGTATGTCTATTTCAATTGGAATTTTACCTATATTAAAAATACTAGTTGACATCCATTTTTAGATAAGTTTTTTTTAAAAACTGGGTTATAAAATGAAGCACTGTTAGTAAGGCTAATGGCATAGGATCCTTTGTGAGTAGAAGAAATTGGAAAAGGCATAGGTATTGATTTCATTAAGCTAGAGAGCATTGGTGTTCACATTTTAAAAACATAATCATAACTTATCTGGAGTCACATGTTCCATTTTATTGGCTTCCTTCATATAGAAAATATAGAAACCAGCACTAAATGCCTGTGAAAAAGTGAAGCAATGTATATTTTCTGGGTGAAGGAAGTATTCTGTACATTTTCCATGTTTTACATCATGGTAATTTGAATAACCATGCTTCCATGTTCACATCAATTTTTTGTTTTTCAATTTATGCACAGCACTTGCTCTGAAATTTGGGGACTGAGTACACCAAATACGATAGATCAGTGGGATACAACAGGCCTTTACAGCTTCTCTGAACAAACCAGGTGAATATTCTGCCCTCTATCGAATCCTAGACATCTTGTGGGAGGGAGGGTGTTTTGTAAAGACCTATAGTGGGTTGCTTAGTATAATTTTGCCTCGGATGTTTCCTTAATGTAAAATAAGGCATGGCATTTAAAATAACTGCTTGCCAGTATTAAAAATATATTAAATGTTTCAGCTGATGTTTTATCAATGAAATTCTAGTTTTGAATCTTTTTTAAATTATTGCATCCCCTAAAGAATAGAAACTTTGATAACTATATTCTCATTTTAGTGTGAGGTTAGATTATAATCTGTTGTTGGCCTAATTTTTAAGTAGATACATAACCAGTTTTTTGCTAAATTTCTTGCTATCATCTAAATCTCATCTGTATACTAATAAGTACATACTTATTTACTGAACCCCTTATATCACAATTAATGCCAGGCTAACTCGTTTTTATGTTATCTTTTTTTTTATCACCTTATTCTCTTTTTTGAGCATATTGGTATTGGTCCATTTCATCTCATCATATTCATCACCATCTGCATTTATGTGTGAGCTGTATAGAAATATACCTCAGTACTCAAAGCAATCACAACTGGGTAATGAGTTACATTAGTTTTAGTAAGTTACTTTTACATCATTGTTGGTATTTATCATTCTTCACACTAGTTCCTTTTTTTGACAATTCTGTCACCTACAGAAATAATGCCCTTAAAAGCCTCCCTAAATAAGAGTTTGATTCACTAAAGATGGAAGTTGTTGACAAAAGTTTTTCAAGTATAGCTATATGATACTTTTTTTAAAAAATCACTTTTTCCCCAAGCGGTTACCCGTTCATTGACATTTGAGTCATTTATGTAGCATATTTATAAGAAACATACCCTAGTGTTGCTGCTTACTTTTATATGAGATCCATTAGATAACACATTTTTCTTCCTTGTACTCACTAAAACTAACTAAACGTCTGTCATTCCTTTCTTTATGCTCTTATTGTACTAATTTATCTCAATTGAGAACATTTTTGTTTTTGAAGTTCCCACCTTTCTTTTCCCTTGCTTCCCAATAGGTCTCTTGATGGTCGTCTTCAGGTATCTCATCGGAAAGGACTGCCGCATGTAATATATTGCCGATTATGGCGCTGGCCTGATCTTCACAGTCATCATGAACTCAAGGCAATTGAAAACTGCGAATATGCTTTTAATCTTAAAAAGGATGAAGTATGTGTAAACCCTTACCACTACCAGAGAGTTGAGACACCAGGTAGGAAAAGTAGATTTTTTCCCCTTGTTTTAATTAAATGCTTGAACTTAAGTGTATTAGGTACTCTTATACCTAATTGACCCAAGGAAATTTTGGTATAAAACTAATAAATTACCTTAAATTCAGTATATTTTTTGGCAATAATTAAAAATACTTTTAAGTTTTTTAACACATGTTATGGGAAAATATATCTTAGAGGGAAAGATATCTTAGTTTCTTGGAATAGCAAGCATTTCACATCAAAGTACATGTCTAGGAAATTCTAATCCCACAGATACACAGTCTGCTTAGAACTGAATGATATGTCTTATTACTTGTCTGCTGTACTACCTGTTTTCAGTAATTTTGCTCTTTGTTTTTTTGATGTACTTTAATGACATCATTTGCATCTAAGCAGTTCGGTAAAACTCATAGCAGGACTTTCAATTTACTTAGCTGTATACTTGAAACTTTCTAAAAGAATACAGCTATATTTTCAAAAACTACCCCAAATCTGATTTTACAAATGTTTCTGCAACCTTTCCGATGAGGATTTATGAACTTCTGTGGTAATATAATATTACCAGGATCACTTTGTCCCCAAAAGTACAAGATAAATTGGGACTTGGAGATTTAGATTGTGGACTATGACAAGTTAAAATCATAATCAGGTTTGTCAATTTCTCAATAGCCAAATAATGCCAAGTAGGTGGATCCTAAACTTCAAAAATTAATGAAAACTTTTAATACAGGTGTCACCCTCCCCTTTGCTCTGCCATTGACTTGGATTTCTTTTACTCTTTTAGTTTTGCCTCCGGTGTTAGTGCCACGGCATACTGAGATCTTAACAGAACTACCACCTCTGGATGATTATACCCACTCCATTCCAGAAAACACTAATTTCCCAGCGGGAATTGAGCCACAGAGTAATTATATCCCAGGTATTTTTGCCTCAGAATCTCCTAAAATTTGGGATAGATACAAATTTTGTTCATAAATGTTCAAGTATTAATAAATTATGGTTTGGCTTTTTAAAATTTTTAGTTCTACAGACATAGCAACACGTATGTTGTGCTGAAAATCAGAAAACCTCTGTTTTAGTTGTTTTTCATCTGGGACTCAGTAATGCTGATAAATAAATGAACTGCATGGTTCTCAAATTCTGCTCTATTATATTATATGTCCAGTAATATCCCATGATATGGAAACTACTCTTTTAGTTTTCACTGTTCGTTAGGACAACAGCTAATAATTTCTTCCTTTTTTGTCTGTTTCCTTTTTTTTTTGTTTTTTTTTCCCTAGCACAAACTAAAGGTAAAAGATTGAGCATTTAGCTATACATAGGATTTTTTTAGTGTCTTTTTTCTCCTTGTGTAATATTTATCTATTCCGCTCTTATGTTTATTTTATACAACTGAAAATATGTAAGGAACTTGGAGTTTCAACTACATTTAAAAAATTGCTTTGTCTCATCATGGAAATAATGCTTGTTCATTGGAGATAATTTTGAAAACATAAGGAAAAGGAAGGATTTTTAAAAATAGCTAATTTTAAGGTTAGAAAGTGTTTTCTGATTATTTTAATGCTTTTTTCTTTTACTACTGTTCTATTCCAAAAGAGGATTTAAAGCTGTTTTTTGGGTAGCTGGGAAACCAACATTTTGAAAAGTTAGGAGGACAGGGCAAAGATGTTGTTGTGGAGAGTGGAGGCCAGGGTGAGGGGAAGGAGGATGAACAAAGGGCATTTAGTAGGGAGAAGAATTTGACTGGAAGTGGTTACGTGTGGGTTGTGGGTAGTGTTTTGGGTGAGGGAGTACTTAAGTCTCTGATGTGGGAATTAGTATAATTCAACAATACTTAGGAAACTGAGGTGTAAGCATACACTCTTGTAAGACACCTACCCAATAATTATATGGAGGGTGTTAGAATGTTTAGTGGCTTTCACTTGTGGAGATGTTTGGGCTTATTTTCCCTGTCGTCTTTACTTGTTTAGATTTGGGCATTTTACAAAGTAGAAAATCACAAGTGGATTACACCTATCTGCTTTTCTGGACAGTGGGGCTTTACCCAGCTCCAACTGACAGCAAAACCTTGGGATTCGCTTTTTATTCCATCGTGAAAGAAATTTTAACATTTCCTCGAAAACACTAGTACCTTTGTTGTTTATTATTTTATAGATAACTAATAATGGAGAAAAATGAAGAAAGATAACATATTTATCAGTTCAGTATTTCTTCCTCTTTAGACCTTTGAGACATGAGTGGTTAAACTGGCAAAGCTTAGCTCTTTTTTTTAATTTGCTTTAACTTTTAAAATAGCACGTAATGGTATTTATTCTTATTTTTGTATTCTTTGTTGTTCGAGTGTATGAAAGAATTTATTTTATTCTCACATTAAAAATTTTGGGGTACTGACACTTAGAAAAGTTTGATACTTAAGTTAAAATTTATAGTTAGCTTATTGAAGAGAGATTATAAAAAGTTTATGAAGGAAGCCTTTAACCCACATCATTTAAACTTATTTTTTCCTCCTTGAAATTATAATTGGTAAAATTGTATAAATGTTTTTATTTTACATGAAGTTTATTCAGATGCTTCCTGAATATAAACATTTTGTTCATAAACCATATTGGAAATGGCACATTAGAATCTTAAGTATTTTCAGGAAGTAGTTTGCCTCAGTTTTGTGTAGTAGTCTGTATTTGAATTTAATTTTCTGCCTCAAGCATTCAAGATTTACTGGTTAGCAATCATGGAGCAATACACTTTTTAGGTAGAATTCAAGCTAGACCATTCCTGAACTATATTACCATATTTTGCCCTATAGAACCTAATGTAAGATGTAAGCCTGTATTATTTTGTAATCCAAAATCTTGTTTGGCTGTGTTGTGTGTCCTTTAATCATCTCTTAAGTACCCATCCATGATGGCCATTAGGTTAAAAAATAATCATAATTATGGGTACTAGATTCTTTGAAACATACCGATCAGAACTGAGGCATCTTTGAAGTTATGTTTTTGGCTCTTGCCCCAGAAAATACACATACGACAATGAGCCAGATATGTAAATAATAGCTAAGAAAATATGCACAGAGAGCTCAATTATATTACAAGCAAGTTTTAAGGATTCACCTATAAGGTTTGGATTAGAACCTGAATCTTAAGCCCTCAGTATCCAATATTGCTTTTTATAGAGATGTTATATAACATTCGTATGTTATTTGGAGTGATTTGTTGGTTATCTTTGGTAGCTGGGAGAAAAGGCGATGAGATTAAATTGAACCTGTACGTGATTTGTTCTAAACTTTTTTAGAAACGCCACCTCCTGGATATATCAGTGAAGATGGAGAAACAAGTGATCAACAGTTGAACCAAAGTATGGATACAGGTAAAAATATTTTTCAAAATTCCTCAGTAATTAGATACACATTTTTGCCTTGTTGGAAACTCACTAGAGTTATTCATAACCCTTACATTTAGAGAAGTTGGGACATATCAAAAAAAAGAATCATCTTGATTTAATAATCATATTTGAATCATCAGAGAGAGGAGTCAGTGAAAGATTAACGTATGCTACTCTGCAGAATAATGGTTAGAATTTTCTCTTATTAGAGTAAACAAATAAAAATGGGAGAACACTCACTTTTCTTTTTAAAATATTGATATTCTGTGCTTCTGTTTAAAGTTTTAGGTACTCTATGAATAAATGTCTTTGTGATGAAAGATTCTAATTAATTATCCCAATAACAGGCTTTCAGAGGAACTTGGAAGTAAGAGATGGGGATCAGCTTTTCAGTGCTCTTTTAACTTACTAGTGAGTTCTGAATTATAGTAGATTGTTTACACAAAATACCTTGTATATTGTACCTGACCTAATGCAATTAATTTCTAATATTTAGCTATCAGCTTAAAACACAGTGAAGAAAAAATTGACATGTAATAGATATTACACACATCAAAGCTTTAAAACAGTTGTTATGTAATAAAATGTATATAACCCATCAGAACTAACAGGTTACCAGTGAAATAGCTGTGATGTCATTGTAATTGTATGTTTTGATCTATTTCACCCTGGTTATATCTTAAGGATTGGACACCTTAATATCACAACCTCCCAAATTATAGCATCCGCTTTTCTACACAGTTTATACTAAAGCATTCTGCAGTTATGATAATCTAAGTTATTTTTTACATGGTGGGGGCTGGGGTGATTGGCTTTTACAATAATTCTGTCGTTTAAATTCTTCCATTATTTAGACTCCTAAGTGAAGAAGTTTCTGCTATAGCTAATCATACTTATAGCTTTTCAAAATAGTAGATAACCAAGAAAAGTAGATGATGATCATTGGAAATAACGTATGTTTTTAAAAAAAAAATTTTTTTTGGCCGTGCAGCTTGTGGAATCTTAGTTCCCTGCCCTCAGCAGTGAAAGCGCAGAGTCCTAACCACTGGACCTCCAGGGAATTCCCCATATTATACATCTTAATGCAAATATCTTACGGCAAATGACATTTGGATTTCCGAATATATCTTCCTAAGAAATGCATGTGTGTCAAAGAACTGTATTCCTAAATCAGTCATGTTGATGGACAGTTGCTACTGTGACACTTAGAAGTGAATGCCAATAAAAATATGCCCTAATGACATCATTAATCATCAAGGAAATGCAAATCAAAACCATAATGACATATCACTTCACAGCCTCTAGAACGGCTATAATCAAAAAAGGGGGAAGTCTCAATGAAGATCGGAGAAGTTGGAGTCTTCATATGTTGCTAATGGGAATGTAAAATGGTTCAGTTACCTTGGAAAGATTTGCTATTCCTCAAAGTTAAATATAGTGTAACAATAGACCCAGCAATTTCACCCAAGAAAATTGAACACATGTCCACATTAAACTTGTAAACAAATGTTCATGTAAGCATTATTCATAGTAGCCCAAAATTGGAAACAACCCAAACTGTCTATCAAATGATTAATGGATAAATTAAATGATTTATATCCATACGTTAGAATATTATTCAACCATATAAAGGAATGAAGTACTGATGCATGCTACATTGATGAACCTTGAAAGCATTATATTAGGTGAAAGAAGCCAGGCACAAAAGGCCATAAGGATTCCAGTTAGTGCACAAATGCCTATTCTATAATATAGCTGAAACATGGGAAGAACAATAAGATGAATATAATCATTGGTTATGATAATGGTCAAAATCTAAAAGTGGATAATAAGCTGAATCAACTAAAATGAATTCAATGTTTTGGGGCTAGCTTTGAACGTAACCTAATATTTCTAATTCTGTTTCAGTGGGGGGAAACGTTACTGTCTTTTCAAAATGACACATTTAAAATTATTTAGTGTAATGACAGTAACAGTGTGAATATTTGATTCATGAGATGCTAAAAGTTGGTTTAAATACCAGTCTTCTACCTGCTATCTATTGTTCTCTCAGTGCCATGGGAAGAATTTTCTGACTGATGCAGGGTCCCAATTTAGAACAAAATTAACCTGTTTTTAAACTCTGGTCCATACCTTCCCTGAGGGAAGGACATAATTAAATTGATCTTTCAAGCTCTGCTGGAATAGAAGGAGTTAATATTTTTTAAAAGGGTAACCAGAGGAGAATTCTCTGGCAGTCCAGTAGTTAGGACTCCGCTTCTACTGCAGGAGGCATGGGTTCAATCCCTGGTCGGGGAACTAAGATCTAGCTGTGTGACCCTCCCCCCCCAAAATAAATAAATAAATATGAACAAACAAAAAAGTAACCATAGGACAAATAATGCAGAATACAGAACTGTATGAACAAGTACCTGTTATTTTTCGCTTTGCTTTTTCTTTTTTTAAAAATTTCTCCGGTCAAGCCTTCATTCTTTAAAGTTTGTGGACATTAAGGATCAGGCTGAACATCACAAGAAATATAAGTTTGATTTAGTTCTAATTTTTTTTTCTTGCAAGCCAATCATTTTGTATACCCCTAGACAAGGTTCACATACCCCACTTAGGAGACAGCTTCTCTAACCAAATGCATAGCGGCAGGATAGTATGGTTGGACTCTGAACTAGACTACCTGAGTTTGAATTGTCCCTCTGCTATATACTAGCTAGATGACCGAGGCACACAGTTTCCTTATCTGTAAATTAGGAATAATTATAGTACCAAACTCATAGGGTTGTTAATAGTTAATTTTTGTAAAGAAGTTAAATGTTCCTAACTTACAGTAAATACTATGTCAGTATATTTAAAGAAAATATAAAAGGATGAATTAACCATTAAGAAAAAGGAAGAAACTTGATTGCATGAAAATTAGAAGTAAATTGAGGGACTGAGATCCAGAAGCAGAAGCAGTTTAATCTTCATGACTACAATCTTCTAAATAAAATAGGAAAATAAGGTTATTTGTCAAGAACGGAGGGTCAGGTTTGAGAACTTAAAGGTAGTGGTCTTATTGGCTATGCCATCTGTGCAGTGTTTTACGGTTTTTAGCATAGATATATAGCATTTCTGTCATTAGATGCATTCTTCACTGTTTTAACCTTTTCATGCTATTGTAAATGTTTATTTTTCAATTTTATTTCTAATTGTTTTTTCCTAGGATATAGAATAAAATTTGATTTTTGTATGTTGATCTTTTTTCCTGAACTTTGCTAAAATCACTTTTTGTATCTGGTATTCTGTAGATTCCTAAGATTTTCTATACATACTACCTTGCCATCTCTTAAATAAAGACAGTTTTACTTCTTGCTTTCTAATCTTTATGCTTTCTTCTTTTTCTGTTCTGGCTGAGACCTACAGTAAACTATTGAATAGAAATACTAAGAATGGATATTTTTGCATTGTTCTTGATCATAGGGGGAATACATTTAATAATTCCCCCAATAAGTTAGATGTTAATTATAGATTTTTAATAGATTATCTTTATCAGATTGAGGATTTTCCATTCTGTTCCTAGTGTTCTGAGTGTTTGTAATGAGTGGCTGTGGAATTTTGCCCATACTTTTTCTGCATCTATTGAGAAGATAATACAGTTTTACTCTTCTTGAGTGAATTCCACTAAATGATTTTTCTAATAACAAATGAATTTTGACCTTATTTGGTTATGATAAATTATACTTTAAAAATATTTATGGATTTGATTTGCTAATGTTCTTAAAAGGATTTTCACATCTATGTTTATGAGAGATTTTGGTCTTTAGTTTTCTTGTAATGTTTTTCTGTAGTTTCAATATCATAATTATGCTGGGATCATAATATATTGGATGAGGTTTTCTAATATTTTCTGAAAGACTTTGCATAGGATTGGAATTAATTCTTCCTTAAACACTTGATAGCTTCTACCAGAGAAGCCATCATTTATAGCGAAGGGTTTTTTAAATTGAGAGTTATTTAGATTTTCAATTTTTTGTGTTGGTGTGCTAACTTGTGTCTTATAAGATATTTTGTTCATTTCATCTGAATGGTAGATTTTATTGCTATAAAGTTATTTCTAATCTGTTATCCTCTTGTTGTCTGCAATATCAAGTAAATCTTGATGGCCCATTTTTTACTTAAAATGTTGATAGTTTGACTTTTCTCTTTTATTCTTGATAAGTCTTGCAGGGGCTTTATCAGTTAATATTTTTAAAGAACCAGTTTTCGGCTTCTTAAACTTTTCTCTTGTGTTTGCCTTTTTACTGCTTGATTTTATTTCTATTCTGCATTATTTTCTTCTACTTACTTCCCATTTAATTTGGTCATTTTAGACCCTTGTAGCTTAAATTTAGGTCATTGATTCTTTTGTATTTTTTTCGATTGATTCTTTTTTTCTTGTCTGAGCCTCTATACATTATTTCTTTAATTTTGTTTATTTTTTTACACAGCAGTGTCTTATGAGTTATCCATTTTATACATATTAGTGTATATATGTCAATCCCAATCTCCCAATTCATCACCCCCTCCCGCCCCCCAGCCACTTTCACCCCTTGGTGTCCATACGTTTCTTCTCTACATCTGTATCTCAATTTCTGCTCTGCAAACTGGTTCATCTGTACCATTTTTCTAGGTTCCACATATATGCGTTAATATACGATATTTGTTTTTCTCTTTCTGACTGACTTCACTGTATATGACAGTCTCTAGATCCATCCACGTCTCTACAAATGACCCAATTTCGTTCCTTTTTATGGCTGAGTAATATTCCATTGTATATATGTACCACATCTTCTTTATCCATTCGTCTGTCGATGGGCATTTAGGTTGCTTCCATGACCTGGCTATTGTATGTAGTGTTGCAATAAACATTGGGGTGCATGTGTCTTTTTGAATTATGGTTTTCTCTGGGTATATATCCAGTAGTGGGATTGCTGGGTCATATGGTAATTTTTTAGTTTTTTAAAGAACCTCCATACTGTTCTCCATAGTGCCTGTATCCATTTACATTCCCACCAACAGTGCAAGAGTGTTCCCTTTTCTCCACACCCTCTCCAGCTTTTATTGTTTGGAGATTTTCTGGTGATGCCCATTCTGACTGGTGTGAGGTGAAACCTCATTGTAGTTTTGATTTGCATTTCTCTAATAATTAGTGATGTCGAGCAGCTTTTCATGTGCTTCTTTGCCATCTGTATGTCTTCTTCGGAGAAATGTCTATTTAGGTCTTCTGCCCATTTTTGGATGGGTTGTTTGTTTCTTTAATATTGAACTGCATGAGCTGTTTACATATTTTGGAGATTAATCTTTGTTTGTTGATTCGTTTGCAAATATTTTCTCCCATTCTGAGGGTTTTCTTTTTGTCTTGTTTGTAGTTTCCTTTGCAAAAGCATTTAAGTTTCATTAGGTCCCATTTGTTTGTTTTTATTTCCATTACTCTAGGAGATGGATCTAAAAAGATCTTGCTGTGATTTATGTCAAAGAGTGTTCTTCCTATGTTTTCCTCTAAGAGTTTTATAGTGTCAGGTATTATATTTAGGTCTCGAATGCATTTTGAGTTTATTTTTGTGTATGGTGTTAGGGAGTGTTCGAATTTCATTCTTTTACATGTACATGAAACTAGCTGTCCGGTGTCCCCAGCACCACTTATTGAAGACACTGTCTTTTCTCCGTTGTATATCCTTGCCTCCTTTGTCATAGATTAGTTGACCATAGGTGTGTGGGTTTATCTCTGGGCTTTCTATCCTGTTCCATTGATCTATATTTCTGTTTTTGTGCCAGTACCATATTGTCTTGCTTACTGTAGTTTTGTAGTGTAGTCTGAAGTCAGGGAGTCTGATTCCTCCAGCTCCGTTTTTTCCCTTAAGACTTCTCTGGTTATTCGGGGTCTTTTGTGTCTCCATACAAATTTTAAGATTTTTTGTTCTAGTTCTAGAAAAATTCCATTGGTAATTTGATAGGGATTGCGTTGAATCTGCAGATTACTTTGGGTAGTATAGTCATTTTCACAATATTGATTCTTCCAGTCCAAGAACATGCTATATCTCTCCATCTGTTTGTATCATCTTTCATTTCTTTCATCAGTGTCTTATAGTTTTCTGCGTACAGGTCTTTTGTCTCCCTACGTAGGTTTATTCCTAGGTATTTTATTCTTTTTGTTGCAGTGGTAAATGGGAGTGTTTCCTTAATTTCTCTTTCAGATTTTTCATCATTAGTGTATAGGAATGCAAGAAATTTCTGTGCATTAATTTTGTATCCTGCAACTTTACCAAATTCATTGATTAGCTCTAGTATCTTTCTGGTGGCATCTTTAGGATTCTCTATGTGTAGTATCATGTCATCTGCAAACAGTGACAGTATTACTTCTTTTCCAATTTGTATTCCTTTTATTTCTTTTTCTTCTCTGATCGCCGTGACTAGGACTTCCAAAACTATGTTGAATAGTAGTGGCGAGAGTGCACATCCGTGTTGTGGTCCTGATCTTAGAGGAAATGCTTTCAGTTTTTCACCATTGAGAATGGTATTTGCTGTGGGTTTGTCGTATATGGGCTATTATGTTGAGGTAGATTCCTTCTATGCCCACTTTCTGGAGAGTTTTTATCGTAAATGGGTGTTGAATTTTGTCAAAAGCTTTTTCTGTGTCTATTGAGATGATATGGTTTTTCTTCTTCAGTTTGTTAATATGGTGTATCACATTGATTGATTTGTGTATATTGAAGAATCCTTGCATTCCTGGGATAAATCCCACTTGATCATGGTGTATGATCCTTTTAATGTGTTGTTGGATTCTGTTTGCTAGTCTTTGGTTGTGGATTTCTACATCTATATTCATCAGTTGATATTGGTCTGTAGTTTTCTTTTTTTGTAGTATGTTTGGTTTTGATATCAGGGTGATGGTGGGCTCATAGAATGAGTTTGGGAGTGTTCCTTCCTCTGCAATTGTTTGGAAGAGTTTGAGAAGGATTGGTGTTAGCTCTTCTCTAAATGTTTGATAGAATTCACCTGTGAAGCCATCTGGTCCTGAACTTTTGTTTGTTGGAAGATTTTTAATCACAGTTTTAATTTCATTACTTGTGATTGGTCTGCTCATATTTTCTGTTTCTTCCTTGTTCAGTCTTGGAAGGTTATACCTTTCTCAGAATTTGTCCATTTTATTGGCATAGAGTTGCTTGTAGTATTCTCTTAGGCTGCTTTGTATTTCTGCGGTGTCTGTTGTAACTTCTTCTATTTCATTTCAAATTTTATTATTTTGAGTCCTCTCCCTCTTTTTCTTGATGAGTCTGGCTAATGGTTTATGTTTATCTTCTCAAAGAACCAGCTTTTAGTTTTATTGATCTTTGCCATTGTTTTCTTTGTCTCTATTTCATTTATTTCTACTCTGATCTTTATGATTTCTTTCCTTCTACTAACTTTGGGTTTTGGTTGTTCTTCTTTCTCTAGTTCCTTTAGGTGTTAGGTTAGATTGTTTATTTGAGATGTTTGTTGTTTCTTTAGGTAGGATTGTATTCCTGTAAACTTCCCTCTTAGAACTGCTTTTGCTGCATCCCGTAGGTTTTGGATCGTCATGTTTTCATTGTCATTTGTCTCTAGGTATTTTTTGATTTCCTCTTTGATTTCTTCAGTGATCTCTTGGTTATTTAGTAATGTATTGTTTAGCCTCTATGTGCTTGTGGTTTTTTTTAACTTTTTTTCCCTGTAATTGATTGCTAATCTCATAGTGTTGTGGTCAGAAAAGATGCTTGATATGATTTCAATTTCTTAAATTTACTGAGGCTTCATTTGTGACCTAAAATGTGATCCATCATGGAGAATGTTCCATGTGCACTTGAGAAGAAAGTGTAATCTGCAGTTTTTGGATGCAATGTCCTATAAATATCAATTAAATCTATCTGGTCTATTGTGTCATTTAAAGCTTGTGTTTCCTTATTAATTGTCTGAATGATCTGTCCATTGGTGTAAATGAGGTGTTAAAGTCCCCCACTATTATTGTGTTACTGTCGATTTCCTCTTATAGTTTTTAGCACTTGCCTTATGTATTGATGTGTTCCTATGTTGGGTGCATATATATTTATAATTGTTATATCTTCTTCTTGGATTGATCCCTTGATCATTATGTCGTGTCCTTCCTTGTCTCCTATAACATTCTTTATTTTAAGGTCTGTTTTATCTGATGTGAGTATTGCTACTTCAGCTTTCTTTTGATTTGCATTTGCATGGAATATCTTTTTCCATCCCCTCACTTTCAGTCTGTATGTGTCCCTAGGTCTGAAGTGGGTCTCTTGTAGAGACAGCATATGTGTGGGTCTTGTTTTTGTATTCATTCAGTGAGCCTCTGCCTTTTGATTGGGGCATTTAATCCATTCACGTTTAAGGTAATTATCGATATGTATCTTCCTATGACCATTTTCTTAATTGTTTTGGGTTTGTTTTTGTAGGTCCTTTTCTTCTCTTGTGTTTCCCACTTAGAGAAGAAGTTCCTAAACATTTGTTGTAGAGCTGGTTTGTGGGGGCTGAATTCTTTTAGCTTTTGCTTGTCTGTAAAGCTTTTGATTTCTCCGTCAAATCTGAATGAGATCCTTGCCGGGTAGAGTAATCTTGGTTGTGGGTTCTTCCCTTTCATCACTTTAAATATGTTATGCCACTCCCTTCTGGCTTATAGAGTTTCTGCTGAGAAATCAGCTGTTAACCTTATGGGAGCTCCTTTATATGTTATTTGTCGTTTTTCCCTTGCTGCTTTCAATAATTTTTCTTTGTATTTAATTTTTGCCAGTTTGATTACTGTGTGTCTTGGTGTCTTTCTCCTTGGGTTTATCCTGTATGGGACTGTCTGCGCTTCCTGGACTTGGGTGGCTATTTCCTCTCCCGTGTTAGGGAAGTTTTAGACTATAATCTCTTCATATATTTGCTCGGGTCCTTTCTCTCTCTCTTCTCCTTCTGGGACCCCAATAATGCGAATGTTGTTGTGTTTAATGTTGTCCCAGAGATCTCTTAGGCTGTCTTCATTTCTTTTCATTCTTTTTTCTTTATTCTGTTCTGCAGCCGTGAATTCCACCATTCTGTGTTCTAGGTCACTTATCCGTTCTTCTGCCTCAGTTATTCTGCTGTTGATTCCTCGTAGTGTGTTTGTCATTTCAGTTATTGTATTGTTCATCTCTGTTTGTTCTTTAATTCTTCTAGGTCTTTATTAAACATTTCTTGCACCTTCTTGATCTTTGCCTCCATTCTTTTTCCGAGGTCCTGGATCATCTTCACTATCATTATTCTAAATTCTTTTTTCTTGAAGCTGGCTTATCTCCACTTCATTTAGTTGTTTTTCTGGTGTTTTATCTTGTTCCTTCATCTGGTATATAGCCCTCTGCCTTTTCATCTTGTCTACCTTTCTGTGAATGTGGTTTTTGTTCCACAGGCTGCAGGACTGTAGTTCTTCTTGCTTCTGCTGTCTGCCCTCTGGTGGATGAGGGTGTCTAAGAGGATTGTGCACGTTTCCTGATGGGAGTGACTGGTCATTAATTCTTTTCTAATGTAAGCATTTAAAATTAAAATTTCCCTCTAAGCCGTACTTTAGCTTCATACCAAAAGTTTTAATAAGTTATTTTTCATTATTATTATTATTATTCAACATCTTTATTGGAGTATAATTGCTTCATAATGGTGTGTTACTTTCTGCTGTATAACAGAGTGAATGAGCTATACATATACATCTATCCGCATAAGGCCTCTCTCTTGCGTCTCCCTCTCACCCTCCCTATCCCACCCCTCTTGGTGGGCAAAGAGCAATGAGCTGATCTCCCTGTGCTATGCAGCTGCTTTCCAATAGCTATCTGTTTTACATTTTGTAGTGTATATATGTCCATGCCACTCTCTCATTTCCTCCCAGCCTACCCTTCCCCCTCCCCATGTCCTGAAGTCCATTCTCTATGTCTGCATCTTTATTCCTGTCTAGCCCCAAGGTTCTTCAGAACCTTTTTTTTTTTTAAGATTTAATATATATGTGTTAGCATACAGTATTTGTTTTTCTCTTTCTGACTTACTCCACTCTGTATGATCCATCCACCTCAGTACAAATAACTCAATTTCGTTTCTTTTTATGGCTGAGTAATATTCCATTGTATATATGTGCCACATATTCTTTATCCATTCATCTTAGGTTGACACTAAGATGGACACTTTGGTTGGTTCCATGTCTTGGCTATTGTAAATAAAGCTGCAGTGAACATTGTGGTACATGACTCTTTTTTTGAGTTATGGTTTTCTCAGGGTATATGCCCAGCAAGGGGATTGCTCTGTCGTATGGTAGTCCTATTTTGAGTTTTTTGAGGAACCTCCATACTGTTCTCCATAGTGGCTGTATCAGTTTACGTTCCCACCAACAGTGCAAGAGGGCTCCCTTTTCTCCACACCCTCTCCAGCATTTATCGTTTGTAGATTTCTTTGATGATAGCCATTCTGACCAGTGTGAGGTGATAACTCATTGTAGCTTTGATTTGCATTTCTCTAATAATAAATGATGTTGAGAATCCTTTCATGTGTTTGTTGGCGATCTGTATATCTTCTTTGGAGAAATTTCTTTTTAGGTTTTCTGCACATTTTTGGATTGGGTTGTTTTTTTTTTTGATATTGAGCTGCATGTGCTGCCTGTATATTTTGGAGATTAATCCTTTGTCAGTTGCTTCGTTTGCAAATATTTTCTCCCATCCTGAGGGTTGTCTTTTCATCTTGTTTATGGTTTCCTTTGCTGTGCAAAAGCTTGTAAATTTCATTAGGTCCCATTTGTTTATTTTTGGTTTTATTTCCATTTCTCTAGGAGGTGGGTCAAAAAGGACCTTGCTTTGATTTACGTCATAGAGTGTTCTGCCTATGTTGTCCTCTAAAAGTTTTATAGTGTCTGCCCTTTATTAGGTCTTTATCCATTTTGAGTTTATTTTTGTGTATGGTGTTAGGGAGTGTTCTAATTTCATTCTTTTCCGTGTAGCTGTCCAGTTTTCCCAGTACCACTTATTGAAGAGGATGGCTTTTCTCCATTGTATATTCTTAACCTCTTTTATCAAAGATAAAGTGACCATATGTGCATGAGTTTATCTTATATTCTTACCTCCTTTATCAAAGATAAGGTGACCATATGTGCATGGGTTTATCTCTGGGCTTTCTATCCTTTTCTATTGATCTATATTTCTATTTTTGTGCCAATACCATACTGCCTTGATTACTGTACGTTTTTAGTATAGTCTGAAGTTAGGGATCCTGATTCTTCCAGCTCCGTTTTTCTTTCTCAAGATTGCTTTGGCTAATCTGGGTCTTTGGTGTTTCTATACAAATTGTGAAATTTTTTTGTTGTAGTTCTGTGAAAAATGCTATTGGTAGTTTGATAGGGATTGCATTGAATCTCTAGATTGCTTTGGGTAGTACAGTCATTTTCACAATATTGATTCGTCCAATCGAAGAACATGGTATATCTCTCCAGTTGTATCATCTTTCATTTCTTTCATCAGTGTCTTATAGTTTTCTGCATACAGGTCTTTTGTCTCCTTAGGTAGGTTTATTCCTAGGTATTTTATTCTTTTTGTTGCAATGATAAATGGGAGTGTTTCCTTAATTTCTCTTTCAGGTTTCTCATCATTACTGTATAGGAATGCAAGAGATTTCTGTGCATTAACTTTGTATCCTGCTGCTTTACCAAATTCATTGATTAGTTCTAGTATCTTTCTGGTGGCATCTTTAGGATTCTCTATGTATAGTATCATGCCATCGGCAAACAGTGACAGCTTTAATTCTTCTTTTCCGATTTGTATTCCTTTTATTTCTCTTTCTTCTCTGGTTGCTGTGGCTAAAACCTCCAAAACTATGTTGAATAATAGTGGCGAGAGTGGACATCCTTGTCTTGTTTCCGATCTTAGAGGTAATGGTTTCAGTTTTTCACCATTGAGAATGATGTTGGCTGTGGGTTTGTCATATATGCCCTTTATTATGTTGAGGTAAGTTCCCTCTGTGCCTACTTTCTGGAGGGTTTGTATGATAAATGGGTGTTGAATATTGTCAAAAGCTTTTTCTGCATCTATTGAGATGATCATAAGGTTTTTCTCCTTCAGGTTGTTAATTTGGCTTATCACATTGATTGATTTGTGTATATTGAAGAATCCTTGCATTCTTGAGATAAACCCCACTTGATCATGGTGTATGATCCTTTTAATGTGCTGCTGGATTCTGTTTGCTAGTATTTTGTTGAGGATTTTTGCATCTATGTTCATCAGTGATATTGGCTTGTAGTTTTCTTTTTTTGTGGCATGTTTGTCTGGTTTTGGTATCAGGATGATGGTGGCCTCGTAGAAGGAGTTTGGGTGTGTTCCTTCCTCTGCTGTGGTTTGAAGAGTTTCAGAACGATAGGTCTTAGCTCTTCTCTAAATGTTTGATAGAATTTGCCTGTGAAGCTGTCTGGTCCTGGGCTTTTGTTCGTTTGAAAATTTTTGATCGCAGTCTCAGTGCTTGTGATTAGTCTGTTTATATTTTCTATTTCTTCCTGGTTCAGTCTCAGAAGGTTGTGCATTTCTAAGAATTTGTCCATTTCTTCCAGGTTGTCCATTTTATTGGCATATAGTTGCTTGTAGTAATCTCTCATGATCCTTTGTATTTCTGCAGTGTCAGTTGTTACTTCTCCTTTTTCATTTCTAATTCTATTGATTTGAGTCTTCTCCCTTTTTTTCTTGATGAGTCTGGCTAATGGCTTATCAATTCTGTTTATCTTCTCAAAGAACCAACTTTTAGTTTTATTGATCTTTGCTATCATTTCCTTCATTTCTTTTTCATTTATTTCTGATCTGATCTGTATGATTTCTTTCCTTCTGCTGACTTTGTATTTTGTTAGTTCTTCTTTCTCTAGTGCCTTTAGGTGTAAGTTTAGATTGTTTATTTGAGATGTTTCTTGAGGTAGGCTTGTATAGCTATAAACTTCCCTCTTAGAAATGCTTTTACTGCATCCCATAGGTTTTGGATCATTGTGTTTTCATTGTCATTTGTCTCTAGGTATTTTTTGGTTTCCTTTTTGATTTCTTCAGTGATCTCTTGGTTATTTAGTAGTGTATTGTTTAGCCTCCATGTGTTTGTATTTATTACACATTTTTTCCTGTAATTGATATCTAGTCTCATAGTGTTGTGGTCGGATAAGATACTTGATATGATTTCAGTTTTCTTAAATTTACCAAGGGTTTATTTGTGACCCTCGATATGGTCTCTCCTGGAGAATGTTCCATGAGCACTTGAGAACAAAGTGTAATCTGCTGTTTTTGGACGGAATGTCCTGTAAATATCAATTAAGTCCCTCTTGTTTAATGTATCATTTAAAGCTAGTGTTTCCTTATTTATTTTCGTTTTGCATGATCAGTCCATTGGTGAAAGTGGGGTGTTGAAATCCCCTACTGTGATTGTGTTACCTTCAGTTTCCCCTTTTATGGCTCTTAGCATTTGCCTTAAGTATTGAGGTGCTCCTATGTTGGGTGCATATATATTTACAATTGTTATATCTTCTTCTTGGATTGATCCCTTGATCATTATGTAGTGTCCTTCCTTATCTCTTGTAATAGTCTTTACTTCAAAGTCTGTTTTGTCTGATATGAGATTTGCTACTCCAATTTTCTTTTGATTTCCATTTGCGTGGAATATCTTTTTCAATCCTGTCACTTTCAGTGTGTATGTGTCCCTAGGTCTGAAGTGGGTCTCTTGTAGACAGCATATATATGGGTCTTCTTTTTTTTTTTTTTTTTTTTTTAATTAATTAATTTATTTATTTATGGCTGTGTTGGGTCTTCGTTTCTGTGCCAGGGCTTTCTCTAGTTGCGGCGAGCGGGGGCCACTCCTCATCATGGTGCGCGGGCCTCTCACTATCGCAGCCTCTCCTGTTGTGGAGCGCAGGCTCAGCAATTGTGGCTCATGGGCCCACCCGCTCCGCGGCATGTGGGATCCTCCCAGGTCAGGGCTCGAACCCGTGTCCCCTGCATCGGCAGGCAGACTCTCAACCACTGCGCCACCAGGGAAGCCCGGGTCTTCTTTTTTTATCCGTTCAGCCAGTCTGTATCTTTTGGATGCAGCATTTAATCCATTTACGTTTAAGGTAGCTATCGATATGTATGTTCCTGTTACCATTTTCTTAATTGTTTTAGGTTTGTTATTGTAGGTCTTTTCCTTCTCTTGTGTTTCCTGCCTAGAGAAGTTCCTTTAGCATTTGTTGTATAGCTGGTTTGCTGGTGCTGAATTCTTTTAGCTTTTGCTTGTCTGTAAGGGTTTTAATTTCTCCATCGAATCTTCATGAGATCCTTGCTGGGTAGAGTAATCTTGGTTGTAGGGTTTTCTCTTCCATCACTTTAAATATGTCCTGCCACTCCCTTCTGGCTTGCAGAGTTTCTGCTGAAAGTTCAACTGGTAACCTTATGGGGATTCCCTTGTATGTTAATTGTTGCTTTTCCCTTGCTGCTTTTAATATTTTTTCTTTGTATCTAATTCTTGATAGTTTGATTAAAATGTGTCTTGGTGTGTTCCTCCTTGGATTTATCCTGTTTGGGACTCTCTGTGCTTCCTGAACTTGATTGACTATTTTCTTTCCCATATTAGGGAAGTTTTCAACTATAATCTCTTCAAATATTTTCTCAGTCCCTCTTTTAATATCTTCTTCTGGGACCCCAGTAATTCGAATGTTGGTGTGTTTAATGCTGTCCCAGACATCTCTCAGATTGTCCTCAATTCTTGTCTTTCTTTTTCCTTTATTCTGCTCTGCGGTAGTTATTTCCACTATTTTATCTTCCAGGTCACTTACCCGTTCTTCTGCCTCAGTTATTCTGCTATTGATTTCTTCTAGAGAATTTTTAATTTCATTTATTGTGTTGTTCATCATTGTTTGTGTGTTCTTTAGGTCTTCTAGGTCCTTGTTAAATATTTCTTGTATTTTCTCCATTCTGTTTCCAAGATTTTGGATCATCTTTACTATCATTACTCTGAAGTCTTTTTCAGGTAGACTGCCTGTTTCCTCTTCATTTGTTTGGTCTGGTGGGTGTTCTCCTTGCTTGTTCATCTGCTGTGTATTTCTCTGTCTTCTCATTTTGCTTAACTTACTGTGTTTGGGGTCTATGTTTCACAGGCTGCAGGTTCATAGTTCCCGTTGTGTTTGGTGTCTGCTCCCAGTGGGTAAGGTTGTTTCAGTGGGTTGTGTACCTCTTCCTGGTAGAGGGGACTGGTGCCCATGTTCTGGTGGATGAGGCTGGATCTTGTCTTTCTGGTGGGCAGGGCCACGTCCAGTGGTGTGTTTTGGGGTGTTTGTGAACTTACCATTTTAGGCAGCCTCTCTGCTAATTGGTGGTTTTGTGTTCCTGTCTTGCTAGTTGTTTGGCATAGGGTGTCCAGCACTGTAGCTTGCTGGTTGTTGAGTGCAGCTAGGTCTTAGCGTTGAGGTGGAGATCTCTGGGAAAGCTTTCCCTGTTTGATATTGCATGGGGCCAGGAGGTCTCTGGTGGACTAATGTCCTGAACTTGGCTCTTCCACCTCACAGGCTCAGGCCTGACACCCGGCCATCGTACCAAGACCCTGTCAGCCACACGGCTCAGAAGAAAAGGGAGAGAAGAAAAAATTAGAAAGTAGGAAAATAAATAAATAAAATAAAGTTATTAAAATAGAAAAAAATTATTAAAAATAAAAAAACTAGGAAGTAAAAAAAAAAGAGAGAAAGAAAGCAGAGAGCAACCAAACCAAAAAACAAATTCTCCAATGATAACAAGCATTAAAAACTATATTAAAAAAGAAAAACAAAAGGACAGCCAGAACCCTAGGACAAATGGCAAAAGCAAAACTGTATAGACAAAACCACACAAAGAAGCTTACACATACTCACAAAATGAGAAAAAGGAAAATATATATATATATTAAAAAATTTAAAAAGGAAGAGAGCAACCAAATCAATGAACAAATCTACCAGTGATAATAAACTCTAAGTACTAAACTAAGAATAACATAAAACCAGAAACAAATTAGATGCAGAAAGCAAACCCCAAGCCTGCAGTTGCTCCCAAAGTCCATCACCTCAATTTTGGGATTATTTGTTGTCTATTCAGGTATTCCACAGATGCAGGATACATCAAGTTGACTGTGGAGATTTAAGCCGCTGCTCCCGAGGCTGCTGGGAGAGATTTCCCTTTCTCTTCTTTGTTCGCACAGCTCCCAGGGGCTCAGCTTTGGATTTGGCTCCACCTCTGCGTGTAGGTTGCCTGAGGGCGTCTGTTCCCCACCCAGACAGGACGGGGTTAAAGGAGCAGATGATTAGGGGGCTCTTTCTCACTCGGGCTCAGGGGAGTGAGGGGTACAAAATGAGGGGCAAGCCTGCTGTGGCAGAGGCCGGCGTGACGTTGCACCAGCCTGAGGCGCACCATGTGTTCTCCCAGGGATGTTGTCCCTGGATCACGGGACCCTGGCAGTGGCGGGCTGCACAGACTCACAGGTGGGGAGGTGTGGAGAGTGACCTGTGCTCGCACACAGGCTTCTTGGTGGCTGCAGCAGCAGTGTTAGTGTCTCATCCCCATCTCTGGGGTCCGCGCTGATAGCTGCGGCTTGAGCCCATCTCTGGAGCTTGTTTAGGTGTTTCTCTGAATCCCCTCTCCTCGCTCACCCTGAAACAATAATGGTCTCTTACCTCTTAGGCAGGTCCAGACTTTTTCCTAGACTCCCTCCTGGCTAGCTGTGGTGCACTAGCCCCCTTCAGGCTGTGTTCATGCAGCCAACCCCAGTCCTCTCCCTGGGATCTGACCTCCGAAGCCTGAGCCTCAGCGCCCAGCGCTCACCTGCCCCGGCAGCTGAACAGGGAAGCCTGTCAGGCTGGTGAGTGCCGGTCGGCACCCATCCTCTGTGGGGGAATCTCTCCGCTTTGCCCTCTGCACCCCTGTTGCTGTGCTCTCCTCCGTGGCTCCGAAGCTTCCCCCCCGCTACCCTGCGTCTCCGCCACTGAAGGGGCTTCCTAGTGTGTGGAAACTTTTCCTCCTCCACAGCTCCCTTCCAGAGGTGCAGGTCCCATCCCTATTCTTTTGTCTCTGTTTTTTCTTTTTTCTTTTGCCCTGCCCAGGGACATGGGGAGTTTCTTGCCTTTTGGGAAGTCTGAGGTCTTCTGCCAGCGTTCAGTAGGTGTTCTGTAGGAGCTGTTCTACATGTAGATGTAGTTTTGATGTATTTGTGGGGAGGAAGGTGATCTCCCATGTTTTACTCCTCCCCCATCTTGAAGGCACCCCCCCTTCATTGTTATTTAATTATTATTATCATTAAAGTTTTTTCGAATTCTTGTGATATCTTCTTTGATCCATGATTATTTAGAAGTCTGGTCTTTTAGAAGTATGGGGGTTTTCTATATAGTTCATTGATTTCTCACTTAATTCCATTATGATTCAAATACACTATGTATGATTTCAGTCCTTTGAAATTTACTAAAAATTATTTTATGCCACAACATGGCTTATTTATCTTGATGAGAGTTCCATTTATACTTTTAAAAATGTTGTTCAATTGTAGTGTTACTCTAAATGTCACTTAGGATCATTGATGGTATTGTTTAAATCTTGACTCTGTCTGATTTCTTTCTATTTGTTATACCAGTCACAGAGAGGAGGGTTAAAATCTCTTAACTGTGACTTTGGATTTGTCTGTTTTTCCTTTTAGTCCTGTCAGTTTTTGCTTCATGTATTTTTTTTTTTTTTTTTTGCGGTACATGGGCCTCTCACTGCTGTGGCCTCTCGCACTGCGGAGCACAGGCTTTGGACGCGTAGGCTCAGCGGCCATGGCTCACGGGCCTAGCCACTCCGCGGCACGTGGGATCTTCCCGGACCGGGGCACGAACCCGTGTCCCCTGCATTGGCAGGCGGACTCTCAACCACTGTGCCACCAGGGAAGCCCCTGCTTCATGTATTTTGAATCTCTGTTATTAAGTGGTGCACATTTAAATTGTCCTGCTGATGAAGTGACCCTTTTTATAAAATGTGTCTCATATAATAAACATCACCATATATTCTTATTTCACAGATGGCATGGTATATTTACTTTTACCATCCTTTTACTTTTGGTCTACCTGCATCTTTAAATTTAAAATGTGTCTCTTGTGGATACCTTTCTATGTCTTACTTAATCTAACAATCATTGTCTTTTCTTTTTTTTTTAATATATTTATTTATTTTTGGCTGTGTTGGGTCTTCGTTTCTGTGCGAGGGCTTTCTCTAGTTGTGGTAAGCGGGGGCCACTCTTCATCACAGTGCGCGGGCCTGTCACTGTCCTGGCCTCTCTTGTTGCAGAGCATAGGCTCCAGACACGCATGCTCAGTAGTTGTGGCTCACGGGCCCAGTTGCTCCGCGGCATGTGGGATCTTCCCAGACTAGGGCTCGAACCCATATCCCCTGCATTGGCAGGCAGATTCTCAACCACTGCGCCACCAGGGAAGCCCAACAATCATTGTCTTTTAATTGGAGTATTTAGTTCCTTTATAATTAATGTAGTTCTTAATAATCATTGGGTTTGGGTTACCATTTTTCTGTTTCTTTTTTGTCTGTGCTATCTGGTTTTTGTTCCTCTGTTCCTGATTTTCTGACTTCTTTAGATTAATCGAATATATTTATATTTGAATCCACTCTGTTTACTCTCTTGAATTTGTAGCAGTATCACTTAGTATTATTTTCTCAGTGAGTGTTCTCGTGATTACAGTGTATATCCCCTATCATCATCTTCTACTTAGAATGTTACTTAAATTGTAATATTTTACAACTTCATGTGAAATATAGGAACTTTACAACACTATAATTCCATTCACCTACCTCTGTCATTTGTGCTAGTGTTTTCATATATTTTATTTATAAATATGTATAAACCCCCAAATGTTATTTTTTGCTTTAGACTTTGAGGTTTTTAAAATTATTTTAAAGAATTGAAAAGTAATGTTTTGTATTTACCTACCTTTTTTTCCATTTCTGCTCTTCTTTTCCTGTAGACATTTGTCCAGTTGTTTTAGCACCATAAGTTGAAGATACTTTTCTTTCTTCATTGATTTACCTTGGTTTCTTTGTTGAAAATCAAGTGATAAGGTATATGTGTGTCTAACTTTTGGTCTTCTCTAAGCCAGTTCAATGACTTCATTTCAGATAATCTGTTTTTCAGTTTCATAACTTCGATTTTAAACTCTTTATCTGATAAGTCCAGTATCTGGTTTATATGTAGTTTTGCTTGTGTTAACTTTAAAGTCTTGATTATGGGTCAGTTTTTCCTACTTCTTTGCATGTCTCATGTTTTTTTAGTTGGATGCTGGATATTGTATATAAAATAATACTAGAGTATAATATAGATAATATTTTCCTTATTGAAAGACTCACCCTTTTCTTTCTCTGGTTGCTAAGTTGGGGATCTAATCTCTTCCATATATTAGGAGTTGAGTTGAATAGGTGATAATTTAATTCTTAACATCAAATCACCTCAGGTTTTAAGGAGGGGCAGTCCCCTACCTCAGCAGGTCTTTCAGATATGAGTATGGTGAGACTGTAGGATCTCTCACTGCTTTGCAGCCTTTGCCTGAAACTTCCTGTGCTACCATGTACTACTCAGCTAAAGACATGAGGGTTAGAATTGGCTAATGAAGAAGACTGTATCTGTGGTTGGGCTTCTCAGATTCCAGTTGCCAGCGTGTGGCCATTAAAATTTCAGCTGGTTTCTCCTTTGGCAAGTACAATCCTACATGTGTTTGTGTCCTAACTTGGCAGATACTCCCAGCAATGAAAATGGTTACCACTCTCTACTTGAATAGGAAGAGCTCATCCTTCTCTAAACTACTTCACTTAGACTTAAATGGATCTACAGTTTTGGGGTCACTTTTTGGTAAAAAATATATATTTTTTTAGTGTTTCTGATATTTTCTTATTGTAGGAGCAAGGTTTTTTCCAACAGTCTTCTACATTCTAGCCATAAGGGGAACCCTATAGAAGGAACAAATAAAAACACAAGAAGAGCAACTGTATTCTCATTATGAACATAATTCATGCTTGTAGAAAATTTGGAAATACATAGAACATAATAAAGAAACATGAAGGAAGTGTGTATTTTTAAAGTGGAATTGACATAGTACCTATTTCTTTTATTTTTGCTTAATCTCACATTTTTACCATTCCATGTCAAATAAAAGTTAAACAGTATTTTACAGGTTAAAATTATAATGCAGCATTTTGAATTATGCAACAAGTGGATGTTCATTATAAAAAATAAACAGGTAAAACAAGAAACTTTAAACATTATATGTAATTCATAAAAAACAGTACTGCAATGAACATCATAGAAAGATAGGTAGAAAGTGACAGAGGAATTTGCACCTAGGATCTCAGATTCTAGAAATTCTGTTCTTAACTACTGCACTACACTTCCTCTGGCTCGTTTCAGATGACATGGGGAGAAATGCCTGCTTTTGCAATATATTGCTGAGGTAAGACTTGTTTGGTGATTAGGTAGGGATATGGTTGAAGGAATAATCCATCATGATTCTCAGTTTTTTGAAGGGTTTGTGAATGCGATTGGTCTGTGTATTCAGTAAATGAGATTCTTTTAAAGCATATGTTTAAGCCTTTTTTGGTATAAAAACAAAATCGTAGATAATTTTAGTTCTTCGGGATTATCTCTGTAATATGAATGCAAAGAAGATAAAACTAAATGATTTTAAGGCCTTTAACTTTCCTGTCCTTCCATATATGCCTTTTGAAAGAATAAGTCTATTTTTATTTTCTTATTTGAATGATAGTAACTTATGGTTAGTTAACACACTGAAACTTATAAAAGTAAAATATACATTTCTTTGCCGTTAATTTTGCTCAAGAAATTCAAAGTAATTTTAATATTTCTCAAAAAGTTATAGATACTAAGCATGTAACTTATCTCATACCAAAATGAATTCCATTTAGAGAAAATGCTTAAATTAAAAAATGAGACTCTCGGGCTTCCCTGGTGGCGCAGTGGTTGAGAGTCCGCCTGCCGATGCAGGGGACATGGGTTGGTGCCCCGGTCCGGGAAGATCCCACATGCCGCAGAGCGGCTGGGCCCGTGAGCCATGGCTGCTGAGCCTGCACGTCCAGAGCCTGTGCTCCGCAATGGGAGAGGCCACAACAGTGAGAGGCCCACGTACTGCAAAAAAAAAAAAAAAGAGACTCTAATTTCTAGGACATGGCATTGAAGCAAGAACTATGCAACATATAAAACCATAGAAGAAAAGGTTGATAAATTTGAATATATAAAATTTAAAATGTTACCACTACACACCTGTTAGAATGATCAAAATCTGAATTCTGCCGAGGATGTGGAGCAACAAGATCATTGCTGATGGGAATGCAAAATGAATGGTACAGCCACTTTGGAAGACAGATTGGCAGACTCTTACAAAACTAAACATACTCTTACCATGTGATCAGCAGTCATGCTCCTTAGTATTCACCTAAAATAGTTGAAAATTTATGTACACACAGAAACTTGCACATGGATGTTTTTAGTGGCTTTATTCATAATTGCCAAAATTTGGAAGCAACCAAGATGTCCTTCAGTAAGTGAATGAATAAATAAACTGTGGCATATCCAGACAATGGAATGTTATTCAGTGCTAAAATGAAAACTGCTAAATAAAGGCATGAAAATATATGGAACATTAAATGCATATTACAAGTCAAAGAAGCCAATCTGAGAAGGCTACATACTTTATGATTCCAGCTATGTGATGTTCCAGAAAAGGCACAAACAACTATAGAGACAGTAAAAAGATCAGTGATTGCTAGGGGCTAGAGGGCAGGGAGGGATGAACAGGTAAGCACAGAAGATTTTTAGGGAAGTGTAACTATTTGGTATGAAACTACAATAGTGAATACATGTCATTATACATTTGTCAAAATTTGTAGAAAGTACAGAACCAAGGATGAACCCTAATGTAAATTAAGGGCTTCGAGTGATAATGATGTCTGTGTAGGTTCCTCAGTTACAAGAAATTTACGTTGTGGCACGCGACTCTGATGGCAGGCGAGGTTATGTGTACATGGGTGTATGGGAACTCTTGTAAATTATGCTCAATTTTGCTGTGAACCTAAAACTCTAAAAAATAATGTTATAAAAAATTTTTTTTAACCTTGAAAGACCTACCAAAACAAACCAAAAATCTTGGGGAAATGTTTGTAAATGTATGACAAGCCTAATAACTGATTTCTAAATTTAAAACTTACAAATAAAGAGGAAAAAGACAGTAGTTAATAGAAAAGGGACATAAAGAACATGAGTGCACTATTTATAACAAAATAAAAATAAGTAAAATTTTTAAATATCAGAGTTGCCCCATTTAAACCTTTCAAATTGTTATATGTCAGAAGGTAGTGACATGGCATGAAGAAACGCTCATAAACTGTTGGTGGGTCTAAACATTTTGGGAGGGTACTTTGGTACTTATAAAAGTTTAACCTCACATTCCTTTTGATCTAACATTTCCTTGTTGAAAAATGTATCCTACAAATATCTGTGAACTTGTATGCAAGGTTATGTGCACAAGGATTTCTCTAGATGTTTTAGCTGCAAGTAATAGAAACTAGCTTTAAATAGTGAGATCATTACTTCTCATAACTGGAAGTTCCAGACTTCAGTAGAAGCATGTATATACGAATAACTAATAGGTTAATCATCATTTAACCTGGCTCTGTTTAAGAAAAAAGTTTCTAAAAACTTCTGTTAGCTAATAAATTTTTATTAATTTAACTTCTAAAAATTTTATATATGATTTTAATCGACTTTCCTTTTCATAATATATAGTTCTAACTTTTATCACATCTGACTGGACTCCTCTTAGTCTAAATTAATGAACTGTGACTCTACTAGTCACTTCTTATAAGTATTTAATAGAGGGAGTAAACAGTTAAAAGATGAAAAATTGGGCAGTTTCCTCCATTTCTAATAGTGGCTTTGTTTATTTTATCTCAGCTTCAGGAAACAGCAGTGAGTTTTAGTTCATTGTTCTAAATATATTTTGACCTTTCATAGCTGTACCTGTTGTGACTTGCCAACAGATTTTTCAAACTGAAGAATAAAAAAAGAACATAAGAACTTTGTTATGGAAGGCTGTTCTGTCTTCTCAAAAATCATTATCACCTGTTCTTTATTTTTTATTCATTTGTTTATGTGGAAATTGCTGTTTCACCTGTGTTGCCTGGTATTTTAGGTCATGGTTATAGTGTGGAGAGGGGAGAGGTCCACAGGGGGCATCTGACCTTATTCTACATCTATGCCATTGCTATATTTTTAAAGCTTGGGGGCTGTAAGTCATGCTTTTTTGGGTAACATTTTCAAAATATGTAGAGAATAATGATAAGAAAACAAAATTTTTCCTACAATTATAATATGATTATTTAACAACAGTTTACAACAAATATGTTTTAAAATTTAGTTGCATGAAATTGAGTGAAGTAATCTCAGTCACTGTTTTTCTTGTGTCTGTGGTTCTTCCTTCTTTTTCTTATTTTATGTGTTTGTGCCCCCTCCTCCCTTATTTTCTTGATTAGATTTTAGCAAGTTTACCTAAAACTGGAAGAAATGAATACTTTTCTAATAAATATAATTTACTGAAACTGACTCCAGGAAATAGAGCTGTCTGAACAGTCAACCTTCATAGAAGAAATAGAGATGTGTCTTAGAATAAACCCTAGAAAATTTTTAACTGCAAAGAATTTCACATGGGAATTCTACTGAAATATTAAAGAATGTGTTATTCCAATGCTAAGTAGTTTAAATAAACTGTTACAGAGCATAGAAAAGACTTAAATCTTCTAGCTTGTCTTTATGAGACAGCGTAACATTTGTGCTTGCAACATAAATCTGCAGACCAGTATTGCGTATGATTATTGATGCAGAATTCCTAAATAAAGAATTTTCTCTCTTTCATCCTCACAGCCAGCATCACACTTAATGGGCAAATACTAGAAGTAGTTCCTTAAAGTTAAGAGTAAGCCAAGAATTTCTGGTATCACCACTGTTTTATCAAAATGTGACATACCCCAAAATGATTGGTAAATTATATCACATAAAAGTTTTATTTAATACTGCTTAGTCAAAATTGGGATGAAGAATCATAAGCCAGATGACCAAATATTTACATCCCATACCATGAAAGGACTAATATCACTAAAACATAAAGAGCCTTCTGTAAATCAGTGAGAAAAGTGATCAACACCACAATAGAAAATTGAGCAAAAGAAAAGAACAGACTATTCACAGGACGGAAATAAAATATAAACAAGTATTCAACTGCTCAATGTCATTTATAAGAGAGATACAAATTAAAACTATACTTGTTAAGACCTTGTTCTTACTTATCAACAGTAGCACATGAGCCTCCCCTATTTATGTTGTTGCTGGGAATGTAAACTGGTACAACCTCTATAGATGACAATTTTGGCAAAATTTATCAGGTTACAGATGGACAACCCTTTGATTTGGCAGTTTCTCTTTTAGAGCCTACCCTTAAGATACAATTGAGAATATACATAGTGTGCGAGATTAGTTATTGGAATCTTGGTTCTTAAAGCAAAAGATTGAAGATAACCTGAATATCCATCAATATGGGATCATAATATTCCATATGTAATGTTATGCAGCTAATAGATGAATGGATGGATGGATGGATAAATACATACATAAGTAAAAGGGAAACATCAACATCTCTGATAGAATAAGTAATATAAAAGCAAAGTTCAGAACTGTGTTACCATTTGTACACAAAAAGCAGGAGGCACAGAACACAATATATTATATGGTTTGAAGAATATTTCTGGAAAGGTACACAAAGAACTGGCAACATTGGATGCCTTTGGAAGAGGGTAGCTTGAAGCCAGGACTTTTTTGTATCTTTTATCTATTGAAGCTTCCAAAATTAAACTTCCATTAAGCAGTTGTATATTTTGAATCCTTGGTATGTAAATTATCTGTGTATTATCTGTGACCATTACAACCAGATACAATCAGTTTTATTATTTATTTGGTTAGAACTTATGGAAATACTTTTACAGCTGTTTTAAAATTGAATCTTTTGTTTCAGGATCTCCAGCAGAACTATCTCCTACTACTCTTTCCCCTGTTAATCATAGTTTGGGTAAGTTGCAAATACTTTTCCCCTACTGTTTTTATACCTTTTTAATTAAATGTCCTTTCTGGTAATTATTTTCCATATATATGAGAAAGAGATCCCAGCGAATAATCAAATGATTGTTCAACTTAGTGCTTTCTAAAAATGATACTGATAATGTGCCTCAATATTACTAAAACTCTTTTCTCCTGGCACATATAAGAAGTTAATAATCTTTTTATTCATGGAAATCATATTCATGAAAAATGTTCTTATATGGCTAGATTTTTATGTATATATTTAGTTTCTGGTGTATTTTATAATAGCAATTATTCATATGAGATGTGTGTATAAATATATATAGACATATATCACTCACATGTACATGTAGTATGGGAGATGATATATATATGTGATAGCTAATACATATGTATATATGTGTGTATACGGTCTGTAGTTTATTCTTGGTCTTCATTTTACCTCACTATTTCACAGTTTCTTTTCAGTTTCTACACATTGGAATTTGTTCTATAAAATTGTCATTTTTTTCCCATGATATTGCTTATGATGCATTTTAATCAAAATGACAGCACTTAAATACATGTGATCCTCATTTTCCCATGAAATATGTAGATTCTTTTGATTTATATTCTGTTTCCACTTGCATACTGTATGTTTTCTTTTTTTTTGTATGTTTTATTACTTTCTGTTTCTTGTGTATATTTGGGTTTTCTATTTTTGTAACTAGGGTAACTCAGTGAGAATCTCATGTTAAAATAGACAAATGTCAAAAATATATTGTATTTTGTGTCCTATCATGACATCTTTTTTTTCCCTGTGGCTTTTGACTCATTAATCTTTGCTTCAGCTTTGTTCTACTCTGTCCTACCCAAAATTAACTTTATAATATGCAAATTGACTGTGGCACAAGCAGGGCAAAACTACTGTTAGAGTAAATGATCCACCGTAAAGTCTAAGAAAGCTGTTTGAAGATTAGAATGACTTAATGAGATAGGGGAAATTTGAGAAATTGAAAATCTGGAGTGCTCTTTGGAATCTGGAGTTCGTGATGTAGATGTTAAGTCTGTTTCCTGGGCTGTTGCCAGTGTAGGCTGGCATAGAACATGTAAAGGTGATGATATTCAGTCTATTCTTGGCTTGAGGTGGCTTGAATTATTCACACACATTTCTTTTATGTGTTTGTTTTTTCTGCCCCAGATTTGCAGCCTGTTACTTACTCAGAACCTGCATTTTGGTGTTCAATAGCGTATTACGAATTAAACCAGAGGGTTGGAGAGACCTTCCATGCATCACAGCCCTCACTCACCGTAGACGGCTTCACAGATCCATCAAATTCAGAGAGGTTCTGCCTAGGTTTACTCTCTAACGTCAACAGAAATGCTACGGTAGAAATGACAAGAAGACATATAGGTATGTTTTTTTCCCTTATGTGAAAAACCAATGCCATATACTCATAATGTGAGCATTATGTGGTTTACCACATCAAGAGATTGTGTGCAAAAAAGCCTGCCTTCTGTCTTCCACCTTAAGGGCAGTCATGTTGAAGTGCACAGCTTCACAGCTTTTAGTAGATCCTGGTGATCCTTCTGTCTGTGAACTTTTATCTTGAGCTTCTGTTAATTTGGCACCCTCAATACTGGGAAGTCCTTCAATAAATACGTGTTAAAATAACTTTACTCTGCTGAGCCTCTACCAGTCATAAAATTGTCATGTTCAGATTTTAGGGATGTAATTTTAACAAATCATGAATTTTTTTTTCAGTTTGTTTACATCTCCTAGTTTTTTCCCCCTTTCAGTGAATTCATATGTCAGATCTGCACACTATTAATCTGATGCAGGATATCTAAAACAAGAACGACCATTTAATTTGTTCAAAAATAATTCATAGAATCTCAAAATGTGGTAATCCCAGGCACCCTTTCAGCAAGTTGGTGAGGTAAAAACAATTTTCACAGTGGTACTAAGATGCTGTTTGCCATTTTCACTCTTGTTCTCTCTTGACTGTACAGTGAAGTATTCCAGAGGCTTACAAGGCTTACGATTTTGCAAGGAATTAAATGTAGACTCTGATGAGAATTCTACTGTCTTCTCTTAAGCCAGACATTAAGGATATTTGCAAAAATATAAAACATTGCTACTCTTCTCACTAATTTTTTCTTTGGTTTGCAAAATAGTTATTTTTCACAAACTTGTTTATGTTAATATGTAGTGGGTTTATTATTTTGATTTTCAAATGAATTAACTTTTTTGAATCTCAGCTTTCACACATAATATGGTAAGTTTGCATAGATGTAATCCACATAAACAACAACTCTTTGGGTCGTCAGTAGTTTTTTGACAATGAGGTAAAAAATAGTTTGAGCGCCACAAAAATAACTAACATAGTTCTCATCACCTTAAAGTAACTTCTTTTGATAATAATTTGCTTCTGTTCATTTAATTAACCATCACCTCCTATGAGAAATAATGCTGATCACTAAAGAGTCAATGTGATATTGCAAAGTGCTAGTGACTTCAGAGGTCTGTTAGTTGGCTCCATGTGGAATTTCTCAAATCTTGCTTGGTGTATAAATTTTATATCATCTTCCTAAGGTACTCAGGTATCTTATAGGTGAGGAAGGCCTCTGAATATCTGCCCTCTTTTCAGTAAAACAGTTCTGATTTTTCCATGTTCTAATTAGGGCTCTGCATAAACATTTAACAAAAGGTTTACCCTACCTCATTTACTTCTGTACAAAATTTTAGAGTGCTGTAATTATTGGATCATCTTTTTTTACTTTTGATTTCTAGTTTATTGGGTGCTTTTGATCAGAAACTATAGCCTGAAAAATCTCTACTTTTTGGACTTAATGTTTTCCTAATGGTCAAGTGAACAACTTTATTTTTTATATAAGTATTCTGTAGTCATTAAGAGAACTGGGCACCAGGTTCCATATTTATGTAGTAAATCTGGCTTGTTGGTTTTTATTAATTTTCTTTTGCTGCGTAACATATTACCACACATTTACCAGCCTAAAACCACACAAATTTACTGTGTCACAGTTTTTGTGGGTTAGGAGTCTCCTCAGGGTCTCACAAAGGGAAATCAAAGGGTCAGCTGGGCTGTGTTCTCATCTGAAGCTTGAGGTCCTTTTCCAAGCTCACAGGTGATTATTGCAGAGTTCACTTCCTTGAAGTTGTGGCGCTGAGATCCTCATTTCCTGCAGACTGTAAGCTAGAGGCTGCTATCAGCAACTAGAGGCCACCTGCGTGGCCCCCTCCATCTTCACAGTCAGCAGTGAAGACTGTTGTGTTGAATTCCTGTTGCTCACACTTTGAATCACTTTCACCAGGGCCAGCCCAGTCCCTTTTAAGGGCTGTCACCTGATTAAGTCAGGCCCACCAAAGGTAGTCTTAGTTTCTTATGGTCAGTTGATTTGAGAACTTAATTACATCTGAAAAATCCCTTTAAGCAGTATGTAGATTAGTGTTTGATTGAATAATTGAGAAGATAAATACACCGGGGTGAGAATCTTAAGTGCTATCTTAGAATTCTGCTTTTCACAATTTTTTCTTTAATCCTTGTATTGCTAATATTTTATGTATATTTGATCCGCTCATATTTTATGTATATATTTGATCTGTCAAATTCTGAAAGGTATATTAAAATCTCCCAATATAATTTTTTCTTATCTAATTCTGCTTATATAAATAGGGACCTAGTTGCCCCCATAATATATATAGTTATAAAAGGGGCAGATGACTCTGACCTCTTGATAATTTTTATTACCTTTTTTCTTAACCATAGTGGGCTCTTTAAAGAAATACTGTTTATTATAATGAAGGCATATTAATCCAGACATTAGTTAATTCCTTCAAATGAATTCTTTATTTAGAAATAACTGTAATTTGTATGAAATTCTTTATTTTGCTATGCATTCACTTTTCTGCGTTGCTTAAGTATTTTTGATAAGCACGTATTATCTTTACAAATCAATAAAATCATTTTTAAAAAATACTTGGAAAAATGTACAGTGGTATGTTTCAAAGTTAGATTTCAAAAAAGCATAGCTATGGAAAAAGTCATCAAAATACTTTATGTCATTTTACTATCCTCTGAGAAGACTCTTTGAAAGTCATGCTGAAATAGTAAATGTTGTAAAACTAATTCCATATATATTTTGTTTTAGGAAGAGGAGTGCGCTTATATTACATAGGTGGAGAAGTTTTTGCTGAGTGCCTAAGTGATAGTGCAATCTTTGTGCAGAGCCCCAATTGTAATCAGAGATACGGCTGGCACCCTGCAACAGTGTGTAAAATTCCACCAGGTATGGATACAACAATGTAAATAAACCTATTGTATCAACTTGCTGAGTTTTTCTTTGCTATTACTTTTAGGAGTCAGGAGATGATTTGCATGCTCATATTCTAAAATCTGTAGCCCTTTTAAAATGATTTTCTAATAGTAATATTCTTTTTACATAATTTTTAAATCTTTTTCTCAATCGTAGGCTGTAACCTGAAGATCTTCAACAACCAGGAATTTGCTGCTCTTCTGGCTCAGTCTGTTAATCAGGGTTTTGAAGCCGTGTATCAGCTAACTAGAATGTGCACCATAAGAATGAGTTTTGTGAAAGGGTGGGGAGCAGAATACCGGTATGAAATACATATTCGGTTCTTAAATTTCCACAACGTAATTCTTTTTTCTTTCATTCTTTGTATCTTCTGAAGTTCATGTGTATTTATTTTCCTTGAGGTTTATAGAGTCAGCAGATCTTTATGTAAAATAACAAAAGAAAGTTGGAGGCCTCTGGATTCAAAACTATTGCAAATTCCTGTGCTGGCATTATGGAACAAAGAATTAAAACGTGTATGGACGGGTACTGTAATAGAATGCAGAGTGTTAAATACCATAAATGGCATATTGGAAGGGTTATGTCAGTTCCTGGAAGGAGAGATGTTTCGCTGGGGCTGGGGGAGGTAGTGATGACACAGGGTCTGGGTTCTGAAAGATGCCTAGGATTTCAGTAGTCACAGGTTTGTGGGGTGGGAAGTGATGATCCTGGCAGTAGAGTACAGTTCAGTTTGACTGGAGTATAGAAAGTAAAGAAGAATAAGGCTGGACAAATAAGTTGAGACAACTTCAGTATAAGGTTAAAAGGTGGAACTTCATTCAGTAATAGAAGGGAGTACTTGTTAGGGGCCAGGCACTGTGCTGTGTTTTAGGTGCAGTATCTCACGCCTTTCAACATGGCTAAGAATTACTGTTGCTGTCTTTATCCTTTCTTTATAAGGTTGCAATCTTTCTAAGGTAAAAAATGGTCCAGACTAATATTTATTTGGAAGTAGGCTTAGAAAAGATTTGATAGTTTGCCCAAGGACACATTCTAAGTGGTAGAGATGAGACTTGAGGAAAGCTCTGCTTGACTCTTAACCTCTTCTCTAAGGATAGTAAGTAGCAGTTATGTAATTGAGTTTTACCAAAGCTAATCTGTCATCAAGGGGTAAGATAGATTACGCTATTGATAAATTAAACAGTTGATTAGATTCCACAGCAAAGACAGGGAATACTTCATCAGCATATTAAAGAATGAAAGTGTAAGTGAAATACTTAGTCTTTCTTCAGTTCACATTGCTTACTATCTGAATGTCTGCTTAAGAAGATATTCATATAGAATGGTAATAGTACTCCTGTTTCATTCAGCAGTTTGGGCCCTTCTTCAGAATTTATTTCATTTCATTTGAATTTGATTCCCTGTATTAAGTTTTGTGAGGTGTGTGACTTTTGTGATGGTGAGATTTGAGATCTACTGGTTTGAATACTTTTATAAATATATGTGTTATATATGTATATTCTAGAATGAAGACTTGTCACTATTTTGTCCAAGTTATGTTAGTAGAAGAATTCACTTTTTGACTTTGCTGTAGCTCTCTTTTGTTTTAATCATTTCCCCTTTGAGATGTGATAACTTTAAAGAATGCTGAGGGTTTTTTTCCCTTTGATAAAAAATTATCAAATTGTTAATAAAATTAGATTTTATTGATATTAAATTAGATTGATAGTTGATATTAAAATTAGATTCAGATAGTACCATCTGATACCAGTTTATTAGGTCAGACATTTTTTTTTTCTCTTCAAAAGATCATAATGTTGAAGAACATGGTAGAAATTCAGTGGAATTAGATATGAATTGCATAGGTCAGGGAGAATTCCATGTATATCTGTGGGTCTCCTGTTAAGACCAATTTTGATTGGTAGAGAGAGATACTGCCCTTCATTCACTGTGGACTCTGCTGTTCTTTAACCCAGAGCTAATTTAAAATCTATATGAGAAGCAGTAATATACAGTATGTTTTCATGGATAATGGAGTCAGGTACATCTACTTTGGATAATAAAGTAGTTTCCTTTAACATTTACAGATCAAAATAAATCAAATACCCATATATCTGTGAACTGTGGAACCTTTTATCCTTAATGACACTGGTGCGGAGGAGATAGATCTAATGGTTGGATTTCTAAAACTATCTTTTAGTTTCTTTACTGCCAGCTTGATTGCTTAGCGTAAAAATCAGGACATGAAGTAAGCAGGAAACATAGATGTATAAAGAATTCATAGTTAATTGAGAAATATGTCTCAGTTAAGTGAATTAGTACTGAAACGAATAAACATTTGGGGGACACATAATGTGTGTCTCAGACCCTGAGACAAGGGTTTGCATGCAAGAAGTTTATTCAGGAAATGGAGGGAGCACTGGTCAGGAAGGAGGAAGTAGGGAAGAGAGGTAGGGAGGAAAGGCAGCCAGTACCATTCTTAACCCATCTACTCTAGTGGGTGGGTCACTAGAGCTGTTCCCTTAGGAAAACTTTGGAAAACAGTAAAGAACACACAGAATTATCCCACCCAGAGGGAAGGGAAACTGGACCTTTAAATGCCAATTCCTGTGTCATTGCTTGAGGTCTATTCCTGGGGATGTTAATTTCCTGGCACTTCTGATCTGCTCTATATGTGGACGGAGCAGAGAAGTTCTCAGGCACAGAAATGCAGATGCCTACAATTGGAAATTGGCTAGACTAGAACACTGAAAATCTGAAGGGTATAGTGGGGCAGTGACACCATCTGCTACAGAAAACCACATCCTTTGAAATACAGTTTTAAATTATATTGAGCATGTGTCACATGGAGGTGAAGAGTTGATAATGGCCTTTTCTCATGTTTGAAGGGCTGTCATGTCGAAGAAGCAAGCAGACTTACTGACTTATTGTATATAATAAATAAGAACTAAAATCAGTATGTGGAAGTGACAGGATGTCACTGAACAATTTGCGATTCCCAGAGGGTAGCTCATTTTGTTTGAAGTACTAAAGGTGCTTCTTAGTAAAAGCCTGCATGATTTTGCTAAAAGGAATGTTGGTTGTTGGCTTTGTCAGGGAAAGTTGAACCCCAACTCTTAACATTCTGTGATAAGCTTGGGTCAGAATTCTCTTTTGTTTTGCTATACTTTAAATTTGAATCCTATTCCATTTGGACTTCATTTGCTATTTGAGTATCTTCTATTCTGTGGAGATTAATAAGTAGGGTGACTTTATATATTCTGGTTTGCTTGGGACAGTGCTGGCTTACGTCTCTTGCCCTGGCAGTGATTATTTATAGTGACCACATTCTCTCTTAAAGGTGTCCCATTTTGGACGGTAGATGTAAGGTTACTCTACTAATTTTAATTTGAGGGGAAAAGAGTGGTTTTTTTCTCTTTAAAAGAAAAAAAGTCACATAAGTACTTTGAGGATTAAACAGTTTTCAAAATAGTAGATATGCAAACTTGATACTCTGTCAGAAAAGAATCTAGGTTTTAGTATATATTGATACAACCTTTTGATTTATCTAAATTTTTCCATAGCCATGTTATTCTTTTAATTTCATAATTATTTTCTTGCATTCTTTTAACAGAAGGCAGACAGTAACAAGCACTCCTTGCTGGATTGAACTTCATCTGAATGGACCTCTACAGTGGTTGGACAAAGTATTAACTCAGATGGGATCCCCTTCAGTGCGTTGCTCAAGCATGTCATAAAGCTTTGTCACCAGTCAAGTCCCATCAAAAGACTTAATGTACCAACTCTTCTGTCATAGTATTTGTGTGTGGTCCCCGTGGACTGTTTACTATCCAAAAATTCAAGAGAAAACAGCACTTGAGGTCTCATCAATTAAAGCACCTTGTGGAATCGGTTTCCTATGTTTGAATATTAGATGGGAAAATTAGTGTCTAGAAATACCCTCCCATAAAGGAGGAAGAGAAGATTTTAAAGACTTACTGATGTCTTGTTGGGCATAAAACTGAGTGTCCCAAAGGTTTATTAATAACAGTAGTAGTTATGTGTACAGGTAATGTATCATGATCCAGTATCACAGTATTGTGCTGTTTATATACATTTTTAGTTTGCATAAATTAGGTGTGTGTGTGCTGCTTCTTGATTTAGGCAAGCCTTTATAAAGTTACAGTACCTAATCTGTTATTCCCACTTCTTCGTTATTTTTGTGTGTCTTTTTTAATATATAATATATATCAAGATTTTCAAATTATCATTTAGAAGCAGATTTCCCTTGTAGAAAAACTAATTTTTCTGCCTTTTACCAAAAATAAACTCTTGGGGGAAGAAAAGTGGATTAACTTTTGAAATCCTTGACCTTAATGTGTTCAGTGGGTCTTAAATATTCATTCTTTTTGTGTTTGTTTACTTACTGCTAAAACCTTATGGAAATTTTTCCAGACCTCTCCTCCATTTCCACTTTTGTCCTGATACCAAAACAGTGTAGCGTGACATCCATCACCAATAATGGTTGCACTGATACTGCCAGCACCAGTTAATTCTGGGGTACGGTAACAAGTCATATGGAGTAAGTCCCTTTGTCTTACACCAGATTTCAGTTTCAGCAGATGATAATAGACTTGTGTAACCTAGCAGTCTTTTGATTTATCTTTACACCTCATAAAAAATGCACAGGTGGCAGTATAATTATTTTCAGGGATATGCTACAATTATTTCAATATATTTATCCTTTTTAAAAATTCAATCTATAGAGATAAACACTCTTTAAAAAGGTATTTTAAAATATTTCAGTAGCAAACCTAGTGCTCTTTGAGTTGAGTTTCATTTGATTTAGTTACCAGATTGTATTATGGAATGGACCTTTTGTAAATGTAATTGCTTCAGCAGAATACCTAGAAAAGTAATGCTGAGGTATGATCAGCAGGTAAAGGCCATCTGTTTTTAAGGTATGTTGTATTAAATTTATACAATCTGTGTTATTTTACATAATTATGAATTCTGAATTTTAAAATTTGGGGGAGAAGCAGTTTAGCAAGTTTTTTAGCTTACAATTACCTACACTCTGAGCTGTTCTTAACTAATCCTGAATATGTGGTGACTATTAGAACCAACCATGCATTTTGCTCTACAGTGACAGGAGATGTCGGAAACGGTTGGAAGTCCACCCTGCAGCAGATAATCCTTATGTTTATTGTTAACTCATTGCAGTTTAAACATTTCTTGTTTGCGTCTCAGTAGAAATGGAAAGTAACCACTCCTGGTCCCCTTCTAGTAAGTTTTCATATTTTTAAAGACAGATTATCTTTGGTACTTGTTTTTTGAAACCATATTCACCTTTATCTACAGGTGTTATTTTCAATACTTTCAGCATTGGTTGTTTTCTATTAGATATTCCCCATTTTTCTATATTTGTGTATGCATGTATGTGTTTATGTAAACTTGGTATAGTAATTTTTTATTCATTCAACAAATATTTATTGTTCACCTGTTATGTGTGCCAGGAACTTTCTTAGCCTTTGGGTAAAGGTGAACAAGACAGATAAGGCCCTTGCCTTTGCTGAGATAGCAGTTTCTATAATGCTTAATTAGCTTATTTGTCTATGAAGGAGATAAAACAGGGTACTGTGATAAAGCATAGCAGGGGGAATGCTTCTGAAAGGTAGTGATGCTTGAGCTAACGCTTCGGTGAGAAAGGAGCAAGCCTTGTGGAGAGAAAAACAGGCATTCTTGGCAAAGAAAATGGCATCAAATGCAAAGGCTTATTTTAAAGGAAACTCATAATTTACTAGGTGTTTGTGCTTTATACAAAAACCTCTACACAGGTCCAAACTTGAGGATCAGATTGGTTCTACAGTTTGTAATAGTTGAAGGTGGCCTTACTTTGTGATAGATTGCTTCCTGTGTCATTCTCACTAATATTTCCTCTTCCTCAAATCCTTCCTGTAAAAAGTTTACACCAGGTCAATACCATTTAATTGAACAACCCTTTCTTCAGTTCTGCCTTGGGCAGATTTTCACCATTGTAGTGACTGGCTGCTTGCTTCCAGATGTCCTGCTGTCCGAAATGATTACTTCTGCAGCCCATCCTGTGGATAGAGTAAATGTCCCAGGTATTACCACAGTCAGACCTGTTGGAAATGTGGAGGCTCTGCCCTTTGGAAGTGTTTGCTTACTAGAGGACTTGTAGTGGTGTTAGGGAACACTGTTCTTTGTCTGGTTGAAAGTGATAGAACATCCTGGCAGTTGCTCTTGCATTGATATGTTAAGCAGAGCAGTGCCATCTGTAGCATTTCAGTAGTGGGTCACATCTCTACAGTTCTGGTGGCATTCTTCTGTACAGTATGAAACTGGGACTCACCTCTTTGGAAGCGCCCATGTATTCAGCGGTTAGACCTGTCAAGCAGTTGACTTTGTGGTGGTGGTGGTTACATTTGTATGAGTGTGTTCAGTGGTCTTCCTTGCTTTTTAATGCGATGCTGGTTTTGCATTCTGTTTTGGCCACTGTGGCCTAATTTTTGCCGATTGTTTTTTCCCTTTATAGGGTTTGTTTTCATTCTTCTAAGTGATAAGATCTCTCTGTAGAATTTTGTCTTTATTTAGATTAGCAACATCATTTAGAATTTCTTCTACACAGTGCTGGTAATTTCCTCAGTTTAACAACATGAGAACTGAATGATCATGCTTTCTGTCACATTTCTAAGATGAATGGTGGTTTTCACAGTGGATTACATACACCTTAGGGCTGGTTTAGGGAATTGGAGGCTGGTGACATTCCCACTGACTTTGGCCTGGCCAGTGGCAGCTTCATTTTTATTCTGTGTTGGAGTTCCACGTAGGAACTCCAATAGAATGATTTCTTTCTTAAAAAAGTTTTACTGCTTAAAAAAAAGTGTGACTTTCCTGACTAGATTTGAACTGTACCAGTTAGTGGGCTAATTGTACATTATGATATACATTCGTTCAATAAACATTTATTGATGCCTGTTCTTTACCTACCCAGTATGATAGATGTTGAGTAATAAGAAGATGACTGGGATTTGGTACTGACTCTCAAGCCATCTTAGTCGTGTGGGGTTACTTTCTCTCTCAGGACCTGTCACTTTGCCAGAAGAAAATCTGCCTAATTTTTCTTGAAAGCTATATATTCTTACTCTGTATTCTTATTCTTATTCTGTATTCTAAGTATATATTTGCAAATTGTTAATACCTGGGTTTCTTTTTAAACCTCACATCATATCTAGTTTTGCTTGGTTCATCTGTCCTTTAAACATTGCCAGATATTCTCCTTTGTTAAAATTATTTTATTGATAGTTTCACTTTATTTGTGCCTTTATTGTCAGTTTCATCAAGACTAAGATTTTGAACTTGAAAAACAATCAGTCTAGTCTCTTGCTAGTTGAAATCAAATAAAAGAGTATATATACCCAGTTGGTTTCTCTACCTCTTCCAAAAATTGTCCAAATATACCTTTAACATCTTTCTTTTTTTTAAATAACTAAATACTTTGAGCATTTACTCAATAATCAGTGCCCTCCTGATCTGGTTGATGGTGGGAAGTAATGTAACGCAAGACAATCCTCACTGTACTTAGCATCTGTCTTTATGTACAGTCTTTACTTTCATAGCTAAACATTCCAGCTTCACAGTTTGCCACCCCTCCACCATTCCCCAGTATCTCTTTAGATAACTAAGTAGACTGTGGACATAAGCAACCCGTGATCTTGTCTCTTACTCTGGTGCAACACATTGAGGTTTAGACATAACACATTATTGCCCATTTTCTTTCCTTCGTGAACTTTATTTTGCTAAGTCCTTTATATTCATCAACTGAATTTTATTCTTCCTTCCCTTCTCTTGACAACATGTATCCCTAGTGGTTTTGCCAGTTGCCCTCTTCCTTGCCAACCGTGTTGTATCTGCATACATCGGAATGTTTCTCTCCTTTGAACTTTACTAAAGACCAAAAAGGATGGTGCTGTTCAATCCCAGGGTCCTAATTTCTTCACCACGAAGGTTGACATTGTTGAGATTGGTCAGTCACTTAAATCTTACAAATGGCTCAGAAATTCTCTCCAGTTAAATGTTTTTGTGATGATAGCGTACATCGTCAGATTCTGTTGTAAATTATGTTCAGGATTATCAACTTTTCCGGTAGTTGCAGCCAATGATTTATTTCCTCATAATACTAGCCCTGTTTCCACCTTGGGGCATATTGGGTTGTTGTATTTAGTACAATCAAGAGTAATAATGATAGTGTGTGGTGTCTAGAGGTTGTCAGAGTCCTATTGAATTCCTTTTATATCTTCCTTTTCAAGTTTTCATAAATATTTTGTCTGTTCAAGACTACCTTTTGTGTGTGGGGATTGAGGGACAAATTATCTCTTGGAGTGGAATTCCTATGTTTGAAACCTCAACCAGGAAATGTGAGCTATACTAGATATAGATAGCCTCATGATAGCTTTTATGATGAGAACTTGTCTAATGTGTTCATATAATTTCTTGAGTAGGAACTGTTTTATCTTGGATATTATAGCTGACTTTATATATAGCATAACTGCCTTAAATCTTTTTAGTAGGAAATAAATTATATAATGTGTATGTATGGATTTATATATACACTCACAGAAAAATCTTAACAGTAGGGGTCATTTGCATACATTTTAACAGTGTTCAATGATTCTATTGTTTAAATCTCATATCAGTAAAAAAATTCTTAAGTTTCTTGCAGACATTTTCCTTTCATGGACAGACCATCAGGGTAAATTTTTTATTCTGCCAGGGTCCTAATTTGGCAGTTCAGTTAATATGCCATTTTTAGGCAGCTTGACAATTAAGAATCATAACTGGAACATCAAAAAAGAAAAGCTCTGAGTGGTCTCTGGAAGGTACTTGCTTAAGGTTACCTTTTTTTTTTTTTTTTTTAAATAATGTTAGGTTGTGTGTCCGCCACACCTGCTCTTTCCCCCGGCATAAGACTGCTGCTTAAGATACCCTGGGAAGCACCACTACCAAGTCAAGTTTTCCTGTATTGAAGAGGGTAGCCTCAAGATGACTTTCTTAGCTGTGCTCAACAGAAATGGATTTTCCAAAGTTCTTTGGGCCATTTCTGATTCACAGAGGATCTGACCAGAGTGTATTAGCCTGAGTTAACTTCAGTGTCAATTGGCTTGCTGCCATGAGATCCGTAATAGACCCAAAATTTCACCATTGATTGAGATGTAAGGGCCCTTCACTCCTAACTGATGTTAGGAGTGAAGTGAGGATTCATTGACTCTACACAAAGGACTCTTAGATGTTTCTCCAACCAAATTTCCCCCAAAATTATATTCTTCTACCCTCTTTAAAAAAAAAAAAAAAAAAAAGCTCTTACTTTCTATAGAATTTCCAGTTTGCTCTTTTGGGTGGGGGGGTAGGGATTTACTTTCTCTTTCTAATTAAATGCTAATTTATTGAACCATGAAATCCGTAATATATTGATTTAAGGACAAAAGTGAGGGTTTAGAATTTTAAAAGTGCTTCACTATTACAGAGTTTTCATTTCACACTTGACTCTTCTTTCTCCCTGTGGCTTTAAAGCTTTTGGCGGTTTTGCAGCGTTAGTCACTAGGTAACTTGCCATATTTCTGGTTCTGTCAGTCCTACCGATAACAGTGCTGTGACATAAAGTTAGTTCTCAGCATTTGTCCGTAGGAATAGAAGTCTTACTGAAGTCTTTTTCTTCCAAAGAGATTTTCCTTTCTCAGTAAGTTCCTAAGAAAATACTTGTTTGTCACTCTCTTTATTCATGTTCTTGGATTGTTCAAACAGCAAAAAAAAATGTTGGTGAAAACGATTAGGGTCCTTTTCTGATGAATGTACGTACCTGCATTAAGAATGTAGTCATTTGTTGGTTTTATGTAACTAATATACACACATTAATTTTAATCAGGAGAAAGAATTATCACATACATAGCAAGTAGGTAACATGCATGGCTTTTACATTTTTAAAAAACACCCTATTTTTTGGCAAAATGTAGAACCCAAAATGGTCATTTCTCAGACCAACTTTACCTCAGGCTTCATTTTTGCTGTTTTGACCCTGGCCTTTAAGGCATAAACATTTATATCTTTTTATTAGTGATAGTGAAACTGTGACACGAACCATTTCTATACAAGACAGCAAAACAAGAAAAACTATAAAGATTAAGATGAAAGCAGTTGTGTGGTTGTTGAGCTAGATCACAGCATTTTGTAGGCAAAATAAAAACATTCATATCTGAGAATTTTTTTTTTTTTTTTTGGCCATCTTTTCCCAAGGCCAGACCTTCTGGTAGAGCACAGTTAAAAGTAACATAATTCTGGGCCTTTGTAATCTGAGGGAAATAGCCCCAGTTGGCAGTCTTCATGTTAATATATGAAACAAGAATGTAGGAAATAGTTGGCAAAGCGTGTTTTCACCTAAAAAGAAAATAATATGAAAAAATATAAAACTATTATTCATTTAGCTCTCAAAATCTCAAAAAGATACGGTAAAATGCTATATAACTGGACAAAACCAGAAGAATGTGTAGAGGATTTGTGGGAAAACAGGTTTTAAGGATGAACTTTTATACACTGCTCAACAATTTGCTTACGTTCTACCAACTATTCTTAAAATTGACACTGTTAAATAAGATATTTCTAGGAACTAATGATTAGCAAATGTCCTAAAAATATTTTTAAGCCAGTTCCCTCGTAAGTAGCCCTATTTACTCTTGAAAATTCTTACCCTTTCTCTAGCGATAATAAGGGAGGAGTGAGTAGTGTTCTTAGGGTGACCAACTGCCCTGGTGTGCCTGGGACTGAGGCAGTCCCCTGGATGCAGGACTTTGAGTGCTAAACCCAGGAAGTCCCCAGGCACACCAAGGAGGAGCTGATAGCCTTAAGTGTTCTTGTGACTTACCCTCACCTTAAACATTGTAATAGTTGCGGTTAAATTCAGCTGCCCTATAGCATATGTGTCCTCCAATCACTTACTATTGTGTATGGAATGTGAGATTTATACCAATAATAGCTAATGGCACCAACGTGGTAGTGAGACTAACACAGTAATCCAGGGAAGATAACTGGTGGTTTAATGAAACAGAAGAGGCAACTAGATAGCAAAGTTCTTCAGAACCTGTGTGTATATGTAAGTACAGATCATGTCTTTATGGGGTTAAATTTAAATTTTCACAGTAAAGGAAAACTGAGTAATGCTGTGGATTTCTTCTCTCTTGAGGGAAAATATGGCCTTTGATGCTCTATCCTCTACTACATTCCCCAGACTATCCTGCTCAAGAAGCCAGAATGTGGCATTATTATGTTTATTCTCAGTGAATGTTGTATTGAGATTATTAAATGCATCAGCCAATGGCAGGTGAAGGAATTGGGTGTCCTGATCCAGACTGAGCAGCACCCTAAGTTCTGATAGCCTCCTACCCCTCAGGTGCTTACCAGCTGCAACACCGACCACGGGAGGTGAGATTTTTCTAAGACGGCATTAATTTTGTAATGCAATATGATGGATGCAGAGTCTGTTATTGTTTCCCTGTGGTAGTCCTCAGACTGCATCCTCTGTGCACTGTGATGTAGATGGTAGATGTGTTCTTTGTAAGCTTTAATCCTATGATTGTCAAAATATGATGTGTTTCCTTTTTTTTTTTAATTAAACAGTGAGCTGAGGCTTTATTTCAGCTGGTTTTCAAGTTAAAATTGTGAAATACTGATTTCCTTCCCACCACCCACACCAAATATTTTAGTCTATTTAAAGTACAAAAAAAAAAAAAAGTTAAGAAAACGTTGCTTAAATGTCCTGTGATTTCTGGTCAAATTTTATATATATTTGTGTGTGTCTGTGTATGTGCTTTCACTTTTTACCTTGTTGGCTCTCTACCTGTGTTAATAGTACTGTCACCATTGAAAGGTGAACATTTTTCCTAGCATTAAAAAAAAAGCGATTTGAGTTGTTTACCATGTTATTATGGGACTAATTTTTAATCGTTTTCATTGATTTTGACTTAAACTGATCTTTTTTTAGAGGGGATTATATTTTGCTGACCACACTCTAAATTGTACAGAAACAAACAAAATTTGTTGTGTGTATTTTCACATAATGGAATTATGCTATTGAGTGCATCTTTTTATTTTTTAAGTTTGGTGTTATATAAAAAGATTATCCCACTCCCCTGGCAGACAGATAACGCACTGCTTAGTATACACACACAAAACGCACCTCATAGTGCTAGTAGGTTAGGCATTTTAGTTTACTTCAGAGCTTGCCTGTACCAAATAATGATCTAATACACATGATCTGTGCTGTAAATGGACTAGAAAGTGAAATTCACATTTACCCTCAAAATGTACTCTTAGCAGAAACAGCAAATGGTATTCTTTTAAAGATTTCATTGAAAAATAATACATAAGGTGTACTCATAATTAATATCATCATGAAATAATTGAAAAACAAACTTTTTAGATCAACCAGACTTTCTTTGTGCCTCGCAGGAACTCAGTTCCTAGGATGAATCAATACTTCTCTCATTAGCAGACTGCTTTCATTAGACCATTTAAGACACCTACGTTAGGATGCAACAAAAGGGACCTCAAAATCTAAAATACACTATGCTACTTGGCATTGAACAGCCCAGGGCCTAGCTTGATTTCGTTAACAATTTTGTGTTGGTAGGAAACCTACTTGAACAAATCCTACTTAAATTGCTACACCATACAACTCTATAAACAATCTAAAAGGAGCCTTCCAGCATTGAACTGCAACATCACTTCAGTTGACTGACGACTAGAAGAGATCCTTTTCCATCGTCACTTCACCCTGGGAACTTTCCTGCTTGTTACCCTGGTGTTAGTGACACTGGTTATCTGCATCGGAAGATTTTTTATAGCAACCCCAGTGTCCATAATTGTGCATATTCAAGGGGCTGAGGGTAGGAGAGAAGTATTATTTGTATGTTTGGCCTTCCTCTCCAGTTGGCAAATCCTTTTTTCCCACTTCAGAAGAAATTGGAAGTCCTAGTGTGGGAAGCATGCCTATTAATATCACACAGATGTACTCCAGTGCCCTCGTTCTCAGCGTGAGGTGTGCCCAAAGACTAGGGTGAAGGTCATGTTCATCCGCTGCCCAAGAATATATTTGCACCATGCAGTTATCCAGCTTCTTTTTAACAGACTCATCCTTTTCATCAAAATAATACAAGATGAGCCAATCTAAAACTTAAAAGTTTGCAAATGTAGGGATCTAAAAGAAAAAGTCAAAGGCATACATAAAAGCTGTTTTCTGCTGCAATGAATAGATATGAAAATACTTGTAGAATTGATCGGATGCTAGTTTGCACATAGACTTAATTACATTTTTAAAGCGGACCACACTAACTGAGGGCAAGAACATTGAATCAGACTTATGGGTAGCAAGTTCTGTGATAAGCCAACACGATCTTTAGGAAGCTATGAGAACAGAGTGTGTTACTGTGCTCCAGTCCAAGCTACATGACCTTATTTGAGAGAGGGATTTGCCATAGTTTTTATAATCTTCAATTTTTTTGTACCTGCTTTAATGCTGTGCAGCAATAAGTTTGTTTAAAAAGTTTAGAAAGTAGTTCAGGAAGGATAAGGTCACAGAGGAAGGAGAAGTTGTTTCTGAACTGTGTGGTGCAGGACGAGGAAGGACAAGATACGATTTAAGCACAGTGTTCAAGGATGCGTTGAATTTGGATAGATGGAGAGGACTTTTGGGGCCAGTCAAAATGAGGTCTTGGAACAGAACTTGTGGATCTGAACGTGCATGAAAGCTGGACAACTTTACTGAGCTGCTATGAATGGTGAGCAGAAAACTGACAACCACAAGCTAGGTAGGTGCTACTGTGAAGCCCACATCTAATAGTAGCACCTAGATAGCCAGGAGGTAAAAGCCATACATAACTCTACACCTTGGGTCTTGTAATCTACACAGAGATTGTGCTACTGAGCTGGCTGGCTGGGGCAGAGGACATGAGAACACCAGCCATAACCCCAGCTGGGGATGGACTGCTGGTTTGGGGCAGGGGGAGTTTAAACATGTACATGTATGTGTGTGTGTATTAAGTGAAATTTAACTTTCTTCTCACAGCTGGAGATGATTAATCTAGAGAACCCTCTGAAATTTTATGCAGAATTTTGTGTATTTGTAGACTTTTATGGTGAGAAGTAGCAATCATCAGAGAGGCCTTAACCACTGCCCAACAGTGATTCCATTGAGACCACCCATCTTGAACTTAAGCTAGAATTAACTCTGTTTTTAGATCTTGTTAAGGTTTTTTCCATGAGAGATCTTATCTCTAAGCTATTTTAACTTGTTATTGGCAGTATTTGATCACACTATTTTAAACATAAATGCCATGTAAATAAGATATTAATATAACTGATGACCCACTTTTAAATGATTGCAGTTTTTAAGTATGTTTGGGCTGTAGTGGGAAAAAATGAAGATTTACACAAGCCTAGCCTAACATCTGGAATAAAAGTATTCTAGGTTGCCTTTTTATAATGAAAATATTTTTATATTGAAAAAACAGATTAGTGTCTTTGTTTTACCCAAGAACCACAAGTTACTTCATTCCAACTTTTAAATCAAAATCTTGAATAATAGCATGTGGTATCACCACATTTTAAAAACGTACTTAGTCAATCATAAACACATTTTCTAAGGAATTGAATTTTATAGAGATAATTGAATGCTTTCATCTGTAACAGAATTAGTGGCCTGCAAACCACTGTGGTTTCTTGCTTTGCTCTGAAGTTGTTAAAGGGGGAATTTTCTGCTCCAAGTTACATGCATAAAGGAAGTAAGATGCAAAGTAAAATTCAGTTTTTAAATTCTAAAGAAACACCCACTGACAAAATGTTATCCTCTAAAAGTTTAACTACTTTTTAACTAAACAGTTGTTTTCCTGTCTTTTATCATTCCAGTATCTAGGTACTTAAATTAACATAAGTATAAAATCAAATATGTTAATAAAATCAAGCTAGACTTGGTAAACTAAATTTGGAGTAAAGTTTCTAGCAGTGTCTATATGACATCTCATATGGTGTGATTTTCATTCAGCAAAATGTTACTTAATTCTCTATGTTCTGCTTCCCCCATTTCCATCCTACCCCTATAACTTCCTGCAATTAACCCTTAGAAAACTGCCTTATCTTAGAATATTTAATTGATTTGTTTCTGTTTTTTAAGAGCCAAAATCACAAAAGGGAGTGATGGCTAAGAATCTGGCTTGTTATTACATCCTTCTGAAAATCACCTTTAAAATGGGTGCATATTTTGTGTATCCTCTCTTAATTTCTAGTTTTGTGGGTGTACTTTTATTCTATTGAATAAAGGAAAGAACCAAGGAACAGCTAATCTTCACATTTACAATTTACATAATTAGTGATTGGCTGAAAAGGGGTATTGAACATAAAATCTTAGATAAAACTGAGAAATGGAAGATTTATATAATTTAGTCTCCTGGTTGGCTGTTTCTCAACTGGGAATAGCAATGTCTTAAGGGACATTTAAGCAACAAAAATGCTAAGGGCGGGATGCTTGAAGAAAAGAGCCCTGTAATGGTCAACTACTTCAGTTATCTTGGATAATGGAATAAAACTCAGTTGCCTTTTTAAAACAAACTTTTTCTGTCTTTAATGACTTTGGACAGAATCACATTCTGCTAGTTTTAAGCCTTGGTTATCATTTCTGATGTAATGGAAAATACAGCTGAACTCAGAATCAGAGGTCTTCTGTTTGGGCCCTGATTCTGCCAATTTATGGTGACATCAGATAGATAATTTCAACAGTCTGCTGCTTCAAGTTCCTCATTTCCTCCAATTCCCCAAAATGAGGAAGTTGCTTTTCAGGGTGGTTATGAGGATTAAATGAGAACACTTTACACAGAGTAGAAGCTCAGCGCTGGAGGACTGAATCCACAGTCGAGGGAGTGTCAGGAGGTGGTGGCAGCAAAGAAGGTCTTTGCTACCAAACCTGCCTCAGAAAAGCGGCAAGAGATACCACACTGAGAGATGTCAAGTAAATGAAAACCTATGGGAGCAGTTAACCGTTGCCACAGAAGTAATGCATAACAACCATAAAAGCCCAGTGGCGTGCAATTGCAAACATTCATTTAGTTTACGAGTTAGGTCAGTGATTTAGATGGGGCGTCTCTGGGTAGTTCTAGTTTTGCCTGGCTCGCTGGGGAGGTGGCCTTGACTCAGCCCTTTTCTGTGTCTCATCCTCCTGCAGCTACCCCAGGCATGTTTCCATGAGGTGGCAGGAGGGAACAGCAACCGAGCCCAGTCCCAGGAGCCCCTTTCAAGTCTGCACCCTCCCTACTGACTGATCGGCATTCCCCAGAAGCAAGCCCCAAGCAAAGCTCAGAGTGGAAAGGCACCACACAGTGAAATGGCAAAGGAGGAGGGTACCAGGAGGGTGAAGAATTGGGGCCCTAACAGCAATCAATCCACCGTGCCCACGCTTTGTGCTGTCTCACTGTTGTACTTGTTTGCCAGTGAAGAGTGGGAAATGTGGGGAAGCTGAGGACATCCCAAGCTGGGATATATTTGGTTCAAGTGTTTTCAATCCATGAAGCATTAAGTAGAAGCCTCTTCTGACATACGCCATGAAGGTGAGTTAAAACCAAAGCAGTGTATTTTCTGTCTACTCGAGGTTCTTCCTTGCGGTTGCCCCTGGTCATTATCATATGACCGGAATTAGCACCCTCTAAACTTTGAGCCTGGCTTGTACAGAACTAGGAGAGTCCACCTCACAAATGAGGTAAAAAGAAGCCTTTGATTCAGAGAAACGTTTTCTCTTAATGATGAACTTTACATTCATTAATGCCACTTCCAAAACCTTTCTGGGACTTCTTACGTACAAAGAAGCTGTATGCCTGCTGTACCTAACGCTGGACCTTTCTGGAGGCCTGAAGTGCTTTAGGAAAGGTTCACCAATAATAATGATGGATCACGGTATGTTGTAACTCTGACACACATTTTAAAAAAGGAAACACCACAATTATCTGTGTCCTGTTTATTACAAGTATCAAAATTGTCTGGAGGGTCCGAGTCTCTGCTGTTGAAGTTGGGGAGCGAGCGTTTCTTTGGAGACATGGCTAGGCTTGGCAGCCCTGGAAAGTGGAATTGACTTCAGCCTTCAACTTTTAGGTGCCCAATGTTTCCTTACCACATTTTTCAGAGAACTGAGTATATATCTCCTCGAATATATGTTTAAATGAGCTCCCCTTCCCCATATTCCTCTTTAATGCCCACACAACTCCTTTTGTTTATCACATTCATGTAAATACACAGAAATATTCTGTGGTCTTTTACGGGCGGCACAGTGGATGAAACTATATTTAACGTTATAATATACCCATTATTTTTGTAAAATACAAAAGCACCAGCAAAAAAATAATCCAGATTACAACCACCAGAGAAAACCACTGTTTAGGTGGTGTAATTTTTTCTCCTCCTTGCTTTGGATGTATATGTATTTTTAACAGGAAATGTTTGACGCATCTCCAGCAGCACGTTGAGTTAGAGAAAGCTATTACAAATCATAAGAAAAATCTCTAAAATTAAGCCATTCAGCAAGCCATAATGGACAATTTTTTTTAACTTGCTTTGAGCAACACGCAAATTTGGTGTTTGAAATTAAATATAAACATTTTAGACATTTTTTATGCATGATTTTTTTAATGTGCCTTAAGTTGACTATATACTTTCATTAGTGTATTTGAAGCTAAACATTTCTTTGTCGTGTCTGTTGCAAGTGTCCTACAATAAAAGTGTGCAGTGGAACCAAAGAATTTTATTGATCAGCTAGCATTATGTTCGGATATAATGAGCATAGAAAATGTATTGGACATACATAGTATTAAACATGCCAAGTTAATCAATTAGTAATATTACATTAAACCATTCGTGATTACTTCCTTGTTCATGTTTCGGTAAATTGTTTAGGCAGTTATTAGATGAAGTTCTATCTTTTCTTATTTTCCAACTTATATTATCCAAAAGTATTAGGCATTTTACATACAATCCAAAAATGTCATAGTGCGCTTTGGTATTTTTTTAAAAAGCTACATGGTTATATAAGAACATTTTTTTCATGAAAACCAAAACTTCTGAACAATACATAGATATAGTTAAAAAAAAAAAAAAGAATTTCCTTCCATTCCAATCCACTTCCACAGCCCTCCCTGAAGAAAGCCTTTGGGTATTTTTGTCTTTGCTAAATGTGGACTGGGAGCTAAAATTTGCAAGGAAAGTTGATCTTATCTCCAGGTTCTAAGAGGCCCCACGGTGAGATGTATCTTTATCGGCCCTTAGGTGACTCCCCCCCACCCCCCACCCCCCCCCCCCGCTAGTCCCACGGTGACTCTCCAGAACTTTCATTCTCCTCACCACCAGTGCCTCTTTCTCCCTTCCTCAGCCCAGTGGCAGAGAAAAAGTTGTCTTGTGTCAGGACTAAGCCATGGACTCTGAGCCCAGCTGGTTCTGCCTGGCTCCTCTAGAAGGTTTCCAATCAGTTATTCCTTCTCAGGTTTTCAGTTCTCAGTGGCCACTTGCCCCTTCCTGCAGCCTATATGTCCTCAGTAACTCCCACTTTAAAAGACAACAGGAAAATGAAGACAGACTTCCTTGCAACCCCGTAACGACTTTCTGTCCTGCTGTTCACAACCAAGCGTGTTGAGACCAGTTTGTACCAGCCATCTCGATTTTCTATCCTACCACCTTACTGGCTGAAGTCACTTCTCCAATTACTGAACTTGCCATTGGGTGCTGCACTTGTCTTTTCCCTCAGACTGGGAGGAAGTGACGTCCTGTCCAAGGCTAATTCTTGTACCAGTGCTTAGATAACTGTTTTCCGAAATGTAGTCACAGGGAGAGCTTTTAAAATGCAGCTTCCCTGGCCTCCCTTGAGGGATTCTGATTTAGCAGGTCTGGAAAGGAACAATGAGAGCTGCATTTTTAGAAAGCCCAAAGTGACTGTCAGTCAGCAAACCCCTGCTTTAGACCGCATTTCCCTGTGAGCTTTCAGACATTGCCCCGTCAATGCTATTCCATTTTCCCACCTCCCACACATTGCAACTTAGACTGTGCAAAAGTAAGTTGCACTTTCTTTATTTCATATAATTAATTGAAAATTCCTCATCAGCCCCATCTGGCTTTATTTAGGAGGGTGTGGGAAGAGGTAGATGACCTTAAACTTGCCAGTCAAAGATAACTCATTCTCTTATTCCAACAGTTTATGCTGGGCTTCAAATTGCCTCTTTGGAATAAATGCTCAGCTTTTCAAAGTGTCTTCCAGTCTTCCTCCCCGAGATGGCTCTAGTGGATGGGGGAGTAGAAGTCACCTCTGGGTGATGGGGGAAGCGGTTCTCCAGTGACTGTGCTCAGGTCCTTGGGCAGTCTTGCTTCTGCTGTTCCATCCTGCTGTCTCTGTTCAGTGGCTACTGTCCTTACTGAATCTGCTGGTGCATGTGAGTGACTCCTTGGCTTTTGTTCACATGTTGGCATGTCCCGCTGCTGACCACAACTCTGCCATTGCCCGTGGTTTCAAGGTCTCCCCTTTCAACAGCTTTCATTTTCCAACTTTAGGACTCTTTATCTGCTGACTCTTGGAAAAGGGGGAGGTTGGAACGTTGGGATGTCCTGAGCATCTTGCTCAAGCTTTGGGAAGCCAACAGAGTCTTCTCAGACTAGCTGGTCAGCTCCCTCTACCAATCATGAGCTAGTGCCCCTAAGCCGTATTGCATATGCCTCTGAGTCACAAGAAGGACTTCTCTGAGTGGCTCGCAATCTTCCCCAGGCTATGCCTAGGAAAGTGGTCCATTTACCCATCATGCAATTTCTGTCTCACCCTCCATCCCCATCCTGCCCCCTACACACACACACACACACACACACACACACACACACACACACACACACACACACACACACACACACACGAGTATTGACCTGAGAGGAAGGAAAGTGAAGTCACAGATGTTCTTACTTCTTTAAAACCTACTCTTCCTTTCTGAATCCTTCTCTCTCCCTACGCTAGGAGTCTTTCTACTTTCTCCCTAATGAAACGACTCTCCTTACCTCATATCCCAAGTTCCCTGTATCTATGGCTTAGAGTAAATCTCCACGTTCAGTTGTCCAAGTTTGCTTTTGATATGTGAATGGAGTTCTTAGAATTTAGAACTCCCTTTTCATTCTCAATAAAACCCGACTTTCAAGACTCCTTATCTTCATCCTAGAGATATCAAAGAATAATAAAATAATAAATAAAGACTCTAAACGTCACAGCTGAGTAGTTACAATGCTATTACTCTAGTACACAGCCTTTTCTGTTCTGCCATTATTAAGCATGGCCTTGCTTTATTGGAAAGACTGCAGGAGGAATACTGATGAGGAAGATGGAATCTTTAATATTATCAAAGTATTGGCTCTACATAGACATTCTTACCCCAGACGTGCTCTTTCTGGCTTCAGTGTTTGCCTGTTTTGGTCCTAGTACCTTGAATGTCCTTCTCTCTTCAGCCTGATATAACGTTAGTCATCCCTCAAAGCCCCGTTCAGATATCACCCCCACCAAGGACCTCTCTTTATTCTCTCCACACTTCTTTGTCCCTTCTGAGCATTTCCTTTGTCATTTGTCTATACTGGTGGGAGGGCATTTATCATGTTATAATTAGGCCTGTGTACACTTAACTTCCTTGCTAAACCATGAGCTCCTTTCTGCCTTGGAAAGCTCTCCAGCTTTCACTCTGCACTTCCAAATTTATCCATTCTTCTTGACCCAGTTTAAATTTGATCTCCTCTGCGAAGTCTTCCCTAACCACCGCTATTGAAACTTCCCTCCCCCCATAGCAATGACTGGCCGCAGCACTTGGATGCTCGTGAGAGGTATATACACAAAATCTCATATGGAAGCCCTGGGAGAGAGTGACACGGGCCCTCATGAAAGAAACCTCGACAGCCAGTTTGTAAGTATCGGGGCCTTTCAGGAAGAGTGGTTTAGATTTAATGAACGCCACTTAGATTATAAGCTCCTTGACGTCAGAGGCTAAAATCAGTTTTTCCCAAACATTTCTTTTTTATATATGCTACATCTTTGTATCCACTTCAACATTTCTAGGAGTGCCTTATGCACAGCGGGCCTGCAGTAAATGTTCCTTGATCGACTGACAGGTGCTCCGAAAAACTTCCCTGATTGACCCTCTTGTGATGTCTTCCCTTTCTGACAACTCATTAATTTTTAAGTTGTTTTCCTTGAAATGCTTGGTATGCTTCTTTCCTCCCTCCACTTTTTTTTTTTTTTTTGCCTTCCACGGGGTCCCATCTTGATCAGCTGCTCTCATTTTCTCTTTTGTGATCACAGGTTTTGGCAAGCCCTGAAATGAGTGTGAGCTTGGGGTGGGAGCAGGGGGAGAGTTGGGACTGTGGACCAACCCAATCCAGCTCATAGAAGTAAATGGTAACTGGAGGTGCTAAAGCACTTCTCTGAGTTTCAGGGGTAGCTTTTTTCAAAACACTGGAGGCCATGAGCCTTGTGATTCTCATCCTGTCCCTGGAAGCCAAGTGGACTTGGCTTAGTCCTTACCCTCCATTCGGGGCTGGGGGCTGTGAGTTAGACTGGTCTCAGTTGAAGCTGTAGAGGCTGCAGTGTGGTCCTAATGAACACGCCATGGCACTCCAATCCTTGGCGGACGATGGTGCTCATTCCAACAGAAAAACCTCTAAGTCAATAACTATGTCTTTAGAGAGCTAGACAGGCACAGAATTTGTTTTGACATGAGAAAACAAGGATTGGCACCCCCCAAATCAAGGGAATGCGGAAGATGCTGAATCTGGAAGACAGTGCAAGAGTGTGAGCGTTCAGCCATGGCTGCGCCTGAGGGTGCATGGGGCTATTTTATTTACATTTCTAAATCAAATATGTTGGTTGATCAACCGGTCTTTTTTTGTGCCTCGCACTGTGGGTGCTTGTAGGAGAAACACCACCTATCTGGGAGAACCTTGATGTGCTGTCATGGATGTAACCAATTCTGACTGTAAAGCAGTATGGAATCAGATCCAAAGCACAGTCTGTGGCATAAAGTGCTGCAGGGTCCCAGAGGGAGCAATGAGGGTGGGCCAAGGTGGCGAGGGGAGGGTGGGTAGCATTCGCCTTTGAGAACATAGCCTGAGCAGAGGCACAGTGGGGATGGTGAGTGTGCAGGGGACGAGCGGTAGGGGAGTGGGCAAAGGGAAAGTTCAGGAGGGTCTAGGACAGGGAAATGACTTGATTGGTGGCCATTTAGTTTATCTTCATATGTGTAGAATTTTGAATTTGCTTGGTTCCTAGAATTCCTGGGTCAGGTTACTCCTTCCTAGGATGAGAAGCCATTGCATGGGCCCCACGTACCTGGCTGTGGCTCCTCAGTGACCGCACTCAGATGAGCTGTCTAGGCAGCCAGGACGGTAGGAGCCCTCTGACTTCATGTCTGCGAGGGTACCTGTTTCCACTATATAATTACCAGCATGTAACAGACTTTTATCAGCCCTCTTTAGGATGGCTTGGCAAATGGGGTAGAAATCTATCACGCATTTAAATGATCAGACTCACAGACATAGAGAACAGACTTGTGGTTGTCAAGGGGGAGGCGCTGTGGGGGAGGGATGGACTGGGAGTTTGGGGTTAGTAGATGCAAACTATTACATATAGGATGGATAGACAACAAGGTCTTACTGTACAGCACAGGTAACAATATCCAATATCCTGTGATAAACCATAATGGAAAAGAATGTGAAAAAGAATGTGTATAACTGAGTCACTTTGCTGTACAGCAGAAATTAACACAACATTATAAATCAACTATACTTCAGTAAAAAAAATTATACCCAGTCTCCTCTTTAAAAGGTTTTCTGTATCAACTCCACTCCACTCCATATCCAAGTACGTCTCAGACCAGGAAGCAAAAGGAAGTAGGGAGTTTGTTATTTTGGGTTGAGAATTCAGAAGAAAACTCCACCCAAATAACAGGTATGTGGTGGGAAAAAATGAGATCTCCTTCACTACTTAATCATCAGGTAAGGAGAGGGGCAGAGGAGTGCTTGGTATGGGGGAACCTCAGAAGATTTAAAGAGAGTTACAGACAGACAAGGCTGAATGTTGGATGTCATCCAACAAAGCTCTTAGAAGATTGGAGTCACTGCCCCATTTTTGAGCTCTGACCTAGACCTGGAGGTCTGGGAGACCTGGCACAGACTCAAGAGTGCTTAATTATCTTTCTGGTTCTGGGTCCTCTTTAGCCCCCTGGAAAGGGGGGCCAGGTTTGGCCATTCTTCATAAGAGCACATATCTAGACTGGCTAGTCTACTTTAAAATCCCCTGTGGGTTTCTTAACCTCTTCCTGGTTCAGTTTCCAGATTGAAGTGTGTCCCTCCCATCCCCCACCTCCCAACACTGCCTGCTTCTGGCCTGGAAAACTGACATCCCTTTACACCAACTGACATCTGCCTTATGCTTTAGGGAACTGAATAAAAGGAAGGGGCGGGTGGGGGTGACTAGAGAAGCTTCAGGCCTGACCTGCTGTGTAGAGACTGCCTGTTTCCATGACAGCACAGATCTCCCTCCCACTGACCACCAACTCCCACAAAGATGCTGGAGGACAGACTTGTTCCTGTAATGCTATTGTTGAGAACTTTACTGAGAATTCTTCCTTGAGCTCTACCTGCGACACCTTTAGTAGTTCTTTACTATGGTGAGGTCAGTGGGCAAATTGTTGGAAGCAACCCAAATTATTCAGTTGATTACCAGGTAAGGGGCTGTTGAGCAATAAAGGTGGAACAGAAGCAATGGGAGTGCTTTTCTCTGCTGTTTGTAAATTAACTCTGATATCCATTCTTAAAGTCCAGAAATATTTCCAGCAAAGCAAGGCTCACGGAAATCCTTACAACCCTCCTAGTAACATCCCCATTTCACAGATGGCAAAACTGAAGCACACACAGGTCAGTGTCTTGCCCAGGCCACTCAGCCGGTGAGTGGTTGGGTGGGGTTTGAGTCCAGGCCTCTGGAGGCAGAGCCTGAGCTCTTAGCTGTGATGCCGAGTTGCCTCTCTCTACTTTAAAGGGCATCTCTCATTGGAACATAACAGATCCACTGATGTAAGAATATTTACGTTACAGTGGTCCTCCCTTTTCTGCAGTTTTGCTTACTATGGTTTCAATTAACCATGTCAACCGTGGTCCGAAAATATTAAATGGAAAATTCCGGAAATAAGCAATTCATAAGTTTTAAATTGCGCCTGTTCTGAGTAGCTTGATGAAATCTGGCACTGTCCAGCTCCATCCTATATATTCAGTGTATCCCATTGTTTAGTCACTTAGTAGCGGGTTAGATTATCAGATCAACTGTTGCAGTATGGCAGGACTTGTGTTTAAGTAACACTTATTTTACTTAATGGCCCCAAAGCACAAGAGAAGTGATGCTAGCAATTCTCTTACTGTACCTAATTCATAAATTAAACTTTATCATGGGTATGTTTGTATAGGAACAAATTTAGTGTATATGGGGTTCGGTACTATATGCTGTTCCAAGCATCCACTGGGGTTCTTGGAATGTATCCCCTGCTGATAAGGGGGGACTACTGTATTTTATAGTCACATTTCCAGCGCTCCGTGAGGGCAGGGGCTCTGTCTTCTAATTTGCGTCTCTACAGAGCTGTGCACTCAAATGTAAAGGGTGATTGTAGCACACAAGGTTGTCCTTGTTTTCCCAGTGAGGAAACAGAAGCTCAGCCCAGCTAACTCACCCGAGGTCACTTACTTTTAGACCTGGGATTTGAACCAGAAGCTGCCTGGCTCTGCTTACCCTCTTCAACACCATCTGTGGTAGTTTGATTCCTGTTTGCCATGGGAAAGAAGGAGGGTCAGAATCTGAGTTTTCTGAGCTGTCCTCCTGTAGCAACCCCTTCCCCCGTCTCCTTAGTTATGTCCACTGCTCCGCTGAGCCTTCTGCTCTGTGGTTCCATCTCCCTTGAGGAGGTGGGGTAGGTAGTGATCAGAGCAGCCTCCAGGTTCGGGGTGGAGGGCACGTGATTTTGTACAGAAGAAGAAGCAATGGACCGAAGGGCCCTCTGGGGTCTTTGATGCTCTTTGATGTCTTCAGGGCACTGTCTCTGTGACTCTTAGGTTCTCTTCCCGGGCTGTAACTGGTAGGGGAGGAAAGCTGTGGGTAAAAAACAATGATTGCAAAAGTGCTTCACAAACTAGAGAGGGGCCATAAAGTTTTAAAATGTAGGTAATGTTATTCATTCATTCATTTGTTCATTCATTCATTTATTTTTCCCGATTGAGCCCTCTTGAGATTACCTCTTCTGAGTGTGCTATAAGCACAGATTTATTCAGTGAAAACCAGAGAAAAGTGTGTGGCATGATGTATCCCAGACTCATCATGAGGGCTGGATGGAAACGTCGCATTAGTGCGCCGGTTTGGTTGTGATTTTGCACAGCACGTTGAACCATGCATTGATAATGATAGGCACATTAAACATATCAGGGAATGGCACTGAGCACAGTGTGTGTTGAATTATCAGTAAAGCATTTATGATGTACAGTTGCCTATGTTACTTTGTGGGCACACTGTGTAAAGCTCTGAACAGAGGAAGTTGGCATTAGCACCCAGAGCCAGGTCCCTGGGAGCACACGGGAGTTATTTCCGCTTTGAGGTCTGTGGCTTCCTACTTGCCTACACTGAAGCCTGTCCACTCTATTTTCTTCATAGTTGCTATGTGGTGTCATGGAGCCAAAGGGTTGACCGTACATGAACAACACAGGGTCTGTACAGGAAGGCTTCCAGAGGGCAAAGCCAGAGACCCCTTAAAGCCCAGCAATGTTCCAGGAAAAGAATGGAGAGATGTTGTGTCCAGTCTCTTTGGAATTAGGTGAAGACCTATCCCAGAAAAATACCCCAGTCTGCCTGCCAAGTGGCTGTCATTCCATATTTAGTTGTTCTCGTTAGTGGCTCCCAGAGTCTCTGGCTCACATGCAAATGTTTATGAACTGGTGCAGGATTAATCCATTGACTTCTCAGTTTGAATGTTAGAATAAGAAGTAGAATGGGGAGTATAAAGCCAGCACAGGATTTAGGGGCCTCGGTCCCGTCCTGGGCACATGGAGGGGTCGTGGTCGTGTGGTAGGGAACACCCTGGCCTGTGCTCAGTGGATCTGAACGGAAGCAGCCTGAAATGCCTGCCCCTTAGGCCTCTCACCCAGGGCAGTGATGAAAGAAACACACTGTTACCAATGGCAGGTAGAATTGTTATTAATTAGATCAGTTAGAAAAAGGATTCAAAGGGGCGGGAACCTAGGACGGGCAAGTTTTGAGCCTGATGGGTGGGAGAGGATGCTGGTGGGTGTATGCGAGAGAAGCCGGAGGTCTGAAGAGTCTTCCTGGGGTGGGAACTGCAGTGGTGGTCCTTGAAACAGCTTAGCCCCACAAGTGTGCACGTGTGTGTGTGTAGTGAGGGTCTCAGGGAGAGTAGGAGGGTGAGAATAACTGAGTTCCATGGCAGAGGTGGCATCAGGCAAGAAGGAAGGCTAAAGAGAGAAAAGACCCCAGAAGCCACAGAACCTGTGCTGCTGCCACCTGTGGGTTCACAGGTGGGGCACGGAAAAGGTGGTAGCTTGAGAGCAGGGCAGGAGGCAGGTGGGTTCACAGGTGGGGCATGGAAAAGGTGGTGGCTTGAGAGTGGGGCAGGAGGCAGGTGGGGTTTGGTTTCAAGACTCTAGTAATTAGAACTGAGTCAGCACTGGGTTGGGACTCAAAAGACCTAAGATCTCATATCTACTCACCACCACCTAGTTATGTGGTCTGGGCAAGGCCCTTCTCTTCTCTGGGCCTGATGAGGGGATTTTACTGGGAGGATTTCTTCTTCAGAAAAATCCTCTGAGAGAAAGTAACACACAGAAGTTCTGGAAAAGAAGGGGCTTCAATGGCCTGGAAGATGTTCTAGCTCCCCCACTGCCACCTGAGCTCAGGCACCAGCAGTTCTCTGTGAAGGACCACACAGCCCCCCACCTCCCAACTGGTCTCTCAGTTTCTGCTCTTTTCCAGTAGAAGCCAGAATGGTGTTCTTATTTTCATTTTCTTTTTGAATAGGAAATAGATTGATATAGTATAAAATTGAAAAAGCCTAACAGGGTGGACGTTGAGGTTTCTTTCTTCTTCCTAAGAGGTAGTCAGTATTACCAGCTTCTTTTATATCCTCCTAAGGTATAGTTCATGATCACCTATAGTTCCCATTTTAAATGTAAATATACTAGATCCACTGCTCTGTAAATTAATCTTGTCACTTATTATTTCTTGGAAATTATTCCATATTAGCAAAGAACAGTCTCATTTCTTTTTTAACAACTGCATAATATTCCACTGTATGGATACACCGTAATATATTTAATGCCCGCTGGTAGGCATTTAGATTGTTGCCAGTGTTTTACACTATGTTGCAATGAGTAACACTGTACTTATGTCATTTTACACAAATACAGTATATCTGTAGGATAAGTTCTCAGTGGTAGACTTGCTGAATCTAATTCCATTTGCAATTTTGATTTATTGCAGTTACCTTCTGTAACATTTCTATCAGTGTACACTACCACTAGGTATGAATGAGAACGTGCCTTTTGCCACATACCCTCATCAACCCAATCTATTTTAAGGATTTTTTTTTTTTTTTTTTTTTGCGGTGCGTGGGCCTCTCACTGTTGTGGCCTCTCCCATTGTGGAGCACGGGCTCCGGATGCGCAGGCTCAGTGGCCATGGCTCATGGGCCTAGCTGCTCCACACCATGTGGGATCTTCCCGGACCGGGGCACGAACCCGTGTCCCTTGCATCGGCAGGCAGACTCTCAACCACTGCGCCACCAGGGAAGCCCAACCCAATCTATTAATCAAACTTGTTCAACCTTTTCCATCTGGAAGGTGAAAAATAGTAAGAGGATTTGATCTTTTTAAAAGGTAAATCAGATTATGTCACTCCTGTGCTCAAGACCATCACTGTTTTCTCATCATTCTTTGAATCCCAACTCTTGGAGCATGGCCCAGTAGGTACTCCAGATCTGGCCCTGCTACCTCTTCAACTTTATCTCCCACTTCTCTCCTCCGATTCACTCTGCTGTAGTCTTCCAGGCCCTCTGGTTCCTTCTCAAATGCACCAGGCTTGGCCCATCCCCATAATCTGTGTATAAACTCTTCTTGAATCCTTGCTTAACTCCTTAACTAGGCATGTGGGGATCAAAACTCCAAGGTGCCCAGAGGAAAAAAGCAACTGGAAGACTGATAGAACCGAGCAGAGGTTGCAGCTTCCCACTGCATCTCCAGTGCTTCCAATGTACAGGGGCTTGGTGTCAGGCTTCCCACTGAAACTCCAGAAAGCCCACACTCCATAAGTAAAGACACATCCCAGGTCTCAGGGACTTACCCTACAACTAAGGACAAAACTGAAAGAGACTCACCATAACAGAACCTAAAATTAAGCCACCTCAGGATTAAAATGATCTGTCAGTTACTTAACAGTTTGTCAGAGCAACACACAGTACCCTTCAGAGGAAGATAACAGAATCTAGAGTCTCTATACGAAATCATCTATAATATCCTATATACAGTCCAAACTTACAAAAAAAATTCAAAGAAACAGGAAGATGCAGATCATAGTCAAAGAAAAATCAGTCAACAGAAGCAGACACAGATAACACAGATGTTGCAATCAGCAGAAAAGAACTCTAAAATAAATTTGATAAGGTCTTTTAAAGAATCAATAGGAATGATGGATTAATTGGTAAAAAGATAGGACAGTTCAGGAGGAATATGGAAACTCTAAAAGAGAACTAAATGGGAACCCTAGAACTGGAGGATACATTATATTAAAAAAATCAGAGGATTGGTTACAACAAAAGACTGCATCAGTGAGCCTGAAGACAAGTCATCTTCCAAATGAAGCACCCAGAGGAAAAGATATTGGGAAAAAATGCTTAGAGCCTCAATGACTTGTATCAGAAATTGTGGCCGGCATGTAACTGGAATTCCAGAAGGAAAAGAGGGAGAATAGGAGGGAAAAATATCTGAAGAAATATTAGCCAAAAATTTCCAAGTTTCCTCAAAAACAGCAACCCACAGGTCTAGGGATATCAGTGAATCCTAAGCAGGATAAATACAAAGAAATTCAGTACTAATTACACATAGTTAAACTGCTAAACCAGCATACCAAAGATAAAGAAAAAATATTTTAAAATATTAAAAGCAGCAAGAGGAAAAAGACATATAGGGGCAAAACAGTGAGAATGATGGTCGACTCCTCAGAAAAATAAAAGTTAATGGACAATAAGTAAATCTTTGAAGTGCTGAAAGAAAAAAGATGTCAACATAGAATTCTATGTCCTGCAAAAATATATATCAAAACCAAATGTGAAATAAAGACATTTTCAGATAAACAAAAGCCTAGTGAATTTGTTTCCAGCAGACTCACACAAGAAAAGATGCTCAATGAAGTTCTTCAGGCTGAAAGGAAGTGATATCAGGTAGAAAGGGATGAAGAACATTGGAACTGGTAAGTAGGAGGGTGTCTTAGCCAGCTTGGGCTGCTGTAACAAAATGCCATAATCTTGGTGGCTTAAACAACAGAAACTTATTTTGCACAGATCTGGAGGCTGGAAAGTCCAAGGCCAAGATGCCAGAAGGATTAAGTTCTAGTGAGAGCTCTCTCCCTGGCTTGCAGATGCCCACCTTCTTGTTCTATCCTCTAAAGGTAGAGTGAGAGAGGGCTCTGGTCTCTTCCTCTTCTTATAAGAGCACTAATCCCGTCTTGAGGGCTCCACCCTCATGACCTAATCTCCTCCCAAAGGTCCCACCTCCAGATACCATCACACTGGAGATTAGGGCTTCAACATGTGGATTTGCAGGGGGAACATCAATCCATAGCAGTGAGTAAATACAAAGTCATGGGGTGAGATCTCCAAGGAAGTGGTTATGGACAGAGACAGAATTGCTTCTGGGTACTCCTATATCAAGAGGATAAGAAACTGAGGAGGAGCCAACAAAGGAGACTGAGGGGGAACAGCCAGAAAGGAAGAAGGAAAACCAGGTGAGTGTGGTGTTTTGGGGAAGGGTCAGACTGTCACATACTGCTGATGCTGACAGGCCAATTTGGAGGAGGACTGAGAAGTCATTGCTGGGTTTGGCATCCTGGAGGTCATTGATAATGTCGGCAGGAGCTGATTTAGTGAAGCAATGGGGGTGAAAGGCTAATCAGAGTGAGTTTAAGAGAAGCTTAACAATGGAAAAAAAGAGGGATAGATGTTAGGAGTTAAACAGCACTCTGTGGCAGCCTCCCTTCTAGGTAAAATGCACGTAGCATGCTTGGCTCATAACAATGGCACGTTACTACCAGGTTCTTCCTCCATCTCTCTCCAGGGGAGGCTGGCACTGACCTGGTCCCTACAATAGAATAGGCAGGGCTGAGGGGCCTGCTCTTAGATGTTCAGGGCAAAGTACCAGAGTTCTATTGTGACCTTTTCCCTCTCTCTGAGCTCCTTACCCAGGGACCCAGAGGCATGAGTGGCCATAGGTTTTGTGGTGCACTGCCAGCTTGGTGGTATATTCTGAGGCACTGTCCCACCACATTAGATGTAAACCTGGGGGGGAGGCCCAGGAAGCCGGATCAAAAGGGGCAGCTCCCTGACCCCACGCTGCTGTGGAAGGACAGCTGGCAGGAGTCTCCTACTGGGGCCTGTGCACTTTTGCTCCCAGCCAATCAGGCTGAATGGCAATGATTCATTTAGGATACTCTTGGCTGAAAAGAACAGAAACTCAATTGAAAATAGCCTAAATAGTGAAGAAGCTTAATGTCTCACAAAATACATGTCTAACATAGTGTTTTCCCTGTGTTGCACGGGAGTGAGTTACTTCCTGCCTCTGTGCTCTGCTATCTCCCCCTTTAGCTCAGGCACACATTCATTCATTCAGCAAATACGTATTGGGTGCCTGCCTCATGCCAGGCACTGCTCTAGGGGCGGGAGCTACACCAATGAACAAAACAAATAAAATCGCTTCTCTTGGTATTTACATTCTATTTTGGAGAGAGAGACAAAAAGGGGCACATGATGATAAATAATACGAAACTAAATCAAGCTGGACAAGGGAATGTAAAGTGTCAGAAATTGGATCCTATTTTATACAGAAGGTCAGGGAAGACCTCTCTGATAAATGACATTTGAGCAGAGACCCCTGGAAGCAAACCATGTGGGTCTCTGGGAGAACATTCCGGGTGGAGGGAAGAGCGAGTACAAAGGTCTGATGTGAAAGTTGCTTGGTGAGTTTGGGGACACAGGCATGGAGGGAGATGAGGACATAGAGGTAGCAGCAGTGGGCTGGGTCACATAGGCCTTCATAGGCCATGGTGAGCACATTGGATTTTACTCTGCAATGGAAGCTCTTGGAGGATTTTGAGAAGAGGAGTGCCTTGATTTAACTTAGTCTTAAAGAATCACTCCATCCTGGAAGAGGGTAGGGGCAGAAGCAGAGAGCCCAGTTAGAGGGCTCTGGCAATAATCGTCCAGGTGAGAGAGGATGTTTGTCTTGGATCGGGGTGGTAGCAGAAATGATGAGAGATTTTCAGATTCTGTGTGTATGTTGAAGGTGGAGCGAACAGGGTTTGCTGATGAATTGGCTGTGGAGTCAAGGGATATTCAAGGTTTTTGACTTGAATGACTCGAAGAATGGAGTTGCCAATAACTGGGACGGGAGACTGGGGGTCAGTGGTAGTAGGTTTGGGGGTTAAAATTAAGAGTTTAGTTTTGGACACCTTTTACCTGTGCAAGTGGAGCTGTTGATTTGGCAGCTGAATGTACAAATCTGAAATTTAGGGACAATGATTGGGCAAAGATGTAAGTGGAGACATTGGGACACAGGTGGTGCTCAATGCTGTGTGCCTGATGAGCCCACTGAGGAAGTGGGTGTGGGCAGGAAGGAGGTATCAGGATTAATCCCCAGATTCTCCAAAGTTTAAGGGTTGGAAAGATGAGTTGAAAGTAGTAAAGGAGATTGACAGGAAATGACCAGTGAAGTAGGAGGAAAACAAAGGAAAAACGTTGTCCCTGAGAGCAAATTTCAGGGAAGACAGAATGATTGTCTGTGTCACATGCTGCTGGCGATCAGAGCCACACCGACTTGCAGTGAACCTCCTCTCTGTTGGCCTTGGAGTGGTGCCCCTGAGACCTGGGGTTGTTTGTTACTGCAGCATAACCTATGCTGACTGATACAGCATGCTTTTCTCCAACTATATTCCCTTTCCTGAGTTCAGGTCCAGAGAGGATGGACTCTTGGTTTAACAAGCATTGGGGTTTTGCTAGAGAGGCATGACAGAGGGAGCAAGGGACAGGACACTGAGTGTGTGTTTAATGAAGCCTGAGCTGGACAAGGAGAGAGGTAAGGGAGATGCTAGGTTCATCCTGAAGGTCCTCCCCTGATAGTTACGAGAGGGTGGCCAGAGGCAGTCAGGACAAAATGCTTCCTCTCAGATCCCTGGGGAGAACGTGCCCCCCGTGTCCAGGTGGAGCTTCTGACAACAATGAGAGCCACTGAGTTTTCTTTCTACAAGGGCTCATTTTAATTTTTCTTTCCAGCAGAGCCTCTGCCACAGCTATTGTAGGTACCTGCTTTTGTTTTGTCCTTTTCAGATTGAAGCTGACTGGAGGGAGCGAGAGAGAGAATAAGAACACAAGTTCCCTCCCATTTTGCCCTTTGGGAGGGTAGGCTTTCTGCTTCTTACAGATTCTCCATGCGCTTGGGTGAGTATTGTCCTACGTGGTCTGCCCACACCCTCTAGGTCCTGATCACTGGCTGTCTATTCCAGACAAGGACAGGGATCAAATCACACATTTTGGAAGCTGGGCAGGCTGGAACCTGGTCCTTCGACTCTAAGCCCACCTCTCCCTGTACCGTACTGCAAGGGGCTAGAAGGCTCCCCATTCCCCCAACCTCCTTTTCCTTGTTAGAGAAGACAAGTGGGCCTGCACAGCCATGGGCTCTGCCCCCAGAGACGATCTGCAAGTTCTGGCCCCAGCCTGCGGGCCCCCTTCCCGGCCGAGCTCAGGAAGGAAGCAGCAGTTACGACTGGATGCCTCTCCCAGCTGCCCCCCTCCAGTCCAAGACGCTGGCCAAGAGCCCGCACACTCTTTGCTTCTCAGCCTCCGCTCAGGCACTGGCACTTAAAAGAGGCTACATGACGAAGGGCAGGAGTGTGCAGACAGGCCCCGTTTTCCAAGCTTGCAGGGTGCACAGCTTGGCTGGGCAGAGCCACACCCCTGGCCGGGCACTTCTTCCACAGGACTCTGGCCTCCCTCCACGTGGGCTCTGTGGGCCTTCCTGGCACCCCCATCCGCCCTCAGCAAAGTGCCTCCTGAAGGAAGGGGCATGGAGATGCCCCCACGTGACAAGTGAGGATGTGTTCCACAGAGGGAGCCCGCTCTCAAGGTCTCATGGCTCATGACACCACGGCCATGGTTCTGTTTTAGATCTCCCTCCCTCCCAGGGCGAGGACTACTAGGCCTTCAGTCTGGTGTTAGCTAGGCCACCTGAGCCTCCCCTGTGACACCTACTAGGCCAACTGGTAAACCTTGCGGAAGGCTCCAGGGTGGGCTCGCTCAAGGAGCGCTGGGGCAGGGGTAGGCGGTGCCCTGGACAGAGGCTGGGGAGGAAAGGAGAGCAGGAGAGTCAGGGCACGGGAGGGGGCTGGCCCAGGCCAGGCTTCTGTAGGCTTTCCCAGGTTCTCCTATAGGAAGTGCCCGACTGTCGTATTTTATAGGAGGCAAGTTTGTTATTTGCTCAATGACCAAAATTTAACCTCAGGTCCCTTTGAACAAGCTCTAGGCTCTTGGGTGAATCACTGGTCCTTGCCTCAGTTTCCCCCTGCGTTTTGGATTCAGTGCTCAAGCACAGTGACTCTGAGAGGACAGGACACAGGCCTGTTAACAAGGGCCCTATCCTGCCACAGGGGTGGAGCACATTGTGGGCTGTCTGGTTGGGTGGGGATGGTCAGTGGTTGGTGGTGACGACAGTGCCTATCAGAGAGGCACTGACTCACCGCCCTGGGGCGCTGGACAAGTAGGGCAAGCCAGTCTCAGTTTTCCCAGGTATAAAATGGGTGTTGGGCAGTTTGCTTCCACGGGAGGACCTGGAGGGCTGTAACCACGCAGGGGTGTGTAAAACCTTGGGAGCCTGAGGATGGGGCGGCCTGAGGATGCTGGCAGGACAGCCAAGGGTTTTAACTGGCTGAGGAATTAGGAAATTCCTTTAGAAGAAAGAACAGTTGGGGAGGGTGAAATGGCGACCCAGGGAGAAATTGGTGCCCTTGGGAAGCCATCTTAGCGCCCAGCAAAGCCCTCTCTCACAAGGCAATCAAGTTGTTTCTTCTGTTCATATCAAAAGGGCCTTTTTAAAATGCAATTAGGCTCTGTTTTATTATGTGTGACAGACGAGGCCATTAACCATTCCAACGATTAAATCAGACTTCATTAAAAAAAAATGGAAGTAACTGTAAATTGCCTTGGGTCACGATCGTTTAGAGCCGAGACACTGCAAAGGAAAACATGAGGGAGCTCACTACCATGAGGAAGTTAATCAATTTGACACCCCTGGCGGGCTGCGCACCCGGGGAAGAGCTAGCTGCACGCTTGCCTCTCCCGGTGGTGGGATCCCGGTGGGTGTGGAGTCGTCACCTCTCCCTCCCCAGAGCAGAGCCAGGAAGGCACGAAAATAACTTGAAAGTTTGGGGGAAATGGGGATTTCTTTTCCCAGAGAGGTTTTGCTAGTTTTCTTTTCTGAAAAATTACGTAAATATATCAAATGTGATACCAAGTCATACATAATACATGTTTTATGTTTTTGCACCAGAAAGTGACTTTAGAGCTATAACGAGCAGTGCTGTGTAAGTATGATGTGTCTCCCCTACCCCGAGGCAGGGTGGGGGGCATCTCTGGACGTGCTGATTTTCAGTTTGTCTCCCTCCTCAAGGCCTGGCATGGGCTTGCTGGTGGGTCCTGAGGGCGCCCCTATGTGGGGTGCATCTTGCCCTCCTCCCCTGTGTGTGGGTGGGAAGGAGGGGTGGAGAGGGCAGTGGAGCCCAGGGGGCCCACGAAAGACAGAAGCCGGGAGGAGACCCAGCCCCGGCACCCCTTACCCCCAGGCCCCCTTATCCCAGAGACACCCAAAGCCCAAGCCTCCTCCAAGGGTGGGGTGGGGATGCAGGGGGGAGGGGGAGGGGTTTGCAGGGGTGCAGTGGGGAGCCAAGGAGGTCCAGAGCAGGGTGAGGGGCTGAGAGGTGTCTGGGGCGAGTCCCCGGCCTTGGGCTGGCACCAGGCGACAAGGGTGGGCAGAGGAGACTCAAGGCCGCCCCAGGCGGGGATGGGGGCTGTTGGGAGACTCGGCCTTGTCCACGTAAGCGTTTCCTGGCTGGATAATTAGCCTAAGTCCACCCAGAATGTTTGGACGAGCATGTTGGTATTCACGGGGGGGAGGCAGAGGTGGGCGGAGTGGGCGCTGTCAGCCGCTGAGAGCTAGCCCTGGCACCCTGCCCTCTCTTACCCCTTCCTGCCGCCCTGGTGTGGCCTCCAGAGCCCTGCGCAGGGCTCACCTCCTCCATGAACCCTCCCAGGCCCCACCCGGGCTGCACTTAGGGACCCTCTGGCCCCCCGGCACTTGCCTCCCTGCTCTGCTGGCACAGTCTGAAAGCTGCCGAGTCAAGTAGTCCCTGGCCGTCAAGCTGTCCTCCATTCCTCCCGGCTCCAGCACAGCACACCCTGCCCTTCCTTGTCCTCTGTTTAACTACTCTGGCCCATTCCCTACAGCCCAAGGTCAAGGCCCTGACCCCTTGGCGGCCTCAAGGCCCTTCAGGAGTTATCCCCAGCTACCTCTCTGGCCTCCCCTCCTTCCAGCCTCCTTAACTCTGTAGGTGCCACTCCCTTTGCCTGGTTGCCTGGGCCTCTCTTTTCGACCTGGGGAAAATCCTACTGTAAGTCCTGGCCACCTCCACCTGGAAGCCCTCTCAGATCTGTCACGTTTGGTGAGTCACAGCAGTTTCCCTCCCTCCTTCCTTTCCTTCTCTCGGCAAATATTTACTTCGCAGCGTCTGTGCCAAGCCCTGTATAGGAGCTGAGAACTCCGAAGAGAGCAGGACAAGGTCTCTGCCTCCATGAAATTGACATTCTGGGCAAGACAATTGATACATGTGAGATCAGGAGGAGGTAAGCGCCTTGAAGAAACATAAGGCTGGGTCAGGGGACAGGGAGGGACTGGGGTGCGGCCAGGGAAGGCCTCCAGGACAGAGGAATTTGATCCGAGGCCTGAATGAAGTGAGGGAGCAGAGATTCTGGCAGAGTGGCCTGGAGGCCAGGGGCGGGAGGTGCTCCGTGTGTTCCCACAGCAAAGCTCTGTGGCCTGTTTTGCATTGTGTTGCCACAAGTGTAGTTACTCAAGGCAAGGAGTGTCTCATTACTCTCTGAATCTACCCAGGAGCCCGGCTCTGTATTGGGCACAAGAGGGCCATTGGCACATGCCTGCAGGACGGCAGATGAATGAATGCGTGAACCAAGGGAGAAATGAGTGAATTCCTGGACCTGTGCTGGGCACTGTAGAGAGTCTGTCCCCAGCTGCCCCAGTAAATGTGGACAGAGCCTTAACTTCCAGCCACAGTGCTCTGCATCCCAAGAGCTCCATCCCTGGACTCCCATCCCTCAAGCCGGAAACTGACCACCTGGAAGCCTCTAGGAAGCCCGCCCTGCTGGCACCGTTGTTCTTCTTTCCTGGCTGTGCCAACAGCGAGAGGCAAAACGTGCGTTTAGGTAACATTTTGACGTCTGGGACAGGTTTGGTGGGCTCTGGCAATAAGAGAGCATGGGTTTGCACGTCCTCATTGTTTCCTTGTTTGCATCATTACGTTGTGTGTTATTTGCAGCAAAGATGGCGTTTCATACAGAGGAGAATCAGGCCTCAGACTTTTCTCTTGGTAAGAAGTCCAAAATGACAATCCTTAAAAATGTTAGCCTGGGGCAGGCAAAATCTAACGATTGTCCCCACAGTACCACACCTGTGGGTGTGATAGGTTAAATACTCCTGGCCTGTGGTGGTCGATGGTCCACGAGCTTGTGCTTGTAGCAGCAGACAGGCCCCTTTGGGTCCAGCTCTGTCCTTGTCCAGACATGGCTGGGAAGCTGGCTCCCCAGTGCAGCCGAACCTGCACCCCTTCCCTCACCGTCCTTCCTGCACACCACTCACCAGATGCCCCCGGACCCTGGGGAGCAGCACGGTTGCCAACCATGATGATTTCAGTGGTGTTTTTCCTTCCTGGAGACCAGGACCTGCCTGAAGTCCGTCAATACAGAACTCCTCCTATGCACTCCTGGGCCGTTTCCTCCAAGGCCGCACCCTGGGGAGGAGTGAGTCACTAGAGCCATCTGCAGAGGGGCTGGGGGCAGGGGGCTGGCTTCTAGGGGTGGGGGTTTCTTAATTGTTTTCTTTGGCCCTTTGCTCATGGCTCAGTAAAAGCCAAGTTCTGTTCTGGCCTGGAGCCGTCTAAGAAGAGGCCCGAGCTTGGCAGGCCTCTAGTTTTCTCTGGCATCAGAGGTGCTTTCCGCAGTTTTCTGCCCTGAGAGCGCTGCTGTCTTTGGAGAAGACATCCTGTTCATACACCGGACACCAGGAGAGGGCGCCCAAGGAGTCGCCTGTGTGCCCTGGAGACAGCTCTCATCCTGGTGTCCTGTCCGTTACCGCCAGAGTCCCCAGCCTCTCATCCCTCGGACCCCAACATTGGGAGCCAGAGATGATGGGCTCTGGTTGAAACTCTGACTCTTAACAAGCTGGGTGGTCTTTGCAAATCACATCTCCTCCAGGACCCCCAGCTTCTTTGTCTGTTAAATGGGGATTAAAAGGAAAAAAATTTGAAAACCACCACTCTGTCTTGCCAACCTCACAGAGCAGGAGCCTGTATGAAGCTCCAGTTAGGCAGACCGGAGCCATGGCTTAGAAAGGGCAAGGCAGATACACGGCAGATACTCTGCAGATCAAGCTGGTGGCTATTTTTATTGTTAACATTGTAGCCCTGTGCTTCTCTGGGCAATGCTAGCCTGGGGACAGACAGCCGGTGAAGGGTTGAGAAACCTTTAAAAGGAGAGGTAATGAAAAATATTGAAGTTAAGGTTAATTTTCTTAAGCAATAAAGAAAAATCGGGAAATAAGTACTAGTAGTTAACCAAAAAATATCAGCCACCTTTTTGTCTTCTGCCAATATTATATAAATACTCACTTGACGGAAAAAGAGAATATAGTAAAAATGGTTATTTGTGAAATTAACAGAAAGCAAATCGCTGAACTATTGAATCAAGCCTAACATCATTGGTACTTTACCGTTCAATGTCTTCTCTGCAGAATGAAGGCATTTTCACACACTCCTGGGTTCTTGTCTCGGGTCCTTCTGACCCTGACTCTTATTCAGAGATGGCCTCCAGCTCTGAGGGAGATGGGTCCCCTCTCTTCAGTGTCTCAGGGACTTCCAGCTTGAGCGCAGGGATGCCTTACTTCACGGCTTCCTCATCTGGAGCTCTCCTGCAACATCAAAGAACAGTCAGGGCTGCAGAGTTGAAAATAGTATTAGAACATGTGTTCACGAAGTGGTGACGGGGAGGTGACAGTCTTCAACAAGCTCACCCTCCCATTCCCCACGACTCTTTCAAGCCAGCTTCAGTCTCCTCAGCTTTCCTACATGACCTCCCCTCCTGGGCATCTGATGACCAAGTGTCCTGCCCCAAGAAGAGGGAGGAACAGCCATCAGATGGGCACTGGCCTCCAAGCCTTCCAGCAGCCTCATCTGCACCAGCTTCCCCCCTCCCTCCTGTGACAGTGGATGGTGGGTTGCTCGGAGCCTAATTCCAGGGGTTCACGGCCCTGCCCTTGCACTTCTCTCCTCTCTCTCTCTCTCTCTCTCTCTCTCTCTCTCTCTCTCTCTCTCTCTCTCTCTCTCTCGGATCTAAATGCGTTGTCTCTCCCTTTGTGGAAGAAAACCCTCCCTCAGCTCTTTGTCCTTCTGCTCTCATTCACAGTCAAGCTTGTCAAAAGACGAGTCTACACACCCTTCTGCGCTCCCTCAGTTCACTCCGGGCAGATTTCTGACACTGAACCTGCTCCCTCAGCACGGCCTTGTGGAGATCTCCAAGGACCTCCACGTTGCCAGATCCATTGGGTGCAATTAAACATTCATCGGCCTTGCCCTCTGAGTCCCTAACAGGCCAGTTACCATCTCACTCCTTCGTCAGCCCCTCTCTCTTGTTCAGAGACCGTGATCTGCTGGTCATCCTCCTTCACTGCCCCTCCGGCCACTTCTGTTCCCTTTGCAGGTTTTCCTACCTCCTCCATCTGACCACTAAAGGCTAGAGGTCTTCTGGGCTCTGTGTTGCGTCCTTATTTTCCTTTAAATCCTTTTAGTATAGAACATTTCAAACATACATTAAAAGTAGAAAGAATAGTCTAATGAACCCCTATGTACTCACCCATTCTCAACACTTACCAAATTGTGGCCTAAATATTCATAACATTCGTAAATATTAACTCCTCTCCCCTGGTTTATTTTTAGGCAAATTCCACACTTCATATTATTTTATATGTAAACATTTCAGTATATTTAAAAGACAAGGACCCCTTTAAAAACATAGCCTTGATATCATTAACACACTTAAAGGCTGTGTAACTATAACTGGTTAGTCCTTTTTGGTTCTGTCTCTTTAGAAATCTCATTGACACCATGGGCTTAAATAGCCTCCGTAGGCCAAAGATTCCCAGGCTTAAATCTTCAATCTAGACCTCTCTTTCAGCTCTAAAGTCTCATTTCTAATTCTCTGCTTGACATTTCCACATGCTGGGCTCAGAAGCATCTCAGATTTAACGTGTCCAAAACAGAACTCATGATTTCTACCCTAACCCAGCTCCTGCTCTGGGAGACCCTATCTTGGTAAATGGCATCGGTGTCTGCCCAGATGCCCTCATTGTTCTTCACACCTCCTTCACCCTCACGCCCTCCTCCAATCCAACAGCTGGTCCTGTAACTTCTTCCACCCAAATATACTTAAAATATGCTGACAATCCACTTCTTTCTGTCTCCACAGCCAAACCAAGCCACCACCTGCTCTTGCCTGCACTGCAAGAGCCTCATAACAGGTTTGTGTCTCTCACTTGCACCTCTGCTGACACTCAGCTGCACATGAGCAAGTCTGTGCTGGGCAGTAATATATCAGAATACTTTCCTTCCAGTTAGTAAATAATCACTCTCCTTGGCCACTCCCCACACCAGAGCTCCACCCCCCACCCCCCACCCCCTGCCCCCCGCACCCTACGCCCTCCCTCTGTCTATCCAATAAACCAAGCCTGGCCAAGCAAGGGGCCTCAGAGACCTTGCTATAGTTTGGGTCTATGTGCTCAAATACTTAAACCTTCACCTGGTATTGTGATGACCTAAGACTTCAGGTAACTTCCCTCGTAAGAGTGAAGGGAAAGATCCAGACAACTTCTGCTCTCATACTCTTCAACAGCCAAGGTAATATATTAAAAAAAATGTGAACTTGCCTTTGAGGTGGGGGAGTAGTGACTGGGAGGGGAGATGAGAGGAACTTTTGGGGTGTTGGTAATATTCTGCTCTAGATCTGGGTGGTGGTTACATAAGTATGTTCACTTTGTGAAAATTCAACTGGGCTGGGTTCTTACAATTTGTGTACTTTTCTATCTATCGGTTATATTTCGATAGAGTTTTCTTAAAATATGTCAGACAGAATTTTCCTGTGGTTTTGGCCCAAGAGGGCAGTTGTCTCTTGATCTTACCTTTTCTCTTGCTCACATCCTCTCCAGAGGCTTCTGCAGGGAAGAGGGCGCCTGCCATCCAGGACCGGCCTTGCAGCAGTCATGCCACAGGTCACCACCAGGGGCGCTGTGCCGGACTCCAATTGTTCGGTGGATGGATAGGGTAGAACAGGCCTCTTCCCCTCTGTTACTCTCTTCCTTCAGCCTCCACGAGATCAACTCCTCCAGTCTATTCAGGCAACAGTGAATTTCTTACCCAGGAGTTAGGAGAGCTTCTGGAATTAATGAGCTCCAGGACTAAGATCTGAGTTCTGGCTAATCTGCACTTCCCCTTGAATCTCACTGCGGGAGACACCTAAAGACTCAGGCCCATAAAATAAAGCCATGGAAAGATGCTCAGTCTCACTGCTAATAAAGGAAAATGCAAATTAAAATCTCAGAGAGACACCGTTTCGTTTTGCTTGGCAAAAACTTAAAGGCTGATAATACCAAGTGTAGGCAACTATGTGGAGAGTTCAAAGTTCTACAGGTGGGAGTATAAATCGGTAGAACCACTTTGGAAAGAAGTTTGGCAACAGTCTGAAGAATTGAAGATGCTCCTGCCCCATGACTCAGGCATCCCACTTCTAAGTCTAGTACTGCAGAGGAGTGTGGGAGCCTCGCTGGTACAAGAATCTTCTTACAAGGTCATTTCTAACATTAAAAAATACGAAACAACCAGAAAACAAAATTTTGAAATTGTGTCCTATTTATATAGAAGTTAAAACAAATGAACTGCAGTTCACATGTATCAACACAGATACAAACAAAGGCAAAATGTTGAGTGGAAAAAACAAGTGCACAAGGAATGTCCAGTGTGATTCCATTGGAAGAAAGTTTTAGGACATGAAAATCAGCACTGTAAGATGTGTATGGATGCAGACATGTGTATTAAAAGTATCAAAATGCTCATGGGAATGATAACACCAGTTTCACGATAGTGGTTTCTGCTGGGGAAAGGGGAATGATACGCAGGAAACTTCAGCTCATCTGTTGTTCCATTTCTTAAAAGTGAAAATCTGGAGGAAAGATGGCTCAGCATGAAGTTTGATAAAGCCAGGTAGTAGGTACATTTTTCTTTTCTATCCTTGTCTGTACGTTTGGTATGTTTTCCAATAGAATCGATCAATTAATGAAAAAAGCTACTTAGGCCTCCCCAGGGGAAGAGGGCATGAAGGCTCCCTCCCACTCCAAATGGTTCACCTGTCCCACGGTTGAGCCTTTGCTCCCAGCACCATCCTCCCTTCTTCCAGGCACTTAGGTGGAAAACTCTAAAGCACAATGTGGAAAATTCTACCCTTCCCCCAGGCCAAGCTTTTCTCCCAGAGTCCTGTCCTCAACACTGCATCATACATCCGAGCCTTTGGTCTGGGTAGTGGCCCAACTTCAGCCTGACGTAAGGAAACATGGTGTTTTGGAGCCAGACTACCTGGGTCTGGGGGCTGCCTCTGCCACTTGACTGAGGGGCCTTGGATGAGTTACTCTGATTCTTTGTGCTGTAGGATGGAGGGAGCACGGCTGGAGGAGAGGGTGACCAGGTGGCTGGCCAGGTGAGCAGGGGCAGCTCAGGGGGCTGGCGACCCTTATCCTATGTGGAAATAGGCTACTTCTCACAGGGTGACCAGATCTTATTTATATGTGGCAACAGGAAATGGCAACCCTCTGTCCACCCACCCCAAACCACGGGGGAGATTGAATTATTTTAGCATCAGTTCTTTCTATGTCAAGTCTAACATGCAAGTAATGGAGTGCTGGCCATCACTGGTTCACTCTCAGAGATTCTTCCTCATTGAACCTGACACCGCCATGCCAAAGACAGAGGTCCCGGCCATGGGATGGAAGAATCCATGGCCCCAGATTGAGTTATGGGCTCTGATAACTCTGTCTTGAAGTTTGAGGAGTTTCACATCTTATAGTAAAGGGGCAGAGTTGGAAAGCCCACCCAGGTCTGATGCCTCCCCAAGCAGTGCTCCCTCCTCTATAGCAGTGCTGCGCCACTCCACGGGGGGCCCTGTAAGAGATGGACTCAGGGGCCAGGGCAGGTTTAAGGGGCCTAATAACAAGATGTAACCTTAGTAGGGAGAGAGAAGTGCTTTCCTTAGCTCTGAAGGTGTGCAGAGGAGCTACAAGGTCAAGGCCAACTTCAGAGGCAGGTGGAAAGGTCAGCTCAAGGCCTGGGCTTGGAATGACTTAGGTGGTTCACCTAAGGTGAATCTTGGAAGAAGATGGGTGGGGCATGGAGAATTGTAAAATCACAGAGATTGCTATTGTCTATCCATTTTCCCCTAATAACAGAATCCCCCTTCCTTTTTTTAAGCTAGGCACTTGGCTGCCCAGCATAAAAACTACATTTCCCTGTCTCCCTGGCTATGTGAATAAGTTCTAGCCAATGAGATGCAAGCCAAAGTGGAGAAGTGTTCTCATAGAGAAGAGGTATTCCTTTTTCTTCCTTTTTTCTTCTTTTGTTCCCTGGAGAGCAGAAGTGTTGGCTGGTGTTGGAGCAGCAATCTTGGGCTTTGAAGTGACCATGTAAGCTGTACTAATGGGACCACAAGATAGGTGCCTCCTCCTCACAGCACTGTGGGGTGTCATACCAGCCAGTCGTCCTACCTGTGGACTTTTGTGTGAGATAGAAATAGTTTCTACTTTGTTTAAGCCACGGTTCCTGTGGAGTTTCTGTCACCGAATCCCAAAATTACAAAGAAGACTACTATTTTCAGTTTTTTGATAATTCTTCTGCTTGCCTTTTGGTGCTGGTCTGTCATGGATAGCTTTCCAACCTTTGCTACATTTTCCCTGTTTTAGCAAAGAGAGAACAGAACTCACTCAGGCTCAGGCCCTTGGCAGGCACCAACATCTAAATGTAATCTATTGACATTGTTTTGTTTCTATGGTTTTTATTTTTAGGTTACCATTTAATTAAGGTAAAGGACACTGCTTTTTCATTTACAATAGTGACATGAGATCACTTTCCTTTTTAAATAATTTACTTAAGCAAAAACAATTGAGTCGATTTAAAAGGTATTAAGTGACTAAGAGCGCAGGTTATATCAGCCACGGCAGAAATCAAGGAGGTAGCTGGAGGATGACTAAAGCTTGGAAAACAAGGGTATAGATTTTGCTGCTTCAGAGAGAATTATATAAACATTTCCTCCCCCAGTATTTTTTGGTTTTCATTTTGGATGATTCTAAGTATTCTTGTAATGGGGTTTCCTAATTCCTCAAGACAATAATTTAGTAAACACTCGCACAGACCGTGCATAGTAGTTAAAGAGTCTGAGTGCTGAAGTCAAACTCCCTGGGTTCAGTTCTTGGCTCCTGCAATGACCAGCTGTGTGACCTTGGGCAAATTACTGAAATTCTCTGTGTCCAACATCTCACCTGTAAAATGGAGTTGATGATGTTATTGGGAGGATTAAATGACACATTGTATGTAGAATTCTGAGCTGAGTATCTGGCCTACATGAAGATGTAATAAATGGCTGCTGTTATTATTACTGTTATGTCTGACTTGAACACGTCAAGAAATCAGTGTTGAAAGCTTTATATTAAGCCCTTGGGAGTTGAATAACTCTGTCCCGATGCTCAAGAAGGTTTACATTTTAAAGGGAAGGTTTATCTCAGTTTTTTCTATTAATGTCCTTTTTCTGTTCTAGGATCCAATTCAAGACACCACGTTGCATTAATCTTCACATTTACCTTAGTTACCTCCAATCTGTAATAGCTCCCTACTTTTTCCTTGCCTTTCATAACCTTGACACTTTTTAGGAATACTGGTCTGATATTTTGCAGAATATCCTGCAATTTGGACTAGTCTAATGCTTTCTCACAATTAAAGTGATGATCTTGGGGAGGAATACTACCGAGGTGACTTGTCCTCATTACATCATATCAGAGGGTACATGGTGTCAGTGTCTTACTACTGGTGATGTTAACCTTGAGCAATTGGTTCGGGGGTGCCTGCCAGGTGTCTCCACTATACAGTTAGTATTTTTTTCTTTTTATACTCTATTTGTTAGATGAAGGTCTAAATCCAGCCCACACTCACAGAGAGAAAAATTAAAGTCTCCTTCCTGGAGGGAGAAGTATCTAAGAATTTGTGAACATATTCCACCACAGGAATTAATAAATATTTGAGGAAGATATTTTGAAACTATACTGTTTTGTCTTAGACCTTCACCCACAACTTTTAGCATTCATTGGTGAATCTTGCCTTCAACCATTGTTACTGTGATGTTCTCATGGTGGTTTTCTATTTCCTTCTTTTGTTCTACATTGATTAGTTGGAATTCTTGTGAAGGAGGAGTTGTCTCATCCCCCACCCCATTTACTTATTTAGTCAACAATTAATTTATATCAGTATGGAACAATAAATATTTATTATATTATTTGGGATATAATTCAATAGTAATGTATTAGGAGCCCTTTCACAGTGGCTTGTGTCCTTTGGTAAGCCCCCATAATTATTTTTGAGCACTTCCTTACTTTTTGATACCACAAGATGCTCAAAATTCATCTTTTGTTTCCTCTGCCCTAGCCCTGGGATCAACCATTTCTCCAAGGACCCCTGTTCCTTTCATTAGAGAATGGTATTTAGAAACCAAGATCTGGGCACTAGGTGTGCTCATTGCTATGGGAGTGTCATTGTTTCTAAATCCTCTCAATGAATAGAGTTAGGAATATATGTATGTACACTAACTCATGTGAACCCATCTATTTCTCTCTCTCTCTCTGTCTCTCTCTCTCTCTCTCTCTCTCTCATCATCATCATAATAAATGAGCTTCCACTGATCTCCAACACTAATCCAATGCAACGGGGGTTCATTCTAGCCTTCCTCTCTTGCTTATTTGTAACTTCTTTCTCCAATAGTGAAAAGCCTGACTCTCAGGATTAATATCAAAAGGGGATGACAGGAAAAAAAATCAGTGAATGTAAAGTACATCAATAGAAATTATCCAATCTGAAGAAAAAGAGAAAAAAAGATTTTAAAAAATGAACAAAGCCTCTACCACCTGTAGAACAACATCAAAAGTTCTCATATAAATATAATTGAAGTCTCAGAGGAAGAGGAAAGAAAGAATGGATCAGAAAAAATATTCAAAGTTGGGCTTCCCTGGTGGCGCAGTGGTTGAGAGTCCGCCGGCCGATGCAGGGCACAGGTTCGTGCCCCGGTCTGGGAGGATCCCACATGCCGCAGAGCGGCTGGGCCCGTGAGCCATGGCTGCTGAGCCTGTGCGTCCGGAGCCTGTGCTCTGCAACGGGAGAGGCCACAGCAGTGAGAGGCCCACGTACGGCAAAAAAAAAAAAAAAAAAAATTCAAAGAAATGACTGATATTTTTCTAAATTTAGTGAAAGATATAAATATGTATAGATTCAAGAAACCTAGAGTATAAAAAGTAAGATAAAGGCAAGGAAAATCACATCTAGGTTCATTGTAGTCAAAACACTGTAAACTAGACATAAAGAGAATATTTGAAAGCAGCCAGAGAAAAACAGCACATGACATACTGGACAACAATAATTTTAATATTCACCAAGTTCTTAAGAGAAAACATAGAGGCTAGAAAACAGTGGAACAACATCTTTAAAGGGTCAGGAGAAAGAGTTATCAGTTTAGAATTCTATATCCAGTAAATTTATTCTTCGAAAAAGAAGGCAAAGTAAATATTCTTTTACATTGCCTGTAGAACTTCACTGGAAGAAAGGCAAAGCAATTTCTTCAGGCTGAAAGGAAGTTATACCAGAGGGAAATTTGAACCGCCTGGAAGGAATAAAGAACATTAGCAATGGTAAATATCTGGGTAATATATAAAACTATTTTTTTCCTCTCAATTTCTTTAAAATACATATGACTATTTTAAAAAGAAATTATAATATTTCTTGCAGATATAGGTGTAATACACATGGCAATTACAGCATAAAGAGTACTGTGAGTAGAGTAGTATTAGGGATAAATGGGACACTACAACTGTAAATTTTCCATATTTTATATGAAATGGTACAATATTAACTTCGTGAAATATCAAGGGTGTAGCATAATCCCTAGTGTAATCTTTAAAAAATGATGCAAATAGTGCTAGTTAAAAGGCCAATATGTACATTAAAGAATTCTAAAATATATTTAAATAGTCTAAATTAGGAAGGAGAGGGGAACAGAGGAACAAAAAAACAAGAAACAGATAGCAAATAATAAAATGGTAGACTTAATTCCAATCGTATCGCTAATTTAAATGTTAACAAACTAAGCACTCATAATAGTAATTCTCATTAACATCATTATGACTTGGACAGCAGAAAAGTGGAGTCATTCTTTGATTCGACTCATCTTTCAGATCATCATTCAACCCTTGAGCATCCAGGGTTTGGCTTTGAATTATCTGCTGCTTTTGGAAAAACCTTCCTTGTCTCCCTAGCCGGCAGGATGCCCTAAGGAGAGCATCTCTATGCTCTTTCTGTCTGCCCCAAGTTCCCAGGCCTGAGCTCACTTTGGATGCTTAGAGCACAGTCCTAACCACATGTGGGGCAGCGCAGAATCAGCCCCTGGGAGGGTATAGTGATTACTGAATCCATCCTGACAGATGCCTCAGTTTTCCTTAATAGAAATCTCTTATCTGAGATTAGTTTTTAAACAGATTTTAAATATATATATATATATATATTTAAATACTGTGCAGAAAGATTTACAGTGAAAAGTCAGCCTCCCTCCTATCCTGGATCCTTGAATCAATCAGCATGAAGTTTTTATGTGTTCAGCCTGAACTGCCTCTTGAGGGGCTGGTGGAGGTTGTGGGTACTGACAGAGACACCAGCAGTAGGAGCAGTTGGATTTTACATTCTTCTCTGTTCAAGCAGATGTCTGCCTCATGTTCTTTTTTTAGCATTTGAAACCAACTTCCTGGAATCTATGTCCTCACCATGGGCAAGGAACAGTATTCCAGAAAGCTTGTTTTTATGGAGGAAAATCCAGCTAAGCATGGTGGGCTGGTCCTTCCAGCTTTATAAGATACAGAATTTGAGGAAAATACAGATTAAGAGGAAAGTCCTTCATAACTGAGAGTTGAAGAGGTGGGGGAGGGGAAGTATACCTAGAAATAATCTCTGCTGGTTAAATTTGGGAATTTGGAAAACATAAAAGCCATTAGTAAAACCCTATTTGATATTCAAATGGCTTGGGATTGTTTCTCTTCAAAGAACAGGAAGTAGAGTGGAAAAGTGAAAAGGTTGTGGGCTGTGGAATCTGATAGAATTTGTTTCATCCTCATTCTGCCACTAATAGCTTTGGCAAGTCCCTAAACCTCTCTAAGTTTAAATTTTGCCAAATGATCCTGGTACATGGTGAATGTTCAATAAATCCAGTTTTCCTACACAGCCCTCCCCTCTCCCTGTGTTTTGGTGTTTGCTAGTTATCTAACACTGCATAACAAACCATCCCAAGGCTTAGTGGATTAAAATAACAAGACATTAATTTTGCTCAGTGTGAAAGGCTTTTCTGATACGGCTCCTGGTATTCTCTCCCCTGTGTAATCCTCTCCCCTTATGTGGCTGGTCCTAGTGACTTGCTTCTAATAAACAGAATATGGCAAGAGTGATGGGCTGTCGCTTGTGTGATTAGGTGGTAAGACGGTGATTTCCGTCTTGCTCTATTTTCACTAGGTTGCCTTCTTGGCCTGAGTGAAGTAAGCCACCATGTGACGTGAGACCCACATGACAAGGAACTGAAGGCGATCATTCAACAGGCTTTAAGGAACCAGCCTTGCCAGCAACCCTGTGAATGAGGTTGGATGTAGAGACTCCCCAGTGGCACCTGGAGATGATTAAAGTCTCAGCCAGCACCTTGATTACAGCTCTTGAGAGACTGACACAGAGAACCCAGCCAAGCCATGCCCAAATTCCTGATCTACAGACGCTGTGGGAAAATAAATGTTTCAAGCCACAAAGTTACGGGGTAATTTGTTATGCGGTAATAGATCACTAATACATCAGGAATCTGCAATTTGAGGAGGACTTCGTGGGGATAGCTCGTCCCTCCTCCACTTGTCATCTGGTTGGGTGTGGAAGCTGGGAACTGAAATCAGGTGCAGGCTCCCTCCTCCCTCCCTCCTCCCTTTACTTGTGTAGCAGTCCATGCTGGCTGTGGGCTGAGACCTCAGTTCGTTGTTGGCTGAAACATGCATGTGGCCTCTCCGTGAGGCCTGGGCTTCCTCATAACAGGAGGCTGGGTTCCAAGGGAGAGAGAGAGAGAGAGATGGAAGCCTTCTCACCTTTTCTAACCCTAGCATCAGGAATCCAACAGCATTACTTCCTCTGGATTCAGTTCATTAGAAGAAAGATTCTGAGGCTAAGCAATATTCAAAGGGAGGGGAATCAGACTCTGTCTTTTGTCAGAGGATTGTCCAAGAATTTGGACGAGCGTGCGGGATCAGAACTATTGCTGTAGCCATTTTTGGAAAATGCAAACTTCCACCCTTGGGGAACTCATTCTTCCTGTTTTTGTCAGGTCTCCACCCTGTCGTTATTTGCCTTACTCTAGTTGGTCCCCTTTAGAGGATAGTGTAGCTGGGTAAGAGATTTCAGAAAAGTCTGTTTCCTAAACTGTTCCACTTCCCAGGGAATCAACTTGGCCAGAGGCTCCATCTGCCTTAGGGGGCTCCCCCCGACTCCACCCCCTGCTTTGTTTTTCCTTCGAAGACATAGACTATGTGATGTGCAAAAATATACTTAGGTAACTCGTAACTGTGACAAGGGGAAAACTGTGAAGTTCACTGGCTCAGTGGAAAGCCACTAGCTCGGTGACTTACAGGATCTCTGCATGAGCAAATCTGCAGACGCAGCACTTCGGAGAATTTTCTGGATTCTTGAGGAGAGAGAAATGAAGTGGAGGGGAGCTAAGAGAGGGAGGAGAAAGTGAAAAAGAGAGGGAGAAGATCAGAGATAAGAGACATAAATCCAGAAAGATGAGTGGGATAAAAGTACGGAAAGAGGAAAAGAATGGAAAGCATGAAATGTAAGAAAGCAACGACCCAATCCTACCCAGAATAAGCAAGTGAGGATTAATGCTGTTTTTAAAAAACAGATTTAGTGAGATATAATTTACATACCGCACTATTCACTTGTTTAAGTTCAGTGTTTTTTAGTATGTTCACAGTTGTGCAACTATCACCACAGTCAATTTTAGAATATTTTCATCATCCCCAAAAGAATCTTGTACCCTTTAGCTGTCACCCTCCATCCTTCTCCAGACTCTCAGCCGTAGGCTGCCACTAACCTACTTTCTATTTCTATAGATTTGCCTGTTCTAGATACTTCATATAAATGAAATCATACAATATGTGGTCTTTTGTGACTGGCTTCTTTCACTTAGCATAACGATTTCACAATTCATTCACGCTGTAGCATGTATCAATCCTTCATTCCTTTTTATGGCTGAGTAATGTTTCATTGTATTGATACACCACATTTTACTTAGCCATTCATCAGTTGATGGGCATTTGGGTTGCTTCTATATTTTGGCTATTATGAATACGCTGATATAAACCTTCATATACATTTTTTTATGCTTTCATTTCTCTTGGATCTATAACGAAGAGTAGAATGGCTGGGTCATATGGTAACTCTATATTTAACATTTTGAGAAGCTGATAAATTGTTTTGCAGAGCGACTGCACCATTTTATATTCCAACCAGCAATGTATGAAGGCTCCAGCTGGTTCTTTTTTTTTTTTTTTTTTTTTTGTGATACGTGGGCCTCACTGTTGTGGCCTCTCCCGCTGCGGAGCACAAGCTCCGGGCCCAGCCACTCCGCAGCATGTGGGATCTTCCCGGACCAGGACACGAACCTGTGTCCCCTGAATCGTCAGGCGGACTCTCAACCACTGCGCCACCAGGGAAGCCCTTGTTCACATCTTTGACGCATCCTCTGTCTTTTTGATTCTAGCCATCCTTGTGGGTGTGAAGTGATATTTCATTTTGGTTTTTATTTGCATTTCCCTGATGGCTGATGATGTTGAGCATCTTTTCATGTGCTTATTGGCTGTTTATAAATCTTTGAAGAAATGTCTATTCAGATCTTTGCTCACTATTTTTTTTTTTTTTTTCCCTGTGGTACGCGGGCCTCTCACTGCTGTGGCCTCTCCCGCTGCGGAGCACAGGCTCTGGACGTGCAGGCCCAGCAGCCATGGCTCACGGGCCCAGCCTCTCCGCGGCACGTGGGATCTTCCCAGACCGGGGCACGAACCCGTGTCCCCTGCATCGGCAGGCAGACTCCCAACCACTGCGCCACCAGGGAAGCCCTGCTCACTTTTTATTTGGGTTATTTGTCTTTTAATTGTTGAGTTGTAAGTGTTCTCTATATATTCGGGACACAAGTTTCTTATCAGATATACAATTTGCAAATATTTTCTCCTATCCTGTGAGTTGTTTTTTCCATTTTCTCAATGGTCTTGTTTGCATCACAAAGTTAGTAATTTTCATGAAGTCTATTTAATCGTTTTTTTCTTTTGTTACTTGTGCTTTTTTTCTTTTGTTACTTGTCATATCTAATAAGGTTTTGTTCAGCCCAAGGCCCCAAGGCCATGAAGATTTATTCCTATTTTTTTTAAGAGGTTTATTGTTTTGCTCTTACATTTAAGTGATCCATTTTGAGTGAATTTTTGTGTATGTGTAAGGAAGGGATTTAACTTCATTCTTTTGCTTGTAGTAATACATAACACTATTTTTTTTTAAATGATAAAACTTATAAATCCACTTTTTATATACTGCTTTCCTGGACCAAGCAAGAGAAACTGGTATCTGCTTGCCCCTAAGTTCAACCTTATTTTAAACGTGAGATTTCTATGACCACTGCTACTTCTTTACTCTCTACTTGTGTGTAATGTGAATATGGGTACATTTCTAAGATAAGTAATTGTGGAGAAGGGTCTTAGTTATTCCATTTGTTTTTTAAAAAGGATTGCACTAGGATAGTGATTCTCAACCCCGGCTACTCATCAGAAATTAGAATCTAGGAGCTTTTCAAAGTCCCCATGACATAGTCCTGTGCTCAGATATCCTGATTTACCCCCGGTCTGGGATAGGGTTTGAGCACAGGTGTTTTTACGAGTGTCTCAGGTGATTCAGTTGTGCAGCTGGGATCATAAACCCTGCCCTAGATGAACTCTCTGGGGTTCTTCAGGACTATTATTCTGTGGGTCTGTGGTGGTTCTGAATAGCAGAAACCTGACAGAATATGGTTCTCTTAACCCAGGTGAGTCCTGTTGCCAGCTACCCACACTGGGGACCACTCCATGAGTAGCCGGTGTCTCTCTGGGGTTTGACAGGGCAGATATCTGTCCATCTCTTCCAAGAGCAGGTGGTAGTGTTTCTACCTGGTCCCTAATGCTGATAATACCTCGAGGGTACCTCTGCAACAGTGCAGACTGATGACTGTTCATGGGGCCGCTGCTCCAGCCAATGTCACATTTGCTGTTCCTTCTGCCTGAAAGCTCTGTCCTTCCCCTTTTCTCCACCTGCTTCCTCCTACTCTCCCCCACTGATCTCAGCTTAATCATCACTTCCTCAAAGAAGCCTTTTTCCTCCCCTTTCCTTTGGATCACCTTTATATATTCCCAGAATACCATATTCCTTGGTCTCTGTGTCCCAACTGTGATTAATTATGGATGTAATTATTTTCTGGAGTGTCTTTCTCACTATGTTTTTTTTTTTTTTTTTTTTTTTTTTTTTTTTTTGCGGTACGTGGGCCTCTCACTGTTGTGGCCTCTCCCGTTGTGGAGCACAGGCTCCGGACGCGCAGGCTCACTGGCCATGGCTCACGGGCCCAGCCGCTCCGCGGCATGTGGGATCTTCCCGGACCGGGGCACGAACCCGTGTCCCCTGCTTCGGCAGGCGGACTCTCAACCACTGCGCCACCAGGGAAGCCCTCTCACTATGTTTTAAGACAGGGTCCATGTCTGTGGACAGTGGCCTTTGGTACACCCAGAGCCCAGAACAGTGTCTGCCACATAGCTGTCACCCAGTAAACAGTTGCAGAATAAACAAATGATCCTGGGATGTCAAGAAAAGTCTTAACTCTGTTCAGCTTCCTCTTTATAAGAAGACAGAGCTGTGTACATTTGGAAAGGGTTTCTGTCAAGAAGAGTTAACATGGCCACCATTCAGATGTTTCGTGAGAATCTTTGCTTATCTTGGGAATGGGTTCATCAAGAACTCCTCATTCCCTGGCTGTGCAAGGTCGAGGCAGCATCATGCTGTGACTTTGGGGAAATGACAGTCGCTCCCATGTAAGTTTATTAGATGAATTGCCGTTTATGGGTTTGACATGCATCCTCTCAATCCACTGGATATTCTGATTGACGAATGCCCTTGCCAAGTGCTCTGTGATTCCTTGAATTTAATCATGAATTCAGTAGGCAGGGCACCATCTGGCTTGTACCTTCATTGCCTCTGAAAAATGAGAGGTTGGACTAGGTCTCCAAGGGCCCACGCTGGACACCAGTCACTTTGCCGTCTGCTCCAAATTACTTCTCAATGCCATCCACGAAGTTGTGTTAGGACTTATTGTCTCATCCCAATCTCAGCTACACCTAGGCCCAGTGGTGAGCACTTTGACTCAGGTTGGACCAACAGTTCCTCCCCTCAGCTGATAAACTGAGGCGTGTGGGAACCTGAGAGGGAGTTGGGAACAAAGATCGAACCCTAAGAAGCTCTTTGCCAGAACAGAGGAGGCATGACGTTTCCCTTTGCCTTGCTGTGTGTCTTGTGCTGTGAACGGTGCCTTGAGTGGTGCCTGGCACGTGGTGGATGCACATGAGAAACTTACAGCGTGAATGCGAGATGGGTGTGCTCCCCTCTCCTCCAGTGTAGTGGTGCCAAGCACATGCGTTTGTGAGGGGTATTGGTGGCTGGGGGAGGGAGTAGAATGGAAGAGTGGACAGCAATTAAGTCAAGGTTCTATGGTGGGAAGATGCCCATGGGTGGCTGGTGAAGTGGAAAATGTTCTATGTCCTGTCTTGTTGCTTCCAGGTGCCCTCAGCCCCTCACTCGTGGACCTCTGTGCCATCGTTCTGTAGTCTCACTCACCATCCTCTAAGGACCTTATTTCCTCAAGTCCTGCTCGCACTGGGATGGCTCACTGACACCCCAGCGGGAAGGGATCCTTCCCTCAGCACGGCTCACACTGCATTTCTTTACTAGCATCTGGCTTCCCTGCTCGGCTGGGAGCTCTTGAAGGACAGGACAGGGTCCCTGACACACGGCAGCACTGAGGGCCTGCTTGCTCGTGAGCTGACTCCTGGACCAGGTTACCTGCCATAGAAGGTGCCAAGGAGAAGGAGGGTAGGTGACTGGGACCTCTGTTTCTACTGGTCTTCCTTCCCTTGTGTCATCTATCATGCTCTAGTGTTTAATTTTTGTTTTGCTTTTCCCCTTCTCCTAGACTCTTTGTCGGTTTACAGTTTCTTTAGGGATAAACCAGCCAACCTGGGGTGGTGGTGTGTCTCCGAGGACTTGATGCATTTAGGGACTGTTCTCTTAGTGCGCCTCCTCCTTGGGACCTCAGGATACCAGAAAGGGGGAGTCTCTCCCATGTCCTAAGCTCTGCCTCGTCTCCTCCCTCCCTCTCCAATCACTGCACCCCCCTGCCCCGCATATCTGTGCCCTAATATGCAGGTGGTAATGAGGCCATGATTTCTCTTGGGAAAAGGAGCATCAGTTATTGATTAAAAAAAAAAATTTCATGCCTGGGGCTCATGGACAACCAATTAGTCCATAATTCCTCAAACCACAAAGTCCCTTCTCATTTTTATAAGCCCCTCCCTTCAAATAGGCTAAGCTTTGGTGACTTTCTTTTCAGGCTCCATTGGTGGAGCAGTTTACCCAGGTCTCACCAGGATAAATGTGGGCATGGGTCTGATCACAGGAAGAGGGGGCCGTGGGACTCATTTATCACCTAGATCATGAGGGAGGTGGCCGAGATTGGGGCAGGAATCCTAGGCTGAGTTACAAGAAATTCTACTAGATCCATGGATGTGTTCAGGGTGGGGTGTGGTCCAAGGGTGTTCTGAAGCTGTATGACAATACTGAGTATATGTGCTGGGGCATTTTCCTGGGGATTGGTCAGTGGTTTTCATCAGTTTCTTTAAGAGGTCTGTGACCCCTAAGAAGTTAAGAAGCCTGGCCTGGATTCTGTCTCTTGAGGTCCCTTCTGCTTCAGGCTTCTGCACTTTTGAAATAAGAAGCTGTCTCAGGAGCCCCAGGAGGGGAGATAAAGGCGGCGGCTGATTTCCTGGGGCCACCTGGTGGTGCTGGGGTGCATAGCATCCTTTGGGCAATAGGAGAAAGCCTGGGCCGGCTTCCTGCTGGACAAGTCCTAGGAAAGGGTTCAGAAGGAGGTTTTGGAATCTGGGTGCAGCTGCCTTCTCCCTCCAAGGAATGAGAACAGTGCTGGCCCAAAGCTGGAAGGGAAGGACTGGGTGGCCGGATCACCTCCTCTCCACCCACTCTGCACTCAGCTTCCTCCGAGCCCCCTTGGGAGACATCTTGGGAGTCCAGAGTCGGGAACCGAGTGAGCCTGGGACTGGTCTGGGTGGAGGGTATGCCAAGAGTGGCCTTGGGTGGGAAGGGAGGCGCTTCCGGCTTAAGTGGGGATAGAAGGGCTGAGGAACCCTGGCCAGGCTTGAGAATAAAGGCTGAGCTTTGCGTCTTTCAGTGAACTTCACTTGAACCAACTCTTTCACTCCACTCTATCCTGAGAGGCAGGCACTGTTTATATCCACTCCACAGGCGAGGAAACTGAGGCCCAGAGGACGACATGATTTGCCAAAGACCACACAGACAGCTGTGGAGCTAGTCTCCCCACTGGCGATGGGCACCTCTGCTTTCCCAGCCTCCCTGTGGCCCAGCTCAGCAGCCCAGCTGTCCTTCCTCAGCCTGGAAGCTGGCTGCTTTAGGACAATCCAGAGCAGGGCATAATCCTCTGTGTGGTAGGACAACCCTACAACACAATATAAAACAACAGGGTTTACCACCCCAGGCTGAATATACAGCAGGAGCCAGGAAAGGCTTCATCCTTGGGTGGCAGATCCGTGAAATGTCACTGAAGCTAAGTCACGTTGAAGCTGGGAGGAAGGCTTCACAGAGCCCTCTGCCTCCTCAACTTAGAGGTCACTTCCTTTGGCCGGGGTCCCTGATCTCCACTGAGTCCAGAAAACTTCTTCCATCTTCTCTTCTCATGCACAGAGCTCACATCATCATTGCATTGGACATTCTCTATTGCACTTGCCCTTTTGCTTGTCTGCAGCCCTTTCAGGCTCTCAGCATCTGAGGGTGGGACCGTTGTTGGTCCCGTGATACTATGATACCGTGTTGGTATCCCTAGCCATTAGTCCATGGTCTGGCACACGGGAGGTGTTACCAAAAAAAGGTATTAAATGAGGAAGTGACTCAATCATATAGTATCACATAGGATTGTGGGGAAGTTTCTTACCTGGACAAAAATTCTGAGATGACCACACTGGAGCTGACATCTGTTAGGGTCACTGAAATGGCAAAAAGGAGCAAGGTCTTGGTCTTGCCTTAAGTCCCTGGCATGAGTAGTTCTCCTGGCTGCAACGGTCATTAGCAGTTCTGTGCCTTTGTCAGGCTGTGTCAGTAGAGACTTGACCTTGTAGGATGCTACAAGTTGGTGTTAGTGACGTTCATGGCAATTCCAGGGGAAGGCCTCTCTTCTCATGGTGCCATTGCTGTACCTTTTCTTTGGATCAAGAAAACGGTAAGCTATCAGGTTTTCAGTACATTTTATTTAATTATTATTATTATTATTATTATTTTTTGCGGTACACGGGCCTCTCACTGTTGTGGCCTCTCCCGTTGCGGAGCACAGACTCCGGACGCACAGCCTCAGCGGCCATGGCTCACGGGCCCAACCGCTCCGCGGCATGTGGGATCTTCCCAGACCGGGGCACGAACCCGTGTCCCCTGCATCGGCAGGCGGACTCTCAACCACTGCGCCACCAGGGAAGCCCTATTATTATTTTTTTTAATATGGAATGCTTCACGAATTTGTGTGTCATCCTTGCCCAGGGGCCATGCTAATCTTCTCTGTATCGTTCCAATTTTAGTAAATGTGCTGCTGAAGTGAGCAAAGTAAATTTTAAATAGTTATTGGATTTTAAATTCATTTGGAAGAATACACATATGAACATATAAAAGATATAAAAAAATAAAATGAATATATATCTACTGTGCAGTAAGGTTAAGAAATTGTTTTTACATATTGCACTTATTATTTTATTCAAAATATTATCAAATTTCCATTGTAATAACTTTGAAACTTCCTGTGCATTCCTTCCAAATTCCTTTCCCATCTCCAGGGAAAATTTTAGGTTTATAGTTTCCTTTTTTCCTTTATAATTTTTCACATATGTATGTAGCAGAAATAATATATTATTTAGTTTTGAATGTTTTTGAAATTTATTTAAGTGGAATCATATTGCACACATTCTTTTATGACTTGATTTTTTTGTTTTTACTCAACATTTTTGTAACTTTTGTCCGTGTTGGTAAATGCAGCTGTGGTATACTCGTGTGCACTGTTGGATTATATTCCATATTTATGACCAAATCACAATATATTCATCCATTCTCCTTTCTTCTGAATAATAGTTTGATGGTATATATATTTATATATTTTTCATCCTTTTACTTTCAGCCTTTGTCTTTATGTTTTAGGAATGTCTCTTGTAGATAGCTTATAGCTAGATTATTTAAAAATTCAGTTATATGAACTTTTTTTTTTTTTTTTTAAAGAAGATGTTGGGGGTAGGAGTTTAGTAATTTATTTTTGCTGTGTTGGGTCTTCGTTTCTGTGCGAGGGCTTTCTCTAGTTGTGGTAAGCGGGGGCCACTCTTCATCACGGTGCATGGGCCTCTCATTGTCGCGGCCTCTCTTGTTGCGGAGCACAGGCTCCAGACGCGCAGGCTCAGTAGTTGTGGCTCACGGGCCTAGTTGCTCCGCAGCATGTGGGATCCTCCCAGACCAGGGCTCGAACCCGTGTCCCCTGCCTTAGCAGGCAGATTCTCAACCACTGCACCACCAGGGAAACCCCTATATGAACATTTTAAACTGGTAAGTTAATTAATCCAGTTATGTTTGTTCTGATTACTGATAAATGTAAATTTATTTATATTATCCTATTTTGCATTTTCAATTCCCCAATTTTCTTCATTTCTTTTTTCATCTTTCTTGTTTTCTTGTGTACTGAGGACTTCCCTGCCTCCCACCAATATTTTGGAGTTACAAATCTTAGTTCTAGCATTCTAGTGGTTGCCCTAGAAACCCTGATAAGTGTACTTAATCTAATAAAATTAAAAGCTAATTGGTATCTTTACTCTCCTGTTCGAGGCCCATAGAGTTAACCCCACTCACTTCCTGTCCGACTTACTGTGGCAGACACACCCCAGTGATCCATATTCTTGTAAAATCCTCTCTTCTAGAGTATGAGTGGGACCTGTGACTTGCTTCTAATCCAAAGAATATGGCAAAAACGATGGCATGTCACTTCCATGAGTATGTTTCTTTATACAGGACTCTGTCCTAGCAGACTGAAGAGAAAGAGCTTCCTGCCAGTCTTGAAGAAGCAAAAAATCATGTGTGTTCACATCTACAGATAGGGCCGTGTGGCAGGGAATGGTGGGAAAACTCTAAATGCTGAGAGACAGCAGGAAAACGGGGACCTCATTTCTACAGCTTTGAGGAGGTGAATTCTGTTGACAACCCAAAGGAGCCCAGAGGTCCATTTTTCCCAGTCGAGCATATGATGAGGCTGTCTTCTCTGACACCTGGACTGCAGTCTGGTGAGACCCTGATCATAGGACCCAGTTACATGCCTGGACTCCTGACCCCTGGAAATTGTGAAATAATGAATGGGTGCTAAGTTGCTATGTTTGTGGTAATTTGTTACACTATACAGCAATAGAAAACCAATACATATATGTATAATAATTTTTCCAATGTTTTACTTAAATTTGCTGGTAAAGCCACTTGAACCTGTTATTTCCTTTGTGTAAAAGTTCTAAATTATAGATTGAGTTATTACAATAGTCATAGGACTACTCAGATTTCCTATTTCTTCCTGAGTCAATTTTAGTAGTTGTATGCTTCTAGGAATTTATTTCCTGTAAACTTTAAAATATATTGGCACAAAGCTTTTCAGTACATTCTTTTGACCTTTTTCATGTGGGTAGGATCTGTAGTGATGTATTCATTCCTTATATTGGTTATTTGTTCCTTCTCTCTTTTTTCTTAATTAGTCTCACCCAAGGGTTATCAGTTTAATTTTTCTTTCTAAAGAACCAATTTTTAGCTGTATCATCTATACTGTATATGATTTTTATTAAATTAATTTCTGCTCTTTTATTATTAAACTCTAATTCTTGTTTTTGGATTTTCTTTGTTATTTCTTTTCTAAATTTTTGAGATGGAGTTTTCTTTAGCTTTTCTTTTTCTGGTGATAATATATGCATTTGAGCCTATTACATTTCCCTCTGGTGTTTTAGCAGCATCCACCAGGTTCTGGTGTTAAACATTTTATTATTACTCAGTTAAAAATATGACCAAGTTTCCACTGTAATTATTTTCTTTGACTCATGGGTGTTTTAGAAATGTATTTCTTTAATTTCCATGCACATGGGGACTTCTCAGTTATATTTTTATTATTAATTCCTAGCTTAAGTTAATTGTGCTTAGAAACATACTCAGCATAATTTGGTTTTCTTTTTAAAATTGAATTGTAATTTACATACAGTAGTTTGACGAGTTTGGGCAAAAGTATACTCCCATATGACTGGTAATGCAATTAAGATATAGAACATTTCCATCACCTCAGTGAAATCTTCATGCTCCTTTCCAATCAATCCACCTCCATCCCACTCCCCCTCTGCTCAGGGCCACTACTGTTTCAATATCTATCACCAGCATCTAATTTTGTCTGTTATATAATTTTATATGAATGATGTCACATAGTACACATTCTTCTACATCTGGCTTTTTTCACGCAACCTAACAGTTTTGAGATTCATCCATGCTATTATGTGTTTCTTCCGTTTGTATTGCTGAGTAATATGTCACTGTATACCACAGTTTTTCTATCCCTTTTCCTTTGATGGACATTTAGATTATTTCCGGGTTTTGGCTATTATGAATAGCAAAATGAAAATTCTTGTACAGGTCTTTTTGTAGATACATGTTTCTATTTCTCTTGGATATATAACCATGAATGGAGTCCCTTGTTCATAGTATAGGTGTATACTTAGCTTTATAAGAAACTGCTAAACTGTTTTCCAAAGTAGTTGCATCACTTTACAGGCTCACCAGATAGGTTAAAGAATTCCAGTGGCTACATGTTTTGTCCCATGTCAGTCTATTTAATTTTAGTTGTTCTGGAGTGGCTGTACCATTTTACATCTCCACCAGCAAGGTATGAGAGATCCAGTATCTCTGCTGTCACTGTTACGTTAGCCATCCTGATAGGTATGTGATGATAACTTATTGAGGTTTTAATTTTCATTTCGCTAACAGTTAATTATGTTGAACATCCTTTCATGTGCTTATTTGCCACCCATATGACCTCTTCAGTGAAATTTCCTCATTTTTTTGCCAATTTCTAATTGGATTTTTAAAAAATGTTGAGGTGTAATTGACATACATTATATTAGTTTCAGGTTTACCATATAATGATTTGATATTTGTATATATTATGAAATGATCACCCAGATAAGTCTAGTTAATGTCCATCACCATACATGGTTACATAATTCTTTTCCCCTTATGATGAGAAAGTTTAAGATCTACTCTCTTAGCGACTTTCAAATATGCGATACAATATTATTAACTATGGTTGCCATGTTGTACATTACATCCCCATGGCTTGCTTATTTTATAACTGGAAGTTTGTATCTTTTGACTCCCTTCACCCATTTTTCCCACCCTAATGTTGAGTTTTGAGAGTTTTTGTACACCTTTTGTTAGATATGTGGTTTGCAAATATTTTCTCCCAGCCTGACACATGTCTTTTCAGCCTCTTAACTGAGTCTTTCACATAGGAAAGGTTTTAATTTTGATGAAGTCCAATTTATCAACTTTTTTCTTTTACGAGACATGCTTTGATGTCAAGTCTAAGAACTCTTCTCCTAGTCCTAGGTCCTGAGATCTTCTCCTATGTTTTCCTATAAGAGTTTTATATTTTACATCTAAGTCCACAATCTATTTTTAAAAATTAATTAATTTATTTATTTACGGCTGTGTTGGGTATTTGTTGCTGTGTGTGGACTTTCTCTAGTTGTGGTGAGCGGAGGCTACTCTTCGTTGCAGTGCGCGGGCTTCTCATTGCAGTGGCTTCTCTTCTTGTGGAGCAGGGGCTCTAGGCATGCAGGCTTCAGTAGTTGTGGCACATGGGCTCAGTAGTTGTGGCTCGCGGGCTCTAGAGAGAAGGCTCAGCAGTTGTGGTGCACAGGCTTAGTTGCTTTGTGGCCACAGTCCATTTAAATTTAATTTTTATATGAAGTATGAGGTTTAGTCTGAGGCTCTTTTTTGTTTGTGTGTGGCCTATGGCTGTCCAATTGCTCAAGCACCATTTGTTAAAAAGACCATCCTTCCTCCATTTGATTTGGCACATTTGTTAAAAATCAGTTGGGCATATTTGCATGGGTCAATTTCTGGGTTCTCTATTGTGTTCCATTTATCCGTGTGTCTATCCCGCCACAAATAGCACACTTTCTTGATTACTGTAGAAATACAGTAAACCTTACTTTGGCTAGAGTAATTACTCCCATTTTATTCTTCTTTTTAAAATTTGATTTAGCAATTCTAGGTCCTTTGCCTTTCCATTTAAATTTTAGAATGTATGAAATAAAACCATAATATTTCACTTTAATTCTTGAAGGATACCTTCTGCTGGGTATAGAATTCTAGGCTGGCAGCTGTTTCTTTCAACACTTAGAAGATATCTTCCCACAATCTTCTGGCTGCCATCTTTCTATCAAGAGGTCCTTCAAAGATAATCTTCCTCTTCTTTCTGGCTCTTTTTAAGATTTTATCCTTGTTTTTGTTTTTCACCAGTTTTACTATGTGGCTTTAAATCTTTCATTGGCTTTTGAAAAATCTCAATCATCTGAGATTTCAAATATTGCTTCTGCTTTATCCTCTTTTTTCTGGGATTCCACTTACATGTGTGATTGACATCCTCATTGTATCTCTTATTTCTCTTATACTTTTATGTGTATTCCATCCTTTTTGTCTCTCCATGATTCATTCTGATTAATTTTTCTGATTTTTGTTTCTTTTTACTAATTCTTTTTTCACCTTTATCTTTATCAGCTGTTAAAGCCATCCACTGAATTCTTAATTTGGGTTATTTTACTTTTCATTTCTAGAATTTTTATTTTAAAAATTTAAAATATTTTTCAGTTTTTTTCTCCTGATGTCCTAAATCTTGTCTTTACCTTATTGTACGATAAAAGCATTCTTGTCTTTCCCACGATTTACTGGCAACTGTGTTCTCTCTTTTTTTTTTTTTTTTTTTTTGCGGTACGTGGGCCTCTCACTGTTGTGGCCTCTTCCGTTGCGGAGCACAAGCTCTGGACGTGCAGGCTCAGCGGCCATGGCTCACGGGCCTAGCTGCTCCATGGCATGTGGGATCCTCCCGGACCAGGGCACGAACCCGTGTCCCCTGCATTGGCAGGCGGACTCTCAACCACTGCGCCACCAGGGAAGCCCTGCAACTGTGTTCTCTATCACATTGCACTTACATTGTTAATGTTCTGAATATAAAGCATATTAAACATATATTTAGTATTTAACATTTCTGTTTTTAGTTTTTGCTCATCATTCTAAAATTTTCAGGTATTTTGCAATCTTCACTTGACGCATTATTGTATAAGTAGGTCAGGAAGTCTGGAGAAAGGACCCTGACTCAAAGAACCATCACCTTTATTCTCTTCTGACACAAACTCTGAAAAATAAGTATAGCATGGCATCCAGGGATGGTGCTGTCATGGTGGGAAATCCATGAACTGTAAATTCAGCATATAAGAGAAAGTTCCTGCCCATCAAGGAACTTATCATCTAACTTGGGGGACAAAAGGACACAGATTAAATGATTAGTGGGGCATATTAAAAGTATGCAGCTGGAGGCTAATAATGAAACACAGCTTCTGATGTACTTTGCTTCCTAGATTAAGACTCTAAGGGTTGCAATTGTTGTGAAAGGCCTTGTGTGCTCTTGCCAGGCCTAAGAAAACAATGAGTTATTTCTGAAAGCTTTGATTAATTCATTCATCCACTTGACAAATATTTTTGAACACAACATATACCAGGTGCTGAATTCTGTGCCTGCCCCATTGGTGAACAAGCTGGAACTTTACATTCCAGGCATAGTTTCTGGACCAGAGCAGGGAGGGGTGGGTGCCAGGCTGGGGAGGCCCTGCAGGGGAGCAGCCTGAGAGGAAAGAGCTGGGCCTGATGATGAGCTGCCAGCTGACTTCCCAAAACACCTGGCCCTTTTTTGGGGGGTGGGACCCTGGAAGTTCTCCCTGCTGAGGACATAGTACGAATAAAGGCCCTCACCCTGGCCTTCCGAATTTGGTGTGGGTCTTGGGGTGGGATTAGACAATGGTGTGAGGAAGCCCACCACCTCTTCTCTCTGTGATGTGAACCAGATTGTGATTTTGAAGTGAGTGACTATCTTTTCTTCTCTGAACCCCCAAAGCCTGGCACATAGTATCTGTGCCGTCTGTGTTAATCGCTGAAAGATGTTACCCCAAGAATTGTCTGCTTGAGTTCTCTACCTCCAGGGACTTGTCTTATCCCCACTTGAAGACGAGGCTGAAAAAAGTTTACTGATTTGCTCATGGCCGCAGACCCTGCATTTCCTGAAGGCTGATTCAATGCTCTATCTCGTCCATTAAGTTCTCTGTCATAATTCCAGTTCATAACTGGGTTGACCTTTCCCTGAATTCTTACAACACTTAGCCTGAATTAATCATTTTATCATCTCAATAATAATAGCATCCACTTAAAAAGTCATTTAAGTCTGCCAAGCACTGTGCTAAGTGCTTTCATCCTTCAGCTCAGTCCTTTACAACACCCCTTTGAGAGAGAGACTTTTATTATTCCCGTTACAAAAGAGGAAGTTGGGGCTTACAGGAGTTAAACAACATGCCCAGGGTAGCACAGCTAGTAAGTGCTGGAGCCAGTCTTTGAAGCTCTGATGTCTTACTCAGAAGCTTGCCCTCAGAACCATCACACTGTCCTGCTTTCACTGTACTGTGTGTTAGGCTCAGTTCCCCACTGCGAGGCAGGCACTCTCAGGTGCAGGGAACATGGCTTAGCTGTTTGTTTGTTTGCATGTCTTTGCTTCTCTTTTTGATCTTCTGCCCATCCCCAATGGCCTGGCATAATGCCTTTATATGGTTGACTTTCCGTGAAGCCTAGTTGACTCCGAATTTTCGCTGTGGCACTGTCAGACAGCAGGCTGCCGCTAGGTGGTGCTACATTCCAGAGAGTGGACGGAGGCTGTGTCCAGTTCAGCTTGCAAGAGGCAAGCTTCCTGCAGCTCCTGAGTGGGAAAGTTCAGAAGTGGGGAGGCTGGGGCAGGTGAGAAGGGGAAACTCCACACCTGCTGAGGAGAGAAGAGAGGAGAGAGAATCCATCACCCTAGCTGGTGCCTGATGCTGCCTGCCAGGAAGCAGCAGTCAGAAGAAGGGGTTCACCAGAAAGTGGGGTGGAAACGAGTCAGGGCCACAGGCTATCAGAAGAGCAGCGTATAGCGCTCTTAGTAGAGAGGGCCTGCCCAGTCATGTTTTGGTGGAGAAACACGGTCAGTGCCCAGGACTGGGATGGCAGATCTCAGATGTGGGCTGTCCAGGTCAGGGAGGGCTTCCTGGAGGAGGAAGGTCCCAGTGGGCAGATGAGGTCTGATTCTGTGGAGCTGAGTGCCAGGCCTTGGTGCTCGGATGGTTCAGTTTAGCAGGAAGAACCTAGGACATCAGGAGACCCGAGTGCGACCACGGATGACACTGTGGGTGATGGCTGCCTCTCTCCTGTCTCCTCTTCTGCAGGCGACCATACAGTGTACTGTCCACACCAGGACAAGTAAAAGGGAGTATTATTAACAATTACCTTGGGACAACAGGGGGAAACTGGGACAGCTAGCAGGGCAAAGCAGAACCTGTGATCACCTATCATATCTGAAAATGAGTTTCCTTCTAAGGACCATCTTACTCTGAGTCATCTGATGTTTGGCTATAACGGAAGCTTGAGGCTGGGACACAGAAATAAGGCCAGATGTCCTGGTTCTGTCACATTGTGAGATGCATAGAAGCTTTGGGTGGAGCTCACTCATTGATCCCTGGTTCCAATCCATCCATCCATCCATCCATCCATCCATCCATTGATCCCCGGACTATACAGATCCAATAAATCCATATGAAGCACCCCGGGTCCTGGTCCTTGGAGAGTTACACGGACACACCCCTGTCCTCAGAGGAGAGGTACGGCTCCCTCTGCCTGGCCGGGGCCCTCCCGTGCACTGGTTGGGCCCTGTCCCTCTCCCTGATCCTTTCCTTGGAGAGTTACACAGACACACCCCTGTCCTCAGAGGAGAGGTACGGCTCCCTCTGCCCGGCCGGGGCCCTCTCGTGCACTGGTTGGGCCCTGTCCCCCTCCCTGATCCTTTCCAGCTCTGCCCCTGAGGAGCCCTGCCCTGTCCACACTCTCTCCCTTGGGCTCCTGGTACATGGAGTGGGCCTTCCCTGGGAGGATTTCTAGGGGGGGACTTGGGAAAGCCCCCTATACTGTCTAGACCTGCCTTGCCCCCCCCTTCCTCATCCCACCCCAGCTTCTCCATCCTAACAACCTCATGACAAATTATCCCACAGCTAAGTTAAATTGGCTGCTTCATCAAATGCCATGATTATAGGGTAAGGAAAGTACATAGCTCATTAATTCAAATCCAGCCCCTCCCCCAGGCCTCATCCTTCCTCCCTTCACTTATTTCTGGAGAAGGGACTTGGCCAGAGAACAGCTGCCTCTTTCCTTCAAGGACTTCTTGGGTGAGGGAGAAACTTGAGGGCAGAAGACAGTGTGGTTTAGACAGTCAGTCAGGACAGGGCATGAAACCTGCAGTCCTCACACCTCCTGGGACCCACCAGCAGAGGGAGCCACGGGGGAAAGCCGCCCCTTTCAGCTCAGGCCCAGTCCTGCAGGACTCCTGGGGGATGGAGAGGAAGCTTGGGGGAGGGTGCTTCCTCTCCAGGCCTTTCCTTGTGGAAGGAGGGGCAGATCTCTTCTGGAGACCCTTTCTGGAGCAGGGGAGGGAAGAGCCCTGCCAAGACCCAGGGTCTCCCCCCAAGGACCCCAGAAGCCTTGCTCAGCATCGTGTTGTGTGTGGAAGGAAGGCGACTCCTCTGGATGCTGGGGTGACCTTGCCTTGACCTGATGGTAGGGATTCTGGTTTCAGCCAAACTGCAGGGTTGGCATCTCTAAGGGGAGGAGATTCAGGGAGACCTGTTCAAGATTCAAGAAAGGAAACTGGTTGGTTGGAAGATAATGTCCTTCTCCATTCAAGGGCCCACCTGTGGCCAGTGATAGGAGGGGCCTGGGGGAACCGCCCTTTCAGAGGGTCATGAAGTATTCATCAGGCTTTTGTGTCCGCCTGCCTGTGATCTCCGAGCAGAGACAATAGTGGGGCTGGGGGACCTTTGTCTCCATCCCTACAGAAGCAGTGTCAAATGTTGGCCACTTGTGGGTGGGGAACCCACCTCTCTTGGGAGCGGGGCAGTCCTGTAACTTGATGAGGGGCACCAAATTCAGGGCTAATTAGTTGGAAATTAAATTTTCCGTTTGACTTGTCCTGGGACCTAAAGTCAGGAGAGTCCATTGGGAGGAGGGATGGTGTCAACTCTGTGTGCTTCCTTGAATCTCACATGGGGAAGAAAACAGGAAGTGCCCCACAGGTACTCATTGTCAGAAAATCAACCAACCAAACAACCAAACAAACCATCCAACAACAACAACAAAATGGTAATTGTATATTGAATGCTTTCCTAATGAGGGGGTAAGCCAACCAGTTGCCTTAAGATGGAGACAAAGGGTGCTTACAGAGACATCAAGAAGGCACATTATTCTACAGATTGTTTCAAGCACCTACTATGTGCCCCGTACTATGTCGTGTCCAATAGCTATTCATGTACTGTCTGAAATTACACCATTAGAAATTCATTTCTTTGTGATTTTATGACTGTTTAATTAATTTAGCATTTACCAAGCATTAACTGAGCTCACCCTTTATGGCAGGCAGTATTTCAGATGTGAGGCTACATGAGTGAACAAAAGAAAAAATACCTGCTTTTATGGATCCTCCAGTCCAGTGAGGGAGACAAAAATAAATAGATATGTATTATGTCAGGTGACAGTCCTATGAAGGAAACCAAGATGGGTAAGTGGATGATGTATGATGGGGATGTTCTCTTAGATGCAGTGGTCAGGACAGGCCTCTCTGAGGAGGGGCATTTGAGTAGCCATCAAAAAGCTGGGATGGAGTCAGCCATGTGGCTATTGGGGAAAGGATATTGCAGGCAGCGGGGAGGGCCCAGGTAGGACTGTGCTTTGGTGTCTGCGAATATCAAGTGGGCCAACGTGGCTGGAACAAAGTGAGTGGGAAAGGGAGGGGAAGAGGCTGGGGTCCAAGCGTGCAGTGCCTTGGGAGCCGTTGGGAGGACCTGGCTTTAACTCTGAGCGAGATGGGCCATTGGGATTTTGATTGAGGAGTGACGTGATGTAACTCATGTTTTACCAGGATATTGGATGCTCTGTGGAGGATGGGCTAGGAGAGGGGGCACAGATGGGAACAGGGAAGCTTCTGCAGTGGTCCAGAGGTTAGATGTGCCCACAGACCCCTCAGAAATGTCACTGTCTGTGTGAAGTCTGTGTGTGTGTACAGGAGTCCCTCATTGGAGGCCCTTGTCAGCAATGTCCAGCTGGAGATGCCACCACCCGGCTGCCCCCAAGCCTGCCCTGGAATTGAGACGGTGAGGCCCTTTGAGAGGAGAAGGCACAGAGCCAGCCTGGGAGCCCAGGGGCCTGGTTCCTCCTCTGGCTCTGACTCACTGGCTGTTTCTAGCCGTTTGCTCCGAGCCTCAGTTTCCTCATCTGCAAAATCAGTACATGAACAGAAATAGGCCAGGTGTGGGAGAGGTGAGGGAGAGCCCTGTGCTCTCCCGGTGCCTGTGACTCCTGCAGGAGAGACAAGGAAACAGGTGACTGGGACAAACGATGACGGGGATGAGAGTGTTATTTAAAGTGAGCTGGGAGCCTGGGGAGGAGGGGCAGACCACCTCTGTCTGGAGCAGGGAGAGGAAGCTTCCCGAAGGTGGGAACTGTCAAAGTGAGACAAAGGAGAAGTAGGAGGTCGCTGGGCAGAGGAGCGGAGACGGTGTATCAGGCAGCGAACAGCAGGTGCAAGGCCTGGAGGTGAGACGGTGAGCGGAGGCCGGCAGGGGGGCACCGTCTCTCCTTGGTCCTCAGGTTTCCTTCAAGACTGAAGTACTGCAGGTGCCAAGCTTGAGGGAAGGAGGCCGGAGGGGAAGACCCTTGGGGACTAGCGGTTGGTGCCGGGACAGGTGGGAGGGGGCAGCGTGCAGAGCGTCTGTGGCATCAGCTGAAGTGGGAGGGATGGCTCCCCTTCACGCTGCCTCCCCCTCGGCCGGCTTTAAAAACAGAAGACGTCGGGATGGTTCGGTGCTGAGGGCTGGGCACAGGGGAGCGGTATTCTGGGTTTCTTTGGTGCACACCCCTCCTGTTCCTCGTGTTGAGGGGGGAGCCGGTACCAGAATCTGGCCGAACCCCTGGGTCCTTACTGTCCACCTGTAGCATCAGCTGCCCACTCCTCCCGAGGTCTCCCTGACCCCCAGCTGTCAGGGTCCTCTGTCCCATGAGCTTCGGAGACCCCTCCCCTGCATCTTGCCGGAAACCTTGGTTACAGGTTTACACCGGAAGGCCCACTCTTCCCCTCCACGCTGGCGTGCAGCCTGTTCACGGAGCGTCACTGAGAGCGTACCGCAGGCTCTGTGCACACAGCGGTGAGCCTGCCCTCCAGCAGCCCCAGTGTGTGTGGGGCGACGAGGGGACCGAGCAGAGAGCCTGACCACACAACAGGGCCTGTGGTTTGGTCTGAGGAGGGCTGGGAGACACACACAGGCTGAGGTTCCACCTCACTTGGAAAACTATATTGACCCCAGGAGCGCTTTAGGCAGGGAAGTGCATGATCTCTGAGGGAGCCTGTCAGGGCTCCATAAACCCACGGGGATGACGCTGCACTCTTGTTAATTTCAGGCCAGATCAAAAGCAGTCCCGCCCATCCAAGGTTCTCCAAATGCTCACGTGGGGCTGGGCTCTCAGAAGTTGTCCTGGCCCTCTCCCCTGAGCAGTTCATCTTCCCTGTAACCCTGAGCTCCCACCTTGAGGAAGGTCCCCCCTTCTTTGGACTTGTCTGTTCCAATCCCATTCCCAAAGCAATCCCCCAAATCCGCACTATCCTGAGAACTCTTTAGAGGTCCCTTCATTCCATTATTTTTTTACTTCGTTCTCTCTTCCTTGAGTGCAGCCAAGGTGATATTGGTTCCTTGTCAGACGTCCAATGGGAGAGCGGAGGGTGGGCGGAGAAGGCCGAGGAGCCGTCTTTGGGTTCTCAAGCCTCCGGCCCGTCCGCAGGTCACCGCGGCAACTCGGACACCAGAGGGCGCCCGAGCACCGGGGTTCGCGGGCCGCTCCTCCCGGCCAGGCTGGCGCGGCGCGCGGTGGCCACCAGGGGGCAGCAGAGCGCGGAGTCGCGGGAGCGGGGCGCGGGCGCGGGGCGCTGGCTGGGCGGTGGCAGCTGCGTTCCCGGCTCCGAGCGCAGTTCTCTGTTAGGAGGGTAATTTAGAGCAATTACACCGATTATTATTGCTTTTCTAATTAGCGCTTCTCCTACAGAATTAGCCGAGTGTTTATTAGGAGCTGCTTGTTGCCAGCAGCTTAACTGCTTAGCTGCCGGCGCCGGGCGCCGAGAGCGGGGAGGGGCAGCACCGCCCTCGCCGCCGCGTGAGGCCGGTTGGTTATGTGGTTTCGCATAAATGCACGGATTAAATATTCATTCTGCTTTGTTACATATAGCATTAAATTTTTATCAGCTGTATGTTTTCCTTGAAGTTTTCCCTGCGTGTTAACATTCAGGCGGGCAGCAGAAAAGCTCCTGGGCTTTGGCGTGTGGGGAGGACAGAAGGGGACCCCAGGGGCGTTGGGGCCGGAGGGACTGGGCGAGGGAAGGATGGTCACCTCTCTGACATCTGTGACACCTCTAGTCTTTTCCCAAGCCTTGTGTTCCCGGACCCTCAGAACCCGCCTAGTAGGTAGGCGGGGAAGGAATGATTCACCCCTTCTGATGGGTGAGAAAACTGAGACCCCGCAGTGAGGCGTCTTGAGTGACATCCCCAGGGTGACACGAGGCCAGATTGTGGAGTCAGGCTTATCTTCTCCAGTCCACTGTCATCTTTGGGAGCTTCCAAAGCCAGACCCCTCTGGCACTCAGGACACCGCCGAGGTGCCCCACCCAGACCTCCCCTCCCACGGGGGAAGGGCAGGTTGGGAGTTTCCTAGGCTCAGTCCCAGCTAAACCCGGGCGCCAGGAGGCAAACATGCCTACACTGTGCTCCTGGGTTCGGCAACCTCCTGTTCAGTTGCTCCTCTGGAGCCCTTAACCAGGAGAAGCAGCTATGGGGTGGTGAGAGGCAGAGGAGAGAGGTGTCGGGCTTATTGGGTGCACTGCCTTACCTCCCCTCGGCAAGGGGAGGGGCTTCCCTCACGTCATTAGCCTTGCGGACCCCAGGTGAGAAACACTACATACACGCATGCACCTATAGCAGAACCAGAGGCTGCTGTTTGTGTGTGTGTGTGTTTGATCCACTATTCAAAAGGCTTCTTGGAAAACTACCCCCCTCCCGCATCCGAGTGTTTGTTTACAGCTCATTAAACCACTTGATGGAAAAGGCTGGGGTGGGGCGAGGCGGGGAAATATTGACAGAAAACCAATCAGAAATGAAGATGGACGATCTCCAAGGTGTTCCTGTGGGTCAATAGGGAAATGGGATTTGAGTTTGAAAAAAAGGGTCTGATAAGCTGAGATTTCATTCCCCCGTTTGTCTCTGCACAGAGCGAGGCCCACCAGGGTTAAGGCACCCTCCTGCGGATTCAATTCGGAGGAAGGGGCTCCGACTGGGAACCGGTTAGCCTCAGTGTCCCTACTCCTGGCCTCGGTTCCTCATCAGCCCCGGGAGAATGGAGGAGAAATTCGGGCTGGTTCACCTCTCCACCACTGTCTGACTGGTCACACTGGGCCCAGGACATGCTCCAAAGGGCCTTCCCTACGTCCCACTCTCTGCCTGTGTTCCATTCATTTGAACAAGATCAAGTTTCTCTGGTGGGACTGGAAGGGGAGGCAGGTGGGTAGTTTTAAAGAAGTCCCCAGGTGCCAGAGGGTGAAGAACGCGCCTGCCCCCGGGGGGCCCCAGAGGCCAGGTAGCTCCGGAGTTGCTCTGGCCACAGGGGGCTCCAACCACAGGGCGGAGAGGGCCTGGCTCAGACCCCTTCCACATTCTGCTTGCAGGCTTCCCTTTGCCTCCATGCTCTCCCAGGTGCCTGCCTGGCAAGTGGGTCAGACAGGGTAGAAAGGTGCTTTAGCTACTGCTTCTTACCCTGAGCACAGCTGGGTGTCCCCCACCCCCGAAGCCCCCGGCCAGAGTCCCAGGGACCCAGTGCAATGCCTCCAGTATGTCCTGCTCCAGGCTGCTGTGGCCACCTGGGAGGGTTCCCTGGTCCCCCTGCCCTGGAGACCTGTTCGGGGCCTGGGCACGTTGGGCAAGGCTGGACCGCCAGGCCTAGGGGCTGGCCTCCACAGGTGTGCCGCGCAGCTGGGTGCCCCCCTGCTCTGCCCCCTCCCTTAGGTACTGCCGCTTCCAGCCACCTCTTCCTGGGTCTTTTTCTGCTTTCCACCCTGCAAGAATCCTTGGGGCCAAGAAGCAGACCAGGGCATGGCTGCCTGTTTGAAATGGAGAGAAAGAAGAAACAAAGGGAGAAACCCCAACCTGTAGTCAGGGTCTGTGTTACGTCTGACAGGGCTTTACCCAGTGAGTGTCAGCTTGGTGCTAGGGGGCTTGTGTGGAGACTAGGGACCTCTGGGGACAGAATCCTGTGCCACCGCAGCTCTCTGGCACGGGAGGGACAAGTCTGTCACCTTTAATGTCTATCCTCTCATGACAGTGGTGAGCCTGGGCCCACTCAGCTCTCCACTTACCACTGACATTTTGAACTAGTCACCCACGGGCTCACAGGGCTCTATGCCAGGGTGCCTCCACCTTGGCAGTACTGACACTCGGGCCCGGATCATTCTTTGGTGTGGGGCTGTGCTGAGCATTGTAGGATGTTTGGCAGCACTCCTGCCCTCTACACACAAGATGCCAGAAGCACCTTCCTCTCGTCCCCCGTTGTGAAAATCAGTAATGTCTCCAGACATCGTCAAGTATCCCCTGGGGACCAAAGTCATTCCCGGTTGAGAACTACTGCTCTGCCCTAACCTCCTTTAACAAACGCCAAACTGATATCTAGAGATGGGACGTGACCTACGAAACACAATTTAAGGCCAAATAATAGAGTGGCCGAGTGCTTGGATTACGGAGTCAGCCATACCTCGATTCAAGTTCCATCTGACTACTGACTAGGTCGACTGAGATCAGAGGCAAGTAACCCCTACCTGCCTTAGTTTGCACATCTATTAAATGGGGATATTAATATTTCCATCCTTATGGGTTTCTGTGAATATTAAATAAGATGATTATGTGCTCAGCAAATTCCCTGGATCCTTGCAAGGGTGCAATTAACGGCAGCGGATATCAGAATCAGAAGATAAGTTCTGGGCTCTTCTCCTGATTAGAAATATGAAGGCCTAAAGAAGGTACCAGATGATGGCATTCTGAGGACACACTATAACTTTCTTCCAACCAAAAAATATTATCTAAAAGATGTAGAGGCTTTTGGATTTATATAATCAGAAAACTAGAGATCACGGAAATTAAAATTTTGTTAGTTGAAATTTTAAAAATCTCAAAATTGTTGGACTGAATTTCAAAATGAGCACAGATGAAGGAAGAATAATTGCTGAAACATCAAGGCAAGGGTTTTTCCGGGGATGCAGTGCAAAAGGTAAGGAGATAGAAAGTATAAAAGAAAAGCTCATCAACACACAGGACACATGAGTGAGAAAGGAGTACCAAAGGGAAAAACAAATAGACATAAGGGAGGAGAGGCAGTTCTCAAAGAAAAGAAGAAAATTTTTCCAGAACCGAAGAAAGACGCAAGTCCTAAGATTTAAAGGGCTGGTGCATGGCCAGCAAAAATTTTAAACCCACAAACATAGCCATGTTATAGTGAGATTTTAGAACACTGAAGATGCAGGGGAAATCCGAAAAACCTTCAGAGAGAAAAAGAGTGACATATATGTGTATTAGTTTCCTAGGGCTGCTATAACAAAGTCTCACATCCTGGGTGGCTTAAAACGACAGAAGTGTAATTATCACAGTTCTGGAGGCCAGAAGGTGGAAAGCAAGGTGTTGGCACGATTCGTTCCTTTTGCAGGCTCTGTGGGAGAATCCCTTCCACGTCTCCTGGCTCCTGGAGATCCTTGGCGTTCTTGGATTGCAGCTGCCTCAGTCCAGCCTCTGCCTCCATCTTCACGTGGCTTTCTTCTCTGTGTTCTCTCTTCTTCTTATAAGGATGCTAGACTATGGGTAGGTCCACCCTGAAGGATCTCATCTCAAGATCCTTAACCATATTATATCTGCATACACTCTCTTTCCAACTAAGGGTCACATTCACAGGTGCTGGGGGTTATGACGCCCATAGTGTTGGCGGGGGGACACTATTCAACCCACTATGCATAGGGACAAGAATTGGATTGCTATCATACTCCTCATCAGCAAAATTGGATACAAGAAAATAACGAAGCAATATTTTCCAAGCTCTGAGGGGAAATGGCTTTGGACATAAATTATCTTTCAAGTGTGAGGTGAAATGAAGCCATATCAGACAAGTCCAGACTCAGAACATTTACCAGCCTTCCAATTCTTCTTCGGAAGAATTATTGTGTTTGGCTAGCATGTAAGATGCCTTCCTTTCCCCATCACCTCCCCTGCCAACAAAGAAAAAGTAACCCCAAAGTGCCTGGCGTTAATATATTTATCTAAATAGATTTGATTTATATTGTCTAGCAAACTGTCACATTCATATAGACAAAAAGTATTGCTAGGGGTAAAAAACAGTTTGCTACCCTTCTCTCTCCATTCTAAGTTTTTACTCCCCAAAGCAATAAAGCTCACAGTGGTTCTGGCTATTTCTTCTGCTATTTACTTCTATATTTCTCAGTTTCTTGTGTATGTAGCTATTTCTTGATTTCTCAGTTTTAAGAATTACGTATTGACTTTCAATATGGAAAATTAGGTTTTAGCTCTCTCTGCCCGTTTTCTCCCTCACCAAACATGTGTACTTGTCCTTCCCCCATCCTCCAATATAGCTCTATCACAAGTTTTGGTTAAAATCACTATTGGGTGCTTATGTTTGCGTGATTATTATAATATTATTCACAGCTAAGTCACGTAGGGTGTTATGATTATAATTCTTCTTTCTTCCCTCTGGATTAGTACTGGTTTTCGTTTCTATTTGCTTAGTTTATACACCTGTCGGTACAGAAGCGCTAACCCACACTCGTATTCTGCTACAGACAAGAAAATCTCTCTCTTCTCAGTATGTTCAAATGTGGTAACTATTGTATCAGCTAATACCCTGGAATTTTTCTTCACCTCTTTGCTAGGTTGTGTTCCTGTTTCTTGGATCCCATGTCTTTCTTTTTCTTGGTTTACTTCTTCATTTTGGTGAACTGCATCATTCAGTAGTCTCCTGTGCATGACAAAAAAAACCCCCCAAAAACAAAACCCTCTCACTGGAGGGTATGATTGGATAAAGAATTCTCAGTTGGAGAACATTTTCCCACAGACTTGTTTTTTCAAATTGAAGTATAGTTGATTTACAATGTTCTGTTAGTTTCAGGTGTACAACAAAGTGATTCAGATATATATATATATATATATATATATATATATATATATATATATATATATTCTTTTCAGATTCTTTTCCATCATAGGTTATTATAAGATACTGAATATAATTCCCTGTGCTGTACAGTAGGTCCTTGTCCCCACAGACTTTTAACAGTATTGCTCTGTTGTCTTTTAACTTCCAGTATTGCTGTACATATTTTTTAAATTAATTAATTAATTTTATTTATTTATTTTTGGCTGTGTTGGGTCTTTGTTGCTGTCCGCGGGTTTTCTCTAGTTGCGGTGAGCAGGGGCTACTCTTTGTTGCGGTGCGCGGGCTTCTCGTTGCGGTGGCTTCTCTTGTTGCAGAGCATGGGCTCTAGGCACTCAGGCTTCAGGAGTTGTGGCTCGTGGGCTCTGGAGCGCAGGCTCAGTAGTTGTGGCTCACGGGCTTAGTTGCTCCGCCGCATGTGGGATCTTCCCAGACCAGGGCTCGACCCCGTGCCCCTGAATTGTCAGGCAGATTCTTAACCACTGCGCCACCAGGGAAGCCCCTATTGCTGTACATATTTAATTCCAAGTCATTTGAATGTGACCCTTTATTTATTTATTTAATTTTATTTTTGCGGTACGCGGGCCTCTCACTGTTGTGGCCTCTCCCGTTGCAGAGCACAGGCTCCGGACGCGCAGGCTCAGCGGCCATGGCTCATGGGCCTAGCCGCTCCACGGCATGTGGGATCTTCCCGGACCGGGGCACGAATCCGTGTCCCCTGCATCGGCAGGCAGACTCTCAACCACTGCGCCACCAGGGAAGCCCGACCCTTTATTTTTAATGTGATCTTTTTCTACTCTCTTCAACTTTTTAGGATTTTTCTATTGATTCCTGCTATTCTTAAATTTCACTATAATGTGCCCTAATGTAGGCACATAGTCATCCAGTTAAAAAAATAAAACAACACCTCATTTCTTAACCTCTTTGGCAGCTAGGCATAACTTATAAACATAAATAGAGTTATCGTGTTCTGGAACGTCTCCTTGAAAGGATGGGGTGCCCTACATTTTCCGCCTTCGTCTTTCCTGCTGCCTTGATGGAGATGTAATGGCTGGAGTCCTAGCAGCGATACTGAACCATGAGGTAGCTTCGGGGACAGAGCCATGTTCTCTGAAGCAACAAGATACAAAAAGGCTAAGTTCCTGACACCATGCAGTGACTATACTAGACCTGGACTGACTCCCTCTGGGCTTTCTTTTACTTGAGAGAAAAATACATTTCAATGTTTTTGTGGATTTTTGGTTAAACAAAGCCAAACTTACCCCTAAATGATAAAGTGGACAAAATAATATATTTTCCTTCATGAAATCACTTTTTAAACACTTTCAAATAACTCTCAATGTGTGTAGGATAAAAGCATATAATTATTTTCCCTCAAAATATATCTGAGTGAAATTGAGATGGGCCTCATACAACTGAATATCTCACATGCAACCAAATACCAAATAATGAATATATAGGGAAGACACAAAAAAGTGAAAAGAAAGTAGTAAAACTTGTGGCTTATTCTAAAACATGCTTAAAAAGTAAAAACCAGAACAAAAATTTCAGATACTATCAAACATGGGAGATACCAGGGAGAAGGTGATGAGGGAAGGAGGGAGTGGCAGGCAGTTAGTCTGTTCTTAGTTTGAGTTACGGGATGAATATAGATACTGAATGTAGGTATTATAGAAATGCAAGGGATTGCTGACAAAATTTTAAGGGTAGGCACTAGAAAATTAGAAATATAGGGTATAACTTTTAAAATATTAGAAAAAATGGAATCAAATGAAGACAGCTCAAACAAATTACCAAAAGGCAGAAAAATAGGTAAAAACCAAATCAGAAAGCATGATAAATAGAATATACCCAGAGACATGCACACACAGCATTGTTAGAATAACTCTAAATGTATCAGCAGTCACAATACTTGTGAATGAGTTATATTCTTCTCAAATTGAGTGTTTAAAAATCCAGTGTCATGAAGTTTTCCAGCAAGATACACATATAAAGCTAATGGAAAAATTAAAAACAAAAGGAAAGGTGTAAAGATGTATATCAGGGAAGACTCATAAAATGGAAACAGAAAAAGCAATATTAACAGCAAACAAGGGCTTCCCTGGTGGTGCAGTGTTTAAGAATTCACCTGCCAATGCGGGGGACATGGGTTTGAGCCCTGGTCCGGGAAGATCCCACATGCCGCGGAGCAACTAAGTCCATGCACCACAACTACTGAGCCTGCGCTCTAGAGCCCGCGAGCCACAACTACTGAGCCCATGTGCCAAAACTACTGAAGCCCGCACGTCTAGAGCCCATGCTCCACAACAAGAGAAGCCCACACACTGCAGCAAAGAGTAGCCCCCACTCTCTGCAACTGGAGAAAGCCCACGCACAGCAACGAAGACCCAATGCAGCCAAAAGTAAAAAAATAAAATAAATGAATTTATTAAAACTGAAACAGCAAACAAAATAAAGAGAAATATTTTATGTTGTTGTAAGTAACTCCTTGTTAAGATGATATATGACAATGATGAACCATTATGCACATAACAAAAAAACTTGAAAATATATAAAGCAAAAACTGATAGTACTGCTAGAAGAAATAAATACAATATCATAGAGACTAACTTCTCAACAGATCAACAAGACAGACCAAGAAGACAATCAAGTAAAGATATAGAGGATACAAATAATATGATTAACAAGGTGGATGAAATATAAAATGTATGATGTATACTGAACAAATAGAGAATACAAATCCCTTTCAAACATATATGAAACATTCACATAATTGTCCATGTGTTAGGTCACAAATAAAATATCAGTACATTTTGTAATATGACTATGATACCTAAAGGTCACATTCACTAATCATAATGCAATAAACTGACAAATTATCAACAAAATGATAGCAAAAATAAAATCTGTGCATCTGTCATTTAAATAACATAGTCCTCTAAATAACTATCATGTTAAAAGGTTGATCACAATGGGAATTACACATTGTTAGAATAAATACAAGAACACAATATATGAAAATACATAGGGTGTGGGTATTCAGACGATAATTTAAAGCCTTAGATCCATTAATTAGAAAACACCAAGTCTGAAAGTAAATAATTTGAGATTTCAACTCAAGAAATTTGATAAAGAGCAATAATAGAAAACCAAAGACAATAAACGAAGGAACTAATAAACATGAAATCTCAAGTGAATTGAATAGAAAACAAAGAGCAGAGTTAATTCATAAAATCAAAAGCTTATTTTCTTTTTTAAAGACCATTATAATAGACAATCCTTTTCCAAGATTGATGAAAAACAAGAATTGATAAAAATAAGCAACAGTAGGAACTAAAAATGTGTCTAATTACAACAAAAGGAAGGTAGAAAAATAAATTATGATTTGCAAAAAAGTGTTCACATTAATATTTCTACTCCCACCCTCAGCCTTTCGATGTCTACAAGTATGCTATAAATACATTAATAAAGTGGTTACTTTATTAGTAAAATTTCATGGTCCACATTAACGTTCCTTACTTATATATCTTTAGATTGATAAAGGGTGTTGTTGTATTTTGTATGTATGTCAGAGTTTTCATTCTTCTTCTTTTAAAGGTCCCCCTCCCCCCATGGTTTCATCCATTGTGGAAAAGTCACATGTCAACTGGCACCTCTTATGATGCTCTGTCTCACTCCCAACTGACTCGCACCATGGATGTTTTTTTGGTGGGTGTATCCACACTAGACTCTTTTGGTTGTAAGAGACAGAGCCTGACTCAGGAACAAAATGTCTTTGTCAGGTCACGATTGAACTGGATTGGGAACAGGAAGCTGTCAGGACCCAGCAGGAACGGTCTCCCATCTTTCTCTCTCTGCATCTCTAAGCCCTCTCCAGTCTTCTCCCTCTGCCAACAGCCTTCCACATCATGCATGTTCATGGTTGAACATGGTTCTAACTCACTCCACCTCCCTCACGGGCTGCCTCTCACTAGTCTCTGGTTTAAAACCTTAAGAGAGGGTTCCTCTCATCTCCTCACACCGGGCCTTCACAGGTCACTGTCCCCACCAGGGCAGCTCTGCCCTCGAGCTGGGTGCCCACCACTGGTTCAGTCAGGCAGGACCAGGGGTCCCACAGCACAGAGCAGGCAGTGTGGGAAGCAGGGGCTCTGCTCTGGTCAGTTCTCCTTGGAAGGGGACATGGAGGTGTCCAGCATGACTGACGTGTCTGGTATAGGCTGATGTGCTAGCCTGGGAGCATGGCCACAGCCTCCCCGGCAGGTCATCCAGAGGGTCTGGGTCTCTGCCTCCTTGTTTGATTCCAGCCTTGGCTGTCCCCTCCCAACCCCTGGGAAAGGGGTGTGAGCTCTGAACCTCTCAGAATGTGAGTACCGTGTGACAAAGCCCTGCCTCATCCTCTGAGACTAGGCATCCTTGGGCTGGGATGGAGCTAGTGACTCCCTAGTGTCTGACTGGGTACAGCTGCTGCTTCTTCCCTCCTTGGACATGTGGAAAATACACAGCCCTCTATAAGGCCTCTGGGGACACCTCCCTGTGGCAACCCAGCACAGGCGGTTGCCACCTAAAGGCACACTTTTGGGCTCTGAAGTAAGTCACCCCTCATGCTCCACTTAGCCAAAGTGCTGTGCCCCTGACAGATCACCAGGGCCCACGGTGTTCTGCTATCACAGCATCTGGGGTCATTCGTTCTGTGGTTCGATGTTTGCTCCCTCCCTCCCAGGCCATCCTGGGACCTTTGGGAGGTGATAAGGTCATGAAGATGGAGCCCTTGTGAATGAGATTAATGCCCTCATAAGGAGAGACACGGGAGCTTGCTCTCCATCTCTCTGCTCTTGCCCTGTGAGGATGTAATGAGAAGACAGCCATGAACCAGGAATGAGAGGAGGACATTTCTGGCTGCCTGATAACAGGTTGGGCCAGATCATATGCCTGGCACAATGAAATGAGGGTAGAAGTGGCATGTGTCACTTCAGAGCAGAGGCTTCCAAAGCCCTCTTGTTGCTCTGTTATTTCTCTTTTCTCCCTGCCACGGGCCCTTCATGTCTAGAATGGTGGCTGCTCCTTCCACCCTGGTGATGAAGTGAAGAAGGTCACATCCAGCCTGTGATGCTCATGAATGTGGGTAAGAGGTAAAGCCTTGCTGCTGGAAGCACCTGAGGTTTGGGGTCACTTATCACAGCAGCCTCCTTAGCCTGAGCTGACTGATAGAGCACACGTCCTCCTGCTCTGTGATCTCCCATTTGTTTCTGCCTCCTGCATTAGACTTGAGAGCAGGGGCTGGGCCTTTTGTTTACTCAACAACTAGCTGACAAGCACTGTGCTAGACCTTGGGGATGCAGAGACAAAAAGATAAGTCCTTGACCTTGAATTGTCCAGTCTGTTATGGCTGAATGCCTGGGTCCCCAAAATTCATATGCTGAAATCCTACTCTCCACTCTGATGGTATTAAGAAGTGGACTTTTGGGAGGTGATAAGGTCATGAGGATGGAGCCCTTGTGAATGGGATTAGTGCCCTCATAAGGAGAGACATGGGAGCTTGCTCTTCATCTCTCTGCTCTTGCCTTGCGAGGATGTAATGAGAAAGCCATGAACCAGGAAGCAGGCTCTCACCAGACACTGGATCTGCCAGCACCTTGATCTTGGACTTCCCAGTCTCTGGAACTGTGTTTGTTGTCTAAGTCAGCCAGGCTATGGTAGTTTGTTATAGCCACCAAAACCAAGACACCCACTAAAGGAAATGTGCCCAAGGAGCAAAGGAAACCAGGGGAAAGGGATCCATGGGGATGGGGAAGGCCAGGACCGGTGACACATAAACCGTGTTTACAAAGTTAAATAGGTCTGTCATTTATCAATCTGTGCCCCATTTCATTCCAGAAAGGTCTTGAAGGTGAAGCAGCCATTGGGTTTTTGCCTGTGGCTCCACTGCTAAGCAGAGAGCCTGGTACATGACGTCCACCAATAAACACTGCTGAGTGTCGAGTGTCCCTTCCTTGCCTTTCCTTCTGCTGTTGCAGACCAGGCCTCCTGCTGCTCTCTCCCTGCCTAGGTCCCAAGGATTTAGGCTTCCTCCCACCAAGCGAGAAGCTTTTCTGACCCACATTAACATCTGCAAGCAGAGCCACTGGCCTCGCATAGCAAGAAGGTGGGTGTTTGGGGTGAATGTTATTCCAGAACACATATTCGGGATCTTTGGAAATCCTTGTACACCTTCCAGGTTTGATGACTCAGACTGAAGGTAAGAGAGAGACAATGTGTGAATGGCATTGAAAGTAAATTATTAACGTTAAGAACCTCTTTATTAGACAGTCGTACACAAAGGAATTTTATTTCAGATCCTTTGACACATGACAAATGGCTGCTTCAGATGGGAAGTAAACTGCATCCTCTGGCAAGCAGAACAGAGGGCTGTATCAGCTGGGGGAAGAAAATCCAATTTGCTTTTAAATGCCATTTACAGACTGTTTCTTTCATACTAACAACCCAAGTTGAGAACTTAAAGTTTAGACGTTAAGAAACTTTACACAGACTCTTGCCTAGGCAAGGAGCCTTCCTTTGCTGAGGCTGGGATGGTGTGGGCATAGAGCAGCCTTGTTTTTCATGCATCTTCTTTATCTCTGATATGCCAGGGGTTTGTGGAATAAACTATTTTGCCCCACGGTGAGCAGAACATAAAATCCTCTGAATTACATCCTACTTAGGAGTTTCCAAAAGGCGGCTTTGAAACAAATTCCCTAGGATAAGTAGGCTAGGGAACAGTGTAGCTAATATGTGTACACACACATAGTCAACAAAGTTTGTCTTCTAACTGTTTAAATAGCCAGAGCTGGGAGGAGAAATGGAAATCGTAGTCAAGAGCCCATTCTGCTGGCTCTTCTTCTCCCTACTCCCCACCCCTGCCGGAGCAAGTGGAAGATGGCAGGCTAGTTTCCGGTTCCCAGGCTGGGTGAGCAGAGGGGTGGCAGAGGGGTGTCATATTGGGTGGAGGGCTATGTGGGCAACTGGCTGGGGAGTCAGAGCTGGCGGAGTTGAGGCAAGGCTGGGAGCAAGGCCAGAGGGACAGGACCTGGAGGCAAACGCCAAGACACGGGCAGGTGCTCTGAAGCCCCGGAGGACCGGTGGGATCAGCGGACACACAGCAATGAGAGATCACAGCGTTTCTTGGGAGTGATGTGGTGGTGGTGGGCATTCAGTGGTTTGATGGTGGTGGGTGCTGGTGCAGGTGGACATACGGGAGAGATGAATGGGACAGAGACTTAGGGACAATGTGAGGCAAGGCACGTGAAGAGTAGGGAGCGCTCAGACTACTGAAGTCAGGGCAGGCAGTCCCCACAACTGCCTACGAGACAAGACAACGAGCTCATGTCCATCTCAGCCTCAACGTCTCTGCCTGAATTCTGTCACTGGCAAGAGTCATTTCAAGGTCATGCTTAGCCTGGGCTCTGCAAGTGGAAGCAGGTTCAAGACAATAAAGGCTTAACAGCTTGTGAATGGTGACTGTGGGATTGGAGTCAGGGCAGATCATGACGGGAGCGGGAGTGGAAGTGGTCAGAGATGCAGCCCCCCAGTGTTGGGGAGAATACAGTGGTCCAGCATGTGAGTGTTGTGAAGATGTGTCTTGCTACCAGCGCAGGGGAGTCCAAGAGCTTGTTACTATGGTGTTGCTGTGAATGTCCCCACTCTTCACTTGAACTACTTGCAAACCCAAGGAACCAGTTTTCTCCAGCCTGTCTTGTAGATAGTGTGGGATTGGTGGATTGGAAGAGAGGTTAGTGAACAGGAGAGATAGCACCCAAACCTGCCCAGGATCTTCGTAGATCTCTCTGCGTCTACAGCACAGCTGGGAACCCATGACAGTCTTTGTGTCATGGTCTCAGGGAATGGCCCTCAGCTCTGTTTCCTGAGCCTTCCTTCTGCTCTCTTGGCTACTCTGGCTAAAGAGTCAACTTGGCTCATGGTCTGTCTCTCCACCTGTGGTTAACCAACTGCCCCTTACATCCCAAAGCCGCTCTCATAAAGGATGTGGACTTCAGTTCTCTGTCCTCCAGCCCGAAGGTGAGGGACTGGCTCCTTCTTCTCTGCACCCCAACCTGTGCCAGAGATGCTGTCCTTACTTGCTTGGGGTAGAGATTGGTTGGCTGGAGACAGAGGTGGTGCGTCCCTCAGGTGGGAGGATGGGAGAGGGAGTTTGGAGTTCTTTTTTGCCTGTATTGTTATGTGGGAGTTAAGGCCCCAGAATCCTAATTCCAGCTTTGCTAACTCTATTCCATTCCATTCCCTCTAATCCATCCATTTCACCCATTCTTTTCCATTCCATTCCACCCATTGGATTCCATTCCACTGGAGGAGCACCAGCTGGAGGGGCACCAGCTGGAGGGGCATGGATAGACACTGTCTGGAGATTCACAGACCTTGGTTTGAATCCTGGATCCATTATGAAGCTTGGGAAATCCTGCAGTTTCCTGGGGCTTGAAATCCTTGTCTGTTGACTTGAAGCCTTAACCAGAATAATCTAATATTCCTTCCCAGCTCTGACATTTCTGTTTTTAAATTTTACTTTATATTTTGCCTGTTTATTTACTTATTTCTACTTATCCTAGTTCCCAGAACAATTTGAGGCGGTTGCCCAACACCAACACTCTTTCCTTTTCCATGGCACACGATGTCTCCCAGTATCACAGTGGGACTGGCACTGGAAGGAAGTGGCAATGACAGCCATGGGCCTCAACTGTCCCCTCCTCCAGGCCTGCTCATGTCCCTGCCATGCGCTCCTGCCCAGAGTCTCTGTACTTATCAAGCACCATTGATGATTCCCGCCCGTGGCTCACGGCTTCCCAGTCCCCACTCAACCCTGACCTTCCCTGACCTTTACCCGTCCATCCAGATGTACTTGTCCCCTCAAGCATGGACTCGTTCTTGGTTGACCTCTGTGGCCTATGTACACCCAGAAATCTACTTTTATAATGGCAACTACCCCACTCATTGTAGGTAATAATAATAATATTGGAGATAATTATGATATTGAAAATGATAATAATATTGCAGATAGTAAAAATAATGTTGGAGAGCATCGTAATATTGGAGAAGATAATAATAATAGAAATAATAACAGTATTAGAGATAATAATGCTAATGGAGATAATGTTGGTGATAATAATAATATTGGAGAATATAACATAACATAACATAACATAACATAACATAACATAACATAACATAACATTAGTATAAAATACTCCACCCAGATGCAATGTGGAGCGGCTACTCCTGGGAAGCCCTAATGTGTGCTGATACCTAATAATCCCAAGGCAGGAAGTGGTGGGCCTTGGGGAGGGGGGCTGGACAGGGAAGTGGTGTTGAGTCGTGTCACGGAAGCTGGGTGGGAGGCTTATGAGAAACTGGATAGGACCTCAGGGATTAGAGCTGTGGGACCAGCACAACCTGTCCTTGCACCTGTGCTAAGTTGCTGAGCCACAACACTCCAGACCCCAGTGCCACGCCCTCCCGGTTCTGGTCGGTAAACACTGATTGCTCTCTCTGGGGCATCACCTGAGGCATGAGAACAGGGATGGAGACAACCCTGGAGCTTCCTGCAGCTACCACTTCTCCCACATCCTGGGTTCTCTGGAAACCTTGCCGTGCGGTGACAAGGTGTGGGTGTGTTTTGGAGAAATGTGCTGAGACAGCCAAGCTCAGCAGAGAGCACTTTGAGCTCGTTTCTATCCCTCAGGGTTCCCAGAGCCACTTGGGAGGCCTTTGGTTGCATTTCGTTGGTCCCCCTCACCTTCGCGTGTCCTCCTGTGCGGTCCTGCCTGGGATACTTTGGAGCCGGTGACGCAAGTTCTGGTTCTTCAGTGATGGGGGTGGGTGGTCTTCCACTAAGGAAGAAAAGACACTGGGAACAAGCCCATCATCTCTGGAGACTTGACCTGGTTAGAAGGTGAGCTGGGGGAGGATCTGTGTGTCCGTGTCTATTTCTAGCACTTCTTCTGTCCGGCAGCCGCCCCAGCTTCCAGGCCAATCCTGAATTTCAAGCCTACGCAGCATTACCTTCACCTTCTTTCAATCAAGAGATATTTGTGGGATGGCTTCACGTCGTGTCTTAACTGGATCGTTAGTTCTCAGAGGGTGATACCACATCATTTTATCTTTCCCAATCCTTAGCAGTTACCCCCAAACTATTTATAGTTACACCAAAATATTACAATTATCCAAACACTATTATTATAATTTATTTACTTTCAAAAGGAAAAAAAATCAAACAGTCCCACCCACAATACAATTGTTACTAACTGCTTTCATTTTTCTAGGTTGTCATTTAAGTTTTGCCCTTATTCATGCTCACCCTTTGTAGTTATAATCGTAAAACAAGTTTTATGTTATCTTTGAAATACCCTTTAAATGTTGTGTCAAGAGCATTTTTCGACACCCCTTCCTCCCGCTGCCGTGTCCGGTGTCCCTGCGAAGATGCGGAAATTGGATGGAGTTGTGGGTAGAGATTATTCAGCAAACTCTTGGAAGAAGCGGGTACGGGGGCTGCCCTGGGTCTCCCCTCTCTGCATCTCCCTTTGTCCCGCCCCTCCTCCCCATCTCTCCCCCCATAGGCTGCTGTTTGGTTAAACATATTTCTGCTTTGGCTGTTTCTTCCCACTTGCTAAGGCTTGGGGAATAACTACATCGCAAACTATCTAGCAGAGGCTGAAATCCACGCATTACATCCTACTTAGGAGTTTCCAAAGGCGGCTTTGAGATAGACTTCCAGGGATAAGTAAGATAAAAAAATACAGTGGGTAATATTTGCACACACACAGAGCGAACAAAGCCTTACAGACTTGTTAATGGGAAAGATGGGGGAGCGCATCTTATGGGCCATCAACCAGCCCTCACCCCAGCCGGCAGTGGGGCAAGCTGCTCCGCTGGCCTTGGGCCTCCTTCAGGCCACGCCCCTTCCTGATCTGCTGGCCTTGGGCCTCCTTCAGGCCACGCCCCTTCCTGACCCGGTTTTTGTTGTCGGCTGGTATTGTTTCTTAGAAGCCCGTGGCCATGTTACTGAAAATGGACTCCCTGGAGCTGTGGGAAGCTGGGCCTCACCAGCAAGGGGACCTCTGTGGTGTAAGGTCTGATATTAGGGTCTGACGCCACGTGCTGCCTTGACAGCTGTGAACTTGGGAGGCCCCCAGATGCCCTGATGAGTGTTCCCTTCTCCCACTCTGCTCACACAGATAGGGCTTCCCACCCAAACAACGCTCATCGAGCGGGGGGTGTCCTGCAGTTTCTGCGTATTCCTGTGAGTGGGTTTCAGTCGCCCATCAACCTCAGAATTATTCAACCAAGCCAATGACATCTTCCTGTGGGAACCAGAGGCCATCTCACCCTCTTGCTACTACAGCCTGCCGCTCACCAGCCCTGCTCCTTCACTCTGTTCCTGAGTGCATCCCCCAAGTGGCTCTGTGGGGTGTGCCCTCTCTTCCTCCCCTGGGCTTTGAACATCCAGGACTAAGAAACTATTGCCTATCTCACCTGTCCAGTGTTGGGTGTTGTGCACCTGGTCATCCCCATAACCCTAGGGCATGAATTCCTCCCTCATCACCAGGGGGGGCAGGAGGGCATTCAAACAGTCGCAGAGACATCAAGGGCAGCGAGAGGTTCAGAGCTATGCACAAGCAGGGTGACCTCGGACAGGTACTGGGACCTTCTGGGTCTCATTTTCCTCACCTGCCCATCGGGGATGACACTTTCTGCCCTTCCTATGGAGTTGCCCATGTATAAGATGACGGCATCTTGGCTGTCCTGACAAGGGGCTGGGGCGGGGGTGGGAGGGGTGGAGAGCACAGGGAGATGGCAGGTGCTTGTGTGTGTAAAGTATGATCGTCCTCACTATCCTTGCACAATTGGATTCCCTTCTCTCCGAGCACATTCCCTTTATTTTCATTGTTTATCTTTTTCCACTGGAAGCAGCTAGAGACATTTTGTAAGTTTCTCTGTCAAGCCTCCCAGCTTCTCCATCGAGGAGTCGATGATCTGTAAACAAACGCTTCCACGCACAGGGGAGCACCCCCATTTAAAGGCACCTTAGGGGGAAACCTTTTTACAATGAGAATTATTGCCCTGTAATGTCTCTATTCAGGAATTTGGAATTTTGCTTAGCAAGTTATTTTAAAATGGCGGCAATTGGTCCTGGGCAAAGCCAACCAGTAGCCCGGTGGCTGAGACTTTTCCAAATGCGGTAAGATTGTCCCGGCCATGGGTGCAGCCAGGGGGACTTGCTTCTGTTAGGACTCAGAGGCTAATGCAAGGTGATGCTGGAGAGATAGCGAGATGCGTTGGAAAGAGCTCAGCCTCTGTCTCTTTCTATGTGACCTTGGACTGGTTTCCTCAGTCCTCCCACCTGTAAAATGGGTATAGTAATTCCTACCTTAATTGTTGCTATAAAGATGAAATGAAACATTGTATGTGCCAGGCATGAGATCTGCAAACACAAGATACTGTTTGGGCTCTGAGGTCACTGTCTTTTCATTTCTTCCCTCCCCTGACAGAGAGTGCCGAGGGAAAGATTGGTTGGTTTTGTCAATGTCCTGCTTTTCCAAACTCATCTGGGGACTCCTATGTGAGCCTGTTAGCATCCTTGAAGCTGGGGCTGCAGTGGGAATGCTGTGTTCTCATAAAAATTCTCTCTGGGCTGAGTGCAAAACAGTCACGAAGGACCTCACTTCCAGGAAGTCCTCTCTGATTGATCTCTCCTTTGCCTTGATGGTGCCATGGCCTTTTCTTTTTAGCCCTCACCCTCTTCCCCCTGATTTCTTCCCTCTGCCTTCTGGTTCATTTCCTCCTCTCCGTACTCTATTTGCTTCTTCTTCTCTCTATGCCACTACCTTCTCTTGGGTTTTCCCTCCTTTCTCCCCTTCCCTCCCCCCTTCTTTCCTGCTTCTCCCCCACCCCTGCTTTTTCATTCCCCTAACTCCAACCTGAACCCCTTAATCTGTGTCACAGAGTTGGGAAGGCAGCTTAGTGTCCTTTCCCGCCACGGCCTCCCCCGAGTGCCACCACGTGGAATTGCCTACGGTCCTGTCCCATTTTGCCCTTCTGGGGTCAGGATTTGCACAAATGAACCCCTGGCCCCAGCTTGGGGGCCCGGGGCACTGAGATCTGGAGTGTCATCTTCCAGCCCAGCCCGCAGCCCCCTGGAAATAAGCTGCTGTCTTGCCCAAATGACAAAAATAAAAGACATCACGGGGAAAGGGGCTGTACCGGCAGGCCCAGCAGTACTGAGTGAGACTTTGCACCCGCCCGCTCACCAGCTACTGCGAGCTGGGCTAATTAGAGGGGCCTGCAGTCCCCGTGGTAATTTGCTTAAATGGAAGAAGTTGATTTTCTCTCCTTTTTCTGTTCTTAGGAATTCCAGTTTTAGGCTCTGGCGGTCTCTAACCACCACTCCCTTCCGCTCTCTGGGGAGGTGTTTGCTATGGAAATATGCAATTAATATTGCAGCGATCATAATTGCTAATTATTAAAACAATGCTACCCCCTTTTCCTGGCCTAGTTTCATGTTTAAAACCATTTAAATAACAGGGAGGAAGAAAAAAAGGAAAAAAGTTAAACACCAGTGCTGAACTTGTGCAAAAGCCAAATGAGAGGGTGCCTGGGCGGCTCGGGGTTTGTCCTCATGCCTGGAAGGACAGCGTTCTCTGAAGTCCATCAATTCAGCTCCCCTGGAGCCATGTGCTAGATAAAAGTGAGGTACAAATTGCATTTTGGTCACTGGAATCCCATTTTCGCAGTGACACAGAGCTCTTTTCTCCTTGTTTTGATTGATCTCCAATAGCGTCCCAGATCGCAGGGATTCACAACGTCCAGGCTCAGTCCATCTGTTCAACCTTCTCTGACACTACTCACCACGCCAGCCAGTCTGGCTATTCCCCAAATATTCCCAAAATGTGGTGCTTCTGCAGCTATGTAGAATGTCCTTCTCAGCTTTACTCAGCAAGATCAATTCCATCCTTAAATATCCCCCTTCAATTTCCCTCCATCCCAGGACATGACCCTCTTCTTAGAAGGACTCCCTCATCCTCTGAACTCTCCTAGCAAATATTTTGTCCCTTATTACACACTGCTTTGTACTTAGGCCATTTTCATATGTAGTTTCTAGTTAGACTAAATCCTAAACTTCTTGGGGATGTTGATTTGTACTTACTGACCTTGGTCATCTTTGCTTCTCCAGGGTCTGGCCCCATGTTTTGCATATAGTAGGAACTCAATAATGATTAGGGAAAAAAAATGGATAGAACCCAAGAAACACTGCAAAGAAAAAAAATGCACATGGCCACTGTATTAATTTCCTAGGGTTGCAGTAAAAAAGTACCACTAAGTGCCTTAAAACAATGGGAATTTATCCTTTCACAGTTCTGAAAGCAGGAAGTCCAAAATCAAGGTGTCGGTAGGGCCATGCCCCCTCTGAAGGCTCTAGAGCAGGATCCTTCCTTGCTTCCTCCAGTTTCTGGTGGTTCCTGGCCTTGGCAGTCACCAATCTCTTTCTCCATCATCACATGGCCTTCTTTCTGTGCGTGTGTCTCTGTGTCCAAATTCTCCCTCTTCTTGGAAGGACACAAGTCACTGATTAGGGCTTGCCACTGTTCAACCCAATATGATCACTAACAGGACAATGGAGATGGATAAAAGGGCTTCACGTCTTTTAAGGTGGAGAATCTTGGAAAACGGTGGAGCTGTAGACCAAGAACAGAAAGATTACAGGACCCTCTGCTTTTTGTCATGTGTCAGGTGGAAGTATTCATCCAGAAGCTGGAGTTATAATAGGATAGAACTGATGGTGATAATAACCTGACAGTTACCAGCTAGTTATCAATTAGAGTAGAAGATCTTAGCAGAATCCAAGTTTGGGGCTTTATTCAATAAAATATTCTTTTCAATAAAACACACTTATCTCCTCTACCTTAAAATATTCACTACGATGTTAGTAGAGAAATATAGAAGGATGTTAAATCACAAGTACACATGAAACAAGAGAGGAGACAACAGTGCACAGAGGATTTTAATGATATATTTGCGGGGATGCAGGGTGGAAAGCAGACCAAGGCATGTGCTTCAGATACTGGAGTGGAGGGTGTTATAACCTAGGTGTCTGCATAGGAGAAGGTCTGGAAGAAGTGAGCATGTCCCGACGGACCTCGGAGGGGCCCATGCCGAGATCCAGGTTACCCCAAAAGGTGAGAATGAGGAATGAGGCTGCAAACAGGGGCTTGGTGGAAAGTCTGTTTAAAAATAGTTGGAATCTCTAGGATGCCTCCCCTCCCTGTGCAGCCAGGCATCCCTGTCTGTCCTCTTCACCCGTGGAAACAGCCCAGATGGGTGGGGAGAAGCCCTCGGCTTATATCTGACTTTGCCGCTTAGCACCGTGTTCACTATGTTTGTCAGTTGTCCTCCCCAAGCCTGCATTTTCTAGTCTGAAAAATAATACTATTTGATAAGATCTGCCTCCGTGGGACTGAGGTGTTGTACCTGAGGGTGCTTTGTCAGATATGAGGGCTGTAAACTACAGAACGTTGCAGAGTTAGGGCAGGGCTGGAATAGGTCGGAGGTTTTGAGTGTAGGAGTCACGTTTCCAAGGCCACGGCTACTCCACCCCTCCAGTTTGCCAGGCAGTGTCTATCCCACCTCCCACCCCATCATTTCATCAGTTCCTGAACCTTTCTTTTTAATGAAGCTTCTCAGATTCATTCACTCATACAACAGAGTTTGAGCATCTGTCATGTGTCAGGCACTGTGCTAGATGCTGAGGGTAACGCGAGGAGGGAAACACACAGCACTTGCCCTCATGGGGTTCACAGTCCATAGGAGGGCAGACTGAACCAAATAACCAAAACACCAGGCAGATTACAGTGGTTGTGATTGTTGCAAGGGAGAAGCAGGAGGTCCCATGAGCGCATGCAGGAGGTCCTATGAGAGCATGCAGGAGGGACCCGATCTGTTCTGGGGCTCAGAGAAGGCATCCCCCAGGGACATAGACCAGAGCTGTGATGTGCAAGGTGGAAGTTAAGGAGCTGCTCAAGATCAGAGGGTGGGGGGAACTGCGGGCCGGACAGAGCTGGTGTGGGAGGAGCTAGAGGTTGCTGGGTGGGGCTGGAATGCACTGCGCTAGGGTCCGTGGTGTATGAGGAGGCTGGAGGGGGCAGGACAAGGCCAACCAGGGTTTTGGTCTTCATCTAAGAGCCCTGGGATCCCTTGAAGGGTTTTGAGCAGGCAGACGATGGGACCCACTTTGCGTCCCGCAAGCTCGCGCTGCCTGAAGCGAGGGGTGAGAGCTCGCCACCCTCGCTGGCTTCTCCCTAGAACCAGGGGTGCTGCCCTGGATCTGGGTCCAGTCCTACACTTATCCTTGTCCCCTGTCTCTAAAACGCTTTAGCTGCAGTTGTTATTTTTGGAGATTCTCTCAGACAAGTCCAGTTCTTCATTTACCCTTTATGGGAACACAGCCCTGTTGGTCGGGGAAGGTCATTGCTTTGTCCACTCTCTTGGCTTCCGGAGGCACCGACATGGAGCAGTGAGGCCTGGGGGACACTGGGGAGGTCACTGGGGCTGATAACACAGTCCTGTGAGGTCCCCCTCCTCGCATTCGAGGCAACCTGGAAAGAGTCCGGGCTTTAGACACCGGGGTTCGAATGTTTCCTTGGCCACGTGGTGACCATGTGATTGGGACAGATGATGTACTGTGCAGGAGAGTCAAGGGTGAGCTTCAGAGGCTCTGGAAACTGATCATAGGTGATACGAATAAAAGCAGAACCTGGCAATCACGCGTGGTTTCATAAACGTTAAATGGCTTCATCACTGCCAACACGTGGAGATTTGACCAAGGGCTTTGCCATCGCTGGTCCCAGTACAGGGGGTGGGAGGCTGAGCGCCCAAGCCTGGCTATGCGGAGCCACCTGCTGGTGTCCCAGCATCCTGTCGGTTCTCCTCTGAGGAGCCCCCGCTTGCAGAGGGGGAGAAGGTTCATGTCAGAGACGATTCTCAAGCCAAGTTTTGAGGAGTGAGCTATCTGTGGCAGGAAGCTGGAGGGTGGTTGTGACTAGGAGTATGGTTTTGGGAGGCAGGACAGAAGCTGGGCCTGGGCTACCACGCACCATGCCAGGCTCTGGTCCAACAAAGATGGGAGACACTGCAAGAAGCAGAGGACACAAGCCCTTCATGCTGCTCTGCATGGAGGAGGAAAGGTACAGACTGGGGATCCTGCCACCCTTGGGCCCCTCCGGGGCTAAGGCCCATTCACAGCAAATGCCCTGGCGTCAGCAGGACGATGGGTTTCAGGCCTCTGATGGCTGCTGGGGTCACGGTGGCTGGGATTTTGCCAGTGTAGCTGTGAGTGGGCTCAATGTCCAGGCTGGGCGAGGCTGGGGTAGGTGGGGGCCCCCAGGAGCGCTGGTGTGTGGCTGCATTTGCTGATTTCCCCATCCTGCTGAGATATTGGGCTGTGTTGGTGATGCTGCTATGCTCTTGTATATGAGCTTGGGAGAAGGGTGCACTGTTCTGTCCCACAGGGTCTGACCCTGGGCTGCGGGTGATGGGTTCTTCCTGCTTTCGGGTGACATTGGGGAATGGAGAGTGACCCCTGTCTTCGCTACTTTAACTGAACCTGAATTCACAAACCTGAGGCCCAGGGTTTGTTTTCTGCAAAGCTGCCCTTCGACAAGTAAAAGATGCCTGTGAATGTCCCCTCCTAGAACCGAGGGTCCATTTTCTTCCCCACGTAAAAAGAAATGAAATGTGCAGAGCTCTAATAAAACATGAAAGGCTTAGGTGTAAGCCAGGAAGCAGGGCTTTGAATGGGATTCGGTGGTCTCAGCTGGTTGGGGGTGTATCTATTATATGGCAGCAATTAGAAATAGGTTTCTATTAACTGGCCGACTTTGTTCGCAGCTACCAGTGAAATGGGTCACTTTCTTAGTGACATCCGCCAATCCCTGCACAGCCTGGAGTCAGTGCCAGGTGTTAAGGGGTTGTAGGTCTTAGGTCTGTATGATGAACCTGCACACAGTTTTTTCAAGGGTACTGGGACCTTAGTTATAATGCTGAGAGCAGATGGTTGCATTCATTCATTCAACTATGTGTGCTTACAAATACTGCATGAGCTTGAGTGCGTATAGATGAAAACAGGTAAGTAATTTTTTTTCTTTTTTCTTTTAACATGTTTATTGGAGTTTAATTGCTTTATGGTGGGTTAGTTTCTGCTGTATAACAAAGAGAATTAGCTATATGTATACATATATTTCCATATCCCCTCCCCCTTGTGTCTCCCTCCCACCCTCCCTATCCCACCCTTTTATGTGGTCACAAAGCACCAAGCTGATCTCCCTGTGCTATGCGGCTGCTTCCCACTAGCTATTTTACATTTGGTAGTGTACATATGTCCATGTCACTCTCTCACTTCGTCCCAGCTTACCCTTCACCCTCCCCATGTCCTCAGGTCCATTCTCTACATCTGCGTCTTTATTCCTGTCCTGCCCCTAGGTTCATCAGAACCATTTTTTTTTTTTTAGATTCCATATATATGTGTTAGCATATGGTATTTGTTTTTCTCTTTCTGACTTACTTCAATCTGTATGACAGACTCTAGTCCATCCACCTCACTACAAATAACTTAATTTCATTTCTTTTATGGCTGAGTAATATTCCATTGTATATATGTGCCACATCTTCTTTATCCATTCATCTGTCGATGGACACTTAGGTTGCTTCCATGTCCTGGCTATTGTAAATAGAGCTGCAATGAACATTGTGGTACATGACTCTTTTTGAATTATGGTTTTCTCAGGGTATATTGCCCAGTAGTGGGATTGCTGGGTCGTATGGTAGTTCTATTTTTAGTTTTTCAAGGAACCTCCATACTGTTCTCCATAGTGGCAGTATCACTTTACATTCCCACAGCAGTGCAAGAGGGTTCCCTTTCTCCACACCCTCTCCGGCATTTATTGTTTGTAGATTTTTTGATGATGGCTATTCTGACCGGTGTGAGGTGATACCTCATTGTAGTTTTGTTTTGTTTTTATAACTTTATTTATTTATTTGGCTGTGTTGGGTCCTCATTTCTGTGCGAGGGCTTTCTCTAGTTGTGGCGAGCGGGGGCCATTCTTCATCGCAGTGCGTGGGCCTCTCACTGTCGCGGCCTCTCTTGTTGCGGAGCACAGGCTCCAGACCCGCAGGCTCAGTAGCTGTGGCTCACGGGCCCAGTTGATCCGCGGCATGTGGGATCTTCCCAGACCAGGGCTCAAACCCGTGTCCCCTGCATTGGCAGGCAGATTCTCAACCACTGCGCCACCAGGGGAGCCCCTCATTGTAGTTTTGATTTGCATTTCTCTAATGATTAGTGATGTTGAGCATCCTTTCATGTGTTTGTTGGCAATCTGTATATCTTCTTTAGAGAAATGTCTATTTAGATCTTCTGTCCATTTTTGGATTGAGTTGTTTGTTTTTTTGATATTGAGCTGCATGAGCTGCTTGTATATTTTGGAGGTTAATCCTTTGTCAGTTGCTTCGTTTGCCAATATTTTCTCCCATTCTGAGGGCAGTCTTTTCGACTTGTTTATGGTTTCCTTTGCTGTGCAAAAGCTTTTAAGTCTCATTCGGTCCCATTTTTAAAATTTTTGTTTTTATTTCCCTCTCTCTAGGAGGTGGGTCAAAAAGGATCTTGCTGTGATTTATGTCATAGAGTGTTCTGCGTTTGTTTTCCTTTAAGAGTTTTATAGTGTCTGGCCTTACATTTAGGTCTTTAATCCATTTTGAGTTTATTTTTGTGTATGGTGTTAGGGAGTGCTCTAATTTCATTCTTTTCCATGTAGCTGTGCAGTTTTCCCAGCACCACTTATTGAAGAGGCTGTCTTTTCTCCACTGTATATTCTTGCCTCCTTTATCAAAGATAAGGTGACCATATGTGCATGGGTTTATCTCTGGGCTTTCTATCCTGTTCCATTGATCTATATTTCTGTTTTTGTGCCAGTACCATACTGTCTTGATTACTGTAGCTTTGTAGTATAGTCTGAAGTCAGGCACCTGATTCCTCCTCCTCCATATTTCTTTCTCAAGATTGCTTTGGCTGTTCAGGCGTCTTTTGTGTTTCCATACAAATTGTGAATTTTTTTGTTCTATTTCTGCGAAAAATGCCATTGGTAGTTTGATAGGGATTGCATTGAATCTGTAGATTGCTTTGGGTAGTATAGTCATTTTCACAATGTTGGAAAACAGGTAAGAAATTAATATAAGGAAGTAGATAACACTGTCACTCATGTGGCACTGAAAAATGTCATGGGAGTTTGAAACAGAAGGATTGTTTCTGGGGGCCTCCATGTGGGAGGAGGCACCTGAGCTTCACATTAGAAGATGGGCATAGAAGGAGTGAGGCATGCAGGGTCAGAAAATGATCAGCCACAAGGTGGACCCAGCCTAGGGGACAGTGAGCTAGGTGAAGGGATATATGGGGGGAAGAGAGGAAGACAGGTTTGATAGGGAGGCTGTAGAGGCAGAGTGAGTCCAGAGCTCCCAATACCTGCTCTCTTCTGCTTATTCTGCTGTCCTACCCTACTTGAGCATGGCCAAGTGATGGATTCTGTGGGGTCACACTCAGGAACATATGAGTCCCCAAGCTTAGCTTCTGAAGCAGAACCCAGGGCTCTCCACACTGGTGCCTTCAGAATCCTGTTTCGAAAGCAGCCCTGTCTGCAGGTGACTGGGAGCTCTGGTGTCCTGGGCTGTGTCCCCTGCGGAACCAGAGCAGGTTTTGGGAGCTGCAGGAGCTGATGGCAGCTCAGCACGGTAAACCATTTCCAGGGCAGGGTGGGTGTATCTGGGCAGCAGCTGGGAGAGCATCTCTTGGGTGGAGGCACTTGTTATGTTGGCTTGACTGGAGGAAAAATCCCAGTTTTCCTTGACTTGCCCGCCTTTGTCCTATAGAAGAGTGAGCAGCAAAGGGAGGGAAGGTCCTGCAGGGACTGAGAGCACGGTTGCCTCATACAGCTGCACAGGTATCTACTGCCCAACTGCAGAGAGACATTTCATGTAGAACAGCACCCCTGGAGCAGTGTTGGGGCAATCCCGGTAACCTTGCACAGCCTGGGGGAGACCTTCACGGCTGGGAGAGGAGGGCTCCTGTAGTCCCAGAGGAAAGGCCTCTTTTAGGGCATGCAGCTCCCAGGGTAACCTCACTAGCTGCCCAGACACATACTCTCTCCTCACTCAGGTTCCTCTTGTTGGCATTTGGAATCCAGCGGGGCGTGGCCAGCCTGTTTCCAGGATTTTCTGGGAGAAGACCTGTGGCTTTGACCTGGGATAACCTTCTGGGACCCTTCTTCTACCAGGTGAGTTGCCGGCCCAGGCAGGGAAGAGGTGGTGAAGGGGTTTGGGGAGAACAGCAGATGGCCCAGCAAACTAGACAGTTAATCCAACCAAATTACGGCAACAGATGTTTGAAGATGCTTGCATTCAAATTCAAACTGTTAGGTCTCTTGGAAGAGCCAACCAGAATGGGGAGGTTCGGTCTCCCTCTTAATTAAAGCAAAACAAGACTAAACAATCATTTTTAAAAATCAAGCCCTGGTACCAAGATGTCAGTGTTCATCCACCGGCAATGGTAGAGACTGTGACCGCCTGTCGGGGCGTCGGGGCCCAGCCCTCTGAAGGGGGGCCCCCCTGTGGGAGTGGGGCATTGGAGGAGGTGGTCAGCTGCCCTGCAGGTGGGGGAAGAATGCGAGGGCGGTAATGATGCGCGGCCGGGAATGCCCACCAGCGATGGCCGGGCTTGTGTGCGGCGTGGGGGAGGGGCAGCATCTCGAAGAGGGAGCATTATTGATGCTCTCGCCTCGGGGAGGGAGAACCAATAATGGATGGTGGATGGGGGATGAGCTTTGTCATCAAACAAGGGGGCTGAAGGATGGTCCGCTGGAATGTTATCAGTCATGTCTTGATCAAGATGTAAGACTCTCAAGGTCTTCCGTCTTCTCTCTCCTCTCTTCCTCCTCTGTCCCTCACCCCTCCCGGGCTCACCTTCCTCCCTCTCCCTTGCTTCCACACTCTCCTCCCCAACCCCTCTTTGCGCCCCTTCTCCTTCCTCTTTTCTTCCCTTTCCTCTCGTTTAGTCGATTGCTTCCTTTGTCTTTCTCTATTTTCCTCCATTCCCACTCCTTCCTTCCTCTCCCCCTCCCTCTCTCTCTCTGCCTGTCCAGTATTCTCTCTAACTCAGGGCCCTTCTCCTTGTCACACCTTGGCCCCGCCTGGCCCATGTGTTATGTGGGTAAGATTTTTATTTCAAACCAAACTACTTCAGTGATGCTTTTATTCTCAGTTGTCGCTTCCCCCTCGCCTCTCCCAGGTCCCACAGATGGCACTGAAAGGATCTTGGAAGTGATGGAGTGGGTTTAAGAAATTCAAACTAAACTTTTGTATTTTTAGCAAATTCTCAGCCAACCTGGGTCGCCGCACAGCCCATGCTGGCCTTGAGCTTGTTCTCAGCTGTGTGGGTCTCTGTCTTCAGATCCCCCGCCCTCTACCGCCCCGGGCTGAGTACTCCCCAGAATAACAGGTGCCGGGAGTTGCTGCTATCCCTCTGGACTGGGCTTTTCTGAGCAAAACTGGGACACTGTTCTAGAGGCCCCCTTCTCCCTGGCCTCACTTTTCTCGGCACACTATCCCCTACACCTGGTGCCCTCCTCCTCTGGTCAGCACACCTCAGGAGACCCCAGGATCTTTGATCTAATGCTTTCATCTTGACGCTCATCCACCCCAGAGAATTAGTGCAAGAGGACAGCTCAGCTTTACAATGAAGCTGCAATGGCAGAATTTTAAGTGTCTTTGGGCAGGTGTGAAAGGAATTATTTGGGACAGGAGATATTCTTGGTGCCCTTGAAACCACAAGGTGTAGGAGACACAGTCTTTATTTGGGAGTGATCTTTGTTTACAGATTAGACACCTAGACGTCTAGCAGTAACATCTTTCTGATCGTAAGACAAAGGGCCAGCCCCAGTCTAATTCTCAGGAGGTATGTTTGGGGACAATATGCCAGGCGCTGGGTCTCCTTCAGTGCTTGCTTGTAGAATCCTCAAACAGCAGCCTGCTCTTGGGTCTCACTGCCCAACACTGGCTATGTTTGTTGATTGCTTATTACGCAGGCACTGTGTTAAGTGACTTACATAGAGGATCTCATGTAATCCCCGTATGTCTCTGATATGAGTGATACTAACCTTATTTTACTGATAAGGAAACTAAGGCCCAAAAAAGGTGAAGCAACTTGCCCAAATCCATCCACCTTATTAAACAGCTGAGCAGGGGGATACTCCGAGATCAGATTGACTCAAGGCCATAACCCTAACAGCTCACCTGGGCTTCAGAGAGGGGTCCGCCTTCATGGGCAGGAGTGACTCTGATGGAGAGAACAGCGCCAGGCTGAGGGGGCAGCTGGTCATTGCAACGCTCTGTGGTCAGGGCTGCGCTGGAGCTGGCTCCTATGACGTCTCCTCCCAACTCCGCATTTACTCAACTGGTAACTTGCAATCAACCATGGAGCAAGGGGTATTTACACCATGGAAACTGGCAAACACTATAAACCAGAGCTTTTCCTCCCAGAGAGCCAGTTGTTAAATGTTTACCACCACCACTGATTCTGACCCACCCATGGGAAAGGTTAGGGCAGCTGCATGGACATGTGTCCTAGCTTTTGCAAAGTGGGGAGCAGGAGAGATGGAATGGGCCATCATTTCAGGTATTCACTCAGCAGCAGGGGCCTGGTGCGGGGGTAGCGTCAGGGGGGTGGTACAGGAGGGCCCGGGGAGCTGGCTTCAGGAAGAACAGGTGCGTGAGCATTCCCCCTGGAGCCGTCAGGCAGCTGATGCCCATACCTAACGCCTGATTGAGCTTAGCCCCGGCTTACATGGGGGGGTGGAAAGGAGCCAGGGGCACTGGCGATTAAAACACCAGTGAGGACGAGGGGTCAAATTTAGCCAAGGGAGTAGCCCGACTGGCTCCTTGCCCGCCCCTCTCTGTCTCTCTACATCTGTCTTTCTGGACCTTTCTGGCTCTGAGCAGGCAGGTGATGAGGTTGGGCAGGCACCTGTTCTGCGCCCTGCCCTGTGTGGTAGAAGTGATGCCCGGGACTCCTCCTTCAAAGTTCCCGCCTGTGTGGACTGTTGACAGGGGACAGGAAGATCTCACCAGGTGTAGCCCGTGTGGTCAGGAGGGAGGGTCACTGGGGGTTGGATTTACCCTCACCCCAGCTGCCCCCTTCCCCTGAAATGCTTCCCCGTCCCTGGTCGAGCTATGTGAACCTCCTCTGGACTACCACCACCCCTCCATATCCTTCCCTGCAAAACTGCCTGATACCCACCCGCTCCTCCCCTGCGACGGGAGGTCCTCAGCTCTGAGCCCCGGGTCCCTGTGTCCTGCCACTGCACATCCGTATGGATTAAATATGCGAATGGTGAGAACGGGCACCCGGAGGATGCGAGACATGGGTGAGCAGTGGAGGAGGAGGCAGCTGAGTGAGGCCCTGAGGGGAGCTGTGCCTGGTGGGGTCTGTGAGAGGGCTGCCCCCGCGCCAGGGCCAGATGTGCTCCCTGGGGAGCTGGAAAATCTCCTACAGGCCCATGTCAGGCAACAACGGGGTCAGATGGCCTGAGGGAGGCTCCCTCTGTCGTGAGGTAGAGTCGGGGGCCTAGAGGGGGAAACAGCTGGGGTTGTGATGGTGAGGGTGTTGGGGGTGGGAGAGTGGCAGGTCCAGGCAGGAGAATTCTTTGCTCCACAACTGAGCAGGGGACTTCAGTCAAGGTGGGAACAACACCCCTGGTAAAAGAGGTATGAAGCTATAATGTTACCTCAGAGGGCCCTGGAATCTGCAAGCCCTTCTCAGCCCCTGCCAGCCACATGTGGGCCACAGACACCATCATGACAGAAAGAATAATGGCCTCCAAACACATCCATGTCTTCATCTCCAGAACCTGTGGATATGTTACCTTACACGGCAAGAGGGACCTTGTGACAAGATTCAGTTAAGGCTCTTTACATGGAATATCATTCTGGATTATCTGGGTGGGCCCTTATCAGAGGAAGGCAGAAAGGTCAGAATCAGAGCGCACAATGTCATGAAGGAAGCACGGATTGGAGGGATGTGACCAGGAGCCGAGTAATGCTCGCAGCCTCTAGAAGCTGGAAGAAGTTCTCTCCTGGCATTCCCAGAAGGAACCAGCCATGCCGATACTTTGATTTTAGCCCCTTACAACTCATTTTGGACTTCTGACCTCCAGAACTATAAGAGAATAAATTTGTGTTGTTTTAAACCACTAAGTTCCTGGTATTTGTTACAGCAGCAACAGGAAACTGATACAACCACAAAGCTCAGGTGGGAGCACAGTGATGTTTGGGCGCGGTCATCCTGGCTCCCTCCCGCCTCTGCACTATCATCTCAGGCCATATTCCTCATTCTCTCCAGACATCTGCGACCCTCCTCAGTGCCTCTGATCTTTGGAACTCTCCCCGCTGCAAGGGTTTGCCGTTGCCTGGGACATCTCTCCCTTGACTGTTTGTATATCTGGCTCCTTCTTAATCTTCAGTCCTTGGCCTAAATGTCACTGCCATCTAAGTGACATTCCCATTCTATTCTCTGTCAAGGCACCCTATTTATACCCCTCACACACATATTTGATCTGGTTGTCATTTATTGTCTATTTCTTGTCATTAGCAGGCAAGTCCCTTGAAAGCAGGATGTCCTCATCATGCTATTCTGACTCTGCTATATCTTCCTTCACAGCACTTATTCCCACCTTACACATGATATACCTTTTTCAGCTCCTTCAGGCAGGGGCTCAGCACTGTGCTCCTGCATAGTGCCTGGCACAGAGGGGGCCCCAATGTATATTGGTGAATGAGTGGATGGATGGGTGGATGGATGGGTAGTGATGGGTGGGTGGGTGGATGGATGAATGGATGGATGGGTGGGTGGGTGGATGGTGGATGGGTGGGTGGGTGGATGGATGGGTGGTGTCAGAAAATGTCCTGAGGTTTCTTGGCACCAGGGGTATGGATATAAGGGCTTGAGTTCTCTCTCTCAAGAGAAGTTGTGCGTCTCTCCTAACAGATTTTCAGTCTTGAGCATTTTCTCAGTGCCAGCCCTTCTAAACAAGCCAGCCATGTAGACATCCTTATCCCTGCTTGTAAAAGGAGAAAACTGAGCTGTGACAAGATGAGTGATTTGCTAAAGGTCACAGAGTCAGTGGGTGGTGACAGTGTTTTAGACCAAAGAGCAGCTACTGCCCTAGGCCACAGGCCTCAGTGTGGTTGGAAAGCTGGACCCATGGGAAAGGGATTTTAAACATCCCCAGGGTAGGATGAGTAGTGCTTTGGGGCAAGGGTATGTGGGGAGAGGTTTCCAGGGGCTCTTATAATCATACCTGGAGGGTTCTATCTGTTGGGGCGCCACTCAAAACTTGAGCCCAGGGGCCAGCATGTTCAGGAGGGCCCCTTCACAGAGCTCCCCGCAAGTTGCAAATGGTCAATCACTGTCTTAACTTGGAAGCCCTCCTGCACTTCCAAGGAGGGCTGATGAATCCACTCCATGGCCCCTTTCTGGCACCGTAATCATGTGGCCATGGAGTTTTATGGTTTGATGAGCCATAAAACACCCTTGTGCAGCTCACCTTTTATTGACTTCAAATTGCCTCTTGTCAATGGAGGCTGGGGATCATAAAATGCTGGCCTTATTAGTCCTGCAGTGGGAGCTGCTCAGAGAGAGGTGTGGTGTCAGCTGGAAAAAAGAAGGTAGCAATCCTTTCCCCCTCCCTTAAAAGCAAGGAGCACCATCTGAACATGGGGCTGGAGATGGCTGGCTCTGTCCTCATCTTACCAGCTCAGTGAGGACAGCAGGCCGAACCCTAGAGTAATGTATTGAAAATGCTCGTCTAGAAGACTCCTGCACTGACAGCTCTAAATGTGCTGCCCCCGACACGTTGTGTATTTATTTGTGTGTGTGTTTTAATGAACTTCTTCTATCCACTAGAATGAAGTTTCTAGGAGGGCAGGAATATCTGTCTTGGGCACTGCTGCATCCTTGGTACCTAGAATGAGGCCTGGCTCAGTATATATATTTGGAATAATTGACAAATTGAGTGCAGAAAGGATCTGACCCTGCTTTCTACCTCAATCTCAGCTCTCATCATTCTCTGCCTAGAAGGCCAAGCCCCAGCCAGTGGAACCCCAATAGCCCATGGTGTTTCCCGTCATCCTGCCTTTGCTCTTGTAGTGTTTCCTCTGCCTGGAAATCCTTCTGCCACTCTCCCTGTGCCCAGCCCTTATACCCGGGGAATTGCAGTCCATCCTTGAAGACTCAGCTCAGGTGTCACCTCCTCCAGAAAGCCTCCCTGAGACACCCCTGTCTTCGTGGACCCCACCCCCTCCCCAAACTTCCCCAGGAGGAAGTTTGGTCAGATTTTAAGGGAGGGATGGGGCAAGGCTTACAAGAGGGGAAGTCAGGCAATCCAGCTAATGCGCCATTTCCCTCAGAGCCATAATGGGGTTGCAGGTTGGCTTCTTGACTGCTTTCTGTCCTTGGCCAGTGCCTCGGTTTCCTGACCCACAGAGTGTGAGCTCTCAGACCTGCAAGCCCAGCAGGGTTGCCGTGGCACTGAAGTAGGGAGCACGACCGGCAGTCGGAAGGGGTGATGAGATGCAGGGACGGGAGGCTGGAAGGTTGTCCTTCTGGCACAGTGATGACCCAGCGGGCAATGCGGTGGGGGCCAAGTGGACAAGGCTGCCTAGCGCTCGGACGCTTCTGCAATCCTCTCCCCAGCAAAGCTGCTGGGCCAGGGAATCTGTCCAGAGCACCTCCCTGCTCCCTCCTGGGCCTTCCTCTCTCTGCCATGGCCCACCCAGGTCCTCTGAGAGCCTCGACCCCACCTAGGCTGCCACCCTGGGTGGCAAAGAGCAGGACGCAGAGGGGAAGAAACAGTTCCCTTCTGGCCACAGTCTAGACCTTGCTGGTTCCTACCCCTCAGTGCTCCATGGAGAGAGGGCTTTGCTCCAAAAGGAATTTGAGAGCATCTTTGACCATTGAGCATTCCATCTGCAAGGACGTTCAAAGCTCCTTCCTTCCTAAGGCTGTTCCGTGGGTCGCTATGGTGCAAAATCAGAAACTGGCCACATGCACTGTTCTCGGGGGCGGGGCTTACTAGGTCCGGCAACTTGCAGTCTCCCGTTCAAATGGCAGAGCTTTACGACTAACCACCCAGGCTGCAAAGGCTTCTGCCACCTTCCAAAACTCGATCCTGGGGGCTCTGGGAAGGGACCGTGGATGGGTACACCCTCTGACCCTGTGTGCAGCATTGTCGGTCTGTGGGCTTCTGTGCGCGTGTGCAATGGTCCAGAGTTTTGCCCAACACTCAAAGGGTTTTAGCGGCCAAAGCAACAACAGAGATGGAGAACGGTCATCTCAAGCCTAACGGAGTATCTACCATGCGGCAGGTACCGCTCCTCTCTAGGAGCTCACAGTTCAGTGGGGGTGATGCCTCTGAGACGAGACATGGCCTGGAGAGCAGGGGAAGGCTTCGGCAGAGGTGGGGACTTGAAGAATAGATCGGAAGTCAGCTACTTGGAGGCCATTACTCCACCAGGCAAGGTCATGAGCCGAGGCGAGGAGGAGAGAACGTATAAGCTGCAGGGCTGTGGACAGTGGGTTGGCTGGAGCGAGGTTTAGGCAGAATCTGTTTCTACTGTGGTCTGTTAGGGGCTTCAGGAGACTTTGTTCAAGCTTTTCCAGAAACCTCCCTTCCCCCATCAGTTACAATGAGGCCCCATTGGACACACTGTTTAAACCAGGCTGTCACAGGGGAGGGGGGAGGGGTGGTGGTGGCAGAGAACATGCCCGGGTCATTCATCGTCTTTACTTGTTTAACTGGCCCCCAAGTTCCCCCACGACCTTCTTCCCCTCCTTTAGCCCGGCTCCTTGTTGCCCCAGAGCATTAAAAGGATTTTAGAATGCCGAATGATTATTGATATACTAATGAGTCTGTCCAATGGCCATTAGCCTGCAGACTACTTGGATATTTTTAAACTACTAAAATCAAATCTTGCAACATCCATTATGCCGTGGATGGTACATTGCTGCTGAGGCCCCAACATGCATAAACGCAGCTGAGCCTACATTATCAAACATTTAAGCCCTTAAAAATTGCCCAACCTCTAAAATCTCCTCTTAGGACCCCACTCTGGTATTGCCCAGCAGACACTAATCTCCCCATTAAGGCCTCTCCACCTATTCCCTGCTCGGGGCCTGGGGTCTGCTTTAGACCAGAGCGGCAGCTTTCAAGCGCATTAAAGGATCAGGCTGAAGCAAAGATGATTTTCTTCTCTCTTTGCCGGGAGGTGGGCTGAGCAGGCAAACTGACCAGTAACTTTCTAGGACAGAGCACTGTTGAACGTAATTCTGAGCGTGTCTGTGTTGTCTGGGGAGGGCTGGGGTGGGGAGTAGTACAGAGCTAGTGTGCTGATGCCCAGGTGGCTTCTCTGTGACCTCCGGAGAGCCTGGGGCTCATCAAGGACAGCGGACGGGGTTAGGTCCGGGCAGGAGGCAAGGTCTGACCTCAGTGTCACCAATGCACTCTTCACTTTTGTCAACGTTCTGTCCACCTTGTAGGGGGAGCCATTCCAGAGATCCCACCTGGGCCCAGAGAATAGGGGCCCCCAGCATCCTGAATATTGCAGAGAGCAGCCTGCACAGGGGGAAGGTTGGCTCAGTTCTCTTTCCAGCTCTGCCACATCCCGGTGGTTAGGGTTAGGGACCCTCTCCTCCCTGTGGTCGGTTTATAGAGGCAGGTCCAGCTTGGGCGGGGGAGAGGCCCATTGCTATCCTGGGATGAGAGGACACTGTCTAATTCAGGAGGCAAGTATCCAGGAGCTAGTGGTTCAGGTCATGTTTCCAAACCCGCTTACAAAGGATGCCTGTGATTTTGGATTCCCTCTGCCTGACCCCCGGGTCTTATTTCTCAGTTGATGTAGAAATTGAGTGGAAGAGGAGGGGGTTTCTTATTAACCCCTTGATCTCATTATACCTACCTAGGGTCTAATACTTCAGCTCCCACTGAATGGCCTCTTGCATCTTCCCTCCTAGGGCCTCGAGTTTTCATACACTCAAAACACCCAACACTTTCTTGCCCCTTCCCCTGGACCATAAACTCAGGGCTAAGCTGATGAAAGGACTCCATGTTCAGCCCTGTGCCGGGCAGTGGGTGGGGAGAAGAGAGATGCAGAAGATGCAGTCCCTGCCCTCAGGCTGCTCACGGCCCAGCAGCACAGACTGCTGCAACCCCAAAGGTCCCTTCCATTGCCCCACACTTACAGAGCCTCCCCAGCGTACTGACGGCCTTCATGACTCTCAGCTCATGAAGCTGGGTGCTGGGAAGGCAGGTGCTGGAACTGGAGCCGGCACCCATTCTGGCAGGGGTAGGGGCACCCACCGCTCTACCTCCAACCAGCTGTGTGGCCGTGAGCAAAAGATTTCATACGTAACTTATCTGAGCTTCATTTTTTGGTCCCTTTCTGATTCTAGGATTCACTAGGATTCTAGTGAGGATAACCCTCAAAGAGCACCTGGTACATCATAGCCTTTGGATAAATGTTAATTTCCTTCCCTGCCCTTTTCTTTGCTGAGTGACCTTGAAAAGCCATTGGGCCGTTCTGAGCCTCGGTTTCCACCTCCCTTTCCTTTCCTCTCCCCACCCAGTCTTGATACTTTTAAAGTCCTGACATAAAACTCTTTGCACATCTTTCTTCATCCATAGACTTTCCTGTTCATTCTAGTCACTGTATGGAAAGGGTTGCAACTCATGGGTTGCTGATTTGCAATTCTCTCAGGACCTGAAATGTGACCTTTGCTGTCCTTTCTTTTCTGCTACTATTTCCCACGGTGACATTGGGCCATTTACAGAGGGAGGATAGCAGCAGAGGAGGAAAGAAAGTGGGCGGGAGTTGAAAGTCCAGCCAGCACACTGGCCTCTTCTGCAGACAAGCCTGCCTTTGGATAATCTTAAATGTGGACAATTTGCAAGGGCACTAATCTTCCTGGTGGATGTGGGAAGTTGGCAGGCTGAGTCCCCTCTTCCTGTGGCTCTGTCCTCCCATGGTTACTATGCTCATTGCTGCTCTGGGCAGAAGGAGGCCTGGGTGCTGTGGTGTAGTTTCACCCAGTGTGGTTAATTCAGTAGGGCCTGTCTGTTAGGTGCATGCCAAGCGCCTCGGTCTGCTCCAGCCTAGTCTCAGGGTTTCTGGGGCCGGAGAAGGAAATATCTATGCTTGGTGGTCAGTACCCCACTGTGTGACCTTGGGTGTGGCGCTCTCAGGGGCATGGGCATGCTCCCTCTCCCAGCTTCCCGCCAAGTTCTCCACCATTTTTCATGGCTCAGGCCTCACGCTGGAGTTAAGCCGGGGCTTATACGACCCACCACCTAGCAGTGTGACATCTGTGAATGGATTTCTAATTACTCATATAAATCAGCATGATTGGAAATTCTTGAAATTTTATTGGGAAGGAAATTTATAGTGATTAAAACCAATTAATTTGGGCCTCCTGTTAATCCAGGCAGCGGGGTTGGTTCTGCGGTGCTCCTCTGCCACCTGAAAGCCATTGGGTGGGGATGGGCTCGATCTGGGGGCCACTGGGGGCGCGTGCTCATTTTTCAGGTTACAAATGATCATCCCATGTTTTAAATTACACCCCTGCCCCTGGCCACGCAGCTTGTTTTGTGTCTAAAAATAGAGTTCTAGGCTTTCACTAAAGATTCAGAAACACTAAAAGGAATCTTTTTAATCAAAATAAAGAACCCTTTTTAATTACTCAGCCTCCCTCACAGTTGGAGGTAATAACTGTCGTGTGCTCTTAAGTAGGGCTGTTATTAGATTTCCCTGGGGCTCCTCTATTTTATAGAAGTCAGCAATGCTGGCTGTTGAATGCCAGAGAAGAAAGAGTCAACTCTTGTCTCTTTAAGTCTTTAATGTCAAGACCCCCTTTAAAGTCAAGATCAGGTTGGAGAGCTCCCCAGGTTACATGGAAGCAGGCGGGAGAGGCATGGGCTGTGGTAGATAACTCTGTCTGTCTTGGGAAGAGCCTTCTGGTGGTCCCACACTGAGGACGAGATCAAGTTCAAATCTCTCCTTGGCCAGCTCCCTATTCCCCATTTAATATCTTTTTCCAAAGACCCCAACCAATACCCCATCCTGCTCTGCCCAGTCCAGGAGCTTTCCTGGTCTCCATTCCTACCAACTCACCCCAACTCTGGGCAGGTGAGAATGGGCCTGGATTAATGTCCTGAGGCTGCCATGAGAAAGTCGTACAAACCGGGTAGCTTAACATAACAGAAATGTATTGTCTCCCAGTTCTGGAGGCCAGCAGTCTGAAATCAAGGTGTCAGCAAGGCCACACTCCCTCTGAAATCTGTAGGGAGAACCCCTTCTCTGGTGTGGACTGGCGGTCCCAGGCATTCTCTGGATTGTTGGTGTAGCACTCCAATCTCTGCCTCCATTGCCACATACCATCATTTTCCTGTGTGTCTCTGTCTTCTTCTCTTCTTATAAGCACCCACCAGTCATGTTGGAATGGGGCCCACCCTAATACCTCATCTTAACTTGATTACATCTACAAAAACCCTACTTCCAAATAAGGTCACATTCACAGATACCATATCTTTCTGGAGTGCACAGTGCAACCCATAACAAGGGCCTTTGTTGACAGATCTCTGAAGTTACAGGGCTTCTTCTGGTTCTAGAGTTAGCAGTCCTTAGGACTTTAAATAATATAGTTAAACGCCTGTTTCTTGTTCCTCTGGTGTTCATCAGAGTCTTTTGACTCTGCACTTTGGAAGATCTGGAATTAGGCCTTTCCATCCTCCCTATAGTCTGTGGAAGCCAAATGGTTGAGCCTGGCCGATGGAAGGTAGGGAGAAGTGTGTGTGTCACTTCTGGGCCTGGCCTCTAAAACTTCCTGTGTGGTCCTCTGCACATTCTTTTTTCTAGTCTGCAGGGTGGTGTGGACAATTTGGTGGAGGGCTTGGAGATCTTAAAATGAAAGTATCATTGTTAGAGGGAAGGACCCTGGGTCCTTGGGTCACGTCATAGAGCAGAAACCCCATCTTCACTTCCTTATTACCACTTGCCTGATTCACTGTGACGTGAGCAAGAAATCAACCCTATGGTGATAAGACACCAAGATTTGAGGGTTGTTTAATAAAATGATTAGGCTATCTGACTAATACACAAAATCAAGGGTGCTTACATTTCTACCCTGCCCTGCAGACCCAGCTGAGCCTTTCATGTAGCTGAAAGCTGGCACTACCATGGAAAACAGCATTTACATAAATAAGATCATGCACTCTGCTGGGCCAAAGAAGGGCCAGGATTACATCTCTCCTGGCTGGCATTGAACTCACATGGATTCTCCATCAATGCATTAAAATTGTGCTACAGGTTAGATTACATCTCATTTGGAGGCTTACTCTCTTGTACAGCTTCCCTCTGACCCCCTGAAATTTCTAATTGCTACTTTAATTTTTCTTGTAAAATATAGCTTTACTATAGCCTCAACTTTTCAAAAATATTCTTAATTACATAATCTATTGCAATCTATTTCTCCACCTCCACTTCCCAGGTTTCCCTCCCACGACCATCCCCTGCTCTGAGACATCCTGTCAGCTGCTATTTAGCCATCATCTAAAGAGTTCCAGTCACTTTTTCCCGGACCCCATGTTTTTCTCTTTTTATTTCAACTTCAAGTTATAGCTTTTCCTTTTTCGAGTAACCTCTTTAGGAAGAATATTGGGAGGCAGGTTTTCAGAGTCCTTACTTGGCTGAAAATATCTTTATTCTACCCTAACTATGGAATGATAGATGTTTGCGTACAGAACTTTAGATTCTGACTAATTTTCCTTCAGAGCTTTGCTGTATTGCTCTACTGTCCCTCAGTGTACAGTGGTGCCTGAGCTTTTAACCTTCATTTGTTCTTTTTTGTAAGCATTCAGTATCTTTTCTTGTCCTTGGTGTTCTGAAATTCCAAGAGGGTGTATCTAGGTGGGAGTTTTTTCATTCATTTTGTGGAACCTGTGGTCTGAACACCAGTGTCCTGCTTCAGCTCTGGAAGTTGTCTTGTATTATGTCTCTGATATTTCCTCTCATCCGTATTCTCTGTTCTGTCTTTCTGGGAACCTACTAGTCAGATGTTGTACCTCCTGGCTCAGTCCTCTAAGTCTGCTATCATTTCATTCATAATTCCTCTCTCTCTAGTTTGTTTGGGGGTGGTCTATATTCTGAGAAATTTCCTTAACTTTATTTTTTGTGTGTCTTTCTGTTAAAAAAAAAAAAGACATGTTACAATTTACATTTCTAAGAGCTCCTTCCTTTATGATTAAAAAAAATCCTTCCTTTTTCATAGCACTCTGTTCTTTTCAAGTTGATAAAATGTGCTCTGAAATCTCTGTGATGATTTTTTAATTTGAAAAAGTTAAGGGTTTTCTGAATCATTGTGATTTTCCCAGGGAGTCAGTGTTTCTGCTTGCTCTCCTCCTCCACACTGCTCATCATCCAATGCACCGGTTGCCCCTGGGCAGTCTGTTCATAAGGAAGAAAGGCTGGTCAGAGTTTCCTCTGCCGGGAGTAGGTCTTTTCTCCTCACCCTCCAAGAGTCTCCCTTGAGAGGGGAGTATGACTTGGAGCTCCTCAGTGTGTCTGCTTGGCTGGCACATTTTAATTTAAAATGCATGAGCTAAAACACATCAATCAGCACCTCATCCTCAGTACCCACACAGATGCACACATAGTGGCAAAATGATCTTACTCTATGGTCCCCATAGGCCTCCCTGAAACCTTGGTAGTTTCCCATCAGTTCATTCAATTCCCATAGAAAAGAGTTGCTATATTGGTTTTTTTTTGGAAGTAAAGTTGATTTACAGTATTGAGTTATTTTCAGGTGTACAGCAAAGTGATTCAGTTATATATATATATTTTTCAGATTATTTTTTATTATAGGTTATTAAAGATATTGAACACATTTCCCTGCGCTATACAGTAAATCCTTGTTGCTTATCTATTTTATGTATAGTAGTTTGTATCTGTTAATCCCAAATGTCTAATTTTACCCTCCCCCCTCCCTTCCCCTTTGGTAACTATAAGTTTGTTTTCTATACAAAACAACTGTGAGTCTGTTTCTGAATTGTATATAGATTCATTTGTATTATTTTTTAGATTCCACATATAAGTGATATCATATAATATTTGTCTTTGTCTGACTTACGTCTCTTAATATGATAATCTCTAGGTCCATCCATGTTGTTACAAATGGCAAAATTTCATTCTTTTTTATGGCTGGATAATACTCTGGGTTATATATGTACCACATCGTCTTAAACCAATCGTCTGTTGATGGGCATTTGGGTTGTTTCCATGTCTTCGCTATTGTAAATAGCGCTACTATTAACATTGGGGTGAATGTATCTTTTTGAATTAAAGTTTTCATCTTTTCTGGATATATGCCCGGGAATGAGATTACTGGATCATATGGTAGCTCTATTTTTAGTTTTTTAAGGAAACTCCATACTGTTCTCCACAGTGGCTGCACCAGTTTACATTCCCACCAACAGTGTAGGAGGGTTCCCTTTTCTCCACGTCCTCTCCAGCATTTATTATTTTTAGGCTTTTTGATGAAGGCCATTCTGACCGTTGTGGTTTTGATTTGCATTTCTTTGATAACTGAGCCCTGACATCTTTTAGCATAGAGATACTTGCTGGGCATCCACACTTAGGAGGTAAATGGAGGTGGGTGGGGAATATGCAGATATGGGGTGCCAAATGGTACATTGTTCAAGATGGAGACCTTCAGCTAATCTCCTCGTTTTCAGTCCCATTTCTTGCTCCTGCCATCACCATCATCAGAGGGACATGGAGAGGCCTGGAAGGTGTTTCCCCAGGCCAACTGAAATCTACTCCTGCGGCGTCTTCGTAGCTTTCTCGGCCTCTTTCCTCCAGCAACAAGCTTCCGTCTACTTTCTGTCTTCTAGAAATCTATTGAACTTTCTCATTAATTTGTCACCCCACCCCTACCCCACTACCAGTTTCTTCAATGTTATAGGTTTGTTTCTTTTTATTTTTCATACTTTAATTTCAGTGAGATTCCAGGAGGGCAGGGAAATGAATATATGTGCTCAGGCTGCCATCTGAATCAGAAGCAAAATATATTGTTGTGTGAGGTAACTGAGGGGTGTCTGTTTCTTGTAACCAAAAGAGCCTGAGTAATGCACCAAACCTTTTGCTTTACAGATGAGAAGAAGACGGACGCCCAAGGGGTTGAATGGTTGGGGTCATACCTCTGCTTTCTATCTGGAAGCCTGATCTCTTGGGGCTAGAGTTCATGGCAAGTGGAGGAAATGGTCTGGATAAGGGACAATTTGAATTAGAAAATAAGTTGGAAGAAAATATAGTAGGACTATTTTCAAGTACACATTAGGTCAAATAACTAATAAAGTGTTCAGATTCTTTGGGGATTTGCCATAATGCAAATTTCTAGAAACCAGAATAATTTGGAATGACCGTCTATGCATTTTTTAGCAGGTAAATGAAGGCTTTTAATGTGCTTCAAAGTACTTCATTTTCTTGGGTCAGGTAAGCCTACCCCATGCAATCTTACTTGTACCATTTCCTGAGCATGGCTGAGCACAGGCTACCTTATCACTGTCTGTTGGTCACAGACTTCCAAGGGATGGGTGTGGACATGTGTTGTTTTAGCCTGTTTGTTAACCCCCAGGGTTAGCAAGGCAGGAAGAGGCCTTGGGTTTGCTGTGGTCTGTAGGACATAGAGTTCCCCTTCCAGTCCAGGAAGATAGGGAAAGGAAAAGTGGGGACAGTCAAGATAAAAAGATGGTCTTTCTTCCCCTCACCTTCCTTTTTAATGCCTTTTAATCCCCCTTTCATGAATCCCAGCCCTCTTTATCTTTTGCCCTATAACTGGGAGGCATTTATTCACCCTGAAGTAGTTAAGACCTTATTGTCTCACTACCTTGGGGGGTATGCAAGGAAAGTGTAATATTTCACAGCAGTGAGTGGATAAAGGTGAAATTTTCAGGCACCAGTGAGGAAGATAATGCGGATATAGCTGCCTCCTCAAATCACGCCGCTTCCTCTGTAGGTGGGCAAGGCCAGGTCCCCTGGTACACTTGAAACCACCCTTGATTTTCCCCTAAGTAATGATATATCCCACCAATCAGTGGGACAGCTTTCATCAGCTCTCTTTGGATTCAGTCCTATGGGCATTTGACTTGGAAGCATCCAGGAGGGTGGGAGCTGGGTGTTTGTCATCCTCGTGTCCCCCATGGTGTGTGTATGAGAAGAGAGAAAGATCTAACATTTGCTGAAGGCCTAACGTGTGTCAGGCTTTGCGTTAGATGTTTTATGTATGTTATTTAATCCTTCCTAACAACCTTAGGAGGTGAATATTATCCCATTTCCTAGGTGAGCAAACTGAGGTACAGAGAAGTTAAATAACTTACCCAGAGTCACAAAGTACTAGGACTTAAACTCATTCTATCTAGCTTCAAAGTTGGTGCTCTTTCTAAAATACCTTACACATAGTAGGTTCTCAGAATATTTTTATTAAACTAAATCTAGCCAAACACTTCACAAATCCTCATGAATGAGGTTTTGAAGCTGGATAAGGCTCCAGATAACTGGCAGAGACCCATGCCTCAATCCAAGTCCCTTTAAATCGGGCTGGTAATTGCTCTGGGCTTGCTGCAAGGCAGTGCATTTAACAAAACAAACACAGGTTCCGTTTCACATGCAAGTGAATATTTTCCCCAAGTGATTAGCACCCGATGGCTAATAATTACCCCACGTGACACTTTTAAAAGCTGACTATGCATATTTATGGAAAATGATTATTCACAATATTAGGAACTCATTAATCTACAAGAGCACATGTGACAGCATTCCAAAGTCAATGTAACATTTGTGCGCCATAAATGCCCATCTGCTTTGAAAGCTGGTGTGGCGAGTGCTTGAGCATTCCACAGGTGGGGAACCCCTCAGAATGACGAAATATGCTCTTGTTTGAGATATGGCTTTGAACACCCTTGTTCTTACCAAACACAGCACCTAATGTGTATACACACACACACACACACACACACACACACACACACACACACACACAGAGACACGCCCCTCCCAGCAGGATTAAGAAGGACTAAAGTGCCTTGCTTTCCCCCAAATGTCTGTTTCACCCAGAGCCGAAGTTCCTGCCCTTAGAAAACACGCTCAGATTAATGGTCAAATCACTGAAGGTGCGGTTACAGTGCAGTAGGCCCTGGGATCCACTGGCACTAAATTCATTAATTTCGTAGTGAACAGGCCCTTAAGGGGTCAAGATGCAGAATGAGTGTCTGGAGGAATCCAACTAGAGCAGGCTCGTCCAAGCCAAAGGCCAAGCTGGGCAGGTGGGGTCCTGTGTCAGGGGGTCTTGGGCACACAGGGAAGATGAGAGACAATGGACAAACTCTGACCTAGAAGTCAGAAGTCCCAGGTTCTACAACTAATTTGCAATGAAACCTTTTACAAGTTGTTTAATCACTTCGGACCCAGTTTTCTCATCTGTAGAAACAAAGCATTGGATTAGAATGACCTCTAAACATTATTTTTCCTGTTTTGATCTTTTTTGCCCCCCGTAAGAGTAAAGGGAGAAGAAGGAGATGCTGCTGAAGATAGTTTAGAGGCAGGGCATCCAAGCCTCCCACACGTCTCAGCTCTACAAAGGAGAACACGCGTCCTCAGACGTGCCCAGCCTCCTGTCTTGAACACAATACCCCCGACTTCCCTCACCAGTCTCTGCCGTGCTTCTCTTCTCTTCAGAACTCAGCTTCTGAGAAAAGTAACCCCATTTCCCACTCATTCTTCAATTCACCCTTCACCTCATTGGAACTGCTTTTCCCAAGGATAAGGTGACCTCCTCGTGAATACATCCAATGGGCCCATTTTCAATACATCTTTCTTGACCTCTTGGCAACATCTGGTCCTGCTGACCTTGACCCCTTCCTGTAGCCCTCTCTTCCCTGGGCTTCCCTGACTTCATTTCTCTTGGTTTCCTACCACTCAGGCCTCTCCTCCACTTTGGCTCCTTTCCTCTGCTCACTCCTTAGGCTGGTCCTCAACACAGTGGTTTTGAATCAGCCCTTTTTCCTGCCCTCCACACTGTCTGCCTGGTAGCGCCTGTGTACATCTTTAGCTTTATGTCCTCATGACCCCCAAATCTGTATCTTCAGCTCATGTCACTCTCCTGAGCTCCAGACCCAATTTATACAACCAATTTCTGGATCTTTCTACAGGCAGGTTCCTTGAGCCTCTCAAACTCCACGTTACCTAAACAGAATTCATCTCTCCTCCTCTTGACTGACACTACTCTTGTAAGCCTCCACGTGTAGGTCTCTGTGTTCTATTGGTTTCTACTTCTGAGTATCATTTCTCTTCAGTCCACTGCACCTAGCTTCTCATTTTGTCACTTCAGTAGCCTCTTGCTGTTCTTCCTGTTTGCAGTACGTCCCCACCCACTGTCCCCATTGCCACAACAGTTTGGGGTTGTTTGATGGTTTGTCTTAATTACAAAGCAAATAACAAAGTCACTCCTTGCCAAAAATCTTTCTGTAATGCATTTCTGTTTTTGTTTTTGTCACCTGGTACCTATCCATCTATCATTCTACTGGTAACCAACCTCTGGATGCTGGAATGTTTGCTCTATTGGCAGTGCGGGTGGTTAATTAGAGAGATATAAATGAACAGTCATCCAGTGAGAGGTGATTAGTGTGTGAAGCTGGACAGTGGAGTGGAGATGGGAAAGCGGGGCAGACTGAGAGGTGCTGAGGAAGCAGGATGGATTAAGAGTTGGGGATTGACCGAGTGTGAGGGCTGAGCAAAGAGAAATTGAGAAAAATTCCCAGGTGTTTGTCTTGGGTGACACGTAAGTAATGGTACATTATGAGGAAAGATTCCAGAAAAAGAGAAGGTTTTGTGGGGAGGTTGATCGCTTCAGCCTTGGATATTGTAAACTTAGGTGCCTGTGGGGGAACTGGGTGATGCTGTCCAGTGAATTGTAGAATGTGCACATCTGGGGATTAAGAGAGGAGTTTGGGCTGGCACATGTATAGACCACATGTTCTTGGTTCCCCTAAAAGTCAAAGGATGAACATGAGGGGGCTGATGAATCCCTCAAAATTTATAGAAACATTTGTTTGAATGTGTTTAGTATATTTTTCTGAGGAAAAGGTCCTCAGCTCTCATCAGATTTTCCAAATGGTCTATGGGCATTTGAGAGGCAAGAGGACCAAAGAAAACATCCTGGGAACAGTGGCATTTCTGAGGAAGAGGAGGCAGAGGTGGAGGCCCTGCAGGTGGCTAGGGGGAGTGAGGAAGTAGGAACAGAGAGAGAGCAGCAATGGAAGGGGAATGGAGGAAAGTGAGACCATGCAGCAGCGTGGTCCAGCAAATGGACACTGGCCCACAGGGTTTAGTCATGAAGGATTGGTGACTCTTGCCAGATTGGTTCTAATTGGGTGGAGATTGGAAGGGCTGGGTCACTGAATGGAGGGAGAAAGGAGGAGAACACACACAGACCTGTGAGAAACTTGATTGGAAAGCATGCGAGGAGAGAGGAGGAGTTTTCACCTCCTAAATGTACAAGAGCAACTTGAGCATGTTTGCACCCTGAGGGGAAAGAACCAGTGGGGGGAAAGTGGAGGGTACACACTGAGAGAAGATACTTCATGGATGAAGGTGTCTGGTAGATGAGGAGGGATGGTATTTTTTTAAAATATTCATGTAGTACATTAATAGAAGATTTGAGGTATCGTAAGGCCAACAGATCAGGAGACAACTGTCACTGAAAATATAATTTTTTATATTCAAGAGTTTAGCTAAACTATTCCATGGTACTGCTGTCTCGACATGCATTTTGTTTGGGTAAGTTGCTTGCAAGGACCTTAAACTGACACTAGCCCCCTCATGCAAGCACAGCCCTAGATGGCAGCCACAGAGTCACAAGCACATGTGAGTTCCTGGTATGACTTTCCCAACAATCTCCCCTGCCTCCAATGCCTGTAGGCCTTATGCACCCCTTAACTAAGACCCTGTGGGGCTCACCAAGCCCCACTCTTTTGGTTTGAAATGACCAATCCAGCCCTAGCCCAGGAACCCCAAAGCACTCCACCCACAGACCCTAATAAAGATACATACTCCATTTCTGCCTTTCTCTCTGTCTGCACCTTGTCTTGGCCTCCCCATGTGGCCCCTTGAAGTATGCCATGTACTTCCTCCAGGACCTGTGAATAATAAATTTATTTTGATTCATCTGTGGTCTGTTGCTGAACTGGGGGACTCATCATCCTGCAACCTGTGCTCCACTTAACAAATGTTAATGTAACGAAGTTATATGGTTTCTCACAGTTCCCAAGAGAAGGGTCACACCGGGCCATGGTGGGGCCACACAGGGAAGCACCAGGGTCAGTCAGGAGGCAGAAGGAGTGAGGGGAAGACATGGACAAGAGCCTTTATTTTAGTTTTCATGTGAAGGAACAAGTGAGGCCAGGTAGCAGACTTAGGATTGACTAGTTTGAATGTTTTCTGCTGGCCCTGGGCGGAGGGTTATCCTTATTTATCTGCAACATGGTCCTGGAGTGATTAGGGCAGGGGACTGGTGGCCTGGATTGGCTGGTTTGTATTTGAAAAGGTGCTCATGGGTGAGTTGTTTATTATCTCTAGGGATTGGCCAACAATTTTGGGAAGAGTAGTCAGCAAAGCCCCAGGTGTCAAGGCATCATAATACAGAAAATAAAAGACCTGGTTCCTGTAGGTGTCCAGAACACAAATGGATGGATGGGTCTTAGAAGAGAAAAGAGTTCCTCTTTCTTAGAGGTGAGTCTTAGGTAAGACTGAGTGTGGATGCAGGGGTGCATGTGTGTGTTCGAGCTCTCAGGGGTCAGGGATGCTGGTGAATTTGAGAATTTCACACTTTCTTTGCCCAGAACCATGTGACCATGAATTCCAAGTAAAAAATTGAGCCTTGAAGCCTGATGGTACAAGCAAACTAACAAGGTTTTCTGGAGAACATAGGATTTCCTGGAAGGCTAGATATGGGTGACTAAGGGAACCGAGCCCCAGAAATGCCTGGACTTCTATTCATGTTCTGACTTTGAAATTCCTCAGGTGACCTTGGCCAAGTAATGTCCTTTCTCTGGGTCACTGTGTGAGGGGTCTCGTGATCCAAGAGGGAGGTGGTCCTGAGCAATGTGGGGCTGGACCTGAACGAGGACTTGAATGTGGCTGAAGGTCTCATTTCAGATCCTTGTCATCAAGGGCCATTGCCTTAAGTAGTTCGTGCTTTCAGGGACCCCCATGTAGAAAAAGACCTCTTTAATTGAAGTGACAGGTTGGAAGGGAACTGTTCATTGTACAGAAGAGCCTTTCAAGTGAATGTTTTTTATAGATAATCAGCAATTGACCAATGTCTCGGAGACAGAAAACATAAAACTGAAGAGTTAGGAGCCACTGACCATGGGAAATCAATGAAAACAAAAACAAAGCATCTCTGATACAATAATATAAGTCAAGGGGGCAAAGTGGGCTCCATTTACCAGCTCTGGTTTGCACACATACTGCAAGAGCACATGTTCAGTAAAAGCTTTTTCAAAATTTAACAAGCAGATGTCTCTTGAACACTTACTGGGTGTCAGACATTGTGTACGAGGATTTATATTTGAATGATATCATCTCAGAACTCAAGAACAGAGATTCTCAAACTTAAATGGGTTTAAGATCCACCCGGTGAGTATTATTACTGTTTTCAATTTTTTTTTTTTTTTTTGGTACGTGGGCCTCTCACTGTTGCGACCTCTCCCGTTGCGGAGCACAGGCTCCGGAAGCGCAGGCTCAGCGGCCATGGCTCATGGGCCCAGCCGCTCCGCGGCACGTGGGATCTTCCTGGACCGGGGCACGAACCCGTGTCCCCTGCATTGGCAGGTAGACTCTCAACCACTGCGCCACCAGGGAAGCCCTACTGTTTTCATTTTAACAGAGTTTCCTGAGCCCCATTTTAGGGGGTTAGAGTCTGAAAGTCTGGGACGGGACTGGGAATCTGCATGTATAACAAGCATCCCAGGTGATTCTGATGAAGGAGGTTCAAGACGGCACACTGAGAAAGTCAGCTAAGGGGTCACAGTCAGTCAGTCCTATAATTCTAACTTGAGATCAGCTATCTATACAAGAAAGGGGAGGACAGTGGAGGAACAGATCAAACTGTCCTTGTCATTGGTACACCACATCTTTACTCAGAAGGTAAGTAGCTGTTCTCAGCAACCACTTCTATGCCAGAAGACGTAGGAAGGGGCCTTCCACAAGGAGTGTGGTGCCATGGCTCAGAAGGTGGGTCTAGAGCTGGGGGTGACAAACATCTTCCGTAAAGGGCCAGATAGTAAATATTTTAGGCTTTGCAGGTCATACAGTCTCTGAAGCAACTATTCAGTTCTGCCCTCGTAGCATGAAAGCAGCCATTGACAACTGGATATAACTGTTCCAATGAAACTTTATTTACAGAAATGGGTGGCCGAGGGATTTGGTCCCTGGGCCATAATTCGCCACCTGGTCTAGAATCTGAGACCCCAGTTTCTAGCTCTGGGTTCTTTGAAGGTGTCACCATTCCCCAGTCTCTGGAGGAAGGACCTGCTCTTCTGTCTGAGCAGGAAGTCAGGGGGGTGGGTAGGGATGCCAGCAATTTAAGAGGGTACAGGTGAGGACTGTAAATGTACAGACATCATTCAATATTTCCTGGCCAACAGTTTGTACATATAAGGCATGAAGGAAACATCATGGATTAAAAAGATTACTATGACTGGGTCAGACACCTCTAGTAACAATAATAGCGTCTGTTTATTGAATACTTTCTGTGCCCAGACACTGTGCTAATAACTTCCTGCTCTCAGTTCATCCTCTCAGCAACCTTATCAGGTAGGTAGCATTATTATTACCCTTTTACAAATGAGAAAACTGAGGCTCAGAGAGAATAAATAACTTGCCCAAGATGACTCAGCTAGTAAGTAGAGGAGCAAGGACTCAAATCCAGGAGGATTGACAGCAGAATCCCATTCCTAACATAGCATAACTCATGGACGATGGTAGTCGATGTTATAAGAAACTATGCATAGAATGTGGACTCTAGGAGGGCTAAGTGTGCTCACCTTCCAGCTGCTTTGGAAACTCATGATGATGGAGGTGACAGGAATGGTGTTTGAAGGTTTAATAAGTTATGCTTATCCATGGAAAGCCTTGGCAGGCTGCAGTTACCAGGCATGATCAGGAAGTGCTTATTAAAGTCATCAGACTTAGCGAGGTAGAGATAGAAATGGGAATCTGAAGTTGCCTCTGGATTATTTAGTGAGGGATTGACTTGTCATTTTCTAAAAATTTCTGGAACATTTGACTTTATGCCTCTGACTTCAGCCTAGAAAAGCTGCAGTTTTAATCTGAGGGAACAAATTGATTCAGCCTCTAGGTTTTATTCTGCTGGCCAAGCCATCCAGGGGCAACCTCAGATTTGCATTTCTATCACTGCTTTGCTAAGCCTGATTAAGACCACCTGCACTGGTTTTCAAAACTACCTTTAGCTTCTTAAAGTTTCTAATCCAACTTTGTTTTGAAAATAGCCATTTTTTCTCCAGGAACCTCTGGAAGGCTTTCTATTTTCTTCCTGTATGAAGTTTTAGGGTAATATTCTGCTTTTCTTTCCAGATTTATTCTGCTCAGCTGAAGACATCAGAGTCTCTGTGCTTATCAGCCCCTTTCCAAAGTGCACTGACTGTCTGGTTAAACGTTTGTACTGCCCAGCTTGTTTAAAGGGAGGCTGATGGGAGCAGATATCAGAAACAAGCTTCTGGAAAGTGGAACTTGAGCTCTATGGAAGTCAAGGTTGTGAGTCTCATGGGTGTTCCCTCTTTTCCACTTTCCAGTGGTCTGTGACTGGTACTCCTGAGACTTACCCTTTGGACGGAGAGGCAGGACAAAGCTGCCCACTTGTAGTTTGAGGTCTCCTTGAAGTCTCATTTTCAACTTATGAAAAGATGTATCTTGTTGGCTCCTCATGATGTATCCATCTTGTTTTTGCAGGAAAATGATTTCACCTGCTCCTCTTGTTCCCCACCATTCTGTATCAATCTTTGAGTAGATTTCACGCTCCAGGAAGACACACCAGGCTTCCACAGTGGCTCCAGGTTTCCTCTGGCACATCTGTCCTCTTTGAAATCGCATAGTTAGACTTAGGGGAGGTGGACCCCCCAGAGTGAGAAATGATGGAATAATTATGTCCTAGGTAAATCTTGGAATGAAGGAAATCTTCATTGGAAATCTTTGGAATGAAGATGCTCTTCCTTTAGAGGGTTTAGAGCCATCTGCTTGGATTCTGGTCCAGGAGTGGTTAAGAATGCAGGCGCTGAGATCAAATCTACCCAAGTTCAGGTCCTGCCTCCCCTATTTACTGGCTGTGTGACCTGGGGCAAGTCCCTTAGGCCTGTAATATATCCATGTGTGGAGGTCAGGCAGGCAGCTGGAAGCATGAGACTGTACAGAGCTCAGGGCGGAAGTTAGGATGGGGGAAATAAATGAGGGCATCTGTAAATGGATAGTATGGAAACCATGGGACTGCATAGTTTCACCTTACGAGAATCTATAGACAGAGCAAAGAATGAAACCCAGGTCTGAGCCCTGGGTTATGCCAACACTTAGGAGTGGGATTGAGGGGAAAGGGGGTGGGTAAGCTTATGAGTAGGAGTGGACAGCAAGGAGGAGGAGATCCTGGACAGGGGTTACCATGGAAGCCAGAGGTGGCAATGCTTCCAGGAGGGAGGTTAAGCACAAGAGGTAGAAAAATGACACTTGTATATTGCAACATTGAAGCTTTTGGTGACACTGACAAGTTTTGGTTTTGGTGTTGTGCAGCTGGTCCCCTAGCAAAGTGGATTGTGGACATAGTGTGAGGTGAGGGGATGGTGATAGTGATGACAAGTCAGCTTGCCCACAAGTTTGCTGGGAAAGGGAGCTGGCAACCTGGGGTTATAGCTGGAGGGGCTGAATGACAGGAGAGAGCATTTAGCAGTTGGCCCGCTGAGTGCTAAACCATGGTAGCTAATATGACCATCTGGCTTTCAGGCTGTCTGCTCATCCTCAGAAATACACCCGCATGGGGGTTTGCCTTTCACCTAGCTCTGAAGGACCCAAAGGCCCCAGACACAATTGAATGAAACTTCATTTGGGGTGAAACTTTAGGTGAACTGGAAGGTTTTTCTTTGGGGAGAGAGACCTGTTTGACTTCCTGTGAGCAGGGCTGCCCCTGAGAGGTCTGGAAGACCCCTGGAAGCTTCTTCTCTGACCATCCAGTTCATCTGCCTAGATGTGGAGATCTGCCAGCTCTCCTGATCACAATTCACACTTGAAAGTAGAATTTGCTAATGTAATCTGTGTGCTATGGTTGTAGAAAACCTGTGTATGTGTGTGTATGTGTGTATATGTGTGTGAGTGTAATCTTTTTTAAAGAGCAGAGTAAATCTTATACACATCTGATAATCATCTCAAAAAACTCTGGGCCTCTCCATTTACATTCCCCAACTTAGTCTCCCTTCTATATCAAGGACAAAAATAATGGCTTGTGAAGACTTAATGGCTTAGGGGTGGAAAACTTAAAACTGGTCAGATTCTGCCCAAATCCTATCAGATTTTCTTGCTTCTCATAAACCTTTAATCAGCATCAACTCTGTACACACACATGCACACTCTCTGCTCCTGTCCTCTCAACTTTGACAATGTACCAATGGTGTAAAAGACACCCACACTATCGACTGGAATTGTGTCAGAAATGGGGTCCAGTATTGGTCACCACTGATGTATCTGAAGGTAAACTTACTCCCTGGCTCTGGGCTGGGGATAGAATAGAGGGTTTCCGGGCTCCCCTGCTCTCATGAGCTGAAGCCCCAACCTCTCTGCTCACTGCCATTCAAGGCTGCACAAGGCCATGGACAAGCAGAAGTCTGTTTGGACCAAAATATCCATAACTAAAAATCTTCCTCCTTCTCCCAGCCCCACTCTACATCTCAGGTAAGGAAGTTCTGAGTACTTTCAGTAGAGGAACTCTTCAATTATCTTAGACTGGGCAAAAATCTCTTTATTCCATGAAATACCTATAATCAATCAACCAAAGTACCTAGCAGGTGTCTGTAATATTGAATATTATTTTACCAATAAAACTTCACTAAACAGAACCTTCAAGTAACCAGACTGTAGTTAGCTCTTATCTCTAATGATATCCCTAATGATATCCTCCATATCATTTGGGGGAGGAATAGAAAAATCAAACCACAAACTGGAAAATAATTAGGTGTTTATTACAAATACAACTAAAAATAACCTGATAATTTTCTAGGCACATCAGGAATGAGCACCTGTTCGAGCTAATCTTCACCTCCAGCCTGGACACTGAGAACTGACCTGGGGTTCTGGGTTCTTCATTAGTCAGGGTTCTCCAGAGAATTTCTTCCTTCTCAGGGAACTTAGTCTTTTATCTTAAGTTCTTCAACTGATAGGATGAGATCCACCCATATTATGAAGGGTAATATGCTTGAAGTAAACGGATTTAAATGTTAATCAGATTTTAAAAACACTTTCACAGTAACATCTGGACTGGTGATTGACCAAACAACTGGGCACCATAGCCTAGCCAAGCTGACACATAAAATTAGCCACCACAGGCTCCATACTTCTCAGACAGGAGAGATGTCTTTAGAGTCTATTTTATTTTTTTGTCATTACCAAAGCCAAGAAGTGGACACAAACACTTAAAAAAATTTCAACACCGAAGGTTAAAGTTAAAAGAAATTTTAGTTTAGTAATACGAACAAGCTGCAATTAGCAATACTTTCTCACCTTCTCCTTTCCCCATCTTAGTCCTCCATCCTTCTATAAACAGCCCAGCCATTTCAGTACACAGACCTGATAAAGTTTGCCATTGTAAATATCAAGTACAAATCAATGACCTCACCTAGACACTTGTTTTCTGAGAGGGAGACTCAGAAAGCAGAGGTAGACAATCAGCCAGAATGAGAATTGTACCCAAGCACTTGGACAAGACATCACTGTGTGAAGCTGGCTTTGTTGTTGGCTGATCCAACTTCAACTTCCCTCTCTCTAGCCTCCTGCCAGCCAAGGGTGGCCAGGGGCATGGAACATAATCATGCTAAAGAGATTTTTCTTGTTCTCTTGTGTTTCTAGAAAAGCCTTTTCTTCTCCTTCCAAAGAAACAGATTGGGCACTTCTGGATCCAACTAAGATGAAGTAAGCACACTCCACCCTACATCTCCCACAAAATACAATGAAAAACTCTGGACAGAATACATAAAACTATCAGAGGACTTTGAAAAGTAAATAATAGTAGGTGAGCTGAAGTGCGAAATAAAAACCCAAAGAATGATCCCTACTGCGGTAAATTCTCCCCCTTTTATTCTCTCATAGGATCTTAGCACATATTCTGGTGGAGCCCTAATCCCAAAATGGCACAGAGAGAAAAAGCTCCAAGAAAAACTCTTTCTTTCTGGCTAATGGACTAGGAAGGAGGATCCTGCAGGATAGAAAATGGGGTGGTAGTGGTGGTTTCCATTTATTTTTCTTTCTCTCATTAATCTTCTGGTCCTCCCCCAAGGCAAACCTAAGTCACAAAATGCACTCCTGTCATAGTAGCATCAGGAAAGATGACAGGGCTGACCCCACAAGCACCTAAAACTCTGAGAGAAAAATCTCTCTTTCTGACCAGAGAATCTGGAAAAAAGTACTCCCAAAGTCTGAAGAATGTACATGAGAAGCAATGCCCATTTTTTCCCTCTATTTTCTCTTGCCACTTCATTCCAAGATGGACCTAGTCATGGTAAATATGTGATAGCTAAAACTCTGGCTTCCTAGACAAAGTGCCTGGGAAAAGGGACCTTTAGAGCCCCAAAGTAGAGGGAAATCACAAAGAGGGGAAACTTAAGAAAGGGATGTTTTAAATCTGTGTGTGAAGCCTTGGGATCATCCTTGAGTTGCTCATGTATGAAACTGACCCAAAGCAACAAAACAAAGGCTTTGAGAAGTGCATATGGTAGGTGGACCAGTTAAGCACTACAAAGGCTTAGAAAAGAAGACTAACATTGGAACCACAGCCCAAAGAAGGCAGGTCAGGACTTTCATTCTGAACCTAGGTGGGTTAATTTTCTGTTAAAATAAATTACCACCACCACCATTCTCCAAAGCATATTAACAGGACCAAAAGTCTCATAATATTCAAGATATCTAGGACAAAATTACTTGATATACAAAGAACAAGGAAAATCTGAACAGTTCTCAAGTGAAAACAGACACCAATCTTGAGATGAGGCAGATGTAGAATTATCAAAGACTTAAAAGAACTATTATAACCATACTCCATGAAGATAGATCAAACACTATTGAAAAGAATGGAAAGAGGAAAAGTTGTCAGCAAAGAAATAGAGCCTGTAAAAAAGAAACAAATGGAAATTTTAGAACTGATAATTATAATAATTGAAAATTCATTGGAGAGGCTTAATAGGAGAATGGATATGACAGAGGAAAGACTAGTATAAGAAAACTAGAAACCAATGTCCCTATGAACAAAAACATAAAAATCAAAATATTAGCTAACAGAACCCAGTAATATAGTAAAAGGATGTTACATCATAAACAGGTGGGGTTTATTCAGGAAATGCAAGGCTGGTTTAACATTAGGAAACCAAAGTAATACATAATACAAACAGACCAAATAGGAAAAACTGCATGATCATATCAACAGATGCAGAAGAAGCATTTGACAAACTTCAACATTCCTTCATGATAAAAACTTTCAGCAAACTGGTGATAGAAGGGAACATCTTTCACCCAAAAAGGAGTATTTACAAAAAAACAAAAACAAAAACAAAAAACCCAAAAACTAAAGCTAACATCATAATTAATGATGGAAGACTGAAGGGTTTCCCACTAAGATCAAGAACAAGGCAGTGATATTCACTCTCACCAGTCCTCCTTCTGCAATATAATACTGGAATTTTTATCCAGTGCAACAAGGCAAGAAAAAGAAATAAAATGCATATAGACTGGAAAAGAAGGAAGAGAATTGGTACTATTTTCAGATGACATGATTGTCTATACAGAAAAAACTCAAGGAATGTATAAAAATTTTCTAGAAGTAATTAGTTACTTTAGCATGGTCACAGAATACAAAGTCAATATGCAAAAAAACCCAAGCATATTTTTATATAATAGCAATGAACACTTGGAACCCCCCTCCCAATTTTAAAGCACAATCTACAATAGATTTAAAAAATACATGCAAATCTAACAAAATATGTGCAAGATATTCTAAAAATATGCTCCAAAAGACAAAACTCTGATAAAAGAAATTAAAGATCCAAATTATTGGAGAGAGATCCAGGTTCATGGGTTAGAAAACTCAATATTGTTTATAATGTCATTTCGCCACAAATTCATAAGTAGATATAACACAATTTCAATAAAAATACTAGCAGGACTTTTTTTATGGATATTCCCCAGAAGATTATAAAATTTATGTGAAAAGTCAAAAGAACTACAGTAGCCAAAATAATTTTAGAAAAGAAGAAAGTTGGAGGACTCACAGTATGAGACACACCATGCAGTTACAGTAAACACAACAGTGTGGTGTTGGTGTCAAGGAGACACATAGACGAATGGAACAGAGCAGAAATTATAGAAATAAATCCACACAAATAATGCCAATTGATTTTTGACACAGGTGTACAAGTAATTCAATTGAAAATAGTCTTTTCAACAAATGATGGTGGAATATTGGACATCCATATGCAAAAAATTGAACCTTGAACAATCCCTCACATCTTATACAAAAATTAACTCAAAATAGATTATAGACCTAAAGGTAAAATATAACACTTTTAGAAGAAAACATAGGAGAAAATCGTTGTGAATTTGGGTTAGACAGCTAAACACCAAAAACATGATCCATAAGAGAATAAGTTGGTAAATTGGATTACAGCAATGAAGTTTTGCTCTGACCGGTGTGAGGAGATACCTCATTGTAGTTTTGATTTGCATTTCTCTAATGATTAGTGATGTTGAGCATCCTTTCATGTGTTTGTTGGCAATCTGTATATCTTCCTTGGAGAAATGTCTATGTAGGTCTTCTGCCCAGTTTTGGATTGGATTGTTTGTTTTTTTTGATATTGAGCTTCATGAGCAGCTTGTATATTTTGGAGATTAATCCTTTGTCAGTTGCTTTGTTTGCAAATATTTTCTCCCATTCTGAGGGTTGACAGATGAATGGATAAAGAGGATCTGGCACATATATACAATGGAATATTACTCGGCCATAAAAAGAAATGAAATTGAGTTATTTGTAGTGAGGTGGATGGATCTAGAGTCTGTCATACAGAGTGAAAAAAGTCAGAAAGAGAAAAACAAATACCATATGCTAACACATATATATGGAATCTAAAAAAAAAAAAAGAAAATTGCTCTGATGAACCTACGGGCAGGACAGGAATAAAGACGCAGACGTAGAGAATGGACTTGAGGGCATGGGGAGGGGGAAGGGTAAGCTGGGACGAAGTGAGAGAGTGGCATGGACATATATACACTACCAAAAGTAAAACAGATAGCTAGTGGGAAGCAGCTGCATAGCACAGGGAGGTCAGCTCGGTGCTTTGTGACCACCTAGAGGGGTGGGATAGGGAGGGTGGGAGGGAGACACAAGAGGGAGGAGATATGGGGATATACGTATACGTATAGCTGATTCACTTTGTTATACAGCAGAAACTAACACAACCCTGTAAAGCAGCTATGCTCCAATAAAGATGTTAAAAAAAAAAAGTTTTTCTCTGTAAAAGAGAATGAAAATTTAAGTTCCAGGCTGAGAGAAAATATTTGCAAATCACTTATCCGATAGAATATATGAAGTACCCTCAAAATTCAACAATTAAAAGACAAACAACCCAATTAAAAATAAGAAGAGTTTTGAAGAGACCCTTCACCAAAGAAGATATACAGATGGCAATAAGCACATGAAAATATGCTAAATATCATTTGTCATCAAGAAAATACAAATTAAAGCCACAATGAGATAACAATACAAATCTGTTAGAATGACTAAAGTATAAAAAAAACAAAAACAAAAAACTGACAACATACCAAATGCTGGTGAGGATACAGAGCATTTGGGATTCTCACACATCGCTGCTAGGAATACAAAATGGCACAGTCCCTCTGGAAAGCAGGTTGGCAGTTTCTTAATAAGTTAAACATACTCTAATCATATGACTCAGCAATCCCACTCCTAGGTATCTATCCTAGAGAAATGAAAACTTTTGTTCACACAGAAGTCTGCATGTGAATGTTTACAGCAGACTTACTCATGATTACCAAAAACTGGAAATGACCCAAATGTCCTTCAGCAGGTGCTTGAATAAAAAAACTACGGCACATCCATACAATGGAATAATATTTGAATGAACTGTTATGTGTAGCAACTTGAATGCATTCTCTTGAGTGAAAGGAGTCAGACTCAAAATGTTTCCCACTATTTGATTGCATTCATATGACACTCAAGAAATGGCAAAATTATAGTGAAGGAGAACAAATCTGTATTTGCCAGGGCTTAGGGCTGTGGTGGAGTTGTGACTATGAAGGGGCAGCAAAAGGGAATTTTGGGGGAGTGAGTGAACTGTTCCGTAACTTGATTGTGGTGGTGGTTGCACAATTCAGTGCATTTGTCAAAATTCAAAAAACCATACCACAACTATCAAGTGTATTTACTCTTCATAGTTAAAAATAAATTACGAAAATGGACCAGTTTGGCTGGTACTGTCCTTTGCCTTAGCTCCCTCGCCTGCCCACTTTGTCCTGGCTGGACTGTGGAGGTGATGGTTGGAGGTGCAGCTGCCATTTGGTGACTGAGGGGAGAAGCTTGAGGATAAATGCCAAAGACCAAGGCTGATGGAGGGGTGTGGACAGAATCTCGGTCTTTTAATGCATTGCTGAACCCTAGACCATATTCCTCGCGAGTAGTGGCTCACCAAGGGTGGAAGGCAATCCATGTGGCACGCAGGCAATAAGGGGCTGCATTGTCTGTAGAAAATTTAAAACAATAATAAAACCGACTGGAAGTCAGTCTGCTTTTCCTGCCAGTAGTTCTAAACAATGCTAGGGACAAAATACTCCTCCTCCCCCAAATAAATCTTTTGTCAATCCAAGTTGTGGACAACTGTTCCAGTTACTGAGTTTTAATAACATGTATGTAAGTTACAGTCAGTCAGCTACAGGATACATATGAACTGAAATACATGTGTTTGTTTAAAGAGTAAACTAGAGAGGTTTCCCCTAGATTCAGATTCCTTTGGGTTTTTCAGCGATCACTCCAGCAAGTCTGTTTCATTCTTTTAAATTTTAAACACACAATTAGAAATTCTGAGTGGCAATAGAGAATGACTGAATTGAAGTAACTCAAATTCGGATTCTCTATTGTAACAATCATTGTGCTACCATTGTTTATTTCAAATCTGCTGCTTAAACAGATATGTACAAGGCTTGGAGACACAGAGTGCACTCAAAGCAAAACAAGATGATTCTGTTACCAACTTACTGGGGGTTCTCTGAATTAACTTCTAGGCCGAGTATGATGTTCATTAAAAAATATGTAATAAAATATGCTAATGTGTTGAAAATAATCTTGTTGTAAAGAGGAGATTTTAAAAATGATTCATTGCAGTTGTTGCATATGCTGGGTAGGCAATCGCTCTTGACTTCTTGTGAGATAAACACACAGACATGTAAGCCACATTAAACAGGCTTTCTGCTACTTGCAGGTGAACTCAAGCCCATGTTTCTTGTTTTCATATGTGGTGTTAGAGGTCTTGGGGAAAAACAGCACAAAAATAAAACCCATTGAAAGACTCCACACCATCAGATCTTTGATTTCATCTGGACTCATCCCATAGCGGTTCAGGGCACATGGGCTCTCTCTGCTTGGGGGATGGCTGTATGTACTTATCCTCTGTTTAGTCTGCCTTTGCAAATGGCAAACTTTAATCAGAGGAAGAGTTTCCTTGTGGGGAAATTGATCTCTATGATGATTAAAGTAGAAAATAATTCTAATAGAATAATTCAGTTTGCTTTAATTATGTTACTGTTTATTTCACAATGCTGGGAATGGAGTTATCCTTTGGCTCTGCTTCTAGGGAATGGGCCAGGTGGCCACACTGGGCTGCATGGCCCTATGTCATGTTAACTGTGTGTATCCTGGCAGGAGACGGTTAATCCTGGCCACATCCTGTTCTTCCTCCTCCTGCTATTGTCTCTGTGAAGGCCGGGCCCACCCCTTGTTCATTCATTCCTTCTTTCTGCATCATCCCTTGGGCTTCTTCTTTGCTAATTTCAGGGATGCATTGATGAATCAAAGCACATGTAGCCCCTGACCTTTGGGAGCCCACATTCTCATGGGAAGAGAGAAAAGAAGCAAATATTCCCAAGAGTTGGTTTATAATTATTAGCTGTGCTAAGGTAAGTAAAGGGAAGTTAAATAGAGCTGGGAAAGAATAAAGGAGGCACCGGTTAACCTAGGGGTTTGGCAAAGCTTACAGAGGAAGTGATGGTCTTTATGGGGCCAGGGAGCTCTTGGTGTCTGCCTGCCCCAGAAGTTACTGCTGCATCTCCATCTTGCTTAGGGGAGTTTGAGGAGATTCGGTCCCTTGCAACCAACGCTAGAAAGGCAATTAAAAAACAAAACCTCTTCTGAGTTCAGAGAAATCCACATCAAATGAAGGAATTCCAGGCACCAGGAAAGAGGGTGGTGGGAGATATTTTTGAGGTGAGGGGCCTTCTCATTGCTTTTCAAACAATCATGCCAACTCTAAGGCCTTCCTGGGTAAGAAGGTGCTTGTGAAATTTGAGCAGGGGAGCAGTGGTCCTCTGGTTGGTGGGAGGGTTGCCCATCATGGTGGAGAGTTTCCTGGTCTCCTGGCCCAGGAGTGAACCATGCCATTAATTCCAGGCCTGCAGAAGTACGGAAAGCTGTGCTCTCAGGAGCCCAGGCACAGCCCTCTGGCTTTCCTGGGAGTTTCACTGTGTTAAAATGCATTGGCTGTGAGTCAACATTTCCCTCGCAGTGGGGGGCTCTGCGCCTGAGTTCCTTGGCCTCATTTCCTTCCCAGGACCTCGATGACTGGCAGGCAGCTGTGAATGACAAGTCCTGAAAATAAGAGAAGGGGGTTGGCAGAGGGCAAACAGCCCTGAGTTGGCAACAAAGCTCTTAGCTCTGGGGCCATGTGAATAGCATCTAGCCACATCCAGAAAGTGCATCTCTGGGTGAGTGCGGGGGAGCCAGTTGCAGGTCCCAGGGAAAGTGGAGCCTGTGGAAGAGGCTGCCAGTGCAGACAGAGGCTCACACGGGGCATGAGGAAGAATGAGACTGGCAAGAGTGTCCTGGATGGCTTCTTAGCTGGGCTGCTGGTACCCTGTCTCTCAGGAGACGGATGGATGGCCAGGACACCACCTCGCAGTCCCTGCTGGACATGAGCTTTTATTCTGACCCCTGGGCTGGGAATTTGAAAAGCTGTGTCCTGGTCCCAGCTCTGTGCTGACATGCTGTGGGACACCTGGCGATGCCTGAGCTCTCTAAGCCTCAGTCTCCTTATCCAAAAATGGAGATTCAGCTCCATGAGCTCCAAAGTGACTTCCTGCTCTATCACGATATCTTGTTAAAGGCTCTTTCTTCTTACGCATTTTGCCCGCTATTGACTCATCTTGATCTTGTCTTTATGACATCATAGAAAATGTGAGAAACAAGATCCTTTGCTACTTTGTTGACAGGCTTCCATGGAATGAGAAACCTCCACATTTTGGGGTCATTTATGATCATAGATTCAGATTCTTTCTCACAGTCTCATATGCAACCCCAAATGTACTTAGAGTTGGTATTGCAACCATCTTTTCAGTCCAGGGGGCAGAATTTGCCAAACCATGGGCAACTGAGGTTGAGAAGAAAGATGGGATTCTGTGACTGTTTGCTAAAAGCTTGTGACATTCTGCTGTTTCAGATATTTTTGTGAAATTTTGCAAATGTATTTTAAAAGCTTCTTATTTTAATAGGGCTTCCCTGGTGGCGCAGTGGTTGAGAGTCCGCCTGAGGATGCAGGGGACACGGGTTTGTGCCCTGGTCCGGGAAGATCCCACATGCTGCGGAGCGGTGGGGCCCGTGAGCCATGGCCGCTGAGCCTGAGCGTCTGGAGCCTGTGCTCCGCAACGGGAGAGGCCACAACAGTGAGAGGCCCTCATACCGCAAAAAAAAAAAAAAAAAAAAAAACACTTCTTATTTTAATAGTCTAAATAATCTAAAATGCTGTAAAGAGAGTACAGAGGGAGCTCCCTTATACCGTTCATCCAATTCTGTTGATGTCTTATGTAACCGTGGTACATTTATCAAAACAGAAATTAACATTTGTACGCTACTATTAACTAAACTGTAGGTTTCATCTGAATTTCCCTAGTTTTTCCAGTCTTTCTTGGTTCTAGGACTCAACCAGGATACTATGGGACATGTAGTCACCCTGTCCCCTTAGTGTCTTCTGACCTATGACAATTCCTGTCTTTTTTTCCTCCATGACCTTGATACTTTTGAATAGCTCTGATCGTATATTTTGAGGAATGCCCCTCAATTTGGTTTTCTCTGATATTATCTCATAATCAGACTGGGGTTTTGGATTTGGGAAACAACACCACAGAGGGGAAACACCCTTTTCATCGTACGGTATCAGGGGTCCGTGATGTCAACGTGAGTTGTCACCGTTGATGGTAACCTTGATTGTTCGGTTGGGGTGATATTTGACACCTTCCCCATTGGAAAGTTACTATTTTCCTCTTTACAGTTGTTAGAGGTGAGTGTGCATGTTTTTTTATGCTTTTAGATCTATTGGGGGTTATGATTTCCAAGTCCAGGTCCTAGTCAAAAACACTTCTTCCTGTCCTAAGGAATGTAAGTCTCTGAGATTAAAATGTAATCATTGTTCAAAGTGCTTTGGGAGGTTAACAATAGCAGGTTTAACTGGGACCTGTGCAAATTAGGGGTAAAGAGGACACCATGTGACTGAATGTCTCCCACACTCTCTCCTGCCAATTGGTTCCATGAGGCACTCACGCAAGTTATGGATGTAGACTGTGGCAGTAAAAAGGAGGTTGGTTTGTTGGCCTACGTGACTCTTAGGCCCATGACTTTGACCTTATGGTCAGCATCATGGCCCTAGATGGCCAGGCGCCCCATTTAGGCAACTGTCAACCTGCAAGCGGTCTGCTTTGGATGATTTGCACATCTGGCCCCATTTGCCTGGGGTCTAAGGATGTCAGTACTTGCCACTGATCAGAAGGTAATCTCACATCCACTGCAAGTAAGGGACCTGGGGAGAGCAGGCGGTCCAAATGTCTGCTGGGCGTAGGTTCATGGGAGACTTTGCTGGGGGCTCATCCCCTGTATTGCCCCACTCTGTTCATCAGGGGCCAGCCATTGAGCTATTGTTCCAAGAGGAAGCCTCTGGGTCACTTTTGCTACCTTCCTCAAGTCACAGTGACTTGAAACAGGCAACATCTGACAGTGCAGGAGCCCCTTGCAGCCCTGGGTGAAATTATGATAACAAGAGAAAAAAGCTATTACTGCCACCATGCTTTCATTATGCAAATGATATTAAGATAGGCTGTGTGGATCGCCCCTGGCTATGCTATAATCTCCATGCAGTGATTATAATGTGTCAAACTTAGTCATTTTGATTATGACATGTTAATTACATGCCATCCTCATGTAGACATGAATATTACTTCCTGTCAGACAAAACACAAATTGGGCCATTGTTAGTTGGTTAGTTGTGTGTATGTGTTTTAACTTCTTTTTTTATTAAATGGATTAAAATATTTAAAAGATACGTAATATTGCAAACTAATTAAATACTGGTCTACTCCTCCATGCTCTGCTGGGTGGAGAGGGGGGAATGTGGCTCACTTGGACTGCTTGGGTTGCATTTTTGAGCTCTGGGCGCCGTTGGCAAAATGGGGTTTCCTGGGAAACAAGAAGGCTGAATTGTTGGGGAGGGGGGTGGGAAGGAGTGGGTAAAGTGTGGCTGGGGGGGAAGCATTTAAAAACTCCAGGCCCAGTGTGGATTGGGAGACAGAGCAGAGGGTCATGATCACATGGCTGCTAGGGCTGCTGGAGAAGGATGCCTGATAGGTTGGCCGATGGAGAACCAGAAGGGTCCCTGCAGACCCTCAAGTCCACTTCTCCTTTCACAGAGAGGATATTCAGGATCCAGAGAGGTGAAGGAACTTGTCCAGGGTCACCCAGTCAGGCTGAGAAAGAACTAGGACGCAGCATCACGCCACTGTGACTTGAGATGGCCATTTCCTTCTGACAACAGAAGGGTTGGTCTGGTTTCACGGGAACCACCATGTTTCCTCCAAGTGACCACTGAGAAGGGGCTCTTTGATGCATTCATTCATGGGTTGGAATCAAGTCCAAGCCTCCCAGCTTGGCATCCATGGTCCTCCACAATCCGGCTCCATCAGGCTCAGCTGCTAGTCCCGTCTACCATAACTCCTTTACATCTGTAAAAATATCTTCTACTGCGTCATTCTCCAATCTTGACTCTTCATTCCTTTGGGCTAACACAAAATCTGAAATAATAATAAGAACAGTTATTTATTTAGTATATTTTTACTGGTATTTATTTACTATGTTCTAGCTGCCTGACGCCCCACCCACCCCACACTTTATTTGTTTGAATTCATTTAGCTTCACAGCACCCTATCAAGGCTGTTTTAATAGTATTACCATATAACTGATGAATAAACTGAGGCACAGGGGGCTTAATCCAGGGCAGTCTGCCTCCTGAGCCCATTCTTCTAACTTTTAGAATCCGCTGCCTCTCTGAATTAATGTTTTCTTTCCTTTCTTCTTTAAATTGTATTTGTCTTTCAAGACCCACATCCATTGTTTCTTTGCTAGGAAGCGTTCCCTGCTGTAGGAGATTATATTATTATTCACAAATACTTTCTGTCTTCCCTGGGGAGGGTAATATCTCCTTGTTCCATGTGATGGTGCTGTGGCCATGTGGCTTGCTTTGGTCATAATGTGTAAGCAGAATGACACTCAGTGTGGAATTTCATGACATGTGAATGGGAATGACAAGTATCACATCCAAGCAGAAGCTTTACTAGCCAATTCTCTCCTTTCTGGTTGTCATCACAAACAAATGTCCTAGACAGTGACCGCTGTCCTGCCTGGGTTCCAGAATGAAAATGACATGGAGCAGTGTGGCCGGCCCACATGCAGCGAGTTAGAGACAAATCAGATAGGATCTGTTGCTGTTGTGAGACACATATAGTTCAGGGTCCTTTGTTACCCCAGTAGAACTTAGTCTATCCTGACTGATACATCTGCTTCCCCAAGGGATCTCAATCCGCCCCGGCCCCCTGGCCCAGCACTTCCTCTCTGTACCTCTTGGCCTGTCTGGAGCCACGTGGTTAGCTAAATTGTCACACTTCTCTCTTCTCCCTAACAGGACTGTCCTACTTTAAGGGCAAGCCATGTGCCTTACACTTGTCTGCTTCTTCCTTCTCCCATCTAGAACAGTCTAGATACATAGTAGTTTCTCAGTACATGCATACCTATTGTTTTTGATCATTTTTTTTTGAATCAATGAGGACATTTTACTGAGATCCCATGCAGCCAGTCCAGGGGCTCTAGTGACCATGTTTCCACCCCTCCTCACCCCTCTTAACATCCAGTCTCCTCTCAAAGCCACCATTTGTACCCTCTCCTTGTGTGCTGGGGACCTAGGAGAACAGTAGGCAATCTTGCCTCAGAGTGGGTCTACTTAGGGCTTGGAGAGGGGTTTTCAAAGTCAAAGAGCTCTATCAACAAGCCCAGCCTGAATCCCCTCCATGTTCCTCATGACGACCCTCCAGACTTAACATCTTGGGCCCTGGCTGATGGGCTGGACCACTTGATCTCCCCAGGTTCCTCCCAGCTTGAATAGCCATGAGTTCAGGCTCGGTGTTTAGAGTAGCGGGATAGCTAGTTGGAGGAGAGGACAGTGGGATTAATATCTCTGCCCTCTCTCTTGGTGCCACTGGGCGGAAGAGGAGGGATCTCTTGAGGATTGAATGAGCAAGAGTAGCAATCAGAAGAAGGTAGGCTGGCATCAAGGTCAATAGCTGGGACCAGAGGCTCTTCTGAGACTAAAATGTCCAGCATCAGAGGAGGTCGTGTCAGGTGTCCATGCTGGGTCCATCCACTGGACCTTTCTTACCCATTCCTGTTTTTTTAGGGGAACGGCCCATCTAAACCTACCAGCCATCAGCATCAGAATCTGAAGCAGGGGCTTTTACCAGCGGGCATTGGAGGTGAGCTCATCTCCATAAGAGCCCCTTAGAAGTCACCTGGGGTTATACAGATGGAAGGGCTTATCACTGAACTATAATTTCAACAAAGGTGGCACAATGCTCTGTTCTGCTATGATGAAATGTGTCATTAAATATAGAAATAGATCAAACATCTTCCCACTGAGGTCCTCTGGTACCAAGTATCTAGGTGAAAAGCTGAATATCTGTGAGAGCTCACAAAATGTGAAGGAGGTGGAAGGAAAAAAAAGCCCTCACCAGGGAGATATACTTAACTAGACTTATAAATAGCCTGATCACGGCTCATTTGATTAATTTGGGGAAAAAGAGTAGAAGTGTTTTGCCAATTCATCAGATTTCATGCTTTCAAAGCAGTTGCTAATGTAAATATTAACGTCCCCAAATGAACAAATTGTCTTTGGTAATTAAATGCCCTAATTTACAGGTTCCATTAATAGAGAAGAGAAATAATTTTCCCCTTAAATTAACTTTTCTCCCCTTCTCCCTTCCCCTATTTAAACTTGATGTTATACATCAGTGGATATCTTTGTGGAGAGGATGGGAAGGAGTCTGGGGTTTTCTCTTTCATGCTGTGAGTGTGGAGGACTGACTTTGTCCCTGGAGATAGAGCTCAAAATGAGCAGAGTGAGGGCCTGCCCCCAGAGAGCTTAACCTCCCCTGCGTGTGGCAGGGTGAGCTCAACCCTGAAAAATGGCTGTTCCGGGACCACTGGCCTTGGCCTGTGGCGTGGGATCAGGAGTTGTCCCAGTGAATGTGTGAGATATACCTTCTTCTGCTGTCTCTTCCTGGATTGGGATGCACCCCTTGGGAAACTCACACTGAGGGAAGGTGACCATTGACCTGGCCCCAATTGTGAAGTCATCATGTTTGGTCTTTGCAGTATCTCTCTCTTTTGCAATCTCTCTTATCCCACAGGACTCCCCTAAGGAGCCCAAGACTGACCTACTGCTCAAACCCCTCCGATGACTACTCTCCACCAGCTACTGTCTGGTAGCTGCTGAGTGTTCCCATTTTTATAGGGAGCTGAAGATTCAAGAGCTGGCATTAGCCAAACAGATCAAGCTTAAGTGGGTAGCCAGCTCCTCTGCCATAGTGTGGCAGCTGTGGGGTGGGTATGTTTGGACAGGAGGGCCTTCACCCTTCAATTCACACCCCATTTTCTATGATCCTATTTTATTTATTCAATGGCAGCCCTATGTCTCCTATTATCCCTTCATAGGTTGGGCCTAGGATGAGGTGAGTGAGGCACCAGGGGTGCCAAATTGAAGAGAGTTCTGGGTCGGCCTTTGCAGGACCCTGAGAGTGAGTTCCTCCTTCAACTCGTGCCCTAAGCTCCTCACTCACTTACCCTAGCCCTGGCCCTGGCCCTTCAACACCCCCAAAGGAGGTGGCAGAGGCATCAGTGCCTGCCAGCCCTCACTGGTTATTCCACTAATATAAGCACAGAGCCTGGACTCATGGGCCACAGAGGTAGGAGGAACTGGAGAGCAACTCTGGTCCTGTCCAGGACTTTTGGGGATGAGGCAGCTGGGGCTCAGCGATGTTAAGAGATTCACTTATTTTCCTACATCTGAGTGGGGGTGAGGGGCAGAGTCCCAGCTGTGGTGTCCTGTTGTCAGGAACCCCACCAGCACAGAGGAAGGGTTTCTACATGATGGATGTGGCTGACCCTTGTTTAGCAAGGCTCACTTCCCTTTGAGAAGCTGTCACTATAGTCATTGTTGCCACCATCCTGTTTCCCTGTTTTTGTTTTTTTTTTTGTTTTTGCGGTACACGGGCCTCTCACTGTTGTGGCCTCTCCCATTGTGGAGCACAGACTCCGAATGTGCAGGCTCAGCGGCCATGGCTCACGGGCCCAGCCGCTCCGCGGCATGTGGGATCTTCCCGGACCGGGGCACGAACCCATGTCCCCTGCATCGGCAGGCGGACTCTCAACCACTGTGCCACCAGGGAAGCCCCTGTTTCCCTGTTTTATACTTTGCTGCTGGTTCAGTCACACAAATCTTCTCTAATTTCCAGGTGAGTCCAGCTGGAGTATTTAGATGAGACTTTATTAAAGGTACATGGATAACAAAAAGGAAAGGAAAAAGCAGAAATAAGATCATGTAGATACTAAAGCTTGGCTCATTCATCTTCACTTGGGATCCTCTTTGTAATGTGCCTATCTAAATTTCAGAGTCTTGGAAAGCTAAATCTTACACTTTTTTTTTTTTTATGGCGGTACGCGGGCCTCTCACTGTTGTGGCCTCTCCCGTTGTGGAGCACAGGCTCCGGACGTGCAGGCTCAGTGGCCATGGCTCACGGGCCCAGCTGCTCCGCGGCATGTGGGATCTTCCCGGACTGGGGCACGAACCCTTGTCCCCTGCAATGGGGACTTTTTAGTCCCCTGCACAGGCGGCCTCTCAACCACTGTGCCACCAGGGAAGCCCTAAATCCTACACTTTTAAGACTCCCTTGCAGCTAGGGTTCTGGCAGAGAATTAAATTATTTCCACTAGATATACTAGATACATTGCGTGAGATTTGGATGGGAGAAGTGAGGCCAGGGCAATTTTCTTGAGAGTTTGGCTATTGCTCTGGAGAAGCATGGTGTGAGCACCTTGGGTTTCTGCAGCAGAGTTTTGGGTACAAACACTAGCTCTGAGGGTGTTGAGGGGCAGCTGTAGTGACCTCCTTATTTCTGGATTGCACTGGTGGGGGGGGCGAGGGAGGATGCTCTTCAATTAAATATGTCTCCTGGGGGCTCCCAATCCCCACCTTCTGCGGGCTGGCTGTACCTGCTTGGGTGTCATTCTTGGAGGACCAGGATGCAGCACATTCCTTCAGCCCTTCCATTAATTCTGTAAGGACCAGTTTCTCATGTTAAATTATTTTCGGCTTAATATAAATGGAACGATTTTTGTTTCCTACATGAATTTTGCCTGATGCTCCCATGTCCTTGGCTAAAGCCTGCTTGTCCGTCTCAGGTCCCTTGTCTCCCATATCCAGTCCAGGAAATGTGCATCATCTTCAGAGGACTGCCTCCCTCATCTATGGGGTATTGCTTCACTCTTTGACTGTAACAGCTTACACATGTCAGAACCGACATATTTATCCCGAAATAGCAGCAGGAGAGGGCAGTGGGTGGGATTGGGATCTTGGTTACAGTTTCTCCTTTAGTAAACGGTTTTTGTCCCATGTCGCCCCAACCAATTATAATTCCTCATACACGTGCGCACAAAGTCAAAGGCCCAGCGGCCGTCATGTGCTAGGAATTGAGAGATCCTTTAAGCCCCAGGGTCTCTCCTGTCTGGAGAGCTGATGTCTTAAAGCACCAGGCCCAAAGCTGCCAAACACCCCGGGCCCCATAAGTAAAGCCACTGAAAAGCTTCGTGGAAGGCCGTGCCCTGAGCAGAATTTTCAGGGAGGGGAAGGAAGTAGAGGCTTAAGGGTATTATCACTCTAAGGCATAAGAGGGCAGAAATGATCCACGGTGACCATTCCATTACACCTAATACCCTGTCTACACGACTGTGTTCTAATTCAGAATTTGACATGTTTTCATATTTTGAATTACCTACATATTGCTGTGTAAGACAATACCCCCAAACGTACCGTCTTAGCATAACAATCCTTTATGATAGCACACAGTTTCTGAGGGTTAGGAATCTAGAAGCAGCTCACCTGGGTGGTTCTGGCTTAGGGGTTGCAGTCAGGATGATGGCGGAGGTGTTGTCATCTGAAGGCTTGGCAAGGATGGAAGATGCACGTCTAAGTTCACTCACGTGGCTGTTGGCAGGAGGCTTCAGTTACTCACCATGTGGGTCTCTCATGCCAGCTGCCTTCCCTCAGAGCAAACGATGAAAGAGAGAGAGATAGAGAGGGAGGGCACAAGACAGAAGCTGTAGATTTTTTGTAAACTAATCTGAAGGAGCTCCATACCATCACTCCTGCCATATTCTATTGGTAACAAGGACCAACCCCTGGTATAATATACGAGGGGACTGACTCTCCAAGGGTGTGAATGTAGGAAGCAGGATCATTGGGGACCATCTTGGATACTGGCTACCACAGAGTGCTTTCTATTTTTTGCCAGAGTGCTGATTTTATGCACATTTCTTTTTTCTTTTTTAAATTTATTTAATTAATTTTTTTATTTTTGGCTGCATTGGTCTTTGCTGCTGCGTACGAGTTTTCTCTAGTGGCTGTGAGCGGGTGCTACTCTGTGTTGCGGTGCGCAGGCTTCTCGTTGTGGTGGCTTCTCTTGTTGCGGAGCAGGGGCTCTGGGCATGTGGACTTCAGTAGTTGTGGCGCACGGGCTTAGTTGCTCCACGGCATGTGGGATCTTCCCGGACCAGAGTTCGAACCTGTGTCCCCTGCATTGGCAGGTGGATTCTTAACCACTGAGCCACCAGGGAAGCCCCATGCACATTTCTATACATAGCAAATGTTGGTGGACAGCACACCTTAGCCACAACTCCAATTTTGACCCCCAAACAGACCAACAGATCCAAATGTAGGATTTGGAGCTTGGTGTCTAACCAGATTAGACATATTTCCATTTTTTAAATATTGCAGTGGGTATTTTAAATGTTTCGGTGATAGGAAGAAAACATTTCCTCAATCTGCAAGGATATTTTACATACCTTCTTGAGCCCGGGAATTGAATTGCTTACTTTTAGCTTGACCATGGTGATGTTGGCTGCGACCCGCCCCGACCCCCATCCCCAGTGCACTTGGATCTGTCTCCACTTGCTCCTCACATCAGCTCTGCTCTCTCCTTTAGCTTCTTCAGAAGACAAAGCACAAGCTACCAGCCCATTAAGATAACTTTGGAACCACTTAAGATGGGCTATTTCAAAAGGTACCAAATTCCCTGATCTTATAACTGCACCATTTAACTAGATCACCCTGTAAAGAGAAAATGCGTTAAAAATACCAGTTAATTACTTTTTTTTTAATTCCCAAGGCACAAATAAGTCCTAGTTAACTGTCTTTGCACATTTATATATTTAGACATCAGGGTGTCACAGAGAGCCAGCAGGCCCCGAAGTGGAGGACAGCTGACTCTGAGTAACAAGACTGGCTTCCTTAGTAACTTAGGGACACATGCCATCAGGAGATCAGGCTGAAAGACCCCAGGAAGAAAATCCTCCAGCCAAGGCCTTGTTAGCAATTCGTTTGTGGAGAGCACACACTGTTGGCCTGAGTCATATGGTGTGCCTTGATTAGAAGTGTCGATACTAAGAAATGTTAATTAAGCCTAGTCCTTGCCTGATGTGTCAGATGAGTAAAATCCAAAAGCAGATTCAATTTACTCCTCAGAGGCAATTAGCCTTAAAGAAATTCCAAGGACTAAAAACTTTAATAAAATACAATTTTGGAGCTGAAAAATGATCATCTTTTTCCCTCTCTCCATTTGGACTTTAGAAATGACAATCGACAAAGGCCTGTATAAGGAGGCCCTTGTAAACTCCACTCATATCACATCAAGGATGTCAGATAGAGCTGGTTTTTACGGGCTAGTACAGCACCTACTTCACTTTTAGAGTGACTTTTTTAAAAAGAAACTCGGCTCTCCAGTGGTCCCAAATGTTTGGAACCAGATATGTATTGAATTAATGAACGAGTAAACAGTAAGTCCCAGCCAAAGTAGGTTTTGCCTATTGATACATAGAAACTCAAGCCCTTTATCAATGGGAGAGCTTCTTAGGCTCCATCCCAGAGCCCAGGCACCTTTACTTGACCCAGGCACTGGTGAAGGGAGATCAATTATCTGGTTTTTGGATAACCAATAGATCAGAATTGGTGAAGTGAAAAGAGAAGTTGCTGCCAGAGGTTGGCACTGACTGTAGTAAAACACTACAGGTGAAGCCCCCAAAGGATGAAGGGACCGGAGGCTTACAGAAAGCAGACACGAACTCAGAGATGAATGCTACTCGGGGTTATGAAGAGAGGGGCAAACAGCCCTAAATACTTTCTTAGCTTTTGAGGGAATTAATGCATTACAACGCAGTACAAATTCATCTATTCATTCTTTCATTCGAAGAACATTTAAGTGCCAAACAGATGCCCACAGAGAAAATGGGGCACTAGCTGGGTTAAATCTACAGTGTTCTGGCTTTATGGTTGTGCAAATATTGATTGAGCATTCACATGGAAGGTCCACGCTGGGCATTCTACATTCTCTAGTCTATTTCCAGGTGCCACAAAATTAAAAGCTCAACTCATATTCAGTTTACTCTCTAAAGAAGGCAGGGAGGCCTAAACTGCTCTAGGAAGATTTCATCTTTATGGATATAACCAAGCAGATGTAGGTGTTCATCTGGGATCAGCACCTTCTGGAGAGGCAGGAAATGAAATATGATTGTATATGTCTGTGGGCACATGAAGGAGTAAAGGCTGAGTAATCTAGTTTCTATCTTGGGATTGGAGCACAGATACATAGTGGGAGAGTCAGAGCCTCCTGGAAAGACAAGCAAGAACTTCCCAGAATGACGTGGTCTCAAAGCAAGCCCTTGTGCAGTTTGGTGGAATCAAGAAAGTGGCAGTCTTGAGTATGGAAACACCAATAGGGGAGCCCTCTTCAGTGTCAGGGAGAACACAGGATCACCTTCCATCTGCTACTATTCCAGGCAACACAACTTCATCTGCAGAACTTTGAATGATTAGAAACAATGTGGTGATGGTATGCTCATGAAGGGTGTAGATTATTGAATGTACTTTGGGTTTCCTAAAAGATTTATGCCCTCCTGGATCCTCAACAAATGCCAGGCTTCTCCTAGAGCTATAATCTCTTTAAATTAGAAGACTTGAATGAACCATTTTATTTGGGGCTCCTTCATGTGCAACTTGTTCACAGTGTCTCCATGGGCATGCGTGGGTGCAGTGCCGTGGTGCTCTGCCTGGTAGAAGGAGACTTCAAGCTGCACCGAGTGATGGGTCCAGGATGGAGAGGGTCTAGGATGTGAAGGCCGATGGCAATGTTAACATGCAACATAAAGGAACAGCACCTCAACAATGTGAACCATTTCACAGACAATGGAGCGTGTTTGTATGGGAGGACTTTTAGATTATTATTATGGACTATATAGTCCATATAGGGTATAGAGGATTATATCCTCTTTCTGCAGCTGAGGGTAGGAGGGTCAGTGAGGTTCAAGAATGCTTCCTGGCCATATGGGAAGTTAGAGGCAGAGCTAGAACTGGGCCTTGGGTTTCTTCTCTCCTAGACCGAGCTCTTTCCCACTGCCTCTCAGTTCAAAACTGACCACATAGGGCAGGTAAGAGGATCCTCATTTCCTGGATGGGGGACCTGAGGCTCAGAGCAAGTTAATGACTCTTCTAAGGACACACATGTGATGGTTATTTAATCTTCTAAAGAACAGTTCTTTAGTTTCAAAGGTGGAACCAAGAACTGGTTCTTTCCTTCCAACCGAATGGGTCCTTACATAGAGAACACCAACACATCAAATGGGAGTAACATCAAGTTTTGTTGCCTTTTCTAAAATCCTGAGACCCTTTTAGAGGAGGAGGAAGCAGTGTCAAGATGGGGTTCACAACATAGATGCTGGGGCTGCATAGCCCCTCATACACTACATAGCCTTACCAATTAACCTAAGTTCTAAGTCCTTTAATTTTCTCATCTGAAAAAGGGGGTCAGCAACAGAGTATATTTCATAAAGGTGTTGAGAGGGTTAAATGAGTTAATACATGTCAAAGGCTTTAAGACAGCACGTGGCACAGAGTTAACTGTTAGCTGCCAAGCTGTCACTTAGCTGAGAGGAGGGTAGGAGTTAAAGCTTTGGGTTTTCTATGCAAGATATGGTACCCTTTTCTCTCCTCATGACAAGGGAAAAGGAAGTGCAAGTTGATCTTCTTGGTCCAAATGTCCACGGCCTAAAAAATTCCATACGTGTGACAGAAAGTCCAAGGAATAAGCAGAACCAGTAACCCTCTGTTAGCTATTTGCATTCAAATTCAAGACAATTGACTTGAGTTTGGCAAACAAATTGAGCCTTTGATGACATCAGGCGTTAACACCAGAGCTGTGTCCTATTAACACATGATGCATTCCTGCTAGTGGCACTGGCTTTACAGGCTACACTGGTCTACACTTGACCATGGCAGACGTGATTTTTCGATGAAGAAAGGAATTGAGAGTTACATCTTGTTTATGACAAGCAGAAAGTCTTCCCTCCAAGATCTAAAGCAGGTCCCAGAGCTCAAGGCTTAAAGTGGATTCCATTCAGATAAGTTGCTATATATTCCTTTTTTTTTTCCCACCAAATTTTACCCCTCTGTAAATCAATCTGACTACTCTCAAGTCTGTATTTCAATTTAGCAAATATTTGCTATAGTTATTGTGTATTAGACACATTGATAGAACTCAGGGATCCGGAGATGAATGAGATACACTTCCTGCCCTCAAGGAGCTCACAGCCTGTTTGGGGAGGTAGGGATATGAACTCAGGGGAGGCTCATTGAACCAGCCAGGAGGAACGAACCCCCTCCACTTCCCCCTCCATCTACTGCCCCATCTCTCTGTCCGTCTTTTTAGCAAAACTCTTCAAAAGTCTTCTACTTTCTGTCTCAATTCCTCTTCCTCCATTCTCACTTGAACTTACGCCATTTAGACCTTTACCCACTCCTCTCCAATGAAACTGTTCTTGTCAAGTCATAATATTTCTGCATCTAACAGCCAGTTCTCAGTCCTCATTTATTCTAATTCTCAGCAGTATTGAACAGAGTTGATGACTCTCCTAAAAACACTTTCTTCACTTGGCTGCCAGGGGACCCCATACTCCTGTTCTTCTCCCTTCTGTACTGGCTGCTGCTTCTCAGCCTTCTCATTGACCACTTGACCTTGGATCCTCTGGGGCTCAGTTCTTGGAGCTCTCCTTCTCTAGCTACGCTCTCTCCTTTGGTGGACTCATCCAGTCTCAACTACATGCTGAGGACTCTAAAAATTTTAACTCTAGTCTGAACTTCTCTCCCAATTTAAGATTTATATATTCAACTACCTTCTAGATATCTCTACTTGGATATTTAATATGCATTTCAAACTTTCCATGTCCCATACAAGGTATTGAGGTATTGATCTCGTAATTCCCAAACCCACCATCTTCCCGTTTATTCAGTTAATGGTAATTAACAGCATCCTTCCATTTGCTCAGGTCAAAAAACTTCTAGATTATCCTTAACCCTTCTCTTTCTCTCATGCCTAACTTTCATCAGCAACTACATTTGTCTTTGCCTGAAAATTACATGTAGAACCTGATCTCTTCCTATCACCTCCATTGACACCACCAAGCCATTGTCATCTCTTGTTCAGAATATCGCAATGGTCTCCTCTTCATTTGTCTCTCTGTTTCCATCCTTGTCCCTCTTTTATTGACTCTTAACACAGAAGCCTGTTAAAATGGTCAAATCACGTTACTCCCCAATTCCACTCCCTTCCCCCACATGACTCCCATCCCAGAGTCCAAGCCAAGGTCCTTATGGCGGTCTGTTGAGTAATATTCCATTGTATGGATAGACCACATTTTGTCTGTACATTCATCTATTTGGCATTTGGATTGTTTCCACATTATGGTTATTGTGAATAATGCTGTTATAAACATTGGCATACAGGTATCTGTCCAAGTCACTGCTTTCAGTTCCTTTGGGTATGTTCCTAGGAGTGGAATTCATATAGTAATTTTATATCTAACTTTTGAGGAACTGACAAAAAGTTTTCCAGAGCAACTGTACCATTTTACATTCCCACTGACTATGAAGAAGGGTTTCAATGTCTCCATATCCTTGCCAACGCTGGTTATTTATTTATTTATTTTTGACAGTCACTCTGCTTCTTGTTTTTCCTTGAAGGGGTCATTCAACCTCTGGTCTTGGTGCCTTGCACTTCCTGTACCTGGAAATACATCTACACAATTGCCACCTTGATATTATTTGTTGTTACTATTATCGTCAGTACTGAATAAAGGAACTTTTAACTCAAGGCTCTTACACAATGCTGCTGCCTCCTGTTGCCCCCTAGTCAAGGTGAAGTGGACTGGAAATACCCCACCCTCACCCCATTTTTATCAGCACTTGAATTTTTTTAATATATATATTTTTTAACATCTTTATTGGAGTATAATTGCTTTACAATGGTGTGTTAGTTTCTGCTGTATAACAAAGTGTATCAGCTATACATATACATATATCCTCATGTCTCTTCCCTCTTGCGTCTCCCTCCCACCCTCCCTATCCCACCCCTCTATGTGGAATCAAAGCACCGAGCTGATCTCCCTGTGCTATGTGGCTGCTTCCCACTAGCTATCTATTTTATATTTGGTAGTGTATATATGTCCATGCCACTCTCTCACTTCGTCCCAGCTTATCCTTCCCCCTCCCCATATCCTCAGGTCATTCTCTATGTCTGCATCTTTATTCCTGTCCTGCCCCTAGGTTCTTCAGAACCATATTTTTTAGATTCCATATATATGTGTTAGCATATGGTATTGGTTTTTCTCTTTCTGACTTCACTCTGTATAACAGTCTCTAGGTCCATCCACCTCACTACAAATAACTCAATTTCATTTCTTTTATGGCTGAGTAATATTCCATTGTATATATGTGCTACATCTTCTTTATCCATTCATCTGTCGATGGACACTTAGGTTGCTTCCATGACCTGGCTATTGTAAATAGTGCTGCAGTGAACATTTTGGTACATGACTCTTTTTGAATTATGGTTTTCTCAGGGTATATGCCCAGGGGTGGGATTGCTAGGTCATATGATAGTTCCAGTTTTAGCTTTTTGAGGAACCTCCATACTGTTCTCCATAGTGGCTGTATCAATCTACATTCCCACCAATAGCAGCACTTGAATTTTCTTCAGACCACTGTGGTGTCTGCTCTGTGCTCATCCCCATGCTCTGCTCTTCCCAAGGAACTTGGATCCTCAGAGGGAGACATGTGAAATCATGACAGTGTGAGCCAGGGTCAGAGTAAATTGAGTACTGCTGATGCCTGATGCTGAGGAAGTTTTCCTCCTCTCTACTTACACCCTTTGCTTGCAGCTCCACAAAGTAGCAGCTGGTTCAGGGAAGGGCAGGTGGAAAAAAGGGGAAGAGAGGGAGGGGAAACTAATATTTCTGGTCTGCTTTCTAAGGCCAAGCCCAACTGGAGGAGCTCTCTGGGCTCCAAAGGTACTGTCTGAATATAGCTTCTGTAGATAGAGAAGGAACACTTCCTACCACACCCAAAAGCAGCTGTCCCCCAACCCCATGCCTCCATCGACAGGGGGGAACATGGATAGCTTATAAGCAAATCTGAGGGAGTTATTTTGCAGCAACCGGCAGCCACCCCTACTTCTGGCCTGACCCATTTTCTTCAACTACAGTGTGGCTCTAATAATCCCTGCTCTGCTCTCCATTTTGCCTAGAGGCTGCTAGAGTTCATTAGATTAAAAAAATCTATAAACTGCTTTGAGCACCTTGGAGGTAAGTGCTCTATAAGTACAATGTAATAATAATAATGCTACAATAATTACCTTGATTAATTTATGCATACGACAAAAAAAGATTCTTAATTAAGAGACATTCCAACAGCATGAACACAGGCCCCATATATTGGAAAGTAATATCACCAGCAGGGATTCTAACTCTGGGCCAGATCAACAAGGATAATGAACCACTCACCCTCGTTTTGAGTGCCCTCTGAGTGTTCAGTGTTACAGGCGATGACCAGGCTCTGGCCAACAGGCTGGAAAGGCAAAAGATGAAAGAGAGGAGTTTGGTGTTGTAATTACATAAAGCACAAACCAAGTTAACCTGAAGGTACTCTTACTGAACTGCAAGTAATTAAGAACCAATGGTGGACTTCCCTGGTGGCGCAGTGGTTAAGAATCCGCCTGCGAATGCAGGGGACATGGGTTTGATTCCCTGGTCCGGGAAGATCCCACATGCTGCGGAGCAACTAAGCCCGTGCATCACAACTACTGAGCCTGCGCTCTAGAGCCCGTGAGCCACAACTACTGAAGCCCGCGTGCCTAGAGCCCGTGCTCCGCAACAAGAGAAGCCACCGCAATGAGAAGCCCACACACCGCAATGAAGAGTGGCCCCCGGTCGCTACAACTAGAGAGAGCCCATGCACAGCAACGGAGACCCAACACAGCCAAAAATAAATAAATAAATTTATATATATAAAAAAAGAACCAAATGGTAAGCTAATCAGTGACATCAATAAAATGAATTAGCTGTTTTTTTAAATATAGTCCATACAAGATTTTTGAAATTACCTGCGGGTGGACATAGACCTAGGGTGGAAACAAAATTTTGTGACCCTTCCCTTTCTCTATCATCAGGTTCCTAATCACTACTAGGGAAGAGATGTGTATTTTGTTGCTGTAGGTGCATTGAAGGATACCCTGGAATGTGAAATTGCTCCAGATATGTCCTCAGTAGCCATAAAGTTCTCCCAAGACTCAACAGCTGTTAGACTAAGATGTGCATCATGCTTTATAGAGAAATGAAAAAGGAGTTTAGTATCACTCAGGAAGGCAATCACACATTCTGTGACCTGCCTTCTCTTTGTTCAGTCAATATTCACTCTTCCTAAAAAGACTATTCAAGTGGGCCAATTTGCAGCATTCCACGTGGAAGGATATAAGCCAGGCTACCCTAGGGCTACTGGATGCCAGGTCATGTGTGGTTGCTCCAGGTTGTACACTGGACCTGGGTCAGCTTTGCTATGGCTAGAGTAGCAAGGGTGCCTTACCCAACGGTGTGCTGCAGGAGTTCTCCTAATGCCTTATTTTGTGAGAAAGAGGCTGGAAGGCCACCTTCCTTGAAGGTAACCGTGTATGTATGTGTTAAAGCCCCTCCTTTAGCCTGTCCTTGATAATTTCCAGCCCCATCTCCTGGGGGAAGCTATAGGATCATTGAGAGGTATATATATTGAATATATACCACATCTTCCTTATCCATTCATCAGTCGATGGACATCTAGGTTGCTTCCATGTCTTGGCTACTGGGAATAGGGCTGCTATGAACATTGGGGTGCATGCATCTTTTTGAATTAGAGTTTTCTCTGGATATATGCTCAGAAGTGGGATTGCTGGATCATATGGTAACTCTATTTTTAGTATTTTAAAGAAATCTCCAAACTTATGGTTACCAAAGGGGGAAAGGCAGGGAGGGATAAATTAGAAGTTTGGGATTAGCAGATACAAACTACTATACATAACATTGATAAACAACAAAGTCCTACTGTATAGCATAGGGAACTATATTCAATATCTTATAATAAACTATAATGGAAAAGAATATATATTATATATATGACTGAATCACTTTGCTATACACTAGAAACTAGCACAGTTAACGTTAATTGTAAATTAACTATACTTCAATAAAAAAAAAGTAACATTCCTCTTTTAAGAGCTAAGTAGAAATAGGAAAGTCTACCTCAGGCAGTCAGAAATGGCTGGAGCAGGGTTACAGAAGCAGGGGAGCATGTGTATGGATGTGGGCATAGCCTGGTAGGTGGAGTGGGATGAGGGTAAACACAAAGCTGCCAAGATAAGAAATAATGTTCAGATATGTAAATGCTGTTTAATTTGATTGCTTTCCTAACACGTCGCCCTGAGAGAACTGGCAGTTCTGTCGTAAGGAAACTGGTCGTTTTGGAGCCGAGAGAACTAGCTGGGAAGGGGCTAGAGCAGAATATGGAAGTGGGGGAATTTTCACAGATAGGGAACAGCAGGACCACCCTGTATGAGGGGATCAGGGAACATCATCAGAGGCTAGAGGAACACTGAATGGAAATGTGCCGTAGAAAAACTTAGCATCTTGAAATTTAGTTAAGTCAATTCTCAACCCCCTTGATTACTCATTACCCATAGTAAGTTGGCTCCGTGGAAAGGCTGAAACACATAGGAACTCAGCCTGGCTCTGCCTGCAGTTCATTGGGATTGGGCATTTACAGTGAGCACACACATCAGCCAGTCCAGCCGTCAACACACTTCCTCCACGCCAGGCACTGTGCTAACGATTAGGTTACAGAGATGAACGGGACACAGAACCAGGCAACACATATTTGAGGGACATAAGCCGTGAGTGGTAGAGTGCAATGACGTTCCCATTTCTTTTCCCCTTTCCTGCAGCCACCCCCTTTCCTGTTTAACTTGTAGTGCTCTCTCATCATAGACAAGTGAACCTTGCCCCACCACTTGGCACTAGACTCAGTCATGGGCTCTGTGGGCTAGGATAGGCAGGAAGGCTTCCCATCTCCTGGCCTATGGTTTGGACTCCCCCTGAGGGTGGAGTCTGACTCTTGGCCTATGACTCAAACAACACTTTAGTGCAAAACGAGGCCCTGTGACTGGTGTGACATTCTGGAGCTATGCTCACGAGCTCTGCATCTTCTCCATTGTTCCCCTGGTCTCTTCTTTTGCCCATGTCTGTCTGACTAGGCCTTGATGGCCTTTTTCCAGGCATCCTCTTCTCTCTGAAGCCTTTCCCACAGTAAGGCTTACAGAAGTCTCTCCTGTAATTCCCCACACTGCTCTGAGTCTCCACGCACTTCTAGTTGAGTACTGGATTCTGTAATGTTTTGTCTCCCCAGCTGGACTAGAAGCTCCTTGCGAGCAGGAGCTGTTTCTTCTGTTTCTCAGATGCCAGCACAGCAGCTGGGCATAGTTCCCGGGCAGTGGTGGTACCAGTGCCTGCCCTCAGAACACTCTGATGTGAGCAGCTTGCTTTCAGGCTCCCCTTCCACCCGCTCGAACACCCTCCCCACTGCCCAGTCTTCCACTGACTCCAGCTGTCATCCAGACCAGACTTTCCTTTCCAGGATGGTAGCTGAGTTCTGTCCTATTCCCTCCCCTCTTCTGGTATAAATTTCTGCAATTTTCAAAGCCCTGTTAGGTGACACAAGAATAGATTTATAGCTAACATGCTAATGACTAATAACAGTGATGTCTCCCCCTGCATTTTTTTTTAAACATCTTTATTGGAGTATAATTGTTTTACAGTGGTGTGTTACTTTCTGCTTTATAACAAAGTGAATTAGTTATACATATACATATGTCCCCATATTTCTTCCTTCTTACATCTCCCTCCCTCCCACCCTCCCTATCCCACCCCTATAGGTGGTCACAAAGCACCGAGCTCCCTGTGCTATGTGGCTGCTTCCCACTAGCTATCTACCTTACGTTTGGTAGTGTATATATGTCCATGCCACTCTCTCACTTTGTCCCAGCTTACCCTTCCTCCTCCCCTTAACCTCAAGTCCATTCTCTAGTAGGTCTGTGTCTTTATTCCCATCTTGCCCCTAGGTTCTTCATGACCACTTTTTTTTTTTTTTTTTAGATTCCATATACATGTGTTAGCATATGGCATTTGTTTTTCTCTTTCTGACTTACTTCACTCTGTATGACAGTCTCTAGGTACATCCACCTCACTACAAATAACTCAACTTCGTTTCTTTTTATGGCTGAGTAATATTCCATTGTATATATGTGCCACATCTTCTTTATCCATTCATCCGATGATGGACACTTAGGTGGTTTCCATCTCCTGGCTATGTAAATAGAGCTGCAATGAGCATTTTGGTACATGACTCTTTTTCAGTTATGGTTTTCTCAGGGTATATGCCCAGTAGTGGGACTGCTGGGTTGTATGGTAGTTCTGTTTTTAGTTTTTTAAGGAATCTCCATACTGTTGTCCATAGTGGCTGTATCAATTTACATTCCTACCAACAGTGCAAGAGGGTTCCCTTTCCTCCACACCCTCTCCAGCGTTTATTGTTTGTAGATTTTTTGATGATGGCCATTCTGACGAGTGTGAGATGATATCTCATTGTAGTTTTGATTTGCATTTCTTTAATGATTAATGATGTTGAGCATTCTTTCATGTGTTTATTGGCAATCTGTATATCTTCCTTGCAGAAATGTCTGTTTAGGTTTTCTGCCCACTTTTGGATTGAGTTGTTTTTTTTTTTTTTTGCGGTACGGGGGTCTCTCACTGTTGTGGCCTCTCCCGTCGTGGAGCACAGGCTCCGGACGCGCAGGCTCAGCGGCCATGGCTCATGGGCCCAGCCGCTCCGTGGCATGTGGGATCTTCCCGGACTGGGGCACGAACCTGTGTCCCCTGCATCGGCAGGTGGACTCTCAACCACTGCGCCACCAGGGAAGCCCGGGTTGTTTCTTTTTTTGATATTGAGCTGCATGCATGAGTTGCTTGTAAATTTTGGAGATAAATCCTTTGTCAGTTGCTTTGTTTGCAAATATTTTCTCCCATTCTGAGGGTTGTCTTTTCATCTTGTTATGGTTTCCCTTGCTATGCAAAAGCTTTTAAGTTTCATTCGGTTCCATTTGTTTATTTTTGGTTTTATTTCTATTTCTCTAGGAGGTGGGTCAAAAAGGATCTTGCTGTGATTTATATCATAGACTATTCTGCCTATGTTTTCCTCTAAGAGTTTTATAGTGTCTGGCCTTACATTTAGGTCTTTAATCCATTTTGAGTTTATTTTTGTGTATGGTGTTAGGGAGTGCTCTAATTTCATTCTTTTCCATGTAGCTGTGCAGTTTTCCCAGCACCACTTATTGAAGAGGCTGTCTTTTCTCCACTGTATATTCTTGCCTCCTTTATCAAAGATAAGGTGACCATATGTGCGTGGGTTTATTCTGGGCTTTCTATCCTGTTACATTGATCTATATTTCTGTTTTTGTGCCAGTAGCATACTGTCTTGATTACCATAGCTTTGTAGTATAGTCTGAAGTCTAGGAGCCTGATTCCTCCAGCTCTGTTTTTCTTTATCAAGATTGGTTTGGCTATTCGGGATCATTTGTGTTTCCATACAAATTGTGAAATTTTTTTCTAATTTTTTTTTCTAAATTTTTTTCTAAATGCCTGTGGTAGTTTGATAGCAATTGCATTGAATCTGTAGATTGCTTTGGGTAGTACAGTCATTTTCACAATGTTGATTCTTCCAATCCAAGGACATGATATATCTCTCCATCTATTTGTATCATCTTTAATTTCTTTCATCAATGTCTTATAATATTCTGCATACAGGTCTTTTTTCTCCTTAGGTAGGTTTATTCATGGGTATTTTATTCTTTTTGTTGCAATGGTAAATGAGAGTGTTTTCTTAATTTCACTTTCAGATATTTCATCATTAGTGTATAGGAATGCAAGAGATTTCTGTGCATTAATTTTGTATCCTGCTACCTTACCAAATTCATTGATTAGCTCTAGTAGTTTTCTGGTAACATCTTTAGGATTCTCTATGTATAGTATCATGTCATCTACAAACAGTGACAGCTTTACTTCTTGTTTTCTGATTTGGATTCCTTTTATTTCTTTTTCTTCTCTGATTGCTGTGGCTAAAACTTCCAAAACTAGGTTGAATAATAGTGGTGAGAGCGGGCAACCTTGTCTTCTTCCTGATCTTACTGGAAATGGTTTCAGTATTTCACCATTGAGGATGATGTTGCTGTGGGTTTTTCAAATATGGCCTTTATTATGTTGAGGAAAGTTCCCTTTATGCCTGCTTTCTGGAGGGATTTTATCATAAATGGGTGTTGAATTTTCTTGAAAACTTTCTCTGCATCTATTGAGATGATCATATGGTTTTTCTCCTTCAATTTTTTAATATGGTTTATCACATTGATTGATTTGCATATATTGAAGAATCTTTGCATTCTTGGGATAAACCTCACTTGATCATGATGTATCATCCTTTTAATGTGCTGTTGGATTCTGTTTGCTAGTATTTTGTTGAGGATTTTTGCATCTATGTTCATCAGTGATATTAGCCTGTAGTTTTCTTTCTTTGTGACATCTTTGTCTGGTTTTGGTATCAGGGTGATGGTGGCCTCGTAGAACGAGTTTGGGAGTGTTCTTCCTTCGGCTATATTTTGGAAGAATTTGAGGAAGATAGGTGTTAGCTCTTCTCTAAATGTTTGATAGAATTCACCTGTGAAGCCATCTGGTCCTGGGCTTTTGTTTGTTGGAAGATTTTTAGTCACAGTTTCAACTTCAGTGCTTATGATTGGTCTGTTCATATTTTCTATTTCTTCCTGGTTCAGTCTCAGAAGATTGTGCATTTCTAAGAATTTGTCCATTTCTTCCAGGTTGTCCATTTTATTGGCATATAGTTGTTTGTAGTAATCTCTCATGATCCTTTGTATTTCTGCAGTGTCAGTTGTTCCTTCCCCATTTTCATTTCTAATTCTACTGATTTGAGTCTTCTCCCTTTTTTTCTTGATGAGTCTGGCTAATGGTTTATCAATTTTGTTTATCTTCTCAAAGAACCAGCTTTTAGTTTTATTGATCTTTGCTATCATTTCCTTCATTTCTTGTTCATTTATATCTCATCTGATCTTTATGAGTTCTTTCCTTCTGCTAACTTTGGGGTTTTTTTGTTCTTCTTTCTCTAATTGCTTTAGGTGTAAGGTTAGGTTGTTTATTTGAGATGTTTCTTTTTTCTTAAGGTAGGATTGTATTGCTATAAGCTTCCCTCTTAGAACTGCTTTTGCTGCATCCCATAGGTTTTGGTTTGGTGTGTTTTCATTGTCGTTTGTTTCTAGGTATTTTTTGATTTCCTCTTTGATTTCTTCAGTGATCTCTTCGTTATTAAGTAGTGCATTGTTTGGCCTCCATGTGTTTGTATATTTTACAGATTTTTTCCTGAATTGATATCTAGTCTCATAGCATTGTGGTCAGAAAAGATACTTGATACGATTTCAATTTTCTTAAATTTACCAAGGCTTGATTTGTGACCCAAGATATGATCTATCCTGGAGAATGTTCCATGAGCACTTGAGAAGAATGTGTATTCTGTTGTTTTTGGGTGGAATGTCCTATAAATATCAATTAAGTCCATCTTGTTTAATGTATCATTTAAAGTTTGTGTTTCCTTATTTATTTTCATTTTGGATGATCTGTCCATTGGTGAAAGTGGGGTGTTAAAGTCTTCTACTATGATTGTGTTACTGTCGATTTCTCCTTTTATGGCTGTTAGTATTTGTCCCCCTGCATTTGAACTGAAGTTTTCGATGTTCTCATCCATAGGAATGACTAGACATGGTAATCCCTGAGACAGGCTGCTGGGATAACATTTTTAGAGCATGGACTTCATGGTGTTCCTCAGATCACCCTGCCAAGCCATTTGACATCCTAGAATGTTCTACAAGTGGTCTTGGAGAGGCTGAGAGACAGGACAGGCACACAGCTTTATATCATCACAACCACTTTAGGCTGTGGTTCATGTTTGAACTTCATGTTTTCTAAGTCACCTATAATATGCAAATCTGTGAAATGGATTTTGATTTCAGAGCTGGTGTGCATGTGCGTGTGTGTGTGTGTGTTTGTGCATGTGTTTGTACCTCAAACATTCTTTGTCTTATGCTTGCTGTCAATGTTATAATGCAGTATAATCAAATCCTATAGCCTGAAGAATCCCCCTAAATCATGTGGTTCAGGATCCTGCCTGTGGACTGCTAAGTTATTATTATCATCATCTCCATTATAAAGGTGGGACAAGTGATGCTCAGAGGGGATGCAGGACTGCCCAGCTCTCACAGCTGGTAAGAGAAAAAATTGGGACCAGAACCCAGGACCACTTCCTCTGTTGCAGGACTATTCTCAGTCACAGAGATATTGTATTAAAAACCTTCATATCACTCTCAATCTCAGATTTAAAACATTAGTACCTGCCATTGCCCCTGAATTGCCCTGGCCCAAGTAAAACCTGATCATTAGGCAGGCACATTCAGGTGCAGCTGGTTTTATGCAGTAGGTGTCATGAAAAGAGTTACATATAAGTTGCATCTTTATAATCTGGCTTTTGTCTACACAACTGAGAGAAGACAGCTAAAGGAATCTTTTGGTGACAGCCCTAATATTCTCATGCCCATACAGTTTGGAGTGGTTATAAGAAACACGCTCTTCTTAAACCCATATGCTCAGTTTTAGACATATTCACACATGCTGTTTAAAGTCTCGGTTATGTGGCAAGGATGAAAAAGCACGTGAATTAACACCTGGATGTACAAGACTTGGGAGCCAAGAGTCTCTCGGTGTAGAACGTACTCCTGCAAAGGATGCCTGGTGGCTTGGAAATCAGGACACCTGGGCTCTTGTTCCACCTCTGACACTGACCAGTGACTTAGCTCCCTTTAGGCCTCAGTTTCATTACCTGCCAAATAAAAGGGCAGCATTGATCAATTTCTAGGTCTTGGTTTGCATTCTGACATCATAGGATGCTATGCATATTCATGCACACAAAATGGCCCTCAGCCACACGGGAAGTGTGATCCTGGATGAGGCGATTTGCATGACCAGAAATCAAAGCCATAAGCCACAGAGATGAAGCTCCAGCAGTGGAATTTCTGGTGTTATCATTATAAGAAGGATGGGGACAGTGTTGCCTCTGAGAGCGAGGTCTGCCAGGTACCACTGAAAGCGTATGCCACAGGTGGTGATTGGTCAGTGCAAGGCCAAGGTGTTCCACTGCTCACATGGACATCTGTGCCTTGGGCCCCGGCAGGCCTCCAGCACCCACCTCCTTAGGCTCCAGGTATAAACTTAGGCGGTCTGTGGACTCACTGTTGGCTGGATATTTAGTTTTAATACCCCAAACCAATTTTAAATAAAATAAAGGAATCCCCCTAAATATTCTATACGGGGCTTTCTCTTTTTTTAGAGGGACATTTCTGACTAGTTTCACACAGGTTTAGCCGAAAGGGAAATTAAACTCTACATTTAAATGGAGATTATGCACAAAGGAATCCATTAGTTTCAGTATTTCTCAGCAGGAGGGCTCAGAGTTATTTAAATAAGTTTAGATATTAAACCTAAAGTAGCCATTAAAGCAGTGTGGATTTGCTTTTCTGTTTTTATTTTTTTCCCAGAAAATCTTTTTTTTCCAGCTGACTGAAAAAATCCATTGCTTAACCGATGGAGGATATTTTAATGCATTAAAAAAAAAATCCAGGGACTTTTTAATATAGCACTTCCTTTGAATTTTTAAGTACCATATTACGGTGTACTTATTAAAGCCAAGTGTCATATTTTGGAGATTAAACTCCAAGTGCTTTCCCTCCCCCACCCCCACCCTGGGCAGAGCAGTGCTAATATAAACACCAACATTAAACCATATTGGCTATGGAAGAGTCTTTGATTGTCATTGAGATTATTTTAAAAGTTATTTAGGTCCCCCTGTTACATCTCTGCAAACCACTGAGAAAATGTTGTGCTGGGTTTCTCTTTGAGACATTTCTTTGGGGATTCATAAATATTGATTGTACCGTAAAAAATTGATGGAATCTTGAAACAGACTGCAGTTGCGGCAGCTGGGGAATTTACTCAATTTTTCTCAGTCGCTGCAGTCTGTAAAAAGAGGAGATTTTGCAAATTGTTCCTCACCTTGTCTTTTTAGTATTTAATAGCTCTCAATTCTATAGCCCTCTGAACCATGTGCTGGGTGTGTTTTCTATCAAAACAGAATCAGGCCTATTCAATGGGAATTAAAAGGTGGGGGCAGGTTATGAATGGGTTAAACTCTGCCCTGTTCTCCACCCCTTCTCTTCCTTTTCTCTTCCCACCTTCTCTCCGTTTCTGGTGTCCTGCTGTTTCGGTCATATTAATGTTACATCTATTCCACAGATGCCCATGTTATGCCTAGGATCACCCCTTCTCCTCACTTCTCAGGGTCACGATGGAAATAAGGTCAAAGAAGTGAATGCCAAAGGCTCTCTGGGGTCTTGCCTTTTACCACAACCTGGTAACTATTAAAACACACTCCCATCAAGGCACCCCCTGCTCCCTCTTGTTTATATAGCAAAGCTCTTCACCATCCTGGCATTCAAAGCCTTTCACCCACCATCTGCCTCCAAACAACCACTTTAGTCTTATTCTCACAAGCCTCCTTCTGGAACCATAGTTTCTTTGCCCATGAGTCCCCTCACTGTCCCTCAAACATACATCATACATTTCTTCTTCCAGACATTGGCTTATGCTTCTCCATCATACTTGGAATATTCTCCTTACCATCTCCTTCTGTTGTAGGCAGAATAATCGCCCTCCTCCCTGCCCCAAGATGTCTGTGTTTTAATTCCCAGAACTTGTGAAAGTTAGATTACAAAGTAAAAGGGGATTAAGGTTACTAAAGCTGACCTTAAGATAGGGAGATTATCCTGCATTATCCCTTTGGACCCAGTGCAATCACAAGGATCCTTAAAAGTGGAAGAGGGAATCAGAAGGGAGCATGAGAAGGGTTCAGCCTAACACTGCTGGCTGAATGTTAGGGCCACGAGTCAAGGAAAGCTGGAAAGGAAGCTAGAAAAGGCAAGGAAACAGATTCTCCCATAGAACCTCCAGAAGGAACTTAGCCCTGCAAACACCTGGATCTTATCCAGGGAGACCCATGTTGACCTTCTGACCTACAAAACTGCCAGGGAATGTATTTGTCTGGTTTGAAGCCCCTAAATTTGTGATAACCACATCTTAATCATCTTTAAGGTAATCACCCTTAATCACACCTACAAAGTGCATTTTGTCATATAGGGTAACATTAGCAGGTTCTGGGAATTAGGACCTGAATATCTTTGGGGGCCGTTATTCAGCCTAGACACTTGGTAACAAGAGTGAGGTGGCTCTGCCAGTTCCTGGGCAACAAAGAACCTAAGGCTAGAGAGTAGTTGGGAGCTGTCCATGGAGGGTTTGAGTAGCCACCATACGAGGGAGATTGTGACCAATGGTAAGGGGTCTGAGGATGTTGAGGAGGGAGGGCTCTGGGCGGGTTACAGATGGCCTCATGGTGGCAGTAGGGCCCATGGGAGAAATGATGGGTAGCTAGAAAAGGGTGGAGTCATTTGGAAGGATAGCCCAGGCAGGAAGAGCAGAATAATAAGCAAAGAAACAGAATGGAAACCCTCATGCCTATAAGGGAAGTCAAGAGGAGTGCAGTCTGGGGATAAGAGGTAGGGTTTCAGGTCTCTGGATTTCCCTTAATCATGGCCTCCAACACCTGGCTTAGGTGTGGCCCATTTCTGCACTCAACTCTCCTCTTGGGCTCCCAATCCTGACCCTGACCCCCACTCTCTCATTCTACCAGAACAGCTCTGCTACCTCTAAGTCTTTCCAGGACTAATGCTACCCACCTGAGCTCCAGGGAAAGCCGGCCAGGACAGAGAACAGAATCCAGCCCCACCTTTACCTGGGCCATGGCCTCTGGCATCATGATAAGGATGAGGAAGCCAAGCCACTACTTGGTAAGAGGGATTTACTTGAAAGAAAAATAGGCCATGAGATCAAGAGCCCTCATATTTCCACCAAAATCTCTGCTGGTTTCTCTGGTCCCCACCAGCAGCTGTTCGTTGGTGAGAAGCCCCATCCTTAGACTCCACCTGGCTGCAGAAGTCGGCTCACCTCTCTCAATTTCCTTCCTTGCCAGAATCTCAGCCCCTCCAGTTCTCATTTCCTCAGCAGATCTCCAATGCCCTCAAATGAATGATTTCTCTATTTATCTGGCCCTTTTACTTGTTCTTGGCAGGAATGCTGGTCTGCCTTAAGCTACTGTATCCCATCAAGAAGCAGAAAACCTTTCCATCGTTGCTTTTGAAGGATATATTCATTGTAGGAATTTTATGTTGGCAGTTGTTTTCTTTAGGACTTTGGATATATTATTCCCTGTCTTCTGGCTTCTGTGATTTCTGTTGAGAAATTAGCTCTAAGTCGGCTATAAGTCTTACTCTTGCACTTTGAAGGTAATATATCTTTTTTTCTCCTGCTACTTTAAAGATTTTCTCTGCTCTGGTACTCCAGTTCCAGTGAATTTAATTTTGTCACCATGTCCCAAATGGCTCCTGTGCTCTTCTCTGTATTTCCCATCATTTCGCTTTCCCATGTTATTGTCTGACCTATAACTAGGCCCTCAGGCCCTTGCAACCCTTCATTTGGATCCCTGCTAACTAAGCCCTTGCACTAGTCTTCCTGCTTCAAGGCTTGCTCTTCTCTAATCCATTCCTCCATCCTCTAGCCTCATGAGCCTTCTAACACCAAATCTGACCATCCCACTCCTCTGCTTAAAATATTGAGTGATTTCCCGTTTCCTGCAGGTAGATAAATTCCAGCTTCTTAGCATGGGATTTAGGTCTCTACAGATCTGCCTTTAACTTTGTGCTCTAAGAACCCTGATCAGTTTCTAGTTCTCCCATGTCCCTGAACACACACACACACACACACACACACACACACACACGTGTGCCCATACCCATGCGCACACACTCACGCTTCCCAAATTGATCCTTTACCACATGCCTTTGTTCACCTTCTGTCTGGAAAGCTCTTCTACCCCCTTTTGTCTGATGAAGCCATACTTATTTTTTAAACTCATCATCATCACCTCTAGGAAGCCCTCCTGTCTCAGCTCTGGTCCCCACTCTCCCACTCCCCAACTACTGTTGCTCCTATAGTGCACTTGGCATATCTCTAACATAACACTGAATACAAATGACTCTGTGTTTAAACAACTCTCTTCCCCTCTAGATGGTGAGTTTTTGAGTAATTGTGTCTCATTCATCTTTATATTCCCAGTGCCCAATACTTTGCTTGAGACATAGAAGGCACTCAATAAATGTTTAAATGATTGATGAATTGATAAGTAAATAAACTTGTATGAAAATTCCCTTAGTTTCACATCCTTGTATGAGTCAATATTGTTAGTCCTATTTTAGGTGTGAAAAAATACAGACCAAGTCCCCTGTCTCTAATTGCACAGCAAGTGAAAGCCCCAAAGATCTCTAAAATGGCATCTGTCTGATCCAGCCCACACTGACGTCTTCCTTCTTTCTCTTAACTCTTTTGCAATCAGAGTCCTTAACATGTGATCTAGGCTTTGATAATATGTGGGTTTCTATTGCTGTCTGTAACACAGATGAAAAAATCAATTGACCAAGTGTTTGCGATGACATTTTCCATCAGTTTACCTCAACACTAGGACCTTATTAGTTGATTAGAAATTAGTCATTAGAAAAGACTGTTTGACTAAATATTACTGCCCAGTTGGTGGTCTAGACCGAATCAAACCTGGGGACATTGAGGCTTACACCACCCTGGGGAGGGACTCGGGGTCAGGGAATGACAGCAGTTGCAGCCGACGGGAAGAAGGCAGTGTCAGAAGCACATATGGAAGAGCCGCAGGCCAGTCTGTGTCTGGGTGGCCCAGGAGGGGATGGGATGTTGGAGAGGGCTTGCCTGGTTGATGAGCAACAGGAGATATAGCAACAGCATTGGCAGGAAGCCCTGTTGGCAAATGGCAGGACCCTGAATGTGTAGCTGGATCCAGGCCCCACAGTGGGGCTGACAGGGCCACGGGGGGACCCAAGGACCAGAAAAGCTAAGGTTCTGGTCAGTTATTAGGACTGAGAGTAAGGAGAATAAAAAAGGGCCCAGTTATCCAAACTGGAGCACAAAGTGGGACTCAGCATTAGGAAGAAAGTGTGACTCATCACCCCAAGGTCTTCCAGACACCAGCGGCCGGGCTAACCTGGGCCAGGGGCATTGGTGACTCCTCAGTTGATACATTTCTGACTGAAGACAGCCTGGCTCGATGTTGAATGTGGCAAGAAGGGGAGACATGTTGTCAAATGACCGAGTTAGAGAATCGAGGAAGATGTGACTGCTCTGGGCAGATGCTGACCGCGGCAGGTCTAAGGGGCCGCAGGCTGTGAAAGCAGATGAGGAGTCAGGAGAGAAGAGATGGGGGAAGGCAAGAGGCCAGAATACGAGCTCAAGATGGAGTAAAGTGGGGCTGGGAGAGGCTGGAGGCTTGGAGCAGAGGTGGAGCTGAGGGCTTGGAACTGGGTGAGCGGGCAGTGAGTCAGATTCCATGCAGCCAAGCCAGGTGCTAATGCCCATGGTAGGCCAAGAAGGTAGAGTGGGCGTCAAGGGTCAAGGAGCCATAGATGGTAATTGGACATCAGAAAAAGACTGGGTAGGATGGAGATAAGACCTGGGTTTGTGGTCAGGCTCCCAGAAGTCCTAGAGGCAAGAGAGGTAGGCAAAGACTGCATTTAGGGTTCAGGTGAGAGGGTGGTCAGTAAGCTCAGAGGATGGTCAAATCCAGGGAAGCCACCAAAAGCAAGTAGGCAGGAGCGCAACAGATAATGGGCCAGGTACAGGTGCCAAGGTGCAGGCACCAAGCCCTTGCTAACTGAGGTGGCTCTGCCTCACTCCCAGAGCTCTCAATTTACCCAATTTCCCTTTGGAGCCAGGGCAGAGACCAGGCCCAGAGGAGTTTTTTAAGGTCCTTCTTCCAGATAGCAGTAAGCAATCTGGGGCAATGGCAGCTGCATGGGGCTGTATTGGTCGGGGTTCTCAAGAGAAACATAACCAACAGAAAGAGATTTATTACAGGAAATTGGCTCATGTGATTCTGGAGTCCGAGAAGTCCCACGATTCACCTTCGGCAGGCTGGAGGCCCAGGAAAGCCTGAGAGATGAAGTTTGAAGGCCTGAGAGATGAACAGCCAATGGTATAGATTCCAGTTCGAGTCCGAAGGTCTGAGAACGAGGAGGGCCAAGAGCAGGAAACTGTCGTCCTAGCTCAGTCAGACAGAGCCAGAGTGAATCCTTCCTTTGGCCACTTTTTGTTCCGTTTAGGCCCTCAGTGGATTGGATGAGGACCACCCACATTAGGGAGGGCAATCCACTTTACTGAATCTATGGATTCAAATGCTAATCTCTTCTGGAAACACGCTCACAGACACATCCAGAATCATGTTTAACCAGATACCTGGGCACCCCTGGTCCACTCAAGTTGACACTTAAAATGAACTCTCTCATGGGGGAGTAGCACAGATCTTGCCCCTGCCTGTGATTCAGGGATGCCCAGCACAGTCTCCCTGGAGACCTGTAGCTGATATTGACTCCACCCTGGCTGGTTAGGTGGCCCCAGGACATTGTACAGCTGGGGGATCAGGAAGTTGAATGCCTTTGTATAGTATCGCTTGCCAAAGAAACATCAGAAGTGTGGCTTCTTGATTACATCTTAAATGGAGCCATCCTGTACGTCTGACCAATTTGCTAATTCCTGGCCTCCACTTGGAAAGCTTCCAGATCGTTTTCATGCTACACTGTGCAGTTCTGCCTTCTTAATGTAGTTTTAAAGTTGTATTAAATAAACAATGGGTATAAAATAAAATTAATTATTGGACACTCCATGCTATTTAATTTTAAGGCTCCCATTTTGCCAGTATTTCTTCTGAGGAAAACAAGGCATGGAGTGCCAGGCATCTATCTGGGCTGGTCCTCCTTGAGCATCCCTGAGGAGGAGAAAGAGAAAGGAAAGGAGGAGAATTAGAAACTCAAGGATGAATACAGGTAGAGAGAACCATGCTCTTTACTCTGGGGAAAAGATTTTGATCCAATTTCTAGGATTCCCCCAATTATCTGGGTAGCCAAGTGGAAGCAGGTCAAATTGATGAGGGAAAACTCAGATGGGGTATTCTGTCTCAAGGTTGTGCCTGCTAAAGTTCTTTTCCTGACCAGGCAAGACCTGGCCACTTACCATCCTGTACCTTCTCCCAACTCCTCCACAGGCCTCAGATTCATTTAATTTTTCTCATTGGATGAGCTCCTCTTCTGTGCCATACTGGGGAGTTGGGTGAATGGGCACACCCAGCCCCTACTGCCCGGCTTTCCAGATCAGGTCTTAGCACTGTCACTACACTCACAGGACCCTGGGCTCTCATCTTCATTGCACTGATCCTAGTTGCGATTTCATGTCTATTTAATTAATGTCTGTCTCCTCCCTCTGAACTAAATTTCCATGAGTGTAGAGACCATTTCTCTTTTCACCCACTGCGGTGCACCTGGCCTCCAGTACATGGCCTGGAATGGAATGGGCACTTAGTAATTGTTGGATGGATGGGAGGAAGGATGAATGAAGTCAAAAGGGAAGAAGGGAAGAAAAAGGCCTTCCTCAGTTGCTGAGGGGTCCTCAGTCCTTGAGACCCCACCCTCATCAGGATCCTGGAACTGGAATTCTACAGGAGCAGAGCAGAGTTTTCCCCAGGAGGAGTCTGCGCGAGTTCAGACCTGCCATTTACAGCATTTCCCTGTGGATGTCTGGCTTCCTTGGGACCACTGCCAGCTGGCCTGGCTTGACCCTTGGCCTTTCTAACAGCACCTCTGCACGTGGGCATGATTCTGTCTTCCTTCCACAAGGTTCTAAGCTTTAGAGGCAGGAATTGTACCTCCTCTTTCATCTGAAGTTTCTACAGGTGCAACTCTCTCCTATGTACATTGCTCCTCTGCTTCTTCCACTTGGAGAGGCTCTACCCCCCTTATCCAATCCTTCCATCCTCAAAGGCCCAGCTTAAGCTCCACCTCCCCTTCAAAGTCTTCCCAAGACGCTCCAGCCAACAGTGCACAGAGAGTCTTTGCACAAAAGCTTTACTGCATCTCACCTTCGATTTCACTCTGTCTGATGACTGTCTTTGCTTGTGGAGTCAGGTATCTCCCCTTTCTAGGGTGACCAACTCTTTCTGGTTTGCCTGGGATACTCCTGATTTTGGCACTGAAAGTCCCAAATCCCAGGAACTCCCTTGGTCCTGGGAAAACCAGGACAGTTGGTCACCCTAACCCTTCCCCCAGCCTGGCCTACCCACCCCAAGTCTGTTAAGCTACTGTCAACTTGAAATTCAAGACTCAACTCAAGAGTTACTTCCTCTAGAGAGATGTCCCCTCCTGGGTGCAGGAGAGGTCTGCTCTGCCAGTGTAGGCTCTACTCTCCTGTGATCCCCACAACCGTGGGTCTCTCCAGGTCATTCATTTAACATCCCTCGTGTTCCCCATGGCACACACAGGCACTCAGGAAAGATTCGTCAAACAAGCAGGAACGCTAGGTGTTATGAGTCAGGTTGAGTCCCCTAAAAAGATGTTGAAGTCCTAACCTGTGAATGTGACCTTATTTGGAAATAAGGTCTCTGCCAATGATCAAGTTAAAATGAGGTCATTAGGGTGGACCCTAATTCAAAACAACTGGTATCTTTATAAAAAAGGGAAAATTTGTATACAGAGATAGACACACATAGTGAAGACGATGTGAAGAGACATAGGGAGAAATGGCCATCTAAAAGCCACGGAACACCTGAGGCTACCAGAAGCCAGGAGAGAGGCCTAGAACAGATCTTTCCCTAACAACTCAGAGAACACCACCCTGCCAACACCTTGATTTTGGACTTCCAGCCTCCAGAACTGTGAGAGAATAAATTTCTCTTGTTTAACACCCAGTCTGTGGTACTTTTTACAGCAGCCCCAGGAAACTAATTCACTAGGGTTCAATTAGGAAATAACTATATTCTCCATTCCCCCTTCACCCCATTACAGGCACAAACCTGCTCCTTGGGGCGCGAGCCTCAGCTGCCCCTGGATGAAACCTTGGAGGCCCCATAGCCTATCTGCTGGCTCTCAGATAATAAACAGTCTTCAGGTCCAATTCAGCCAGAAGAATAATCTCATGTTAGTAACTAAATGGTAAAATAGTGTTTAAGTACTCCAAATCTTTGCCCCTCCCATAGCCCAGGCTTCTCTAGCAGCCTGGATTGGCGGGGCTGGTGGTGTGAGTGGATTGTAATCGTCTTTTTCTCCATTTTTCCTCCCTGCCCCCGCCCCTGGTGCCAGAGGCATGGACTGATCCCTAAAAGCATGGAGAGGGAAGTGGGGGGAGGTCTTATGTAACCTGACTTTGATTTTTCCCATCTGGAAACTGATGTTTCATACTGACCTTCTCTGAGTTGGCTGAAGTTCTGAACTGATTATTCTTCTCAGGGACACTTTCGTGAAGGTTCCTACAGGGAACCCTTGACGGCACTTCCTGCGAGGGGTGATGCATTTGCTTAGGTGGTGAGGTGGGCTGTGGGCACATTCCCCATGGCACTAGGTCTCCAGAGTCCAGCTCTCCTGGGTTGTCTTGCCTCAGGAGGTTCCAGTGCAGCCAGGTGGACTTCTCACCTCTGTTACCCCAGATCAGGAGCCAGAGCCTCTGTCTTTGAGATCCCTTGGTCTTGTGTCACACACTAGCTGAGAGTGCCCCTAACTCCGGGGGACCCAGCATGCTCTCCAGGCATCCTCCCTAAATCCCTTCTCACTAGACTAGAGGTGAAGGGGAGGCCACCTCCTGCCTTTCCCATGAGATGTAGGACTCATAACACATGCACAGCCCTCTCTGGAAAAAATCTTTCATGACTTTGCCTTCAGCCCTCTAATACCCTTAAAGTGTGTTAGGCTAAGTACTACATAGGTGGTCTGCATCTCACTTTTCGATGTGGAGGAATAGCTCCTATTCAATTTGTTTTGCTTTTTTTTTTTTTTTTTTTTTGTTCCACTAAAAGGAACTTGGGCTGGGGTATGGAAAGGAGAAGATGTATAAGATGAGCCTGGAGCATCGGGCTCTGCTAGAAGGTAAGGAAGGTCTCTAAGAATGAAGGCAACATGTGAGAAGACAGAGGAGACAGCGTGAAGGGTCCCAGGGGTCAAATCTGGGAGTGAACATCACAATGAATAGTGAAAGGGACAAATTTTAATCCATGGAAGGAAAAAAGAATTCTTGAGTCCATACTTATGCTAAGAGAGAGCTACAGAAACCAGAGGTGTGTCTGTAGTATTTTCAATTTTTTCCCTCAACTGCTTTCACAGACAGGAACTCTCAGTTGATCCCATCCTGCCCATTTTTCACATGGAGACACTGAAACTGGAAAGATGCAGTAAATTTCCAAGATGCTGAGTGGTCTATTCAGTGACAAACCCAGGACCAGACCCCAGACCATTGCTTATGACTCCCCCAGCTGGTGGAAGACCACAAGGGGTCACTGCTCCAGGTATGCCTCTGCCCTGGGTGGGGCAGCTCTATCTCCTCCCCTGAGTCTGGCCACCTCTTTACTCTCCTGGGTGCAATGTCCTTGGATCAACCCTCAGAGGATCCCACCACTCTCCCATCTCCCAACCCCCAAGCCAAAAACTTATTAAGCAACCGCCTGTCACGTCTACCTTAATAACTAAGAATCTCTTTTCAGCTTCTTTGTCTTCCTCACCTTGGGGCCCACCTCCGGTAACCACACTGTCAATTACACCTCATGTCTAGCAAGGCCAGAGCTAATGAAAAGCAATAGAGAATTCACTGCCTTTTAATGAGGGAAACATGGCTTTTACAGGGAACAATTTATTGGGCCAAATCCCCCCGTCCATCACCCAGGGGAGTTGCTGCCTTTTAGTACCCTGCGTTTGTTACTGTGTCAAGCGCCATGTAAAATTGCGAGCCAAGCGCCGAGGTGAAGGCTCTGACTCAATTTACAGGGTGACATCTCTCATTTCCCTCCTCAGATCAGTAAGTGATCCTGGCAATGATATGCATAGAAATTAATTACTCCATCCCTCCTGCTCCCTGGCAGCCAGGAGTGGGGCATGGTCCCCAGCCAGAGGAGCTGGGCTGACAGGCCACTGACCTTCAGCATTTCTAGCTTTGTCCTGGCAGGAGTATAGAGGGGAGACAGGACCACACTGCCAGAAATGGAAAAAAAATACATGAGAGGAGAGCATTCCGTGTGCTCAGCCTTGTTGAAGGTCAAGAGCAAATACTAGCTCTATCACTATTTCCTGGGGAGAGGGGGAAGCAGGGGATGCAGGAAGAGCATCCCAGGCTGAGATTCAGGGACTGTCTAATCTACCACTCATTTTCTTTATGACCTTGGGCATGCCACTTTATCTCTAAAGTAAAGTGTTTTTTTTTTGTTTTTTTTTTTTTTTGTGGTACGCGGGCCTCTCACTGTTTTGGCCTCTCCCGTTGCGGAGCACAGACTCCGGACGCTCACGCTCAGCGGCCATGGCTCATGGGCCCAGCCACTCTGCGGCATGTGGGATCTTCCCGGACCGGGGCACGAACCCGTGTCCCCTGCATTGGCAGGCGGACTCTCAACCACTGCGCCACCAGGGAAGCCCTCTAAAGTAAAGTGTTTTAAACAGAGTGATTCCTCGATGTTCTGCAAAAATAGACCGCCCCTTCCTATCCTCTTCCCTGCCCTTCTCTGGATGATATATTAGGCTACTCTCAGTCATTCGGTTTTAGGCTCGGTTGAGCTATGCGAACTTGGGCAAGTCCCTTCACTTCTCTACACTCTAAAGAGTCTTATGGTTCATGATCTACTTCCAAAGATGGTTTTGGGAGTCAAGTGAAATCAAGTTGCTTTAAAATATAAGGTCACATAATTTAAATTCTCATCTAGGGTTAGCTCAGAGGAATTAGGAAAAATGGCTGTTGTGAGGAGCACTGACCAAGTGTTCCTGTCTTAAAGTATCTTCCACACTTGTTGTCATATCTGAAATTCCATCATTAGAGATTCATTTCTTTGAGTCTTCAGATATCACTTAATAATGTTAGTTTTTTTCAAGGATTCGCTCACTCTGTTTCAAGTAGCATACTTAGATCAATCACCATCACACTTACATAGATAATCACAGCAAACCTGTAAAGAAAATATTATTGCCATTTTATTACATTGGGGCTCTGAAGGATAGATTAGCTGGCCTAGGCCACTATGTAAATAAAGAGGACAGAATTAAAAAAAAAATCAACTTACTGAGGTATAATTTGCAAACAATGAAATGCATACACTTTAAGAGTATGAGTGATGAGTTTTGATACAAGTATACACCCAGGGAACTGTTACCACAATCAAGGTGTGAAACATTTCCGTGACTCCAAAAGGTTTCCTACTCCAGTCCCAGGCAAACACTGACCTGCTTTCTTCACCATTCATTAGATTTGTCTTTCTTTTCATTTTGCAAAAACAAAATCATATAATATACATAATTTTGTACCTGGCATTTTTTTTTTTTTTTGTGGTACGTGGGCCTCTCACTGTTGTGGCCTCTTCCGTTGCGGAGCACAGGCTCCGGACGCGCAGGCTCAGCGTCCATGGCTCACGGGCCCAGCCACTCCGCGGCATGTGGGATCCTCCCGGACCGGGGCACGAACCCGCGTCCCCTGCATCGGCAGGTGGACTCTCAACCACTGCGCCACCAGGGAAGCCCTGTACCTGGCATTTTTAAATCAGCATAATGTTTTAAAAAATTTATCCATGTTTTTGCATGCATGAGTTGTTACTTTTTATTGTTGAGTATTTGTTACCCATTCACATACTAATGGACATGTACATTTTCCCCAGTTTTAGGCAACTATGAAAATAATTATTATGAACATTTGTGTACAAGATTTTGTGTGGATGTATGTAGCTCTTTCATAGATTCCTTAGGATTTTCTAAGTTCTCAACCATGTTCTCTGCAAATAAAGACACTCTTACTTATTGCTTTCTAATCTGTAAGCCTTTTATTTCTTTTTTAAATTGAAATGTAGTTGATGTACAATATTATGTTAGTTTAAGGGGTACAACATAGTGATTCAACATTTAAATACATTACAAAATGATCACCATGATAAATCTATTAACCATCTGCCCCATACAAAGTTACTAGAGTATTACTAATGTATATTACATTCTTGTGACTTATTTATTCTATAACTGGAAGCTTGTAGATCTTAATTCCATTCACTTATTTTACCCATTGCCCCAACCCCTTCCACTCTAGCAACCACCCATTTGTTCTCTGTATCCATGAGTCTGTTTTCATTTTGCTTTGTTTGTTTGTTTTGTTTAATTCCACATGCAAGTGAAATCATATGGTATTTGTTTTTCCTTGTCTAACTTATTTCACTTAACATAATATCCTCTAGATCCATCTATGTTGTCACAAATGGAAAGATTTCATTCTTTTTTATGTCTGAGTAATATTCCATCTTCTTTATCTATTCATCTGTCCATGGAATGGGCACTTGGGTTGCTTCAATATCTTGGCTGTTGTAAATAATTCTGCAATAAACATAAGGGTGCATATATCTTTTTGAATTAGTGTTTTTGTTTACTTTGGATAAATACTCAGAAGTGAAATTGCTGGATTATATGGTGGTTCTATTTTTAATTTTTTTAGTAACCTTCATATGGTTTTCCATAGCAGTTGCACCAATTTACAGCCCCACCAAACAGTGCACGAGGGTTCCCTTTTTCTTCACATCCTTGCCAACACTTGTTACTTGTCTTTTTGATGATACCCATTCTGACAGGTGCAAGGTGATATTTCATTGTGGTTTTGATTTGCATTTCCCTTATGATTAGTGATGCTGACCACCTTTTCATGTACCTGTTAGCCATCTGTATATATTCTTTGGAAAATGTCTATTTATGTCCTCTGTCCATTAAATTTTTTTTTTTTTTTTTGTATTGAGTCGTATACTTTGTTCTTTCTATTTTTTGGATATCAACCCCTTTTTGGGTATGTCATTTGCAAATATCTTCTCCCATTCATTAGGCTGCCTTTTGTTTTGTTGATGGTTTCCTTCACTGTGAAAAAGCTTTTTGGTTTGATTTAGTCCCATTTGTTTATTTTTTATTTTGTTTCCCTTTCCTGAGAGACAGATCCAAAAAATATTGCTAAGCCTGATATGAAAAAGCATACTGCCTGTGTTTTCTTCTAGAATTTTTATAGTTTCAGGTCTTACATTTAAGTGTTGAATCCATATTGAGTTTATTTTTGTATGTGATGTGAGAAAATGGTCCAGTTTCAATCCTTTGCATGTAACTTTCCAATTTTCCCAACACCATGTATTAAAGAAAGTCTTTTTCCTATTGCATATTCTTGCTTCCTATGTTGTAGACTGGTCATTTAAGCACAGATTTATTTCTGGACTTTCATTTTGTTCCGTTGATCTGTCTGTTGTTGTGCCAATATCTTACTGTTTTGATTACTGTGGCTTTGTAGTATGGTCTGAAGTCAAGGACCATGATACCTCCAGCTTTGTTCTTTTTTTCTCAAGATTGCTTTGGCTGTAGGGGTCTTTTGTGGTTTCATACAAACTTTGAGGTTATTTGTTCTAGTTCTGTGAAAAATGCCATTGGTATTTCAATAGAGATCACATTGAATATGTATATTGCCTTGGGTAGTATGGTCATTTTAACAATATTAATTCTTCCAATCCATGAGTATGGTGTATCTTTCCATTTGCTTGTGCCATCTTCAGTTTCTTTCATCAATGTCTTATAAGTTTTCAGAGTACAGATCTTTCACCTCCTAGGTTAGATTTACTTCTCAGTACTTCATTATTTTTGATGCAATTGTAAAGGAGTTTGTTTTCTTAATGTCTTTTTCTGATAGTTTGTTATCAGTGTATAGAAATGCAACAGATTTTGGCATATAAATTTTATATCCTGCAACTTTACTGAATTCATTTATTCGTTCTAATAGGGGTTTTTTTTGGTGGAGTCTGCAGAATTTACTATATATAGTATCATGTCATCTGCAAACAGTGACAGTTTTACTTTTTCCTTTCCAGTTTGGACGCCTTTTATTTCTTTTTCTTGTCTGATTCCTCTGGCTAGGACTTCCAGTACTATGTTGAATGAAAGTGGTGAGAGTGACCATTCTTGTCTTGTTCCTAATCTTAGAGGAAATGCTTTCAGCTTTTCACCATTGATATAAAGTTGGCTATGGGCTTGTCATATATGGTCTTTGTTATGTGTTACCCCGCTATACCCACTTTGTTGAGAGTTTTTGTCATAAATTAATGTTGAATTTTGTCAAAAGCTTTTTTCTGCATTGATTGAGATGATTGTATGATTTTTATCCTTAATTTTATTAATGTGGTGTATCACATTGACTGATTTGCAGATATTGAACTATCCCTACATCCCTGGGATAAATGCCACTTGTCATGGTGTATGATCCTTTTAATGTATTGTTGAATTCAGTTTGCTAAAATTTTGTGGAAGATTTTTGCATCTATGTTCATCAATGATATTGGCCTATAATTTGTGTGTGTGTGTGTGGTGTCTTTGTCTGGTTTTGGAATCAGGGTGATGCTGGCCTCATAGAATGAGTTTGGAAGCATTCCTTCCTCCAATTTTTGGGACTAGTTTGAAAAGTATAGGCATTAACTCTTCTTTAAATGTTTGGTAGAATTCACTTATGAAGTCATCTGGTTCTGGACTATTGTTTGTTAGGAGTTTTAAAAATTACTGATTCAATTTTACAACTAATCAGTCTGTTCAGATTTTCTATTTCTTCCTGATTCAGTCTTGGAAGATTTTATGTTTCTAGGAGTTTATCCATTTCTTCTAGGTTGTCCAGTGAGTTGGGATATAGTTGTTCATAGTAATCTCTTATGATTCATTGTATGTGTGTGGTGTTAGTTGTAACTTCTCTTTTATCTCTGATTTTATTTATTTGGACCCTCTCTTTTTCTTTATGAGTCTGGCTAAAGGTTTGTCAATTTTGTTCAATTTTGTTTATCTTTTCAATGAACCAGTTCTTAGTTTCATTGATCCTCTCTATTGTTTTATAGGTCTCTATTTCATTTATTTCTGCTCTGATCTTTATTATTTCCTTCTTTCTACTAATTTTAGGTTTTCTTTGTTATTCTTTTTTTAGTTTCTTTAGATGTAAGTTTAGATTGTTTATTTGATATTTTTGTTTGTTTGTTCATTTCCTGAGGTAGGCCTGTATCATTACAAACTTTCCTCTTAGAACTGTTCTTGTTGGATCCCATAGATTTTAAATGTGCTTTCATTTTCATTTGTCTCCAGGTATTTTTAAAATTTCTTCTTTGATTTCTTCAATGACCTATTGGTTATATAGTAGCATATTTTTTATACTCCATGTGTTTGGGTTTTTTTCTGTTTTTTCTTGTAGTTACTTTCTAGTCTCATACCATTGTGTTTGGAAAAGATGCTTAAATTTTCTTAAATTTCTTAAATTTGTTTTGTGGCCTAGCATATGATCTATCTTATAGAATGTTCCATGTGCACTTGAAAAGAATTTGTATTCTGCTGTTTTTGGATAGAATGTTCTTTATATAGATATATATTAAGTCTATTCAAGGCCAATGTTTCCTTACTGATTTTCTGTCTGGATGATCTGTCCACCGATATAAGTGGAGTGTTAAAGTCCCCTACTATTATTGTGTTACTGTCAATCTATCCCTTTATGTGTGTTAATATTTGCTTTATGTATTTAGGTGCTCCTATGTTGGGTGAATATATATATTTACAAGTGTTATATATTGTTGTTGGATTGATACTTTATCATTATGTAATGCCCTTCTTTATCTCTTGTTACTGTCTTTGTTTTAAAGTCCATTTTGTCTGACATAATATCATTATCTCAGCTACCTTTCTGTTTTTATTTGTATAGAGTACATTTTCCATCCCCTCACTTTCAGTCTCTGTGTGTCTTTAGATTTGAACTGAATCTCTTGTAGGCTGTATATAGATGGGTGTTTTTTTTTTTAATCCACTCAGCCACTCTATGTCTTTTGATTGGAGCATTTAGTCTATTTATATTTAATAATTTTGACAGGTATGTACTTATTGCCATTTTGTTGTTTTCTGGTTGTTTTTGTAGTTCTTCTCTGTTCCATTATTATTCTCTTGCTCTCTTCCCTTATGATTTGGTGACTATCTTTAGTGTTATGCTTGGATTCTTTTCTCTCCTTTTTTGTTATATCTATTATAGGTTTTTTTTGTTACCATGAGGTTCATAGATAACAACATACATGTGTATACATATATATATTTTTTAAGTTGATGATCTCTTAAGTGTGAACACATTCTAATATTCCTATATTTTTACTCCCTCCCCCAACAAGTTTTATGTTTTTTTCATTATATTTTACATTTCTTTGAGTATTCCATGACTCTTTATTGTAGATATAGATGGTTTTACTGTTTTTGTCTTCTAACCTTCCTACTAGCTTTATAAGTGGTTGATTTACTGCCTTTACTATATTTGTGCTTTCACCAGTGAAATTTTTTCTTTCATAACTTTCATGTTTCTAGTTGTGGTCTTTTCTTTTCCACTTAGAGAAGTCTCTTTAACATTTCTTGTAAGGCTTGTTTAGTGGTGATGAACTCTTTTAGCTTTTGCTTGTCTGTAAAACTTTTTCTCTTTCCTTCAATTCTAATTGATAAGGTAGAGTATTATTGGTTGCAGGTGTTTTCCTTTCACTATTTGAATATATTTTGTCACTCCCTTCTGGCTTGCAGAGTTTCTGCTGAAAAGTCAGCTGATAGCCTTATGGGCGTTCTCTTGTATGTAACTAGCTTTTCTCTTGCTGCTTTTAAGATTCTCTCTTTATCTTTAATTTTTGACATTTTATAATGTGTCTTGGTATGGACCTCTTTGAGTTCATGTTGTTTGGGACTCTCTGTGCTTCTTGGACTTTAATGTCTGTTTCTTTCTCCAGGTTGTAGAAGTTTTCAGCTATTATTTCTTCAAATAAATTTTCTTCCCCTTTCTCTCTCTCTTATCTTTCTATTACTCCTAAATGTGAATGTTAGTATGCTTGATATTGCCCCAGATGTCTCTTAAACTATTCTCATCTTTAAAATTTTGTTTTCTTTTTTTCCATTCACCTTGGGTGGTTTCCACTACTCTGTCTTCCAGATTGCTGATCTGTTCTTCTGTGATACCTCATCTACTGTTGATTCCCTCTAGCGTATTTTTCATTTCAGTTATTGTGTGCTTCAGCTCTGATTGGTACTTTTTTTTTTTTGTATTTTCTAACTCTTGTTGAAGTTCTTACTGTTCATCCATTCTTGTCCCAATATTGATGAACATCTTTATGATCGTCACTTTGAACTTTTTATTGGGTAGATTGCTCTACACCTTGTTTCATTTAGTTCTTTTTTCTGAGGTTTTGTTTTGTTCCTTTGTTTGGAACATATTCTCTGTCTTCTCATTTTGCCTAATTCTTTGTGTCTATTTCTATGTATTAGGCACGTCCATTATATCTCTTGATCTTGGAGAAATGGCCTCATGTAGGAGATGTCCTATGGTGCTCAGCAGCATGCTCCCTTCTGTCCACCAGAACTCCAGGCTCCAGGCACATCCCTTATCTGGGCTATGTGAAGCCTTCTGTTGTGACAAAGTGAACTACTGTGGGTACACTGGTGAAAGGGTTGGCTCCAAATAAGATAGAGGGAGGATTTCAAAATCGAGCTTGCCAGCACCAGTGTCCCCAGATGAGATCTCCAAAATGGCTGCCACCACTGTCTCAGTCTCCAGGGGAATCACAACTGCCTCTTGCTTCTCTGGGAGGCTCTCCAAGATCAGCAAGTGGGTCTGACCCAGGTGTCCTTTAAACTCCTGCCTCTGAACTGGGATCAGAACATATGAGATTTTGCTTGTGCCCTTTAAGAATGAAGTCTCTGTTTCCTATAGCCCTCTTGAATGTGAGCACCACTGGTTTTCAAATTCCATCTTTCTGGGGATTTTTATTCCTGGTACAAGACCCCCAGGATGGGAGCTCAATGTGGGACTTGGACCCCTCACTCCTCAGTAAGGACTTCTGCAGTTATGATATCACTCTTGTTTGTGGGTCTCACCTGGGGATGTGGGTCCTGGCTCAATTACATCTCCTCTCCTCCTACCTGTGGCTCCTTCTTTATATCTTTAGTTGTGAAAATCTTTTCTACTCGGCTTCAGGTCATTTTCATAGATAGTTGTTCTGTAAGTACTTGTAATTTTGGTGTGCCTGTGGGAGGAGATGAGTTCAGGGTCTTCCTACTCTGCTATCTTGATCTCTCTCCTTTTATTTCTTTTTCTTACTTTATTGCACTAGCTAAGACCTCCAATACAATGTTGAATAGGGGTGATGGATTGGGAATGGATGTACTTGCAATGTTTACAATATTAGGAGAAAAGCATCCAATATTTTGTTATTAAGTATGATGTTAACTATAAATTTTTCATAGATACTGTTTATCAGATTTAGGATTTCCCTTTCATTTCAGTTTGCTAAGAGTTTTTTTAAAAGTCATGAACCAGTGTTGAATTTTGTTATATGCATTTTCTACATCTGCTTAGATAAGCGTATGGTATTCTTTCTTTATTCTGTTAATATGATGAATTACATTGATTTTTGAATGTTAAACTAGCCTTACATTTCTGGTACATTTTTGGTAAAAATCCCCCTTGGCTTTGTGTATTGCCCTTTAAGAAAAAAAAAATTTTTAGTATGCTACTGTATGCAATTTATTAATAATTTGTTAAGGATTTTTATGACTATATTCATGAGGGATAGCCAGTAGAATTCTTTTTTGTAGTGTCTTTAGTTTTGGTGTCAGGGTAATTTTGTCTTCATAAAATGATTTGAAAAGTATTCTTTCCTCATTATTTTCTGAAAGAGTTTATGGAAGATTGGTGTTATTTCTTCCTGATATTTTCTTTGTGAGAAAGTTATTATTATCATTATATTAGTAATTAAATCTCTTTAAGAGATATAGGAATTTTTAGATTTTCTATTTCTTCAGTAAGTTTTAAAATTTTTTAATTTAATTTAATTTTTATTATTTTTTATTGACATATAGTTGATTTACAATGTTGTGTTAATTTGAGGTGTACAGCAAAGTGATTCAGCTATATATACATACATACACACATATCTATTTTTTCAGATTCTTTTCGCTTATAGGTTATTACAAGCTATACAGTAGGTTCTTGTTGGTTATCTATTTTATATATAGTAGTGTGTATATGTTAATCCCAAACTCCAAATTTATCCCTCCCCCACCTTTCCCCTTCACTAAACATAAGTTTGTTTTTCTGTGTGTGTGGGTCTGTTTTGTACATAAGTTCACTTTTATCATTTTTTCAGTAAGTTTTTATCATCTGTGTCTTTCAAATAATTTTTCTACTTTAAGTTGTTGAATTTATTGGCATCAAGTTACTCAATATCTCCTTATTAGTCTATTGATGTCTGTAATATTCGAGCCAGAATTTTAACAAGATTCTGTCTGACTCCAAAGTTTATGTTCTTTCTCCTATGCAATCCTATTCCTGTAGTGAAATGCAGTCTTCCTGGGACCTCCATTTATGACATACTCAGGAAGAAATACCTTAAGAGCAATTGAAAGCCAGGTGAGAGCCAGGTTTGCTGGAAGAAAGTTCATGTGTGTGTTTAATAATGAATTAGGGTCAAAGAGTCCAGGGAGTTAAGCTGAGGAACCTCAGGAAAGATAGGACTCTGTGCTTCTAATGCAGGGGGTGTGGGTTCGATCCCTAATCGAAAGATCGAAAGAAAGAAAAGAAGAGGTAATCAAGGCACAAACTTGGACTGCATAAGCATACCAGGTTTTATATGCTACAAAGGGTGGATGTGTGGGTGGGTGGGGAGAGCAGGGAAAGAAGAGAAAATGCTGCTCAACTGAACGTATGCACAGTATTTTGAGTTGGGCTTGTCTATGGCAACAATTCCTGGATGATGATTGAATTTTTTTCACAGTTTTCACTACTTATTCCACTGCAAAACTGTTGCTTTCATAGTATATGTTGACAGCATGTAGCTTTAACTTGGCATAAATTTACTTACGGAGAAGCCACCCTCCTCTCTTTCTATCAAGCTGGTGGAATTTTCCTTTTACCACAGAGACTAGGATGCTAGATATTTACTTTCCCAGCTTCCCTTGCAGCGAGGAATGGTCTTGCAACCAGTTAGAACATAAAGAAAAGACTGTTGGAGGACTTTGAGAGGAACACTTTTCTCTTTTCCTCCTGATGAACTCTCACAGTCCCACCCTGGCTTCTTGCCCTTTAACTTGGTTATATGAAGATGGGATGCCTGGGGCTTGGAGCAGTTGTCTTGAGACTATGAGGCAACAAACCTGGGTTTGGAAAGCCAACATGCACCAGACAGCAGAGAAGAAGGAGAAAAAGAACCTGGATCCTTGAGAATATCCTTGAATCTCTGAACCATCCCTGAAACCACCTATTTCCTGGCTTGATGTAAGATAGTAAAATGTCTTTTTTTAAAAGCCACTGTTATGTGAGTATCTGTTATTAGAGCCTTATTATCTTAACTGATGAACCTATTAGGTCTATGTCCATTCAGTGGTCTCACTTGTCACCAAGACATCTGTAAAATCAGAAAGGTAGGCACTCTAATCACATAGCTGTACTAAAGAAACCAAAATGGCCCACAAAATGCTTATATTAATATAATTTTAAGATTATGAACAAAATGAAGACATGAATTTACATTTTTCTCCTAGAGAACTTCAGGACCTTATAAGTATATATCCATGGTACTGGTCTAAAGACCTCAGGGTGGGAAATCTTTTCTAGAGATGTAGATTTTGAAAGTAAGAGTTTTGTGAGGTTGTTGGAAATTCATAACTTCCTTCTTTTATTCATATCATCTCTTACCACTTTCTCCAGAGCAGTGGCATAGAACCTGCAAGCCACAAGGGGACATAGCACTTACAGCAGGGTGGGGAGAAAGAATAATGGCTTTCTCTTGCAAAGACAGCCTTCTTAAGAGAAGACCAGCTCAGGGGGATAGAGGATCAGTGAGATGAAAAGGGAGAGCTGCAACTACATAGAGGAGGAAACCCAAACAGCCATAAGTCTATGAAAAGAAAGTTAATCTCTCTAGTAATCAGATTAATCAGAGAAATGCTGGGAATGAAAATTAAAACCACATTTTGATACTATTTCAAAATATTATCCAATATATTATTACAGAAGAAAGAAGTCTTATCACACCAATGTTTGGTGAGGATATGAAATAATTCTAACTCACAGTACATGGCCAGTGAGAGGGTAAAGTGCCAACACCACTCTGGAGAATAATCTGGCAATATCTAGTAAAGTTGAAGATATGTAAACACTTATACCCAGTAACCCACTCCTAGGTCTACACTCTACAGAACCTATTTCAGATTGTACATGAGGGCAAATGTACGAGAAGCTTCCTAGGAGCACTCTTTGTAATAGTGAGCAATCAGAACTACCCTAATTATTCATCAAGAAGGAAATGAATTAATAAACTGTTGTGTATTCACTTAGTGAAATCCTACCAGGCACTAAACACAGATGAGCCAGTGCTTCACCACTGTTGAGTGAGGGAAAAGAGCTGCAGGAGACTGGTACAGCATGTCACTGCTTATATGAGTTTAAACCCTGCAAAACTAAACTGTATGCCTGTGTGGGCACATGCATTAATAGTGTAAAGATTTACATGGGAATTATCCAAGTGTAGGATAGTTCCTGCTTCTCTCGTGGAGAGAGGCAAGCGAGATTTAAAAGCAATACACAGGGGACTGTAAATGGTTTTGTCACGTTTTATTTCCAAATAGGGTGGTGGTGTATGAGCCTTCATGACCTCTATAACTTTTTGAGGGCTGAAAAATTTTACTAATACTTTTTTTAAAAAGAAAGAGAAGCAAAGAATATTTGCATGGGGAGAAGTCCTGAGGGCTTGATAGCAGAAAGATCAGTGGTGAGGGCTGGTGCCTCACAATCAGAAACCTGTGTCTGAATCTCAGCTCTCCTGCTTACCAACTGCGGTGTGATTTGAGGAGCAAATTAATTAACCTCTCATGAACCTAATTTTTCCCAGATGCAAAATAAGAATAATGACATTTACTCTTACATGAATATGGTCAGTTCATTAATTAAATAAAATATTTAAGAACCAGTACAGTGCCTGGCACATTTTTAGGGAGATTACACATTCTGGTTTATCTGGGACAATTGGATTACACCTGCTGTCTTAACTGGAAGGTCCCTTTTCAACCTCAAAACTGTCCTGATTTGGAGGATAAATGATACTGTCACCTTACACATTGTAAATACTCAATGTACTAAATTCGTGGCAGTCTTCTTTCTGGTTTTCAAGTCCTTAGAACCAGCAAACAATCACCCTTCCTCTCTTTTCAAATGTCTTTTTTACCCCATCTGTATGGTGGAAGCTTTAGACATCCCTCCATTAGGTTCAGAGTACCTAATCTACTGGGTTGAGTTGCTGTAGGATTCCTGCTCAAATTCCATTAAGCACTAGGATTGGAATAAGCTGTAAAGTTCAGAATTGTTAAGAGCAAAATGTGAGGAAACATATTAATGGCAAAGAGCAAAGAAATTGTTGAAGAAAGACAAAGAAAACTTTTATTGAACATTTAATGTGTGCCAGGCATTTTCTAAGTTTTTTACATGTATTGATTCTTTAATTCTTACAGATGAAGAAACTGAGGTCAAAGCATGACATGAACTCAGGCCATCTGACCCTAGAGTTTGCTATTAATCACCATGCCCTACTGCCAGAGATTCTGCTATGAAGTAAAAGAATCAAGTTTTTTTAAAACAATTAATCCAAAACACGACAGTTCAAATGGATATTGTCCTTCAAAGTGGCCTGTTGGAAGGCTCTATGAATGTTCCCACTGTGTGAGCTCTGCTCAGCATGACTGGAACCTCCTTTGGGAATTCCTATCAGAATTTGGGCACAAGTCATCAAATATCTTCAGTTTTCTTGTCTTTTAAGGTGGCTGTGATTTTTCCAAAATAGTCAAAAGTCACCTAGAAATGCAAATTAAAATCATAATAAAATACCACTGCAAACCCACTAGATGGCTAAATTAAAAAGACTGATAATACCAAGTGCTGATGAGGATGTGGAGCAACTAGAACTCCATATCCACTGGAAGAGGAAGTGACCAAAACTGGTGTGGACATGCCTGTGTCCTAGGTGCTTTAGGTGGGACATGGAAGTAATTCAGGTAGTGACTTTGCCTTTTCTGTGGCTAGAAGGAGAAATCATCTCCAAATAGAGAAAGGGAAGCTTGTGAGCATCTGCAGTTTCACTGAGCTTCCACAATAGTGGAAATAGCAGGTTCAGGACCTTGGTCAGGCCATATGGGAAGTTTTGCATCTTTGTCCAGGAAGATTTACAAATGAGCACAGGTTCAAAGGAGAATGACCATGTATGGCCCAGGGTAGGCCAGGCTGGATAGCAGTCTGCCTTTCTGGCCCATGAATTATCCTTGGACATTCCTCTTCCCACACATAAGCACCACCTCCTCCTGGTGAGACAACCCAAAGTCCCATCCAATTACTGAATCCAGACTTAAGACTAACACCTTTGGGTGATGGACTGTCCTTGCCACATGTTTGAATGTGATTGTATTGAGCTGATGGCAAATCATCTCTCCTCCCCACTTCCTCACACTCACAATATATAATAAAGAACAGAGTACAATAGAAACATCCATTTGAGGAGGGAAGAATGGGCAGCATTCTGCTGCCCAGGCAGTCCCTGGTCTGTAGCAATGGTGGAGTCCTGCTGGGTGGGCCTGGAGAAGGGCTTTTGTCCTGGAGGAAGTTCCCTGAGTAGATCTTGGTTTGTCTTCTTTGTTCAGTGTTCTTCATGGTCCCTGACTGCATTTTCTAAGATGTTCCTTCTTGTTCATTATCCCCCATGACCACATCTGAAGTGGGCGTAGGTGTGAATGCATCCCTTGGGTGCTGTCCAACTTTCATAGCCCTCATTCTGATCATACAAGTTTGGAGACCCTATTATAGGATTCATACAGTCAGTGGTCTTTTTAACAGTTCAGTTTCCTTAAAAACTTCTGGTTTATTTGCTTCCATTCAAATTTGCATGATAGGAATCACAGCCAAACTTCTACACTGGACAGAGTTCTTGGACCTCTTTCCATGCCTGTCTTTCCCAACTTAAAGAGGGCAATATCATGGACCTCTCAAAAATAGGTTTCAGTGGAAGGCAAAAGCCTAACTCTTGTTATTTTTGATCAAAGAGAAGTTGACTTTTCCAAATATGTGAACTCTCAAATTTCTGAGGTTTTTTTTAAACATCTTTTTTGGAGTATAATTGCTTTACAATGGTGTGTTAGTTTCTGCTGTATAACAAAGTGAATCACCTATACATATACATATATCTCCACGTCTCCCCGCTCTTGGATCTCGTTCTCACTATCCCACTCTCACTATCCCACCTCTCTAAGTGGACACAGAGCATGGAGCAAATCTCCCTGTGCTATGTGGCTGCTTTCCATTAACTCTCTATTTTACACTTGGTAGTGTGTATATGTCCATGCCACTCTCTCACTTTGTCCCATCTTACACATCCCCTCCCCGTGCCCTCAAATCCATTCTCTATGTCTACCTCTTTATTCCTGTCCTACCCCTAGGTTCTTCAGAACTTTTTTTTTTTAGATTCCATATATATGTGTTAGCATATGGTATTTGTTTTTCTCTTTCTGACTTCACTCTGTATGACAGACTCTAGGTCCATCCACCTCACTACAAATAACTCAACTTCGCTTCTTTTTATGGCTGAGTAATATTCCATTGTATATATGTGCCACATCTTCTTTATCTATTCATTTGTCAGCGGACACTTAGGTTGCTTCCGTGTCCTGGCTATTGTAAATAGTGCTGTAATGAACATCGTGGTACATGACTTTTTGAATCATGGTTTTCTCAGGTTATATACCCAGTAGTGGGACTGCTGGGTCGTATGTTAGTTCTATTTTTAGTTTTTTAAGGAACCTCCATACTCTTCTCCACAATGGCTCTATCAATTTACATTCCCACCAACAGTGCAAGAGGACTCCCTTTTCTCCACACCCTCTCCAGCATATACTGTTTGTAGATTTTTTGATGATGGCCATTCAGACCAGTGTGAGGTGATACCTCATTGTAGTTTTGATTTGCATTTCTCTAATGATTAGTGATGTTGAGCATCCTTTCATGTGTTTGTTGGCAATCTGTATATCTTCTTTGGAGAAATGTCTATTTAGGTCTTCTGCCCATTTTTGGATTGGGTTTTTTGATATTGACCTGCAGGAGCTGCTTGTATATTTTGGAGATTAATCCTTTGTCAGTTGCTTCATTTGCAAATATTATCTCCCATTCTGAGGGTTGTCTTTTCATCATGTTTATAGTTTCCTTTGCTGTGCAAAAGCTTTTAAGTTTCATTAGGTCCTATGTGGTTTTTTTTTTTGGTTTTATTTCCATTTCTCTAAGTGGTGGGTCAAAAAGGATCTTGCTGTGATTTATGTCATAGAGTGCTCTGCCTATGTTTTCCTCTAAGAGTTTTATAATGTTTGGCCTTACATTTAGGTCTTTAATCCATTTTGAGTTTATTTTTGTGTATGGTGTTAGGGAGTGTTCTAATTTCATTCTTTCCCATGTATCTGTGCAGTTTTCCCAGCACCATTTATAGAAGAGGCTGTCTTTTCTCCACTGTATATTCTTGCCTCCTTTATCAAAGATAAGGTGACCATATGTGCATGGGTTTATCTCTGGGCTTTCTATCCTGTTCCATTGATCTATATTTCTGTTTTTGTGCCAGTACCATACTGTCTTGATTACTGTACCTTTGTAGTATAGTCTGAAGTCCAGGAGCCTGATTCCTCCAGCTCCATTTTTCTTTCTCAAGATTGCTTTTGCTATTCGGGATCATTTGTGTTTCCATACAAATTGTGAAATTTTTGTTCTGGTTCTGTGAAAAATGCCAGTGGTAGTTTGATAGGGATTGCCTTGAATCTGTAGATTGTTTTGTGTAGTATAGTCATTTTCACAACCTTGATTCATCCAATCCAAGAACATGGTATACCTCTCCATATGTTTGTATCATCTTTAATTTCTTTCATCAGTGTCTTATAGTTTTCTGCATACAGGTCTTTGGTCTCCTTAGGTAGGTTTATTCCTAGGTATTTTATTTTTTTTGTTGCAGTGATAAATGGGAGTATTTCCTTAATTACTCTTTCAAGCTTCTCATCATTAGTGTAGAGGAATGCAAGAGATTTCTGTGCATGAATTTTGTATCCTGTTACTTTACCAAATTCATTGATTAGCTCTAGTAGTTTTCTGGTAACATCTTTAGGATTCTCTATGTATAGTTTCATGTCATCTGCAAACAGTGACAATTTTACTTCTTGTCTTCTGATTTGGATTCCTTTTATTTCTTTTTCTTTGATTGCTGTGACTAAAACTTCCAAAACTAGGTTGAATAATAGGGTTGAGAGTGGGAAACCTTGTCTTGTTCCTGATCTTAGTGGAAATGGTTTCAGTTTTTCACCATTGAAAATGATGTTGGTTGTGGGTTTGTCAAATATGGCCTTTATCATGTTGAGGAAAGTTCCCTCTACGCCTGCTTTCTGGAGGGTTTTTATCATAAATGGGTGTTGAATTTTGTCAAAAGCTTTTTCTGACTCTATTGGAATGATGATATGGTTTTTCTCCTTCAATTTGTTAATATGGTGTATCACATTGATTGATTTGCATATATTGAAGAATCCTTGCATTCCTCAGATAAACCCCACTTGATCATGGTGTATGATCCTTTTAATGTGCTGTTGGATTCTGTTTGCTAGTATTGTGTTGAGGAGTTTTGCATCTATGTTCATCAGTGATATTGGCGTGTAGTTTTCATTTTTTGTGACATCTTTGTCTGGTTTTGGTATCAGGGTGATGGTGGCCTCGTAGAATGAGTTTTGGAGTGTTCCTCCCTCTGCTATATTCTGGAAGAGTTTGAGAGGGATAAGTGTTAGCTCTTCTCTAAATGTTTGTTAGAATTCTTCTGTGAAGCCATCTGGCCCTGGGCTTTTGTTTGTTGGAAGATTTTTAATCATAGTTTCAATATTAGTGCTTGTGATTCATCTGTTCATATTTTCTATTTTTTCCTGGTTCAGTCTCGGAAGATTGTGCTTTTCTAAGAATTTGTCCATTTCTTCCAGGTTGTCCATTTTATTGACATATAGTTGTTTGTAGTAATCGCTCATGATCCTTTGTATTTCTGCAGTGTCAGTTACTTCTTTTTCATTTCTAATTCTGTTGATTTGAGTCTTCTCCCCTTTTTTTTTTGATGAGTCTGGCTAACAGTTTATCAATTTTGTTTATCTTCTCAAAGAACCAGCTTTTAGTTTTATTGATCTTTGCTATCAATTCCTTCATTTCTTTTTAATTTATTTCTGATCTGATCTTTATGATTTCTTTCCTTCTGCTAACTTTGGGGATTTTTTTGTTCTTCTTTCTCTAATTGCTTTAAGTGTAAGGTTAGGTTGTTTATCTGAGTTGTTTCTTGAGGTAGTATTGTATTGCTATAAACTTCCCTCTTAGAACTGCTTTTCCTGCATCCCATAGGTTTTGGGTTGGTGTGTTTTCATTGTCGTTTGTTTCTGGGTATTTTTTTGAGTTCTTCAGTGATCTCTTGGTTATTTAGTAGTGTATTGTTTAGCCTCCATGTGTTTGTATTTTTTACAGATTTTCTCCTGTGATTGATATGTAGTCTCATAGTGTTGTGGTCAGAAAAGATACTTGATACAATTTCAAATTTCTTGAATTTACCAAGGCTTGATTTGTGACCCAAGATATGATCTATCCTGGAGAATGTTCTATGAGCACTTAATAAGAAAGTGTATTCTGTTGTTTTGGGTTGGAATGTCCTATAAATATCAATTAATCCATCTTGTTTAATGTATCATTTAAAGCTTGTTTCCTTATTTATTTTCATTTTGGATGATCTGTCCATTGGTGAAAGTGGGGTGTTAAAGTCCTCTACCATTATTGTGTTACTGCCGATTTCCCCTTTTATTACTGTTAGCATTTGCTTTATGTATTGAGGTGCTCCTATGTTGGGTGCGTAAATATTTACAATTGTTATATCTTCTTCTTGGATTGATCCCTTGATCATTATGCAGTGTCCTTCTTTGTCTCTTCTAATATTCTTTATTTCAAAGCCTATTTTGTCTGATATGAGAATTGCTACTCCAGCTTTCTTTTGATTTTCATTTGCATGGAATATCTTTTTCCATTCCCTCACTTTCAGTCTGTATATGTCCCTAGGTTTGAAGTGTGTCTCTTGTAGACAGCATATAAATGGGTCTTGTTTTTGCATCCATTCAGCCAGTCTGTGGTTTTCAGTTGGAGCATTTAGTCCATTTACATTTAAGGTAGTTATTGATATGTATGTTCCTATTATCATTTTCTTAATTGTTTTGGGTTTGTTATTGTAGGTCTTTTCCTTCTCTTGTGTTTCCTGCCTGGAGAAGTTTCTTTAGCATTTGTTGTAAAGCTGGTTTCATGGTGCTGAATTCTCTTAGCTTTTGCTTGTCTCTAAAGGTTTTAATTACTCCATCGAAGCTGAATGAGATCTTTGCTGGGTTGAGTAATTTATGTTGTAGGCTTTTCCCTTTCATCACTTTAAATATGTCCTGCCACTCCCTACTGGCTTGCAGAGTTTCTGCTGAAAGATCAGCTGTTAACCTTATGGGAATTCCCTTGTATGTTATTTGTTGCTTTTCCCTTGCTGGTTTTAATATTTTTTCTTTGTGTTTAATTTTTGATAGCTTGATTAATATGTGTCTTGGTGTGTTTCTCCTTGGATTTATCTTGTATGGGACTCTCTGCATTTCTTGGACTTGATTGACTATTTCCTTTCCCATATTAGGGAAGTTTTCAACTATAACCTCTTCAAATATTTTCTCAGTCCCTTTTTTTTGCTCTTCTTCTTCTGGAACCCTTATAATTTGAATGTTGGTACGTTTAATGTTGTCCCAGAAGTCTCTGATACTGTCCTCAATTCTTTTCATTCATTTTTCTTTATTCTGCTCCATGGTAGTTATTTCCACTAATTTATCTTCCAGGTCATTTATCTTTTCTTCTGTCTCAGTTATTCTGCTATTGATCCCTTCTAGAGAATTTTTAATTTCACTTACTGTGTTGTTCATCATTGTTTGTTTGCTCTTTAGTTGTTCTAGGTCCTTGTTAAACGTTTCTTGTATTTTCTCCATTCTATTTCCAATATTTTGGATCATCTTTAGTATCAATATTCTGAATTCTTTTTCAGGTAAACTGCCTATTTCCTCTTCATTTGTTTGGTCTGGTAGGATCTTACCTTGCTTCTTCATCTGCTGTGTATTTCTCTGTCTTCTCATTTTGCTTGACTTATTGTGCTTGGGGTCTCCTTTTCGCAGGCTACAGGTTTGTAGTTCCTGTTGCTTTTGGTGTCTGTTCCCAGTGGGTAAGTTTTGTTCAGTGGGTTGTGTAGGTTTCCTTGTGGAGGGGACTGGTGCCTGTGTTCTGGTGGATGAGGCTGCATTTTGTCTTTCTGGTTGGCAGGACCACGTCTGGTGGTATATTTTGGGGTGTCTGTGATCTTATTGTGATTTTTGGCAGCCTCTCTTCTAATGGGTGGGGTTGTGTTCCTGTCTTGCTAGTAGTTCGGCATAAGGTGACCAGCACTGTAGCTTGCTGGTCATTGAGTGGAGTTGGGTATTTGTGTTGAGATTGAGATCTCTGGGAGAGCTTTCACCATTTGATATTATGTGGAGCCAGGAGGTCTCTGGTGGACCAATGTCCTGACTTAGGGTCTCCCACCTCAGAGGCTCAGGCCTGACACCTCGCCAGAGCACCGAGACGCTGTCAGCCACATGGCTCTGAAGAAAAGGGAGGAAAAAAAGGAAGAAAGAAAGAAGAATATAATAAAATAATGTTATTAAAATAAAAAAATTATTAAAAATAAAAACGTAATTAAAAAGGAAAGAAAGAAGAGAGCAACCAAACCAAAATCAAATTCACCAATTACAACAAGTGCTAAAAACTACACAAAAATACAAACAAACAAACAAAAAAGTGGACAGAGAGAACCCTAGGAAAAATGGTAAAAGCAAAGCTATACATGCAAAATCACACAAAGAAGCATACACATACACACAAAAAGAGAAAAAGGAAAAAAATATATATAAAAGGAGAGCAACCAAATCAATAAATAAATCTACCAATGATAATAAGCTCTAAATACTAAACTAAGATAAACATAAAACCAGAAACAAATTAGATGCAGAAAGCAAACCCCAAGTCTGCAGTTGCTCCCAAAGTCCACTGCCTCTATTTTGCGATGATTTGTTGTCTATTCAGTTATTCCAGAGATGCAGGGTACATCAAGTTGATAGTAGAGATTTAATCCGCTGCTCCTGAGGCTGCTCGGAGAGATTTCCCTTTCTCTTCTTTGTTTGCACAGCTCCTGGGGTTCAGCTTTGGATTTGGCCCCACCTCTGCATGTAGGTCACCTGAGGGCATCTGTTATTCACTCAGACAGGACGGGGTTAAAGTGGCAGCTGATTAGGGGGCTCTGGCTCACTCAGGCTGGGGAGGGGGAGGAGTACAGAATGAGGGGCGAGCCTGCGGTGGCAGAGGCTTCTGTGACGTTGCAACAGACTGAGGCACGCCCTGTGTTCTCCTGGGGAAGTTGTCCCTGGATCACAGGACCCTGGCAGTGGTGAGCTTCACAGGCTCCCAGGAGGGGAGGTGTGGATAGTGACCTGTGCTTGCACACAGGCTTCTTGGTGGCTGCAGCAGCAGTCTTAGTGTTTCAGGCCCATCTCTTGTGTCTGTGCTGATAGCCGTGGCTTGTGCCCATCTCTGAAGCTCATTTAGATGGTGCTCTGAATCCCCTCTCCTTGTGCCCCCTGAAACAATGGTCTCTTGCCTCTTAGGCAGTTCCAGACATTTTCCCGGACTCCCTCCCGGCTAGCTGTGGTGTACTAGGATCTTCAGGCTGTGTTCACGCAGCCAACCCAAGTCCTCTCCCTGGGATCTGAACTCCAAAGCCTGAGTCTCAGCTCTCAACCCCCACCCAGCCTGGCAGGTGAGCAGACAAGCCTTTCAGGCTTGTGAGTGCTGGCCAGCACTGATTCTCTGTGCAAGAATCTCTCTGATTCTCTGTGCAGGGATCTCTCATAGGATTCTGTCAAATCCTATGACCTTGGGTCCTCATCTATACTAGCTGATAGCAGAGGACAGAAGGCATGGAGAAGAAGAATGATGTCTTCTCTCTTAAAAACTTAGAAGTGGAATACACCAACATCCTCTCATAATTCACTGGATAAAACTTCCACATGGCGATACCTAACAGCAAAATATGACTGGGAAATGGAGTCAGCCATGAACCTTAATAGAAAATAGGGAGACTGGATGTTGGTGAACAGCTAGTGATTTCTGCCAAGGGACCAGGTTGGGCCACATAGGAAGTTTTGCATCTTGGTCTGGTCCTTTTGAAAGGAAGAATGACAAATGAGCACATCCAGAGAAGACTAACAATTCTGGGACTAGGACACTGTCAAAGACACTGTGGCTGAGCTTCCCATTTAGAAGGGATTTGCTAAGAGACTCCAAAGTTTATGAACCCACCTTATTAAAACTTGCTGCTCAAAGCTATGCCTCATCCAAGACAGAGTATCAGAATGTTGATTTCATGGGTTCCTGTCCCTACTCCCTGTGAGTAAGCCTGTCCTGATCCAAGTGGTAGAGCTCCTGGCTCTTGACACAATGCTTCTTGTATCTACTGATTGTCCTTATGCTCCATATCAGCTCAGGTTGGCCTATTTAGCAACTAAACCTGATGCAGAATGTCTGTAGGGCACTGAGCTTAGTTTATAATACTGGGGCAGTTTGAGATCAGAGGCCTTATAACAATGATAATAATATCTATTTTTTTTTACTGAGCACTTACTATATGCCCGGCACTTGATAGACATCTAATTTAGTACTTAAGATAATCTCATGAGGAAGGTATGTCCTTAGATGAATGGTTGAAGGAATTAGACCATTTAACTTAAGAGAAAATTTGGGTTTATCTGCCAACTGTTTTTAAATAACTGAAGGACTGTTGTAAGGAAGAGGGATATATTCACTCTTTGTTGTCCTTCAAAACAGAAATGGTACCTCAGACATTGTAAGCCATTGATGGATTTGGGCTTCATGTAGGGATGAAGTTTCTAGCAGTAAGAGCTGACTGAAGTTGTCCAGGCCAGCTCACCAGGTGGTAATCTCACACCACTCTGAAGAGTAAAGAATCACATTTTGGTCCTTGGAGGGATGGGGTTGGGAAACTCAACCATCCATCCATCCATCCATTCATCCATCCATCCATCCATCCATCCATCCATCCATCCGTTCATCTATCTATCCATACATTTTTGTTTGCATGCTTTCACCAGTTATCCACTGAGGCCCAAGAACTGTGCTGGGTGTTAGCTGGGTATGGTGGCCTTTAAGGACCCTCATCACTGAGATCTCTGACTCTGAACCTATAATGTAACCTTCACGTTGGGTCTCCCTATCTCAAGCTTCTCGGCACACCCTCCAGAAAAATCTACTGTAAGCTGTCTTCTTGAAAGCAGCCATAATTTAAGGCTCACCTAAATTAAAAGAAGTCAGTTCTATTAACTACTGGACGTTATCCACTTGGATGAATTGTGGGAAACGGCAATATGAACAAAATCAAAGAAAGCAAATAGGTTTATTATACAATACATTACTGGGGACTAAGGATGCCGCTGAGTGGAGGCCTTTAGGGATCTGGTTTAATGAATTCATAAAGTTCTCAGTAGCACATCCAGTGCTCGTGTATAGATAGATGTCCCTGAGGTAGCTGAGCATAAAACATTTTCACAAGCAGGCTTAGATAACTCCAGTCCTGTCCATAGGATTTCCCTCATTTGGGAGACCAGGATTCTACAACAGTTTCTTCTACTTCATGTCCCTAGGCACTTGGGAAAGCCATGCTTCCTCTCTGACCTCAGGGTCCTCATCTGTAGTCTAAGAGGACTGATTAAAAGGATCTCTAGGGACCTTCCCAGCTCCAAGAGTCCATGATTCTATCATTTATACACTCATCCAGCAAATCCTGAAAACTACAGTTTATTCGGTGTCTGGATTATAATTTCTAGCCTAAAGGAGGTCCACAATCACTTAAATATATTCTCTTAGAGACGATCCTCTAAGCAGTGTGATGTTCATTTTAAGGAAGTGCATTGGAAGTGGCAGGTCTTTGGTGGAAGGCTCGCCTTGGGAACCAGGCTACAGCTAGCCATCTGGGCCAGACTCAGTCCCCAGGATGGACTTGCCTCAAACAACATCTGTATTTCTCAGCAAATGATGTTACATAGAGAGGAGCAGAAATGGAGGAGGCTCCCAAGAACTTGAAAGAGGTGGCAGGAAAAAGCTGAACGTAACGCATAAGAGCTGAGGCAGGAAGACAGGCTCTGGTTACTTCTCCTCTATCAGGAGCCTCCACTTTGGCTGCACAACAACCACACTCTTTTTTCATTTGTGCTTCCAACCAATCCAGTAACTGAAAGGAATTCTAAAGCCTCCTGTCCACCAGAGCATTGCCCTACATGATTCAATTAACCTTTATGGTGGCTTGGGAAGTTTGTGCGATAGGAGAGCCTTGTCTTAATTGGCAGCCTGACACAGACAATAAAGTTTGATCAGCTGAAGAGGGCATCGGGGACATCATTAGCTTCCTCTACCGAAGACTACATGGTGTGTAAAAGTTGTTTAATTTATTCCGGAGAAGGTAGGGAAGGGGAAACCTGGTTTACATTTCCTGAATTTTTTGCTTATTAAATATTTCACTTCCTTACTGTAAGAGTCAAATGGGCTCAGTATTTTGGTGTCTGTGCAGCTTCCCACATAGATTTTAATGCTCTGTAATCCACCAAATGATCATTTTCCTGTTATTAAAACTTTGCATTTCCCAAGAGGTATTTTGGAAAAACAAACATAAATAGAGACAGATGGGAGGGTTTTTTCCCAAGAGTTTCAAATGGGAGAAATGGGGTAAGGCAGAGGGGGAATAAGCCTGTGTGCTGGAGGAAAACGGCAGGAAGGTGGCCTTGGTGTTGTTTAACTTTCCCAAGAGTAGGGAGTACGGGAGAGGTGCCCTAGAAGCCAGGGGATGATCACTAGGCCGGTGTCTGGATCCGGTCTCATCATTCAGAAGAATTTTAAATCTTGGCTCTTCCAGGAAGCCTTCCTCGGCCAGGAAGAGAACTGACATTTACTGAATGGCTTCTGTGTGCTAGGCCAGTCCAGGTTGTTTCCCTGATTCTCACAACCAGCTATAGGAAAGAGGTATTATTATGCTTCTTTTATGGGTAAGGAATCTGAGATAGAGAAAATTTATAAAACTTCTTGAGGGAGCCAGTCAGTAGGTGATAGTGCTTAAATTCCATCTCAACTCTGTCTTTCTCTTGTATCCCATTAGAAAGAGGAGTGATGGACTTCTTCAAATTGAACCTGACAAAAAGCTCCTCTCTACTAAGTGCATTGCCTTCCCATTTTCCTAGAAGAGACAAAAATGCCTACCAACATAATTTATGTATTAACTAATGTGCACTTAAGAGAGCTTTGAAATGTGCTAAAAATGAACAATTAATTTTCACTCATGCAAAGGCATTTAAAATTAAGTAGAGCTAGACCAATGTAGGTATGATTATCACTGCTTTGCTGTAAATTCTTTTGGAATCAACAAATTGTCATCACGTGTAGAGCAAATGCTCACTCTGAACAAAATGCTCTGCTGACGACAATGTAGGGAGGGGGAAAGGGTGCTATGTTTTCCAAGAGAGAAGAAAAGGCATGAAAACATGAAAGTTGAGGGTACATGCACCACACTGGCATCCATTCAGAGACACACAAAACACCCACACATACACACAGAGTCACTCCTTACTTCAGGCACTAGGGATATATGCTAAAGCAATAGATACCATGCCTGCCCTTATGAAGCTTACCAACTTGAGAGGAAGATAGTCCCTGAGTAAGTAATTCCAGGTGTAAAAAAGAGGGAGAAAGCAGGTCAGGAGGTTTCCTGGAAGAGGAGGGGCTTGGGAACACCTTCAGTGTCTTAGCCTCTGTGTCCTTGGACAATCACTCAGACTCTTCACTTAACCCTCTAATACCAGGATTGGACTCTGTGCTCTCTAAGGTCTTCTCTTAAAACATTGTGACTATGAATGTTTTGGGATGTCACTGTCCCAGGGCAAAGGGCAATGAAGCAATGAGGTCCTCCCTCCTGAGGGCCACCATCCTATAGCCTTCTTCCCAGGCTTCATCACCCAGCACACTTTCCCAGCTGAGCCACTGTTCTGGTACCTTGGACAGCTCCCTCAGCTTTCATTCAACCCCACTGCCATCCCTACACTCTGGGTACCCGTCTCCCTTAGCATCTTCCTGGGCCAGGCCTTTGGTGCCCTCTGACATTTGTGCCAACAGGACCTTGGGCATAAGTACTCTCACCTAATCCTTGACCATTTCAGCTGCAGCCTCTGGAGATGGTGCTTTGGTGGAAAATTCCATGAATGACTGGAATGGTGAGAATCTAAAGACATAGAAGGAGAAAAGACAGCATCAGTGTAGGTGCTTGGGTATTTGGGGGTGGATTATAAGAAAGGGATAGATTACAAGAATTTATCTCAAATTTCACTTTCATGTTAGGCCTCTCTCATGGTCAAATAACTTCAGTGGCAGAAATGTAAAGTTTTAGGGGTGATTTGATGGTTAACCAAGAAACTCTCCTCACACTTTGATGAGTCTCTCTCCTAATTCCTTAATTTCCAGGCTCCATTCAGGCTTATTCTCCCCTGATTGAAAATGTAGGAATAGTTTTATGAAGCAGTAACTCAACAGAAACGATGATGATACTGATGGTGATGATGATGATAGCATTGATAATAACAGGAGAGGCTCATTTATAGAGCTTCTCATTTTCCATTTTTGTCTTTGTTCAGTCTCAGATGAACATCAGCTAATCGATCCTCCTGGCATCTCTGTGAGGTATGTAAGAATTAGAATTTCTTTTCAAGAGATACCCAGTTCATTAATAACCAAGGAGGTAGGTGATAAGCTGTTGTCACTGGCCTATCCCGCCCAAAGTCACTGTTAGTGGATCCCCTCCAGTATTAATAGTGGAGCCTGGTTTCTGTGGTCCTCTGGGCTAAGACTGACACATAACGGGCACTTAATAAATTTGCTGGTGGATCAACTAAAACACCGACTGACTAAATAAATGAGTGAGTGAGTGAGGGACCTGAGAGGTTTGTCAGATGCAGCCCACTTGGGGCCTTTGAATACCTGTGTTCTGGATACTTCTAATTTGTATGGTTTATTTTAGAGATGCTATACAACATCTCTTCTAGTCAATCACAGAGTCTAAAATTCTTCCATTTGCATTAATCCTCACCTTTGCTTGAGTAAGCAGGTCTCTGGGAAGGGGGCAATAGAAACAATATAATGATAAGAGTGAGTTGTACCCTGAGTTCTGTCTAATCCTACATTTCTCACCTCTGCCTGCCCAAGGTTGAATGATTCTCTACAGCAACTCTAAGAAAGCCAAAATGGTCTCTGTGTCTCCAGTTTCTTCTCTTACAGTCTATAGCCACCTCCTTGCTGAATCCAGTTCAGTTCTGTTCACACAGCTGTCCTGATTAGCAAGCAAGCTGGAAAACAGAAGGGCTCTTCCGGACTCTTGGAGCTGCTCCTGACTGCTCCCCCTGCATAGACTCTGGCATCAGCAGATTAGGCTCTCATCAAGGGTTAGCCCTTATTAGCTTTGAGGCCTTGAATATGTCACTCAGTCTTGCTGGCGTCAGTTTTCCTATCCATGAAGTGGGAATAATACCTACATTGTGATGTTGTTTGAATCAACAACAGATGTGTAGTTGGGGTCGCTTTGTTTCTGACAAATGCTTAAAAAGAAAAACAAAATAGGAACACGGGATCTGGAAGGGAATAATAGATGACATACTAGATCCTCAGGAGCATTGAAAATATCCAAGGTCTTTCCTATCCAAGGTCTTTCCTAACCGGAAGTGCACTATGTTCTGGACTGCCTCACCTTTACTCTGCTCCATTGAGCCTCATCTGTACATTGTCCCTTTCCCTTAAGGACCTGCTCATCTTTCTAGTAAATTAACTAGTCCTGAACTAAGGAATTAATGGCTACATAGAAGGTAAAATATAGCTCTTCCAAGTAACCATTAACATTAAACGCTGATTTTCCATATGGTCAATTTTGGTGGGTTTTTTTTTTTTTAGGTTATTTTTGTTTTTTATTTTTTATTATTTATTTATTTATTTACTTATTTATTTTTGACTGCATTGAGTCTTCATTGCTGCGTGCAGGCTTTTTCTAGTTGTGGCGAGCAGGGGCTACTCTTCGTTGTGGTGCGCAGGCCTCTCATTCTGTTGGCTTCTCTTGCTGTGGGAGCACGGGCTCTAGGTGCACAGGCTGAAGTAGTTGTGGCACGCGGGCTCAGTAGTTGTGGCTCGTGGGTTTGAGAGCGCAGGCCCAGTAATTGTGGTGCACAGGCTTACTTGTTCTGCGGCATGTGGGATCTTCCTGGATCAGGGCTCGAACCCATGTCCCCTGCATTGGCAGGCAGATTCTTAACCACTGCCCCACTGGGGAAGCCCCTCTTTAGGTTATTTTTGTTTTTGCTTTTTCATTTGGTACATTTCCATAATGTTAGACGTTAGTCTTTTCCCACGTGTTATTTAAAAATTTATTTATTTTTACTTTGCATAAAGTAAAATTTATTCTTTTTGATACATAGTTTTATGGGTTTTTACAAATGCCATGATTAGGTGACATCATACCTCCAAAAATTCCCTTTGGAGTCAACCCCTCCCCACCTGGCAGCCACTGATCTTCTCTGTTTCTATACGGTTGTTTTCTCCAGCTTTCAGGTGTCCCATGAGTTTCAGATGGGAAGTGGGTTCAAAGATTTTTTTTTTTTTTGCGGTACGCGGGCCTCTCACTGTTGTGGCCTCTCCCGTTGCGGAGCACAGGCTCCGGACGCGCAGCCTCGGCGGCCATGGCTCACGGGCCCAGCCGCTCCGCGGCATGTGGGATCTTCCCAGACCAGGGCACGAACCCATGTCCCCTGTATCGGCAGGCGATCTCTCAACCACTGCGTCACCAGGGAAGCCCCAAAGATTTTTTTAAGAATTGGTCTACAGATGTAAAGTTGATAACTGCTATTTTTGCTATTAATATTGCAAGATATTGGATATTGTCTCCTAATAGTTTTGGCCATGTTAACCCTTATATGGCAGTGAGAAAGCATTTAGCTGGCAGGTCATGTGATCTGTTATTACTGGTAACAACAATCAATTAAACACATGGTGTACCTGAGGTGGGATTTTATTGTGATGGAATTTAAGGGTGTTATCGGGCATTGAATAGGCCCTTCCTGTAGAACCAGTTGGGGGAACAAAAGTGCCGCAGAAACCTCAGAGACTAAGTAATACCTCTCAGTCAGTGATGGGGTTTTCAATAACTGACATAATGTTTCTGATTATTGTTTTATAATACCTTGCACGCTCCCCCCATTACCATTCCATTTTATGACAATGTTAATATACAGATGTTACGTTAATCTGTTTTTTAATTTATCTCAGCTATCCCACATGTACATTTTCAAGTGATTCATTTGTTTAGTAGCACCTCATTTATTTTAAAAGTTGTTGTTTTTTTTTTTCTTAATTTTATCACTGTGGAAGCACTAATGACATTTACACAGGGCTTCACTTTCATTTCTTGCTTCAACCAGAGTCGAGGAATATTCGCTGCTCTTCTCAGGGCCAAGATCACATCCCCTCTGTTGGTGAGCCACTGTCCTGCAGTAACCACGTTCTGGGATGGGTCTCTCCTCCAGCCTTTCCTTCCTGTGGGAAATGTGAACGAGCCCAGGTCTTGCTCAGTGTTGGAGAGCCACCTCCTCCGTCCCCATCAAACATCTTCCTGGTAACATCAACTCTGTCTTTTAGCCCATTTCTACCTCTGAGAAAGTTGAACAATGAAGTTGGATTTACACTGGAGTCCAGGCCAGGGCCTGGGATCAGAGTGTTTGGGGCGTGTCTCCTCCCAAGGAGTCTTAGAGATGCCTCCGTTTCAGACAGTGTCACTTCTGACTCTGACCCTGTCCTCAGCTCCACGGTGACGTTCTCCATAGGAGCTGGACATCTCCCCCCATAGCGCTGACCAGCTCAAGCCCCTCTGTTCAAACATGAAGTCACCCTCTTTCTCCCAAGCTGGCTTCTCCTGAGATGCTCAGTCCTCCTCAAGGCCCTGCACGTTCCCCCGATCCTACATGCCGTCAGATCCCATGTCCTGCGTATCCTTCCTGCTCAACCTCTTGACTCTCTCGCTTCCAAGCCCACTTCTCCTGCCTGAGCCTCAGGGCTCACCCTCCCCTGCAGCACTGCACCGGCACCTCTTGCCTCCAGCCTTGCACCTTCTCACCCCACTCCAGGCCAGGGTGTTGTTTTTTTTTTTTTTCCGTGGTACGCAGGCCTCTCACTGTTGTGGCCTCTCCCATTGTGGAGCACAGGCTCTGGACGCGCAGGCTCAGCGGCCATGGCTCACGGGCCCAGCTGCTCCGCGGCATGTGGGATCTTCCCGGACTGGGGCATGAACCCGGGTCCCCTGCATCAGCAGGCGGACTCTCAACCACTGCGCCACCAGGGAAGCCCCAGGGTGGGATTTTGATGGGACATAGGTCTCTCTCTCTTGCTTGAAAGCCTTCAAGACGCATTCTTCTCATAGGAAAATATAAAATTCCTTAATCACTTATTTCAGCCCCCTAAGCACACTGGCGGCACCCTCTTACCGCTCTAGCTTCATCTCTTGTCAGGATTGGCTCACAGGTCTCGCAAGCACAAAAGTTGGTGACTTAAGACAGTATGTTTATTTGTTGTTCAGGTCACAGGGGTCAGCAGGTGGTGGTGTTGGGAGGGGACGTTTCTTTGCTCGGCACAACAGTCCCTCTGGGACTCTGCTCCCTCCACCTTGTGGATTCTTACCCCTCTAGGTCATCCGTCACCTCTCTTCGGCCTCCTGAAGAGGAAAGAGAGTGTGAATCAGGGCAGGGACGGGGGCAGGGACAGGGGAGGGCTGGAGGGGGTGCTCTAATGGGTCAATCCTAGAAGTTTCACCTTACGCTTTCTGCCACATTCCACTGGTCGGGACCAGTCACCTGGCCACCACCCCTAACTGCACTGGAGACTAGAACATGTAGCCCAGGCTGGGATGACCGGGAGAAGATGGATGTTGACGAACACCAGGCTTCGCTTCCCGCTGCTTCTTCACGCAGGCTGCTCAGCTGCTGTCTGCCAATTGCATCTGGAGCTTTTCTGCTAAGAAATGTATGTGGTTGACTGACGGAGATGGAACAGACCCCCTGGAGGCAGCAGAGTGAAATGTGATGTGGAGAGCAGGCCTGGGGCAGAGCCCCGCCCTGGCAAGACCAGGCAGGCTGCAGGTGCGGGATGCTTGGGCCTATTTCCTCCTGTCTCATTTCTAGTTTGCCCTGACCAATTCCCCCATGTGGAAGGAATGTCCCAGAGGAGGGATGGCCTCCTGTGTGAAGCAAAGAAGAGCCCATGGGAAAGGCCGGGACATCTATAAGGACAACAAAGTGCTAAGTGCATTGAGCACAGGGCTTGATAAGTACCGATAGACTGATTGGCATTAGGAATCCCGAGCTTATAATAACTAAATGGTGAGGCCCAAACCAGAAACTGCTCTATAAGCCTGGACTGGGTTGTAACAATTCCGAGTGAAAAATACCACTTTGGTGTGCTTGCCTCACTCCCATTTTGGCTTCAAAAGCCTCTATAACGTTGTGCTTTCTCTAATTACCTGAGCACTGACCTTACTTTGTCTCCACTTGTTTTGTTTTTGAACATCTTTATTGGAGTATAATTGCTTTACAATGGTGTGTTAGTTTCTGCTTTATAACAAAGTGAATCAGCTATACATATACACATGTTCCCATATCTCTTCCCTCTTGCATCTCCCTCCCTCCCACCCTCCCTATCCCACCCCTCTAGGTGGTCACAAACCACCGAGCTGATCTCCCTGTGCTATGCGGCTGCTTCCCACTAGCTATGTATTTTACGTTTTGTAGTGTATATATGTCAATGCTACTCTCTCTTCGTCCCAGCTTACCCTTCCCCCTCCCTGTGTCCTCAAGTCCATTCTCTACATCTGTGTCTTTATTCCTGTCCTGCCCCTAGGTTCAACAGAACCACTTTTTTTCTTAGATTCCACATATATGCATTAGCATATGGTAATTGTTTTTCTCTTTCTGACTTACTTCACTCTGTATGACAGACTCTGGGTCCATCCACCTCACTACAAATAACTCAATTTCATTCTTTTTATGGCTGAGTAATATTCCATTGTATATATGTGCCACATCTTCTTTATCCATTCATCTGTCAATGGACACTTGGGTTGCTTCCATGTCCTGGCTATTGTAAATAGAGCTGCAGTGAACATTTTGGTACATGACTCTTTGAATTATGGTTTTCTCAGGGTATATGCCCAGTAGTGGGATTGCTGGGTCCTATGGTAGTTCTATTTGTAGTTTTTTAAGGAACCTCCATACTGTTCTCCATAGTGGCTGTATCAATTTACATTCCCACCAGCAGTGCAAGAGGGTTCCCTTTTCTCCACACCCTCTCCAACATTTATTGTTTGTAGATTTTTTGATGATGGCCATTCTGACCTGTGCGAGATGAGATTTTGATTTGCATTTGTTAATTCAGCTGCTCGAAGACAAACATCTTCATGGCATGCACTGCTTTCTTCCCAGGTAGCTTGTCTGCCCCAGCCCTTCTGGCCTTCATTTCCCTGTTGGCCTAAAAAAAGAGGAAAGAAAGGTCATGAAAACGCATCTGCAGCAGCATTTCCTCTACTCAGAAAAATGTTATTTTGTCAACTAGGTGACTCCATCCAACTTCCTCCTCTAAACCTTTCTTCCCTGTGATAAAATAAAATTCATATTTTATGGCAAGATGAGAAAAAATTGAAACATAAAAGTTTTCTTTGCCCCTTTGGGCCTCCTTCCTCCTTTTTCATGTGTGTTGTGCATCTGCTTTCACCAGACCTCCTTAGGAGATAACCTTCCTTCTTAATCTCATCAAGGGTCAAACTCCTTAGCAGACAACCTTCCTTCTTAATCTCATCAAGGGTCAAACTCCTTAGCAGACAACCTTCCTTCTTAATCTCATCAAGGGTCAAACTCCTTAGCAGATAACATTCCTTCTTAATCTTGTAAGGGGCCTCGATGACCCATGACCCACTACTTGCTTTGTTCCTGTCGACCCGGATTGTGTAAACTGTCAATAAAGCCTCATTTAATGTACAGCCCTCTGTCTCAAAATCTTATATAACTGTGCTTTGACCTCTAATGGGCGGAACGGTCCTCAGAACTTTCTGAATGACTGCTTCCCGGGTTATAATCCTCAGTTTGGTTTGAATAAAATTCTCCATTTCTTTCTTAGACCGACTGATGAATTTTTTCATCAACACTTGTTTAGCAATGTCTAAGCCACATGGCTTGCCCTGACTCCTATACATATGTAGCCTAAAGAAGCCCAGGGTCCTTCCCCTTGTCACATGGGAGGTATGGGGCAGTAGACCCATATGGGGCATGTGATGTCACTGATAAACCTGGTATGTCTCCCTGGAGTTTGTCGGTATTAGCGTTTTCCTTTTGCCGCCTTCCCTCAAAGCCCCCATCCATTTCCTACTCTCGCGTGTCCTGGAGCGCTGTGCTTTGCAAAGAGCATTGCCAAGTTTCCAGTTGGGTTTGGCCAGTGGGAAGCATCAGCAGGAGGTCGGGAGTGGGAGGAGAGAGGCTGGGGTATTTCCTCTCCTGCTCTCTATGCCCGCGGGGTGATGTTCTGGCAGGGGCTTCAGGCCTCTATAACCACAGCCATATGGGAAGTGCCCCTCTCACAGCAGTCCCTGCCTCACTAGGCTCCAGTTAAACTATTTCTGCCACTTGCCCCTGAAGACCTAAGGCAGATAATGGTTTCTTGATATTGCTGGTCTTTTGTTGCCTTGACATTCCTCGGTGATTGCTTTAACCCTGGTCATATGTAAATAGTCTCTTCATTAAATTATCTTCAAAATCCCAGCTGAATGCTCCTCTGTTTACTGTCTAGAGCCTGACGGAGACAGTGGGAAGATATATGGCGGTGGAAGTGGGGCGTAAAGTCATTTAAGTCAGTGTTTCAAACGCTGTCTCAGATTGGTTCCCTGAGAACAGACTCTGTAAAAGAAGAGTTTGGGGGAAGTGCTCTCAGGAAGTACCCCTGTAAGGAGGTAAGGAAGGCAGAACTGGGGTGAGGGAACCGTTGACCTGCCATGTGATTGCAACTGAGCTCTCAGCTGATTCCGAGGTGGAGCTATAGTGTTGGGGTGGTCCTTGAAAGTTGTTTCAAGTTAAGGCAAAGGGGACTGGGCCCTGTAGCACAGGCTGAGCCTTGGGAAGGGATATAAGATTGGGCAGTGCAGCTTCCTGCAGCTAGGCAAGGCCAGTGAGGAGCACAGCTGTGAGCCCTCAGCACTGATGGACCCAGCAGCTAGGCAATGGGTATGAAGGTCCTGAAAAAGAGTTCTGGGTGGAGTACCCAATATCCATTAGAGTCCACACCTTGTGTCTCTCAGATGCACTTGTTTCTTATAGTAAGTTTATCCTATCTGGTCTTGTTTCCAGGAGAAACGTAGAAGATTTATGGGACAAAGTGGGACACACTGAAGCTGGTCTCAAGGTTACAGCTATGTCCATCCTCTCTCACGTACACTAGTTTCACCTCATTTCTCCTTACCCTCATCTAGCACCTCTGCTCATCTAGGAGGCTTACCTTGTGGGTCACCCAGATCCTCATCCCTGAGAGATTTGAGTCCTTGGTCATCAGCCCTCTCACGCCATGGAGTGATGCACTTGCCTATTTCCCATCAAAGTTGGGTAGAGGGATATTAAGAGATGCCCCAGTGGATCATCTGGTTGCCAATGTATTCTTCCCTGTCTCTAATGTGCAACAGCAGCCCTACCTCGTCTGGATGGTTAGAATCACTCATTCCAGGATCATGAATCCTTTTCTTCTTTTTTGGTCCCTTGGCATGTGGAACTCAAAGTGCCCATGTGGCAGCCTCAGCTTAAAATTCAGCGGAACACTTACTGTGTCCTCTGGTGGAAATATTCTTCTCGAGGAACCAGCACCTCTAGGCTCACAGAGCTTGAAGTTGGGGGGACAGGGAGCATGACCTCCCCAAATGAGTCTCTGGAAGTGATGGTAAGCAGAGCAACTCCTGCTTCCACCTCTTAATTCTTAGATTCATGTGTTCTATCTAGGGGGTCACAGAGCCATGTAATACTTTTTGATTTAGGATATAGTTTTGGCTATAGTTTTTGACTTAGGATATATACCTCCTGGGGATGGTACCCCATTCTTGCAGGATATCACCCCCGTGCTGGTATAGAGCTTCATCTCCAAGAGGCCATTCTGTCAGTCTCTCAGCCCAAAGGCTTTGGGTGATGCAGTATCTGACAGTATCAGTGGATCCCATGGGCAAGTGCTTATGGATGTACTTCCATTGCTGTAAAATGTATTTTTTTTTTTTTTTTTTGCGGTACGTGGGCCTCTCACTGCTGTGGCCTCTCCTGTTGCGGAGCACAGGCTCCAGACGCGCAGGCTGAGCGGCCATGGCTCATGGACCCAGCCGCTCCACGGTACGTGAGATCTTCCCGGACCGGGGCACGAACCTGCACCCCCTGCATCGGCAGGCAGACTCTCAACCACTGTGCCCCCAGGGAAGCCCTAAAATGGGTCTTTTGGTCAGAGGCAGACTAATATGGGGTCTTGGATTTGTGGATCAAGCCTTTGAATAGTGGTACCGGCCAAGGTCCTGTGGGCAGGAAATGTGTCAGGCCCAGTCGAGATTAATCTCCGTCCCTTCCAGGGTGAAAGAGGCCTAAGGTGGTAACTCCCCACTAAGTGTCTGGTTGGTGTCCTCAGTAGATGACACATATCAGGAACATGGCTTTGCCCACTCTTGCTAGCCTGTAGGACAGTCAACAGAGACAGTGGTTACATCAGCCTTGTTGAGAGGGAGCCCTGCTGTTCAGGCCGTACCTAGCCTTCACGCCTGCCACCACAGTTTCTCCATTCATGAATCCATTATGCACGGGGGTGAGCAGTGGGTAGTGATGACGGAGACTGGCTGTTGTCAACTGGCAGAATAACTCTGCGCTTGGCTTTGTAAGATTTGATTCTCCTTCTGATAGGAATGGAAAGAAGACAGCTGCTAGATCAGTGGCTGCACGTCACCTGCCAGAGGCCAAGTTAAACAGTCAACAACGATAACTGGAGTTCTTACCTGGTAAAGTTTGGGACAGTTTACTGTCATGGCCAGGACCCATGGGCTTTTGTAGGGCAGACTGGGAGATTAAATGGATGTGAGACAGGAATCTACGACCCCTACATTTTTTGGCTTTGAGGGTGGCACTAATCTCTACCATATTCATGAGCATACTGTTATGAGCTAAGCTGTATCCCCCTCCTCCCCGAAAAAAAAAAAACCATGTTGAAACCCCGAGCCCCAAGCAGCTGTGAATGTGACCTTATATGGAAACAGGGTCTTTGAAGATCATTAGATTAAGATGAGGACATTAAGATGGACCCTAATGCTATATAACTGTTGTCCTTATAAAGACAAGAAATTTGGACCTAGAGGAAGACAGAGGTAGAGAGAAGATGATGTGAAGACACAGGGAGAAAGTGTGAAGTGACTCATGAAGATTGGAGTTATGCTGCCCCAAGTCAGGGACCTAAGAAGCTAGGAAAGAGGCCCGGGACAGATCCTCCCTAGAGGCTTCAGAGGGAGCACGGCCCTGCCAATATGTTCATTTCAGAGTTCTGGCCTCCTGAACTGTGAGACAATACATTTTGTTGTAAACCACCTAGTTTCTGGTACTTTGTTATGGCAGCTTTAGCAAATGAATATACACGCTCACTTATTTGAGTTGTTTGACCCCTTCCTCTACCATCTGACATGGAAATTCTAGCATTACTAGCTTACTGTGGGCCATCACTTTTTCTAAGCTTCAAGAATCATCCTGGCAGCATGTAAGTGCTGTCTTCTGGGGTTTTGCTTGGATGTTAACTCCTGGATAACAAATGGGAGATTAATCCCCTATAGATAAACTCTCCCTTATCCAACTCTGTGCTCCACTGCCCACTCCCATCCTTGCCATCACTCCAGGGCCCAGTACTTTCCCGGGTCCTGATGCTATTTATTAGCTAGATCATCTATCTCCTGCCTTCGAAGGTCCAGTATATCCTCAGTCTGGTTGCGTTAGGATGTGGCCCTTGTGATTGGTCTGGTTGCAGGAGGGGAGGAGAGGGGTGGGGGTAGATCTAATGAGGACAAACATCGTCTTGCGGGGCACCTGCCTCATTTGAAACTTCAGCCTGAGCGTGTGGGAAACACTATCTCTTAGATCTTCTAAAACGGGGGAGTAAGACACAGCTGCAGGCCCTGCAGGTCCAGCGGAATCTAAGAGTTCAAGGTCTTAGTGGCACCTACCCAGATGACCCTGTTCCAAGTCTCAGGGTCACTCCTTACAGTTTGGGGCCCTGACCAGAGAGTAGACCTGCTGGGCTGAGCGTTCAACCTTCTCTGAAGCTCTCCTACTCTTACAATTCAGGGCTGCGCCTGCCCCTCTGCTCTGGCTGCAGGAGCTCATAGACTCCTTAATGCTGCCAAGGCCCTGTGGTCTTCACACTTGGCTTAGGACTGGTCATCAGTCAGCCTGACCCTGTCACTATTTCTCTTCAACAGACCAGTTGTGCTCAGCGACAGCCACTCTATTCTGTAGTCCTTGTAGTTACTTTTACTCATCCGTCTCCAGCATCAGGTATTACACTGGCCTGTCTATCCTCTTCCACTGGGATCCTGCACCAGTTCACCACTGATACACGTCTCAGCAATTGCCCTGCTGCAGTGTGCCTGGAGCTATCTGTACTCCACCGACCAGCAGTGGTGGGGTCTTCACTAGCCAGCAGTGCATCCAGCTCAAAACGCTCATCTTGGAGTCTGACTTTGAGGATTACAGCTGTTGTACCCGCCTTGGGATGGGTTCCCTGGAACCAGACTGAAATGGGGAGTGACATGCAGATGTCTGATTGGGGGATGCGCTTGGGAGAAGTGAGGAGGGAAGGTTCAACCAGAGGGAGAGGCTGGCCTTCAATGTGGTGGCAAAGAAGGAAGATATCAGCTGATCCTATGAAAATGGCCTTTCAGAGTTGTCCCAAGTTGAGGCAAAGGCGCTGGGTTTTTTATTTCCCATCAGCCAGTCATTAGCGATGGATCATTCCTTGAGAGTGGGCATAACCTTGGGCATGGCAGGTCCCTGCAGCCTAGGTCAATGCCCAGTGAGCCACGCAGCTGTGAGCTGTCAATAGCTGATATTCCTGATAGCTGGACAGTGAATAAGTCAGTCTTGTAAAGAGGGTCTAGGGGCAGCATCAATGTGTCCACTACAAACACTATTTCATATTAAAACACACATGGATTTATGATGAAGTGAAGTCCAACATTTGCAGGAAATTTTAAGATAAAACATGAGACTTCACAGACATTTCCTGCCTACTGTGTCCTCCCTACAGAAGCCTGCAGACAGGCTCAGCCTTCCCCACCACTGACACAAGGGGCACTTTGGTGAAATGTGTGAGGAGGGCTGCCCTAAGGAAACCTGCTTCCTAGAAGGGCTCGGAGACACCACTGACACCTCCAAGTAAACGTGGGGCCTTGGGGCTCCTCTCCCTGGAGAGTTGTAACTTAAGGCTCATTTCCTAGATTGGAAAGAGAGACAGTGCTCCCTGACAAAGGGATTCTAAGCATCATTAAGCATGTGTGTGAGGGTCGTAGGGGGATGGAGGAGGTCAAGTGCCCTCCCAGTGCCTCTGAGATCATGCCATCTGCACCACCCGAGCAGAACGCTGCTCTAGCAGACAGAGAAGGGTTAAAAGAGGCCCAGGCTATGTTCAGGGTTTGAAGCTCTGGGTGTATTAAAAAATGAAGGCAGGCTAAAACAAGGTTACAAAACTCTTTACATGTAACAAATTATTCCCTTTGATACACACACTTACATACACATTACTGTGACTTTGTATACATATGACCATGTTTGGAATATCATGGAAAGCCTACATTTGGTTTGTGGGAGATACAAGGTCTGGGTCAGGCCAAGTTCTATCCATATACAAGGAAGGCAGAGTCCAAGTCAGTGGCTTCTAACTCCAAATGGGACACCTGAAAGTCCCATTTAAACACCCCCAGTTCTAGAATTGCTGTCTTCTTCCTGTACATCTGTCCAACTCTTCCTGTTTCAGCACCTCCCCCACGCACCCGCCCACACAGACAAAAGCTTTGCCCTGTATATTTATATTAGGGCATGCTGCACCAGGCCCCATACCCTCAGAGAAACAAAAGCCAGAGGGCCATTTGGTACTGTCTTGATCTCACTCGCACTGATATCTTCCAAATGTATTTGCTATTTGCTCTCGTGTCCCTGCATCCCCCTGCTGTTCCCAATTGTCCATTGCCTATTAGGAACAGTTCTAGCCAAGGTATTTTCTCCCCTATTTATTTGTTCCTTTTTCCCTGGGAACTCCACTATGCATGAGTAACTGGCCTCTGCTGCTGCTTTTGTTTGACATTTTGCATTCGTTAAAAACCAGTCATCTGCATGTTTTATAAACCCGTAGGGGTCTCCCTCCCCTTGATCAATGCTGGAAGTACTCATTAACATCTGGGGAAGTTATGGCCCCAGATAGGGGGGATATGCGACCTACCGAGTATGGTTTTAGGGAATTTGTCTAAAAAAAACACACCATACCAAAGCACTTTATATTCATCGCCAGGGTTGCTCACTAATAGAAATGAGCCTGCGTGCCTTTGGTGCCTCTGTGTATTCCCTTTCCCCAGCATGGAATGCATTTTCCCTTCCACTCTGTTTGTCTAAGGCGATTTCTCTGGGAAGCCCTTTCTGGGCACCTCAGCGGAACCCGATTCCTCCTTTCTTTGAAAACCATGTAACCAACATGCACTGGGCACCTCCTACGTGCCAAGTACAATGCTAGGCATTTCTAGGATTTAATATAAATAAGAAAAGTCCTCTGCCCTTGGGTGCTAATGAGGAAAGCAGACACACAAACCCATTATTAGAACTAAATGTAGTGAGAATTTGGATGACATTGTGCAGAAGATGGGAGGCAGGAGAGGAGAGAGGGCCGACCTCTGTACTCGATGACAGGGAAGGGTTCATAGAGGAAGTGGTCATGCATGTCATGAAGGACTTGTGGTCATTCTGAAGGAGCTCAAAATCTGCTCTGCTGGTCACAGTTTCTCATTTCTCTGATGTGGACCAACCACGTCAGAATCATATCACACGAGACGGTTGTTAAAATGCAGTTTCCTGAGAGACACCCCAGACCCGCTGGCTCACAGGGCCTGCATTCTCTCCAGGATAATGGATTATTTGAATACCCACCCCTCAAAGTTTGAAACATGCATCTGTGGCAGATGGGGGCCACTGAAGGGTTTGATTTGACTTTTCATTGTTATGTGTTAACCTTTAATATGTAATACATGCATGTGGTAAGTCTCTCTCAACACCATTTCCCCTGCCCACCAATCCTCCATCCTCCTCTCACCCCAAAAGTAACCATTGTTACCAGTTTCTTAGGAGTCTTTCCCGGTGGTCATGGTGGCCAGTCACTTGCCTGCTTGGTCTTGGATTCACCCCCTGCCCTCCTCTGCTTCTCCCAGGCTGCTTTGGCCACTGCCTTTTGTGAAGTTTGGTCAATAGGAGGCACTGGAAAATGACTGAAAGGCAGGAGGAGGAGATACTCAGAGAATCTGATTCCCCTATAGCTCCTCCACCTCTGAGCAGGGTCCCTGGCACTCTGTGCCTCTGTGATACCAGCTTCCGTTGGGCAAGCCATTGTCCCAGCCCTGGCTTCTTAAGAATCTCAAGTCCTTCTGTTCCTCTAGCTCCAATGTCCTTGATCTCCAGATCACCTGTTTGTTCTTACAGCTCATTCAACTCATTTGAAATGACTTTTCTCTATTATGTCTCCTCTATTGAACTGTCTGGCCTGGGAAGCTTTCCTGAATGACTTCTACCTTTGGTTTTGGTTTTTTTTCCCACTTAAAAAATATATCTAGTGGATGGGCGCTAAGTTGCGTTCAACCCACCCTTTCTCTGAGCACAACCAGAAAAGTCAAAGAAGATAAATTTTTTTAAATAACAAAAATCAAAGATAAAATAACAAAAAGCAAAAAACTTCTTTGAAGGTATTAAAGTGTTTTTAAGGTCCAGAGCCAAGATTTAGGGGAGAAGGGAAGATCAGGGAGATAAGACCATAAGTCCAGGACATGAAGCCAGTTTCTCCCTCAAGTCTAATGAATCTTTCTAAGATAGCAACTCAGAGTCCAAGAAGCTGAGCAGAGGTTTCAATAGATTCATAGGGCTATGAAATAAAAATGACAGTTCAGAGCCCATCAAGAAAGAGGGGCCTAACTAACTCAAAGCCTAGCCTAACTAGGCTTTGAGTTAGGACCCCAAAGGGCTAAACCTTAGGAGTAAGGGTGAATCACCAGTAGACCAGTTCTTACAGAAACTGAGGGACAACTTTGAGTTATCTCACTTCCTAATTAGAATAAGGTTTATTTGGGATTGCTATGCTTCTTGCCTAGCAGCTCTGCAAAAGTAAGTCCTCTCCGGAAGAAGACAACGTCATCTAGAGGATCCATGCATCTCCATAATTTTCCTATACAAATCTCACACTCATCAAACATAACCACATATATAAGATGACAAGACATAATTGAGAAACCAAGGTGAACCACAGACACTAGAAATAGACCCAGGAAGTACAATGATCAGACTCGGACTTTAAAATCACTATGAGTAATGGGTTCAAAGAATTAAAAGATCAATGATTTTAATAGAGAGCTAAAGGACTAAATGGAAATTCTAAAACTGGGGAAAAAAACCCATGTTAATGAAAATTAAGAATTCAATAAATTATACATACTGACTGAAGAGAAATTTTAGTAACCTGGAAAATACAGTAAATGTAAATATCCTATTAAAGCACAAAGAGAAAAAAAATCACAGAAATATATATACATACATACATACATATATATATATATATATATATATATATATCTCCTCATAATGGATGAATTATTTAACTCTAATTTGCCCCAGTTTCCTCACCTGTAAAGTGATAATAATAATAACAATTATATTATATGGTTGTTGTAAGGATTGCATGAGTTAAACATATAAATATATTATAAATATAAAACTACATATAAATATATGAAGCTTCTAGAATAGTCCCTGACATATAGTAGATGCTATTATAATATCTTAAAGATATAATAATACTGCATACTAAGAATGCAGCATGGCTTCATTCTTTTTTCCTGCTTCATTCTCTTAGTAGCTGTGTAGCATTCTATACCACGTGCATACCGTGATTTATTTAAGCAATTCCCTGTTGGAGACATTCGGGATATTCTTATACATAGTTTTGTGTTTATGTACATATGTAACTTTATTGGAGCTTATATAATCATTTTATAGATGTATAATTTCAAAGAATACATGCATTTTAAAAACTGACAGATATTTACAGTTTTCAGAATGATAGTACTCTCCCACCAGTAGAGTTTGAGAGTGGCTGTTTCCTCACACTTATCAATGCAGTGTATTATTGAACTTTTTGATGTGACCAAAATGATGGTGTCTAACTTTAGGCATACTGACATTTCTTAAACTGTGAATTTGAGCTTCTTTTCATATGTTTAAAAGCCATCTATATTTTATTTTCTGTTCATGTTCTCTTGCCAAGTTTTGTATTGGATAGCTAGGTTTTTCTCTTAGTGATTTGTAGACATCATTTACATAGTTAAGCTATCAGCACCTTGTCATTTATATTGCAAATATTTTTTCCTTAATTTGTTGTTTGTCTTTTGACTTTGTTCATGGCTTTTTTTCCCAAGCAGAAAATTTTAATTTTACGTATTCAAATTTATCATTCTTTTCTTTTATGGATTGCCTGTTTTACGTCCTATTTAGAAAGACCTTCCTCACTTGTATATTTTAATTTTTCTCCCTGTTTTCTATTGAGTGATTTCAAGTTGAGTCACGTTAAGACTGGATTAAAGTTAGAAAAGTCATTCTCTGTTATTTAAAGAACATATGGGAGGGGAACAAGGCTAGAGGCAAGGGGCTCAGTTCAAAGGCTTTTTTACTAATTCAAATGAGGAATGAAAAAAGCTTGAGCTTAAAGCAGAAGCGGGGTGGGGGGGCGGGTACTTCCTTGGTGGTCCAGTGGCTAAGAATCCACCTGCCAGTGCAGGGGTTGTGGATTTGAGCCCTGGTCCGGGAAGATCCCACATGCCACGGAGCAACTAAGCCCACGTGCCACAACTACTGAAGCCTGCAGGCCTAGAGCCCGTGCTTCACAACAAGAGAAGCCACCTCAATGAGAAGCCCGCACACCGCAACGAAGAGTAGCCCCCACTCACTGCAACTAGGGAAATTCCGCGCACAGCAACGAAGCCCAATGCCGCCAAAAATAAATAAATAATTTTAAAAATAAATAAATTTAAAAAGAAAGCAGAAGGGGGAACAGACTCAAGACATGTTTAAAAGATAAAATTAAAAGAACTTGAAGATCCTTGGATGTGAAGAGTAAGAGGTAAGGAGGCATCTACGTCATAGCTAGGCTTCTGGCTTGGGCCAGATTGACCACTCCTTGGGCGCTTATGTTACGACATTTCTCCTGACATATTGACTTATGTGTCCTGTCTTCCCAGTGATACCCAGCACCTCTCAAGGGCAGGAACACCTTTGGTTCCCTGTAGAATCTAGGCTGGTGCACACACAGAAGTGGGACCTGTAAAACGTTAGTGAATTAGCTTCACAATGGTATCTTCAGAGGAGGAGACCATATGCGCCCTTACTTATGATGAACTGGTGAGTGATGATAGGTTTACCCGTGTTCTTGCATTGGTGGGAATGCTTTCTTAGTCAATCTTTACAGTGCCCTTGTGAAGAGGGCAGGAGGGTCCCTGTCCCCTAAAGTCATGACCTGCCTATGGGACCTCTTCATCTGAATGTCCCGTGACACCTAAAACTCTACATTATCACCCATGCCCAGTGTGTACTTTTTTATAGTTCCCATTTCAGTTAACTGAACCACCACCCACCCAGGGCCCTCAGCTAGAAACCCCAGCCATCCCTGGCACACCCCTCTCCCGTATAGTCTCTATCTAGCATTCTTCAAACCCTAGCATTTATTCCTCCAAACTAGCTTCAAACCCTTCCCCTCTATTCATCCTCCTGCCATTGCCTTAGTTCAGACTTTATCTCCTATGTGAACTGCTCCATAGGAGCTACTTCGAGTGTTTTGCCATCTCGTTGCTGGAGTGATTATTCAGAAAACAAGGAGAGAGACAAGGTCATTCCCTGCTTCAAAACCACAGTGGATAAAAGAATAAATAAATGCTGTGCTCAGTATATAAGGACCTTTATAATCTGGTTCCTTCCCAGTCAACAACTCCAAACTGACCTCTGAACCCTTCTCTGTCCCCAGACGGAACAAGTCCTCACACATCTCTGTACCTTTGCTCCTGCAGTGACAGGCAGAATAATAATCCCCTAATGATGTTCATGTTCTAATTCCTGGAATCTGTGAATGTGTTACTCCACCTGGAAAAGTGGAATTAAGGTTGCTAATCAGTTGACCATGCAATAGGGAAATCAATTGGATTATCTGGGTAGAGGCCCAATGTAATCACAAGTGTCCTTGAATTCTGAAGAGGGAGGCAGAATAGGAGGTCAGAGTGATGCAATCTGTGCAGTACTCAACCCACTGTTGCTGGCTTTGAGGATGGAGGAAGGGGCCATGAGTCAAGGATATCCTCCCCGCTAGAGCCTCCAGAAAGAAATGCCACCTTGAAGACACACTGACTTCAGCCCAGTGAGACCCATGTCAGACTTCTGACATACAGAACTATAAAATAATAAATTTGCTGTTGCTTTAAACCACTGAATGTATAGCTATTTATTACAGCAGCAATAGGAAACTAATACAGGCATATCTTGTTCTATTGCACTTTGCAGATATTGTGTTTTTTACAAATTGAAGGTTTGTGGCAATCTGGCATCAAGGCAGTCTAATTGCACCATTTTCCCAACAGCATTTGCTCACTTCATGTCCCTGTGTCACGTTTTGTTTATTCCCACAGTATTTCAAACTTTTCCTTTATTATTGTATTTGTTCTGGTGATCTATGATCAGTGACCTTTGATGTTACTACCAGGACTTGCTGAAGGCTTAGATGATGCCTGACATTTTTAGCAATAAAGCATTTTAAATTTAAGGTATGTAAATTTCTTCAGACATAATGCTATTGCACACTTAACAGACTACAGTATAGTGTAAACATTGCTTTTATATGCACTGAGAAACCAAAAATCTCATGTGACTCTCTTTATTGCAATATTTGCTTTCTTGTGATGGTTTGAAATTAAACCCACAGTATCTCCCAGGCGTGCCTGTGTACTTGTCATACCCTCTGCTCTTGGAAGGTCCTTTCCTCAATTGCCTCAAGTTCAGTCCCACCAATTCTGGAATACTTCTTAAATTCCCACCACAGGTAGAGGGAGTGAATGTAGAAGAGTTCTCATATCATATCATTTTCTCCAGCAGCAGACTGCACTGTAATTTATCTGATTCCATATTTATCTCTGCCACTAACTAGAAACTAGTTTATCATGATTGAGGTTGTCTCTGATTTATTTTTGCTTCCACAGGAACTAAGACAGAACCTGGTATTTAATGTGAAAAGAAAGAATGACATATGAGAAAATAGGCCAAGTAAGTTATGACTTGCCCAATGAGCCACAGCTCCTTGGTTAGAGGTTGCTGGGATCAGAACCATGGTCAGGCTTTGCCACTATAGATTGACCCAGGGAAAGTGGGATCCTCTGTAAACAGTTTTGAGGCCAGGTCTTCCTGATTTTCTCCCGATGCCTTCCTGGTCCCACATCCTTTTTCTCTGGGCAACTGGAGAAATGTTTCAGCTCTAAAATGTTAGTCTCTGCCCACCTGTTGTTTAGACCAAATCGTGAGCTGGGATGGTCAATTTATTGGCAAAACTGTGTTAAGCACCCATCTGTACTCAGTACAATTCTAGTTTCTAAAAGGATGTTGACTGAAAAAAATTGCACAACCTAAAATTTTTGAATTATGTTTTATTCAGTGGACATACTGAGGACGTAAGCCTGGGAGACAGCCTCTCAGACAGATATGAGGGACTGTTCCAAAGAGATAAGAGAGGAACCAGGATATGTAGGAGTGTCTGCAACAAAAACTAAGTAGTTGGAACATCAAAATGTTACTTAAATTAAAGAAAAACCAGACATCTCAAGTTAATGAATTTAGCACCTTTCTGTGTATGGGAAGATGCAAGGGTCTGGGCTCATTGAAATCATTCCTTTGATAGGCACCTTAACTGTCTAGGGTCAGTGTCCTGTTATTTTCCATCCTGTATCCCCTCAGTGGCTGACGGCTTGATGGCTGCAACATCCTTTGTTTACTGATATGGGAGATGACATTTTTTGTCCACAGGGGACAGTGAAATATAATCTCTTAGTGACTTTATTCTCCAGCTAGAGATACAGATGATAACCGGATGACAAGTATGTGGCAGAGGAGTTAAAGGACCTTGGAGATCAATAAGATAGAGGTAGAGGTCAGAGGTAGAGGTAGAGGTCAAATGGGAGTCCTAGCCACATGTGATCAGAGTCCAGGGAGGGGCTTCTGAGGTCTGGGCTCCTCGAGGAGTAGGGCAGACTGGAGCTGGGGCAGCCAAGTATTCCTGGAGGCTCAATGGAGGTTGCCATTGTAGAGGTAATGAGTGCTGTGGATTTCAGGACCAGATAAAACGGTGTCTGATTCTGCAGACAAAGAAATTCATTTCTTCTTACAGTGAACATTTAGGGAGCCCCTACCATGTCTGGGAATTGGGCAGGGTGATACAAAATGAGAACACAAAGCTGAAGGCCACGGAAAGCAATTCTTGCGTAGCTCAAGTTGCCATCCAATCTGGTTCAGATCCAAATCAAATTCTATATAGGTGTTTGATAAATACATGTCTGTGGGTGGTTTAGAGATTGTTCCCAGCTGGGAGGAATCAGGGGAGGCTTCTTGGAATAGGAGGTCTTCTAACTTGGCTTTGAAGTGTAGTCAGGCTAGTGACAGGCAAGAGATGGAGAGGGCAGGTTGGGTTGAGAACTTGGCTCCTTTAAGGTGCATATATTTTAATGGGGATTTATGTTATGCATTATTAAAGCTTAATGGTTCCCTCAAATCATACTGACACAAAGTAAGGCAGAGCAGTTCACCAAATAGCAGGTTTTTCCCTGAGCATAAGCACTTCTCCATGCATGGAGGAGTCCCCCACTGTTTCTGGTAAGAGCCTGTGCTGGCTTTGGAAATCAAACAGGAGCCCTTAAACAAAATACTCCCTCACCAGCAAAGAAATAGCTATGGTCTGGGTTACCCCAGGACAACATCTGCAAGAAAGTTATGCTAATGGCAGCCATAGGAAACCTCACTGGCTCCACTCAAGGTGAGCACTCAGGAGAGGTGGGTCTTAATTACATTTGTATTTGTAGCTTCTCAGCCCAGCATCTCCTTACCCAGTAAGTACCCAATAAGTCAAGTGTGTGCTCACTGACTTTCTTACTCGAGGGATGGAATTACTGAGTGGATAGATGGATGAGAAGATGGATTAATGCCTTCCTGTGTGTTGTCACTAAATGATTGGAGTATTACAGCTTCTTGGAACGTCCAGTTCATCTTCTTCTGGTGAAGGTGTGACTGAAATGGTCTACATCACGTGACATACAGGTGTTTGTGTATGTCATCTGTTTGTGAGTTCCGTGGGGAATACTCAGGAAGTGTTAGGAATACTTAGGAAGAGTAGAATGCTAGAGCAGGGATCATTACGTTCAACTCTCACAGTGTGTGAATGAGAACATCAAGGTGAAGGGACGCGTCCAGGGTGGCTCAAGGTTCCTCTTCCAGTGATATATTTCACTGGTGGTTCCTGCCCACCTTCCAGGTCTGGGGTTTGTTGACTCTCTCTTTTGGTCAAAGGTCAGTTGTTTTGAATCTCTTCCCAGTGAAGCCCGAATACAGTCCTCAGTGTAATGACAACTTATAAAGCAAAACAAAACAAATGTGTTGCGAGCTCAAATACTGTCACTGTCAAATAACAGAGGCAAGAGTGTGGAGAAAGAGAAATCCAGGCTCTCCTCTCTCTACAGAGTGACTTCAGGGCTCCTGCCTTTCCAACCCTGAGGCTATAGACAAGGGGAGGCCAGGACCAGTCCACAGGGGTCTCATTCAGAATATTCTCATTTCTGAGGGTGCTCTGACCTGGCCTGGGGAGGATTGGGGGCTGGGGGAGAAGAAGGAAACAGCTTTTATATTCTAAAGAATCCTTCAGCACTTCCCCATTCTGGGCCTTGAGGTCCTGGCCCTGTTCCAATTCGGTTAATTACATTTTCCCTATGCAAATTGCTCCCCTGAATTTGCATAGACAAGCTGGTGGAGGTCCAGCAGGCTTAGCAGCCTCTACAGGCTCACCTCGAGTCCAGGTCCATTGGCCTTCCTCTTGGCTCCTCTGGGGGAGGCCTGGTTTCCAAGTAGCAGCACCTGCCCATTGTGGCCCTAACATCTGTGGTCGATCTGTACACTTAGGGAGATTTTTTAATCTGCCTAAGGGCTCTTGAAGCCATCGGGGTGGAGACGGCCCAGAGGAAAAGCCAGAGGTGACTGCATGATCATGGTCATGCGCCAAGTCTGCCACCTGCAGTGGATCACTTCCCATCACTCAACCTCCATTCACCTCTGAAACTTGAACTAGACTGAGATCAGTGGTTTCCAAATCTTTTTTAGCATAACTTTTTTTTTTCTTTTGATGTGGACCATTTTTTTTAAAGTCTTTATTGAATTTGTTCCAATATTGCTTCTGTTTCATGTTTTGGCTTTTTGGCTGCGAGGCATGTGGGATCTTAGCTCCCCAACCAGGGATTGGACCCTCACCCCCTGCATTGGAAGGTGAGGTCTCAACCACTGGACTTCCAGGGAAGTCCCAGCACCACTTTCATAATTATTTCAATAAATGCTTTTTTTAAAAAAAGGAAGTCAATATATGACTAAGAGTAAACCAGAGCTTTTCTTAGACAGTGGTGCCCATGTCCAGAGCCTTTGGTACCTCTATGGATGTCCCCTGCCTACATGAGAACTTAGTGGTGACCTTTGAAGGCAAACTGCCTGAGTTCAAATTGTAGTTCCTTCATTTATCAGCTGTGTGAGCTGGAAAGGTTAATTAAGCTCTCTATCCCTTAGTTTCCCCACCCGTGAAATGGGCATATATCTACCTCAAAATGTTATTGTGAAGATTAAATGAATTCAGACATCAAAAGCACTGAGAACACTAGCACCAGCTGTGCCAGGCACTGTTCTATGCGCTTTACTTACAATAACTCACGAGAACCTCACAATAGCCCTAAGAGTTAGGTGCAGCTGCCGTCACCATTTAACAGAAAGGGGATGGGAGGACAGATGTTAAGTCACTTTCCAACAGTCACATAGCCAACAAAGGACAGAATGGGACTTGAATCCAGGCAATCTGGTGCCACAGCTCAAGATCTTAATTATGATGCTGCCCTGTCCAGTCGTAAACACTCAGTATTATTCAAAATCCTTTCAACACCGACTTGCTGGAATTCAGGACCATTGAAAGGAATTTATATATGTAAAGGTCTCAGTGTGGTGTCTGTCACAAGGCAGGTGAGTCAAAGGAATTTAAATCTCTGTCTCCCTTTTCTTCTCATCTGTTCTCACTTTAGTCTCGATGTATATTCAGCCTGTCATAGAAAATCACACCATGGCTTTTTCAAAAAAATATGTTAATAACTTAAAAGACATTATCCTCAAGATGTATTTACCTGGGAACCATTTTTTCCCTCCACCTACCTGTTTTTCTCTCTCATCTCTCCCCTCACCATCTTAAGGGTTTAAAGGCTCACATTATCTCATAATGGTTGATTTCCCGGTCTGTGCTCCTGTGAGGACAGATTGTGTTTCCTTTATCTATGAATCTCTTCAGATAAGTGTAGAGCTGGGCACGTAGTAGGTGCCCAATAAATGTTTACTGAGTGATTGAAGAGAGGAATTTAATTTATTAAGTAGGGGGTTGGTTTGGGGTCTGGTCTATGTAGGTGTGAGAGGGGATTATGAAGACCTTCAAGGAGCAGGCAGAGGCTCTGGCTGGACGTGATAAGCCCAGGGATGCAGGTGGGCTCTGGGAGGGGGCCTCAGTGAGGAAGCTCGAGGGGGGGGGCAGGCTGCAGGGGGCGCCAGAGCCAGGCTGCGTGCAGACGGGTGGGTGATGAGGGGCTGGCAGGGGCAGTGGAAGTGAGCCCAGAGACCCTTTGGGGAAAGCATTGGTAAATTTGGCAGTTGCTTAGACAGGGGTGGGGGGATATGTGCGAGCAGGAGAAGCTGGAAATTGGAGACGTAGTTCCTGGCTTTCTGATCTTGGAGTCTGGAAGTGTGCTTGTTCCTCTGACCCCAAGGAAGAGAGAATGGCAACAGTCTGGGGATGAGGGTGAGGGTGGAAATGGGGGAGGAGCAAGGGGGGTTCAGCCCAGCTACACACAATGCTCTTTCAAGAGGAGAAAATGCCCACCCAGGCTATAAACAGATAGAAGAGGCACTGAGCAAAAACAGAAGCACCCTGAGAGTCATGTGATCCCAGGAGATGTGAGGAGTGCCACCCGGGGAGAGGTCCCGGGATACCTGGTGACCCACTTCCGTTTGCATTGTCTGTTTCCAGAGCTGTCTGTCTTGAGCTCTTGTGATGCCAGGCCATCAGATTGTTTCCAAAACCAGCTTCCTCGGCTGGCTTGACCGGCTGGAGAGCCTGGGGCTATCTGATGTTCCGCTCAGTCGACAAACATCCTTCGCACACCTATTGGTACCCAGTCCGGTGCTCAGGGCAAGGGGCCTGCTGCCGGGCCATCTAGACCAAGAGGCCACAGGACTGACCCTGGGCAGGCACAGCACAGGCCGCTGTCTTTCCCGGCTCAGGAGCTGGCAGGGGGGCGAGCTCTCGCACTCACAGGAGCCTGAAAATGGGTCCTGGACTGAGCAGGTACCGCTCCCGTTAGAACAGGGAGTGGCGGTGTCTTCCCCTGCAGTCTCAGTTTTCTTCATTTTCAACATTTTTCCGGGTTCTGCCCTCCTTCCGAGAGCCCCGCAGTGTCCGTGGACTTGGCCCTCCACTGTTTTGGGCCAGGGCTGTCCCGGCCTGACTTCAGTTACTCCTGGCTCCCCAGGTCCAGGCTCACAGCCCCAGCTCCCTGACCCCCTGCTCGCCTTCAGCCAAGAAGCTTCCCCTGAGCCCACAGGCTGTTGCAGGGGCTGGCACGGCGCTGGGACAGAGCCCGGCTCACAGAGCCCACGCGCCGCAAGGACCTCACCCTGTGGAAGCCCCTCACCGTCCTGCACGCTTCTTCACTCAGCCTCACAAACGACCCCTCCTCCCCCAGCCTCAGAAGAAAATAACTGGAGAGATGACGTCCATGCTCCACGCAGAGGCCTTGCTCGTGTCAGCAGTGGGGTTTGAATGTGGTCCATGTGTAGCTCATGTGTGTGTCACATTGTTGTGTGTGTGTGCGTGTGCTCGCCTGTGTTTCTGCCTGAGCCAACCACTCAGAATCTGTTTATTTCCCTTTTATGATCATTTTCTCTCCTTCTGTAAAGCGCTAGGATGGGCCTGGCGTTCCAGGAATTGCTTGTAAGTGGTCCTCCAAGCCTGGAGCCGGCCTCTGCTGTCCCCATGCAGTGAGCGTAATGGGTCCTCCCAGGGACAATTTGCATAAAGGATAAATAAGAGAAACACAATGTGAAGTTTATTCATTTTTAAATCCTGCAGCGTTTGTGATTGAAGGCCCAAGCTCAGATGTTTGCCGGATGCGTCCCATTAAGACTCAGGGCTTTGCTAATGTCTGCTCTGTTCCTGCAGGGGGTGTAATGTGTGCCCCTTCCCACACTGGAGTGCCGTTTCCAGAGCCTCCCGCTCAACAAGGGACGGAGGAACGGCGGGCTGTGTTCCCTTCTTCCAGGCCCCCTCGCTTTAATTTGCTGTAACAGAGCCAGCACATTAAATACAAAACATATTGATGTTCTTGGGAACCCTGGAGGGTCTTTACCCCTCCTTGCGAGAAGAGCCTGGCATGCCGGGAGGGGGAGGAGACGGTGTTGGGCACGCACGCGGAGTGCCCCGCCTCCAGCAGGTCACGACTGATCATCTGTCAAGAGCTGTGCCCTCCCAGAGGGCAGGGGCGGGTAGAGGGGCAGAGGGGCCATCGTTCATGCCTCAGAGCGAGAGGCCATTGTGGACACAGCAGTGGTTTGTGGACTAATGACAAGGAAGGAAGGAAGAGAGGGAGGGAGAGAGAGGGAGGGAAGGCAGGCAGAATGCCACCCAGCAATAGTGCTTGCCTGGGCCTCATCACTCCCAGGTCAGTGTCATCTAGCAAGTTCCCAAGGTGGTACAAGAGTTAGAGGAAGCTGGATGGAACCCTAACTTCTGGCATCTCTCTATTCAAAATGCCCTGGAGCTTCTGGAATTTGGCAGGGTGGATGCGGCTGTCACCTTGTACGTATTTGTTACAACAAGTGATGCAAGAAGAATAGAGGCATCTCCTCCAGCAAATTCACTATTTCCCTAACAGTGTGTCCCCCAGGGCTGGAGGAACAGAACCCAGCGGGGGAAACAATACAGTCGGCACTCTGGCAGAACAGGGCAGGGCCAAGAACCAGACCCCACTGGACATACATTCTTTGCTCAGGCTGGCCGAGAGCCTCCAAGCTCTGGGGTGAGAACTTGCCGTTTTTTTTTAAATGATTAACTATTAAACAATTAATTTAGTCTTCTCTTGACTTATGCACCCTGCTAATAGTAGCTACCATGTACGTGTGGCTGCCTGTGCTACTGGACTCGTGTTGCTTCCACAACTTCTCGTGACCCCAGAAGTTCTTGTTATCGGGACACTGAGACTCAGTTTAAATTAATTTCAGAAGGTCACAGACCTAAGAACTGCCTGGACTCTGATTCAAACCCAGTCCTGGGGCTGGTAGTGATTGTGGTGTTATAGTGGTGACGACTGTGTTGGTATTAATGGTGACAATTATTTTGGTGGGGATGGGTGTGGTGATGATTGTCTTGTTAGTGTTAGTGGTGATGGTCATTATGTTGGTGGCAGTGTTAGTGGTGATGCTTGTGTTGGTGACTGTGTGGTTGTGGTGTTGATGTTGGTGCTGATGATGGTGTTGGCAGTGATGGTGATGGTTGTGCTGGTGGTGACAATTGTGGTGTTGGTGGTGGTGATGAGTAATGACGGTAGTCGTGGTTTTGGTGATGATGCGTCTGCTGACAGTGGTTGTAGCTGATATCTGAATCTTCTTATAAGAAGACCCCTGGAAGACAACATAATAAGGACTCTGAAGTAGTTAGTTGTAAGATGCCCAGACTATTAGCATTAGCCTCTTGCACTGGCTTCTTGGGTTGAGCAGGGAACTTACCACGGACTGAAGGAATCAGGGTATATGAGCCTGTCCTGATATCCAGGTGAGCTGGAGAGGCTGGGCATTTTGTATGTGATTCTGTGAGGAACTCAGGGTTCCTAGACCTTTGTAAACAAGGTCTGGTCACATAAATGGCCCCTTTCACTGAGGAATTTGAAAAGTGACAGGCAAGGCCCCTGTCCCCTGAGTCTGGCCCCACCCACTGGCCCAAATATTCTCTATCTGCTGATGCTTCCTGGAAATTCCACTGTTATCTACTCATTTTAGGTGGTTAAACGTTTCATTTTCCTGGTTTAAAATGCACATTTCCTACTCTTGAAAATTCTTTAGGGAATTGATGGTACTGAACAGCTTGTAGCAAATGCTCTGTCCCTGATCAAAATCCATGTCAATTCTGATTAGGAAGAAGGCCTAAAGACCTCTAGTTTTAGCAATCCTAATCCAGATGTCCAGGGACTGTAGATTAAGTCCCACCCACCTTGACATGGATAGGTTCTTTGTATCCAGTGAAATCGAAAGGATGGGACATGTTGGGGACCTGGGAAAAAGGAGGAGTGATGAGGTGAGAACAAAACTCAGGGAAGGGGGAGGGGGTCTTGGGGACAGATGTCACCAGCCAAGGAGAGCTGACTGAGAGACAGCTGGACCACACAACACCATTGCATCCACAATGAAGCTGCCTGGCCCATTACCCCAGCCTGGACTGACCAAGGAGGATACCAGACCAGCCTCCAGAGGAGCAAATCACTCCCCAGGAACCTGTGCTGTATAATGCTAATCACAGTCTTGTTACAAGCATGAAACAGGGGCTCTGTTTAGCACTTTACAGTCCACAAACACTTTCATATCAATGCTTTTATTTAATTAATTTAACCTTTGCAAGAGTCCAGAAAAATAAGGTGTAAATATTATTCCCATTTTGCAGATTTGGAGACTGAGGCGCAGGGCTTGCCCAAGGTGATGCAGCTAGGAAGCAGTAAAGCCAGTATTAGACATGAAGTGACACTCATTTATTCATCGGCTAATCATGGATCACCTACTGTGTCCCAAGCACGGAAGTAGGCACGAGGTAAACCCTAAGGATGGGAATTCCTTTTGTACCCTTCTTTCTGTTTCACTGTATCTCTTCATAACAATAAAAAGTAACAGTGAAAGTCTGACAGCAAGTAAAGAAATAGAATTATTAAGCTCAGATACCAAAACACCAAACTGTTAGCCATCCAGGGCCATTCAGGGCAGTGAGAAACAGCCTCAGTATCATTTTTTCCCACCCGGCACCTTAATGCAGGACCATAATGGTGATCATTGCACTACGAAAAGGTTCAATTATACTTGACAAATGGCAGTTGTAGGACAAGAAAATGTGTAATACATTTTGAAAAGATATTTAGCCATGATTATTTTAAAATATATCAGAGTTGAAATATCAGTCTTGTAGCGAACTCATTTGTGGGGCTGCTCCATCTTTGGAAAGACTGAATAAGGGAGGCATTGCTGTATGGGTAGGACCTGGTCCTTGTGTGCAGTCCAGGCACCTTCACCCTGGAAAATGATGCTGGCTGGTGAATACAGTCGTCCCGGTATGTCCTTCTACGACACAGCCCTGCCCATGAGGGGCTCAGGTCGTGCGGTGTCGTAGGGCTCAGATGCTCCCTTCCTCCTGTCTCCTGGCCTCCGCAGACTAGTTCAACCTACAATGGGAAATGGAAGAAGTGAGGGAAGCCCGCTGATGAGGGGTTGGAGTGAGACCAGTTATCTTCCCTCGATAAAAAGAGGTGTCTTTAGGGCTTCCCTGGTGGCGCAGTGGTTGAGAGTCCGCCTGCCGATGCGGAGAACGCGGGTTCGTGCCCCGATCCAGGAAGATCCCACATGCCGCGGAGCGGCTGGGCCCGTGAGCCATGGCCGCTGAGCCTGCGTGTCTGGAGCCTGTGCTCCACAACGGGAGAGGCCACAGCAGTGAGAGGCCCGCATACTGCAATAAATAAATAAAACAATCCAGTTAATTCTGCGTGTGATTTTTGAGTCAGAACGGGGCTGATTTGGGCTTTTCATGGGCAACACAATCTTAGGAATGGTCACTCACTGGCAATTTCACTGATTGCTGCCCCCTTGCCCAGGATGAGTTGCTTGTTATAGAGTCTGCGTGTGTCCCATTGTTAGGGCTGGCAGATAGAGGTTATAAAGTTGATTGAAAGTTTAAGCACTCCTTTAGGATGGGCACCCATGTCTTCCGAAGTAGATTTCAAGTGATTCCTTTGCATCTTGTCACTGACTCCCTAAAGTTCCTGAAACAGTTTTCCTCACTGAGAGCTTTAGGGATGCGGCGTGTGCGTTCCTGCGAGGTGTGCAGAGAGCTGCCAGCTTGGGACTCGTGAGTGGAGAGTGCACTGGCCCTGAGCACAAGGAGTCTTCTTTCCACCCAGGCTCTTGCTACTCATTTCCTAATTCCAGACGTGGAATAACCTGGGTTCCCTCATGAAGTGTGGGCGGGTATTCAGCTAATGATGGCTTAAGCCTATATTTCCTGAGGACTCCGCAACCCCCAAAGAGCTTCTGGAAGAAGGAAACACGTTAGAGCAGAGGTGAAGGACAGGAGTAACTGGCAGAGCATCCCCCAAAGCCTTCTCCGAGAGGCACCTGATGACTTGGTACAGCACCTCCCAAACGCCTTGTATTTCAGTGAGTCCCCATCGCAGCACCTAGTCAAGAAGAGGGGGAGCAACCCACCAGGAAGGTACGGGCATTTTCTAAGTCAGATTGCCCACTGGCTACATGATCTCTAAGACTCCATGACTCTTGTATTGATAGTATATCACAAGCAGGCTTGTGGACGTTTATCTGGGAGATAGAAAAATAGAGATTGAGTCAATACCCAAAGCCCTCTAGACACGTGCTGGCTATATTTAACAATCAACATTTGAAGGTAGCAATTTCCAGCCTGCTTTCTACCTCCCCATAGGTATTTTCATCCAAGAGTGAGGATTCCTGGCTCTGGCCTTAGTTCGATCTCTAAGCAGCCATGCAACCTTAAACACATTTCTTTAGCACCTGATTCTAGGCTTGCTCATCTCTAACCTGGAGACAACATGGTACCTTTAGTAACACCCAGCTAGATTTCTGGGTCCATGGTCTTCTTGAGGTCAAGGACAAAGTCCATTTGCTTTCCCTAGCTCTCTGGAATTCCACATGGGTCAAGGAATCACATAGATAGATGCTAGTGAGCTGAAATATGGTCATAAATGGGAGTGTACTTAAGAAAGGGAGAAACAGAAAATTTTCTACATGAAGGTGAATCAATTGTAAGGTTCCTTCTAGATTTAAAGATCTATGATGATCTATTTTAATAGAGATAAAAATGTATGTTTTATATATTAAAAAAGGATCTGTGATGCTGTGATGAAAAGGCAGTGTAGGGTACTGCAAAGTCCTGAACTTATTTGTCACGTCATTGCCACACCTGCAACTGGTACTGATTAACCTTTGTTGAATCATTGCGCTTCTTGGGACAACATGATATGCCCCGCCTACCCCAGAGAATGAATTAAAGAATCAGATGAAATTGGGTATTCGAGAGTGCTTTGAAAAGCGCACAACACTATTCAAATGCAAACATTAATATTTGATTAATAGTGTGAATGATCATCTCTGGAGTGGTTTTTTGATCTACTACAAAGATTTTCCAGTCCCCCAAATCATTTTTCCTAGCTGTCCTTTGTCCTCTCATCAAATTATACAGTCTGTATTCTCTAGGTCAGTGGTCCTAAAACTTGAAAGTGCATCAGAATCTGGAGAGCTTGTTAAACCAGATTGTTAGTGTCCGGCTCAGAGCTTCCAATTGAGTAGGTCTGCGGTGGGTCCTGAGAATTTGCATTTCTAAATTCCCAGGTGATGCCGCTGCTGCTACTGGTCCCAGATTACACTTTGAGAACTACTGGTCCAGGACTCCTGGTCTAATTCTTTGATGCACTTCATATTTATGTAGACTTTTCATAGCTTGATTACTTCCCAGATATTTCACAGTATCCCTGTGAAATGGACGTAAGGTCAGGCAGTCTTAGGGATATTTTATTAACACACAGAAGAGGACCCAGAGCCTGGAAGTGATGATGAACTGAGGGCCTTACGGTGAATCAGTGGTCAAATGGAAATAAAATCAAGATTTTTGGGGTGTCCATTTCAGTGTTGTTCCCATTGGACTGGACTGACCCCTCCTGGCTGGTCAGTCATGGCCACTAGAGCTCCCCACACCACGCCCAATCCAGCTTGGGCCGGTAACAAGTTGCAAGGCTACCTACATAGTTCAGTGTCACAGGCATCTTTTGGCAGCTGGTGCCGTGAGGCATCTGCTTGTTTTGATGGAAGGTATGTAGTCAAGGGATAAGTTGCCACTTTGGCAGCTGCAGTGTTTATCAGATTCTGTAGGTGGGAACTGTCCCATCTCTCCCTCCTCTCTCATTAAGCACTGCACTAGGTGCTTTATCTCATTAAGCACTCTATAGGAAGACAGAGTCCTCAGTCTGTGGCTAACTTCTCACCCGCATGGCTTCCCTAGACCAGTGACAAGCACTCCTTGGCCAAACTTCGGCTCCTTTGAGCCCTCTTCTCCCCTAGCCTTTGTTTTTGGTGTGCAGAGCCCAGTTTTAGCAAAGAATCCTGCTAAGCCAGTCTGTCTGGAACGCCCCACCCTTGATAGCCAATCAAGTTCCTCAACCTTCACCCTTGATACTTGACCAAGTTGCTCTTCAGTAATGTTCCCTCTCCTTCCTCACTCCATCCCCAGCTGGAAGTCTCCACTGGCCCCTGTTGTATTCGGAGTTGAGTTCAGTCTCTCTCGCCTATTGCAATAGTCTTGAATAAAATTTATCTTCCTATTTTTGACAAGTGTCTGCTGAATGATTTTTCTTTAACACCAGAAATGAACTTGATATTCTTCCTTCTGTTCCCAACTTGGGCACCAAGGGACAGTTATGTCCTCAAAACGGGATGACTTGTTGACCCAACGAATCTCATCTCTTGGAGTGATGGATCATTTATTCACATCCTTCTAATCTGTCCTTTGCCAGCACTACATCCAGAGGCCCCGGTAGCACCAGGAAGAGGCCAGCAGTGCTTCAGCCGGCAACCTATTTTTCCCCTCCCCACACCCTCCATGGGGACCCCACTCTTTTCCCTTTACTGAGGTCCAGGGTCTTGTGGGTCCCAAGTGAGGCCAGATTTTGTCCCCGCAAAGACTGGCCATGCCCGAGACCCTGAAAGAGCTGAGTTGGAACAGCACTGAGTCTTTCCAAGCTGCTCAACCAAAAAGAGTGAGAGGTATCAAGCGTGAAAACCAATGCATGAGCTATAAACACCAACTACAAGCACCTAGTCCCGTGAAGCCAGAGAGTAACGCTAGATCTTTTGGATTTATTGTTTTCTTCCCTTCTCCCTTTCCAGATTCACGGCACCGTTCTCTGGGTTGAGCAGGTTTGTCTGCTGCTATTATGGCTGTCTCTGCTCTTGGATGCCTCGTGTGTGTGTGCATGTGTGTGCACGTGTGTACGAGAGCTTGTGCGTGTTTCCTCCAGAGTGACTGGTTTGTGCTGTCATCAGCCGTTGTTTTGGTAAATGGCGAGTTAAACAGATATATCCAAGCGTAAAATCTAAAAAATGTTCCCTCTGGGCACCCGGGGGGTGTTGCTTGAAATCAACTACATATCAATTGAGCAGCGGTGAGCGGATCTGATGATAAATTCCAGTCCACAGACGCCTTATAAATTACATTTTTTTGTTCGCGATCTTGCTTCATCTCAGCTCCCCAGAGGCCCTTAGACTGAGAACTATGATTGTGTTGGAGAAACGTTTGCTCAGCTTGAGCGAGGCCATTAGCATTGCATGTGCCAGTCCGTCCCTGCGCTCCCCCCGCCCCCCCTCCCCCGGCCCCCCTCCCGCTCCTTTAACAAAATACAATATGTGCCTGGTAATTTTTCTGTTCATTATCTCATTGTTTTCTGTAAGTACAAGGTTAGATTGAATTACTGCGGGCTCTGCCGTCTATTTGTAATTCTCCTTCCATGCCGAGCTGCTAATGAATGGGCAATTTAGTCAATTCTTTGTAACGGCTTCTTCTGTGCGTCAGCCACTTAATTACTCTGAGCCTTTCTCACTGCTGCTTTATTGCACGGAAAGTCAGGGCTGCTTGGAGGGCTTGGCACGGGGATCTCCAGCTTCCAAAAAAGAAAAAAAAAAATGTCAGAGGCAACCAGGATTCTGAATCCTTGATGGCTTCTGCAGTGGCTGGAGTAACGTTCAGTGGCCTCTGCCCACACAGTCCCCTCTCCTTCGGCACACAGGGGTTTCTCTTCCTTCTTCTTTGCTGACACTTCGGCTTAATCCTGGCTGTGCTGGTCATCGGGGGGCAGGAGGGCTCAGGCTCCTGCTCAGAGAACAGCCTCAGAAAAGGCAGTCCTGGTATTTCTTTTTTTTTCTTTGCGATACGGGGGACTCTCACTGTTGTGGCCTCTCCTGTTGCGGAGCACAGGCTCCGGACACGCAGGCTCAGCGGCCATGGCTCACGGGCCCAGCCGCTCCGCGGCATGTGGGACCTTCCCGGACCGGGGCACGAACCCGTGTCCCCTGCATCGGCAGGCGGACTCTCAACCACTGCACCACCAGGGATGCCCCCAGTCCTGGTATTTTAAAACATTAGTATTATGAGCCTGATTAGTATTCTCCTTATCCCAAACCCTAGCCAAGGCTTCCACTCTGGGACAAGCATTTCGTCCTTGCCTCTGTATGGAGCACCTCACCCTCATAACACAGGGGAACAGGGCAGGGTGTTTACTATCCCCATTCAACAAAGGGAAGTCCCAAGTCTGGACAGAGTCATATGCCTAAGGCCAGTGAACCAGGTATTGCAGAACCACGGCTAAAGGTTCCTCAGGTCATCATGGCACCTTCTGTCCTCTTCCTGCTGTCCAAGGGGGTGCTGGAGAAGAGCGTCCCGTAGCTAGGCTGACGTGTCCCAAGGTGGAAATAAGTGTGAGTTTCCCTTAAAAAGACTGGAATAACCCTGGAAAGGGAGGGACATTATGGCAGTGACTGAGAGGCTGAAAAGCCCAAGGAACTGAGAACCCTTTAAACAGAATATCAGATTACACAGCGGCATCTTCAGATACATCAGTCATGCTACCAGGATATTTCTATGTGCCCCAGAGTTAAGACACACATATACTGTATCATCCAAACTGAGACACTTTTAGAAGAGAAAGGAGTCACGCTGAATAATCATGCTGGGGCCATAGGAGTAAACCAGGACTGTCCAGAGCAAACGAGGTGGCATGCTCTCCCTACCCAGGTAAACGAGGAGGGTGAACGCTTTGCTGATGGCATGCCTTCAGACCCGACTATCCTGATGACAATACTTAGAGAAGCATCTCGCCAGCTGGATCCACTCCTGTGTTTACAAACATTCCCTGTTGCTGGGCGTCCCACTGATGTATATGAGCTACAGGGAATCTCTACCCGTGTCCTGAAAGTGATGGATTCAACAAACACTGCGTGAGCCCCGACTAGGTAATAGAGACATAGCATGAGAAGATGAGATTTTTCTGGCATTTTGATTTGACTGTTCTAGCAGAAGGGAGGAAAACTGTCCTCTGAATGCTGCTAATCTCCTGATCTCCTGAAATGGGCTCCTGGATAGGCTCTGCCCAGAAACCTCGTGCTCTCCTTTTGGGTCTGGCTCACTCCTGCTCATCCTTAGGATGGGCAGCTTAAATGTTGCTTCCTCCAGGAAGCCTTCTCTGATCTCTGAGGTTACATTAGGGCCCCTTGTTATTCTATTTCACCGCATCCTGTACTTTTCCTCTTCGTTATTTGCCACAATTAAAATTATTTGTGGAATTCTGTGTTCAATATCCCTCCTTTCCCACCCCCGTGCCTGACCTGCCTTTAATAAATACTTGTTCAGTAACAGTAGCTCACATTTACATAGCACTATCCAGGGGCCAGGCACTATTCTAATTGGTTTACAAATTTTACTCATGAAATCTCCCAAGGACTTTATGTGGCTGGTACTATTATAATTCCTATTTCACAGACCAGGAAATGGAGGCTCACAGTGTGAAATAGCTTGCCACAGGGGAGGCAGGATTCAAATCCAGGCAGTCTGGATCTCAAGTCTACAAAGAGTTTAGAACTTGGAGCCAGAAGTTGTAACCTCCGGGCCTGCCTCTGCTGCCTATCAGTGATGTTTTGGCCAAGTCACCAGGTCCCTAGGTCACACTGAGTTACCTGTGCAGCAGAGGTAACAACTTCACTCACAGTTTTGCTGGGAGTGGCAAAGAAATGGTGCTATTATGTGCCTGTGTCGAAAATGCCCTGGGTCTGTGCAAACAACATTTGTGATTGTTAGTTGAAAGCAGCCTTACTGCCCGCCTTCCACACAATGGGCATCACCACCGGCCCCCAGACACCACAGCATTCCCACCCCGACACCTTTACTCATCCGTCCCAGACTTGAATGTCCAATTCACCACCCCCTCCCTGTTGGTATCCCGGGGCCAAGTACAGAGCCTGGCATGTAGCAGATTTATAAAAATGTGTTAAACTGAACAAAACCACCACCTCTAGGTGCTTCCTCAGCAGGAAGCCTTCCTGGGTTGCTCCAACCTCTCTGATCTCTATCTTCTCCATGCAGCTCACACAGCCTACAACGTATCACAGAGCTCTCAAGTCTCTCCTGGCTGCACCTGTTTTCTCCATCAAACTGCAGGTTGTGAAAACAACTTAGTGGGCTTCGACCAGGAGGAGGAAGAGGAGAGGAATAGAAGCAAACAGAGTAGAAAATGCCAAGACGCATCATGCATAGTAAAGTGAAGTTTGCTTTTAGGAAACATGTGTGTGTTGGATCACAATGTGAAGCATATCTTAATCTGAGGCTCAGTCTGAAAGGTTTGTACAGACCTGCTTGGGTGTTGCATTTGTCTAAACTTGTCTAGAGCAGGAGACGCAGCCTCTCCTTAGACGGTGGTTGCTCACCCTGCTGATGGGTTCCTTGTAGGAAAGTCTGGGCTGGTCAAGGCATTGTCTCTGCAGCCCCCACCCCTCCCCACACCCACATCCCCAGGGGATCCAGGGCTTTCAGTACCAAACTTCCCCAAGGGCAGACTCTTGCCCTAGAGCTTGCCCAAGTCTTGGGTGTCCAGGGGAGTTGGAGTGGCCACCTCCTCTCTTGGGGGCTTAAGGGTCCCAGGTTTCCACACCTCCTGTCTGTGGGTTCTCCTCCAGCAGTTTCCCCGCCCCTCCCTTGGGTTTCTGAATGTCCTGCTGTGGCATAGCTTCCTGCAGGGCAGGACAAGCTGCTTTCTTTTCCCCCTTCTCTCCTGTCTGCGTGGGGAGCACTTCGTGACCACCCTAAGGCTTGCTATTACGTTGCCATCCTAAGCTTCATCTGCTATTAGCATCCTCATAGGATCTTGGAGAGAATTCAGTAACAGAAAACATATGTGAAAGGGCCTGGCATGAAGGAAACATTCAGTAAACCCTCCCTCCCTCCCTCTCCCCCTCCCTTCTTTCCTCCAATTCCAGCCATAGCTGGGATCGGGACAGGGCTGGGGGTAGAGGATTAATGTGAGCGTGGGGCTCGGGTTGCTGCAATGCTGGCTTTGCTGATCACAGTCCAGTTGCATGTGTGTCCCGTGTCCTCCTAGACGTGGCTCTGCACATGGCTGGGGGAAGCAACTTCAGTTTCAATAAACAAGAGTTCCATTTCTGTTTCACAGGAAGCAGCTCGCCCAGGTCAGAGAGGCAGGTGGGTCCTGTCCTTGAGGTGACTGTCAGCTAAGCAAGCTCCGCGGCCATGGAAGAGGAATTGAACACAAAGCCCTGTCCTCAACGGAGCATTCATTTTACTGGGCAAAAGTGGCGAGCCCTGAGAGAGTGTGCCTCTGTCCTGAGCTCTGCCCTGAGCTCCTTTTGTAATTCAACTCACCTCATCCTCACCAGAACTCTGATAAGGTAGGTGCTATTTAACCCCATTTTACAGATGAGGAAACTGAAGCTCAGAGCTTCTGTCACTTCCCCAAGTTCACCCCGGTAATAAGCAGGAGAACTCGGATTCTAGCCCAGGCAGTCTGGCTCCAGCACAGAGCCCTGGTTGTGGGAAGCCTAAAGGGGAGGCTGGGGCCTCCTACAGTCATCTTTCAGGTAGAACACAATGCTTTGGTCCAATCGTTTTTGGAAAATACCCTGGCAAAAAGTATGAATCATGTTGTTTTAAGAGTTCATTGCCTTTGACACAACTGTGAGACTCTAACTTAAAGAAGCAATGCAAAATCAAGACCACATGGTATGAAGATGCTTTTTACAGTATCCTTTTAATAGGGGGAGAGAGAAAACTCACCTGTAGCAAAAAGGTGTCCAAGCCTCACCCCTGTCAGCCTGAGACGGCCCTTCTCCCAGGCCTTACCCACCCTGTGTATTGTTCCATTTTAAAAAAGACTGTCTGTCAGTCAGCCTCCCCACTAGATACACAGATTAATGAGGGTAGGGACTCTTGTTTTATCTGCCCCTGAAATCCCTACACTTAACAAGGGACTATCATATCCTGGGCCTTTGGTAAATATCCACAGAGAGAAGAGATGATAATGGTCGAGTCTAGATGATGACATACAGGGTTGCTTGTAAAAGTTTTTCATCTTTGCTGCATGTTTGAAATCTTTCATAGTAAAACGTTGGGGCAAAAAAGAATAGATGAGGGAAATGTATAAACAGATTATAATAACTTGGAAAATGTTAATGCATGTGGGCAGAAAAACTACGATTACATCTGCAAAAATGGGTATGGAAACAATGGTAGTAGAAGACAACATAAAATGCTGGCAGAGTTTGGAGACAGTGACACTATGCATGATTTTAACATTTCTTCTTTCCCATATTTTCTATATCCTTTGCAATGGATGCATTTTACTTTTATAATAAAGAAAATTTCTTTTTCTGCTGTGAGTCCTCAGCCCAGATTTCCATTAAAAAAAACAAAAACAAAACGAAAAAAAAAAATACGGGTCCTATTTTCAGCAAACCTAGTACATAAAGGCAAAGATAAACTTTGAGTCCATGAAAGAAGCCTTTGCTTTATGGCCAGATTCCCAGCAGTACTGCTTTCAAAGGCCAGCCCTCTTAAGACATGACAGAGAAAAGAGATCCTCGTGGCTGGTGCAAGGTGGTGTCAGGACTCCCCTCGTGGCTTAGAAAGAGATGTTTCCTCCCCAAGAATGAGTAAGCCTTCTCCTCCAGCCTCCCCAGGTTTGGAGCCTGGCAGAAGGTACTGGGGCCCTCAGCTGCCTCTCACCATCTGTGGGAACAGGTGATGCATGGTCCAGCTCATTCCATAAAGCCCGGCCCTCAGAACCCCCAAAGAAGGTGAATGCCAAGAGACGCTGCCAAGATGACCTGACACATCAAAAACGCCACACCTCTTCTCCTCTCCACAGCACTGACCAAAGGTTCCTTTGGGCCACTCTGATCTTCCCAATCTGGCCACAGTGACGGAGGCTGCTACTTCCTGAAGACTCCCCAGAACAGTGATTTTCTGTGACCAGGACCATGTGGCCACTCCCAGTCTCTTCCTCCTGCCTGAATTCCCAGTACCTGACCCCCTGCCTCACACATATGTCATTGGATGAGGTCAACGCCGTTGTCCTGCAAGGATGGGCTTTTCAACTCCACCAGGAGGGGCTGAGCCCCTGGTTCCCACCTGCCCCCCACTGGCAGTGCTCTTGAGCGACTTCTGCAGTCCCCATGGGTGGCAACTTCCATCTTTCCAAAGGAACTAACATCTATTTTTAAGCACCTCTAATCAGTTGGAGACAATGCTGTGAGCCCAGTTAACTCTCCCCTGGTATTTTGGGGTCTAATTATGATCCTTATTTTCCCAATGAGGTAAGTGAGGCTCAGAGAGGTTAAACAACTTTAATAAGGTCAAAGCTCCTAAGTGACTAAACCCGGATTTGAGTAAAACGTTTAAAACTAGAATTATCAAAGAAATGTAAGGAATTATGTGTGTTTTGTACCTCCAGGCACACTCTTTGACAATATAAGTATAATTGGAGAGCTGGTTGTCACTCATTCACATCTCACAGTGAATTAATAAGAAGGATTTCCCCCCTGACAGCTTCCCAGAACCCAGGCACCTAGAGAATGGGATTTCAGTTAATGGGGGTGAGTGATAGGAGGCATAAGTTTGGAGTAGGGGACAATCCTGGGAAGAGGGCAGGCCATGCTGGGTCCGGAGGGCACGCAGAGGCTTGAACCCAGGGGATGGAGAGGATTGCGACTAGGAACAAAGCATCCTAACACTAACCTCTCTTTATGATTATGTGGGGACTTCTGCCCATGATCTCAGGTCATAGAGTCAGGAGCCTTGGTTCCCCACCCAGTGGAACTGGGAATGGGGAATTTGTTTGGAATCCAGGCTCAAAATCCAATGTGGATCAGAGGGGGCAGCCATGGCTTACCGGCCGGGAGCTCCGGGCAGTGACTTTGGGTGGATCTTTCCCCCACTCTGGACCCCAGCGTCCTCTCAAATGAGATTTATGGGTTCCGCCAGCATTAACCCTGTGATTCCACGTATTAGCACTAGTATTGGGCTCATTTCAAAGGTAAGGGTATTCATAGGGCCTTAAGAAGAATTTCAGACACAGTTAGGCTGGCATTGGGAGGCAGAAGGGCAGGTCATTTTTTCATCCCACACCTAGGGATGACACTGAAGGAGAGACTCAAAGATACTGTCACTCGCTCAGTACTGACCTTAGGTAGAGCCACTCCCTCCCTGCTCTGAAATCAGCTCCCTCCCTGTCTGTCTCTTGCAGGGGATGAAAGGTTTTTGAGAGCAGAGACCTCCAAACACTCAGCTCCTTCCATCATGCCTGGGACTGTGATGCTGTAGTTGCTAATTGCATGTTCGCTGAATGAAGGAACAAAAAAATCCCTGAAATTTGCACCTATTAGAATTAATGCCTTAAGACTCTGTCTTACGAACAAGGAGATACCATTCTGAGATCTGGAATACTTGAAGCTGACATCTAATCTGGCTCTCATTTCCTACCCCTTTCCTTCAACCATTTACAGGAGGCATGTCCCACTTAACAGATGGAAAAACTGAGGCCCAGAGAAGAGATGTGACTTAGAATTTTCCATATGTAAAGCAGGAGGGGACCAGCAGTCCCCTAACATGTTCTATATTTCTTAATGTTACAGATGAAGAAATTGAGCCCCAAGGAGTGATGAAGATGGCATAAGGTCCTGCAGCTCAACAATGGTGGGGTAGAGACAAGAATCCAGTTCCCAAATCACATTCCAGAGCTGCATAACAATCCTGGAGCTCAAGCAGCCCTGATACCCTGCTCCAGGTTCCCATGGCAACCATGTGGAACAAATCATCCTCTTTGGGCAGCATTGACTCATTCTTTTTTTTTGGATGACTCATTCTTTATAATGATTTTTTTTTTCTTTAAGGGAAAATACATTTGCATACACTTTCACCGTCCCCAAATGGACCCATTCATGAAAGGAAGAGACTAGGATACTTTTGAGAAAAGAAATAACCAGGCAGGAAATGGAGATCCTGACTGATGAAGACCTGGGGAGACCCCTGGATTTGGGAGTGTATCTAAAATGGATTAATGACTTGGAGAAAACCATTCTGGAATCTTGGTTTGGAATTCCTTGACTTATCTTTGCTACCCCTCTCTGTAGATCTCTTTCTGAGTTATAAAAGCCCTTAATTAAACAAAAATATAGTACATATTCCTGGCAACGTGTGCTTTCCAAGAGGTTTTTACCATATTTATTTCATCTGATCCTGCTGAGTCGATAGGGTGGGTATTGACATTTTACAACTGGGGAAACTGAGGCCCAGGAGGTGAAGGTCACAGGGCTAGTGTGGAATTCCTCAGCAAATAGAATTCTTCTCTGAAGAGAGACCAAGGAATAAGGTCTGGTACGCATCAGACATTTGCTGGATGCCCTAGCGACACTGGGGTCTCAGCCACATGAAGCTGGAGACAGGGTCTGGGAGGAGGTGAACGGCAAACAGTTAACTAAACAAGGAACTGAAACTCTCACGCGTTGTTATAGCTGTCATAACAGCTATAACATGGAGGGAACACCTGTAGGCACACCGACAGGGGGCCAGGGGTGTATCTCTAAGAATCTGGTGGTTAACTTGAGAACCAAAGGGCGGGAAAGAGTCAGATATGGGAAGAGGGAGAGGAGAAAGCTCCTGAAAGCTTCCTGAGAAGCAAGTACTCTGAGGAGGAAGGTGGTTGGCATCCTCAAGGAAGTGAACTCTGAACGGAGGCCGGTGAGAGTCCAGTGTGGAGCAGGGAGGGGAGGAGGAACTAAAGGTGAGATGGGAGGAGGGGACAGGGCCCAGATTATTCCAGGCCTTACAGGCCAGGGTAAGATGCACGCGCACAATCAAATGCACCTTCGCTCACACATACCCAAATGTGGGTGTTCACACACACAACCGTGCATTATTCTTGCACATACGTGGACACACGTGCTTAACAAAAGCATGTATATGCACACTCTGTCTTGCACACACATGCTTTGTTTCATAAATGCACGTATTTACACACGCATGCCCACTCACACATAGACCCTCACACGTGCCCACGTACAGCTCACGACAAGCCCAGCTCAGATGAGCTCTCAGCTACAGATAAACTTCTCTGCTGGTTGGTTATAATCTTTCATTGGAACTGACACATTGATAGCCCCAGTTTTTCTAGGAAGTGACCTTCATGCCGGCTATTGATTTCCAGTGGCTATCAGGCTCCCGCCACTGGAGTGACAGGCCTGGTCGGAGGTCAGCCTTTAAATAAAGCTTCTGGATTACTAAGTACCAGTGAAAATGGAAATTGGCAGCCCTGGCTCTTTTTACGTGGCCTGCTCCTGTGGATGGGGTGTCAGCCCTGGTGAACTAGTGACTACCTCCTGTTCCTGCACCCTGCCCCACCGCTGCCCCAGGGTACCGGGGGTGCCCATAGGTTTTTGTCCTCCCCAGCAGGGGAGCTGGGCTGAAGGCTGTGGGTGACAGCAGTTGCCAGGGCCTGACACTTCCTGGATTCTGTTTTCCAGCGAAGCCCGGGCTGTCTTCCTAAGCCCAGCATTCTGGTAACAGACAGCTACTACAGGTCCCAGAGACCCACGGGTGACTCTCCTTGTGGTCTTGGGCAGGTGGTGTCACCTCTTTGGACCTCAGTTACCTGCCACCCCCACTTCCTGCCTCATCCACACACACTCATACAGCCCTCTCTATTTCACAACGCTGTGGTCCAGATAAATGAGTCAGTAGAGGTGTGTTGAGTTGTATATAACTCAATGTTTTAAAAGTATTACAATTTGCTAATCACAAAATTCTACTGAGTTACATTGTGTGTTTACTTGATGACCCAGAAACCCCTTAGATTGTTGCAGCATCATAGACAGCTGCAAAGGCTGCCAGTTTCCTGTACTTCTTTGCATCCTTCCAGCGCAAAAGTCTGTCCCTTTCTGGCTCTACCTGCCCATTTTATGACCATCACAGCCTGTGTGGTTCTGCAGTAGAGGAGGTCATTAAATGAAGTTTGCATGTCCTGAAGGGAGGATAAACAGGAATTGGTTATTTGGCAAAGGAGGTGATCTCTTCAGCAAAAATCAGAGAAACAAGATTGCTGGCCCAGATTAGCCACTGGTGTTAAAGGGAAGAAGGCCAAAGATCTGGGTGAGTCCATGAACCGGGCTCTTAGCCACAACTTGCACCCCCAGCCTGAGAGACAGCGAGCAGGACACTCAATTCAGGGACGGCATCGAGGAGTTCAGGGTCGGTGGTGCAATTTATATGCGAGGTGGCACTGTCTCGCTGGCCTGTGTATAACCTAACACTCACTCCAGAATCCACGACACACTTCTGGGGATGGAAGCAGGTTATTTTACATGACAAATACAAAAGGTGTCCAGAAATTTGCCACTTACTTAGAGAGTTTGAGGTAATTTATAATTAAAGACTTAGCATATAACTGTTAAAATAGCATTGGCAACCGCTTGACCAAGTTCCTATTATTTAATATAAATATTTTATTTTTACTGTGACTGGATGCACAAGCATGTTCACTGTGGTTCAAGAGGCTCTAAAATACCCTGTCTGATGGGAATCTCCTGGCGGCCCAGTGGTTAGGACTCTGCTTTCACTGCCGGGGGCCTGGGTTCAATGCCCTGGTAGGGGAACTAAGATCCCGCAAGCCGTGTGGCATGGCCCATAAATAAATAAACAAATAAACAAACAAACAAATAAATAAATGCAATGCAATACAGTACAATACCCTGAGAGTTCCACACCAACGTGGTAAAGTGACTGAGATGGGTTTCTCTCCTTAGGGGTCTTTGTACAATGTCGGCATCCCCGAGAGGGGTCCTAAGTCCCTCCACACCCTGGGTCTTGTGTGTCAGTACCATTGTGGGGCTCCAGGACACAGAACGGGGAGCCCTGGGGAAGGTGGGCTACGGGGATAAGGCGGCCTTCATGGGGCAGTGGAAACAGTGGGAGGGGATGCCATAAACCTCCTTTGCCCCAGGCCAAGGGTGTGCAGTCCTAAGGCATTCAGGGACCGGCATGCTGGGTTTGCCAAGCCCTTCCACAGGAAACAGAAAGAAATGGGGGACTTCCCTGGTGGCACAGCGGTTAAGAATCCGCCTGCCAATGCAGGGGACACGGGTTTGATCCCTGGTCTGGGAAGATCCCACGTGCCACAGAGCAGCTAAGCCCGTGCACCACAACTACTGAGCCTGCCCTCTGAAGCCCGCGAGCCACAACTACCGAGCCCACGTGCCACAACTACTGAGCCTGCATGCCACAACTACTGAAGCCCGTGTGCCTAGAGCCCGTGCTCCACAACAAAAGAAGCCACCACAATGAGAAGCCCACACACCGCAATGAAGAGTAGCCCCCACTTGCCGAAACTAGAGAAAGCCCGCGCACAGCAACAAAGACCCAACGTAGCCAAAAATAAATAAATAAATTTATAAACAAAAAAAAAGGAATGGGGGTAAAACCCCAGACCAGACATCAGACACACTGATTTCAAACCCAGCTCTGCCACTTCCCAGGTGAGTGACCTCGAGCAAATCACTTCCCCTCTCTGAACTGCAGTTTCCTTATCTGCAAAGTGGGGTCAGGAATTCCAACCACACAATGGATGGTCTTGAGGATTAAGAAAAACGTTGTTCACGAAACGCCTGCCATCTAGCTATGCTGTTCAATACGTGGTTATCATCTGGGAGACTGGCATATCTGCCATAGTCAGAGCTCAAGCTACCCACTGCCCCATTTATCTCATGGTTACAGCAACTTTCAGCGGGGGTGATTTTGCTTCTCCTCCAGGCGGCAATTCAGTAATGCCTGGGGTCATTTTTGGTTGTCACAATGGCGGGACAGGTGTCACTGGAATCGAGAGGGTGGAGGTCAGAGATGCTGCTGAATGTCCTACGACACCCAGGACAGTCCCCACAACAAAGAATTGTCTGGCTCCAAATGGCAATAGTACAAATTTGGGAAAGCCTGAGCCAGACCCCCTTTCTCTAAGCAATGGTTTTTGAGGGCTCTGTCTTCCCCTCAGCGGCTTTAGCACTGCAGCTCTGAAACCCTCCAGTTCCTGAGCACCACAGAGACGCAGGGACTGCATAGGGAGCCGCTGCCTGCCTCCCTCACCCCGAGGCCACTCAGCCAGATGGCAAAGGGTCAGCAGCAAGCAAACATCTAATGATGTGTGACAAGTATGGCCAGACAGCAGTCCCAGGCTGGGCCCCTTCGAGGCCACTCATTGGGCAAGGGGGACTCATAAATAACAGCACAGTGACAGCCCGAGTCTCGCTCAGTGGGAGGTACGGAGCTCCGCCCACCTCCCAGCCCCTGGGGCAAGCCCTTTATGGGGCAAGGCTCCAGCAGGAGGGCCTCGAACCCCATGCACAGTGAATGTGCTGGTGAGACACAGAGGGACCTGTCACTAACACATCTGTCCAGACCGCTTTACGGCATTCACTTTGTCCCTGGTGGTGAACTATTTCCTCATCTCTGATCTGGTGTGATCTGGGGCTTCAAAGCATTCACCCAGCAAAGCATCTGAATTGGAAGGCAGAGTGGCATAGCAGTGAGGGTGCTGAAGCTGAGTCTGAGCCTCCATTTCTTCATCCGTTGAATGGGGGCATCGGGCAGCAAATGTGCTAATTCACGGGAAATTATGTTCACAGCAATAAACTAATGAAGGAATGATGATGATGATAACGATTATGATTATTCAGCCATTTGGGAGAGGAGAATTTATATTTGAAAAAAACATACCTTCTGATGCTCCAAAATATTAATCAGTTTTTAGGGTTTTAGGCAGTTCCAGGTAGGCTCTTTGCGGTCATAATAGGAATAATGACGATTGTATTAAAAGCACTTTTGTTTTCACATTTATTTTTCTCAAGCCTCATGTGTCTTAAAATGGGACCTGTTTCCAATGATGCATGTTCTTCTAAAACAAAAGTGAAAGAAACACAATAAACAGTTGACACACAGACCGACTTTGCTTTTTCGTTCGTTGAGGTCTTGGTTCAGATGGCTTGCTGGCGTCGGGTTGAGGGCAGGCGGGGGAGGCAGGGAACTGCCCTTGGTGCCGCTAAGCATAGCACTCAGCCTTTGGGATATTTGGGGTCTCAGTTTTGTCATTTACAAAATGGGGGTAATGTTGTCTTCCTGACTCTCTCGGAGCTGCCAGCTCAGTGAGACCATGTATGCACAAGGGAATATTAGTATCACAATAATTATCTTCTTCATTATTATTGATTATTATTCATAATGATGTTTGCAAGATGGATCTCCTCCAAAGCTCCATGTCTGTGAACAGTTTTTACACACCTTCACAAAAATCTACGCGTGCCTGTGATGATGAAGAAAGTGACACTTGGAGCATTCGTTCTGAAACCTAAGCTGATTCTTTAAGATTCTAAACAAATCCCCAAACCCCTTCTCTTTTTCTCAGGCTGGAACAAAGGGCTCTGCAGAGGGCGCTCCCTCCGGGACCCTGCCTTGTAAGTCTTCTATAGAGATGGCTCTGTTGGCCCAAGACCTTGATGCCAGCTTTCAGCCAGGAGCACGTTTTTGCAGGGAGGGTTATAAATCAAAGCCTGGGTTCTAATGAAACTGCTGACACCCTTTATCTGTAACAGTGTGCACCCAGGCACCACTTGTGAGAAATTAGAGGCAGAGAGAGAGCATTCAAGGGAGCGGGCACCTGGAGGCTGCCTCTGCTGCCTGGTCTAACCCCTCCCCTTCCTCTCTCCAGCTCCTTCTTTCTTTCCTCCTCCTTCCCACCCTTGCTCCCTTTTCCTTTTATAATTCCTCCAGAAATCTTTCACTACCGCCCCATTCTGCAGCCTCTTTAGGAGTCAGCCTCATGGCCAAGCTGCAGACCCTGCCGCCCGGCTCCCTAGGCAGACCTCGCTCCCTGGCTCTCTGCAGGCCACCTCTCAGGCCAATGGCGCAGAGCTGCACTGTTTTAGGCAGCAGAGGTTGGTGAAAGTAAGGCCCTGGGTTCTCCCAGGACACTGTTCCAGTCTTGGGTTGGCCGCTTCCTGACTGCATGACCTTGGGTGAGGTATTTAACCTCTCTGAGCCTCAGTGCCTGTATCTGTAAAATGGGGATAACCGCACCTCTCTTGGGAGGCTGTTAAGAGGACTGAATGAGATGGATGCCAGGTGAACAGTGCTGGTCCGGGAGGTGAAGGGAGCAAAGGGGCAGCAGAAGCTCAAGTTGTTGAGGACTTTTCTGGCTACCTTTAGGGGCCAGCCCTCCATCAGCCCTGGTTTTATACTGAATCATAGATAGTTACTCCCACAGTTTGATTTAAGAAATACTAAAAAGGGCATATCTATCCCCAAATATCTTTACAAATGAGGCCATTGATAACCAAAATTTTAGAAATAGAGGCCTGATTGAAATAAAGAACAATTTATTTGGGGGTTATTAGGTCTGCAACTCTGGAGATACAGATTTAAGAAACACTGGAATTGTGTTCTGCTGGACCTCAAAACGGGGGGAGGCCTGTAAGGCCCCAAACCACAAGGTTACACAAGTTGTTAGTCAAGAATTAGCGCTGGAGCTGGCAAGAAGTGAGGGTGCTTATTAAGCAAGGATTGGTTGGGGTTTGAGATGATTACATTGTTGCAAAGGGGGGAACTTTGAAACTCCAGGGTTGTAGCCAGCAGCTGGTAGCAGATATTGTTTTGAAAATGGCAGGGAGTTTCCTTGTGTTTGATACAGTTCAGAAAATTCAAGTTCTCAGTGATGCAGGAGGGTGTCTGAAACCACATCCACAATGGCCACCTGGCTCCGTTTTGGATGCCTGGACCACAGTCACACCATTTTGATTCTTAAATGGCTTTGACTATGTCCTCACCATTCATTTCACCATTAACAAGTCATCTGATTAGAAGTCATCCAGGGCCTGGCGTGATGCTAGGTGGCTGGAACGCGCTCTCACTTGATCACGCTGAGGGGAGGATGCCCCGTGTTCCTAATTCCTCCACATGAGTTGACAGCAGGCTTGTCCTTCAACAGGCAGATGAAGTTTCTAAGCCTTGTCCAGCGTGAGTCAATCCCCAAACCACTGACCCGATGGAACTAAAACCCCATTCTTCCCTAAATCCCCCAGCTGGTACTCCTCTCTCCCTCCTTAGAGCGCCTGTAGCGTTTGCTAATTTTACTGCTTGTTCTGCATCGGACAGAGACAGTAATCTCCTCAACTAGACTGTATGCCTCCTGTGGGCACAGAACGTGCTCACAATTTCTTGAAATTTCCTAGAGGAACTTGCTTCATCAGTTTAGTCTAATTATCATGATCTGGTGACTTTCTAGTAAAACATTGAATCCCTGGATGGTCAGCTGCTCATGTGCTGCATGCAGCTTTTGTTCATATTTCACTGAGCAGAGCAGGTCATGTGGTCCTCAGGGCAGGATATAGAATCCTTCCAAGTAAGTCAGGGCTCACAGGGAGGGACACCAAATACGTTGAACAACAATACAATCTATCACAGACCTAGGATAGCATTTTACAACGTTGTTGCTCAGTAAATATTTAATGGGGATAATGAGCCAACTATCTTAAGACAAATATATTTTTTTCACATCTTTATTGGAGTATAATTGCTTTACAATGGTGTGTTAGTTTCTGCTTTATAACAAAGTGAATCAGCTATACGTATACATATATCCCCATATCTCTTCCCTCTTGCGTCTCCCTCCCTCCCACCCTTCCTATCCCATCCCTCTAGGTGGTCAAAAAGCAAGGAGCTGATCTCCCTGTGCTATGCGGCTGCTTCCCACTAGCTATTTATTTTACATTTGGTAGTGTATATATGTCCATGCCACTCTCTCACTTTGTCCCAGCTTACCCTTCCCCCTCCCCGTGTCCTCAAGTCCATTAAGACAAATATTTGAACACATCATTTTAGCATGGTTGTTAAATCTAAACCAGCCAACTAAATGTTGGGGTAATAAGTCTTATGGTCAGCAAGAAACTTAAACCAAGTAAAGTCTCTAGCTAGAATGTGGTAGAACCAGACTAGACACAGCCCTGTAGTTCACTTGTGGAAACGCTGCTGTGGGGTAAATGAGACCTGTTCACTATCGCTCTGGAAGGCAGGGCTAGGATCCAAAGCAGGGGTGGGCTTCATAGAAGAAATTGCCCCCAGACCTAGAGTCTCTGTCACAAGGATGAGGCTGTGAAGTCCCTGCCCCAGTGTTGTGAAGCCAGAGGTGGACTATATTTGGGGAGGCTGGAGAGGGGTATCTCTGCAGTGTATAGAAAGTTGAACTAGAGGCCCAGGACTGATTCTTACAGCTTTAAACGTGTCACAAACCTCAAAGGAATATGCATGTCAGTTATGGACCCAACACTCACATTCCAAAACAAGCAGGAGTAAAGTAAGACAAAATTTTTTAAAGATTCTAAAACATGTGTTGTGAGATTTCAGAAGGAGGAGACAGGACGGAGGCCTTCCTGGAGATATTGGGATGCCAGCTGGATCTCAAAGGATGCAAAAGACCAGGGTGACACAGAGGGATTGGGGGTTAGAGAGGGTAGGTTGCAGAGCAAAGGGCTGGTTAGGGCAGGGGTGTTGGAGGTGGGGCCTCCCCTTCCTTATCTCCCCTCTTCCTCCAGGACACAGGGTCCCTGGGTGGTGAAAGAAACACAGTGTGCCACTGCCGCCTTTCATATCCTTTCCTCATTTCAGGTTTGCATTTTATTTTCCTGCAAACTTTTTTTCCTTTCCCTTTGCCGCTCAGGCTTTTGTTGGTGTGACCTCAATTTCTCGCTGCCTTTCAAAGCTTTTATTTCCCAAGTGGAAGGAAGGAACTTTTAATGGCACACTAGGTCCTTAGCCAGACCAGTTGTCTTTCCAAATCAGTCAGGGGCTCGGGTGGCTGGGGAGAGTGGGAGGCTTGGCCGAGGGACTGAGAGAGTCGATAGAAGGAAAACAGCAAATGCAACGGATGAAGGTCCCCGAGGCGATTTGCAAATCTGCTGAAATCCTGAACAAGCTTTGATTTAACCCAAGCTTGAAATGGCTTTTATTTACTGTCTATCGTGGAATAAATGACATCTCATAAACAGGCTTTATCCATTACCCCAGAATGGAGAGCACAGTGTTAGGGACATTTTATCCTCTTGATATCAAAGGGGATATGCCGGGGTGTGTTATTACAAATAGAAAAATCAATGCGGAGACACACACATCTGAAATTTCATTTTCGTCGAACCACATTTTCAAAGGGAAAAAAAAAAAGGCAATTGCTAATAAAAATGACTACAGAACTGGAGGATTTACCAAGCTTGAGCGAAGGACCGGCTGGGATTAAGCCCAGACAGTGAATAAATCGGGCTCTGTCCTGGGGCTGTTTCCCACTCACCCTCTGGGCAACCCGGCCCCACCCAGGGATGACCCAGAGCAGAGTCACCGTGGATTCGTCCCCAGGCAGTCACGCCGGTGTCTGGTGTCTGAACACTGCGTGTGCCCCCAGGGCTGCTCTCTCACTGTCCTCCCACCCAGCCACACAGTTTGCCTCAGACCACGTGGAAAACCCCAGAAATATCGAGCACTGCTGTTTCCTCCAGGCCTTTACCTCCTTCATGGCGGAGTCTTGGACACTGCTAGATCTTGGGGAAAGCAGAAAGGCTCCCAGGGAGTGAGGAAGGAAAGTCAGCCAGACTCTGGGGAAGGCTCCCATTGAGGTCCCAGCCATTTTCACCAACCCCTCCTTCAGAGAAAGTTGGTGAGAGGTAAATACTTCCATCTTTTCATAAGATTTTCTGGAAGTCGCATCCCTGGGCTCCCTTCTTTGTGTCACGTTGTGTAACCCTGTATCAGGGTGACTGGTTTAGAGTCTTGTTTCCCCATGAGGTTGTACACTCAGAGAAGCCCGGGACCAGGCCTGATGCTACGTTCCCCTTGACAAGCACTGCGCTGACACATAATACCTGCTCAGTTGTATGCAGGATGAGAACGTGCAGGCCTGGAGAGGGGAAGAGTACAGCGGCCTGGACACCGCACCTGGGCTAGACCGACCTCAGCCTTCTGAGGAGAAGTGCTCTGGTTCTGGTCAGCAGCTCCTGCCTGAAGGCAAAAACCAGATGGAATTTGCCAGTTCCATACCACCTACTGGGCTCAGGAATGCCTAACTCCATTGGTGGAGGAAAATGGGCCAGTAGATTGGATTTAAGGCCTCACAGTAAATCCTTACCTGCCTTCTGAAGAAACACTGGTGTTGGTCAGAGAGTGACCAAGAATGAAGAGCCAGACATAAGCCCAGGCTCCCTCCTGGACCAGAGCAAACACTCAGCATTTGAGGGCTGCCTGGGCTCAGGGATCGCTTCCTCTAACTCTACCTCCTGAGAGATGATGACACCAAGGCCCAGAAAGGGGAGTTAATTTTTTCCTAGTCACACAGGAGATTGTGGCCAGATGGAGGGTCAACATTTTTTTAAAATTAATTAATTAATTTATTTATGGCTGTGTTGGGTCTTTGTTTCTGTGTGAGGGCTTTCTCTAGTTGTGGCAAGCGGGGGCCACTCTCCATCGCGGTGCACGGGCCTCTCACTATTGCGGCCTCTCTTGTTGCAGGGCACAGGCTCCAGATGCGCAGGCTCAGTAGTTGTGGCTCACGGGCCCAGCTGCTCCGCGGCATGTGGGATCTTCCCAGACCAGGGCTCGAACCCGTGTCCCCTGCATTAGCAGGCAGATTCTCAACCACTGCGCCACCAGGGAAGCCCCAGGGGTCAACATTTTTAAGCTTCGACTCCCAGGCCTGGACCCTTTGCTCTGCCTGATAAGAATCCAGGGAGAGGGCTTCCCTGGTGGCATAGTGGTTGAGTCTGCCTGCTAATGCAGGGGACACGGGTTCGAGCCCTGGTCTGGGAGGATCCCACATGCCGCGGAGCAACTGGGCCTGTGAGCCACAACTACTGAGCCTGCGCGTCTGGAGCCTGTGCTCCGCAACGGGAGAGGCCACAACAGTGAGAGGCCCGCGCACCGCGATGAAGAGTGGCCCCCTCTTGCCACAACTAGAGAAAGCCGTCGCACAGAAAAGAAGACCCAACACAGCAAAAATTAATTAATTAATTAATTAATAAACTCCTACCCCCAACATCTTAAAAAAAAAAAAAAAGAATCCAGGGAGAGAAAATAATGAGGAAGGACCACGCATAGCAACTTCATTGCAGAGAACATCGTGATGTCGAGATGATTGTTTTTTAAATAATTCAATGATAACTGATTGAGAAAGTATCCACACTGTACAAATGGTAAGAAATTTTGCTGTTTCTAAGCAGGCACGGCTCTTGTTTTCTCTACAGCTTTACTTGGGTGAAGGCCACCAATCAGATCGGGAAGGGCCGACTCCTGAAGAACATGGGGAAGACGATTTCCCTATGAGACGTGTCTCCGCTCCCCCAGAGACACGGGCTGCCTGCTTCTTCCCTGCGTCTCATAAAGCTTTAAGAGGAGAGCCTCCACCAGCCAATACAGCAGCGATTCTGCCTGAAATAAGCGGCAGTATTTAAATAAGGTTTCAATAGGAAGAAAAAGTCTCCTTGGACGTGGTCTGTGATGTAGTTATCAGGAGGAGAAATTTGCAGAACCCATTAGCTGCCACTCCTTCCCCCAGGAAATCCCTTGTTTGTGGAGCATGAATCTCTCTGGCTTTTGCTGGCTTTTTCTCTCCGGATTGTCCGGGTAAACATCTGCCTCGCACTGTGTGTTTATAAGAAGAGGCATTTGTGGCTTTGATTGTTTAGAGGTTTCTGCAGAACGTGCATGCTTTCTCCCTCCCCCACCCCTTCCCTCTCCACACTGCCCGTTCTCCTGGGCAATCAACCACTGACGTCTATTTTGGTTTTCTTTGGCATTACAGTGCATCCTTCTGTCCAGAGCAGGGAAGAGATCTGCCACCACCTAGTTGCTCCACCTTGCGATAAAGAGTTTTCCATAGCAAGGGCAGTATATCTTAATTGTATTGTTATTATTATTTATTCCACAAAATTTTTCAAGCATCTTCTGTGTATAGTATTGAGGTGGATATGGCGAACTGTACCAAGAGTCCCAATCCCTGTCTCAAGGAGCTTATGATCTTGTTGAAGGGACAGAGCTTGTACACATTAAGAATAAGGTCTTTACTTACAAAAGGACTGCAGAACTTTGCAGGGGCAGGGAATCCGTCACTGGCCTTCTTACTGTCAGCCAAGTTGAGCCTCTCATCTTGAGTCCTCAGGTAATTCAAACCCACCCCTGGACGAGGTCCTTCAATTGTCTACTTCTGGGAAAGAATGTGGTGCACAATTTCTTTTTATTCTCACAAGTCTTTCATGGCTGACTCAGGTCACTGGTAAGTATCATCACAGTAAAAACTCTATCAACTGGAACACAACAAAGTTCCTGGTAGATGAGTTTTTTTTTCTTTTCATCACTCAAATTTAGGTCAGACACCAATCACAAGAAAATAATGTTATCAAACACCTAGTAAAAAGAAAAGAAAGACAAAAACAAAGCTTACTCAGATACAGTCCGGGTTCCCCACCTCCTTCACCTCCAGTGACAGCTTGAGCAGTGAGCACTTCTGCCTTCAGAGAAATGACCAGAAGGACCCATTGTCAGTCAAGAAAAATGTGTGATGCTAAGTGGTGGAGGTTTCCTGCCAGGGGAAGTAGACCCAGATATTTAAGAAATGTTTCTCGGGCTTCCCTGGTGGCGCAGTGGTTGAAAGTCCGCCTGCCGATGCAGGGGACACGGGTTCGTGCCCCGGTCTGGGAAGATCCCACATGCCGCGGAGCGGCTGGGCCCGTGAGCCACGGCCACTGAGCCTGCGTATCTGGAGCCTGTGCTCCGCAACGGGAGAGGCCACAACAGTGAGAGGCCCGCATACCGCAAAAAAAAAAAGAAAAAAAGAAATGTTTCTCACATCTGAAAGGGTTTCCTCCCTTATCTTCAGCTTCTAAAAAAAACCCAATCCCCAATTCCATTTGCCCATCCTGGGTATTCTAGTGTAAAGAGGGTTAAGGTTTAGCTGATCTGCACAGGTGACAGCTGAGACTGTCTTGAAGTCACTGCTTGATGGGAGACCCAAGTGCCTGTCCAGTGTCTGACATCACCTAGCTGGTGACCTTGGATCAGCCGCTCAGCCCCTCTGGCCTCCACTGTAGCTGATTTCTAATGATCTGTCCATGACTAAGGGTCAAAGGCTCCATGAAGTAATTAGGTCATGCTAGATCCTAGCAAATTTTAAAATCTGGTGGTTTTTTTAGTACCACAAAGAAATATCTACACTCCCATGTTTATTGCAGCATTATTCACAATAACCAAGATATGGAAAGAACCCAAGGGTCTGTCAATAGATGAATGGGTAAGGAAATAGTACACACACACACACACACACACACACATACACACACACACACATACACATTGGATGATTATTCAGCCTTTTAAAAAGGAGATCCTGCCATTTGTGACAACATGAATGTCATAAAAGACATTATGCTAGGTGAAATAAGCCACAAGCAGAAAGAAAAATACTGCACGATCTCACTTATATGCAGAAGCTTAGAAAGTTGAATGAAAGAAGAGAGTAGAAGGGTCATTACCAGGGGCAGAGAGATGGGGGAAATGGGAGATGTTGGTCAAAGGGTACGAAGTTGCAGTTGTATAGGATGAATAAGTCTAGAGAGCTAATGTACAGCAAGGTGACTGTCATTAATAATACTGTATTTCATACTGAGAATTTGCTAAGAGAGTAGATATCAGGTGTTCTCACTCCAAAATATTAACATAAAAATGGTAACTCTGTGAGGAGGTGGATATGTTACTTAGCTTGAGGGTGTTATATATAAATATCAAAACATCATGTTGTACTCCTTAAATATATACAATTGTTAAATAAATAAAATGTAAAAATCTGCTGATTCCTGCTCTGTATGTATATGCCCTTCTAGAATCTCCTTTGTATTCACTGGGGCCAGGTGCCAACTCAATGTCTGACCTTGCTGTTGTCATTTGATGGTACACTAATACCTTGTTGCAGAAATATAACCAGGGCTCCTGGGAGTAGAGAGAGTTGGCCAGCAATGAAAAGATAGCTCTGGCTTGACCTGTAATGTCTTCTTCATTTTATTTAGTGAGAAATGTTTAGGACAATATATTAACAGTAATCAATTTGGGGTGATTGTGCCCAGGTGTTTGTTTGTTTGTTAGATCTTTATTGGTACTTTTTGAATTTTTAATAATTTCTCAAAATAAAAATTATAATTTAATTAAAGGGCAGTGTAAATTTAATAAGAGCGATTTCCTGATCAGTCTACTGGCTCTGATCAGGGACAGAGAGAGATGTGGTCAGACAGGGCACTTGGGGCACAGGTGTTCATTTCCTGTTCTCTAAACTGCACTGTACATTACATATGCTTTGTGTGTGTATGGAATATTTCATTATAAAAATTATTTTGGAATGACTCCATATAGAAACATTGACATTTAGCTTTGAAGTTTGAAGTTATCTCTCCGTGAATAATAAAAGGCCTATATGATACTGTGTTGTCCAGTAGAAATGCAGGGCAAGCCACATGTGTGATTTTAAATTTTCTAGTAGTCACATTTTAAAAAGTAAAACAAAACAGGTGAAATTTACTTTAATGCTATATTTTATTTAACTCAATATATCCAACTTATTGTTATTTCAACATGTAATCAACATTAAAAATCTTAATATTTTATATTCTTTTTTGTCGAGGGGCCTCTACATCTTGGAAATCAGTGTGTATTTTACACTTGCTTCTCCGTTGCCGCTGGCCAGGGAACCAGGCAGTCAAACCCCTGGAGTCTGGGGCCCCCTGGGCTCTCTCTCTGCACCAGCCATGCAAGATGGCCCCAGAAGAACCTCGCATACCCCCATCTGGCCTCTCCTTTCTGCTCTGGGATGGGGACCCTCCCTCACAGGAAGCAGCCACCCACCCCACCACCAGAGGCCCAAGGAAAGAGGACGAGTGGCTGCCATTTTCCCCCAGGCAGCCGGTGGTTCTGCAGGCAGAGAAGCAGCCCTTGCGGCTTCTCTGGCCTGTACACTGAGGAAGACTCACGGGTCAGCTTGCTTGCAAAGGGGTGAGGGTGTAGACGATCTGGGAGAAAATTACAAGCAATAAGAAGCAGTGTTTGCAGCGCGTGCTGGCTCTTGGTCCCCAGCCAAACGCTGCGGGAAGGTGATGGATGCCCTAGGGCGGCCCCAGACCACAACACCCATGACCGCTCGGCCGCATGGGACTCAAACCTGCATGGGAAGTGGCCTGCTCCCTTGTCACGTGGAGGAATCCACATCACTGGCTGTGACATCAAGTCTGCACGAGGCTGGGGTATTCTGGGCACGGGCACAAAAATATCACCAATCGGATTTGAAACATGGTATCATTCTGGGGGAGGTTTGGGACTCCTGAGTGGTTAATTCTCTGGGCTCAGGGAACAGGACCTGAGCACCGCTCCTCCCTGCTCCAGAGTCCTGGCCCCAACCCAGCTGTTCACGAGGGGTGATGTTTAAGGGGACTTGTGGCTTAAACCAAAAAAATGGTGAAACCAAGTAACAAAGATGCTTCTGAGGACAGACACCTTTATATATATATATGAAATAGGGCATGTGGGGGAGATATAGATAGATAGATAATAAGACAGTTGGAGATGTATAGCTATAGATCTCCTATGTGTCCTATTATCTATGAAATATATATGAAATACACAAGAATAGGAGATGTACATTTTATTAGAAAGAAGGGTCAGGTTGCAGTTGCAACAAGCAAAGTCCGGCAGTCCACACAATCAAGAAGCTCTGCTCTGAGGCGAGTGGAAAAAATGCAATTTACCTTTGGGTGGTGGTGCTGGGATTCCCATTTAAAAGTCTAAGCTGGCTGATTATTTATTGATGTCTCTGTCTCCATAGCTGTCTGACTCTTACTGGTTGGAAGAAGCTCCTGTGTGCCTAGAGGATTTTTTGAATTAAGTTCTTTTCATTTTCCCCTCAGGTGTTAACCAATGAGACTAGACTTTGACAGAAGTCGGCTTCTCCCCCCCCCCCCCCAGCTACCCTTACTTTACGTTGTGAAATAAAATTAAGTACCAAGAGAGGCTATCAAACAACGGGGACTGACATGGTTTTTGGCTTTCTTTTTTTATTTACAGAAAGAGTGAGAATAATGCATTGGACTCACACATATTTTGCAGTGAATATGCCTCCAAATCCTATCAGGACATAAATACAGGCAATTTAATGAAAAAACAGGGCTCATTCTGGATGGTTCTGTCCAGTGCTCTTGCTGCTAGCCCAGAAGTGGTCCTCGAAGCTGCACATTTTCCTCAGTTCTTTGAAGTCAGAATATTTTGGCCTCCCTACCTCAGTTGGCTCATCTGTAAAATGGCATGCTTACTCATGCCAGCACAGGGGACTGAGGTCCCGGCCAGTTGTAATACTCATGATTCCATGAGCTGGAAGCTTCTTTTCAAAGGTTATCCCACAAGTGCCATCAGCCTAAGCAGCCCTTATTTTGGCAAGAACCTCGCCTCCCCTACCCCCAGCCTTCACCCTTGCTCTCATTGCGGGCCACCCTCCTCCACCCCAGCCCCCCTAGGGGGAAGGAACAACCACCTCATTCTGGAAGTGATAGATGGAGAAATAGATAGCATCTAGCGAGCCTAGTCGAGCAGAACAGGAACCTCTGAGGAGCTTCTGACCATTCAGGTGGGTCCTTCTGAACCAAAAGGGCACATGCTAGGGCCAACCTCTCCTGCAGTGAGGAAGACTGACCCTAAATCACCCCCTTCTTAGGCAGGCAAAGACTTGACCCTAAATTCCTCCGACACGAGCAAAGACCTGTCCTCTGGGGCAGGATTTCTGTGTGGAAATGTCCCTCATCTTCCTGGCCCCCTGGGAGATGCCTAAAAGTCATTGACCAGGAGACACACTTTTTCATTCATTTGTGCTGGGGCACCTCTGCTGCCCCTCAGGGGACTTCCTGTCTAGTGGGGGAGACGGATGTCAACGATCATGCATGTGCCTCACTTGGGCACAAGCCATGACAAGAGCCCCGAGGGGTGAGCACATCGTGGAATGGGTTTAACGGCCACCTGGAACGGGAGGAGAAAACATGCGACTTCCCTCCCGTTTCCTTCCCTCCTGTGCTGCCAGCCAGTGGCCCTGGGTGGAGCTTTTCCTGAGGGCAGGTGCTGGTGAGTCTGGGACAGATGTGGTGAAGGCGAAGGAGGACTAGGCCCCTTGGGAGAGGCATTCTGAAATCCAATGTCTGGCCCAGACAACCTTTCCGTGGACTTTGCTGTCAAAACACAAAACAAAGCTGGTCAAATCTCAGCATCTCAGGAAAACTTCTGAACTTCTTTGTACTTAAGTTTTCTCATCTGAAAAAGGGAGACACACAACTGGTCACCTGCTGTCCCACTCTCTCTGGTGGCCAAAGCAGGGCTCTGGGACCCAGCTGGCTACTACTGGGGCCTGAACATGCCTGGGAAACAGAGGTGCCATGGCTTCAGAGTCTTGGACTATAAGCCGCCAGGCCTGAGCCCAGAGGTCACACGTTCTCAAGGGTCCATCCTCACATGCAGAGCCCTTGCCCCACCCAGAGGGGCTTCCCTGCCAATGTGTGTGTGTGTGTGTGTGTGTGTGTGTGTGTGTGTGTGTGTGTGTGTGTGTGTGTGTAGGAGATTTTCCAAGGAAACCAAGGCCAGAACTTCTGACAAAAGGGCCAGGATCAGTTCCAGTCTCCAACCAGGGAAGGTGGTATGGGCATTTTTGTAGGCAGGGAAGGTAAAATATACTACGCTCTATTTGTAGAGCACTTTTTTCTTTAACGTCTTTATTGGAGTAAAATTGCTTTACATTGTTGTGTTAGTTTCTGCTGTGTAACAAAGTGAATCAACTATATGTATACATATATCTCCATATCCCCTCCCTCTTGCGTCTCCCTCTCTATCCTCCCCTCTAAGTCATCACAAAGCGTGGAGCTGATCTCCCTGTGCTATGCGGCTGCTTCCCACTAGCTATCTATTTTACATTTGGTAGTGTATATATGTCAGTGCCACTCTCTCACTTCGTCACAGCTAACCCTCCTCTTCCCCACGTAGAGCACTTTTATTTACTCTTTCATGCACACATCTTTTCACAAGATTCTTACTCCAGAAAGTCCTCCATGATTTGCTCTTGCTGAAGCAATTTTCCTCCTCTCTGGATGCTCCCTGCCTGCTGTGGATCCTGCTTTTATGACACTTAACATGATCCCTCTAGTGTTATGGCAATTTTGTGCTCTGGTTCAACTAGACTTGCAGATGGAGTTAGAGGATTTATTTTCTATTCCCACAGAATCCCTAGAATTGGAGTAGAACATCCTAAGAGAGCCAAACAGACGCTTGCTGAATGAATGAATGATGCGTGTCTGAGTGAATGCGTGACACAAATGCAGGAAGCTTTTCCCGGGGTCCCTTACCTCATTCTACTTAGTCCAGAACTCTTTCTCCTGCATATATATTTCACTCCAACCTCTCTCCCATCCCCTCTCCCATCCCACTCCGCTTTTAACAGGTCCCCACTCTCCACATCTTACTAGGCCACTTCTGTGATGTAAGCAATCGTGATATTGCCCTTGGAATAGCTTAGACAAACCCCAGCCACCTTGCCTCAGCGACAATATTAATAGTGACAAGTTCCAGGGTCCACCTTTTGTGCTGGGTATGGCTGTTTGGTCACCAAAATGGAGGGTTAATAGGTACACAGCTCCCCAGTCTGACCTTATTACTGACCCTACCCCACCTTCTGAATCTCTTTAAGCCCCATGAGATGAACACTTCTGCTGAATGTCTGAGAGATAAGTGACGACACTTAGAAAAATACAACCATAATTGAACCGGTGTCTCCATCAGAATATCAAACAATGATTGTAACAATATGCGTCACCAAAGGCAGCCGTCTGGATCCTGCGACGAACTAGGAAACATATTCGGTGTTCTCCCAGGGCTGAGGAAGTCTCCTGTCCACCCGTGAGGTTGTGAGACACAGGGGTCCACTGGGTCCCAGGGTTCTGGCAAGGGAGAAGATGTACCAGGAAAATGCAGAAAGTGCTCTGGGCTGACATTCTTTGTGTTCCTGGCCACAGGTGACATCTGTGGACCATTAGGGCCACCAAGTGAAGCCAGAGGTTCATTCCCCAGGAACTCACAAGTTCTGCTCTGTCCATGGTCTAGGATTCGTCACTGCTCGACAACCCATGCTAATATATCACATAAACAGAAGTCACTGATCATAGTGGAGATGGGTTGGGAGTGAGGACGGTTTCATGAAATGACATTCTGAGAATGTCCCCCTGCCAGCAAATTCCCACTGATTGTGTGTGAGGGGGGTGGATTCATGGAGGTACAGAACTAGGCACTAGTCTCTGGGAGGGTCACATTCCTGGGAAATGCAATCAAGCGTGAGACATTTTCTTCTGAAGATGGGTCAGAGACATCAGAACTATATAGGAAAGACAGGACCTAAATCCTCTAGTCACTCTCTTAAGAATGAAAGTGTCCGTGTGTGCATGAACTTAGCACCATGGGGCTCGTGGGACCACAGTGTTCACAGGAAAGAGCCTGGACTCGGCAACCAGACACACTTGGTTTCAAATACCAGTCTTACCACTTACTACTAGCATTCAGATTGCTTACTCTCTTGAAGTTTCTGTTCTCTCCTCCATTAAATGAGGCTAATGATGCCTTCTTCACAGATTCAATACGGAAGCTGAACATCAAACCTCTAGTAAAGTAACTGACTTTTAGGTGGTACTCAATCAATCTGTGTACCTCCTTTTCCTTCATTTGCTGGACCAGAATTAGTTACTAAATACAAACTGTACAGCTAATCAGCTCAACTATAAACAGATAATAAGAGGTCAAGGCTGCTCTACCCACACATGTGGTCTATAATACCACAGAGGCAAAGAGGAGAGCTGAAGAATACCCTTGCACCAAAATATCCTCCCTCAGCCCCCAGTAGATTGTGGAGATGACTACTGGGTGACTGAAGCAATATTATTCATCTTTGTATTCCTAGCATCTAGAGCTGCTCTTGGCACAGTGTGTTGGGTGGATGGATGGATGGATGGATGAGAAGATAGGTGAAAAGTTGGGTGGATGGACAGATGAACAAATAGGTAGATTTCCACTATCAGGACATTCTTTTGCATCCCTATTTTACAATTAGAGAAACTAAAGGAGGGTAAACACGCTTGCAAAGGGCTGATGTCTTCATTCTCCCAGAAGTCTCTGTCTTCTTGCAAATCCATCTATGTTGCCCAGAATTCCCATCTCCTTCCCTCCAATCTATCCTAAATCCTTCCAGATCCAACTCGTTTCATTTCCTCTGCAGTCTTCTCTGACCAGATGTGTTCACACTTCTCTCTCCCTTTCCTGAACTTGTCAATACTGTTTCCCACTTCCTTGAACTTTTGGTTGCTACACATCTGCATCTTATTTCCTCAGCCTGATAGCGGAGAATGGGTTCTACGCTTCCCTCACAGGACCCAGCATGAGGTTGGGCACACGCGCCTGTAGTGCAAAGGCTGCCAAAAAGTGCTTGGTGGCTGCTCAGTCAGCTAATGTTATAACAATAATAAAAGTGGACACTTAACTGAGGGTGTCAGGCACTTCACTGTACATAATCTAATTTAAGCCTCACAATAGTCTTACAAGATAAGCATTATTATCTCCATTCTACGGATAAGGAAACCGAGTTTGAGAGAAGTTGTGGTGCTTTCAAAATATGGACCCGAAATTCCTTGATGCTCCTCTTATTGGCAGATGGGACTCTATGCCCCCTCCTCTTGAATCTAGGAGGGCATCTGACTGCATCCACCAATAGAATGTGGCAGAAGTGATGCTTGTGACCTCTGAGTCTGGCTCATAAAAGGGCAGGCAGCTTCTACTTTTTTTGCTGGAACCAGTGCAGTTGGAGAACTGAGCCTCTGTGTAAGAAGTTCCACTCTTCTGAGGCTGCCATGTTATGAGGAAGCCCAAGCCATATGGAGAGGCCACAGGCAAGTGCTCTAGTCACCAATCCTAGTCTTTGAATCATCCCAGCCCAGGTGCCACACATGTGAGTGAAAGAGACTTTAAGATGATTCCAGCCTCAGCCTTGGAGATATCCTCAGCTTTCAAGTTTTCCCAGGGAGGCCCCAGACATTGTGAAGTAGAGACAAGTAATCCCTACTAACCCTGTCTAAATTCTTGACCCACAGAATTCATGTGAATAATGCAGTGGTTGTTTTAAGCTGCTCAGTTTGGGGATAATTTGTTGTGCATCAATAATATCTAGGATAGAAGTTAATTTAACTTGCCCAAGGTCACCTAGCTAGTAAAGGGCAAAAGTGGGATTCGAACCCAGGTGATCTGACTGCAGAGCTCATGTTCCGGAACTATATGACATGCCTCCCAATACATGGGTGGGATAAGCTGGCACACAGCACCCTGGCATGGCTGAACTCAGATCCCGGAAAACAGAAACTGGGCCCTGAAGAAATAAGGTAAGCTGAATCTTTGGAGATAAAGAAGGTGACATGTACGCTGTGGGGCAGGAAGATCTGCCTCAAGTACCGGATTTTATAAGATCCCAGGCAGCAAAAAGGACAACAGCAGGGCTCTTGATGGGAAAAGAAGAGAAGAGCACCGACGTGGTGTGTACGAGGTGGGAACATGGTGAGGAGAGTGACGGTGCGGGCTGGAAGGCCTCAAGATGACTGGATTTTATGCGGGAGAGAAGCCTGGGCCAGGTAGCCTTATTCCCAAGAGCTGAGGGCAAAGGACATCTATGTGGGGGGATGAGGGACAACAGCCTGTGTCATCTGGACCACAGACTCTGCTCCTTTGGGCTGTGGGCTCAGGTGGTAGGTGAAGGGTCCAGGCAGAGCCCCTACTGCTTCACTGCAGTGACAACTCCTCTTGTCTGCCAGGCTCTTTCCACCTCAGGAGTACCTTCACCCATGTATTCTTTCATTCATTCAACAAATGGTTAGGAAGTGCTTCCTACAGGGCAGGTCCTAATTTGGATGCTGGGGACAGATACCAAAATGAAATTTTCCTTCAATTACCAGACAATAAGGTACAGGCTATGATAGAGGCGTTTGGGGGATAGAGAGGCAGGGGTCCCCACCCCTGTGAAGCTGACAACTTGACACCTTAGCTACAGGCATTTCCGTTTTCCAAGTACTTTCAATTTGATGATGCATGTAGCCCCTTCTCTGGGCTCTTGGGAGGATACCTCAGTGAGCACCAGCTCCCAAAGCCTCTATTTTACACAGAAGGAAACCGGGGCTAGAGAAAAGGAAGTCATGAGCCTGGATCACACAGCTCATGACAGACTACTTGGTCTGTCCATGCAGTTGGACAGACCTTCCAGCGTAATCTTGCTGGAGATTCATGGCAAGAGTGAGAGTTAATATGAATGCTCAATGGCGTCCAGATTAAAATCCAAAATGGGAGTGGAGTCACTGTTACCTAATTGTAGGCAACCTAGGGAAGGTTCACAAAGGGATCCCTCAGCCATGTCATAAAGCTTATTTATACTGTATCTACCCACGTAATCGCTAGCTCACTCCTTATTTATTGGACCAATCAGATGAAGTGATTCCTCATAATTTGTGAATTACCAGCCAAGATTTCTGCAAAGTTGTCTACAGCCAAAAACTCTGGGACTTCCCTGGTGGTGCAGTGGTTAATCCACCTGCCAATGCAGGGGACACGGGTTTGATCCCTGGTCCGGGAAGATCCCACATGCTGCAGAGCAACTAAGCCCGTGCACCACAACTACTGAGCCTGTGCTCTAGAGCCTGCGAGCCACAGCTACTGAAGTCCGTGTACTCTAGAGACTGTGCGCCACAACTACTGAGCCCACACGCTGCAATTACTGCAGCCCACGTGCCTAGAGGCCGTGCTCCACAACAAGAGAAGCCACCGCAATGAACAGCCCACGCACTGCAACGAAGAGTAACCCTTGCTCACCGCAACTAGAGAAAGCCTGTGCACAGCAACGAAGACCAAACGCAGCCAAAACAAAAACCCCAAAACTCTAAAGACGGGAATTCCACTCCCTTGGGTAGGGGTGGAGGATAAGAGAGGGTTATTTGCACAGGCGAGAATACCATGACCTGGAGATCATAATGTACAGCCCTTGTTTTTTACCATCAACAATGGTACAAATACTTTAATATTTAATACAAATAATAGTACAGTGACTTCACATTTGCATATCACTTTATAATTTTTAAAACTCTTCCACAGACATTACATCATTACATCACACATTCAGAACCCTGAATGTCCCAAATGAAACAAATGCTATTTCCTGGGTTTACAGCTGGTGGCCATACACGGGCAGGTTAAGTGACTGACACAAGGTCAAAATGCCGGACTGGCAGAGACACGATTGGGATCTGAGTTAAGATAGGAGAACAAAACAGCTGCAGGTAATCCCTTCCTCGGGCCACCCAGCTTCACGCCTCTGGATCAGCTATCCAGGCAGCAGGTCAGCTGACTGTTCATTCCGTAGGGCTGATCTGATCGGGAATGTACCTGCTGAAACGCCAAAGGCTGGAAACCAACATGGGGATCAGAGGGGAACTTTAGGGAACTCTGCTGGGGTTGCTCTGAAAAGGCAATCCTCTGCCTTCATGTATCCTGAATGTTCAAGAACATTAACAAGAGGCAGTGTGGAGTGGTGATAAGAAGATGGGCTCTGAGCCAGACTGCTGCATTTGAGTCCTACTCTGCCACCTGCTAGCTCTGAGACCTTGGACAGGCCAACTCATCTGTTGGGGAGGTCATAACAGCATCCACCGCAGACAGTATTATAAGGATTAAATGAGTTAATATTTGCCAAATTCTTAGGGCAGTGCCAGGTTATAAATGTTTGTTAAGTAATGACAGAGCCTCTAAGGGCCAGACACTGTGCTGGCACCATCGTTGAACGGAGGAGTAGGACACACCGCGCCCTCAGGGAGCCCACTGCTTCACCTATCTGAGCAGCATGGCCATGCCCTGCATTGCAATTACTTTATCAACGGTGGTGTTTAACAACTGGTGGTGTGAATGGCAGCCACATAACTTTAGTCAAGGGTTAGATGTAGTGGAGGATGGGAGAGAGGAAGGGCAGGAGAGTGTTCCTGCTTGTGGGTGTTCAGAAAGGAACCCCAGACCCACCGTGGCCATCTCTGCCTTCTCCACTGCGGCAGCCACAGGCACTGTGGGTACTGAGCGCCGGAAACGTGACTAGTCCCAACGTCCACATTGAAATGTGCTGGAAGACTTAGAACCAGAACAAAAGCAGGTAAAATTGCACATGGATGCTTTTTTATATTCATTCCATGTTAAAATGATAGTATTTTAAACATACTGGATTAAATATGCTATTAAAATTAAGTTTACTTGTTTCTGTTTCGCTGTTTTGAATGTGGCTACTAGAAAATTTTAAATCGCATGCGTAGCTGTATTTGCGGCTCACGTTACATTTCTCTAGGATGTCGCTGCTCTGTAGAGCTAAAGGGATGGCTCCCAGCAGATGAGTGAGCTGGAAAAGGAAGGTGAGACTTCTTCTAGGACAACCTTCACGAGGCGAGGGTCAATCTGAGCCTCAGGGGGACGCTCTTTCCTGTGTATCCAGTGCCTGACACATGTGCCATCCTTAGTGGGTGCTCATTTTAGATTTGTTGAATTACTGGCAAAGTGTGAGTTGGCCATGTGGTGAAAGAGAGGCAGAAAGGCAACAAGGCTTAGGAACAGAACTGCCAGGTTTCAGAGGATGCTCTGAATTTAAAGTGCATTTCTTGCACACCTCAAGACGATAAAATCAAATCGAAACTGGTAAAGCCCATCTCTCTCCAAGTGCAGGCAATGACCGTCCACCTGGGCTCTCCATTTCTGAGTCAGCCCCCTTGAATCAAGCCCTTTGGAGGTCCCCACTGACGTTAGCTTCAAGGCCTCTATTTGAGAGTCTCAAGAAAGGCTCGATCTTAACTGCCTCCTCGTCTCAGTGGCTGAATCAAGCCGGACCCCAGCTTCCCGGGACCACATCCCCACGCCATCCGTGGAAGGAAGTTTAGTAAAAGTTGGGTCTCTGCAAATGGTTCTCGGGAAGGGAGGGGAGGATTCAGGAAGGCCGGGCTGGGGACTGCCCTCGGAAAGCCAAGACTAATTCCGCAGTCCAGTCACTCTGTCAAACATTTAGTGTATCCGGGTGATTGTTCCCCGGTAGGCCGCAACGGTCTATCTGCTGGGCCTTTTGTCATGTTAACTGCAGCCGATCAATGGATTGAGGTCAGGACTTCTGATGTAGGTGCAAGCTTAGAGAGAAAAAAGTCTCGAAGATTCATTTTTTCTCGTCTGGTAGCACTCCAGTCACTTATTTTTTCTCAGTTAGCCTCTGCCGCTCTAAAGTGGGTATTGATCAGTGCCTTAATGCAAACCTGTCAAATTAATTTTGCAGACCTGGGATATGACTGGCCTAAAATTGCTTCTGCATCTGTTCTCTGCAGCAAGCCTATGAATTTTAATCACGACCAGAATGGGTTGGTGGCTTTTTTTGTTAGAAACTTGAATAGGAAAGGTTTAAACTGTAAATGCCAGGGAATGATGCTGTTTTGTTCTTTTCAGAAACTCCTGTGGTGGAGGTCAAAGAAATTATTATGTCGGCTGTATTCTCGGCAGCCGCTGTGGGAAGCTTTGCGGGCCGGCTTTCTGCAGAGCTACGCCCAGGGCGCGCTGGGACCTCCGTGAACACCCCCCTGGAATCCCAGCTCCAGCAAGAGGGCCTGAGCCACCTCTGGCTCCCGTTCTATCGTCATCCAAGACAACTTTACCTCCTGCGGGGGGCGGGGGGTGGGGAGGGGGGCTGGAGGGGGAGGGGCAGGGCTCAGATTTCACTTTGCTTTGAAGATTTAGCTTCCAGGCCTGGCTTGCCTCACCCTCCCCATGCAATCTCAGGAGAGGCAAGGTGTCTCCTCCTAGACTCCGGTGATGATCTAAAAAGCTTGTCTAATGTAGGTGACAATCCTGTGGAACTCCTCCCCCGAGACAGGCTCCTCCGGTTGGGACCACACCTCCAGCAGCCTCGGCCCAGGGTCCTGCCCAGAGCTCTGCCGCCACCCTGTCATCCTGTCCCACCAGCCACCACCCTGAGCCCTGGTGGAGGCCCCTCTACCCCTCCAAATCTGGAGGCGGAGCCAGGGCTGTGACACCCCAGCTGCCACATCCTTTGGCTGCCACACTGCCACTGTCCTCACACCATTCTGCTGCAGGCAGCCCCCTTAGCACTTTTCCCAACTGGACCACTGAGGCAGGTGGGCCCTTTTGCAGGGAAAGGTGCTCTGGGCACTTTTACTTCCCCAGGAGGGGGTGGCACAGCTGCCACAAGCACCCAGGGGCTGTGTCTCCTCCCCTCTGGGGGCAGCGCCCCTCCCCACAGACAGTCTTGCCAAGTTCCCGCTGCAGAGAATCAGCTGCTTACAGACCTAACCATTCTGGCCTTCACTGCACAGCACCGTCATCTTTTTATTGAGTACTTACTACATGCCAGGCTCCATTCTAAGTGTTTCGTATAGTACCTAATTTAATCCTCGTGAAAACTACACGGGGGTGATACTGTCACCCTCCCCGTGTTATTGGGAAGGAGGCTGAGACCCAGAGAGGTGAAGTAAGCTTGCCCAAGTTGCACAGCTCACAAGTGGCAAGCCTAGATTTGAACCCCGGCTGTCTGGTTCGAGAGCCCATCTTTTAGTCTGCTTCGAACACAGCGTGTGTGTCTGTATCTGTCCACGTGCAACGAAGCACTTGATGTGGAACCCTCTGTTGGGTCCCTGATGGTTGCATCTGTGTTATTCTTACCTTCCCAGTAAAACTCCAAGCCCCTCAAGGTTAGAACCCCCTTTGCTTCTTGAATATTTGAATAGAAAAATGAAGGTGAAGGACCACGTGGTCATAGAGGACAGACCAGGAAAGTGTTTGGGAACCACTTTGGCGGCAACTCTTGATCAATGCAGCTTCATAGAGGAAAGGTGGGGATGAGGGAGAGAATGAGAATTGTTTCATTGCACATGAGCATATCCTGACTCTCCATCTGTGAGGGGCCCCAGCAGTGGGAGGGTGTGAGCTGGACTCCCCCCGCCCCCTCCCAGAGTAAAGAGCTGGAGGGGCTAGAAGATGTGAAGCCCAGAGCTGGACCCAAACTCCCGAGTCAGGGAACTGTGTGTTGACAGACCCCTTGGGAGCCCCCAGAGAGCTTACAAGAGGGTCCAGGAGACAGCAGCGTCCGGATGCCTGCCACCTAGTCATTGCTGGCCTGTCAGGGGTAAACAGAACAGGCACCCAGCACCTGTTGGGTGAAGGGATTCTCGCTCCTACCCCTGTGACCCCTCCCAGTGCCCCCTCCTGGAGAAGCTGGTGCCTGAAGAATCCCTGAAGACGGAAGGGACCTGTCTCACAGCCCCCTCCTCACCATCCCCACATGCCCTTTATCCCTCAGGGAGTTGGGGGTCCCTCTCAGGCTGCCCCAGGGAGAGGCAAAGACACTCGATCCAATCTGAGCTTGAAGTTACACGTTAAACTAGACAGAGTTTCAATAATTGAAAATGATCAGAAGGTTATGGAATCTAAGTTGTTGTTGAGGAATGGAGATGGGAGATTAAGCATAGGAGGCTGTAAGCAATAGTTAGAAAATTAAACCATTACATATTGATGTCTGAGTTGAAATTCCCACATAATCTGGCTGGTAGAATACAATGAACAGATACATTACAGGTACAACACTACCACCCTGCTGAGAACCTTGCTTTGGGTGAAACAGAACTGGAAAGACAACTTCTTGCAAAATGGCCCCTAATTTTGGGCTATTGGGCCCCATCCCTTCCTCCTGCCCTCCTGCAGAAGGAAGAAGCCTTCCCTACTTGGTGACCTACAAGACGGCCAGGAGGACAAAGCGAGCCATTGCTCATCGCTGACCCATCGACGGAGTGCCACGGAGCATGAGTTAGGGACTGTTGTGTTGATGATGACAGAAACCCTCAGGGATACCTGATCTGGGAACTTGGTCACCATTGTGACTGTCCCTCCATTTCCTGGCCCTGCCCCTCGGCTGTACACAGTGGCAGGGGCTCAGCCACCCCACACACAGCAGAGAGCTTCTCTGTCTCACATATAGATTTAAATCCCGAGAAAGGGCCCTGACTGTCCAGGTTTGGGTCACCAGCCCTCCCCTGGACTAGTCATTGTGGGGGAAAGGAGGTGCTGTGATTAGCTCAGCCTGGACCATAGGCCCATCCCGGAAGGCAGAGGACTCTCTTACCAGAGAAGCCAGGAACAGATCACACTGGTGTAATTGTTTTATGGAGGGAGTCAATCCTAATTTGAGTGTTCTGCAAGGATTTGTTGATCATTTGTGGCTGTGCACAAGTTGATGCTGAGTTACATCGAGGGAATCGATCCCTTACCTGCCGGGATGCTGTCTCCAATCCAACATCACTGCCCCAGAGACGGATGGACGGATGGATGGACGGTAGTTGAGTGTCCTGCCTGTGAGAACCGCTCTGGTGAGCAGGCCCCTCCCCTCCCAGTGCCCTCCTCTGTGCCCAGCAGGAAGCCAGGATGCTCAATGGCTGTGTCTGAATGGAGGTGCCTGAGTGAATGAACGACTATATGAATGGAAGGAAAGGAAATGAAGAGCTGTTAGACCCACACATACCCAGAGCTCACCTAACCATAGCGCTTCCTGCCCTCCCCTCCTCTGCTAAAGGCTTTGTGCCCAGGATATCAGGTTTGGGCCCCTCAGTCTCTACGAGAGGGGAGAGCCAGCTGCTCTGTGGTCTGCAGAAAAGGCACGGGGCTCGGGATCTGTCCTGCCATGAATTACCTGTGTGACCTTGGCCAAGCCACTTAACCTGCCTCTGCTTCAATTTCATCGTCCATCGAAAGGGACTGAGGCTCTCTGCCCTGTTTATCATCCCACAGGAGGGGCACAGGGAATAGACAATATTAGAAAGTTCACAGCACTTAGAAAAACTTAAAAGAAAAGCACGTTGTGGAGGAAGAGGCTATGGTGACGGTGGGCCTCCATCAGGGGCACCAATTTGACTGCAGAGCTCAGGGCCAGCTGTCGGGGTGGTGTGGGGCGAAGGCCCGCAGGCCCGCCACATGGAGGCGCTCACACCTGCCAAGAAAATTCCCCACAATCTGGAGGTCCTGCCATGAGCCCAGGCTTGAGAGGCAAAGATTTAAAAGGGAAGGGAACGATACTCTTGCCCTTGAGTAAAGACACACACCTCTAGAGCAGTGAGCTACTTAGAAAGGGCTCAGTGGTATGTCACAGAAATCAGTCAACTTATACCTGTTGAGCACCTACTGTGTGCCAAGCACTGTTCTAGAATTTGAGAATAAGAGGTAGACAGAGTTGGGCTTCCCTGGTGGCGCAGTGGTTGAGAGTCCGCCTGCCGATGCAGGGGACGCGGGTTCGCGCCCCGGTCCGGGACGATCCCACATGCCACGGAGCGGCTGGGCCGGTAAGCCATGGCTGCTGGGCCTGCGCGTCGGAGCCTAGGCTCTGCGGTGGGAGAGGCCACAGCGGTGAGAGGCCCGCGTACCGCAAAAAAAAAAAAAAAAAAAAAAAAAAAAGAGGTAGACAGAGTCTTGCCTAAAGAGTTACCCGCAAGTGAAGAAATGAATAAACAGCAGTGAATGAAGAAATAGGACAATTTCAGACCCCGATAAATGCTATAAAGAAAACAGAATAGGGTAAAGTGATGGAGAGTAGCTATTTGGGGCAGGGGGCTACCTTAGTAGAATGATGGTGTAAAGAGTGTGGAAGGTGATGGTGCTGGAGCCAAGGCCTGAGTGATGCTGAGGAGGAAGAGAGTACCACACAGGCGAAATAGCCAGGAGAGCCTTGGGGGACCGGGAGGGCTAAAGTACCGTGAGCGTCGTGAAAGGGATGAGCAGAAGCAAAGGATGCTGGAGAGGTGGCTGGGGCCCGACAAGGGCTGGACATGAGAAGGAGAGTGTGGACTTCACCCCAGCTGCGCTGGGAATCCACTGGAGGTTCGGAGCGGGGCCATGATATGATGTGAGAGAGAGGGAACCGCCAAGCAAATAAGGCAAATCGTTAACCACTGGTGAGTATGAGTGATGAGGGCATAAGAGACCTTTGTATTCTTCCTGCAACTTTTCTAGATGTTTGAAATTATTTCAGAATAGAAAGTGAAGACGTGAAAAGACAGCTCTGGCTCCTGGTGGACAACTGACTTCAGGAGGAAAGCTGGTGCCTCAAGTGCGGGAGGGGACCGGTGAGGAGGCCCCAGCAGGAGTCTGGGTGACCTGGACCAGGGCAGGAGGGGAGGAGAGGCCATTTTCAGGATGGCTTCATGGAGGCCTGTATCCATTTGTGTCCCTGGCATAACAAATCACCACAAACTTAGTGGTTGTAAGCAACGTAGATTCATCAACTTACAGTTCTATAGGTTAAAAATTCAACACAGGTCTCACGAGGCTAAAATCAAGGTGTTGGCAGGGCTGCGTTCCTTTCCAGAGGCTCTAGGAGAGAATGCATTTCCTCGCCTTCTCCAACTTCCAGAGGCCACTCTCCAAGACTTGCAAGTAGCCCCCTACATTACGGAGCCAGCCACGGGGTGTGGAATCCGTCTCTCACCGTTCTCTCTCCTTCTGACCACAGCTGGAAATGTCTTTCCTTTTAAGGACTCAGTGGTGACACTGGGCCCATCAGGATAATCCAGGATAATCTCTCCATCTCGAGATCCTTAACATCACACCTGCAAAGAACCTTGCGCCATGTAAGGTAGCATATTCCCAGGCTCCTGGGGATTAGAGCTTGGGCAACTCTGGGTGCCATTATTCTGTCTGCCATGAGGTAGAACCAATAGAATTTACTGGTGGACCAGATGTGGGTATGAGGAAAAGAAATGAACTAGGGATGGCTGCTGGATTTCTCACAGGAGCTGCGGCGTGCCTGGTGGAGCCATGGGTCGAGACAGCAAGGACCGGGCCAGGTGGGGAGAATCAACAGTTCTGAGACGCGCCTCGTCGGGAGTCCAACAGGAGCGACTGGGCTTGGCGCAGGCCAGAGGGTTTGGGAGAGCCGCATGCTGGTGCCCAGGGGAAGAGGACAATGTAAGCAAAAACAGGGCTGAGGGTGGCACTTGTGTGTCACAGCACTCACCTCCTCATGCAGTAAACAAGTCCTGAGCCCCTAATAGTCACCAGGCACTGGAGATACAAAAACCTCCGTAAATAAAAGATGCTCCCTACAAAACCCTCCATAAATAAAAGATGCTCCAGAAAGGAATGGAAGGCCAGTTAGAGGAATGGCTGGACAGGTTGGGGTCTGAGGTACAAGGCCTTGCGTGCTAGGCCCTGGATGGTGGGCGTGTGGCGGGAAAACAGGCAGCCACTGCAGTGCCTCAAGTAGGTGAATGACGCAATACATAAAAAGGACATGAGAAAACTTGACATATAACAGTCTATAAACAGGCACCAAACTGGCTGGGTGTGGGCGCCAGCAGAGAAACTATGGGCAAGGGGTGAGCGAGGGCACACGTGCTGGCTCCAGCCCAGCTAGGGAAACCCTGGCCGGGGCCTGCCCCTGTCCCTGCTGCCCCAGCTGTTCAGGGCAGGGCTGGCCTCTGCAGCTGACGGGATGCAGGCCAGGCATAGCGGGATGGGGGAGGTGTTGAATAGAGGGGAGAGGTGTTTCTTCCTCTTGCTGAACTGCCACTCTTAAATCAAACAATTCAATCCAGGTGGAAGAGGCTTGGCAGCTGGGAGGGGAGAAGAAGGAAAAGCAGACGATAAAAAAAAAAATCAATAACTCTTCCCCATAAAATAAATTGAGATTTGTGGAATTCACTTCCACTTGACATCAAAGATGCCGATTTGGTGAATTCGTTTAAGGCCAAATTGAAAACGTATCGTTTTAATCCAGGTCCCCAAGCTGCCCCAGGCTCCATGGCCAGGGCCCTGGGGACCAGGTTTACGGCAGCTCAGGATGTTTATTTGGGGCCAATTGATCTCTGTTGCTCTAGAGAAGCTGTGTTCAGGGCAGCCAGCAAGGCCTTATGATGCCCTCTGCCACCCCCCACTCGGGGCCAAGGCCTCTCTGGCTAGGACACCCCTGGGGGCACTGGCATGGTCCTGTCTGGCTGCCTGAGAAGTGACCAAGAGGCAGATGCGAGGCAGGCAGGAACCTCATGCAGCTCTTTGGACCTCACTGGGCCTTAGTATCTTTTCCTCCTGTAGATGTATGTGAGATAAAATAGAAGACGGAGTCCACAGCCTCGGCTCTGGGTCCCCCAGCATTTCCTCAGTGCTTGAGGAGGGTATGAGAGTCGGTGTGGACGGCGTGCGCACAGAGCAGCTAAATGCTGAGAACCGAGGCACACACAGGACAGTCAGTGCCGTATAAACTTCTTTGGCCTCACCTCAAAGAGACCAGGTCAAAAACATGTCCGGTCAGGGGCAGGAACACACCTCAACTGCGGCTAAGATTCAGCGTTCCCCCTACTACGGTGTTGTTCTGGGGGCTTCCCTCTGCCCAGGGTGTGGATGCAAGGTCAGGAGAACCTGCAGGCTGGCAAGTTAGGGTGAAGCTGTCTATGACAGGAGAAGAAAGACAAGGTTTGGTAGGTGTGGCGAGGACCACTCAGAGCGGGACACTGGGAAGGGTAAGCAGCGCTGCTGTTTCCAATGAAGAATTTTGAATAGCAGGTCCAGGTGCAAATCCCAGCTGCATGACCTTAGGCAGCTTAACCTCTCTGGGCTTCAGTTTCCTTATTTAGAAAACTGAGGAACTGGTTTAAAAAAAACATAGTTTAATCAGAGGATGGCTAGCAGCCGTACATGAGAAAATGTAAACCACTCGGCATGATGCTTGGAAGACTACTGACCATCAATTTAACTGTTTTGATCATGACAGGGACCAGCTGGGGGAACTTGGGCAGCCATTGAACCCTCCTGCTTGTCTCAGCATCCTGCTCTGTAAAGTGAATGGGTAGAAGCAAGTTCTTTCTGCGGTCTGGTCCACACCAGCCTGGACTTGCCTAGACTTTGCTTCTGTGGGTCCTTTTCAGCTAAGTGACCGCAGAGCTGAGCAAGGGCTGTTCATAAGAGGGCCTTCAGTCTCAGCAGTTCCCAGGCCCTAAACCTCCCGAACCTTGGGCAGAGACACGTGGGCATCTGGAAAGGCCCCGAGGGACTCAGACAGAGAGAGGCCAGGAGCGGTGGCACCGGCTAAAGCAAGATCAAATCCATGGCCACATCTATCCAGAGCTAACTCGGGCTGCTGGGGCCCAGGCTTGGGCTTCGGGACCCAAGCTTGATTTGACCTCCTCAAATGGAATGTTCACTTTAGCCTAGATTTGCAAAGCAATTTGTTAATGCTTCTGTGCAGGGGTTGTTTTCTCTAGGGCTTTAAAGAAAAAACCCATTTCAATGTAAAATTCACAGCACCAGATTGAAATGTATTCTGAGCAGAGTTAGCAGTTCAGAATTTCCAGGCCCTTGCGATCAGCGCACGTCACATTGTAATTACACCTTTCTTTGTGCGTCAGCTGCAGGCCTGGCGAGGAAATTAGAAGCTAATGCTAACCCTTTTGAGGAGAGAAAGGACTTTTGTGCCTGTTCCTTTTCAGAGAGAGAGCTTCCAAGATGACAGGAGAGAGGGACATCTGAATTAATCTATCAAGGGGAACAAAACCATTAGTACCTTCAGCCTCCTTAGCCAAGATCGGTTCCACCCCACAGTGTCTGGAGCTTAACTCTTATTTCTTCAAATGCACTGGAGGAAAAAAATGAAGCATATTCTTTCTAGCACATCTTGGTTGATTTTGTTCAAAGGTGATCTCCAGTATCCCTTCCTTAACACGTGTGTGCTCACACACACACACACCACAAACATGAATATATAACATGTGTGCACACACACATATATGCTGATCCATTCATGTTCCCATATACCACACACACACACACACACACACACACACGCACACTTTATAAGCTTAGTCACACATAAACACACTTACATGTGTTTAAAAAAAAATACTAGCAGACCTTGAATGGGATTATAGTTCCCCCAATACAGACATTTGGGTAAGGCCTGGTTTAGATGCTCTAGGAAATTTTTGTTAATTTTCTTAGGCATGATGATGGTATCATGTTTAAATAGAAAAATGTCCTCATTCTTCGGAGATACAACTTGAAGTATATTTAGAGATAAAGTGTCAACATGTCTGGGACTTACTTTCCAGTGATTCTGAGAGAGAGAGAGAGAGAGAGTCAGAGAGAGAGAGAGAAAAAGGAAAGATAGCAACTTGTTAACAATCATTCAATCTGGGTGTATTGCAGAGAGGTATTCATTGTACTATTCATTTAATATTCTGTATAGTTGTAATTTTTCCCAATTAAAAATTAAGGGAATAAAGATTAGTGAGAAGGTTTCCACATTGCATCCAGTTGTCAGTTTCTTTAAAATACGCTCTTAATATCCCATCCTTTGATCTGCATATGCTGGTTGCATAAGGACTTCAAATTTTGCTAATCCTCACACAAATCCAACTTTGCAAGTAAGCATTAGGGGTTCTCATGGTGACTGGAGAAGGGAGAGGAAGGGTGGGAGGGAAGGAGAGCGGAAGACTTTCTTGGGTGGGGTGAAAATTTGCAACTCTCATACCTTCATCTTTGTTAACATGTCTTTATTTTCTCACAGTGAGTATTTAATGTAGGTGTCATAGCTCCAATCACTCAAGCTTAATGAGCATTGCCAGTTAATATTAATAGATTAGGTCTGTAGAGTGTGAAGTCAACTCTATAGGTGAAAAGAAGGTATGTGAATTTCATTTGGCCATCAAACCAAAGATGACACGCAGGCTAATTTTCAGATCATTGGAGGCTGTGGACACCTCGCCCCAACTCCCTGCCTTCTTTTTAGAGGCAACTGTCAGCTACCGTTTGTGGGAGAAAAACACACACAGTGAAACCTGCCGCTTGCTCCCCCATTAGAATTGTCATGATACTGCAGCCCTACTCCCTTCTCAGCCCTTAAAAATGATAACAGCTAACAACTATGGAAGGCTCACCATGTGCCAGGCTAAGTGCTTTACATAAATAACTTAACTTAACTCTATGGAATATGCAATATGGAATATTATTGTCCCATTTCACAGACGAGGTGACTGAGGCAAGGCTGCTCACAGCTGGTGCGTGGCAGAAAGCAAAGATAGTCCTGTGTGTCCAGACAGTCTGACCCCAGAGTCTGTGCTCTTAATTATTTTAATAACCATCAGATTCACTATCCCTGCCAGAGATATGATGGCCTCTGAGGCTGGCTGCCTCCCTCCAGCAGGCCCCCGAGCATGGATTCTTGCCCCCAGCATTCTGAAACATTTTCTGTATCTGATCTTGGTACAGTGAGGCCTCCATTAACAGTGAGAAGCCATTCCAATAACACCTCGCTTTGTCGGAACCTCTGGGTTAGAACAGAGGCTGCTCATTGCCTGGTGTCCAACCCTTTCACCAGTGCCCTGATCCATTATTCTGCGTTCTCACCCCACCCCACCAGTCACACACCGGTGCTCCCAGCCACAGTATCTGTGTAGAGCAGCCTCGAATGGGCTAATTTGTGCGATTTTCTCCACTTTAAAGGTCCTTACTGTCCTCTATTTTTAAAAAGAAGGTAGAACAGGCCATCATGGACAAAGTCGTCAGGTAACCTCCCTCTGTTGGGCCTGCCAGGAAGAGCTCCATGCTCCTGCTCTGTGGGTTCATGGGGAAGCTGATGCTCGTAACCTTCTAGCATTTCTTCCACCCCCTGCCTTTTCTGGGCAGGTGACCACTCCTCCCCCATGTAACTAGGGGCAAACCTTGATTGGTTTAAGCTAGTTTTATTACATTACCCTTGGTGGGAAGTTGGTTTAGGGACGAATGTAGGACCCTACATCCTCCCATTGGGCCATGACCTCTACTTAGGGACTTTGAGGAAGTTTTACCTGCTGATGAATAGCTGACAGAGATGTCCTTGTGTCTTCCCAGGACATTGTCACAAAGTGATGCCCTGAACTGCTATAGCTAGGCTGCTGTCAGCCTGAGGATAAAGCCCCTAAAGATGGGAGTGGGGAGAGGAGAGCACAGAAGCAAGTGCTCACTCTGTCAGGACTTCCTGTTATGGGAGATATGAATCTCCGCTTTGAACTGAGTTTTCTGTTACTTGCCACCAAAAGTATCCTGATTGACAAGATCCACATCACTTAGCACACACTATGTTATAGTCAGTCGTATGGAAACTCTCTTCCTGCTTCTGTCCTGTCTGGGCTAATTTTCTTCCCTTTCGTCCTATTCATCCTATACTTTTAAAAGCCAGTTCACTGACTGGCACATAATAAAAGGGAATTTGTTAATTGGGTGTCAGTGTATCCTAGAGCCTCTTAGACATTATCCAAAGGGATTTATTCATCTCACATCTTTTTTCGAATGAAGAGGGTGTATAAATGTGTGAGAAGGGAGGAAGGAAGGAAGGAAGGAAGGAAGGAAGGAAGGAAGGAAGGCCATATAAAATACATCTATTAAAATATTTTCTTCTATAAAGTGTTTCCATGGCAACCTCCATGGGTGAGGCCCCATCTCCAAGGGCAGTGTGAGATTAAGATATGGGTATAACAATGGTTTTCAACTTTTTCTTAATCCGTGCCCTTCTTTGATAGTTTAACTTTCTCTCATTTCATCCAGAGATTATTTTAAGGTCCCTTTTAAGGACCTTCTCTATCTTGAGAATCTTTATCTTCAACAATTTTCCACCAACCAGAAAGATTTTTCTCAAGATTTAATTTCTGTAGTCTACATTCTTAAAAATTAGGTTTTAAGAATATCCTCCAAATAAAATTGTAATAGCAAGTCTTCACTTGCAAACCACACACCCCCTAGATGTTCTAAGGCAGCCCTCCTGCTGGAGAACCTCTGGTCTGAAGCCCTGTGTGGTCACATGCAGAGACCAGACAAGGGCAGTAAACCCCAGTGCTGGGTGTGTGTTGCTGCTTCAGTGTTTGCCTTAATTGCCTACTTCGTTAACTGATGATTATAAGCAGTGAAATAGCGTATTGTGCCTGCTTTCTTTTTATCTTTGGGACTAAGTTTAATTGTGTTTGTGAGTTGTTTCAAATGCCCTTTGATAGTTGAGAGGTGTTCCTAATGTCTGCAGCCCTTAATTTTTTTTTTTAACATCTTTATTGGAGTATAATTGCTTTACAATGGTGTGTCAGTTTCTGCTTTATAACAAAGTGAATCAGTTATACATATACATATGTTCCCATATCTCTTCCCTCTTGCATCTCCCTCCCTCCCACCCTCCCTATCCCACCCCTCTAGGTGGTCACAAAGCACCAAGCTGATCTCCCTGTGCTATGCAGCTGCTTCCCACTAGCTATCTATTTCATGTTTGGTAGTGTATATATGTCCATGCCACTCTTTCACTTTGTGACAGCTTACCCTTCCCCCTCCCCATGTCCTCAAGTCCATTCTCTACTAGGTCTGCATCTTTATTCCTGTCTTGCCCCTAGGTTCTTCTGACCATTTTTTTCTTCTTTCTTTTTTTTCTTTTTTTAGATTCCATATATATGTGCTAGCATACGGTATTTGTTTTTCTCTTTCTGACTTACTTCACTCTGTATGACAGTCTCTAGGTCCATGCACCTCACTACAAATAACTCAGTTTCGTTCCTTTTTATTGCAGCCCTTAATTAAATGAACCAAATGTTAGGATTGAGGATAAGATGTTCTCAGCAACCTCACAGTCTACAGAGAACAGAGTGTCTCTGGCCATTTCATGAATTCCCCAGAAGGCCCCTTTCAGGCAGGAAACGTGGTTATGCAAAGCTGGGAAACAGGACAAGACAGGAAAACTTGGGACCAAGAGCTCAAAGAGAGGTGCAGCCAGAATACAGAGGTGAGCCCACATAGCCCTGGGTCTCTGAGCAGGTCCCTGGCCTGGCCACGGGTCACAGTTCAAAACCATTGAACTGTGGAATTGGGATCCCAATTCCAACCTCTCCTCCTTCAGTCCATCCTGCTAGTGGGCAGACCCTCCAAAATACTGTTCTCCGTATCAGTCCCTGCTTAGAAACCTTTAGTTCGTCCATTCTACAAAAAGTGACTGGACACCTATTATACACACCAAGCACTGTGCAAGGTGCTTTGGGGATGCAAAGATGAAAAGGCAGTGTTTTCCCTTGTGAAACTCTAGTCGAAGAGGGGAGATGAGGCATGAACAGAAATAACATGTTTGTATACTGTACTGCTATCATCCGAGCATATACTTTAATGCACCACAGTGCCTGTATACATAAAAAACTAGCAAAATACTGTAACAGAGGTTACACGCTTGCCAGGGAAGATCAGAATGCTAACCCTCACTGTGCCTCAGTTTCTATATCTGCAACATGGAGATAATAATAGAACTTTCCTCAAAGTGTGATAGTGAAGAATTAATGGATTAATGCATGTAAAGTGCTCAGAATACTGTCTGGCACATAGAAAGTGCTGTAGAAATATCTGCTTCCATTACTGTTCCAGCTGAGTCAAGAGGTCCTGTGGGTTTGTGGTTAAGTGGGGAATAAGAAGCAGGTGACCTCAAAGAGTATTTAGACTCCCCAGCCCAGCCTTCGGAGTCCCAGTCTCACATTCACTATTTTCTGTCACCACTTCCAGGCACGGAACCTGGTTACAGTCAGGTGGGTCCGCCCACGCACTGCCCCCCCATTCACAGGTGCACCCCCTCCCCTGCTCACGCTGTCTCCCCTCTCTAGCTTACATATCTATAAGCAAGCAGCAGCGGGCATCTCCCAGGGCTGGAAATCCTGGAGCAGCTGAGCCCCATCCATGTCCTGTGGAAGTGCTGACACCACGGGGGTGGTCTGGGGCCGCACCCTTGAATTGGTCCAGTGCCTAGATGATCTCGCCTTCCCTGGACGCATCCACGTGACACTGTGCACATAACCAGATGGAAGATGAAGCTCTGCTGTCGGCTGCAGATGCCTGCACACAAGACACACCCTGAATCATAGCCCACCTGACGAGGCACCACACTGGAGGTATTCTTGGAGAGGCAGAGGCGAGCTATGCAAGGCAATCAATCTCCCATCTGACTTCCGATCGCAGGCAGATCCCCATCTTCACCAGCCACTGGAGGGGTTCGTGGCCACTTCAAGTCTCATCTCTGGTTCCTCCCACCCCTCCTATTCCCCCATGTCCTCCTCACTCCTCCCCGCTGATTGCCCTTAAATTCTTCTCCTTTGGGCTTTTGTTTTTCTCTAGGCCCTAGTCCCAAACTTAGTTTGCGCACACAAATGCGCTAATATTCTTAGCAAAACAAAAGTCTCTACCATTAAGCAGGATCCACTCCTTAGGTGACAACAGGTGACCGTGAGTAGCAATAATGTCCTGCTTTAGTCAACCCAGTCTTTCCACCCTTTAAGCTGAATCCTCAGGCTGCTTGAGGTGGCTTCCTTCCTTGGCCTCTCCAGCAGTCCCTTTCTCAAGAAAGACCCCTTTCATGAGTAACTGTCGATTTCTCCTGACTCAGCGGGAAGGCCCCTCTCCACCCTGGCCCCCTCTGACGCCCAGTCTCACCTCGGGTTGGCAGAAGCTCTCTCCGCCTGCTGACCTCTTTCTGCCCTTCCTGCTTCCATCACTCATGCGCCCACCTGGACCCTCGTCCTGGCCCTCAATGCGGGCTCACCTGTGCTGTTAGCTGACTCCTCTGACTGTGTGCTCCTCTGGCGAGGATGGGTGTCCCAGGCCTGGTCCAGACAATGCCTCCACCATCCAGGACTTGGGATCTTGAGGGAGTGACCCAAAGGTGTCAGGACAGTCACAGGTTGTTCTCAGCAGTTGTGGCACAGCTACGGGGACAGCAGCGGGCAGTGATGGCAATACTGACCCCGGGGTCCTGACAAAGACTCTCCTTTAACTCCACGTGAGTCAGGCTCCTCCCAGTTCCCTTTCTGATTAGGCCCTGACCTTGACCTCTGTCCTTGACCTGCTTAGTAAAAAGAAAATCCCCCACCCTTGGGGGTTGATCACCCGCGATATTTGATCAAAGTCCTCAGCCCCGCGCCCAATATCTCACACCTTGGCCTGCCTTCAGCAAGAATCCTGCTGTGTTGATCTATAAGAATCCTCCCAGCTTGGAGGTTTCCTCTTAGTCACTTTATATCTGCTGCCTCTGTTCCTTGACTGTAAATCTTCGTTCGTTTTGTTGTTTTTGGAATTGGGCCCAATTTCTGCACCCTACTGCAAAGCCAATCACCATGGTCTTTACACCTATCATCACGATGGTCCTCAATAAAGGTTGTGTCGTGAATAATTCTTTCTCTGACAGTCCTAAAGCAGACTTTTCTGCTGGCTTGATCTCGGCTGTGTTGTGCTTCTTGTTCCTTACCTGACTCTCTGTGCTTAAGCCCTACGAGCTACCGATTATATTCCCAGAAAATTCCCTTTCTCCTTCCGTCAGACTTGGGGCAGGTAAGAACCAGGACCTTTTCATGGCCACGCGACAGATGTCAAGTAAACAGCTGGCAACTGGCTGCATGGCTGTGTGACCCAACGCGAGGAGACCCGCCTGGCACAGGCTCTCACACTCACCCCTGTGTGCAGGCGTGGCACAGAGGAGGGCCCTGGGGTTCACACTGCATGAGTATTGAGGAGGACCAGGCAGGCCCATTGCTAAGGAAATCTCTTTGGGCTTAAACAGCCTTCAGCTGACTCTAAAGCTGAGGTACTGGTGCCTGTTTAAGGGTGAAAGGTTGCACCTGCTGCAGTTCCCCAGGCCTAATAACTAGGACTCAATGTTAACAACAGAGGAGGGGGTTTATTTCCTCACCAAGAGGATGAAACTGAGCTGTCACGATGCTCCTCTCTTTGCCATCCCACGTGATCTGCTGTTCTCCGTGCCCTTCCCATACGTGCCCCTGCTTCACCTTGCTCCCTTCCCCCATAATACCACATTTTCACTTCCAACTTGCAATTTGCCATCAAGTCCAGCGCAAATACTACCTCTTCCAGGAAGCCCCCACAGATTAGCTCCACTCCCTCTGAACATTTCTCCCTAGTCCTTTACCCAAATCACTTGGGAGGGTGAACAAGATATATATAGATGGAAAGATATAGATATATATTCAATGGATATAGATAGATGATAGATAGATAGATAGATAGACAGATAGATAGATATGGCTTCTCTCCTGGGCTGTTTGTTCGGTGAGGGTGGAATGTGTGGTTGGATTCCTCTGTGTATCACCAGTTCTCAGTGCAGGGAAGACGTGCTCAAAGGGAATGAATGTGTGAAATCTTTTCATCCAAATGAATGTCCACAAATGAAGTGCTGGCCTCAGAGCCCACCCAGATTCTTAGACAGGGCCTTAGGCCCAGTGGAAATACATTTCTTTCTGTTGAGACACATTGCTGAGTAGTCATTTGAAGAGTTAGATGATCGAGTTATTAAATATACATACCCCTTCTGATCAGGTGGGTAAGAGCTAAACTTTGGGTAGAATTGATGCAGAATTAGATAATAGTTAAATATAAAGAATTTCTTGTCAATTAAGCATAACTTACAATAGAACATGCTGCTTTGTAAGGCATGAGCTCCCTGTTTTGAGAATTCTTCCTGCAAAGGCAGTCAGGAGTCCAGTGTTTCCCATATGCAGGTCTCATCTTTGGAGCAGCTGTTCCAGAAATCTTCAGATAACTTGTTAAAATTACAGATTTCTGGACTCCACCCCTAGAAATTCTGACTTAACAGGCAAGGCATGGAGCCTGGAAATTGCCATATTTTGTACAAAGCTCTTCAGGAAATTTCCCAGCACGGCCGGGTCTGGGAAGCTATGTCTCATTGGGGTCTCCACCCGGAGTGGGATGCTGGATCAAGCAACATCTGAGAACCCCTCAGCTCAAAAAGTGTGTGTCTTCTTCCAGGTTGGATTAGGACACGAGGCTGCTATCTGACCTTCCCTCCAGCTTTTTTATCCCCCAATATGGTTATTAGTGGTCCTACCTGTTTCTTTCTTTGGACAAATTCAAGAAGCCTACTCAGTGCAAAGGAACCCTCTCTAAGATGTCTTTGAGAGCAAGAGGCCCAATTCTGATGGACTGACTCTGTGTTCACTAGGCTTCATGATGTCATAGGCCTGGACCATACACGGTCCTCCCTTCCTCCCTCTTTAACATGAAACTACAGCTCCTGAGCTCGTTAGAAACCTTGAGTGATAGAGAGGGAGCCCTCGGGCAGCAGCATAGTCATTTTGAGGTTCTTGGCCCATGAGAATGATCATGTCCTCTTTCAAAGTAACCTCGTGATTGAATCTAGAAGATGAGGTGCTGCATTTTATGTAGAAGTGTTCCCAACTGCAGGATGTTAGACGTGAGCCAGCCTTGGGAGGGGTTAACAGTAGTCAAATATATTTCCTTGTATGCGTCACTGCATCAGACCAGGTGACATATGTCTGTCACCTGCACAGGACTGAGCACTGATTTTGGTCATCTTAATCTAGGTTGTGCCCAGAGCCAGGCTCAGTAGAGGCTGTGATACAGCCTTAGGTCCCAGGCAGCCGAACTCTCCTCCCACCCCTTCTTCCTTAAATTTGGGACTTCGAGAGGCCTGAAATCCTGGAGAACAAGAGAATATGCTTCTTTCTCTTTCTCCACTTCTGGAAAGTTGAAGGGAAAATAACAAACTTTCAGTGCCTTGAATCAGGGTCAGCAAAACAACAAATACATGAAACTTGTGTTTACTTCTGTCCCACTTCCCTTCTCAGGTTCACCCTTCTCCCCGCCCTCGCGCTGTGTCCCAGTGCAACCCCCCCCCACTCCGAGACCTTGTCAGCTGGCTGGTAATATGTGTGGTGATTAACCCCCCACATGCTGAGAGTGCACAGCAGGCCATGAAGAGCAGGCTCACGACTCTGGGGGTTTGGGCTCTCCTGACACCCCTCAAGTCACCCTGGCTAGGTGGCCACAGATACTCCCATAAGATCCCCAGCATGAGCTCTGCTTGCTACTGAGTTGTTTTTTTCTTTTACTGACAGTGCAATATTGCATATAATAACAATTACCAATGACCTGCACTGGGTTGTCCAATCTCATTATTGCCGATGCATTTGGTACCTGCCACTGCCAATTTGCCTCAGCTTAGGTTTTATTCAGTGGGATATGATAGAGCTGTACAGCAATCTTTTTCCATTTAAATAGTTTAATTGAGGAAAGCTATCAGATGTTTCTAAATTTAATGTATACAACAATTTGCTTTTTCCTATCTCTTTTCAGAGTTGGGTTGGAAGAAAATGACATCTGATTCTTATAGAAGGAAAGCAATTACATTTTGGCGTCTGCCTTCCCTGGCTTGCATATGTTTTTAAACATAAAAAGAAATTCTTAATATGTAATTGTCAGGTAATAAAAAGGGGAAAATATTTTACTTTCGTTTATGAAGTAATTTTTCAAAAGCATAAGGGAATTACATGTTAATGTTTTATGTTTATGACTGCACTCTAATACTGCACTATTTCTTCAAGTTTGGGGTCTTTTTTTCCCCTCTCCAAAGATGAGACTGAGATGATCAGGCCTAGCTCCAACTCTGTCTCCCTGCCACAGTTGTCTTTGTGTACCCACCCGCTGCACCACAATTTGACGCTTGTTTTCTACATTGAATTCTTACTGTGGGAGACTGAAAGGTCTCCCTATCTAGATCATAAACTGCGTGAGAGTGGAGAGAATTGCTTTTTCACTCCTGTGTTCTCTGCAATGCTCAGCAAAAGGCTCAGATCAAAATAGTTGGTGCTCAGTAAACACTTGAACAAATTTACTCACAGAATTGCCAAATAGCTAATCCCCAAATAATGAGAATGATGTTATTCTAGCACCCAATGCATGATACAGAGAAGAGGCCCATTGAATGGAATGGGATGGATGGGTGGGTGGACGGTTGGGTGGATGGATTGACAGATAGATGAATGGATCACAGACTCCACACAACTCATCTGAAGTTTCTCTGGCATTTTGTCCAATTGGATTAGACCTGACCATCCCCCAAGCTTTTTCTTAGCAACAAGGCCTATTTGCACCAGACAGACTAAGGTCATCGGTCTCAAAGCATTTTCCAGAAAGGACCCTGGGGCTACTTACAGAGTCATAGGGTACTGGAAGGGCCTGGTTGTTACTATCTCCATTTCTCAGAGGAAAAATAGGTGGCTTCCAAGTTTATTATAGAGTTTCCTGAGATTTTATGATTATAAGCTTCAGCCCAACACTCTCTAGGAATTCTGTCAATATTTCTCTTTAAATATCCTGACACTCTTCTAGATGGCTCTCCTCCCTCCTCAAATATCCTACGTCACTTCTCAGTAGATGAACTCATCTCAATGAGAAATGAGAAGTAGTTGATGGGAACTCCATCTTCCCTCCACGAAATCCTCAGACTGATCTGTACTTGTACCATCTCTCTCTTCCACCCTGTCTTCATGAAGAGCTGTCCTTCCCTATTAAAGATGACCTTTCACTCGCATGCTAGATCCAATGCCCTCTCTTTTGCTTAGGACATTGCCCTTGCAAAGACATCATCCGTATCTCCTCTCTCCTACATCATTCTTATAAACACATCAACACACCAATGTACTCTTTGTCCCTAAAAAAAGATCTATTCTCTTAATCTTGCTTCCCTCTTCAGTTGCCACCTGATCTCGCTGCCTCCCTTTCCATCAAAACTTCTGACTTGTCTGTGGGGACCATCTCTACTTCCTCACCTCCCATTCTTTCTAAGAGGCACTCACTTGGCTTTTGTCTGCACACCCCCTGCAACTGCTCTTGTCTAGGTCCTCAGTTTTACCTCCCTGCTGCCAAATCAGTGGGAAATTTTTGGTTATAATCTTGTCCTCACAGCAATCATTTAGCACAGAAGGAGGTTCTCAACCTGTTATTTATTCATTCATTTATCTGTTGCCTGTCTCCTGCTCTAAAATGCAACTTCCTGCAGATGGAGACCTTGTGTATCCAATTTCTGGGTATAACCCTGGTGCCTACTCTGGCACCTGTCATATGGCAGACGTTGAACAGATGTTGGTGTCACCCAATGCACTTGACTCTAACATTCTCCAATCTACTCCATGTCACTGAGACGTAGAGACATAGAATTTCAGACTTGGAAGGGCCCTTAGAAATAATGAGTCTAGTTGCCCCAAAGATGAAGTAACTAGGCTGAGGTCACACTGCTGGAAATTTCTGGAAGAGCTGGCCCTTGGTTCTCTGTCCAGGCTCTTTCCATAGCACCTGGCCCTGTACTTGTGTGGCAGAGCCTGAGTGCTGTGTAATCCACCCAAGGCAGGGACAGGAATTGTGATTTCTCAGGACCACAGTGGATTCAATAAAAAAGCAGGGAAGAAAAGCGTGCACATGGCAATTCAAGATACTTCTTAAGATCAACTTTGTGGGAAAGTGCCTAGCTAGTTCAGCTAGTTAAATGAACATATTTGCATTTCAGAAACTTGTCAGACTACCTGTTTTCACAATTAAAATAACTTTATGGTTTTCTAGATCATATAAGCAATACACTGTACTGCAAATAATTCAGAGAATAGAGAAAATTCTAAGAAAGTAAAATTATCTGAAATTCCATCACCTTGAGGTAATTGCCATTATAATTATTTTGATCATTGATTGAAGTATAATACAAATACAGAAAAGTACACAAATCATAAATGTGAAACTCAATGAATTTTTAAAAAAATGAAAATTCATGAATCCACTACTGAAAACATGAGAGTGTGACCAGCTCCCCAGAAGTCACAATTCCATCTCACGATCACTCTCCCTACCCCACTCCTCAATAATCATTACTGTCCTGACTTCTTATGCCATAAATTAGTGCTTGCTGACCTTTGTATAAATGAAAATATCAATGTATTTCTTTGTGTTTTTAGCTTTCTTTGGTTCAATGTTATAGTTGGAGACTCACCCATGTTCTGGTGTATGGATGTGATTTGCTGGCTTTTGCACCCCTATAAATATTCCTTTGTAAGAATATTCTATAATTTATTTATCCATCTATTGTTGATGGGCATTTTGTGTTTTTGGTTTTAGACTCTTACAAATTGCTGCCACAAACATTCTTGCACATGACTTTTATTGCACTTGAGCCCACATCTCTGTTAAGTGAGCATCAGGGAATAGAATTACTCCATCACCATGTACATGTACGTTCAACGTTATCAGATAGTTTTCCAAAGTTGTTGTATCAATTTATACATTCACCAACAGTGTGTGAGCACTCCCTTTGCTCTACATCCTTACCAACTCTTATTCTAGGCATTCAAAGGGTATATATATCTCATTCTAACTTTTTTTGACTACTGATAAGGTTGAGCCCCTTTTCATATGTTATTGGCCATTTCTATATTCTCTTTTGTAAAATGTCCACTCAAGTCTCTTGCCATTTTTCTATTGGGTTGTTGGCCTTTGCTTACTGATTTGTAGGAGTTCTTTGTTAATGTTTACATGTTGTAAATCTCTTCTCCCACTGTGTGACTTGTTTTTACTCAATGGTTTCTTTGATGTTCTTAATTTTAATGTAGTCCAATGTAGAAATCTTTTCCTTTTTGGTTAGTGGGATTTCCCTCAGATTTAAGAAGTCTTTCCCTACCCCAAGGTTGAGAAAAATATTCTCTTATATTATCTCTAGAAACTTTATTGATTTACCCTTTACATTGACGCCTGCGATACACTTGGAATTCACTCTTGTGTATGGTGGGAAGTTGAAGTCAAGTTTTTTGTTGTTGTTCGGTTAGATATCCAATATATTTAATATGATTTATTGAAAAGACTTCCTCTTCCCGCTTCTCTGCAGTTCACCTTTGCCAGAAAGTTTCCACATGTATGTGGGCTTGTTTCTGGACATAGTTCAGCTCCACCGAGTTGAACAGGTACCGTATTTCTTAGTTTCCATAGCTTCATAAGTCCTAAGTCTTGATGTTTGATAGGGCAAGATACCTCCACCTCCCCTCTCTCCTACATCTTTTTGTTGTTGTTGTTGTCAAGAATATCTTGGCTGTTCTTTGCCCCTTGCATTTCTATATAAATTTCAGAATTAGCTTGTCAATTTACACGCAACACATATACGTATATGAGCACATGGACACACACACACACAAACCTGCTGAGAATTTTACTGGAATTGGATTGAATCTACATGTTAATTTGGGGATACTTGGCCTCTCTATAATATCCAATCCTTGAATACATCATTAATATTTAGTGAATATTCTTTCCTACTTCTCTCTCCATGTATAGTTTTATACACACGCACAATTTTACATAAATTGGGTCATATCATTCATGTTAATTTTATTAAGGTCAACATTATTTTATATTTTGTATCTTTTTTTAAACCTCTCTGATTCCCTGCACACACAGATCACATTCTCCCTATCCTATACCTCTACTATGTTTGCCATATCAAACTGTTTTGAATAGTCCCATAATATTCTTTATGCTCATATGGTCATTTACATACATAAATATATGTGTGTCCTTTATGGGGGTCATAATTACACAATGGGTCATATTATACATTTGCTTTCCTCACTGAAATCATATCCTGATAATCACTCCAAGTCAACAAGAAATGGTATCCAAGATAATCTTTTTTAAGAGCTGAACAATAAACTATGGAATAAATGCCCGACACTTTAGTCAAGTGTTCCTCTACTGATAGACATTAATCTTGTTTCCGAATCTGTGTAATTGTAAAGAATGATGTGATGTGAACATCTTTGACCTTGAACAAGTATCTTTTCTTACTGTAATTTTCTTTTTAAAGGACTGATTCGCAGGAGTGGGTTACTAGGCTGAAGGGTATGTTTATCTTACATTAAGAAAAATCATTGCTCAATTTCTTTCTAAAAACATATTTCATATTTCCTCTAATTATATATATATAAGGAGGATCTTTTCCCCTAACATTTCTATCAGTGGTGGGACTTATCACTCTTTTAAATTTTTACTAGTTTTATAATAGAAATGATATCTCATTGTTGCTTTCATTTGTATTTATCTGACTACTAGAGAAGTTAAATATCTTCTCACATTTATTGATATTTGACTTTGATCTTCTCTGAAATGGCTCTTCATATCCTTTACCCATTTTCCTGTTTATTGGCTGTCTTATTCATTTGTTAGAAACTTTTGGTACAGTTCAGACAGTAAATTTTTTTTTTTTAATACACACTTGTGGATTTTATTTTATTTATTTTTTTGGCCATGCCATGGGGCTTGCAGGATCCCAGTTACCCAGCCAGGGATTGAACCTGGGCCCTTGGCAGTGAAAGCACTACGTCCTAACCACTGGACCACCAGGGAAGTCCCTAGACAGTAACATTTTATCAATCATCTTTATTGAAATCTTTTTCCTGTTCCCTGCTATCCTCTTCCTCAAACATGATCCTTGGGAGAGATATATCTATATATCTATATCTATATCCCTTGAATTTTCTTGTAAAAAGTTTATGGTTTTATTATTATTTTTAAGCCCTTTGTCTAGGCAGAATTTTTAAAATATGATGTGAGGCAGGGGATCTAACTCTATTTTTTCCTAAGCAGATTATCTGCACCATTGAACAAACAGACTGCCCTTTTCCATATTTTTAATTTTTTAAATTTTATTGAAGTATAGTTGATTCATAATGTGTTAATTTCTGTTGTACAGCAAAGTGATTCAGTCATATATATATATATATATATATATATATATATATATACACATTCATTTTCATATTCTTTTCCATTATGGTTTATCACAGGATATTGAATATAATTCCCTGTGCTATATAGTAGGACCTTGTTGTTTATACATACCCCATTTCACTGGGATCTATTTCTGAGTTTTCCACTCTATATCTATGTCAATCCCATTCTTTACATGTTGTCATATCTGATAAGAAATCAAGTTATCCTTCCCCAACTATTCTTAAAAGTTCTTCTTGGCCTTTTTCAGACATTTACTTTTTGTATGCATTTTTAGACAATTTAATACAGTAAAAAAAAATCCATCTGAAATCTGATTGGAATTTCATTACATTTATGCAGTAATTTGGGGGAGAACTGAAATTTTTAATTCTCAAATATAATATCTCAAAGATATTAAGTCTTTCCGTTCAAGAAGGTGGCATGTTTTCCATTTGTATAAATATCATTTTATTTCTTTCAAAAGTATATAAACATTTTCATATCAGTTCTATCCTATGCTTGAATTTTACGTTTGTGATGCCTTTAATATCAAGGAGTTAGGCTGAGCCAAGTGTCATAGACTGACCTTGCGGACTAAGACAGAAGACCTTAATGAAACCACCGATCTGTAAAAATAAAAGCAAGCCCACTGGCCAGTTTATAGGGACAGTATGTCATACTGACTGTGAAGTCAGGTAGATTTGGTTCAACTGTTGCTTACTAAGTGAGCCCCAGTTTCTTCACCTGTGAAGTCGGTGTAATAATACCTACCTCACTGGATTAAGGTAAGAATTAAAGAAGATCCTATGACAGCGAGTTGGCGTAGAGTAGGTGGTTAGTAAGTGCTTAGGGAAGGTTTTGTCTTTCGTTTTCTTAACTGTTTGATAATTTGAAAGAGAAAAAAAAAATTATCCACGCATTGCATTTAGCTCACTTGGAAAACTACAGTGGCCTTTGGTCTTCTGACCACCCACAACAGTTGTGCTACAACCCCCCCCCCCCCCCCCCCCGCCCCATCTCCTCCCTCCCAAGCTCTCTCCCTCTGCATTTGGAATCTGGGCCTCTCAGGGATCTTAATCAATAACATTTCTCTCAACAGCAGTATCCTGGGCTCAGTATTCTATGCATATTACTTTGTGTGACATGTTTGCTGTTTTTGACATCTTATTTTGGTCTCCATTGTTTTTCTTTTGTGGAGGAAACTAAGACCCTAGTAACTACAGTGGTTCTCAACTTTAAAAGACCCTCAACCCCTCTCAAAAAGTCAAGACAATTTTTAAATATAATTATAAAAAAATAAAACCAAAGTAGTTTATAATCAAATAATGTGTATTTCTGTATGTAAACTCAGGCATATCTACAACAGAAGACAGTGAGTCTTGCATCCACTCATAGTAAATAAGTTTGTATTTAAGACTAGATGATATTTGACTGAAGGCTACTGGAACTTCTTTCTATTTGACATTTTGAGAAAAATTGCTAAAAAGTATGTTTGGGGTGTGTGTGTGTGTGTGTGTGTGTGCGTGTGTGCATGCGTGCACGTGCATATGTGTGTATATATCTATATATGTCTCTATGTCTATACACATACATATATACACACAGATAGATAATTTTGTTACAGATATGTTGTATTGCCATAGTTCAAATATTGTCATGTGTCTAAATGGTAAACAACTCTTAAGATGAACTGGAAAAAACACTCCCGTTTCCTTTGATTTACGTGGTAGCTGCTTTCTTGGGAACACCAGAGTATATTTTAATCAAAAATACTTTGATTTATGTGTGGAACAGAGTTCAGGCTCCAATCACAGCAGGCTGTTCATCTGTACAGACTGGCAGGTTTCTCCAGGCAAATGTGGGCTTGCCTCGCACATGGCCGGATTTCCAGCATCCTAGCCTTATCCCCCCCAAACACGCAGGGGCGTCCCCAACTGTGGCGCCAATCAACAGACCCTCACAAAATACCCAAATGCCCTCTAGGGGGCAGTCCCAGCCCCACTGCCAGCTTCCCCCACCATCTCGGAACCCAGCGGGGGCCTTCCGGGGAGCAGGGCCTCGACGCCAGCTCCGACCCGGGCGTCCCAGCCGGCGAGGACCCGGCGGCCGGGAAGATGATTGGGGTGGCGCGCGCCCGGCTGCCCAGACAGGATTTCTTCCGACCTCTGCGGCTCCTCTGTTGGCGGAGAGAGCAACAAGCTCCCGGCTTACGGAGGAGGTCAGGGGAAAGTGATTTCAATCAGAGGGGGACCACTGAGGTCTCAAGCCAACACAGACAAGTTGTGTAACACCGGCGGCGGGGCGACCGGAGTCATTTATCCTTCTCGGAGCCAGTCAGCCTGGGCTTTGCAGGAAGCCCCTCTGCTGTCCCCGCCCGCCTTCCCACCCGCATCTCCCTTCTCTTTCTGTCAGGGAAGCAGCAGGAGTGGCCTGCTGCAGAATATCTCATCTGCAGGGTGAGGGAGGAGGCAACCCATCTAAAAGACCCCAGGACCGAAGCCTGCGGAGGAGGCTAGAGGTCTGCCTCTTGCCCCCAGGCAAAGATGCGACCGCTGGTTTTGAGGGTTTCAGGGTTGGGAGCAACGAGAGGAAAAACCGGGAGAGGCCGGTGTCGTGTCTGGTGGCCTCCCCACCCCCCGCTTCCTTCCATTAGAATCCTCCCATCCTCAGGCCTCCGCCCCCTTGAAGTCGCCCTGGCCTTGCCTCTGGTCATTCAGAGCCCGTATTGCTGAAACAGGACGTTGTGCACGGTTTCCAATGGTTCTTGAGGTTGATGTGTTTCTCCAGCGGTTTGTTTTAGCCCCTGATTCACTTTAGCCGACTGTATTCTATCTTACTGCTTTCTGAGTTCATGTTCATTTCCAGGGACCAAAAGTAGACCCTGGCAAACCAGACATGTGCAGCAGAAGTGAAGACGGCATGAGGGCTAAGGAAGCAGGATGGCGTGAGGACCTGATGCTGAAGAAAGGAAGAGGGAGGCCAGGAGAGCTGTCAGCAAATTCTTGAAGACTGTCCGTGGCGCTGGGATAGCAACGCTTCCATGAGGGACTGTTGTGCAGGCTAATGGCCTTCGCGGGCAGCTCATCCAGCACAATGTCTGGCCCATGATAGACGTCTGAAGAACGGCAGCTGCAGCATCCGTGTTTGTACGGGCACACAGCGTTCAGGCCAATTTCAGAGGTCTGAAGTGGCCAATGGGTGGCAATTAGGAGGTTTTGCATCTAAAATTCTTTGACTCTAAAATGTCCTTCACCCCAAACAGAAGAGGTTTGGAGCTCTGGCCACCTGGAAGGGAAGAAAAGGGCTCGGCTTGGAAACTAAAATTTATTTTTTTCAAGGAGGATTCTCAGAGGTATAAAACACAGTGTTTGCCCTCCTGTGAAAAAAATGCTACAAACTCCAAATTGTGTGTGTATCCACAACGTGTACATGTGTGTGTATGTGGATGGTGGTGATGTCTCAGATGTCCTAGTCCAGAGGCCCAGGCTCTAGGCTGGCCCTGCTGCTAAAATACATGACCTCAGCAGAGGCACTTAACCTCTGGCAAATGAGGCCTCAATATCTTTCCAACTCACCTCACCCGGCTATCGTGAGGATCAAACGAGATAATGGAGGTGGAAATACTTTGAAAGAAAGGAACGTGCTACAGATGTCAGGAAGTATGAGTTCGGCAGAGCTTCCCTCGGACAGGATGGATGGCTCACAAACTTAACTAACAGTCTCAGCGCTTATATGACCTCAATGGCTATTCAAGTTTCCACCCACCTGTTTTAATTATTTTAAAATTATACATGCATCACAACCTAAATGGGAAGGAAATCCAAAAATGAGGGGATGTATGTATATGTACGCTGATTCATTTTGCTGTACGTTAGAAACTACCACAACATTGTAAAGCAACTATACTTCACTAAAAATTAATTTAAAAAAATAAAAAAATAATAAAATTATACAGGCACCACAGAGAACTGTGGGTAGTAGTGATACAGACTGTGCCTGGATGTTGTTTTCTTTTACTTAGGATAAACAGTCGACCATGGAGCAGTGGTCTACACTTGACCCTTTAGGGAAATGCCCTTTAGGTTTGGACTCGTGTGTGTGTGTGTGTGTGTGTGTGTGTGTGTGTGTGTGTGTGTGTTCAGCATCTCCTTTGCCTCTGAGTACTGACACACCCGTATGTGCCACTCCTCTACACGCCCCTCTGCTCCAAGCCAGCAAGCGACACCTCATCCTCAGGCTGGGCTTTCCCAGCTCTGCATCTCCTGAAATATCCATGCCTGTCCTACTCCTGGCCTCCCAGCTCTGGAACTACCTCTTGCCTTCCCTCTTCTGCCCACTGTCACTGCTCAAAAAATTACCCATGTCCAATTTAATGGAAACTGTCTTCTTTATAGGGAAATGGCAAAAATTTATACTTCGACAGAAAGGAGGTAACAGTTTAATATCTTACCCTTTCTGTGGTTATGAAAGTTCTAACACAGAAAGAAGGGATTTCAATAGTGGAATTCTGATATGATGAGTGGTAAATGAGAGACTAGTACCCACAAATCACCAAACTCAGGAAAGCCTAAAGCTGGCCCCGTAACTATCTGCATGTACTGTGCCCAGAAGAACTGAGCTTTGGCTTGTTCTACTGATGTGCTCCAGCTACACCCCTAACTTCACATTTATATAGCGTGTGTGTGTATGTGTGTGTGTGTGCACACGTGTGCGTGCATGTGTTTGTGTGTTGGATACTGACAATCCTTTGTGTGTGTGTGTGTGTGTGTGTGTGTGTATATATATACATACATGTATATAATCCATATGTATAAAATCTATATCTACATATGCCAAGGCCCAGAGTCACAGAGTAAGTTGGTCTGCAGTATGCATATGTTTATAATAACCAGAGTCCAATTGACAATTTCTATCCATAGCTCAGAAGGACAAGTTTCCTATTCAAGAATCATCTTTTCATTTATCCTCCTTCTCCAAAGCCAATAATTAAAAATTCTTCTTATAAACATTAGTAAATTAAAAAGTGTTTGTATTTCTGATACTAGCGTCAGCTCAGCAAAAAGCCACAGTGTGTTTGCACCTCTGATGGTTTATGTCACATGCTTTGAAAACAGAGGTATATATAGAAGCGCAAATATAATCCATTTCATATTCATCAGATTAAAAAAAAATTAACTCTGATTAAAAACAACTGTGATGAGTAGTATAAATTAGTATCACCATGAGTCTAAAACTGTGCGTTCCCTAGAGCCCAGTAATTCTGCTTATACTCTCATACACGTGTGCAAGGAGTCATATAAGAGTGTTCACTGTGACACTATTATTGCAGGAAAAAACTGTGCTATTGCAGGTAAAAATAACACTGTTCCACCAACACATAACTCAGTAAACAAATGGACAAACAAAAACAAACTTGCAGAACAATTTGTTCAGTACTATCATTTGTTCACAGATACACTGATGTTTGTAAAGGTGTTTAAAATAGACTGGAAAGACACACACAAAATTCATGATGGCTTGGTTGTGGGGTGCAGAGAGGGGAATGGCAGGAGAAGAACTGGGGAGAAACAAAAGACACTGTCCATTCTACTCCAACTATTGTATTTCTTTTTCTTAAAAAAATGAAACAAATCTGACACAATATTAATAACCGTCAATTCTGATGGTGGGTACGCCAGTCTCTGTTATATTATTCTCTGTACTTTTCTGTAATTTTAAAAATTTTTCTGAAAATAAAAAAATAAATAAGCAGATGAACACAGATAAATAATTAACTAGAAGCACATATGCTGTTCACTCCTACCTATCCAATTACCACACATCCTTTAAGGATTAATCAAATCCTGTATTGCCCATAAACCCCATTCTGCTCACCGACCCACAGAGATTTCTCCTCTGAATTTCCCTAGCACTGTATGCAGCATGCATGTGGTCCCCAGATTATACTGGGCTTGGCACCTGGTTGTATTTGTCTCATGACATTTTCTGTCATTAGAATCTGTGAGTCTTGTCTCCTGGAGGTATAAACATCTGAAAGGCAGGACCCACGAGGGCCCCTTTTCATGCCTTCTCTGAGCACAGGCAGGGCTCAGAGGCCCCTCTCAGGACTTTCTCAAGTAGAAGGCTACCTTTCAATGCAAGGCCTTTCAATTTCAAGGACTCCACTTGAGAATAGCATCCATCAGCTGAGAAAATTCAGAACGATCAAATCAACTAAGAATGTGATAATGCATTTAAATGCACTGGTTTATTTAGCAATCACAAAAATCCACCAGCTTGTGAAAAATGCTGTTTTCATGTACAAGCAATTTTCCTTTTCGAATCCTGATAATGCTGGGTAACCCAGTGGATCCCCACCTGTCTTGCAGCCAATCCTCATATCCCTTTGCTGGGTGTTCCATGGCCCCCATTTGAGCACCACAGCTCCCGTTGGTGCTCCATCTTGCCCCGGGCCACCCTGCCCCATCCCCTTCGTACCTGCTGTGGTTCAGTGTCACAGACTTTCCCAATGACACAGCGCAACCTTGATTTAGGCCCACTTTCTGCTCTGACTTGCTTCTCTGCAAATGTGCACCACCACTCTCCCTTCCCCAAGGCCACATCTCCACCCTCTAAACCAGCTCAGAGGCTGCCTTCTCCCCCAAACCTTCCCTGTTGCCATCAGCTGGAAGTAATCTCTCCCCCTTCCATGGCTTGCTACCTACACAGCTGTGATGGCCACCAAAAACCATCTACTTCACCCTACAGTTATCCTTTGAGGAGTGAACTCTGTGAAGACAAAGTTGCTGGGAGGGAGTTGCTGCATAAGCAGACAGCCTCAGGTTTTTGGCTATAGCCCATGCCAACTGTGGCCCATGTAAATCTGCACGCCGGGGAAGAGGCAGAGCCACATTCTTAGGACTGCTGCAGGGCAGAAATGCCAAGCTGTCCAGCCCTTTATCACCCGGAGAGAATCTTAATCTGGGCCTTCCCACCGCTAAGTGGCCCGACCCACAGCGAAGGGCTTTGGACTAAATTTCCCTGCTGTATCTGATTATACACCCAAGCCCCACCAGCACACCCACACCCTCTTCCGAGGAGGCTGGGAGCTATTTCTTTCCTGCTGACCTCATACCTGTTCCTCCAAACTTTCACAGATGACTAGGGTCCTTAGACAGTGGTTGGTTGACCCTCTCCTTCTCCCATAAACTTGACCTCAGCTGCAGTGGCCAGCAGTGAGCCAGAAGTCCAGAGGCCTGGGCTCTTTCCTCTTTGGTCAAGCCATCAGCAAAATGGGCTGGTGGTACTTCCCCAAGCCCCTTCAGCTCTGAAGTTCCAGAGGCCCCTTTTCACTCTCCATGGCAATTGACAAAACAAACAGATAACAACCTGCTCACTGATGCTGACCTTTTGGTCTACAAATTCCAAAATGGTTTTAGGGCAACTGCTGCAGGGCTATAGGCAATTTTTAAAATTGGGGCACTGTATTATCTTCTCTATTTAAAAGGGGATGAAGTGGCCTGCGGCGGTGCCACCTCCAGATTTGTTGTTCTCACCCACGCTGAAGCCCCTGGGGTCCCCACGTTACCTCCAGGGCCTCATCCCCGCCCTCCTTTCCTGCTCCGTGCCACTCCCTCCCCATTAAAGAGGCACCTTATCCTGGAAGGTGAATTTTATTTATTTATTTTTTTTTTTTTACATCTTTATTGGAGTATAATTGCTTTACAATGGTGTGTTAGTTTCTGCTTTATAACAAAGTGAATCAGTTATACATATATATATGTTCCCATATCTCTTTCCTCTTGCATCTCCCTCCCTCCCACCCTCCCTATTCCATCCTTCTAGGTGGTCACAAAGCACAGAGCTGATCTCCCTGTGCTATGCGGCTGCTTCCCACTAGCTATCTACGTTACGTTTGGTAGTGTATATATGTCCATGCCACTCTCTCGCTTTGTCACAGCTTACCCTTCCCCCTCCCCCATCCTCAGGTCCATTCTCTAGTAGGTCTGTGTCTTTATTCCTGTCTTACCCCTAGGTTCTTCATGACCTTTTTTTTTTTCTTAGATTCTATATATATGTGTTAGCATACGGTATTTGTCTTTCTCTTTCTGACTTACTTCACTCTGTATGATAGCTTCTAGGTCCATCCACCTCACTACAAATAACTCAGTTTCATTTCTTTTTATGGTTGAGTAATATTCCATTGTATATATGTGCCACATCTTCTTTATCCATTAATCTGATGATGGACACTTAGGTTGTTTCCACCTCCTGGCTATTGTAAATAGAGCTGCAATGAACATTTTGGTACATGACTCTTTTTGAATTATGGTTTTCTCAGGGTATATGCCCAGTAGTGGGATTGCTGGGTCATATGGTAGTTCTATTTGTAGTTTTTTAAGGAACCTCCATACTGTTCTCCATAGTGGCTGTACCAATTCACATTCCCACCAGCAGTGCAAGAGTGTTCCTTTTCTCCACACCCTCTCCAGCATTTATTGTTTCTAGATTTTTTGATGATGGCCATTCTGACTGGTGTGAGATGATATCTCATTGTAGTTTTGATTTGCATTTCTCTAATGATTAATGATGTTGAGCATTCTTTCATGTGTTTGTTGGCAATCTGTATATCTTTTTTGGAGAAATGTCTATTTAGGTCTTCTGCCCATTTTGGGATTGGGTTGTTTATTTTTTTGTTATTGAGCTGCATGAGCTGTTTGTAAATTTTAGAGATCAATCCTTTGTCAGTTGCTTCATTTGCAAATATTTTCTCCCATTCTGAGGGTTGTCTTTTGGTCTTGTTTATGGTTTCCTTTGCTGTGCAAAAGCTTTGAAGTTTCATTAGGTCTCATTTGTTTATTTTTGTTTTTATTTCCATTTGTCTAGGAGATGGGTCAAAAAGGATCTTGCTGTGATTTATGTCGTAGAGTGTCCTGCCTATGTTTTCCTCTAAGAGTTTGATAGTTTCTGGCCTTACATTTAGGTCTTTAATCCATTTTGATCTTATTTTTCTGTATGGTGTTAGGGAGTGTTCTAATCTCATACTTTTACATGTAGCTGTCCAGTTTTCCTAGCACCAATTATTGAAGAGGCTGTCCTTTCTCCACTGTACATTCCTGCCTCCTTTATCAAAGATAAGGTGACCATATGTGCGTGGGTTTATCTCTGGGCTTTTTATCCTGTTCCATTGATTTATATTTCTGTTTTTGTGCCAGTACCATACTGTCTTGATTACTGTAGCTTTATAGTATAATCTGAAGTCAGGGAGCCTGATTTCTCCAGCTCCGTTTTGCGTTCTCAAGATTGCTTTGGCTATTCGGGGTCTTTTGTGTTTCCATACAAATTGTGAAATTTTTTATTCTAGTTCTGTGAAAAATGCCAGTGGTAGTTTGATAGGGATTGCATTGAATCTGTAGATTGCTTTGGGTAGTAGAGTCATTTTCACAATGTTGATTCTTCCAATCCAAGAACATGGTATATCTCTCCATCTATTTGTATCATCTTTAATTTCTTTCATCAGTGTCTTATAATTTTCTGCATACAAGTCTTTTGTCTCCTTAGGTAGATTTATTCCAAGATATTTTATTCTTTTTGTTGCAATGGTAAATGGGAGTGTTTTCTTGATTTCACTTTCAGATTTTTCATCATTAGTGTATAGGAATGCCAGAGATTTCTGTGCATTAATTTTGTATCCTGCTACTTTACCAAATTCATTGATTAGCTCTAGTAGTTTTCTGGTAGCATCTTTAGGATTCTCTATGTATAATATCATGTCATCTGCAAACAGTGATAGATTTACTTCTTTTCCGATTTGGATTCCTTTTATTTCCTTTTCTTCTCTGATTGCTGTGGCTAAAACTTCCAAAACTATGTTGAATAAGAGTGGTGAGAGTGGGCAACCTTGTCTTGTTCCTGATCTTAGTGGAAATGCTTTCAGTTTTTCACCATTGAGGACGATGTTGGCTGTGGGTTTGTCATATATGGCCTTTATTATGTTGAGGAAAGTTCCCTCTACGTCTGCTTTCGGGAGGGTTTTTATCATAAATGGGTGTTGAATTATGTCAAAAGCTTTCTCTGCATCTATTGAGATGAACATATGGTTTTTCTCCTTCAATTTGTTAATATGGTGTATCACGTTGATTGATTTGCGTATATTGAAGAATCCTTGCATTCCTGGAATAAACCCCACTTGATCATGGTGTATGATCCTTTTACTGTGCTGTTGGATTCTGTTTGCTAGTGTTTTGTTGAGGATTTTTGCATCTATGTTCATCAGTGATATTGACCTGTAGTTTTCTTTCTTTGTGACATTCTTGTCTGGTTTTGGTATCAGGGTGATGGGGGCCTCGTAGAATGAGTTTGGGAGTGTTCCTCCCTCTGCTGTATTTTGGAAGAGTTTGAGAAGGATAGGTGTTAGCTCTTCTCTAAATGTTTGATAGAATTCGCCTGTGAAGCCATCTGGTCCTGGGCTTTTGTTTGTTGGACGATTTTTAATCACAGTTTCAATTTCAGTGCTTGTGATTGGTCTGTTCATATTTTCTATTTCTTCCTGATTCAGTCTTGGCAAGGTGAATTTTAATCTGACCTGGGAGCAGCAGCGATCCCAGGTCTATGACATTGCAAACAACCTCTTTCCACCCTGCTCTCCACCCGACAGGATAGGCTAGACGGGGCTCTGCGCTGCGGGAAGTCGGCCGCGGCGAGGACGCTCACCTCCAGGATTTCTGGGCCGGGGCTGTGGTGGGGGTGGGCGCCCTGGAGGCGTCGCAGCTCCGCGAAGCCGTCGAGAACATTAAGCCTTTGCACTTCCATCCCTCCGCCCCCCACCCACCCACGATATTGCTGATCAAAAAAGGGAGGCAAACAAAGGCGGGTGAATGGGAATCAAATTGAGTTGGGGCAGCGGACAGATGGGGCCTGCCAGGCTCCCACAACTCGCCCTATTCATTAAAAAAGAAATAAAATAAAATAATCCACCTCCTCCCCGCGGCTTTGCCAGAGGTGGGAGGGATGGGATGGGATGGGGGTGGGGCGCGGGGCCAGATGTTTTCCAAACCACAGGATCCCAGCCGGCCAGCTTGCTAACCCTCGTCCCCCAGGTTAATTGTCTCGCTCGTGCTTGGGACTTACATTCTGTACATCAGGCTTTCCTAGAGCGGGGCGTTTCTGTACAGAAAGACTGAGACACCGGAAAGGGAGGAGTGGCGTTGCAACTCAGGAAGGCTACCCAGCTGCTAGGATGTCTGCCCCGCGGTTGCCGGGAGAGAGGAAGGCATGGGGAGTCGAGTTTGTCCCCTGCGTGCCTGAAATTATTTCCTGCCAAAGCCTCCTTCCTGGGGAAGTGCATGGTCAGTATTAAATCAAAAATGGAGGATGCCTGATAGGAATTCCTCCCTGCCTGTGCCCACGTGCAAGAGCCCACATGCAAGGTAAATTAGATGTCCAGAGCTTTCCAGTTACAGAGAACGTTCCTGTTCCCTCCGTGTCCTCATTTAATCCCAGCAGCAAACATGTAAGTTGCATAAGGCTTGGCCAGCAGTCCCAGTTTACAGATGAAATTTGACTTCTTGAGTCATATGTTACTAGATTACAGACTCCTGGTAAAGCAGTCTAGCACACGTGAAAATGCACTCAGGTTTGTATCACACACACGAACACACGTGCCAACATTTACTCATGCCTCTGCATGCGTACTGCTAGGCACTGGGCTATATATACAGCCACGTGTGAGCAGGCCGAGAGCACCCTTCCCATTTGTGAGCATCTTACTGCTCTCACATACCTCTACCTACGTCCCGCTTCTTGCACCCATGTCCACATGTGCACACACAGATGCCCATCCCAGGCAGGCATTGACTTTTGCATTGGACCTATGTTCCATCCTTCAAAGGGCCAAACCAAATAAACCCATAGATACCATCTTAATCCCCATAATATTTCTCAGAATCGGATTACAAATTTGTTCTTTGAACGTTGTCTGCCAGGCGGGAGAAGGCTACCCCATTAATGGGGAGGAGGGATCAAGAGAACAGCCTGAGAAATCAGGTGTCAAGCTGACCTTTTGGAGAGAGCCAAGTACTCATTCTTACTATTGATTCCTTTCAAGGAAGACAGAAAGCACTTTATTTCCCAGCTGTTGAGCTGAGGGCCAGGCCAGCAACATGGAGAAACAAAGACAACAGTCTTCTACGCCATTGGAATACAAGCACAGAGAGCCCTACTGATCTCTGTCTTTCAAATATTTGTCACAGGCCTTGCAATTCCACCACTAGAGATTTATTAGAGGGTAAGCATTGCCCTTCACAATCTTTAGAAATCAAAATTCTTGCTTCAATCTACCCAGGAAATACATTAGATCTCTTGTAGAGTAGTTCTCAACCTGAGTTACTAAATGTTTTTTAAGTAGAGACTTCCAAACTATACTCCCAGACATCATCATCATCATTCATGCATTCATTCATTCAATAAGCACCCATTTTCCATTTGTATTCTAGTAATGAAGATACAGACAATAAGTGAACAGATAATGAGCACAAAAATGTCAAAGAATGATAGGTAATATGCAGAGGCTTAGGATGATACAAAAGATAATTTCATTTTGATGGCCAGGAAGGCATCTCAGAACGTGACACTAAAGCAAAAGCCCACTATGTGAAGGGCTAGGAGAAGAATGTCACAAGCAGGGGAATGGCCAGTACAAAGGCTCAAAAGTCAGAAATGGCTCAGCCTAAGTTAAAGACAAGGTCAAAAATGGAGACAGGGGCCAGATCAGGTGGCCCATTGAAACCCAGGCTAAGGAGTGTGGATTTTATCCTAAGAGCTAAGGAATACCATGTTGGGGTGTTGTTTAGCAGAGAAGTGACTTGATTTGATTTGTAGTTGTGGGGAGAGTGGATTGGAGGGGCCACAAGAGGAAGCAGGAAGCCTAGTAGGGAGAGTATCACAAGGGCCCACGGGAGAAGTGATAGTGGAGTGGACTTGGGGGGCAGAGGCAGAGGTGGAGTGAAGTAGACTGATACCAGTTGAGCTCTGAGTCATCTCAAAGCTGAGACACCTTGCTGATTGTTCAGATGTGGAGTGAGGGAGAAAGGGGAATCAAGGGCGACTTCTAAGTCTTTGGCATGAACCATGGAGTGGCCAGTAATGTTGTTTATTGAAATAAGGAGAACTGGTGGAGGAGGTCAAGGGCTCTCCTTCGGCCGTGTGATGTTCATAATGACTATCAGGTATTCATCTGGAGGGAAGGAGTGAACACCCAGATGCAAGAGTCCGGAGTGATTTCTCTAGCTGGAGATACAGCTTCAGCAGCCATTGATATGAAGTCAATGGAATGGAAAGCTATGGGACTGGGTGAGACTCTGAGAAAGTGTATATGAAGAAGAAAGCCAAGGACTGGGTCCTGAGGCACCTCCACCTTTGGAGTCAATGCAAAGAGGAGGAGGAATCAGCATAAATAGACTGTCCAGTGAGACAGCAGGAAAACCTGGAGAGTGTGATATTTGAGAAGCCAAGGGGTAAATGTGCTTCAAGAAGGAAGAAGTGATCAACTATATCACATGCCACTGAGAAGTCAGGGACTGTGAGAACAGAGGCATGGTTTTGGGGTTTGGCAACAGCAAAGTAACAATAATTGGTGACTCTGACAAGATTAGTCTTAGTGGTGTGGGGGGATGGGAGCCCAGCCGAGGCTGAGGAGGAAATATGAAGTTCTCCAATGAAGAAGCGGAAGGCAGTGTAGTAGCTATAGCAAAATGGGGTCAAGAGAGAGTTTGGGGTCCTTCACTTCAAGAAAAGAAGCAAAGACAAACCCTTAAGTTGGAAACTCCTGTAACCATAGAGCTGTGAGATATTGTCTGTTTGACCCACTCATTTCAAGAGTGGGAAATTGAGGTCCAGAGATGCACAGTCACTACTCAAGGGCACAGACTGGCCTCAGCCAGGACAAGACATGAAATAGACCTTGTAGGGGGTAGGACAGGCTCATGAGAGTCTCAGATGAGCCAGCAGGGCAGCCTGCTCCCTGTTCTGAATTGGTGCCCCGGTCCCGCCTTCCTACTCTTGGTACCCCTGCCCCTTTCTCAAGGGCCTTTGATGGATTCCCGAAAGGGCCTGAGAGGATAGGCTCCTGGTGTTAACACTTTGGTGTTCTAGCCCACATGCTTGCACCTCCCTTCCTGGGGGCCCTCCAGGGGGCTACAATCAATGACTGACAATCTAGGACCAGATAGACTGACTCCAACTGACTCCAGTGGCTCTCACTCCCCTCCACCTTACCTGGGCTGTATGTGCTGACATGGCGTGTGGAGTCCACTGGCCCTGAACCATGAATGACCATATGGCCAGAGCCCTGGATGGTGCTGAGGAGATCTGCATTCTAGTTCTGGCTTTGTTAGTACTTCACCGCATGGCCTAAGGTCAGTCACTACCCCCCTCACCCCAGCCTCAGTTTCCCTTTTGTGTAAATAGTGGAGACCAGACCAGTTGTTTCCCCAGGTCCCTTCTGGAGGGGTGGTTTTAGAATGGATGTGCATCCTCCTGCAAGTTCCTAAGGAAGGAATGCCCCTAGCACAGCCCTCAAACCCAGGCGACATGAGCCTGTGTCTCCAAATGGACCAGCTCCTCCATGTGGAGCTGACTGCCCACAGAAAATCCTCCCATTGCACTCCTGGTTGGTTCTCCCAGGATATTTAGGTTCTCATCTTATCCCTTGGGAGCCTGTTTATCTTTTTCCAGGCTTCCTTATCTTTCTAATCGAAGTTACTACCTTGCCCAGGGGTTTGCTTCCTATTACTTATGTTCCCTGGTTACCAAAAAGACCCTTGCCTTCTCTCCAGGCCTCTTGACATCGCGGGCCAATGGTTTGGAGACTGAGACTCAGGTTGATACAGTTATTTAATTTCTCAAACATATTCTATGAACCCAGTAGGCAGGCTCTCCTACTCTGTCAGAACCTGCAGTGGTTGTTCTTTTACTTGTCTTTGTTTCAACTTTCTTTAGAGGGGAGGGCAAAGATCTTTTCCATTTCTCCTCCTAGAGAAAACTAAATAATATAATCAGTTTGGCTGGTGCTGGGCTGATCCAGAGTGTTAAAGCAGGTATTTGTGGCTGATATGACGGGGGAACAAAGTGCTTGTGAAAGCCAACTGATCAGTCCAGTGGTAGAGAATGAATCCACGTCCATGTTCATCAATCTCTCCTAATCTTTTTAAATGCCTGTGTGCCCCACTCCTATGCCCCTGCTGGACAGCATGGAGCCCTGGGAATGGCAGCAAGTGGGCATTGGGGATGTCTGAGGTGTCTGGCCAGGGGGCTGTTTCCCAATTAAAGAGAGAGGCCCAGTCAAACCACAGGTACAGTAAGCAAACCGCCTTAGAGGAGAGATTTTAGGGGTTGGGAGGGGACTCCCTGCTCCCCCAAATGCCTCCCCATCTGTTCCCTGATAAATTCTACAAAGCAGGGCCTCTCATTCAATGTGCTACCTTGGGTGACACAATGCTTTGGACCTGAGTGCTTTGCAAGAGTCTGTAAAATTATTTTTGCACCTGGAAAAAAAATTGGCTCTAAAATTAAAAAAACAAAAACTGGAAAATCAAAATTAATTAAATTTTAATTGAAAAGTTTCAAAGTGTATAATTTTGTCAACCATGTAACCACAACTCAACTCAGATAGTTAAAAATAAATGAGATTTCTTGTATTCATGTATAAATGAGTACATTTGTGACGTTAGCTATGATGTGAGATAAAGTCATCTCAAGTAAGAAAGCATTAAGAATGACCCTGTGCCATGGAGGAGAGCACAGCGGCTTCAGCTGAACCCCCCAACAGTGTCAGCTCACATCCAGGACCTCCGATCACTGGAGACATGCCCAAAAGGCAGATCAAGGAGCATCATGCAGCCCCTTAGGATTGGTTAGGGGAGAAGGGTGCACCAGAGTTAAATTGACCTACTTTATGATTTTCAGCATTTAACAGACATATCCGCCAAGTCTATGTCACTGTGTTGACACTTTGGGGAATAATCTTTTCACTTAAAAACTTTATAATCAAGGAAAGAAAATGTACATCCAAATACTTGTAATAGAGGCACAATAAGTGAAGTGTGTCTGTGAAGGGCACAAATATAAGGGGAAGTTTGCTTTAGGCTGGGGATTAGGGGGTAAGCTAAATCTAGTCTAAACCCCCAAATCCAGGATAGGTGACTAATGGCAGCCTGGATGACACCCACCCCATCACCTCCCTGCTCTTCCCAGGACGTCTCATGGCTGGAAGACTCTGGAACTGATGCTGGCTCTTCTTCAGTCTTACGGGCTGTCTGGTATTTACATACACTTTGCCCCCTGATCTCCTTTAGTTTCTTTCCCAAGTCTTTTATTTTTTTAATTTTTTTGGTTTTAATTGAGATAATAATTCACATATCACAAAATTCACCCTTTTAAAGTGTAGAATTCATTGGTTTTTAGCATATTCACAAAGTTGTGCAACTATCACCACTGTCTCACACCAGAACATTTTCATCACTTGTATGTTGTTCTCATCATTTTTTTTGTAGATTCTTTAGGATAGTCTATATATAAGATAATGTCATCTGCAAATGACATAGTTTTCATTCTTCCTTTCCAATCTGATGACTTGCATTTGTTTTTCTTGCCTAATTCAGCTAGCTAGAATCTCCAGTACAGTGTCAAATAGTAATGGTAAGAATGGACATTTTCATCTTCTTCCTTATCTTGGAGGGAAAGCTTTCAGTCTCTCACCATTAAGTGTGATCTTAGCTGTGGGCTTTTTGTAGATGCCCTTTATCAGGTTGAGGAAGTTCCATTCTACCCTTCTAGTCCTAGTTTGTTGAGGTCTTTTTGTTTTTTGGGGTTTTTTTATCATGAAAGGTGTTAGATTTTGTCAAATGTATCTTCTGAATATCTCTATTGAGATAATCATGTGTTTTTCTCCTTTATTCCATCAATATGGTATATTACACTGATTGATTTCTGTATGTCATACCGACCTTGCATTCCTGGGATAAATTCCACTTCTAAGTCTTTTATTTTCTAAGTTAAACACATATGGTTCCTTTACCATTTGTCACCTTATGTGATTGCTGGAATCAGGCCAGGTGAAAAGCAGAGATCCATTAAAAACCCAAAGACAGGGCTTCCCTGGTGGCACAGTGGTTGAGAGTCCGCCTGCCGATGCAGGGGACATGGGTTCGTGCCCTGGTCCTGGAAGATCCCACATGCCACAGAGCGGCTGGGCCCGTGAGCCATGGCCACTGAGCCTGCGCGTCTGGAGCCTGTGCTCTGCAACAGAGGAGGCCACAGCAGTGAGAGGCCCGTGTACCACAAAACAAAACAAAACAAAACAAACAAAAATCCAAAGACAGGTAAAGCCAGTGGGAGAGCAGCCTCCTGGGTTGCGGAATTTCAGAATTTGCAAAGAATTTTCATATTATTTGCTTCTTGTCAATGGCTATTTGGCATAGATGTATTATATTTATTTAGACAAAGGCACCCTTGCTCATGGATTATTCTCTCCCTAGTTGACACCAATAATGAATATAGGTATATGTTTTCTTTTTTTAAGTTATGTCAGAAATTTTGAGAAATGGAGAAAAGAGAAGAATCACCCATAATCTTATTATTTTATCAGAACTATGGATAGTTTTTTGGAGGTAGAGGCCAGGCTAGTTGAGGTATCATATACATACAGAAAAAAAATCACCTTTGGGGAATTAGTTCCATGAATTTGGACAACTGCATACAGTCATGTAACTAACACTGTAATCTGTCCCCTCGCTCTACATGAAGCCTCTGGCAACCACTGAACTGTTTTCTGTCCCTATAATTCTGCATTTTCCAGAATATCATAGAAATAGACTCATATGCTATATAGCCTTTTATGGATTTTTTTTCATTTAGTGTAATGCTTTTGTGATCTATCTATATTGAGTCTATCAGTAGTTTGCTCCTTTTTATTGCTGAGTAGTAGTCCATTGTATGGATGTACCACTCTTTGTTTATCCATGTACCACTTTATTAACATTTGAGTTAACTTTTTAGCACTCATGAATAAAGCTGCTATTTGCATTCAGATACAGGCTTTTGGTAGGTGTATGTTTTCATTTGTCTCGGGTAAATAGTAAGGAGTGAGATTCCTAGGTCTTATGGTAAGTACATGTTTAACTTGATAAGAAACTGCCCCACTGTTTTCTAAAGAGGCTGTACCATTTCCTAGTTCCACCCACCTACCAGCAATATATGAGTTCTAGTCGCTTCACAGACTTGCTATTACTTGGTATAGTCAGTTGTTTTTGTTTGCCTGTTTGTTTTGTTTTGTTTAATCTTATCCATTCTAGTAGGTATCTAGTGATTTTTTTTAAGGTACTTCTGTCCTTTTTTATATGTGCATGTTCTCCACATATTGGAAATCATAGTTTACATTCAATTTTGTATACTACTTTTTCATCTAATAGTAAAGAGAGTCTTTGCCCACTTGTTCATCATTTTAAGGCTGACGAATATTCCATTGAACGCCCCTCTTGTTGGCGTTGGGTTGTTTTGAATTTTTGTTGTTATAAGCCACGCTCTGATGAAGACTTTTACACATTAGCTTTTTCATTTTTGGATTAACCCTTCAGGTCAGAATCCCAGTAGAAGAGAAACACTGTTGTCAATATCACATATTTTCAGTTTTTTTAAATTCATTTATTGTAATAGACAAAACGATTCTTTTAAAAATTTACATTTGGCTGCGGGTGAAGCTGAACATTTCTCTATGTTTTTGTTACTAGTTGTATTTTCTGCTCTGTGGATTATGCTTATATCCTTAGCTTATTACTGGGACTTGTTTTCTTATCAATTATTATGATTATTTGAAATAATAAAGATATCAACCCTTTGTCATGGTAGCTATAAATATTTTCAATCTCTTGTTTGCCTCTTTTTTTCAACATACAGAAATGTTTTGTTCCTCTATGTAGTCAAATCTGTCACTCTTTTCCTCTGAGGGTTTTTATATTGCTTCTAAGCTTAGAAAAATCATTTTCATCCTTCTCTCCTGAGGCTTGATAAATGGTCAATTTAATTTTCTTCTAGATTTTCTCCAGCTTTTAAAAATAATTATCTCTGTAGCATATAGAATTTTTATTGACATATAATAGGATATAAAACCCTAAAAAAGATGTTTTTCAACATGATATCTTAATTTAAGTAAAATAGTCTATGAAGTCACTAAAGGATTGAACCTAAATTCATCTTAATGTGATGACATGTTGCTTTTGTGCTCTGTTTTCCCCATCCTAGTTATCAAGTGTATATAATAATCAGCAAACAATGGCTAAGCCCCAAATGTTGACACAATGTACGGCTGTGCAGGCCCCATGGCAGGCTGATGGGGTGCTTATACACCAGGGGGCTAAACAGGTCCTCGTTCAGAATCAGAGGTGGGTCGCACGCTGCGTCGCCCCTCCCTGGGTCTCTGCTCCATTTGCCCACATTACCACAACCCCCATCCTACCCACCTCCTAATTTGGGCAATTGCAGGCCTGCATCAACTTCTTCTCAGGGAGCAGGGAGTTGCCCCCTCTTCACCCAGCTGGAACTCACTTTTGGAACCCTGGTGTCCAGGATTCCCCATCTGTTAGAGCAACTCACAGAGCCGGCAGGGGCAGCCTCCCTGGCCTGTATGACTCCACGGTGCCCCTTTTCCCAATCCATGTTTCTGAAGACGTCAGAAGAACATAACACTCCTCCCTCATTCATCCAGCAGAGGTAACCCTCTCCTAATACCATAAAATTTCATAATTGACTATATCCTTCCTCTACTCTTTGTCAAGATATTGGTAAATGGACCAAATTCTCTAAAATGGGAAAAGCCCATTCCTCAGACAGAGGTCACCTGGATGAGGAGGGACCTGGCTGTTGCCTCATTTTGAACAAATAGGAGAAATCGTTTCATCTTTCACCGAATGGCTGGGGCTGAGCCATTCAGCAGAAAACCCACTCCGAAGCCCTGGAGAGCGTGGGAGCCGAAGCCCCTCTCACTCAGACCCCAATCATTATCACCAGGCGCAGGGCCTCTGATCCACGGTTGATGCCCACACTCCGCCGGGAAGGGGGCGGGGAGTGGGCCATGGTGGCAAGGGGTGGGACGGGGCCAGGTCCCTCCCTCTAAATGAGGCAGGTTCTCCTCAGGGTCTGTCAGAACACTGGGCGTTTAGTTAAAAGCTCTCTCCAAAAGAAAGAGCATTAAGGCGGAGAGCTTGAAGTGGATCCCGAGTAATTAAGTGTATAAATTAATTCTTCCCCTAAGAAATGTTCCTCTCCTATTATTAGATTTGGCTCTCAGAGGAGCTACATCCAAGTAGTGGGTTTCCAGTTGTATGTGTGCGTGTGTGTGTCCTTATGCGAACACACATTCTGGGCTTTGCTGCCTGAAGCCTACAATTAAAATAAGTGACACGAATGTGTCTTTAAACGAGAGATCTGTGGAAAACTAACGGATTTTCTGTCAGGGGAAGAAAAAAAATGAAATATGGCTGCTTCAGTCCACTGAATGGATGAATAGGAAAGTGCTTGTCCATCCAAGTACCCAAAGGGATAAAACCCAATGATAGCCTTCTCAACTGCTTATCACATAATGCATGGGCTGTTTTGATGCTAGTAATGTGTTTTTTAGTTCTTCCTATCTAGAAGGAATGAATCAAATATGAGGAGAGCTGGAACATGATTTTCAACCCATTGCTTTTGATTAAGTGCCTGAACAGACAGGTCCTGGGACTTGCAGTAATACTAATGGGGCATAAAGTGCTATAAAAAAGGATAGGGCCCTACTTTTGTCCAAATGCCATTATCCTGGAATCAGAGACCCTGATGTAATATGTCCACGGTTAACCTTTTTTTTCTGACAGGAAATTTTCTCCATCCACTCACACCATCAATTATGCTGCATTTGGCCAGAGTGATGAGTGATTGCTTGATTTCAAATGAAAGAGACACACGTGCCAGGCTCCCAAATACCAAACACTGCAGAGTGGTAGGCTGGGAGGAAGATGGCCATTAGGGTTTGGACAAAATGGTTCTTTTGTTTTAAGCAAGGTTTGCCCATTTGCTTGCTCATTTGCTTGTTTTGGAAAAAGGAGAGATCAAGTGACTGAAAACAGGATTTATTATTATATTGATCCAAAAAATAGTTAACTGATTGAGACTTGGGCTACCCACGAGGAGCCGACAGCTAACAGTTAGCTGGTGAATATGACTGGGAGACAGAACCACGATTGCTGGGACCTGGTATAACAGGAGAAGAGCAAAGAGATTCCCTTTCAGCTGACCTTCCCAGCAGAAGGCGAATTTGGTCACCATCCCCAGGGAATCAGGCTCCTGGCTCTTTTGCCTCAGCTCTGCCCCAAGTGCACTTCTCCTGCAGAGCTCCCCTAGCTGCCTATGTGCCACTCCAAACTTTGCGATACAACTTTTTCTTGCAATCAGCAAGTTGCAGATTGTCCAACTGTTCTGTCATTTATTGTCAACGGCTGCAAAGGGAAGAAAAAAAAAAATGAAAAAGAAAAGGAAAAGAAAAAATTCCACAACGCTATAACCTAGTCCTGAGTGTAAATCAAACATTCCCTGTCATGTTGATAGCTTGTGTTAGTCTAATGTATTTTATATTACTCAAAAGCTTTGAAACCCTGCAGCTTTCTTCATACAGGCCATTATGCGGTTATCATTAAATTGTCTTGCAAAGAACATTATCGGTAATTATAGCAGACACTAAAATCAAATGATCAGAGTGGGACCTTTAACACCAAGAGGAACCATTAGAAGTTAATCAAATAAAAGGATGAGAATAATTATGTTAGGATTAAGCAGTAATATGCCAGAAGTTATATACCCTCCTGACTATATATCTTTAGTCCCAGCTTCCTGAATTTCCTTTTCGTTGATGTGTTTTTATATAATACTTTGGCACAGAATGTAAACGACAATATTTTTGTCGTGGCACAATCAGGCTCGAAGGTTCATGGGCAGTTCATATCTAAATGCCATCTGAGGCACGGAGGTAATGATGATGATAAAAATAATAATAAAAAAATGTGCAAAGCTGGAAAAAAAATCCATCGGTCAATGAAGCGTGGCGAAATGATAAAAATGGTTGCAACAGGCACAGGTGCAAGGAGAGTCGTTATTGGCTGGTTGCTCTGTCTCGGAGCTGAGGATTTCTCCTGCAGGCCTCGCTGGAAACCAGCATACTAGGAAGGCTCAGCCGGCTTGTTTGTGCCTGAGAGAAGAAAAAGCCAGCACCTTGTAGGCTATCCAGTTGCCCTGCTGGAGCCGATACATAGGGCTCATGGTGGGGCAGAGACAATCATGGTGCAGGCAGGAAGGGGGGCCTTGTTCCCTGAGGCAGAGTGCTGCCAGTGGAGGTACCAGGCTCACAGGGTCACTCCTGGCCCCCTCCCCTTCCACACACACACACACATACACACACACACAAACACACACCCCTCTGGCACCTCACAGATGCCCGTCTCTACAATGTGATGGCTGGCAGTAACACATGGCCTAGAGGATGAGGGCTGTGGCTCCAGCTGGGAAAAGGGTGAATTCCCCAAGGCATGGCCCATCATAGCTTCCAGATTAAACCTGCGCCATGGGACAAACAATGCCATTGTCAATAGCTAGGAGGACTGAGACATTCTCCATAGCATGACCTTTTAAAAAATTATAATCTCCCATCCACTTTCCTCCTCTTCCCTTACAAATAAAGATCAATTCATAATAACAGTTTTGCATTTGTGTCTGTCTTTGTGCTGGGCACCAGGATACAGTGATGGATAAGATCACACAGTTTTCTGCTTAAAATGTTGCTATTATGACATGCAAATACAGACAGCAAAGTACAATTGACCCTTGAACAACACGGGTTTGAAATGTCCACGTCTGCTTATACGCAGATTTTTTTCAACAAGTACATGCAGTGAAACACCTTCCAGGGTTGGTTGAATCCATGGGTGCAGAACTGGAGATATGGAGGGACAACTTCAGGACATGAACATCCTCAGATTTTGGTATCTGCGGTGGGTCCTGGAACCAATCCCCTGCATCACCCTGCAGATACTGTAATTTAAATGGTAAAACCCAGTCTAACCTTTCCATATTTTTCACAGTTTTCCATTTTTGGAGGTTTTGTGATACCTTAAAATGAGGGCATCCCTCCATTTCACAGAGGTCAAAACTGAGGCACATTGGAGATGATGTTAGTGTTGGAGGTAGAGATCAGAGCAGGCTCCTCTGAGATGGGCTTCTCTGTGACTCTCGTAGTGGTTTCACCGAGGGGCATCAGTTCCCACTGTTCTCTTTCCCTGGATTCACATTGTGTGGCACACATACCTCATAGGGCCACTGTAAGGAGGGAATGAGGTCAAGGGCATGGAAGGGCTTAAAAGTGAGATTAGAGAGCACAATTGGGGCTGCTTTTCCCCTGGCTGTGTTGTAAAGTCTTGTTTCCATTGGGGGAGGGGTTTAGGAAGAGTGCTTTGGGGAAGGAAGTCAAGGCACACTCCTAAGTGATAGAGCAAAGGGGTGAAACTTGGGAGTGGCCAGGATACCTGAACAGAAAGCGTTTAGTCTCAAATCTGTCAATTATCTGCTTGACCAATGAGCTGTAAACAAGAGGCCTCTCAGACCAGGAAGAGAAACTTGGCAGAGATTTTGAAAGAGGAAGAGACAGCGATCAGTTAGAGCTGGTCAAGAGCCCCAGTCATGCAGACAGACCTGGGGAAGATGACACCTCCGTCAAGGCTACAAAGTCCTTAGTGAGACCAGGTCCATAAACCAACACAAGTCCAGGAAGCTAAGCCTCACCTATAGGTAGAACTAATCCTGACAGCAAGCTTGTTAATTACACACACACACACACACACACACACACACACACACACACACAACTAAATTGTCTAAGGTTGGGGGTGTTGTGTGTCTTTTTCAGGGCTCATATTTCTGAGTCCAGGGGAAGAGTCTTGGGGGACTGGATATCCTTCCTTATCAGGGGGCGGGCCTGGGAACTCATATCCAAATACTAAATTAGACAGCAGGGTCCATCCCGAAGACACCGAGAATCTCTCCCAGCCCCAGCAGCTATTCCAGCCCAATTCACCACTAACCTTGGTCTGAGCATCCCATCCACCCAGAAGTGGGAGGGCAGAACTGCAAGGCAAAAACCAGAGACTTCACCGGCCCGGGGAAAGAACAAAACAAGAGGCCAAGGGAAAGGCTGGCCCGGGCCCACTGAGCAGCTCAAGACAGATGAGGGACACCTTCAGGTAGGATATGTTGTCTGAATTTTGCTGCTTTCTGTTTATTTTGTTTTTATTTTAAATTCATTTTTGTTGTTTAGTCTTCACAAGGCTTGGCAATTACACTCCCGTTTCTGTACTTGTTAAGGAGGATACAAGTATGGTGACTGAGGAATTGCAGCCAGTTCTGGAAAGAAAAGGAAACCCAGAGAGAAAGTCAGGTGAAGCCCACAGCAGAGTAGAGTTTGGGGACAAATAAGCCAGATTCCTGGAACCTACGAGACAAAAGAAATTCCAGCCTAAGGAATGGGTTTTGCATAGAGGTGCCTTGGAACTTAGCTGGGAAAAAACAATGTTTTCCCTTTCCTTGTTGTTATTGAGTTCCTGTAACTGAGATCAGAGGAGGGGAGGTAAAGATCAACCTTAGTATCTTACAAAGCTCAACAAATATTTGCAGGTTTATTGACTGGGGCATGCCGGTGAGATGTTGGGGAGAAAATCTCAGCTTACATATAGCCATTTAGAACCTCCCCTTCTGCATGGGAGATCGGATGAACACAGTTGGTGTCTTTTCTAGAGACCCATTCAATACCTTTACAGTATTTGACAAAAAATGGTTTTTTCCATTAGTTAATCTGAGAATCACAGCTGTGGGTAGGAGCAGTGGCATTTTTTTATCCCATTTTACAGATGAAGACACTATACTCAGTGAGGTGGGGGTCTAATTTGTGATAAAACATGGACTGAATTCAGCCCTCTGGCCTGCCTCTGACCACCGTATCCCTGTTTTAGTGTACCTACTCCTGTATGTGGCAGGGCCACGCCTTTGGGGACACTCCAAATGGGGACTAACTTTGGGCCATGTTATGGGTCTCATCATATACAAAGCAGTCTCAAGCCACCACTTGGTCATGAATTCATAGGTTGAGATAACGTGTGTTGATAACTGAAGACAGAGGGAAAATAGTAGACATTCGACATTCCACATGGTCTCTCTGGCTGTTTCCCAGGGTTAACAGTGAGGTCCCTTGTAAGTCCGGTTACACAGTGAATGTCGCCCCTCCTTGTGCTCTCTTCAAGGCCACAGCCCAGAATGGTGCACAGAATAACTGCCCTGTCATTCAGCGGGCTTCGAGGCAGGCAAGTTCTCTGCAACGTGGTCAAGGAGTGTCATCCATGATGATGCGGAAGGAGACAGAAAGTACCCTTTTGCACACACCACCCCCTTCTACTGAGCTCTTAAATTAGCTCTGCAAACCCAGGTGTCAGCTGTCCCGCTGGAACAACCCAGACAAACCATTAAAAACGCCAAGAAGAAATGAATGCCTAAATCACCCTGTCTCTCCGAAGGTAGAGTCTTACCTAATCACACGTCAAATCATATTTCTTCCCCAGATGGATGTCTTCTTTCAAAGTCTGATGGTCACAGAGACAAAGGTACCGCTTCAGCCTTAAGTAACTATTGAAGTTTTACCCCAATAGATTATTTGCTAGATGTAACTAACATAAAAAATGCCCTGTCAGACTACAGCTGGGCTTTCTTTCATTTTTTTAAAGGGTAATATTTGGCTTCATCTTGCAACTCCTTGGGAAAATTTAGCACTGAGTCAGAAAGGTTGGCCAACAGGTAGCACTTCGTAAATTGCCGGATCCCTAATCAATACATATTGTCATCCACTCCAGTCCTTTGGGCAGATTTCTCTCTGCCCTGAGTCGTTGGTGTGTTTTATGAGGTTGTTACAGGCTGGGCTTGCATGGCCTGGGCCTAATGAACCTGTCACCACTCTATTGATTGACATGGCAGTGTAAGTGAGACAGGCGATTCCAATTGACTTCCTAATTACTGCTGCTGGGCTGCCTCACCAACTGCTCGGGCCAGAGGTTAATAGTTTTGATGTTCAGCTGCTCCTAGCTGTGGAGGCCGGACTGAAACTGACTCCTTAGAAGTCAATACCTGAATCAAGTTCTCAAGGCTATGGTTCTGCTGATCAGTTAAGCCTCATGTTCCTCCTGGTGGCAGCTGACAGGGGGCTGAGGAGTGAGGGGTTCACAAGCAAGTGGTCTAAGGGAGTCTAGGAGGCTCTGAAAGCACCACCCGAGGCCCAGGATTGGCAATTAGGGGGGTCGGAGTGTTGGGGGATGGGTGTGGAGGTGGGAACAACTTAAGAACCCTGCACCGAGTGTTGGCTGTTTTGGTTTGTTTTTTTTCCAGTTTTCCATCCCAAGGATGGAAAACTGTTTCTTTCGTTCCTTCAATGTCCAGAATTCTGCTGGGTGCCATGGAATCTTGGAGAGGAAAGAATGCGATAACTTGTATTGATTCATCTATTCAGCAGAAACTAATTGAATGTTTACCTTATCCAAGGTACGGTGGGAGTGCATAGATTTATAATAATTTTTCATTGATATCATGTCTTAATGGTTGGGAATGTTTTCACACCCAGTGTTTTATTTGGACCTCATAACACACCGTGACGAAGGTGGGGTTGCTACCTCCCTTTCTGATGAGAAAACTGAGGCTCTGCAGAGGAAACTGATTCCCCCAAAGCCATACAGCTAGGAAAGAGAGAAGTAAAGCTTTACAAGTAGATGTTCTTAATCTGATAGTCTTGCCAGGATACTGAGATGACCAATGCCTGAATCCTAGGAGCTCACAAACCAATTGAGATAAGCAAGGGCAGTGTACCAATGTGTCAGGGGTCCCCAGGACCACCATCAGTTTCAGTGATGAGCCTAGGAGAACTCGCAGGACTCAGGATATAGTCATGCTCGTGGCTTATTACAGCGAAAGTATCCAAAGTAAAATCACCAAAGGGAAAATGTGCATGGGGTGAAGTGTGGGGGAAAGCAGGCACAAGCTTCCAAGATCCTCTCCCAGTAGAGTCACACGGGATGTGTGTGACTTGTGACAACAGGGGTGAAGTGTTGTCTATCAGGCAGGCAAGCACATGAGAGACTCAGTGCCCAAGGTTTTTACTGGGGGCTGGTGACACAAACGCCCTCCACCTGGCAGGTACCAAATTCCAGAGTCCCAGAAGGACCTCAGGGCTCAGGACAGACCATATTAAGCACAGTATCCCACCCTTATCAGTTTTGGAATCCAAGTTCCTCCCATAATCCAAGTTCCCAGACACCAGCTGAGGGCCAACCTTGCAAGCAGGCCTTTCGAAAGGCAGCAGTCTTAGGCCCACTATGGTAGTTCTTTTGTGCACCACCAAGAACCTCAGCACAAAGCATGAGATGGAAAGAGCTTATGAGGAGTGCAGAGCAACATACATAGAGTTCAGCCATTCAGAAATGGACGATTATGCTTCAACGAGGGCTTCATAGAGGATCCCGCCATTAAATACACCCCAACTGTGTAAATCACACCTTGTAATTTTCTGTGCTTCTGGTGCTCTGACCTTTGGGGCCTTGCTGACTGGGGAGGGGGTGCCCTCCACCCCCCACCCCAGGGTTAGCTAATTCCTAGAGACAGTAACTGAGCATGCCTAGCGTTTGCAAACTATGCAACCCAGAACCCACGTCCCCAACCACTTCCTTCATTGGCTCTCACACTCGGGGCCACTATCCCCCTGCCTCAGTCACCCCAGGGCCAGGTGTCAGACACCCAGGGGCAGCCCCTCTACCCCAGAGCCCACTGAAATTATTCAAACTAGCCAACCCTGAGCTTGCTTGCCTGGCCTTGCTTCTTGGCAGAAACCACAAGAGCCCTTGCTCATGTTTCCTCTCTTCGCCTCCTGACTGACCCCAGGGCTTGAAGTGCCCCCTCCTTCTGGGACTGTAATGAACCATCTTTCCAATGCCAACCATCTCCTGATCTGCCGGCCTCGTAATACCTGAATGATAATAAAACCTACATTTTCAAACACCAACCCCCAGCCCCACCACCGTCCTGGTGATGGTGAAAGGACTCAGTAGCAAAGAGGAGATTCTAAGGAGGGGATCGGTGAGCCTGGAGGAGAGAGGAGGAAAACCATGAGCCAACTGTGTGTAGAAGGCATTCAGCCCCTACGGAATTACGGAGCATCTACAGTGTGCCTCGTGTGGTGGGTGGGGCATGTGCTCCTTGAGTAGGGACAACCAAGGGTTACAGGGGTGGATTTTTCCTCATTACTCCCAGTGCCCACCCCACTTGGTGCTATCTTTCTTCAAGAGGTCCCCCGACCCCTTCAACCTGAAATGTCCTCCGTCCTCTTCTCTGCTTACCCAAGTCATCTTCCTTCCAGGGCATCACCTGAATGAAGAACTCCCAACCCATATTAACCTACATCTTCTCTGAACTTCTACCCAGCACCACACTGTTGCACATAAAATGACCCTCTGTTCTATTTATTTTTCTTTTTTCTCATATTCAGTGTTCAGTGTGTCTTCTTAACCAGATCACAAACTCTTTAAGGGAGTGTCATGTCCCCCAGAACATGGCATGATGACTTTCTCATTGTAGTTTCCCCTAATAACTGATTCAGAAAAGAGAAATCACGGTCTGTTTTTCTATGCAGTCTCCTGAAATGTAAGCCAGAGTTTAATGTTATTGAAAAAACATCTAAAGAACTTGGAGTATTAAAGTGTGAACCTGAAAAGAAACTTAGGTGTGTCAAAGCTTCAGTCTTCCTTAATCCTCTGGTTGAAGACACACTGTGTAGCCTTTAGGACTCTACCTATTTATTTCTCTCCACTTCCCTCTCCACCTGGAGGTCTTCACCCTTCATCAAGTGTCATTCTTTGCTTTGCAACTGAAAAAAAAAAAGAATTCAGAACCCAAGGAGGAAATTAGCCTTCATGTAGGTCATGTAGGCTTCTGAATGGAGACCCATGTGGTCTGGTTTACCCAGGATTGTCCCAGTTTTTAAACTGAAGTCCCACACTCTGGGAACTCCCTCCGTCCTGGGCATACCAGGACAGTTGGTCATCCTAGACAAGTCTGTGGCAAAGCAAGCCTGGAGATTATTTGGCAGAAATTGTGAGGAATTTGCCTTTTGCTCCTAAGAAGGAAAAGACTATAAAGCCAGAAGCACAGGGGAAGATGTGGAAAGGAATGGTGGGAAGGGCCCTGACAGCTGACTTGGTCAAGACCTCACAGGAGGAGGATGCCTTTCCTATTTCAAGTAGTTGGTCACGTACTGCAGTGTCCATCCTTCCATCTCCCTCAACCGTCAGTCAAGTCGGCTACTAAGATTCATACAAATGCTTTGTACAAGTTTCTTGTTTGTTCCCTGTTCTTTTAGACTTTCCACAATCCATGGAGTAACAGTTTGGGTTTTAAGAAGCTGTTGACATCTGGGTTCTGCAGTTTGCTTTTACTGAGGACCAGCCACTTTGGGGCCCGCTAGGTACTGGTAGTATGGTTGGAAGACCAAAGTGAATAAGGTCCCAACTGCCCTGAGTAGCAGTTGTTAGTTTTGACTGTGTGGTCTGCATGTAGTAGGTCTCAATAAGTACTTTTTGAGGAAATTGCTTGCAGGGCTCCCCACGCTCCTAACTTTTCTTCCTTATTCCCTTTACCTACACCTGCCTCAATCAAGATGTTCAAGGGGCTTTCTTGGCAGTCCAGTGGTTAAGACTCCATGCTTCCAGTGCAGGGGACATAGGTTCAATCCCTGGTCAGGGATGTTACATGGGATGTAACATGTTACATGGCCAAAATAAAAAAGAAACAGATATTCAAGATAATTGTTTCTGAGTAAGGGATGATGAGACTCTTTCCTTTTTGGTGGCTCTCAACTTTAGCCGCACACTGGAAACACCTAGCTTTAAAAAGAATGCCCAGGTACCACCCCCATAGATTCATATTTAATTGGTCTGGGATGGAGCCTTGAGTGAAGGAAGGGTGCAAAAACCCCCAGCTAACCCTAATGTGCAGACCCACTTAGAGGATTTACAGGCACTACATCATCATGTCTTCCAGCCATTGTCAAGGTTCCCTACATCCCTGAAAGAGAAAAGCAGGCAACACAGTAGCAAAATTTCCTCTCAAAGGATGCACAAGTCTAAGGGCAAACCCCCCTCACCACCGAAGGAGCTAAAGAACCTTCTCTCCATTAGGTTTCTCCCAAGAACCCTCTCCCGTCACGTGTTAAGAACTCCACTGGGTCACCGCTTTAGTTCACAGATGCCACCAACCAGCCATCAGCTGGTAATGATTTCTGGTCAGATGCAAACAATTAAGTTAGGGAGAAAAGAATCCACATTCCATTATCAATCCCCTAAATGGCTCAATCCCTGGTCTAATTGCCTTCTGAGCTCCCCAGACAGCTGTGGCTAATAAGGCGAACACCCCAAAGAGCCAAAACTTGGACCCAGAAGGAAAAGAGCCCAGGACGCTCAGCTGTCTCAGGGTTGGCCTTGAGAATGGCTGACCCACCAGCAAGGAAGCCACCAACTCCATCACCACAGCACCTTCCCTCCCCACCTCTCCTCCTCCCCCTCTTACAGTCTCTCTCCAAAAAACTCAAGGCGACTGCCGCCTGATTTTTGATGAATTGGCCACTGTGTTTTATTCGACAACGTATATCACTCTGCCAATATGAATTTGCAAGATGGTAAAAATACAACCCCCGGAAAAGATTACATGAAAGGGGAAAAAAATCATTAGGCAATTAAGAATGGCAATAATTCACCCATATCTATGCTTTGGGAAGAAATATTGCCCCAGGGAATGAGCTCTGCTTATCACTTTGTCATCTGTCTGGGGTGTAAGTGAGAGGAGGTTTCGTGAGCATTGTTGATGATTTCCTGCAGTATTTCTAAGCATGATCAAAAAGAATGCCAGGCTTTTAATAGAATCCCGTCTCTCTGGAGGTAGCTGTAATTTGTACACAGGAAGCTGAGCTACTAAATTAACTAAACATATGTGTTCCTTAAGCACCTCCACATAAATCCCTTTCCGAAGAACGATCTTCTGACAATCAAAGTGTTTTTGAGCTGGAAGAGATCTTAGGGGTCATTGACCACTCTCATCATTGTATGGATGAGGACATTTAAGGCCCAGAGAGAGAAAGTAATTTAGTAAGGTCACACAGCTAATAGAGACGAAAGTACAACTAAAGCCCTGGACCTCCCAATCCTTAAGCTAGCAGGAGTCTTTCTGCTCTACCATCCTGCCTGCTCCGTGGCCAAATTATTATCCATGACTGGCCTAGTCCCTCAGGCACTAACGTCAAAACCCTCTTTTTGGGAACACCTTCCTTGGCTCTCCCGCTGCACCCCAGGCTGCATTAAGCGTTTGTCTTATGTTCTCCCATCTCCACCTTGTACCTGCCTCACCACTACATTTCCTACACTATTACATCATGATAGGAGCACATTTTCTGTTGTGTGCCCCCAGGAGACTGGGAGCAAATTGAGATCAGGGATGTTTTACATTCATTTTAATGTCCTAAGTACCTGAAACATACTAGGTGTCCTACCAATGTGATTTGAATAAATCAATAAGGCATGGTTGCTCTCGTCACGAGCAGGAAAGGAACTCTTTGTTCACTCCTTGTGTTTTGAGATAACAAACCAACCTCCTTTATCCTGTTAGAGGGACCCAGAGAGGAGGTCTTTGGCCATCATGATGACACAGAAATTCCTCATCTGTAACCTTGCTCTCCTTCTCACTCCACCTCCGGCCCCATCTCCCTAATCTCCTCTAAGATTCCATTGTCTAATTAGCCCAGTTGCCTCCATGTTTATGAACACACCAAGTTCATTCCCATTTCTATAATAGCTTCTTATTGAGCCTCTTACCTGAAAAGCCTCCTACTCCTTTCCCCACCCTATACCCTCCACGGAGCTGTCCCTGTTTAGCCTCAGGCCACACTGATGGTCGCATTGTTTCATCACCTATTGCACTTGGTCTGCATCTCCCCTTCTAGAAGCATATTACTCACCCTTGCATATTGATTGCTCATTGGGTCATGTTTCTAAATATTGATACTCTAATAAGACTGCAAATACTTTTGAGTCACATTTCTTTTATATCTGTCACAAAATATTTTCTATAGGTGATCAGGTGAAATGTTAAGATGTCCATTGGCTGAATGTGATTTGGGAAGCATCTTGCACCCCAAGATCAGTAATTCACTAGTGGTGGTCTGACAATCTCATAGCATGACAAGGCCTCATGAGACAGCCCAGAGGCAGGTACGGAAGGAGGGAATGGTCACGTGGAACACATGGCAGTGATCCTCCATCAGTTAGACTGGGAACCAGCTACGTGTACAGAAACCTGAATGCTGCGGCCGAGTATATTTTACAAAAATGGCCACAGCTACATTTCCAGTCCCATGTGTTTCTATCTCATAAAGGAGTGGAGCCTCTTTCCTCTCTCCTTGCAATTGAACTGGCCTCTGACTGACTCAGTGAATAGAATGCAGTGGAATCAACACTGCATAATACTCTAAGCTAGGTGATTCAAGGTAACCTGGCCTCTGCCTGGATCTCCCTCTCTTGGGATGCCTGACCTTAGAGCCCGGGTACCGTGCTGTGAGGAAGCTCAAGCCAAATGCTGGTATTTCAGCTGAAGTCCCAGCTTCGGCCTCAGTCACTACCAGCTTCAACTACCAGACCTGTGAGTAAGCAAAGCTTCAGATAACTCCAATCCTGTATCCTTCCCACTGTCTAAAGTGACTCTAAGTAGAGCAGAGACAGGCTCTCCTCACCTGTCTAGACCACAGGTTCATGAGCAAAATGATTGCTGTTGTTGTTTTAAGCCACAACGTTGTAGGGTGGTTTATTACAGATTAGAAAACCTGAACAAGGGCTTAACCAAATAAGATGTTCTTTTTTTCATATGACAGAGTCTAAGAGTAGGCTGCACAGATGCAGTGCTCAAGGAAAAGGCTCCTTCTCCCTTCCTGGTTCACCATCCTTAGCATGTGACTTTGGTTCTTGAGATGGCAACTTGGCTGCCCCACCTATGGGCATCACATCCGAGTTCCAGGCCAGAAGAGGAACAGGGCAGATGAAGAGGGAACAGGGCAGATGAAGTGAATGGGCCTATGCCCACTAAGTCTGCCCTCTTTTCCAAGCTCTCCTAAAAACCCCACCAGAAACTTCTTGTATCATCTCAGATCTCATCAGTTAGAACTTTATTGCATGGCTGCCCCTCTCTGCAAGAGAGCCTGGATAGTTGAGTGTGTGGAGGAGTGTGTGCAAGTGTGGGTGTGTGTGTGTGTTTCTTTATAAGGATAGCAGCTACCTTGTAGGATTCTATTAAAATTATACAAGACATGGGCACAGTGGTACAGCCCCCAGAGACCTGGCCCTCTCAGGGTCAATACATGCTCCACACTGAAGTGGAAGAGCACTGCTGTCCCCACTTCTGTGACTCACTTTGTAGCTTGGGACACAGAGGCACCGTGAGGTCCCCAGGTCTCATCAAGAGCCTCCTGCCGATAGCTCTTCTGTTTTCTTCCCTTTACAAAGCTCAGATATGAATCCGTGGGGAGAGGCAGCCCTTGCCTCCCCATTCCAGTCTTTCCCACAGCTCTTCTCTGGCTAAAGGCCCTCACTCAATTCAAGTCCTGCTGGCCCTGTCACAACCCATCCCATACGTTCAGCCACCTATGACTCTTTGGAGGCTCAGGCTGGATCCCCTGCTGCAAACACATCCCCTACTAAAGGGGAGTGAGCCTCCCATATGCATCATGATAGTTAATCCTATGTGTCAATTTGGCTGGACCATGGTGCCCAAGTATTTGGTCAAATATTATTCTGGATGTTTCTGTGAAACGTTTCTTGGATGTGATTTAACACTTAAATTGGTGGACTTTGAGTAAAACAGATTACCCTCTATAATGTAGGTTGGACCTCCTCTAATCAGTTGAGGGCCTTAATAGAAGAAAGACTGACCTCCCCCAAGCAGGAAGGAATTCTGCCAGCAGACTGCCTTTGGACTTGGACTGCGACTCTTCTCTGGATCTCCAGCCTCCTGGCCCACCCTGTGGATTTTGGACTTACCAAGTCTCCACAATAGCATGAACCAGCTCCTTAAAATAAATCAATATCTATCCATTTAAATATCTATCTATCTATCTATCTATATCTCTAAGCATATACACACACACACCGACACACACACACACACACACACACACACACACACACACAGGCACACACATACCCTGTTGGTTCTGCTTCTCTGGAAACCCTGACTAACACATGTATCAAGACCCTATAAAATAACCTCTTACTTGAGATGCCCAAGGAAAATAAAGCAATTTTCTTCCTACTTTGATTTTCAATCAGTATTTTATGGAGCCTAAGCTATTGCAGGGAATTGCATTAGGGGCCGAGGGGAAACAAATATGAACATGACACAGACCCTGCTCTTAGGGAGCTCATGCACTGGTTGGGTCACATGGCACCAGCATTTCCCAAAGTGTGATCCACATAATAGTGACCCAGAGATATGCTCCCTAACCAAAGGATTCCTTGGTCTGAGAAGTTTTGGGAACACCACTTGGAGAGATTTTAATTATACGTCCTTGCTTGCTTGGGACAGTTCCAGTTTGCACCAATTGTCTTGGCATCCTTACTAATGGCACCCTTTTCACTCTCTGAGAGTTCTCAGTTGTATCATAAATTGTATGGTCACCCCAGTTACAATTACATGAGCATTTTAAAGGCGCTGAGTCATCCTGCTTGAAAGAAACCCATTTAACTGTGTTAAGCCTGGTGTTTCCCAAATGCATCTGAGAATAGAATCATTTTTTTTTACATTAACATCTATTAACATCTCCGAGGATCAATGTTCCGAAGAACATTGACATAGACGGTAGTAACAGTTGAGTAACCTACACACACAGGAAATAATAAGGGCCAGAGGGTCAGAGAAGACTTCCTGAGGGAGGGGGGTGTGCATTAGGACTTGAGGAATGAGCAAGATTTTAATAGGAAGAAAGAAGGTAGGAAGACACTCCATGTGGTGAAGCAGCATCAGTCAAAGTTAGTTGTCCTAAACATGAGTAAGAAAGTCTTGAAACAGCAGCTCTGCCTGAAGAGAAGTTTTCTGTCCTCTTCATTACTTCCATTCTAATGTCCTGTTTGACTCATGGCTGTTAACACAGTCTCACCTCCTCATCAAGGAGGACAACAGAGAGTCCTACCCATGGTGTAGGAACCCAACAAATAGTTGCTGATTGATAGGTTGACTAAACAAGGAAACTGCTGTTGAAATAGTTAAAGTATTTTCACAGCAGTCATCAGCATCCCGGAAGTCTTTCCCCATCAGTCTCAACTTCTCAGATATCTTTATCTACGTCTAGACTGATGGATCACATTAATCTAACAATGGCCACATCAGCAAGTAGCTGAATCCAGTGCAGTGATTAAAAACCACTAGCTTCGCTCATGCAGTGTAGCAGAGGACCCCTCTCCCCTTGGGATTTGATGCCTGATTCTTGGAGAGTGCAAGGCTGTGAAGAGAAGAGCTCCCCAAATGACAGAGTCCGTCTTTGGCTTTGCCCTAGCTCATTAGAAATTCCTTGAGGGAAGGGATCAGGGCGTAAATGTTTCTAAAATATCACCCACCATTCTAATCTCACATCCAACAGGCACTCAACAGACTATTCTTTAGCATGAAATGAGTAAGTTTTTAATTCATGCAACTGCACTGAGTCTCATTTCCCTCCATCAAAATTAATAATTAATGATTAATTAATTAATGGTTAATGATTTCTGTCCTCATGTGTTCAGTAACTGAGAAATCAGTTGGTGTCCCCATATAACTCTTAGCATTTAGGCAAGATTGATTTGAGAAAGGCCAAAGTCTTCCCCAAGATTTCTGCAAACCCCATCCCTGAGCCCCAAATCCCTGAATTAGTTGCGTTTGGAGAATGTCTTACTTCCCTGAACTCAATCTCTGCATCGTACACAGCATTTATCTGGCTCAGGATTCGGACTAAAATTTCCATTAATTTCCAGACACACCATGTGCACAAGGAACTTGAGTGTGCAGTAGACTTTACAGAGTGTTTGAAGGGGTGGAGATATTTCTATCAGAACAAGATACTCAAGAATTGATATCATTAAGAAAATAATGAAAGTAAGAAAATATTCTTCATTAAGAAAATAATAATAAATATAAAAGAACCTAAGCCATTCTATGTCTTGGACTCCATACTAACTTGTTCTCTCCTTCCTCTCATCTTGTCAGAGGTATCTTGCCCTTTCCTCTATGCAACAAAAAATTAGTTTTTCCAGTTTTGTTATGCAGAGTAGTTCTGCTCTCTTTTGTTACCTAAACTCTGTCCCAGGGCTTCTTTGCTTCTTTGAAGCCCAGAAAGGATCACCTATAAGGGTCAAGGCAGTTGAGTGCCTAGACTAAAGCTTTCCTCTTCCATAGTCTTCAGGGGATGAGAAGGTGTTGGTTGATTCCCAGTTTTCCTTATAACATTGAAGTGAATCAGGAAGCTGTTTTCAGCAACCTCCCAAATTACTGCTTGTATATAATGGTGAACTTTCCTTGGCAAGCTTAATCTCAGTTAGACATTCCCGCTTCCCCTTTGCAATCTTTCCCTTGATCCCAGCATCAGAGTTCACAAACTTATTTTAATACAGACCTAAGTTAATTCTGGTCTCTTTTCCATTTTCCTACAGTGGTCCTTTATCCCTCCCAATTTTTGAGCAGATATATATATAATGCCTTCCTCTCTGAAGACTTGGCATCCTAGCTGGGATTCTCTCAGCCGCAGATGCTGAGACAAGGACATTGTCTCAGGTCACTTATTTGGGAGGTAATTCCAGAAAGGGGAGAAGGATTAGGAAGAATGGGACAGGGAAGGAGAAAAAGACAATTTGAAGACACATTGTCAAGGTTGCAGTGATAGGCAGTGAGCACTCTGGTCCACAGGACTTCTGAGAATGAGAGAGAATCCCATGTGAAGTTGTCCATCTGAAGGATGGGAGGTTGGAATATTTGTCCACTGGTTCCCATCCCCCACTGGAAGAGGATTACTCCCAAGGAAAATAATGCCCCTGCATTTCTGGGATGCATTTGCTCATTGCTTGAGCAAGTTCCTCCTGGAGAAGGTCATGGGGTGGAAATCAGTGTGCCCTTGGGATGGAACTAGGCCAGTATGTGTCTGAACTCATCTGGAACTACCCCTCATATTTGCAGCCGATATTGGTGAGTGAACAGGACCTGACAGGTGTCACCAAAATCATATCCTGCACATGGTAAGAGCTCCGTTTGTTAAAAGTCAAAAGGAAGATGCTTAATCACAGTTCACACTTCTTCAGAGGCTCCCGCCAAGACTTCAGAAACTCTACAAGGTTGAAATAAGCTGTCAAGTATAACCATTATATACCCTTGATTCCTGTTGTTGTCATTTGGTCTTTTATCAAATGTTTGTCCCTCCTGTCTTTGGTACACAGTAGGATAGCACTTCTTTGCCACCTGGACTTAAGCGTGGTCATATGACTTTGGCCAGTGAAATGTAACAGCAAGTTACATGTGTCGCTTCTGGACAGTAGATTTAAAAGACAGTATGTGATTCACTAGCTCTCTTTTCCCTGCCTCTGCAATCACGCATATGTTGAAACAGAGACTTCATAAATCTGGAACCCTGCATAACTAAGAAGCACAGAACCCTCTTGTTGACCCCTGATGGACATATAGCCAATCCGGAAATAAACTGTGTGTTTGAAGGGCTGTAGTATCACCAAACCTATCCGAACTAATGTAGTCCCTGCCTGGAAACAACATGGATGAAGTTTGCCTCTTGTATAATTTAGGGCTAAGATGCTTATAGATGAAGTGGGTATTATTTAGGAAAAAAAGTACATTTAGGGAGTTCTCTGGTGGTCCAGTGGTTAAGACTGCACTTCCACTGCAGGGGGCGCGGGTTCAATCCCTAGTCTGGGAAATAAGATCCTGCATGCCACAAGGCACGGCCAAAAAATAGGGGAATAAAAGTACATTTAGAAAAGTCAGCCAATTTCAATAAAACTAAAATCACATTATGCAGCTGAAAGTTAACTAAATTATGTTATCTGCTGCTTTGAATCATTTGAGCCACTATTTTCTTCCATTACCATAAGTATACCTACCTTCATCCTTATCCCTAGGGAAGCAATGCCCATGGGAAGGACATGGAACATGTAAAAAGTTATATGCCAATCCCCTGAGGAGGAGGGAAGAAAGGAAGAAAGCTTTGTTACCATCATATTGCATATTTTAATATGTATCTCCTTTAGTCCACATAACAGCCTCTGAAACCCCACCATACAGACAAGGAAAAGGAGGCTTAGAGGTGACAGGCCTTGCCCGCAGTAACACAGCTAGTTGTCCACTATATCACAATGCCTTTCAACACCAGGCTCCAAACTTTTAATAGCTTAGTTGTTTTTGCTCCAGTTGTATTGATGTACAATTGACATATAACATTGTCTCAGGTGTACAGCATAATGATTTGATACAGGTATATATTGTGAAATTATTGCCACAATAAGTTTAGTTAGTATCCATCAGCTTACACAGTTATAAAATTTTTTTTATCCTGTGATGAGAACTTTTAAGATCTGCTCTCTTAACAACTTTAAGTATCCAATACTCTATTGTTAACTATAATCTGGCTTAGTTTTTCCTCTTTAAAACACGATGAATATGACCAGAGACTTCTGTAGCTCTGTCTCCTACCGCATCAAGTGTAATCTCCTCTTATCGCTTGCACAGCCCTCAATGCTTAGCTCCTCCAGCTCTAGACCACCAGGAAGAGCCCCTGACTTGTTTCCACCTCTGTAACTCTCTCACCATGTACCCATCTCTCTCCATCACCTCTATCTATTCAGTACTCCTCATCTATTAAAGCTGCCAGGAGCTGAGAGAGCAACAAACCAGAAATGAAAGAGTTAAGCCCTTAATCAGTTACTGGGATAATAGAAGCAAGAAGCTAAAACTAGAAAAATGCCAACTCCCCTGCTCCATTTTCCCTTATGGAGCAGGGGAAGAGTCGAGGTTCAGGTGGACCAGCACAGACATGGGAGTCATCTCACTGTTGAGGCAGAGCCAGATAGAAGGCTCTGGCAGTCTTATGGACCTTGGGACTCAGGAAGAGGGAGAGAGGAGGGCCTATGGTCAGGCCTGAAAAAAATCACACATAGATTTTCAATATGAATCTGGACTCCTAAAAGAGCTTATCGAAATACTTTGCCTGAAGGTCAAACTTTCCACTTTTCAAATGGAAAACCATCTGAAACCAAGAACTTGGAGCAGAGGTCAAGAATCCTTTTTACCTAGAACCACAGGTAAGACACAAGCTGGTCAACGTAAGGAACCAATGCCAGACAGAGATCCAGAGACCAGGGAGCCACGTGGGTGGGTCCCACACCCACCAGAGGACACAGGACCAAGCCTCATCCTGAGGCTAATCCCAAGATGAAAATTGTCTGGATGGATGAGGGACGTGTGATTGCATGCGCCCAACGGGGGCTTTTGAGACTAGTGCTGAATGAGTAGGAAGAGGACTGTGGCCGCGGTGTGCTCTCGCTGGGGCTTGGGAGCGGTAGCAGGGCAGAGGGTTGGCAGACGTTGGAAGGCGCTTCCCTAATAACAGTAAAGTCAAGGGCATCTGACCTCCACGGTGAACCTCCTTGTTCATCCATTAAAGACTAAGAGGCCAATGTGGAGCATGGACTGAACAAGACCAGCCCGTCTACACCACCCAATCTGCTTTCCCCACTCAGTGCGCCTACCTTTCCAGCAAACACAGACCACTGGACACATCAACTTCGTCGGGAAGCTTCCAGTTTCTGCACACCAGGATCTTTCCTCCCCAGGTGGCTCTCCCTCTACCAGCTCTGGATGATGGCTCTGCCGGAAGCTGGCTGCCCAGCCCTGGTCCCACTGAAGCTAGGGAACCCAACAGTCTGCTTTGCGGTAAACCCACAGGCTGCTGGCCCTGGGCAGAGTACCACAGCCAAAGGGATCCAAACCTCCCTCTTCTGCAGTCTCACCCTCCCACTTTCTCCCCGTCCCCCCAAAAAGGGGAAAATCAATTTCAATCAACGTGGAATGTAATATTATCAAATGTCAGCTGCTGAGGTCATGCGCTTCGAAAATTATCTTTGACAGCTTCTGGTCAACTTAATTAAGTGCCCCCCAAAAAGGGGGGAGGGAGGCAAAAATACTCTGATTGCTAGCTGCTATGCCTTTGTGCTTTAGGGCCTCTATTGACAGCTCTGAGCAAGATTGCCTTGGGGGTTTTATTGATAGATTCTCGCCTGATATTGGAACGATTCTTGCACAGATAAATCACATTTAGATTTGTTGGTAATTGAGGAGAATTGATTGGTGCAGGAGGGAAAACCCCAAGGGGTGGTGTCCTTGTCCTCACTGCAGGAAGCTCAGGGGAAAGTGGGGAGGGTGTCATCAAAGAGCCGAGAGTCTGCAGGGGACCCAGGCCTCATCGTTTACCCGTCACTTCTGCCTCCTTGGAACCTTGCTGCACCTTGCTCCCTCCCAAAAGGAGCACGAGATGCAGCCGGCCACGGCCGGGAAAACGTTTGTTCCAGTCACTTTCTGGAGATGCTGTTTCAGGGGTGTCCTGGGTCATGTGACCATTGCCTCAACCTAAATCTCTCTTCATTCCAAGTCTGACTCTGCCTCTTTGCTGAGAACACTTCAAAGATTTCTGGGCAGGGGCGGAGTTCAACGCCACAGCACGGCCTGTGTGGGCTGGCCCTGCCTGTGCTCAACCTTCTCCCCGCCCCTCCTCTAAACTCTAAGCTTCTTCTAGCAACCTTCTCACCTCCTGGGGCTCAGTTTCCTTGGGGGACAGATTGTGAGGGCTCCTCGGTTGGGACTTTCCCAATATCCAGAGGCTGAAGCAGGTTGGAGCCAAGGGCGTCAAAACCTGTCTGGACAGTGGAACCCTTCTGACAAATCACATCTCACGGGGCGCTCAGCGCTCAACAGGGAGACAAGGGGGGCTGTTCTGTGATCAGCTCCCATCAACAGGGCTATCTCTCTCCCTCATCCCCCCAAGATGGTCCCCTGGGGTTGTCAGTGAATGCAGTTTGAAAACCACTGACCCCATCCAACTCTACGATTTACAGACAGCTAATGCCCAGAGTGGGAAAGTGATCCGTCCAAGGCCTCACAGCCAAGAATAAGATTAGAGTTAGGGCTAGAACCTCAGACTCCTGACTCCCAGTCTGGCTCTCACTAACCATTTGCTTTTACCCATGTCCTGCTAACCCTCTCATTTTAAAATCCAGAAAACTGAGGTTCAAAGGCATGATGTGATGCGTCCAAGGTCAACAGAAAGGCCCTGTGTAAAACAAAAGTCAAACTCTGGTGCCCAAGTCCCTGTTAAAGATTCGAAAAACAGCTAACATTCCATTGAGCCCTGTTCCTGTGGCCAAGGACACCTACCACCCTCTGGGTTGGTGCCTTCAAAGCCTGGCGCTTCCTTCTCTGCAGGACCCTGAACACTGGAGGCTTTGGCTCTGCAGGTGCCCAGGTCCTCATCTTTCCACTTCCCCCTGTGTTCTTAGATTCTTCCTTCTCACCAGTTCCTGCCCAGCTTGCGACAGGGAATGGTAGCAAACAATAAAGTTCTCAAGGAAACTGGGCACAGAAACACAAGCATTTGCCCCGGGAAAATCTCCTAACCCCCGAGGTCCCAGCAGAGGAAACGTGGGGAATGTGTGGGTCCAGGAATAGGTCTGCACTGCCCCCAGCAATGGGCAGTGGCTGCCGCTTGTGACAACTGAAGGTGCAGAGAGGGGAGGTTCCAGGTCCACATGGCTCTTCAAATACTGAAGAGGGATTGCAGACTCTTTTTTTTTTTTTTAATTAATTTGATAGAGCCAGGGGTGCCTACCTAAGATGGGCCTCGAGGCTCTTAGTTGATGATTGGTCACCCTCGCACTTCTGAACGTGGAGAGAACTGCCCACTGTCAGTCCCAGACACCAGAATGGCTGGATTGGGAGGGGTTCTCAATCGTCCTCATGAGTCCCTGCAGAAATAGTGACACAGGTGACCAGAGCTGTCTTCAGGACGACCCCAGAGCCACTTCAATGACCAGGCAAACGTCCAATGACTTCATCTGCTCAGACTGTTATAACAAAATCCCATAGACTGGGTGGCTTAAACAGTAGACATTTATTCCTCACAATCCCGGAGGCTGAAAAGTCCAAGATCAAGGTGCTGGCAGATTCGGTTCCTGGTGACACCCTCCTCCTGGTCCCCTTATTGCTGTGTGCTCATCTGGCCTTCCCTCAGTGCATGCACATGGAGAGAGGAACGGGGGACCTCCTTCTCTTCCTCTTCTTATAAGAGCACTAATCCCATCAAGGGGACCCCACCCTCATGACCTCATCTAAACCCAAAGGCCCCACCTCCAAATACCATCAAATTGGAAGTTAGATCTTCAACAGAGGAATCTGGGGGAAGGACACAGACATTCATCCCATAACAACCAGTGTTTCAGGGATGCAGCCAAAAGTGGAGGAGGTGACAGCTGGAGGCTGATACCAAAGGACAAAAAGCTCAGAAACACACACTCAACCCAGAGCCCTCGGGCCTTCCTCAATCTCACCTCCTCCTCTACCCCACCCAGTAATCTCACCCCCAATTCAAGGTCCTTTGCTATTTGCAGGGTTGGCTCTCAGAAGAGATAAAGTAGGAGGTGACTGAGTTCACCCTGCAGGGAGCTGTGTGTTCAGTTTCCCTGCCCTGACTCCAAGCTCTTCCAGGGCAGCTGCCTAGGGCCATGTAGATGATGCCCGGCACCAGGGTACCCGGAGGAGGGAGCGCAAATGGGAGCGGATATCAGCACATGTTCTGCCGGCTTAGGTCCAACTGAGCACCCTGATGACTGGCTACACCAGTGCCAAGCAAGGGGTCCCTTATCCAGTGGGTGGCCCCAGGGGGTACTTTTATCACAAAAGCTCCCCATGAGTTAGCTTTGGCCCCTGATTTGACACAGGTCTCCCTCACACACCCTGAAGAAGGCCCCTCCTCCAGGGGGCACCCCTTGGCCTCCTGGACCCCGCCTGTCCCCTCCCAGCTGGCCCCCCACCTGGAGCTGTTCTTTTCTCTTCGTCACTCTGCTCTTCCATGGCTCCCCGAGCTAGACAGTTGGTAAAAACGCACATGTGAAGATGTCTTAATATTAAATATAATTAGATATTATACCACATGCAGGGCTGTATGATTAGTGAAATATATGATCATTAGTTATTAGATTAATGTGTCTACTTGTGTAACTGAAAGCCATTTGCAAGCCGAAATGAAATAGCTCAATTTGCTGTAATTGACTGATCTCCCAGAGAGAGAGTTGTACATTTGCTTATGTACAAGGCGATTTCTTCAGATGTCGCCCCAGATGCAAGACAAAGAGCGAGCTCTCTCTGTGCCCCAAACCGCAGGGTTAGCTCTGCCACTAACTAGCTGGGCAGCAGTGACCAGGTCACCCACAGATGCATCAGAGGTTCCCACTGAATAGAAGTGCCAGGGTTGAGTTCCAGTTTCTTTCTGCTGAACGTTTACCTTAGCCTAACTTCTCCAATTGCCCCCAAGGGGACACTGGCGTCCTGCTGGTCAAAGACAAATTGAGCTGCCTGGTAGACATTTTACCCCTGCACCCGGCCCGTTTTTCTTCCTGTTCGTGTGTATATTGGTTTCCAGGACGACCGAGCTGCAACTAACTAACGAAAATGATTGCAAAGCACTCTGCAAATAGAAGATAGAATTGGAATAGTTATTATTGTGGTTATGGTCTAATAATAACCAGATGCTAAGGAGGGCAGCAAAAGATTAAATTAAAAATAGGCAAGCTGTTAGGTACACAGAGCTGGCTCAAGGGCACACGGCCTGCTGCCCCAGCCTCCCTTCCCCACCCTGACAGGCAGGAACTTCCTGGCTTTGTAGGTGAGGCAAGGCTTCTTCTTCCACCAGGAACATAGGCAGCTGAGCATTAGTAAATGGGCCATAAGTCGGGGAGTCCTCTGCCTTCGCTGGCAAGAAAGGGAGGAGTAATAAATGGGAAATGAATGATTATATGAGGCTGAACGTCAGTCTTTTTAAAATTCCTCCATAGCTCATCTGATCCTCACAACTTCTTTTTGAATAAGTGATTTAGGTGGTAATTCACCCCATTGTACAGGTAAGAAAATTGAGTCAGAGAAAAGCACAAATGTAGGATCTTGGGGAAATTGTTTTCCTCTCTGGATGACAGTTTTCTCAGGAGGAATAAGATATGTTCACACTTCTGATTTTTATCATCACAGCCAGAAGAGTTAGTATCCTAATTTCTCTTCTAAAGATGTTTTCCCTTTTGTAAAGTGTTTAGTAATCAGTGTCTTGAAAAACTCCTTAAGAGACTTTAACTGGAGGTTTCACTTGCAATTTTATTTATGAATCGTGCAATCAATCAAATTAACAAGTATTTATTGAATATCTAATAGAGCTGAGTACGATGCTACAGAAGAGCAGGAAACAGAAGTTTAGGATGTGGCCCCTGTCTGCAGGGAGTTTTGCCTCTACAACACCCAAGAGGGGCTTCGCAAAGACTCAAAGGAGAATGTGTCAGATGCCCAGCAGAAGGTGAGGGCCTTCAGTGCCCTGGAGTCTCTTCAAATGAGAGGCCATCACTATAGGCAAAAGAAGTCAGGAAAGATTCTGAGAAAGCTGGGCAGGTGGGAGGCTTGCAAGGCTTAAAATGTTATGAGCACTACACTTAAGACTTGTGCCATGTGCCGCCCCCCTTCCCTCTCCTTGCCTCATTTTCTCCACAGCACTTCGCACCATCTGACATCCTAACCTTTTTATTTATCCATCTTGTTTTTCTCCCCAGCTAGAAATGTAAGCTCCACAGGGCTGAGATTTGGGGCTGTTTTGCTCACTGCTGAATCCTCAGAGCCTGGTACTTGGTAGATGCTCAATAAAAGGTTGTTGAATGACTGAGTGAATGGAATCTCCCCAGTATCGTCCTTTGCATTCCCACTGTCCAGCCCTTCATCATTTTTTTTTGCCCAGACAACTGCAGCAACCTCCAAACAAGCTCCTCTTTCCACAAGTCCTGGACCATTCACTTGCCCTTGACTTGTATTCTTATTTGTTAATATTTTTTGACGTTCTGTTCCTCAAGTTCATACCAACTTCCTTGAGAGCAAGGTATAGTCTCATTCAACTAACATTCCTTATGCCCAAATGGTGATGCCATAGAGAAGAGAGGTGTACAAGGGGAGAGAGAGTTAGGGAAAGAAAGGGCAGGAGGATGATCCAGGCTGAGACACCATCGTGGGCAGAGACCATCACGAGCTGAACCCTCAGGGGACTGCAGGGTGCCCTGAAGGGCTGAGAAGGTGGCACGTAGAGGTGAGAGCTGAGCCCGGTCTGGTGCACAGGTGTGCCAGATTGTGAAGCACCACTGGGCTCAGCAAGCCCAACGCTAGCCTTTGGCTATTTTTTCATTTTTAATTTTTTCATTGAGAGCAGGATGCAGTTTGATCCGTTTGACCCAGGCTTTGGGAGGTGAAGGGGAGGCATGAAGGTGACTTGAGAGTAAACGGGTTGAGAGAACTCACTGAAGGTTGGAGGAGGGCCACAGGGCCAAGAAGGATTTTTATGGTTTCTTGTTTTGATGAGAAAGGATTGAACCCTTCATATTGCCAAAGGGGAGGAAACGATACTGACAACCGCTATTTACCCCACTCCCTATCCCACTACAAAACTTGCCCTTGACCCCTAAGGGAAATGAAATAAACACATTCCAGTCCCATATTCACTTCATATCCAAAGCCTGTGGCCTGTCTGCCTAGGTAAGGGGAGACCAGGCCCAAACCTTTCTCTGACTCGAATGTGCTTTCAGTCTCAAGAACTCGAGAATAAGCAGAGAAAAAAATCCAGATATTGCTCTTCTGCAGGTTTTATTTGAAGACTAACTGTATCAGTGAAGATGCTTGGGGTAACAGAGAACCAAATTACTTGTTTTTCAGAGAGGAAGACTTTTTCCAGAAGCACCCATCAGACCCCCACCCTGGCCAGACTGGAGGGTGCAGCCATCCTACTATATATATATATATACACACACACACATGTTTATTGATATATAAAGTATATTTCAGCTAATTAACAAGGTTGTAAGTGGCAACCATTTGAATCATCTTCTCTCATGGGAATTCAGCGCTGGAATACTGGTAGCGGTAGTGCAGTGCCTTAAGTAACCTCTCAGAGCTAAGCCGCCCAGTTTCCCTTCCAGCTGCCCACTGACATGGGGTGGGCCTTGGGCAAGTTAGTTAATTTCTCTACACCTCAATTTCCCCATCTGAGAAAAGGGATAAAATTGTGTCTTTTCCAAAGGGTTGCTGTGAAAATCAAATGAGTTAAACTGTATAAAGCATTTAGAACAAAACATGGATAGATTTGCTAAATGTTAGCTATTATTACCATTTATTGAATCCCTATAATAAACTAGGAACTTTAAATGCATTGCCTATAATTCTTAAGATAACCCTGCAAAGTAGATATCCTTATGTCCATTTTAGAGATGAGAAAATGACGGATAAGAGAAATTATGTAACTTATCAAAGGCCAGAAGACAGAAAGCAGCGGAGCAGGGGTTTGAACCTGTCTGAGTCCAAAGCCCACCTTTTTCTGAGAAGCTATATTCTCTCTTGTAGCCAAAAATGTGACAAAGTTCAGCCACAGGCTTTACCCCACAGAATTTCCTTCTGCCCTTTCTGCAGCCCACAGCCTCAGATGGAGAATGTCAGTAGCCTGAGAAGCCACATCTGCCTTTGATGGACCATGAAAGCCAGGCCTCTGCAGCCATGTGACTCATTACCAGCCTCCTAACAGGAGACCCAGACACAATCTTCCTCCCAGTTCCTGCCCTGTTCCTCATGGGGTGTGGTTTCTGGCCCTTCGCCATCCGTGCCAATCTTCCTGCATGCCATAGATAACGTGGCTTCTTCTGCCAGCATCCTCTTTTTTGAAAAGGTCTTTTGTGAACCATGGATTGTATCACATCGAGCTCTTAGGTCTCAGAATCTGAAGCAGTCTCAGGCTTTGTGTGTCTGGATCTATGTATGTGCACAAGACCCATGCCTACTTCCAAAAGGGATTTCTGGGGAGTGGTCAGATTCTTAGGTACTCCCAGCACACTCGCGCACATGCGTGCACACACACACACACACACACACACACACACACACACACAGCCCACACCCCCATCATCTCCTCTCCTTCTGCCCAAATTCCAAACAATCATTAAAGTTCAGCTCAAACCCACCTCTTCCAGCAAATGGCCTAGTCCCACTCCAGATCAGGGCCCTGCCTGTGTCACCCTGTTCCTCCACAAGGGCACAGACCATGCCTGACTCCTTGGTCCAGACTGGCAACGTCTGTCCTCTCCCACGCCCCCTCTAGAAGTGAATGTTTGTAAAACACTACATTTTTCTCGGGCTTTCTCTATATGCAAAGTAAGTAGAAGGAGCTGAGATGTCAAAAACAAAACAAAACCTTTTAATATAATGGATACCAATTAAAAAGCAAAATGAAAGCAAGATATAATACACTTGAGCCCCAGGTCAGAACTTTCACCAAGCAGGCCCAGCAAACACCTCCAAGCTAAGCCACGGGGCAGCACTTCCAGGGCACAGGGAAGACCTTTTCTCCAGGTGAAGCCCAACTACAGTCCCCCTGAGAGCCGAGCCCAGTGCCTGACTACCCCAGCATGGGGGGGGTGGTGTGGGCGGGCTTCCAGGGTCAACCATTCCCACCGTGTGCTGACAGTTCATACTCTTCTGAAAACTCACACTCAACACCTTGAGCAATTAGTACAACAGCCCTGGGAGGTGAACACAGCAAATGTATAACAATAAGTAGTATATATATATATATATATATATTTATAAGAATAAGTTATATATGTATATATATGTATCAGGTACCCTCCATGCACCGAGCATAGTGCCAGGCATTTCATTAATCCTCACGACTACAGGAATATTATCCCAATGTCACAGCTGAGGAAAATAGGAAACTGCAGTATAGAATGCTTAAGTAACTAGCTCAAGGTCAAACAGCTAGAAGTGTGGAGCAGGGAATAAACCCAAGCAACCTAACCTAGAGCCCCACTAAGCTCTCACGGTGGGAACGGGAGATCTCACCCAGGATTCCCAGATCCCTGTGGAGTACAGTTTACATCATATTCTTCTGCCACCAGACACATTTGAGTGTTCTTAAAAAGCTGGATGTCGTTGTTCTGCAAAGATGGCCTTTGATAGCTTCTTACCTCTCTCCATCCCTACACATCCAGTTGCCTGCCTTCGCTGCCTGTTGCCATTATGCATTCTATACTCATCCTGCCCACAAACTCCCCTTGACATTGACAGGAACGAATGCAGCATCCCCAACAAACACTGCAGTGCAGCACCGTCCGCCGATGAAGGGAGGCCTGGGCCCACACAAGGGTGCCCAGGAAGCTAGAGCTGGGCCGGGAGCATGCTGGCCTTCCCCGCCTGCCGCTAAGCCTTTAAAACTCCACAAACAATGTAATTTCTGGTGGTTTTTCATTTTGGCAGAGATAAAGATATCTCCGTGAGTTGGCCACGGCAACTAAGAAAGCCATTCAAATTGCATGGAAATGAACAGAGCTGAACAATAAGCTCAACCATGCCTAGAGCAAGTTTAGCAATAAACAGGTTTTTAACTTTTTCCCCTTCCATCTCTTGTGTCTTTCTCTGATGGATGATGTGACAGAGGAAAACGGCTCCATAAATTCCAAATTCTGAATATTATATCAGTGACTGGCAGCTGGGTGCTGGGAGACAGTCTCCACTCTTCCGGGGGCAACACTTTTATAAGGATTCTGTGACCCAGCTCTGCTCTTCCTGAGGTCGTGGACCGGCAGTGGGACCACATGCCATCACACTGGCCCTCAAGGGCAGCATTTGAATCCCTGGTTCTGGGAAAATGGGGTTCAGAAATCAAGGGATCCTGCTGAAGGTCACACAGGTGCAGAGATGAGTTTGAAGTACCAGTGAAATCTTTTGGGTCTCTTGCATCCCAGAAGTAGCAGCTGTTTCCCCGTTTTGCCTATGAGAAAATTGAGTTTCAGGACCATTAAGTAGCTTGGATAAAGTCACACCGCCAGCATGTGGCAGAGGTGGGATTGGAACTCTAGTTGGTTTGCATCCAGAATTCACATTTTTTTTGCAGCAGAATGGAGCCTCCCAAACTTTTTTACACATACACAAAAATAGTAATATTTGGGGCTTCCCTGGTGGCGCAGTGGTTGAGAGTCCGCCTGCCGATGCAGGGGACACGGGTTCGTGCCCCGGTCCGGGAAGATCCCACGTGCCGCGCAGCGGCTGGGCCCGTGAGCCCTGGCCGCTGAGCCTGCGCATCCGGAGCCTGTGCTCCGCAACGGGAGAGGCCACAACAGTGAGAGGCCCGCATACCGCAAAAAAAAAAAAAAAAAAAGTAGTATTTGTGCTGCATAACATAATGAACTGGAGGGGATTTGGGAGTCTTTCTATGGAACTTGGTGGAAAATTTTTTATTACCTTTTGTTTATATTATATAATTACAATAAGAAAAATAAGTATTGGGGAAGATATTAAAGATTGAATATGCATAAAAGTTTCAAATAATATATTTTCATATTTGTAATGAGAAAGCTAGCTTCTGCGAACATAATGTTTTCATATCAAGTTTCATGTTTGAAATGGCTACACACAGTTCCCGATCAATACTTCTTGATGATGGTCTCTTCAAATTCTCAATAACGGCAACTCACCAGAAACTTTTTTCACACAGTTAGGTAATAAAAATTTTAAATCTTTTTTTTATAGATAAGAAATTTACCACAGTTGAAATTATATTTTTAGAATGTAACAGCTTTTCCTTTTCTTTCATTGACAATTACATTGTTGGAATTTCTTGTGATACTACGTTTGGGTTTCTAAGTGAACTGAACTTTTACATATCAAATGTTTCAATAGAATGATGAAAACTGATTGGAGGGATGCAGATGCAGCCACCCAGCAGTTGGCTTGGGCTTTCCTGAAAGGGCTCATCCCCTGCAATGGAAGAGAGAATCCTGTGAATGTAAAGTAGAGGTTCAGGACTTACTTGTCGCTGTCCCCTCCAAGAACACCACCCAGCGTGCTCCGCACGACTTGCGCTATGCCCCATGCTCCTTGGGTGCCTGGAACACAAATCCTCCAGCAGCTTCCATGCCTCTGCAGGAGACATGTAGGAAGCCGAGCAACTCTTGGCTGCACTCAGCAACCCTGGAGGCCAGTGCATGTACGGTGCATGGGTGTTGTGCTTGCCACAGGTGAGGACCACAGGAGGGCCCTTGGGAAACTGTTCGCTTCGGCTGTGCTCAGAGGAGTCTCCACCAGGCTGCTTGCAGCCAATGCTGATAGTTCCAGGGTCTCTGAGGATCCCAGTAGCCTCCAGGGCTGAAAGTATCGTTATATCTCCACCTATGTACAAACCGTTTTTGGCTGGCTACTTGGGAAGTTTAGCTCTAAATTACACTCCCTACCATAATTGTTGAATATGGTGAGTAATAATTTGAAGTAATAACTGACGTTTCTTCTCCCAGTGTTTTTTGCATCTCACCTTTCTTTGCCACTTAGGCAGCTTTCCAGATACTCTGCCTTCCAGGGAGGATGGGGACAGTCAGGAACATGGTGCCAATGCCCAGCTTAGAATTTCAGGGCATGCTTTTGAATGTCCTTAGCAGAAATGGAGGTGTGAAAGCAAAGGGTTTTGTGAGAGAGCATTTGTGGTAGTTAAAAAGGGGGCTTGGAAGTCTCAAACCATAGGTTTTCAAAACAAGATAGAGAAGAATACAAAGTGAGTATGGTATTCTCTTCCCCAACTGCCCCCCAGTCTAGGTTCAGAGGTGGGGAAGATCAGCCAGCGAGACAGAGAAGAATCAAAGGACATGGGACTGGGGTTTAAATGAGTCCCTGATGTGGAGCCCAGCAGCACTGACCCTTGGAGATGCAGGGTAAAAAGGGACTGCATCATGATCAAAACCCTGACTACACATCTCAGAGGGACACAGGAAAATCTGAGAGCTAGAGAGAATGTTGTCTGCCTTCCAGAATGTAGCCCAGGAGACCAGGTGTCCTCATACAGCATGGTGCCTGAGCAGAAGCCCAGCAATGGCTGGGAGTGAGTGTCTAAGATCAGTCTTAGGAGCCTGTTCATCCCAGTGTACTGTGGGGAAAGCCACCAGCATTCCCAAGCTTCCCCCAAAGAGATGTAGACGTGGCCAGAGAGCAGCTGGAAAAAAGGCAAAGAGGCTTCGCAGTTGGGACAAGGAGAAAACAACAGCGTTGACCTAGAAACCACAGTGGGGTCATGTGCTACAGGCGCATCAGGGGCAGCGGCCAATACCCCAAAACCCACAACAGAGTCCACAAGGTATCCTTCCTCATGGCCCCCGGAAATGTAGATTACCACAGGAAGAAGAGAGCAAAACAGAGGTTAAATCCCAAACTGACCATGTTTAAATGAGAAGTGACAGATTGTCTTGAATTGGTAAGTTTGTTTTCCACCTTTGGAAGAAATGAGAGGTAGAGAACTAAGGTTGAGTTCAGTTATAAAGAAAAATAGAGAGTTACACTTTCATACGTCTAAGATTATGACTGCATAAATAATTCATACCTATTGCAGAATTTATAAATGAATTCATAACCATTCATTTTTGAGTATAACCAAGATGTATAACAGGCAAATCCTCCATTTATGAAACAAACCCTGATGGAATCTCAATGGTCAAAAGAGGTGGATATTCACTTTATAAAATGATTCTCCACTTTACAAGACCCGTTACCTCCAATGTCCTTTAATTGGCCAGACACCTTAATGCAGTTAAAATAGAATCTGACTTTGTAAAACCCATTTTTCTCGGTGATCGTCAGCCTTGTGTTGAAGAAATCTGCATTGATTTGCTTTAATCCAAACCTCAGTCTGGTGCACTCACACTTGGACTCTGAAGAAGGAAGGAAGTGTTGGCCTCAGTGAGTAGATACAACTGAAGGCCATGTTCATGCTGGACTCAGGGTCAGATGACTTGAGCTCTAGTCTCTCTCTGCTGTGTCACCAACCAGCTGTGGAACCCTCCACAGGGCCTTCTCCTCTCTGGGCTTCTTTTAGAAGGCAAGAGGATCAGATTCCGATGGCCTTATGGTTTCTCCTAGCACTGACTGTGTGGCTTTGTATTTATGAATGCCTTGGGCTACAGACCGACCCATGGGTGCTCTTGTAGGTAAGAATATAGAGCTTAAAAGCATGATACAGTATTTGTTTTTCTCTTTCTGACTAACTTCACTCTATATGACAGACTCTAGGTCCATCCACCTCACTACAAATAACTCAATTTCGTTTCTTTTTATGGCTGAGTAATATTCCATTGTATATATGTGCCACATCTTCTTTATCCATTCATCCGATGATGGACACTTAGGTTGCTTCCATATCCTGGCTGTATGCTAACACATATATATGGAATCTAAGAAAAAAAAAAGTCATGAAGAACCTAGGGGTAAGACGGGAATAAAGACACAGACCTACTAGAGTATGGACTTGAGGATATGGGGAGGGGGAAGGGTAAGCTGTGACAAAGTGAGAGAGTGGCATGGACATATATACACTACCAAACGTAAAATAGATAGCTAGTGGGAAGCAGCCGCATAGCACAGGGAGATCAGCTGGGTGCTTTGTGACCACCTAGAGGGGTGGGATAGGGAGGGTGAGAGGGAGGGAGATGCAAGAGGGAAGAGATATGGGAACATAATGTATATGTGTAACTGATTCACTTTGTTATAAAGCAGAAACTAACACATCATTGTAAAGCAATTATGCTGCAATAAAGATGTAAAAAAAAAAAAGCACGATACATATTATGGCCATGTCTGAGACTACGTTTACATGCTAAGTAGTATCTAATGGGGTATGGATTGAGTGCCCACTGTATACCAGACCCGACTAAGAACCGTTACAGAAACAAAGGAATGCCCCCTTCCCAGCCCTGGGAAGAAGATACTCCTTAGAGGAAGAAAGAAGAACAAAAAGACACAGCAAAATTGACTGCCCGTGGGTCCGAGGGAGGCAGGTCTCCCTGTGAGCTGCAGCTGTCAGGAGGAGAAAGATGAGCAGGGTTCTGCAGCATAGGCGGAATCGCTAGAGAGAAAAGAGGTCATTCTAAGTGGTGCAGAAGTGGGGACACTGTTTCTCAATCTTTGATTCAGCCTATGGAAGCCACAGCCGTGTGACAAGCACAGTGAGCAAAACTAGTGATGAATGATGGGCAGTGACAGACTGGGACAAGGGAATGGAGTGGGTGGTGGAAATTTTTCAATTCTCAGACATATGTAAGGCTTTTGCTCTCTGTTCCTCTGTTTTCTCCTTTCTCATCCATCCATGGTGTGGTGGTGACTATCTCCACAGCAGCTGTGGGTGGTAAATTCCATGAATTCTCTTTTACAAAGGAAGAAACTCAAGCCTAGGTCTTACCATTAAGGAAAACTCTTCCACTCCCTTAGACAAGATAGACTCCCCATGTTTTGGTTTTATCTTTAATTTGTACCTTGTTGTTTCCAAAAAACGTATTTGAGGAGCTGAACATAAAAGCCATAGTTAAAATAAGAACGTTAAAACAGAAAATATCAAATCAGGAACCATAGATATTAGGGGAAATAAGAAAAGCCAAACCGAGGTTAACTTGGGCCACTGAACTACATTTAGCTGTGAACTTCCTAGAAGCCAAAGAGAAGAGGGAAAGTGATTCTATAGTATAGCTAATAAAAGTAAATATATTAACTACTTAGAATAAACGCACTCTTCCTAAACGCTCAGAAACTGTGACAGGATTTTGAGGGTATGATGGAGGAATTTCAAGAAACTCCCCTTGGTTGCCTCAGTAAGTGGAATATATAGTAAAGTAATTCGTATAATATTTATCAGGCACTCACTGCTATATGGATACTTTACTAAGCTCTGGATGGAATTAAGAGAGCTAAGACACAATCCTTCTCCACCTCAAGCTTTTAACCTAATAGAGGAGATGTAACATGTAGTCAAATAAGTATTTATGCAACAACAAATATTTATTTAAGGTCTGTTGTGCTTTTTTTCACATAGTAGACAGATAGTTTCCACAAAAGAGGCAGATTTTTAAAAATTTCTCCAAGATCGAGAGAAGGGTTTTAACAGAGATATGTGTGGATACATCTTTTAAAAGATATGTCCACACAAAGGAAGATCAAGCTATATGAGATTACATATCAATTAGCTTGATTGTAGAAGTCATTTCACTCTATATGTATATAGAATCATCATTTTGGAAAGAATTTTTTAATAAAAGGTCAACACTGAAAAAAAGGAAAAATCTTTAAAAACAAGTGAAAAAATAAAACATAAATCGATACCACACACAACAAGAACTCAGCTTCTATCTCTTTCTCATGAAAATATAGAATACGGGTTTAGGTTAGAAATATGTTAGCTGTAAGCAAGAAGAACCTTGACTAGAGAGTGCTTTCCAAACTGTAATGTGAGTGTAACTCGCCTGGGGATTGCAGTTAAAATGCAGGTTCTTCTCGGGCGAACCTGAAAGTCCTCATTTCTAACAAGCTCCCTGATACACAAGCAGCATCCTGAGTGGTGAGGGACTAGGCAGATGGTGACTGAGGCTCTATTTACCTAATCGTCACACTCTTCTGAGACGAGCATTCCAGGCAAAGGCAGGCAGGGCTGTGTGGAAGCCGAGTGATGCCACCGTCGGGGAGCCATTCTTTTCCCTTCTCTCACTCTACCATCTTTTTTTTTTTTTAATTTTCATCCTCATGCTTGTTGCCTCATGATGCAATATGGCTGTTCTTCTGTGTATTGTGTCTGTTTCAGATCTGAGGAAGGACAGAGTCGCCTCTATAATCAGGAAGACATAAGATTCTCAGAAATTACCTCACCCCACCCCCACCAAAGCTTAAATCTAACTGGCCTGAAGATGTCACATGGCCACCTCTAGCTGTAAGGGAGTACGGGAGGGAGTACGGTTTTAGCTGATCATCACCCTGAACAAAATTGGGCATTGTTAGTAAGGAAGAAGAGGTGAATAGCTATCAGGTAGGCAATGATAGTGTCATAGCATTGTTCACCTAAAACAACAAAACAGCCGGTTATTTTACGAGCAAAACAGGTTTACTCAGGAGCAGCAAAGATTGCAATTCGGGACATGCAACTATGGTGAACCATGTGCAAGTCTGGTAAAGCAAAGGAGAGGAAACTCTTTTACAGAGGAGAAGGGGAAGTTGGGAGGGGCTGTTATAAACAAAAAGTCCATTGAAGGAAACTGGGAGTTCAAAGTAGAGTGGCTTCTCTTTGACTGAGTTGTGCCAGTCTCTCATTGGCTGATCTGTTGCTGGGGGGAAATCTTTCTTTCTCCTGCTGGGGATAGTGAAATAGTCACTTCCTACTGGAGGTGCAAGGTAGTCTCTTCCTGTTGGGATCTGTATTGATGTCAAGCGGTATGTGCATAAGAACTCCCCCTTCTGGCCTCTTGACTCCATGTTAGTGAGGTTTCCCTTTATTAATTTTCACAGCATAGAGATACTTATTTTCCCCATAAGCATTCTTTGAGCACCTAATATGCACTGAGTTCTCCAGGAAGCCCCTTCACAGTGAGACGTATTGACATGTCTTATTCTACCCATTTCACAGATAGGGAAATGAGGCTCCAAGGACTGAGATTTCCATCTTGGCATCACATGTCTGGTCAATGGAAGAGTTAGGTCTGGGATTCCTGGATCCTGGCCATTTTATGAGCATGTATGTGTATGTTTAAAAATAATGGTGTATTTAGTTGAATAAGTTGAGGCTTACGTGTCATCCTTTTGGGAAATTTAAAATGAAAGTCACCTCTGAAGTAAGCCAAGGGCCCAGCACTAAGAGGAACTCTTTGTAAGTGTTGGAGAAGGAGGGATTCGCAAGCAGTAAATAGCAGGGGATGATGGAGTACAGCTCATGCCAGGCAAATTTAACTACTCTTTTTGTAATCTATAGAAATGCCAGATGAAGAGATAAAAGGAAAGCAGTGAATATAATAGCTCTCAATTTTACAAAAGTGCTTAGGAATAGTGACTTGGGTGAGGTTCTGGGGGAAAAATTAATAATAACAATTCAAATGGGCCTGGCAGGGGGTTCTGGCCTGAGGCTGGGAAGCAAGGAATCTCACTGCCCTCAGAGGGTGTGGGAAAGTGAGCTGGGGATCAGGTGCTGGGAGGAGGCTGCACGGCAGGGGCCCCCATGCACTGCCCGGAGCCTGCAAGTCAACTGAGGCGAGTCAAAGTTTGACAAATCCTCACGAGCCAGAGTGTGGCCCTGGGAGGAGCAGCAGGGGCAAGGCTGGAGCTGGCCAGAAATGCAGAATCTCAGGCCCCACCCCAGCCAGGCTGCAGGAGCATCTGCAGGCGACAAGCGCCCCAGGGAAGTCAGATACACACGGACATTCCAGAAACACTGCTCTAAACACTGTCAGGTTGGAGGGCACCACAACCCTCTGATCAGGTGCCGTCTCCCTCACCTTCACCCTGCCCCTCAGCAACGGCCCCCAGACACGCTGCTCCAGAGTTCACCCTCCTGCTCTCCGACCCCAAACTATTGCCTCTCTCCCCTAGTGCCAGCTTGTTCCCCTGGAAAGTCTCAGCCAGGCTAAGTTAGAAACACCATGGGGATGTTTGTCTTTTTAAAATGAGTCAGTTAATGATACTCTACTGGTGGGATTTCAGGCCCCGTAATACTAGATGTATGGGCAGAGGATCCCGTCCTGAGATCAAGGATAGAAACTTGAACTGAGTGCCCGCCCCTCCCCACCCCCACTCCAGGTACTAAGACATACTTTGTCTCATTTATTCCTCACAATCCTGGAGGTGTTGTTATCCTCCTTTTAGGGCGAAAATGACACTCAGAAAGGTTAACTTGTCTGAGGTTACACAACCAGGAGGGACAGAATCAAGCCTGCTTACCTGCTGTCTTCCAAAGTCAAGACCTTCCCCCAGCATCCTTCCACCTCACTCCCTCTGCCTACCTGTGTGGATCACCTTGCCGAGCCCTCATCAGGCCCACATCTGAATGACTGCACTTGAGGGTGACTGTGAGGGACTCTGTCCATTGAGCCTCCAAACCTCATCTACACCAACTTCTATGATGACTCAGAGGGTTGAGGAAGAAGAGCTAGGGATAGAGAGACAGAAAAGAAAAGAAAGTACATGAACCCACCAGGCACTTAATATGTTATTTAGATCCGACTTTTTTCCGAAAACAATTTAAGTAAACTTAGCAGAAAACTCATATATATTAGTCCCTTTATAATACTAATTAATAAGAGTGCCACATAATAAGGGGAAAAGATAATTTCACAGAGACCCAGGGAAAAGACAGCTGCTCCCACCAATCACAAACTTAGCTTTAGGTTCTCTGATAGTTGAGGCAAACAAGTATGATGACATTTTCTAATAAAAGTGAGTGTGATCAGGAAAGGCCCACCTTTTTCTTGGTACTTATAGGAAGGCATCTTATGAAACTGACAGATGCCCCTAACTGGGAAGGAGTGGAAAAAAATTATCTGTGACCTGGAGAAGCAAAATGTTTGGGTAAGGTGCCCCTAAATGAGATTCGACTTCGAAAGGCTTAAGCATTAACACAGGAAGGAAAAATTAATCATAAAGACAGAGATGGATTCAATAAGTGGGGGGGACCTCAAAAGTGCGGATCTGCTGAGACAGAAGCAGCCCCAGAGCCCAAAAGTGCGGATCTGCTGAGACAGAAGCAGCCCCAGAAGCAGCCCCAGAGCAGAGCACAAATTAGATGAGCTTGCAATGGGAAGAGGCAGAGAAATAAATAAAAAAGGCAAGATGATTTGGGCATGTGGGCATGTGCAGGGCCCATAACACAAAGCCAGGAGGAAATGGTCTCTGGTGGTGAGATGGAGCCTGGGAGATTGCAGCCAGCTGTGGGCATCTCATTAACCGACAGAGGTAGGCAAAGTGGAGAGAGTGCAGGGAAGGGCACCAGGCATGATTAGGTAGCAGGAGAGATTAATTTACGAGGAAAGATTAAAAACTAAAATAGGCTTGCTGGGCTCTGGGAAGGCTGGCTCCCAGCGTAGAGGGGTGAGGGAGGCACTAAGGAAGGTAGCAAAGCCGGGGGAGGAGGCCTAGCCTGGACCAGGCCCATGAAGGGACGAATGGGCCAGGGGTAGGGAGAGATGGCGGAAACACCCACCTAAGGAGACCTCAGTCAAAATTAGAAACTCAGATGAAGTTGCCATTTTTAGCTGCCATGTACAGAAGCTGCAGAGCCACGAGTTCTGCACAAAGAGCCGTCAACACATCCTCTCCATCCCACTCTTACTGTGATCAATGGGGCTTAGTTTTAAGATGGAGTGGATGCGGCGGGGGCTTAGTTCATTCATTCAACATTGTTGGGCATCTACTATGTGCTAGGGATTGTGCTAAGCATTGAGGAGACACATATAAGACACAGTCCCTCTAAGTGAGAGAGTGGCATGGACATATATACACTACCAAATGTAAAATAGATGGCTAGTAGGAAGCAGCCGCATAGCACAGGGAGATCAGCTGGGTGCTTTGTGACCACCTAGAGGGGTGGGATAGGGAGGGGGGAAGGGAGACGCAAGAGGGAAGAGATATGGGGATATATGTATATGTACAGCTGATTCACTTTGTTGTAAAGCAGAAACTAACACACCATTGGAAAGCAATTATACTCCAATAAAGATGTTAAAAAAAAAAAAAGACAGTCCCTGATCTCAAGGCACTTGAGAGTGCAGCTTATTCAATTCTTACAAGTCAGTGTGAAAGTACTTCTATTTGAAAAAACATAAACAGAGAGCACTGGAAACCAGACCGAGAAGCCAAAAGAATACTTCTCAGAAGAGGCTGCGCGTGAACCAAGTTTGGAGGGAAGATAGGCATGAGCTAGCTCAGGCAGTGGGTGGATGGATGGATGAGTCATCAGGCAGAAGGGGTAGTAAGTGCAAAGATGTGGTCTGAAACAGCATAATATGTTCAAGGAAATTAAAAAATTCAAATTTGCCCGGAGAAAGGGGGTAGGAAGGTAAAGAGAAGAAGCTTAATGTATTAGGCAAGGGCCCGATCATGAAAGAACTGGTATGCATGAAGCTCAGAAATTTGAACCTCAAACTGGAAGCTCTGTGGAGTCAGCAACCAGAGGCTTTTAAGAAGCAGCATGGCAAAATCAAGTGTAATTTTGTAACGATCACTCTGATGTCAGTGGAAACATGTACCCACCGGGAAGGATAGTCAGGAGGCAAGGAAATCAATTTGAGGACTATTTCCATGATCCAGGTAGGAATCTACAAGAGGCTGAACTAAGGCAGTGATGGCAGAGACACAGAGGCTGCAGACCTTTCTAAACGATTGGCAAGGGGAGCTGGGCAGGAAGATAGAGACTAGTAAATAAGGACTTGGCATGGGTTCCTGGCTGGGTGGTGGTGTTCATTCCTGAGGTAGGCAATGGTCACACAGGTTTCAGGGAGAAGTAAGAGCTCTATTCAGACAACTTGGGCTTGATAGGAGCATATATATCCTGTAGGCAGGTGGGCAACATGTTGGTCCTCAGTCCGGACTCAGAGATTCAGGAGTTATCAAATATTTGTGATAACTGAGGTCACAGTGTGAAGGAGAAACCCCCCAAAAGGGTTACACAGAAACTGGAGAGCAAAGCACCAAGAAAAAGTCTTGGGGGATACCAGCAGCTAAGGGGTCAGTGAAGGAAGGAAGGCTGCTGAGAAGGGTGAGAAGGAACAGCCTGAGAGGTTGTTGGAAAACAGAGAGGCCATGGGAACACACAAGTCAAGTGAGGAAGAGTTTCAGGAAGAAATGATGAACAGTAGGAGATGTCAACAACATTCAAGCAAGTAAGCACCAAAGTATCCACTGAATTCAACATTATGGAAGTCAATGGAGAGCAGCAAAGAGAGTGATGGATGGATCAGATAGGGCATAAGCCAGATTGCAATAAGTTGAGAGGGACGCAGGAGGTGACGAGGACAAGAAAGAGTACAGCAAGCACTTGGAAATGATTGGTTGTGAAGGGCAAGAGTAAGATAGGACAACTCCTAGACTGGGATGTGTGGTTGACAGGGGTATATGGTTGGTTTAAATTAATTGGTTCTTAAATGAGAATGACCTGAACATGTTTTCAGAGTAGGGAGGCAAATAGGTAGAAGATTTCAAGGGAATAAGACAGAGGGCTGGACTGAGCTCTGAGAAGGGGCTAATGGCACCTAAGATTTCAGCATGGCATCAGTTCTGGGTCATTCCAAGTCCAGAGTAAGCAGTCCTTGCTATATGCACGCTGGGCTCTGACCAAATGATTTGAGGTCAGAGGTGGAGCCAATGAAACCATCAGCCATTTTGGCAAGTAATATGGGAGATAAGCGAAAATACAGCCTCGTACACTCTTCCAAGAAATTATCCTCTAGTTAGGCATAAAGATACATTCCCCGTAAGAGGTTACTAAGCATTATAATGTAAGGACCCTTGCTTTAGCCACGGTAACCTCAAAAACAGAACTTGAGGCCAAAGCTTACTTTCTGTGGTTTTATTGGAGCGTGCAATCCCAGGGAAGCGAGAGGGAGGGTGTGGGATAAGAAATATATTTAGTCTCTGTCTGTGGTTCCTGGGGCAGAGCTCCTAAGACCCTGGTAATTTCCTAAGTGAGAGGAATCTCTTTGTTTCTCAAAGCAAGGACTTTAAATCAGGATGGGACCCTTATATAGCATCAGGATGGAACTAGTCACCAGAAAGCCCAAGGACTAGAGGGCTGGCATTTACAGCCGCACCACCAACCTCCAGGAACTGCGTGTGGTAGCGGGAAGGTGTGGGATGATAGAGATAAAAGGTCTATGAAAACTCTTGAACAAGATTTGATGAGCTTCCAGGTCGGTGAACACACGCCAGGAGTGCGGTGCATCTCAGTTCTATGGAGACAGAAGTTCCTGTGCTGGGGAGCCTTTCAGACCTCATCCTGTCTACCTCTTCATGTGGCCGTTGATCTGTATCCTTTCTAATACACTTTACAATACACTGGTAAATGTAAGTGAATGTTTCTCTGAGTTCTGTGAGCCACTCTAGCAAATTAATCAAACCCAAGAAGGGGGTCGTGGGAACCTCTGATTTATAGCCAGTGGTCAGAAGCACAGAAGACGATCTGGACTTGAGACTGGCATCTAAAGAGAAGGGTGGTCTTGTGGGGATGAGCCCTCAGCCTGTGGGATCTGATGGTATCTTCAGGTAGATAGTGACAGAATTGAGTTAACTGCTTGGTGGTGTTGAAAAAACACACAGTGGAGAGGGGACAGGGAGTGAAACTGGAGCAGGGGGAGTGAAGATATCTTCGAGTGGGTGCCTCACTGAGCTGGCCACCATCTGGCAACAAACATGCCGTTTGCTTGGTCTTACAAGATGTTGCCAGAGTTGTTTCCGTGAAACAACTGCTTCTTAGGACGTCCCTGGAAAGTGAGAAGGAGAAGGGCAAGCACCTGATCACTGCCTCCTTCTTGTCTCTCTTCTCTCAGGGACCAAGGTCCACCCAGGAGGCGTCATCTGGGTCGTGTTACCCAGCCAGAGCCACCGCAGTCCAGCTGGTCAGAGCACAGATGTCGAGGTCTCTCCTGGTCACTTGGTACCACATGTAGGGGCTCCGTGGGCTGTGGTGGAGGAAGCAGCTGGGCCTTTATAACCACGGGGATAGTGTGAAACTTCCCTAGGGTCACTGTGGCCAGGAAGTACACAAAGGGCCAAGGCCTGAGGTGTAGGCGAGCCAGGGAGATCTAGCCTGGTACTGAGATCAGGTCGGGCCCAGACTCGGTGTCTCCTCATGAGAACAGCATCAAGCAGTGGTCTGGGCACCTCAGGTAAATTAACTTTTCCAGTTTTCATTACAGCCTAATGAGGCACTCACACACACATTTAGAGATGGGAAAACTGAAGCAAAGAGGGGTTAAGGAACTCCCCTAACACCACACAGCTAGGAAGTGGCTGAGGGAGGATTCAATCCCAGGCGCTCTGTTGTGCCGTGCCGCCAACCCCACGAAGCCGCGAGGGAGAACCCCCAAAGGAAACATCGTGTAGCAGAAAGAGGAGCCGGGTTTCAGAAGCTGTGTAGAGCAGACAATAAGGAGGTGGGTGTTCTCGGTGGGAAGAGCAGACTGACAAAGGAAGTATAAATGACCTGAGTGAAGCTTGGTCAAGTAAGGGCTATGCGGCGATGGGTTCGGGCAGGACACTGGAATGTGCTCTGTAAGTAGATGGGGTGGGGAGTATGGGTAAGGGGACACGGCCAGCTTTAAGCAGAGCTGCCGACTGCACATGCGCACCTGTGAGCCCTGACTCACCTCCCACCTACCGTATCGGTGGTACTGAAGGGAGAAAACAGCCTCAGCCCCCGAGGGTGAGGGCGGCCTTGAACATACAGCAGCTTCCGGGTCTTTGTCCTCCAGACCCCTCTTGTCTGACCCCTTGAGGCCTAATAGACCCCTTTCTGACTCTTTCCCACTTTCTCCTAACCCAGAATGCTATCCAAATCCTTCCAGGGGAGAAGCATTGAATATTTGTCGAGTGCCTGCTGGGAGAGACACTCATTTTTCTCGCTGAATTCCAGAGGAACCTGGCAAAGTGGGCAGTGGTAGCCTCCAGCTTACCAGTGAGGACTGGCCTTGCCTTGGATCGGGCCCGTGTCAGAGGTGGGCGCTGGGTGAAGCTCTAAGAACCAGCCCAGCTCCCAGGCCCACTGCCTGCCTGTGTCCGCAGGGCACCTCCAACCTCCGGATTCCCACGTGAAAGATGCAGATTCCCCCATCCATGCTCCTCTTATAACACAGACTGGAAAACGCCTTGAAAGTGAAAATGCCATGGAAACACAAAGCATCATTTCTCAGGCCCAAGAAGAACGTGGCAGCTGAGCTTGGATACCGGTCACCAAACCGGTACAGGGTGAGTCAGGGTCAACACGGGGCAGGGGGCAATATTCCCAACAGAACTCCTTTGCCCAAGATGCATTCAATTAAACTCTTTTTAGGACATGCTTGAAATATTGGAATTGGCCCTTTCTTCATTATCATATATGCCCCACATGGTTGAGCATTGATAGTTGCTTTCTAATCATTTTTATTACTTACTTATGTGAAAGCCTCTGTGAGGAATAAGGGGATAGGTCGTTCCATTCTTGGGAGGAGAATACTGTGGACTGTCATCCACGGTCCAGGTGGCAGTCAGTGTGAGAGGTGGGACTGAACTCAATAACCCTCCCACTTGCCTCACCCACACCTAGTCCCATTCCAGTCATCCCTTTCTCAGGCAGGATGCCGCCATCAGCCTGATCGCTACGAGCCAGCTATTCAGAATCATTCATCCATTCGGAAAGTACTTTTTGAGAGGCTGCTGTGTGCCAGGCAATGTTCCAGGCATGAGAGAGACAGATTCCCTGACCTCATGGAGCTGGCATTCTACTGGCAAAAACAACCGAAAAATAAATATGTAATACGATGTCTTCCAAATTATCATGAAAATAACTGAACAGTGTAAGGAGAGAGACAGGGTAGACATTTGAGCAGAGCCCAAAATCAAGTGCAAAAATGGGCCGCGGGATGATGGAGAGGGGCAGCCAGGCAAAGAATGAGTTTGGTAGGTGTGGACTTAGTACCTCTCTCATCACATCCCTCATCTCCAAATACTCATGCATTCCACTTCTTTCTGTTTATCTACCGCCACCTTAGTTCAAGCCACCATAACTTCCTGCTCCAATTCTACTTTCAGTCCATTCTTCAGACTTCAGCCCAAGTGATCTTTGCAAAATGTACATCTGGCCACATGGCTTTAAATGTTCAGTACCTTCCCACTGCTCTTAGGATAAAAAGCAGCATCCTTCCTGTGACCCCCAAGGTTCTGCACAGTCTGGCTGCCCCCAGCCTCCTCTTGTAACACTTCCTTCCTCCCTGTTCTCTCTAAACCCCATGCGCTCTGGTCTTCTTGCAAAAGCACTCCCCAGCTCATCATTCTTTTAGGAAACCTTCCCTAACATCCAACTTGGACAGTTCCCTTTGTTATTGCTGGCTTAGAACCGCATTTCTCTTTCCCATAGCATGTATTTATGGATTCTTTATTACGATTATTCAATTCTATAAGAGTAGGGACTGAATCTGTTTTTAATCACCATGGTAACTCCAGCATCTAACACAGTGCTGGCATAGAGTAGGCCATCAATTCATACTTACTGAATGAATGAATGAACGGCAGTTTTTTATAAGGGAAGGGAAGCACACGACCTCTCTCTATGGCCAGACAGAACACAAGCCTGGGGATCTGGAAATGGCAAATATTACGAGCAAATGAGCTCCAGGTTCCAGGCCAGAGCCGAGACGGCAGAGCTACCCACAATCCCAGACTTCGCAGAGAGAAAGGAGGCACTCTTATGAGAGCAATTCAGGCTGGCACCAGCGGCCAAATTCATTTAAAGAGGCATAACACTTTAATTATCACGGCACTCCAAAGGACTAATACAGCTGAAAACTAAATGCTGGTAAAGGCTGCCTGGGTGAGGTCAGTGAGCTCAAGAAAGGTACCAGGACACAATGAGACTTTGAATTAGTATGCCAGGAGCATCCAAAACATATTCATTGTGTTAATAGAAACGCCTAAGTATATTAGACATTTGGGGACTTATTATTCATATTAGTTATAATATGGAAATCAAATTTTATTTCTAAATTGCAATCAAATGATATTTTCTATTAAAACTGTAGTAGCGAGACAAATTAAGCAATGCTACGGGTTACATATTACTAATCCAGTTTGGTTATAACTCACTTTTTTTTATTTTGTTATGAATCATCATGGGAATGAAATAAAACAAGATATTTTCCAAACTGAACTGAAAAGGCTTTTCTTTGGCAGAACGGAAACTGCTTAAGAGCTCAGATTAAGATAATAACACTGTCTTCGTGAAATAGACAAAGACAAGCACTGATGATGAAGCTTCATGTCCGTGAAAATAAGTCACCTTTTTCTTCTATCCCATTGTCCTGCGGAACCAAGGGCCGGAGGGTCTTAAAAGGTCAATTAATTAAATCTTCTGTGTTAAGAAAAAGTTGCATAAAATTCTTCCTTAAAGGCTGACGCCCCATTAAGAGTCAAATTTGACTTATTTGTCCAAAGTGCAGTGGCCTTCCCTTAAATGTGCCTGGATCCCCCACTGCCTCTTGCACATAGTAGGACTCAATGAAAGCTTGAGATGTTAAGTTAGTAAATAAATCAATCACAAGTTAACCACGTAGAAACATCTATTGATATTATATAAGCATATAAATCATCCAAAACAATGCTTGGTTCATAAAAGCTGTTTATAAATACGAGGTCTCTTTTTCCTAATAGGCACAGTTCAAGATAGCATTCACCTTCCGTGGTCCATCTAAAAACCACTCTATTGATAACAGAGGGCATTTATTGAGTGGTTACCATGAGCCAGGCACTGTGCCAAGCCTTTTCCATATATTATCACACTGATTATTCACAACAATCATAGAAGTGGGAGCTACTCTTAGTCCCATTCTGCCGACGAGGAAATGAGGCACTGAAAGGGAAGTAACTTGCCCAATATTACAAAGTTTCTGATGGTGGAGCCAGACTTCAAGTTTGAGACCAGGGCTTGTGCTCTAACCACTGGGATTCGCTGCCTCTCACACACAAGAAAGTTCCATAAACCTTGTCTTTCCCTCAGAGCTCTGTCCAAGGCTCTCCCAGACACTCAGTGAGGAGAGTGGCTGGTTTTGCTTCAGACTCCACCAGCTCATGTCCTCTGCATACTCAAAAGTTATGGAGAGAAAGCCCCAGATATCCTAGAAATCCTCTTCCTGCTCCTCTAAACAACATTTTCTCAGGCCACATGGCCCAGGAGTACAAATATGGTCACAATTAGACTAAGTATCTGGTATCACCCAGGACTTCCTTGACCAGGAATAATTGGCCCAAACGTTCCCAAGTCTGAAGTCCAAAGCTGGCCCCTAAGTTCTGTCACGTCCTCCGGTCCCCTCTGCTTCCAGCATCTGAGTCCATCCATGCCAGATGTGCTGGGTTGAACAGTGAATAGTGTATCCGCCTCTCAAATTCATGTCCACCAGGACCTCAGAATGTATCCTTATTTGGAAATAGTATCTTTGCAGATGTAATCAATTTAAGATAAGGTCATACTGGATTAGGGTGGGCTCTAAACCCAGCGACTGGTGTCCTTACAGGAGAGAGAGATTTGGAGACACACAGGACAGAAGGCCATGTGACTGCGGCAGAGATTGGAGGGATACAGCCACAAGCCAGGGAACCTTGGCTTGTAGGAGTCTCCAGAAGCTGGAGCAGACGTGGAAGGATCCTTCCCTAGAGGCTTCAGAGGGAGTGCTGTCCTGTGGACACCTTGCGTTTGGACTTCTGGCCTCCAGAACCGTGAGAGAATAAACTTCTGCTGTTTCAAGCCACCTGTGGTGTGGTATTTTATCATGGCAGTGCTAGGAAGCTAATCCACAGTTTCCCCACTTGCTCAATCCAGAGGCAGACATCACTCCACCTGCTGCCCCAAGCGCCGAGCATCTCCACGAGGTCAGCGTGCAGGTGAGGCTTAAGGTGGTCCCTGGACCCAAGCCAGGCCCCAAGATTTGATCCCAGTCGGCGAAGAGGTAAGTCCAGAATTCTGAGTAAACATTCAGAAGTGTACAGCAATTTGACAGAGTAATTTTACGTCTGTTGACTTTAGTAATAAAAAAACATTGGGACTTGCCTGTTGTACATCTGGTTTTTATTTCATTTTACTAGTAATTCATTTTTACTGCATCTTACAAAATATCCTTCTAAGATATACTGAAAATTAAAGGGGAAAAAGCCTGATCCTTCAGCACCAAGAGTCTGAGAAAACTTGTAGGGGACCAAAGGCCTTTCCGGAAACAGGGCCCACTCTCCTTGAAAGGCAGGCCCCATCAAAAAGAGCATTTTAAGTTTCTTCTTTTTATAACAACAAGCTCACCATTTTCCTGGTGTTGATCCTGCCCCCTCTCTGGGAACTGCTGCCACCTTGAATTTTTGCCAGAGAGTCCCAGAGGCGTCTCCAGCTACCACTCAAGGTTTGTCTTCCATTTGTCCGGGACCCAGGCCTCAGTGCATTTCCTGAGACGCTTCCCTGCCCTCTGGCCTCACACGCACTTTCTCCAGCCCCAAAGCTGCAGGTGATGCCTGGTGCTGTGTCTTACAGAAATGTTGGTTGCCGGCTCTTGGTTTTGCTCATTCTTTACTTCCCTGCAGCCCTTAGTCCCTCTAGGAATCAGGCTGGGGGCCTGGGGGCCTGGGGGCCTGGTGGGGCACAGCCTGGAAACTAGGCATGGAGCAGAATTACTTCTTCTGCAGGACTGGACCCACAGACATGCTGTCCCTCGGAAGGGCTTCGTCCCCAGCAGGTTCCTTGGTGCCCCGTGCAGGTAACCTAGGGCAGGCCCCTCCCCTCACTGCAAACACACACTGACACGCCTAAGCTCTCCTTGCACTCCCAGCTTAGGCCTGCCCGAGCTCCTCTGCAGACATGAACACTAAGCTATGGTAACAACAAAATCATAATGGCTGATGTACACCTAGCATATTCCATGTGCTAGCCAATGTTCAAGGGCTGTACTAGTTCAACTCATTCAATCCTCACAACATCCCTGTGTGGTAGATGCTACTGTTACCCCATTTTACAGATGAGAAAACTGAGGCACGAAGTGCTTGAGTAACTTGCCCAAGGCTACCAGCAAGCAAGTGGCAAAACTCTAATGCAGAGGTGGGGCCTCTGCCTCCAAAGCCCACCCCATGGCCACGAGAGTGTCCTTCCTCTCAGCTCCCATCCTACAGTTGTAATCAGATACCAGGGCAGAGCAGCATGTGCTCACATCTAACAGACCTTACCCTCCGTGGCTCTGCAGAGTTCACACCACGCCAGAGTCACCGAAGGCCCCAGTCCCCTCTGTCTTGTAGGAAAGCTTTCTTTTTTTTTTTAATCTATTGTCTTTTTTTTTTTTTTAATTTATTTATTGGTCACACCATGCAGCATGCGGGATCTTAGTTCCCCCACCAGGGATAGAACCTGCACCCCCTGCAGTGGAAGCGTGGAGTCTTAACCACTGGACCACCAGGGAAGTCCCGGAAAGCTTTCAATGTCTTGCAAAAATCCAGAATCTACAAGGGCTTCAGGAGGCATGAGTTTGCATCTGTGTTTCTAGGCTCGCACCCGTTCACCTTCCCCAGCTCACATCGCCTCTCCTTGGTCCTGTTGACCAACCCCCTCTCCCAACCCCCTCTCCTCGCAGGCCAGCCCAGGAGCACCTCCCACCGCAGGCAAGTGACGGCAGGAGCATCAGGACTGTCAGGGAGAAGAACGCCCAGCCTTTGGCCAATGCCTTAAATGTCCTCTTTAGGCTTTTGTTCATGTGCTTGAGATAGAAGATGGTGATAATAAAAATCATGCATCTTTACTGCGAAAAATGTCAAAGTATATAAAAGAATAGAAAGGAAATAACTAAAGCCTCTTCGCATTCCTCCCTCCTTCATCTTCCCCAATTCCAGGCCCACAAGTAACCAGGATTACATGCTTCAGCCTTAGACTTGTGTTTGGCTATAGAAGTTGCTTTCTATAGAGATACAAATACCGCCAAGAAGAGAAACCCTTTACATTGCCTTGGGTCATTTACCCCCATCCTCTTGCACTCCCCACACACCCCCCACCTGCACTTCCTGAGACAGGAATTGAAAAGAATGGGGAAGAGCTCCTGGGGGCCATGTGCCTGGTTGGGGACAAGGTAGACATAGATCAAGGGGGCGGGGCTGGTAGAACAGAGAGGCAAGGGGCACACAGGTGAAATGTTCAAACTTCATACTTTTGCTAAGGTTCAGACCTAGGAAAAAAAATCAGAGAGAGGGATGGCCTGCTGGAAGTCCAGATATGGTCAGTGCTGGGAGGAGCAGATGGTGCAGAAGGGGCAGGAATCTGGCTGAGAAATACACATGGAGCAGACTGCAGCCAACACACAGCCTTCTCCATGCGTCTCCTCTTTCCTTGAGGACCCACGACGCGTACAGATACACTCAAAACCTCCCTCTCTCTTCTCTCTCCCTTTCCTCTTCTCTTCCCTTCCCTTCCCTTCCTTTCCCTTCCCTTCTCTTCCCTCCTCTTCTCTCCTCTCCCCTCGCCCCCTTCCCTTCCTCTCTCTCTTTCTCTCTCTAATAGTGGCGACTTCCCAGTCTTAAAATCAGATTGTGATTAGATCTATAAACCATTCCGTCTTTGGAGCTGTCTGCCTTTGCACTTTCATGGGTTAACAGGTCTGGCTAAGGCAGCACAAGTTCGGTGCAAAGAACACTTGGCTAATTCTCTCCCTATTAGCCCACTGAGAGAATAACTACATATAATAACTGCCCTCTGCAGTGGTTAAGAATCCACCTGCCAATGCAGGGCACACAGGTTTGTGCCCTAGTCCGGGAAGATCTCACGTGCCACGGAGCAACTAAGCCCATGTGCCAAAACTACTGAGCCTGCACTCTAGAGCCCACGAGCCACAACTACTGAGCCCGTGAGCCACAACTACTGAAGCCCGCGTGCCTAGAGCCTGTGCTCTGCAACAAGAGAAGCCACCACAATGAGAAGCCCACGCACTGCAACGAAGAGTAGCCCCTGCTCGACACAACTAGAGAAAAGCCCACATGCAGCAACGAAGACCCAATGCAGCCAAAAATAAATTACAAAGAAATAAAAATAAAAAGTAACTGCCCTCTCCTTCTATTACCCCCAAAATCAACAAAAAAGCCCAACCTTGTCATTTTCTGTCCCCCCTGGGTTCCACTGAGCTTCCCTTCAGAATCAGGAATAAATTATCTCCAAAGGGTTCATTAAGAATAAATAATAATCTGCACTTCTAGCACACCTTTTGTCTAAGTATCTCAAAGTGCTTTACTTAATTAATTAATTAAGAGAATTAATTAATTCGGAAAACACTCCTGGAGGGAGAGAAGGCATACTAATGACACCTGTTTTCCAGATGAGTAAACTGAGGCCCAAAGCAGTGGATTCAAGGTCACAACAGGAAAAGTGACAAAGTGGCGTTGGCGGGGGTGGGGACAAGACTTAGCTTTACTTCAACGTGTTAAGACTTAGGTAACAAAAGGATGGGGCAGGGCAGGCCTGGAGGAAGAAAGCAGGAGGTTGGTGAGAGAAGCCGAAATGGCCGCTCTAGAAGTCGGGTGACACGAGGCTGAGATGAAGAGCTCAACAGAGGCTGGAGGGACAAGTCAAGTGGACACTAGGTGCAGAGACTGAGGGCTCAGATGCCCTGGATCAGAACCCAGGCTGGTGGGCTCTTGACAGAGGGTCTGAGGCCCTGGCAGGCCAGACACACGCACCTGAGTCAGCCGGGTCTGGGTGAGAGGCACAGGCTACCCTGGTAGGTTGGCGGTTGGCATACGATTAAATGATCTGAGCCCCCAGAACCTCCCTAGATGCTCCTGATTGGGACTAATGCGAATCGGAGTGTAGGCTCTTTGTCTGCAGGTGGGGCAAGCAGGCTCCCCTGTGAGGCCAGGTGAGTGCGAGGTGGAAAGGCAGCCCTCTCTGAACACCCTCTCCCTGAGCCTAGCTCCTGGGGTGGCCCCTCAGCCCCTCATTAGCATCCTGGTCACCCTAGACACTGCCCTGGGACTCAAGTCCCAACAACGCCTTGCTGACTTTCATCCGAAACAGGGGACAGGGCAGCAGAAACTTCCCAGAAGTCCCCAACACTCTCCGTGTCCCCCTTGTGCCAGTCCAATCCGTCACCTCAGCCCATCTAGCCCTCGGTCCCAGCAAAGCTAATTAGGCCACGTGTGCACGCGTACCTACACATACACATGCACACAGGCCCCCGTGAACATGCGTGGCGCTACAAATTAACAACACAAGCTTGTCTTTTTCATTGTGTTTTTATTATGATGCTCCTCAATGATGTTTTTAAATGAATTTTGGGGCTTCCCTGGTGGCGCAGTGGTTGAGAGTCCACCTGCTGATGCAGGGACACAGGTTCATGCCCCGGTCCGGGAAGATCCCACATGCCACGGAGTGGCTGGGCCCGTGAGCCATGGCCGCTGAGCCTGCGCGTCCGGAGCCTGTGCTCAACAACAGGAGAGGCCACAACAGTGAGAGGCCCGCGTACCGCAAAAAAATAAAATAAAATAAATGAATTTGAATAGTCCCTGTAATTTGTTCTACATTGCATCGCAAGTGCGAGGGCCCTACAGGGATTGCTGCACGGAATACAATATCATGTGAGCGTGGCTTCTGCTTGCCTTTCTGCTTCCTCATAATTAAGCTTTATTGAGTTGTAAAATGAATAACAATTCAAAGAACTTGTTTATTGATGCAGGTGCGACCTGCAGCTATATGAGAAAAGTTTCTCCACTTCCTGACCTCACCAAGTGGCCCCGGACTGTGTCTGCTCTCTCGCCCTTCCATTCTGGTTATGAGCAATGACAGTCCGGGGCCACTCGGTGAGCAGCTACAGATTTCTTTGACACCATGAAGCAGACTGCCGGTGTCTGCATTGGGAAGGGAACCCTAACTAAGTCTTGTCAAGGGTTGAAGTCAGCTGAGATTCTAGGGACTCCTGACTTCCCTCTCTTGATGCCTAGAATGCTGTTACTTGGGAAGTCCACCTCTTTGGTGAGGGCATTGTGTCCTATCGACATGCACCTAACCTCAGGAAGGGATCGCACATTAGAGCCTCATAAACCTTACAGCCTAACAGGACTTAGGTGATCAGCTTCTCTCAGGGAGATGTCCAGCTGGGAGGTCTCTGCAGAAGTGAAACTTTGCTAATGTGGATCAGCAATGCTGAAGGGATGGCTCAGAGCACAGGGCAGCATCTGGGGAAGATCCGTCTGGAGGTGGCCAGGTGGAGGCACTGACTCCAGGTGGTCTGGGCACCAGAGGGGCAGGAGAGGTACAGACATACTGAGAGGCTGCAAAGGGAGGGAGAAAGGCACAAGATACACCTCACCCTCGTGCTCTATCTTTCTTGTCAGAGGTTCCGAGCCGCTTGAATTGTTGGGGAATTCAAATGGAGTTTTCAGTTACCCCAGGGCTAGAAACTAGTTAACATAACTGTCAGATCAAAACTAGGTCTCCAGACTGGACCCAACTCAACAAACACCTTGTTTAACAAGCAATTGTAGACTTTAGGAGATTCCACAAGTGAAATGATGAGGAAACAAGAGCTCTTCTTAATGGGGGTGGGAGGCATAGGACCACACAGACCCCTTCACACATGTACCATTAGAGCAGGATATGATCTGCATAGAATCAAGGGCTCAGCCTATTATACCATCATGTCACAGTGTATTCTGGACAAAGTCCTGGCTGGGAAGTGAAGGCTTCTTCTATTCCATACAGCTGTGGGCGGGTTCCATCCCCTGATCACTCTCCAAACAAAAGACTGCTGAGACCTGGCCTCTGTTTACATGTGCCCTGGGAGCTTTGGGAGGCTCTCTACAGATGACAATGCTTTCAAGCGAATACTCTGGGGACCCCTAGTTTCTGAAAAGAAAAGCCTCCTGGCAGAGGAGCTGGAGGAGGCAGTTGCAGCTCATGCTAAGCACAGTTCATATGTGTACACCCCTGTATCAGTTGAGGCTGCTGTAACAGAATATCATAGACTGGGGGGCTTAAACAACAGAAGCTATTTCTCACAGTTCTGGAGGTGAAAGTTCAAGATCAGGGTGCCAGCATATGGTTTAGTCCCTTTGAGAACCCACTTCCTGATTTGCAAACAGCCGTCTTCTTGCTGTGTCCTTACCTGTTGGAGAGAAGCAGCTCTGGCCCCTCCATCTCCTTATAAGGGTACTAATCCCATCATGGGGCTCCACCCTCATGACCTAATCTGACCCTAATTACTGCCCAATGACCCCACCTCCAAATACCATCACACTGAGGATTAGGGTTTCAACATATGAATTTTGGGGGACACAAACGTTTAGTGCATAGCAACACCATTGTCAGCCCATGAGCACATGCCCCAGTTCTCTGCCCTGTCATTTCTCATCACCAAGACAAGTCACAGGCAGGAGAGGGGGATTGCTCCTTTCCCTTCCTCTCCAATTCTGTCAGTGTGGCTCTTTGTGCCTTGTGTGCCCTACAAGACTGTCACCAATGTTCATTTTGCTCTAAGGGGCAAGTCAGGGAGTGCAAAGAAGCTCACTTGATGTGATGGGCTTAGAGACCCAAACAGCCAGGACAGCCCTGGATCCTACCTTCTGTGACTCACCTAGAGTTTACCTTGTTATTCGTGTGGTCTGCCTGTGTCACTGTTTCCATTTTGTTCTTTGGTTGATTGGTTAGCTGGTCTGCCTGTTTCATAACAAGTATGGCTTTTCTCTAGTTATGGTCTTAGGCATTTCCTCTGGACTTTACCAATGCCCTATTGCTCATCTAACGCTAGTATTCTTGGCAATTTATACCATAGTCTCACAGGGAGACAGAAACTGAGGCAAATTACAGTTCCCAAGGCAGCAAATGCAGCCTTCACAAGACCAGCAACTCCACTGTTGATCTGTGTGGGGAAGACCTTTGGGGAAAGTTCTGGAAGTCAAAATGGTCTCCATCGATGACATCCTTCTCCACTGAGGCCTCGCAGCACAAGGAAACACGCCTAGGACTTATGAGGCAATTCCACAGCAAGAACTAAGCCAAAGGGATGGCCCCTTCAGAAACCAATGTCCCATGCACAGTACAGGCAAGGGAAGCAAACAGAGAGGGGCAGAGACTAAGTTTAAGCAACTCTAGAATCTTCTGACTCCTCCCCGCCCTGTAAGGAGTTAGCTTGCTCCCTTCCATCTTCTGAGTAAAAGCATATTTTTGTACATATTCCATTTGGTAATAGCAGCTCCCAGTTATTGGGCACTTATCAATACTAATAGATGGGCCCTCTGCTAACGCTTAATTTCTCCTCTTTCAGGCGTCACAACCACCCCATGAGGAAGGCCCATCACTGGTGCTGTTTCACAGAAGAGGACCTGAGGCTTAGAAAGGTTGGTAAAAATCTGCCAAAGGTCACCCTGCTAATAATTGGGATTTGAGTCAGTCTGACTCCAGAGCAGACTACACACCATTCTGGTGCCATTCATGTGGATGCAGTTGTTTCTCCAGGGACAGAAATTGCCTATTCACGTGCATCCTACTCTGTGGGCCAAGCCCCGTGCTCAGCTAAGTAGTCACACCAAGGATCAGGGCAATTACCATGAGCATACAGTCCTGCAATGCTGATGTCATTGACAGCAAGTCTCTGCACTCAGATTGCTATTTTATTTTGACACAAAAGCCCATGTAGAATTCAAGGGGCCTCATCCCTGAATATATGGGACAAAACTAAAGTGCTAGTCTTCTAGTTCCTGGTTCCTCATATAAGGAGCCTGGAAGTTGCCACTATGCCCTAACAAGTAAAAAGCTAAACAGATTGGAAAATCAACAATTCTTCTTAGATTTTAAAAGAGGGGAGGACACAGGCAAACTACTGCCCCCAAGATTGGAGATACAGACAGGCGAATGCAGAGAGTCTTTGCTTCCTGGAGCAGAGACTGGAAACCACCATAGAAACCAGTGCCAGGGTAGGAAAACCTGAACCAGAACCAATGAATTGCTGGAGGTTCAGTGTGGACAAGTCTGAGAGTTAAAAACTTCAGATGGACCCACTCATAGTGGGGAGCTCCCCACAATTTTGGGAATTTTTCCTCCAGGAGCTTGACCAGATTCTCAAAGTAAAGATCAGAGAAAAATCCCCTGACTCTTGCAACAGGTGGAGGGGAAAAGGGATCATTTTTAAATAAGTGAGAACAGTCTGTTCTTCTTAACAAGACTTGCTAGTTAACAAGACTTGCAAGACTTAACTAGTTAACAAGACTTGCAAGACTTAACTAGTTAACCAGAGCCTAACCTGCTGGGGTATTATCAAAGCTTAACTGATCTGGGGGAGGGGAAATATTTAAAGCCAGCTCTAGCCATCTTCTCCCCCCAGGGTGGGGGGAATAGGTGGAGGGGAGCAGGATGGGGTCGGGGGAGGTCAGAATCTGCAAAACAGTTGTGAAGTTCACAGTCAGGAGGCACAGGCTCACTAAAAGATTCAGACCTAATCATAGGGCTATAGAATGCTTCCCATCCCCACACACTTCACCACAATGCTACTAAAGGCTCATTTATAGCAGTTCCTTTCACCTGGTACATTACATCTGGCTATCAAGAAAAAATTACAAGGCATATCAAAAGGCAAAAAATAAAATTTAAAGAGAGAGAGCAAACATCAGATCCAGACATGGCAAGGATATTGAAATTATCAGACCAAGAATGTAAAACAACTACCATGCATATGCTAAGGATGTAATGGATAAAGTAGACAGCATGCAAGAACAGATGGGCAATGTAAGCAGAGAGATGGCAATCCAAAGAAAGAACCAAAAAGAAATGCTAGAGAGAGAGAAAAATAAAACAGTATAAGAGAAATAAAGAATTCTTTTAATGGGCTTATTAGTAGACTGGGTGTGGCTAAGGAAAGAATCTCTGAGCTTAAGGATATAGCAATAGAAGCCTCCAAAACTGAAAAGCAAAGAGATCATAGGGTGAAAATACAGAACAGAATATCCAAGAACTATGGGACATCTATAGAATAGAGAGCTCTGAAATAGACCCACGTAAATATAGTCAATACAATGGCACAAATACAAAAGGCAAATACAAAGGCAATAAAATGGAGCAAAGATTGTCTTTTCAACAAATGGTTCTGGAACAACTGGACATCTACATGCAAAGAAAATGAATCTAGACACAGACCTTACACCTTTCACAAAAATTAACTCAAAATGGATCATAGACCTAAATGTAAAACACAAAACTATAAAACTCTTAGAAGATAACATAGGAGAAAACCTAAATGACCTTAGATGTAGCAATGGCTTTTTAGGGCATGATCCATGGAAAAAAAACAATTGATAAGCTGTACTTCATTAAAATTAAAAACTGCATTAAAATTGAAAAGACAATTTTAAAAGAATGAGAGCACCAACAACAGATAGGAAAAAATATTTGCAAAAGGCACATCTATAAAGGACTATTATCCAAAATAACTCTTAAAACTCAACAATAAGAAAACAAGAAACCTGAATAAAAAATGGGCCAAATACCTTAACAGACACCTCAACAAAGAAGATATACAGATGGCAAAAAAAAAAAAAACATATGAAAAGTTGCTCCATATCACATGTCATCAGGGAAATGCAAATTAACCCAACAATAAGATACTACTACACACCAATTAGAATGGCCAAAAATCTGGAACATTGACAACACCAAATGCTGACAAGGATGTGGAGTAACAGGAACTTTTATTCATTGCTGGTGGTAATGGAAAATGGTATATCCACTTTGGAAGACAATTTGGTGGTTACTTACAAAACTAAACATACTCTTACCATACGATCCAGCAATCGTCCACAGAAAAACCTGCACACGGTTGTTTATTGCTTATTTATATAATTGCCAAAACTTGGAAGCAACCACGATGTCCTTCAACATGTAAATGAACAAATAAACTATGGTACATCCAGACAATGGAATATTATTCAACACTAAAAAGAAATGACCTATCAATCCATCAAAAGATATGGAGGAACCTTAAATGCATATTACTAAGTGAAAGAAGCCAACCTGAAAATGTTGTATACTGTATGATTCCAACTATATGACATTCTGGAAAAGGCAAAATTATGCCCACAGTCAACAGATCAGTGGTTGCCAGGGACTGGGGGTGGGGGGGGAATAAACATATGGAGCACAGAGTATTTTTAGGGCAGTGAAAACACTCTGTATGACACCCTAATGATGGATACATGACATTATACATTAGTCCAAACCCTAGAACGTACAGCACCAAGAACAAACCTTAAGATAAACTATGGACTTTGGGTGATTAAGATATGTCGATGTAAGTTCAGCAATTGTAACAAATATAACTCTCTGATGGGGGATATTGATATTGAGGTGGGCTACGCATGTGTAGAGACAGGGGGTATATGGGAAATCTCTGTACCTTCCACTAAGTTTTGCTGCAAACCTAAAACTACTTTTAAAAATAGTCTTTAAAAAAACCACTAAACTAAATTATTGCAAGCAGCCACCTACAATGCCAGTAGTGACATGAGGGAAAAGATACTTAAGAGAGAGGGGAATGGTAGTGTGTATTCACAAGATCAGGGTGTGCATAGCTACACACACGCTCACATTTTCACTCCTATTCCACGTGGCATGTAGCAAAGTCCTTCACACGTGGGAGTCCTACAGACGTTTGAAGACTGATGTCTAGTTCATATCTTCTATGATCTTAGGGTGTATGTGTTGTATATGTATGTGCATGTATGTGTACATGATGAAGTTTACAGGTGTGCAAGCATGTGTTGATTTTGTGAACTATCTTTGCAAGCTGTATGTATGTATTAGTACATGTATGTTGTGTAGACATATACACATGCACGTTTTATATATATCTGTGTGTGTGAATAATAATATTGCAACTAGCCATGAAGAGAGGACCAGTTTACGGGTGAGCCTCTGAATGACTAGCTGGGCATGAAGACCTGCGCATCTAGGCAGGTTCACTGCTGGGAAGTGGGGCCTGCAAGCATCAGCACTGAAGCAAATGCCCCAAGGGCACGGCCACAGGGAGGGGGCTGATGTCAAGGCCATAGGGAGCCATGGCCCCAGAGGGCTGGGGCCGCTGAGCTCTGGCCGAGGCAGCTCCAGAGGAGCGGAGCTGAGCAGCCTCAGGCACAGGCTGACCCCAGGGAACTGAGGGAGGAGGGAAAGCCAATAGTAAATAGGCTTGAGGGTGTGAAGCCCCTGGAGGCCCCTTCCCTCGCCACTCTCCAGATTGGCCTTCTGGGAGCTAGGGGGAGGCAGACACATGGATTTCTGTCAGATCTGTCTACAAGGAATGCCTGGGTGGTGTTTCTGAAACCAGCAATGCAACATTCAGCTAATTCTGGTCATGAGGAAACTGAGGGCTTGTCTGAAGTCCTGCCAGGAATCAACTGAGCCCAGTACATAGTATTCAGTAAATGACTATGGATGAATCAGTGAGTGAAGAAATGAATGAAAGGGCGAGAGGGAAGAGAAAGGGTTAATTGAGTGGGCAATAGGAAGCATCCTGAACTTTTGACTGTCTACTGCTTATTCCAAAGACTCCTCTTTGGAACAAGAGAAGGTTAGTAGAGATGAATTCATTAAAAATGGGGACCTTGATCTTTCTACTCTCTGAGGGGGAGAGGAGGTACTGAAAGAGAGTATGCATGACTCATGATTATTTTGAGCTGTGTGTTCATAAAGGGAAGTTTTATGTGGATGTGTATTTGGGTCCATGAATGATACCCTGGATAAAGAGGGATAAAAAAACATTTGCTGAAGTCAAAGACCTTGTGAGATAATAAGAGAGATTTAACATAATCACAAACAATCACAATTGATTCATTCATTCTACCAGTGTTGTCAACACTGAGCTGGGATCAACGGTGGAAGCCCTGATACATCAGACCCACATGGTACCCTGAAGGAGCCCAGAGAGACAAGGCGTGTTTCCCAACATTAGCATCAAGAGAGAGATTGCAGCAAGCCGAGAGGGGTACACAGGTGCCGTGCAAGGGGAGTTAGGAGAAGCCAAGAGGCAATGTTCTTTGTGTGTGTGTGTGTGTGTGTGTGTGCGTGCACGTGTGTGTCTGGGTGGAGGGCTTCTGTAGTTGAGTGTTGGGTTTTTGGCTCATTTTGATGGCTGTGTTTAGGGTACACCATGTGAGGGAAATTGCTGCTATGATTTCCCACCTCCCTCCAACATTCTGAAGCATGTTATTAGAAGATCATAAGTGGGGTGATCATATAACTTATCGTCCAAAGTGGGACTCTTGAAAGTGGAAAAGGGCACTGTTAATACCCATGCCAGACACCTAGCATAGCCTGAGACTGACCTGTGCAAACTGGGGCTGGTGGTTGCCCCAGTTATGGAGGTGAGCAGTAGGCTGTCCTAGAGTCCCCTGCAGCCACAGGGTGGACATCCCAGGTCACCTCATGGGGGTGAGTTCATGCCATTCCCCTTCCAGAAGATGGGCCCTGCCCTATCCCACTCAGCAGTGACGCTGACCCGTGGGGGCAGAGGCAAAGGCTCAGCGGGGGCAAAGTGGGAGCAAAGGCTCCCAGGGCCTCCAATGTCTTGTCTCCCCACAGCCAGGCTCGGCGTGCAGGGCCCCCAGCAGTCAGCAAGCCTGCTGCCCAGCCTGGGATCTTAGCCCTTATTCCATCCACTCGAGCCCCACCGGTTCCCCGTGCCAGCCCAGGCGGAGACTCTAATGGATTACTCGCATTATCTCCCTCATCACTGCTTAAATATTTATCAGACCATTATGTATTTAGTGGCCAGGAGCAGGGAGTGGAAGGGGCAAAAGGCAGAACTGCTTTGGCCAGATGCAAGGGTTAATTACAGATTAGATAAATCCCCCTCCGATTTAAAAATTAAATAAATAAACATGGTGGGGAGATTAAAAGGCAACTGTTACTTACATGTAAGGAAGTCCAGGACAGCCTAATCCAGGTTTTGGTGTCTTCCAGAGCCTTGTTTTTTTTATCTCGCTGCTCCCTTCCCCTACCTGCAAGCCTGTGGGCTGCCTGAGCCTTAAACCTGCTTCTAATTAAAAACCGTACTTCCACTTTTGCTCCTCAAGCAACCAGTGTGTGGGAAAATTCAAGCTCTCCTAGAACCGGAGTCAACATCCGCCTCATAAAAGAAGTTCTGAAGGTAACTCCAGGGCTGGCACTGTGAAATATTGTTCATTATAAAGAAGCAGCTGAGATAATGATGTTTTCTAATTTCCCTTTCTCAGAAATTAAATAAAAAGTCACGTCTAAATTACAATACTGGATTGAGATCAGACGAGGGCCCCATGCAGAGAGCTCATGATCTATCCTTCCCACATTTTACAGCCATTAAAAAAGATGATTGTCGTTTTTTTCCCCTCCCTTTTCTTTGAGGCCATTCACATTTGTTTTGAACTCTCACTGTGTTTTATTCGAATCTCTTAAAAGTGCCAGTGCACATAATAAGTCAATCACAAACTTAAATTAAGAAAAAAGCAAAACAGGCGCCCCGGCGAACTAGGGCTCTGAACTCCAAGCTCAGCCACCTAGAGGGCCCCTAACTAGGCTGTTCACCAGCCCCTTCATGGACCTGCAGCTTTGCCCACTACCCAGTTGGCAAAGTCTTCTCCAGGGAGTGTCAGGGTGGGGAGGGCTCAGCTCAAAAATAGCCTACATTTCTACAGCCCTCCTTAGAGCAGAAATGCCCTTGGTCAAAATGAAAACGCTGGACTGGCTGGTAAAGTGTATTTAGAAAACGCTAATGAGCCTGTCATATCACAGTTAATCGAGCATTTATCTGACTAGTCAACAAGGGGAGAAGAGGAACACGGGCACATGTTGGCAGTTATGATTTAAGCATTCTCTGTTCTGAGAAGTTCTTGGTATTCCCTGAATGTTGCACAAAAGTTGGTGCTGAAAATCATTATTTTTGATGGAATTTATTAAACAGCATCATTTTTTTTTACATCTTTATTGGGGTATAATTGCTTTACGATGGTGTGTTAGTTTCTGCTTTATAACAAAGTGAATCAGTTATACATATACATATGTTCCCATATCTCTTCCCTCTTGCGTCTCCCTCCCTCCCACCCTCCCTATCCCACCCCTCTAGGTGGTCACAAACCACCGAGCTGATCACCCTGTGCTATGTGGCTGCTTCCCACTAGCTATCTATTTTATGTTTGGTAGTGTATATATGTCCATGCCTCTCTCTCGCTTTGTCACAGCTTACCCTTCCCCCTCAAGTCCATGCTCTAGTAGGTCTGTGTCTTTATTCCTGTCTTACCCCTAGGTTCTTCATGACACGTTTTTTTCTTAAATTCCATATATATGTGTTAGCATGCGGTATTTGTCTTTCTCTTTCTGACTTACTTCACTCTGTATGACAGACTCTAGGTCTATCCACCTCATTACAAATAGCTCAATTTCGTTTCTTTTTATGGCTGAGTAATATTCCATTGTATATATGTGCCACATCTTTTTTATCCATTCATCCGATGATGGACGCTTAGGTTGTTTCCATCTCCGGGCTACTGTAAATAGAGCTGCAATGAACATTTTGGTACATGACTCTTTTTGAATTATGGTTTTCTCAGGGTGTATGCCCAGTAGTGGGATTGCTGGGTCATGTGGTAGTTCTATTTGTAGTTTTTTAAGGGACCTCCATACTGTTCTCCATAGTGGCTGTACCAATTCACATTCCCACCAGCAGTGCAAGAGTGTTCCTTTTCTCCGCACCCTCTCCAGCATTTATTGTTTCTAGATTTTTTGACGATGGCCATTCTGACTGGTGTGAGATGATATCTCATTGTAGTTTTGATTTGCATTTCTCTAATGATTAGTGATGTTGAGCATTCTTTCATGTGTTTGTTGGCAATCTGTATATCTTCTTTGGAGAAATGTCTATTTAGGTCTTCTGCCCATTTTTGGATTGGGTTGTTTGTTTTTTTGTTATTGAGCTGCATGAGCTGCTTATAAATTTTAGAGATTAATCCTTTGTCAGTTGCTTCATTTGCAAATATTTTCTCCCATTCTGAGGGTTGTCTTTTGGTCTTGTTTATGGTTTCCTTTGCTGTGCAAAAGCTTTGACGTTTCATTAGGTCCCATTTGTTTATTTTTATTTCCATTTCTCTAGGAGGGGGGTCAAAAAGGATCTTGCTGTGATTTATGTCATAGAGTGTCCTGCCTATGTTTTCCTCTAAGAGTTTGATAGTTTCTGGCCTTACATTTAGGTCTTTAATCCATTTTGAGCTTATTTTTGTGTATGGTGTTAGGGAGTGATCTAATCTCATACTTTTACATGTAGCTGTCCAGTTTTCCCAGCATCACTTATTGAAGAGGCTGTCCTTTCTCCACTGTACATTCCTGCCTCCTTTATCAAAGATAAGGTAACCATATGTGCGTGGGTTTATCTCTGGGCTTTCTATCCTGTTCCATTTATCTATCTTTCTAAACAGTATCATTATGAATCACTTTTACTGTGTGCAAGTTGCTTCCTATCAATCACTTTGATAATATGTCTTGAGCACCTACTCTGTGCAAGGCACCGTGCAGAAATGAACAAGATATGGTCTCTTCTTCAGTCCCTGGGATCGGGACCCCTCCCTTGAGACACTAGTGCACTTGGGTGTTCACTTTCTAGTTGAGACAAGAGCACATTTAGATTTTAAAATGCCGTGTAAATTACTGTGAGTTCAGGGCTGCCTATGGGCAGACTCCAGAAGTTCAAGGAAGGTGGGTCTCTGTGGGACACATTAGTCAGATAGGACTTGGCAGAGGAGGAAGGCTTGAGGGGGGCTTTGCAGACCAGGTAGGACTTAACAGTGAAGATAGAAGACAAGAAAACACTCTGGGAAGGATCAAAGTATGAGCGAAGGCCTGGGGATGGGATACACGGGGCATTTAAGGGCATCGGGCAGACAGAGTGCCTGGGGATGGTCCTCTGTTGCCACAAGCAACCTGTCTGTGGCTCATCAGATGTGGGACATCTGACCCATGCTGTTCTTCAGAGCTGCAATGAAAATGACCAATGAGATACCCTACAACTGGATGCTTACTCCAGCAACTGGCTGCACATCCCTGTCTGATACAAAGTCTAATGAGCTGCTGGAGCAGTTCCCATGCCAAGGGGCACCATGTGCAGCCCAAAAGGCAGTAATTAGAGAAAAGGGGAAGAGAGCCTGGGTGGGGCTTAATGGCGGAAGTAGTGGAAATGGCCCTGGATTGAACTCACGTGTGACCTATACTTTTGTCTGTTCGCAGTGGTTGTATCCTTCAAGTGTCAGCCAAGCCAGCTGCAGAGTGAAAGTTCCCACACCCCATCCACATTCTGCAAATGAGAATGCCATCATTCTTCTGAATCCTTGACATGAATAAGTTCAGTTGGACTTGAAACCCACCTGCATCATCACAAAAACTTTCAACACTACATTTGTCAATGAAATATAAGGAAGGCTGTTGAATCCTTTAAATATAATTTCAACTGTTATGAATTTTTAATGATTATAAAAATGGCTTTAAATTTTTTATCACCCACTTGTACGAACAAAGTTTCTGATCAAGGTTGACCACCAAGAATTTGTAGAGATCATCATTAAAAGATCAGGCATGGTGTGTATCCATTTCAAACATAAACCCTGATATGAAACAGTTACATCCATGGAAGGAAGGAAGCTCAAGTTTCTCATTAAAATGAGGAAAATATTTTATTCTGATTCCATATCTATTGTCTTTCCCAATATACTGTATATTCTCTTTCATTTTGTATAATATAGAGAAAATGGGATGACTTTTTTTCCCCAAGCGCCATCTAGAACCCCAAGTCCCCTTCAGTTTACTACAATGTACCATACAAAGATTCTCATTTTCACGTGTGTCATGACTTTCAGCGTTTGGAAAGCCCAACTCTAAAATATCTTGCTTGATCTTCATGGACATCTGGCAGTTAGTGTTCCCTTTGCAGATCAGTGTGGCCATACGGCTTCCTCAGACCCAACAGAAAAGCCTACAAGGTCCAAAGATGTCACTGTATTACCCTGAGGAGGTTCTCCTTGGAGCTCTTCTACTGATACCTTCCTCTTATGGGTGCTGCCCAGGATTGAGTCCCCACCAGTAGAAAGACATGGTAGAGTGAAGGAGGGAGGAATGGGTGGGGGGACAGGGGGATGCAGCTCCCAAATAGCAAAGACACACTCACTGGCTTCCCAATCCAGTGCCTCCTCTTTAGTTCTTTCATGCTCTCTTCTCCACCTCTTGATTTTAAATAACTTCCTGAACTATAAATGCAAAGAGTTCCAAATGAAAACTGATTGATAGCCTCATATAATTATATAATAAAAATTCACTGGGCTTCCCTGGTGGCGCAGTGGTTGAGAATCTGCCTGCCAATGCAGGGGACGTGGGTTCGAGCCCTGGTCTGGGAAGATCCCACATGCCGCGGAGCAACTAGCCCCGTGAGCCACAATTACTGAGCCTGCGCATCTGGAGCCTGTGCTCCGCAACAAGAGAGGCCGCGATAGTGAGAGGCCCACGCACGGCGATGAAGAGTGGCCCCCACTCGCCACAACTGGAGAAAGCCCTCGTGCAGAAACGAGGACCCAATGCAGCCATGAATGAATAAATAAATAAATTAAAATTAAAAAAAATAATAATAATACAGCAAATACAGTCCTCCAGGGGTTTTATATACATTAAAAAAAAAAATTCACTGATATGCATGTACATTATGTGTGGGCTCGAATGTCTATATGCATCTGTATCTATTCCACAGGGAGGAATATGCAATAATGTCTTCTGAAACAAATTGTCAAGGTGTCAATAAGGAATCTCATAATGAATGTGTGGGTGTGATCTGGGGTAATTCCATCGCAATTATGTTGCTCCGGCTGATTTCCCAAGACAGGTCTCAAAGGCGCAAGTCCCATTCCCAAGCGGAAAGCCAAGTGTTTTGCTTCCCATGGCGTCTTCAAAGCATCACATTTCCAGGCCAAATGGCTTCCCTCGAGCAGGCCAGACCAATCAGAGGAAATCAGGTTACCAGGCAGAGTGTTAGGAGCTTCAGTCCACAGCAACGAGCTTTAAAAACTTTTTGTGTTGACCCCCAACAATCTTATCAACTGACTGTTTGTGGCTAAGAAATAAACAATTGCACCACCCCACCAAAGAAGTTAGAAGTTCCAGTGACAGGTACTAACCATATCAAACACTGTTCAAAATGCTATAGGGGATGATGAAGAGCAAAGATAGGGACTGGACGGGCATATGATGGAGGCGAAAGGGGAATATATGTGGTCCTTGACCGCAAGGAACTCCAGTCTATCCAAAGGGATAGCTGCTTGAACAAATACTGATAATTCAGTACGAAATGGAATGTAATAGAGGTCTACCCATGGGAACCCGGGGTGGGGGTGAGGACATAGGAAGGATTTTGTAGGACAACTGTCACTTAAACTGGGCCTTGAAAGTAGAATAAAAAGTGCCATCAATATCTAATAGATTGTTTTGCGTAGTGCCCTACTCTACGTTAAGTACAAAGGAGGCTCTCCCTCAACAAAATTTTGTGAAATGAAATACAGACTCCATTCAGTAACCTTCCTGGCAGGCTCAAGTGTCTCCAGTTGCCCATCCCTGAGACCAGGCTATGGAACTTGATGTCAGGAAAGCCATTTGTCATCCAGGAAATTGTGTGAATGCTGGACCCAGGCACAGGGCTATGCCTGGGCCATCCACGGCAGCCACGTCCAAAGAGCTCCAGCAGATAAACTAGAAGGGGAAGAGAAAGAGGGGAGGGCTGGACGCTGAGTGGGCCTGCACAGGAAATGCAGCAAGGACAGAAGCATCTGCTCTGCCTCCCCAACAACATCTAAATCTAGACGACTCTAGGTCCATCCACCTCACTACAAATAACTCAATTTCGTTTCTTTTTATGGCTGCGTCATATTCCACTGTATTTATGTGCCACATCTTCTTTATCCATTCATCTGTCGATGGACACTTAGGTTGCTTCAATGTCCTGGCTATTGTAAATAGAGCTGCAATGAACATTGTGGTACATGACTCTTTTTGAATCACGGTTTTCTCAGGGTATATGCCCAGTAGTGGGATTGCTGGGTCGTATGGTAGTTCTATTTGTAGTTTTTTAAGGAAGTCTGTCATACAGAGTGAAGTAAGTCAGAAAGAGAAAAACAAATACCATATGCTAACACATATATATGGAATCTAAGGGGAAAAAAAAAGTCATGAAGAACCTAGGGGTAAGGCGGGAATAAAGACACAGACCTACTAGAGAATGGACTTGAGGATATGGGGAGGGGGAAGGGTAAGCTGGGACAAAGTGAGAGAGTGGCATGGACATATATACACTACCAAACGTAAAATAGATAGCTAGTGGGAAGCAGCCACGTAGCACAGGGAGATCAGCTCGGTGCTCTGTGACCACCTAGAGGGGTGGGATAGGGAGGGTGGGAGGGAGGGAGACGCAAGAAGGAGGAGATACGGGGATATATGTATATGTACAGCTGATTCACTTTGTTACAAAGCAGAAACTAACACACCATTGTAGAGCAATTATACTCCAATAAAGATGTTAAAAAAAAAAAATCTAGACGAGCCACAGCTCACACCAGAAACCTGCCAGCTCTTGATGGTGCCTCCTTGCCCCTGCTCCCTGCCACACCCCTCACCTCACACTCTCCTGTCCCCGAGTCCTGTCACTTGGCCTTTGTAACAACGCTTGACTCTGGATCCCTGTAACCGTGTCCTGACTGGCCTCACGCCCCTCCAACCCATCCTTTCCCTGCTACCAGCCTGACTTCTCAAAAATATTTAAAACTCCTCTCCCATAAACTTTCCAATGCCCCCCACCCTTTGCCTCCCAGGTAAAGCTTAAATTCCCAGGCATTTCCAAGGAGACATTGATGCCCTCATGCCTCCTTGCCTTTCCAGCTCTCTTCCTTCCTTTAACTGCCAAAGCCCACAGTCATGCTTCCTCTCAACTTCAGACCTTGAAACCTGCTGTTGGGTCTCCCTGAAATGCCCCTATCTCCTCTTTCTATTACGAAGTTAACTCATAGACAACTTTGAAAGCCCTGTTCAGGCTCTCCCTCTGGGATTCACCATTGATTCACCACCTGAATTAGATCCCCCACCTCTGTGCTCCAGAGTGCTTTGTGTGTACTGATCTGTAGAAGAAACAATGAAATGTCTCTTTAAAATCCATCATGCTCCTGAACTGTAAGTTGGAGGTAGGGTAAACCTAGCACCCAATACCCAGCACAGTTTCTGGCATATAGCATGTGCTCCACCAATGTTGTGGGGGATAGATAGATGGACAGGTGGATGGGCAGATAGATATTTGGATGGGTTGACAGTGCTTAAGTAACCTAAACAATAATAAAATGAGGTTCCTGCTTCCTGTCTGTACCCCACTAACTAGCCTCTAACACAGTGTATCAGATCCCCTCAAAATCCCCAGGACCTGATAGGTGAGCAGGAAAATGATGGAAGTTGCAGTATTACATGGGAAACAGGGATGTTCACAACAGTAGCTAGATGCTGAGTGTAGGTCCTCCAGGGAGAGTAGACTATCTCAAACCAATGGAAAGGAAGCTGGTCACCATATTCCAGCAGGCATCAGCCAGTTGTCAGAGATTTTGTTTTTAAGAGAAGTCAAGTCAGATTTTGTTCAGGAGTTTTTTGGGGATTGTCAAGTCAGGCAAATGGGAAGAAACTGTATAAATGCCACTTCTCTTTCTGGGGCTGACTTCCAGACACTGAATGAGAGAGAGTCAGCCAGATCATTCACCAGCAGGCTAAGATATGCATCCTTATACCTAATCTATGTATGCGGCTCTGGTTACATTCTTAGGCTACAACTCTAGAAGTAGAATTACAGATTTTTAAAGCATGGACAAAATTGCCACCTTCATCTCCAGGAAGGCCGTACCCATATGCAGTCCCTGCTGTAGCAAATGACTAGCTACTTCACCGCACTCTTACTAACACCGAAGAATCCATTTTAAAATCTTCCTGGTTTGATAAGCAAAAATTAGAATCACATTGTCCTAATTTGTATCTCCTCCATAACTAGTAAAATTGACCTTTTTCATAAGTATGGGCTGTTCTGTGAAGTTCCTGTTAATTTTCTTTGCTGACTTCTCTATTGGGTCTCTTGCCCTGTGTTATTGATTTGAAAGGCTGATTTTAATATATTAACATCATTAATCTTTAACTGTATGTTGCAGATGTTCTATCTCTTAAGAAATGTGATTCCCCCCATCCCAAGACTGGAAGCAAACTAATGATCCTTCATTAAAAATTTAGTTCGCAGTTCTGTGCTAGGTGCTCCTGGGTATGCAGGGATGTGAAAGGCAAGTCACCTGTCCTCAAGAAGCTTGCCATCTGGTTAATCTAGTGAAGATGACTAGTCACAAACACATCCATGAAGCATTAACAACACAGGTCTTTAGGAGGAGAGAGGACTTGTGCTGGACCTTGAGGACTAGATCAATTCTTAAGGGACAGAAAGAGGGGAGGGAACAGGATCTCCCACGCAGAGGGAAGGGAGTGAGCAAAGGCACAGAAGTGGGAAAACCTAAGGCGGGTCTGAAGAAGTCTGGAGAGTCAGGTGTGTGTGGAGCAGAGATCTGTGTGGGTGACGGGTGGGAGGTAAGATCAGCGGGGAGCATCTGAAATGCCCAGGCTTTCCCACGATACTGCCTCACAGAGGCTATTTCCCTGTCCTGGCCAGGCCAAGCAGGAGCCTGTGTCTCTGCACCGTTCAGAAGTGTGTGCATGCTGTGTATGTTCCCCTCTTTATGATGGCTGTTGTTTGTTAGAATTGATTAACCTTTCTGTGGGGGAGCCATCTGCTGTCTGTCAGCCTCCTTGTCTCACCAGCATGTTGATTTCAATAAATTATTATGGCACTTGGAATCGGCTGAGTGGTTTGATGCTGTGAATCCCACACATCTAAATCAGAACTGGATTGAGAGCCATTTAATGCTGCTGCCCCACTGCCTTCTCTCTTGGTCAGCAGCACCTGAAGGGAACCAAGGTAACTGTTATCTTGGGCTGCTGGATACATTCTGCACCATCTCCTTCTGTCCACAGAATTGAGCAGATGATCCTGGCCTGACCACCACAATAGCCCATTTCCCTGGACACAGGGACTGGTAAGCCCATGATTCAAGCAGCCCTGTGGGTGAGAGAAGTTGTCTCCACTGGGGTGGGCAAATGGGGGATGCATATTTAGAGCTATTAGTGGTCATCTTTGCTGGCTTGTGGAAAGAGCTGGACAGAGACAGGAAGAGATGAGACACAGACAATGTCGTAGGGGTATCGAGCCCTTGGTTCATTCTTACATCTCTTCCCTCAACTCTAGGAGCTATGTCATTTTTTTCCCAGCTATAGGTGTTTTACATTTCTTTTTGCTTAAGCTAATCTGAGTTGAGTTTCTGTCACCCACAGTACAGGGATTCCTGAATATACAGCATTACTATCAATCTAGTTGCCCAAATCAGGCATATGGGAGTCATCCTTTAATCTTCTTTTCCTTTTACCCCCAAATCGATCAATCACCAAATCCTCTTGATTCTACCTCTAAAACATCTTTTCAGTTATTCCACTGTCCTCCCTTATTTTCTCTCATCTGTATCACAAACAGCTTCCAAGCTGGTCTTCCTGGGATCATGTCCTCTACAAATCCATCTTCCACAGTGCTACCGAGTTGGTCTTTCTAGAACCCAACTTTGCTTCCAAAACTTCAGAAGATATCCATTGCCCATGAAACAAATTCAAACCTCTAAGCACAGGATACAAGCTTGTCTCCATCTGGTCCACCCTACTCTACAGTCCCAACTCTTAACATACCCCACCTCCCCACTCTCCCATGTTTCCAAGTCTTTGTACATGTTCTTCCTGCTGAACAAGGCCTTCCCAACCTTGTTCATCTGGCTTCTGCTCTGGTCTTCCATGATTCAGCCCACATTGCACTTCCTTTGCAGAATACTCACAACCCTACCCAGGACAGCATAAGCATAGACTTCCTCTGGGAATTCATGGTGTTTGGTGTTTGGGGGATGACATAGCAGAGTGGTTAGGAACATGGGCTCTGATTCAGCAGACCTCAGTTTGAGGTCTGCTCTCACCTTTACCAGTGGGAGGACTTGAACAAGGCACCTAATCCTAAGTCTCACTTTTCTCAAAGCTAAATGCGGAAGCTAAATGAGGGTAGCTATGAAGATTAAATGAGAAAACTAGGTAAAGTTCTTAGATAGAACATAGCAGATACTCAATAAATGACAGCTGTCATCATTGTATCTATAACCACATACTATCAATGTATGAATCTATCTACTCCCTTCATCTATCTCCTCACCCCAACCATCACCATGAACTCTTTGGGGACAGGACTGGGTGCTACATTTACTCTGCTCTGTATCCATGACCCTTAGCACTGTGTCTGCACAGAGTGGGCATGCAATAAATATTTATTTAATGACTCTTTTCACCCACTGCAGGGAAGGAGGACACTGCTATAACTGTCCCATTACCACGTGAACTCTACATGGCTCAAAACTGATTAAGGATAGAGTTTCCACAGGAAATAATTCAGAAGTGACAATCAGTGAATCAACCAGCCTTAAGGGGGAACCAATATGTTCCCTAATATGCAAATACAATTGGTTGTCTAGCCAAAATCCCTTTCCCCACTCTTCGTTGTTAAATAATCTCTGATTTTTATCAGTTCCAACTCTCAAGGAAAGTGATCCTATTCTTAATTCATAAGCAAGTCCTAAAAAATACAAGTCCTTCAAGACCATGCCCCTACCCTTGCTCGAGTTGGGTTTGGGGATGGGCATAAGACCCAGTGTGTACCAAGAAGGAGGAAGTCCTCTGTGGAGATTTTGGGCAAATTTTCCTTGTTTTTATAAAGAGACACAAGGAAGAGACAGTCTCTTTTCTTCTACCTCACATTGTTCTATCTGCAAAGGATGTTTGAATAATGACACTGCCATCTGGTAACCATGAAGGAAGCCCACTAGGATGGCAAAGCAGATAAATGGAAAGAACCTGAGTCCTTAATGGCATTGTCCAGCCATAGAACTAGCCCGTTCTGGAGGAGCTCTACCTCAGAACTTCTTGCTTAAAGAGATAACAGATTTGTCTCACTGTCTAAATCAGTTATCTATTATTTGGAGCCAAAAACATCCTATCAGAATTCACCCAACTTTATAGCATTCTCCCAATGTGTCCCTGCTGCTTCACTTCTTGGAGGTAACATAATACACTCACTTCTCTGTGCCTTTTTGAAGTGCTCTGTCTTTCATTCCTTTTATACCTAACTTACTTCCCTTCTAAAGCTTGGTTCACCCTCCTTGAGGGCTGGATATCTGAATATAAGCATGGACCTCTTAAAAGTATTCCATGGTTCCCCTAAGGACAACTGTGGGAAACCCCTCTTGTGCTCCTCTTCTGAACCTCATCCACACTATGTGCACTTTTAAGTAACATTGAATTACAACCACTGATCTTATTCTTCTCTCCAACTACAGAAAAGCCCCTTGAGGGTAAAAACTACATTTTATTCTCCATTATCCCTGGAACCTAGCACAGTGCCTAGACTCGAACATAATAAGCACTTAAGAAGTGATGAACAGATGGATAAATATATGGATGAATGATGCACAGCTTTTACCACTGATAGGCTTAAAAACTTGCCAAGGAAACCAGAATAATATGAACAAATTACAGGATGACAAAGAATGATGTTGTACTGTGTGATGCACAGGCTTCCTAACAATTAAAGAAATGCATTTCAACATGATTTTAAGGTATTATTACATGATATTAAACTTAACCAAATATATAAAACATATAAAATCCAATGGGTGGACTGTGGGGAAATAACATGACTATGTACCTTTAGTAGCATTTTCAGTTGGTTCAATCTGTCTAGAGAGCAATAGGGCAATATGTAGCAAAAACTCACACCCTTTGACATAGTAATTCCACTTTAGGGAATATACTCTAAGGAAATATCCCATATATATATATATATATATATATATATATATACACACACACACACACACACATATGTATATATGAAGACATTTATATAAATAGTACTTAGCATCAAGAGAAATAAAATGTAACAACCTAAGCTCTAATGGGACAGCAAAGCTAAGCAGATTATGGCATTTTAAGTAGTAGTGAAACTGGAAATGTTCACATATATAAAAATACATATATAAAATTATGATAAATGAAAAATACAAAACAGCAACAACATACTGATTTAAATTGTATAAAATTTTACTTAAAATATGTCTATATTGCAAAAAGATATTACAGAGAAATTCAAATTGTTTATTGATCATTAAGTTTCTATATTTGCATGGGATTCAACACCTATCCTCTGGCATTCATGTATCTTACCCAGGTATCTTATAGTACATACATCTGCTGCTCTCAAAGTCATCATAGCATGATATTGTCAATATACTGAATCAACTTGATGACTTGTAGGATGAAGAGATTATTAAATATCTCTGTAGACTAAATTGTAACATAGAAATGCAGTGCTAGAGCAATAAAGTGTACTATAATCCTTGCCAAGTGAAAGCAAATTGTCTTCTTTCCTTTTTTTTTTTAAAACAGTGTCTTCTTATTGGGACTGAAATTTTAAAAAGCACCAGCCTGTAAATGGCTGCAGAGTAAGTATCAGGGGCTGGGTTATTTTCTCCAGTAAGGCATCCATATCTGGAACAGCTGTAATTGGAGGCCACTTCATCACATTTATAATAATCTACTGCCATTCACCAAGCTATATCCACTCTCTGCATTGAACAAATACGTGATTTAAATGAGGTTATCATAGGAATCACCACATCTGCCCTTTTGAGTCTCTGAGAGACTTAATGATTTCCTGCAGGGTTAGAGTACTGCTTTTTGTTTACTACTTTAAGTCTTCTATTTGGAACTTTCTAACAAGGAAACCATTAAGAGAATCAATGTATTAATTCTGACTGGTACTAAATATATCTGTTTCAACTATACAGTCAGAAACCGAGAAAATAACATGAAATGGACTTGAGGGTCCACTTGATGCCAACTATGATGCCTAAAGTTCCATCAATCACCTAAGTCCTATAAGATCCCCCATTGACCATTGGATCTCAGTGGTATACTGTATCCCCAGGAATTAGCTCAGAGCCAATGAAAGGTCTAAAAAGGTATAGATGCCTCCTTTACCACCAAGTCACCATAACCTTGGTAAAAGGCTCCAGAGCTCTTTGAAAACAGCCAGGAGTAGGATTTGCAGTATATACTTGTGGTGTAATTGCCAGATCCTTCCTCAAAGGTATCTGGGCTCTGAGCCTCTGGCCCAAGTTTACGAATTGGGTGAGGAACAATAGTCTCCATACTTGGTGACTCAAAAGAGAATTCTGTTCTCTGAATCTGGTGTTTGCTACTTGTTTGTTTGTTTTGATTATATGGACCAAGGAGCTTTTAAAAAACTGTCCATGTATTCCAGTGCAAATGACTTTATAATCAGTTAGCCAAAGGTAGTTATGGGTTAAGGATATTCTTATCACCATACTAGCCTGCTGCCTTGTATGAACTCATGCAGTATTAGACACTGTTAGCTGCTTACCCAATGGCCACTCTCCACTTTTTCCTTGTAAGCAGAAACAAAATTTGTTGTAGTGCAGTAATGTGCCCAACTAAAAATTCTCATGCTCCCAAATTCTCTTGCAGTTAGGTTGCAGGTATGTGACTTAGATTCTGACAAATCAGACAGATCCGTGTGAAAACTGGATTCAGAAGTGAGCAAAAGGAAGAGGAGGCTAAATGCAGTGGAACTGACATCTGGCAAACACATTGTGGAGATAGCCAGCTCTGCAATGGTGAGAGTGCAGAGCATCTGGTGTCCAGTCCTGAGAATTCCCAGTGCCAAGGAGCAGTGGTGTCTCACTAAAGCCGTCCCACAGCCCCAGGCTCTGTATCCTGCCTGGTACATAACATCCTTTTATAAAATCCCTTTTCTGCTTAAGCCAGCCAGCATGGATTATGTTGCAATTAAGAACATTAAATAATACATGTACCACCTTGCCTCTGGAGGTTTGTAAAGTGTCACTCCTTGGTCTCTTCCCATGGGAATACTAGAATCCCCAGTGAAATCAAGGATCCCATTTCAGCTATAGCACTCTCGGCATAAAGGATAAGAGCCACTGCAGCTCTCTTCAAGGGTATTGACTCTCCCCATCGTGGTATTTCCCAGCGCCTTGGTAAAGGAAGCATCTTCTAGTCCATGTTGGGGGATATAATTAATGGATGTGTGAGCAGGTTGCATATGATAAATCTATGTCAACCTTCTTGTCTACTACTTTTTTGATTCTTTACATTGTATCAAATTTTTCTGGCATCTTATTTTCATTCCTTATAGTCTATTATTGAGTATGGTTTCAGTAAGCCCTCTAAGAAAAAAATTAGAAATCCCAGATACTCGAGCTAGTGTGTTGAATCAAACATCTTTGATAAATGCACCCGAAACTGTATTACGTTCCCCCAGAATGGAAAGCCAGTTTAGATGCTGGGTCACCAAAATGAATGACACTTATTCACTAAAGTCACCAAACTGATTCTCAAAGTGTTCATCCAAGAAGCTCGGGGGTTCTCCAAGCCCCTCTAGGAGTCAGGAACACAAGGCTCTGGGAACCATGTTCCATTTCAATCAGAAAAACTAAAATTCAACTTGCAGGCTTCCAGGTAAGCTTTCATTTGAGAAAGGTGTCAAAAGCTTAAAAAATTGTAAAGTCCCTTTAATAGATCATCTTTGAAGTCCACCTGGAAGACTTTATGTTTTTTCTAATTACCATGGGCTGGTTTGCTATCCCTCATCAGAATCCTAAGGGGAACCTCCAGTAATGATTGGCTGTTTTAAGGTTCTTTTATCCCAAATCCACTGGGCCTATCAGGAAGCCACATCTTTGTCTTCCTAGAGTGCACCATGACATACACATCTCTTGACAAGAGGCACAAGCTAGCAAACCTCAGTGGCAGGTAATCAGGGTGGGACAGTTCCTCCCAGGCCATGCAGCACACTCCACGGCCCCTGGATACTGGGCATGAGGTTGCCAAAAAAGAAGAAGAAGAAGAGGAAGGAGGAGAAGGGGAGGAGGAAGAGGAATTATTCATCTGTGGAGGGTAAATTGTGGTAAAGAACACCCACCATGTGCTCCGTCCTGTGCTAGATTCAATGGGAAATTCGGGAGAGGAGAAGGTAGCATCTCTCTGTCCCTTCACTTCTTTAACTAGTCCGTATTTACTCAGTACCTCGTGTGCACAGGCACTACGCTCATGAAAGCAAATCCGCCTCTCAAAGCACTTACCATCCCAGATACAAGAGCCTAGTAGAAACAAAACCCTTCCACATGAAACAACTAGAGAATACCAAAAGAATACATCATGTGTTTACAGATTATAAATGCACCTCACATTTGAAGGAAAAGGAGATGAGCAAGGGCTGAAACAGTCAAAAGTTTTATAAAAACAGAATGGAGTTTAGATTGCAAAGGTAAAAGATGAGAGTTTTCCAAGCAAGAGTGATATAAACCATACACTGTCCATATACAGGGGTCCCTCCGCTGCATGTGTTTATCTTGTCTTCCTCAGCTTGGCCGGTGCAACCCTACTGGCTAAAGTGCTGATGAGATCAAGGACTCTTCCAGCCCCATGAGTCTGTGATCCAATAACCCTCAGGGAACTGCCATTGCATCCTGGTAGCCACTTAGTTTCATATGAAGAGAGGAACCCTCCGATCCCTGGCTCCAGACTGTGTCTCCAAGACAGTGACTTTGAATGTGTGCAGCCCTCAGACCAGAGGAGTTGAGAGAGTACAGATGTCCTAACACAAACTCAACCCAGCCCTTTGAGCCCTAGTAGTGGTGGGTCAGTAGCATCTTTTCCAACCACAGTTTACATTAGCACCTGGCACACAGTAGGCATTAAGTATTTCTGAATGATAAGTTTGTAGAGGACAGGAACCGCTTGGATGCTGCAACTACAAAGTGAATTTGGGGCCAGGCTGAAAGCCTCACATTCTGTTAAACATACATGAAGGAGGCCGTGGTGTTTGAGAGCAGAGCTCTAGATTCAGTCTGGGGTCAAACTCAATGTTACCAGTTACCTGTACGAACCTTGAGCTTGGTCTCACCAACTGTAAGATAAGGATGGCGATAGTTCCTGTGAATGAGAATTCAATGACAAATTATCTAGTACAGTGCCCAACAAATACTAATGACAATTAGTATTGAGAGATGGATCGATGGTATTTGCAAATCACATGTTATTCGGGGGAAAAGTCAGCTTTGCTTAGTTTTGCCTCAAACAGCTAATGAAAATGATTCAAAGTGACCACCATGCAAAGAATCAGACAGGCCCAGAAACCTCAAGAAACACACTCTCCCTAAAGACCATCCTCTTTGCAACAGGCTTTCTCTCATCTCTTGACTTCTCCCTCCTGTGTCTCTAGGCACCTCTTCTGTGACCATTTCCTCTAAGGTTCCAATCACCCTAAAATATTAAATAGAAATTATCAAAGGTGAAAGACACCATAGCGGTTGTCCAAGCCATACCTCATGATGTTAGTTATAACACTGTTGGCAGATAAACCCTTAACATGTGATTTTTTTCCCTCCAGGTGTCTGAGTTTTAAACTTGCAGTAGAATGAATCTCTACTGGAGAAATCTCAGGCCCATGATGGAGGTGATGATCGCCCCCACCCAGTGTGCGTGCAATCTGTGCCTCGTCCTGGGCACATCACGGGCCCTATCTCATTCAATCCTCCCATTAACTCAAAGAGGCAGGTGCTGTGATCATCCCCCTCCCCCATTTTCACAAGGAAACTGAGGCTCAGAGAGGATAAGTACATTGTGCAGGTCACACAGCTAGTAAGTAAAGAGATATGATCTGAACCCAGGTTGGCAGACTGTTGTTAGGGCTTGATGCATTTAGATTTAATAAATCTCTAACTCATGGCTTATAGATTCTTGTGTGGTTTAGCCAGGCAGGAAGTGTCTATCACGGCTGTCAGTGGGTATCAAAAAGTCTGGGCCAGGTAGAAAATCCTTTTTGAGAAAATGACACCTTTGTGTACGTACCTGAATGAGAGAGAGAGAGAAAGAAAGAGAGACAGAGCAGGGTGGTGGGGAGAGAGGGAACCTCCCTGAGTTCTATATGTTAAGTGGAGAGAATAATATGTTCCTCTTAGGTGGTTGTGTGGTTTCTCAATAGTTAGTAGTTATCATGAACAAAATTCCAAAAAAATGAGATAAAGTAACTTCTGTTGTGAGCTTCTGAGAAAAGGAATACATTGCTAATTCACGGCCTCCCATGTGCTGTTGAGACCGTTTGGGTAAAAACCCCAGAACTTACCTGGACCAATGCTGTTCTAAAAGTCCAGAACATTGTGTAGCCAGTCTTACCTTGACCTGCACTAGCACAGGCCATCTGTCCATCTGCCCCTCGTGCTGTGTTCTTGTCCCTCTGTCTGGGGCCTGAAGCTCCCTTCCCCTCCCTCCCCAATGTCACTGTGTGACAAAGGTGTCCTCAGACCCCTCCTCTCAAACAAGCACTTGCTCTGCTTGCTTACAGGCCACCCCAGCCGTAGCTGCAAAAGAGGTCACAGGTTTCCTAATCCTAAGAGGCGGCCAGGGGTCTGGAGGCGGGTGGTAGGCAGTGGGCAGGGCTAGGATCATTTCCTTTTTTCCCTTTATCTGGAGGCAGAATGAAGTGGGATAAAGCAGAACCACTGGCAAATACATGAAAAGATAGATGAAGTAATGATACTGTTCCTATATCTGCAGAATATGACCTGTTCTGTAGGACTCTTCTTCCTAAGTGTACCCACATCTATTATTCCATTGATGGACAGACTTGCCAAGAATATTATTCCCATTTGACAGGTGGGGAAAGTGGGACAGAAAGTAAGACCATGCACCGAGGCGAAGCCAGAACCGAGACTTCAGTGTCCTAACCCAACACCTTCCCCTGAGTCCCACTGATTCTGTGTCTCCAACCACCTACAGGGGAGGAGCCCGCACCTCCATTCCCAGCACAAGGGCAAACCAGGTCTGATCCTGGGAAAGATGCCAGCCAACCTGGTTTCTGAAAACTGACTCTTCTTCCAGCAGAGCAGCCCTTCACCTTTATCCTGGGGACTCCATCCATTCCTAAGAAGAACCTGGAGCCAATGGTCTCCCAAGAGGAATCAGCTTAAAAGGGACACAAATACAGCTCTGAGAAATCCCTGTCTGGAGAGCCAAGAGGTCCCAGGACTCCACTTCCAAGAAGGTTCTGTGCAACCTGGATTTGAATGGAATGCGTAAATGAAGACTTCATTGGTTCTGTGTTGAAACTCAATCAGGGATCACGTCAATTTTCTAAAATCATTGGGGACTGGGAAATCGGTTAATAACCCCTAGGGAGTCCCACCCATAAAAGTTGTGAGTCTTTAACTAAATCCTCTTCCGTGAGGATATAACGCAGCATCATTAAACTGGCCTGTGCCAAGCATTTCCCCTGCAAATGCAGCAGCCCCGCTTCATCTGTCTTCAATCTGCCGTGGACTCAGGCTCTGCCTTCTTAAGTGGGCTCAACTGTATTACAGGCTTCTGTGCTGATGCAGGGCTGCAGCGAAGCTCCATTTTACGTCCTTAAATATTCATAAGGAGCTTTGTAACATTAATATCTTAGATGGCTTACAAGAACACTTAAATACTGGCTCTTCACTCCCCTCCCTTCTCCCCAAAAGTCCCAGCCTGTTCTAATTTGTGTAATGCATTGGGCCATTTTAATAATTGTCCAGGGATTTATTTGGTGGTTCTGCTGCCCTGTCGCATAGGGTGTAATTATGACCCCAGCTTCTCTTATGCACTAATCCTGTTTGTTTCACTCGCAAAGAAGCCAAGATGGGAAAGGGCAAATGCAGGACAGGCTAATGCACAGGAATTAAGTTATGGGCCTCAGCCATTTCCCTCAACCTTCCCACTTTCCGTCCTCCAGCATTGCTGCTGCTGAATGCAGAATGAGCTGCCGTGGTGGTGTCTGCAGGATGTTTTTAATTAAAGAGTGTGTTTTATCAAAAGGAACAGATTCAAGAATGGGAGACCAAGGCCAGCAGTGAGTGCCCAAATAAGAAACTTCTGGCACACACCCCTCAGATACAAGAGGCTCAGAGATGTGTCCTGTCCTAAGGTGGCATGAAACTCACTTGTCATGGTTTCGTATAAAAGCTAAACCAGACAGAAGCTGCCAGCTTTAACTCAGGAAATGGGGGGACTCTGGGTATCTTAGAACTCGCTGAAATTTTCTGATATGATTCAAACATCAGGGGCTCAGGAGACAGTGAAATTAGGAGACAGTGTTATAAAGCTGAACATTTCTAAAGAGAAGTAGATACAGTGGGCTACAGGAGAGCCTGGCATGTTTTGCATAGGGTCAGGTAATCTCACATCACTGATATTGCCTAATCACCTCTTGCCTCCAGCCCTAAGCTCAGGGCAAGAAGGAAGAGAAGAGATGAGGTTGGAATAGCAAGACGTGCAGAATCCAGAAGACCCTGAGCACCAGCATGGTGGCCAAGCCCATGAAGCTTACAGAGCTCCAACTCTGCATAATTTCAATAGTGAGATAAGCCAAACACACCTAAGAGAGTATTAAAGCCCTTGGAGGTGAACATATAAACACATGTAAATTAATACGAAGCTGATTAAGAATGTCTGTGCTCTAGGAATAAGCCCGTTGTCACCAACTACCATCCTTTCTAGGCAACAATTCAAGTTCAAAAGTCTGAAGCTGGCAAAGCTGTGTGCTGGTCCGGGGCCATGGACCAAGCCTAAGCCTCACCTTCTCGTCCCTCTCTGCTCTTCCCCTTCCCTCCAACATGTTCCCCACGTGGCCTTTCCCTGGCGGGCAATCCAGCCGCGGAGGCTATCAGGTCAACCCCATTTGATGTCCTAAGAATGTGAAGGCTTCCAGGTTCCTGGAGTGCTTTCTGTGAAAGCACTAGTTAGAAAAGGTTTCCTGGCAGAGGTGAGATTTGAACTGTACCAGGCTGGGCTAGTGAGGGGCATTCCAAAAACAAGAGTAGATCTGGACAATGGTAACCAAAAAAAAAACACAGGCCATGCTCTAGACGATTAATTGGTTTGCCTGTTGGGGAAGATATTTACCAGGAAGCGGTAGGAGATGAGGCTGAAAAGAAAGACTGAGGCCAGAACCTCGTCCTTCGATGATGGGGTAGCCAACTTTAGAAACCCAAACTCTGAAGACACCTGGTACCTTTTTTCCCAAAGAGACGAAATAGTCAAGAAAACTGATTAGTCTCTCTGCTTTTGTTTCCACCAACTGTCCTCTATCTTCTTTCCAGGAGACATAATTGAAACAGCATGGAATCGTCACTCCACTCCATCTTAAGCTGTTCATCTCCCCACATCCATGAATAAGAAGCTCTCTCTACCCGAGAGATTATCATGCATTACTTTTACTCACTCACATTCTCCCCTTTAGGCTCCTAAGAGCACAACAAGACGTCTCTATTTAGAGGAGAAAGCAGGTATCTCTTCTCCCACCACATCCCACCTCCAGAGGACGCCACCACAGGTGTATTAACCCCTCACTGGGCTTGCTGACATAATGAAATCTCCCAGAACACTGCCTCTTCGCCACCAGAACTCAGAACAGGATGAGGTCAGATGCTACTCAGGGAGTCTAGCGAAAGCCACGCAGTGTTGAGAAGCCAGAAATCCTAACTCTACCATTACTGGGATGATTGTAGACAAACGGCTTCCCACCTAGGCCTCAGTTTCCCCATCTACAAAGTGAAGGGGCGCATCCTGACAATCTCCAAGGTACCTTTGTGATAAGACCTCATGTATCTCCTTCTGCAGCAAAAGCACTTTGCTGGAACATGGTGTCACCTGGTAGACAAATTCCCCACACAGATTACAAAGATGGTTTTATAACCAAGGCCCCATTAACATGTAATTAATAACAGCATTCATCTCTATCTAATTCACAGAAGATTCTAAAACAGAAGAGAAGACTAACTGCTCCCACAACTGGCCCCTGCAGCCTCCTTGCTATCCAAGCACCAGGATCACGGACTTTCCCTGTCAGAACATGATTTACAGCACTCGGAACAGTTATACAAATTTCCATAAATATCCACAAATGCCCCAAACATCGAATTCCACGAGCAGGAGAGAGGGGAAGGGAGGGAGGGGATGCCGAGGACTGTGGGCGATGAGGCAGCTCTGGACCTGGGCGGCACAGTGGCTCCCCCAACTTAGGGCATTAAAGCTAAATTTGACTAATCGTGAGTGGTTTGTCCTCTGTTGAGCACCTGAGCGCTAATTACATGCCTGGTTAATTCAGTAATGTACACACACTGCTGTGCACCCTGCTCTCTCCCTCCCTCCACTTCACGCGATTAATGAGGGGAAGAAGGAGTTTGTTACAAACCTGTTTGTGGGGCTCTTTACACCTCCTGTGACAACGACCAAAAATGATCCAAACCACTTAGCGTGTGCTGTTCCCACCACTGCGTGGGGTGCACGATTGACAGTTAGCACCCAGCCCCTCTCCGCCAGCAGCCAAGCCCGTGGGGCACAGTCAATGGAGGGGTGGTGAGCGTGGGAGGGGGATGGGGCAAAGGTGTCATCTCAGTGGAACTTTTACATAAATTCCTCCACAGTGTCCTGACATCACATCTTCCTTAGCAACTGTTCTCAAATGGCCATCCCGGACCGTTGGTTACCCGCGTTTTCAGGCTCACTGAAAGCTCTCTTGTCTCCCCACTCCTCCCTCCAGATGCTGTGTGGATCTGTCTTGTAGGGATTGAACTAGGTGTGCATTCCAGGGTCACAGCCGCCCCTGAGGGCAGGAGCCTGAAATTCTAAGGCCTCCTGAGCCCAAAACAAGGCAGAGACTCAAGAAGACAGGGATGGAAGGTGCAGGAAGGAGGTTTGCCACGTGGAACAAAGGGGAATCTGGGAGCCTCCTAGACATCCGGACAACTTAACCCTGCCACCCTTGATCCCATCATTGATAGAACAGGAGAGATGACCTTCCTGCTGCCTCATACACCATGGGCTGCCCCTCTGTGCTCTTTTCCCAGAAAAAACTTGCCTTGGTGTTGGCTATACCTTGTGCCATCCTTTTGAAAAGCTTGTAGAGGGGTTCGGATCCATCCATACCATGTCATTTAGCCCAGCCTGGCCCTCTAGAAACTTCCCTGGCTCCTGCCCTCACTCCCCCTCAGGAACAACCCTCACTTCTGGCCTCCTTAGGGGTGATTTGCTCACCCCAGGCCTGGCTGGGCATCCATGGAATGGGACGAACCCCAGCAGCAGACTGTTTTGCCTGTGTGAACACAGGTTCAACAAGCGCTTACTGAGAGCCTACCATGTGCTCTCAAGAGGCTTCAGTCAAGCAAGGATGAAGCAATCACACCATCCACTGATCATGTACATCCACGTGCATGGCCCAGAGGTGATGCAAAGAATCCAGCATTAACTGCAGAAGAGAGGGCTGCCCAGGAGCACTTCTCCAGCAGAGGAGAGAGCACAAGGAAGACCAGGAGTTTGCTGGACAGACAGGGCAGAAATGGAGCAGCAGGAAGGACAGGGAACAGAATGTTCAAATGCATGGAGATCCGAAAGCGTCCAAGACAACTTGAGGGTGACTCTCTTATCCTACCTCTCCCTTCCTTCCCTCTCCTTCTTTCTGTCCCCCACCCTCCTTCTTCTCTCTCCCTGCTTCCTTCGCTAGTTCCCAGGGGAGCACTGCCAGAGGCTCATGGCCAATGCAAACCCTCAGGGGACCCTCAAGGTTGAACAACACCCCCTGTTCACACCATGACATAGAAAACAGCCAGGCTGTGGCTCCTCCACATCTTCATCTGGTATTTCTCCCTCTGGGACCACTTATGACCAAATTAGCCACTGGTAAACCAGTGACCTGCAGGGCAGATGTACATCTTAAAAGAAAGAGAATGTGATGATTTCTAAAATGAATGTGTCTCTAATGGTGGAATTTCAGGCAACATGAAGAGGCCCTTCTGAGAGCTGTTTCAGAGGATGGAAGCACCTCTTCGATTGCCCTTCAAACAATGACAGGGAGGCTGGACCAATTCAGATGTAGGGAATTGGGCAGACCTTTTTAGAGCATCTCATTACCTCAAAAGATCTCAAGGCTTTGAAGAGCAAATTCCTCTCAAGATGAAAGATGGGCGCTCTGGGATCTAACGTCTCTGGGCAATGATCGGAAGGCAGGTCCGGGTTTCTGATCCGGCTCAAAGCCAGGAGCCAGGTGGTCCTGCATGGCCTCCCAGGTCAGAAGGGCATTGGAGTCTGTGCTGGGCCCACCTTAGCCACTCACCTCGCCTTTGCTTCACATTGTCTCTGGGCCAGTTGTCCCATTCCACCGCCTCTCCCCTCCCTCTCCCCCAAACCTTGGTCCCTCTCTGTTTTATTAGGGACCTAGGGGTACCCCTGGGAAAAGTCCTCTACCTCCAGCTGTGGAACCACCCAATGATTTGGGGGATTCCCCTGTTGACACGCTGTGGCCTGAGCCCCTGGAGCAGACCAGCCTTTAGGTCACACCTCCTCAGTCTGCACCCTCCCCCAAGCTGCCCAGCCCCTGCCAGGCCAGGTGATGAACAGTGCTGGCGTGGCCTATCTCCATTTCCCAGAAAAGCAGAAGATCTCCACCAAACCACACGAACAGGGTGTCACCAAACCACACGAACAGGGTTCCACCACAGTCACCCTCTGACAACCGAGAGCCTCGGCAACCACGCAGTGTTTAAAAAAAAAGAAGTCATCCCAGAGGCCGCCTTGATTACATGACGGCTTGTTGCCCAGCCAATCTTTTACACAGGCCCACGACAGAACCCTGCCTGCAGCCGTCCCTGCCTGCCGCTGGGCGGCCCCATGGCCACCCGGCCATAGATCATGTCTGCAAGCCCGTGGAGTTCATTATCTCCCTAATGCTGCTTCTTTCGTAGATCATTAGAAAGAAACTTGACCTGACCTGTGAACTCTGGAATTGATTGTTGCCTTGAAATGGTCAACAGCCCATTTTCTAATCAATGCACAGAATAATTTTATACATATTTAAATTATATATTAACTTTAATGTTTGTTGAATTTATCTCCCACTTTCCTCCTGTGCTTCTTTTACATGCGTTCGAACTCAGGAGGGTATATTTACCACTGGGTGGAAGGAAACGAGGGAGGTGGGGGGATCTAAGCCAAGACCAAGTGAAGGAGGAAACACAAGTCCCAGGGCTGAGCCAGAGGGCTTGGAGGACTACTTCTACTGGAAAGTACGTGTGTATCTGGGAATATGTATGTGGGTGTGTGCGTGTGAAAGTGTGTGTATATGTGTGTAGGTATGAGAGAGTGATGTGTATGTGTATGAAAGTACGTGCATATCTGAGAATATACGTGTGTATGTCTGTGCACGTAGGTGTGTCTGAGAATATGTGTGTATAGATATGAGAGAGTGACGTATGTGGCTGAATGTGTGTACGTTTATATATATAAGAGTACGTGTGTACCTGGGAGAATATATGTGTGGATGTGTGTGTGTTTTCTCTCCCGTGCACTTTCCCCTAACTTGTCAAGTGGTCCAGACACCTTGCCTGACCCCAGTGCTGAGAGTTAGAATGAATTTCTTCCACTGATACACATCAAGGAGCTATGAATGTGGGAGCTTTGTCTGAAAAGGGCGGACTCAGACCATTATGGTTATCCTGAGCGTGGCTTGAAATTTCTAGTACACAAAGGGGTCCCCAAAGTGCTAAACTATCTGGAAAGAAAGCCAAAACTGCTAATGGTCTCCAAAGCAGAGGTTCTTAATCTGGTGTTCATCACCCTGAGACCTCTGTGGATCAATGAATCCCTTGAAATGGAAGAAAGTGCACATGTGCATTTGTGTGCCCAGGGAGAGGCTTTGTCACATATATTAGATTTCAAAATGTTTATGACTGCAGATCAGATGATCTGCAGATCAGAAGCAATCAAGGATTGCTTCTGGGTTCCTCCTGCATGTAAAACTTTCAGAAACAGCCCCAGCACCCCCGCCCTTGCTTCCGTCTGGGGCAAGACTCACCATGGGTCTCTAACCTTGCGTCAAGAACACGTGACGGACAGCCACTCATATCCAGAGCAGAACAACAAGCAAATAGCCTCTCAATTGACTCCCAGTTCAGCGTCTCGACCAGCATGCCCGCGCCAGCCGTCCCAACCAGACCTCCCAGAGTTTGGACACACCCAAGATTTACACTCTCTGCGTGCCCCTGAGGGTAGGGTGTAAACAGATACAAGCAAACCTTCTAGAAACAATCCTTAAAATAGGTATGGCTGTCATATCAGTTATTTTACTTCTAGGAGTCTGAATTGGGAGACTGGGATTGATATATATATACACTATTATGTATAAAATAGATTGCTAATAAGAACCTTCTGTATAAAAAATAAATAAAATTCAAATAAAAACTTTAAAAAAAAAAAGAAATAGTCAAACTGCAAGGTTTGTGCACAGAGATGTTCTTCAGAGTATTCACACCCACGCAAACAACTGGAAACAACCTGCTGTCCAGCACGAGGGGAAGATCTAAAAAAAATGCAGTGAATCCACGTGAAGGACTACTTTCCAGCCTTTAAAACCCATGTTTACATTTACGAGCCATGTAACAAAAGTAACTACCAATAATCTTAATTGCCCACCCTCTATGTTCTTAAAAGTATGTTTAATAGAAGTTTTAGTGACATGGAAAATACCTACAGTACAATTATACAGTAGAAGTATGATATGGTGAGATTTCAATTTTTTAATGCATAGAGAAAACAATAAAAGAAAAAATACAAAATAGTAATAATGATTTCCTGAGGTGGAGTGATTTTTTTGGCCTTTTCATACATTTCTGTACTAAGTTTCTGTTATAACATGCATTAATTTATTTTTTTAAAAAAAGAAGAAAAAGCTAAATTAAAAAAGAAATTCTGCTTTCCAATTCATCCACCACAAGAGTCATCCCTAACTCCAGACCCAAACTCAAGGACTCCCCACTTCTGTTTCCTTCCTTCTTGGGAGCAGTACAACCAAACTGTAATGCCACCAAGATTGGTATTCTCCCTTAGCGGTCTTTGAAATAAAATCAAAACAGTACTTACCTCCTCTATGCCTTCCTGTTTCCACACTCTCCCTTAACTCTCAGGATCCTTCCTCAGGCAATCTTTTATTTCCCCTTCGTCTGCTTATTAAAAATAGCCTAATTCCTCATTTACAAATAAATGTCCAACTTAGATGAGAAATATAACCTGGGTTGTTCCTTCTGTGTGGAAACAGAGGAGGGGGTTGGGCAGGGAAGGGAGAAAAAGGAAGTGGTGGGAAAGATCAACTTTCCTCACGTCGGTTGCTACGTACTTTCCCAGGAAGATCAAGGTCGTCTAATATGTACTGTCTTGACTTTCCTTCCTCTGTCTCAGAAACTCTGTGCATCATTATCATCCATCCTTTCATCCTCCCTCCTGTCTCGAAGGAAGACATTCTTTTACTTTGCCAAGGTGTACTGCTCCACCTGGACTATTGATCCCATCCCTTCCAGACCAACGCTAGATCAATCATCCCCAAGTTCTCTAGGATCTGTGATCTCCCCTCCCTAGGGCCTCGTTCCACTTCTGCAGAGTCAGACTTCATGGAATTTCTCAGCTTCTGTCAGATCTCAACACCCATCTTTTGGGTGCCGCCTCCCTCACCCATAAAACCCCTCTCACTGGCATTGCCAGTGGCATCCCTGAACCCCGGGACTTCCCTCAGCCTTCACTCTCCTCCATCTGTATCACGACTCAAACCCCACCTCCCACCCTGACCCTTCTCCAGACTTCGGTCTCCTTGGCCTCCCCTGTACAACCTTTGGTTCTTCACCTACCTCTCAGGCCACCTCTTTTCAGCTTCATCTACCAACTCCTTGTCTGTCTCCTCTCAATGGCAGTGCATCCCCAAGGTTCTGAAGCAGGTCCCTTCTCCTCTCCCTCAAGCCACTTTCCCTGAGTGATCCTGTCAACTTCCACAGCTTCTGCTATCATCTATATCACTCCCATATAAGAAGCTTTTTTAAGCAGAGAAGAGGGTGGAACTGAAGAGCTTCCAGAAAGGTAACAGCCAGTATCTGCCAGAGGGAAAAACAGAGATGGGAGAGTAAAGAGAAGAGAGGGCCCAAGGTCAGCATCACTTACAGATTGAGATGGTGGCCAAAATAGGATGATTTCTGGGGTTTAAAATAGTTCTCCACCCCTCAACTGCTCCTCTAGGCCAATCAGCGTTACCATCTGAGAGTCCTCTCTTTAGCTGAAGGCTCTGAGTCTTTTCTTTTTACCGTAGTGTACACACGTGGCTCCCATGGTGCAGTAAAAGAAAAGTGGACAAAGGAGTCAGAAGACCCGTCTGATCCCCAGCTCTGCCACCAGCTGCGGTATGGTCTTCCTCTTCATTCGTGAAAACAGGTAATGATGTCAATCCGGGAGGGCCGTTGGGAGTATTGTGACCAATTATTTGTTTACTCCTCTTTCCCCATCTTGGTCTCGGTTTCTTTATCTGTGAAATGGGAGTGACAGCACAGATCATTTATAAGCTCCTTTGAGCAACTCTCCTTTGACAGGATTTGGCCCCAGTCCTCTGCCTCACTTAGGAAGTGACGCCTGATGAGAGTTTACAGGGCAATAAATAATACTCTCCTTCCCAGACAGATGACTCAGAAGCAGCTGAACCCACCAGAGGGAGAATCAGCTTCATTTGCCAGACTGGAAGGTGCAGCTTTAGATCTGTGACAATAGTGGCTTGTTACATTTCATTTCAGACATCCAACCTCCTCTCCCATCTGGGAGACCACCACCCCAAGCCCAGCACGCAGCAGGCTCCTAACAAAAAGGTTTTATGGGCATATGGGAGAGCCGCGAAGTTCTCCAGTTTCCAGGCAGGACAGGTAGCAGAGCTGGAATTTGCCCACTGAATCCCTTGCCTAAGTTTCTTGCCACTGCACCATGAAAGCCACATGTGTGACAGTGAGTAATGCCTATTGTTCAAGCAACCCCAAAGGGGTGGGGCAGCCCTGGACTGAAGGTGCCTCGTCAGGTCAGCCAGATCCTCCCAAGCCCTCAGTCCAGAAGCCTGGGATAATAGTAGTCCATATTTATTGGGCACTGTTCTATATGTTTTATATGCCTGAGCCCTTTTAATATTTATAATAGTCTTATAAGGTAACTGCAATGACAAATCTCACTTCTGAGATGAGGATACTAAGACACAGAGAAGTTACTTGTCCCAGATCACACATAAAACAAGTGGCAGAGACTGGGTACAAAGCCAGGCCATCCCAACTCCAGAGCCCACGCCGAGCCACCCTGCTCTCCTGCCTCCGCCACCTTCAGAGGGTCAGCCAGTCCACAGAAGGGGCATAGAGCACTTAAAGGCTCCATCCAAACTGCTACTTCCCACACACCAGATACCCACCGTGATGGCTAATTTTGTGTCAACTTGCCTGGACGACCAGGTGCTCAGACATTTAGTCAAACATTATTCTGGGTGCATCTGGGAAGGAGTCTCTGGATGAGATTAGCACTTGAATCTGTAGACTGAGGAAAGCAGATGGCCCTCCCCAGCATGGGTGGGCCTCATCTAATCAGTAGAAGACCTGAATAAAAGAAAAATGCTGAGTAAGAGGGAATTCCTCCTGCCTGACTGCTTGGGCTAGAACATTGGCTTTTGTTGCTCTGTTTTGTTTTTTTCTGACCTTTGTATTAAGATTGAAGCATCAGTTCAGAGTTCAAGCAACAGCCTTGACCCCCCCGGTTCTCAGGCCTTCAGACTCAGACTGGAACTACACCATGAGCTCTCTCCTGGGTGCCCAGGTTGTCAACAGCAGATCTTGGGATCTGTCAGCCTCCCAAATCACATGAGCCAGTTCCTGCTAAAAATCTTCCTGTATATATGTGCATCCTATTGGTTCTGTTTTTCTGGAGAACCCTGACTGATATACCCACATCAGCTCAAATTTCCTGGTTTACAATTTTACCCATGTGATGATGCTAAGAGGAGGTTCCAGCCAGAACCACCCCGGTCCTGAGCATTGGAGAATCAAGGCAGTATGGCAATGGGCACAGAAGGGTGAGGAGAAGTAGGTAAGGCCACCAAGAAGAGGTATGTGGGGGACAAGAGGGAAGAAGGTAGTGGGGTTGGCACTGGAGAACAAGAGAGGATGCACTTGGCCCTACAAGCTGGAGGATCCACAGGTGAGCAAACCTGGTGGTGAAAAGGGAAGTAGGGTTGGAGGAGTCCCTTGTCCTGCACTGCCTTGCAAAGGATGTCACTCCCCGCCTGGGCCCAGTGTGCCCCCAGCACACTGGGCTGCAGCCTCTTTCCTCCCCCACTGGCATGTGAAATCCCCAGGGAAAAAGCCGGTCTTCATCTTGCACCCCTAGCACGTGGCACAGGAAGTTGCCCAGCAATGGTGGAATGGGAAGTCTATTGGTCAGATGCCCAAGTGAGTAAGTCGTTCAGTTTGCTGTGTGATGCAATTCTGCTTGAAGAATGAAGGAAGAGCCACAGAGGGTGAATGAACACGCAAGGTGGAAAATGGTTCCCGACAGCAGCAGCCGGAGTCCTTGCCAGTCAGTGGAGCATCACGGGAGAACACTGCTCTTCAGGCAGATTCAGATTCCAACTGTATCTCTGACTAGCGTTGTGGCCTCAGGCAAGTTTCTTAACCTCTCTGGTCCTCTGAAAAATAACAATGACAACAGCACTCACCTCATGGGTTGTGAGGAACATTCAATGCATTAATGCAAGTCAAGTGCTTAGGACCCTGCCTAGCACGTAGTCAGCACTAAATGTGTTGAATCATCATTATCACCATCATCAATCATCATTTTGCACAAGTGGTCCATCAAAGTGGCTCAAGTTAGTTCTGTAATTACTAATCTGAGCTATGTGAGTTCTTTTTAAGGTTTGTCCTTGGGGGCTCAACCTCTTACAGAGGCCACAGATCTATCACCTGATTCTGACCCTAAAAGGAGAGACTAGACCCAAATGAGGGCTGTAACCACAGCATGTCTCCAGAAATCTCAGATGTTCCCAAATAAAGCTCCATGTATCAAGAACCTGAGAAGAGAGATACTAAGTCACTGAAAACATTCAGCTTCCTTCAAGGTGGGGGGAGGGGGAATTATTTGTTTGTTTTTGCAAATATTAAACTTTCCAATTTTCTTATAACAGTGGTGGCTTCAACAGAAAGCTGGAATTGGATGCCCACATTGTTTTGAGTCAGGCTGTGGCTTAATCTTCTCGATGTTTTTATATTGAGAATAAAGAAGTATTGGCACTTATCTAATATTACAACAGCCAACAGCCGAGAAGGAAAAAAACCCTGACAGGTACATGGCTGTGATCTGCATATGTACCGGCTTTTGAGTTCATTATGGAATCACAGAATCAAGTCATCTCAGAGCTAGAAGGAGATTCAGCAACCTTCTCTTTCAACCTCTTCCTCTTACAGATGGGGAAACTGAGGCCCAGTGAAAGGATGTTAATTACGGGGAAACTGAGGCCCAGTGAAAGGATGTTAATTACCCAGCTTCACTCAGCTAGTTAGGGACAGCTAACCATACTTTCTCTGTAGTAAGTTGTGGAATAAAACTGTTGATCAGGGAGATGGTCCATTTCTTATTTAAACAGCAAGATGCCCTCCACCTGCCCTGTCAGCACAGGAATGTTCCCCTCAGCCTTCACTTTGAGCCCCTCTATAATCTGCCTCTGCCCAACCTCACTCTCCCATCTTGGCTTCCACGCAGCCGGGCTAATCTCCCCCTGCTACCGGCATGGCTCCCACACTATCGAGAATGCCTTCTTCAGCCCACCGTGCTGATGTTAAGTCTTTCCTTCCAAGGCAAGTAGGAGGCAACTTCTCTGAAGTTTCTCCTGGCACCACCACAGCCACGAGAGCGACCCCTGACCTCACAGAGCAAGTTCAGCTGGCAGACGCCCCAGCTGAGAGGCATGATGAGAAGCTGCTCAGGGAAGCCCGAGAGACCCAGCCTCCGCCCCAGCTCTGCCTCGTGACTGCAGGCAAAGTATTTCCCTCTCCTAGCCTCAGGTTCGTCTGCTGGAAAAATATTTTGCTTGTATAGTTGTTTTGAAGATTAAATAAAATTACACATCATAGCATATTAAGGAGGACTCAGGTAAAGGAAATGTATACTTTAAGATATATTATTTAATTCACCAATATATAGTACAGGCTTTTGTCCTGGAGTTGGTTACTATGCATGTTGGTTTTGTCATCACAACTGGTTTGTAAGGAAATACAATTAAACTCCAGGAGAGCAGGAATTTTGTCCCTTTTATTCCCTGAATGACCCCCAGTGCCTCACACAATGCCTGGAACATGGCGGGCACTCAGTAAATATTTGTTGAGTAAATGAACAAACTTTTCTTTCATCGTCTAATGAGTGTAGATCCATAATAATAATAGGAAGACTTCTGTTTGCCTAGTGATTTATCAATGCATTATTCAAAGCATTTTCACATGTAAAAATGTGTTTGATACTCAGACAATGCTGTGAAGGAGGAAGATGAGGTATTGTTATCTGTCCCCAAGACCCAGGTGAGGAAACTGGAGTGCAGAAGACAGTTTTCAAGGTGACAGAACTAGGAAGTGGTGAAGCAGGGGTTAAAGCCGTCTTTAACAGATCCACATTGAGTCCACTTCCCATCTGCCCACAGCCAGTAAGTGCTCCTGGAAGGAGTAATTAATTTGGATTCTGATTTTGATCAACTTGGTGAAACATTTGATGACTGTGACAAGTTCCCTGGCTTCCTGAAGAAAGACATCTCTGACCGGGGTGGCCGGATAAAGGGGCACCTAGGCAGGGAGGCTGGGGCAGTGGGAGGGAAGCGAATTAGAGAAACTCTTCCTTCAGCAAGACAAATTTCTCCGGGGAAACCATGCTTGGCTGGGGAAGCCAATTGGAAAAGAATGATAGAGGGCCGGTTCCTGAGGTTCATCAAAGTCATTTGTTGCAGGTAAGCTCATTTTTCACAGGCCAAGGGGATATTTACCTGGGGTACACCTTTAAGGAATAGTCGACAGATTGAACGGTACGATGCTTTATTATATTTCACACCCTGGTGATTCAATATGATGGAGGCAGAAGGGGGCGGGGGGGAGGGGGAATGTGCTCTGGAGGGAGAGTAAAGGAAAAAGGCAGAAGAAAGAGATATTAAAATGTCCAGCAAGGGGGTATCCTCCTTCTCGGGTGCCTGGGCAGACCTCAACTGCAGTGGAAGGTACACAAACAGTCCGTCCTATGGATGACGCTGACCAGGGAGTGGGTGTCCCATGTCAGTTGACCTCACCCCTTCCTCTTGACCACTCCCTTATGTCCCATGGCACCTGGTCAACCCTCCACCATTTTTCAAAATGTTTTCACACAACTTGTGGCCTGTGTTCTGTCTTGGTTCTACCACTACTTTAGTCGGGTGAGCTGAGGCAACACATTTGACCTTGGCAACACAGTTTCCTCATCTGTTTAAGAAAGAATTCCCTAACGGTCTCTAGGCTACCTTCCAGCCCTTACATTTTATGATTCCAAGTCAGCCCCAGAGATCTACCTTTCTCTAGAAACAGTTGGCTTCCTCAGCAGCCCTCCCTCACATCCCTGTCCCACTAGTTGGCCATCTAGAAGTCTGCCAAAACCACCATCAGAAAGAGCATCCTCAGCCTGAAGGCTGCCTCTGCCCAGAGGCAGAGGGCTCCAGAGGAAGGAATGGTTATCTCCTTGACAACCAGCATCCCTTAATAACTCTCAGTAGTTCTCTCATCCAGGAATTTGTCTCAACCTCTGGGAAACTCTACTTTTAGCCCTTTGCACCATCTACCAAGTGTCCTAATTTGAGTATATATATCGATCTTTGTGCAACAAAGGACTGGGTTTCTGCTGTCCTCAAACCTTCAATGTCTCTATGGAGTGCCTTCCACCAGTTTTCATCTTCTCACTTGAGATGTCACCCTTACCTGCATACTCTTACCTTTGCCCCTTATCTCTTCAGAAACCCCTCTAAATGCCATTTCTCTTCACTCAAATCAATCTGACCCACTGTGTCCGCTAGAAGGTGAACTCTTGCACTTTTCCCTTCCTTGTCCTTCTGCCTAGAATGTACGGCTTTTGGGTAGAGCTCTGGTGGCCACTTGTGATGAGGCCACCTTGAGGATATAAGTCATGAGCTGAAGATGCTGGGCCAGAAATCAGAAAGGTGTGGTGTCCCTGAAGGCTGTGAGGAGGAACCATCACAGCAGGCTGATACCACCACCTCTGGGCTTCTTTCAAGTAAGACAGAAAAAAACTCCCCCCTTGTTTATGCCACGGTCTCTTGGGTTTTCTGTTGTGTACAGCTGAGCCCAGTGAAAACTGAAATGTAAACGATGCAATAGCCTTGTCTAAGGGTCTCCCCACTACATTCACCATTCGACACCCATGGGGCTTAGCACATGACAGGGAGCACGTGAGTATTTGCAGAGGAAAGCAGGCAGGAGGGAGTGCAGGGTGGTTAATTTCCCTCCCCTGCTTCCTTCTCCCTCCTCCCCCGTTCCCTGGCCCTGGGTGGAGAGGCTTGGGGAAGGCTGGATGCTGGGCTGGACACCCACCACGGCATGTTCACAGTGTCCCCCACCCGGGAGGGATGTGTTTCCAGAGCTCTGACTAGGGGCACCTGAGGCTATTGTGGTACAGAGGATTTACTTTGTCTTTAAAAGGCCAAGGGGTTTGAAGTTGACTTTGGGGTATGGCCAAAGCCCCTTTGTGATACCCCTCAACCCCATCTCTTCACCCTGTTTCTCCTCTGTCAGTGTGATTTGGGACTGGAAACTTTTACCTTTGTGTTAGAGCACTGAGGGGATGTGCTAAGTACTTATTGTGAACCTGAAACTGTGTTGTCAGCAGTCTGGCCATCATTTAGCAAGGCCCAGAGACAGACTCTGGATGAAAAAGAGAAGCTCAGAAGCAAAGGGCCAGATGGAGAAAAACCACCCCGGGCTGCCTGGGGCCACACAGGGCCAGAGGGTGAGGGAACGGAGGCCTGGGTGCACGGGGATGAGGGGCCTGGAGAGTGAGGGATACAGCAATTCAAATCTGTCCCATGAGCAGTCCCTGAGAGCTTTCTATTTACCAGGAAACACAAAGGGACCTCCCAGCCCCCGATGGAGCTCACAGTCTAGAAGATATCAAGGGTGTTTGTGCAAATATCTAGAATATGACGATTTCAAGTGTCCAAAAAGATGACTAAATCAAGGGCTATGGGAACACTGAGGAGCGAAAAACGGATTCTGCTTGAGGACAAGAAGAAAGCTTCCCAGAGGAAGTGGCCTTGGGACAGAGCTGGCAGGTGGAGAAGACCTCTGGCCTCGTGTGCTGGAGGGAGGGGGACAATCTAGGCAAAGGGAGCAGCGAGGCCATGGCAGGGACGTGCCAAAAGGGGAAGTTGTCTCTAACTTCAAAGTTGTTTCAATGAAATGGTTGAGTATGTTTTGGACACCAGCCTCCTCAAAGGATGCCCACAGCTTTATCGACCAGGAAACAGTTGTTCTCCCCACACCCATAAAGACGGGCATGGAGCCCGGTAATTCCAGGTACATGGCATTTCCTGGGAACAAGTCCAGTGGTGGAAATAGCTTTGCTGAAATGCAGGTGGTGGGTGAGGTCAGCAGGCCAAGTGCATAGGTGCACTCCTAACTGTCCCCTGGATGCCCCTGGACAGACTGGAAACACAGACTATGCCATTGGAACCCAAGACAATCCCTGGTGAAGAACTCAGGGATATCAGAGCTGCCATGAACTCTTCTTCAGGCATTGGGTGACACTGGGTGAACTCCTAGGTACCTGGATCCTAAAGGAACACAGTGACAGGAAAGAGATACATTAGCCCCAGTCCAGCCTCTTCAAGCTCACAGCACAGTTACAAGGCATGGAGCCCACATGGGAGATGGCAAGAGAGTACCCTCAAAGAGTAACAAAAAGGCAGTCAGTGAGAGCTAGAGGAGCACAGAGTAGATGTACAGAGATGCAGGCACAGTCGATCCAGGAGTAATTCCTGAAGGAAGCAACTCTGAATCCTAAAGTGCCAGAAAAATAGGCACTCCTGCATTGGTGGTTGTATCAGTCACCTATTATCATGTTAATGCTGCATAACAAACCATCCCAAACTCAGTGGCTTAAAACAGCAGTCATTCACTCACCCATGCGACTGTAGGCCACTGACCCAGGCTAAGCCTGACTCCAAGCTGCAGGTCAGATCCAAGTGCACACATTCGTTTCTCATCCTCCTTGCACCACAGGTCAGTTGGGACATGTTTCTCATGACCATCGGCGAAGCACAAGAAGACGTGTTAACATCATACCTGCTGATATCCCATTGACCAAGGCAAGTCACAGGGCCAAGCCCTTCATCAAGGAGGTGAGGTATACACTTGGTCTACCATAAAGTCAAAGCAAGTCACAGCCAAGCCCAGTTTCAATGGGGCAGGAAGTATGTGTGTGTGGAGGGGGTGGGGGTGATTGGGAAGGAAGTGAATTTTTTTAAGTCTATTACAATGATGGCGAAAAAGGGAAAGCTATTGTACATAAAAGGACTATATAAGCAAAGGTTGAGAGGTGAGTATGAGTTTTCTCTGGGAGGACAGCCAGGAGGACACTTGTGACCCAGAGAGAAGCGGTGGGCTGGGCAGGTAGAGGGTGGAGCCCCAGCTGTCTCTGGCAACAAGGCTGGGGGCATAAGTGAGTGGCGAGCCAGCTAATGAGCTCTTTCTTGGGCCCTTGTCTCTTCTCCTTGATGAATTAAGAAATTATCAACTGGAAGCAAGAGATCTCACTCCTGTAGGAAAATATTACAACTCACCGAGTTCCTGCTTCCTCCAGAGGTTTTCCAGGATTTGCCCAGCCCTGAGCTCTGGCCCGTGTCTGAGCAGAGGTAATGCACACCCTGGGGCAGTGCCACCCCAGCTACTCAGAAGACCCTGCAGGACCCACTAGATCACTGTAGTGTGACTACCTGTCTTGATGCCCCATCTAGACTCTAAGCCGCCAAGGGCCTGGGACTGTATTTCACACTTTTATTTTTTTTTTTTGCATTCTCTAAGTAGCAGGAGGTCCCTAACCACATGTGGAATAAATGGCTGAATGGTAGATGGTGCTGAGAAAATCAGGCAGCACCATTTCTGGAATAAACAACTGAGGAAACTAGGTCAGCTGGACCAGCCACAATCAAGACAGTCCTATAAACAGAAAATGCAAACATTATTTAGGGACAGGAGCGTGAAATGGGAAAGGGGAAGGACACTTGAAGGTGGATGGAAACTCAGCCTTGTGTGAAAACACAAACTTGAGCAGAAATGAAATTGCCGGAAGGTTGTCTGTCTTAAAGGAATGTAGTTGTGGGTAATGACCCCGGGGAAAGCTTCCATGGCAAATCAGCCCGCCAGCCACCTCCTACAGAGCCCGGAAAGGTGCTGCTAGCAAGAGGACATGCTGGGGAAGGTCTGGCCAGCCACACAAGGAGGGCTGTCCAGTAGCCACGCCCCTGCACTGTGACAGGATTTGCCCTTCCTTACAATAGGGTTCCTCAACTGGAATGAATACCTTCTCCCTTGCCTCCTCCAGGAAGCCTTCCAGGATAGATAACATCATAACACTGAATTAATCCCAAATAAAGCACACAAATTCCCCTTCATTGATAAATGACTTCAATATATTTTATTTAACTCTTGATCACAGAGTCTTTAAATTGCCTCTTGCGTATCAGTCTTGTCCATTTGTTAAACTAGGAGCCACAGCTTTTCTTTCCTGTGAGTCCCTCCTCCAGGCTGGACACAATCCTTGTTATTATTAAATTCCCTTCAGCAGAATGTGAGGTAAATATGTGATGAAGATCAAAGACACAAATCAGAAATCCAGGACTTCCTGGTTGAGGCAAGAGATTTCACATGAAAAGCACTCTTAATAATGGGTTATGTTGGAAAAGGAAGAGAATGTCATCGGTGACAAAACCCCAGCCTCTCCTCCCACCATCCCTCCCCTCTACGCAGGGCTGGTGTTGGGCGGGTGCTGTAAGGTGAGCCACTTCTCCTGAGTTCCTTCCATTCTTCATGAACTTGGCCTCAGCTCAGTCTTTTTCTGCCCCATCCCAAGCCCTTGAACTTGACCTGATGAAAACAGCTTGTGTCTCTGATGCTCATTCCTTTCCTTAGATTTTCAGTAAATGTCCTTGAAATCCGCCAGCCTTTCTCACACCTCCATCAGGCTAGAGCAGGTAAGGTTGCCCGGGGGGCCCACAGGGAGGACCGTGGAGCTGGGTCAAGGTGGGGACACTCAAAGGCTGGCATCTGGTCTATGTGCCGTCATCACATGGTCCTCCAAACACCAAGTCCTCCAGGAAGCGGTCCCTGGCTACCAGGCCCTGGACCAGTGCCTGCAGAGTACCACTCAGGGTTGGACTCTACCCCTTGGAGGGTTTTGGGGTGGAGCTCAAGTCCTCCCCATCTCTGATGGTCAGTTCTTGGAAGGTCTCCTACTTACCTCCTCTTGGGAGCCTAGCCTGGCCCTTGACACAGGTGCCCGTCTCCATTTGACCTGACATCCCTGCCCAGAGAGGCCACAGGATGGCCCATCGCAGGGTCTGCATCTACATACAACCCTGGCGAGGGAGGCCTGGGACTGACCTGACCCTGCCGTGTGAGCTGGACAAAGGATGGGGATGTCAGCTACGTCTGCAGGCGTAGCCACATGTCCCTGTGGGAGGAGGGGACATAAACTTCCCTGATTGAGAGCCTCGTTGTACACTGTGCTCTACATCCTAAGGCTCCTGTTGGTCCACTGGCTGGTTGGTTGGTTTCCTTGACACGGTGACCTCGGTTTGGGGTTGAGGACATCAGAGGCCAGTGGAGCAGCTGTGCTGGGGGTCCTGGTGGAGGAGAAGCCGCCAGGTGGCTGACCTTTATTCCCAGAAGACTTGAAGCTCTGCCTCTTTGTGAAGATTGATTCTGAGGCCACAGATTGTCACACTGGGGATTAACTAGAGGCGGCTAGAGTTGTCCCCACCCTCCCAGATGTCTGCCCCTACCTGGTGCACAGTGTTTCACTGGCTGTCAATTTGGCAAAACGGTTTCTTATTCCTCTGGGAGAGGTGGTTATACACACACACTCAGATACACACTCACTGACACACACACTCACACTCACTCTCACACACACATTCCCAGACACTTTCTCAGACAGTGGAAACAAGAGTTGTCGTGAAACAAGAGTTGTCGTAAAACAATGCGTTACACTTCTATCATACTTTTGGCTTTGCAGATGACTCTCATGGCTAGTATTCTTAAACCTTCTATTTGTTTTGACCTCCTTCCCGAAGCAGGTTGGCAGCTCTTGTTATTGCCAGGTGAAGACACTGAAGCTGGAAAGATTTAGCAGCTCATTCCAGGCAGAAGACGCACATTGCTGGTCAAAAGCAGTTTTGGACCAAACATCCTACAGTGTGCAGGACGCCCCACAGCAAAGAACTACCCAGCCCCACAGGCAAGAGCGCCAAGGATGGGAAACATAGAGTCAAGAAGGAGGCAGGAAGTCACCCTTCAGCCCAGGTCTTACACCGAGTTGCTGTGTGACGTGGGCCAAGTTACCTCCCTTTCTGGAGTTTGGAGTCCACGTTCTCTGAGGTCCTTGTGTCCCTGATATAAGGACAACCTTTGCTCTCTCGTCTCACCCTCCTCCCCCTTCTTATGAGAGCTGCTCCCACACTCACCTCTAACCTCACGCTCCGTCCACAGGCCCCCTGCCCCGGCCGAGGCTGAATGGGGCAGGGGGAGGCATGTAACCCCGGGGCGCCAGAGACCTTCATGAAACTTTCAGTGTGGACCTGGGGACAAAGGCTGCTCTCTGGAGGGCCTGTGAGGCGTGATTCCAGGAGCTGCAGGCAGCTGCGTTCTGGTTGACTGGAGAAGGAAGGCTGTCAGATAAACAAGCCAATCTGCAGGGAAAGGCGAAGTGGAGCCCTGGAGCTCGGAGGAACAGCCCTCGCAGTCCTTGAGGCCCAGCCGCACCCTTGCCTTCCTGCCTTTCGGTGACCGAAGCCAACTGATTTCCTTTTTGGCCTGTCCTGGTATGAACTGGTTTCTCTCACTTGCAACCAGCACATTCCTGAGTAACCTCCATCTGCATTCGCTGCTCCCATTCCTTCCTCCAGCACTCAGGCCTTCTCCTCCTTCCTTGCAGTTAATCACGAGGCACAGTCTGGACAATAAGACACAGCAGACACCTGCTGGTGCATTCCTTTCTTCCCACCTCGGATGGTTGATGCTCTGGTCAGAGCCACGAACTGATTCCAGCTGCCAAGATATTTCAAATTTGGCGGGGGTGGAGGGGTGGGGGAGACTCTCTTTAAGACACTGTCATTGGTTTTCTGCTTCATGCAGCCAAAAGCACTCCTGTTACACGGGTAAGAGTCTCTCCCACAGAAATGGAGGGGCTGGGTGGTCCTTCATGCAGGAACCTCCAACCCCACACTGCCTGTCCTCTCAGTTAGCCTCATCCCTGCTTGCAAGATCCTGAGGCACTGACATCAAAATCTGGGATGTCAGAACAGTGCGGCCTGTGGTGTGTTTGACTCAGGAGAAAGCCTGGCTGGCCCCAGTCCTCAGGCCCAGAGAAGCTGGTAGGAAAGTGTCGCCACGTAATACTGACGGGCAAAACATCCCGTCTGGATAATCCTCTCAAGTCAGAGAAGAAAATAACTAGTGTGACTGATGGTCCCAGAACACCTGAGGCTTGGGGCCAAGACGGAGCCAGGGAGTGCACAGAATACTGCTACCTGCAAACAGGGCCTTTGCAAGGGCAGGCGTGGCTTCGAGGGCTGAAGGTCAGACCAAGGGTTCACCGGCAGGGCCTGGTGCCTCTTCTGACAGCTCCCCCTCCGCAACTCAGGGCCAGACGTGCTGATCAGATCAGTCCCCTCAGGCCTCACAGGCAGCCTGAGGAAGAGGGAGGAGACCTCAACTAGGCGTGCCCAGTCCTGAGATTTAGTCCCTGTCTCTCTGCAAAATTGGCACTTGTCAGAAAGCATTTTCACAACCCTTCATCAAATGTTAAAGCTGGAATTCATCTTAGAGATTGTCTAGTCCAACCCCTCATCCCAACATGAAGAGACTGAGGTCCAGAGAGGGAAAGCCTTGAGCCAAGGCCCACAGCGTAGGGGTGACAGGACCACACCAGGAACCCGTGTCTCCTGGCTTCTCCCCTCAGCTGTTTGTCACTGCAAACCCTCCCTCTCATCTGTTGAATTATTTGTTGGGTCCAAAAAATTGTGATAAAATGGTAATGAGTATCCTAGTCAGGGGAGAATATGGACATGTATCAGCTATCTACTGCTGTGTAACAAGGTTAACCCACAAATCAGTGGTTTAAAACAACAAGCACTTATCCTCTCCTGGTTTCTGTGGATCTGGAATCTGGGACCTGCTTGGCCGGGTGGTTCTGGCTCAGGGTCACTCATGAGGTTGCAGTGAAGATGGAGACTGAAGCCATGGGGAAGGAAGGAGGTAGGGAAGGGAGTATTCCTAGCATGCAAAAGGCAGGGATCAGTCGGGATCCCCAGTGAATCTGGGGTTGCAGAGTTGAGCAAGGCTGAAGTGAAGAATGGGGGGTGGGCAGGAAGTGATAAGAGGTGAGGCCAGAGAAGCTTCGATTTCCATTTACATATCACGTCTTTCCAGAAGTCTTTTCCAACACTACCAAATTTTCTGCCAGCTCTCTTGCTCCCTGCACTTGCCCAGACTGCATGACTGTAATTGTCTCCTACCTTCTATTTTATTCTTATATACTATAAGTTCAACAACATATAATGCTATAATAATAATAATAACTAAAACTTACTGAGCCTTTATCAAATATAAATGCCAGGAACTATGCTAAGCAATTTACTCGACAAAGGGATAATATTTTAAAATAATAACCGGCTTTGCTTTTCCTCGTTTGTCTTTTTTGCTCTGAGTTTCTCCAGTCTAGAAATCAGGGAAGTAGGACCAGCTTAGAATAAAGAAGTCAGTGGGGCTGCTGAATGGATTTTTTTAACTCACTGAAAGAATACTAGCCTTAGAAATATTTTATTTTAAGGAATTGGAAGATTGACCAAGACATGACGTTTTTTTAGGCCAGAAGCCTGACCTTGGCTCCTAACCCTCCAAGGGGCTGGAGGACTCAGTCCCTGAAGGTCACACAGGAAAGAGCACGGAGGAAGCTGCTGAGGGCAGTTCTCACCTCAGGTCAAAGGCGGAGCCAGCAAGCGCGGGGAGGAAAAAGAGAGCATGACAGTGGCTTAGAGGTCACCGCTGAGGCCCCCGAGGGCGAGCTGAGCGCCCAAACGGGCACCTAATGTGGGGCAGTCTGGGTGATAGAGGCCACAGCTTCCTGGCCTCTGGAAGGTGGGGCAGGAGCCTTTAAGCCTGGTGTGAGCTTCACCTGGCACCTGTGTGTCCAAGTGGCCAGGGCTGGAGGGAGTATCCGGGCTGTGAGGGCCTGAGGGCACCGCACTGTGCTGGGGCTCCCACCAAAAGGGGTGGGGAAGGCTGGGGGAGGGCCAGGGGACCAGAGTGATGAGGGAGACACAGCGTGGCCTGCCTGGGCCTGTGACCACAGGACGCGGGGGCCCATAGCCCTTGCAGCAGATGCTACGGGGGTAAAGACTTGACATCCAAAGATGAGGTGAGACACACCACACTCCGGAAAAGGACAGGCAAGAGGACATGTCCAGACCGGAAGGCCCTTTCCCAGTGCCAGGACACACTCCACAGGCACGCCCGCACACACTTACATACTGCCACCACTCCCCCCAGACTAAAATGACCCTCAGGGAAAGGGAAGGGAGAAAGAGAAAGGGGACAATCGTGAATGTACTGCTTTTTACCCCAAAGTGACAGCACTCAGACCCAGGAGAGACTACCTCGAGTCGGCAGAATTAAACTGCCCGCCCCTTTAGGGATCTATGTGTGCGCGTGAGCTGGGTTCAGGTTGGAAAAGTGACATTAGCTCTGCTTACCTTGCTACCCTCTCAACTCCACCTCCAACCTCCCCCCACCCCACAGGCTACGTCAGCCCATGAATTCTCCTGCAGCCCTGGTCTTAGGTCACCTCCTCTAGTCCCCCTGCCCTCCTTCTCTGGGCAGGCCCGCATCCTCTGTTGCCACCACCTGGGCACCTGCAGATGAGCAGAGTGGTGGAGAACATTCTGGACACAGAGGGGACAGCTGGGGTCCAGATGGTTTTAGCAGTGAAGGGCCATGAGACACAGTCTAGTCATTAGACCTCTCAGCTTCGGTCTCCATATCATAAAAATGGGGATATTGATGAGGAAACCCATTCTTACCACAGCTGCTGTGAGTCTTACATGAAATAACAGAAGTGTCAAATGAAGTGCAAGAGCTAGCTGTCTCAGAAGCTCGCCACAGGGCTTCCCTGGTGGCGCAGTGGTTGAGAGTCCGCTTGACGATGCGGGGGACACGGGTTCGTGCCGCGGTCTGGGAGGATCCCACATGCCGCGGAGCGGCTGGGCCCGTGAGCCATGGCCGCTGAGGCTGCGCGTCCAGAGCCTGTGCTCCGCAACGGGAGAGGCCGCAACAGTGAGAGGCCCACGTACAGCAAAAAAAAAAAAAAAAAAAAAAATTGCTCACCACATAAGAGCCAGATACTGTTGTGTGCACCTTCTGTTATTAGCTCATGCAGTCCTCAGTAACCTCGTTTAACAGATGGGGCAACTGAGGCGCAGAGTGTCCAGTGCCTTGCCTCAGGCGACGTGGCATCCCTGAGCAGCCAAGGCACTGGCCCACCTGCTCCTCTCCAGGGAGCTCAGGTTTCTTGTCTCACACCCTGGAGACCTGCTCACCTCAGCCAGCAGCCCACCCTCCCCCTGACAGTGGTTTGATGGTGGTAATATGGCGCCTTGCACTTTCTACCCCCAGGGAGGGGCACCTGGTAGAGCTCAATGGGTAGATGACATCCCTTGACTCCTCAAATCCTCCTGCCCTATGCTGTACACAGGGCAGGGCACTGACCCATCAGGACCAAAGCTGGCCTAACACAGGACAGGGTCCCTGAGGCCAGGGGTTAACCCCTTGGTTGTTGGGTTGTGAGGAGATGGGGGAATAAAGAGGTCTCAGGTGGGAGAGGGACCAGAGCTGTGGATGCGGCACTCCAGGGCTTTGGGCAGCTGCTATGGTCTGAAGGTTTGTGTCCCCTCACATTCCCCTGTGCAAAGTCTAAAGCCTAAGGTGATGGTATCAGGAAGTGAGACCTTTGGGGTGATTATGTCATGAGAGTAGAGCCCACATGAATGGGATTAGTGCCCTTATAAAAGAGGCTCCAGAGACACCCCTCACCTCCTGCACTGCGTGAGGACGCAGCAAGAAGTTGCCAGCTATGGATCAGGAAGAGGCCTCTCATTTGACCATGCTGGCACCTTGATCTTGGACTTCCCAGTCTCCAGAACTGTGAGAAATAAATTTCTATTGTTTATAAGCTACCCAGTCTGTGGTGTTCTGCTCTAGCAGCCTGAACAGACTAAGACAACAGCCAACACAGAAGTATTTTAATAATATTAAAATCTACAGGACCCTGTAGGACACACCAGCTGATTATAGGCTCTGAACTTGTCTTATTCTCGTTACGTAGTGAAGGACAAACCTGGGTCTAGAAGGCTGGCCTGCTGATGCTCGTCCACTGCTACTTTTCTCCCAATCCATCCTCCCTAAATTGGGCCATGCAAAAAAGGTGATCAAAATGTGGTTGGTGGGACTTTCCTGGTGGCACAGTGGTTAAGAATCCACCTGCCAATGCAGGAGACACAGGTTCGATCCCTGATCAGGGAAGATCCCACATGCTGCGGAGCAACTAAGCCCATGCGCCACAACTACTGAGCCTGCACTCTAGAGCCCACGAGCCACAACTACTGAGCCCGCGCGCAACAGCTACTGAAGCCCACACGCCCTAGAGCCTGCGCTCTGCAATGAGAGAAGCCGCCACAATGAGAAGCCTGCGCAACGCAACGAAGACCCAACACAGCAAAAAAAATAAAAAATAAAGTAAAATGTGCATGATATTTCGTCCGTAGCTATGAACTCTCCTCTGTTCTCCGCTGCCTCTCTGTCTTGCCTAAGACCTCCCAGACCAAAGAGTAATTACCCAGCAATGAGTCCAACCTTGGACAGTGCAGCCCAGCCCTGGACTCACCCTTCTTTGGCTGGATCCCAGTCCTCCAGGACCTACCCTCTTCCCAGTGATGTGCTAGTATATGACTCTAGGCACCTGACATACAGCATTTGCTGATGTCCACCAATGTTAATGTTCCACCCTGGTCAATTTCAAGCTACCGATGTTTAAGCAACCAGCTCACAAAATCCCTGAATATTTAACAGTCAGCTCTCATGAGTTGGTATGAGCCAGTTCCAGGGCGCTTTCACCCAATCTGCTCAGAAGTCTGCATGCCTAAACGGTACAGCAGGAGGACCACCAGTGGCTCAGGGCATGATGCGCCCTCCTACCACCTGCATCCTGGCCAGCACACCCTGAAGTTAATGCAACTAAAAATCTTTATTCCCTTTTCCTACACCCAGAGATGGAGGGAACAAGCTAGCCCCAGTAGTAGATAGAGATAGAGGTAGAGATACAGACATAAACATATAGATAGGAAGATTTCTTCTGTGTCTCATATATTTTGCAATCTAATCAGAGTAAAACATGGATACATAATAATAATTATAATTATTATCATATTAGAGTAGAGACTAATCCTGGTGGAAACATCTGGGCTGTACTCCCCACCTGTGAGTTGGCTTCTGCTGGCGTCAGCATCCTCATAGTGTGTGTGGTGTTCTCACCCTTTGGGGGCTCCCTGTCCCCGGGTCCATTAGCAGGCAGTGAACGCCCTGAGCAGCCGCTGACACGTACAAACAGTCGCCAGCCGGTGGGCCGTTTGTTTGCTTTTCGGCAGTGTGAAGGGTGAGTTGAGTCATTTTGCACCCAATTACTTTGCAGTAAATTTGCCGGATGGTTCTTGTCCTGCGGTATTGATCCAGCATCTCACCTTGAGCTTGTTTATTGACACATCAAATTCAGAAGTCAGGCCCGCTCGATTGACCACTTCTCAATTAGGGCATTTATATGATGTCACCGAGGCTCCTTGTCATGTTCCGATGAGAGCCATTTGTCCCCCCCCAACCACTGCCGCCGCCCAATCGCCTGCAACCAAGTTGCCATTTTTCTCTGACCTTTCCGGAGACAGATGGCAGTCTATAAACTACATCATTAGCAACGTGTCATTTTATCTTGCCGCTGTTTCTCCACGTGAAAGGTGCCTTGTTCAATAAAAGATTCCGCAGCCAAGTTCTCCCCAGAGAGAGGCTTACAACTGCTTCTTTGCTGGAGTAACAGATGATGGAAACAAATGCTTCCTTTCTCATCGGGGGGATGTCCCTTGGCCCTATTTGGAAAGGAGGTATTTGGGCAGTGACACAGAGCAGACTACAGGGCTGGAGGGAGTTGAGATGACAGGAGTCAAGAACACAACCAGATACCAAAAAGACAGCACCCAGTGTGATGTGGTGATGCACTCACACCGAGTCTCCTCAGTAAAGTGTCTCGGCCCATTTCTCTCTTTTTTGGATTTTTAAATTTTATTTTATTTATTTATTTTTCATACAGCAGTGCTTATTAGTTATCTATCTTATACATATTAGTGTATAGATGTCAATCCCAATCTCCCAACCCACCCTGCCGCTCTTACTCTGCCTGTGTATGGTGGGGGTGGGGATGACTATGAAAGTCACAATGTCACGGAACGTGTGCTCTTAGCATTGAACTTGAGGTAGGAGATTCCACCCCCTCACACAGCAAGGTGGCACCATTACCCCACTTCGGGGACCAGCTCACAGTGGAGGGGCAGTAAGGGTGAATGCAGATCTTCTACTTGCTGACGGAAGGCTAGAAAGAGCTAGAGTAGGGGCTCCGTGAGGGCAAGCACAAAGGCAGGAGGGCCAGAGAAAGAGTCTCCCCAAATGCTGGCTGAATATTGACTGACAGAAGTTCAACTCGATGTAGAATGGTACATACTGAACAAATGCTAAGTACATATTCTCGTCACCAGCATCGGTAATTTGCATGGAACTCCGGAGGCCATTTGCATAATATGTAGAAGACATACGACGATGGGCTGAGACACTCTTCTGCTCAGTGGGAGGCGGGGCCAGGACTGGAGCCCAGGGCTCTGGACACACTTTGCCACATTATGTTTGGGGTCACATGACTGTAGTATAAGACACAGCCTCCCCGCCTTTTCAAGTCAAGGCACACAGGACATGAGACTGTACTTGAAGCACAGTAGGTAAAGTGGGGTGTTTCCTAGAGGCCAGAGGTACCCAGTCTGGGCATCCTGGCCACCTAGAGGGCTGAGAGGATCAATAGCTCAGCATCCTGTAACCCATTCAAGGCCCTCAGATTGGGAAGTCTGGTATGTGAATGAAACTGTGGAAATGGGAATCCATCCCAGTCATTCATTGTGGCCGCGCCAGAGTGAGCAGGAGTCAGAGCTGTCCCCGGGGTGAGTCCCCTGCTCTTCCACTGGCCACTCCCACTTGCTCTCAGTGTCCTCTCAAAAAGCCACCAGGTCTCAGGGTAGAGCAGGATCTAAAGGGGCCACTCACATCATTCTATGTCTTGAAAATCAGAGCCCCTATCTTATCTTAAAGACCTACAATGGGGCTTCCCTGGTGGCGCAGTGGTTGAGAGTCCGCCTGCCGATGCAGGGGACGTGGGTTCGTGCCCCGGTCTGGGAAGATCCCACATGCCGCGGAGTGGCTGGGCCCGTGAGCCATGGCCGCTGAGCCTGCACGTCCGGAGCCTGTGCTCCGCAACGGGAGAGGCCACAACAGTGAGAGGCCCACGTACCGCAATAAAAAAAAAAAAAAAAAGGCCTACAATGATGTCTTCCATAATTAAGTTCCTCAGATAGATCACTCAAGGAAGAGCCCCGTTCTTTGTTTTACTTTCATCTCTCTTAATGTAATCAGAGCAATTCTTGTCCTCGTGGGGATGGAGAATGGATGAGTAAGGCCTTTACTGACCAGAGGCAACCAGGAATAATGGGGGGATAAAACATTTTAACATACAAAGTTGTCAGTCCCTCACTAGAAAACCTACTTTGGTGTGAGACACTTCTAAGCCACACAAGCCTTTTTTTTCTTTACCATTTAGCATTTCTTTATCGTTAAAAGAGGAACATAAAAAACACATAAGGTGTGGTACCTGCCCACAAGGGGCTTACAATCTACTTAGGAAGATGAGGACCATCTAGGAAGCAAAAGAGAACAACAATACATTGTAATAGATAACAAACAATGTGTTGTAAATGGTAATGACACTGAGTGTCACGGGAGATGCTGCCCCTGGTAATCACCCCGAGTTGTCAACAGTGATGAGTGTTGACTGGATTATCAAGACTAGACGTGGCGGATGGTAAGAGCTTGATTAGTTCCACTTCATCTTATGCCTGGAGAAGACCTGAAATCTGAGGTCCAATGTCTGCTAAGAATGTGGACAAGTAGTTATACTCTGGGCAGTTTTTCAAACAACAGGGTGTGACCCACTAGAGATGATGATGAGATCAGTTTGAGAGGTTATTACCAGTGTGTTTTTAAATGAAACAGAATGGAACAGTGGGATAGGATAGGATAGGATACAGGATAGGACAGGACAGGACAGGATAAGATAGGATAGGATAGGATAGGATAGGATAGGATAGGATAGACAGAATAGATCAGAGTGCATCTGCTGTGTAGTAAGAATCACAGTATAACACTTCTGTTTCACATGTGTGTGGGAGGGAGGGAGGGTGGTGTGGATATACTAGGTCCAGATGTAAAATGCATTTTTCTCTGTGGGTCATAGTCAAAATAATCTGAAAGAGACTGTCATGGGAGATCTTCACTTTCCTTCACCCTTTTCTTTTACCAGAAGAGATATCTGTCTATCCAAGTCCTTGCCCCAGTTCAAAGCAATTCAACAAACATCTTATTGGGCACCTACTATGTGCCATGCCCATGAGGGATACAGAGCCAAGTTAGATGCTGTGCCTGCCCCATGTGCGACATTAAGGAATTAGTCCATATTCAATATTCAGCACTTACTGTGTGCGCTGTGCAGGACACAACCTTGAACAGGAGGGCCATGGGCCAGCACCCAGGGAGCCCAGGATCTAGAGGGGAAATAGGCAAGCACAGGTAAACTAGCTCAGGTGGGGAGTGCAGGGCTAGGGGGAAACGCTGGTGCAGGCTCGGGGTGGGGGGAAGTCAGGATAGACCTGACTAAGCTGTGACATAAGGGAGAGAGGGCAGTGACCCCAACAAGGAGGAGGAGTTCCAGGCAGAGAGAGTGGCCCAGAGGTTAGTAGTGCGAACAATTTGTCCTGATTTGCTCAGAACTTTTCTGGTTTCGGCACTGAAAGTTTTGCATTCCAGGAAACCCCTTAGTTCTAGGCAATCTGGTATGGTTGGTCATCCTCGAGATAAAAGAAAGTGTGATGTATTCTGGAAATTGATATTGGTTCAATTTATGACATTTAGTAAAAAAGGTCCCCTAGGGCTTCCCTGGTGCCGCAGTGGTTGAGAGTCTGCCTGCCGAGGCAGGGGACACGGGTTCGTGTCCCAGTCCGGGAAGATCCCACATGCCGCGGAGTGGCTAGGCCCGTGAACCATGGCCACTGAGCCTGCACGTCCGGAGCCTGTGCTCCGCAACGGGAGAGGCCGCAGCAGTGAGAGGCCCGCGTACCGGAAAACAAATAAATAAATAAAGGTCCCCTAGATTTTGTCTAAAATCTAAAAGTTGATCCTAAGACATCATATTTAAATATTGAGTTTGTTTATTACCACCTAAATTCAGTTATTTTAGTGTTTTTAATTAATGTTTAACTCTAGAGTAGGCCTAAAGCTGAAAACAGAGACTTTGGGAAGCAGATAGGTAATGGAAACCAGAGACTGCTAACCAGATGAGGACAGTGGTGACAAGAGGCTGCCAGCCCTGCCCAAAGAGGGTAACATTTACTCAGCCCCAGCTGGCCGTAGGCCTGAGGGAGCATTGCCAAATGTCCTGATATTTCAAAGGAAGCCCCAAATCAGAATTTTTATGTCTCCTAATGTTAAAGTGGTGGTGACAAATTCTAGATTTCTTAAAAATATATAGTGCCAAACAAAACATTCTGTGACTGTTAATTTCCACCCCTCACATCACCATTCATAACAACTGGTCAATGGAACTACCGCCCCCTTTTAGCAGCACAACCAAATTGCAGGATGTTCTTTTTGAGAGGGAACAGATCTCTTTTGTTAGAGTACCCAGGATAAAAGAGTCATAGGTGAACCCCTGAATATGGAAAAGGTTGTATGGGGATCAGGAGTGAGGCCACAAAAGAGGAAGAAGGGCTGAGTGGAAAGCATCAAAAACCAAGCCTTGCCGGTGTCCCGGTTTGGGGCAGGACTGGCCCAGGCTCTGTGACAGGGAATCAAAGTCAGCCAGCAATTGATCTTGGGCGGGGCCTTGAATATGACACCTCAGCATGAAAGAGGCTGTCTTGCTGGCTGATTTATAAAACCCCCAAGAAAAGCCTCAGGGCAGAATCCTTGGTCTGCCCTTCACCAAGGCAACCTGCATCCAATCAACAGCAAGGCCAGCCCCCTGGGGGAGCAGCCATGTTGTTCTCGGCATCTGCAGATCTGAGCTCATCCTGATCTACTGCAGCCAAGGCAAAGCTAAGTGGCCCCGGGCGTTTGTCCCTGCCTCCAGGACTTAATGATTACACAGGGGCAGGCAGCTCTGCACATGGATTTCCTGCACCTCCCGTCGACAGGTTCCCCCAGCAGGCTGCCCTGGCTTCACTTGCTCCAGATCTCTCCTTCCTCCTCTCTTGGGCTGTTGGTCTGCCTGTCTGCCTGTCTCTTTTTCCCTAATTTTCAAGAGACAAGTTCAGCCCCAATCTCTGATTAGGTAAAGGGGCATCTACCCATGGGCTAAGATTTCAGGACTATTTCTCTGCCACCAATTTTCCCCCAGGTACTACCCCAAATCTCTATACCTTAGCAGGAGAGAAAGGCTTTAATTACACTGTGTGAAATAAGACTTAAAATGCAAACAGCAATACCTGTGCACACCGACATGCACACACACGCGTGTGCATGCACACGCAGTGTACATATATGCATGCAAACATGTACACACACATTAGACCAGGAGTCAGCAGTCCTGGGCTCCCTTCCCAGTCTGCCACTGACCTCTGTGTAAAATGGGGGAATACGCTTCTCCTCTCTGGCCTCAGTTTCCCTCTCTGTAAAATGAGGGGGTAGGAGTGAATGACACGGTCTCAGCCACCCTCTCTGATTCTCTACAAAGTCAGACTGAGATGCAAGCTCACAGGTAGAGGGTGTTTTCTTGAATAAGGAGACAGCGTGCAGGGCAGTGGGCATCTGAAAGGAGGGCGGGGTTCCACCAAGGAGGAAATGGACCCAGACAGGGGCAGAGGCTGCAGGATCTGCAGACCAAAAGCACTGACTTCCCTTCTGCTCAAGGCTGGTGCTGGCTGCCAGGTGCCTGTGACATGCATCTCTGAATGAAATTCCATACCTGATCCTGCCCTTACCTCCTCTCTGTGCAAACCACTGTTCTGGGGGCCAGAGAGGGCTGCCTTTGCCTCAGTTCTCCTTCCTGCTTTGGAATGTCTCCCACCCACCCCCTCATGGAGAGATTGTAGGAAACTGTTGTCAGATCAGAGCAGGAAAGATACCAGGGAGGTAAGGTAGGTAGCACAGTGGTTCAGAGCAAGGCCTTTGATGCCATACAGTCCTAGGTTTAAGTTCCAGCTCTGTTTCTTGGGCCCATTAGTTAACCTGTAAGACTCAGTTTTCTCATCTGTAAAATGTGAATAAGAATAGTATCTATCCCATAGGGTTGTTGTGAGAAATAAGGAAAATAATTCAGGCATGGTGAAGACTGTCATCGCCAACCTAATATCTACTCTCTCCTTCCTTTCTAAGAGAATCCCCATTTTGTTGGGGGTTCATTAAGCCTAAACTACATCTCCCAGTTTCCCTGCAGCCAAGGATTGCTGGAGAATACACTTCTGCCCAATGACGTGTAAGTAGAAGCTCCGTGGGAAGTTCTAGGAGACGATTGCTTGCCTAATATAGGTCTTGACCCCTTTCTTTTACCTTTGTCCTTTCTCCTGCTGAGAACACAGGTGATGGCTGCAGCTGCGGCCATGCTGCAGTCGTGAGGGAAAGGCCAAAGGCATAGTAGAGACCTTGGCTGTCACTCACACAACCAACCACCGGTGCCAGACTTCCTGTTTATAACCACTGTTTCATTTTAGTCCCCCTTACTTGGGTTTTCTGTTTCATGGATCTGAGCCGAATCCCCAGTTGGCCCATTTTAACTCAGTGCCACACACACAATAAGCATTTACTACCTCTTTTCCACTACATGGGGTGGATCCCTGTTGGCCCACTGCAGGGTACCTCGTGGAGGGAGACACCAGGCAAGACTTCAGCGTGACATAGTAGGTCTGACTCTGCTACTCTTTAGCTGTGGGGCCTTCAGTGAGTCCTTTGGCCTCTCCAGCCTTCAGTTCCTCATTTGGGGGGTTGGACCAGAATATGTACGAAGTTCCTTTGGACTCTGACCATCCCTAGATCCATACAGTTTCCCAAGGACATCCAGGCCCACCATCTGATCCCTCACGCTCTACACTTCAGTGCAGCCCCCAGGGCCTCCTCCAATCCCCCAACCCCTACCCCAGCCCCCTGCAAGTTTTCCTGAGATGCTGAGACTTTTCCAGAAAAGGCAGCTGTTTAAATTGAAGGCCATGCTGGCTTAGTTAATTTTGCCACGTGGTTTAAATAAGAAAGAATACCAAGAGTAACGTAGAGCCTTATGAATCAATGTCACTAAATAATTTTGGTAACATTTCACACTAAAGTAGTATGAATATTTTATTAAGAGCTAAGTAAATTTCCCTTTTTCTTAAATTATGCTAGGATGTATGAACGCATAAATAATTGCTTGAGCTGCTTCTTTGAAGTGCTTCCTCACAAGTTGCAATATCATCTATTAACTAGTTTACAATCATTCCGACGGATCTCCGTGTATCTTGGAATAATTTACTTTGGCAAGCAACTTTGATGAATCATTTATTCATCATTATTAATGTATTTATAAATGTTGCTTTAATTTAGCCCTCCATTTCCTTTTGCTTCCTTGCAGCATATTGACCAAATATAAGAATGCTTAGGGCAGGATTTTTACTTTGCTCCTTAGTTGTTTTTTTAACCAAAAGAGCATCTCTCTACCTGCCTACCTGGCCAGGTGCTCTGTATGTGCTGGCTAAGTGAGAGGAGAGGCGCTCCCCATTCCATACAGCTAGGATGGGAAGAAAGAGAAGTAACATTTATTGAAGACCCACACTTTGGTCCAGGTACCTTAGCAAATAGTTATTGAATGTTTAGCATGTACCAGACACCATTCTAGCAACTTTTCATGTATCATCTCACTTAATTTTCTCAATGATAATTTCTAACACTTACATAGCACTTTTAAGATGCCAGGCCACACTTTAAGTGCTTTGTGTATATTAATTCATTTAATCTTCACAGGAGCCCTACAGTGTGGTTATATCATGATTCCCATTTTAAAGATGTTGGAATTAAGGCACAGAGAGGTTGAGTGAATTGCCCAAGGTCACACAGGTAGGAAATGACAGAACTGAGATTCAGATCCAGGTAGTTTAGTTTCAGAGGCCACACCCTAAGCCACCATCCTACCTGTTGATAATCAGATGAGGTAGGCTCTATTTTTAACCCATGTTTCAGAAGAGAAAACTAACATGCAGAGGGTAAGTGATTTTCCCAAATCCTCAAAGCTGGTGAGTAAAGAACAAGGATTCACCACCTCCCATAATGCTTTATACATCATCTCATCACACTCTGTAAGTCAGATGTTGTTATTCCCATTTCATAGATGAAGAAACCAAGCGTTAGAGGTTTTATAATCTACAAAAAAGATCTCATGATTATTATGTCAGAGCTGGGATTCAAACCAAGGTCTACCTGGCTCTTTCAGTCATAGCATGATAGGAAGAGAAGAGTAATGTCTTTCATTTCAGAAAGCTTTGGTTTAGGCCCACACTCCATTTTATTGTCTCCTTTCACTCAAGTCTTGAATGCCAGTCCAAGTGCTCAGAGCTCTGCCAGCTTCTGACATTTCTGTACTGAGGGAGAGGAGCAAGGCCAAGGAGTCTTCCTGGATACTATGAGGAGGATGAAACAAGGCCTGGGGCACTCAGATTCGGGCGTCTCTCCATGTGGCCCCATTAAGATGCATCTATATCTCCCATTTCCCCCATAACCAAGTCACTATCACAATCACTGTTTTCTCCAGCCCCTTTGTCAGACACACCATGGGAGGAAGGGAAACAAGCTATTTGAATGTACAGAGAAAGGCTTTGGGCTGAATTCTCAGCTGGAAAATGTAGTTAGAAAATCAGATGAACACTCAGACCAAGAGGGCTCTGAAGCCAAGAAAGACAGAACCCCAAAAGACTGAAGAATCTTCTCAGGGAAACTTGAGGCCCTCAGATGATTTAATAAAGTCCAAACCTGAAGCAGGAAAATGCACTGAGACTCTTTCCTGGGCCCTTCCTGTCTCTTTATCTTCTTGCTTTAAGGAGTGCTGGTTTTAATAAGCACTTGCTCTAAAAGTGTTGCAATGTAGTCCTGATGAAAGCACATTTTCAAGGGTGAGAGTATATAACTGACACTCTTGAGACCAGCAATGTGAACTTTGGAATGAGGCACTTAACTGAGAAGTGACTTTTTGGTGCACCCTCTGATTATACTGGAGAGGAGGGGAAAAGGAAAAAGAAAATTTAAGAACTTTTCTTCAGAGCTGGACTCTTCCTTAGAAGAATGCTGCTAATACTAAAAACAAAACCTTAGGCCTATTACAAAACCTAGAGCAGGGCTTCCCTGGTGGCGCAGTGGTTGGGAGTCTGCCTGCCGATGCGGGGGACACCGGTTCATGCCCCGGTCTGGGAAGATCCCACATGCCGCGGAGCGGCTGGGCCTGTGACCCATGGCTGCTGAGCCTGCGCGTCTACAGCCTGTGCTCCACAATGGGAGAGGCCCGTGTACTGCAAAAAAAAAAAAAAAAAAAACCTAGAGCAGATTGACAGTCCTTAGATTCCAAAATAAGATGTTTCTGTGAATGGTTGTAAAAAAAAAAAGGTGGGGGGGTGACCAATGAAATAGAGACTTTTGATATGCACGGGGTGTTGGACTAATGGTGGAGGTTCAAGAAATCAAGGAGGTCGTGAATGAGACATGTGGACACAGGAAAATCTTTTAGACCTTTTCAAACAATCAAGTCATCACTGAACTTAAATGGCTGCTTGATCTGGTCCAGACCAAAGACATATGCCCCATGGAATGTGCTGGTGCAGGCAAAGACCTACCTCCTCAGTCCATTTCATCCATTTAACAAACATGACCAAGATGAACACCAAGGTCTCATGCTGAGGATAAAAATATGAACATGGTGCTGTTCTCAAGGAGCTCCAGCCTAGTAAGGGAGATGGTTGATTATACTAAATGTAAACTGGAAAGTTTTATTACAGCTCAGAAACACACACATGAATCCCCCTGAAGTAAGGGTTATTCGGGGAGCTCAGGAGATGCCCTGACCCTAAGCCCAAGTCATGCAGATGTCATTTGGACAGAGGAAACTGGATGCCCCCAATCACACTGTGGCCCCCAACCCTGCTTCTTAGGATCCCCAGGCCCAACCCTCAAGTCCCTTAGTCCCTTAGACTGAGCAGTTTGCAGTGCCTGTCACTTTTACATGCCCGCATCATTTCCTGCTTCCACACGAATAAACATGGACAGCAAGCCAGTGCCATCTTGTTTGCTGCTGTTGGATTTATGACATGTCAAGTTTAAATAGCACGTGCAAGGCTTACGATGGAGGTGACACAGAAATTCATTTTCCAAGCCCATCAAGGCTCTGAGCCCTAACCTCCCTCCATCCCCACCCTCACCTCCTCATCTGCTGGGACCAGGAGAACAATTTCATGAAATCCTGATGCTGAGAAAAGGCCTCCCTGGATCTCCACTTTCATTTCTGCTTCTGTCTCTATCTCTTTTCTTTTTCCCTCACGTCCCCCAAAACAACAAAATAGCAAATGTCACTTAACCAGTACCCGATAGAAACCAATTAACCTTTATGCAAGTTTGCTTCTGCTGTGCAGAAACCCTAATCTTATGCCTGGGGCTGAATTATTAATCCCTTACAAATGCTGCCTTCTTGCTGCCCAGCTGACATGGCTGGCTTTAATTTAGGCCTGCCCCACCCACATTGTGTGCTTTTCTTTTTCTGGATGTGAGAAATTTTTCCCTATCTTCCCTGCCCCTCATCAGCAAATTACACTGCTCAGTTGCCCCCAGCTTCTCCCATAACAGAGGCAACTTGGACTTAACCCATTAGAGAGCCTAGAAAGCTTTGCTACAGTACCTAGTAAGTCTTGTGATAATTGATTGGTAAGACAAGCATTTGGGTTGCAAAGTAGTCTTGGTCCGGTTTTCATTTTGCAGCAAGCCCCAAAATTAAACATCACCTCCAGGAGATAATTCTTTCGCAAATAATATGAGCTGGGCTTTCTGCTTTTGTCAGGTGCACTGTCACTCCAGGCTGGTGTCATATGTTATTCCGCTGCATGTAAAAGGTCCATAGTAATAACATTGGCAACAGAAATGATGGCAAGAATGGGAACTTCAATTTACAGTCATGAAACAACGTGAAAACCACACTCCTTAACAAAAAATTGAAGTCAACTTTAGACAAGAGAAAATTACAAAGTAGGGTCCCTAAAGCCAGTTGGTTTAATCTGTGACAAGGCAGTCAGTATTTGGGGTGCTGTGTTAGGCTGTGGTCAAAACTGAGTTAGGCTAGAATCACCTAAGAAGCAGGGCCTTGAATTCTTGAAAATGAACAAATGTGATTCAGCCACCTAGTTATTTTATTCTCAAGCCACAGTGAATTGCAGTCAGATACTTTAAATCTCCGCCTTTGTCCGTGATGTCACTTTGGAATACTGCACCCTTCTCCACCCTTGCCAAATAGACCACTCCTCCCCACCCATAAAAACTCAGCACAAATGGCTCCTCTTCCAGGAAGACTTCCTGATTTTTCTCCTCTCCCATTTCCCATTGTAGAGTGTTTAAATAGCACAGTCTTACAACTGTTGCTTAACTTTTCAGCCTCTCCCACCACACTTCCCTGAGAATAGAGAACATATGTTACTCCTCTTTTAATCTCCAGCAATACAGTGCCTGGCACATAGTAAGTGCCCAGTAAATATTTATTGAATGAATGGATATATCAAAATGTAGAAACATATATGAGATAAAGCAAAGGGCTGAGTTTTAAAGAACTGATTATTGTAGAATCAATCTGTTGAATTCCATGATTTATTTATTCGGCATGGTCTTTCTAAATGCCTACCAGATACTCAACTTTGTGTTAAGTGCATAAAGGTGATAGGAGGAAAGGAAAGAATCCCTGCTTTTGAGAAACTTATCATCAGATTTGGACATTTCTATATGAGAACAGTAGGAAACAGTCCACGGCAGAATTAATACAGCACAGTAGGATGGTCACGCTGGCGTGCCAAGATAGGAGTTAAGAAAATATTCCCTTCACTATCCCACCACCACAAGTCATTACGTGACCTTGGACAAGTCACTCCACCTCTCTGGACTTCAGTTTTGTCATATGTAACATAAAAGAACTGAAACAATACTGGGCTAATTGCTACTTATATGGAAGAAAATAAAATAAAATTTCAGTTTTATGTCACATAGAAAAATAATTTCCATGTGGATTAATGACCTAAATGTAAAACAGCAAAACACTAAAACATTTTTTAAAAACCTGTATAAATATATCTCAACGGCATCAGTTTAGGAAAGATTTCCTTAACAAAATGTGAAAAGCAAAAGCCATAAAGGAAATATCTGACAAATGAGACTAATTTAAAACAAACACATATACTAATCAAAGTGAAAAATGAAGCTACAACCTGGAGGAAGATATCTACAACCGTCATGATGAAAGATATGAGTAATCAGAATAATTAAAGAACATTTGCAGATCTATTAGAAAAAGACAGACAACCCAGGAGAAAGATGACCAAAGTAATGACACGTAATTCACAAAAGAGGAGAATGACTGATAAATTTGTGAGATGTTTGATCTCACTAAAAATCAGAGAAATAAATAAAATGACAATGAGATACAATTTTACACCCATTAGATTGAAAAATCTGATAAGACATAGTTTTGTCAAAGATATGTCATGATGGAGACTCTTACATACTGCAGATAGGAATATAAATTGGTACAGGTACTTTGGAGGACAATTTGGCAACAACCAGTAAAGTTGAAGCTGCCCATACCCTGCGACTCAGCAATTCCCTCTGCTATATACAAGGAGACATGTACAGGTATATTCCTTGCACTATTCCTTATTATAATCAAATGCTGGAAGTAACTTAAATGACTGGGATTAGTAGATTCAAAAAATACAGTATAGAGGGCTCCCTTGGTGGCGCAGTGGTTGAGAGTCCGCCTGCCGATGCAGGAGACATGGGTTCGTGCCCCGGTCTGGGAAGATCCCACATGCCGCGGAGCGGCTGGGCCTGTGAGCCGTGGCCGCTGAGCCTGTGCGTCCGGAGCCTGTGCTCCACAACGGGAGAGGCCACAGCAGTGAGAGGCCCGCATACCGCAAAAAAAAAAAAAAAAAATACAGTATAGTAAGATAGTACTGTACCATAGGATACAGTATGGTAACATAGCATAATATACTATATAGTAGGGACTTCCCTAGTGGCACAGTGGTTAAAAATCTGCCTGCCAGTACAGGGGACATGGGTTCGATCCCTGGTTGGGGAAGATGCCGCGGAGCAACTAAGCCCGTGCGCCACAACTACTGAGCCTGCGCTCTAGAGCCCATAAGCCACAACTACTGAGCCCTCGCGCCACAACTACTGAAGCCCACATGCCCTAGAGCTGGTGCTCCGCAACAGGAGAAGCCACCACAATGAGAAGCCCGCTCACTGCAACAAAGAGTAGACTCCGCTCGCTGCAACTAGAGAAAGCCTGCTCGCAGGAACAAAGACTCAATGTAGCCAAACAACAACAGCAACAACAACAAAATATATACTATATAGTACTATAGTATATACTGCTTTATATAGTATATACTATATATAGTATATACTATATATATATATATACTATATATATATATAGTATATATATATATAGTATATAGTATACTATATATATATATATATATATATATAGTGCCCCAGCACATTCCATGGGGCATATATATATATATATATATATATATATATAGTATATATATATATATATACTATATATATACTATAGTATATACTGCTTTATATAGTAAAGCATAGTAGTATAATCATACACTGAATCCTATACAGCTTTTAAAACTAATTCACTGGGTCTACATGTAGCAACCTGGCTGAATCTCAAAAATGTAATGTTGAGGAAAAGCAGTAAGTTACAGAGTTATAGGTCCTGGATGATGGCATTGGTATGAAGTTTATCACAAAGCAATACTACATTGCTATGGATGAAGAACATAGAAAAGTATAAAAACTGGGCAGGAAAGCTGCTCATCAAGTTCAGGACAGGAGTTACCTCCGGGAGGTAGAAAAAGGAATGGCAGTGGGGAGGGGGTTTGCCACAAAGGAGACATCAGGGACAAGGTAACATTTGATTAATTTTTTTAAATAGTAAATAAAATATTTGGCACACCTCAGTAGTGGACAGATGAATGTCCACTATATTATTCCCTATCCTTTCATTATTTCATTATTTTAAAAGGTGGAGAGAATACAGACCAAAATGTTCACTATAATTATCTCTGAAGGAGGGGGGATAAGAGTTGTTTTGTTTTGGTTTTGTTTTTGCTTACATATGTTTTCTAAGGTGCCTCTAATGTGCGTTAACACATTTGAAGAAAAATATAGTGAAAGTTATTTATAAAAAGAAAAGATGGAGGAGTTTGGAGTAGATTGATTTAAAGGCCCCTTCTGATTCTTGAATTCTGTGTTGAGGACCAACTTACAACAAGGACAAATATGGGCTCTGTCCTTGGTCCGTGTAAGAAACTAGCAGGGCAACCAGTGTGTCTAATCAGATCCAAGTGGATTTGGGCATCAGTGCTCCAGGAGGTCACAAGAAGGGAGAGCAGGGCTTCCCTGGTGGCGCAGTGGTTGAGAGTCCGCCTGCCGATGCAGGGGACACGGGTTCGTGCCCTGGTCTGGGAAGATCCCACATGCTGTGGAGCGGCTGCGCCCGGAGCTTGTGCTCCGCAGCGGGAGAGGCCACAGCAGTGAGAGGCACGCGTACCGAAAAAAAAAGAAGGGAGAGCAGTGTCGTCAGAGGGTCCGCAAGGCCTCAGGATGAGATGGCTGCCAAGTGAGCTGCAGTGCTGTCTTGGGCTGGGCTCCCAACCTCCCAACAAGAATCCTTCTTTTACTACCTAACACGCATTCACAGCATGATATTGAGCAGGTTACCTTAAACTCTTTATATCTTGATGTTTACAATTGCAGATTAAAAATAGTAGTAGCAATTCCTTTTTAGGGTCATTGGAGAATTAAATAAAACAACCCACTATGAATGTATCCAGCCCATGACCTGTGGTCCATGAGCAGAGCCTCGCCCGGGTTGCAGCTGAGAAGTTGAGTCAGAGGCTGGAGGCTGGGTGTGCACTGTGGGCTGGGCAGGTTGGGGAAGCTGGGTGGGTTTCACCAGGGAAGAGGGCAAAGGGCCACAGCAAAGTCTGCCCTGGGGGACTCATGGGGCAAGCTTATTGGCGCCAGAGGAAATAAATGAGCACAGCCGTCAGAGGCTGATGGAACACAGGGTCTGGTTCCCTGGCTAATGGGAAATTTTTACCCAGGATCCTTCAGTGTCGATCAGTAGACAGTGTCACCCCTTAGGGAAAACTGGGGTCTTCAGGGAATCATGGGCAGGGAAGGTGGATAATGCTCTGTCTGTGTGGCCTTAGGTGAGTCACCGTACCTCTCTGGGCTGCTGTTTTCTCACTTATGAAATGAGGAACTTGGTACCCCAGAAAGAGTGTGAGACTCACAGGCATAAGTGGACCTGCCTTTAACTGGCTGTGTGGCTTCCGGGAAGTCTCTCATCTTGCCAGACCTCAGTTTCCTTCTCTCTAAAATGACAGGTATGAACGGCTTATTCTCCAAAGGCCTCTCAAGCTCCGGGGTGGGTCACACGCATACACGTGCACACGCACAGGTAAATGGGGCCAGGTTTAACACAGAACAGGGTTTAGAGGGAACTGAACCACCTGGCATATTAAAATCTCCTATCTAAGATTTAAATTGTTTAAAAAACAGCCACAGGCAGGATGACTCCTCCAGAGTAGCTGCCTCTGAGGTATGATTTGAGAGGCACTGAGCAGGCCCTTCCCTTGAAAATCACAGCTGCCCGGGCCTGCCTGCTGCAGTGCCTGAGATGCTGCCTTTCACAGGCATTGAAAACACCGTGTCCTAAGCAAGGCTAGCCCTGGGGGCATTACTTCTTCAGCTTGGTTCCCCATTTCCCAACCGGCTATAAGCAGATTCCTAGAGGACAGGTCTCAGATGGGGCTGAATTTGAATGACCATGAAAAAGGACGGGTGTTCTAAAGCAAACCCCCACCATGTGGGAGTTGGAAGGGCCTTTCCATGTCATCAGTAACCAATGTTCCCTCATCTCCTACCTGCTCCTTAGGTAGGACCATCCCTGCTGCTGGACTAAGGGGAAGGAATCACTGTCCCCTTACACAGTAATGTCTCACTGGGGTTAGGTTGCTTCTTCAGCCTGGTGATTCGGCTGAGATCTACAGAGGTGAGGCCACTTTGCCCCAAGTACCATGGCGGCTCAGAGTAGAACCTCAAGCAGATAAAAATGGTGACAGCAGCCACCTCTGACTGAATCCTTCCTAAGGCCAAGCCCTGTTCTGCCACTGACCCTCACAACACCTGTCACAGGCGAGGAAACTGAGGCACAGAGAGGTGAAGTTTCCCAGTTACTGGGACACCCAGCACTGTCTCCAGGTCCCAGGTGCTGCCTCTCTGGTAATTTGCTGATGACTGGTCCTGCTCCTTAGTCCCCAATCTGGGCCTCATCTCCATTTCACTGACCCCTCAGACCCAGAAGGTCCTGGAAGCTGCCCTTCTTCACCCCCCTCAGCTCCTCCCCTCCCCGCCCCCTCCCCCCCAGCTCCACTGAAAGAGAGAGGCTGCAGCAAAAAAGGTGTCAGAGAAAGTGACGAATGAAGACTGACGAATGAAGGCTGGTCAGGGCAAACGTGGTCTGACTCCTTACCCCTGTGGAATTGGCCTGCCTCCCTCATACTGACCTGACAGGCAGGACACAGAGCCCCAGGGTGGGAGTAGTGGCCAGGGCATGTCCCCCGGGGCCACCCCTGACATCACTGGAGCAACTGGGCAGAGACTGCCCTGCCCCACCTACTGCTGTTCCAGGGCACAGTCCCAGCCCTGTCAGAGCCCCTGGGCTGGCCAAGCCATCCTTCAGGCCCGGATGACACACGCTCCTGAGTGCTGGTGACAAGCACCCTGCTGGAAAAATGATGGACTGTGTGATGGGGGCAAAGTGCGGGTTTTTTTTCATCAGAAACGGCAGCTGCATGGGATAGGGAGGGTGGGAGGGAGACGCAAGAGGGAGGAGATATGGGGATATATGTATACATATAGCTGATTCACTTTGTTATAAAGCAGAAACTAACACACCATTGTAAAGCAATTATACTCCAATAAAGATGTTAAAAATAAAAAATAAATTAAAAAAAAAGAAACGGCAGCTGCAGCTAAGGCTGGAGATAGCAGTGGCCAGGCAGCCTCACACAGGCATGCATGCACACACACTCATGTACACCTGCCCTCTCACACACACATACACACACACCCAGGACCCAGAATGACGAAGTATCAGCTCACAGGGAGAGGGGCCGACTGCGTCCATCTCTCTCTTGGAGATGAGCAGTAACAGCAGCGGTGCCTTCTGCACAGATTGTGTCCTACAGTTTGCAAAGCACTTCCACACCCACAGGATCAGCAGATAAATAAGAACTGGAGCCGGCTAGTCATTTTCAGGCTGGGGGACTAGGGGCAACCTACTTAACCTCTCTGTGCCTCTGTTTTCCCATCTGTAAAACAGGACTAATAATAGTCCTGGATGAAAACCATGGCCATTGAGGAGTTAGGGTAGCTCCACAGAAAGCCTGGAAGAGACCATTCAGTTCTGCCAGCACCCACTTCAGCTGCTGATGGCTGCAGCTTCCCAACTGCCTTGTACTCTACACTTATCACCTTCCACAACACACACCCCTCTGGGCTTCTTGGGTGAATTTCTGGGTAGAGAGAGGCCAGCCTGGGCACACATGCACCACACAAGCACAGCTACTGTAGGCTTAAGTGTCCAGTGGTCTCTGCAATGGGCTTGGTGCTGGGCAGAATCTCAAGCCCACCACAAGATTCATGCGGTAAGGCCAGGAAGAAAAGAGGCCACACAACAAGGCTGCCAAGAAACAAACCCACAGCTCTTTCAAGATAGCCAGTGAGAGAATTTAGTGTGCAAAACTCGGTGTGAGAGGGTCAGCGTGTGCTCATTCATTCCAGTGCTCATTCAGCAGATGCAGTTAGCATCACCTCAGTGCCCTGCCCAGCTCTGGGATGGGTAGGACAGGGTGGGTGGGAGCTGTTGCGGACACTGCCCAGGCAGTCCCCAGATGTAGACAAAGGAAACAGAGATCTTCCCAGCACCCACCACAGTGCCTGCATCCATCATCTGGAAAAGGCTATGGCCATTATGTCCATGCTTGTGTATGGATACATAATGGAGAAATCCTGCTCCTCTTCATGGAATTGTTCCCCTTTTTATTGCAGTTGTCTATATGGAGAGAGTCTTAGAATGTCAGAACTGGATGGGACTTTGAGAGCTTCTAGTTCTTCCATCTTCAAACAAATTCTAAGCCAACATGTTAAATGCACAAAAGTGGAACAGATGCCCTTGGGTCAGGACGGGAGGGAGTAAGGAGGGCTAAGTCCAGCATCCTTGGACCATTTTGCTCTTGGTGGCTCCTGAGTTCCCTTGAAGAGTTTGAAAGGCACTTCACAAGATATATCGTTAGGATTGGACTCAACTGCAGGTAAAAAAGACTCCAAAAAATGGTGGCTTAAAGAGGATGAGGGTGTTCTTCTCTCTGACCAAAAGTCAGATGTAGGTGGCACAGTGCTGATGGGGGCATCCATAGTCATCTGTTTGCAGACAGCTTCCATGCCTCTGTTCACAGTCTAAGATGGTGGTGTTTGATTCCAGGCAGCTGGGTGGAGGAAGTGACAGAGAAGAGCTACTGAGGACCCTCCACTCATATCCCATTGGCCATGATTTAATCATATGGCCATGCCTAGCTGCACAGGTTGCTGGGAAATGTAGTTTTACTTCTAGGTGACCATGGGCTCAGCTAAAGGCTCTATGATGATGAAAGGAGAGAATGGCTACCAGGGTAAGCAATTAGTGGTCACTATTCTACTAGTCCAATCTCTCACTTTATAAATGAATAAAATGAGGTGCTAAGATGATTGTAAGATTGGTTAAGGTGCTACTACCCAAGAAAACTTCCCCCCAAACCCACCATAGGGCCTGAGTTAGAAAAAAATGAAAAGATAAGCTCCACTCCCCAGTGAGGAGGAAGATATGCCAACCAGCATTTATGGCATGATAAGTGATGTCACAAAGCTAAGTACAAAACAGTGTCACAAAAGCACCAAGTTTTTCTGTGAGGGTCAGGGAAGGGGTCAACAAAAGAGAGAGAGAGAGAGAGCTTCTCAGCTGAGACAGGACTGGTGAGAATGTTGTCTGCTGAGTGGATAAGAATGGGAGAGGCAGAGCCAGGCAGAGGGAAAAGCACATGCAAAGACCCAAAGGCAGGATAGAGTGCCATGTTTGGAAGCTAAGAAGAGGTGCAGTATTCCCAGAGCATAGAGGGCAAAGGGGGTATGATGGTTAATTTTATGTATCAACTGGAGGGTGTTTTTTGATGTGATTAACATTTAAATTAGTAACGTTTGGGTAAAACAGAGTGTCTTCCCTATTGTGAGTGGGCCTTATCCAATCAGTCGAAGGCCTGAATAGAACAAAAAGACCAGCCTCCCCAGGCAAGAGGGAATTCTTCAGTGACTGCCTTTGGACTTCATATGCATCATCAGCTCTCCTAGGCCTCCAGAATACCAGCCCACTCTGCGAATGTTGGACTCACTTGTTTCCATAATCACATGAACCAAGTCTTTATTATCCTTTCTTCTCTCTCCCTCTCTCTCTCTCTCTTTCTCTCTCTCTCTTTCTTTTTCCCTGTGTATCCTATTGGTTCGGTTTCTCTGAAGAAAACTAACACCTAATACAGGGGTAGACTGCAGAAGATGAGGTTGGACAGATTGACAGGGACCAAATCATGAAGACGGCTGTGTGCCATTCAAAGCCATCTTGATTTTATTCTGTAGAAAATGGGGAGTCATTGAAGACTTTGGAGCAAGAGAGGGATCTTACCTACGTGTTAAATCACACTTAGGGGTACAGTGGGGATGGTGTTGGACCAACATGTATTGTGGGCCTACTGTGTATGATGAGCACTGTTCTAGGAGCTTTAGGCCAGAGGGTCAAGGCCATCAGCAAAGAGACAGAATGACATAAATGGATGTGCTGGTGCTGGAAAGGAAGAAGGGCGAGGGTGATTCCCAAGTCTTTGGCATGGACAGCTCCATTCAGAAAGGGACTGATTCTCTTTCCAGCCCCAGCACCTGGTCCCGGGTTTGTACCGTGTCTGCCTATATTTATGGAATGAAAAATGAATAGAGAAAGAGATATAGACTCTGAGAAAGTAGAATTGCAGCATAACATTTTAAGCAAATGGGCCCTTAATTCCACTCAAATACTTGTTGACTGATTGACTGAATGAATGGATGGTCCTGGGATGTTAGATGCAGCCATGCTACTTGCATTGGCCCAATATGCCCTCCAATCTGAAGGAAGCACTGTCAAGGAAAGCAGGCTCTTGGGAGAGGGTAACACCCAGATTTCAGGACTGCTGCCTTCCCAGCCTTCCTCTCTCAGCTGGATGGATGAAATTCCACATCCTCAAGCCTTCATTGAAGTTCCACTGAAGACAAAATCCCATGGGTGAGGATCCCCTCTAAGCTGTTCTAAGTCATTCACATCCAACGTTGATGGTGGCTCTGAGAGCAGGACAGGGCGAGGAGAGCGGAGGTGGGAATGGAACATGTTTGAGGGGAAAACAGAGTAAAGAAAGGAAGGCTGAGTGCCTGAGACCAGGGGTGCAGAAGACGGGCTCTTTGAAGAGGGAAAGAGCAGAGGCGAGAGACGGAGGCCAGGTCCAGTCTAATCTTTTGATGCCCCTTTGAAGGAGACCCACGCGCTAAGGATGGAAAGATTAAATCCAGTGACTAAACTTTGTGACAGGCTTTTACTATTGACACGCGGGGACCTTTTCAAACCACGTTTTAAATATATTTCTGCCTAGAAGAGGCAGTTGACAGGCTCAGGAAGACCTAATGGGAAACAGCAGTGAATACTGCAAGTCAGCAAAGGTTGTCGGCCTGGGCGCCATCATCCCTCATCTGCTCTTTCATTTTTATAGAAGTGGCTCAGAAACAGAGAAGAGAAATTTCAAAACCAAACAAAAATCAATACAGTGGGAGATAACCCAGCATTAATACAGAAACCGGGGGGGCTTCTTTGCTTCCTGCCTCAACAGGGCTATCGATCACACCCCATGGATGGATTTGAGAGGCCACCTTTGCTCTGAAGCCGGCAGGAACCACTGTAGTTAAAATGCTCAGAGAGCTGGTTTTGGGTGGAGTGGAACCTGAGCCAGGGGCAGGACGGAGAGTGTACTGTCCCCAGCCCCCAGGTTGCTCTCCTAGGACTCATGGGCCACAGTCTCCAAGCTGAGGTTTAAAAGAGGGACAATGAAGATAGAAACAGACAGCTTTGAGTGAAAAGCTAGATAGACAAGGAAAGGTAAAGGAGGAATGCATTTGGGACTTAGAGAAGGCTCGTGAATACATAGCGCCCCCTATGTGCTCAGGTTCCAATGCTGTGTCCTGAAGACCAAGGCTGCACGCCCCTGGACCATCTATTCCAAGACCAAGGAGGACCAAACTCAGGCTGCCACTTCTCAGTGATCATGGGGTCCTGGAGGTGGCACATCCCTCAGAAGGGACACAGAGCAGAGCCAGCTGGCTACAAGCCCAGGACCTCTCTGAAGACCCTCACCCACCCCTCCCTCCCCAGCCCTAGTCCTGTATTCTCAGGACACAACTGAGCTGGGTCATGGGGATTCCATAGGCCTTGGACATAAATCACCCAGGACGGAAAGGGGTGCCCTCTTCACTCCTCATTTCTCAAATGTGCCGCCTGTTCTCAAACCCTGCAGTGCAAATCAGGGCCTCTCTTACAGTGCCCTTTGCTTTTCCTTCCAAGCCCTCCCCATTGTGCAAAATGATACATTCATGGCCATGACTGGTTGGTTGGTAGGTAGTCTCTCCCGGTAGACAGTAGTTCTCAGGTCTATGCCCAGCACCAGCCCAGGTAGAAGCGTATTCCATGAAGAGGGGCATCTGTGACTTGGTTTCCTTTCTGCACTTTGTTCACGCGGCTCAACCTGGAATGGCTTCTCCCTCCTGACCTCTCCTTTTAAGGCTGCTCGCTTCCTCCAGAAGTCGCCCCTGGGCTCCTTGTTCTGCACAAGCTTTCTCTTCTCTGGTCTTCTAGAGTTAACCCAGGGCTCTGTGAGTACTGTCTGAAGTCACAGAAAGAATCACAGGACCTTGTGCTTGAAGGATGGTCTCATGATCTCCTGGGGAGCTTTACAGAACAATGCCAAAGCCGGGCCACAGCCTGAGACAATTATATCAGATCGCCAAGGTGGAGGGCTCAGGTGTTGGTATTTTTAAAAACCCACCAGATGACTATAATGTGCCAGAGTTGGGGACCATCGTCTAAGCCAACCCACCCAGGAACTCTGCATACGTTTGGGCAGGTTGAATGCTGCATGACTCCGGAGCGTACCATTCACCTGTAGTCCGTGTGCGTGGTGCCCTTGGAGGAGCTGTGCAGTGCAATTTTTAAAATAAGATTGAGGTTCGGGGCAAAGTGATCTGGCCAAGGTCACACAGCAGGTTAGTGACAGAGCCCCATTGAAACGCACGCCTCCCAACTCCTCATTCAGGCCAGTCTGCCATCTCCCACCCGGCTACCCGAAGTGCGGTCCTGGGTCCAGCTTGTCAGCAATGCAGAATCTCAGGCTCCATCTCAGACCTCCTGAATCAGAATCTGCATTTTGCCAAGGCTTCCAGACAATCCAGGGCACATTAAATGTAGGGAAGCACTGCCCACCACACTGAAAGCTTCATGGAGGCTGGGCTGTACTTGCCATCTGCTACTCCTTGTGAACTGTCCTTGGTCAGAGTAGACAATCAATATCTGTTGATTGACTGATTGACAAATCTGTAGTTTCCATGAGATACAGGCCCCCTGAGTGTTGCTGTATTGGAAATGACTGAATTTTCAAGTTCCTGTAATCGGCAATTACTGAAACAGGGAATCCCTGATCACCACACTGGAGACAGCCCTTTGCAACTATAAAAACAGTGACACAGATAACAAAATAATGCCTTGCTAAGCACACCCAGGGTCCAGTGGGTGATTTCATCTGCCCCTTGCCCTTTCTGTAAATAACGTCTAATCACCTTCCCCAGCTTCATTTGGATAATGGCTCCTTTTCCATCTCCACTCAGAAAAAAAAAAAATTAATCCAAAAACAAGTAAATAAATAAAGAGAAAGAGTGTAAGAGTTCTTCAGGGTTTAGTACATCCTTTGATTAGAGTTTATTTACTGACGCATTAATCAACCTGATTAAAGGCAACCTGGATGGAGAGGAGTTTCCCTTCTGTGCCTCCATCTCCCTCCCCTGCCCTGCTGGCTCCTGCTCTGTGTCAGGTGTTGACTGAGTCCACAGCGCTACATGGTCAATGGGCTGGACAGCTACTCGGTGGTTCTGGCACTTGTCACCTTTAAGCGGGTGTTGCCCTTTTCATTTATTTGTTCCATGTGCCAGCACTGGTCTTCAGGTCAAGCATGCATGCCCACTGGATGGCTCAACTCTCACTGGAAGACATAAACTCCAGCCCAGTTCAATTGACCACCTTAACTTGCAGCATCAAATCTCTGATTCCATGTACAGTACTCATCAAGTAGTATAGCCCCAACTCCTGGCCAAATGATACAGATCCAAAGTTTGATGGGTAAGAAATAATCTGGGTATAGAGTGAGTCTAGCCGTTTATCTAATTTAGTGGGTCTGAACATTTGGCAGAAAAGTTGTGGGCATGTAAACACGCACTCAAAGTTGTGCATGCTGTGTTAGGGGTTCATAGGCCACATAGAGGCCAATTTAAGGACGCTGTTGCAAATATTCCAAAATGTTGACCTGAGCAAAATCATCAGAGACCTGGGTGCATGGAGCACATGCTCGGGTGTTATTGTGGAAATACTCTTAACAGAATAAATTGAGGTATTGGCCATCAGCTACCATTCTGGGCCATTCCAAGACTCATTCCCATGATGTTATTGAAACAATGTGGCTGAGGTGATTGTCCATCACGTTAAATGGCTTCTTTAAGAGAATCCACCAGAAAAGTTTCTTTCTGGCCTCAGTGCCAGGAAATCTTATTCTTCTCCACTGTGACTGGTTTGTTTTCATTTGATGGACATGGCAAAACCTGTCACCTATCACATTTCCTTCTTTGCATGGCCTGCCAGGTATCTCAGAGCCTAACCATGCCCTAAGTGTACACACCTTTTTTTGGATAGTAACCTCATTTGGAGTATTAACCTCATCCAGAAACCAAATTTTCTCATTTACTATTTTTTTTTTGGTACTGTCTGTTTTTTTCGTGAGTCCTTTTTTGGAACATGGTGGAGTTGAAATAAAACAATTACATAATTATTTCCATTTCTGGAAATGGAAATGGAAATCCTTGCCCTCAAGGATTAAGGGAAAAGACAGAGTGTAAACAAATAAAGCACATCACAAAGAGGTTAGACCTATATTTGCAATGTGAATAAGACAGGTTCGGAGAGGCTAATAATTACACTGAGGGGAGAAGTAGTCAAGGAAGGCTTCCTGGAGGAAAAGACACTTGAACTGAATCTTACATGCTGAGTGGGAGTGTTTCAATCAAGGACAATTTTGCTATTTCCCCACCACCTGGAGGACATATTCTTTGGGTTACTCTTCCAATAATTAGAGGTGTGTTGAGAGATGCACTGGAGGGCCGGGATTCAGGAGAGCCTGTGTAGTCTTAGGCAAGTCACTTAACTGGCTTTGTCCTTAGTGACTTGAACTGTTATAAAAGAGACTAGCTGCCCTGCTTCAAAAATGGTTGTTGCAAGGATGAAACAAGATAGACGAGAGTCATGAATTAAATTGACTTAATGGCGTAGTTACTCAGTTCTTTCCTGTGCACAGGAGAACACCTACCTGGGGGCAACCAGGTTTAGAACACAGCCCTGGGCTGCGAGACAGACACTTTCCTCCTTGCTAAGCCCCTGACCCTACACGTGACCGAATGAATCGGGTCCCGCTCCTCGCCACTTACAAAATCAATTACATACTCACAAATGGTAGAAACGTGCCTTTAATCAGAATGCCGGCAATCTGGGGAGATGGTGGACTCAGCGTCCCCCAAAAACCACCTCTGAAGATTCTGCTCGGCCATGACAGTTTTAAAGGAAAGGTGGGCAATAATCTCAGTTAATCATTGAGATAGGGAGTCAGCGTCATCCCCGTCCCCCACTCTGTGCAGGCCTGTCGACTTCTCCTGATCTTCCTCTAGCTGTTTTCCTTTTTTTTTTTTTTTTTCTTTTTCGCGGTACGCGGGCATCTCACTGCTGCGGCCTCTCCCATGGCGGAGCACACGCTCCAGACGCGCAGGTTCAGCGGCCATGGCTCACGGACCCAGCCGCTCTGCGGCACATGGGATCTTCCCGGACCGGGGCACGAACCCGTGTCCCCTGCATCGGCAGGCGGACTCTCAACCACTGCGCCACCAGGGAAGCCCCTAGTTGTTTTCTTATTCACACAGTTTAGTCGCCCAATTTGTTTGGGAGATTACTGAAGGGGAAGCTAGGGAAGAGATCTGGTCATTGGTTAATTACTTATTTTTCATTTCTACTTCTTTGATCTACAGAAAGAACAGACAATTTAGGCAAGGTATGTGTAATTAAAAGATTTGAAAGGTGTGCTTGGGCCAGAGATGAGTAGAGCACGGGGGTGCCAGGTTTAAAAGCTAGTTACAACATAGCTTTGCTAAAGTGTTAAGAAAGGGGCTTCATGCTGAGGGCAGATTCCTGCAAAGAGCTGCTTACATACAGGGGTCATGGTCACCCCCCTCCCCAGTCTCTGTCCCCACCTCATGCTCAGAAGCACTTCCACCAGCTGTTCCACCTCTTTGCAGGCTCAGAGGGGGAGAGAGGGTTGACTACCGGGTATTCCCACCTAGGTCTTTATGAGAATGAACCACACCCACCAAGCTAAACACGGCTCCAGCCGCTGAGCCAGGAGATGAGACGGGGTGGGGTGGCAGGAAGTGGGATGGTAGACACTGTCTGTTGCCCATCCTTGCCATTCCCTTTTTCTTCTGGCTAGTAGAACACAGATTTTGTTCATGTAGCAACATGTCTGACCTCCAATGATAGACCAGGCCTCGGCCTGGTCAGGGCTGGGCAGACCCAAGTGTGCTCATTTGACAGCAGCCTCAGAGGGAAACTGGACTCACGTAAAACCTTTGGGATAAGTTTCCATGGAAAAACTGCGACCTTGGCCTAAAAAGAGCCCGTGGCAAGGAGGCAACTGGCCCTGGACAAGTCCCAGTGACTGGGCTCCATGAGGCAGGGGTCTATGATGCTTCCTACTTCTCATGTGCCAGATACTGAAGAGAACGTAGAAGTCCCAACCTTCAAGGAGCTTCTAGGCCACTCCTGAGACAGAAGCCAGCCATGCGAAGTGACAGCAGTCGTGAAAGCCTGGAGTTGGTGAGGGCCAAGAAGGTGGTGTGGACAGCAGCTGGTGGGATAACTCGGGGTTGCTTGATGTTGGGGGCATGTCATTCCCTCTGAACCTATAAGAACGTAGAACATCTGCTCTCTACCCGAGTCTAACAAAACTCCCCCAAGGTCACATCACCCCTGCCCAAACCCTGTCCACCTTTCAGCTAGGTTCAAGTCCAGCCGTCTGACCCCACCGATTTGTCTAGTTTCATGCTTATTCTCTTCTCTGTGGACTTTAATTCCAGACAGACTGATCTCGTCACCCTCACACAGGCCACATAACACTCTGCTTCATTTAATCCTCACTACAACCCTATGAGGTGGATACTTTATTATCTCTATTTTAAAAAGAAGGAAATGGAGTCTCAGGTTGAATAATTTTCCCGTGGTCATGCAGCCCCTTGGTAGAGCTGGGATTTAAAATAGGTGGTCTAGGGCTTCCCTGGTGGTGCAGTGGTTGAGAGTCCGCCTGCCGATGCAGGGGACACAGGTTCATGCCCTGGTCCGGGAAGATCTCACATGCCGCGGAGCGGCTGGGCCCGTGAGCCATGGCCACTGAGCCTGTGCGTCCGGAACCTGTGCTCCGCAACGGGAGAGGCCAAAACAGTGAGAGGCCCGCGTACCGCAAAAAAATAATAATAATAAAATAAAATAAAATAGGTGGTCTAGGTGTGGAACTCATGAAACACATGGGCTTCCTGGATGGTTTGCTTTCTGTTTATGTCATCACACTGGGTCAATTATGTCCATCTCACAGTTGTGTGAGGATAAACTAGCTCTCCAAAGGTTTAAATTTTTTAAAAGCCCTGATCTATAGCATTGGCTGATTTGGGTGGGGCAAATATGCAAATATTCCTGAATATTTAACAGCCGTCTCTCACTATCCAGCACGTGCTGGCTCCGGCATACTGCTGTATCGGCCTTCTCTCACTTTTAAGGTCTTTTTTTTTTTTTTTTACATCTTTATTGGAGTATAATTGCTTTACAATGGTGTGTTAGTTTCTGCTGTATAACAAAGTGAAGCAGCTATACGTATACATATATTCCCATATCCACTCCCTTTTGCATCTCCCTCCCACCCTCCCTATCCCACCCCTCTAGGTGTTCACAAAGCACCGAGCTGACTTATGTCTCCTCTCTCTTTGTATCCCTAGTACACAATATTGTGCTTGGTAAGTAGGAGGGCTTGGGAAGGGTTTGTGAATGAATGAATGAATGTAGAATGGGGGTTAGTCTTGTCCCTCTGATTAGCGTGAACTTCTGAGAGTTATCTCTTCACAACATCTAATTTCAGGGCTCAACTCCACCTACTTCCAGCTCTGCAGCTGTGACACATCCCCCTTCACATGTTCCCAGTGCCAAAGGTTTTCCAGGTGCTGTGTAGACACACACGCACTAAAGACATAAGCCAAATCACTCCTGAAATTGCCATTGACGAGAGCAGGAGGTAGACCGTTCTGGTGGTGCTATAAAGCAAGTGTTCCCATAGTTAAAGCTACAGGCATCTGCAAGAGCTGTTTCCTTATTGCAATGAGCCCCTTCAGGTGGAGGTGCGGAAGTCATTATGCGTGTTAGGGTGGTTTATAGCCTGTGGGGGCGTATGTAATGCTCACTACCAGGAAAACCTGAATTACCCTCAGGGCTGGCTGGGAGCTCCCTGCCTTGTTAATTTTCTCTTGCTATGGGGAGGCATTCCCGGAGGCCAGCCTGATGCAAAGGGTGATGGTGTGGCTGTTACCCAATGTCCCTTTGTCTAAAGCTGGTCCCACTTTGGGTCCCAGATATTTACCTAATGTGTAGATAGCACTACACATTAGGTTTTACTCAAAGCCTACCAGAGGGTAATATGAAAGTCCTTCAAGGTCAAAGGGAGCTAGACAAAGGTTACGGGCAAACCACCATATGTGCCACTAACTCTGAGATCTTTCTTGACTCCCACCCCGCCACAGACAGTTCAGCAGTCAGCCTTCCTCCCCACTTCCCTGGTACACACCAGTACACTGAGCTCAGTGACTTTTTACAGGGCTGGCCTACTCGGATTAGAGTTATGGCTTATCAATCCTTTTAGTCTCATCCAGAACCTGGAAGAGACCTTGGTCTCATTTGCTCCTATGACAGGACATAGTGCCTGACAAGTCTCTAGTGAAATGCACTTGTAAACCTGGACAAGTGTGGCCTGAGTGGCCCTATGTTGGCTGAACCCTTGGCTCGGGGAACAAATGACCTGGGCAGGGTGTTTACCAGGTATGTATCAGGAAGGTTAGGTCACAGGATTCTTTCCTTGACCCTATCCTTTGAGACTCTGCTGTTGATCAGAGGAATGGGTACATTAAATGATATACTCGGGATACCAAAAATACATGGACAAAGCCGAAACTGACAAAATGGAAATAAACAGATATAACAAAAATATTTGTTTACTATGCAATTTAAGGGTAAGAGACCTGGTTAAATGACTATTTCATGGAAAGGGAAGAAAAGCTTTTGGATTTAATTGACATAAAGATAATAAGACCACCAATGCAATTAATTTTAAACTTGGGGTCCATTGAATACACACTCGACATTTCAAGAGAGACACTGATATGTTCCCCAGAGGAGAGTGACCAGAATGGTGACATTACTGAAAACCATAGTAGAATTGATGAAGAAATTGACCTGGAAATGACACCTGGAGAGAGGCGGCTGTGGGGTGGGATGACATCTGCTTTCAGACACTTGAAAGGCTGCCAGGGAACTAGCCCTGCCTCCCCTGAACCTTCAGCTCCTGAACTACCCCTGACCAAGACAGACCCAAGGTGGCTCATCTGCCCCAGATGGGGGTGTCTGGAATTGGTCTCACTGGCTAAACCCATGGGATGGTCAGTTGTATGTGTCAACTTGACTGGGCTAAGGGATGTCCAGTAGCTGGTAAACATTACTTTTGGGTGTCTGTGAGCGTTGTTTCTGGAAGAGATTAGCATTTAAATTGGTGGACGGAGTGAAGAAGATACACCCTCACCAATGTGGTTGTGTATCATCCAATCCCCTTAGGACTTGAGTAGAACAAAAAGACAGAGGAAGGGTGAATTGTTCTCCCTGCTTGAGCTGGAACACCCCTGTTCTCTGGCCCTCAGACATCAGTGCTACTAGGACTCAATACGGGACTGACACCGCTGGCTCCCCTGACTCTCGGGACTGGAGTCGCATTACCAGCTTCCCTGGGCTTCCAGCTTGCAGATGGCAGTTTACGTAATACTTTTCAGCCTCCATTATCGCATGCGCTAATCCTTCATAATAAATCCCTTTCTGTATATCTATATATCCTATTGGCTCTGCTTCTCAGGAGAACCCTGACTACTACAGCCTGAAGTCTCCTAGAACAGTTCTTCTCCAACTGCGATGTGCATCACTTGGGAGTCTTATTAAAATGCAGATTCTGATACAGCAGATCTGGGCTGGGGCCTGAGATACTGCACTTCTAACAAGCCCCCAGGTGAAGCTGACACTTCTCAAAGAGAAGCCAGCAGGGCAGGATGCTCTGCGAGGTGCTCAGTAAATGTTAGATGTCATTATTATAATTACCACCATCACTGCTGGAGTCTACTCCAATCTGGACAAAACCCCCTAAATTCTGATGCCACCTGCCTCTAAATGTTGTGATCACCTAGAGTTTCCTGCTACTGTGCCACACCTTGAACCCAGATTGGAACCATTCCTTTCAAGACCAGCCTAATCATGGACAATCTTGATTTTCAGGCTGCTGAGAGTAGATTTCCCTAGGACGGCATCAGTCTTACCTACCAGGGCCCATCCAGCCCTATAACTTCTTCCCTTCCCTACCAGCCCATGCCTCACTGATGAGTTCAATAGGTTGTACCAGGCACCAAATGGCAGAACTAGTCCCAGTGGAAGCTGAAGGTAAAATATAAAAATATTTCCACAAAAATCTGAGTGGCTCACCTATGAAAAGGGGTGGACTTACCTATGAGGTCATGACATCCTGTCATGGCAGGCTTCCAGTGGAGGCTAAAAGATCACCTGTCACAGGTATTCTATAGGTGCCTCCTCTCCAGCAGGAGAAGGGGAAGGTAAAAAGACTGACCAAGGATTAAACAGATGACTTCTGTGAGGCCTGGGGCCACGTGACTCCCCAAAGCCTCAGAAGGCTTGTGAGTCACAAGCCGGTTCCTTCCCTCCCCCTATTCATCTCAATTCTTACTTTCCTTCATGGTCTAGGGATTGACTTCCCCTAACAAGACACTGATCAAACTGTGGGCCACACACTTGCATCAGAATCACTTGGAGAACTTGTTAAAATGCAGATTCCTGATCCCCTAGACAGACCTGAAAATCAGAATCCCAGAGGGTAGATCTCAGGCATCACATTTTCAAGCAAGAAGGTGACTCTCATGAGCGAGCTTTTCTGTCACTTAGGTTTGAAGCATAATCCTCTGAGCAGACATCTCCCCGGCTGGCAGGCCTACACGGGAGCACAGTTGGGCCACGTGGAACTAGAAGTCTCCTTGAGATACCGAGGTGTGATCTCGAGCAGACTGCTGCCTCAGTGGTTCTGGCTCAGAGGACAGGTCAGGACCGGAGAGGCAAATCTGGATGGCTTTGTAGGAGACAAAGGTAAAGAGGGAGAAGGAGGTCAAGCCTCTGAAGACTCCAGTCAGGTAGAGAAGGACGAGCCTTCAAAGGAGGCAGAGAAGGAATGGCCAAGGAGGCAAGAGAAAAACACAACTGTTCTAGGAGAGGGTATTCTGTGTAGCTGAAGGGCAACGAGCCACCAAGGAGGCAGAGGACCCAGAAAAGTTTGGATGGGGGGTGACAGGGAAGTCTGTGGTGACCGAGAAGAGTGTTATCTTGTGGAGCAGTATTACTACCTGGTAAGGAATTGGTACTTTATCTTGAGGATATTAAGCAAAAGAATAATAAGCCCAGATTTGGGAGATGAACAGAGAGAAACAAGACTGAAGAACTGGGGGCCTGAAAGAGGGTTTTGTGAGTGTCAGACAAGGGTAAAGAGGAGACGCAGGACTCAAGAAAAGTTCAGGAAGTAAAACATAGCAGAAGTGCATTATTCACATTAGCCCCCAAAAGGAAACAAGCCAGTGTTCATCATCTGATAAGTGAATAAATAAATGGAGTGTTATTTACACACAACGGAATGTGATTCTGCCAGGAAAAGGAACAATCATGTTACCCCATGGATGAACCTTGAAAACATTACGCGAAATGAAAAACCAGCCGCAAAAGACCGCATCGTATACGTTTCCAGTTACATGAAATGTCCAAACAAGGTAAATTTCTAGATACAGAGAGTACATTAGTGGTTGTCTAGGGCTGAATGAGATGGAGGGATTTGGGTCTCTTTTTGGAGTGATGAAAATATTCTAAAATCGATCATGTTGATGGTGTTCATATACCAAGAAACATGGAATTGTATACTTTGGGTGGCTGGATTATATGATATGTGAATTATAGTTTCATAAGTTTCTTTTCAAAATAGCAGAAGAGGAAGAGAAGGGAGACAAGGATGGTCTCCAGGTTTGAGTGGTGTCTCAGGCCAGGCTCCACAGCAAACAGAGGTAGAGATTTGCAGGCAGGGCCAACCCCTGTGGGAGAGTGAAGGGAAGGTCCTGAGTGAGCAGAGCTAGGAGCTGGGCCACACAGCACTCTTCACACAGGCCTCAGCCCAGCGCACAGGGAACGCTGCAGCTGGGAGAGCCCTTCCTATCCCCACGTGACCCATCAGCCATTGGCTGTCCCCGGGAGTGAACGTGACGTTGGACAAGGTGGGCAAAGTCTTCTTCAGCTGAGGGCAAGTTCTGGAGTGGGACTCAACTGAGAACCATCAGTGGGCAGTACCCTGAGCTGCTGGGGAGGAGATGCTTCAGGCTTGAGCTCTGGGGGCTCAGCACAGCCTCCACTACAAATGCCACTCTGGGGGAGGGGGAAGGAGACAGCAGTTGGAAAAGAAACTAAGTAAGCTGAAAGGAGACATCCAAAGGAAAACGAAGCACATCAGGTTGTGAGAAACTGAACGCCATGCCTTTATACTCTGCACCAACTTTTGCAAAATGTTTTTAATCTTCACGTTCAAATTAATATGGTTTTGGCAGACCGATGCAGATCAGTAGTGTACTAAATAGGGATTTACACACAAATAGCTCCACAGGCCTACCTAGTCAATAACACGTGTTATTAAAGCTCCCGAAATATGTATTTGCAGAGCTGGACGAGTAATGCCACCTTCCAGGCATCCCCCAATGCATGTTGGACCTCAGGAGCCCATAGGCCACACCACACAGCAGATCTAGGAGAAATGGGGCCTCATGTGGCTGTGGGATGGAGAGTCATTCTCCCAGGCAGCTGAGGAGGACGCCACCCTGCCCCGCTGTGTGGTGGGAGAGATTACTCTAACCCCAGCTCTGCGCAGATGAGGAATCTGAGGTCTTGGGAGGTGGAGGGGGCTCCCAAATTCACAGAACAGGTGGAGGAGCCCACACCAGACCCTACCTCTGTCTCCTGTTCAGCACAGTGCAGCAGAATCAGAGGAATAGAGTTGATACCGCCTCTCTAGCCTCTACTGGCTGTGTGAACGAGGGCAGGTTATTTCACCTCTTCGCACCTTGTTTTTCTCTTCGTCAAAACAGAAGTACACTGGTGGGACTGTGAATTGGTACAGCCACTATGGAGAACAGTATGGAGGTCCCTTAAAAAACTACAAATAGAACTACCATATGACCCAGCAATCCCACTACTGGGCATATACCCTGAGAAAACCATAATTCAAAAAGAGTCATGTACCAAAATGTTCATTGCAGCTCTATTTACAATAGCCCAGAGATGGAAACAACCTAAGTGCCCATCATCAGATGAATGGATAAAGAAGATGTGGCACATATATACAATGGAATATTACTCAGCCATAAAAAGTAACGAAATTGAGCTATTTGTAATGAGGTGGATAGACATAGAGTCTGTCATACAGAGTGAAGTAAGTCAGAAAGAGAAAGGCAAATACCGTATGCTAACACATATATATGGAATTTAAGAAAAAAAAAATGTCATGAAGAACCTAGGGGTAAGACAGGAATAAAGACACAGACCTACTGGAGAACGGACTTGAGGATATGGGGAGGGGGAAGGGTGAGCTGTGACAAAGCGAGAGAGAGGCATGGACATATATACACTACCAAATGTAAGGTAGATAGCTAGTGGGAAGCAGCCGCATAGCACAGGGAGATCAGTTCGGTGCTCTGTGACCACCTGGAGGGGTGGGATGGGGGGGAGGGAGGGAGGGGGGGAGGGAGGGAGATGCAAGAGGGAAGAGATATGGGAACATATGTATATGTATAACTGATTCACTTTGTTATAAAGCAGAAACTAACACACCATTGTAAAGCAATTATACTCCAATAAAGATGTTAAAAAAACAAACAAACAACAAAAAAAAAAACAGAAGTACATAAGGCGTAGTGCCTACTTGGTGGAGTTACAAGGATTCACTAAGAGAATTCTCTGACAGTGTTCAGCCCCATGCCTGCCTAAAGCATTTAAGTAAATGTAAGAAACGTATTATTATCACACTGCCCCTTTAGCAGGGAGCTTGTTTACATTTTTGTCACCGACCGTCACTCCACTTATTATATCAATATCCTATGACCTTCAAGGGCAGGAAATATCTCCCTGGCCCAACTCTGCAATAGGAGGCTAATTATTTCTTTATTTCTCTGCTTTGGAAACAGCCCTTCTTGAAGTTTCTGGTCTCATCCTTTCCTAGTGTCAGAACGTGGCTCAAGCCCGGCCAGGGGAGGAGGGGCGGGAAGGAAGAGTGGAGATTCTTGTCCTCTGTCCATAACCATAACCCAGCTGGAACCTCGAGGGAGGAATTCACATCCACGTTCATCCATATCACTCTGTCAGTACCATTTCAGGGGCTGCCAAAGACCCCACATCTCTCCTGCCATCCTGAATCCAAGTGTCCTAAATGTCTCCATTTGATATTCATACCTTTGAGTAGTCTCTGGGTTTTTTCCTCCATTAAAACAATTATACTTTACATGAATACAATTGTCAGCTCAAAAGCAAATGGCGTCCTAAAATTGTGAGACCTTTCTTGGTGTTATGGAAGTCCCTCGTAGATTTGGAATTCATTCATGTTAACTTTTTTAGATTTTCATCTAACAAAAAGCAGTAAGACTTAAAATTTTCCACATATGGTAGTTCTACTTTTAGTTTTAATAGTTTATTAGTTTAATATTCCATTCCTGGGCATATAACCGGAAGAAACAGAAACACTAATTTGAAAAGATACATGCACCCCAGTGTTCATAGCAGCATTATTTACAATTACCAAAGTATGGAAGCAACCTAAGTGTCCATGAATGGATAAGGAAGATGTGGTATATATACAATGGAATACTACTCAACCATAAAAAAGAATGAAATTTTGCCATTTGCAACAACAAAGATGGACTTGGAGGGCATTATGCTAAGTGAAATAAGGTAAGCAGAGAAAGACAAATGCTGTATGATCTCACTTATATGTGGAATCTAAAAAATACAACAAACTAGTGAATAAAACAAAAAAGAAGCAGACTCACAGACATAGAGAACAAACTAGTTGTTACCAGTGGGGAGAGGGAAGGGGGCACAATATAGGAGTAGGGGATTTTTTTAAAAAGGGTTATTATGGGATTATACGAAATCATGTGTGTCAAACCTCTGAAAATTGTAAAGCACTATAGAATTTAAAGACTCTTTCATTCGATTAAAAAAAAATACCCAGAGTCCTATTTCTGATAAAGCAGTGTAGGTAGGACATGACTGCCTCTCCAAGAGGCTAGTGGCTCTGAGAACATCACGCTGAGTGTTAGTGGCTGGGAAGGAAGAGTGGCAGACCTGAGGACAGGACTCCCTGCTGGAAGCGCAGGAAGGATTGTGCCCGCGCGGCACACAGCATCAGACCCTGGAGACCTGCAGCCCCCCAGGAGCAAGGGAGCATGACGGGAATATTGGAAGATGACGGCCGGGGGAGGGGAGCCGGCTGGGGGCGGGGAGGGCCCCATCTCCCCCGAGTCTCCCACAGGCCAAACTCGCCAGGCAACGGGGCACGCCGCCACATGGCCGCCCTGTGGAAATGACCCACTTGCGGTGTCCTTCCTGGTCCCAAGGTGGAACAGCGGAGGTGAACCCTGAAGAGAATCTGTCTTGATTAGGAACCACTCTCATCACAGCCCAGCCTCAGGAATCCAGCAGCAACCAGGACACCCATTTCTCTCTCCAAAAGCTCAATCGGTCGGATGTGTGTTTGCACTGAGATCATCACCGCCCACAGCTCCACGCCGGGTCAGCTCTCTAACAGTTCCTCCCCGCTCTGGGAGCTGCCTACAGTTGTGGGTTGGACGAGCATGGCCAGATCATCACAAATGATAAAGAGTGTCAGAAGCAATTAGGATTCTGGGGCCCAGCAGCCTCTCCTTGTCTTCCTAGGGCTTGAGCCTCAGGTGAGAATGCCACATTGTCATATCATGGAGTGAAAGCCTTCCACTTGTCCTTGCCTACATGAGAATTGGCACAAGGCGGTGGTAATCAGGCCACATCTCACCTGATGGGGACAGCACCCTTCCCCCAACTACACCATCCCTTAGAATGCTGACCTGCTCCACCCAAGAGAGATGAGGGGAGGGGCAGATGGGGGCAGGGCCTGGGAAGCAGGAGGCTGGTGCCCAGCTCTGGCCTTTCATTCTTCTCAACCTCCCTCTTCCTGATAGTAACTTTGGGGTAAATAATCCCACTGGGCCCATGTCATTGGACCTTTATCAGGACCAAATCAGACAATGGGAAATTAAGTGCTTGTAAACATAGAGTGTGCCTGAAGAGGAAAAGGCCAGAAGGTCAGGAGACTGTAGGTTTGGCCCAAATGTTGACATTAACTGGAAAATGGTCATAAACAGGTCATCTGGGCTCTCTGGGCCTCAGTTTACTCATCTCTAAAATAAGACCTGTGGTCCAGATTTCACAGGTCCCTCCCAGATCTAAATCGGCAGAGGAAATGTGTTTCAGAACTGAGTGCCCAGCAGCATCACATTTAAGAGGTTGCATTTTAGGCAAGATTTAAATGTCCCACATTGGTGCAGATTGCCACTCTGGAGCCCCAAGCCCCACTGATGCCCGCAGGGTGAGCCCCAGGTCTGGTTTGGCCAACATAGATGTGTAGCTCCAGCTGCCCTCCTTCCCAGGCCACGTTAAGCCCACTCCCCCTCGATTAGCCTACTCCTGTTCTAAAGGTCTTCTTTTCCTTTCCTCACACTCTCCTCTTCCTCCGGGCTTTTGCACACACTGCTCTCACTGCCTGCGTGGATCTGGCTTCCCTCCCCGCCCAGGGAATCTTACTCTCCTGCATCCATGTGTTTGAGCCCCTTGAGGACAGATGTCGAGTCCGCTTTGTTCCCCTTTGCATCCCTAGCTCATAGCCAGCACCCACCACATAGCAGGCATTCTGTGAATATTGGCAGGATAGATAAATACATGAATGCATGAGTGAACCCAGACTCTATACTCAGAGATTTCCAAATTAGAAGCTCTACTTGTTTATATCTAAGTCACCATTTTTCACTTTAATACAACTGAAGGAGACGATGCCCAGTATCTACTAATATGCATCTGCTGCTCTCTGACCAAGAGAACACAATTTGGTTCAGTGCTACACTTCAGACTCCCTTGCAGCTAAGGGGGACCATGTGACTCACTTCTGACCAATGACTTGTGAGCAGAAATCTAGTGTAGGCATCTAGAAAACCTATTGTTTTCCTGATAAAAAGAGAAAGACTTTGCTAGCTCGTAGTGACTTTTGCCATTTGCAAACGTCCCAGCCTAGAACCTGGATGTGATCTTTTGAGGGGGAAGCAGCAAAGGTCAATGCTAAGGATGACAGAGTAGAAAGCAGGTGTCTGGTCCCTGATGAATTGCTTGAAGAGCTACATTAGCTCTGGATAGCCTATTCTTGTCTATTTTTCATGTGAGAAAACTAAAATCACTAATTGTTTAAGCCTCTGTGGTCAGGCTCTGTTACAGACAGCCAAACGAAATGCTGAGGCAACGGCTAACCAGAAATGAACAATATGACTATTTATACATTCAAAAGACGTTCACTGAGTACCTACTATGTGTCAGACACCATGTGGTACTATGTATGATAAATACTCTTCATGCTTTGGAGGGCAAATCTGAACATGACTCTGCTATTTCCCTTAAACCAAGCAATTTTTTAAAAATAATAAATGCCTTATGGCAGCTTTTCAATAAGCCTTCTGAATTGTTCTTTAAATGTTTTTGTTCCTTATCTTCTGGGAGGTCTCTTCACGTATGTCTTGCCTCCTCAAATAACAAGTTGAACTATATGAAATTGCTGTTTCTGTAAGTCAAAAATATATGTTCATTTGCTGTGATTTAACTTAAATGTCACACCTGATTCCTTAATGTGAACCCTAGATTTTTCTCTATGATCTTGAACTGTCCCCTGCAATGCACGCAATTCCTAAGGGAATACCCGCCTTAGAAGATGGAAGGGAAGTCACTTCCTGTCCCAAGCTTCAGTTTCCTCATCTGTACAATGGGAAGGTCTCTCTAGGTTCCTGCTGACACCAACAATCTGGAAAGTGAAAGCTATGGCCTGTCACCCCAACACACCCATGAGCCTCTTGCCCAGTGAAGATACCAACCAGGCTCTGAGCACTGCTGTCAGGATGGTCCCATGTACATCACAGAACCGGATATGGCAAGCAGGCTCCAAGAGGCCTTCCTGTCCATGTCTCTGTTCCTAACTCCCCAACACTGGCCTTGCCTTCAGGTGCCCCCAGTAAGAGCAGCCCGGGGCTGAGTTAGGACAGCAGCTTCACAGCCCTGCACTTGTTTCCCCTTCTTTAAAACATCATGACAAGAGAGTGCAAAATAAAGAGAGGACCTTAATGATCCACTACCAAAAAGTAATAATAAATATGCATATGGACCAGAGCTCTATAGTAATATGCAAATCTGAGATTCTTGTGATGATGCCATCAAAGGTCATTTGTAAAATTTTTCCTCGTTACATTTTCTTTTCAACAATAATTTTTAAAGCTGTTGTGAGGCAAAATGAGTTGAGGAGCATGGGAGAAAGAGTGCAAAGTTCCAGAGACACCCATTACTACTCAAATTCCAAGGATGCCCATTGAGAGTGAGGACATCAATACAGAGACAGAGGGAGTTCCCACCACCAGAGGCTGCAGCCCAGCATCTCTCTCCCCCATCCTGGGGAACAGCTGCTCCCTCCCCACTTTGTCAGCTTCCCTCCTGATTTATCCATCCTCCCTGTGAGGGCAGTCAGGCCGACAGCCCTCCATTCCGACTGCCACCTGGGCCATCTTGGAGCCCAGTTTCTCTGGGTGAACTCCAGGGGGAGGTGCATTAAGGGGGTTAATTACACCAGCCCCCATGCCACCCCAACCAAGACACTGACAGTTTGGCAACTCCACTCGTGGTACAAGAACAATATGCCAAGCAGCTGGTGGCAGAGAACTCTGATTTATTACCAGGAGTCCCTGGGATGGCAGCCACAGTGCCTTTCTTTCCAGAGGAGGAGCAGGGCCCAGTAGTCAGTGGATGAGCACCCTGAGTCAGGCCCAGCTTCTGTGTAGGTGACTGCAATTCCACAGGGGTAACATACTCAAACCTTGCTAGTCATTTCCACCTCTGGGTGAATGACTCTGTCAGCACCTTTCTCTGCTCCCCCAAGTTGAGGCATCTATTGGAAGGGTAGTCAACACAGTATGTTTTGGTGGGATTCCAAAGCCTGAGAAATATGTCCCAGCAAAGAACTTGGATCACCTGGGGCAATGGGCAAGTCCATTGGAATGAGGAGGGAGAGCCCCAAGAGGAGAGGCAACCAGGCCCCTGTACAAACACCATCATCTCCATTTTGTCTCAGGCATCACTAGAGCCCTCACTCTCCACCACCACGTCTTCTACGTATTCATCAGCATCTCCCTCATACCTGCCCTTGCTGACCTCTGGAGGCCACTGCGCTTCTGGGTAACCATGGACAGGAATCCCAGTTGAGAGAACATGCTCATCATTCACTTATTTCTCCATCTACCCATCCTCCTGTCCACTCAGCTGTCCTTCCATTCATAGTTCATTCAATAAGTATTTCCTGAGTGCCCACTCTATACCAGGCACTGTGCAAACCACTGGGGATGCAGCCATGACCCAGTGACACAAAGTCCCTGTTCTCATGAAGCCCTCACACTAGTGGGGGAAGCAGGCAAGTCAACGGGCAATTACAGGAGCATGTTGCTAAGCGCTACATAAGAGATGGGCGGGTGATGGTGGGAGCATGTAGGAGGGGCACCTAACTCAGATGTGGGACTGGGGAAGCTTTGGTTTCCTCACCTATAAAATGGTAGCATTGTGAATTGACCAGCCAACCTACACAGTTTCTGGGAGGACCAGCTGAGATCATGCATGTGAAAGAACTTTATAAGTACCATGCAGATATCTGCAAGTGTCATTACTGTCATTTCCACCCCAGGTTTCTTCCAAAAGGACAAAAGACACTAGGCAGCATTTGGGGGGTTTCTGGCCATGAGGGCTCTGCAGGCTGAAGCCACAGGCCAATGCTCCCTCAAAATAAGACCATGTCCTGACAGGGAGGTGACTGAAAACTGGACCCCTGCAAGCATTTTTACTGGTTTCTTCAACAGTGGAGAGTAGTTGCATGGAATCATCCATGCTCTAAGATCTCCCCCAGTTCAGCCGCCTTGCCAGCCTTCCGGAGATACGAGGGGTGGTGTGAGTGCAGAGGAGGAGCTGACAGGCATGGAAGACTGGGCTAAGTGTTCAGGCTGTGGCCACAGCGCATGGGGAAGTTTAAAGGCTGAAACTCTGACTCTTGAACACGATGTGTTTGCAAGTACACCAACCAGAAACTCATATCCACTCAAAGGACAAGAAGCTTGGATCCTAAGACAGCATTCTTGGATGAATGTTGTTTTCAACACAGAGTAAGCTCCTTCACACGAGAGAATCGGTCTGCTCCATGGGACCTGCCGTGCAGCAAGGCACCCCTGCTATCATCGATGCAGAATCCAACCAAAAATTGCTGCGTATTTGAAATAAATTGCACCAGGAGGAGAGAAGAACAGAAGATCCATCACCACCTCCCTGAGATGGGATTGAGATCCAAGGAAATGAAAAGTAGAGTGGATACAAGAGCCTGGCCTCCGGACTCAGAGTTTAGGGCTCTTCTCTCTCCCGGGAAGACTGCACCGTGTAGTGAGGCAGGGGGTGCATTTTCAGTCATTCACTGACCACTGGAAATTCACTTAACTCTCATGAGCTTCCCTAGCCCTTACCTGTAAAATGGACCATGGCACTAGCCCATCTCTCAGAGTTGTTGTGAGAATTAAATAGGATGGTACATTTAGAGGCATCATGTAAACTTAGGTTCAGCACAAAAGGATGGGATCACTGTTATTACCATGAGTCCCAGGGATGGTGACCAGGGTGATGCAATCCTAGTGGCAGAAGAAACACCTTCAAAACTCCCCAGAATTGAGCTCCAAGCCCTGAAAACTGTAGGCAGCAGCTGTCGTCTAGAGCCAGAACAGCCTGGCTCTGCGTGGACCCTGTGAGAGGGGTCAAGAGGGGCTGCTTTGGGCTCTAAGGTCACCATGAATATCTCAGTTAAAGAGTGTCCAGCAGGGTGTGCTCTGGGAGTGACAGCTACAACCTCCCAGAGGACCGTACTGCCCAGTTTTCATCCCAACAACAGGCACACCTGTGTTTCAGATCCATCTCTGCCACCCAAGGCAAGGTGACTTGGGGCTCATCGTTTCGTCCCCCAGGACTCAGTTTCTTCATTTACAAAGTGGGCAGACACTTGCCCAACCCCCTCCCGAGGTGGTGGTGAGATGTTATTACCACCACCAAAAATCTGCATAATTACCGAGTCCACCTTGTGGGTATTCAGTGCCCATTGTCTGGTTTCTCACAGTTGACTAAATGCAGCAAGTTCTGTTCCAGGAAGAAGGCATCACACAAAAACAACCAGTGAGAAAAAAAACACAAAGCCGTCAAATTAAACTAGTAAGTCAGGGCCAGTGTTTAGCAGCCCTAAAGGTTGGTTTGGGTTTTGTTTTCCTTTCCTCTTCTTCATCAGGTTATTCCGATGGGCATTCCCATTTTGTTCTAGATCATGGTTTGGGCTCCACAAAGCAACCAATTTGGAGGTTCTCTCCGAGGCAAAGTACAGGGCACGTGCCCTTTGAAAATTGAACATAGTGAGCTTTTAGTTCACAGAATTTGTTCATTTTTAATGTAAGTAATTAAACAAGTGATTTTTTTTTACAGGAACTCCAGTGCCTTTAATTAAACACATTAATATAAATGATTTTTAAAAAGTTAATCTCCTAATGAGCTGAGAATTTTATATCGATTCAGTAATTACAAAGCATATTGCAAAATCAGTGATAAATACTCCTGAAATTCATATTAATTGGCTAACTCCGATAAGATTATATTGAACAGAGACGATATACTTAAGAGTGCCAATGTGCACGCACATTGACACATTCGGTGGCAACAGCAGCGCAGGGCAGACCTCAGGCCGGCGGGGAGGGAGCTCTGTTCAGTTTATGGTGTTTGTGCTCTTTCCACACACTTGGTTCTGGTTTTCGAAGCTGCTGGCTAATGAAACATAAGATTATTACTCCCTTGCGCATTTAAGTTTTCAGGTCTTTATACAATAATTAATTAGGATTATGTGACAAGAAGAGAATTTCCACTAGGAAAAGAAAAACTAATAGTACTGTTTTAACAAATGATGCTTAAACTCCTATTGACTCAACTTAATTTATTTAATCTTTCTACCTAGACCACCCTGAAGGTAATTGTTCACTTTAAATACTTTTAAACTAGTATCTTTTAAGTCTGGGATTTCTCACGTAGCCACTTACTGTCTAATAAAGTAAGCTTCCTGGGAATGAAGTGTTTCAAATTATATAGAAAAGGGTAAATTCATAAAACATACACATCAGCGGTTCTCCAAGTGTGGTCTCTGAATCAGCAGCACAGCAACACTTGGGAACTTGTTAGAAATGGGAATTCCCAGAGCCTCACCCCAAACCTGCTGAACCGAAAACTGGGGGTGGGGCCCAGCAATCTGTGTTTTCCCAAGGTGATTCCGATGCCCGCTCAAGTTTGAGAATCACTACTATAGGTCATTAGGATTTTCCTGAGCACCTACTATATGCCTACAACTCTGCCATATGTTATGAGACACAGGAGAATATGTGGTGCCTGCCTTTGTGGACCTTACAATCTGACTAAGGTGTTAGATTTACATACTTGGTTCTGTCACTAACAGCTGTAATATCTTGGCAAGCCCGCCCCTCCACACCCACCATGTGATTTGAAACATAAGATCCGGCTTCCCTGCTGACTCCCGCCTCGAATGGCATGGCCTTTGATTTCCGCTATTAAAGTCACTCCTTTGGGTTTCACAGCATGAGCCAAGCCCTCTCTAGAAATAGGGAATGACATGGAAATGGGGAGGGAAATGCCTCCCCTTCCCATGGTATTCCAATGTGTCCCCAACCCCACTGCCATCTAGTGGGAACCACGGTTTCAGTCCTCTACTCCATTGAAACCTCTAAGCCAGCATCCTCATCACAGGAGGCCTGGGGCTGAATGTTTTCTCTCCAACTGCATGACCAAACCTTGGGTGGTGAGGAGTATCATTCGTTTAGCAATACCAAAACAATCCTGAACTAGGGAAGGCAAATTCCATGTGATAAAGGGCCCGGGTGAGAGAGAAGGCATTAAAATAAACACCTCTGGGCTTCCCTGGTGGCGCAGTGGTTGAGAGTCCGCCTGCCGATGCAGGGGACACGGGTTCGTGCCCCAGTCCGGGAAGATCCCACATGCCGCGGAGCGGCTGGGCCCGTGAACCATGGCCGCTGAGCCTGCGCGGCCAGAGCCTGTGCTCCGCAACGGGAGAGGCCACAACAGTGAGAGGCCCGCGTACCGCAAAAAATAAATAAATAAACACCTCTTACAACTCCACGACTGTGCCCAGGGCTGCCCCTAGCTGGCCTTTCCTGACCCCCTGGCCCTCACATCGCCCACCCCTCCCAGCACACCGTGAGGCATGACTGTTTTTAATAAAGTGAATGTTTCTTTGTGGGTCACTAGCCCTAAAGGTAATCCCCCGAAGAGAACTTCCTGACATGTTTTGCGTGCAGACGACATCACTTCCAAGGACATAGTCATCCAGAAATATGGCACATACAAGAATAAGTCTTAACTCTAAGTCATATTAAATACCATGAATTATCTTAATAGTCATGGCGTGTTAGAGCTAGGAGGGTCCTCAGAGGTTAATGAACCCCCTTGTGTTCCAGTCTATAGGGTAAAATTCAGCACTTAATTGTATACTCTTTAATAGGACAATGAGTGATTTGCCCATTATTGCTGTATCTCTATTAGTTAGGCTTGGAATCAAGACTTGAACCCAGAGCTTTTGCCCTGAGGCTGGTTCTGTCTCCATCACTGAAGGAAGTCTCACTTATAGCAGAAATGGAAGGAGGGACACAGCAAGAAGATATTTCTTTAGGCATGCCAACTCTTCATTCTCCTCCATGAAAATATATTTCAGAGAAAAAGATTTTTCATCAGCTCTTTAAAACTGACATTGCAAAATGTGCCCTACCCTTCCTAAAGCTTTGCCTGCCCCCTGTAATACCAATTATCCCCCGAAAGTGTTTATACCTCTGCTTGAGATGCTGTCTTCTGGGTTCCCAGCCACAGCCAACCCTGGGAAAACGCTCAGGGAAATATCTACATAACTATATTTTCCTAAGAGATTATATATTGACCATGGGTTCCTTATCCTATCTCAAAAGTATATGAATATTTACAAAAGACATGACCCTTCCCCCAAAAGTAGTGATATTCCTGGCATCAGTGGTCAACAGGTTGGAGAAATTTGTCAGCCACTGATGGAAGGGGCGGTGGCTAGGAGTCACTGGTGCCCCTCAGTCACTTGTATAACTGATCTGACTGCTGGGGGGTGGCTGTCCCCCTTTCGGCAAGGTTTCCCCTTTAAATGGCCCAATAGATATTCGTTAGGCATTGCCAGCACCTTGTCTCTCCCTAACTGATTTATCCGTCATGCTATAAAACCCATTAAAAATTAATCCCCTAATAGACCAAAGCTCAAATTGGCTGCCCAGAGGTTCCGGATGTAAGGCATATGTGTGTTGCCTCCAAGAGGGAGAGACCCAAAGGCAGGGGCTGTCCAGGAATAGAGGGTCCCCTCTCCAAATTCATGTGCCCAGGAGAATCCAGGGGCAGCCATAGTGACATTCGTCTTCCCCAAGAAAATCGTGTCCCAAAGAATTCCAAATGGGAAGGGGACAGTGATCTAGCCTTCCTCATAAGGACTGGAAAATAAAATACCCTGACAATCTCCTGACCCAAATCAGGCGCATCTGGGAGGGAGGAAGGTAGGTCATACTGTCTGTGCAAAAAGCCCATCCCTGGCCGGGTGACCCCGCCCTGACCTGCCCTACCTGGGCATCAGTGATGTGGAACTTTGCTGGCTCTTGCCTCTCAGGGAGTGTTTTCTGTGGTGCTTCTTTCTCTTTCCATCCCCTGCGTGCAACTGTCCCTCAAGGTACTCCTCCCCCTCCCTTCACTTCCTTTCTTAGCAATCTCATAATTTCAGTTACCACCTTTTATCATTCATTCATTCAACAATAAAGTCCATGATGGGGCTTCCCTGGTGGCGCGGTGGTTGAGAGACTGCCTGCCGATGCAGGGGACGCGGGTTCGTGCCCCGGTCCGGGAAGATCCCACATGCTGTGGAGCGGTTGGGCTCGTGAGCCATGGCCACTGAGCCTGCGCGTCCGGAGCCTGTGCTCTGCAACGGGAGAGGCTGCAACAGTGAGAGGCTCGCGTACCGCAAAAAAATAAAAATAAAAAAGTCCATAATGGGGCTTCCCTGGTGGCGCAGTGGTTGAGAGTCCGCCTGCCGATGCAGGGGACACGGGTTCGTGCCCCGGTCCGGGAAGATCCCACATGCCGCGAAGCGGCTGGGCCCGTGAGCCATGGCCGCTGAGCCTGCGCGTCCGGAGCCTGTGCTCCGCAACGGGAGAGGCCACAACAGTGAGAGGCCCGCGTACCACAAAAAAAAAAAAGTCCATAATGAACACACTATCTGTCAAATACTAGATAGAGTCTCTTGGAGCTAGAGACGCACGGCCATCCTTGTCCTCCTGCCATCTCCAGTTCTATGCAGGAAAAAAAGTCTTATAACGAGTGACCCCAACCACCTGGGAGGACTTTCAGAATGCAGTGGATGCTTGGGGCGAGGGACACCAACCCAGGGGGCAGAGGAAGCTTCCCGGAGGCCATGAAGACCCATTGGAGCCCTGAATGGCACAGTGGGAAGAGCCGAGGACACAGCACTGGTGGAGCTAGACCCAGAGGGGAGAGAGAACCTAGGACCCTTCCAGGCCTGGGAGGAACACCAGGTGGATTGTGAGTCAGGGGCAGTGAGAGCTGGGACTGGAGGGATGAACAGAGGCTAGATTGCTGTGAGTTTTGAGGTCAAGAAAGCATTTCACCTAAAAGAGGAAAGTCTTCAAATTTATTTTTTAGAGAGTTCACTGGAGCTGCAGTGTGGAAAACAAGTTGTGGTGGAAGATTGAATTTGAGGAACCCAGTAAGGCAATATTCCAAATTAGAGACAGGCCTGGCCCAGGGCAGTAACAGCAGCTCTGTCCATAGTAGGACACAGCATAACTGACCAAACCAGGAACTTGTTCACTGTTAGACACCCGGGTTGACACATAAGCCCTGGGTCAACCTAAAGGTGTTAAATAACCACTGCTAGATTTAGTAATACAACTGACAGATTTGAGCCTAAGAGTACGTGTATATTTTTGTAATGCTTCTTCATGTAGCTAACTTTAAAAAACTGTACATATTCATTCATTAATTCATTCCACAAATACTCACTAAGCACCTACTACGTGCCAGGCACTATGCAAGATGCTACGAATACGATAATAAAGTAGATACAGTCCAGGCCCTCAAGGAATTTACATTCTTTACTATAATGTCGGCATAGCATTGTTTTCTAGGAAAAGGAAGTTGGGGGGGAGGCCTGTGTTCTTCCCACTTTTCTCAGTGATCCACCTGCGGAATTGTCCATCCAACACATCGTCAGCAGGCCTTCTCTTTCTTCCTGGCACTGTGTGCTGGGGCGGGTAACCAGACCCCCAGCTCAGTGGCAGTGCCAAGTCTCCTTCGCCATCCTCATAGTTCTCCTTGGGTTTGACCTGCCCAGCAGGGCATGGCTCTCCCTCTGAGCTTGAATGAGGGGCCTTCCACTCCCCAGAGCAGATTTCAGGGCTTTGCTACACCCTGCATCCCCAGCCTCTGAAATATCCTGTATGCTGTTTGGCAGAACAGGGAGGCGAGTACATGGCCTGGGGACTAGAAGGAAGATTGAGAACACTTCTCAAACCATGGGATCTGGAGACTTGAGGGTTGAGATCATTGCTGAACATTATGAGAGGCATGAAAACAGATGTGGTGTTCCATCCCAGGTGGTAGAATTGGACCACCCCCGGCTCCCAGCTTTAAAAGAAGAAAGTTCCAGATTAATAAAACTATAATTATAAGATGAAGCAGCAGGCCATAATTCAAGTGGATTCAACAGGATTTGGATAAACATGAAAATTCCTCATGGCTAATTAAGAGGAGTTAATTGGAGCTGGGAGTGCTGGACGCAAGGCCAAAGTTGTTGAACCCTTAGAGTGATGTCTGTTCAATTCTCTCTCTCAGGGACAGATGCCAAGACTGAATGAACCAGTGGACAGCCCACAATGGCATTTCTGATACACATTGAACAATGAAGCCCAGTGCACGTCTGAGGCACACCCAAAGGTCTCCCCCCAGTTGTTCTAACCCACAAGGACATGGCTAGCTCTCCCCATCACTAACGTGATATTCGCAGTCGCCAGTGCTGTCGTGGGGTTTGTACATTTCCAGATCTGTATGCACTGGTGCACTTCCTCCAAGGAGTTTTGTGTGGCATCCTGTCCCATCGTCGCTCAGGACCTGGAATGAGGCAGGTTTCCCCACCCACCCCAGAGCCAGGACCCTCAAGAGAGGATGTAGATTGCTACTTACTCTCTTACTGGGAGCCAGTGTGAGGAACACCCTTTGGGAAACTGAAGGTGGCCCTTCCTTCCTCTTTCCTGGCTCAGAGGTCTTACACTTTTGCCAAGGGCAGCGTTCAGTTCATGGGCTCCCAGGAATGATGGTTCCCAGAAGACCCTGTCAGAGGGCCCGAGTTCCTGCACACCCTTCCTCCTCAGCCTTAGACTCCACGCATCAGCCCCCAGCACCCCTAGCACGTTTCCTTGCCAAAGTCCCTGCCCATATAATGGTTGGCTGGTTGGTCAATTTTCTGAGCGCTTCACCCTGCACACTCTTTCAGTGGGGTGGAAAGGCACATTGGCCAAGGGCTTTGCTGGGACCAGTAGTATCCCTCCTTGCCACATTGGACAGCCGCTGTGCTGAGCCCACCAATGGGAGAGACCCAGAGCCTTAGTTCTGGATCTCTTTCCCAGAGAGGAGGATGCCTGGCCCTCACCAGCTTATCGTCTTGCTGCTCTCCCCATCTGTTCCTGCAGAAGGAACCCATGCAGCATCCACTGTAACAACTGACTGCAAGACGAAGGCAGGCTGGCCCCAGAGACACAGGCTCTGACACCTTGTTGCCATTCCAGACAGGGACTGATGCCCAGGGTTCTGCAGCCTCCAAGAAAAAAATGGGAAAATAGGTGACTTGAGCCTTCAGATCTTTTCCCATGCCTTCCCAATATGCTCAAGCTGTCCTCAGTCTCACCCGTCCATTAGTTTATTCATTCAATAAATACTTATTAAGGACCTACTATGTGCTAGGTCCAGGAACACGAGACGAATAGGAGACATGGTCCCTGCCCTTATCTAGTTTACAGGAAGAAAAGGAATGACCTTATTCATATATTGATATTCAGTGTATTGGCAGAGAACCAGTGCTTATATTAAAAATGTGTGTCCCCCAGAATTCTTGGTCCCCTCTGCAGAGTAGATTTTGAGTAGATGGGTCTTTCCGAGACTCTCAAATCTCACTCCATGAGTAACTGTACTCTGGCTCCCACAGTGTTCAGTTCGCTTTCACCCCTGTTTTCTGCACTCTGTCTCCCTTCCTTCCCTGACGACCTCAGCCCCTCCCTCCTCTCCGCATCCCAGTCCCTCCCCACTCTCTCCACCTCCTTCACACACTTCACCGTCAGCCCACCCTTTGCTAGAAGCAGGAGTAGCAAGACTAATTTCATTTCTCTCCTTTTTCTTTTGTGACAACCCTTTTTATGCATTTAATTCATTCTCAATTTCTCATAATCAGGGGGATGGTATCCCCTAAGGTTAGGTGAGAGCTTGTCAGAAAAAAAAAAAAAAAAAAGCAGTGGAAATTCACTGAGGTAATCATAGTCTATCTCCACTTCCCACTGCCCATGGAACTATTAACTAATATCACTCTCTAATCTTTTTTGTACTTATTAATTTCGTGGCAAGAAACTAGTGTTATAAACACCCCTACTGTCAAAACTTGTCATCCCCATTACCTCAAGGCGGGCTTCATCTCTGTTATTCTAATTTCAGAGTTCCTCAAATTCACAGCCGCTGGAAATTGAGTACAAAATCCATTATCATTTGTATATTTTAATTATGCAAATGAGGCAGCTCAGCTGCGATGTCCGGGACCTGCAGGGATGCCTGACTTGATTCTGGGTGATTACAATTTATCCAGTCGAGTCACTTTAATTGTAACAAGCTAATTACATTGTTGCATTTGGCTTTAACAAAAGAAAAAGAGACAGGAAGCTGGATGTGGCTCAGGGCCCTGGGAACAGACCACTGCCTCTCCCCGGTGCTGGGCAGAGGAGGCCAAAGGACTGGGCACAAGCACTCTGTGCCCCATGGAGAGGCTAGTGGGGGACCCCAGAGAAAGGGCAGCCAGTGGCCAGATAGTAGAGGCAGCTGCACCCCACCCCAGCAGAGGCCTGCCCAGAGCGGTCTCTGCCTGGGTGATGGGAGGACTGTCATTCCCACAGGAGTTCATCCACAGGCGAGCCTGACCTCGAAGAGGTCAGACCGTCTTGCAGAAGGGCCATTTCCACTCAAGCTTTTCACGGCCCCAGGCAGATATCTTTGAGGACCCACCTAATTTCCAACTGTTTGTGGATCTGTAGGTATGTATAATGTTTCTGGCTAAATCTGCGTTTCGGCCAGAGAGGATCCAGCAGAAGTGATTCCCATGGTCAGACAGAGGAAGCTGCAGAAGTGGACAAGGGAGTAGGGGGGGGTGGGCAGAGAAGTGACAGAGAGCAGTTGCACAATTACTACCAGGTGGGGACAATGCTTTACAAATTCATTCACTAGGGTCGTGTTTTAATTTCTTTGACCAATGTAAACATTTATTCGTTTGACCTGAAAGTAGCTATTTTCTCTCCCAGCCATTACTACCTGCCAGGGAGCAGAATGTGCTTCAGTTTACAAGTGTGTTCAATGTTTTAGCAGAATAAGAGTCCCCAGGAAGCATGAGGCTCATGTATATTAACAAATGACCATTCCCCTTAGCAGAGTTATAACAGGACCAGAAGAACTACACTGTTTGCTACAAAGGACTCACTATTTATGGGCATTAACTTGAGGTGCTGCCACTTTTTTCTAATAATTCTTTTGGTTCACCTCCCCCCAGAACCAGAGTTCATGACCTTTCCACCCCTGAGTCTGGGCCAGGCAGAACCTGTGACCTCAGCTGCCTACCACAGGTAATAGACTCAACACCAAAGTCCAGAAATTAGATTAGTAGCCTAGTAACACCAGCAAATCATTAATCGACTAGTATTAATTGAGGTTTATTGGGATTCTATTCTAATTAACATCTCTACTTCCAAGATATTATACTCTGAAGACAGAAATAAGGCTTACATGTTTTAATAGGGACAAAGCTGGAATGCGGGAGGAGGTCTGAGGGGAGAGACATCTCCAGGGACTGAGATAGTCAATATTCGTAATACCCAAGTTCACAGAGGAAGGGGCTGGGCTCCGGGTGAGGTGGACACTGAACAGGGTCAGGGCGGTGGTCCTGATGTTGCAAAGGACGGCCATCTGCTTGCAGGGATGATGGAAATGACACAACCAGAGGCTGGGGCCCCTGTGGGGGAAGAGATGACTAGACAGTTGGAAAGGTGGGAACAGACTCTGATGAGCCAGGAATACCAGGCAAAGGGGTTTGGTGCTGACCTCGTAGAGCTAACAAGTGAAGCAAGGGGCATGGTCATGGTCTTCCCCACCAGATCCACCATGCAACAACATGTCTGTCTGCCATGTAAGTCTGGACAGCGGTGAGCCAGAAGAGCCTGAGAGATGCAGAGAATGAACAGCTAAATGACACGGCCCGCTGTCAGCAGGATTCAGGATGAAACGCTTCTTGGTGAGTGTGGGGTGAGGCAGAAACGTGCTTTCGGAAGGTTTTTGAAAGGAGAAGGCTGTGTCTCAGTGGATTAGCAAGAGGAAGAGATCTGTGGACGGAGGAACAGCGTGAACAAAGATGTAGAAGAAAGCAGCACCGGGCAGGGGCAGACGCTGGGAGGCAATAGATGGAGACATGGCGGTGGCTGCACGGGAAGCAGGGGCTGCCTGACTGTTAAGGGAACTGGCTCTGTGCCATTGAGTTCTAGGCTGGCAATTTCTTCTCCTTCCCCTGCTGCCTGGGCACCCAAAAGAGGAAACCAGGTGTCATGTCCAGCCTGGGGTTGCACCGTAGGAGGGACCCCAACCAATACATGTGGAGGGAAAGAGGAAGGAAAGGAGGGAGAGGGGGAAGAAGGAAAGAAGGAAGGAAGGAAGGAAGGAAAGAAGGGAAGGAGGAAGGATGGGGGTCAGAAAACGGCATATGGCTAGAATGAGTTGAGGTTTATTCAATTACTAATCATCTGGGTGGTTGATATTATGTCACTGACGGGCCCAGAACCTGTTTCCTAATGCATCCAAGGTGAGGGGCAGTGAGGGGGGTGGGTGGACAAGGACATCTGTAATGAACAGGATATCTAGGTCTCCCAAATAAAGAATTCAGTATACTTATATCTCACTAGGCAATGTCAGCCTCTGTTTAGAAATACTGCTTTGCACTGGGGGAGTGTTTGGTACAAAAAGAAAAAAAAAAAAATTGAGGCTGCTGCTTCTGCTTGAATTCTCCAGCTCTAAGTAAATTAGAGCCAGATGCCCAGTTCCTCATCGCTCCATCAGATGACTCCATGGAGTAATTATAATACTTTATGGGCATTAACTCACTGATTCTCATCATGCTCTGGGAGGGGGGCGCTCAGATCATTATCCTCCCTGTATCCAGGGAGGGGGGAGCATCTCATTCTCTCCATGTGTGCCTCCCAACAGCACCTGTCCCCCGAATGCACTGGAAGGGGAACGCCAGGACCAGCCACGCTCCGCAAAGATGGATGAGCTGGAGTCAAGGTTCTGGGAAAGGGAAAGCAGTGATGGTGGGAGAGGAAGGTCCAAAAGCAGAGGGATGAAAGAGATGCATCAGGAGGGAGAGAATTGGCTGAGCTTGACTCAGTGATGTCTGAGGGAAGCAGAGGACCAATTACAAACACTGGAAAAATCTAGGCTTGGAAGAGGGGAGGAGGGAGGCAGAAAGCACTAAGGCCAACCTGGAGAGGTAGCATTGAACCGAGAGGAGGGTGCAGTCATGATGAGGAGATACAACCAAGGGGCAGCCCTGGGACTTACTGAGTAGCGACTTCAAGAAAGTACCCACCGGCTCCTCTAGTCCCTCATTCAAAGCCTCCTCACGTGGGGGCAAAGCTTAAGTCCCTCTTCTTCCCAGAAGTCTCACAATTATTAAATCTTAGAGTTTTTAAGATTAAAAACTTAGAATTATTTTAAGATTAAATCTTAGAATTATTAAACCTATCTCCTTATTTTATTGATCAGATAACTGAAGCCCAGAGAGGGGAAGGTCACACAGCAAGTGCATGCCATCTCTGGGACTGGATCACACCTCTCCTAATTCCCACTGGCTTGATTTCATCTTCTTGTCTCTTCTCTGAATTACTTCCTACACTTAAGGGAACCCTATCATAATATCGAGAGCTCTCGATATTATGCTGTCATAGGACTCACTCATTCTCTCTCCAAGTTAATCAGAAATTTTTTATGTGCCCAAACCATGCCTTGGGCATCCCCTGTGGTACCCTCAGAACCTAACCCGGGATTAGGCACACAGAGTGGGGAAGGATGGTATCCAGTTTGACGAGAGCATGCGTGGAGTCCCCACCAGAGGTGCCAAAACTCCAGTAAAAGGAAGATTGAAAATATTAGTGAGGCAGCAGGGGTCGGGGGACTCGGAATCAGCCAGCAGAGGAGCCAGGAGGAAGGAGATAGAACCATGAACATCTTCACTGCCGTCGCTGAAACTACGAGCCAACCAGCCCCCAAATCATTAGAGCAAGTGAGGAGCCATGAAAAAACAGGGTCTCTGGGCACCAGAGAGCAAGTGACATCTCACAGAGCATGGGAGCACAGTGGGGATGAACGCACAGGGGCTGTGCAGGCGTTTGAAGTGGAAATACGGGCTGAAAGCATGACTAGGCAAGATTACCCACACTGCACACAGGCAAGGGCACTTGCATCGGTGGGAGGGTGAACAAGGAAAGGGAGTTCTTCGTTCTCTTCACAGACATTTGTAAGGGATCCCGGAGAGGTGCGATTTCAAGAGGAAGCAAACAAAACCACACAAGAACTGTAGACACACACACCTCCTCCTCATGACGTTTGCAGAGACTCGGCCGCTGCCCGGATTGCTGGAGCCCCATGGGGCTCTCACTTGGGCTCTGTGCAGCTCCCTAAGTTGGCCAGTTGTGCGAATGTTGAAAGTTGGGAAATGTTGACCTCTCTCGTTCTGAAGATGAAGAAACCAAGACTCTGGAAGGAAACACAGTGTGTCCAGGACCACACGCCAGCAGCTCCAGAGCCAGGGCGACACGACGGCCTCCAGGTTCCTGGAGCAAGTGGGCTGCATGCTCATGGGCTCTTGCGGGGTGGTCCCCTGTTTGTTTTCTTTTCCCGGTGTTCAGATTCCTTGCAAGCTCAAGAGGTAGGCCCCAGGTGAGACCGCAATTGGCATGGCCCAGGGGAAGAAGGCCCAGGCTCAGCCAGGTGCCCAGCAGCTGTCCCGGGGCTCACTTTCAGTGGACCCGGGAAGGCTTCCTGCCCCAGTCACTTCTCCCACCAGCTCTTCGTCTAGATGAAAAAAACTGAGACTGGATGAGATTAGTAAATTTACCCAAGTGACCAGCTCTTCAACGGCAGGGCCAGGGTTCAACCCCAGTGCATTTGACACCAGGCCCACACTGCTGACCGCCCAGATCTGCTGCCTCTGCTCCATGACTGTCTGGTTTGTTCTTTTTTTACTTAGATCTATTCTTTTTTTTTTTGCGGTACGCGGGCCTCTCACTGTTGTGGCCTCTCCCGTTGCGGAGCACAGGCTCCGGACGCGCAGGCCCAGCGGCCATGGCTCACGGGCCCAGCCGCTCCACGGCATGTGGGATCTTCCCAGACCGGGGCACAAACCCGTGGCCCCTGCATCAGCAGGCGGACTCTCAACCACTGCGCCACCAGGGAAGCCCTACTTAGATCTTTTTTGTTCTGCTTTCTCCTCAGTATCTCTCTGACAATAATCTCATTCAAGCCAATGGGGTAAGAATCACTTCTTCAGCAACCGACATGCTTGGCTTCCTTGAATAGGGCAGCGGAGACAGACTCTGGTGGTCAGGGGATGCCGTTCAGAACCCAGAGTCCAGCGGTGCAGGTCAGGCGTCCGGTGCTGGAGGTGGTGTCCAGGCATCGGGCAAGCAGGCCATGCTGGGGGAGGCCAGCCATCACTGGGCAGACAATGAACAGTTAGACTTGGCTTGGGAGAGAGGGAGATATTTCAGCAAAGGGGAAAAGCTGGAGAGGGGGTAAAACTTATTCCTCTGGGAGCTAAGGGACTTTTTTTCCAGACACAGCCTCTCTCTTCCCCAGGTCTCACCATCCTTTGGCTTGTTGTGCCTAAGCAAATGGCTTTAGCCTGCCTGTACATCATCTTATTTGAGATTGTATTATCAGGGGTGATTTTTCTTTGTCTTCTATCTATAGAGAGCCCTAGAGCCACCACCACTATGGCAGTGAATGCCAGCAGTCTCAAAGATGGGGATTCCTGCTCAGCCTGGTCCCACTCCTTGCAGGGACCCCCATGATAGGGCCACCCCCAGATTCACCATCCAAAGACTGGCCCAAGGCTGCCCCACCCTTCCCTCTCTCGGTGGCTCAGAAAGAAAGGCAGACATCCCAACCTGGCTGTCCACACCTGCCATACGATAGACGGTGGGCTCTAAATACTTAACGAGAATCATTTTGTAATGTGCTGACCCCTGAACATTGCACATCACTCATTCTGAAACGCCTGCTCTCCACAGCTCCCTCTCCGTCTCTCGCATTCAGCCTTCTCTCTTGGGTGTCCACCAAATACCACATCAAGGGAAAGGGGCCCCTTGCATTTCTTACAAGATGTGTCATGCCAGCAAAGGTGTTTGGGCTCTGAGATTTCTTTGATAATATAAGCGGAGTGATGTAAGTGGCCGGATGCGGGATGTTGAGGCTGGAGATGCCCTTGCTTGGGCCGGGGGATGCCTTGAACTCCTGGGACCCACCCAAAAGCTCTGGCCTGGGAGGAGGCAACCCAGAAGAGTCATGGGCCTGGAAGAGGAATCTGATGACAGTCTGGGTGGCCCTGCCCTCCAGGAGCTTATCCCCTAGGTGGGACAAAAAGCTACACACAGGAAATACTAAGATCTGTACAAGTTCCCCAAAGAATTTTCTCTGTCCCTGAATTTCATGCCCATCTATTTGGACAGGTCCTGTGCGCCCAGGTCTGTGAAGGGTGATGTGGGGGGCATGAGAGAAAACTAAGTCTTCTTGTCTGGCTGTTTGTGATCCAACTGGGAAATGGGGACTCCCACACAAAATTATTAGGAAAAAAATGCAAAAGTCTGGAATGTTTCTAGAAGAAACACAGAAGACACTGGTGTCCCCAGTTGCCTCTGGAGAGTAGAAATAGGAGAAAAGAAAGAAATGCTTTTTTTTTACAGCTTCATTGAGGTATAATTGACAGATAAAATTGTATATATTTAAAGTGTACAGTGTGATGATTTAATATATTAATGCATATTTTGTGATATGATTACCACTATCAGGTTAATTAGCCCATCCATCACCTCCTCACCTAGTTTCTGGTGTGTGTGTGTGTGTGTGCACACGCGAGTGTGTGTGTGTGTTGAGAATGACTAAGATCTACTCTCTTAGATTCATATTCATCAGGAATATTGGCCTGTAATTTTCCTTTCTCACAGTGTCCTTTTTTGACTTTGGGATCAGGGTAATGCCAGCTTCATAAAATGATTTTGGAAGTTTTCCCTTCTTTTCAATTTTTTGGAAGAGCTTGAGAAAGCTTGGTATTAATTTTTCTTCAAATGTTTCATAGAATTCATCAGTAAAGCCATCAGGTCCTGGGCTTTTCTTGGTTGGGAAGTTTTTGATGAGTCATTATTAGTCTGTTCTGATTTTCTATTTCTTCGTAATTTAGTCTTGGTAGGTTGTATGTTTCTAGAAATTTATCCATTTCTTTTGGCTATCCAATCTGTTGGTGTTTAACTGTTCATAGTATTCACTTATAATCCTTTGTATTTCTGTGGTATTAGTTGTAATGTCTCCTCTTTCATTTTCTAGTTTATTTGAGCCTTCTCTCTTTTTTCTTAGTCTAGCTAAAGTGTTTTCAAATTTATCTTTTCAAAAAATCCACTCTTCTTTTTTTAATCTTTTCTATCGTTTTTCTAGTCTTTATTCCATTTATTTCTATTTTGATTTCTGTTGATTCCTTCTTTCTGCTAAGTTTGAGTTTCATTTGTTCTTTTCTTAGTTCTCATAAGTTCCAGGAGATTTTTTGTAGATTTATTGGGATTTTCTTCATAGACAATCATGTCATTATACCAGTTTGGTATAAAAGGATATAATTCAGGAACAGCCAGATGGAAGAAATGCATAGGACAAGGAATGCAGGAAGGTGGGTAGAGATTCTCTGCCCTCTCCCAGCACCTCCACATGTTCACCAACCCAGAAGCTCCACAAAGTTGTGCTTTGGTTTGTCACTTTTTAGACTCTGTACTGTCTGAATGTTTTACATCAATGTACTATGTTTTATGTATTTTTTAAATACTCTTGTAAAAAGAGACCAAATCAAGACTGGACTGTAAGCTGCTCTGAGGGTCTGTGCTGTGCATTGTCTGTTTCTATGTTATCAGCTGGAACATTCCCTAGGCAGCAGAGAGACTCGATCAAGAATTGCTGAGTGTGGAATAAGGACGGTGCTATTTGAAGTTCGAGATAAAAATGGGAAAGAACCTCAGAAGAAAGAGTGGTGATGAGATGATTGACTGTAAAAGCTTTAAGAAGGAACCAGAAGCAGGATCAAGATGGCAGAATCAAAAATCCTGAGCTCACCTCTCCCCACAAACACATCAAAGCTACAGCTACATATACAGCAACTCTCACTGAGAACAACATGAAGACTAGCAGAATGGCTCTTCTACAACCAAGGCTATAAAGAAAGAACCACACAGAGTCTCGTGGGGGGGAGGGGAAGCAATCTAGTCAGGACCTGTACCCCTCGTGGGTGATCCAGAAGATGAGGGGGACATCACAGGCTCAGGGAACTTCCCTAAGGAGCAAAAGGTTTGAGCTCCATATTAGGCATCCCAATTCTGGGGTCCAGCACAGGGAAGGCAAGCTCCCTTAGCTGGTTTGAAAACCAGTGAGGTTTACCAGAAGGCTGTAAAGAAACTGAAAGTCCACTCTTGAAGAACATGCACACAGATTTGATTGCTTCCAGTCCCAGCACAGAGGCCCCAGATTGAAAACTACCTAGTGCTCTGGCCAGCTTGCCAGGGTGGCCTCAACACGTACACCAGCCTGCACTGGGCTTCTGCTTCATCCCCTTCTGCTCCAGCACTACTCCCCTCTAAGGTGGAGACCATCATTGCCTTTGCACATGTGAGTACCAAGGAAAAAGCAGAGCCAGATCAGAAGAGTGGGTCCAACCCCTTGGACCCCAACCCCACCTCCAGCCAAGGCAAAGATTGCAATCACATAAAGGAAAAGTCCAACTCCCTCAAGGTTCCTGCTCCAGCCCCTTGGGCCCTGGCCCTGCCCCCTCCCCCACAGAGTGGTGACCACCACTGTGCCTGGGAAAAGCTTTGGCTCACACCTGGCTCTGGCTCTAGCACCTCTGACTCCAGCCCTACCTCCCACCAAGGTAGTGGCTGCCAGCGCAACCCAGGAGAGGATATGGCCAGCCCTCACTTCAGATTCATTTCTCCCACCAAAGCCACTGGGCACATGCAGCCTGCATAGGGATGCTCCCACACAAGGACACACCTTCAAGACTGGAATAGGTAACTGTTTCACCTAATTTCATAGAGACAAACAGAGAAAGTCAAACAAAATGAAAAAACAAAGGAATATGTTTCAGATGAAAGAATAAGATGAAACCCCAGGAAAATATCTTAATGAAATGGAGATAAATAACTTACCTGGTAAAGAGTTCAAAGTAATAGTAATAAAATGCTCACTGAACTCGGGAGAATAATAGAAGAACACAGTAAGAACTTCAACAAAGAACTAGAAAATATAAAAAAGGATGAATCAGAGCTAAAGAACACAATAACTGAAATAAAAAACACACTAGAAGGAATTAACAGAAGATTGCGTGATACAGGAGAATGCATAAGTGACCTGGAGGATAGAAGAGTGGAAATCAGCAAATCAGATGAGCAAAAGAAAAAAACAATTTAATAAGGATAGTTTAAGGGCTCATTGGGAAAACACCAAGGGTAAAAACATTTGTATTACAGGGGTCCCAGCAGGAGAAGAGAGGAAAAGAGGCAGAAAATGTATTTGATGAAATTATGGCTGAAAACTTCCTTAATCTGAAGAAGGAAACAGATATCCAGGTCTAGGAAAGACAAAGAGTCTCAAACAGTATATATCCAAAGAGACCCACACCAAGATATACCATAATTAAAAGTTAAAGATTAAGAGAATTTTAAAGATAGCAAGAGAGAAACAAAGAGTCACGTACAAGGGAACCTTCATAAAGCTATCAGCCACTCTTTCAGCAGAAACTTTGCAGGCTAGAAGGGAATGGCATGATGTATTTAAAGTGCTGAAAGTAAAACCCTACAACCTAGGATACCCTACCCAGCAAAATTATCATTCAGAATTGAAGGAGAGATAAAAAGTTTCCCAGACAAGCAGAAACTAAGAATTCATCATCACTAAACCAACCTTACAAGGAGTGTTAAAGGGTCTTCTGTGACCAAAAAAAAAGGAGATCCATAACAAGAAATAAGAAAATACATGAAGGGAAAAATCCCACTGGTAAAGGCAAATATATAGTAAAAGCAGTGAATCAACAACTTAAATAAGCTAATACAAAGGATTAAAGACAAAAATTGTAAAATCAACTATAACTACAATAAACAATTAAGGAATAGACATGAAGATGTAAAATATGACATCAAAAACATAAAATGTTGTAGGAGGAGAGATTCTAAAATGTAGATCTTTTAAAATGTGTTTGAACTTAGATGATTATGAATTTAAAAAAGTAGATATAGTTACAGGTCAACTTATATGAATTCCATGGTTACCACAAATTAAAAACTGTAATATATACACAAAAATTAAAGAGAAAGGAAGCCAAACACAACACTAAAGAAAAGCATGAACCACAAGGGAATTGACTAAAATAAGAAAGATAAAACAGAGAAGAACTACAAAAACAACCAGAAAACAAGTAACAAAATGGCAATAAGTTCATACCTACCAATAATCACTTTAAGTTTAACTGATCTGAATGCTCCAATCAAAAGACATAGTGTGGTTGATTCGATTTTTTAAAAGACCAATCATAGGCTGCCTACAAGAGACTCACTTCAGAGATAAAGACACACAGACTGAAAGTGAAGGGCTGGGAAAAGATATTCCATACAAATGGAAAAGAAAAGAAAGCTGGGGTAGCAATACTCATGTCAGACAAAGTACACTTTAAAACCAAGTCTATAATAAAAGACAAAGAAAGGCATTATATAATGTTAAAGAAGTCAATCTGAGAAGAGGATACAACATTTGTAAACATATATGAATCTAATATAGGAGCACCTAAATGTATAAAGCAATATCAACTGACATAAAGGGAGAAATTGACAGTAATACAATAATAATAGGGGACTTTAACACTGCACTACATCAATGGAGACATCATCCAGACCAAAAATCAATAAGGAAACCGTGGCCTTAAATGACACATTAGACCAGATGGACTTAATAGATATCTATAAGACATTCCATCTAAAAACAGCAGATACACATTCTTTTCAAGTGCACATGGAATTTTCTCCATGATATATCACATGCTAGGCCACAAAACAAGTCTCAATAAATTTAAGAATATTGCAATTATATCAAGCATGTTTTCTGGCCATAATTAGAAATTGATTACAGGAAGAAAAATGAAAAAAACACAGACACATGGAGACTAAACTTGCTACTAAAAAAGCAATGGGTCAATGAAGAAATCAAAGAGGAAATCAGAAAATAACTTTAGAAAAAGCTGTAAAAATACAACTTTCCAAAATCTGAGATGTAGCAAAAGCACTTCTAAGAGGGAAGTTAGAGAGATAGAAGCCTACCTAAATAAACAAGAATAATCTCAAATAAACAATCATCAGAAGAATTAGAAAAAGAACAAAGCCCAAAGTCAGCAGAAGAAAGGAAATAATAAAGATCAGAGCAGAAGTGAATAAAATAGAGACCAATGAAAAAGAAGATAAGAGAAAAAGAAAAGTTCAATGAAACTAAGAGATTTTTTTTTTTAAGGTAAGCAAAATAGATAAACCTTTAGCCAGGTTCATTTTCTTTTAAAGAGACAGGGCTCCAATAAACAAAATTAGAAATAAAAGAGGAGAAATTACAATTGATATCACAGAAATACAAACAATCATAAGAAGATATTATTAACAGTTATACACCAACAAATTGTACAACCTGGAAAAAACATACGATCTTCCTGAACTGAATCAGGAAGAAATAGAAAATATGAACAGATGGTTAATCAGTATTGAAATTGAATCAGTAATCAAAAAATTACCAACAAACAAAAGTCCAGGACCAGATGGCTTCACAGGGAATTTCTACCAAACATGTAAAGAAGAGTTGATACCTATCCTTCTTAAACTATTTCAAAATATTAAAGAGGTGAAAACACTTCCAAACTCATTCTACAAGGCCAGCATTACTCTGATACCAAAATCAGACAAAGACACTCCAAAAAAGGGAAATTACATAACAATATCCCTGATGAACATAGATGCAAAAATCCTCAACAAAATATTAGAAAACTGAATTCAACAGTACATAAAAAGGATCATACACCATGATCAAGTGGGATTTATCCCAGGAATACAAAGATGGTTCAATACCACAAATCAACCAATTTGACACATCATATTAACAAAATGAAAAATTAAAATTGCATGATCATCTCAATAGATGCAGAAAAAGCAACTGACAAAATTTGCCATCTATTCATGATTAAAACTCTCAACAACACAGTGGGTATAGAGGGAACATACCTCAGCATAATAAAGGCCATTTATGACAAACCCACAGCTAACATCACACTCAATGATGAAAAGCTGAAAGCTTTTCCTCTAAGATCAAGAACAAGACAAGGATGTCCACTCTCACCATTTCTATTTAACATTGTATTGGAAGTCCTTGCCACAGCAATCAGAAAAGAAAATGAAATAAAAGGCATGCAAATTGAAAGGGGAAAAGACATACTGTCACTATTTGCAGATGACATAACATTATATATAGAAATCCTAAAGACTCTACCAAAAACTTATTAGAGGGGCTTCCCTGGTGGTGCAGTGGTTGAGAGTCCGCCTGCCGATGCAGGTGACATGGGTTCGTGCCCCAGTCCGGGAAGATCCCACATGCCACAGAGTGGCTAGGCCCGTGAGGCGTGGCCACTGAGCCTGTGCGTCCAGAGCCTGTGCTCCGCAACGGGAGAGGCCACAACAGTGAGAGGCCGACGTACTGCAAAAAAAAAAAAAAAAAAAACTTATTAGAAACAGGCTCATAGCACAGGGAGATCAGCTCGGTGCTTTGTGACCGCCTGGAGGGGTGGGATAGGGAGGGTGGGAGGGAGGGAGACGCAAGAGGGAAGAGATATGGGAACATATGTATATGTATAACTGATTCACTTTGTTATAAAGCAGAAACTAACACACCATTGTAAAGCAATTATACTCCAATAAAGATGTAAAAAAAAGTTATTAGAATAAGTGAATTCAGTAAAGTTGCAAGATACAACATTAATATGCAGAAAGCTGTCGCATTTCTATACACTAAAAATGAACTATCAGAAAGAGAATTCAAGAAAACAATTGCACCAGAAAGAATAAAACACCTAGGAATAAATTTAACCAAGGAGGTGAAAGACCTGTACTCTGAAAACCTTAAGACACTGATGAAAGAACTTGAGGACAATACAAATAAATTGAAAGATATCCAGTGTTCATGGACTGGGAAAATTAATATTGTCAAAATACCCATACTACCCAAAGCAATCTATAGATTTAATGTAATCCCTATCAAAATACCAAGGGCATTTTGCACTGAATGAGAACAAATAATCCTAAAATTTGTATGGAACCACAAAGGACCTCAAATAGCCAAAGCAATCTTGAGAAAAAAAGAACAAAGCTGGAGGTATCACACTCCCTGACTTCAGACTATACTAAAAAGCTACAGTAATCAAAACAGTATGGTACTGGCACAAAAACAGACACATAGACCAATGAAACAGAATATAGAGAGCCCAGAAATAAACCCACACCCATATGGTTAATTAATCTATGAGAAAGGAGGCAAGAATATACAATGGAAAAAAGACAGTCTCTTCAGTAAGTGGTGCTGGAAAAACTGAACAGGTGAAAGAACATGTAAAGGAATGAAGTTAGAACACTTTCTCACACCATATGGATTAAAAAGCTAACTGTAAGAACTAAAACTATAAAACTCCTAGAAAAACATAGGCAGTATACTCTTTGACATAGGTCTTAGCAGTAATTTTTTTTTTGATCTGTCTCCTTGGACAGGGGAAACAAAAGCAAAAATAAACAAATGGGGCCTAATCAAATTTAAAAGCTATTGCATGGTGAAGGAAACCTTCAACAAAACAAAAAGGCAACCTACTGAATGGGAGAAGATATTTGTAAATGACATGTCTAATAAAGGGTTATATCCAAAATATATAAAGAATTCATACAACTCAATATTTTTAAAAAACCTGGACTTAAAAATGGGCAAAGGACCTAAATAGGCATTTTTATAAAGAAGACATACAGTTGGCCAACAGGCTCATGAAAAGATGGTCAACATCACTAACCATCAGGGAAATGCAAATCAAAACCAGAATTAGGTATCACTTGACACACGTCAGAATGACTATCATCAAAAAGACAAGTGTTGGAACTTCCCTGGTGGTCCAGTGGTTAAGAATCCGCCTTCCAATGCAGGGGATGTGGGTTCAATCCCTGGTCAAGGAATTAAGATCACACATGCCGTGGGGCAAATAAGCCCGCACGCCACAACTAGAGAGCCCATGCACCACGACTAGAGAAGCCTGTGCACTGCAACAAAGAGCCTACATGCCACAACGAAGACCCAGCACAGCCAAAGAAAAAACAGACAAGTGTTGGTGAGGATGTGGAGAAAAGGGAACCCTCCTACACTGTTGATGAAAATGTAAATTGGTACAGCCACTATGGAAAACGGTATGGAGGTTCTTCAAAAAAATTAAAAATAGATCCCCAGCAATTTCACTCCTGGGTATATACCCAAAGAAAATGAAAACACTAATTTGAAAAGATATATGCACCCCAATATTCATAGCAACATTATTTGCAATAGTCAAGATATGGGAGCAATGTAAGTGTCCATCAACATATGAGATAAAGAAGATGTGACTAAGAGGTACAAACTACTGGTGTGAAATAAATAAGTTACAAGAATGTAATGTACAGCACAGGGAAAATAGCTAATATTTTATAATAACTTTATATGGAGTATAATCTATAAAAATATTGAATCACTATGTTGTACACCTGAAACTAATATAATATTATAAATCACTTGTACTTCAATTTAAAAAGGAGCCAACAAATTGTAACTATATGTGGGGATAAATGTTAACTAGGCTTATTGTGGTGATCATTTCACAAAGTATATACAAATATCAAATCATTATGCTGCACACCTGAAAAACATATAATGTTATATGTCGATCATATCTCAATCTTTCTTAATTTGGTAGAGAGGCTGAAGGAGGATATTTTTTTGAATCTGAGTAACTTTTGAACTTTTGTAAACAGAATATTTAAGAATTTAAATATTCTTAATCTAAAGAAAATAAAAATTGAAAAAACAAAAGAAAGAACTGGAAGGATAAGGATTTAGACAAGGAGAGATGCAGGGAATGACGTCAAGGCCAGAGGAAAATGTTAGCATAAGAATTTTTTGATAAAGGAAGGAAGAGTGAAAGGGAGGAGTGAGTAAATGGAATACCATGAGCCAAGGCAGGACAGTAGAGACCAGGGAAAGAGGCGGTGCCAGTGAATGGAGGAGCGTGGAAATCAACTAGGGAGGCAGCATGGAGCCTGCTTAGGGAGGGCCTTGGCTCTGGCCTAAAGGCTGGAAGGACGTGTACATGGTTGGCCTGCAGCCTGGATTACATGCAAGTGAAACACTCCTGGATACCTGGAAATAAGTGAAAGGGAGGAAACAACACAATAGGACAAGCGGCAGCACTGGAGACTGACTGAATACCAGCATAATTTGGTCAAAACTGGTTTGTTCTAGCTCAGTTTTGTGTGTGTACCCGGCACCCAATAAATCCCTGCAATGGAGCAGATTAACCAAGTCAGGACCCGATTCAGCATAAGTTCCTGAGGAACAGGTTGTGTATCTTCTATCTCTTTGGTGTCACCTTCAGCCCTGACTCTGCCCATAAAAGCCTCGTTTCTTGGTGCACCTATGATCTTCCTATCCTTCCTCATGCCCCTTTTATGAAACAGGAAGTCAACTTTCCAATCCTGCATCCACTCCCTCCTTCACAGGAAGTGGGATCTATAAAACAGGAGGCTCTGAGGCTTCCCTAGTGGTGCAGTGGTTGAGAGTCAGCCTGCCGATGCAGGGGACACGGGTTCGTGCCCTGGTCTGGGAGGATCCCACATGCCATGGAGTGGCTGGGCCCGTGAGCCACAACTACTGAGCCTGCGCGTCCGGAGCCTGTGCTCCGCAACGGGAGAGGCCACAACAGTGAGAAGCCCGTGTACCGCAAAACAAAAAAACAAAAAAAACCCATGAGGCTCCTTGGGGTGCAGCCCAAGTGTGATTATGAACCCCATTCAGTAGACTTTGAATAAAACAAACAGGAAGAGCAATAATTATGTTTTCTCTAGTTTGAGCCCAAATAATGCCAGCCATGGGACTCAAAAACTCCAGGCCCTGGTGAGAGGCTGGGATAATGACACTGATGGGTTTCCAAAGATTGCAGAGAAGTAATGAAACAGTAAACAACACAACCAACATTCTTTTCTCCCAGGCCCTGGTTGATTTTGGTGAGGCTCTTAGTTGCATTTTTGCAGATCCCACCTTTGGCGAGATTGTGGGTGCCCAAAAGCTTGGGCTTCAACATTCATCTTGGCTTTGTGAACCTCTCCTTGTCCCCCAGCCCTGCCCCCTCCCCCAGGCACGTAGCATGTTTCTCCTGCTCCAGCATCTCCTGTAATATGAAAATGATCATAATGTGAAGAACACTTAGTTATGATTCAACTCAGTATTTATCCAGCATGGAAGGCTCTATGCTTATCATAATTACAAGGGCAATAAAGATGAGTGAGATGTAGCTCATGTTCTCAAGAAACTATGAACCTAGTGGTGCAGGACTACACTACCTAACATGGGAGAATAAAGCAATGGTCATTCAAGAAGCATAAGAGGGGCTCGGGGACAGAAATCGGAAGATGGCCCATTATTCAGGGTCAATCTGGAAAGATTCATAGAGGAAGACATAGGCCTTGAGGGCAGACTGGGTTTGACAAGCAGAGGCAGGGCAATGGGGAAGGGAGTACAAGAGAGAAGGGGCAGAGGGTCTCCCAGGAGGAAGATGCAACAGGGGCAAAGGCAGAGAGATGCCAAAACTGAGGACTTGTTGAGAGAGCAGTGGGTTGCCCTCTCTGGAATGCTGACAGGCTGTAAAGAGTAGTGTTCTGCTTAATCCCACAAGCAATGGGAGCCATTAAAGGCATTGGGGCCTCAAGCGTGGTTCTCTTCCCAGTTCTCCACAGGTGAAAAGAGAGGTAAGGTTATTTAGTGGGGAGAAAAAAAAAAATGCTTAACCTATTCAAATGTATCACTACTGAGGAAATTTCAATAGTGAAATTCTTGAGGCAGCTCCAGGGGAAATTGGGGAAACATAACTATTTAAATCAGAGCATGTTTTGAAACTTCAGCTAACGTTTCTTTAGTGCCTCCAAGGAGCTGAGCACTGTGACCGGTGTTTTACATAGATGATTTCATTGGATCCTAAAAGGTTGGATTCTTTTCCACCATTTTTCAGAAGAAAAAACTGAGATTCAAAATGATCCAAAGCCGCAGAGCAGCACCTGGTGGAGATAGAATTTGCATCTACCTTACTCTAACACCTAAGATTTTCCCATCACCCCTTGCTGCGCTGGGGACCTCCTATATGTTGCATGCATACAGCCAGTCTGCCCTTCTGCATCAAGTGCCGGCCAGGAACAAGGCACTAACCAGAAGGGAGCTTTCATTTGGGGGCAAAAGAAAGGTCAATTGAAAAGTTGCTGACCTGGGGTGCAGGTCTCCTTGAGAGTAATCAGCTGTGTGATCTTGGGTAAGTTGCTTTACCTCCCTGATCTTCCTCATCTGGAAAATTAGGACTAGAGTGATGATTGGGAAATTTTTTCAAGCAGCACAATCTTTTTCTTCAAAATGAAATTATAAGTGAACTACAATAAAACCAATAAAAATGGGACTGCCCTGGTTGATGCTGGCAGGGAGGGTAGGGAGGGAAAGGGCCCGGATGCTACAAAAAAGTTTTTTAATTTTTATTTTATAATTGTGTATTACAGTTGACGAAACAAGAGTCCAGAGAGCTGAGTAAATTGAGCAGGACACATAGCTGCTCGGAGGCAGAACTGAGATCCTAACCCAGGCAGTCCTCGCAAAGCCTGTGCTCCCACCGTCACACACTTCTCTCTTCCTGGCAGGAGTCAGGCTAATGCTTCATTTAATATGGCACATTTACAACAAGCCATCAGACACAAAAGTTAAGGTGCATAATGGCAATAATCCCCCACATTGGTCTGTGCTGAATGAGAGACTGCTAGGTAGGCAGATATAAGCATAGACTTTATTATACATCACAAGGCAGGGGAGTTAATGTTGTTGGGAGAACATTCATTTCCACTTTTCCTTACTTTTGCATGTCTTAATTTGCAACTTAATGTGGCATTATCATAATTTTTTGCATTATGTAATGATTAAAATGAAGTGTATCATATTTATTGATTTGATTTATTTAAAATGTAACCATTGCCCCAGGGCAGGTGCATGTACAAAATATAAATGCAACAGTTAAATTGAATCCAGCAGATAAATTTCCCATTAAGAAAAGACATTTCAGGACTGTCAAGACAATGAGAAATGTCTTCCCAGAATCATCAGAAGAAAGGAAATCTTGAGAGGTCACCTGGTCCAACCCTCTGCCTCAGGCAGAATTGCTCCTAATCCCCCAAGACTGAGCACCAATCAATTCAACTTTCTGACAGTCTCCAGGGAGAGCCACATTCTACCATATTCTCCTACCTCTGGCTTCAACCCCAAGACCAATATCTCCTCCCTGAGTCAATCCAGCCTTTTTGTCCCTCCCTCTGCCCCCTGATATCTCACTCCTTTAGTTCATAATCACCCCATCCTCAAAGTCTATTCCTCATTCCATTTCTTGCTGACCCATTTCTCATTCCACGCCTCCACCTCCTAAAAAGACCCACGTTAGGAGATCAGGTTCTTTGTGTAGAATCTTAGAAACTTCCAGTGAGCAGGAGAACTGATCCAGCATCCCATGCACAGCAGGAATTCCTTAGACACATCCCCAACTGCTGGGCATCCAGTCTCTGCTAGAGCCTTCTAAAGCTGAGGCACCCATCGTTGATGGGGAGACTCTAATTCTGAGTCTGACACTGTGGGGACACCCACTCCCTGTAACTTTCTCCCAGCCCAGCCTAGGATTCCATTCTTTTTTCCATTGTTTTAGTAGAGCTTAGAATCTTGGATTGAATTACACTGAGATTGTGTTTCAAAGCCCCCTCACTTCATTCAAGAGCCCAAACAGCCAAAACATTCTGGGTAACAAAGATCCCACTCACCTTACTCATCCCTTCCTATCACAGTTCTTACTATTCCTTCTACGTTCTTCTCCTGCTATGCCACTGAGCATTGTCCTAAATATCTATGCTTCAGTTTCCACCCTACAAAGCTGTCTTCCCCTTGTCTTACTAATAGTAAGGTCTTTATCATTGATAACATTTTTTATATATAAATTTATTTATTTATTTTTGGCTGCGTTGGGTCTTCGTTGCTGCACCCAGACTTTCTCTAGTTGTGGCGAGCGGGGATACTCTTTGTTACAGTGCATGGGCTTCTCATTGCAGTGGCTTCTCTTGTTGCAGAACACAGGCTCTAGGCACGCGGGCTTCAGTAGTTTTGGCACACAGGCTCAGTACTTGTGGCTCGCGTGCTCTAGAGCGCAGGCTCAGTAGTTGTGGCACATGGGCTTAGTTGCTCCACAGCATGTGGGATCTTCCCAGACCAGGGCTCGAACCCGTGTCCCCTGCATTGGCAGGCAGATTCTTAACCACTGTGCCACCAGGGAAGCTCAATAACATTATTATTAAAGACCACATTTATAGAACGGTTACTATGCAAGGACCAGAATTAGTCCCAGTCTTATCAACTAACAACTTTTCTTACCCTAATCAACATTTTCATTTACAGAATGGATGGGTTGGACTGGAGCAGGGGTCCTCAAGCTTTTACTTTTGGTCATAGACTCTTTTCTTTAAATGAAAGCTGTCTTAGTCTGCTTAGGCTGCCATAACAAAACACCACAGATTGCATGACTTAAACAAGAGCTGTGAATATTTTGCTAAGCCCTGGGGATGCAGCAGTGAATGAGACAGTCATGGTACAAGCCCTCATGGGGCTGACAGTCTACAGTGAGAATCAGAAACTAAACACATTGCTCAATGAATTACATAAACACAGTTGTGATAAGGAACAAAAGGAGATGTTCAGGGTGCAATAAAAGCATACAGCTGGGAGCCTTGACCTAACATGAAGGTACAAGGGAAATCTTCTGGAGGAAGGGAATCTGAGCTGGGTTCTAAAGTATGAGCCGGAATTACCTAAGCTAAGGCTGGTAATGGGGGTGTGGAAAGAAAGAGGAGAGAGACTTCCAGGTGAGGAAACAGGTAAGAAAGCATATACAAAAAGTGTAAGGGTTTGAGAATTTAAGAGAGGAAATAAACAGAACTTCCGTTTACCTTGAAGGTCAAATTGAGGATCTAGGCCAAAATCTTCAAGATGAAATTAAACAAAGATAAATGTAAGTGTTGCCATTAAGCTAAAAACAATAACAGTTGCAAAGGGGCCAACTGGGAAAGACAGCAGCTATTACAGACTAAATGTTCATGTCCCCCAAAATTCTTATGTTGAAGACATTCACAATGTGATGGTATTGGGAGGTGGGACTTTCAGGAGGTGCTTAGGTCATGAGGATGGACCCCTTGTGGATGGGATTAGTGCCCTTATGAAAGAGACCCCAGAGAGCTCCCTTGCTGTCCTTCCACCATATAAGGACACAAGAAGAAGACAGCTCTCTCTAAACCAAGAATAGGTTCTCACCAGACATTGAATCTGCTGGTCCCTTGATCTTGGACTTCCCAGACTCCAGAACTGTGAGAAGTAAATATCTGTGGTTAAAACCATCCAGTTGAGGGTAGTTTGTTAAAGCAGCCTAAACAGACCAAGATAGCAGCTTATACTGAGAAGATAAGGGGTGGATGAGTTTTTCAGTTCACCATAAACTCAGTGTGAATTAACAATGTAACAAAGTTGCCAAAAAAGAAAGCAAATTAAAATATTTAGGTGGATTTACTTTCCATATCAAGGAAGGTGAAGACACCTCTGTGTTGTGTATTAGACAGACCACACCTGCACTTTCAGTGCCTTCTTCTGGCCTCTAGATTTTAGGAGCATTAAACCTGGTGCGTATCCAGAGAAGTGAGGATGAGAAGATGCTGGGAGTTTCCTTCTGTGTGGAACAGTGGAATTATAAATTCTCTGAGGTTCCTTGCAAGAACTTCAATATTCTAACTGAACTGATTACTTTTCACATAGTTAGCAGTTCCCACTAGCCTCGTCACTCCTCTTTTGAATTCTGGGGGCTTTGCTGAGGTGTAAATTGCTTCCATAGAGAATGCAAGTGGTCAGAGTTGCTTGAGGCAATGGGACCTCCTCCCTCCTGCCATTTCTCTCCTCCTCTCCAGGTGGCCCTGGAACGGAGTAGTCATCCTCTGAACATGGCTTCCAAGGCTGCATGCATGACTGATTCTTCCTTGCCTCTAACTTCCTTCCAACTTTCTGGCTTACTGTGTAGAAATACCTGATGTGGGGAAAGAGCTGAGGTTCCATGTCATTGCAGTGACACATTCTTCTCCAAATGAATTTCCATTTCAGATGGTTAATAAGGTAATCAGGAAACCCAGGACTCAATGATGGGAGCACAGCCTCTGCAATCAGGACTCAAACAACAGAAAAGGAGCATTTTTTCAACAGCTAAGGAGGGTTCCTGTATGTTCTGACAGCAAGGAGGCTGAGGTCCCGATTAACCCCACCTACCTCATTCATACATGTACCCTTGGATCCACTAATGCTTGAACCCCAAGAAAATCCTTCTCCCTCTACTCATCCAATGAGCATTTCTTTTCTTTCCTTTTAATGTTTATTTGTTTGTTTGTTTGTTTTTGGCTGCATTGGGTCTTTGTTTCTGGGCTTTCTCTAGCTGTGGCAAGTGGGGGCTACTCTTCGTTGTGGTGTGAGGGCTTCTCATTGCAGTGGCTTCTCTTGTTGCAGAGCACGGGCTCTAGGCATGCAGGCTTCAGTAGTTGTGGCACGCAGGCTCTAGAGTGCAAGCTCAGTAGTTGTGGCACATGGGCTTAGTTGCTCCATGGCATGTGGGATCATCCCGGACCAGGGCTCGAGCCCGTGTCCCCTACATTGGCAGGCGGATTCTTAACCACTGTACCACCTGGAAATACCCTGTATCTAATTCTCCCTGTGCAAGTGGAATAAAGGAGAATAAAAAATAAATCTTCTCACACATGCTGATGAGAGTGCAAAGAAGTTCGATCACTTTGGAGTTTGCTCTGTAACTCTGTGTACATAAAGTACAAAACCAGGCAAAATTAATCTATGTTAGGAGTCAGACTGGTAGCTGCTCTGAGGGCTGGCAAAGCCTGGAAGGTGCATAAAGGGGGTTGCAGAGGTGCTAGTGATACACTGTTTCTTGACCCAATGCTGTCACATGGGTGTGCTCAGTTTGTAAACATTCAGCAAGCTACATACCTATGATATATGTATATTTCTATATGCATATTAAACTTCAATTTAAAAGTTTAAAAAAAACAGTCCCAACTTAAGATGGCAGTTTTGGGGGCATATAAGACATAAACATACTAAAAAGGTATTGTCTTAGTCTGCTCTGGCTGCCGTAACAAAATACTATAGACTGGGTGGCCTAAACAACAGAAATTTATTTTCTCACAGTTCTGAGGCTGGCAAGTCGAAGGTCAGAGTGTCAGGATGGTCAGGTTATGGTCAGGACTCTCTTCCTGGCTTGTAGATGGCCACTTTCTCATGGCATGCTCACACAGACTTTCCTTGGTCCAGACAGACAGAGAGAGAGAGAGTGTGTCCTCTTCTTATAAGGCCACCAATCCTATCAGATTAGGACTCTACCCTTATGACCTCATTTAACCTCAATTTTGTCCTAAAAGCCTTATCTCCAAATACAGTCACATTGGGCTTAGGACTTCAACATATAAATTTCAAAGTGACACAATTCCATCCATAGAATTGTCAAACAATAGGAGTGTTCAAAGAAATACAAAAGCTGTCAATAGACAGCATGGGATACAGGCCAAATGAAAGTTACAGAGAGCAAGTGGAGAGAAAGACAAGCTTACTCAAGGCTGATGCAGTAGGGCCATCCTCTTGGAAAAGGAGCCCTTGAGAGACTTGTTGGAAGAGCAGAGAGAGGAGGGGTCCATGTGGGAGGCAAAGACACCAGCTGGGGAAGCACAATAAGTACATGCCACAGGAAGATGGGCCAGAAAATAGCAGTGTGTTTACAAAATGTGCCATCTCATGACAGGCTATGCATGGAAGGGTGAACGCAGCAGAGGTTGGAGAAGAGCCCAGGAACTGGAAACACAGGCTGTGGGGAGGCAGAGCAGATCCAGCTGCGAGCAAAGGAGAAAGTCCTCTTGGATGTGGAGGCAAGCGGTCACCAGGCAAGTAGTCAAGGAGGTCCTGGATGACAGTGGATGGAAAGCATGAGGGGAGAAGGAACAGGCAGAGTCTAGAGTGTCAGGTGGGGAGGATGAGGACAGGTGTGGGAAGAGGCAGCATCAATATCACTCAGCAAAAGGAAGTTGGGGCCACACTGAGGTGGGTCTTAAATGCCACACCAAAGGATTAGATCTTCATCTCACGGGTAGTTTTAAGGAAAGGATGCATAGATGGTCAGCTCACAAAAAGGAGGCCTTGGCCTACAGCCATGCTAACATCACTTTGATGATACAGCGATGACAGATTCTGCTGATTAAGAAATCCTGCGCCACGGCTGCACTTATGAATCCTTACCTGGTCATCATTCAATCATTTTAACCAGGTTTGTCATAGGATCACAGGCTCCGAAGTTGAAAAAGCCTTAAAGTCATAGTCCAGCATCCCCCGACTCAAGCCTGCCATTCACGCAGGGGTTAAATGGATCAAATCTGTATTTGAATTTCTGCAGAACTATTTATAACTGCATGTGACATAGTTTTCAAAAAGTCTTGTTGGTAGTGTTGGAGGGTGAGCTGGGGGAAGAAATGTCTGAATTGTTAGTTCCCAGCCTGAAAGGTGTTTGAGACAATGGCAGGTGTCCAGGCAGAAGCAACATGAGTGCTACAGGATGATGGGAGGCAAACTTACCAAAATACAAGGAGTAACTCTCTAAACACCCATGTCACAGGCTGAGTTTAATTTTTAAATGGTTATAAACATGGCATCCTGAGCTCCTCTCTGCCAATCTGGTTCAGTCTCCTGACTCTACCTCCAAAAGGCTAGCCTCACAAAGATTAGAGATTGACATGACAAAGACCAGAGACGTGGCAGGAAAACCCTCTCTGCAGTACAGCGTTCATACTGCAACCCTCACTCAAGGTTTTGATTCCTCCCCAAAACATTCACCCAGGAGAATACACAACCCAAAGGAATTCGTTCGTCAGCAACTCTCCTGACGGGGAGAGAGGGCAGGCGAATGCTGGCGACCCACCACTCTTGAGATATGGTCTTCCCTCTTGGTTTTCCTCCTGCCTCACCGGGCTCACCTTCTCTGTCTCTTCATTGAGACTTGCTTCTCTGCTTGATCTCTAAATATTGGCCACTCAGGGCTCAGTCAAGGAATCTCTTCTCATCTCCGACTCTACTCCTTGGATGACCTTATTCAGGCCCAAGTTTTTAACTATTTCTAGTGTGTCTGTAACTGCCAGATGTATATCTTCAGGTCCCTGTATTAGTTAGGGTTCTCCAGAGAAACAGAACCAATGGGATAGAGAGAGAGAGCTAAAAGGAGATTTATCATAGTCATGCAATTTTGGAGGCTGAGAAGTCCCAGAATCTGCCGTCTGCAAGCTGGAGACTCAGGGAAGCCAGTGGTGTAGGTCAGTCCAAGTCCAAAGGCCTGAGATCCAGGGGAGCTGATGATGTAAATCTCAGTCCAAAGGCCCCAGAATCAGGGGGCCGGTGGTCTAAGTCCCAGTCTGAGTCCGAAGGCTAAGAACCAGGAACGCCAATGTTGGAGGGCAGAAGATGGATGTCTCGGCTCAAGCAGAGAGAGTGAATCCACGCTTCCTCCACCTTCGTTCTAGTCAAGCCCTCAGTAGATTGGATGATGCCCACCTGCATTGGTGAAGGGAGGGGGATCTTCTTTACTCAGGCTACTGATTTAAATGCTGATCTCTTCCAGAAACATCCTCACAGACATACCCAGAAAGAATGTTTTACCAGCTATCTGAGCATCCCTTAGTCCAGTCAAGTTGACAAATAAAATTAACTATCAGAGCCCCTGAGGGCCACACTCATGTACCCATTTGCCCTCTGATACTGATATCTGCTGCCTCTACACCTGGGTGAGCCCCAGCTAATACAACTTCCCGGGTCCTTTAGAGTAAAAGCTGAAGTCCTGAAGCTGCTTTCCGATGTCCTGCACGAGCTGACCCTTTCCTGTGGCTCCAATGTCATCCTCTCCCACCTCCTTCTCTCACATCTGTTCCGTTAACTCACCAGCTCTTCCCTCCACAGGGTCTTTGCTTGAGTGTTCAACCCTGTGCTGAGCTCCTTCTTGTCACCCTGACCCACCTCAGTGCCACCTGGCTGAGAGGTCTTCCGGGACCTCCCCACGTAAACTCACCCACTTCCTATCCCATCACCCTGTGCTGTGGTCTTTGTAGCACCCCTCACTGTCAGAAATTCTCTTGTTCAGTTATTTTTTAAATATTTTTTAATTGAAGTATAGTTGATTTACAATGTTGTGTTAATTTCTGCTGTACCGCAAAGTGATCTTGTTATTTGTTCACTAGTGTATCCTCTCCCTTTCCCCGCTAAAAGATAAGCTCCAGGAGGGCATGGACCTGCCTGTCTCATTCAACACTCTATCCCCAGGACCTGGAACAGGACCAACACATAATGGAGCTGAATAAATGTTTGTCCAGTAAAAGAGTGAAGTTTCCTGAAGAGAGCAGAGACAAAGCACCACGGAAGGAGGAAGACACCAAAAAATAACATCTCTCACATGATTTTCCCAAGGGATCAGATTTGTCCCCCAAAAAACTGGGAGGGTCTGGCATGAGCACACACTGTGAGAGGCCAGGGACAAGAGACCTCCAGTCCATCTGGGAAGTCCACACCCTGAGTGGGAACAGCCTCTTAAGAATCAACAGAGACACTGAGGAGGTCCCACCTAGGCAAATGAGATTTAGAAGGAACACGTCTCTTTTCTTCACATCCGGAAGGCTGTCCCTTTGAAAGAGAGAGCTTGCAGGTTTCATGCTGCTTCCTCCACAGAAGGAGGAAGACTTTGCACCTGTTGATCCCTCCCCTAAAAGGCTGTAAATGTTGCTTTATAAGGAAAAAAGATCCTTGCAGATGTGATTAAGGATCTTGAGATGAGGAGATTACCCTGGATTGTCCATGTGGGCCCTAAATGCAATCACTTGTATCCTTATAAGAGAGAGGCAGGGGGAGATTTGACACAGACAGAAGAGGAAAAGGCAACGTGAAGACAGAGGGAGACACTGGAGTGAAGTGACCACAAGCCAAGGAATGCCAGCAGCCACCAGAAGCTGGAAGAGGTAAGGAATGGATTCATCCCTAGACGCTCCAACGGGAACACCTCCCTACTGGCACCTTCATGTCAGCCCAGAGAAACTAATTTCGGACGTCTGGCCTCCAGAACTGTGAGAGAATACATTTCTGTTGTTTAAGCCACAGGGTAGTGGTAATTTGTTACTGCAGCCTACAGAAACTAATACAGATTTTTTAACATGCCACTGAATATCTCCACCTCTGGGGCCACAGTGTCACCCTCACACTGCCTCCCAGGATGGGCCAGGGATCCTGCCACAAGGCTCCCTTCGCACTTAGGTTAACCTCTTGTCCAGTCCTTATTGCTGTTGACTTTTCTCCTGTCCCCATCAAGCTGTGAATTCCCAGAGGACAAGGACTGTGTCCTCACCACTCAACCAGTTTCTAAGACCAGGTAGGTATGCAGGAAACATTGAACGTGACTGAACTGCACTGAAAGTGACCTAGAGTTGTCCAACAATAGAATGGACTGCCACAGGAAGTGGTGGGCTCCTCTTTGCTGACAGTAGCCAGGCCAAGGCTCTCTGAAACTCTGTAAAGGGATTCCTTCCTAGAGTAGGCAGGCCCCTTCTGTACCAGTTTGCTAGCACTGCTGTAACAAAGTACCACAGCCTGGAAGACTTAAGCAACAGAAATTTATTTTCTCACAGTTCTGGAGGTCAGTAGTCCAAGATCAAGGTGTCGGCAGCTTCGGTTTCCCCTGAAGCCTCTCCCCCTGGCCTGCAGATGGCCACTTCTCCCTGTGCCCTCACGTGGTCTTTCCTCTGTGTGTGTCTGTGTCCTAATCTCCTCTTAAGGACATCAGTCATATTGGATTAGGGCCCAGCCATGTGACCTCATCTTACCTTCGTTAACTCTTCAAAGGCCCTTTCTCCAAATACAGTCACATTTCCAGGTACTGAGGATTAGTACTGCAATGTATAAATTTGGGGGGTAGACGATCCAGCCATAACACTTTCTAACTTGAGTATTTTCTAACTCTACAAACAAAAGGAAGCCAACGATACATGCCAGAGTGAAGAGGGAGAGGGAGGAGGAATATATACGATCAGGTTACCGATGGCCCCCAAGTCCTCTGTGAGTAGTCATTTCTGGTATTTTCACCAGAAACATCTTTGCCATAAGCAGTTTCATCACACAACTAATTGGCAGTAAGGCAATTTTGCTGTAAAAGTTAAAATAACTGGTTAACAGTTTGGTCAAACCAGTCAAGGTGTAGATCGACTTGATAGAAAATTTGGTAATAAGGAAACTTACCAGACGTGTGAAATAAGAGTATAAAGCCAAGCTGCATACTATACCAGAAAACAATCACTTGCCAGTTTAAAGATTCTTCGTGAGCACAGTCATCTCTCCCACCCGTCAGAACCTAAAGTTCACCAAACTATGGCAAATTTTAAAAGGTGGCGTCTGTACCAAATTTGTCACTCAATATTAGCAGTTGGAGGCCAAAGAAGAGTTAAGCGCCTCCTATCCCCCCAAAAAGAAATGTTTACGTGATTCCTGATGAATATAATTTTCTTGAAAATGTGAAAAAAAACTTTGCTATTTAATAGTGGAGAACATGATGTAGACAGAATTTTGGTATTTGGTGCAGAATCTGGCTTACGTGACTTAGTGAAATATAAGGACCGGGCATGTGATGGAACACTGAAATATAGACCAGATATGTATGACCAGTTATATATATTACATGTATTGATAAGAAATAGCATCCCTCATCTGTCTGTTTTACTTCCAGGGAAATCTGGAGACAGTTTCAGCAAATTTTTTAACATTGTGAAGAATTTACATCCAACATTAGATCCTAAATTCTTAATGACTGACTTTGAGAAAGGAAGTATTATCGCTTTCTCTAAGATATACCCAAATACAACTTTAGCCATGAATCTACACACATTCTAAATGTATTCAAATATTTTTTGTGTTTTCATTTTTTGACAATAAAATCTTTTAAAAGTTTGTTACTAATTTTTTGTGTTTCATTATATTCTTTTTAATGTCCCTCTTTATTTTATTTTCATTATTTTATCTTTCCTGGCAAAACTGTCTTACGGCCAATTGTGCAGTGAAACTGCCTCTGTTTAAACTGCCCATGGCAAAGATTCTTACAGTGAAACTACCTAGAACCATAAGTAATACCCCACCACGCAGGCTTTAGAACAACAGCAAGAAAGATCCCTGCCACAGGTAGCATACAGTCTCCAGAGGAAACCCAGACCCACACAAGAGCTTAACTGAAAATATGAGACCATTTATGGGAACCAACAATAGACCTTATAGCAGGTCAGAGATGGGCTGTCCAGGAATCCTTCATGGAGGAGGTAAGAGTTTGGTTAGCTTTAAAGACTAGAAGAGTACCAACAGGCACAGAGAAGGAGGAAAAGGACTCTAGGTGTCCCTTCCTCTAGGAGGAAGACACTAAGCAAAGGCTCTCTAGCAGCAGAAACGTGTGTAGATGCTTGTGTTCATTTCCTGAGGCTGCTGGAATAAATTACCACAAACTTAGTGTTCAAAACAACAGACGTTCATTCTCTCACCCTTCTAGAGGCCAGAAGTATGACAGCAGCAGCACAGGACAGAAATCAAGGGGTCAGCAGGGCCACGCTTCCTCCAGCGATTCTAAAGGAGAATCTGTTTCTTGCCTCTTCCCATCTCTAGTGGCAGCCAGTGTTCCTTGGCTTGTGGCTGCATCACTCCAATCTCTGACTCCATCTTCACGTGCTCTCCTCCGTGTCTGTCTGCAATCTCCCTCTGCCCCTCTCTCATAAGGATACCTGTGATTGCATTTAGGGCTTATCTGGATAATCCAGGATAATCACCCCAGCTCGAGATCCTGAACTCAGTCACATCTTTGCCATCTTGGGTAATATTCACACGTCCTAGGGACTGGGAAGTGACCATATCTTGGAGAGCCATTTTTCAGCCTACCACAATTGTTCAGGAAAGGCAGAGGAAGGACACCATCCTAGCTGACCAAAATGGTTTATGTAGGTTAGACAACTAGTTATGAGTTTTGTCTACATTATAATCACCTGGAGAGTTTTCTAAAAATGTAAGTCTCTGAGAAGTTCAGATTCAATCAGCCTAGGGTAGAGTCTGAGGATCTGAAATTCTTGAATTCTCCCCCCATACATCTATATCTTGCAGTGGTAGGGCTTCCCTGGTGGCACAGTGGTTGAGAGTCCGCCTGCCGATGCAGGGGACACGGGTTCGTGCCCCGGTCTGGGAAGATCCCACATGCCGCGGAGCGGCTGGGCCCATGAGCCATGGCCGCTGAGCCTGCACATCTGGAGCCTGTGCTCCACAACAGGAGAGGCCACAACAGTGAGAGGCCCACGTACCACAAAGAAAAAAAAAAATCCAAAATATATTAAGGAAAAAAGTGAAATGTGGAACAATGTGTACACTATGCTATATTTTGTACAAAACTGGGTGAAAGAAAATAAAAATCTATTTTAATATTTGCTTTTATGAGAAACTCTGAGAGGGTACCACAGAGCCACTAACAGTGCTAACACAGTGAGGAGAAATGCACTATGGGGGATAGGGAAGATTTGTCACTGTATAGCTTTTTACATTTTTTCATATTATATAAAATTAATTTTTTAGAGCCCCCAGGTAATTGTAATGGACGCTGTTAGGAAGCAGTGGTTTGGGGCTAACAAGTGAAAAGTCCTTTATGGTGTCCATTCTGGCAGGTGGATGATAAGTGGGAACTGACACTTGCATCTTTGTGCAGTCAATACCCAAAGATGAAGTTCATGCTAAAATATGAAAGGACTTACTAAAGTAAGTCCTGTGTGAGTTCCTGGATAGCATATCTAAGACAGCTAACCAAGGGAAGCAATTCCTGACCCCACGTCACAGCTAGCTGCTGCCAGAATCAGGGACACCCACCCATAAAACCATGAGGAGGAATCCCAGGCCTCAGGACAGCCCAATGGGTTCTTTTCAGTGTTCTAGTGGGAATCCCTTTTCCTTTCTGGTGTCATGGATATCTCTCCCAAGTGACGTTTTTGTGTCTACTTCCTCCTAGAGACACACAAAGGCATGTCACCAGGTCAGTCTTCCTGCCCACGGTCTTGTGTGAGCCGTCCTCTCCCTCTTACCCCATCTGTCACCCCATCAAGTCCCCATCTCAGCTCAAGCCACAGAAAGATGTCCAGTCACAGAGATGGTCAGCTGGGACTTGGACCAAGAGAACTACATGTGGAAAAAAAAAAAAGAGTCAGAATGATGGCCTAAGGGTTCAATCTTTCCTCTCCATTGTCAGAGAGGATGGGGGAAGGGATGCTTTATGAAAGTGGATTAGCCAGGACCAGGGATCGGCAGAGCCTGCATGCAAGGAGCTGGGCCTGAAGGTGCCAGGAGGCATGAGCAGGACGGATGTGGAAAGAGGCAGTCAGCTGAAATGCCCCCTGCCCACTCCTCTCCCATTGCTGTCACTTGCCCCAGCACAGCTTCCCCCTCCCCCCATACCCATGGAGGCAAGAACACACTAGCACACACTCAGACTCACACACACACAGCCACACACAACTCACACCCATAAGCTGAAAGACACATGAAGCACAAGGGGAAGCATGGTTCAGACACAGACATCAGTTAAAACTGGTTATTCTGGTCCTGGTCTGCCACTTAGCTGTACAACTTTAGGTAAATCACTCCTTTTCGGTCCAAATCACTCTCTGGACCAGTTTCCTCATCTGTCATGAACTCCTGACTTTACCTTCAAGATGCTTCCAGGGACTTCCCTGGCAGTCCTGTGGTTAAGACTCCCTCTACTTCCACTGCAGGAGGCACAGGTTCCATCCCTGGTCTGGGAGCTAAGATCCTACATGCCCCATGGCAGAGCCAAAAAATTTACAAAACAAAAAGGTGCTTCAGCACCCATCCACTTCTCACCACCTCACTGCTGCCAGCTGGTCCAAGCCACCCTCACCCCTTGCCTGGATGACTACATGGACCACTTACATCTCCCTGCCTCCACATGTTGCCTCCTGGGGTCTATTCCCTCACCAGCCAGAGGGATCCTTTTAAGCCCAAGTTAGATCATGGCGCTCCTCAGCTCAGAGCCCTGCGATGGCTCCCCGCCTCACTCAAAGCAAAGGTCAGAGTCCTTGTGAAGGCCCGAGAAGCTCTCTGCGGTGTTTGCCACTCCCACCCCCACCCCACTACCTCTCTGCTTACCTCCCACCTACCACTCCTGCCCCTGGTCTCCTTGCCACACCTCAAGCTTACGAGCAATCACCCACCTCAGGGCCTTTGCACAAATGCTCTTCTCTCATACATCCACATGGTTGCTCCTTCACCCGTTTCAGAACTCTACTCAAATGTCCCCTTCCCTGATCATCTTATTTAAAATATCACCCCCTGCCCCTTCTCCATCTCTGGTACTCTCTCTTCCCCTTATCTGCTGGATTTTTCTTTGCACAGTTATCACCAGCTGACACAATATGTATTTTCTTGCCTCGTTTGTTTATTATATGCCAACCAGCATAAAACTTCTACAAGGCCAGGGATTTTGTTCAATGCTACACCTCCTGCCCCCAGAACAGGGCCTGGCATCTTTAAGGTACTCCAAAAATATTTGTTGAATATTTGATAGGTGGAAAAGGGGAGAGAAGTGGCAGGACATATGACAAATAATCACTAAAGTCTCTTCCAGTGCTGACAGACTATGAGTCTGTAAGTCCATGACCTGTCATGAGCATCTCTCAGCCCACTCTGGACACCCACAGGCACTGACACTATGGGCTCCTCGTAACTGTGGGCTGTAGTCAGAGAACAACTCGGCTACCCAAAGCCCTGTCTGTCCAACCCTGAGTTAGGCAGGTTCCAGACAAGAAAGAGAAGAAAGACAACCCGTGCCATCCAAGAGCTGACTGGCTCGCATAGGGTTACCCACCAAACCCAGACTTTTGGTAGACCACCATGGCAAGTGTGAACGGAGTAAACTCAAGGCAAGGCAAGCAGATCAGAGAAGCAACCCATCACTGAGCAGCAGAGAGGTGAGATTTGAGCTGGACCTTCTAGGGAAGAAGGCATAGGGTTCTCCTTCAGGGGCATTCGGTGCCCAGGGAAAGTCATTTGCCCGGATTCAAATGCTTTGCATTTTGCATTTGTCTTTTCCAGGATGGGGCCATGGTACATGGGGTATGGCTTTTACACAGTCCATCAGCCACCTCTACTGATAACAAACATGCTAGTGGCACTAACCCACAGTTCTGCAGAATTTTTAAGTTTTTAATTTTTAATTTTTAAGCTTTTACACAGTCCATCAGCCACCTCTACTGATAACAAACATGCTAGTGGCACTATCCCACAGTTCTGCAGAATTTTTAAGTTTTGGTTTTTACATTGTTACTATGTTCCCCTTCGCAAAATCTCATACAAAAAGAAAAGGAGGCATTAGATGAGAAGAGAACGCCAAAGCAAGACGCAGGGCACCACCAGGAATCTGGGAAGGTCACCAAGACTTCAAATGTCCAACCTGGGACCCGGAGTCTGAGGCTAGAGCCAGAGAAAACACAAGGAGTAGTAAACGCTGAAAAGGGACATCTTCCAAATGCTCATTACTTTGCACACTACTGTACAAAGATATATAGTTCAGGAAGGCGGAAGATGGCGGAAGAGTAAGACGCGGAGATCACCTTCCTCCCCACAGATACACCAGAAATACATCTACACGTGGAACAACTCCTACAGAACACCTACTGAAGGCTGGCAGAAGACCTCAGACCTCCCAAAAGGCAAGAAACTCCCCACGTACATGGGTAGGGCAAAAGAAAAAACAGAGACAAAAGAATAGGGACGGCACCTGCACCAGTGGGAGGGAGCTGTGAAGGAGGAAAAGTTTCCACACACTAGGAAGCCCCTTCGCGGGCGGACACTGCGGGAGGCGGAGGGGGGGAGCTTCGAAGCTGCGGAGGACTGCACAGCAACGGGTGCGGAGGGCAAAGCGGGAAGATTCCCGCACAGAGGATCGGTGCCGACCGGCACTCACCAGCCCGAGAGGCTTGTCTGCTCACCCGCCGGGGTGGGCGGGGCTGCGAGCTGAGGCCGGAGCGCAGGGAGAGGACTAGGGTTGGCGGCTTGAACATAGCCTGAAGGGGTTAGTGCACCACAGCTAGCCGGGAGGGAGTCCGGGGAAAAGCCTGCACCTGCCGAAGAGGCAGGAGACTTTTCCTTCCCTCTTTGTTTCCTGGGGCGTGAGGAGAGGGGTTTAAGAACGCTGCTTAAAGGAACTCCAGAGACGGGCGCGAGCCGCGGCTGAAAGCGCGGACCCCAGAGGCGGGCGGGAGACGTTAAGGCTGCTGCTGCCGCCACCGAGGGGCCTGTGTGCGAGCACAGGTCACTCTCCACACCCCTCTTCCGCGGAGCCTGTGCAGCCCGCCACTGCCAGGTTCCCGGGATCCAGGGACAACTTCCCCGGGACAGCGCACAGCGCGCCTCAGGCTGGTGCAAAGTCACGCCGGCCTTTGCCACCGCAGGCCCGCCCCGCACTCTGTGCCCCTCCGTCCCCGCCGGCCTGAGTGCGCCAGAGCCCCCAATCAGCGGCTCTTTTAACCCCATCCTGTCTGAGCAAAAAACAGACGCCCTCCAGCGATCTACACGCAGTGGCAGGGCCAAATCCAAAGCTGAGCCCTGGGAGCTGTGAGAACAAAGAAGAGAAAGGGAAATCTCTCCCAGCAGCCTCAGGAGCAGCGGATTAAAGCTCCACAATCAACTTGATGTACCTGCATCTATGGAATACCTGAATAGACAACCAATCATCCCAAATTAAGGAAGTGGACTTTAGGAGCAAGATCTATGATTTTTTCCCCTTTCCTCTTTTTGTGAATGTGTATGTGTATGCTTCTGTGTGAGATCTTGTCTGTATAGTCTTGCTTCCACCATTTGTCCTAGGGTTCTATCCGTCCATGTTTTTTTTTAATTTTTTTCTTAATAATTAATTTTAATAACAATATTATACTTTACCTTCGTTCTTTCTTTCTTTCTTTCCGTCCTTCCTTCCCTCCTTTAGACAACGAATCATCCCAAATTGAGGAGGTGGTCTCTGACAGAAAGATTTAGGATTTTTCCCCATTTACCTCTTTTAGTGAGGGTGTATGTGTATGCTTCTGTGTAAGATTTTGTCTGTATAGCTTTGCTTCCAACATTTGTCCTAAGGTTCTTTCCGTCCCTTTTTTTTTTTTTTTCTAAATAAGAATTTTTTAATTCAATAACTTTATTATACTTTATTTTATTTTTACTGTATCTTCTTTCTTTCTGTCTTTTTTCCTTCTTTCCCTCCTTCCTTCCTCCCACCCTCTCTACCTCCTTTCTTTCCTTCTTGCCTTCTTTCCTTCTTTGCTTCTTTCTTTCTTCCTTCCTTCCTACCCTCCTTTCCTTCTTTATTTCCTCATACTTCTACTAATTCCCTCTACTTTTTCTCCCTTTTATCCTGAGCCGTGTGGATGAAAAGCTTTTGGTGCTCCAGCCAGGAGGCAGGGCTCTGCCTCTGAGGTAGGAGAGCCAACTTCAGGACACTGATCAACAAGAGACCTCCCAGCTCCACATAATATCAAACGGCGAAAATCTCCCAGAGACCTCCATCTTAACACCAGCACCCAGCTTCACTCAACGACCAGCAAGCCACAGTGCTGGAAAACCTATGCTAAACAACTAGCAAAACAGGAACACAACCCCACCCATTAGCAGAGAGGCTGCCTAAAATCATAATAAGGCCAAGACACCCCCAAACACACCACCAGACGTGAACCTGCCCACTAGAGAGACAAGATCCAGCCTCATCCACCACAACACAGGCACTAGTCCCCTCCACCAGGAAGCCTACACAACCCACTGAACCAACCTTAGCCACTGGAGACAGACATCAAAAACAGGAGGAACTACGAACCTGCAGCCTGCAAAAAGGAGACCCCAAACACAGTAAGATAAGCAAAATGAGAAGACAGAAAAACACACAGCAGATAAAGGAGCAAGATAAAAATGCACCAGACCTAACAAATGAAGAGGAAATAGGCAGTCTACCTGAAAGAGAATTCAGAATAATGATAGTAAGGTTGATCCGAAATCTTGGAGATAGAATGGACAATAGATTGGACAAAATGCAAGAATCAGTTAACAAGGACCTAGAAGAACTAAAGATGAAACAAGCAACGATGAACAACACAATAAATGAAATTAAAAGTACTCTAGATGGGATCAATAGCAGAATAACTGAGGCAGAAGAACGGATAAGTGACCTGGAAGATAAAATAGTGGAAATAACTACTGCAGAGCAGAATAAAGAAAAAAGAATGAAAAGAACTGAGGACAGTCTCAGAGACCTCTGGGACAACATTAAACGCACCAACATTCGAATTATAGGGGTTCCAGAAGAAGAAGAGAAAAAGAAAGGGACTGAGAAAATATTTGAAGAGATTATAGTTGAAAACTTCCCTAACATGGGAAAGGAAATAGTTAATCAAGTCCAGGAAGCACAGAGAGTCCCATACAAGATAAATACACGGAGAAATACGCCAAGACACATATTAATCAAACTGTCAAAAATTAAATACAAAGAAAGCATATTAAAAGCAGCAAGGGAAAAACAACAAATAACACATAAGGGAATCCCCATAAGGTTAACAGCTGATCTCTCAGCAGAAACCCTACAAGCCAGAAGGGAGTGGCAGGACATACTGAAAGTGATGAAGGAGAAAAACATGCAGCCAAGACTACTCTACCCAGCAAGGATCTCATTCAGATTTGATGGAGAAATTAAAACCTTTACAGACAAGCAAAAGCTGAGAGAGTTCAGCACCACCAAACCAGCTTTACAACAAATGCTAAAGGATCTTTTCTAGGCAAGAAACACAAGAGAAGGAAAAGACCTATAATAACGAACCCAAAACAATTTAGAAAATGGGAATAGGAACATACATATCGATAATTACCTTAAATGTAAATGGACTAAATGCTCCCACCAAAAGACACAGATTAGCTGAATGGATACAAAAACAAGACCCTTATATATGCTGTCTACAAGAGACCCACTTCAGACCTAGAGACACATACAGACTGAAAGTAAGGGGATGGAAAAAGATATTCCATGCAAATGGAAGCCAAAAGAAAGCTGGAGTAGCAATTCTCATATCAGACAAAATAGACTTTAAAATAAGGACTATTAAAAGAGACAAAGAAGGACACTACATAATGATCAAGGGATCGATCCAAGAAGAAGATATAACAATTGTAAATATTTATGCACCCAACATAGGAGCACCTCAATACATAAGGCAAATACTAACAGCCATAAAAGGGGAAATCGACAGTAACACATTCATAGTAGGGGACTTAAACACCCCACTTTCACCCATGGACAGATCATCCAAAATGAAAATAAATAAGGAAACACAAGCTTTAAATGATATATTAAACAAGATGGACTTAATTGATATTTATAGGACACTCCATCCAAAAACAACAGAATACACATTTTTCTCAAGTGCTCATGGAACATTCTCCAGGATAGATCATATCTTAGGTCACAAATCAAGCCTTGGTAAATTTAAGAAAATTGAAATTGTATCAAGTATCTTTTCTGACCACAACGCCATGAGACTAGATATCAATTACAGGAAAAGATCTGTAAAAAATACAAACACATGGAGGCTAAACAATACACTACTTAATAATGAAGATATCACTGAAGAAATCAAAGAGGAAATCAAAAAATACCTAGAAACAAATGACAATGGAGACACAACGACCCAAAACCTGTGGGATGCAGCAAAAGCAGTTCTAAGGGGGAAGTTTATAGCAATACAAGCCCACCTTAAGAAGCAGGAAACATCTCGAATAAACAACCTAACCTTGCACCTCAAGCAATTAGAGAAAGAAGAACAAAAAAACCCCAAAGCTAGCAGAAGGAAAGAAATCATAAAAATCAGATCAGAAATAAATGAAAAAGAAATGAAGGAAACAATAGCAAAGATCAATAAAACTAAAAGCTGGTTCTTTGAGAAGATAAACAAAATAGATAAACCACTAGCCAGACTCATCAAGAAAAAAAGGGAGAAGACTCAAATCAATAGAATTAGAAATGAAAAAGGAGAGGTAACAACTGACACTGCAGAGATAAAAGAGATCATGAGAGATTACTACAAGCAACTCTATGCCAATAAAATGGACAATCTGGAAGAAATGGACAAATTCTTAGAAATGCACAACCTGCCAAGACTGAATCAGGAAGAAATAGAAAATATGAACAGACCAATCACAAGCACTGAAATTGAAACTGTGATTAAAAACCTTCCAACAAAGAAAAGCCCAGGACCAGATGGCTTTACAGGCGAATTCTATCAAACATTTAGAGAAGAGCTAACACCTATCCTTCTCAAACTCTTCCAAAATATAGCAGAGGGAGGACCACTCCCAAACTCCTTCTACGAGGCCACCATCACCTTGATACCAAAACCAGACAAGGATGTCACAAAGAAAGAAAACTACAGGCCAATATCACTGATGAACATAGATGCAAAAATCCTCAACAAAATACTAGCAAACAGAATCCAACAGCACATTAAAAGGATCATACACCATGATCAAGTGGGGTTTATTCCAGGAATGCAAGGATTCTTCAATATACGCAAATCTATCAATGTGATAAACCATATTAACAAACTGAAGGAGAAAAACCATATGATCATCTCAATAGATGCAGAGAAAGCTTCTGACAAAATTCAACACCCATTTATGATAAAAACCCTGCAGAAAGTAGGCATAGAGGGAACTTTCCTCAACATAATAAAGGCCATATATGACAAGCCCACAGCCAACATCATCCTCAATGGTGAAAAACTGAAAGCATTTCCACTAAGATCAGGAACAAGACAAGGTTGCCCACTCTCACCACTATTATTCAACATTGTTTTGGAAGTTTTAGCCACAGCAATCAGAGAAGAAAAGGAAATAAAAGGAATCCAAATCGGAAAAGAAGAAGTAAAGCTCTCACTGTTTGCAGATGACATGATCCTATACATAGAGAACCCTAAAGATGCTACCAGAAAACTACTAGAGCTAATCAATGAATTTGGTAAAGTGGCAGGATACAAAATTAATGCACAGAAATCTCTGGCATTCCTATATACTAATGATGAAAAATCTGAAAGTGAAATCAAGAAAACACTCCCATTTACCATCGCAACAAAAAGAATAAAATATCTAGGAATAAACCTACCTAAGGAGACAAAAGACCTGTATGCAGAAAATTATAAGACACTGATGAAAGAAATTAAAGATGATACAAATAGATGGAGAGATATACCATGTTCTTGGATTGGAAGAATCAACATTGTGAAAATGACTCTACTACCCAAAGCAATCTATAGATTCAATGCAATCCCTATCAAACTACCACTGGCATTTTTCACAGAACTAGAACAAAAAATTTCACAATTTGTATGGAAACACAAAAGACCCCGAATAGCCAAAGCAATCTTGAGAACGAAAGAAGGAACTGGAAGAATCAGGCTCCCTGACTTCAGACTATACTACAAAGCTACAGTTATCAAGACGGTATGGTACTGGCACAAAAACAGAAAGATAGATCAATGGAATAGGATAGAAAGCCCAGAGATAAACCCACGCACATATGGACACCTTATCTTTGATAAACGTGGCAGTAATGTACAATGGAGAAAGGACAGCCTCTTCAATAAGTGGTGCTGGGAAAACTGGACAGGTACATGTAAAAGTATGAGATTAGATCACTCCCTAACACCATACACAAAAATAAGCTCAAAATGGATTAAAGACCTAAATGTAAGGCCAGAAACTATCAAACTCTTAGAGGAAAACATAGGCAGAACACTCTATGACATAAATCACAGCAAGATCCTTTCTGACCCACCTCCTAGAGTAATGGAAATAAAAACAAAAATAAACAAATGGGACCTAATGAAACTTCAAAGCTTTTGCACAGCAAAGGAAACCATAAACAAGACCAAAAGACAACCCTCAGAATGGGAGAAAATATTTGCAAATGAAGCAACCGACAAAGGATTAATCTCCAAAATTTACAAGCAGCTCATGCAGCTCAATAACAAGAAAACAAACAACCCAATCCAAAAATGGGCAGAAGACCTAAATAGACATTTCTCCAAAGAAGATATACAGACTGCCAACAAACACATGAAAGAATGCTCAACATCATTAATCATTAGAGAAATGCAAATCAAAACTACAATGAGATATCATCTCACACCAGTCAGAATGGCCATCATCAAAAAATCTAGAAACAATAAATGCTGGAGAGGGTGTGGAGAAAAGGGAACACTCTTGCACTGCTGGTGGGAATGTGAATTGGTTCAGCCACTATGGAGAACAGTATGGAGGTTCCTTAAAAAACTACAAATAGAACTACCATATGACCCAGCAATCCCACTACTGGGCATATACCCTGAGAAAACCAAAATTCAAAAAGAGTCATGTACCAAAATGTTCATTGCAGCTCTATTTACAATAGCCTGGAGATGGAAACAACCTAAGTGCCCGTCATCGGATGAATGGATAAAGAAGATGTGGCACATATATACAATGGAATATTACTCAGCCATAAAAAGAAACGAAATTGAGCTATTTGTAATGAGGTGGATAGACCTAGAGTCTGTCATACAGAGTGAAGTAAGTCAGAAAGAAAAAGACAAATACCGTATGCTAACACATATATATGGAATTTAAGAAAAAAAATGTCATGAAGAACCTAGGGGTAAAGCAGGAATAAAGACGCAGACCTCCTAGAGAACAGACTTGAGGTTATGGGGAGGGGGAAGGGTGAGCTGTGACAGGGCGAGAGAGAGTCATGGGCATATACACACTAACAAACGTAGTAAGGTAGATAGCTAGTGGGAAGCAGCCGCATGGCACAGGGATATTGGCTCGGTGCTTTGTGACAGCCTGGAGGGGTGGGATAGGGAGGGTGGGAGGGAGGGAGATGCAACAGGGAAGACATATGGGAACATATGTTTATGTATGACTGATTCACTTTGTTATAAAGCAGAAACTAACACACCATTGTAAAGCAATTATACCCCAATAAAGATGTTAAAAAAAAAAAAAGAAAGGGAGATGTTATCTGATTTCTACAGATGCAGAAAAACAGGCAAAATCAGGCTTTGCAACCAATTCACATCACACTGGGGTCAGGTTCCACTTTTGGTCTCAGTCAGCACTCATTCCAGCTATCCACCCTTAAAGGCCAGAACTGCCTCCCCCCTTGATAAGTCCTCCTTCTAAAGCTGAGAGGTGACCCCTAAGCCTTAAGGTTGGGCTGCCAGTTTCTGAGAATCACCACCACCACCTGGGCTCACAGCAGGCAGGAGCCATGGAACGAGATGCTGCAACAGAGTCTCTCTGTTTAGACACTCCTCCTGTGATGTCCTCATGAATGGGAAAGAAAATGGAGTCATGACCCCCAGAGGAGAAGGATTCAGGATGGGAGATTCTCACTAGGTGATGTTGGGGGCAGGTGTGATGGACACAGAGACACACCGCCCAGATCCTTTTTCAAGTGCTGGTGGCTCCAGATGCCCAGAGTGTGGTCAGTGGTGAGCTCTCAGCTGTCAGCCCTTCAGGACTGCTTCAGCTGCAAAGAACTGCTTTGCTCAGGTCACATACTTCCAGGGGCATCCTACATCCAGTGACTAATGAAGGCAAGTATATAAAGTCCAGGCTACCTCAGCACAATGTAGGACAACTCTGAGGAGCCATTTCAGCTACTGAGCTCCCTGTGGAATCACCCAGGCTGTGGTTGGGGAATGAAGTAGTGTAACCCCAAAGGACAGGATCTGTCAGTGGTCTAGATGCTAGGTCTGCCTGAGCCTGACCTTTCCCCTTGACCAACCTCAGAGGTACTGTTGCCATGGCTCTTGAGTCTATTCTACTTCTCCATCCTATTCCCTCCCTCTTGGGAGGGCACCCTCATCCTTTGTTGTGTAAGTTTCCCCCAGGAAGCAGAAGATATTATTTACCAGCACAATTCATTGGAATCCATTGTTCTCACTACAGAGCCAGTTAAACAAAGACAGGGCAGGGTAATAATTATCTCGTCCAGATGGCAGCCAGCGGCCAACCCAGGGGGAATTAGATTTCTCAGCCCCACCCTACTGGGACTCCTAGGAAACATTTCACCCTTCCCCTCAGCCTCACCAGATCAACTCAAGGTAACTGTGATCACTGAGAAGTAATCCCCATTATAGGAGGGAATTAGGTGGGGGAAAAAAGCCATCTTGGAGTCAAAGACTGGGCTTCTATTCTTCCTTCACTCTCTTGGCTGTAAGACCTGAGGCAGCTCACTTACTGCCTTACAGCTCACTTTCTCTTGTTCAGTTTCTTCATTTGTAAAAGAAAAAATAATGGATGCCTGTTTTAGTAAGGGGATGCTTTCAGCTGCAAGTAACCAAAAGCCTCAATTCACATTGGCTTAAATCATAAGGAAAGTTGTCATCTTACTTAGCAAGGTCAGAGGCTCCAGGTTTGGCTCAGTGATGCCACTGAGGCCCTACTTTCTTCCCCTCTCTCAGCTCTTATTCTACTCAATGCTTGTGCCCCTCATGTTCACAACATGGCTGCCAGTGGCAGTCAAGGCTATATACTTCCTTGTTCCCACCCAGCAGGAGAGCAAGAAGAACTTCTTCCCCAAGCAGGACTCCAGTTTTTGCCTTCATAATGATTAAGCCAACTTGCCCATCCTTGAACCTGTAACCGCCACCAAGGGACTGCCAGGTCCCAATTGGCTCAGAGTCACGGGGATCCTCCTCAGACACTGGAGATGGTGTCAACCAGGGTTCAACTTGAAAGAAAGAGCTGGGAGAATTAATACTGGGTAGATTACTAACAGTGTCCTCCACATATCCCACCTACATCACACACACTAGCATGGTTTCTTTAATAGATTAACCATCTGACACCTCCAGGTAATGTGCAGAATAAAGTTGTGATAGCTGTCTATAATTGCAAGGTATTATTATGAAGAACAAAATGAGAAGAACTGAAGAAAAACCAAGTCATGTTGGAGTATGTGCCTTATTTATTGTGTTTTTCTTCTGAGGCACTTGAATCTTCATTCCTATGGATCTGATATGGGAGATTCGGGGTTCCTGCATTTCAGGGTCTTCATGTGATTTTCCCGGAACAGCCAATTGCCCCTAATCCTACACACACACACACAACACTCACACATACACTCCTTCTTGGTGGCTGACAGAGCCTCAGTTTATTTCAAGCATCACCCTCTACCAGGCCATATATTCAGGAAAGGTGACCCTCCTCTCCAGACCACCAGAGAGTCAATCATGATTGGTCTGGACCAATCCAAATTGTCTTAGTCCCTTTGACAATGATTGATTTAGGGTGTACATACCAGCCAATCTTGGCCAGTGGAACCTGAGAAAAAGTCAGCTGGATAACTTCAGCCAATAAAGTAAATGGAAGGAGCTCCTATTGTAGCTTGTTTGTCAAGGGGATGCTCTTCTCTAGTAACAACCTCCTGGGATGCTGGGTCTTCAGAACATAGGCTTTTCTGCAATTCTTCCTCCGCCCATCACTTCTCAGGAAGCAAGGATCCTGGAATAAAGTCACAAGCTCCTTCTCTAAAACCAGAGTCCACTCCTGGATTATAAGATTCTCCACCTTACCCCATGTTGCCTCGTCTTTACCTGTATCCTCAAGTATGAGTGAGAGAGGGAAGCAATGATGATGGAAGCGGAGTACATTCTAATGAGGTTTTGTTCTCAAAAGCTGAGAACTAATAATTACACATCCAAGGCGAGTTGCCTTAACGACATCCACAAAGGTCTGATGTTACTAGAGAAAATTTCAAGGCATATTCTGGATCATTGGACATACTATCTTTCAAGGAAATCACCTAATAGGGAATGATTCCATAGGCACTGATAAAGTCCCACCACCACCCCCACAACTCTTCATTCTCTGGATTCCTGCTCTCCAGGCCAAATCCAACCTTGGGAACTTTCTGGGCCCAGCAGGCTGTAATGAGCTCAACTGAACTTAATGAGCTTGTCATTATTCTTCTCTGCCAACAGCCAAAAAGAAAAGCACTGCACAGCAAAAAAATTTACACACACACACACACACACACACACACACACACACACACACACAAACTAAATAATAATAAATATTTCTTGACTCAGATGTTACCAAAATCAACCAATCAATAGAATGCAAACCCTCCTGGAGGCATCTGCCATGAATAAGACAGGGAAGGGTGAATGGCTTCCCCATCCCCAAAAAGTGGGATACAATTGGAAATGTTCCATGTTCCTGGGCTCAGCATCGCCAGCCCTAATTTATCATCATTTTCATATATTCTTATATAAGTAGTAATACAGATCACCCCAGCCAATTAATCAATCTGTAATTAAGAACTGACATGAACATTTACTACCATCAGGCATAATTTATATGATTACAGATGATTAAATAAAATGTAATTGAGTGAACGGGCAATTTGTTAAGCACATCTAGACGCAGCCATATCACCTAGGGCTGGAAGCACCCTGACTCCCCTCCTACAGAGTGTCAGGAAGCATGATCCTGGGTTCTGGGCCCTTGGGGAGGCCAGAAGGGGGGTGGGGGGGTGAGTCAGACTCCCAAGAGGGCTCAGATGGGAGCCAGTGTAGGGAGCCAAGCTGCATGGTTCTTGGGGTGCTTTAGTACCAAATTTTTTCTACAAGTGGTCACCCAGATTTTTAAAACTCCGCAGACTACAAAGAAGAAAGAAAAAAAAAAGAATATTTAAATTACATTCCCTGGAGCAAAACTGTGCATAACATCTCCCTTCTGGTACACTAACTCCAGAACTATGCCCACTGTTCATCTTGAAGGACCACCATCATCCAGAAGCCCATCAGCATCATTCCGGGAACACTTCTAACAATGAAGGAGGACTTATTTAAACACAAATTTTGCACTTGACAAGAAATGCTTTTACTCCTGAAAAGGAAACTTTCAATGGTATCAAGGGCTAAATTCTTTATTACACTTTATAACTCCTCCTATCTTTAGGTTTATTCCTATTTCCCCACTATAGAGTTAAATAGCTTAAAGTTAAATTTAACATATATTTTTTGGGTGTCTACTGTATATAGTGGGTGTCAGGTACTACTAAATATATTGGTGTCAGGTACTGGGGTAAGTGCCATCACATTAAGACTGCCACTTTTAAAACAACAAGGACCTACTGTAGAGCACAGGGAACTATATTCAATATCTTGTAATAATGTATAATGGAAAAGAATATGAAAAAATACACATATTTATATATATATATATATATATATATATATAGCTGAATCACTTTGTTGTACACTTAAAACACTGTAAATCAACTATATTTCAATAAAAAATATAAATAAGTAGACTGCCAGTTTCAGCAAATAAAAATACAGGATGTGGAGGGGCGGAGTCAATATGGTAGTGTGGGAAGACATGGAGTTCGCATCTCCCCACAAATAGGGCACCTGCCAGACACTGGTGGGGAACCTTGATGCCCAAGGAGACAGGACGAACCCCCAAGCGAAATGTTTCCCACTCTAATTTTATTTTTTATTCCTTGTTATTGTTCTCCTTTTTACTTAATCTTTTTTTTGCCAACCCACGCAGCTTACAGGATCTTGGTTCATGAGCTGGGGGTTGGGCTGAAGTTCCTGTGGTGGGAGCTCCTAGTCCAAACCACTAGACTAACAGAGAACCTCAGACCCCAGGGAATATTCATCAGTGTGAAGTCTCCCAGAGGTCTTCATCTCGGCACCAAGACCCAGCTCTACCCAACAGCTGACAAACTCCAGTGTTGGAAGCCTCAGGCCAAAAAACCAGTAAGACAGGAACACAATCGCACCCATCAAAAAAAAAAAAAATGAGAGGCAAAAAAGTATGTCACAGGTGAAGGAGCAAGGTAAAAACTTACAAGACCAAATAAATGAAGAGGAAATAAGCAATCTACCTGAAAATTAATTCAGAGTAATGACAGTAAAGACGATCCAGAATCTCGGAAATAGAATGGAGTCACGGAGTGAGAAAATCCAAGAAATGTTTAACAAAGATCTAGAAGAGTTAAAGAACAAACAAACAGAGATGAACAACACAATAACTGAAAGGAAAAATACACTAGAAGGAATCAATAACAGAATAAATGAGGAAGAAGAATGAATAAGTGAGCTGGAAGACAAAATGGTGGAAATAACTGCCAAGGACCAGAATAAAGAAAAGAGAATGAAAAGAATTGAAGACAATCTCAGAGACCTCTAGGGCAACACTAAATGCACCAAATTTCGAATTATAGGGGTCCCAGAAGAAGAAAAGAAAAAGAAAGGGTCTGAGGAAATATTTGAAGAGATTATAGTCAAAAACTTCCCTAACATGGGAAAGGAAATAGTCACCCAAGTCCAGGAAGCACAGAGTCCCACACAGGATAAACCCTAGGAAAAACACACTAAGACACATATTAATCAAGCTAACAAAAACTAAGTTCAAAGAAAAAATATTAAAAGCAGCAAGGGAAAAACAAAAAAATAACATACAAAGGAATCCCCATAAGGTTATCAGCTGAGTTTTCAGCAGAAACTCTGCAGGCCAGAAGGGAGTGGCAGGATGTACTTAAAGTGATGAAAGAGAAAAACCTACAACCAAGATTACTCTACCCAGCAAAGATCTCATTCAGATTTGATGGAGAAATCAAAAGCTTTTCAGATAAGCAAAAGCTAAGAGAATTCAGCACCACAAAACCAGCTTTACAACAAATGCTAAAGAAACGTCTCTAGGAGGTAAAAACAAGAGAAAAAAAGACCCATGAAAACAAACCCAAAACAATTAAGAAAATGGTAATAGGGACATACATATTGACAATAACCTTGAATGTAAATGGAATATATGCCCCAACCAAAAGACACAGACAGGCTGAATGGATACAAAAACAAAACCATCTATATGCTGTCTACAAGAGACCCACTTCAGACCTAGGGACACATACAGACTGAAAGTGAAGGGATGGAAAAAGATATTCCATGCAAATGGAAATCAAATGAAAGCTGGAGTATCAATACTCATATCAGATATAATAGACTTTAAAATAAAGACAACACATAAGGAAGGACACTACATAATGACCAAGGGATCAATCCAAGAAGAAGATATAACAATTATAAATGTTCATGCATCCAACATAGGAGCACATCAACACATAAGGCAAATGCTAACAACCATGAAAGGGGAAATCAACAGTAACACAATAATAGTAGGGGACTTTAACATCTCATTTACACCAAGGGACAGATAATCCAAGCAGAAAATAAATAAGGAAACACAAGCTATAAATAACACAATAGACCAGATAGCTTTAATTGATATTTATAGAACATTCCAGCCGAAAGTGGCAGAATACACTTTCTTCTCAAGTGCACACAGAACATTCTCCAGGATAGATCACATCTTGGGTCATAAGTCAAGCCTCAGAAAATTTAAGCCTCCCATCAGGAAACTTGCACAAGCCTCTTAGATAGCCTCATTCACCAGAGGGCAGACAGCAGAAGCAAGAACTACAATCGTGCAGCCTGTGGAATAAAAACCACATTCACAGAAAGATACACAAGATTAAAAGGAAGAGAGCTATGTACCAGATGAAGGAACAAGATAAAATCCCAGAAAAACAACTAAATGAAGTTGAGGTAGGAAATGTTCCAGAAAAAGAATTCAGAATAATGATAGTGAAGATGATCCAGGACCTCGGAAAAAGAATGGAGACAAAGATCGAGAATATGCAAGAAATGTTTAACAAAAACCTAGAAGAATTACAAAACAAACACCTAGAAGAATTAAAGAAGAAACAGAGATGAATACAACTGAAATGAAAAATACACTACAAGGAATCAATAGCAGAATAACTGAGCCAGAAGAATGGATAAGTGACCTGGAAGACAGAATGGTGGAATTAGCTGCATGGAACAGAATAAAGAAAAAAGAATGAAAAGAAATGAAGACAGCCTAAGAGACTTCTGGGACAACATTAAACACAACAACATTCGGATTATAGGGGTCCCAGATGGAGAAGAGAGATAGAAAGGAGCCGAGAAAATATTTGAAGAGATTATAGTCGAAAACATCCCTAACATGGGAAAGGAAATAGCCACACAAGTCCAGGAATTACAGAGAGTCCCAGGCAGGATAAACCCAAGGAGAAATACACCAAGACACATAGTAATCAAATTGTCAAGAATTAAAGACAAAGAAAAATTATTAAAAGCAACAAGGGAAAAATGACAAATAACATACAAGGGAACTCCCATAAGGTAAACAGCTGATTTCTCAGCAGAAACTCTACAAGCCAGAAGGGATTGGCACGATATATTTAAAGTGATGAAAGGGAAGAACCTACAACCAAGATTACTCTACCTGGCAAGGATCTCATTCAGATTCGACGGAGAAATCAAAAAGCTTTACAGACAAGCAAAAGCTAAGAGAATTCAGCACTACCAAACCAACTATACAACAAACACTAAAGGAACTTCTCTAACTTGGAAATATAAGACAAGATAAGGACCTACAAAAACAAACCCATAACAATTAAGAAAATGGGAATAGGAACATACATATCGATAATTACCTTAAACGTGAATGGATTAAATGCTCCAACCAAAAGACACAGGCTCACTGAATGGATACAAAAACAAGTGCCACATATACACTGTCTACAAGAGACCCACTTTAGACCTAGGGACACATACAGACTGAAAGTGAGGGGATGGAAAAAGATATTCCATGCAAATGGAAATCAAAAGAAAGCTGGAGTAGCAATACTCATATCAGATATAACAGACTTTAAAATAAAGAACGTTACAAGAGACAATGAAGGACACTACATAATGATCAAGGGATTAATCCAAGAAGAAGATATAACAATTATAATTATATACGCACCCAACATAGGTGCACCTCAATACATAAGGCAACTGCTAACAGCTATAAAAGAGGAAATCAACAGTAACACAATAATAGTGGGGGACTTTAAAACTTCACTTACACCAATGGAAAAATCATCTAGACAGAAAATTAATAAGCAGACACAAGTTTAAATGACACAATAGACCAGATAGATTTAATTGATATTTATAGGACATTCCATTCAAAAACAGCACATTACACTTTCTTCTCAAATGAGCAAGGAACATTATCCAGGATAGATCACATCTTGGGTCATGAATCAAGCCTCAGGAAATTTAAGAAAATTGAAATCATATCAACCATCTTTTCTAACCACAATGCTATGAGACTGGAAATCAATTACAGGGAAAGAAATGTAAAAAACACAAACACATGGAGGCTGAACAATACGTTACTAAATAACCAAGAGATCACTGAAGAAATCAAAGAGGAAATCAACAAATACCTAGAGACAAATGACAATGAAAATACGACAATCTAAAACCTTTGGGATGCAGCAAAAGCAGTTCTAATAGGGAAGTTTATAGCAATTGAATCTCACCTCAAGAAACAACAAACATCTCAAATAAACAATCTAATCTTACACCTAAAGGAACTAGAGAAAGAAGAACAAACAAAACCCAAAGTTAGTAGAAGGAAAGAAATCATAAATATCAGAGCAGAAATAAATGAAATAGACACAAAGAAAACAATTGCAAAGATCAATAACACTAAAAGCTGGTTCTTTGAGAAGATAAACAAAGTTGATAAACCATTAGCCAAACTCATCAAGCAAAAGATGGAGAGGACTCAAATCAATAAAATTAGAAATGAAAAAGGAGAAGTTACAACAGACACCGCAGAAATACAAAGCATCCTAAGAGACTACTACAAGCAACTCTATGCCAATAAAATGGACAATCTGGAAGAAATGGACAAATTCTTAGAAAGGTATAACCTTCCAAGACTGAACAAGGAAGAAATAGAAAATATGAACAGACCAATCAGAAGTAATGAAATTGAAACTGTGATTAAAAATCTACCAAAAAACAAGCCCAGGACCAGATGGCTTCACAGGTGAATTCTATCAAACATTTAGAGATGAGTTAAAACTGATCCTTCTCAAACTCTTCCCAAAAACTGCAGAGGAAGGAACACTCTCAAACTCATTCTATGAGGCCACCATCACCCTGATACCAAAACCAGACAAAGATACTACAAAAAAAGAAAATTACAGACCAATATCACTGATGAATATAGATGCAAAAATCCTCAACAAAATACTAGCACACAGAATCCAACAACACATTAAAAGGATCGTACACCATGATCAAGGGGGATTTATCTTAGGGATGCAAGGATTCCTCAATATACTCAAATCAATCAATGTGATACACCATATTAACAAACTGAAGAATAAAAACCATATGATCATCTCAATAGATGCAGAAAAAGCTTTTGACAAAATTCACCACCGATTTATGATAAAAACTCTCCAGAAAGTGGGCACAGAGGGAACCTACCTCAGCATAATAACGGTCATATACAACAAACCCACAGCACACATCATTCTCAATGGTGAAAAACTGAAAGCACATCCTTTAAGATCAGGACCAAGACAAGGATGTCCACTCTCACCACTATTATTCAACATAATTTTGGAAGTCTTAGCCAGAGCAATCAGAGAAAAAAAGAAATAAAAGGAATACAAATTGGAAAATAAGTAAAACTGTCACTCTTTGCAGATGACATGATACTAAACATAAAGAATCCTAAAGATGCCAAGAGAAAACTACTAGAACTAATCAGTGAATTTCATAAAGTTGCAGGATACAAAATTAATGCACAGAAATCACTTGCATTCCCATACACTAATGTTAAAAAATCTGAAAGAGAAATTAAGGAAACACTCCCATTTACCATTGCAACACAAAGAATAAAATACCTAGGCATAAACCTACCTAGGGAGAAAAAAGACCTGTATGCAGAAAACTATAAGACACTGATGAAAGAAATTAAGGATGAAACAATCAGATGGAGAGCTATACCATGTTCCTGGATTGGAAGAATCTATATTGTGAAAATGACTATACTGCCCAAAACAATCTACAGATTCAGTGCAATCCTTACCAAATTACCAACAGCATTTTTTACAGAACGAGAACAAAAAATCTTAAAATTTGTATGGCGACAAAACAGACCCCGAATAGTCAAAGCATTCTTGAAGGAAAAACACAGAGCTGGAGGAATCAGACTCCCTGACTTCAGACTATACTACAAAGCTACAGTAATCAAGACAATGTGGTACTGTCACAAAAACAGAAATATAGATCAATGGAACAGGATAGAAAACCCAGAGATAAACCAACACATCTATGGTCAACTAATCTATGAGAAAGGAGTCAAGGATATACAATGGAGAAAAGACAGTATCTTCAATAAGTGGTGCTGGGAAAACTGGACAGCTACATGTAAAAGAAAGAAATTAGACTACTCCCTAACACTATACACAAAAATACACTCAATGGATTAGAGAACTAAATGTAAGACCAGACACTATAAAACTCTTAGAGGAAAACATAGGAAGAACACTTTTTACATAAATCATAGCAAGATCTTTTCTGATCCACCTCCTAGAGTAATGGAACTAAAAACAAAAATAAACAAATGGGACCTAATGAAACTTAAACACTTTTGCAAAGCAAAGGAAACTACAAACAAGACAAAAAGACAACCCTCAAAATGGGAGATAATATTTGCAAATGAAGAAACTGACAAAGGATTAATCTCCAAAATATACAAGCAGCTCATGAGGCTCAATATCAAAAAAAAAAAAAAAAAACCCAATCAAAAAATGAGCAGAACACCTAAATAGACATTTCTCTAAAGAAGACATACAGATGGCCCAGAAGCACATGAAAAGCTGGTCAACATCACTAATTATTAGAGAAATGAACATCAAAACTACAATGAGGTATTACCACAAACCAGTTAGAATGGGCATCATCAGAAAATCTACAAACAACAAATGCTGGAGAGGGTGTGGAGAAAAGGGAACCCTCTTGCCCTGTCGGTGGTAATATAAATTGATATAGCCACTATGGAGAACAGTATGGAGGTTCCTTAAAAAACGAAAAATAGAATTACCATATGACCCAGCAATCCCACTACTGGACATATACCCAGAGAAAACCATAATTCAAAAAAACACATGTACCTCAATGTTCATTGCAGCACTATTTACAATAGCCAGGTCATGGAAGCAACCTAGATGCCCATTGACAGACGAATGGATAAAGAAGATGTGGTACATATATACAATGGAATATTACTCAGCCATGAAAAGGAACAAAATTGGGTCATTTGTAGAGACGTGGATGGATCTAGAGACTATCATACAGAGTGAAGTAAGTCAGAAAGAGAAAAACAAATATCGTATATTAAAGCACATATGTGGAACCTGGAAAAATGGTACAGATGAACCAGTTTGCAGGGCAGAAATAGAGACACAGATGTAGAGAACAAACGTATGGACACCAAGGGGGCAAGTGGAGGGGGGATGGTGGTGGTGTAATGAATTGGGAGTTTGGTATTGACATATATACACTACTATGTATTAAATGGATAACTAATAAGAACCTGCTGTATAAAAAAATAAATAAAATTCTAAAATCAAAAAAGAAAAGAAAATTGAAATCATATCCAGCATCTTTTATGACCACAATGCTATGAGACTGGCAATCAAATACAGGAAAAAGACTGTAAAAAACACAAATACATGGAGGCTAAACACTGCACTACTAAATAACAAAGAGATCACTGAAAAAATCAAAGAAGAAATTTAAAAATACATAGAAACAAATGACAGTGAAAACACAATGACCCAAAACCTACAGGAAGCAGCAAAAGCAGTTCTAAGAGGGAAGTTTATAGCAATTGAATCTCACCTCAAGAAACAAGAAAAATCTGAAATAACAATCTAACCCTACACCTAAAGCAACTAGAGAAAGAAGAACAAAGAAAACCCAATGTCAGTAGAAGGAAAGAAATCATAAAGACCAGAGCAGAAATAAAAGAAACAGAATAAAGAAAACAATAGCAAAGATCAATAAAACTAAAAGCTGCTTCTTTGAGAAGATAAACAAAATTGATAAACTCTTAGCCAGACTCATCAAGAAAAAAAAGGGAGAGGACGCATATCAATAAAATTAGAAATGAAAAAGGAGAAATCACAACTGACACTGCAGAAATACAAAGGATTGTAAGAGACTACTACAAACAACTATATGCCAATAAGATGGACAACCATGAAGAAATGGACAAATTCTTGGAAAGGTACAATTTTCCAAGACTGAACCAGGAAGAATTAGAGAATATAAACAGACAGATCACAAGTAATGAAATTGAAACTATAATTAAAAATCTTCCAACAAACAAAAGTCCAGGACCAGATGGCTTCACAGGCGAATTCTATCACACATTTAGAGAAGAGCTAACACTGATCCTTCTCAAACCCTTCCAAAAAATTGCAGAGGGAAGAACACTCCGAAATTCATTCTACAAAGCCACCATCACTCTGATACCAAAACCAGAAAAGATATCACACAAAAAAAGAAAATTATAGACCAATATCACTGATGAACTAGATACAAAGATTCTGAACAAAATACTAGTAAACAGAATCCAACATATTAAAAGGATCATACACAATGAGCAAGTGGGATTTATCCCAGGGATGCAAGGATTCTTCAATATATGCAAATCAATCAGTGTGATACACCATACTAACAAGTTAAGGAATTAAAAACCATACGATCATCTCAATAGATGCAGAAAAAGATTTTTGACAAAACTGAACACCCATTTATGATAAAAATTCTCCAGAAAATGTGCATTGGGGGAACCTACCTCAACATAATAAAGGCCATATATGACAAACCCACAGCAAACATCATGCTCAATGGTGAAAAACTGAAAGCATTTCTACTAAGATCAACAACAGGACAAGGCTATCCACTCTCACCACTATTATTCAACATAGTTTTGGAAGTCCTAGCCACAGCAATCAGAAAAGAAAAAGAAATAAAAGGAATACAAATTGGAAAAGAAGAAGTAAAACTGTCACTCTTTGCAGATGACATGATACTATACATAGAGAATCCAAAAGATGCCACCAGAAAACTACTAGAACTAATCAATGAATTTGGTAAGGTTGCAGAATACAAAATTAATACACAGAAATCTCTGGCATTCCTGTACACTAACAACAAAAAATCAGAAATGGAAATTAAGGAAACAATGCCATCAACATCACAGCAAAAAGAATAAAATACCTAGGAATAAATCTACCTAAGGAGGTGAAAAACTTGTACTCAGAAAACTATAAAACACTGATGAAAGAAATTAAAAATGACATAAACAGATGGAGAAATATACCATGTTCTTGGATTGGAAGAATCTATATTGTGAAAATGACTATACTACCGAAAGCAATCTACAGATTCAATGCCATCCTTATCAAATTACCAATGTCATTTTTTACAGAACTAGAACAAAAAAATCTTAAAATTTGTATGGAGACACAATAGACCCCGAATAGGCAAAGCAGTCATGAGGGAAAAAGACAGCTGGAGGAATCAGACTCCCTGACTTCAGACTATACTACAAAGCTACAGTAATCAAGACAGTATGGTATTGGCACAAAAACAGAAATATAAATCAATGTCACAAGATAGAAAGCCCAGAGGGAAACCCATGCACATATAGTCACCTAATTTACAACAAAGGAGGCAAGAATATACAATGGAGAAAAGACAGCCTCTTCAATAAGTGGTGCTGGAAAAATTGGACAGCTACATGTAAAACAGTGAAATTAGAACACTACCCAGAAAAATACACCTGTTGATTGATTCGAGATGTGCATTGAGCAATTTATGCAGTGTATTAATTAATTTTCTATGCAATTGGTTGTCACTCGCTTTAACATTTCTTTCAGAACAACATCCATGAAAACTTAGAACAGCAATGAAAGCATGAATAAAAAATGAAACAGGAGGACGAGGGGAAGATGGCAGAAGAGTAAGACGTGGAGATCACCTTCCTCCCCACAGATACACCAGAAATACATCTACACATGGAACAACTCCTACAGAACACCTACTGAACTCTGGCAGAAGACCTCAGACCTCCCAAAAGGCAAGAAACTCCCCACATACCTGGGTAGGGCAAAAGAAAAAAGAATAAACAGACAAAAGAATAGGGACGGGACCTGCACCAGTGGGAGGGAGCTGTGAAGGAGGAAAGGTTTCCACACACTAAGAAGCCCCTTCGCGGGCGGAGACTGTGAGTGGCGGAGGGGGAACGCTTCAGAGCTGCAGAGGGGAGAACAGCAACTGGGGTGCAGAGGGCAAAGCAGAGAGATCCCTGCACAGAGGATCGGTGCCAACCGGCACTCACCAGCCCGAGAGGCTTGTCTGCTCACCCGCCGGGGCAGGCGGGGCTGGAAGCTGAGGCTCGGGCTTTGGTCGGAGCGCAGGGAGAGGACTGGGTTTGGCAGCGTGAACACAGCCTGCAGGGGGTTAGTGCACCACGGCTAGCCAGGAGGGAGTCTGGGGAATAGTCTGGACCTGCCAAAGAGGCAAGAGACTTTTTCTTCCCTCTTTGTTTCCTGGTGCGTGAGGAGAGGGGATTAAGAGCGCTGCTTCAAGGAACTCAAGAGACGGGCCAGCGCGGACCCCAGAGATGGGCATGAGACACTAAGGCTTCTGCTTCTGCCACCAAGAAGCCTGTGTGCGAGCACAGGTCACTATCCACAACCCCCTCCTGGGGAGCCTGTGCAGCCCGCCACTGCCAGGGTCCCGGGATCCAGGGACAACTTCCCCGGGAGAACGCACGGTGCGACTCAGGCTGGTGCAACATCCCCCCGGCCTCTGTCGCCACACGCTCACCCCGCACTCCATACCCCTCCCTCCCCCCGGCCTGAGTGAGCCAGAGCCCCCGAATCAGCTGCTCCTTTAACTCCGTCCTGTCTGAGCGAAGAACAGAAGCCCTCCGGCGACCTACACGCAGAGGCGGGGCCCAATCCAAAGCTGAGCCCCTGGGAGCTGTGAGAACAAAGAAGAGAAAGGGAAATCTCTCCCAGCAGCCTCAGAAGCAGCAGATTAAAGCTTCACAATCAACTTGATGTACCCTGCATCTGTGGAATACATGAATAGACAACGAATCATCCCAAATTGAGGAGGTGGACTTTGAGAGCAAGATTTATGATTTTTTCCCCTTTTCCTCTTTTTGTGAGTGTGTATGTGTATGCTTCTGTGTGAGATTTTGTCTGTATAGCTTTGTTTCCACCATTTGTCCTAGGACGGTTTTTCTGTTTGTTTGTTTTTGTTTTCTTTTAAAAAAATATTTTTTTGTAATAATAATTTTTAATTTTATTTTATTTTCTTACTTTATTTTATTTTATCTTCTTTCTTTCTTTCTTTCCTTCCTTCCTTCCTTCCTTCATTCCCCCCTCCTTCCCTCCACCCTCCCCTCTTTCTTCCTTCCTTCCTTCCTTCCTTCCTTCCTTCCTTCCTTTCTTTCTTTCTTTCTTTCTTTCTTTCTTTCTTTCTTTCTTTCTTTCTTTCTTTCTTTCTTTCTTTCTACTTTTTCTCCCTTTTATTCTGAGCCATGTGGATGAAAGGCTCTTGGTGCTGCAGTCAGGAGTCAGTGCTGTGTCTCTGAGGTGGGAGAGCAAACTTCAGGACACTGGTCCACAAGAGACCTCCCAGCTCCACATAATATCAAATGGCGAAAATCCCCAGAGATCTCTATCTCAACACCAGCACCCAGGTTCACTCAACAACCAGCAAGCTACAGTGTTGGACACCCTATGCCAAACAACTAGCAAGACAGGAACACAACCCCACCCATTAGCAGAGCGGCTGCCTAAAATTATAATAAGTCCACAGACACCCCAAAACACATCACCAGACGTGGACCTGCCCAACAGAAAGACAAGATCCAGCCTCATCCACCAGAACACAAGCACTAGTCCCCTCCACCAGGAAGCCTACACAACCCACTGAACCAACCTTAGCTACTGGTGACAGACACCAAAAACAACGGGAACTACGAACCTGCAGCCTGCAAAAAGGAGACCCCAAACACAGTAAGATAAGCAAAATGAGAAGACAGAAAAACACACAGCAGATGAAGGAGCAAGATAAAAACCCACCAGACCTAACAAATGAAGAGGAAATAGGCAGTCTACCTGAAAAAGAATTCAGAATAATGATAGTAAAGATGATCCAAAATCGTGGGAATAGAATAGACAAAATGCAAGAAACATTTAACAAGGACCTAGAAGAACTAAAGGTGAAACAAACAACAGTGACCAACACAATAAATGAAATTAAAAATACTCTAGATGGGATCAATAGCAGAATAACTGAGGCAGAAGAACGGATAAGTGACCTGGAAGATAAAATAGTGGAAATAACTACTGCAGAGCAGAATAAAGAAAAAAGAATCAAAAGAACTGAGGACAGTCTCAGAGACCTCTGGGACATTAAACACACCAACATTCGAATTATAGGAGTTCCAGAGGAAGAGAAAAAGAAAGGGGCTGAGAAAATATTTGAAGAGATTATAGTTGAAAACTTCCCTAATATGGGAAAGGAAATAGTTAATCAAGTCCAGGAAGCACAGAGAGTCCCATACAGGATAAATCCAAGGAGAAATATGCCAAGACACATATTAATCAAACTGTCAAAAATTAAATAAAAAGAAAACATATTAAAAGCAGCAAGGGAAAAACAACAAATAACACACAAGGGAATCCCCATAAGGTTAACAGCTGATCTGTAAGCAGAAACTCTGCAAGCCAGAAGGGACTGGCAGAACATATTTAAAGTGATGAAGGAGAAAAACCTGCAAGCAAGATTACTCTACCCAGCAAGGATCTCATTCAGATTTGATGGAGAAATTAAAACCTTTACAGACAAGCAAAAGCTGAGAGAGTTCAGCACCACCAAACCAGCTTTACAACAAATGCTAAAGAAACTTCTCTAGGCAAGAAACACAAGAGAAGTAAAAGACCTACAATAACGAACCAAAAACAATTAAGAAAATGGGAATAACATACATATCAATAATTACCTTAAATGGAAATGGATTAACTGCTCCCACCAAAATACACAGATTGGCTGAATGGATACAAAAACAAGACCTATATATGTGCTGTCTACAAGAGACCCACTTCAGACCTAGAGACACATACAGACTGAAAGTAAGGGGATGGAAAAAGATATTCCATGCAAATGGAAACCAAAAGAAAGCTGGAGTAGCAATTCTCATATCAGACAAAATAGACTTTAAAATAAGACTATTACAAGAGACAAAGAAGGACACTACATAATGATCAAAGGATCGATCCAAGAAGAAGATATAACAATTGTAAATATTTATGTACCCAACATAGGAGCACCTCAATACATAAGGCAAATACTAACAGCCATAAAAGGGGAAATCAACAGTAACACATTCATAGTAGGGGACTTTAACACCCCACTTTCACCAATAGATCATTCAAAATGAAAATAAATAAGGAAACACAACCTTTAAATGATACATTAAGCAAGATGGACTTAATTGATATTTATGGGACATTCCATCAAAAAACAACAGAATACCATTTTTCTCAAGTGCTCAAGGAACATTCTACAGGATAGATCATATCTTGGGTCACAAATCAAGTCTTGGTAAATTTTAAAAATTAAAATCATATCAAGTATCTTTTCCAACCACAACGCTATGAAACTAGATATCAATTACAGGAAAAGATCTGTAAAAAATACAAACATATGGAGATTAAACAATACACTACTTAATAACAAAGTGATCACTGAAGAAATCATAGGGGAAATAAAAAAATACCTAGAAACAAATTACAATGGAGACACGACAACCCAAACCTATGGGATGCAGCAAAAGCAGTTCTAAGAGGGAAGTTTATAGCAATACAATCCTACCTTAAGAAACAGGAAATATCTCGAATAAACAACCTAACCTTGTACCTAAAACAATTAGAGAAAGAAGAACAAAAAAAATCCAAAGTTAGCAGAAGGAAAGAAATCATAAAAATCAGATCAGAAATAAATGAAAAAGAAATGAAGGAAATGATAGTAAAGATCAATAAAACTAAAAGCTGGTTCTTTGAGAAGATAAACAAAATTGATAAACCATTAACCAGACTCATCAAGAAAAAAAGGAAGAAGACTCAAATCAATAGAATTAGAAATGAAAAAGGAGAAGTAACAGCTGACACTGCAGAAATACAAAAGATCATGAGAGATTACTACAAGCAACTCTATGCCAAAAAAATGGACAACCTGGAGGAAATGGACAAATTCTTAGAAATGCACAACCTGCCAAGACTGAATCAGGAAGAAATAGAAAATATGAACAGACCAATCACAAGCACTGAAATTGAAACTGTGATTAAAAATCGTCCAACAAACAAAAGCCCAGGACCAGATGGCTTCACAGGCGAATTCTATCAAACATTTAGAGAAGAGCTAACACCTATCCTTCTCAAACTCTTCCAAAATATAGCAGAGGGAGGAACACTCCCAAACTCATTCTACAAGGCCACCATCACCTTGATACCAAAACCAGACAAGGATGTCACAAAGAAAGAAAACTATAGGCCAATATCACTGATGACCATAGATGCAAAAATCCTCAACAAAATACTAGCAAACAGAATCAACAGCACATTAAAAGGATCATATACCATGATCAAGTGGGGTTTATTCCAGGAATGTAAGGCTTCTTCAATATATGCAAATCAATCAATGTGATAAACCATATTTTAAAAATGAAGGAGAAAAACCATATGATCAACTCAATAGATGCAGAGAAAGCTTTTGACAAAATTCAACACCCATTTATGTTAAAAACCCTGCAGAAAGTAGGCATAGAGGGAAATTTCCTCAATATTATAAAGGCCATATATGACAAACCCACAGCCAACATCGTCCTCAATGGTGAAAAACTGAAAGCCTTTCCACTAAGATCAGGAACGAGACAAGGTTGCCCACACTCACCACTCTTATTCAACAGAGTTTTGGAAGTTTTAGCCACAGCAATCAGAGAAGAAAAGGAAATAAAAGGAATCCAAATCAGAAAAGAAGAAGTAAAGCTGTCACTCTTTGCAGATGGCATGATACTATACATAGAGAATCCTAAAGATGCTACCAGAAAACTACTAGAGCTAATCAATGAATTTGGTAAAGTAGCAGGATACAAAATTAATGCACAGAAATCTCTGGCATTCCCATACACTAATGATGAAAAATCTGAAAGTGAAATCAAGAAAACACTCCCATTTACCATTGCAACAAAAAGAATAAAATACCTAGGAATAAACCTACCTAAGGAGACAAAAGACCTGTATGCAGAATATTATAAGACACTGATGAAAGAAATTAAAGATGATACAAATAGATGGAGAGATATACTATGTTCTTGGATTGGAAAAATCAACATTGTGAAAATGACTCTACTACCCAAAGCAATCTACAGAGTCAATGCAATCCCTATCAAACTACCACTGGAATTTTTCGCAGAACTAGAACAAAAAATTTCAGTTTGTATGGAAACACAAAAGACCCCGAATAGCCAAAGCAATCTTGAGAACGAAAAACGGAGCTGGAGGAATAAGGCTCCCTGACTTCAGACTATACTACAAAGCTACAGTAATCAAGACAGTATGGTACTGGCACAAAAACAGAAAGATAGATCAATGGAACAGGATAGAAAGCCCAGATGTAAACCCACACACATATGGTCACCTTATCTTTGATAAAGGAGGCAAAAATGTACAGTGGAGAAAGGACAGCCTCTTCAATAAGTGGTGCTGGGAAAACTGGACAGCTACATGTAAAAGTATGAGATTAGACCACTCCCTAACACCATACACAAAAATAAGCTCAAAATGGATTAAAGTCCTAAATGTAAGGCCAGAAAATATCAAACTCTTAGAGGAAAACATAGGCAGAACACTCTATGACATAAACCACAGCAAGATCCTTTTTGACCCACCTCCTAGAGAAATGGAAATAAAAACAAAAATAAACAAATGGGACCTAATGAAACTTCAAAGCTTTTGCACAGCAAAGGAAACCATAAACAAGACCAAAAGACAACCCTCAGAATGGGAGAAAATATTTGCAAATTAAGCAACTGACAAAGGATTAATCTCCAAAATTTATAAGCAGCTCATGCAGCTCAATAACAAAAAAACAAACAACCTAATCCAAAAATGGGCAGAAGACCTAAACAGACATTTCTCCAAAGAAGATATACAGACTGCCAACAAACACATGAAAGAATGCTCAACATCATTAATCATTAGAGAAATGGAAATCAAAACTACAATGAGGTATCATCTCACACCAGTCAGAATGGCCATCATCAAAAAATCTAGAAACAACAAATGCTGGAGAGGGTGTGTAGAAAAGGGAACCCTCTTGCACTGTTGGTGGGAATGTAAATTGATACAGCCACTATGGAGAACAGTATGGAGGTTCCTTAAAAAACTACAAATAGAACTACCATATGACCCAGCAATCCCACTACTGGGCATATACCCTGAGAAAACCATAATTCAAAAAGAGTCATATACCAAAATGTTCATTGCAGCTCTATTTACAATAGCCAGGAGATGGAAACAACCTAAGTGTCCATCATCGGATGAATGGATAAAGAAGATGTGGCACATATAAACAGTGGAACATTACTCAGCCATAAAAAGAAACGAAATTGAGCTATTTTTAATGAGGTGGATATACCTAGAGTCTGTCATACAGAGTGAAGTAAGTCAGAAAGAGAAAGACAAATACCGTATGCTAACATATATATACAGAATTTTTTTAAAAATTTCATGAAGAACCTAGGGGTAAGACAGGAATAAAGACACAGACCTACTAGAGAATGGACTTGAGGATATGGAGAGGGGGAAGGGTAAGCTGTGATAAAGCGAGAGAGAGGCATGGACATATATACACTACCAAACGTAAGGTAGATAGCTAGTGGGAAGCAGCTGCATAGCACAGGGAGATCAGCTCGGTGCTTTGTGACTGCCTGGAGTGGTGGGATAGGGAGGGTGGGAGGGAGGGAGACGCAAGAGGGAAGAGATATGGGAACATATGTATATGTATAACTGATTCACTTTGTTATAAAGCAGAAACTAACACACCATTGTAAAGCAATTATACTCCAATAAAGATGTAAAATAATAATAATTTGTTCAGCATTAGTATGTCCCATTCAATGCAACTTTGTGTCAGAGTTGTTATCTCATAAAATCCTTGAGACAACTCTATGAAGTGTAATCTTTAGGTTTTAGTCAAGGAATCTTGCATCAGAAACTTTGTCCTTGCTGCTACCTCCACCAGAAAATCCCTGTCCCATCCTCCTTTTCCTGGTTAACTTCTACTCATCCTCTGACATCCAGGCCTGGCTTTACCTCCATTGGGAAGCAGTTCCCCATTCTCTCTAATCTCATAACCACCTATTCATGTTTCTGTCACAGCACTTAGCCCATTGTTTAATAATGACTTTTTCCATGGGACCTCCCCACCTGTGGAGCTCTTCACAGCCTGCCTGAGTTGTATTTGTCTCTGTGACCCCACCACCTAGCCCCATGCTAGACACATGGTAGACCTTAAATGCTTCCTGAACAAATAAGACATGTTAAGATTTTCCTAGACTCACACACCTGTTATGTGATGGAGTCTGGATCAAATTCTAGGTCCACGAGACCCCAAAACTTATTTCATTAACACTATCCTCTCTCCTTCCTTATATATATAACACGTGGCCTTGCCCACAAGAAAATGACAGTCTAATTGAAGAAGCAATAAGTCCACAAAAATTGGAAAGTACATACTGGAAGGTGAACATGATGAGTGCCTACAACAGAGCACAGCACGCTGTGGAAGCACAAGTTGGGAAGTTGATTCTGACTGAGGGACTAGAGAAAACATGAAAAATGAACCTTGGCCCTAACTCACATCATGCATAAAAATGAATCTGAGATGGATTATAGAACTAAATATAAAAAGCTAAAACAATAAAGTTTCTAGAAAAAAACAGAAGAATGTCTTTGTAATCGGTGGGTAGGCAAAGTTTTCTTAAGGCACAGAAAGCAATGACCGCACAAAAACCTGACAGATTGGACTTTATCCAAATTTTAAATTTCTGATCACCAAAAGATACCATTTAGAAAAAGAATAGGCAAACCACACCCTGGAAGAAAATATTCACCAAACATGTCTGACAAAACACTGGTATCTGGAATACATAAGAATACCTACAACTCAGTAAGGAGACAAACAACAAAATTAAAATTGGACAATAAAATCAGATGTCTATATACTACATGATTCTATACGTACGACATTCTGGAAAAGGTAAAACCTTAGGAACAGAACATAGATTAGTGGTTGCAGGAGCAGGGAGTGGGGAGAAGGTATAAATTACAAAGAGGCACAAGGAAAATTTTGCAGTGATGGTAACTATATTTTGATGATTGTGATAGTTATATGACTATGTTTTCAAAATTCATAAAAATACACCTAAAAAAGGTGAATTTTACTGTATGTAAACTATACTGCATTAAACCTGACTTTTTTAAATGAGCAAAAGATTTCAACCGAGGGACTTCCCTGGCAGTCCAGTGGTTAAGACTCCTCATTTCCAATGCAGGGGGCACGGGTTCAATCCCTAGTCGGGAAGTTAAGATCCCATATGGCGCATGGCGTGGCCAAAAAAAAAAAGATTTCAATAGATACTTCACACAAGAAGATATACAAATGGCTAGTAAACACTAATAATATTTTTCAACACTAGTCATTAGAGAAATATAAATTAAAGCCACAATGTCACCATAATGGTTAAAATTAAAAAGATTGACAACATCAAATCCTGACAATAATGTGGAGCAACTAAAACTCTCATACATCATTGATAGGAATGTAAGATGGTACAACAACTTTGGAAAACAGTTGAGCAGTTTCTTACAAAATATAGACCTACCATATGACCCAGAAATTTCAAGCCTAAATAGCTACCCAAGAGAAATGAAAACATGTCCACAAAAAAGACTTGTACAAGAATATTTATAGCAGCTTTACTTATAAAAGCCAAAAACTAGAGATAACCCAGATGTGCATCAAGAGGAGAGTGGATAATTAAACTATGTTATAGGCATACAGTAAAATACCACTTAGTAACAACCAAAAAAAAAAAAAGAAAGAAAGAAAACCACCTACCAATACTGCAACAACTTGGATGAATCTCGACATCATACTGAGGGAAAGAAAGAAGCCTTAACAAAAGAATGAAGTTATGGAAAATGAAAAACTAATTTATGGAGACAAAAATCAGAGCAATACTAGCCCCTGGTTGAGCTGAGTATTAGGAGTATGTAGACAGGGGTTGTTGAGGCGGGGATTGACAGGATGGGGCATGAGGAAGCTTTCTGGGATGGTAGTAGTGTTCTAGATCTTGACAGGGGGTTGGAATACACAGTTGCAGGCATTGGTTAAAGTCATCAAATAATGCACTTAAGTTTTGTGCATTTTATTGTGTATAAATTTTATGTAAAAATATAAATAAATGACATGCATGCTGAAATGGTTTAGTGTGAAGTATAGTGATGTCTGAACTGACTTTGAAATGTACCCCAGTGTATCCCTGGAGAGAGAGAAAGAGAGAGAGAGAGAGAGAGAGATGCTCTAGATTTTTAGGGGGAGAATAGCTGGAGGTATGAGTAGATAGGAGGCAAATTATGGAGGGTCTTAAAAGCCATGTAAAGGAGTTTAAAATTCATTACAAGGAATTAGAGACCAACTGAATGGTTTTGGGTAGGGCAGTGACATAATGAACTTGATATTCTGTTTGTGGTATGGGGAATGGATCCAGGCAGGGACAGAAAACAGGCAAAAACAGTAAAGGAGGGGGGATTGTAGCCTGGATAACAGCAGCAGCAGTGAGGATACATTCAAGTGATAAGTGGGAGTGAGAACTGGTGGTTGAATGGATTTGGGGATGAAAAAGAAATAATCTGTAATAAAAGGACAGGAAATTATAAAACAAATGAAAAACAATTCTTCCTACAACTCATAAACAGAAAGACAAAAAAAAAATTTTCAAAATGGGCAGCAAAGGATTTGAACTAGCATTTCTCCCAAGAAGGTATATAAAGTACATGAAAAGAAGTCCCACTCCATTACTCACTGGAGAAATGCAAATTGTATTAGTCTGCTCAAAGTACCATAATAATATCACAAACTGAGTGGCTTAAGCAATAGAAATTTATTTTCTCACAGTTCTAGAGGTGACAGTCCAAGATCAAGATGCCAGCATGGGGGGTTTCTGGTGAGGTCTCTCTTCCCGGCTTGTTGATGGCTGCCTTCTTGTTGTGTCTTCACATGGCCTTTCCTTTGTGCATGTGTGGACAAAGAGAAATCAAGCTTTCTGGTGTTTCTTCTTATAAAGGAACGAATCCTCTCTGATCCTTATGACCTCATTTAAACTTAATTACTTCCTTAGAGGTCCTCAGAGTTGTAAGATGTAGTCATATTTCCCACTCGGGAGACTAAAGTCAATAGTCAGGGCAAGCAGAAAGAGACAGAGAGAACTACATGGATTCCTACTCTTGGTTTGCAGCAGTTCTTGAAGCCTAGCTGCTTTGTTTTGTCTGTTCAACCATTCCTTTGATTCCATGGGCCAATAAATCTTCCCTTTTGCTAATGCTAATCAGAGCTGTGTTATTGCTACCAACAAAATAATCCTAATGTCGATGAAACAACTGAGGCTCAGAGGGATCCAAGATTATAGAGCTAGGATTTATACTCAACACTAATTCCACAACTGGTATGTATATATATACCACCATAGATTTAATTGGCCTGGGGAAGACTTAGAGAGGATATGATACATTCATGGAGCTGACGTTACAAACTGTTAACCACCTGAGGATAGGAACAGACTGACATCTTTTTCTTTATGCCCTAACACAGCCTGACCCCCAGGAGGCACTTGACAAATGTTTGTTGGAAAGAAAAAATGGAAATGATTGCCCAGCAAGCAGTGAGCTCCCCAACGTTGGATGTATTTGAACAAGGGCAGGACGTTGTGTGTCTGAGATGCTATAGAAGCAACTTCTATTCAAGGAAGTAAACAGAAGATATCCAAATCTCTTTCCTTTTTAAGAATGCATGATTATAAGAAAACAGTCATTTTACCTTTCTTTCCCCTTGCCTGGAGCATATTAGATAATATCCAAAGAGTTCATATGGGTGGTTTTGACTCTCAGAGGAAAGAAAGGAAGGAAAGAAAGAAACAGCAATCCTTGGGTCTTCCAATCCAAGCTTTCCCTCTCTTCCAGGTTCCCTCCCACCCCAAACCAACCGCAGACCCCCGGGGAGTGTCACCTGTGTCAGAAGGCTGACATCCACGGGCACAGAAGTATTGTGTGGGTTCATCAGAGCATTGCTTCTCAAATTTTAAAAGTCACCTAGGGGTCTCATTAAAATGCAGCTTCTGACTCAGCATGTCTGGGGTGGAGGCTAAGATTCTGCCTAATAATTTCCGAGGTGATGCTGCTGCTGCTGCTTCTAGTTGGTCTACTGACTGCACATTTAGTAGCAAGGCCTGAGAAGATCTCCAGTGACAGAAACCGTTAAATCCTTGAAGTACACTAACTGACTTACTTCAAGAAAGAGGCAGAATAAAGGGGACTCTGGAGCATTCCATAAGTTCAATGATGTATCAGTAACTTCAGAGAACAGATTTAACACTGCCGTGGGGCATCACATCAGGGAGACAGCAAGAAAGCCAGACTGTCAGAAGCACACAGAGTTAGAGAGGAGGAGTAATGCATAACAGGGAACCTAACTGCTACTTTAATGTTTCACAGTAAAGATATTTCAAACAATCATGGCCAACAGAAGTAAGAAAATGGTATTGCTTTACTTCCCTCAGTTCCCTGGTTCTATGCAAGAATTCCAGGCCTTTCGGCACTAATGAAGTTTTATCTCCAACCCAACATTTAAAGCACTCTGCTAATGTGAATCTTCAAGCCTCAAGAGCTCCATCTGGGCTCCCTAGAAGAACCAGGCCAAGGGGAGAGCTCTGCCCAAACAAGTTTGATTGTAACAAGTCCCACCTCCCTTCTCCCCTGATTTGCAGGAAATGGGGCTAAAGACAGAAATCTTATTGCCATCAGCGTGAATTTTAAGTCATACACATGTAGATTAATCCTGCCTCTGCCCTTTACCAGCTGTGTGGCCTTTGCCAAGCAACTTCTCCCCTCTGAGTCTTCGATTCCTCCTCTATAACATAAGAAAACAATGGCAATGACTACCTCTCTCCATAACGCTACTGACACCATCAGCATTTGTAGGGGAATTGGTTGATGCTGTTGTAGTTAAAATAACAGTTTACTTTATATACTTTATACATACTTTGTATTGTGGGGAATTTTTTATGAAAGATAAAACTATGAAGATATTTATAGAGACTCCTAAAAAGAAACAGGAAGTCACTTTAAAACAAATTCTTCCATGTCATGTATGGTTATAAGGACAAGAGAACATTTCTTAGAACAAATACTCCTGCATATTAAATGAGTGGTCATCTTCCAGGACATCCCTTTGACAGTTTAGACCAGTGATTCACAGCTGGATTTTGGGGAGAGGGGATGGTCAGAGCCTTCTCAATTTAAACATACCCCTCCCCCCACAAAATTCTGATTCCTCTTCTGCCCCATACTAATCTTTGTATCTATTGATGCAACCATTATGCCAAGCATTTGGGGGCTTCCTTTCTTGGTAACCTCTGGCTCCTGCTGGCCACGCAACAAAAACAGTCACATTATTTTGTCTTTAACCAAATATGCTCTTCTCCAGCTGGATCACTCATCTTATTCACCAGATTTGGCTCCACATAGGTTTTGACTGTTTCCAACTAAGTTCTTCCACTTTGAGGATATACAAGTGAATATCTTAATAGCCCTGAATACACTTGCCAAGAAAAACAGACAGTTCACTCTAAAGTAGAATTCGTGTGTGATGTCCTCTTCAACTTGATAACAGCCATAGAGAGCTACGGACTGAATTGTGTCCCTCCTCCATCCCTGCAAATTCATCTGTTGAAGTCTTAACCCCCAATTGTGATGGTATTTAGAGGTGGGGTCTTTGGAAGGTTATTAGGATTAGATGAGGGTGGGGCCCTCATGATGGGCTTAATACCTCATACAAAGAGGAAGGGACACAAGATCTCTCTCTCTCTCCCCACCCCTCCCTAATGTGCACTCACCAAGGAAAGGCCATGAGAGGACACAACGAAAAGATGGTAGTCTGCAAACCAGGAAAGGGTCCTCACTGACACAGAATCTGTCACCACCTTGATCTTGGACCTCGCAGCCCCCAGAACCACGTGAAATAAATGTTTGTTGTTTAAGTCACTGAATCTATGGTATTTTGTTATAGTAGCCTGAACTAAGACATAGAGTTTTCAATTACTAAATCTGTCAATGAATAAAAAGTAACTCTGACCTGAAAGGAATGCTGGGTATGGTTCTTATGTTCTCTGGGTCACAGCTGTGGGCTCCTGTGAAGATATTTAAGCTTATTTATTAACAGCCGTCCTCTTTTTCCCTCCTACATACAGGGTGGTGGGTTTCTAAGAGCTTTGGAGAGGTTTATTTTTGTCTATTGAGTGGATAAAAGACATTAATGAAACCATTTGGGACTTCAGGGACTGGCCTTCACCCACAGAAGTCAAGGGGAGGCAAGCGTGAGTGACCATTGATTATTAAATGTCCTCTAAGCAAAGGAGCATCACCAGACTGGACTGATGGGCATTTAAGTGTGTGGAAAGTAGGGACAGTGCCATATATGCATTATGTATAAAGAGGCACCCCAGCTTTCTTACACAAAACAATTAATGAAATCACTTTGTGAAAATGTAGACCTCCCCCTCCCCTACTTGACTACCAGCTGGTCCAGCCTTTGAACCTATAGCACCACGTTATGATGGCTCCAAAAATTTGGGTCAGCACAATGTTTAAACTCTTAAGTGGAACCACTAATCTCCATTAATCTGACTGTAAAGATGAGAAATAATGCTTAATACAAAAGCATAAGAGTTGGTAATGCATGTTCCTCTGACAGGCTGCCTTAATACACACCAACTCCCGCCCAAAGAGCAGAGTCTTCAGAATTGCATCTGACCATTCAAAATCTATTCCTGAACCTTCCTGGAATTCTCTCCATACAAGACAACAGGACCCTAGGGAGCATCCACCATGATGTCCACAACGACATTCATTCCATGGGACTTCTAGCACTCCATGCCCCCACCCACTACCATCCTCTCTTTCAAATGGGCAGCACAACAGTGAATAAGTGCTGCGTTTATGGCTTGACAGAGCTGTGACCCTGTCACTGGCCCAGATGGCCATAAGCTGAGTGGACCAGTAGGTTCAGTAGATGCTTCACACCCATGTGACACTCATTCTGGCTGGAACATAAGGGAAACATGATGGAGTTCTTTTCCTGGTGGGGACACTTTGGGACTTTGGGAAGTCCCAACTACAGAATAAGTGCTTCTCATTTTCCTCAACCCTCCTCAGCCTTACTGCTCCTTCCTCTGGGTCATTTTCTCAAACCATAGTCCATGAAACCACCTACCGGAGAATCACAAAAGATGTGGTTAGAAATTGACATTCCTGGGCCCCTCCCCTAGAACTACTGAATCAGGATCTCTCAGGTGGGACTCAGCAAAACCACATTTTAAACAAGATGTACCAGTGAGACTTAAGCACAAAATGTTAGAAACACTATCTAAATTTTGTAAAGTTCTTACAAGAGCCCAGCCAAAAAATGGCCATGCATGAGATAATCCAGCCCCAGCACAGTGATTTTGGACTGGAAATTCCCATAGTGTGGTTCCCAGGCAAGCTCTTAAAGCAAAAGTTAACATGTATCAAGTGGAAAAACATGTACAGACCCAGGACATAGAAAGGCTGTGACATCTGTTTTTAGTAGCCACTGTTACTATAGTCTTCCTTTTGTCCTATCAAAGTAATAATTATTGAGTGCTCACAATGTGCCCAGTGCCATTCTAAGTGCTTCATATGTATTAACTCACTAAAATCTCATAACATTCTATGAATAGAACTTTAACTATTAGCCCTCATGAGGGGACAGTGAAAAGCTTCAGAGAGGAGGTGACATTTAATTGGACTCTGAAGGATTGGTGGAAAGATATCATCTTTCACACCTCACTTATTAATTCAACTGCCACCAGGCAGGATCCTCACTGCCATTTTATGCCTCCATAAAAAGACTTTTTAAGTCTCCACCACTAACTCCCTAGAAATAAGGGATAACAATGTTTGGGTTGGCTATTGACACCATGAATTACAAGGCTGACTTCTTATATGGGTTCCTGAATTGTAATTAACCATTTGGACTCTTGTCCTAACCCAAAGAATGACTCCTTTTGTGGAAGTCATTCCACAGAGAGGCTGGCTGCCCACTCTATGCACAGGTAAAGCCATCTCTGTCTGCGTTTTCTGATGAAACTGAGCTGTTGGCAGGAGCCAGAAAAAGCGAGGCTCAATTCGTGAACGTTAGAACCCAGATCAATGGTCTCCTTTCCAACAGAATTCACATGTGTGGTAGCCATTGTCTTTAACTGTCAGGCCCAGACCTCTCCCCACCCTTCTGGTAACAGATCCTAAGCCCAGAAGTTCTACAGTAGACTAGTGATGGCTCCATCCTCTTGACTGGAGTGGGGACAGCAGCCACAGAGACCAAGGATGGGCTTGTGACCCAAGGAAGGATCAATCAGAATCCTTCCCTGGGGTCTCCTGGCAGAAAGCACTAAAAAATTGTGAATCTAGGCGTCCCCACAGCAGCATTCTCTATCCCATGGAGAAATCTGTCTGCATTAAAGAGTGTAGTCAAACAAGAATGAGAGAGACAAGGACTTCCCTAGTGGTCCAGTGGGTAAGACTCTGCACTCCCAATGCAGGGGGCCCAGGTTCAATCCCTGGTCAGGGAGTTAGATCCCCCATGCATACCACAATTAAGAGTTTGCATGCCGCAAGTAAGACCCGACTCAGCCTAAATAAATTAATTCAATAAATAAATATTTATTTTAAAAAAAGAAAAGAATGAGAGAGACAGAGACAGAGGGAAAAAAGATAGAGAGACAATTGACCACCATCTTTTGAGTACCTCAGGCCAACTCCAGTCTTAACCTTTGTATAGTTAGGTTACTGGGGTGAATAAACTTCGCCTTTAGATTTAAATTAGTTCAAGATGAGTCTCTATTAACTTACCAACAAAAAATTTCTTACTCACGGAAACATCTCATCTTGCCACTCAATCTTGTGTCCCACAGACACAAGGATGAAAATAACTTGAATTTGTATTGATGCTTGATGTTCAAGGCACTCATCCTGTTATCTTTCTGTATCTACCATGTCATGTACACTCTGTCAACGTACTGGGGGCACAGAAGTGAACAAAGTGGTGCTCTTGGAGCTTAAAGTCCAAGTAATCACACAAATAAATGTTTATATTACAATTTTTTTTTTTTTTTGGCCACACCACACGGCTTGTGGAATCCCAGTTCCCTGACCAGGGACCAAACCTGGGCCCCCAGCAGTGGAAGCACAAAGTAATAACCACTGGACTGCCAGAGAATTCCCTACAATTTTTTTAAATGCTACAGAAGATAATGATAATAAGAATCAATCCTACTGGGGAATGAGAGTGGGAGCAGGGAGTCTCCTCTCCAAGAGTGGCTTTTGATATTTACACTGAAATCTCAAAGACAGTGGGAGCCATCCAGGCAAAGATGGGGTTATAAGTTTCCCCAAGAGAGAGCTGTACTGTGAAGGCTCTGGGTCTACAGAGAAGCACATAAGAAGCAGAAGAGAGCAGTGTGTTTGGAGTGGAATGAGATCAAAATGAGACTGAGGGGCAGGTAGGAGTAAGACTGTCATGGCCTGTCAGGCCATGTTAATGGTCTTGAGCAGCCAGTGGAAGGTTATAAGTAGGAGAGTGATGCACGTGGGTTTACACTGTAAGAGGATGACTTTGGCTTCTGTGTGAGGTCCAAAGTGGAGGAGGCAATACTAGGTGTAGCAGGAGAGTAAGGAGGTGACTGCAGTCAGACACCCAGGCAGGAGATGATAACGGCTTGGACTAGGCTGGTCAGTGGAGTGAATAGATCTGAGACTCACTTAAAAGACAGAATGGAATGTGTTATTGATTAGCTACAATGCAGGGAGAGGATGACTCCAGTTTCTGGTATGAGCACTTGAGTAGTTTGTGATGCCACTGATTGATTTGGGAATGTCAGAGAAGAAATAGGTTTTGGGGGGAGATTTTAAGTTCAGTATGGGAAATTTTCTTTTTTAGATGCCTGTGAGACATCAAATGGAAACAGCAAGTAGGTAATGTATGCATTACTTCACTTAAAACAACAGATTGATATGACAGGTTTTACTGCACCCATTTTACAGGTAAGGAAAGTGAGGTTTGCCTAATATATAAAATAATTTAGGGAAACCACTGGTAGTAGGACTAAAACTTCCTACATCCTAGTCCGAGTGTCTTCAGTGAACCATGCTGAATCCTACTACACTTGGCTGATTAAACAAACAAACCAAAAATAATATAGAATAAGGCATAATGTCAATCCAAAGTTGTGTGCTGTGAAATCAATGTTGTGCTGTCCAGTATTTGGTGTCAGTTTGATAATGTAACAAAACATGTGGAATCTGCCCTTGTATTTCATAGAGCTGACAATCAGACTTTAATTGAGAAAACAGTGCCCACCCCACTGGGGTTTAAAGCTTCATCTGTGCTTTGCATTTGTACCAAACATTGCAACCATTATTGGTAAAAACTGTCAGAATACATTCATTCTAATTACGAAAAGGAAACTATTTCTCAAAATGGTTGCTTTACCAACAGCACCTACCAGCTATATATCCAGATGAAAGAGACAAGTGGAGTTTTGTTTTTTTTAAAAATCAATAGATTGGCTCTTATGGAAGTCATTAATGCAAACTGTTTAGCAAGAGAGACTGATTTTTCATTCCTAGTTGGCATTCCATAAAAAAAAAATGCTGCACTGAGTCTCTAAACAAATCTATGATTAAGGATCATTATCCATAGGGCCTGTAGAATGTTCCCTGGTCCACCGACTAGAAAGAAAGGATGTATTGGGCTCTAAGTGGAATCTCAGATTGGCTGCGCAGAGGCAAGCCAGTCTGGGCTGGACCCAGATGTAGTGAGAGCCACCTTAGATTCCTGAGCAGGGGTAATGAAAGCAATACTTGCAAGAAGTTCAGCCTGGTACTTTGATCAGTCTTATGACACGGCCCTAGAGTTAAATTGCTAACTAGAGGAAGTGTATCCTGAGAGTGGAGACACTTGTTATCCATCTTCATGACAACCTTCCCCACCTCAGCCCCTAAATTGGTAGCATGTGCACAAGAAGGGCTTGATAGGTATATGCGGAATGTGGGCAGCAAGGGCTGGGGACCGGGAAGAGTTTTATGGAAGACACTGATTTCCTTGTCCTTTTCTACCATTATAAAGCACAGTGGGGGGCTTCCATGGTGGCGCAGTGGTTGAGAGTCCGCCTGCTGATGCAGGGGACACGGGTTCGTGCCCCGGTCGGGGAAGATCCCACATGCCGCAGAGCAGCTGGGCCCATGAGCCATGGCCGCTGAGCCTGCGCATCTGGAGCCTGTGCTCCACAATGGGAGAGGCTACAAGAGTGAGAGGCGCGCATACCGCAAAAAAAAAAAAAGCAGAATGAGGTTTTTTCTAGCTTGTAAAAACTGATTTTTATGGATTTCTGACTTTATGCCTTGGTTTCATTTCTAAATGGAACTTGTCAGCCAAAAAACCCAACTGGCAATTATAGGGAGGAAACAGTTTTGAATTTCTGAGTTGGTCTGAGATAATGAGGCTGGGATTTCCTACTACAAAGAAACTGTGGGATATTTTCTGGAACTTTCCATGCTTATACTGGTTTGGATTCCAGTAGCACAGATCTTGCTATCAGATCTGGCATACTTGAAATTGCAGTACTTCTGAAGCAACTGGGTGTCTGTTCCTTCTGGCTTTCTCTGGAGAAGTCACATCATGCTGATGTGAGGGGCCACTAGGAGTCAGGTCCCTGGGGTCCAGTGCCCTCTGTCACTACCTCAGTATGTGTCCTTGAACAAGTTGTTTCACCTCTCTGTGCCTCAGTGTCTTTTTCTAGCGGGAGCAAGGGTGGGCCCAGACAGTCTCCAAGGTCCATTCCAGAAGTGCAGACCATTTACTAGTTAAAAAGCACTCCTCCCATACATTTTCAGTAGGGGCTTTACATCAAATGTCACAGAGAAAAGTAAGAGAATGATGATGTTCCAGGAACTAAAATGCACACATAGAAAGGTAGGCTGGGTGGGGGCCAGCTTGCAGGAGCCCCTCAGCCACAGTGGACCATCTATGTCCACATTTAACTCCAATCTGAAAGCAAGTGAGCTCAGGTATTGAAGAGGCAGCTGTTAACGACCCTCCAGGGAGCTCCCATCATGAGGGCCCGGGCACTTACCTCACGGCCCTGCCAAGGTTGAGTTAAGAATTCTCTAGGTAGGGAATTCTTTGGAGATTCTCTGCTTAAGTTTTTGGAATATTTCCCTTGAGGAAACCATTCCCTGGGAGATGGACAGCCAGATTGGATAGGTGGGGAGGTATCCAGTTAACTATTTCTGAAGGGAAAAAATATGTCTTGTCTGTGACACCCCTCCAGCCTCCATCTCCCCCTAAATCTCACTCCCATACCCACATGGACACTCCCCTCCCAAAAAAGGAGTCCCCAAAGGAGAGAGGCTCCGTTTGTTTAAAAAAAAAGTCCTGTTCTCTTGGCCATTAATCATGCCTGTAAGAGCGTTTATTAATGCCCTGTCAATTGTTCAGAGTGAAGGCAGCCTGTCAGCTGTCCTCCCTCCCTATTAGCTGTGTGCAAACACTGGTGATTAAGCGCCAGATTTAACATCCTCATGAATATTTAAGAGGCTGTTTTTGAAAGTTTCCTGTCCTTTTACACTAATAGCCCCATTAAAACCTGTTTACAAGCCAGTCAGAAGAGTAACTGCATGCACTTAAAACATGAGAGCGCTCCCCCAAGAGGGGCACATGACCACGTGAAGATCGATAGGCAGCTTAAAGTAAGACTGTCTGCCCGCCCCCAGTGGAGCCCAGCCCCATGAGAGCCACGTAAAAGAGCTGGAAAGGACCCAACTTGTTAATTAGACCAGTGAGGAGGGGCGTGCGGGAGCAAGCCCTGGTTACTGGGCTCCCCGCTGCCCTATGTGGGGTGACCCCAGTTCCAGAGACTTCAAAAAAGTTGCCTGAATGATGTCAAGGGCAACCAGTCCCAGGCCAGCCCAGGAAAGGAAATTTGTCTCTGGGCCTGCTCACCTGCTGGCTCTTGCCCTCCATGCACCACCCCAAGCACTGGGCTCTGCTTCTGTCCCAGGCTCATCAAATGAATCTTATCCAAGGAGCTAATAAGGGCTTAAGGAAAGGAAGTATAGTGAGAGGGGGGCCCTTGAAGATTCCCAAAAGCTTTAAGGGTCCAAAGGGAAGCGAGGCAAATTCGTAAGGGGGTATTGGGAATGGGGCGAGATGTCTCTTTTCTGCATAGAAGAGCTGGTTTGCCATCAGCACCTGAGGCTGCCTTTCCTGCAGTTAGGAAAGAAAACAGAAGTGGGAAAAACCACTTGCTCCTTGAAAGTAGGAAGACAATTACCTAGTGTTGTTACAGACAAAGGAATGGACAGACCAGTGGAACAAGGGCAGGGGATTCCGCTGAAAGGCAGTGCAGTCCACTTCCTCCCCAGCCCCAAGAACGGGCAGATGCGCAGAGGGACCGCCCTCACTCCAGGAGGGGGAACTCTCAAACACTAAATCTGCTTCCCCATCCATCACCTGGTCTGTGCTGAAAGAGTCCAAGAATCCCTTTTAGAGCAAGGAGATGTGCCCCGAACTCTACCAACTGAATTCTTACTGTTCAATACAAAGTTCACCATTTGGAACACTTCATGTTCCTGCAGCATTGTGGGGTTCCTCAAAACGCAGGCCAGGAATGCTCTACTTTTTATCTGACATATTGCCTGGCCCAGAGATGACTTTTGCGTTCTTCTATGTAATACATGCGTGGCGATACAGTACATTCTGATTTATAATAAGAATGTAATTGTAGCAACACTCACTGATCTGGAGCATAGTAATCTAGGGATGCCTCCTCTCCAAAGATTCTGTGAGAACCAAAAGTGAAGCCAAAAGCCTTCTGAGCAGGCAAAAAAAATTTGCAATATCCATGCACTAACATTTTAAGCATTTTACTCATCAGACCCATATTCCAGCGGGTTAACAACATTTTTAACATGATTCCAATAGGTTTGGCTCCCTGTATCTCTAGTCAATTACAAAGAGCAGAGGAGAAGCTAGAGACAGACACACTGACAGTAGGAAGAAGTCATAGCTCTGGACAGTGAGTGAGAATAAAATTTTCAAAACTCTAGAAAGTGAGTCAAGAGCCCCAACCACACAGCAGCCTGGGGTCATTCATTCCAGGGGCAAATATCTTTCCACACCTTTACCTGCCCCTGCTGCCAATAAAAAAGGCAATAAGCTCTAATGCCTCATGAGTAATGAAATAGAAAAGGGTGAGACACAATTCTTTGAAAAGTCTGTCTATAAGAGTTAAAGCTTTTGTAGTTCGGGAGCTTAGAGCTAAGCCTTCAGCTATCCAGAAAATGTATCTCCAGAATAACTCATTTATCCTCTTTTTTCTTTCATTATATTCACATTTCATGTTTCCCCCAAAGTGTTCAAAAGAATCCAGACAAATTTATAGACCAGGAGAACAGGTTGCCACACCGAGAAGCAGGTTTCATTACCTTCCAGGCAATGGTGTCCTGGAGCTAGGTCACCCTGGCTCAGGACAACTGAGTGTTAAATGCTCAGGAATTTTATGGGCTAGCATTAAACACAGACATTATTAGACATTAAATTATATAAACTTACACTCAAATAACATACTAAAGACAGAGGTAATAAAGAGTCAAAGCTCATCACTTCTTAATCATCTTACTGGATTTTACTCTTATGGAATCTGTGGTGAAAATGCCTCCTAATGGTGGCTGCGGCCCATCACTCCCGAGGCCACATTCAGTGACATCCCTTCGGCAGCTTGAAATGGCCATAGTAGGAGCAATTGGCAAATGTCACGCTTGGGGTTTGTTTGGGGTTTTTTTCCTCCCAGAAAGGTGGTTGTTAAACATGTACCAGCACAACACTGTTTGGGACACACACACCTCCGGCTGTTAAGGTTACACTGTGGATTCCTGAGTGAGCAGGGGCAAGTCTCTGTGTCTGGGGCAGTGGAAAGGCAGATGGGCTGGTTTTCAGGTGACCTCTGGCTATGTGACCTCAGGCAAGTGGCTTCCTCTCTTGGGGCCTCCCTTTCCCCGGCTGTAAAATGGGAGTATTGAACTTGACAGTCCCTAAGGCCCCTTCTAGTTGTAACACTGTCTGACTCTAGGACTCCTCATTGACTCTCAAGTCAAACAGACATAAACGTATGACAGTCTGGCCCTTGGCAGGTGGGAAGGATAGAATTTAGCTATAGAGCACTTCCTCTTTCTCAAATACTGCCCGAAAGAATGTAATAACATGTGTAAAGCAGTCAAAAGGACGCAGACCAAGTTGAACATGATCACAGAACATGAAGTTCCCATTTACTTTCATTCATTCTTCAGCCCCCAACTTGCCATTAACACCAGCAAAGCTATTTCTGAAATTCAAGGTATTCGCTGAATAATAAAAGCCCCAAGAAACCTTGTAAGTGTTCAGTATTATGATCCAGAGACTTACAGAGTGATGCCCTGGAAAATGAAAAGGCTTTGGAGTCAGAAGACCTGGATTTGGGTTCTCGACAAACCAATTCACTTTTTCTGCTTGTATAAGCTTGGTCAACCGAAATATCCTCCAGACCCAGCTTCCAGTAAAATGTGAACAATTTCTGGTAGTATAGACTGTGCAGCCTTTCTAGAGAGACTTTTTGGTGGTACTTATTCAATTTAAGTGTCTGTCTTATGACTCAGCAACCGTTCTCTTGAGTTTGCTTCCCACAGAAATTCCCATCCAGGCTCATCAGCAGCGCAGAAGATGTTCGTGTGCCAGAGTTGGAGGCTACCAAGGTTTCCACTAGGGGGCACAGACGAGTAAACCATGATGGACTCAACACTGTGGAATATTATGCAACATTTAGGGGCAAGGGAGTAGATACACACAGCAACACGGATCACTCTTGTAAACACAGTGTTGAGTAAAAACAATGCAAACAACAGTGAGAGCTAAAGAAAATGGACGCTTATGTAAACAAAAATTGCACACATGCTAAACAAAATATACTTTTAGATGTGCACATATAAATAACAAGATAAACATCGGACACATTTAGAATGATTGTGTGGAGGCAGAGAAGTGGGAGTGGGAGAAAGAGAGAGATAAAAGATAGTGTATTGATTAATTAATTATGAAAACAACAGAGGGGCAGCAGACAAACTAGATACTTAATGTGCCATGTAATAAGTATGATGAACTCAACCCTCTAAACCTAAGCCCAATTAAAAAATAATGAAAATGATAATAATACTTTACCTACCCCCACACAGTTTTGGTGAGGGTCAAATGAATAATGTATGTGAAAATAATTTTTGAATCATGAAATATTACTCAGGTATATTATTATAATCATCATTTTTGCAGTATATCTGAGAAACAGTGAATGAGGGCTGAAAGAAATATTTAAGGAATATAGCAAGGTATCTCATCTTTCTGTCTTGATAAGTTTAACCGATAAGGTTAGAAATCCCTTAATTAAACATGACTCTGTAAATCACAAGTTTTTAAATAAAACTGTGGTCACTCCCGATTCTTCTGAGTAACTTATTTGTGGTCAACACTGCCAATCGCCAGCCCATCGGCATTCTCCCTGCTTCCTTAGGGATCCAGTTGTTCACACAGCATGGTGTCTTTATTTCCAAAGGATCAGCTGTGATTTGTCCAAGACGAGCACAGTAACCCCATTTCTTGGAATGGAGTGAGTAATTGCTGTAGGTGGGACTCAGATCTGGGAAAAGATATATCAGGGGAACTTTGTTTGGAGGAGCCTTGTGGAAGGAAAAATTTCCCTGTTTAAAAAAAGAGAGAGAGAAAGAGATAAGGTCGAAGGCTTTCATCTCCTCTTACCTTAAACATGAAGATGTGCTGTTTGCAGCTGAAGCAGCCACTGTGACCATCAGACAGGAAGCCTAAGAACAAGCAGACAAGATGGGGTTAATTGAGCAACATGGAGAAAGAACCACCACACCAAATCTAAAACCGCCTAGACCTCTGGCTATTTGAGTTCATTAAACGTCTTTATTACTTTAGACACGGTGAGTCAGATGTTACTTTCAGTCAAACACTTCCCTCCCGATACAATTTTTAACCTGGCCGGCCTTGAAAGGAGATGTCCATTTCCTATGCATATTCTGAGGGAAACATCATCATCTTCCCACCTTCCCAACATTTTCCCAAATGTTATATTTGGCAGACTTTACAGGAGCAGAGAGCTGTGGTTTAAAGCAGGTGGGGCCTGACTGTGTTTTGTGTCAACCAGGAGAGCCAGCATAGGTGAAGTAACCCAGGCCTCTGTTTGACACATCAGGAGTTCTGAAAAGGTGCCACATACCTAATTTTACCTCTGAAGCCAAAGATGATGAGAAGTGCCTCATAAGGAAAGGTCAAGGACAAATGTGTGGGCTGAAGATGAGACGACTTATGGCCTTAAAATGCCATTGGGTCTGAGTGTGGAAGAGGACTTTGACTTGTTCTGTGTGCTCCCACTGGACCAATGGAGGGAAGTTTTAACTTGGGATATCCAATTAGAGTTGCCCAACTCCAGGAGAGCTTATGCTATAAGACTATGAGCTCCTGGGCCCTGAATGTGTCCGAAATAAAGCATTCTTCACTGAATAGCAAGTCTTTAGGGTTCCATTCAAGCCCAAGATTCTAAGATTATGTTATCCTCTTGAAAAACATGCAAATTATCTTCAGGACCATAATTCAGTCAATACAGGTGATAGCAGGCCCTTGATGAAGATAACAATGCAGAGTGGAGAGTCTGAGGTCATCAAAAATTCTTTTCCAACTCTACATTTTAGAGAACAAAAAAATATGGTCATTTCCTAAAGAGCTGAAAATAGAATTACCATATGATCCAGGAACTCCACTCAAAAGAACTGAAAGCAGGGTATCAAAGAGATATTTGTACACCCATGTTCATAACAGCCTTACTCACAATAGCCAAAAGGAGGAAGCAACCCAAGTGTCATTGATAGATGAATTAAAAACTGTGGTTAAAAAAAAATGTGGTATATGCATATGAATAATGGAATATTATTCAGCCTTAAAAAGGAAGGAAATTCTGACTCATGCTACAGCATGGGTGAACCTGGAGGATGTTATGCGAAGTGAAATAAGCCAGTCATAAAAAGACAAATACTGTAGGATTCCACTCGTGTGAGGTACCAAGAATAATCAAATCCACAGAGACAGAAAGAAAAATGGTGGTTGCCACAGTTGTTTCATGGGTACGGATTTCCAGTTTTACAAGATGAGAAGAGTTCTTGAGATTGGTTACACCACAATGTGAATGTACTTAATCCTATTGAATTATATACTTAAAAGGGTTTAGATGGTAAATTTCATGTTATGTGCTTTTACCACAATTTTTAAGGGATAGGGTTGTTAGATATTTTTATAGGACCCAGATCCAGGAGATCTTTTCTCCACAGTCCTGGATGCAAGGACCCCCATCCCCTCCACAGGCAGAGGAAAAGCAAGCCCATTCTCAGTGGCACCGAGGGGGAGGAAAGAGCAGGCGCAGCCGCTGCTCAGAATCTCTACCCAACAGCTGGCCCTGTTTTGGAGAAGTTATCATCCCCCTCCTACAAATGGCATTGCCCTGACTCCTGCTGTAACCTTTTCTCCATCTAAACAAAGGACCCTAAAAGGAATCACTGAATTAAATAAGAGTTACCTTCAACCTCAGCCATTCTGACCCCTCTGTTCTTGAGACCCAGAGGGGGAAAATGATTTTGCCTACCACCATGCCTCAAATTAGTGACAACCAAGACTAGAACCATCAGAGTTCCAAAAGCCAGCCCCTCCACTCACAGGTAGGTTGGTGCAAGTATTACTTAGCATTGCTAAAGAACTTCAGATTTGCAAAGTGCTTTATGCTCATCTATTATTCATGCACTAATGAGAATACTTAGATTGTGCCTTTTCTCCAAGGAACTCAAAGCACTTTGTAAATGTTAACTCATTCACCCTCTATGTCCCAATGGGACAGACAGAAATCCTCACCCCTTGGCTTTGCACTTGGTAAAGAGTAAGCCCGGCAGAGGCAGCAAGCATGATGGAAGGCAGGCTCAGAACCAGGGGCTTCCAATTTCCTGTGCCCTTACTGTCTTCTATCCGTCTAAATAGTGTTCCTGGTACTGAAATTAAAGCCCTAGAGTCCAATGAGATATTTCTCTGAGACTGAATGGCATGCATGATAGCAGAGAAAGGGGGCTTAAGTTGTAGGGAGAGGGAGAAAAAAGGGAGTAAGGATAAAAGGAACATTTTCTAGCCATATTATAACAGCTAACATTTACTGAGCATTCAGACTTGCAACTCCTGAATCATCTTACTGAATCCCCATCTTACTTGTATGATTAGATAATGATTATCCTTTTTCAAATAAGGAAACTTGGGGACTGGAGACGCTAAGAAGCTTTCTCAAGGCCACCCCTAGACTGTGGCAGCATTGTGACTAGAACCCAGATCTCGCTCCAGGGCTTGTGCTCTAAAGCTACATGTGAAACGGCTTCTTCCCAACGTTAAGGGATAATCATGCCAGAAACCATTACTCAGTAATGTCACAAAATCCATTCTTAGGAAAAGTTACCAACCAAGGTCAATAAGGAGGCAGAGGGATGAAGGAAAACCCCCAAGAGGATTTTCTTACCCTTCCCTCTGGTATCCCATCACCTGTGACTTACGTACACCACGGTACCAGCCATTCATAGTACAGCTACACACTTACAAGACTGCCTCTCTTCCACCAGACTATGAGCTCTATGCCTTTGCCTTCTTTGCATCCCTAGTGCCAACATATCACCTGATTCCCAGGAGGTGCCCAATATGTATTTTTGGGAAAGGAGAGAATACAAGAGTTTAAGATAGCCCTTAATGCATGTCTGAACCAATTGTCAATGATCCTATGATTCTATATTTATAGCTATTGACATAGGTCACAAGCTTCATTTTGAAATTTCTCTCTATACCCGTCATCTTTCACAAATAGGTAACAATCTATCAACAGATTATTAAACATCTGCACCTTTACAGGGCTGTGGGTGTTCTGACGACATCCATGAGGTAATCTTTACCCTCCCAGAGTTTACATTCCAGTTAGAGACATGATAATGACACACAAGAGGCAACTGATGAATGACATGAGATAAATTCACATGATAAACTAAAGTTAAAACTAGAGAGTTTGGGGGAGTTGGGACTGGGGAAGGCTTAATGAAGAGAGTGATATCTAACAAGACCTTAAAAGAAGGTTAAGTGTGGCTAGGAAACAAAGAGAATGGTCCCACTGAGAAAACACGTGGTGCCAAGACAGGGCAGTGAGTGTGGGCTATGGACAGGTCAGGAGGAGAACCAGCCTGCCAGGAGCAGGTGGGGTATATTACACAGGCATTTCTTTGCCAGGAACAGAAGCTCACTCAACTCCTTGAAAACCAGCCACTGGCATGGTATATGCAAGAAGCTATTCAACATTAACTTCAGTGCCAAAAAATCATTTCTCTACCCCTTTGTTCACTAACAAAGGAGAAGGGCTTTAAACTGGGGTGTCCTCTTTTAATGAACACTAACTCTTTGAGATTCATAACTTGAGTTGAAAAACCAAGAAATCAATAAAGAAGCAATGAATTCTACATGATATTAAAATTTTCTAGTACTGCAGTAATTAGAACTTCAAACACTAATAAGACTGTACAGTTAATTAGCAATAGTCATAAAAGTCTAAGAACAAATATCCTATGTATTAAATACAACAACTAATGTAATTGCACATACAGAAGGAAAAACTAAAGGGAGAGATGGTTACAATTTTGCCCAATAATGCCAGCTCAGAAACTGAAACACTGTTTTCCTTGGTGTTTGTGGCTACAATTCCTTATTGTGTAATATTATTATTACACAATTCCTTACTATAGTAATATTATTTTCATATAATCTTTACTATTGATATCAGAATGTTTTATTTCTCATTAGTAGGTCCTATTTCTTTGGGGAGCCAGAAAATTTAGCACACCCTGATTAAGCTACCATCTAAATTCCACATTGTTTTCTCATCCTAGAGACCACACTTATACATAAAGACACATAGACACACACACACACACACACACACACACACATCCAACTAGTGACTGGTTTTACACATAAATGAGGTCAATAGCCACCTCTCTAGCATAAGTTGAAGACCTAAGGAGCATCCCTCCCCAGATCAAAACTACTTCCCTCACTAGCCTTACAACATTCCGTCTTCAGGAGAGCTTGATGAAAGGCTCCTGGAGGAACACAACAACCCCCATGAAGTATTCCTACCAAAAAAATCAACTTTGAATCTGGTAACACCTCCAGATTTAATGACCAATTTATGGGAAATAAATGGGATAGAGGAACATATTAAACAACACCACTGGGATGCAGTTAGAAAAATCCAAAGTGTGAAAAATTCTATAAAAAAAAGACCCAGTTTCTTCAACAAATAAATTGCAAGGATAAAAAGAGATGGAAGGGAGGGGGATCAGCTCAGTGCTTTGTGACCACCTAGAGGGGTAGGATAGGGAGGGTGGGAGGGAGACAAAAGAGGGAGGGGATTTGGGGACATATGGATATGTATAGCTGATTCACTTTTTTATAAAGCAGAAACTAACACACCATTGTAAAGCAATTATACTCCAATAAAGATGTGAAAAATAAAAAAGAGATGGGAGGGGAATCTATAGATTAAATATTCAAAGATACCCAGCAATCATGCTCTTTGGAATTTACTGAAAGGAGTTGAAAATTTATGTCCACACAAACATGCACATGGGGTTTATAGCAGCTCTATTTACAATTTCCAAAACTTGGAAGAAACCAAGATGTGCTTCACTAGGTGAATGGATAAATAAAGTATGGTACATCCAGAGAACAGAATATTATTCTTCACTAAAAAGAAATGAGCTACTGGGACTTCCCTGGTGGCACAGTGGTTAAGAATCCTCCTGCCAATGCATGGGACACGGGTTCAAGCCCTGGTCCAGGAAGATCCCACATGCCATAGAGCAACTAAGCCCGTGTGCCACAAGTACTGAGCCTGTGCTCTACAGCCTGAGAGCCACAACTACTGAAGCCCACGCACCTAGAGCCCGTGCTCCACAACAAGAGAAGCCACCGCAAGGAGAAGCACGTGCACTGCAACCAAGAGCAGCCCCCACTCACCACAACTAGAGAAAGCCCACACACAGCAACAAAGACCTTACACAGCCAAAAAATAAATAAATTTAATAAATAATTTTTTTTAAGAAAGAAATGAGCTACCAATCCATGAAAAGACATGGAGGAAGTTTAAATGCTTATTACTAAGTGAAAGAAGGCCATCTGAAAAGATTACATAATGTATGATTCCAATTATGATGTTCTGGAAAAGGCAAAACTTTGGAGACAGTAAAAAGATTAGCAGTTGCTGTACACTCTGTGAGGGCAGGGACTGTCGTACTCTGAGATACATCCTATACCCAACACAATGTCTGGGCCAAATAGGTATTCAATAAATGTTTGTCTAAATTAATAAAATAAAAATGGAATCACATGATGATCTGCCAGTCTAAGAAAATGTGACTCACAAGAATTTGAAAAAAAAAAAAGAGTTGTTGATATAAAGTCTGAGAGGGGGAAAATCAGTGATTTCTCAAGCTGCAACACTGGGGTGAGGAATTCTTCATTAAATATGGGAGTTAAAGGATGCCCAGGACAGCCAGCTGTGGGGAATGGGATAATGCCACCTTGGGGGTCAGGACCACTGGCTTCTTTTCTGGTCTCATTTCTGTAACCATTTGGCTGTGTACCCTGAGCTTCTGTTTCCTCTTCCGTGAGATACACCATTGGAGCAGGGATTTCTGCACTCTCAGGTTTAACACACATTGACTCTACAGCCAGATCAGTAGGACAAAGAATCGGATGTCACAAAAATGTTCAGTTAACAGAAAAATTTCCCCTGTGTCTTGGTTGGATTTCCCCAGAAATAGACTTTAAGACAAGGATTTGAGTGCAGATACTTTATTTGAGAGATGATCCCAGGAAGCAACAGAAGTGAAGTAGGAAAGAGAGACAAGGAAGAGAAGGAAAGCAACAATGGGTGAGCCATCAACCAAGTGACCACCGTGGGCAAGCACAGTCATGCTGGCACACAGTGTAGAACATGCCACAGAGTTCTGCTACCTGAGGAGTAGGTAAGCAGTAGACTTATACACCTACTTCCGTCAGTCACTGGCTGGGGGCTACGCCCAAGGGCATGAAGCTTCCAACAGGTTCAGCCTGCAAGGAAGTCACAGATGCTCGAACTTGGAAGCTGTGGTAGAACAGTTAGTGCTAGAACAGTTAGTGCTAAATGGATATGGGCAGCGTTTTGACAGCATTAGTGACAACCTGGGGACTTAACTGGATACATTCCTACCTCTTGCTTTTTCTCCTACTACTTCCCAGAGAGTCAAGTGCAAGGAAAATCAAGTCTTGAGATTTGTCAATGGCTGGAATTATTCACTGTGATTATTACTGCTGTACCTGTGTTCATTTGTGCATTTCTTCTTTCTATAAGACAAAAAATAGTGCTGATTCAACACTGCCTCAGTAGTGTGGGCTTGAAGGCTGCTACAGGAATCTCCTGTTAGTGCTCAGAGCAGCAGTTTCAAATCTTTGTCTCCTGAAGAACACTTCATCATGTTTCTGGACCCTGCTTTTTTTTTTACAGCTTCAGGAAAGGACTCAAATTCCATCAATTCTATCCAATTAGATGTGTACAACTTCAGCTGTTTTGAATCCACCTCCATGTGAATGAGAGCCTATGGACCTGGTTCCTCAGGATGAAGAAAGGGGTTTGAATATTGCCTTGAAATTTTTTTAACCTATGCAGGCAACCTTTTTACCAACAATGAATATGACTTACCCAGAAATTATTCCTTTAAAAAATCAAAATAGGAATTACAATCCTGCAGGTTGTGTAACAAAAACCACATTCAAAGAAAGATAGACAAGATGAAAAGGCACTGGTCTATGTACCAGATGAAGGAACAAGATAAAACCCCAGAAAAATAACTAAATGAAGTGGAGATAGGCAAACTTCCAGAAAAAGAACTCAGAATAATGAGAGTGAAGATGATCCAAGACCTTGGAAAAAGAATGGAGGCAAATATCGAGAAGATGAAAGAAATGTTTAACAAAGACCTAGAAGAATTAAAGAACAAAAAAAACAGAGATGAACAATACTGAATAACTGAAATGAAAAATACACTACAAGGAATCAATAACAGAATAACTGAGGCAGAAGAACGGATAAGTGACCTAGAAGACAGAATGGTGGAATTCACTGCTGCGGAACAGAATAAAGAAAAAAGAATGAAAGAAATAAAGATAGCCTAAGAGACCTCTGGGACAGCATTAAGTGCAACAACATTTGCATTATAGGGGTCCCAGAAGGAGAAGAGAGAGAGAAAGTTCCCAAGGAAATATTTGAAGAGATTATAGTCAAAAACTCCCCTAACATGGGAAAGGAAGTAGCCACCCAAGTCCAGGAAGTGCAGAGAGTCCCATACAGGATAAACCCAAGGAGAAACATGCCGAGACACATGGTAATCAAATTGGCAAAAATTAAAGACAAAGGAAAATTATTGAAAGCAGCAAGGGAAAAACACCAAATAACATACAAGGGAACTCCCATACGGTTAACAGCTGATTTCTCAGCAGAAACTCTACAGCCAGAAGGGAGTGGCATAATATATTTAAAGTGATGAAAGAGACGAACCTACAACCAAGATTACTCTACCCGTCAAGGATCTCATTCAGATTCAATGGAGAAATCAAAAGCTTCACAGACAAGCAAAAGCTAAGAGAATTCAGCACCACCAAACCAGCTCTACAACAAATGCTAAAGGAACTTCTCTAATTGGAAAACACAAGAGAAGGAAAGGACCTACAAAATCAAGCCCAAAACAGTTAAGAAAATGGCAATAGGAACATATGTATCGATAATTACCTTAAACGTGAATGGATTAAATGCTCCAACCAAAAGACACAGGGTCACTTATGTATTGAGGAGCACTTCAATACATAAGGCAATTGCTAACAGCTATAAAAGAGGAAATCGACAGTAACACAATAATAGTGGGGCACTTTAACACCTCACTTACACCAATCGGCAGATCATCCAAACAGAAAATTAACAAGGAAACACAACATTTAAATGACACAATAGACCAGATAGGTTTAATCGATATTTACAGGACATTCCATTCAAAAACAGCAGATTACACTTTCTTCTCAAGTGCGCAGGAACATTCTCCAGGATAGATCACATCTTGGGTCACAATTCAAGCCTCAGTAAATTTAAGAAAATTGAAATCATATCAAGCATCTTTTCTGACCACAGTACTATGAGATTAGAAATCAATTACAGGAAAGTTGAGCTAGGACTCAAACCGGAACAATCAAGCAGACAGAAAGCCAGAGAAAAGGAGTCTAAGTCAAAACCAGGTAGTCAGAGATGAGAGCAAGATCCAAAAACTTAAGGACAATATAGAAAATGAACTTAACACAACCCAGCAGAATCCTGCCAAACAATAGGCAAGGACCCCTAGTACCTTAATTTAAAATCTAAAAACTATTGTTACACAATGCAGCTTTTATTTGAACACTAGAAGTAGCCCTAAATTTTTTACAAGCATGGCTAATGGAAAAGAATTCTTCTTGTTGTTAAAAAAGCCAAAGTTAATGTAGTAGTGGTAGTTGAAAACAAAACCTAGAAGATGAATTTTTGTCATAGAATGAAGAATTACCCTCTGTTCTATGGTGTTCTACAAATCAATGGAGAAAAAAATATTGTTTAATATTAAATAACTCCAATGGCAATGAAAGAAAAAATCAGTTACAGGGAAAAAAACGTAAAAAACACAAACACATGCAGGCTAAACAATATACTACTAAATAACCAAGAGATCACTGAAGAAATCAAGAGGAAAACAACAAATACCTAGAGACAAATGACAATGAAAACAGGATGATCCAAAAACTATGGGATGCAGCAAAAGCAGTTCTAAGAGTGAAGTTTATAGCAATACAATCCTACCTCAAGAAACAACAAACATCTCAAATAAACAATCTAGCCTTACACCTAAAGGAACTAGAGAAAGAAGAATAAACAAAACCCAAAGTTAGTAGAAGGAAAGAAATCATAAAGATCAGAGCAGAAATAAGTGAAATAGAAACAAAGAAAACAAGGCAAAGATCAATAAAACTAAAAGTTGGTGCTTTGGGAAGATAAACAACATTGATAAACCATTAGCCAGACGCATCAAGAAAAAGAAGGAGAGGACTCAAATCAATAAAATTAGAAATGAAAAAGGAGAAGTTACAACAGACACCGCAGAAATACAAAGCACCCTAAGAGATTACTACAAGCAACTCTATGCCAATAAAATGGACAACCTGGAAGAAATGGACAAATTTTTAGAAAGGTATAACCTTCCAAGACTGAACCAGGAAGAAATAGAAAATATGAACAAACTAATCACAAGTAAGGAAATGGAAACAGTGATTAAAAATCTTCCAACAGGGCTTCCCTGGTGGCACAGTGGTTGAGAGTCTGCCTGCCGATGCAGGGGACATGGGTTCATGCCCCAGTCCGGGAAGATCCCACATGCTGTGGAGCGGCAGGGCCCATCAGCCATGGCTACTGAGCCTGTGCGTCTGGAGCCTGTGCTCTGCAACGGGAGAGGCCACAACAGTGAGAGGCCTGCGTACGACAAAAAAAAAAATCTTCCAACAAACAAAAACCCTGGACCAGATGGTTTCACAGATGAATTCTATCAAACATTTAGAGGAGAGCTAACACCCATCCTTCTCAAACTCTTCCAAAAAATTGCACAGGAACACTCCCAAACTCATTCTATGAGGTCATCCTCACCCTGATATCAAAACCAGACAAAGATACTACAAAAAAAGAAAATTTCAGACAAATATCACTGATGAATAGAGATGCAAAAATCTTCAACAAAATACTAGCAGAATCCAACAGCATACTAAAAGGATCATACACCATGATCAAGTGGGATTTATCACAGGGATGCAAGGATTCTTCAATATACGCAAATCAATCAATGTGATACACCATATAAACAAATTGTTTTTGTTTTTGGGGTTCTTTTTTTTGTGGTACGCAGGCCTCTTACTGTTGTGGCCTCTCCCGTTGAGGAGCACAGGCTCCGGACATGCAGGCTCAGCGGCCACCCAGCAGCTCCCCGGCATGTGGGATCTTCCCGGACCAGGGCACGAACCCGTGTCCCCTGCATCGGCAGGCAGACTCTCAACACTGCGCCACCAGGGAAGCCCACCATATTAACAAATTGAAGAAGAAAAACCATATGGTCATCTCAATAGATGCAGGAAATGCTTTTGACAAAATTCAACACCCATTTATGAGAAAAACTCTCCAGAAAGTGGGCATAGAGGGAAACTACCTCAACATAATAAAGGCCATATATGACAAACCCATAGCAAACATCATTCTCAATGGTGAAAAACTGAAAGCATTTCCTCTAAGATCAGTAACGAGACAAGGATGTCCACTCTCACCACTATTATTCAACACAGTTTTGGAAGTCCTAGCCACAGCAATCAGAGAAGTAAAAGAAATAAAAGGATGCAAATTGGAAAAGAAGAAGTAGAACTGTCACTGTTTGCAGATGACATGATACTATACATAGAGAATCCTAAAGATGCCACCAGAAAACTACTAGAGCTAATCAATGAATTTGGTAAAGTTTCAGTATACAAAATTAATGCAGAGAAATCTCTTGCATTCCTATACACTAATGATGGAAAATCTGAAAGAGAAATTAAGGAAACACTCCGATTTACCATTGCAACAAAAAGAATAAAATACCTAGGAATAAACCTACCTAGGGAAACAAAAGACCTGTATGCAGAAAACTATAAGACACTGATGAAAAAATTAAAGATGATACAAACAGATGGAGAGATATACTATGTTCTTGGACTGGAAGAATCAATATTGTGAAAATGATTATACTACCCAAAGCAATCTACAGATTCAATGCAATCCCTATCAAATTACCAATGGCATTTTTTACAGAACTAGAACAAAAAATCTTAAAATTTGTATGCAGACACAAAGGATCCAGAAGAGCCAAAGCTGTCTTAAGGGAAAAAAATGGAGTTGGAGGAATCAGACTCCCTGACTTCAGACTATACTACAAAGTTACGGTAATCAAGACCATATGGTACTGGCACAAAAACAGAAATATAGATCAATGGAGAAGGATAGAAAGCCCAGAGGTAAACCCACACACCTATGGTCACCTAATCTATGACAAAGAGGCAAGGATATACAATGGAGAAAAGACAGCCTCTTCAATAAGTGGTGCTGGGAAAAATAGACAGCTACATCTAAAAGAATGAAATTAGAACACTCCCTAACACCATACACAAAAATAAACTCAAAATGGATTAGAGACCTAAATTTAAGACAGGACACTATAAAATACTTAGAGGAAAACATAAGAAGAACACTCTTTGACATAAATTACAGCAACATCTTTTTTGATCTACCTCCTAGAGTAATGGAAATAAAAACCAAAATAAACAAATGGGGCCTAATGAAACTTAAAAGGTTTCGCACAGCAAAGGAATCTTCAAACAAGACAAAAAGACAACCCTCAGAATGGGAGAAAATATTTGCAAACGAATCAACAGACAAAGGATTAACCTCCAAAATATATAAACAGCTCATGCAGCTCAATATCAAAAAAACAAACAACCCAATCCAAAAATGGGCAGAAGACCTAAATAGACATTTCTCCAAAGAAGACATACAGATGGCCAAGAAGTACATGAAAAGCTGCTCAACATCACTAATTATTAGAGAAATGCAAATCAAAACTACAATGAGGTATCACCTCACACAAGTTAGAATGGGCATCATCAGAAAATCTACAGACAACAAATGCTGGAGAGGGTGTGGCGAAAAGGGAACTGTCTTGCACTGTTGTTGGGAATGTAAATTGATACAGCCACTATGGAGAACAGTATGGAGATTCCTTAAAAAAATGAAAAATAGAATTACCATATGACCCAGAAATCCCACTACTGGGCATATACCCAGAGAAAACCATAATTCAAAAAGACACATGCACCCCAATGTTCATTGCAGCACTATTTACAAGAGCCAGGTCATGGAAGCAACCTAAACGCCCATCAACAGATGAATGGATAAAGAAGATGTGGTACATATATACAGTGGAATATTACTCAGCCATAAAAAGGAACGAAATTGGGTCATTTGTAGAGACGTGGATGGATCTAGAGACTGTCGTACAGAGTGAAGTAAGTCAGAAAGAGAAAAACAAATATCGTATATTAATGCACATATGTGGAACCTAGAAAATGGTACAGATGAACCAGTTTGCAGAGCAGAAATCAAGACACAGATGTAAAGAACAAACGTATGGACACCAAGGGGGGAAAGTGGTGGTGGGGGGGTGCTGTGATGAATTGGGAGATTGGGATTGACATATTTACACTAATATGTATAAAATGGATAACTAATAAGAGCCTGCTGTATAAAAATAAATAAATAAAATAAAATTAAAAAAAAAGAAATTGTAGCATATATCTTTAATAGAATACCACTCAGCAATGAAAAGAAATGAACTATTGACACACATAGCATGGATGAACCTCAAAATCATTATTCTAGTAAAAGAAACCAGACACAAAACACTATTATATGAATCAGCTCATATGAAGTTCTAGAACAGGAAAATCTAACTTAACGAACCTATTACTTGTTTAAGCATGAAGAAGTAGGCATAACTGTGTTTAATAAAGGAATGAGGAGTTTTTTTCCTTAAAAATAAAACCTAGAAGTATAAACAGTATTTTTACTATATTTCCTTTTTTTCCACAATTGAATTTGGTCCAACCACAGTGTTTTTGGTCAGAATTTTTCTTGCTGTTGTGACTGTTTGTCTCTATGACTCAGATGACCATCCTAGCTGATATTGTTTCCTCATCAGCACATCGTTCTGGCATTATGCAGATGCAGCTTGAGGTGATTCGGAGGCAGTCACTGGTAACTGCACCAGAAGCAAATCTGCCAGTCGGGTCTGGGGCTTGTCTCAGCTTCAAATGCAGGTGACTAAATGACACCTGCCTGCCTCTGGCTCCTCCAACACCAACATACACACACACACACACACACACACACACACACACACACACACTGTTGTGGGCTTGAGCCAACTCTGTAAAGTGCAGCACTCAATTGAAACTCATCAGAACACTTGGAAATGACACCAAGAGTCATTGAATGTGAACACCAGGAGCCCGTTTCTGATGATATTTTTCATCACCAAGGATTTCCCTGTAAGCCATGCTTGTCTGTTTTTTCAAATTGCAGGAAAGGACATTACTCACATTATCTTTCCCTCAAAATGGGGCAAGAATTTCAGCAAAAAGGGGTTGATGGACTGGGTTTGAAATTCTGGGCTCCCTCTCCCTCCTCCAGTTGAAGGGTAAAACCTGCTGGGCAGCTCTAACATGCTGACAAGTCAGAAATTTCCTTGCAACATGATTCATAATGTTTAAAAACAGAATCATTAAGCAGCAGGTTTTTTGTTTGTCGTCAACCACTACTCTCACATAACAAGGGGCAATGGAGAACAAGAAATCAAAGATAAAGAAAACCCACAGAGAAACCTTCAAGATGGCAGAGGAGTAAGACGTGGAGATCACTTTCCTCCCCACAGATACATCAGAAATACATCTACATGTGGAACAACTCCTACAGAACACCTACTGAACGCTGGCAGAAGACCTCAGACTTCCCAAAAAGCAAGAAACTCCCCCAGGTACCTGGATAGGGCAAAAGAAAAAAGGAAAAGCAGAGACAAAAGAATAGGGATGGGACCTGCATCTCACTGGCAGAGATGAGCGTGGCGGGGGTGAAGCTTCGGAGCCACAGAGCAGAGTGCAGCAACAGGAGTGCAACAGGGGTGCAAAGCAGAGAGAGTCCTGCACAGAGAATCAGTGCCGGCCAGCACTCACCAGCCTAAGAGCTCTGTCTGCTCTCCAGCTAGGGTGGGTGTGGGATGGGAGCTGAGGCTCGGGCATCAGACGCCGGGGAGAGTACTGGGGTTGGCTGCATGAACACAGCCTGAAGGGGGCTAGTGTGCCACAGCTAGCCACGAGGGAGTCTGGGAAAAAGTCTGGAACTGCCTAAGAGACAAGAGACCATTGTTTCAGGGTGAGCGAGGAGAGGGGATTCAGAGCACCATCTAAATGAGTTCCAGAGGTGGGCGTGAGCTGTGGCTATCAGCACGGACAACAGAGATGGGCATGAAACGCTAAGGCTGCTGCTGCAGCCACTAATAAGCCTGTGTGCAACCACAGGTCACTATCCACACCTGCCCCACCCCCCAGGGCCCCTGCAGCCCGCCACTGCCAGGGTCCCATGATCCAGGGACAACTTCCCCAGGAGAACGCACGGTGCACTTCAGGCTGTTGCAATGTCACGCCACCCTCTGCCACCACAGGCTCACCCCGCATTCTGTACCCCTCCCTCCCCCCAATCTGAGCAAGCCAGATCCCCTGAATAAGCCACTCCTTTAACCCCGTCCTGTCTGGGTGGGGAACAGATGCCCTCAGGCAACCTACATTCAGAGGCGGGGCCAAATCCAAAGCTGAACCCCAGGAGCTGTGCGAACAAAGAAGACAAAGGGACATTTCTCCCAGCAGCCTAAGAAGCAGCAGATTAAATCTCCACAATCAACTTCATGTACACTGCATCTCTGGAATACCTGAATAGACAAAGAATCATCCCAAAATTGCAGCAGTGGACTTTAGGAGCAACTGTAGACTTAGGGTTTGCTTACTGCAACTAATTTGTTTCTGGTTTTATATTTGTCTTAGTTTAGCATTTAGAGCTTATCATCATTGGTAGATTTGTTTATTGATTTGGTTGCTCTCTTCCTTTTTTTAATATATATTTTTTTCCTTTTTCTCTTTTTGTGAGTGTGTATGTGTATGTTTCTTTGTGTGATTTTGTCTGTATTGCTTTGCTTTTGCCATTTGTCCTACAGTTCTGACTGCCTGTTTTTTAATATAGTTTTTACCACTTATTAACATTGGTGGATTTGCTTTTTGGTTTGGTTGCTACCTTATTTCCTTCTTTCTTTTTTGTATTACTTTATAATTTTACTATTTTTAATAATTTTTTTACTTTTTATTCTAATAACTTTATTTTATTTTTTCATTTGTTCTTTCTTTTTTTCTCCATTTTCTTCTGAGCCGTGTGGCTGAGAGGGTCATGGTACTCTGGGCGGGTGTCAGGCCTGTGCCCCTGAGGTGGGAGAGCCAAGTTCAGGACATTGGTCCACCAGAGACCTTCCAGCTCCATGCAATATCAAACAGCAAAAGCTCTCCTAGAGATCTCCATCTCAACACTAAGACCCAGATCCACTCAACAACCAGCAGGCTACAGTGCCGGACATCCTATGCAAAACAACTAGCGAGACAGGAACACAACACCACCCATTAGCAGAGAGGTTGCCTAAAATCATAATAGGGTCACAGACAGATAATAGGGTCACCACCAGATGTGGTCTTGCCCACCAAAAAGACAAGATCCAGCCTCATCCACCAGAACACAGGAACCAGTCACCTCCACCAGGAAGCCTACACAACCTACGGAACCAACCTCAGCCACTGGGGGCAGACACCAAAAACAATGGGAACTACAAATCTGCAGCCTGTGAAAAACAGACCCCAAACACAGTAGGTAAAGCAAAATGAGAAGACAGAGAAACACACAGCAGATGAATGAGCAAGGCAAAAACCAGCCATACCAAACAAAGAGGAAATAGCCAGTCTACCTGAAAAAGAACTCAGAATAATGATAGTAAAGATGATCCAAAATCTTGAAAATAGAATGGAGAAAATACAAGAAATGTTTAACAAGGACATAGAAGAAATAAAGAGCAAACAAACAATGATGAACAACACAATAAATGAAATTTAAAATTCTCTACAAGGAATCAATAGCAGAATAACTGAGGCAGAAGGAAAGATAAGTGACCTGGAAGATAAAATAGCAGAAATAACTACCACAGAGTAGAATACAGAACAAAGAATGAAAAAAATTGAGGACAATCTCAGAGACCTCTGGGACAACATTAAATGCACCAACATTCGAATTATAGGGGTCCCAGAAGAAGAAGAGAAAAAAAGGGACTGAGAAAATATTTGAAGAGATTATAGTTGAAACTTCCCTAATATGGGAAAGGAAATAGTCAATCGAGTCCAGGAAGCACAGAGAGTCCCATACAGGATAAATCCAAGGAGAAACACACTAAGACACATATTAATCAAACTATCAAAAATTAAATACAAAGAAAAAATAATAAAAGCAGCAAGGGAAAAGCAAAAATAACATACAAGGGAATCCCCATAAGGTTAACAGCTGATTTTCAGCAGAAACTTTGCAAGCCAGAAGGGAGTGGCAAGACATATTTAACCTTATGAAAGGGAAAAACATACAACAAAGATTACTCTAAAGGATCTCATTCAGATTCAAAGGAGAAATTAAAACCTTTATAAAAAAGCAAAAGCTAAGAGAATTCAGCACCACCAAACCAGCTTTACAACAAATGCTAAAGGAACTTCTCTAGGCAGGAAACACAAGACAAGGAAAAAACTTACAATAACAAACCCCAAACAATTAAGAAAATGGTAATAGGAACATACATATCAATAACTACCTTAAATGTAAATGGATTAAATGCTTCAACCAAAAGACATAGACTGGCTGAATGGATAGAAAAACAAGACCCATACATATGCTGTCTACAAGAGACCCACTTCAGACCTGGGGACACATAAAGTCTGAAAGTGAGGGGAAAAAGATATTCCATGCAAATGGAAACCAAAAGAAAGCTGGAGTAGCAATTCTCACATCAGACAATATAAACTATAAAATAAAGACTATTACAAGAGACAAAGAAGGACACTACATAATGATCAACGGATCAATCCAAGAAGAAGATATAACAATTGTAAATATTTATGCACCCAACATAGGAGCACATCAATACATAAGGCCATTGCTAACGGTCATAAAAGGGGAAATAGACAGTAACACAATAATAGTAGGGGACTTTAACACCCCACTTTCACCAATGGAGAGACCATCCAAAATGAAAATAAATAAGGAAACACAAGCTTTAAATGATGCATTAAACAAGATGGACTTCATTGATATTTATAGGACATTCCATCCAAAAACAGCAGATTACACTTTCTTCTCAAGTGCTCATGGAACATTCTCCAGGATAGATCATATCTTGGGTCACAAATCAAGCCTTGGTAAATTTAAGAAAATTGAAATCGTATTAAGTATCGTTTCCTACCACAGCGCTATGAGACCAGATATCAACTACAGGAAAAAATCTGTAAAAGATACAAACACATGGAGGCTAAACAATACGTTACTAAATAACCAAGAGATCACTGAAGAAATCAAAGAGGAAATCAAACCGAGAGACAAATGACAATGAAAACACGGTGACCCAAAACCAATGGGATGCAACAAAAGCAGTTCTAAGAGGAAACTTTATTGCAATAGAGTCCTACCTCAAGAAACAAGAAACATCTCAAATAAACAACCTAACCTTACACCTAAAGCAGCTAGAGAAAGAAGAACAAAGAAACCCCAAACTTATCAGAAGGAAAGAAATCATAAAGATCAGATCAGAAATAAATGAAAAAGAAATGAATGAAATGAGAGCAAAGATCAATAAAACTGAAAGTTGGTTCTTTGAGAAGATAAACAAAATTGATACACGATTAGCCAGACTCATCAAGAAAAAAGGGAGAAGATTCAAATCAATAGAATTAGAAATGAAAAAGGAGAAGTAACAACTGACACTGCAGAAATACAAAGGATCAGGAGAGATTTCTACAAGCAACTTGATGCCAATAAAACGGACAACTTGGAAGAAATGGAACAATTCTTAAAAAAGCACAACCTTCAGAGACAGAACTAAGAAGAAATAGAAAATATAAACAGACCAATCACAAGCACTGAAATTGAGACTGTGATTTAAAATCTTCCACAAACAAAAGCCCAGGACCAGTTGGCTTCACAGGTGAATTCTCTCAAACATTTAGAGAAGAGCTAACACATATCCTTCTCAAACTCTTCCAAAATACAGCAGAGAGAGGAACACTCCCAAACTCATTCTACAAGGCCACCATCACCCTGATACCAAAACCAGACAAAGATGCCACAGAAAAAGAAAACTACAAGCCAATATCACTGATGAACATAGATGCAAAAATCTTCAACAAAATACTAGCAAACAGAATCCAACAGCACATTAAAAGGATCATACACATGATCAAGTGGAGTTTATCTCAGGGATGAAAGGATTCTTCAGTATATGTAAATCAATCATTGTGATAAACCATATTAACAAATTGAAGGAGAAAAACCATATGATCAACTCAATAGATGCAGAAAAAGCTTTCGACAAAATTCAGCACTTATTTATGATAAACACCCTCCAGAATGTAGCATAGCAGGAACTTAACATAATAAAGGTCATATATGACAAATCCACAGCCAACGTCATCCTCAATGGTGAAAAACTGAAACCATTTCCACTAAGATCAGGAACAAGACAAGGTTGCCCACTCTCACCACTATTATTCAACATAGTTTTGGAAGTTTTAGCCACAGCAATCAGAGAAGAAAAAGAAATAAAAGGAATCCATATCAGAAAAGAAGAAGTAAAACTGTCACTGTTTGCAGATGACATGATACTATACATACCAAATCCTAAAGATGCTACCAGAAAACTACTAGAGCTAATCAATGAGTTTGGTAAAGTAGCAGGATACAAAATTAATGCACACAAATCTCTTGCATTCCTATACACTAATGATGAAAAATCTGAAAGAGAAATTAAGGAAACACTCCCATTTACCATTGCAACAAAAAGAATAAAATACCTAGGAATAAACCTACCTAAGGAGACAAAAGACCTGCATGCAGAAAACTGTAATGCAGTGATGAAAGAAATTAAAGATGATACAAACAGATGGAGAGATATACCATGGTTTTGGATTGGAGGAATCAATATTGTGAAAATGACTATACTACCCAAAGCAATCTACAGATTCAATGCAATCCCTATCACACTACCAATGGCATTTTTCACAGAGCTAGAACAAAAAATTTCACAATTTGTATGGAAACATAAAAGACTCCGAATAGCCAAAGCAATCTTGAGAATGCAAAACGGAGCTGGAGGAATCAGGCTCCCTGACTTCAGACTATACTACAAAGCTACAGTAATCAAGACAGTATGGTATTGGCACAAGAACAGAAATATAGATCAATGGAACAGGATAGAAAGCCCAGAGATAAACCCACACACATATGGTCACCTTATCTTTGATAAAGGAGGCAAAAATATACAATGGAGAAAAGACAGCTTCTTCAATAAGTGGTGCTGGGAAAACTGGACAGCTACATGGAAAAGAATGAAATTAGAGTACTCCCTAACACCATACACAAAAATAAACTCAAAATGGATTAAAGACCTAAATGTAAGGCCCAACACTATAAAACTCTTAGAGGAAAACATAGGCAGATCACTCTATGACATAAATCACAGCAAGATCCTTTTTGACCCACCTGCTAGAGAAATGGAAATAAAAACAAAAATAAACAAATGGGACCTAATGAAACTTCAAAGCTTTTGCACAACAAAGGAAACCATAAACAAGACCAAAAGACAACCCTCAGCATGGGAGAAAATATTTGCAAATTAAGCAACTGACAAAGGATTAATGTCCAAAATATACAAGCAGCTCATGCAGCTCAATATCAAAAACACAAACAACCCAATCCAAAAATGGGCAGAAGACCTAAATAGACACTTCTCCAAAGAAGATATACAGATTGCCAACAAACACGTGAAAGGATGCTCAACATCACTAATCATTAGAGAAATGCAACTCAAAACTACAATGAGGTATCATCTCACACCAGTCAGAATGGCCATTATCAAAACATCTACAAACAATAATTGCTGGAGAAGGTCTGGAGAAAAGGGAACCCTCTTGCACTCTTGGTGGGAATGTAAATTGATACAGCCACTATGGAGAACAGCATGGAGGTTCCTCAAAAAACTAAAAATAGATCTACCGTACAACCCAGCAATCCCACTACTAGGCATATACCCTGAGAAAACCATAATTCAAAAATAGTCATGTAGCACAATGTTCATTGAAGCTCTATTTACAATAGCCAAGATATAGAAGCAGCCTAAGTGTCCATCAACAGATGAATGGATAAAGAAGATGTGGCACATATATACAGTGGAATATTACTCAACCATAAAAAGAAATGAAATTGAGTTATTTGTAGTGAGGTAGATGGATCTAGAGACTGTCATACAGAGTGAAGTAAGTCAGAAAGAGAGAAACAAATACCTTATGCTAACACATATATATGGAATCTAAAAAAGAAAAAAGAAAAAAAGTGGTTCTGAAGAACCTAGGGGCAGGACAGGAATAAAGATGAAGACATAAAGAATGGACTTGAGGACTCGGGGAGGGGGAGGGGTAAGCTGGGACAAAGTGAGAGAGTGGCGTGGACATATATACACTACCAAATGTAAAATAAATAGCTAGTGGGAAGCAGCTACATAGCATCAGGAGATCAGGGTGCTTTGTGTCCACCTAGAGGGGTGGGATAGGGATGGTGGGAGGGAGACGCAAGAGGGAGGAGATATGGGGATATATGTATATGTATAGCTGATTCACTTTGTTATACAGCAGAAGCTAACACACCATTGTGAAGCAGTTATACTCCAATAAAGATGTTAAAAAGAATACATTACAAAAAAAAGAAAAGAAAAGAAATAAAGTAAAACAATTAGGATAAATAAATAAAATAGATAAACAACAAGGTCCTACTGTATAGGATAGGGAACTATATTCAAGCTGATTCGGATATATCTGAATCAGTTTGCTGTACACCAGAAACTAACGCAACACTGTAAATCAACTATATTTCAATTTAAAATAATAATAATAATAAAGTAAATTAGATATGAAATATCAAAAAAGTAATTTAAAACATTTTAAACCACACTATTAGCTTTATTAATCAATATAGGCCAAGTTATGCTGAGGTTAACAATAAGTGACCCCAAAGTCTTAGCTGCTTACAACAACAAGGATCTCTGTTTTAGTTATTTATTGCTTTATACAAGTCACTCCAAATCTTAATGGCTTAAAACCACAACAATCTCTTGTTTCTCATGATGCTGTGGTTTGGATGGGCAGTTCCGTGCTCACTCATGGGCACCCATCTGCTGGGTCAGTGGGAGCTGCAGGCTAACAAGGCCTCACCTTGGTAGAAACAGCTAGAAGGCAGAACTTCTCTGCAAGGTCTCTCATGTTCCAGTGGTCTAACCCAGGGGTCCCCAACTCCTGAGCCTGCAGACCAGTACTGGGCCACACAGCAGGAGGTGAGTGGTGGGGGAATGAGCGAAGCTTCATCTGCCACTCCCCATCGCTCCCCATCACTCACATTACCACCTGAACCATCCCCGCCCCATCACACCCACACCCACCCCCCACCCCAGTCCATGGAAAAATTGTCTTCCATGAAACTGGTCCCTGGTGCCAAAAAGGTGGGGGACTGCTGGTCTAACCCAAGCTTCTTTACATTGTAGTTGGGTCCCAAGAGAGTGAAAGCATCTTGTGGCCTAGACTCTGGAGCTCGTACAATGTCACTTCCACTACAATCTAAAAGTTAAAGTAAATCACAAGCCAGCCCAAATTCAAGGAAAAGGCAGCATAGACATGCAACCTACCCAGTTTAATTCTCAGTCACGCAACATGCCCACTGTAGGGCAACTCCATGATGTTTTCAACCCGGACTGATGAAAGTCTCAAAATGTTTCCAATGTCAGGTCAAGGGAGAAGAGATCATGGTAAAGCACATGAGGGCTCCTAAAGCTTCCAGACAAAGTGATCTTTGCTCATATTTCCAAACATGTAATTGGCCAAAGCAAATTACATGGTAAAGCCTGTTGGAGTGTGCTGGCATTCTAAGGGTACCTTAAAAGAGATCATTATTAGAAATGTTACTGAAGTGTGAGCTAGTTAGGTGAGGAGAGAGAAGGAAGCCACAAAATACCTTGATAATATACAATGCTAAGAATCACCTTCCAAGAGAATATTTTATGTGATGCTAACAGAATTAACTGACACTGACAGTTATGGGCTATTATGCAGCCCACGCCCAAGATGCCAAGCTATTAGAGTCTCAAAGGGCTTATGTCACTTCTGTGCTCAACACACACCAAGTGCCCCACTGCCATGGAAAGATTTCTCTTCCGGTTATAAAATTGCAGTGCTGGGATCCCCAAAATTTTCCTCAAATCCAGCCTACTCCACTGAGGGTCACAGGTACAGGAAAATATTAGGATAAGTCAGCGTCAGTGACCATTTACTGACCATCTCCTCTCTATGTGCTGTAGTGAATGCCAAACTAGAAGATAACCTCAAAGGTCAGGAAGACAAGATCTAAGCATGTTAAATAATCAGAGATCAACATAAAAGCTTATATATAACAGATAGCTACTGTCTGCTTTCTGCTCCCCAGGCCATGTGCCACTGAGATATCTGTACTTTTGTTGGCAGTTTAAGATACACTTAAGGCACAGGAAAGTATAGCAAACAGCAAGGCAGCCTGTGAATGAAAAAGTAGGCAGTAGAGAGTCCAGGTGCTGGAAAAGATCAGAGGTAGGAAAAATTGCCAAGGACTGAAATTGTCATATTGTAGGAGGAGGAATCGGAGCTGAACCTCAGATGACAACATAAGATTATCCTTGGAAAGAGATGGAAAACCGTTATAAAATGTGGGAACAACATGAACCAAGCCACTCTTCCCGGGAGGTTCCCAAGGAATAGGATATAGGAAGGAACAGAAGGAAATGTCCTGCAAAGTAACAAGTTATCACTTCCTCAGTTTGGGCTCCAAATCACAATACAAAAAAACTCTAGTAAGAAGTTAGGCCAGGTGGCCCATTCTTTTCCCTAAATTGGTCAAGCTTCCAACTGAAATAGCTTCCTATTTAGTTCCACTTTTGCCAGTGCCCATATGCAAATGCAAGATCTTACTAAATTCCTAAAAGGCAGGGTGAGGCCCATCCACCTTGTACTGACTTTTCATGGCACAGCATCTTCCTCTAACAAATGTGGCCCTAACAGCTTCCTGAAATCTGACCAATTAGCTTGGCATTCCTCTTCCTTAAGAAGCAGGAAGGAGTATAAGGTTGAACTCCTGAGCACTAAGTACCAATTGGACCATCCATCACTAAGTGTAACCAGAGTCCTAAGGGGTTTCCACTAAAAGATGAGGGTCAGGTTTGGCAGCAAGAAGGGATTGATGAATCTCTGCCTTCATTGGCTCTTGATGGTAGGTGCACAGATTGCTAATGCCAACACTTTGGTTCCATATTAGTCTTCAGCAGGTGTCTTTCTCATTTCTTTCTGTTCCACAGTGGGAAGACTCATTTCTTCAGAGATTTCTGTAACAAGAAATGTAGAATCTAGAAAATGTTGGTTTGGTTTTGGGTTTTGGTGTTTTTAGTATCACGTGTGTCCCGCTGGCAACACAAAAGTCTCCCAACTCTCTGCCCCAATCTTCAACACAAAGAAGAGGGTTTGTCTTCTCTGTACCCCTATATTGCTTTTATTCTGAATCACACAAGTTAACCCTGATTGCTGTCCTGTCTCCTCCTCTGTGACATTAATGTTACTCTTGGGCCCCTACGTAGAATACAAGGGGTCTTGCTGACACTATGCTTGAACTCCCATAGTACATCCCCCAATGCTGGGAAGGGCTAAACCTGGTGAAACTGGAAAGTAAGTGCTTCTTCTTTTAAGGCCCTTTCTTCCTGTTCTCTTTCCCTCTATGGATTGCACCATTTCCTCTCTAATCCCACGTACCTGCCATTGTCACACTTTTTAACACCTTCAAGCTAATCAGAATATATAACCTTGGGAAAAATCTGATAAATGAATTTATCCTAATTTATAAATGGTTGCTTGAGTTTAAAGAAATGTCCAAAGAAACAAATCACCATTAGTAGAATATCAAGTATTAGCAGGGTAGCAAGGAAGTTATTTTGAGGGGTGGAAGGTTTTGCTGGAGACTCTGAAATTCCAGAATTTTCACTGGTTCCTGAGTCTAACACTTCGAGCCTATACAAAATCCTATCTATCAATTCTTATTACTTCCTACTTCCTGCTTATAGCCAGCTTTTTAAAAAAAGAAATCTGTGGGATATTTATTGTATTCCTGGGCAAGAAAAAAGAGATGGAAAGTACATCAGCCCCTCCATCAAGTGCCCTATTGCAGTAGAATAGCTTGACTATCAAGTAATTTCACACCATATGATATAATAATGGAAGAGTGAGGGACTTCCCTGGTGGTTCAGTGGTAAAGATTCTGCCTTCCAATGCAGTAGATGCAGGTTTGATCCGTGGTCAGGGAACTAAGACCCCACATGCCGTGGGGCAACTAAGCCCAGGCACCACAACTACTGAGCCCACGAGCCACGAACTACAGAGCCCACGTGCTCTGAAGCCCATGCTTTGCAACTAGAGAGAAGCCCATGACCACAACAAAGAGCCCACCCACTGCAACAAAAGAAAGATCCCACATGCCACAACGAAGACCTAATGCAGTCAAAAATATAAATAAATAAATAAAGTATAAAAAAATAACGGAAGAGCGAAATCTGGCATTTTTGTTATATTAAATACATTTCTGTTTATGCTTCTGGGTTGGCCAGATAAACACAGAATATGTGTCATCTAAAAGGCAGGGCAGATGAGTACTGCATTTAGAGTTAATAATGTGCCATTAAAACTACATGTGTCGGATTTCCCTCGTGGCGCAGTGGTTAAAAATCCACCTGCCAGGGCAGGGGACACGGGTTCGAGCCCTGGTCCGGGAAGATCTCACATGTGGAGCAACTAAGCCCGTGCACCACAGCTACTGAGCCTGCACTCTAGAGCCCGCGAGCCACAACTACTGAAGCCCACGTGCCACAGCTACTGAAGCCAGCACGCCTCGAGCCCGTGCTCTGCAACAAGGGAAGCCACCGCAATGAGAAGCCCGTGCACCGCAACAGAAGGGTAGCCCCCACTCGCCACAATCTAGAGAAAGCCCGCGCGCAGCAACAAACACCCAATGGAGCCAAAAGTAAATAAATAAATAAATTTATTTTTTTTAAAAAACTACACGTGTCAAACTATTTCATGCATACTGCAAACATAAGATATATCACAGTTAGGACAGTGTTATGTTCTGAATGTTTGTGTCCCCCCAAAATTCATGTTGAAATCTTGACCCCTCCAAAGGTGATAATATCAGGAGGTGAGACCTTTGGAAGGTGCTTAAGTCATGAGGGTAGAACCCTTGTGAATGGGATTAGTGCCTTATAAAAGAGGCTCCAGAGAGATCCTTAGCCCTTTCCACCACTTGAGGACAGAACAAAAATGTGTCAACTGTGAACTAGGAAGAGGACCCTCATCTGACCATGCTGGTGCCTTGAACTTGAACTTCCCAGCTTCCCGAACTATGAGAAATACATTTCTGTTGTTTATAAGCTACCCAGTCTATGGTACTTGTTATAACAGCTTGAAAAGACTAAGACAGTGTTGACATGACCAAGGGCCAAGCTAGATTATGGGCCTAAAATATTTTGGTTTCTCCCATAACCTTCCAGGAATGACTTGGTAGGTAAAAATCTCCTACTATCTGCTTTCACAGATCCCATTTTTCAAGGGTTAAGGAGTGATTTGGTTTAATCTTGGTGATAAACATTTGCCTGGGCCTAAAAACAGACAGAAACAGGGGACTTGTTCGTGGGAGGTTTCTGTTAAAATGTTCACAGAGTTTAGTGTGACAGAAGAAAACAAGGGCCATCAGCCAACAGGTTTGTTGGTGCCCAGTGGAGCCAGAGCCCGTCTGCTTCCATGCATATAGCTCTGGGTACAGTTTAGGCCCCACACACATCTAGAGGGCAAGTCCCAATCTTTCAGGATAAACCAGGTCAGATGCACAGTCCTACAGCCCCTGATTTAGAGTTTCTCTTAAATTGTATGCGTCGGCTGGGTCCAGATATTTGTCCTCCTTGACTGTGTTTCCCATCCCCTTCCGAGCCACACTCCGGTGGAGAAAGACAAGTCTGTGTCTGTGGTTCATTCCTCTCTCTTCAGTATTTCCTGTGGAGTGTGTTGCTGAGTCCCAGAAGTAGGGCAGCCATGACTGCTTGGAGTGCCTGAGTCTGCCTCTCCAGGTGGGCTGAAGGTACTTTCCAGGTGAGTGATCTTAAGGAACTTCAGGACACTGACCTCCATGAAGGCTGGTGGCTTCTGGGGGGTCATGGAGAAGGACAACCTGCTGCCATGCCACAGACTTCTTTCTCACCCTAGTCTCTGGGTTCTAACTATGAGGATTTCAATAAAGAAGTCATCCACCTGCCACTGAGACCCTGATGGAGAGGATAGGCGAACAGGGGTCTCGTACCAGTTTGGCCCAATCCTAATGACCTTGAGCAAGTTACCAGCCTCTATGGCAGTGTTTCTCAAAATAACACTCCCCAAATACCAGGTTCAGAATTACCTGCTGCAGATCTGGACCCCACCCCAAGCTGGCTGGCAGAATCCATCTCTAGGAGTGGGCCACACTCACATTTGAGAACCAGGGTCTAAGGGCTCTGACTTTATTACCTGTCAAATGGGACTAACAGGGGCCATATGTACTTAATGAGACTCTTAGAAGGATCAAAATAGTGTGGTGTATATAAAATAGTACATGGTCTGGCTTACTGATTAGGAGCACATTGGAGATCCAAACAGATCTGTGCTTGAAGTCTGGCTTTGCCACTTACCTGCTGTGTGGCCTTGAGAAAAAGTATCCTCTCTGAGCCTCAGTTTTCAAAATCTATAAAATGTAGGTAATAATGCCTAGCTCATGGGAATCACGTGAGGGTTAAGTGAAAGCACATATGTAAAATGCTTCATATATGCCTAGCACATGGAAAGTATTTTAATCAGGGACACATTTTTCCTTCTCCTCAAAAACTATCTGCGACCTGAGTCAGAGTACACTTCCTGTTTTACTAGTACAGTGAGTCTCGCGATGCTTTCCTACAGAACTTCCCAGCTCCGTCTTAAGTCTTGCCTTTCATAAGCAAGTGCCCAGGCTCTCTCAGTCCTGTTAAGCCAGGCTTGTAAATAGTTACTAGCCTGTTTATTTAGGACTAATAAATATCTTTGCTTTCTATGCCATTCCAAAGAGTTGATTCTCTCCTATTTCTCCCACCTCTCCTCAATTTACAGACCTAAACTATGGGGGAATAGTCCTGCTACTGAAGACACCCTTCAAGAAAGCTAAACATTTCAGCATATTAAAATTTTCGGCATATTAACAGACAGTTGATGTCTAAGGGTATATCTTCACAGTAGCTGGTACTATGGAGGGTTGCAAAAGAAATGAAAGGTAGGCAAATTGCATGAAGCGAGAAGGTTAGCTTAAGTTGACCCAGGCAAATCCCCAGCAGCTATGCTCCCTAAACGGGGCTCCTTTACCTTTGGGCTCAATATCACAGGTCAGAAAAGAAGAGGGTAGGGGCTATTTGGAGTGGAGCTTGGACAAAAGCACTTGATGAACAAGGCCACCTCCTTGTCCCAAAGCCGATTCTAAAGTCTCCATCTGATACTGTCAGGAAGCCATCCTCCCCCAGCAGTCAATTCCTAGCAATACAAAAACGTACTTATTTATCCCACTGTCAACAGAAATGAATTATATCCTACCTCCCTGTCCTTGCATTAGGGAAGGAAGAAATGAAGGAAGATAATCTACTTCAGTTGTAATTAACACTGGGCACGAGGGACCTTTCCGAAATGTTTGCCCCAGCAACTCTCCCCCCACAGTGGATAAAAACGCCCACCTCGGGTGAGAGCCTTGGGGTTCCCCCCTCAGACATCTAACTGGACTCCAAACCCGGAAATCCTAAGCAAGAGACCTGTTTCCTGCGAGGCTTTCAACTTACACGCATTTCTGATCCCATTGCTGCCCTTCTTCATTTTAGGCGCCTTGATCGCCTAGGTAGGGATCCAATTTTTATACTTTCAAAGCACTCAGGGCTGGAGAGAGGCCCTTCTCCAGGCAAATCCCGCACGGCCGATCCTCGGAGCGCAAGAAGGTGCTGTTGCCGCAGAGCCCAGGGCCAGGGCCGCGCGGTTCGGTTAAAAATAGCAAAAGCAACGCACACGAAACCTTCTGCTGAGCCTTGGATCAGGGACCTAGGTCCTCGCCCCTGTGCGCCACACCTGCCAGCAAGCTCCCGCCCCGCCTCCGCCTTCCGGTGACCAGTCCACCGCGAGTCTCGATGGCGGAGACCACCCTGGGCCACGGTTTCTCCCCAGCCGACTCCCGGGAACCCAGGGAGAGCGAAGCCCGGCATGACCTCTGTTCTCAGAGTACCCAATCTGAGAACACTGGGTCCCGCAGCATTTCCTGCCTCTAGGCTGAGAGAGGAAAGGGGTGGGATGTACTGAAAGTTAAAGGCATTATCCTCCGCCCCTCCTAAGCTTCCGAACCGCACAGAAACTAGCCAGAGAAGCCCGGACTCGCGCCCTGAGCTTCTTGGACGCGACCCGGCTGGACTGCGGGATGCAATTCGCTCCGCGAAGAAGAAATCCAATCCATCCACTGGCCTCCAAGAGGAGCTGCCGCTTACGACAGGGCCGAGAACGGCCCGGTGCCTGCAGAGGCACTGGTAACCCTAAGAAGAAGCTTCAGGATGTGGAGGGCAAAACGCCTCCGGCATTTCCTCGAGGCCCAGGGGGCAGGGCTAAGGGGTCCGCACAGACAGCCAGGGGAGTCCAGGTCCGCCTGCGGAAGGCGGAGCCAGGCCAGCCGCTGCCCCGGGGGAAAAGTTCCTACCTAGTGGGGCGCGGTAGGCCGCCGCGCGGTGCCAACTTCCTCCTCCCAGCGAAAGAACGCGCCCAGAGCAGGATTACAAAGAGAGCGGAAGACCGTTTTCTAAACCAAAGCCTCACCCCATAACACTTGCCCTTCCCTTTTCTTTGGAAACTCCACACTGGAGCCTGGGGACCTACGAGTTCCTTCCTACCCGAACCGTGGGACGCTCAGAACACGCAGGCACTTTCTTCCAAGAACCCGCCGCGGAATGGAGACTGGAGGAGAGGGGAACGATTCGAGCTTGAACTGTTCGCGCTCTGTCCCTCGATTATTAAGTGGAAAGACTAGGAGGGTTCTCTCGTTGCCTGTGCATGACTCATTCTGCAACCCTCTGTCCCCATTTCTTTTCCATAAAGAGGGCCGGTCTCAACTGCCAAAGTTCCAAATGGGGCCATAACCCCAGCCCTGCTACCAGGCGTGGAGTAGAGATCGAAAGACGGAAAAGAAGAGGTCTGAGTTTCCCATTCAGATATCCACTTCTCTAGCCAACAGTCTCCTCCCCCCACCTCCAATTCTCCCACCCCAAACCCCGAAAAAAAAATCACCGTCTTCGGTTATAACGCTTTGATTTATATCGAAGCTTCTACAGGTGAGAGGGTCCCGAAGCTTGCAGCGGGTAGCCAGAGCTGGGCGCTAAGGCCAGACTTAGATTTTTCTCCAGAAGCTAGTACAAAGTGGAATAAGCAAGGGGGCACCACACCCGGAAACTAGACTTGACTTTGTGGGTGAAAAGCGCATGTAATCCGGAGACTTTCTCCCCCCACTGTGGTCCAGCCCCACACCACCACCAGCCAGCCAACAGGTTTGCAAACCCTGTTTCAAGCCCAGGAAACTTGGTCCCCGTGCATCTAGGAGAGGGGACTCCAGTGCGTGAAGTCACTGGGTCGCAAACCTGACTTGCTCAAACGCAGCCCTAGGGTCGGCTGCGGCTTGCGGGCGTGTCGACTCTGCCACGCACAGTCAGTCTGGGTGCCTCCCACCCGCCAGCGCCGAGCTGTTCTCTTAATGAATTACTAATGAGTTAAAATTGGGCAGCAGGCTTAATTAAAGCGTAGAGGCAATGTGTTTACCACATTGTAATTGAACTCATTAGGGCTATGGCTTTTTGTTTTTTAAGCAGCCGCCTTCCTTCTCTGCGTCGAATAATCTATGGGAAGCGTTTATTAGAGAAGGAGGGGGTAGCGGAGAAACAGTCCATCAATTCTTTCAATGAAAAAGACAGGATGAGAATGGGGGTAAGGGTAAAACCTCTATTCCGTGGATGTCTCGGTGGAGTCAGGGCTAGACCGAGGCTTCCCAAAGTTCCAAGGGTAGAATGATCTGATGAGCGCCCCGGCGTTTGGGAAGTTGCCAAGGGAGGGACCAGGCCTGAGCCAGAAAGGCTGCCTTTGTAACACCACAGTACTCCCAAATTCGGCCTATATCCCCACCATCCCCGGCCAAAGCGCTGGACTTCGACTGGACTCCCTGGCTGGTGCTCACCCTTCCAAGCGCCTGACGCTCGTAATGAGATGGATTCTGCTAACTTTTCTTTTTAAAGCGGCATATGAGTTTGTCCCTAAAGCTTTCCTCCCTGGTAGTGCTGGGAAGGTCTCATTCTCCTTTCTCCAGTTTTCCCAGCACCCCTCCCCACCCGCTGTTCTGAAGAAGCACATTGGGTGCCCAGGATCAGCACCCCCTACAAATCCGCCCCCCGCCCCCCGGGCCTGACTTCACCTCAGGTGGTCTCTCCCCAGAAGACTGGGGGAGGGTGCCGGCTTTTAGTGCACTGCCCTCGGGCAACACAAGAGAGGCGCACCTGCGTGCCCTGGGATAACATTTCTCCTGTCAGGGAGCCCAAGCTGCCTGTCCCGGCTGCATGTCCCCAGAGCAAATTGTTCCCTCTTGCCCCTGGCCCCACTCCAATTACCAGGTCTCCAGCCCTCGCCTCCTTTCCCTTATGTTTGTACCCCTGGGCGTGGAAGGGTGATGGTTGGGAGGCTGAGGTTGGCACAGGGCTCCTCTCCTTGCCCTGCCCTGCCTGACCAACAGGCGGCGTCAGAGACCTAGGTCTGGGCTGAGGAGTGGGGGGTGCGGATCTGAGCAAGCTAAGCCGAGAAGCTGGGCTCGAGGAGAGCGACCCTCACCCCAAACTTACGAACTTGCCCAGGAAGCGAGTGGGAAGAGCTGGGTGTCTGCGGAAGACCACACAGAAGGGGAGAGTCAGGACGGGACAGAGTCGCAGTGGAAAACCCGACCGCGAGCGAGAGTGCAGAGGACCGCGGGCGACGGGCCGCGAAAGCGGATGTCGCGCGGGGGGAGGCGGCCGGCGCCGCGGGAGTCAGAAAGCGGCAGTGGAGCCGCGGAGCGCGAGGCAGGCGGGGTGGACTGAGCGCGGAGGGCTGAAGACCGCGAGGGCGGCGCAGACAGGTAAGTGGCCTCGTCCTCCGCGCTCGGCTTCCTCTCCTTTGGGGAAAAATGGGTTGAAAGGGACTCCAGGAACTTCTGACCGCCGTCACAACCCCACAGCTGACCCCTACCTCCTCCCCTCCCCTCCCGCTTTAAACGCACACCCCTCACCGTTTGTGGGTTTTGTCAAACTCTCCTACCCTGTCCATCCCTCCTCCTCTCTCCGCCTGACCCGGGAGGTTGAGGTAAACTGTCTCTAATTTGTTGCTAAAAGATTAACTGCAGAGGGCAGGTCTATTTGATTAAGGCAATTAATCTTTGGTTACAATGTTCTAGTGTCATTTGCGTGCGTGAGGGCGGGGAGGGGGACCGGGGAGAGAGAGAGAGAGAGAGAGAGAGAGAGAGAGAGAGAAAAGGCTAACGAGACTTTTTGGAGACGCTATGGAAAGAGGTTACCCTGCCCGGGACTGCGGCCACGTCTTCGCTCCCACACCCCGCAGCCCCAGAGCCCACGCGCGGTTTCAGCACTTCCAAGCCGGGACAGCGACTCCCGAGAGCGCGGCTAGTAACTTCCGGGTCCCATCCCTGGAGTTCACACCTGGCAAGCAGAGGCAGGAGCTGACCGGGAGTTTGCACTTCGCAGGCAGAGGCTGGAGCTGACCAGGACGAAGGGTACACCCTCCGCCTTCCCCATTGCCCAACCACTGGGCTTCCCTTTCCCCACTTCAAAGCAGGATCCGGTCAAATACAGTCCCCCTAAATCCTCAAGATCAATCCCACCTGGAGGCGGGAAAGGGAGAAACCCCCAAACGCTCCTAGTAAAGTTCCCAAAGCTGGAGTTTTCTCTTTTCGTGAATAATTAACGCTGGTCATAAATAACTGATGGAGGCAGTGGAGAAAAGGAAGAAGGAGGAGGCAGGCGAGAGCCAGGGCGGCCAAAGAGATAGAAGGGTTTGTTAAAGGACCATTAAGTAAGCCTTGCTGGGAATGGTATTCCTCTGTAGATCGCAGAGAGGTTACACCCAGGCACCCTGGCGTGGGTAAAAGCAGGGAAGCAAGGCACCCAGGGGAGTGGGGTTGTGCTGATCAAGCCCGGAGCACCTACCCAAGACCCAGTCTCAGCACTTTACCCATTCCCTCTCCTCTATCCAGAACTCATCTTCCCAGAGCCCTTTGAACTCTAGTCATCCTCTAGCCATCTGTCATTCACATCCCCACACCCAAAGTGCAGAGAAGTTCTGGGCTAGATAGTAGAGGCCCAGGGGTGAACCCAGGCTTTGAGCTCTGTCAGTTCTTCCCCAGCCTGTGGCAAGTCCTGCCCACTCCCAGTTTGCAGGCACCTCCCCAAAGCCACCTCCTCACTCCATCCCAGACCATACCATTTCATTCTTTTCAAACTGGTCCAAAAGTTTGGGACTTCAGCCTCTTGCTTGTTCATTCTCATCTTCCTACACCAAACCTTGAAGAACAGGGTAGTACACACACACACACACACACACACACACACACACACACTGCTCCATGCTCTTCCCCTGCCCCTCCATCATCTCCAATTCCTGACTTCTTTTGAGGGTCTTAAGCACACTGACCTCTGGCACCTTGTGTTTGCCCCACCTCTGAACTGAGACTCTTAGGCAGGGGTCTCAGAATCTGGAAGAAAACCTAAGAGGAAACCCTTGCTCCTAGGTTGGAGGCCTATGCCAGAGCCTTTTGGCCCCTTTAGGAGACACTGGCCTCTCACCAGATGGCTAGCCTCAGGTGGCCAGTGCATGCTTTCAAAGTGAAATTCCTGAGGGCCCTTAAACTGAGCATCCAGCACAATCCTTCACAGGGCCTCACTGAGTCCTTTCCACAAGCAAAGCCATGTCTTGTCTTTTCCCAGTGCAACTTGGGATAGGCCCTGGGAAGAAAATATTGTAGACTGTAGCAACCACCACTGGCTGTGAGGTTGGGTTCCGACTTGTGGGCAGGCAGAAGCCTTTTTGTAGCCTTTCCATTGGTTAACAGCTTCCACCACCCCCACTTCCCTAAGGACCAGCTCTGAATATACCAAAGGCCAACCTGGCTTTTCTGGGTGGGAGCAGAGAGTAGCTTCCAAAGAGGAAGGTTGGTGGCCAAGCCTCAAGGAGTCTAGATTTTTAATGAAAATTTTCTCATCTTTATGTGATATGAAAGAAAACACTAAAACCAGTTTTATTTTCTCACCCACTTCATCCCCATCCCAACACTCTCCACACCCTGAGCTCTTACCTTTTAAAGAACTGGGAAGTTCTGAATGGGGAAGGGAAAATGCGAGAGAATAGGGACAGTTTTAGGGAATTGTCTTTCTGCCTCAGTAGGGATACAACAACCCAGTAGGGTTGTGAAACTAGACAAAGCGGTGGGAGGAAATCAGATCTGGGGGAGAGGAGGCCAGCCCTGGAGCCATGGGTTGTTTACTTCTCATATAAAATATAACTCCCCCAAGCAGGAAGTTACTGCAAACATGTATCAATAATGAATGAATCTCCTGTAATAAAATACTTACATAATTAGCACAAGTCAAGTGGTTGCATTATGTTAACCTTTTGCAACTCTGAGATGGAAAATCTTGCTCCAGAATTCCTCAGAATGCCATTTTCATTCTCAGGAGAGGGTGAGAGCCAAGTGCTCACCCAGCTTTCCACTTTGTTACAATATGGTTTTCCATTTCTGAACCAGAATGTAAGTACTTCTGAAATATAACAGAAAACTCTCTTTGGTGAATTCAGAACAGTCATTAACATTCAGTTTTAAGTGAATGTTAACAGTAAATAAAGAAATCTCTTGATTGTAATCATAGTAACAAAGCAATAATTACCCAGTAGGTGGTCATCAGTAATGATAAATGTATCATTATTACTGTGTGAGTCTGGGAACTCCGTTTTGGAAAGTACTTCAGACTTTTTAGTAGCATGGCTGGTTACAAAGCATTTCTTAGCCTGAAAAAGCCATATAATTTTATACACAATTTAGGTGAAAATAAATTTAAATCTGTATATTACATTTTTAATTTCAAGTTAGTAATTAAAGTTGGTTCATTATATCTCCTCTGAAACCCTCAGCGCTCATCTCCATGGTTTGTTTGTACAATTTGTTTCTAAGACACCCAAGGTTACACAGTTCTAAAAGATGGAAATTTTAATTATTTGCCAACATTAAGAGTTTGTCAGTGATATCATAATGCATCTTGAAAAAGTTTGGGATTGGTTATTGTCTTTGATCTGGTTAGCTATGCTTTCACTTTGAACCTCATGAGGGAAAGCCCTTTTGCTTAAAAAGTACTCTTAAATACACAAAAATAGAAAATTCCTCTGAACATTCTCTCTGAATTTTCACTGGCTGCTATTTTTTCAGGAGAAAAAAAATCAGTGACTCAGATTTCTACCCCCCTCTACCCTGGGATTTATTTTGCTATTATCTAATTTCACCTTTTGCTACCACTGAGCTAACAACTGCAGGCAGGAGGAAAGCTGAAGGCATGATGCTTATTGGGCAGCCTGAGAGCACATGATAGTTTAATAATGTATTAAGCTTGATGGCAAAGTAAAAAATTTTCAAATGGGGAGGGGGTGAGAGGGAAGAGAACAGGAAAGGGGGAAAAATGCCTTTATTTCCCCAGGAAATAAAATCCAATGTTCCCTCCACCAGTGTCACTGGGGAGATGTTAAATGTATATCTATGTCATTTTCTCTCTTGTGACATGTCAACAGACAATCTACAGCCCCTCCCCCACTCCTACTCCTCTGCTTCCCCTCCCCAAGCTTTAAAATATCCTGTTCCACACCCTTTCTGCATCCTCAGCCTCAGTTACACATTAAATTGCTTCCCTGAAACAAAAGAGCCAGTGTTTTTTGTTGTTTTTTTTTTTAAGCCTCAAACAGCATTCTTGTTCTTGGTGGTAGTTGGAATCTTCATACAATTAAAGACTCTTTTGCATAAATCCACTGAAATACTTGCCTTAGTTGTCTCTCCCACAATCTCTATTTCTTGCTCCACTGTCTCCTTTTCCTTTTCTCCCTTTTCTCCTCTCCCTTCTTTAGGAGTGGCAATCAAAAAAAGGCAAGCATCTTTCCTTCTTATTCATTATTACAGCAGCATCTTTGAGACGCATCTTTGCCAATGAATACTCCATGTAGATGCCTATCCTTTTGTTGTGGCGGCCTAGGTTATTCAGGAGCAGAGACAAAAGCCTGAAGTGATGTGATCTAAATGAGCTCTGGGGTTTTCCAGCTGGGACCACCTCCATTTCAAAGGACCCCCTCCCTCCCAACATGGGGAGGAGGGAAGTGGAGGGGGCTGGTACATATGTGTATGCAGGCACAGAAAGAGAGAAAGGAGAAGACAGGGAAGGGAGAGAGCCTAGTGGGCTCTTCCTTATGCCAATGTCCCTCTTTGATGCACGTTCGCAGGTTGTGTTCAGGGAGCATGCATCCATAGTCTGTGTGTGTCATCAGGTATTTTGTGTTCCTTTGAATTTTATCTTGGTCAACTAATATTTGCTAAGTAACCATCAAGTATACCAAGTTCATGTTCCATTCTGGATTTTATTACTTCATGTAAACTATGTGCACATGTGAGTACTTTGCTGTGTTTACAAGTTTGTGAGGACTTGTGCAGAAATGTGCATTCTTTGTTATAAAAAAAGAAAGTCCAATAGCAAATGTTTCCATTAGTCCCTGGCCTCTGTGAACTGGTAGGGTAAGAGATTTCTCTGCCACTGACCCAAGGACAGGTTTTCTTGTGAGAATGGTTTCCTCTGATTAAGGGGAATTAAGCCTTGGTTCCTTCTCCTACAGTCTTTATTTTCTTATAAAGGTGTTTGTTTGAAAGGTAAGAAAGAAACTACTGATTCCCATAGTCATTGGTGCATGAGGAACTCAAGGGATCACTGGGGCAGGGGTACAGTGCAAAATGTGTTCATTTTCTCTTCCCTTCCTCAATTATGGTTTAGATTTTTAGGTTTGTGCCCTCATTGTATGTACTTCTCCAGGGATACTCTGGCCCCAGGAAAAGGGCTCCCGTTTATGGACAGTATTTATTAAGAGAGGGCTCAGAGGCCTTTCTCATTTCTTCTATGATTTCCATAATGGATGAGTTTTGGTTTGCTCCTGGTCCTTGGTTTCCTTCATAAAACTCCAGCCAGAGCAATGGAGGAAAAACCAGGGAGTCTAAGCTGGGCTTGCCAGGCTGCAGAAAGCTCTTTTGGGTAGAAAGAGGGAACTGAGGGCTATCAGCAATTATTATCATACGGCCATTACCATTGCTCATTTTTGTTATCAACTTATTTTAACTTGGTTAAGCAAATAGTAGCTAAGATTCTGGCCACCTGTATACAAAATAAACACTAGACCAATTAGGGGGCAGGATAAAGTTTTAATGAAAAGGACTAAGATTCCTCCGGGGAATTTGGTTCCCTCTCTACTCACCATGAAACTAAAATGCCTTTGAAATCTTTTACTCTGGAGCTAGTAAAGACTTCAAACATATCTTGTAAGAGTACAGGCCTAAGCTTGTCTCCATTCTCCAAAGAAGGTGCTTTTAAAGCTAGCATGTATTAAATGACTACTGTGTGCCAAGCATTTTACATATATTATCTTATTTAATTCTCATAATACCCCTGTGGGCTACGTATCAACCTTCTCATTTTGCAGATGAAGAAACTAGGGCTTGGGGAGTTTAGGTATCAAAGCAAAATTTCACAACTAGTAAGTGACTGAGGAGAAACTTGTACCCAGTTTCAATCTAGCTGCATCTCCTGTACTTTCTGATATATGAGAATTCTTCTGTCCCTGGTAGTTTTGCCAGCCTTCCAGTTTCTTTCTGGGCCATACAGGTCTACTTTTGCAGACTTGGAACTAATAGGGAAACCATTTCTTGCCCTACCTGATGCAGAAATACCAATGCCAAGGACACCCATTTCAGGGACACAGAAGCAGTAATATTCTTGCCTAAGAGCTGAGAATGAGGTAAGAGGGAATGAGTGAGAGAGATAGAAACTGTCTTTTTGATCTGTAACTGTCATGGGTTCTCCAATACCCAGGCTGGGAGTAGAATGAGAAGGGATATCTGGTGTCTCTAATTTTAATGAATTTATATTAAGGCCTTTATCTTCCTTTCGTGTCAATGCCAAACACAGGAGTGGGGGTGGGGAGTGGCTGGATTTCTCAGTCCTTTTAGATGGAGCAGGTGTGGCAGAAGTACGGGGGTGTGTTTCTGTGTCGCCCCTTGCCTCTTAAGTCTGCAAGGCCATGCTGGAGCCCAGAGCCGAATCTAGGGCTCCGATGATTGCGGACTGGGAGGCTTCTTCCGGGAGGGCCTTGAACGCGGTAGGATCTGCTGCGCCACGGAGCTCTGCATTGGCGTCAGCACCACGGACAGCTCCTCGGCTTTGCCCTTCCTCTCGAACCTGCCGGGATTTCCACGCTGCCTCTCGGAACAGTCTGCTTCCAAAGTGGAGGGCATCCTGACCAGGTTTGGGTTCGCTTCAACCAATTGTTAAAACTGCAGCTAGAAACCTCCGTCCACGCTGCTGCAACCGCCGCGTGCGCCTGCATGGAGGCGGCGCTTCTCCAGTTCCGAGGGAGGCAGCTCGGTTTGTGGTTTTCCTTTGGGTCCGGTGTCTGGGCTCCTTTACCTGTCCCTGGCCTGGGTAAACCGCAGCCGCCTGGAACGGAGATGAGAGTGGAAATGCTCTCCTCCGTGCGGTGATAGATCATGCAAACGGGTGACACCAGTTTAACCAACAAAACAATTTGAATCAATTAGCCGGCTGAGGAGAGTCCCGAGGTGTAAAATGCATGTCTGCTCGAATAGGAAAGCATTGATTAACTCGGCCCCTACCTGCTGCCTCCCGCCACCGCCTGCTCCTCCCTGCTGCCCGCCTGCCAGGGTCTCGGGGGCCAGGACAGGGACTGACAGGGATCAGGCGCCCCTGGTCCGGAAAAGGAAAATGGAAGATCAGTGGAGAAGAGCAGTGGAGAAGATCAGGAGACCTGTTCAAACTTAGGGGACAGCAAAGAATCAGAGAGATAGTGAGTGACAGAAAGTTGCTCACAGACTCAAAAACGTATAAAAAGACTGTAATTCCGAAGTCCAGCTCCAGACTCATGGTGAGGATTTGCTGGACCACGCAGTCTGGCTTTGAACAATTGTTCTCCACCTTCACCTTCCAAAAATATACTTGGCCTGACAGCTCAAACAGGCACCCCAGAGTCACTGGGGAAATAAAATAAAAATGCTATTTTTAGAATTATTTGTGCAAAAGTACTTAACCTAACCTCACACGTTTCTCTTTCCAGTGAAACTTCTTTGCATTAAAATAAAGTCACAGGTTTGTATGGCAATAAGCCACCAAGCTAATGTACAAACGTTTATGTTGAAAGATGAGGTAAGGGGGGTGGCTACAGGTACCACTCAGGCATGGATTTCATCCTCAGAGTAAACAAGGATGGGAGGGAAGGCAAAGATTCATCCAGTTTCTCTTTTCAAAAAACTATGTTTTTACAGACTTTTCTTTTTTAAGTAGGGATCTGTAGGGGAAGAGGAGCCTTTTGGGGGCAAAGATGGAAACAGCGAAATAAAAGGGAATAAAAGCACCACATGATCTTCCTTCTTGGCAGCGACCACGCATTTTCCTGTGGTACATTAATGAGGTGATAGGACTTTTCATTTCTCCCCATTTTCGGTCTTAAAATCGGCCCCATTTTCAAGCTTTCTTTCTAGCCGCCTGGGCTCGAGGAAGTGTAAGCAAGCCGAGACCTCCCTTTGTGGGAGCTCCTGACCTCAGAGAGGAGGAATAACCAGTCCGGGCCGGGAACCTTCAAAGGAGCAGGCGTGCAGGTGGCCTTCAGCCTTCCGCAGGAATGGATTCGTGAATGAAAATGACGCTCTTTTGGCAAATGAGCCAGGCAGGCATAGTGTGAGTTTCCCTTCTTCTAGGATGGGGGGCTTCGAGGGCACTAGGGAGGGAGCATTCAGTTGACTTCAGCCCCTTAGAACAGAGCCTAATTAGTGCCGATGGTGACTTCAGAGACTAGGAGTTGGGTGAAATATTTCACTGCCGTTTGAAACTTATACCGACACAAACGTTACAATTTTCATGGCTCTGAAACTGTGTTTTCTGCATATTAATTTAAAATAGCCACAATTCCTGTATCCCTCACTTTTTGTTCAATTGACTCCCTTTTGTTTTATTGACCTTTAATGAAGTGTTAAGATTTCACACTTGAATTTAGTGATGGTTTGTTGTTGATACTATGATGTAGTCCCCGTTGGGCTTCCGGGTTAGTGGGGGTTGTTCTTTCAACCATTTCTACAATACGACTGCCCACCTCTAAGGCTATGTGTTTCACCAGGCAGCAATCGAAAATTCAGCTCTGATAGTAAGGGAAAAACTTAAAAGTTCTTCCAATCCCACCCCGTGTAGGTATTCTTCTTAGAATGTCCTCTAGATAAGCAGCTTCTTCCATTTCTGATAAACGAGAGGTGGTCATTTTGACTCCTAACAGCTGATCAATGAGGAAGTAATATACTGACACTTCACTATATTGTATGTGCCTTACTTTGGGAAGCTATAGGAAATGGTCTTTTCCCATCCTACTTCTACTTCTTCTTCTCATTAGTATTATTATTATTTCCCTTTATGTAAGGGCATGTTTCTACATAGTTCCCTGAGAAATTTACTTCTCTGGGAGCATTGGCAACTTGCTCAAGTGCTTTCCTGTCTCACCTTTTCCTTGTGCTGAAGTGGCCTGCATGTGTTTTATAAATGGGATGGAGAACTATTCTGAATGAAGTTGACTGACGAGTGCACACATGCACTCATTGGGGTCCTCACTTAATTGCACACTTTCCAAAATACAGAATGCCACTCTGTATCTTGTCCTAAAAAGGCAAATGTGTGTTCAAAAGTGAAGACATTCTCCACGCTTCCTTCCAAGTTTTTAGATTGAGCACGCTTTGCAGAACGCCCCCCCCCCCGCCCCATCCCGCCCCGCTTTTCTCATTTCACAGTTTCAAAGGAGCACTGAAACTATTCTATTCTCCGGCTAACTGTGAACTGTGATTCCTATATCTTCGGAGACACAGTGAGGCTACTGATTTGCACTGCGTACCTGAGAGATCATTCGCGAAGGAGGGTGGCTCAGAGAAATGAGGGGAGGAGACAATAACTGGCAGGGATACAGTCAATTTAGAGGCGTCCTTCTAGAATCCGGGGCCTCCAGGATCCAGGTCCCCGGGATCAGGCAGACTATATAGCTTTCCACTCCTAAATCAGATCTACGGCTCCAGCACCACTGCTGCGTTTGCTCAATGGAGAGGTTGTTGGCAATTGCGGGTTGGTTAGGTGTTAGCTTTCGTGCCTGCTGAGAAAGGATCTCGAAGCTGCTCGCTCTGCCTTTCGCTCTCCCCCCTCCCTCCCTGTAACATGCCAGCCCTTTAATGTGGAGTGTCAGGGAGACGGTGACGTCACCTTGCCCGCTGGGTGGCGTCCCCTCGGTCCGACACGAGTTCAGAGACAGAGAAAGGCGCTGTCAGACTGCACTCCACCTGGGGCTCGCCTGCCGCGGGTTTCCGCGCGCCCACACTTTCTGCGGTCGAGGGGACGCCCCGCAGCAATTCAGGCGGTCATTCTCCGCGGGCCGGGGTACAAGCGCCATTAGAGCCGACGAGCGCCAGGATCTTCACGCGGAGCCCTCTGAAGTCCCGCCCGCTGGATTCCAGGACCCGCTTGGATGCTTCGCCTCCGAGCGACCTCGGAAGATGGGCCGGCAGCCACGCGCGTAAAGACAGCTAGGGGTTACCAGGTACTGCCGGAACCAGCCGGCCCCCACTCGGCGCACAGCTCGCGGTTCATTATTTGGGATCCCGAGCGGTGGGGTTTTCCGGTTAGGTTGAGGGGCAGCGGAGGGCTTCGGTAGTGATTGGTTTGGAAGCCCGGGGAGTTAAGTTGAGGCTCGTTGGCTCGTCAGTCAGATAGGGAAGCTCGCCGGCTTTCTTTCTCAGTTCAACTAACTTTTAATTGTCTCTTCTTCCCTCACTCCCTTTTAAAAATCCCCCAACCTAAACCCTCTCATTTGTGTCTCTGCTCTGACAGGAGTCTCTGGGAGAGCTTGGGGTGAAAGTGGAGCACACCCAGTAGGAGACACTTCTGCCCCGTCTACAGCTGCTCAGGCTGCGGGTCTCTAGCCAGCTCCCCGCTAGGCCAGGCCCGCTGCGCGCATTGCCATTATCCCAGGGTCTTATTAAGATAATAAGAATCTTGTTTGGGAGGGGAATGAGGATTGAAGGACCATTTGGCAAAGTTAGGGCTGGTTATATCAGGCCCAGGTATCACCGTGCCATTTAACACCCCGTCCCCTGGAAATATTGTCTTTGATCCATCCTAAGCGACAGGCCTGGCTTTCGTCTCGTTGATCGCATCGAGGTTTGTTCACCCTTCCTGGAGGCCACAGAATGTAATGAGAGCTGAGGATCCAGGGGTCAGAAGGGCGAAGGTTGTCGGGATAGAGGTCACAGGGGCCCAGAGAGGACCAGGATATGACAATTTGGGTAAAGGGGTACACTTGTGTATTCACTGAAATCTCTGTAATAACAAACTCCAGTGTCCTTGACGGAAAGTGGTGATGAGACGGCCACCGTTGATTTTCCAGGGCAAACGATAGTCTTAGCAGCTGCCCTGGACAAGTAGCTGTGCAAAGGTCACTGTCAGTTTTGCAGGGAATGAGCCGCTTTGCTTGTTTTGACTTAGCAGTGTTGTCACAAAGGTTTCTTTCGCTTGTTTTTTCTGTATTTTCAATTTACTGGCTGTTTTCCCCCATTAAGTATCCCGGTTGACCAGAGACAGGAATTTTACCGCAGGCCCAACCCTGGGCTTCCGCTTTCAGCGCTCCCACAGATTACCTAGTCCAAGGATTATTTCTACCGTGGGGCACTTCCCCCCACCCCCAATAAGGTAAAGAGATATCTACATAGATCAGAAAAAGAAATGTCACAGAAAGTGGTTCACCTTTCAACTAAATTTGCCTTTTAAAGCCCATCAGTAATGATCCCCAAGAATTGTTCAGTTTCTTTGCACTGTTTCTGGGCTTAACACTCTTGCCTGTACTGATTTGCTCATTGTCATGGGAATAACAGGCAAACAGTTTTTGAATATTTTCAAGTCTACAACTTCATCTTTTAAAGCCACCTATTGGAACCGGAACTACTCAATTTTAGCAAGCAGTTTTTTGAACCCTTGAAAGTGAAACGCCTGTTTTGGTGCAATCTTGCATATAGGTTTGTACATTGTCCCCAAAAATTTCTAATTAAAGTATCAAAATATCTAATGGCAAAGGTAAGGGAGAAGGGATTTCGTTTTGCTTTAATGAGCTGTGTCTCAACCAGTAGTGAATTTCCCCCAAGGAAACCACAGATGCCACAAAAATTACTTTTTAAAAGGTTTGGGTTTTTTTTTTTAATCAAAATCAATCTATTTTCAAGCAAATGCGACTGGTCTCTCCTTTAAAATTTGGGCTTCAATGGCTAAGCCTCAGTTTTCCATAACTTTTATAACCTGTACTAGTTACCACTGTCATCATTACTTCCTAATTTATAGCAGGAGTGCCATTTTATTCTAACAGCTTCTATAAATTGGGGATAAGGTCTTGAGTTTCTTAGGAACTGACTTTTTAAAAATTTACTTTGGATATTTAGAACCGAAGAAAAGTAATTCCAAATTCCTGCATTTCCAAAGGATGACCTTGAGGAAATTTAAGAGATGACTTCCTTGTGTCTGAAACTTGCTTCCTTTGCCCAGTGATAATTATATCTTAACCAAAGCAAAGAAGTGATTATAATTCTTCAGTTAGCGACTCAACCCACCCCTCTCTTTGTAAACTGAAAAAGCTCTAGTCAACGCTTTCTCCTTTCCCTTCCAGTCTCCAAGGCCGACCCGGAGAGCTCGGCCCGGGCTTCCGCGGCGGAGGAGATGGCTTCCAGCCCGCTGCCGGGGCCCAACGACATCCTGCTGGCATCGCCGTCGAGCGCCTTCCAGCCCGACGCGCTGAGCCAGCCGCGGCCGGGCCACGCCAACCTGAAACCCAACCAGGTGGGCCAGGTGATCCTCTACGGCATTCCCATCGTGTCGTTGGTGATCGACGGGCAGGAGCGCCTATGCCTGGCGCAGATCTCCAACACCCTCCTCAAGAACTTCAGCTACAACGAGATTCACAACCGCCGCGTGGCGCTGGGCATCACGTGCGTGCAGTGCACGCCGGTGCAGCTGGAGATTCTGCGACGCGCCGGGGCCATGCCTATCTCATCGCGCCGCTGCGGCATGATCACTAAGCGTGAGGCTGAGCGTTTGTGCAAGTCGTTCCTAGGCGAAAACAGGCCCCCCAAGCTGCCTGACAACTTCGCCTTCGACGTTTCACACGAATGCGCCTGGGGCTGCCGTGGCAGCTTCATCCCCGCGCGCTACAACAGCTCCCGCGCCAAGTGCATCAAATGCAGCTACTGCAACATGTACTTCTCGCCCAACAAGTTCATCTTCCACTCCCACCGTACGCCCGACGCCAAGTACACGCAGCCAGACGCAGCCAACTTCAATTCGTGGCGCCGTCACCTCAAGCTCACTGACAAGAGCCCCCAGGACGAGCTAGTCTTCGCCTGGGAGGACGTCAAGGCCATGTTCAACGGCGGGAGCCGAAAGCGCGCGCTGCCCCAGCCGGGCGCGCATCCCGCCTGCCACCCGCTCAGCTCGGTCAAGGCGGCCGCTGTGGCAGCGGCTGCGGCGGTGGCGGGAGGTGGGGGACTGCTGGGCCCGCACCTGCTGGGGGCGCCCCCGCCGCCGCCCCCGCCACCTCTGGCCGAGTTGGCAGGCGCGCCGCACGCGCATCACAAGAGGCCGCGCTTCGAAGACGACGACGACTCGCTGCAGGAGGCGGCTGTCGTGGCCGCCGCCAGTCTTTCGGCCGCCGCCGCCAGCCTGTCGGTGGCCGCGGCCTCCGGCGGCGCCGGAGCGGGCGGGGGGGGCGCGGGGGGCGGCTGCGTGACGGGCGTTGGCGCCGGCGCGGGCGCGGCGGCTGGCGCCAAAGGGCCACGCAGCTATCCGGTCATCCCGGTGCCCAGCAAGGGCTCGTTCGGGGGCGTGCTGCAGAAGTTCCCAGGCTGCGGGGGACTCTTCCCGCATCCTTACACCTTCCCGGCTGCAGCAGCCGCCTTCGGATTGTGCCACAAGAAGGAGGACGCGGGCACCGCGGCCGAGGCTCTGGGGGGTGCGGGCGGCGCGGGCGCGGCGCCCAAGGCCGGCCTGTCTGGCCTCTTCTGGCCCGCGGGGCGCAAGGACGCCTTTTACCCGCCCTTCTGCATGTTCTGGCCTCCGCGGACCCCGGGCGGACTTCCCGTGCCCACATACCTACAGCCCCCGCCGCAGCCGCCCTCGGCGCTCGGCTGCGCGCTAGGAGAAAGCCCGGCCCTGCTGCGTCAGGCCTTCCTGGACCTGGCCGAGCCTGGCGGCGTGGGCGGGAGCGCCGAAGCGGCCCCCCCGCCGGGTCAGCCCCCTCCGGTCGTCGCCAACGGCCCGGCCTCCGGCCCGCCGCCTCCTGCGGGCGGCGCGGGCGCTCGCGATGCGCTCTTCGAGTCGCCCCCGGGCGGCAGCGGCGGGGACTGCAGTGCGGGCTCCACGCCTCCGGCCGACCCCGGCTCCGTGTCCGGGACTGGGGCCGTGGCCGCCGGAGCGGTCCCCGTGGGTGCCCGAGTGCCCGCGCCCCACCACCCGCACCTCCTGGAGGGGCGCAAAGCCGGCGGAGGCAGCTATCACCATTCCAGCGCCTTCCGGCCGGTGGGCGGCAAGGACGACGCAGAGAGCCTGGCCAAACTGCACGGGGCGTCCGCGGGCGCGCCACACTCGGCCCAAGCGCATCACCACCACCACCAACAACAACCGCACCAACACCACCACCACCATCATCCCCCGCAGCCGCCGTCGCCGCTGCTGCTGCTGCCCCCGCAGCCCGACGAGCCGGGTTCCGAGCGCCACCACCCGGCCCCGCCGCCGCCCCCACCCCCGCCCCCGCCGCCTCCGCTGGCCCCGCAGCCGCACCACCGAGGCCTTCTGTCCCCCAGTGGCACCAGCTGCAGCTACCCCAGCGAGGACAGCTCCGAGGACGAGGATGACGAGGAAGAAGAGCAGGAGGTGGACGTGGAGGGCCACAAGCCTCCCGAGGGCGAGGAAGAGGAGGAGGAAAGTCGAGACCCCGAGGACGACGAGGAGGAAGACGAGGAGACAGGGGTCCTGCTAGGGGACCCTTTAGTCGGGGGCGGCCGATTCCTCCAGGGCAGAGGGCTGTCGGAGAAGGGGAGCAGCCGGGACCGCCCGCCGGCTGCCGCGGGCGCTTTCCCACTGGCCCTGAACTCCTCCAGGCTGCTGCAGGAGGACAGGAAACTGAGTGACCACGACGGCTCGGACCTGCCTCCGCCCCCGCCCCCGCCGCTGGCCTGCCAGAAATCAAGCGGCGGCCTTAGCAGCAGCCCGGGCAGCCCGGTCCACCATCCATCACTGGAGGAGCAGCCCTCCTACAAAGATGTAAATATCCCCTTTAGGCTCCTTCAAGCTAATTATTATTATTTAAATGCACCTTTAGGCTGAATCGGTTACATATGCGCAGGAAAGATGAATCACCAGATTTCCCCACAGAAATGAAATATTCAGTGTGTTTGGGAGGGCTTCTTTCCTACCAACTGTCCTCCATAAAAATGTAGTTTCTGGTCTCTCTCTTACAAAGCCTCTCAAAGGCCTTGGGGCCTCTATTCCCCCCTATATTTAAGTTGGCTGCTTATAGAAGTTGGGAAAGACCCCTAAATTGACCAAGTCCTTCCTCTAATCTACCAATCTCTTTTGCCCAACTCCCTGCCCCCAGTTGAGCACAGTTGTTCCCCCAGAAGCAGTGGGACCACAAAACGGGTGCAGTCTGAATGATCCTATCATTTTTCTTCTCTGTAATTCAGTGCCTCCCCGAACCATGACCCAGAAAAGATAAAAAATACATTGACTTCAAAAGTTAGATTCAGTTTTATTTGAACTGCTATAATCAAGGCTTGAACCCCAGAGCTCTAGCCAGAATGGACACTTCTGTAAGACATTGTGTCCAGTAAAACAAAAGGCAGACTCTTGAGCAAGACTGGCTTCTCCCAAACCAATCTCCACCCACGTGAACGTGCTACCTGGGGCCCTAAAGACCAAAGTTAAATTTAAGTGGCTCAGCGTTGTGTTCACTCAAGTGTGCATAGAAAACACTCTCAAGGACTTCAGGGTGAAGTGACTCTGTCCTAATGTAGTGTAGATGTGACAAATAATGTGGCATGCTGATTTACAGAGTGTATAATAGGTGCATATTTAACATACTACTTCGTAAAGGGTAATGCAGGTACGTGCAGTCGTACATTTGTATTTAAAGCACAACAACTATTCAGAGAAGATAACCATCAAAAAATGGAGTCTCCTGAGGCTCCATGGAGTCACTTTTATTGATGCTTCTTCCTGCTGACTGTTGACATTAGCATATGGTTTCATCCAGGCATTGATTTGTGTCTCTAATTCTTCTCCATACAGAATCAGAAAACTAAGGAAAATAACCAAGTAATTTTATCTACAAAGGATGAAAACAACTTTTCAGGTAAAAGAAAATAACCCCCCAGTTTTCTTTCCTGCATTTAACCATTTCTGTGAGACTCACACCCAGCATCTCCTGCCCCTACCACCATTCTGTGGGTTTTCATCCATTGAATTTTGAATTTTTTCATACTACAGTTTATATTTTAATGGGCAGCATTTCTGTAGTTTCCAAGCAATGGCAATTTTCCAGATAACAGCACTGTTGCCCCCAATCTCAACATACGTCTTTGCATTTAAATGGCATCAGTACTCTAAACATACACAGATATATAAATACATGTTAAAATTCTTGGATGTCTTTGTTTCCCACTTGTCAGTACAGACTCACTTGCAGATTTTGTGTTTTGTTTGATTCTAGATAAGAACAAGGAGCATAGCTTTTTCATCACAGACTCTGATGCTTCCGGAGGAGATTTTTGGAGAGAAAGATCAGGTAGGCTGGGACAAATAGAAGGAATGAAGAGTCAGATGACAGAGAGAAGGGCTGAAATTCATAATCAGAAGACTGAATACTTAGTACAAGGGTAAAGATAAAAAACAATTCCTAGTAGATATAACTAAGAAAAAACACAAATGGGAAAGCAGTGACATTAATAGCAATAAGATTATTAATTGCTGGGCATATTTCAGAAGAGAATTCAGAAATATATCAGGTTACACAGTGAAACGGGCTGGAAAAGCATAAAATGACAATAATTGAAATGTTCTCTTAGAAACCTTCCATTAAAAAGGATCACAGCTTATTGCTTTTAATATCTGTCAGAAAGACATTAAAGGTGTTTTATGACATCTATGCCAACATTTATATTATCTCCATGATAATGATCTCTACACAAAATGTATAATACATTTACAAAAATTACATTATACAAATTAAATGAAACCACCTTTTACTGATTGCTAAATGTCTCCAAGGGGTATGGGAAAGACGTGATTAGAAGTTTTGATACTAAGTTGTCTATTGCAGTGTCTTAAGGAGAGGGTTTTGTTTCTTGGGAAAAAGGAATCTAATTTTCCATTTATGTAATGCAAACTGCCTTGGCTTTGACTATTCACGGTTAATTGACTGTCAAACGAGGTTGTTATCCTGCGGCAATGTCTGCAAATTTGCCTGTCAAATGAGACAGAGAGCAAGCTAGGAAGTGAGGGAGAGGGAGAAAGAGTGGTGTGGGGAGCAGAAATAAAGAAAATAGGATCTTAAAGGAATCTTATATAACAGCAAAGTACAATGAAAAAGGTCTCCAAACCTTTGTTTTTATTTTTCCTTAAAGGAAACTTTTCAGTACTTTAAATGGCAAAAGGCAAACACCTATTTTAATGAAAAAATAGTTTTATATATCATGGGAAGAAAGCTTTATATATTGTGAGTTATTTCCAAATTATTTCATGAGTATTTTCTATAAATATTGATCAACAGCCAGTTTGGGCTGACTATGCTAAGGAGTTACTAAGAATAATTTGGTGATGTATCCTTGGCCGTATCAAGTCTCCATAAAATTGTGCATTCTGGCTGTACCTGTTTGTAAGCACATTTTAAGTGTTTTTATTATTATCACTTTCAATTAAAGCATAACCCTTTGAAAATTCAAAAAAATCACCTTTCACAAATTTGCTCTGTGTCTAATATGATAAAGTTGTTAAATGTGGATTTTTCTGTTACAATCTAAAGTGTACAAAATAAAGTCACAAAGGCAATGATATTTGCCCAGGAACTACCTCTTCCCTAGTGCGATATTTCACAAAATTGAAGCTTGAAATAGAAAGGATTGGTACCAACACATTTCTGATGGGTTTGCACACACACACACACACACACACAAGGTTTATAATTCTATTTGATTGATTCTGTAATATCTAACCATTTCCCAGACATTTCTGGATAGTCGATTGCTTTTCTTTGTTTGCTATGTGTAGAAGTTAACAGACATTGGAAACAACACATTTATGAATATAAAGAAAACACTTTTGGAAACATTTCTCAGCCCCATATCAAATGATATTTAGCAGCTCTGTAGAGCTAAACACAGATTTAAAAGTAGCCCAATTTCTCCCATGCCTAGAAACCACAGATGGGAATCTATATGTACTCTAGTGAATGCAAATTAATCGGGCTGTTTCAACAGCCGAATGGATGGAGACCTTTGCTGGGGGTGTGTTGTACAAACGGTGAGCACTTAGAGAATTCCCATTCCTCTCTAACCAAAATAGACACAGATCAGAAAGAGAGTTTAAAACCAGTGTCACATCCTAGTGGCATTGTCAATAACTTAATTTGGGAGGAATTTTTATTTGTTTTTATTTTATGTACAACCCTATTCTGTGAGCAGCGCCATGAAGCTCGAAGTCCAATAAAATAAGAAAATTTGCATGTAGCAATGACTTGTATTTTTTAAATAATGTAAGCCATTCAGAGCAGGACAGGGACCCCACTTTTCATTTACTCATCTCAAGACAGGTTTTAATTTACTGTTGCTTGTTAAAATTAGTACTTTGTAATTTATATGCATTAATTTTAAGGTGTTTTTGACTGTCTAAGTTTGGAAGTTTTTATTTTTTAGTTGGCTGTTGGTGATATTAAAGTTCAAATTATACTATACATGTATTTAATATAAAATAACACATTTAGAGAATAATTCACACCAGACTTCATTTCGCTAAAGCATAACTCATTAGAAGTCTCCTTGGGCTAAACTCTTACTCTGTTTGGGTGCAAATTTTAAAGAAAATAAAAATAAAATTTTATAAATATTCTATAAAAGATGTAAAATGTATGTAGTTTTTTAAGGGGTATCAATGATTTGTACAAAACTAGGGGACAATTTGATGTTTAAATTGTTAAATTTAAAATAGTTTCCATAGATTTAATGAGAAAATCCAAACTTCACAATCTGAAATCATCTTTTTAGCAACTTTAATTTCCTACCTTGCACTTAACAGCTAGTATTCATAATTATCATAAAAAATTTAAGTTAACATTTTGACAAATGTGTATACCCATTAGAAATCTAAATGTATTAGAACATACTGATTTCTTTACTGAATTATATTCTCTTCATTATGTGTACATGAATAGTCTCTATAGATTTGTTAAAAACTGAATTTCTCTTCATCATCTTCCTCCGATTTGGATGGCTGGGCTGTTTCCATTTGGAAACAAGTTCCTCCTGGCCTTGGAAGGGATTTGGTTCCCCCATACTTAGGAAGTTCAATAAACCCTAAAAAAGTCATTAGAACCCCAAGCATGATAGCCAGAGTGGGTCAGTAACTACAGAATCCACTGTTGTCTGATGTTCAGATGGAAATACAAATGTCAAAAGGTTGTAAATAAAAGTATAATCAGGATCGGTGTTCACATAAAAATTCCACAGTGTCTGGAGCTCAGGGCAGTACAGTCAATAGTTATGTTGGTAATAACACCTAGTCATGCTATCGATGTATTACCAGTCCCTCCCTCACAATAATTAATTTGATACAGATTCCCAGAGAAACTTGCTCCACATTGATATTCTGTATTACAGTTTCATTCTCACATTATTCAGAGAAGTATGTAGGTAGTAGGTTATATCATATTATTATTATCCTATATTGAATGTGAGACAGGTGGGACGTGGAAAGGATGAAAATATATTATTGACATGAACAAATGTTTGGGTGAAGAGTATATTTTGTTAAATTTATCTTGGAATCTTGGGTCACAAGAATTTCACCCTCATGGTTCCTTTGCTGAGCCTGCAGAGAAGATATTTTAAACACCAGAAAGTGTTAAGGAGTTTGGGTTGTTGTAGGACTCGCTGTACCTTCAACTGTCCTTGCTTGTAGGAAAGATCAGCTCATGGTCTTCACACTGGAATGCACATTTGAGAAAATCCCCAAATGGTCACCCAATTGGCCTATGTTTTGGTATTAATGTATTTACTTGTGATCAGACACCAAGAACCTGTTCATTTAGCAAAGTGTCAAAAATCCAGATGAGCCAAAGAGATTATGAAGCCTGTGATGAACTGCTTTGTAGTGGTAGCAGTAGAATGCTTTATCTGGAACACCTTGCGGGTGAATGGAGCTATTTCTCCCCATGTAACAACTGTTAACTTCCACATGTACATGATAACATTCATTTGTTTATTTACTCAATTACTCCCCAAATATTTCAGAATACCTACTGTATGCTAGGTATTTTGCTAGGCTCTGGAGATTCAGAGATAGAATCAACGCCAGTCCCTGCTCTCAAGTTGCTTCCGATCAAAAGGAGGGGAAGATAAGGTGTAAGGCAGTATGAATACTATAATAGCAGTCTACACAACATAACATCCAAAAAGGTTTATATAACCATATGTCCCTTTAGCCAACGTTTAATTCAATCATCATTATTGGAAAATATCAGTGTTTTATTTCTGTGCATATACAGTATAACATAGAAGAATGAAATGTCTTTTCAAACTACCTAATAAGTCAGTATGCAATTATTGATTTTTACATGAATTTTTCACTCCCATAACAATCATAAATGTAGTTTATCAGGAAATTTCTGACCTTTCTCTAAACAAGTAAAGATACAGACTTATCTTTAAATGATAGGTACTTGCTTTAATTTATCCCTAATACAAATTCAGTTTAGCAACAATATTTAGTTCCAGTTCATTTGTTTAGTTCATCATTTTAATTAAGTCTGGCCTTTGTTCAACCTTTCAGCCCTATTGGTAACTGTTACTTTTCAGCCATTTCAAAAAGATTACATTTTTTAATGATTTTTTTCAAAAACCTCCCTGTTAATGGTCGTTAACCTTACTCATAGCAGATATTATACTTCTTTATAATTAGAGGAACCAAACATAAAGTTTTAAGCAGCCAAAATCCCCCAGAAGCCAGAACTTTTATCTGTAGGTCTCTTTAAAATAAGACCCATTGCTTTAAAGCCAAGTAATATAGATTAGGGGGATGGTAGTTTGGTCAAAATATTACCTACTCAAAAATATAAATGACAGCATTTTGCTTGCAATCCCAGAGTAAGGCTTTGCATATCCGTTTTGAATAACTTTAGTGAAGTTAAGTGATTTGAAATTGAATGCAGTGGGGTAAGCTGGTGAGGCAGCTGAAAGCTATTGCAGGTCAAGGAAATCACGTAAAGTGGAGTCATCCTCAATTCCAATCCCTTTCATTGTAGAAACGCCAGAACCATTGGACTCTGAGAGTGGCTGCATCTTGTTATATGTGTAGAAGTTTTAAAATCAATTTGATTTTCACTGGTATAATTCTCTAGTGTACTTAATATGCTATGGATGGATTTCTGAGAATAGTAAGAAGCAGTTACACTTCTCATGAATATATAGCAGATGAGGCGCTCTGATTTATTATTCCATTCTATTTTAGAACATGCTTATGATTTTTTTTTAAAAAAGTAAAAGAAGAAGAAAAATTCTAAAAAGCACAGACTAGTAGATCTGAGTTTTAATTCACTCACTTACTAGATGACTTTGGGTAAGCCCTTTAAGTACTTTGGCCTCAGTTTATCCACCTCTAAGTTACTACTGACATTTTTATGAACAACGAATTTTGAGGTATTTGAATATATGTATTCAAAATTAGCTAATCCCCATATTTCAAATATAAATTTCTTTTTATTTATGGAAACATTTTCCTTCTTGTGGTTTTTAATAATTTATATGAAAATCAAGGAGATAGAGAAGGACAATAAAAAAACTCTTCAGAAAAAAATAAAAAATAGCATTAATTGACAACACAAGTTCTAAAACTTAAGAGAATTCTAAATGAACTCACAATTCACTAATCAACGAAATCTGATATACTGATTCAAGAAGCAATGTGTATGTAACTCACGATAAATTTTGATCACGAACTGTAAATTTTGTTGTAATTCTTAGTTAACTATAAACTCACAAATATTAATCTTGCTCTTGTTCCCTTTTTTGGCTAATGGAGTTAATATTTAGTTAGTTCATTTTGCAGCATACCCTCTCCAGTAATATTGATTTTCTTTTCTGTTCTATGACCTCACTACCGTGCCAGACGTCACAGGGGATGAGTTTAATGTAGAATTTAGCACCAAGAAATTAACAGAAGTCCATGTCCCACTGATAGAGGAGAAAATTACTTAACTCTGCTTTCCGTGTAATTGATTTTTTAATGCCTTAATGCAAAATGTTCTTAGAAACCTCTCTAAACCATACATTGTGCTAAATTTTGTACTAGTTATACAAACTGTAGATTAACTTTGACCCCATCCAAATTGTACGTCTAAGGTAGATTGTTAGGGAAAGAGAAAATTAAACTTCCAGAAATTTTAAATTAAGTCAGATTATAAAGCTAAGATTAATTATTAAAATTCAGTGTTTGTTTGGGAGTTAAACGTATATAAGAGGAGTCTCTCTTGATCAACAGAGGCCAGGCCTGTGCTGAGGCTGTTGGGAGGCAGAGGGCAGGCCCAGCCTGCCCTGAGGGCGTGACAGTGCCCTGGGAACTGCAGGCAGACACCGTTGGTAGCTTCGCACGCAGATCTTGCCTTCCCTTCCGGGGTCTGCTCCCTTGCACTAGAACACATGCGATAGCACGAGTCCCCATGAACTATGGAAACATCTGGATGTTTGACTGAAATTTTTTATTCCTCACCTAAATATTAGAATCCATGTGAATTTCATGTATAGGCACAGCCCCAAACTAAAACAGTGTCATTGACTAAATTTGCCCTTCAGTGTGCATTTTCTGAAATGCATTTTTTCCAAATGTTTTTCATCAGTTGTTGTCAACAACAATCCTGGGGGAACAGAGGAGACCTTTCAATGACAAGCAACTTGCTAGCCCCTAGGGCTGCAGGCTGGGGTAGTGCCCCTGAGTGCTGGCTGCAGGCTCAAAGGAGACTTTAAAAGGGAGACAGCCAAGATAAGGGATAGGAAAAGGAGTGGGATTGAAAGGAGAAGGAAGGAGGATGTATTGCCATAGAAGGGATGGGGGAATGCTAAAATTTTTACTCTTCATCCAATGTCAGGCATTTTATATTGTACCCTATATACTTTGATGCCCTATACACATACAGGGTACAATACTTAAATGATCTTATTTATTGAATTCAAGTTTAGCTTGAGAACAGTAATATCTTTTAATCAACTTCTCCTCCCATCTCATGACCACCAACAGAACAGGTCATCTGACTTACTCATTTGGCTCTTAAAATTAAGTGAGCTTTTTAAAATTGTAAGGTATTTTAGCTGCTGGAGGCCACGGCAGACACATACGTGAATTAGTATTTTCATGTCTCAGTTAACATTCAGTGCTACAGTTTTATTTGTCCCTGAAAGAAATTTTCAAAATGTCAGGTAGGAACAAAAATGGAAACAATCACAAACTTCCCCAGTAAACTGAAAATATAGAGTAATTCTTAGACCATACAATGGATCAAACTGTGCTTGTTCGTTCATAGGAATGAGTTAGTGCTTTAAAAACCTTATGACAACTGAGGATTTACAATAGCATTAGTTTGTATTTCTTTCACAAACCAAATTGGATTAAATGAAGTACAACAAGTGTGTGTGTGGAATACATTTGTACCCCTCCCTAGGGTTGAGGTGATGGGGGTTACCTGTAGGGCAGGATCTCTCTGCCTTCAGAAAGCAGATTTTCTAGCTGGGGAAGATCAGACTAGCATAGGTGAAGCATTAGAATATTGGGTACAAGGTGACAGAGTAAAGATGATAAGGACTTAGAACTTCAGCCCAGGCAGGAACAGATCAGTGGCATCTGAAGAAGTTGGGAAAGGTTTTATGAAAGAGTAAATGACACTTGGGTGGCTTTCTGATTTTGGGTGGATGGGGAGAGGAGGGGGACACCTTAGGGAAGAGAAACAACATAAAGCAGAGCCAGCAGATGTGAGAAATAAGAGTCTGTCTTGGGTAAAAGGTTTGTGCTTAGTGACAGAGAAATACAGCTTGGCTGAGCCGGATGGGACAAGGTTACAGGAGAACCTGGAGTCTCCCGGGGAGGAGTTGAGTGGATTCTGCAATGTAGACCATGGGGAAACAATGCAGGTGCTCGAGCAGAGGTGTGCCATAATGTTTAAGAGAAAGTCATTACCGTTGTGCCTTGAAACGTAGTGCTGGTGAATCTATTGGCTGTTTTGGTCTTCCCCCCCCCACCTTTGGATACTCCAGTCTCCCCTTCATCTGCTATTTACTGCTCATGTCTGCTTTGGCATGGTGTATTCTCACATCCATCCCTCTTGTACTTCCAATTTCTGATGGCTGTGTAAGGGCCGATCCAAGGGTGGGGTGGAGCTTTCCCCTGGGATGTGGGACCACCTGGCCCTGGAGGACCCTGGAGAGACCAGGGAAGCAGGGACCATGTGGCTCCAAGCTCCCTGGCCCCTGCTGCACTCAGCAGAGGTATAGTTTCTCTGATGTGGCATCACACTGCCTCTGCCCCCCTGGGGCGAGCAGGCTTCATGGGCAACGATGCAGGTCACAGTTAACTGGCTCTGTGAGCATGTGCTTGTGGAGAACTGGTGTGGACTCATCCCTGAGCAGCAGGTCCTCATCATGTCAGTCCACTGGATGCCTTTTATGCCCTAATTATCCATCACTCTCCAACTTTAAGCCACTCAACTATTTTCTTTTACAATTAAGATCTCTATGGCCCCCCTCCACCCTGGCCTTTTTGTCACTTTTTTTTAAAGGGGGGATATAATGGGAAGGAGAGTAAGAATTTTAGTTTGGGGATTTCTCCAAATGCATTCATTAATTTTGGAAAAGTAAAGTGCATTTAACCTGATGGAATATTTATAAAAATGGAAAGCTCATTGTCAACTAAATCTCATTTATTTAATCTAGTATTAGACTGCCTTTTTTTTTTTTTAAACCAGATGGAAAACATTAGCAGTAATAGTGAACAAACATATCCAGGCTCCCAGAGGTCATTTTTAACCACCATTAACAATCTGGTTTTCACAGATTAGTAATATGCAAAAGGCAATGGTCCAGTGAAAGATACACAAAAGGCAGTTGAAGCTTCTGTACTCCTTATTTACCTAACATTGAACCATTTATTAAAATGCTTTGCAAGTGAGAAATTTGAATCTTCTAAGCTCAAAACTGACAGATTTTTCTGAGAAGTTGCAGCAAAATACCTGTTTCAAATAGACACATGTAAAATATTAATTAATCCTTCACAAAGCGGATGAAAAGTGTATTATTAATGTCATCGGTAGATTCACCTGTGGTTAATATAGTTTTATTTACTAGCTATTTGTTTAATGCTTCATACCAATGTAAACCTCCTAACTGTGAAGTAGAAAAGAAATGCAATTTTACATATATTATTTTAATTTTTTAATTTAATTATCTAGTTGAAGTGTAATATAAGGGAAACAGTCCACAAAATACACTAGTAGGTCAGAAAGAAGCTGGTCTCTAATGTGATAAGGAAATGGCTTCTAGAGTTGCCTATTCAGAAACTAACTATCTCATTTAAATCATGTCTTGAGGGGTTGGGAAAGTTGTAGAATGATAAAATCTCATCCTGCTCTGTAGATAGATGCAGAGATGTGTGCATGCTCATTTCTTTTCTTGTTCAACCTCAATATTATATGTGGGTATGAAACATCTATGCATTTAACATCTGGTTAAATGAGACTAAAGTAAACATAGGTAAAACTGCACATAATATGCATTTATCTTCATTTAAAAATATCATTATTCTTGGTTTATACATTTACGATTTGTTACCAACCTTTGTGTTACTCTTCTTTTAGATAATAGTAGTTTGTAGGAATTATGTTGAGGTCTGTATTTAAAATGCTTCACCGGTATTTCCTCATTATTTATTATATGGAGAAGAAAGCCAAGGTATTAATGTTCAAAAGCCTACAGAGAGAGGTCATGTCCAAGATGAAAATGAGAATAAGTTTGTGCAAATATGATGTAGATAGTACAGAAAATGGCTGCCATTAAGGAACTCAGGATGCCCTGGATATTGTTGTGCTGATGATGGGGAGCCAGAGGAAGTGCCTTCCCATAACTGTGCACATGCTTGGGAATATTTGTACATTTGTATTTTCATACACACATATGCACACATGCATACCTGCGCACACATACCCCTGACGGTCGTCATGTGGACTGCAGAATCGCCATTTATAATATCAGGTTGAGGACTTTTCTGTCCGTCCTTGATATTGTAGGCTGCCACTTTGGGAAGAAATTCTGTTTCCCTCTTTGCAGAAATTTTTCCCTTGACAATGAAATTCCCCAGTATTCCTGGAAGTGCCCGGGACCATTTCACTCCATTTCTTGCTGAGGAAGGGAAATGAAAAGATATGAGAACAGAATTGAAACGATGCATCTAACTTGTGCTATGATTTAGAATTTGCGACCTCCTAGGGTCCCTTTCAGTGACAGCTGAAGACACTTTATTGAATATGAGTATGTGTCTAGCACTGTGCAAGGCACTGGCCATGCAGAAAAGACAGAGCCCGGCCTCCAGGTAGCCTGCCTAGTAGGTGCAGAAGGCTGGAAGCAAACGGCACCAAGGACATGGAAGAGCTAACCTGGGGGGCAGGGGAGGGGGATAGAGGAAACCTTCTCAGAGCACCTTTGTCTGCACAGCCATATCTCTATAGATGAAAACGGAAAGCTTAATTAAATTATGTGGGTAATTGCAGATAACAAGTTGAAACCTTTTTTAATTCTGATAGCAGAATGGTTGCATTTCTTTGCTTTGTTTATGTTTTCTGGATTATATAGACTCAATTTATGACTGTAGATATATACATTTTCTTAGCTTGTCATCATTCTAGTTAGCACAGAAGCAAAATAGGTAAGAACAGCAACCTAACTTCTATCCATAATACAGTTTATACTGTTTGAAGACAAGCAGTTAAGAAACTATCATCAGCAAGCGTATGACTATTACGAAGTAACTAACTTATTTCACTTCTTTCTTTTCGGTTGATTTCAATTATTAGGAAATATTAGCTATCAATTATCAATATCATAATAGCTATGATATTAGCTATCAATTATTAGGAAACCACTGCAGCCTCATAACTTCTCTCCCAGGGACAGCTAAAGCCTCCACTCACTTCTTTTTCACCACCCCACATTTTGGTGGCCCAAGAAGGCTGGAGGCTTCTGTTTCCATGGTCTTGGGTGCCTTCCCAATAAAATCAGGCTTCTTCACCTCTAGAAAGAGAGGGAGTCTGATCAGATTTCTTCCAGAAATGTCAGCTGTTCAACCTCCTCTTTTGCCCTTCTAGCAGTTAGCTTGGTTGTAAAGGCTGGGCAGTGGTAGGGACTGGGAGGGAGGCTGATGTCAGGAGTCTGCTTTCATGGAGCTGTCGTCACAGTCTAGGTGGACTTGGCCCTCATTTTCTGTCACTCCCCTCCATGGTTCAGGGGAATGATACACGAGTAAATGAGGACAACGTTTGGCCCCGAGGACTTCCACCTTGAAGTTATATTAAAAAAACTCTTTTGTAGATATTAATAGAAAGTGAAAATAACAACTTGCAGAAAATAGCCTACACAAAACTAATATTTTTTTCTCCTTTTTTTTTAAAGGTGAACACACACAAGAGACAAATTCACCTCATTCACTCAGAAAGGATGTAGAAAATATGGGGAAAGGTAAAGAAAAGTTTTAATTCTGTAGAACTTCTCTTAGCTTTAAAAGTCTGAAGAGATAATAGGAGGATATTTTTGTTCTACACTATATTTTAAGCTTGACAAGCAACACATGAATAATATATGGACCACGGGGTGGATGTAATTGAGATTAATGCATACATATCAATCAATACATGACACTGTAAAATAATCCTTTAAAATAATACATTACATTGATTTATATTCATGGATTTCTGCACAAAATCTATCCCATGTCTATGCGACCCTTTTTAAACTGGTAAAATATTTTGTCTTATAATAATAACTTGCCATATGTAACAGTCCTCTGGAGAGTCATTTGTAAAGATTAGTAAAGTGACTCTTCTTTTTTTCTTTATTAGAAGAACTTCAGAAGGTCTTATTTGAACAAATAGATTTGCGGAGACGACTAGAACAAGAATTCCAGGTGTTAAAAGGAAATACATCTTTCCCAGTATTCAGTAAGAAATCACTTTTATTTCATTGCCTTATGATATTTGATGACATTTCTATTATTAGGCATAAGGATAGGCTTCTAAATATTATGTGATTACACAAAGTACCACAGGGTCTTCCGGTGGTCTCAAAGTGTTTGGAAATTTTAGCCTGTTATTTATGCTTTGAATCAGCTGACAGATAAAATTTCTTATAACCTTTTGGTGTTTATTCTATTGGTATATGTGTATCTGTGCCTATGTATTGTGTGCATTTAAAACATGTACGCAAATATACCATTAAATATGTAGATATATTTAAATAGTCAGAAATATTAATATTTTTTAAAACAAAAGAATTACTCAGGTATTTTTTTCTCTAAGGTAGGAAAAACAAAAGAACAGTTAATTCTTATTCTCAGATAGTTCTAGAGAGCTGCCTGGTGCTTGAGACATGAAGATTTAAAATTTAACAATTCAATGTACACATATTTTATTAATTAAAATTAGTACCATTTTAGTAGTTGGGGATTCTCCATACATATTTAGTAATAAAATTTCATTCCAAATTTGGTGGCAAGAGAAACTGTGGCATAAAAACTATTGTGTCTACTCCCAGAGTCCTAGAATTTCAGAAAGACCTATGATAGGTGTCCAGATTTCTAAAATTCACCTGTCGTGTTCTGAATCACATTTGGACAAATACACCACAGTAGTGTTTTTCAAGCTTTTTGGAGTCTCATTTAGTCATATTTTGAATTATATACATTTAATATTAATTTTTTTCAGGGACACTTTTTTAGAATGTCAGTGCCCTTTGTTTTTTAATCCAGGCATCACAAAACTCATGTTGGTAATTCCTGTGGTAGAGCCATAGGCAAACATCCAGAAAAAGATTTTTCAGTAATTGTGACAATTTTAATAGTATGAGCACAAAGGTCTGCACTCGCCAGAGCTTCTCAAATGTAATCATCAGCACAAACTGAAAGACATGCCTTCTCGGGTAGCATTTTTGAATAGTACTGGGTTCCTGGTAACATGTCAAACTAAGTTCCACCAGACTGCTTAGCAGGGATAAGAATGAAGAGGACTCATGACGGAAGAGAGTTCTGGCCCCAAGGAGCGATAGGGTCGGTCAAGTTTGTGATCTGTCAGTATCCGCAAGGAAGGTTTGGAGCTCACTATGCTTCAGTATTTTGAATTTGGAGAATGCTTGCTGAGGCTTAGAATAAGATGGAAGGGAGGAGAATGGCCAGTAGCTTTTGATAGTATGTTGGGATCATCATTACATTTGTAGCTTCAAGAAAAAGAGAAACATATTAAAAATATCTTTGAAACCTTGAAAAACAGGTGCTTCCAAGGGATCCAGGATTCTTGCATTTCTAAAACCCCATCTTAAAAAAGGCTGCACAGTTCCTTGCAGCGATGAGCAGACACTGAGTGATTTGTGTCCCTTCTAAGCTGATGTTTATCTAATTATTGAGTTTGCAGATTCAGTAGAGTGAGTCCAAATCCCACTGAATCCCCAAAGTATCCACCTAACTCCATGTGAAACCCGTGTAGCCATAATGTATCCCGTTAATAAAAGCTAATCATCATTTTAAGGAATTAAGTAATTTATACATTTTCTTACTAATTACTCTACCATACAACATGTACATGTTTCTGTTTTTTAAAAAGTTAGGATGTTGTAGTACAACTGTCCAGGTTCCATTCAGACCCATCACTCATCCTCCTGGTGTGAATTAAAATGAATCCTCTGTGATTGCCACGTATGTGAAACACTTCAATTAAACAACAACAGAAAAGTTTTGCCCATTTTTATCTACAGTGTACTCCACTGACCAAGGAAGTGGTGCCCAAGTTTGAATAATGCGTGGTTTAGACACACCACCAAGGGACAGTTAATTTCACACCAGTGAAAATAGCAAATGCACATTACGTGCTTGTTAACTAAATGTGAGAGGCCATGAGGCTGGCAGACAGATTTAGATTCGCTCAGATGGAAAGGGGAGGACGGAACTTTGTAAAGCCGCCATCAGAAGGAAGCAGAGAGGAATCCCAGCAAGAGCTTTTTACTAGGAGGTGGACTCACAGTCACAACACTTCAAACCCGGTTCACTTAGAGCACTGGGGACCTAAGCTAAGCTATCACCTGTGACAGTTAGGAAGCCAGGCTCAAAATACCCTGAGATACTTTGTGGCTCTGCTACCTCATGGCTGTAGGACCTTGGAAACTGTAAAGTGGGCCGGATAATTCCTGTCCCACAGGAAGATGAGGACCAAATGCGAGGATCCACGTGAAGGTCTGAGCACATCCCTAGCACAGGATAAGTGCTCGATGACATCAGCAGTGATGGTGACGGTCATGACGAAGCAGGGGGAGGAAGAGGAAACTTAGCATCAAGCTCTCGAAAAGCATGTCTAGAATGGGTCCAAACTTCTGAGCTTCTATTGTTGTGCTTTGGGAGTGAGGGATGACCTGTGGCACAGAATAGTGAGGATAAAGATGAGAGGAAGGAGGAGGTGGGGGAGGAGGGAAAGTGGAAGAGGCAGAGGGGAGAAAGCAGGCCTCCGTACTCTGTAGGCAGAGGTTGGGAGGAGGAGGAAGCACAAGCAAGTCTCTCCACTTGCTGGACAGAGGTTTCCAGAGCTGCAAGACTCTGATGGGGAAATGCAGGGAGGAGGAAAGGAGCGGACACCGCAGAGCAAGCAGACATTTACCCTTCAGGTGGAGGCAGCAGAGAGCCTGGTGGCTAGTAGCGGGGTCTCCAGGTTTGGACACTGACTCCCCCACTGAGTAACCTTAGGCAAGTTACCTAACCCCCTTTTCAACCGTAGAACAATACTACTACCCATCTCGTGGCGTTGCAGAGAGGATTAAATGTATAAAGTGTTTCGCATGGTGACTAGTGACTGATCCATGGTAATGTGCGTTGCTGCTACTGTTACCATTTTAAGGGTAATATGTACATTCCTGCAGGGGCTTTATTGTAAACCAGCTGATATTAGAAATCAGAACTTCTAGAGCTTTCCTGGGCTGTAGTTACAGAGGCTGAAACGGGCAGTGAAACTTACTTTGATATGAGACAATCCGTTTAGTTGACCACCTGGGTAGAACATGAGAAGAGAGCTCAGGAGGGGATCCTGAGGGAAGGTGGGAGAAATGTAATCTAGACTGGGTAGAAGTAAGAGTTTGGAGGAAATGGATGACGAGGAGCTCCACCTTTATCAAGGTCACTGAGGTGACAGTAGGACAGCTGGCCCCACATCCTGCAATGACAGTCATGTTTAATTGGACAGGAGTAAACGGTTGGAGACCCTGCCCCCAAGATGCCACCATTCCGAGCTCTCCCACTAAGGACTGGTCTGATCATCTTTTTTGTTTCTGTTTTTGGGTTTTTTTTGCGGTATGCGGGCCTCTCACTATTGTGGCCTCTCCCGTTGTGGAGCACAGGCTCCGGACGCGCAGGCCCAGTGGCCATGGCTCACAGGCCCAACTGCTCCGCGGCATGTGGGATCCTCCCGGACCGGGGCACGAACCCGTGTCCCCTGCATCGACAGGCGGACTCTCAACCACTGCGCCACCAGGGAAGCCCTGGTCTGATCATTTTTGCGGCTGCAAATCCAGAAGTCATTTCAGCCATCACATTGTGTCTGCCTTCCCTAGTGAAGCTCTCCTTCTTCCCGGCTCCTCCAACACCCTGCACCTTCCTTTATTACAGTATTCAGGCCTTTGCTGTCATTTTTCATTCATTTTACTCTCTTGCCACTGGCCATCAGTATAACTTCAGAGCCTAGGCCTGACTGGGACCTGCCAAAGGGTTGCTGGATGAGGCCACGAATGGAGAAGGCCCTCACCCTCTCCCTCTCCTGTGTCGCTGCCGCGGGGTGCCCTGGGTCCTCACTTCCCTTCCCCACTCCAGCCCTTTCTGCTCACTGCTATTAGCCCTGCCTTCCTAAAAATCTACCTTTGGCACCACGTCTTCCACTCACTGTAGTGATTCCCTATTGCTGACCGTATCGCGTCTCATCTAACTCCTGAGTGGCTTTTACAATCCTCCATAATCGGCCCACCCAGGCTTATTACCACTTCTCCCCCTACTCAGTTCCACTTACCCTGCGGACCGCCCTCGCCCCTCACTTTCCACCTCTGCATCCTGCGTTTCTCTAGTCCAAATGCCTCCCTTGTCTAGGTACTCCCCATCATTTGGGACACAGCTCAAGCTCTGCCACCTCCAGGAAGCCTTCCCACTCTTGCAGTTTGCACTCTGTGCTGAAGTCCTTCTGTGTTTATTTCTAGTTCCATGGGTGTTTTGTGTTCACTCCTCTCTGATTGTTTCACCCTCTACCCGACAGTGTTGTAAATAATTTCAGGAGTCTTCTGTTGCTGCCCATGCAGCAAATTGTGGGAACATGACGTACTCTCAATCAATGGTTGATATAAATATTGGAGTCATATTCGAAGAGATTAAAACTGACAATGAAGATGAGATTGGATCACTGATAAAGGAGATTAGCAAGGACTCATGAGTTGAGTCCTTGGATTTGCAGGTATGATGACAAATTCATGGCATTTGAGAGAACCAAGTGGAAAGGCCAGTGGTTTACAACAGGGAAGACCTACTAATGGCTGGGGTTTTGTGAAAAACTTAACTGGTAGATTTTGATCATGTCATCGTCTTAGATTTTTATTAAAAAATTCTTTTCCAAGTTACTTTTAAGGTTACTTCTTATTAAAAACAAACTACATTTCATCTACCTGAATATGGTTGTCCCATCTTTCACCTGTGGCTGTTACTAGATTCATCCTATGTTCAGTGGTTTCCGTCCTTCCTTCTTCTCTCTTTGTTGTAGCATCCTCTGGAGAAGCAGGGATGGGGATTCTAAAACATGGTACAGATCAAAAGTCTCTGTCATTGTTTAAAAGCAGTGATAACAAAATAAAGACCATGTAAATGAAATAAGCCCCAAAGCCTATTGCTTGATGAGTAGGCTCTACCAGGGGAACTAGATCTACCATCTGAGTTTTCTTCTAATTTCTAGTGCCAGGTATGTAGGCTGGATACTTTTTGTTGCTGTTTGAAAAACTCTTTGGCTTTTCAAACTGTCCACATTTGCAGAGCACAGCCTTCAGTGCTTTTCTCTGCCACCTCCTTTTATGCTGTCATCTTCCAAAAATAGCTGGGTTTCAAGTGATTCTCATTAGAGTAAACAGCTTAATGATGTTTTCATCTCCACTTAAATTGTGTCTTCATCAACCTTAGAACATAGCAAAACTTTTAGTTTGTTTTTTCTCTCGCCAATTAACAATCTTTATATCTCTAAAGTTATACACATGCTTGCTGTAGAAAAGTTTAAATATACAGAAATATAAAGGAAAGAAAATAAAAATCACCCATAATCCTGTCACCTAGAGGAAACCAATGTTAACATTTTGGAGTTTCAGCCTTTCTAGTGCATATTAAACCATTTTTTAAACAAAATGAAATATTACACACACCAGTTTTTACCCTCCTTTTTTTCACTTAACATGAGCTTCTTTTCAAGACTACCTAGCAGTCTATAAATGCACTCTTACATTGGACATTAAAGTTTATCCAAGTTTTAGGCATCGTTGTTACTGAATCTTTGTACAAATCCATGATCATCTCCCTAGGATAAACTCCTAAAAGAATTTCTGTTAGCGTATGAACTTTTCAAAGCTCTTGATACATAATTTTATGTTGCTTTCCAGAAAGGTTGTACTAATTTATACTTCCATCCTTGGAACACCACGTATCATCTTTTCTTTAGATCTTTGCTAACTTAAATGGAAAAAGTGGTTCCTCTCATTGCTAGGGATATTGAACACTTTGCACGTGTCTGTCATCCATTTGTATGTTTTGTGAATGCCCACGTATCCTCTCCCCGTATTTCTTTTGACATGTTCATTTTCTCCTGGTTTATGTGAGCTCTTTATATACTAAAATATTAATTCTTCGTCATGTTGTAAATGTTCTTTTGTTTCTGTCCATTTTGAAATGTTGACTATGGTGTTTTGTGTTTATTGTCATACCAAAGTTTTAACCTTCTGTCTAATCAAATCTGTAAGTCTTTCCTGTTTGCTTTTTGTCTTTGATGCCCTTCCTCACTCCAATTTTATAAAAATATTCACCATGTTTCCGGCACTTTAACAGCTTCCTTTTTTTTTCGCTTTAACTTAAAGAACTGTACTGTGTGCCATCACAGAGCAACGAGCATGAATTAAGTAAGGACTAGTTATCATCATTCCGCTCCAAATTACCCGTACCTATTTCCTTCTCCAACACCAGGCTCTCCTGGGCTGCCAGGGAGGTGCCACAGCGAGCTTCAGGCAGCCCTCCATCTCCCACCCACCTCAGCCTCACCCTGATCAGAGGCACTGCGGAGCCCGAGAGGGACAGAGGAAGCTGCTGAGGTTCAGAGGGCAGATCTCTCCTTCACAGAGGGAGACCTGCTTGGGACGAGCTCTGGTGTCTGGAAAACACACTGATCTTCTGAAGGTATTCTGGCCCAGGTACAGGGCCAAGGGCACTGGAACCAGGGCAGTTTGCGGAGCACTGACTCCTGTTGCCAGGTACCCAGCCTATGGGCTTTGACCCACCTCCAGAGCATCCTGAGGTGGCAGGTGTGTGCCAGCCCCTCATACAGTACCTGACTTCTAATTTTCATCAGTATAAGTCAAAATTACCCGCTCTCCATTTTCCAACACAGGAAAGACAGAACTGGGTGTGTGGAGCCCAACCAAATCAGTTTACCTTGTCATCAAATCTTAAAGCAGTAGAGCAAGAAAGGACCTTACAGAGTGCATCGTTCCACACCCTTGTTTGTTCAGATGAGGGTCTGAGCCTCCAGAGGGGGGTAATTACTGTCCAAGGCAGAATCCAGACCTTCTGGTGGGTACTTCATTCTTCTATTCATTCCTCATTCATTAACGAGCCCCTGCTGTGTGCCAGGCCCTGTGGTGGGCTTTGGAAATTTTTAAAGTGTCTAAAACTTATCTTCCTGTCCTCACTGTTTCACTGAGAGACAGATGTATAACCACTAATCATAGTACGGATTATGGATGCATTAACAGAGGTCTGTACAGAGTGCTGGAGGAGTACAAGAGAAATGTGGATAATTCTGGCAGGAGAGGGCAGGAGAATTGGAGAGAACATTTCAGAAGACAGAACGTTTGAGCTGGACTTGAAAGAAAAGGGAGATGTGTGCTGTAAGGGCCAGGCCACAGCAGTGGCAAACACAGAGTGGCTGGGAGTGCAATGCATGTGTGGACTGGAGAGTGGTTTGGTGGGTGATGTGGTGGAAGGAGCTTTTTCTACCCCCTTTGCTGCAACCAGCTGAGCCACCTGCTGTTCCCTACTCCCGCCTCCACATCTTAGCAAAGAACCTGATCACACCTCCTCAAGCTTTTCCTCCTGCTTAATCCTCCAAGGGAACCCAAGGGCCCCTTCTTTGACCCTTGCATAGCACCACAGGCTTACCTCTATTACAGTAACTTTCACATCAAATTCTGAGGTGAGAGTAGGAAATGGGTCTTCTTAACAATATGTATATTATAAAAGGCAAAACTATGGAGACAGTAAAAATATCAATGACTGCTAGAGGTGGAGTGGAGGGGAGGAATGAATCAGCAGAGCCCAGAGGATTTCAGGGAAGTGAAAATACTCTGTATGATATTGTGATGATAAACATATGTTATTATATATTTGTCCAAACCCATAGAATGTCCAACACTAAGAGTGAATCCTAAGGTAAACTATGGACTTTGGGCGATAATGAGGTGTCAGTGTAGGTTTATCCGTGGAAACAAATTCTGGTGAGTGATGTTGATAATGGGGGAGGCTGTGTGCGTGGGGGGAGGCACAGAGTGTATATGGGAAATCTCTGTACCTTCTTAATTTTGTTGTGAACCTAAAGCTGCTCTTTTAAAAAGGTCTTTTAAAATTACTTAATTAAAAATACATGCTTGAGGTTGGGGAAGGAATTCAAATAGTGTAGAAAGATAGATCAAAAAAATAGGGCTTCCCTGGTGGCACGGTGGTTGAGAGTCCGCCTGCCGATGCAGGGGATACGGGTTCGTGCCCCGGTCCAGGAAGATCGCACATTCCGTGGAGCGGCTGGGCCCGTGAGCCATGGCCACTGAGCCTGCATGTCTGGAGCCTGTGCTCCGCAACGGGAGAGGCCACAACAGTGAGAGGCCCGCATACAGCAAATAAATAAATAAATAAAAATTAAAAAATAAAAAGAACAATGTTTTTAGTTTCTGAGTATCCAGAATCTCATGAGTGGTAAAGGGTTTATTACCTTGAAAGCAATGGGAAACCCTCACGGAGTTTTAAGCAGGAGAATGAAAGGGATTTGGAGGCCAGATGGTCAGTTGGGAAACTTTTCAGGGAAGAGGTGTCTGCATTTGGGAGGTAACAATGGCAAAGAAAGGAGAGGATGGAGGTAGAATATACAGGACTCACACACCAGTTGGCTGTAGAGATGAAAGGAAGAGAAGAGATGACAGAGTTTCTGGTTTCTTCAAGCCACTGCCCTGACCATCCACCACAGATTCATATGAAATCATGTTAATTTCTCATTTAAAGCAGAAAAAGCTGAAGTTAGCCAAGTCCACACTTTAAAAAAGATCAGTGGAGAAGATGAAAGAACAAGATGCACATTAAGAAGTCATTCCTTTCTGGAAATACAATAAAAATGATCAATATGTAGAATGGCAAAGATATTTTGCACAATATGTCTTAAAGTTCCTTCCTTCTCAGATTGAGGCAAGGTCTGTAGAACCACATAGGCCCAAGGAGGACGTAAGATAAGGCTGCTACCAGGTGGGAGAGTTTGCAGGTTGCGAGAGTCCAGTCAGAATACATTTATCACTCACTCTCTTAGACGTGAGATGAGCTGCAGTGAAGCCAGGCAGGCACATCTAACAGACCTACGTCTTATCACCCAACGGTTCGCGTGCACAAGGGTCCACGTTTCCTATGATGGGCTTTGTCTGAACTTCACCCCGTCACTAGCACTAGACTCCTGAAGACAGTGGAAGCTCTCAGTACTGTGACTGGCTCAAGTGTTCAAAGACTAGAGAACATGCTTGCCCTCGACATTCCCGAGTAGTTATTATGTGCAAGGGATTATACTAGACGGGCTATGCGGTATTGTGAAATATAAGAGATAGACCTTTGCCCTCAGGATTTACTATCTATTCTGATTAAATCACAGTCTTGAAGAAAACATCTCTTCAAACAACTATAGTGTTTACTTTTAAAAATACCAAAGGGCGGGGGGGGGTGCGGTTCTATGGGACTGTCAGTAATATTTTTACTAAATATACCAATAGTAGATTTTGCACTTTAATTAATCTATTTCTCTGTTTCTCACTCCTACCAGATAATTTTCAGGATCAAATGAAAAGGGAACTAGCCTACCGAGAAGAAATGGTGCAACAGTTACAAATTGTAAGATGCATTTCTACTTAAAAATAAATGCAAGGTGATGGGTTTGTTTTCAAACCACCCAATATGTATGAAACTGTTTGTGTTTTTGCCTTGAAATCCTTTGGTCCACTTCACTCTCCGCTGGTTTAGGTGCTAATTGCCAAGAGATTTACTTAGATGCAGGATACACAGATGTGTCAGTACATTTCCTCTAAATGTAACTACCTACCATGTGTTAATAGACAGATGTGTACATTGTCTCTGAGGGTGAACCAGAGGTACCTGCATTGTCTTCCACTGTGCAGACTTCCGAACACAGCGCTGGGCTGCACCAGAAGCTCAGGGAAGGGCCATTGTCTTTGTCTTCCCCCTCCTTCCACCACCCAGACCTGAGCAGGCCCTCTGCTGTCAATAGAACTTAGTATAAATACAATTAATCAATTAAATTCACTTGAACGACGATGAAAAGAAACGAATTATTTCCAAATGAAGTGTGTTACTCTATCCTAATCATGTCTGAAAGTGGACACTGACAAAGATCTATTTATACAGAAACAGGGAAACAGGAAAATGTCTGATAAATAAATGTTGTGAGGTTTTATGTTTTTCGTTTTTTGAGTTGTTTTTTTCTTTTCCCTGAATTCCTCACCCTTTGTCCCCATGCAGATACATCTGGTATTATTTATTAGTGCTTTGAAAGCAGTCTCCCAAGCTTCCTCATTTTCATGAGTACAAGGGAATAATTTCTCTTAGGTTTTGTAAGATTATTTATTTATTTACGGCTGCGTCGGGTCTTCGTTGCTGTGCACGGGCTTTCTCTAGTTGCGGCGAGCGAGGGTTACTCTTTGTTGTGGTGCCGGGCTTCTCCTTGCAGTGGCTTCTCTTTGTTGGGGAGCACAGGCTCTAGGCGCACGGGCTTCAGTAGTTGTGGCACACGGGCTCAGTAGTTGTGATGCACGGGCTCTAGAGAGCAGGCTCAGTAGTTGTGGTGCACAGGCTTAGTTGCTCCGTGGCATGTGGGATCTTCCCTGACCAGGGCTCAAACTCGTGTCCCCTGCATTGGCAGGCGGATTCTTAACCACTGCGCCACAAGAGAAGTCCATTTATAAGATTTTTTTTTTTTTTTTTTTTTTTTGTGGTACGCGGGCCTCTCCCTGTTGTGGCCTCTCCCGTTGCGGAGCGCAGGCTCCGGACGCACAGACTCAGCGGCCATGGCTCACGGGCCTAGCCGCTCTGCGGCATGTGATCCTCCTGGACCGGGGCACGAACCTGTGTCCCCTGCATCGGCAGGCGGACTCTCAACCACTGCGCCACCAGGGAAGCCCCTATAAGATATTTTTAATCACCTGGGTAAAGACATACATTGATCCTTAGTGTTCTTCACAGCATGATTATTATAATTTGGGTTGCTTGGTGTTTCTGAGCTTGTCCACGTTATCCTTATACCACAAAGCATGTATCTATGCAGACCCGCCTGTCTTGTCTAGAGAGCCAGGCATCTAGCTTTCTGTCAGGATTATTTAGGGAAGATGGTTATTGATGTTTCCTTTCTGCATGGGAGAAATCATGCTTGCGTTAATGGAGATTGCTGAGAGTCATTTTGAAAGCAGCCTTGTATTTCATGATGTTTTCCCCCATTCTAGGGGCTCTATTAAAAGTACTGCTTCTAACTTTAACCCTCCTTCTGAGGTTTTGCTGGATCTCAAGTGCTGGTCAACAACTCTCAGTTCTGAAAACCACCTCAACATAAGACCCTCTTAAACAGGATCTTTCTTCTTGTTTTGGTTTTGCTTGTGTTAGTTTTATTTGCACCTAACTTCACTGGGGAACAGAAGGATTTTCTTAATCAATTGAAAACTAATCCCCCACAGGGGTTAAAAAAAAAAAGTATCTACTCTTCTCAGCTTTTGATACCTAGATAATAAGAGCTGCTCATTACTTGCTGTGAATTTACGTATTGTTTTATTTGTCCAAAGGAAGAATGTAAAGATAGGATCAGAGATAGAAGGATATAAAATTTTAAGACCTTACTTATTTTACATAGGATATCATTTTCAGACTCTTAAAACAAAAACTACCACACATGCAGCCAAAAATGTGTGACTGCTGGGTGGTGATGAGCGTAGCAAAAGGGGCGTTAGGAAAGGAAACTAAATAATTATTTCAGTGCCAGTTATTTAAGACCAGTTATGTAATTTTAATGTCTTAATTTTCTTTGACATTTGGCTTCTTTAGTAAAAGAGGAGATGATATTGCATCCATGTAATAAGCAGGCAGTATTAATAAAAGAAAAAATATCTCTTGTCTTTTGAGATATTTGGTACATGGAAGATACAAATTGGTATTACAAAATATCTTGATTACATTGTATTGCAAAATATTTTATCATTATGTATTTATTTATCTAGACAAGTATTATTAATTCATATTCCTCTAGATAGTAAATTTTCCTGGTTGCAAATTAAATTCTTTGGGAGGAGCTGGAATGTTTTCCCCCAGCCTTGTAGGTACAATATAATTCCTGAAATCCACAAAAGTACATCCAGACTACCAACATGAAAATTGGTGAAATAGACATGATTTGTACCTTCCGCTTCTTCCCCTTCTTTTGTGTCCCCTATCCTTAGATGCCCGGGTCTTCGTGCTACCTTCAACACCTAGCATGGTGTCTAACATCAAATAGGGATCAGTAGACATTTGTTGAATTAACTACCACCCATGGATGCCCCCTGACCCAACGCTGATACTGTCATGTAGCAATCCTCTTAATTCCTTTCCAAATTGTCCTGGCTTGGTCCTGATTTCCTCAAATTTTTTTTGTGTGCTGGGGAACTACTACCAAAACTACTAAAAGAAGGCATAGTAGTGAATTACTGGGAGCTTATGTATTACAGCACTGTCCTTGTGACTAACAGATACAAGCTTTAAGGTCTGCAAACTTGAGTTCAAGATTCATCCTGTATAGTTCATTTTATCAGTTTCTAGACCAAAGGGACCTGTTATAAGGTCCAACCTAGTACCCTGATAGGGATATGATAAGGCACAAGTGTTTAATAAACATGAAATGCACATGTAAACGTAAAATGCTGTGCCAATACAAGTAATCAATTTAATGGCATGCCCCTTCTCAAAGTAGTACCTCTATTAGTGGAACTATTTGAGCCCTGGTGGCTAGAGATATATTTGTACGGGAAGGACCTGTGTTCACACTATACCATCTGCTTTAGAACTGAGGCAGCAAACTCAAGTTTACTTGAACAGAAACTTATCCTGTCCCTTATTCAGCTTGTTGTATTTGCTAAAGTAACTGGAGAAAAATGTCTTTAGAAAATTATACCTAAATATTATCAAGAAGTTGCTAGGTATCACAATTATTGACTTTCTCAATATTTTTAGTTGAATGCTCTAATTCATCAGTAAATATAGTTACATGCTTTGCTCCTTGAGAACAGAACAATTCACCAAAAATTATTTTATTCTTTTATGTTTAAATTATTTTATATTTAAAGTTTACAAAGCATGTATTACAGAATAGTCATTTGCTTACAGAATAGGCATCTTTTCCTTTAGATGAAATAAAAACCCACTCTGCAGTCATGGAGAATTCAAATATATTAAAACCATCATATTTTGTAACAATGCCCATAGATCCACAATGCATTTATCCCATGCTGTTGCACAGTGTTCTTATTCAAGATGATATCGAAAGCATCTTGGGTATCATTGCCATAGAAAGAAAACTTATGAATTTCTTTGGTTCCTGCATTTTTAGATTCTCCGCTGACTAATTTCTACACCATTGCTTCCTTTTACAGTTTGTTAAATGCAAAGTTGTGATGACTATAGACTCAAATGATTGACTCTCTTTGTGTGCTTATAAATAAATGTGCATTTATCTAATGTGAGATTTAAAGCATATGCAGTTTATTTAACACATATACATGGGCCACAAGCTAATATTTTTTTTTACAAACAGTTTAAAATGAGAGTTTTACAGTCTTTATCACAGTTTGTGTTATGGTCCCCCACCTCTGCTCTGGGTTTTCAAGTGCTTAAAATGTTGTTATTACCAAACCAGATTTACTTATACAAGCGAAGAAATATGTTCCTCTCAATATGAACCAAATACAAAGGTTTTAGAATTTAGCACGTTCATGAAGGTGTTAGTGTTTAGTATAATAAAGAGCAAAAGATTTCTCTTCACAAGTGAGCTCTGGTTCTAGGAAAAAAGTTCAATTTTTAAAACAAAACCATCATCCCTTAGGATTGAGAAGAAGGTGAAGAAACCATTACAATGTTATATGTAAATTATATCCCAATTTTTAAAAAAATTTTAAAGAAGAAAGTGAAGGCATTTTACTAAGTGTATAACCATTCTTAAAAGATTTTTATTAGAGTATAGTTGATTTACGATGTTGTGTTGGTTTCAAGTGTACAGCAAAGTGAGTCAGTTATACATATACATATATCCACTCTTTTTTAGATTCTTTTCCCATATAGACCATTACAGAATATTGAGTAGAGTTCCCTGTGCTATATAGTAGGTCCTTATTCGTTATCTATTTTATATATAGTAGTGTGTATATATCAATTCCAATCTCCCAATTTATCCCTCCCCCCTTATCCCCTGGTAACCATAAGTTTGTTTTCTACATCTATAACGTGTACAGCCTTTTGATTAAAGTTTTTCCAAGGACTGGAATATAATGTAGTTTACAACATGAGCCGAGACTACTGTCATGCCTTGATAACCTTTTTTCAATTTTTTATTGCTAATTTGGCAACAATTTTTTAAAGCAAGTACATGTATGTATAAGCTACTACCGTAGGTTTGTTGAAGGCATGTCATAGTTGAAGACATAGTTGTTGAAGACATTAGTCATAGTTCTTGAAGGACACTGTGAAGCTGCAACAGAAAACGCATGATAAATGGCTAGACCCAGATTCACATACTTTGAACTTGCTGGATCGCTACCAAGGGGCACGTAGATTGAGAAAAAGTGCTTTTAAAATATGCTAGTCTTGAAGTGCCCTCTGCTGTTCTTCCAGAACACTGCAGTCACACGCAGCCAGAGGGAACCAGTCTCAAAGTTCCTCATTAAAGCCTCAATTAAAATTAATGTTCAACCAATAGATTTAGTACTCATGTTTCGTTCACCGTGGACTTGTAAAAAGTCAGTTTACAACTTTCTGATGGTGTGAGCCCTGTGCTTCCTTGCCGGGAAAGGAGCGGTGACAGGTCTTTATCGTTTCTGGAGGAGTGCTCCCCTTTGGGCAAGGGTACAGCTCTTCAGTGTGGTCTTCTCTTGGAGGATCTCCAGTATTCATTAGGATGGGAACTTGCCCAGATTTCTACCATCTGAACACAGGGAGTTTTTAAAGATATGTTTTACATATTTTTAAAAGGTAGATAGAGCACTTTATTTTTAGAAAAAGATCCCTGGGCCCCTAGAAGATTTTGATTTTATGACTAAATATGTAACAAGCAGAAGACTTGATGTAAGGTCTGAACTTCCTTGGAAGCTGCCTTAAGATTCTCCAGGAGACAGACTTTGACTACAGTGGGTCCTTTTCCAATTATTGATCTATTGCCTTGCATCTTGACAATGCAATGACTCGTTTCTTAATTATATATTCTTTTTCTCGTCTTTCTTCTTTTGAGATGTTGACCCACCTTAATGTCTGAGCTCAGGCTAACTCTCTTGGCACAATCTAGGAAATTATCTTTTTTGGTAAAATCTCAATACTTTTGATAGACTAGAGCCGACTAGGTGATTTAGAAGTTATATAGCAACTTGGAGGGGTTTTGTCCATGCCAATCTTGGCGATTTCCAAGCTGGTCAGAATGAAAAGAAAGCTTTTATAAGTTCTATTACAGGAGATTTACATGGCCTAATTATCTTTAATAGAGCCTCTAAGATCCTGAGCTCCCCCAGTTGGGGAGTATAGAACCTGAAGCACCATCAATCATAAAAGTGCCCATTACTTGATGTATCATACGAAAAGAAGTTTCCAACTATTATTCTCAGATACCATCAATTATAGTACATCCAACTTCAGAAGTGTTAAAATGTGAGGGAAAAAACTGCATCTTAGAATCAATGAAATAGGATAGTTTCCATGAACAGTCGGGCCATATGCTAATATATTCTTTATTAAACATTCATGACTTAAGACTTGGAATTAATGACTCTCAGCTCACAACCTGAGATTAATAATTCTTCACACAGATTTAAATTTCAGTCTGGAGATTTGGGGATCAAATGTGCTTATTTGGAAATGTCCTTTTTTTCCTGAGTTCTTTCCTTAAATTTCCTTATCAGCTTCCCATCTTAATGAAATGCTACATTGTTGTTTCTGAAAAAAAGAAAAAGGCATTCAGACTTAGATCTGAAAGCAGTGCCCTTCAGGCAGTTTTCTTTGGGTTAGGATGAGTAGTTTACTGGCTTTGATGAGATGGCGCATGGTGATATTAACTGATCTCGTGCAGAGCCTGGCACAGAACAGACACTTACTAAATCTTCGTGGCATCTAATCTTGATGTTGAGAATGCTTTCTAAATGCGAGAGTGACACAAATACATTTTATTAGGTAATCCTTATACCCCAAGGTTTACATCATTTCTACTTGTTATCCTAAATAATAGAATTCCATTCAAAGCTCTCTGACATCATGCATCTAAAGAAAGAGGTGATCCATGTGTTTTGGCATATTGTTTCATACACCATAATGGAAAATCAGGATTCAAGTATGTCTCGGTTAATAGCAGGTGTAGCATAACCCAGAGTGGAAAGAAGAGGTAACTAGAGTAGGTCCCTGTGTAACTCTTCTTGTCATAGTTATCTAGCTAATCTCAGCTCTCGTCCTAAGTATGAGATTAGGACACAACTATTTATGGTCCTATATGAACCATTAATTTCGATGCTGCTATTATGGCCTTTATCAGATATGTCTCTATCACATACATCCATGTTGTGGCTGTGTATCAAGATAGTGAGGTGGTTATTTTAGTCTTCTCTCTTTTTTTCATTAAAAAGACTGTTTGAGGGCTTCCCTGGTGGCACAGTAGTTAAGAATCCACCTGCCAATGCAGGGGATACGGGTGCGAGCCCTGGGCCAGGAAGATCCCACATGCCGCGGAGCAACTAAGCCCGTGCACCACAACTACTGAACCTGCGCTCTAGAGCCTGTGAGCTACAACTACTGAGCCCGCGTGCCACAATTACCGAAGCCCACGCGCCTAGAGCCTGTGCTCTGCAACAAGAGAAGCCACTGCAATGAGAAGCCCGCGCACTGCAACAAAGAGTAGCCCCCACTCGCCGCAACTAGAGAAAGCCTGTGCGCAGCAATGAAGACCCAACGCAGCCAAAAATAAATAAATTAATTTTTTAAAAAAAGACTTGTTTGATTCAGCTAACCAGTTATTATGGCAAAATGGTCCAGCTAGTCTTAGCCACAAGCATCACTATAGATTTGTAGTTCCTTCCCATTAATAAAGGTTCATGTTTATGGACTGGTAGATCAGGAGAGCAAAACATAAATATGCTGGGGATATGGGGAATGTATATAACAGTATTCAAAATATTACCTACTTGAATGACTATAATTTTCTTTCCTTCACTGCTTTTATATAATATCAGCCATAGTTCATGTTACATCCTAGAAGGCTGAATATTTCTTTAAATGTAAAACAGATTTATATCATTAGAGTCCTGAATTTAGCCTTATAACGATGAAGGTAAGTAGCATGACTAGGGTTAGTAGCGAGGCAAATCTAAATAATACATGTAGTCCAGTTTCAACAATTTGAATTTTCTAATGAAAAGTAGCATATCAAATGCAATAGACTTTCATTCAAAACTCCACTATTGAAAAGTACTTTTCAAGTTTATCCAGGTAGAATTCTCAAGGGTCATATTTTCCATTCAGTGCAATTATTTCTGATGCTTCTTAGTAGTTATTGGGAAATTACCCAGAGTAATAGTTTGTAGTTAATCTTATTTGTGATTTATAATGATAGCATATTTCCTCACTCTAATTAAATGAAAAATTACATTGAACTAGTTTGTAATCACATTCTTGTTTTGTGACCTTGGACATACGTTATAACTTAATTTTCATACATAAATAAAAATAAGTACCATATTATTAAGTGCAGTGAAATGTCACATAGGAACCTCAGAAACTAGCTGTAGCAACAACCTAGTGTGATCACCTGTCCTGTCCTCATATGCTTTTTAACAGGCCTTAGACATGCTATACCCCAGAAGCCCCATACTGCCGGGCAGATGGAGACCTTTTGTCCTCAGGGCAGATTCACCAGCATTCAAATTTAGGCACAATGAAGGGTCTCCATTATACATGTCTCCAAATTTTGCTCACCTGGATAGTTTTGCTTGTTTTTATCTTACAGATTCCCTATGCAGCAAGCTTGATCAGGAAAGAAAAGCTGGGTGCGCATCTCAGCAAAAGCTAAAAGGTGAGCTCATCAGAGGAAACAGATTTTCCTTAACTCTCTGAATTGTTATTGCTCGGCTGTGTTCTTTACTGATGTACTTGAAATAGCCCAGGGCATTGATGATGTTGCATCCTGTGTTTAAGCTGATACACTGTTGAACTTCATTCTAGGCATGGGGCTTCCTAAATAAATGGCTAAGTGCATCTTATAAATTCTGTGGAAAATTTCTAAAACTAAGGAAATTCTCAGTTCAGTCTTGTAGATGTGATCTTCATTTTGTTGTAAGGTTTTCTACTCTTTCCAGTTCCTCCTGACACCCTGATTCCTGGTCCTCTGAAGGAAACCGGAGTGTCAGAAGCCATGCTTATTATGTTTTTTCTTCTCTGTCTCTCCTTTGCTTCCAAAATGTCTTCCTGAAACCCGACTTTCAGTGAATTACTGACAGATGGTGCTGTGAATAACTGCGTGTGACATAGACCTTCGAGAACTTCTGCTGCAGAATTAGTCATTCATTCTTTCCCTAAAACAATCCTTGTTTCTCTACAGCTGAAGCCAGATCCAATGTCACATACCTGGCAGCAATTTAAAAGACAAATATTCTGGACTCCTAAGGAAAAGGAGACAGTAAAAATTCAATGACTATATTCAGAATATACCTAAACATTTCAAAAGCACCTTTTTGATGATATGGCAGAAGATATAAATAATTGTTAGAATTGAAGGAATGCAAAAACTAGGATATTGTTGTTTCTCTAACAATACATTAGGATGACCTAGCGGTTGGAACTGCTAAATCAGGGAAAAACTCAGATGTCAGAGGTGGTATTTATAAGTGCTCATGGCTAACTAGGATTGTGGTCATTTATCCGTTGTATTTGTTCCCATCAGAGTGATTCTTCCCACTCCTTCCCTCTGGAACATATTTTCAATTCAATAGAATTGACTGGCCAAAACTACTCTGTGCAATGCAGGTTCTTGGTTCCTTTTCTTTCCTTCATGCCTCTTTTCTGCATATCACAAGCCTCCTCTACCATGTGCACGTGACAGTTCGACTTCTTGCCATTATCTTTATTGGTGATAATCTTCAGTATTTTTCTGAAACAGTTATATGTATGTCACATTTCATTAGGAGCTCAAAACTCTTTCCAAGACAGTCTCTCATTCATATACTTTCCCTTAATTTTATGCACAGGGAACCAAGGTACAGTGAAGAGAGATGTGATGTTTTATGTCTCTGTTACAAAGCCAGGAAGAGATTCTAGGGCTCCTGATTTTAACAGCAGTGCCTGCTTGCTCCTTAAATAGGGACTTTCTGTCTTCTGTGAGCAGATGTTTAGCAACAGAGTTGCTCAGATGGTAAGTCATTCTGTTTTGGGATGCTCAGATAATGTCATTCTGTTTCCATCTCCATGAAGTCATGCGCAAATGGACCTGTGAGTTTGGTTTCATTCTATATCTTCAAGTATTTTTCTTACGTCTGAACTTGACTTTGGTGATTTCTTTCTCATCATTGTAGACCAGATTTTTCTCAGCAGTGTGAAATGAATAGTTTTAGAACATTCAGAGTCTAATAAATCTTAATGCAGCATATCAAGGTAATCAAAGCAAAAATCATCCAAGTTAATGCTGACAAACCCATATGTATAAAAGTTTGAAACTGTCAAACTACTTTTCTTTCAAATCAAAAAGTATATATTGGGATGTGTTTTTTTAAGTAACCTTCTTATTGAAATATAACACACATTCTCCAAAGCCTATAAATCATCAAGTCATGAAGTCAACACATCAGAGCTCAGTGAACTTGCTTAGGTTTCTAGCACCCAGATAGCTACCTTGTGCCCCTACCCAGTTACAGAAGATTGGTTTTACCCATTTTTGAACTTTAGTAAAGGACATTTTATAGAACATTCTCTTGTATCTGGCTTCTTTCACTCCACGTTTGTGATTCATCCATTAGAATGTAGTTTGATTCATACTTAGGAACTTCAATAAACTCTCTTTCTACTCTTCCACTTCCCTGACTCATCTTCTCTGCTTGTCAGACATGAGCTGCTCTTGCACCTACAAAATGAAGACTTACTGCCCAGAAACCAAACCTTTGATGGTGACATAGTGTACAGTGAGGTGGGAAAAAAAAAAAAAAAAAGATTGATTTGTGTTTAGTAACTAATGCTTCCTCCATGCTGATTTTGTTTCCATCCTTGCAGACAACAGGGATTGCTCTAAGTAGACCCTGGTGCTTTCAGAAGATTAGTGGTTACTTAAATGCTGAGCTAAATCAGCCAAGCAGAGAATCACAACCATATTGTTAGAGGCAGTATTCGATTCTCAACATGCCAAGCCTGCAAGGAACTACCCCAAGAGAGATGACAAAATAAAAATCATTACACCAAGGGAGAGAAACAAGTTCTGTCTTGCTGAGTGACCACAGGTTTCCAAATTAGGGACTGATACATTAATGTCTTATGCAAGAGTGACCCTTAAGGTAGTGTGCTGTGTTCTTGCCACCCAGTGAATTCCAATATGACTGTTAAGAGGAGGAAGCTTTTCAAAACCACAGGCAATCCACTTAATAAGCTGAGGAAGTATTGCCACATATCACTGCTCTACAAATCATTTTTGCCCTACGTTAGGACACAAGAAATTCCATGTCGAATCAAACAAAAGTCCACCCATACCAGGGGGCTAACAGCGCAATTCTGTTAGAAGAGCCAAATTGTTGTTCTTAACAACACCAACCTCAAACTTCAGGCATGACACTGAATAACTCTTAACTTTCCCTTAAGAACTCCTTAAAGATCCGTCATCCATGGATTTATCTAAACCTTTCTTCAACCTAGTTGAAGTCCCCTTTGGGGCAATGAATTCTATTTGTTTAGCTACCAGCTGTGTAAACTGTAGTTTATTTTATTTATCTTCAAACTACCTTCTAAAAGAAGCCCTTGTAGATTAGATGTTGCACTGCTCTGCATATTTGCTTTATCGTGAGCTCACGAGTACAATGGAAGTGATTGGAAAAACTATTTCAAAATGCTATGTGTATTATCCTTTCATCTGGAACTGTTTTGAACACCGGAATTACTCGTGACGGTCTTCTTACCTTTGCTCATTAACGTGCCCCAGTTCCTACACAGACGCTCCGGGATAATCTGTGTGAAATCTGCACCCCCAAATAAAAATGTCATGATATTAACACCAGTTTAATATTACTTTACATTCTTTTTGCCCCAAGCTCCTTTTAACATGATGCAAATGTCGTCCCTGTGACTCAGTGAAATACTTAGGTCTTTCACAGAGAACTCAATCATTTTACTTAAGTGGAAAGTGAATCATAGGATATGGCTCATTCATAGTCATACAGAAACCTGCTGAACAAGCTGGAAATAATAATAACCGTCATTCATTGAGCACTACCCATGCCAGATACTGGGTTAGGCTGCCACGTTCTCTCTTTTGATCTTTACAAGTCTATAAGGTTGATCCTATTACTGTCTCCATTTTATACATGAGAATGCAGAGGATCAGTGAGGTCACTTAGCTCGACAGTGACAAAGCCAGGCTTCAATACAGGTCTATTTGACTCTAAGCCCCTTCTCTGTCTTTCTAGGCTCATTGGGCTGGTTTTGGGAGTCTGGCTTCTAAATCTGACACTACTTCCCTTTGTCATCTGAAGTAATATCATTTAATCTCTTCGAGGCTTACTCTTATCTATGAACCGTGGATGGCCAAACCTGATCAAAGTCTCTGCCAGCTCTAAATTTTGACTCTCACCCTTGCGTGCCAGTCTTCTGCCAGATTCTCTCTCACAAAGGGGCTGCTTTTATTAAAATCTGTTCATATAAAACCCTATATAACACCTGAGGGTGTAACCCACCTACTTTTTGCCTTAGGTCTTCATTTTCTTCATCACTAATTGCTACTTAGCATCCTCCTAGAGAGTTTGAAAGTACCATTTTTTCCCCTATCCTAACAATATCTAACTCTTTGGTAAACTCCTGTTATTTTTATTTTGTTATTTTTATTTTAATTCTGGGATAATTGCTACTAAAAGAATAGCAAGAAAAAGGTCTTAAAGGGGTGTGGAGGGATTGTAATTGAACATTCTGTGTCTTCCTTTTGTAACGATCAAAGATGGGGGGCAGGGGGGGGCATGTCCATTTCTAGCCTCTGTCCTCAAACAAAAGAGAACCAGGTTCTTTCAAGAATCTCCGTTGAGAATGACAGTGTGCTGCCACACTTCTAAGGGCTTTACGTCAATTATCTTATTTAATCTTCAAAACAACCCATTGAGAGAAGTACTGCTACTCTCACCATTCTACAGCTGAGCAAACAGAAATGCGGAGATGAGTAGGTTGTGTGGTCTCACTGCTATTACAAGTGGCAGAATTTGAACCAGGCCGCCTGGCTCTGCAGCCCACACTACATCTGCTCTCCCCTGACTTGTGACCTGAAATCGTGGCCTAATTCACATCTTCCATTATCAGTTATAAATATGCAGTTAATAACCAATCCAGTGGTTTCATTGATGTTGAATCGCAAAACCTCTATAGCTGCCCTAACACCCCAGGACGAGAGAAATGGATGTAACTTGGACCATTCAGCCAAAGCCAGCAGGGCACCAGTGCATGAATTTCTGTCTGCCCCTTTTACCACAGGCTGTCTTAATGTTTGCTCAACAACAAATTGGAGCTTCTGGAACCCAGCAAAATGACTTTACTGTAAAGAAGCCATAGCAAACCAGCACGCTCTGATGTAATAGTTCTAGTTTGGCTGTCAGCAGAGATGCATCATGTAAGGAAGCAGGCAAATATATGGGAAAAGGAAGATGCTTTCATGGTCACTGTTTAAACATTTTTATTCAAACTGTACTAAAAATGTCTTCTCTGAAGGATATACTAAATATTACTTTAAGTGTTTTTAAATTATCTGATTGTGTCACACTGAGGTTGTCATTCTGTGCTTTTTGTCTTATCCCAGGTACACAGAACCACTTACTCTTGTTCTCTTGTAAGATACAGACTGCCCCTGAGTACTTCCGACCTGCACAGAGACTGAAAATTGAAAGGGCTTGGGAATCAAATATAAAATCAGGTTCGGGAGAACCCAAGGACAAGTGACCTCAAAGCAGCATGGACAACCATGTAAAATAGACTGTAGCAGCCATTCATTAGTTGGGGGAGGGGGGAACCAACCAGAGCAGTCAACGCTTGTTGCATCTTTTGGTGGAACCAAAGTTTGAGTCTGTGTTTTTATAGGCCAACCGAACCCAGAGCGCGGAAGTGCTGTTAGCCAAGTGGGGTGGGAAATCCATGGACGGTCCCAGGGGATCTCTGTGCTACATACTTGGAGAGAGCAGCTCTATGAGACCGTCTTTTACGTTTGAAGAAGTGATTCTTGGTGAAAAGACAACACAAGACCTGCCCTAGGAGGGGGGGATCACGTTTCGACAGCTAGGATGGCATCAGCCGTACAAACCTGCTTTTCCCAGCAAAGTGGACAGACTTATGCGTGGCCCCTTCCTCTCTGGTATTTTGCCTGCTATATGAATGAAGATTGTATTCCTTTGGAAATATTTTACAGTTTAATATTGAGTGTAATTAAGAATATAATCATGTTATCAAAAATGGTATTTAACTCTGTTGTAGTTTCTTTAACATTCATGTGGATAAAAAAAGTCTATAATAAAAAAACTATGAAGTAATGGTTGTGTTCATGTAGTTAAATGCACATTTGCTTGGGGGCAACTAATAGAAACTAATACATTTTAGAATTATTTTGGCATAAAATATTTGAATAAATTATTTTTGAAAATGAAATTCCTTCAAAAATGGTTATTAAAGTCTAAATTAGCCTTTGGCCCTTGTCAGCAACTGGAGTCCTCCCCAGCATGATAGGACCTTTGTATGGGTAAGGGAAGGTTCTAAATTCCAGCTAGGTCTCCTAACAGCATTAGTGAGGAAGTCGATAATGTGCCTTCCTCCTTACTGTGATGTTGAATCAAAGTCCATGAGATCATTTTAGGCCAAAAATTCTGCCTCTCAGATGAGAGAGATAGAAGGGCCAATATGGTGACCCTTTGGAGCCAGGATTTCTAGAGTAATGCTGGGTTGAACAGAAGTCTTCTGTGGATGATCGCCTGCCCTGGAATTGCCAACGACCATCCTAACTGAAGAGGCATCTCACCAATGGCATCCCTCGACAGATTTCAAAACAAGTTTAAAATGCATTGCCATGATATTTGATACTTTTACCCACCATCTTCATTATCATAAACTATCAAAAAAAAAACCTTGACAATTCTCCCTTGAGATAAATTTTCTTATCCTTAGCTGCCACATTAAGAAACCAAAGGAGGGATACTCATTAGTGATTTTCTTCCCAGACCACGAAGGATGGGACCATGGGTCAGAGAAGGGTTATAAACCAAGTCCTGGAGTCTGAGGACAGGTTCCCAGTGACCACTAGCAAAAAAAATAATGTGAAGATGCTGCAACTAACCACGGAGAGGAGGAAGTTCTTCCAGGAGCCTGGGCATGGGGCTCACACAGCCCTTCAGACGTGGCACACGCTTCTGAAACTGACAGCTGTGCTTGACATGGGGCGGGGGGTAGCTGGTCAGTCAAGTTGGTGGAGCTTTTTCTCCTATGTAAGCTTTAAATTACACATAGGGATGGAAGCCTAGCATCCTTAGCTTTGTACTCTCAGCCAGTAATACCAGAAGTGACAGAAAATGACCAGGGAGGACACAAACCTGGCTTCATGACCAGACACCAGGGGACAGCAGAGGTCATTTTCTGCAGAACCCAGTGCAAACTCAGGGACCAGATAGCTTCTCAGAGCGAGAGCAGCAGCTCCAGAGGGAGCTAAAGATTTGTGGATAAAAAAGAAAAAGATTTGTGGATGAATTTAAGGTCTTCGTCCTGCAGCTACATCATCTGTCCACATAAACGAGCCTGAAACGTCGTTCTTTTCTTTCCAATTGCAACTTTAAATGTCTCAGAGTTGTTAGTGCTAAAATATCAGCAAATGATCTTGTAGCAAAAGAAAAATTAGAACGAGATAACTTGCCAGGCATGTCTTAGAGCCTAGAGGAGCTCATCGTGGCGTAGCTCTGAATTGAGTTAATAGCCGAGCTCAGTGTGGAAGTCCGTTGGCCTGTGCTGCTAGGATGCTGAAACTACATTAGTGCCTTCTGGCTCTCCACCTAAATTCCAGGCTCCATGGAAGCCCAGCTGTGCATCTTTCCCTGAGCACTAGGAGACTCCTGTTGCCCTTTCCCTCATGGCCTTAGAGTCTCCCCATTTCTTGAGGTATTTTATCAGACTGAGTCTATTCCTTTCAAACACTAGAGACTATCAATTCTCCATGCAACCATGAAGTTATACACTAAAAGCCAAAACCTTCAGAAGGAAATCCAACATGTAATACGGAAACATCATTAACCCATATATTTTCTCATTGAGGCGAGTGAATACCTCCTCTCTATTCTAGCAATGCTTGATGCTTCCGAGTTGGAACAAAAAGAATTTGTCCCTAAAACTGGATGTGATGGGGTTATCTGAGCCGCCTGTGGAAACAGACAGGACATCCATCTAGAGTGCTGCATGAGGCGAAAAATAAAGCCACTCTTCAGAAGGACAAAGGAAATTCTTGGCAAATAAAATGACAAGCAAAAAGTGCTGTGTTCTTTTCTTCGACTATTTTATCATTCCAAGGTCAACCCAAATATTAGCTAATGAAGAATACAAGCAATGCAAATAAAAGGTTCTGTTTTAATTCCAAATGAAATTATAAGATCAGAAAGGGCCATAGCAAATCAAAGCAGAAACCCAGGCCTATCCTACTGGGGTAGACTAGATGTTTCAGACTGATGGTTTTGACCCTCAGAATGCCTGAATAATTGCTCGTCTATTTGCCACAGGCAAGGAGAGTGGGACATCGTATCCCAATTTCCTCTGATTGTACAAAAAGCGTAGCCTCAGCTCTTTGGAAAATAGAGAAGACTTCTCTCCTAGCTACAGGAGATATAATCAAGCAGAGAAGATCACTTTCATTTAAGGGTAAGAGTTTAAAGCAGCCTTGGTCAGCAGTGAGGAAGGTCAGAGAAGAGGACCACGATCGCCATGCTGAGGATGTGTAACCACGTCATTCAGTGGGGTGCTTCCAGCCAATTCCAGGCCTGATGAGGAGAGCTCCTCTGTCTCCCTCTACAGAGTTGAGTGCACAAAGTTCAAGTGCGACCATCTTACAAGATTTCCCATACACAACCTACATCACAGTTTGTAATTATACACTCCTACGTGGGAAGGTATACACTGTAAACATTCGGAGGGCAAGGACCTTTGTTTCAGCCCACTGCCACCTTCCTTGTGCTGAGAATAGTCCCTGGCATGCAGTAGCTACACAAAACATTTTTTATTGAATAAGTGAGTGAGTCTCATCTATTTTATTTGGGCCAATCGTAAGAGCGGCTCATTTCACTTTTATCACTTTAAACTCTCTCTCAGAGAATGTTTACATTTCATTTGGTTTCGAATGACTATATGTGGCAAATTGCTGGTTGCCCTCCAACAGACCATTCTCAGGTGGCAATACACCTAGATAAAATCAGACTACATCTCCCAGGCGTACATGCTGTTAGATGTGGCTGTGTGACTATGTTCTGGCCAAGAAGATGTAGGTAAAGATATGTGGAACTCTCAGGAAGGTCACTTCAAAAGAGCTTGGCTTCGTTAGGCAGGGTTTCTCTTTTCTCTTCCCTTTCCCTCTTTTCTGATGTCTGTAAGGTGGAGGGAGCCTCAGAAGTCTTCTTGAACCGTGAGGTGACTTTTAAGATAGAAGCCATATGCTAGCGTGGCACAGAAAGGTAATAGGAGCCCCGGTCTCTGACAGCTACTGAGCCCCCATGCCAACTCTGGAGTGCCCACTTCCAAGCTACCTTTATATAGGAGAGAAATGAGGTTCTATCTTGTTTAACCACTGTTACTTTAGATATTCTGTTAACTCTGATTACAAAACCTTTTCCTCTATGTGGGGGCTGTGATCAGCCAACAGGAACACAACTTCCTATTTGTGTGACAATTTTCCAATGCGTATTTATGCTGGTTACATCATCTTACCTTCTCATTAGCCCTTTGATTTAGCTAACGGAGGTCAGTGATTATGAAGTCTATTTCATTGCTGAGTCAAGCCTCAAATCCAGTTCTTACTGCTGTGGCAAGCTTTTCCTACTTAATCTCATGGCCTCATCATCACAGCTGAGCAGGTCTACGACTTCTCTGGTAATATAGACAGGTGAAGATGGGGGGAGGGGCTGGACCTGAACTTGATCTGCTCCCCAGAGTAGGACAGAAACTGGGTTGGAAAGGTACGCTGTCCAAAAGGCGAGCAAAGCCGTGACCAGGTGTGTAGCTGGGACCCCACAAGGGAATAGAGCTCTGCAGCACAGGCATTTCCGGAGCAGGAGGCTGTCAATCATCATTATCCATGATAACAGGCTCCTGATACTCACTTGGCCTTCATGGGCAGGTTCCATCCTCAGGGAAACACACCACTAAGAATAAATAGTGTGGCAATAAGCAAGCTCAGTCCTTGACTCAGGGATGTGACAGGCAGAGAGGAATTTGGCTCAGGAACCCATATGGGCATTGGCTCTCCTAGTCAGGGGGCAGCAAGGTAAGCTTGGGAGATGAGGTGGTAGCCCTGGGACTCCCGGACTTGGGTCAGAAACTGCCACACAAAACTAGAAGAGAGCGAAAGCGTTCTAAATGCCCCTTGACTCCAGTCTTGATTCGGGCTTTGAAATAGTGCTGCAGCTTTGGGAGGGGGGATGGAAAGAGGGCTTGTTTTAAGCTGAGAAAGTATGGGAAGAAGCTGAGAATACCCTCTGCAAGTTTCCAGACCAGGCCTAACATACATATAATTTAGAAGTAATAAACTCAAGTGACCTAAAGTAAATAATCATTCTGAAAATTCACGACTCCGTACTAAATTAAGAAGTTCCCTGAAAGCATTGGTAACATCGGAAGTTTTCAAATAATAAAATTCATTCTTCTCATCCAACTTTTATATCATCTCACTATTAAGAACAGTGGCTTCCTGGATGACTGTTAATGATGGCTTCCTTTATTATATTTTAGACCATTTAGCAAAGTTTATTGATTTATACTTCCTTGTAATTAGTTGTAGTGATTAAAATAGCTTTTATGGCCCTCTAGAGATTGACTTTATAAAGAATCAACATTTCCCCCAAATCGTGCGCTTTAAAACATGGTTAAATACTGTTTGAATTCAGTACTAAACAATCATTGGTGAAACTGTGATTTTATATGTGGTTGCTTTCTCATCCCTCTACTTACATGGCACTATCATCCCATTACTTGGTAGCCCATAATAATAACAGCAGCCAATTTTCAGGGAGTGATGACAATAAGCCGAACATTGTGCTAAGTGTCTTTTTATTCGCGGGCCTCTCACTGCTGTGGCCTCTCCCGTTGCGGAGCACAGGCTCCGGACGCGCAGCCTCAGCAGCCGTGGTTCACGGGCCCAGCCGCTCCATGGCATGTGGGATCTTCCCGGACCGGGGCACGAACCCGTGTCCCCTACATCGGCAGGCGGACTCTCAACCACTGCGCCACCGGGGAAGCCCCGTGCTAAGTGTCTTAATGCGTTATTTCATTTAATTCTCTCCACAACCCTGCGAGGCAGGGACTACAGTATTTAACTATTTAATTGAAACTGGAAGGAGTTAAGTCACTCAGCTGATAAGTGGAAAATCAGGAATTTGAACTTTCTGCCATTGTGACTTTAGAACCTCTGCTTTTAACCACTAAACTCCACTGCTCAGTGCCAAGTAAGACAAGCAAGAGCTTCCTGTACACATGGGTGAATTGGGAGTCCCCTGACTGACATAATTTGAAGGGTGTTGGAGACCTCTCTTAAACAAAAATATCTCCCCTCACCAACCTCACTTGAAGATGAAATTCCACCATTAGCATGATTCTTTTGACTAAGGTATTATATGTTCCTGGAAAGATAGGTACTCCAAGACAGTGCTACTTGAAGTGCGGTCTGTCAAAGACCTAAAATAGTAAAATTCTTAAAAGAAAACATAGAAGTAAATCTTTATAACCTTGGGGTAGGCAATGGTTCCTTGGATACGACACCAAAAGCACAAGAGACAAAAGAAAACACAGGTAAATTGGACTCCATTGAAATTACAAACTTTTGTGCTGCAGACAATACCATCAAAAAAGTAAAAAAAATTAAATTAAATTAAAGCAGCTTACAGAATGGGAGAAAATACTTGCAAATCATGTACCTAATAAGGGATTATCCAGAATATACGAAGCACTCTTACAATTCAACAATAAAAAAACAAATAACCCAAATAAGAAATGGGAACATTTGGGGGTTCCTTTCTATAACTAGAAGGAAAGTCTCAACTCTTGAGGGCTTGCTATGGATGGGGGACAGAGGGTGCAGATTCACATCCTAATGGAATCTGTTACTGGAAGAAGTCATAGGTAGTAATGTGATGTGGCTCAATGTATCAAAAAGGCACATCTAACCGAGTTTCTGGGTAGCAGGGGATGATGTAAGGAGTAGAGGTCTTTCTGTTTAGAAAGGCACCGTGATGGGCAGCATTTCTAGTGCACGGGTAGGCCCTGGGCGTAGTCTACAGGTGGGAGCTGAGAAAAGGGGAATTGGAGCTGCTTTGCATAACAAAAGTAAGGCATGCCCCCATTTAGATTTAGTTGGAGAGAATATGTTGGAAGATTGGACTATGTGTAGGAAGATTCTCCCCTCCCTTCCTTAATAGGGATTTGGACTGAGACTAATGGTTTTTCCTTGGTGTGTGTGTGTGTGTGTGTGTGTGTGTGTGTGTGTGTGTGTGTGTGTGAGAGAGAGAGAGAGAGAGAGAGAGAGCTATCTAAGAGTTACTCGCAGGCAATCAGAAGACCACAGGAAGAATGAGGAGGGGTATCCTGACTACATGCTGGCAGAGGGACCCTGAAGAGAACAAGAACTGGAGAAATGAAGCCTCCCTTGGATTGTTCTGGGCATCATCTAACTACATGGCATTACTTCTAACTGAGTAACTCAGACTTTGAGAAATGCATGGCTGTGGGTTACCTTTACCTTACAGATGATCCTATTTGCGGTAGGGGGTAAGGGTTGGGTGGATCTTGTTGAGTGGGGGTATCATGGGCGGGATGGGGGGTTGCATTAACATGTAAACACAGTGAAAAAAAAAAAGAAAAGAAATGGGAAAAGGATTTGAACAGACATTTCTCCAGAGAAGATATACAAATGCACAATAAACACAAGAAAAGAGGCACAACATCATGAGTCAACAGGGAAATGCAAATCAAAACCACAACGAACTCAATTCACTTCAAATCCATTTCACACCCACTTGGATGACTTATCAAAAAGACAGACAATAACAGTGTTGGTGAGGGACTTCCCTGGTGGTCTCAGGGAACTGGTGGTCCCTGGTGGACTTCCCAGGTAGAGAATCTGCCTTCTAATGCAGGGGATGCAGGTTTGATCCCTGGTCGGGGAACTAAGATCCCACACGCCGTGGGGCAACTGGGCCCCCGTACCACAACTACTGAGCCTAGGTGACTCAACTAGAGAGCCAGTGTGCCACGAACTATAGAGCCCACGCGCTCTGGAGCCCACACGCCACAACTAGACAAGAGAAAACCTGCACGCCACAGCTGGAGAGGAGCCCACATGCCTCAACGAAGGTCCCGCCTGCCACAATTAAGAACCGACGCAGCCAAAAGAATAAAAATAAGTAAATAAAATTAAATTTTTAAAAATAACAGTGTTGGTGAAGATGTGGGGAAAATTGGAGCTCTTGTACAGTGCTGGTAGAGATGTAAAATGGTATAGCCACTGTGGAAAACAGTTTAGCAGTTCCTCAAAAAAACATAGGAATACCATATCACTTGTCAATTCCACTTTTAGGTGTAAACCCAAAGGTATTGAAAACAGGTATTTAAATATTTGTATACGAATGTTCATAGTAGCACTATTTACAGTAGTCAAAAGGTAGAAACAACCCAAATGCCCATCAACACATGAATGGATAAACAAAGTGGGGTATAAGCATACAATGAAATATTATTCAGCCATAAGAAGAAACGAAGTACTGACACATGCTACAACATGGATGAGCCTTGAAAACACTATGTTAAGTGACAGAAGCCAGACATAAAAGGTCATATAGTGCATGATTCCATTTATATGCTATTCTTAGAATAGGCAAACCCATAGAGAAAAAAATCGGATTGGTGGCTTCTAGGGGCCAGGAGGAAGGGAGAATTGGTAGAGACTGCTTAATAGGTACAGGGTTTTCTTTTGAGTGATGAAAATGTTTGCTCACTAAATAAAAAATGTTTTTTCACAAAATTATGAGTGTATTAAATACTACCAAAATGTCACTTTAAAATGGTCAATTTTATGTTAAGTGAATTTCACCTTATATTTTAAAAAACGAGAATAAATGCATCAAAAGATATATAAAACCTTTACCCTGAAAACCTCAAAACATTGCTGAGAAATATTTAAAAGACTTAAAACACTTTGGAAATATACTATGTATGTGGACTGGAGGATTCATTATTGTTAAGATGTCAGTTCTCCCCTCAAAGTAGTTATACATTCAATACAATTTCAATCAAATTCCCAGAAGGACTTTTGGGAGAAACTGGAAAGATGACTCTATAATTAAACACAGATGCAAAAGATTCAGGATGCCCAAGCAACTTTGAAAAAGAAGAGCAAGATTTCAGGAATTCATATTACCTAATTTCAAAACTTACTATAAAGCTATAGCAATCATAACAATTTGTGGTAGAACTGGCAAACACACCAGTGTAACTGAATAGAGAACCCAGAAATAGACCACACTTACATGGTCTTTTGATTTTTTGGCAAAGGTGCCAACACAATGGGGATAAAAGTCTTTTCAACAAAATGGTGCTGAAATAATTGTGCATCTATATGAAAAAAATGAACATCAACCCCTACCTTATACCATATACAAAATTTAATATGAGACAGATGATTTATAGACCTAAATGTAAAACTTGAAATCATAAACACTTCAGAGCAAAACGTAGGAATATATCTTTATTACTAGGAGCCAGGCAAAGATTTCTTAGACATATAAAGCAATAGCCACCAGAAAGACCATAAAGAAAAAAAAAAAAAAAACCCTGATAAATTGGACTTCATCAAAATTTTAAACTTCTGCTCATCATGACACCAATAAGAAAATGAACATGTAGGCCACACAGAAAATATTTGCAAACATATATCTGACAAAGAACTTGTATCCAGAATATATAAAGAATTCCTTCAACTTAATAAAAATAAGAAGCAACGTAATTTTTAAAAAACTGAGCAAAGGAATTGAACAGGAATTTCACAAAAGAAAATACACAAATCATTAACAAACATATGAAAAAGTGATCAACACCGTTAATCATCAAGACATGCAAATTAAAATCATGAGATACCACTACACACCCACCAGAATGACTATAATTTTAAAAGACTGACAACATCAAATGTTGACAAGGTAGTGGAGCAACTGGAACTCTCATACATTGTTGATGTGAATGTAAAATGATATAAACACTTTAGGAAAAGGTCTGGCAGTTTCTTATAAAACTAAATATAGGACTTCCTTGGTGGCTCAACAGTTAAGAATCCACCTGGCAATGAAGGGGACATGGTTTCAACCCCTGGTCCTGAAAGATCCCACATGCCGCAGAGCAACTAAGCCCGTGCACCACAACTACTGAAGCCCACACACCCTAGAGCCCACACGGCAACTACTGAGCCCACGTGCTGCAACTACTGAAGCCCGAGCGCCTAGAACCTGTGCTCTGCAACAAAGAGAAGCCACCACAATAAGAAACCTGTGCACTGCAATGAAGAGTAGCCCCCACTCACAGCAACTAGAGAAAGCCTGTGCGCAACAACAAAGACCCAATGCAGAAGAAAAACAACACGAAACTAAATATATACTTACCCTATGACACAGAACTTCCACTCATAGGTATTTATCTAAGAGAAATGAAAATATATGTACACAAAGACTGGTACAAGAGTGTTCATAGCAGCTTTATTCATAATAACAAAGAACTGAAAACAGCCCAGATGTCCATCAGTATGAGAATGGATTTTTAAATTGTGGTATATTCACATGATGAAATATTAGCTATATAAAGAAATGAATTAATGATACATACAATAACATGCGTGAATCTCAAAAGCATTTTGCTGAATGAAAGAAGTCCTACGTAAGAGTATATGCTGTAATTATTTGAGAATTTAGAATGGTTTCAACCAATCCATACAGGGTAAAAATCACAACAGTGGTCATCTCTGGGAGAGTAGAGGTAGAGATTAACTGGGAAAGAACAAGACAGAACTTCCTGGGATGATGGCAATGATCCATATCTTATTCATATCTTATTTGGGTTACATTTATTTGTAGCCCATGATGCCTAATCATTTTAGTTGTATGTCCAGGCCACTGGTTCCCTTATTCACTGCACATTGGAATCACCTCGGAAGGTTTCACCGGCAGAGACTAATCTGATTGGTCTGGAGTGCAGCCTGGACATCAGAATTGTTTTAAGCTCCCCAGGTGTTTCTTTGGTGCAGCTGAGGTTGAGAGCTATTACTCAGATCTCCCTCAGGCCCATCATTCCCTTTTAAAGGTGCACCAACAATAAGAGCACACAGAACCTCTATTGCAGACACATCACCACATCATTTTGCATTACCCTTCTCAAAAATGCCCAGCATTTAATCAACTAGTCAACTTCTCCTCCTCCCCTCTTCCTTTGCCTTTATCCTTCCTCTTTGTCCCCCAGCCCCAGCCCTTTCTCTTCTTTATCTGAAAGATTGAGGCTAATCCATTCAGGAAAGAGCTACTCTGCTTCTCAGTTCCCCCTCTTGATTCATAAAGGAAAACTTAGAGCCCCTCATTCTATCACCTCAGTCCCTGTACCTTTCAATCTCACAGATGACCTCATGATGATGGCTTCTCCCTCTGAGAGTACAGGCTGACCTACTTTTCACTACACTTCACCTCCATTTCCACACATTCCCCCATGGAAGCATGATGTGATGTGAGCTGTTAGAACCAGCAAATGTGAACTGATTGAGCTATCCATTTTCCTAGCCATGAGAGCCTAGAATGGAACATCAGTAGAGAATAGTTGTTGAGCTGCAGAGAGGAAGCCCTTCCTTAAAGCAGCTACTAAAGAAATCCAGGTAAATGTCCCTAAAGAATCACCTCTTCAACCAGTGACAAACCCAGGCTTGTTATTATTCATGCATTAGGAAGGACTTCCCATGAGATGGATTCGGAAACTGTGCCATCTTGCCAAGAATCCTCTCTGAGATGCTGAAGACAGCTCTACAGGATGGCATGAATGTGGCTCTGCTCAGAGCCATGGAATAGACAGACCTCTCTCTAAATCCTTCCAGGAGGAGTGTTGAATCTAGCTCTTTGCTTATACTCTTTTTTTTTATGGATTACTAATAACAACCACCCTTACTAAGAACTTGCCATGTGCCAAGTACTAAATACTTTATCATATAATACAAAAACCCTGTGAGATAGGGATTCTTACGATCATTTTACAGATTCAGGAAACTGGGTGTTAGAGGGTTCAAGTGACATGTCCAATTAGTAAATAACCCAGCTGGGATTTGAACCTAAGACTCTCTGATTTCAAAACCCATGTGCTGAACTACTAAACCAGGCAGCTGGTAAGCACCATGGGAGTGCAACAGAGTGAGTGAGAAATCAGTGTGGGGTAGCAATAGTAGGCAAGACTTCATGGAGGAGTGAGATTTAAGCTGCACCAACAAGACTTAGATGAGCAAGGAGAAGGGGAAAGGCATTTATGAGCAGTCATCTCTGCCATTACTATATGAGTGTCTTCTCGGGTATGGATAGTGTGATTATGGTCATGTTATATTATTGGCAGGGCTAGTTCTCTGTAAGTGAAGAAGCAGCATTTCATCTGAAGGGTAAAATATTGTGTCATCCCTTCAACAAACACGTGAATGTTCCAGGCACAGTGCAAGGCACTGAGAGTAGGAAACCCCCGCTCTCAAAATACCACAGTTCAGTGAAGAATACAAACATTTACAATGCGGTAGAAGTACTATAGTGGGCACACACAGGATGCCTTGAGAACGTAAAGAACACCTGACCTTGACTATTGGAGGCTGAGAAGGTGCTTCTAACATCTCGTTTGCATCCTCCTTGATACACTTTGGCTGGAGAAGATGACACCTGAACTGAGCCTTAAAAAATAAGAAGTTGGCCAAATGAAGAGTGAATGCAAGGGAATGGAATGCCAGGATGGGAGGAGAATGTTCTAGGCAGAGGAAGCAATACACCACTATGGCACTCCCATAGGGTATCAGTTACCCATTGCTAGAATAAATCACTCTAAAACTTAGTGGCTTAAAATAATGGTTTGTCATTTTTTGTGAGTCTATAGGCTAATTGGGCAGTTCTGCTGCTGGTCTCCCCTGGGCTCACCCCTGTGGCTGCATTCGGGCAGCAGCAGGTAAGGATGAGCTCAGCTGAGACAGCTGAGATATCTGGGCCTTTCGTTCCATGCATGGTCTTTCATCTGGCCTTTTTCTTGCCATTGCAGACCTGAGGCAGTGTTCCAAGAAGGAAAAGGCAGAAACCATAAAGCCTCTTGAGGCCTAGATTCCAGAACTTGCACCTATGTCACTTCTACGTTCTATTGATTAAAGCAAGTCCAAAGGCCAGTGCAGATTCAGACTGGATAAAGGAGTTGCAAAGAAGTTGTGGCCAGAGTTAATCCACCACCACATGTGCCACACTATGGCATCACCTCTGAAATCCAGCTCTTGTCATTCAAATGTCCTGCTTTCTAACCTCAACCACCCCTTCTTTCTGCATTTACATCAGCTTCTTCAAGACTTCTAGTCCCTGACCTCCTCAGTCTCCTCCTAACCTTTCTTCTCTCTCAGCACAAATGGTTGATCTCCTGAGCTCTCCTCTCACCTGCCCACATCATTCCTGCTCAGAGGGTGGGAGAGTTGGGCAAGGCAGAAATCATGCAATCAGAAAGAAATCACACAACCCACAGGGATTTGCAGATTTGCCCTGCCTAGTCTCAGAATCTCAGCTCTCAGCTCCACCTCTCAATGTTTTCACTTGTTTCTGGTCAGTTCCTCTCCCATTGCCCCGTAAAGCTAGTCCAGCCCTCCACTGCTCTACAAGCACCTTATGCAAACCCTCTCCCTCACTCTCAGCAGACAGTGCTCTTACTCCAGTAAGGAGACATAAGTCATTGGATATGACCTCTCTCAACTTCCCGTTCCCCGCCTATAGAAGTATCTACCTCACCTTTTCTCTTCAGTCTCAAAAGGATGATGTTTCCCCTCATCCAATTCAAATCTCAACTTCTAGCTGTGCTCTTGACCCTAGACCTGCATTTGGATTCAGGAAATCCGAACTGAAGACATACGGAGTGAGTGGCTGGTGGCATGGGGCGGAAGCCAAAATACAGAGAGAAAACATCAATAAGCAGAAATCATGGGGCAGTAAGAGTAATTACTAAGCAGCAGCTGAGAGGAAGCAGATGCTGTGAGTAATCAGAAGCAATAAGGCAAAGAAAAGTAGAGTTGAGAGAAGGTGGTTGTCAGAGGCAGGAGCAGCAGAAGCGGAGGCAGCAAAAACCAAAGTCAACTCTTAAAATAATTAAATGAGGAGGCAAGTAGACTGGTGTGACTCTGATACCTCGGTAGCCTATGTAAGCAAACCAAACGTAAGCCAGAGTCAATGCACTTGAGGCCAAGAGAGTGAAACTTAAGAACAACCAATCACACACAGCCAAGTAGGCTTCTCTAAATAAGGCAACTGCTTAAGCTATAACCAATCAAATAACTGCTTTGCTCTGCTTCAGCATCTTCTCTCTAAAAAATCCTGGCCCCTGTCAGGAGCATTCCTAACCACTTTGGTTTGGCACTGCCCTATTCAAATCAATGTCTGGTCAAATAAACTCTTGAGAAAACAAATTTTAATGTGCCTCAGTGTACCTTTTAACAGCATAACAGCCAAGCATGAAAAGAGGGAGCTACAGACCCACTCTTGGGCTGGAAACTCAATATCTAGGTCACTTCCCAAGCTCCATCCCTGTCTTTGTGAATTCAGTTGTATGGTGCTCCTGGGTCCTTGTGAGGCCTGGATGTACAGACAGATTCCTGTTTTCAGGAATATATATTATATATATATATATTATATATATATATATATATAATATATATATATTCAGTAAAGTCTGATTGCCTGAAGTTACTTGAATAGACCTCTAAAAGTAAAACATACAAATGCTTAACCCACTACTTGTGTTGCTTTAATAGTCCCAATTTTACGTACAGCTAAGTCTAAAGACATAAAAGACATTTTCTATGTTCCCTGCTCCAGGAAAGTATGCTGGGAGAAAACCATGTGGTTTTCCTATTACTTAGAAAGAGGAAAGATATTCCATAATATAACGGGTTTTCAGAGCCCTCACAGCCCCAAAATCCTTTCTAACATCTGTGGGCATCCTTCCTGATACACTTTGGTTTCCCTACCCCACCCACCCACCCCATCTTTCCTGAGTGTATGAAGTTCATTCAACAAAGATTAATAACGAAATATTTGTAAAGAGAGCTCTTTTATTTAACAAGCTACATAAATAACAACAGACATAGGAAAATCCCTTGGGAGATGTTAATTAAGTCTCAGGACTCCTAAGAGGTTTCCTTCCTTTAACGTTAAGTAACAAGGAAGGAAAAATCTTGGCAACAACAGACGGGTGTTCCATCTTCTGGAACAGAACTTTTTATTCTTAACTCACAATAAGTCAAGGTTAATTAATCCTTGTAGCTACTCCAGAATCAAACTGAACTGGTATCATATTCTCAGATACCTGAAGGCTTAAGAACTAATACTAGAAAAATAAATATGGTCTAAAGTTTTATGCCACCACTTTTACCTTGAAAATATTTGATGCTACTTATTGTCTACAAAATAAATCCCCAATCCTTACCTGTTGTTCAAGGCCCTATATACAGGCATACCTCATTATATTCCACTTCATTGCACTTTGCAGATATTGCAATTTTTACAAGTTGAAGTTTTGTGGCAAACCTGTGTCAAGCAAGTCTATCAGTGCCATTTTTTCCAAAAGCATTTGCTTATTTCCTGTCTCTGTGTCATATTTGTTAATTCTAGCAATATTTCAAAACTTTCATTATTATTCTGTTTGCTATGGTGATCTGTGATCAGTGATCTTAGATAATCCTATTATAATTGTTTTGGGGTGCCATAAACATGCCCACATAAGATGGCAAACTAAAGAGATGAATGTTGCATGTATTCTGATTGCTCCTCTGACCAGCCGTTCCCCCAACTCTCTCCCTCTCCTGGGGCCTTCCTATTCCCTGAGACACAGCAATATGGAAATTAAGCCAATTAATAAGCCTACAATGGCCTCTAAATGTTCAAGTGAAAGGAAGAGTGGTACGTCTCTCATTTTAAAATCAAAATCCAGTGATGAAGCTTAGTGAGGAAGCCGTGTCGAAAGTGGAGACAGGCTGAAAGCTAGGCCTCTTATGCCAAACTGGTAGCCACACTGTGAACGCTAAGGAAAAGTTCTTGAAGGAAATTAAAATGCCACTCCAGTGAACACGGGAATAAGAAAACAAAACAGCCTTATTGCTGATATAGAGAAAGTTTTAGTGGTCTGAATAAAAGGTCAAAGCAGCCACAACATTCTCTTAAGCCAAAACCTGATCCAGGGCAACATCCTAACTCTCTTCAATTCTATGAAGGCTGAAAGAGGAGAGGAAGTTGTCGAAGAAAAGTTTGAAGCTAGCAAAGGTTGGTTTGAGGTTTAAGGAAAGAAGCTGTCTCTATAACATCAGAGTGCAATGTGAAGTAGCAAGTGCTGATGTAGAAGCTGCAGTAAGTTATCCAGAAGATCTAGCTAAGATAACTAATGCAGGAGACTACACTGAACAATAAATTTTCAATGTAGATGAAAGCCGCCCCCCAGCTTTCTATTGGAAGAAGATGCCATCTGGGATTTTCATAGCTGGAGAGGAAAAGTCAATGCCTGGCTTCAAAAGCCAGGCTGACTCTCTTGTTAGGGGCTAATGCAGCTGGTGACTTGAGGTCGAAGCCAATGCTTATATACTATTCTGAAAATCCTAGGGCCCTTAAAAATTATGATAAATCTACTCTGCCTGTGCTCTATAAATGGAACAGCAAAGCCTGATGACAGCACATCGCTATACAACATGGTTTACTGAATATTTTAACCCCACTGTTGAGATCTACTGCTCATAAAAAAAGACTCCTTTCAAAATATTACTGGTCATGGTCAATGCGCCTGATGACCCAAGAGCTCTGATGGAGATGTATGAGATTAACATTGTTTTCATGCCTGCTGATACAACATCCATTCTGGAGCCCACGAATCAAGAAGTCATTTCCAATTTCAAGTCTTATTATTTAAGAAATATTTTTCATAAGGCTATAGCTGGGGACCTTCAAGATGGCAGAGGAGTAAAATGTGGAGATCACCTTCCTCCCACAAATACATCAAAAATACCTCTACATGTGGAACAACTCCTACAGAACACCTACTGAACGATGGCAGAAGACCTCAGAGTTCCCAAAAGGAAAGAAACTCCCCACATACCTGGGTAGGAAAAAAGAATAAAGAAAAAACAGAGACAAAAGAATAGGGATGGGACCTGCACCTCAGGGAGGAAGCTGTGAAGGGGGAAAAGTTTCTACACACTAGGAAGCCCCTTCACTGGCAGAGACCGGGTGTGGGTTGGGGGGAAGCTTGGGAGCCACGGAGGAGAGCGCAGCAACAGGGGTGCAGAGGGCAAGCGGAGAGATTCCCACATGGAGGATAGGTGCCGACCGGCACTCACCAGCCTGAGAGGCTTGTCTGCTCACCCGCCAGGGCGGGTGGGGGCTGGGAGCTGAGGCTCAGGCTTCGGAGGTCAGATCCCAGGGAGAGGACTGGGGTTGGCTGTGGGAACACAGCCTGAAGGGGGCTAGTGCACCACAGCTAGCCAGGAGGGAGTCTGGGAAAGAGTCTGGAACTGCCTAAGAGGCAAGAGACCATTGTTTTGAGGTGCACGAGGAGAGGGGATTCAGAGCACTGACTATACGAGCTTCAGAGACCAGCGTGAGCCGCGACTATCAGCTCAGACCCCACAGACAGGCATGAAATGCTAATGTTGCTGCTGTAGCCACCAAGAATCCTGTGTGCAAGCACAGGTCATCATCCACACCCCGACCCCCAGGAGCCTGTGCAGCCCGCCACTGCCGGGGTCCCATGATTCAGGGACAACTTCCCCGGGAGAACACACGGTGCACCCCAGGCTGTTGCAACGTCACACTGGCCTCTGCCACCGCAGGCTCACCACACATTCCATACTCCTTCCTCCCACCGGCCTGAGTGAGCCACAGCCCCCTAGTCAGCCACTGCTTTAACCCCCTCCTGCCTGGGTGACGAACAGATTCCAGAGGGCAACCTACACTCAGAGGTGGGGCCAAATCCAAAGCTGAACCCCAGAAGCTGTGCGAACAAAGAAGAGAAAGGGAAATCTCTCCCAGCAGCCACAGGAGCAGCTGATTAAATCTCCACAATCAACTTGATGAACCCTGCATCTGTGGAATAGACAACGAATTGTCCCAAAATTGTGGTGGATTTTGGGAGAAACTTAGACTTGGGGTTTGCTGTCTGTAACTGATTTGTTTCTGATTTTTATGTTTATCTTACTTTAGTGTTTAGCACTTCTTATCATTGGTGTATTTGTTTATTGGTTTTGTTGCTCTCTTCTTTTTTACTATTATTATTTTTTATTTTAATAAATTTTTGTTTTTTATGATTATTTTTAAATTTTTATTTACTTTTTCTTCCTTTTTTTTCTCTCTTTTCATCTGAGCCATGTGGCTGACAGGGTCTTGGTGCCCTGACCTGGTGTCTGGCCTGAGCCTCTGATGTGGGAGAGCCGAGATCAGGACATTGGACCACCAGAGACCTACCAGACCCATGTAATATCCGTCGGTGAGAGCTCTCCCAGATAGCTCCATCTCCACACTAAGACCCAGTTCCACCCAACGGCCAGCAAACTCCAGTGATGGACTCTCCATGCCAAACAACTAGCAAGACAGGAACACAAGCCAACCCATTAGCAGAGAGGCTGCCTGAAATCATACTAAGTTCACAGACACCCCAAAACACACCACCAGACACAGCCGTGCCCACAAGAAAGACAAGATCCAGCCCCACCCACTAGAACACAGGTACCAGACCTCTCCACCAGGAAGCCTACACAAGTCACTGACCAACCTCACCCACAGGGGGCAGACACTAAAAACAATGGGAACTACAAACCTGCACACTGTGAAAAGTAGACCCCAAACACAGTAAGTTAAACAAAATGAGCAGAGAGAAATATGCGTCAGATGAAGGACCAAGGTAAAAACCCATCAGACAAAACAAATGAGGAGGAAACAGGCAGTCTACCTGTAAAAGAATTCAGAGTAATGATAGTAAAAATGATCAAATATCTTTGGATCTTCCAAATTCTATTTGGAAATAGAATGGAGAAAATACAAGAAACATTTAACAAGGACCTACAAGAACTAAAGAGCAAACAAACAATGATGAACAACAAAATAAATGAAATTAAAAACTCTCTAGAAGGAATCAATAGCAGAATAACTGAGGCAGAAGAACAGAGAAGTCACGTGGAAGATAAAATAGTGGAAATAACTATCGCAGAGCAGAATAAAGAAAAATGAATGAAAAGTATTGTGGACAGTCTCAGAGACATCTGGGACATTAAATGCACCAACATTTGAATGATAGGGGGCCCAGAAGACGAAGAGAAAGAGAAAGGGTCTGAGAAAATATTTGAAGAGATTATAGTTAAAAACGTCCCTAACATGGGAAAGGAAAGAGTCAATCGAGTCCAGGAAGCACAGAGAGTCCCATACAGGATAAATCCAAGGAGAAACATGCCAAGACACATATTAATCAAACTATCAAAAATTAAATACAAAGAAAAAATATTAAAAGCATCAAGGTAACAGCAACAAATAACATACAAGGGAACCCCCAGAAGGTTAACAGCTGATTTTTCAGGAGAAACTCTGCAAGCCAGAAGGGAGTGGCAGGACATATGTAAAGTGATGAAAGGGAAAAACCTACAACCAAGATTACTCTACCCAGCAACGATCTCATTCAGATTCAACAGAGAAATTAAAATCTTTATGGACAAGCAAAAGTAAAGAGAATTCAGCACCACCAAACCAGCTTTACAACAAATGCTAAAGGAAATTCTCTAGGTAGGAAACAGGAGAAAAGGAAAAGACCTACAAAAACAAACCCAACACAATTAAGAAAATGGTAATAGGAACGTACATATCAATAATTACCTTAAATGTAAATGGATTGAATGCTTCAACCAAAAGATATAGACTGGCTGACTGGATACAAAAACAAGACCAGAATATATGCTGTCTACAAGAGACCCACTTCAGACCTATGGACACATACAAACTGAAAGTGAGGGGGTTGAAAAATATATTCCATGCAAGTGTAACTAAAAAGAAAGCTGGAGTAGCAATTCTCATATCAGACAAAATAGACTTTAAAATAAAGACTATTACAAGAGACAAAGAAGGACAATACATAATGATCAAGGGATCAATTCAAGAGGAAGATATAACAATTGTAAATATTTATGCACCCAACACAGGAGCACCTCAATACTTAAGGCAAATGCTAACAGCCATAAAAGGGGAAGTCAACAGTAACAAAATAATAGTAGGGGACGTTAATACCCCACTTTCACCAGTGGACAGATCATCCAAAATGAAAATAAATAAGGAAACAAAAGCTGTAAGTGATACATTAAACAAGATGGACTTAATGGATATTTATAGGACATTACATCCAAAAACAACAGAATATACATTCTTCTCAAGTGCTCATGGAACATTCTCCAGGATAGATCATACCTTCAGTCACAAATCAAGCCTTGGTAAATTTAAGAAAATTGAAATCATATCAAGTATCTTTTCCGACCACAACGCTCTGAGACTACGTGTCAATTACAGGAAAAAATCAGTAAGAAATACAAACACATGGAGGCTAAACAACACACTACTTAATAACCAAGAGATCACTGAAGAAATCAGAGGAAATCAAAAAACTACCTAGAAACAATGACAATGAAAACACAATAACCCAAAACCTATGAGATGCAGCAAAAGCAGTTCTAAGAGGGAAGTTTATAGCTATATAAGCCTACCTTAAGAAACAAGAAACACCTCAAATAAACAACCTAACATTACACCTAAAGCAATTAGAGAAACAAGAACCAAAAAACCCCAAAGTTAGCAGAAGGAAAGAAATCATAAAGATCAGATCAGAAGTAAATTAAAAAGAAATGAAGAAAACGATAGCAAAGATCAATAAAACTAAAGCTGGTTCTTTGAGAAGATAAACAAAATTGATAAACCATTAGCCAGACTTATCAAGAAAAAAAGGGAGAAGACTCAAATCAATAGAATTAGAAATGAAAAAGGAGAAGTAACAACTGACACTGCAGAAATACAAAGGATCAGGAGAGATTACTACAAGCAACTCTATGCCAATAAAATGGACAACCTGGAAGAAATGGACAAATTCTTAGAAATGCATAACCTGCTGAGACTGAACCAGGAAGAAATAGAAATTATGAGCAAACCAATCACAAGCACTGAAATTGAAACTGTGATTAAAAATCTTCTAACAAACAAAAGCCCAGGACCAGATGGCTTCACAGCCGAATTTTATCAAACATTTAGAGAAGACCTAACACCTATCCTCAAACTCTTCCAAAATATAGCAGAGGGAGGAACACTCACAAACTCATTCTATGAGGCCACCATCACTCTGATACCAAAACCAGACAAAGATGTCAGAAAGAAAGAAAACTACAGGCCAATATTACTGATGAACATAGATGAAAAAATCCTCAACAAAATACTAGCAAACAGAATCCAACAGCACATTAAAAGGATCATACACTATGATCAAGTGGGGTTTATCCCAGGAATGCAAGGATTCTTCAATATATGCAAATCAATCAATGTGATACATCATATTAACAAATTGAAGGAGAAAAACCAAATGATAATCTCAATAGATGCAGAGAAAGCTTTTGACAAAATTCAACACCGATTTATGATAAAAACCCTCCAGAAAGTAGGCATAGAGGGAACTTACCTCAACATAATAAAGGCAATATATGACAAACCCACGACCAACACCATCCTCAATGGAGAAAAACTGAAACCATTTCCACTAAGATCAGGACCAAGACAAGGTTGCCACCTCTCACTACTATTATTCAACATAGTTTTGGAACTTTTAGCCACAGCAATCAGAGAAGAAAAAGAAAAAAAAGGAATCCAAATTGGAAAAGAATAAGTAAAGCTGTCACTGTTTGCAGATTGCATGATACTATACATAGAGAATCCTAAAGATGCTACCAGAAAAATACTAGAGCTAATCAATGAATCTGGTAAAGTAGCAGGATAGAAAATTAATGTGCAGAAATTTCTTGCATTCCTATACACTAATGATGAAAAATCTGAAAGTAAAATTAAGAAAACACTCCCATTTACCATTGCACAAAAAGAATAAAATACCTAGGAATAAACCTACCTAAGGAGACAAAAGACCTGTATGCAGAAAATTATAAGACACTGATGAAAGCAATTAAGATGATACAGCAAGATGGAGGTATATACCATGTTCTTGGATTGGAAGAATCAACATTGTGAAAATGACTCTACTACCCAAAGCAATCTACAGATTCATTGCAATCCCTGTCAAACAACCACTGGCATTTTTAGAACTGGAACAAAATATTTCACAATTTGTATGGAAACACAAAAGACCCTGAATAGCCAAAGCAATCTTGAGAAAGAAAAATGGAACTGGAGGAATCAGGCTCCCTGACTTCAGACTATACTACAAAGCTATAATAATCAATATAATATGGTACTTTCACAAAAGCAGAAATACAGATCAATGGAACAGGATAGAAAGCCCAGAGATAAACCCATGCACATATGGTGAACTTATCTCTGATAAAGGAGGCAAGAATATACAGTGGAGAAGAGACAGCCTCTTCAATAAGTGGTGCTGGGAAAACTGGACACCTACATGTAAAATAATGAAATTAGAACATTCCCTAACACCATACTCAAAATATACTCAAAATGGATTAAAGACCTAAATGTAAGGCCAGACACCATCAAACTCTTAGAGGAAAACATAGGCAGAACACTCTATGACATAAATCACAGCAAGATTCTTTCTGATCCACCTCCTAGAGAAATGGAAATAAAAACAAAAATAAACAAATGGGACCTAATGAAACTTCAAAGCTTTTGCACAGCAAAGGAAACCATAAACAAGACCAAAAGACAACCCTCAGAATGGGAGAAAATATTTGCAAATGAAGCAACTGACAAAGGATTAATCTCCAAAATATACAAGCAACTCATGCAGCTCAATATCAAAAAAACAAACAACCCAATCCAAAACTGGGCTGAAGACCTAAATACACATTTCTTCAAAGAAGATATACAGATTGCCAGCAAACACATGAAAGAATGCTCAACATCATTAATCATTAGAGAAATGCAAATCAAAACTACAATGAGATATCATCTCACACCAGTCAGAATGGACATCATCAAAAAATCTACAAACAACAAATATTCGAGAGGGTGTGGAGAAAAGGGGACCATCTTGCACTGTTGGTGGGAATGTAAATTGATACAGCCGCTATGGAGAACAGTATGGAGGTTCCTTAAAAGACTAAAAATAGAACTACCAGATCACCCAGCAATCCCACTACTGAGCATATACCCTGAGAAAACCATAATTCAAAAAGAGTCATGTACCAAAATGTTCATTGCAGCTGTATTTACAATAGCCAGGACATGGAAGCAACCTAAGTGTCCATCAACAGACGAATGGATAAAGAAGATGTGGCACATATATACAATCGAATATTACTCACCCATGAAAAGGAACAAAACTGAGTTATTTGTAATGAGGTGGATGGACCTAGAGACTGTCATACAGAGAAAAGTAAGTCAGAAAGAGAAAAACAAATACCATATGCTAACATATATATATGGAATCTAATGAATAAATAAATAAATAGTCAGAAGAACCTAGGGGCAAGATGGGAATAAAGATGCAGACCTACTAGAGAATGGACTTGAGGATATGGGGAGTGGGAATGGTAAGCTGGGACAAAGTGAGAGAGTGGCATGGACGTATATGCACTGCCAAAAGTAAAATGGATAGCTAGTGGGAAGCAGCTGCATAGCACAGGGAGATCAGCTCGGTGCTTGTGACCACCTATAGGGGTGGGATAGGGAGGGTGGGAGGGAGCGAGATGCAATAGGGAAGAGATATGGAGACATATGTTTATGTATAACTGATTCACTTTGTTATAAAGCAGAAAGTAACACACCATGTGAAGCAATTATACTCTAATAAAGACGTGGAAAAAAACCCCATATGTTCATCTAAATAGACGCAGAAAAAGCTTTTGACAAAATTCAACACCGATTTATTATAAAAAGTCTCCAGAAAGTAGGCATAGAGGGAACCTACCACAACATAATAAAGGCCATATATGACAGGCCCACAGCCAACATTGTTCTTGGTGGTGAAAAACTGAAACCATTTCCTCTAAGATCAGGAACAAGACAATGCTGCCCACTCTCACCACTATTATTCAACACAGTTTTGGAAGTTTTGGCCACAGCAATCAGAGAAGAAAAGAAATAAAATGAATCCAAATCGGAAAACAAGAAGTAAAGCTGTCACTGTTTGCAGATGACATGATACTATCCATAGAGAATCCTAAAGATGCCACCAGAAAACTATAGAGCTAATCAATGAATTTGGTAGAGTAGCAGGATACAAAATTAATGCACACAAATCTCTTGCATTCCTATACACTAATGATGAAATATCTGAAAGAGAAATTAAGGAAACGCTCCCATTTACCATTGCACAAAAAGAATAAAATACCTAGGAACAAACCTACCTAAGGGACAGAAGACCTGGATGCACAAAACTGTAGACGCTGATGAAAGAAATTGAAGATGCTACAAACAGATGGAGAGATATACCATGTTCTTGGATTGGAAGAATCAATATTGTGAAAAAGACTATACTACCCAAAGCAATCTTCAGATTCAATGCAATCCCTGTCAAACTATGAATGGCATTTTTCACAGAACTAGACAATAAATTTCAAAATTTGTATGGAAACACTAGCCAAAACAATCTTGAGAAAGAAAAACGGAGCTGGAGGAATCAGGCTCCCTGACTTCAGACTATACTACAAAGCTACAGTGATCAAGACAGTATGGTAGTGGCACAAAAACAGAAATATAGATCAATGGAACAGGATAGAAAGCCCAGAGATAAACACATGCACATATGGTCAACTTATCATTGATGAAGGAGGCAAGAATATACAATGGAGAAAAAACAGCTTATTCAATAAGAGGTGCTGGGAAAACTGGACAGCTACATGGAAAAGAATGAAATTATAACACTCCCAAACACCATACACAAAAATAAACTCAAAATGGATTAAAGACCTAAATGTAAGGCCAGACACTATAAAACTCTTAGAGGAAAACATAGGCAGAACACTCTATGACATAAATCACAGCAAGATCCTTTTTGATCCACCTCCTAGAGAAATGGAAATAAATACAAAAATAAACAAATGAGACCTAATGAAACTTGAAGCTTTTGCACAGCAAAGGAAACCATAAACAATATGAAAAGACAACCCTCGGAATGGGAGAAAATATTTGCAATCGAAGCAACTGACAAAGGATTAATCTCCGAAATATACCCGCAGCTCATGCAGCTCAATGTCAAAAAAACAAATAACCCAATACAAAAATGGGCAGAAGACCTAAATAGACACTTCTCCAAAGAAGATATACAGATTGCCAACAAACACATGAATGAATGCTCAACATCACTAATCATTAGAGAAATGCAAATCAAAACCACAACGAGTTATCACCTCACACCTGTCAGAATGGCCATCACCAAAAAATCTCCAAACAATAAATGCTGGAGAGGGTGTGGAGAAAAGGGAACCCTCTTACACTGTTGGTGGGAATGTAAACTGATACAGCCGCTATAGAGAGCAGTATGGACGTCCCTTAAAAAACTAAAAATAGAACTACCATATGACCCAGCAATCCCACTACTAGGCATATACCCTGAGAAAACCATAATTCAGAAAGAGTCATGTACCACAATGTTCATTGCAGCTCTATTTAAAATAGCCAGTACATGGAAGTAACCTAAATGTCCATAGACAGCTGAATGGATAAAGAAGATGTGGCACATATATACAATGGAATATTGCTCAGCCATAAAAAGAAACGAAATTGAGTTATTTGTAGTGAAGTGGATGGACCTAGAGCCTGTCATACAGAGTGAAGTAAGTCAGAAAGAGAAATGCAAATACCGTATGCTAACGTGTATATATGGAATCTATAAATATAGTTCTGATGAACCTGGGGGCAGGACAGGAATAAAGACGTAGACGTAGAGAATGGACTTGAGGACAAGGGGAGGGGGAAGGGTAAGCTGGAGCGAAGTGAGAGAGTAACATTGACATATATACATTACCAAATTAAAACAGATAGCTAATGGGAAGCAGCTGCATAGCACAGGGAGATCAGCTTGGTGCTTTGTGACTACCTAGAGCAATGGGATAGGGAGGATGGGAGGGAGACGCAAGAGGGAGGGGATATGGGGATATATGTATACATATATGTATGCATTCACTTTGTTATACAGTAGAAACTAACACGACATTGTAAAGCATTTATACTCCAGTAAAGGTGTTTAAAAATAAAAATAAGGCTCTAGCTGCCTTAGATAGTGATTTCTTCAATGGATGTGGACAAAGTATATTACAAACCTTTGGAAAGGACACACCATTCTAAATGCCATTAAGAGCACTCATGATTTTCCAGGGAACAAGTCAAAATATCAACATTAACAGGAGTTTAGAAGAAATGGACTCCAGCTGTTATGAATGACTTTGAGGTGTTCAAGATTTCAATGGAGGAAGTAACTGCAGGTGTGGTAGAAATAGCAAGAGAGCTAGAGTTAGAAGTGGAGCCTGAAGATGTGACTGAATGGCTGCCATCTCATGATAAGACTTTCACGGATGAGGAGTTGCTTCTTATGAATGAGGAGAGAAGGTTGTTCCTTGAGATGGAATCTACTCCTGGTGAAGATGCTGTATAAGCATCTGGTTGAAATGACAACAAAAGATTTAGAATATGGCATAAACTTAGCTCATAAAGCAGCAGCAGGATTTGAAAGGGTTGACTCCAATTTTGAAAAAAGTTCTACTATGGGTAAAATGCATGCTACAGTGAAATCATTCATGAAAGGAAGAGTCAATCAACGTGGCAAACTTCATTGTTGTCTTGTTTTAAGAAATTGCCGTAGCCTTCCCAACGTTCAGCAGCAACCACACCCTGAACAGTCAGCAGCTATCAACACTGATGCAGGATCTTCTACCAGAAAAAATATTATGAGTCGCTGAAGGCTCAGATGATGGTTGGCATTTTTTAGCAATAAAGCATTTTTAATTAAGGTATATACATTTGTTTAGACATAATGCTATTGCATACTTAATAGACTACAGTATAGTGTAAGTATAACTTTTATATGCACTGGGAAACCAAAAAAAATTGTGTGACTCACTTTATTGCAGTGGTCTGGAACCAAACCCACAGTATCTCTGAGGTAAACCCGTAATTTGGACCCAACCTACATTTGCCATCTTGTAGCAGGACTGTTTCCCTACATTGGCTCCCAATTCCTACCTTGTTGCCTTTGCTGACACCATTTCTCCACTTGAAAGACCCTTCTTCCTTTCTCTCTTCTTGCCTAAACTCTGTCTAATCCTCAAGGTTCAGCAGCTTAAGCCCACCCCTGGCTCTGGCTCTGAACCTTCAGATTTTCTCCCTCCTCTAAAAGCTTTATGGGTAGTTGGTTTTCTGCACCAGTCACTTGGCCTTTCTTATGTACTGCCTTGGGTTTCTTATTACTCGCGCTATCTTTTGTGTGCCCAATGAGACTGTAATCTCCTTTAGGGCAGGAGCAAACTGTCCTGATCCTACAACATACTCCTCTTGGCTGGATAAATGCAGCTGCTCCATAAGTGTTTTCTAATGCAGATAACTTGGATGTCTTAAATGATCTAAACTTGTATTTAGGTTTGTAGAGAACTATCAGAATTTGGGGAAGCCTCAATTTACAGAAATGTGGCCAACCAAGCTAATCTTCTTTCTGAGCCATGCTCCCTTCATTATTACCACTCCTCTCTCCCACCCCACTTATTCTCTTCATAGTCTCTATCTGTCCTCTGCTTATACATACAGATGCGTCTTGACTTTCAAACCTCCATCTAGTATGGAGCTTTGCTCCAGATCCAAAGAAGGTTAACTCCACCAACACCAACAGATGACTCTGACGGTAGTTTGCACAGTGCCACGTATTTGAGTATAAATGAACCTACCACAGTTCTTGAACTCTGCCTTTTCCTTAAGCAGCTGCCTTCTTTCTCCTTCCTGTCACTCCCAATTTCTTTTTCTTAATTCTTTGTAGATTTATTTGCTCCTGGGAACCCAGCTTCTGCCCTCACAAATGGCCACATTCAACTTGACATTATACTGTATCATGAGTTTGTTAGTCTGCATTTTGCTGAATCATTATATTTCTTATTGAGAGAAAAGAGTACCTTTTCTTTCTTCCCCCTTTCTTTCTTTCCCTCTTGCTTTCTTATTTTTTCTTCCTTTCTTTCTTTTTTTTCTTTCTTTCTTTCTTTCTTTTTCTTTCTTTCTTTCTTTCTTTCTATTTCTTTCTTTCTTTTTTCTTTCTTTCTTTCTTTCTTTCTTTCTTTCTTTCTTTCTTTCTTTCTTTCTTTCTCTTTCTCTCCCTCCTTCTCCTTCTCCTCCTCTTCCTCCTCCTCCTTCTTCTTCACTATATTTTTAGTTAGGATAGATTAAGAAATGTTGCACTAACAAAAACCTGAAATCTCACTTGGCCAGTGGATTAATATTATGAAAGTTTATTTCTTGATCATATCACAGTCCACAGTGGAACAGGAGAAAGTTTCCTTCTATGCTGTGGCTCTAACAACCCTGAGATCTTTGGAGATCTCCATTGGCTTCAGTCTATCCATCCAGCTACCAAAGGGAAAAAAAGATCAAACAGAAAATCCCCTGTCTCTTAACTGCCTTGACCTGAAAATGAAATTCAGTTCCATTGGCTAGAACTCAATTACACAGTTCCACCTAACTGTAGGGAACACTGAGAAATGTAGACATGTTGTGTACCTAGGAAGGATCAAACTAGGTATTGCTGAACACTAATGATCAATACCACACCTGATCACTTCTATCTTCCAGCTGATTCTCATTTTATCTATTACATATAATTTATTTTTAGATTTTATCAATGCTTTTTATGACTATGGCATACCATTCATCTTAGGTTTTTTTCGTTGACCGCTTAGTTTAGTTTGGTCAATTCTTATAACTTTGTTTTTTACCAATCTGTTGCTGGAGTACATCTTCAAATAACTTCCTCCAAAAGGATTCTAGAAAATTATCTATACATAAGTTTCTTGAGGTCAGGGCCTCTGTCATGTTTATTGTTGTATGTCTATTGCCTAAAATAATGCCAAAATAGATACTCAGTAAATATTTGTTGACTGACTAGGCAAAAGCTTTCTGAGTCTTCTGTACATTTAAAAATATTTCTTAAAAAGAGTTTTGTTTAAAACATGTTAGTTTTGCCTTTGTTTTTAAAATCTTTATCTTGCCCTCACCATTAATAGATAGTTTGATTGGCTATAGAATACTAGGCTCCAAATTATTTTCTTTCAAAACCTTGAAAGAAGCACATAATTGTCTTCTACATTTAGTGGTAATCGGTTTCTCATTTCTTTATAGATAACATTCTCCCTCCCTTGAATCTTTTAGAATCTTCTTTTAATAGGCTTTGAAATTTAAGATTTATGATTTAATAAGCTTTGAAATTTCATGATGGTGGGTCCAAGTTTTTCTTAAGCATTTAAACTATTAAGTATCTAGTAAGTCTTCTCAGTCTGAACATTCATGTACTTTTCATCTCTGAAATTTTTGATTTTTGTTTTTATTTCCTATCCTGCATTTCTGTCCTTATGAAACTCACTTTTCCTATGTTTTCTTTCTGTCTCATACTTTCTGTCTCTATGGTATTTTTTTTTCTATATTCTTGAATATTCTTTCAACTTTATCTTCCAATAAACCCTTTTGGAGGGCCATCATGTTTTAACTTTAAGAATTCATTCTTTTCCTCTGATTCTTCCTTTTGTATAGAAATTTCTGTGTGGGTGGGTGGGTGGGAGACTCTGTTTAAATGCCTTTCAAATCACTTTCATTATCACTAATTGGTCTTTTTTTACTGAATTATCTCATTTTCTCCTGAAGTCAGTTTTATGATTTTTCATTTTAATCTTTCCTCTCCATGTTGCTGGTTTTCATCATGTCCTGGTTGCCTGTTTATATTTAATAATAATGAACTTGAGTGACTACTTGTATAATGGTGTGGGGAGAAATATCTAACTAGAAGCTCTATATACTTGGAAAAGTATATAATCAGCAGCTCAGCTGTAGATCCAACTACTAAGGACTCAGTCATCAAGCTAACAGTCTCCCCAATGTCAAAATAAGAATGGCCCGGGCTTCCCTGGTGGTGCAGTGTTTGAGAGTCCACCTGCCGATGCAGGGGACGCGGGTTTGTGCCCCGGTCCGGGAGGATCCCACATGCCGCGGAGCGGCTGGGCCCGTGGGCCATGGCCGCTGGGCCTGCGCGTCTGGAGCCTGTGCTCCGCAACAGGAGAGGCCACAAGAGTGAGAGGCCCACGTACCGCAAAAAAAAAAAAAAAAAAAGAATGGCCCTACACTAGAGCAGCACTATGCACATTAGAAGCCTTAGCTCTCCTCAGGTAGTTTAATTTCCTAAGAGGAAAGTACTTTCAGTCTTGCCCAGGGGCGAATGCAGACTGTTCGCTATCTTGTTCAAGTAGTTTGGGAGTCAGGCTGGGAAAGTTGACTACTTCATAAATAGATCATCAGTCAATCCACCTGTTTTCAGCCCCAATTTTCCTTCTGGATCTCTGGTGTACCTCTGAATCAAGAGCTTTTGTGAAATTTTCAGGACAGTAACTCCCACTTCCGTGCAACCCTTCCGTGGTTCGTTCTTGGCTACAGCTTTATCCACTGAGTGTCATCCATTGATATGCTTCCTTCTATGTTTTGTCTTCCAGAGATTGTTGAAAGTTCTTATGTTCCTCTGTATCTTTACTGTCAGAAATGTATGTCACCTTTTTATTCCTTTATAATTTAATGGAGTTTAGGAAATAGTGAAGAGAAATACATGTGCTTTACGTGCCATCTTGAACTAGTAGAAATGCATATATATTTAAAAGCTTCCAGGTGATTCTGATGATCTGCTAAATTTGGGAGACACTGTTCCAAACTATCTTTTATTCTCACTTTCCCTTTATTTTAAGCACTGAGCACTTAATGCTTTGTAACTCCTTGCATTCTATGGCTCATTTTTCTTACTGGTTGATGATTTTCATTAGAGCAGGATATCTGATTACTACTTGTGCCTAGCCTACTGCATCTTACCCTAGCCCTTGTACAATGTAAAGTACATCTTACAAGTTCAATAAATTCTCCTTGAGTAAAAGAATGAAAAATGAATGAATGAGGGAAGGAGTGATATGCATTTGAGTAACTGGTTTCTCTAGTCTTTTTATGCTGCTTTCATTTACTCAGATTTTTAAAAATAGAACTAGTCAACTATATGCAGCCATTCAGGATTAATTCCCTTTAAAAATAGATACAGTGACTTATTTTTATTTTTTAAAGAAACTTTCTATTTCCAAGAACCCTATTTCCAGAAACACTTCACAATGCACAAGACTTCAGCTTGCAAATAGTTTTATTTGAGTCTCATACCAGGAAAAGCTTGTATGAATCCATAAACATGAATGAGGCTCATCTTGTGGGATTTTCCTATTTTAGTCCAATGCTTACCTCAAATAGAATCTATTTGGGTGAATACTGCTGCCATAAACTCATTTAAACTCAAGATAGCCACTGTAAATAGCAGGATTAAAAGCAAACATACCTCAGTCATCATTGATTCATATCTCAGACATAAACAATAAAATAAATATGTCTATTAAAATATATTAGGATAAAAATGTTAAAAACCAATAATCCATTTTTATTCTTCATGGTGAATCTAAATATTTAATAAATAACATGTTTAATCCTTATCTTAATGAGCTATTTTTTAATGAATGCAGAAATAGAAATGCTAAAATTTTGAAATAGGCATGGAAAGAGAGCAGCCAACACGTTTACTGAAGAATTATTCTAAGATCTGACTTGTGAAATTTTTTTCTTTATCACATACCTGCTATTTTTCATTGAGTTAGTAAAAGGTTTTAGTCAGTTTATATAGTGACTATTTTCTTCAATCAGCAAGTGTTTTTGTTTTTCACAAATGATTCGGGTACTGTGCATAGCATTTAAGTCATCCAGAACGATGGGGATGCAATCAGAAAAATCCAGAATGTGGAAAGTTCTACAGGACAAATGACCCCATCCTCTCAACAAATAAATTGCTTTTCTAACTTGGTTTTAGAAGAAGTACTTGGGCTGCTCTGGGGAGGATAAACTGTAGAGAGGAAAGGGGGAAACACAGAGACCTGTTAGGAGATATTGCAGTACTTGATGAAAGAGATGATGGTGAGTTGGGTCGGGGTTTTAGTGGTAGAGAAGGTGAGAAGTAGCCAGATTTGGATATATGTATGTTGAAGTTCAAGTCAAAAGAAGGTGCTGATGGATTGTGTATAGAGTATGAGAGAAAGAGCTAGAAGAATGGAGTTGCCATTATCTGAAATGGGATGCAGGAGAAGCAGGTTTCAGAAGGAAATCAGGAGTTCAGTTTGGGGCAGGGTAAATTTGAGATATGTATTAGATCTAAGTGGTGGTCAGCTGGAAATATCATCCAAGAGTTCATGGGTGAGTTCTGGGTAGGAGATATAAATGTGGGAGTCTTCAGAGTATATAAATGTTTTAAAGCTATTAGAATAAATTAGATCACCAACGGAGTAGATAGAGATCTCTTCCTTCAAAAATACTGTGGAAAGAACAACCCCAAAATTTAGTGACTTAAAACAATCATTTATTCTCATGGATCTGTGGTTGGGTGAGGGTTTGTTGATCTAGGCTGGGCTAGACTGGGGTGATTTGGTTCTGCTCCAAATGGCTTTCATCCTTCTCCTAGAGCTAGTGGACTAGGTTTTGTTGTTGCTGTTGTTTTTCATCGCAATGTCAGAAGCACAAGAAGGAAAGGAGAAATATATAAGGCTTTTTGAGGTCTAGGGTTAGACCTAAGGAAAGGAGAAATATATAAGGCCTTTTGAGGTCTAGGGTTAGACCTAAGGAAAGGAGAAATATATAAGGCCTTTTGAGGTCTAGGGTTAGAGCTGGCACAGCATTACTTCTGCCTCATTCTATTGGCCAAAGCAAGTCACATAGTTGAACCCAAAGTCAAGGACCAGCAAAATGGGAAGACAAAGGCATTGATACAGGAAAGGGTAAAAAATAGAGTTCATTATTGCAGTCTCTCACAAGTCCAAGGACTGACTCCATCTTGAGCCATCTTAACTTTAAAAGATAAGCTTGAATTCTGTATCTACCCTGCTCCCCACATTTGATCGGTGGCCAAATGTATTACCTAGACGTAATCCTAACCACTGCTCCCCCTTGCCTAAAGGAACTTCATTGAAGGTATCCATTCTTTGATTCTTGTCAACGGAATAAAAACATGGACTCTATATTACTAGTTACAAAGAAAGTCTGAAGCAAGATGGTCCAGGGTTCCAACGTGTGCCATCTAACAGTCTGAAGAGAAAAAAGCAAAACAAAACTTGAAGAAGAAAATGATAAGGAGACATTTGTGTCTAAAACTGGAAAAACACTCATCCTCAGTAGAATTGTCTGATAGGATATCTAACATGGATGCATGAAAACGTATCATACAGACATCAGAAGCTCAGCACCAAGTAGCAAGCTCTAATTTTAAATAGGCCATAGCCAGTAAATTTTTCAGGCCACTAATATGCAGAATATTTTATGCATTACCCAGTTCTTTGTTTGGGGATGGATTTTTTTTTAACTGAGACAACTATTTTATAAATACATTTTCAAATTCTAGAATTTGAATTTTTTTGGAAGTACAGAGATCAGAGGAACAATTCTTTTTAAGGATATAATCTGCTGCTACTAGCTTAGGTTACAAGTCTGGATTTTTGAAAAGTAATGAATCAGATAACATGGTAGAAGTACTTGTACACTATTTATATTTTAAGCTGCTTTTGCTAGATCTAGAGATTTGGGGGGCTGAAGGAGCCCTAGAGATCATAATTGCCTAATTTTATAGATGATGTAACAGAGGCCCACAGAGATTAACCTGATTCTTTTGACAATAAAAGAATCAGATCATGTGAGCTGTAACCCAGTGGCTGGTGACAGAAAGGGGTGACTATGGGATGCTTTTCTCTCACCTCCGCTCCATCCATCCCCATAATCTCCAGTCATCCCTCTTTATCCCCTCTTCAGTAAGCATAAATCTAGTAAAAACTGTAAGTTACTGCTCAACCAAAGCTTCCAAACAAGGCCCCCAGGTACCCCCTCCTGCCACCCAGCCCAGTGTAGAAATCCTGGAATTGTCACTGTCCACTTACAAGAACAACCTTCCTTCTCTGTCTTTAGTATCTAGGGTTTTGTGGGCCTTGAAAAGCCGGAGGATTTGTTGGCATCCTGTTGTTTCTTTTATTCCCTTTACTTTGTCTTCCTGTGTTTCTCCCTACCTGATTTGCATTTAGGGCCAATTTTGGAGATAGTGTTTATGTATATCTGTGGGAAGCGATACATCTCTTCTTCCCTGTAGGCACTAACTAGTTGGCCTATTTAAGCTTAATTTCTTCTTGGGAGTTTAACTAATTATTCTTTTTTTTGGCTAGTGTCTCTTCCAGCAGCTGCAACACACAGGCTTCCAAAGTCCTTTCTGGGTCTAATGTGCGGCTTTTCCCCTTTTTTTAGGGGAAACTGAGAAGTTCAGGAGATGATTACTTTGTATATTTGCTCTCAAAAAATATCTAAAATTTAACATGATTGGACTCAGCCTCTTAGTGCTGCTGTCAAAGATAAATAAAGCTGGACATCAGTTAGAGTGGTAAGGCAGATTTTAATCAGTAATATACTCTTGCAATTTCGATTTGTACAGAAGTGACTGGGCATTTTAAAGGGAGAATGAGGGAGTAGAAAGGGAGGTGAGCAGGGGCTCAGTAGAGTTGGGGAAGCGGAAAAATTACCAAGGGGTGGTCAGTGTAAATGCTGTGTCTATTAGCCGCAATTATCAAAATTAGGATTCTTCCTTCATACAGAGACTGGGAGACAGAGGCCCTATCCTTCCTGGTGATTACATTTTAAAGAAATGGCTTTCAGGTCCTTGAGAAAGACACACGTGAACTGTAGGAGCTACATATATATCTCAAAGGGATAGAGGAAAGATTCACAATTGTAAATATATTTTAATAAATGCTCTAAGAAAGGATGGTCGGGGCCTATTTTCAGGAGTTGGGTAGAACAAACAGTACATTCTTTGGGGAGCCTTGAGCTTTTTAGGCAGGCACTTTAAGGGGGTCTAGGGTCATCCTAGGGATGACTTGAGCTGTTAGAAACTATGTTAAATTCTTTTAACATGGGGGTAGGGGAGTGGATGAAATCATTTGTGTTGAGAACCTGTAGTTTCTACAAGACAAGGTTGAAGTATGGTCGAGATGAGGGCTCAGAGGGCCTGCTAGAGTTTGATCAAGGAGAGAATGTTTCTCACTGAGTAATTTTAAGACATGTTGTATGGTCAGGCCACTCAAGATGGCTGTTCTCTTGCTCTCTGTACATCCTCTACTTGACCAGTGCCTGCTTCACCTATACCCTGCTTACATGACTGACCTTGATCTTCCTACATACTTGCCCCTTCCCCAGCTAGTGACTGTGCCTCACTGCCCCCCTATAACTGGTAATCTTCATGCTCCCCCACCCCGACCCCAAGAGCAAAAACTGCCACCATGTCCTGCCTGCCATGGGGTGTCGCTCCAGGACCTTGCTTCCGACATGTAGATCCTCCCCCCATACACACCCCCCATCCATTAAATCATGTCTCTGTTGCTGACTCCGGGCTCTTCCTTTGGTCTTGAACCTGGACAACTACAGCCTTACAGGACTGTGGGGTACAGCCCAACACATGTTATTTTAGTTTAATTTTTAAAAAAACTTTATTTGCCAAAGCCTTCCTTTTTTCCATCTGTAAAATAGGAATTACTTATTAACATCTCATACAGCTCTTAGGAGCATCTAATGCAGCGCTGTCCAATAGAAGTATTGGACAAGACTCACATGCTATTATCAATAACCTCATAGACACAGTTTTTAAAAAGTATATAGAAATAAACAGTAAAAATTAATGTTAGTAATTATTTTATTTACCTAATATATTCAAAATATTTCAACTTGTAATCAACATTTTAAAATTATTGGGAGATTTTACGTTCTTGTTTTCGTCCTATGTATTTTACATTTACAACACCTCAGTTCGGGCCAGCCACAATTCAAGGGTTCGGTACTTCCGGCTGCTGCATTGGACAGCGCAGCTCTACAGGCCTTGCTGAGGTGAGCGTGGGGCGGGTCTTAGTCAGATGGGGGCGGGTCTTAGTCAGATGGGAGCGGAGCTTCTCAGAACGCGTTTTGGGCCTCGTCGGCTGCCGTAAGAAGTGCCGGCCGTGGCGGCGCCACGTTCCCTGTCGCGGAGGGAAGGGGATCGGTTGGGCCTCGGGGCGGTTGGCCATGGCCTTTACGCTGTACTCGCTGCTGCAGGCGGCCCTGCTGTGTGTCAATGCCATCGCCGTGCTGCACGAGGAGCGATTCCTCAAGAACAGTGAGTGGGGCCGCGGGGGCGGGCCGAGGGGGCGGCAGCGAGCTCCGGGGGCGCGGACCCGAGTCGGGCCGCGTGAGTGGACCATTTGGGCCGGGACAGACGGGCGGCCGAGGGCTCGCCTCTTGGGGCCCTTCCTTGCGTGGGGAAGCCGAGCCACTTTTGTCTCACCAGTGGAGTGAAGATTGTTCAGTGGGGTGAAGATTGTTCAACAGACGCCCATTGTGTGTCGGACCCTGCGTTTCGGGATGGGGGGAGGCGGGGATGAGCCAGGAAACGCCCCTGCCTGCGTCCAGTTTAGGTTAGGAATTTGGTACCCTTCTCTGTGACCGCTTTTAATTGTCAAAAACCTGGGGTGTGAGTTTTCAGTGAACGAGGGAGGGGCGTGGCTCATTTTGGAGCGTAGGTAGTCAGAAGAATGAACTGATGGAAGGCCATAGGGGTTCCTGGGCTTTGGGGATAAGAGGAAAGGGGACGTGTTGGGGTTATCACGACATACAGTCATCCATGTTCCAAGAAAAGTTTATTCAGCACAGTTTATTGGGTGCCTAGGATGTGCCAGGCTAGAATCTGAGAATACAGAGAAGACAGAAGTTACGCCTACCGGGATCTCACAATCCAGCGACCTCTATGCCACCTGGGCAGACTGCTTTTTTCTGCATGAGGCACAATTACGGCAGGATACTGCGTGATGTGCATCACTTGTCACAGCGTACCAAATATGTCTGTGTAGATCACTGAAACTCAAACCCATGAGCAAGATTTATTGGTTTCATTTTTTCCTTCAGGAGAGATTTATTGAGCACATATTATGTGCCAGCTGAAACTGAGGTTAAAACAGTTGCCCTGCCCTCCTAATGAAAGTTAATCTAAATAAAAACTGAACAAGTACCAATAACAAGTATGCAGAATGTTACAAAACAGAAGTGCTGGGAGATACTAGCTTGTGAATCTTTGAGAGTTTGGAGGAAGTGTGTCTAACCCGAAATCAGATAAGTCAGTAAACATTAACTAGGTGAAGGGTCGGGAGGTGATGAGTAAGAGCTGGTGTGAAAATTGGTGTGGAAAGTTCATAAGCAGGGCAGTAACATGACTTGATTTGTGTTATTTGCTGGTTACTGTGTGGAGAACAAACAGATCAGAAGTGTAGAAGAGTGGATGTGGAAAGCACCATTCCAAATAGGGCAAGTAGAGATGGTGGGTATAATATAAGTTGAATGGGTATAATAACAATAATGATACCTAACACTTAACACTTACCATGTGCCAGGATCTGTATCTAGTGCTTTCTACATATTAACTTGTGTAACCCTCACAACAACCCTATGAGACAAATACTGTTTTCATTCCTGCTTTACAGATGGGGACCAGAAACACAAAAGAGTTGGTAGCTTTCCTAAGATCACACAGCTAGAGAGCAGCAGAGTTAGGGTTCAGTTCAGGCAGTCTGACTCACGTTCATCTCTTCACCACTGTGCTATCCAGAAAAGTAGAAGGAATCACATTGTGGGTTGAATTGTATGCCCCTAAAAGATATATTAAAGTCCTAACCCTTGTTTCCTTTTTTGGAAATAACATCTTTGCAGGTGAAATTAAGTTAAGATGAGGTCACACTGGAAAAGGATAGACCCTACGTGCAATGAGGTGTCCCTATGGGTAGAGAGAGATACAGAGACACACAGACACAGGGGGAAGAAGGCCATGTGACAACAGAGGCAGAGATGAGTGGTGCATCTGCAATCCAGAGAATGCCAAGGATTGCCAGTAACTACCAGAAGCTAGGAGAGAGGCATAGACATTATCCCAAGAGCCCCGAAAAGGAACCAACTCTGCCAACCGCTTGGTTTTGGACTTCTGGAACTGTGAAAAAATAAACTTTCATTTTGTTAAGCCACATAGTTTGTGGCACTTTGATATAATAGCCCTAGGAAACTAGTACAAATCAGAAGATATTTTAAACGTAGAAAAGATAGAATTTACTGTTTGGACATTGGGAATGAGGAGAGAGGAAAAAGTCAAAGATCTCTCTTGGTTTTCTGGTTTAAGCAACTGAGTGAAGGGTAGTAGCTTTACTGAGGTGGCACTGGTGGAAAATTGTGGGGGGTGGTGCAGGTAACAAGGTGAAGAGATAAAGAAGTTTCACACATGCTGAGATTGAGATTTCTGTGAGATACGCCAAGTGGAGATACAGAATAGTCAGTTGGACTTAAGTCCATAGACCAGAAGCAAGAGCCAGAGTGGAGAGTGAGATTTGAGTCTGTCAACCACAGATGATAAATTAAGCCATGTGAAGAGATGAAATTGTTCAGGGAAGGAATAGACTACAAAGGAGAATTGTTGACCAGGACAGTCCTAAAATCTCTTCCAGTATTTAATGTTCTGGTAATGATAGAAGAGCTGACAGGAGAAATTGATGAGTGAGCAAAACAGAGAGATAGGGAAATCTAGACAGTGGGATTTCACAGAGGCCAAGGAGTGTTTGAAGCAGGAGAGAGAATACAACAGTGGAATGTTCTGAGAAGCCAAGCAAGATAAGGACTGAAAAGTGTCCTGAGGATTCAGGGTAGTAGAGGTCATTTGTGATTCTGTAAGAGCAGTTACAACAGTGGGTAAAATCCACCTTGGAATGGGGTGGAGCGAGTGGAAAGTCATAGAATGGAGACAGCACAATTATCCAAATGTATCACTGAGTTGGAGGAAATGAAATGGTAGGTGGAAGGGGATGCAGATATATGTTTTGTTTTTTTTTTTTTTTTGCGGTACGTGGGCCTCTCACTGTTGTGGCCTCTCCCCCTGCGGAGCACAGGCTCCGGACGCGCAGGCTCAGCGGCCATGGCTCACGGGCCCAGCCGCTCCGCGGCACATGGGATCCTCCCTGACTGGGGCACGAACCCGTGTCTCCTGCATCGGCAGGCAGACTCTCAACCACTGCGCCACCAGGGAAGCCCCAAAGATATGTTTTATGATTGTTTTGTTTTTTAGGTCTCAGCAGCGACAATGAGAACTGGTCAGGTCTCTTCAATAAGTCAATGCCATGAAATAAGTGGGGAGGAAGTGACCACTGAGGCAAATATACAAAATATAAAAAAGACAAAAAGAGAGAGAGAGATGTAGGGAGATATTCATATGCAGCATGTGGACCTTGATTGAATTCTAGTTCAAACATATCAACTGTAAAAAATATTTTGGGGGGCTTCCCTGGTGGCGCAGTGGTTGAGAATCTGCCTGCCAATGCAGGGGACCCGGGTTCGAGCCCTGGTCTGGGAAGATCCCACATGCCGCGGAGCAACTAGCCCCGTGAGCCACAATTACTGAGCCTGAGTGTCTGGAGCCTGTGCTCCGCAACAAGAGAGGCCGAGACAGTGAGAGGCCCGTGCACCGCGATGAAGAGTGGCCCCCACTTGCCCCAACTAGAGAAAGCCCTCGCGTAGAAATGAAGAGCCAACACAGCCATAAATTAATTGATTAATTAATTAAAAAAAATATGTTGGTAACATTTGAAGAAATTTGAGTATGGAGTAGATACTAGATGATATTAAGGAATCACTGTACATCTTGTTAGTGTGATAAAAATGCATACTGAAATATTTCAGTACCAGTAATTTATTTTTAAAGTAATCAAGCAGAAAGAAAGATGAAGCATGTAGGCAAAAAATCAATAATTATTAAATCTGAGTGATAAGTATGTTTTAAAACTTTCATAATTAAAGGTTAGAAAAGGAATTGCTAAGGGAAAAGATCTAGTAATGCGAGAAAAATAAAAGGTACCGGAGAGAAAAGAGGTAATTGATAACTCAAGGATTCTGAGAAGGTGCATAGGGATGGGTCCAAAGGCACAGATGGAGGAGATGGCATTAAGTGGGAGGTGGGATACTTTCTTCATTGAAAAAGGAGGAAGGATTAGCTGGAGAAGGAGGAGGTTCCCAAATTTGGTGGCAGGAAGTTTTTCTTCATTCCTTATAACAAATAGGCCAGTCACCGTGAGCTAGGTGGAAAAGATGTAGCAGTGAGCATAACACAGTATCTTTGTTCTCATATCTTAGAGTCTAATTATACAGATACTTGAGTCTAAGATAAATGCTTTGAAGGAAGAGAACTGGGTGAGAACCATGGGAATATAACCTCCTGGTTGAATCAGAACAGCATCAGTTCTTAAGGAAATAGCATTTAAAGCTAAGTCCTGGAATAGGAATAGGAATTAGCCTATTTTTAGGTACCTTTAAGGCTTCAAAGTAGAGATATCATGTAGGCATTTGCATATACAGGTCTGGTGCCCAGAAGGGAGGAGGTCTGGGAAGGATTTACACGTGGGGATTTTTGGTGTTGGCTGGTAATTTGAAACCATTGGAATGAAGTCTATTTCTCAGAGGGAGAAGTGGTTCAAGGATTGAGTCCTGAGATTACTCATTCCTGTCAGGGTTCTTGGTTGCAAGCAATAGAAGCTGACTCTGCCTGATTAAACAGAAAGAAATTTACTAAAAGGTTGTTGGACAATAGAACAATGGAGCAGAGTGGAGAATCCAAATACAGACACATATTTATATGGACACTTAATTTATGATAAAGTTAACAGTAGAGTGTGATAGAAAGGATGGTCCTTCAATAAATGATTCTAGGTTAACTGGATATTCAAAAAGAAATAAGTGAATCTTGACCGTCTGTCTCTGGCTAAACACATAAGCCAATTGCAAGAGCATTGTAGATCTAAATGAGAAAGGTAAAACAAAGCTAGAAGGAAACAAACTTTTTCTGAAAGGGCCATATTATAAAAATAGTAGGCTTGGGCTTCCCTGGTGGTGCAGTGGTTGAGAGTCTGCCTGCCAGTGCAGGGGACACGGGTTCGTGCCCCGGTCTGGGAAGATCCCACATGGCACGGAGCGGCTGGGCCCGTGAGTCATGGCCACTGAGCCTGCACATCCGGAGCCTGTGCTCCGCAACGGGAGAGGCCACAACAGTGAGAGGCCCGCATACCGAAAAAAAAAAAAAAAAAAAAAAGTAGGCTTTTGCAGGCCAGGTGACAGAACTGAGGCTATTAAGCGGGTATCTATATAACCATTTATAAATGTGAGACATCATTCTTTTCTCTCCCAGCTTTGAGATCTAATTGACAAATAACATTGTCTAAGTTTAAGATGTACATGTGATGATTTGATACACGTATATGTTGCAAAATGCTTACCACAGTAAGGCTGGTTAGCATATCCTTCACCTCACATAATTATCATTTTGTTGTTAATGTTGTTGTGGTGAGAACATTTAAGATTTACTCTCAGAGCAACTTACAAGTAAACAGTGTTGGATCACCATGCTGTACAGTAGATCCCCAGAGCTTATTCATCTAATAACTGGAAATTAGTGCCTTTTGACCAACATCTCCCCATTTCCCCTACCATTCCACTCCTGGCAACCACCATACTACTCTCACTTTCTATGAGTTTGATGGTTTTAGATCCCACGTATAAGTGAGATAAATACGGTACTTGTCTTCCTCTGAGTTATTTCACTTAGCATAATGTCCTCAAGGTCCATCTGTGTTGTCACATATGGCAGGTTTTCCTTGTTTATGGCTGAATAATATTTCATTATATATGTACACAACATTTTCTTTATCCATTCATCTGTCACTGGACACTTAGATTGTTTCCATGTCTTGGATATTGTGAATAGTGCTGAAGTGAACATGGGAGTGCAAATATCTCCTCGAGATAATGACTTCATCTCTTTTGGAAAAGTACCCAGAAATGGGATTGCTGGATCATATAGCAGTTCTATTATATTTTAAATTTTTTGAGGAACCTCCATACTGCTTTCCATAGTGGCTGTACTAATTTACATTCCTGTCAACAGTGCACAAAGGTTCCCTTTTTTCACATCCTTGCCAGCATTTATTGTCTCTTGTCTTTTTGGTAATAGTCATTCTAACAAGTGTGACGTGATATTTCATTGTGGCTTTGATTTACATTTTTCTGATGAATAGTGATGTTGAGCACCTTTTCGTGTACTTGTTGGCCATTTTTATTTCTTCTTTGGAAAAATACCTAATCAAGTCCTCTGCCCAGTTTTAATCAAATTATTTGGAAATGCAATTATTAATGGAAAGCACCTCCACAATGGTAGTGTGAGAACCTCCACTGGACCCTCTTTCCAATAAAACAACTATAACTAGTGAAAATTATTTTAAAAACGAACATTTGAAGTCTCTGGGAATTGTCATAAGAGTGTACAACAAATGAAGAAACTTTTTTTTTTCCCCCAAGAAAATCTATTAAAGCTCAGTAAGAGCAGTGAGAATCTCTGGCATTTGGGCCACAACCAGCTCTTCCTTCTCTCCAACACACACACACACACACACAAAGCAAATGATAAAGATTACAGTGAAAATTAATGGAATACAGAGTAGAAAAACAATAGAATTAACAAAACTAAAAGCTAGTTCTTTCAGAAGATCAACAGAATCGGCAAACATTTAGCTAGACCAAGAAAAAAGGAAAGGAGACTCAAATTACTAAAATAATGCCTGTGATGACCTTGATTTACTTCATTTCTTTGACTGGCTAACTCTTCAGCCTATCCTTTAAGGCCTACTTCTGGCATTTGCCTTTCCCAGAAACCATCTCTGACCCATTTTGTGGGTAATATACCACTGCAGTTTCTTTTCTGTCCCCTCCAGTAGACTGACAACAAGGGTCCTTTCATCTTTACAATTCATTCCATCAGTCAATGAATGTTTTCTAAATAACTTTATGTTCCCATTGTCATATTCTTGTGATTCTTGACCTGAGAGCTATTATATTTATACACATAGGTTAGCCATTATCTTGGCAGTAGTGCAGAGAACGTGTTGTTTCTTTTAGTGCTCCACAATGATGCTTTATGTACAAAAAAAAAATCATATAGTGGATTTATCTATTTATTTATCTATTTATTTATTTTTGGCTGCGTTGGGTCTTCGTTGCTCTGCATGGGCTTTCTCTAGTTGCGGCGAGCGGGGGCTTCTCATTGCGGTGGCTTCTCTAGTTGTAGAGCATGGGCTCTAGGTGTGGTGTGGGCTTCAGTAGTTGTGCCATGCAGGATCAGTACTTATGGCTCGCGGGCTTAGTAGTTGTGGCTCACGGGCTCTAGAGCGCAGGCTCAGTAGTCGTGGCACACGGGCTTAGTTGCTCCGCGGCATGTGGGATCTTCCCAGACCAGGGCTCGAACCCGTGTCCCCTGCATTGGCAGGTGGATTCGTAACCACTGCACAACCAGGGAAGTCCCACTCCTTTTTTATGTCCCCTTTTTTTATGGCATCTTGTTCTCTGGGGTTTATAGCTACAGTAGTTGTTCTCTCTCTAAGGATGTTTGTTTTTTTAAAAAATGAACTCCTACTTCTTGCATTGTCTCTTCCTCACAGTCTTCTTTTCTGGTTTTGTTCTGTCTTTCCACGTTAAGAATTGTTCCCTCTTGACTGTCAGTTCATTCTAAAGAGTAAAGCACTGAGAGGCTCTTAGGAAGCTCTGTGTATGTGGTTGGGATTTGCTCACCAGTGGGCCTCTCTGTAAGTTTGCTGTCTCATTAAAGCCCCGAGTATGTCAGTATCTGAAGTCTTCTTGGGCAGCTGGTCAATTTCCAGAGTAATTTTACAACTTCCTGTCTGCAGAATATAAGTGTTCTTATTTCCAGGCTTATGTGAGACACAAGCAAGGAAAGTGGGCAGGAGTTTGACACTTGGTTTGCAGACTTTAATTCAATCCACCCTCCCTAGATGTCCCCAGGTCCAGAGCTTCCATGCTTCAGTCTCTGCTGAGAGTAAACCTCCTGTCTTCTGAGGGTGTAAGAGAGGGACATTCTTCCTATCAGTTCAGTTTAGGGAAGGGGATGGGATGGGAGGGGAAGGAGGAGCGGCGCTAACTGCTCTTGTGGAGACTTTTCAATTAGTCCTCCGGTGTCTCAGCTTTGTCGCCCTCACTGGCATTTTGAAGTTTCTTTCAAGTTTCCAGGGTTCTCAGCACGATTCACCTCAGTTTTTTATTGTGTGCTCCCTGGATGTTTAGGTTTCAGCCTTCTCTGTTAAGTCAGTTATTCTTCCCTTTATTTTTTATTTATTTATTTTTGCGGTACACGGGCCTCTCACTGTTGTGGCCTCTCCCATTGCAGAGCACAGGCTCCGGACACGCAGGCCCAGCGGCCATGGCTCACGAGCCCAGCCGCTCCGCGGCATGTGGGATCTTCCCGGACCGGGGCACATACCCGCATCCCCTGCATCGGCAGGCGGACTCCCAACCACTGCACCACCAGGGAAGCCCTAATGTCATTTTTAGTAGGGTTTCAGGAGAAAGCTAAGATAAAAGTGTGTATCCATTGATGGGGTTCAGGACGTGCTACCCCCAAATAAGGCACCGTGGCATGTTGAATATCTTAAGCTGAAGGAGTTAGAGAAAACACCAGAATCAGAGAGGTCACTCCGCCCTCCTCCCTCCCTGGCCCTTCTTTCTTGAAAGCAGGAGATAACTCTCCCGTGTGAAAGGTATCCTTCCTGTACCGGGAGGAAAGGAGACACTCTTATCACCAGAGACAGGGAATTTAGGGCCAGGAAGACTGTATAAACAGACATTATTGCATTTCCTACCTATAGCCCAAACCCCTTTGTTTTGTTGATTCTTCACAAATTTGTTCTTTTGTCTAAAAGGTAGAAAAACTTCCTGCTTTGGTCAGTTTTTCAGATCTTCATTTTCTTGTGAAGACTCCCAGGTACATGTAAAAACTTAATAAAATTTGTGTGCTTTTCTCCTGTTAATCTGTCTTTGTCAGTTTAATTTTCAGATATAGCCAGGGACCCTAAGAGGGTCAAGGAAAACTTTCTCCTTCGTTACAGTAACCAATATGTTTAACCAAAACCAGGCTGCTTTCTTATTGTGCAGAGTTGTTAAGTAGGTTTATATGAGTAAGACTAAACTGGTTTGGAAAATGATACACCAGGTGGTGGTGGTCATTTTGTGTTTTATGTCCTTCTAGAGACACTATTATGAAATCGTTTTTACCACATTATAAGTAGTTAAAGGCTGGTACTACACCTTTGAACTTAGATTACAAAAAGAGGACTGCCATGTAGTGGAGAATGCTGATTGAGCTCCCTGGAAGAGTGAGACAGGTATGTGGGAGAAAGAACTTACAGTAGAACTTGTTATATGGTAAAAGTCAGCGTTGGAGAAACAGCATAAGTGTATTTGCTTGTCGGAGACAGAAGTAGATGCAGAAGTAGGAAGCAAGATGCAGGTGTATCTTCTGAGATTGTTTTTATCTTGGAGAGATGTGTACATTTAATATTGGAGGATTTCTTCCTCCCTCCCGCAAAGCTACAATTGAATGATTGGTTACACTTCGTGTGCCTTTAAAATAAAGAAACATGTTTCTTTGGAAGTTTTATCTGCGATTCTAGGATTTACCTTATCTTTCTTTATTCCAAAATTAACTTGGTCTGCTATAAATTCAGTTTAATTCCACAAACATTTACTAAGTACTTGCTCTGGGTGGGGGAGAGGGGAAAGGTAAAGACAGACTAAATTCATTTCCTGTCTTCCAGGAATTTATAATGTAACTTACAATCAGTAGTTACTATTTGGGGAGCAAAGAGTAAGGTTTATTATGACATGGGAGGGAATTAGGAAAGGCCCTGACATTGAAGTCAGATAAACCTAGATTCAGAAGCTGCCTTTAACATGTATAGCAATTAGTGGGTAATTGAGTAACCACTAGTTACTCGGAGGGTTGTAGTATGATACAAGGCTAGCACGTCAATTTAAGGAGTTTCTAACTTCACTCAGTAGGCAATGGGAATCATCACACATTGTGAGCTAGAAAGATCTGACACTTTAAGGGAGAAAGAAGTCGAGAGGAAATTGCAGAGGCATCTGTTGAGAGTCTGGCAAGAGATAGTAGAGGCTGTAGTATTAACCACTGTGATAGAAGTTGTGCTGCGGGAGCTCAAAAAAGAGTGACAGCCCTGTGGATGGGGAAGGCTGTAAGCACAAGTGAGCTAGGCCTTGAAGGGTGAGTGGGAGTGAAAACACATCAGCTCTGCTGTGAACTTGAATTTTACATTAGTTTTATACCACAACATATCTCAGTGTTGATGTGACCAAAAAATTTAAAAAAAACAAGCAACCGTTATTTAACCTTTATTTCAACCAAGTAAAAGTTGACTAAACAAAGTGAAATCTTGTTACCTGATACATGGTTCTTTCATGTATAAAATAAAAACTTGTTCTGTCTTCAAGTTTAAGGGTTAACATGTCAGGAATTAATTAAGCCCTGTAGTTATATGAGAGTAAAAAAATACAGTCATGTGAGATATGAAAAGTGGACCTGAAATGAGGACAAGAGAAGGACGTTGCAGAAATGAGGACATGTAAGCCTCTAGAAGAATGCGTAAGGCAATAAAAAAAGAATTAGCAGATAAAGGTAAAGAAATAATGATTTATATTATCAGGAAAATGATAGAAGGTAAAAGACTCATTTACTGAAAATAAGTGGGGTTAGGGTTAGATAATAGGCTAAATTCCTTACCTCAAAATTGAGAAATGAAGAGGAATGATCAAGTTAAAAAGATGTGCCTCTGTTGTCGGGTTAGAGCATGCTATGAAGGCGTAACCAAGCTGCGACCACGTTTACATTAACATTTCCCCAGGTGAACAGATAGTGAAGCTCAGCTGCAACACTTTTATACTGATAATTACTTCGGGTTTTATGAATTCTGAATTGAGCTAATTATTCAACTTGACAATATGCTTTGGTTTTCAATTCTGACCTGAAAAATATTGTTTGTTAGTTTAGAAAGAGAAAGAAAACAATCAGGGTGTCACAACAGTCATCTTTACTGAATACAGTGCCATGGAAGAATTTATTAGACTGGTTTATTTTATAAAATCAAAATCGAAATTAAATGAGTTTGTGCTGCTTATCAAAAGTAAAAAATATACTCAAGTTTTTAAGTCATATAATTTATGTCTAACAAGGCTCAAAATCATCTTTAGAAGGTGACTAATGAGGGAGCAAGGTGAGTGCATAATAAATTTTATCACAGCTAATCATCTTTATATTATGCAGTTGGCTGGGCAACAGACCAGGGAATTGGTGGATTTGGAGAAGAGCCAGGAATTAAATCTCAGCTAATGAACCTTATTCGATCTGTGAGAACTGTGATGAGAGGTAAGAAGAAAAACTAGTGGAACGCTCTTAATTTTGTGGTTTGATTTAAGTAGCAAAACTTGCAAGTGTGAATGCCATTTTTGTAGTGGGAACTTTTTTCTATAATATTTAACTTGGCTTTACTGCTTAAAAGTTACTAGTTTCTTTCCTAGCTTGCCTCTTATTTTTATCTAAGCCACTTGATGCAGATGGAATGCTCAGTGATGTAATATTTGTATGCTACCTGTATGTCACCTCTCAGAGTTGAAAGACAACGGTGTTCTTACCTTTTAGAAATTCTTTTGCTTCTAAGTAGAGAAGTCATCTGAGTCCTGTAAGACTTTCAAGAGAAAAATACAGGTCCCATTATCTGCTATTTTTATTAGAAAATATTTTAGAGCAACTCAAGAATTCAAAACCTTTTATTTAAAACCATTAAAATTAGGGTCTCTCTCTCTCTCTCTCTGTCTCTGTTAGCTGATTTCATCACAGCTTTGGGTAGAATGATAAGTTTCATTCTTAATTTAGTGATGAAGCAACAGAATCTTCTTTGCACTGTATTTCTACTGTCAGTTGTCACTGGCAGCCATGTGGGTCTACTTCTGCCTGGGTCCAGTATGCTTTTGTGTTCCCAGAGCTGCACCAGCACTATCCACAGATGACTTTATATTGATCTTGTACCAGTGTGACCCTTATCCCCAGTCACACAAGCCCACTTTACAATAAGTTTTGGATTTTATGATCCAATGCATGTTTGAATGTTACTTTGTTATAAGGATTTGCAATGTGATTCTGATGACATACTGTATTTCCATCCTTCCTGGATGCTAGTAAAACTATGTCTTCATTTTTTTCTGATTGTTTTTAGTAATAAAAAACTGTTTTGTTTTTTTTTCTTTGCAGTGCCATTGATAATAGTAAACTCAATTGCGATTATATTACTTTTACTATTTGGGTGAAGATCAATGGGGGAAATGGAGACTCAGTAGAAGAGCTGCCAGCAGAAGTTATTACTTCAGTCTTTATTGGAACATACGTATCTTAGCTGGCTGACCTTGGACTTGACAAAAACGTAAACCTGCCAATAAAACCAGAGTCCCTATTTATCTGATTATTTTAAATGTTGCACTTATAGTTTTATTGCAAAAAGATCAGATCATCAGAGGCCAGATTGAAATACATTTGATTGCTGACTGCTGATAAAAGTTCATGCTATGGTAAAGATTGTTAAAAGGGTGCAGGACTGTCACTTCTGTGTTTTTAGAGGTTTCTTTCTTTGACTTCTCAGGGATGAATTTTTTTTTCAAAGTTCCTTGTGACTTAGCTATGATGTAAGAATGATTATCCTCCTAGATAAAATTTAAAGGATTTTTAAAATATAAAATGTTAGATAGGAAATTTGGATTATTTTATTTTGAACTCTTTGGTTAAATATTTTGTCTGTATACTGTCTCAGCTATGAAAAATTCAAATTCATAGTAACTATTGAAGAGCAATACTCTGATTTCTGGGAGAATTCTAACTTTGTAAGTCGGTTAGTCACATGATGATTGTGTTTTTAAGTTTTAAGTTCTTTTCATGCGTTTGTTATTTTATTAATTGGCCTGAATGATGAGACCAGGTCAGTATCTACATATTTCCATAGGTAAAAAAAAATCTGTATAGAAAAGTCTATGCCCTTTTTAACAATGACTTATTTTTTAAAATCAGCATAAATAGCAGCCTGCAGGAGCAATCCTAAACAATCACCATTAAACCATACTACGTAAGAAGACTTTATTGTGAAGTGTTTACCTCCCCAAATTATCACGTTTCCGTTTCTCGGAGGAGCACATTAAGGGGTGTGATTTGTAATTCTTCATTCTGTCAGTCAGTAGAGCATTCATGGTGGATAAATTGTCTTTTGTTTTTTTATGTCTTAGACCATCCCATATTTGCTTATCCCATAATACTGTTTTATGCAGAAAGATTAAAACAATGTAAATGATTTTTCTGGGAAGTATTAGTTATAATATTTTAAAGGGGGTGGAATGGAATCTTTGTCTATAGGAGAACATTTGTAAATAAAGTTCAATTTCCAAGTCAAACACTTGTTTTTGTACTTCAGTATATAACCTGTCTGTTAATTAGTTTCATTTTGTGTGCAACACTTATATATGTTCTTTGCTGTAAAATCATTGAGCACAGATTTAATGAAAGTAAACATTCACATTCCTTTTTTTTTTTCTTCAATGAATTAACAGAATTGCTGACATATATCAGGAAGACTCGCAAGCATTTTGATTCTATGACTTAAGTTACTTCTAAAACTTTGGAGCAGGTATTGGATGCCTATTGGCCACGCCTGAGCTGGAGATGGAAGAGCGGAAGATCTCTGAGCAGGGGGGCCTTGCAGCTGAACCAAAGAAATGTACCAAGGATCCTAAGTTGATTACTTGGCTCATGGGAGTAACTAATGTATTTGGCACTTAAAGGCAATGTTCTTTTGGCCTTAGAAGGATCTGATGCACAAGTTCAAGTTTAAGCTGCTGAACAGATTGAAAAGTAGCAGTTAATTGAGGGCACTCCTGTTTCTCCACAGGCAGTGAGCCATATAGAATTTTAAAAAGAAAGAAAAGAGAGACCTTGGCCTGATACCATTTTCATTAAGACATTACAACACACCTTTATATTCATTAATTGTCGGAATACTGTCCAAGTTCACACTCCAATTGAGAGCAGTCATATTAGGGCAGGAACAGAGTTTTCTGTAGCCAAGTGGTTCTGAGGAAAGTGCAGCATGGACATCAAAATATTTCATCTCTAAAGGACTCTTACACAGTTCTAGCTTTACTGTGCCTGAAGACAGGTCTGTAAGCTTTCACAGGTTAACCCCTGGTTTATCCAGAGAAGTTGCAATTCAGTAACGATAGCATCTTGTTTTAGTAGATAGTAACTTAAGTGCCTGCCTGCCTGCCAACATCTTTCCCCTTAGCCATTATCAGGATTAACAATTTGTGATTATTCTGGACTCCAAATATCTGTGGTGTTAATGGTCCTGTGTATTCTGACCCTGTGTCTATATGCCTGTGACCTGTGGTGAAGGCTCTTGGCTGTAGTGTGTACATACTCAAATTCATACCCTAGTCCTTAATCCAAGTACAGTGGTTTTCAAACTTTGATTGTTAACAGAACTGGATTTTCAAAAGAATAGTAACAGAGAAGTGTAATCATCCGATATCTAAAATAGATGGGAGCAGGTCCATATATCAGTTGAAGCGGGAATGGGACCCATAGGCCCACTGTTCAGCTTCCACCTCACTCTTAACAAGCTTCCTAAGGCACTTCCACAAAACCCTAAGCTTTCAAAAACATGGTTATGAAGTATCTTTTTTTAAAAAATCCTTGCTTTAGGTAGAGTAGGCACGGTGATCTGTGCTCTATAGATATTTGCAATCACTTGTGTGTATATGTGTGTGTACTCATGAAATGACCTGAGACAAAGCAATACATCTGAGTAAAATAGGAGGCAGGATATTGCTAGTATGCTAGCCAGAACCTTTTATCATATGACTTAAATAAACTTCTTAAGACCTCAGTTGTTTTTGGTTCCTTCCTCTGTAAAATTAGACAATAACTGTTTTAGAACAGAAGTCTGCTTCAGATTATACATATATATATATATATATATATATATATATATATATATATATATAAATTTCCAGGTCACTGACCTTTGATCCTAGATCAAAGAGATGTTCTTCTGAAGTAAAATGTTTTTGGTGAAATAAATTACTTTCTTACTGACAGCTTCAAAGTTATTACCAATAATAAAATTTTGATACCAACCAAAATGGAAATCTTTTTTGCTAAAATTTTCCTTGGCCCCTGATTGGTCATTAGATGTCAGATATAGTGAAAACATCTGTGCAAGGACCTGGGACACACAGTGGGCAGTGTCCACCGATACTAATGATCAAGGTAAGTTATGGAATTCTACTCTTTTCGTTTTAGTTCTGATACTGTTTTCTTTACACCTCCGCTCCTCCTCTGGGTTCTTTTATTTATTTACTTATTTATTTATTTATTTATCCTCTGGGTTCTTTAACCCATCTTTTTCTTTCTCAAGTTCTCCTTCTGAGGTCCCATCCCATCTTTACTCATTTTGCCCTTTGGCAGGCAAAGCCATTTGAGTCTTTTGGTAAGGAGGAAGCCATTAGTCATGTTCCATCATTCCACATCACAGTGAATGACACCATACTACCCAATTGCCCAAACATGGAACCTAATAATTATCTTGATGCCTTCCTCTCCCTTACCCTTAATCTAATTTACCACCAATTTCTCTTACCTCCTAAAGATTTCTTAAATTTGTTTTGTTTGCTTTGTTTCCACACTTTTTAGTTTAAGCATCTCTCTGTGGCCCTGCAATAGATTCTTATCTGGTCTCACACACATTTTGGCACCTCTCCCATCTGTTCTCCATATTGCAGCCAGAGTAAACATTTAGAAAAATGCATGTCTTAATATTACCCACCTTCGGTGGTGTTTTAATCTGGTCAAAGACAGCTCCTAATTCTGAAGGGGAAACTAGGATCAGTTTCCGTTTCCTTCAACGAAGTAGGCCCTCAAACAGAAAACTTAGTAAATATAAGACGAAAACAACCTCCAGACCCAGTGAGGAGGAAAAGCAAAGGGTCCCTAGTCCAGGGAACAGGAAGTGTTATAGCTTACAACATGGCTGACTACAGCAGTGGGCAGAGGGGATGTTGGTAAATGAGTCCCCAGTCAAGGGCAGATGAGCAGTTTTGTCAAGGGGTTCCATAGGTGTAAACTAGAGCCTGTATTCTATTATGTCAGACTGCTCCTGAAAGCTTTTCATTTAGTCATTTTCATATAGAGTGCATAGGATGACTGTCTCTGCACTCAAGGGGTTTAATTTATTTGGATCAAAGGGAGACAAGTGGAGACTCCCAACATGGGTGTGGGAAAGGAGCAGTGAGGGAGGTGGTTCTATGTATCCCAAGATATTGCTCCCCTAGGGATAACAGGCAAGACCTGTGGCAGCTGTCCATCAGGGTAGGAAACTTGACAGCGTAAAGTTTTGGAATAGCTGATGCAAGAAAAGAGGGACACTGCTGCCAGGTAGTGGTTAATAAAAGACAGCAATAAGTGCCAGATGCTGTTCAAGTAGGAAAGCAGGAGATGACTTCAGAGATTGGGTGTTTCAAGGGAAGTATCAAGGAGATGACTTCTGAGATAGCCCTCGAGAATGGGTGAGACGTGTATGGGAGAACAAACCTGACTCCATATTGGATCTGTTCCTTTAATCTTTAATCTGTGTGCTCTGTTGTCTGTTCTTAGTTATGGTGACTCTGCACCTTTGTAAAGGAATGTTGCCCATAGCCTGAAATACAGCCCATTCTCAAGGCTCTGCCTCCCAGGCTCATCCTTTAAAGCAGGGGTCCTGGTCCTTGGCCTGTCAGGGAGCGGGCTGCACAGCAGGAGGTGAGCGGTGGGCGAACGAGCGAAGCTTCATGTGCCTCTCCCCATCGCGTGCACTACTGCCTGAACCAGTCCCCCGCCACCCTGTCGGTGGGAAAACTGTCTTCCACGAAACTGGGTCCCTGGTGCCAAAAAGGTTGGAGACCGCTGCTTTAAAGGTGTCATACTTTTCATTCCTGTAAAGATAAAAAGTTGCAGAACAGAGGATAACATCTGTCTTCTTGAAGGTTGACAGAAACATGGTGACCTGACTTAAGTGGACAGCTAAAAGAACAAAGGATTATCACATCCCCTCTGGGGTCTGGCTGGCACCAAGAAGTCTGCAACAACCAGCCACACCACCCTCCTTTCAGTGTAAAATAAGCCTTGAATTACAACTCAGACGGGTCTTTGGGACACCAGTCTGCCACCTTCTCAGTCTGCTGGCTTTCCAAATAAAGTCACCGTTCCTTGCCCCAATACCTCTTTTTGCCCTGTTGTGAGGACTGGAAAACAGAAGTGGTGGAGTGCGCAAGGCTGGCGGCAAAGAAAGGTAATAATATTTGGTCTGACAACACTGCAGTGGAATGAGAAACTGCTACTGAGCAAAGGCAAAAGTTTTTGTTTTTCCTGCTGCAACCAGGCCCAGCAGGCCCCGCCCTTGAGGGAGCAGGTCTCGATAATAACTTACCGTTCTGCTACACGGTGAGGAAGGAGCAGTACTAGACCCCGCTGTTGGTCTTCGAAACCGGAAAGTAGCCCTGGACGGATGGGGCGGAGACATGTGCGGAGAGGCGGGACTTCCGGCACGGCCCTTGGGCCAGTTTCCGGCGTCCTCAGGTAGCCGCCCCGGCGCCTTTTTCCCCGTCAAGGATACTGCGGAGCGGAGCTTCTCTGCTGGCTTCTCTGCTAGCAGGGCGTTTGCCTTTGCTGAGGACGGCGTGCGGAGCCCGGTGAGGAGCCGCACTGGGACAGGCGAGCGCCCGCCTGTCTGGAGGCTACATTTCTTTGTGAGCTGGCTGGGGACATACCGGTTGGGTTTCTAGGCCACCACCCTCCTGGGGCCCGGACCAACCGGGCGCTCGCTCTGTGTGTGAGAATTGCCCACCCCTCGCGGCCTTCGGCGCGGCGCCACCACGCATGCGCGGCGTGGGGCGAGCCGCACTTCCGCCAGGTCTCGCGTGCGCGGGGCGGATGGTGGCTGTGGGGTGTTAGTCCTTCCCCCTAGCGTGCCCCTGAGCTGTATTTCGAAGCCGGCGTCCCTTCGGGTCAGTCTGGCGTTTGCCAGGTGCTGGAACTTGCGATGGGGGAGGGTGCATGACCAGTCTTGAGGCCCTTTCCCACCCGGGAGAAGGAGGGGATTGCAGTTGAGTTAGTGCTGAAATTGCCTTGTTCGTGGAATCCTTCCAGTTGTGGAGGCCGGGATTCATGAGTTTAGCTAATTAAAAACTCTTTATTGCGCGATCAGTAGTAGTACAGGGGGAAAGGCAACAGCCCTTTGACTCACAGGGCTCCACGGATGGAACAGAGTGAGGAGTGTTACTAATGGAGCACGCTGGGGGGTCCTGGCCCAGCCTTGGGAGAAAAGGAGTTGGACTCAGGAAAAACAGGAAGTGATATTTGTCTGAGACCCAGGGACTCTAGGAATTGGTCAGGGAAGGGAGGATGTAAGCGACAGGGTGGTAGAATTCAGGGAGCAAAAAGGTTTCGGACAAAAGTCCAGCGATGAGGGAGGTAACGTATAGGACTGGTGGGCGACTGCAGTGCCATTGAACTTTGGTGCAGGAGTAGACACAAACGAGTTGGAGAGGTAAACCGGGGCTCTGGACACCAGTGTACATTGTTCCTATTTTATCCTGGGCGCAGTGGGGAGTGACTGCATAATAACATTTGTTGAGTGAGTGCATGCAGTGTGGTTCCCGACTTTTTCACTGGAAGCATATGGGGAAGAAAAAAGAATTTGTACTCTCCAGGGGGTGAGTATAAATATGTCCAGAGACATATTGAGAAGAGCCCCAGCCTCCCAGGAGAAAATTTATATTGAAATCTGTTTTAAATATTTATGTACGTTCTTAATGATAGGCCACAGTATACCTTATTTTGGTATAAAATGTTTTCTCATATCCTCAGATTATACTAATGCTTTAGGACTGTATCATATTTATCCTGTGATTTTTGTAGCCCTAGACACATCCATCATGTCCCCCCTGCCAGCACACACACACCCACCCCCAATACGCATATATGACCTATAACCCAGCCTTTCTATTTGTGGAACACTGTTCACAATATATGTATTACTTCCTTTAATCTTCCAATCAACTATTAGAGGTGTTATTCTTTCTACTTTAGAAATGATGAAACTCAGGCTGAGATGTTAAGAAAATTGCCCACGTGCACACAGCTAGTGAGTACAAATCCAGGCATGTACAACTCCTTAGTTCTTGTACTTAACCACTGCACTGTTGCATTTCAAAAAATGGATTTGGAGCTAGAAATAGGGAGAAGAGTCGAAGCAGAGAGGACATTTAGGAAGTTGTTGAAATAGGCTAGATGAGAGATGATGATTTCAAAACTAAGATAGTTTTAGTAACAGTGAAGAGAAGTGAGTGGATTCAGGACTGTACAGGAGGTAGCACTGACATGATTTGATTTGACCCTTGACTGGTTGGGAAGAAGGCTTGGGAGAGTGGTGGGTACATCTACATTGATGGTGCTGCCATTCACTCAATAAGGATTGCAGGATGAAGAGCAGCTTAGAGTGTAACAAGGACTTGGATTGAGATGCCCCTGGAATATTCAAGGGGAGATGTTCTCTGAAGTATCTTGAAGAGTTCCTTTTGGGAGGAGAGAGAATTTACTTTTCTTCTTTGCATTGAATATGTACCAATATCAATTGTTTATGACTTTCTAAAGTATATCCCACATAGCTTGTTCAAGCCATGCGAGATGGTGGGACGTGGACTCAATATAAACAAACATGGACCAGCTTTGAAGCCTTTTCAGTTTTCTGGGGTGATACTAATAGTTTACAATTACAGTTTATCAAGTACTGACTTGTAGTTCCGGTAACTAGTATTGTAAAGATTTAGACAAGAAAAGAGATCATGGCAGAAGTGGTAGAGGCCTGTAGTGGGGCTAACTGAAGAAGTATATTTTGGGGTTTGAGTGGTACACCTCAGTTATGTTCTTATAGGCCTCAATCACTCTCAGATAAGCTCTATAAGAGCATTTTAGAGTTTAAAAGGTGTGTTCTATGGAACTGATGAAAGCGCTTTGGTAACATTAAGTCTATGTGGACCCTTCAATAAAGATTAGAATTATCAATATTTTTATGACCATTTAGTGGTTCTGGTTGGACAGTTTTTTCTTTTTTTGAACAGTACAATTCTTTTGTTGTTTTTCTAGCCTTGTTCATATTTTATTCTTTAATCACCTTTGGAGTTAACTTTTTTCTGGCGGGGCCGCACGGCTTTCGGGATCTTAGTTCCCGGACCAGGGATCAAACCCAGGCCCCAGCAGTGAAAGCACCGAGTCCCAACAACTGGACCGCTAGGGAATTCCGAACGGAGTTAACATTTTTTTATTGAATATTAGGTGCCTCTCATAAAACTTGGGTTTTGAGAGAAGAAATTTTAGGGTTTTCTGTATGTAAAAAGAGAATGCTTTGTCTACATTTTGCATAGCCTTACCTTTTGTGGTGCAATGTATTTTAAATTAAAGAATCCTTTGTCACACATCCAAATAGAGTCGCTAGCAACCGTCTAGTCTTTTGAGTAACAAACTGTTTCCCCTCTCAGGCAGGTAATAGTTGATGCTATTGTTGATGTAATCCTCCATTTCAAGGTCATAGTAAAGATCAGAAATCGAATAACATATGAGGACTGTTATAAAAGAAAAGATTTTGCAGTGGAATCTTGATTAACCAGAGCTCTTAATATCTTTTTTTTTTTTTTTGCCTCTGCACTCTACCCCCATCCCCCGGCAGATTCATTATAAAAGGCAAACAGAACCAGGGATTTATTTTAAAATCAAAATACTTGATGAGGGTTATACTGATGCATAATGATTGGACTAATTTAGTTTTTTATAAAATTAAATATATGAGAAATGACTGACTAAAACATAACAAGACTAATTTTTATTGTGAAATATGTAATCCACACAAGAGTATGCAAAACATATGTAAGTTTTAAATAATTATAATAAAAGACACCTGTGCACCTACTGTCTAGGTCAAGAAGACCTTAGAGGCATCCTTGTGCTCCTCCTGGCTTGTATCTCCTCCCCGTCGCCTGGAGGAATCACTATCCTCACTCCTGTGTTAATCATTCCCTTTCTTCTCTTTCCAGTTTTATCACCTATGTGTGCTATAATATGGAACCATATGGTATATAGTCTTTTGTGACTTGATTCTTTCACTCTGTAGAAGAACATTACCTAGGATGATGTAACTGTAGATCATTCATTTCCACTGCCTTTCACATGTTGTGTATGAGTATACCACAATTTACTTGTCCATTCTTCTGCTGATAGACATTTGTATTGTTTCCAGTTCTGGCTTTTACAAACAGTGCTGCTTTGGACATTTTCGTTTGGTAGAGTATGAAAGACTCTCTCAAGGATATAATACCTGGGAGTGGAACTGCTGGGTTATAGAGCCTAGTGATTCCAAACCAGTTTCCAAAATGATTGTACTGTTTTATTGTCTCACTAGCAGTATAAGGGAGTTGCCTTTTTTTTTTAACATCTTTATTGGAGTATAATTGCTTTATAATGTTGTATTAGTTTCTGCTGTATAACAAAGTGAATCAGCTATACGTATACATATATCCCCACATCCTCTCCCTCTTGCGTCTCCTTCCCACCCTCCCTATCCCACCCCTCTAGGTTGTCACAAAACAGAGACCTGATCTCCCTGTGCTATGCGGCTGCTTCCCACTAGCTATCTATTTTATATTTTGTAGTGTATATATGTCCATGCCACTCTCTCACTTCATCCCAGCTTCCCCTTCCCCGTATCCTCAAGTCCATTCTCTACGTCTGTGTCTTTATTCCTGTCCTGTCCCTAGGTTCTTCAGAACCTTTTTTTTTTTTTAATTTTTATTTATTTATTTTTGGCTGCATTGGGTCTTCGTTGCTGCATGGGGCTTTCTCTAGTTGTGGTGAGCGGGGGCTACTCTTCATTGCGGTGCTCGGGCTTCTTATTGCGGTGGCTTCTCATTGCAGAGCACAGGCTCTAGGTGCGTGGGCTCAGTAGTTGTGGCTCGCGGGCTCCAAAGCGCCGGCTCAGTAGTTGTGGTGCACGGGCTTAGTTCCTCCACGGCATGTGGGATCTTCCCGGACCAGGGCTTGAACCCATGTCCCCTGCAGTAGCAGGTGGATTCTTAACCAGTGCGCCACCAGGGAAGCCCCAGAACCATTTTTTCTTTTTTAGATTCCATATATATGTGTTAGCATATGGTATTTATTTTTCTCTTTCTGGCTTACTTCACTCTCTGTGACAGACTCTAGGTCCATCTACCTCACTACAAATAACTCAATTTCGTTTCTGTTTATGGCTGAGTAATATTCCATTGTATATATGTGCCACATCTTCTTTATTCATCTGTTGATGGACACTTAGGCTGCTTCCTGGCTATTTTAAATAGAGCTGCAATGAATATTGTGGTACGTGACTCTTTTTGAATTATGGTTTTCTCAGGGTATATGCCCAGTAGTGGGATTGCTGGGTCATATGGCAGTTCTATTTTTAGTTTTTTAAGGAACCTCCATACTGTTCTCCATAGTGGCTGTATCAATTTACATTCCCACCAGCAGTGCAAGAGGATTCCCTTTTCTCCACACCCTCTCCAGCATTTATTGTTTGTAGATTTTTTGATGATGGCCATTCTGACCGGTGTGAGGTGATACCTCATTGTAGTTTTGATTTGCATTTCTCTAATGATTAATGATGTTGAGCAATCTTTCATGTGTTTGTTGGCAATCTGTATATCTTCTTTGGAAAATGTCTATTTAGGTCTTCTGCCCATTTTTGGATTGAGTTGTTTGTTTTTTTGATATTGAGCTGCATGAGCTGCTCATATATTTTGGAGATTAATCCTTTGTCAGTTGCTTCATTTGCAAAAATATTCTCCCATTCTGAGGGTTGTCTTTTCGTCTTGTTTATGGTTTCCTTTGCTGTGCAGAAGCTTTTAAGTTTCATTAGGTCCAATTTGTTTGTTTTTATTTCCATTTCTCTAGGAGGTGGATCAAAAAGGATCTTACTGTGATTGATGTCATGGAGTGTTCTGCCTATGTTTTCCTCTAAGAGTTTTATAGTGTCTGGCCTTACATTTAGGTCTCTAATCCATTTTGAGTTTATTTTTGTGTATGGTGTTAGGGAATGTTCTAATTTCATTCTTTTCCATGTAGCTGTCAAGCTTTCCCAGCACCACTTATTCAAGAGGCTAGGGAGTTGCTTTTGAAAACCTTTGATATTTTCTGACTTTTAAATTTTGCCAGTCTTTTTTGTTGTAGTGATCTCATTCTGCTTTATATTTGCATATCCTTGATTACCAGTGAGTTTTGAACATCTTCATTTGTTTATGTGCTCTTTTGTAAAGGATATGTTGATGGTTATTCATTTGTTTCAGATTTGTTCCTTTTTAAAGGATATATTGAGCTCCTGTGCCATTTTTCTATTAGGTTGTTTGTCTTTTTCTTAATATTTACAGTTTATATTTCCTGGATTCTGATCCTTTCTCACATGTGTTGCAAATTTGTTTTTCACTCTGTATATTTCTACTCTTTCTCTCTTTACAGTACTTTTGAAATATCTGTCTTTTCCTTTATTCCTTTATGCTTTTTATATCATAAGAAAGCCATTCCTACCCTCAAATCATGAAGATACTCTCCTATCTAAAAGTTTTGCCTTAAACATATGGTTGTTTAATCTTCCTGGGGAAAAAATGTGTATGAGGTATGATATGGGAATCCAATTCCATTTTTTTCTCCTATGGATAGTCAGTTGTTCTAACACCACTTTTCTTTCTTCACTGATCTCAAACACTATGTCTGTCATATATCAAGTTTCCACACACTGGTTGGGGTAGGGGGTGGGGGGGTCCTTTTTTGGGTTCCCTATTCTGTTCCATTGACTTTGTCTCTTTATGTGCTAATACCGTAACATCTTAGTTAATTACAAGACCTGATTAATTGTCTGGATATTAGGGAAAGCAAGGCTCCCATTTTCTTTCTCTTCAATCTTGGCTGAAGTGTCTTGGCTATTTGCACTGGTGTGTAAGTTTTAGAATCAGCTTATCAAGTTCCACAAAACCCTTTTTGGGATATTGATTGGAATTGCTTTGAATCTGTTGATCATTAAAAGGGAAAACTGATATCTTTGTAGTATTGGGTCCATTAATAGATCTATCTATATATTTGTCTTCTATGTGTCTTTCATTATAGTTTTATAATTTTGCCATAAAAGTGTTGACTTCTTTTGTTAGACTTTCCTGGTAACTGTATGCTACTATAAGTGATATCTTTTTTAAAATTAGTTTTCTAATTATTTGTGACATAGTGATTTTTTTAAATGCTATACTTTTTTACTTTGTTAATCTGTTTTAGATTCTTGAATTTTTTGTATATACAGTCAAATCATCTATGAATAACGATAGTTTTGTGTCTTCTTTCCAATCCTTATACCTTCTTTTTCTTGCCTTACTGCACTAGCTAAGGTATCATTTGCGATGTTAAATAGAAGTGGTGAAAGTAACATCCTTGTGTTATTCCCTATCTCAGTGCTTTCAGTATATTACTGAAAAGTGATATCATAGTATAAAGTATAAGTTACACACTGATAAATATCAGTATATTACTGATAAATCTAATGTTGGCTATATATAGGCTTTTTGTAGATACTCTTTTATCAGCTTAAAGAAGTTCCATGGCTCAATATAGTAATGATCTCAGTCTCCCAATATTGCTCTATAAATTCAGTGCGGTTCTAGTCAGAATCCCAGAAGGGGGGTTTTGGTGTTTGTTTTGATGGAAAATAACAATCATCAGCATGGATGAATCTCAGAAATACAATGTTGAGCAGAACATGAAAGTTGCAAGATTATGACTTCATTCTTATAAAGTTAAAAGACATTAAAGCTGTGTGACAGGTAAAAATATAAAGAAAAGCAAGAAAATGATTATCACAGAGTTCATTATGTTAATTACTTCTGGGAGGTGGGACAGGAATGTAATTGAAGGGGCTCATATAGGACCCTCAGCAGTATTGGCAGTGTTCTAATCTTAAACTAGGGACCGGCTAAACACACAAGTTTCATTTTTTATATTACTATTATTATCAGGTATGAAAACGTCTTTCTTTTGCCTTCAACCCATTTTTAAGAGAGATCTTTATAAAATTTGTTTTCCTCCAAGAGTTGAAAATTTGTAAAAATATTGCGATGAAAACCATATACCTTTCACCAAAATTCACTAATTGTTAATATTTTGCTATATTTGTTTTATGTTTCTCTCATGCATTGCACTTATTTGTCATGTCTTTTCACATTCCTTTAATTTAAAACAGTTCCCCAGCCCCTTCTTTGTCTTTTATGACATTGATATTTTTGAAAAGTTCAAGCTAGTTGTTTTATACAATTTGGAATTGTCTCATGTTTCCCTCATGATTGATTTGTGTTAAACATTTTTGGCAGAAATTCTACAAAGGCAGGACGACTACAGTGGTCTTCTCAGGAAGCACATAATGTCAGTTTCTCACATTATTAATGGTGTTACTTTGATCATTTGGTTAAGGGGGTACCTGGCTGTTTTCTCCACTGTAAGAGTATCTTTTCTCCTTTGTAGTTAGTGGAGAATCTTAATTTGTGGGTGATTATATGAGCCTGAGTGATTAAACAGTTGACCCTTGAATAGTGTGGGTTTGAACTGCATGGGTCCACTTATACTTGGATATTTTTCAGTAGTAGATACTATGGTGCTACACAGTTGCTGGTTGGTTGAATCCAAGGATGCAGATGAACCCTGGATGTGGAGTGTGGACTCTAAGTTATGCATGAATTAACCCCTGCATTGTTCAAGGGTCAACTGTACTGTTCCCCAACAATTTTTCATCAAATGGTTTTATCATGTGTTATGCATTTCTGTTATTTTTTCTTTTTGGTGCCCCAGATTTGGCTAGTTGGAACCCCTGGTTCACGTGTCCTTTTGTCCACCTGTGATCTGGTAAAACAATATGTTGGCTCACCTTGTATTTTGGCTGACCCAGTCCAGGTTTTGTTTAGTGCACTTTAGCTGCGCTCATAGCTATTGGAGTCTTGTTGCTTCTTGTTCGTTTTGGTGGGTGGTGCTAAGAAATATATGTGTATTTAAATTGCAAATTCATAATGACACCTCTGATTCCAAACCAACACAGGGTTCTTCCTGTCCTCCCATTCCATGTTTATAGCTCTTTTCTTCCATTTAAGAACCCTAATTTTTTTAAACATCAGCAATATATTTATACTGATTTGCTCAGTCCTATAACATGCACAGAATTATTTTGGAACTCATACCATTACCAACAACAAACCTACTAAGTAAAGTTCAAGATTTCCTTGCACTTCTTTTGTCCTTTGCATATATCCTATGGCAGAGCTAGAGTCAGCACTCTGCAGAAGTTGTCTTAGATTAGTTTGTGTTTGTATTCCATTTTAGGGCTGGTTTTGTTTAAGTTTGAATATATAAACCATTAACATGGTTCAGAGTCAAAACTAAGCTTGGGCAAGTTAGTAACTTCTCAGTGTCTCAATTTCCTCCTATGTAGGATTGCTGAGAAGTTTCAATGATGTAATAAAGATTACAGAGTGTTTAGCACAGTGCAGAACACCTACAGCATCCAATAAATATGAGCTGTTCTTATTTCCCTTCTTTCTTTATGAATTCCTCCCAGTCGCTTCTCTTGCTTTTTACTTTTCCTGGTCTGTGACCCCAGGCTATGCATGGGGTGGGGTAGGTGGGCAGGTGGAGGGAGGTACTTGTTACACAGTGATGAGTGGGAAGGAAGAGGGCACATCCTTTATGTTCCTACTATGTGCTTATGACTGCCAGGCATTCTCCTTAACTCAGCGAACCCTCACGTCCCTGCAGGGTCTTTACAAGTATTCTTCCTCTTATACAGACGAAGAAATGGAGGCTTAGGATGATAAATGCTGTTGCCCAAGGTTACTCAGCTAATCCTGGACCCTGGACCTACCTCACCCTCACCACCTGGCTCTGCTTCCCCCACCTTCTGCACCTCCTTCACTTAGGACCCAAGTTCTAGCTCACTGAAGGGAAACCCCGCTCAGATTTGGGGAGCACATATAAGGAACAGAGCAGGCCTGGATCCAGCCGGAGCACCGTCTCTATGCCTTCCTCCCTCTGTATCCCTCCCCAGTCTGGACCATGCTGACAGCTGGCCCTGTGGGAAAATGCAGTTCTCTCCAGTATGCCCAGTGGCAAGTCCTCTATGCATGCTAATCAGCAGCTAGCACTTGCCAGCAATTGGCTACAGTTCTGGGTTTAGTCTGGGTTTATTTTTTGTATTTATACCTTGTGTGCAGAGATAGCTGACTTGGAGTAGGAGCGGGGTCTGGAAAATGAGAGAAGCAAAGGAGCTAAAAGCTAGAAGCTGAGAGGGAATTCAGAGGTCATCTTTGCTATCCCTCTGCCTCCTGACAGGACTACACCTACGGGAGAGCAACGTTTAAAAGGGTAACACTGGGCAGTCTGGAGTACTACTGGCAGCTTTGGGAGATGGACCCAGCAGGGACTAGCAGGCCGATGTTGAAGAAGAGAAAATCGGGGCGGCGGGTGGGGAGGGGTGTAGTGGTATGTGATACACTGATTCTTTCATCCCAGATTGCCCAACTGTAGGCAGTAAAGTTTGAGGATTCGGGATTTCCCTGGTGGTCCAGTGGTTAAGACTTCACCTTCTAATGCAGGGATGCAGGTTCAATCCCTGGTTGGGAATTTAAGATGTCTCGCGGCCAAAAAAACAAACAAACAAAAAAAGATTGAGGCCTCATCTTGCCTCCCTGCCCCACATATTGAAGAGAAACTTAAAACCAGAGAAGGCACTAGACCAAGGTCACACAGTGAATTTGAGGCAGAACCAGGACCAACACCTGGGCCTGGTGGCTGCCAGTCCTGAGCTCTCACAATGACATCTCAGAGGGAGCTAGCTAGGAGAGAGAGGTCTTCCCCTCCATCCACCATGTGTCCCATGGATGTCATAAACCACCTGAGAACTCTTCTGGTAGAATTCTCCACAAATTCTTGTTCATTGACTACTTATATCTCCCCTGGTTCTTTCCCCCTTTTCTTTCTGCTTCTCACTTTAAAGAAGATGGCTCTTCCAGCTCTGCTGTCACATCAGGGCTTGACATAGTAAGTGCTCAGTACACATTTGCCCTATGAAGATACAATGAATGGGGCAACTTGGCAACATCCTGTAAGGGTGAAGATTAGCACATGCCCTCAGACTGAGGAAGACCCCAGAGAAATGTTCACACACACGGCCACCAGGAGACATGCAGAAGGATGTTTATAGAGGTGCTCTTCACTATAATAAAATGTGCAAAACTACCTAAGTCTTCATGATCAGGAGAACAGAAAAATTAAATAGTGTTTTCACACAATGGAATACCACACAGCAGTGAAAAATGAATGACCTATATGTACATATGTTAACATGGCTACATCTCACAAACAGTGTGGAGTGGTAAAGCAAGTCATGAAGTGTCTGTAGAAGAACAGTAATACAAAGCTTTCAGCACATCAAAATCAGGAAAGTAGTAACCTTGGGGAGGGGGAGAAGTGGAATCAGATCAGAGAGGGTACACAGAGGGCTCCAAATCCTTCAATGATGTTTTATTTTTGAAGCTGAATGATGGGTAAAGGGGGTTGTATTATCCTTGATACCTTTTGTATGTCTGAAATATTTTATTCTAAAAATTTTTTTAAATGGAAAAAAGAATAAGTTAAAAAAAACTAAAAATGAAGTCCCATCCTATTGTCTTTAGCTTCCACACTATTCTTACCCACTCCCGTATTATCTTTAAACCACAGATATACCTTATACTCCACTGTATATATGATATAGCTCATGATAAACATATTTTAAAGGGAAAATATGCAAAAGGAAAGTCAGACATTGTAAGGTAAAGGAAAACATCTCCTGACTAAAGTTGCTGTGTAACTTGAAATTTCCTCCTCACTGACCAGTATAAATACTGGTAGCTCTTTGGCCATATATGCTGCTTCAGGATATAACAATGGAGATGGGCAATTAGAACATTTCATTGTATATAACCAAAGAGGAAGAAGATTTTGCCAGTGATTTAGGGCTTCCTTCCATCTACCCGGTCTTCAGAGTACATTTTCTCATATTTAAAAATAAATGCATGGGGCTTCCCTGGTGGCGCAGTGGTTGAGAGTCTGCCTGCCGATGCAGGGGCCACGGGTTCGTGTCCTGGTCCGGGAGGATCCCACATGCCGCAGAGCGGCTGGGCCTGTGAGCCATGACCGCTGAGCCTGCGTGTCCAGAACCTGTGTTCCGCAACGGTAGAGGCCACAACAGTAAGGCCCGTGTACCGCAAAAAAAAAAATAAATAAATAAATAAATAAATCTGGTTGTCTATAATAAAAAATAAATGCATGAATTGTTCCACGAAGAGTTATTTTAAGAAACCTGAAGTAAATAGTAACCTTTTTTTAACATTTTCCTTCCTATGGTTTTAAGACTGAAAAAGCCCCTAACCATTATAAAAGTTTTATGGATCAAATTTGGATTTTTGATTTTTAAAAAACTTTTTTTCTAAAAGGGAGGCAGCTTAACACTAAGTATCTGCCTAGATATGAATGATATTTTGAAGACTTACCAGTTTTTAATTGTCCATTGTTTCCTAAACTGTATTTTTAGTTTCATTTGCTCTCTCTTAGGGAATGAAGGATGGCAGCACGCCATGCATTAAAAGCTGTTTTGGTGGATCTCAGTGGCACACTTCATATTGAAGATACAGCTGTGCCAGGCGCACAGGAAGCTCTTCAAAGGCAAGCTATCCTCCATGTTCAGCTGACAAATATGTTTGTAGGTGCCGTGTTACCAAGGCAGATCATTAGCTGAATGGATGGCCTTAAGGTGGCATTTCACCAGTTTACCATATATATAGGAACTGCCTTCGGCTTAGCTAGAAGATGTATGCATTGTAATAATCTTCCAGACATGGTTCTCTAAGCCTTTTGTTAGGTTTGGCCTTTTGATTTAGTCTTTTTGTTCTTTATGTGTATCTTTTTCTAAGTCGGTAGTGTAAATTTGGGAATGAAAACTCGAGACTCTGAAATGTGGAATAAGTAGCATTTGAAAAATCACAAATGAATCCTGGAATCACAAAACGAAACACACACATATACAAAGCCATAGTTCCGCTCACTCTTCTTCAGCTAAGATCTAACACTGAGTGTGCAGCTGCTCAAATAAAATTTAATTAAGGAACTTGAAACTTTAGAATTATTTCCGTTAACTAAACTTAATGCTTTTGAAGGTTAGAGATTGTCTTACATTTCTGATGCGTCACCACAAGTCTAGATACAAAATACATAATGAAAGCTTGGTAAAGTGAACTGAATGTGAATGTTTGTTCCTCAAAAAAGTACTCCTCAGTACAACAGAACTAGTAATGTTATTAAGCATCTCATCTTCAAATAATTTAGAGGAGTTTTCAAAATCAATAATAGCATGTGGTGCTTTATCATTTTCAAACCTTACAATATTCACATAGTATGCTGTTGTTCAGGAAATCTAGTGACTAGTATCACAGTGCCAGGTATTACGGCAAGAGATCAACACTGACTTGGCACGTTCTCAAGGAGCTTACTCTCCATTTGGGGCTTCAGTGAGTGTGAAGAGATTTTAGATCTGGTAGGTGTCATTTGGAAGCTGTTGACTTAGCCAGCAGTCATGACATTCATTTTACAGGTGGACAACAATATGTTTAAAGCCTGAAGTAAATCAGTTGGAGACGGGGACTTTCTCTTGACTCCTTGCCATGGTCTCTCTCAGACTTTCTAGGGAAAAGGATGTCTGTCGGTCAGTCTCCTCTCCTGTTGGACAAGAGCTTTTACTGCTTCAAAGATGAGCTTTCTGCTCTGGATGGAAAGAAGAATCTTATTTCTGGTGAACAATGAATGACATCTCTAAGTACCTCTGTAAACTATGAGCCGGCCATTCTGGAGGGGCAGGAGCCTACAGATTGTTCTCTCACTGACACTGGCAGGTTTCCATCCCAGAGAGATTGCTATACTGTCACTGCCAGTTTTCGTTTCTATAGAAACAAACAGACTAAGGGAAGTTGAGGGACTAGCAAAAAGAAAAGGTTTTTAAAATGCTCATTGAAAATGATATGATCATTTCAGTACTTAGACTTGTTCATTTTTAAGGTAATAGTTACGTTGAAGTATTCAGTTTCTTTTGAGAGATAAACTACCAAATTTAATGTGTTTTTCAGAAAAGCTACCATACAGATATTATAGAGATAATCATGATTATAATGAACTATTTAATCATATAAATCTATGAATGCTCTGAGTGAATTCTTAAAAATCTCTTTTCTGTTTTATTTGCTTGCTTATTTTAAATTATGGATAGTGCTTTATGCCTTATGTCTATTTGGGGCAGGTATAAGATAAAAAGCAACAGGGTATTAATATAAAAATTTTAATTGTAGGTAAATTATTTTTAGGTTAAAGCACTTTAGGACCAAGAAAATAATTTTTGTTTTGAAAGAAAGCTGGATTATCATGAATTCTTTCTCTGATACCTGATTGCCAGTTTAGGTTCCAAAAGCAGATTATGGAATCAAAAGTAGTTCAAAGGGAAAACACATTCCAGTTTGTAAAGATGGAATGTTTCTTTCTCCAAGTAGTTTCTGTTTGTAAACTTAGTAGCACATTAGGGCTTAGCCAGTGTCTAATTGGCTAAGAGGAAGGAAGAACTCTTGAGGTGTCCTCTGTTCTTTTAGTATAGGTGGTCAGACCCTGTCTAGGACATAGGCTGGAGTTCTTGTCACAGCCCTACTGCTGCCCAGCTGTGTACAGCTGAGCCCAGTCATTAATCCTCTAGGCCTGAGTTTTCTCATCTTCAGAAGGTTACACTAGTAGATAATCTCTAAGATAACTTTCACCTCTCATATTCTCTGAGTATGGTGGTTACTAAGTGTTGAGTTTTTTTGTTTTATTTTTGTTTTTTACTTCTTTACTAAAACCCTGTAGTAAAATTCAGTTAAAGTATAGAAGGCCCTTGAAAGGGTAGACTTTACAGCCTTTGGAGATGAAACAGTCCACAGGGTGTGGATAATCTGTAAGCAATTTTGAATAGATTATAAAACCTACTAGCCATAAAAACACTTACTCAGTGACTTACCCTTAATTTTCTGACCTTTGGCAAGTGCTACCAAATTAGATTTTATGGAGCTAGAATGTAAAAGTTGCCTATTGACACCTGAATTTTACTTTTCCAGGTTACGTGCTACTTCTGTAATGGTAAGGTTTGTGACCAATACAACCAAAGAGAGCAAGAAAGACCTCTTGGAAAGATTGAAGAAATTGCAGTTTGATATCTCTGAAGATGAAATATTCACTTCTCTGACTGCAGCCAGAAACTTGGTAGAGCAGAAACAAGTCCGACCCATGCTGCTGGTTGATGATCGGGCCCTACCTGATTTTAAAGGTAAGAGAAATTTGGAAAGATTTAAAAATTGGTTCTTCATATCTGCTTATAAATCATTCTTAAAACTGGATGTTTAGAAGTATTTAGTCAGATTTCCTCTGTCATCAGTAGTTTGAATCTAAATTGGTGTTTCTCAAATCTGTTTTGACTGCACTCCAAAATAAGTGAAACACATTACATAGAAATCCAGGATGTATGTATGTGTATTTGTATATGTTAAACAGTACTCTTACTTGTGAGATGTACTCTATTTTCCATTTGGTTTACTTAACTGTGTGACTTTGATACTGCTTAGAGTCCTCCAGATTAGTTTCAAAATCTACTAATGGATCATGGCCCACAGTTTGAAAAAACACAGGTTAAGATTTCTTTGAGTATTATAATCATCATTCCTGGAGCCATGGTATTAGTTTGATTATATGAGATAAACCAAGGTCAACTTGTTTAAAAATAGATTTCATTCTGTATGGTTTGAAGTTTTTGCAATGACCATGAAATATTTTCAATCAAGAGAAAATAAAACTTTTCTCTTTGGAAAAATTAACAAACTGGAAAAATATCCTTGTGTTATGAAGCTTTGCCACACTGCTTTTTGTAGGTGATACTCAGAGTGAAATACACAATATAGAAAAAGTGGGTATAAATACATCATTACAAAACCATGTAATGATTAGAGAACTTCAGCATGGATATATATAGTTAGGCAGAACCTCAAAACTTATACTATCAGGAAATATAACTGTATATCAATCAGAATTTGCAAAAAACAGAAACCAACTTTGGGTGAATTAAACAGAAAGTAAATTTATTAAAAGATCTGACTAGGGCTTCCCTGGTGGCGCAGTGGTTGAGAGTCCGCCTGCCAATGCAGGGGACACGGGTTCGTGTCCCGGTCCGGGAAGATCCCACATGCCGCAGAGCGGCTGGGCCTGTGAGCCATGGCCGCTGAGCCTGCACGTCCGGAGCCTGTGCTCTGCAACAGGAGAGGCCACAACAGTGAGAGGCCCACGTACCTAAAAAAAAAAGATCTGACTGCTGACAGGATATAAAATGGCACAACTCCTGCAGAGAGGAATTTGGCAGTAGCTCTCAAAATTGCATGTGAAGCAGTACTGCCTCTTGTAGGAATCTACCTCCAAGATGCAGTAACAAAAATGTGCAAGGACATATGAATAAGGTAGGTTGTTCATTATGATCTTATTTGTAATAAGAAAAGATTGGAAACAGCCCAAATGTTCATTGGAAGGGACTGATTAAAACTATGAAATGTCCACAAAATGGAATGCTTTGTAGCTGAAAGATAAGTAATGGCGAATTCTATATCCTGATAAGAGTGATCTTCATAGGATATATTAAGTGAAAAAATTATATGGTATAGAAAACCTTACACACTTTTATCTGTGTAAGAAAATGAGAGGAAAATGGATATAAATGTATTTGTCTTATATTTGTGGAAGGAAGCTGAAGGATGATAAATGAAAAACTAGTAAAAATGGTTATCTAAAGGGGGAGGGTGGGAAGAGGAGAGGTGATTTCTCTAAAAGTACGTTATTATCTAGTTTTGACTTTGGAACCATGTGAATATTTTACATATTTAAAAGGCAATTAAAAAGTTAAAAACAAACCAATCCCTGAAAACCAAAAACAGATTGAAACAAATGAACTCTATATAAAGTTGGTGACATAACCACTCAGAGAAAAGAATTACTTCACATGACTTTAAAATTCAGTATTTTGACAGTTCATTCATGGGGGGATCCATTCTAAGGATGAAAGAACTGCAAAGAAATCTAAAACTGCATTCAGTAGTATTAGTGTTATTAGTAGTGTTGATATTATTTTGTAATTATAGATGTATTATATGATAAAGTAGTAGTTATGCTAGTATTGTTAGTACTCCAGATTTTAAGTGTAAGTGAAAAGAGATAGAAATATAAAAATCAGATGAGGTATGTATTAATTTTGAATTAAAATATTATCAACTCCCTTGTTCTCTCAAAAAGTACATATTATCTAGATCTCCTACTAAAAAGGCATAGAAGCAGTGAAGCACAGTGGTCAGACTGGTGTCTACTATGGTTTCCCACTTTAGTTCCTTGGAGAAATGGGTGATTCCATTTCTCCAAGGAACTGGAGAAATGGGCAGGCGTTGTATGAGTCTGGGATAACTAATTGTTAGCAAGGAAACTATCGAAAACTAATAAGGTCATGCCTAAAGGACACTGAAGCCAATTTGAAGGGATAGTTTGAGCATCAAAAAGAATACTGATTGCAATAGATTGCAATGCATCATACGTATAAAAAGTTCAAAATGATATTCATCCCACAAAACTCATTGGTCACTATGGAAAATTGTTAGGGAAGTAACTCATTCTGAAAATGGATAAACGAAACAAGCATTTATCCTGCCTTTCCTATTTTAACTATATTTTATAGTAACTAAACATTTGATGAGGGTAAGTTCTTTATAGAAGAATTATAGCTAGTAAATGCAAAAGGAATGCCAGAATTAGAAAATCACCATTTGGCAAACCCTAGTGACAAAGTGAGAGAGTGGCATGGACATATATACACTACCAAACGTAAAATAGATAGCCAGTGGGAAGCAGTGGCATAGCACAGGGAGATCAGCTTGGTGCTTTGTGACCACCTAGAGGGGTAGGATAGGGAGGGTGGGAGGGAGGGAGACGCAAGAGGGAAGAGATATGGGGATATATGTATGTGTATAACTGATTCACTTTGTTATAAAGCAGAAACTAACACACCATTGTAAAGCAATTATACTCTAATAAAGATGTTAAAAAAAAAACAAAAAGAAACAAACCCTAGTGAAATAGGCAACAATATCAATAGATTTTAAACACATTAGGTGAAGAGTTGATGGGGAACTTCAAAATGGAGGAATCAGGCTGACACCACTTGAACCTATTGATCAGTCTTAACATCACTGAAAGTAGAACACACAGAACTCTTGTGCTTTGTGATGTGATATAATTGGAAATTCATGGCATTGCCTATAAGTACTCTTGCCTAGTAATTGAATGTGAACTTATGAAGCCTCTAGATTCAATTACTGGTTTATAGGAAATAATAAGAGTAAAGGAATAAATTAAATAATATCACAAGCAATCAGCCAAATCCAGAATGTGGGACCTTTTCCAAGATTAATGATCTAGTTGCTCCAGTAAGTGGAGAGGAATGTTGCTATAGAATGAGAGGTAAAGGATAACAATCAAATACAATATATGGACCTTGTTGGGTGCCAATTACATATCAGATGTGAAAAGACATTTTGAGACATTTGGGGAGATTCAAATGTGGACTAGATATTGAGTGATATTAAAGAATTATTTTAACTTTGTTGGTGTAATAATGTTAAGGTGGGGTTTTTTTTAGGTCTTTATCAGTTAACGATATGTACTGAAATATGAAAGGGTGAGATGATACTGGAATATACTTAAAAGACTTTAAAATATGTAGAGAATGGTAAATAAGATTGGCAAAACGCTGATGACTGCTAAAGCTGGGTGATGGGTACATCAGGGCTTATTATGAGCTAGTCTTTCTACTTTTTAATATTTTTTAAATGTCCATGACAAAAAGATAAAAGCCTGTAGCCCACAGAACTAACTGCCCAGGGGAGCTGGAGGTTCGCCTCGGGGGCTGTGCGCTGAGGAGCGGCGTGCGACATCTCATGCAGAGCTGATCCGGTGCCCTCAGTGTCCCTGCTGAACACTGACCTCTGCAGCTTGCCTATTCACGCCAGTAGCTCTGGAGATTGGAAGTTCCAGCTAGCACTGCTGCCTCAGAATTTCCAGTGAGGTTCTCCCTGCTACTTTATCTTCCTAGCTCCCAGTTTAAAGCCCGGGGTTGGGGGGGTGCTTTTGATTGGCAGAACCTCTGTCTCAGGCCAGTACCCATAGCTGCAGAGGCTGGAAAATAAGTATCTGGTGTTTTCACCCTCTCAGGAGAGGGTGAGCTCTGCTCCTTACTAAGCCTTATGAGCTAGTGGATTCCCTAATTATGAAAATGGTATTCAGAAACTGGGCTACGAAAAACAATGACAAATACATTCTACAATCAGTGTATTTATATTTCTGAGTTAGCTGAAGTACTACAAAACAATTTTTTATTCAGATTTTTTACTTTATTTGAAGAAAGTTTCTAGTTGTGCAGTAGTGAGCTGGAGTTGACATATATAAGCACAATCTCTGGTCTGGAAGAAATCTTTATTTGATGTAAGACTAAACTTGCAACATGTTTATATACATGAAAATACCCAAAGTAGATAGGTTTTTGAAGGGAATGGAAATATCTTGGCTAATATTGAATATCTTAGCCAGTGGTAGATGGAGATAATAAAAAGAACACATAAAACTCCAACTCTTAACTGTAGCCATTGATTTTATTTTCTTCCTTTAACAAACTTTAACCAGTTACTCGATACTCATGGCTGCTGGTAAGGAGGAAATTGGATATCTTGGGTATCTGCTTTTTCTACTTCTTCCCCTCACATTTTGGTAGAATCGATAATGAGAATGCTTAAAGGCAGGCAATAAGAGAGGCAAATAGGAATCGGCATATGGATAATGCACAGACACTTCAATCAGTTTTAATAACTGTGATGGTGGAAGTACTTGTTTGGTTCTTGATCTAAAGTCTTGTCATCAGGTACCAAGGCCTTAAAACATGCTTTAATTATAGAATAATATTTGTGAAACTAGAAGTGGATTAGGTATTATTGTAGAAAACTATAGACCCTACAGTGCATTCCATATTTATCATGATGGTGTTAGCCTCAGCTGTATCACCTAGAGAGTCTATAATTTCCCTTGCCTGTTAGGTTTTCAGTCCCTCATCAGTTGCTATTGATCTGATAGCTCATAGAGAACTGTGGCTCTTCTTGTTGATTTTAATCAGTAAAGCTTTTTGAAGTTAGAAATTGTTGCTTGTTTGAGAACATCAGGTTACAAGTTTCAGTTTAGATCTTCTAGTTATTCAGTAGCTGTAAGACCATGCAAAAGGAATGTACAGAAATACTAGGAGACCTTTTTTTTTTTTTTTAAGTTATAGCTGATACTTTCAAAGTACACTGGGCAGGATAATCTCTTAAACTTCAGATTATTGGCTACAGCAAAAATTTGTACTTGATTGACTAAAACTACTTTATCATAAAATGTGACATTACTGTTAATTGCATTTTTCAATAATTTTTTCTTTCCATTCCCAGGAATACAAACAAGTGATCCTAATGCTGTGGTCATAGGATTGGCACCAGACCATTTTCATTATCAAATTCTGAATCAAGCATTCCGGTAAGTCTTCAGCTGTTTATTTTTCATGTGATCATATACTCCCTTCTTCTCTTCTTAAGTCTTTGTTGTGTAAGGTTATACGTAATTTACTTTCTGGCCACCTAGATTGTAGGTGTACAGATACCTTAAAGATCACTTCAAGATCAACATTAAATATTTATTACTGTCTTCCTTAGTTTTTTAAAAATAATCAATATGTTAAAACATGATGATCACTGGGGTTTTTCTCGTTCATAGGATCAATATTCTGGGGCAGAAATTCATAATCAAATTGTAAATCTAAAGCTAGGAGTTTTATCTTTCATTATCACTCCTGTGATTCTTCACTGACTATGATCTCTGAAGGAAAATAAGATCCAGGCTAATTCACCCAAAACAGTAAATGTGATTCTTCCTCCAGAGAGAATCCAGGCTATCGAAAAAAGTTGGCACGTTTGACCACACTTTCAAAGAAATTATTCGACGAGTGATAATGGTAGTCTGATCTGTGATTGTGGCAGTAGGGATGAAGAAAATGAGATTCTGGTATTGTCAACATGACTTGATGGACAGTTGGGTCAAGGGGGTGAAGAACAGTGAGTCAGCATCTAGATATCTAACCTAAGTGCCTGTGATAGAGAACACTCCTTGTGTGGGTTCAGGAGGTGATGAGTAGGGTGGGGCTCTTTGAACTGTGGGCTATATAAGTGGAGGGGTTCCAATAGCTGTTGGTAGAAATTGAGGAACCACAACTAACATGTAAAATGTTATAAATCTTCAATTGTGTGTGCATTTTACCTGTATGAACTTTTTACTGCTACTTCCAAAAGGCAGACTGCATACTGGTTCTCATACTTCCTAAACTAAATTGGATCAGAATTTATTCGCAAGTCTACTCTAGAGTGAGATTGTGATTTTTTTCCCCTCGGATTTTTCATTTTTTATAGATTTTTCATTTTTCATCTTGCCTTTTGCTTCTTGTTGAACATTAAACAGTGTAATTTGCCTTTAAATTTATGACAAGTTAAGTAGTCCTACATACTGCATAGATGTACATTGAACTAACTTTAAAAAGAATTTCTTTAATATCTTGGTAAATTTTTGGAATTTAACATCATTTTCTTACCAGTATGAAGATATTCAAGAATCATTCTAACTTACACTTGATGTAGAATTCACTTCTTGATGTATATGTTCTAGAATCAAAATGTTAAAACTCACTACAAGGTTCACACATCTGGGCACATTATTTGATCTTGAAGATGGCTACCCTGTGTACAATCTATGTGGCCAGAAGTAGCCCTTTGGGAACAGTCACCTTTTTTCCATTTGCACATTAATCTTAGATCCTCGGTTATGAAAACTATGGCTACTGAATGTACTTTTATTTGTGACTCTCTTAGTTACTGTGACAGTCAAGCTTTTGTTTAAATAAAAACAAATTCACTTTTTATAATTGCTCAGTAGACATTATTTCCCAGAGATCCACTGTTGTGCCAGATTGCTTGAGTATTAAAATTTCTTCACCTACTTCAGTTTTCTACTCTAGCTTCTTGGGGGACAGGGGGCAAAGGGATTATCTCACCAGCTCCTTAAGGTTTATAACTATAACCAAAACCAGTTTTCATTTGAAATAGAGAACCTGCTATTATATCTTACTTCCAGATTTACCCCCTGCTACATTTTATTCATTTCTGAACCACAGAATTCAAGGAGAAGGTATTGATTGATTTTAGCTGGTAATTTGGGAAGGACCTAATATTTAATAGGAAGTTGGGAGGTCTCTGTCTTAGATAAATACTAGACTCAGGGTAATAAAAATGTGTGTTGATGTAATACTGACTTTGTAATTGTTTGCATGCTGTCTAATTAGCACACTTCCCTAACCATATTGATTTTTTTAGACACTACATTTTAAAGCATTACAGTGCACTTATAAGTCAACTCTAATTTCACAAATGCCCTTAACAGCTGGGTGGAAAGTTAACAAAAGGATTTTAGGTCTTGCCCTTCTTTGCATATTGATGTCTCCACAGAAACTATGCCTTCCAACCAATGACTACAGCTGTTTGGGTTGTGACATCTCAAATGCACCGCCAATTAGTTAAATTACTATTCAGGTTCTTAATGAGGATAAACATTGGATTTTAAACCCCGTTGCATATCTGCCTTGAATACCAGCTTTAGGGGCATATTGCCTTCAGGCAGATACATGAACCTTCCACATTACACTCCTCTTATTTACTGTATTTTGAGTGGGTAGCCCCCCTGACATGCATAGTATGCTCTGTCTACAAAAATGTCTTAAATGTCTGAATAAAATTGAAAACACTGAATTTTAAAGAATTGATTTTGGGGAAGGATGTGAACCACTTATAGGGGATAGATGTGATTCGGGCTTGGGTTCTATGAAATGTTCAAATCCTGAGAACCATGGATGGCTTTTTACCTTTTACCTAATACTAAAAGGTACAAAGTGTAATATAATGAATACCCATATGCCTGTCAATTGGTTTAAGAAACACAAGTTATCAACACGTTTGATAACCCCTGTGTATCCCTCCTCAGTTTTGTCAGCCAAGACCCAAAAGTAATCAGGATTGTGAATTTCTGTTTATCATTGTCTTGCATTTCTTTATACTTGTAACACATACGTAGGTATTTCTAGACTATATGTAGTATTATCTTGCATGTTTTATACTTTATGTGTGCATCAGTTTGCTTTCTTCCCTAGAAGTAATGTATGATTCATCAATATGAATGCCTATAACTCCATTCATTTTCACAGTTGTAGTACTAGCTTGTAGCAAGGTCTTTTTTCATCTTCTGACCTGTTAGGGAAAAAAAAGCATGAGCATTTCAGTAAGGGACCAATTTTAATTAAATTCTATTCAGAGAAAGCCTACCTGGGCAAGCAGATCACTTAATCTAAATGAACTTGGTATTAACAAGACTAAAAAATATCTAACCTCAAAATTAATACATCCTCCCAGAATAGACGCAAAGGTAGAGAATGGACTTGAGGACGGGGCCGTAGGGTAGGGTAAGCTGGAACGAAGTGAAAGAGTAGCATTTACATGACCAAATGTAAAATAGATAGCTAGTGGGAAGCAGCTGCATAGCACAAGAAGATCAGCTCGGAGCTTTGTGACCACCTAGAGGGGTGGGATAGGGAGGGTGGGAGGGAGGCACAAGAAGGAGGAGATACGGGGATATATGTATACGTATAGCTGATTCACTTTGTTGTACAACAGAAACTAACACACCATTGTAAAGCAATTACACTCCAATAAAGATGTTAAAAAAATTAATATGTCCTCATTGTGGAAATTTTCAAATGCTCAAAAAAGAAACATGAATAAACAAAATTACCTGTGATTCTCCACCTAAGAGAACAACAGTTAACATTTTAGCATATAGCTAGTTTATTTGTTTCCACGCACATATATATTTAGACAAAAATGAGAGTGTATACATACTATGCGATAATTGCCTTTTAAAAAGCCGACAATATATTGTGCATGTTTTTCTGTATTCTTAAATATTCTTCTAAAACATATTTGATTCCCAGAGCATATTCCACTTCAAAAAATGCAATAAATTGTGTAGCCATGTATTTCTGATTGTTAGTTATTTCCAGGTTTCATGAGTTAGTTTTTTATAAAAAACTTCTGAATGTGTTTGTTAAGCAATATTTATATTTCCGTAACATGTTTTCTCAGAAGTACAGTTGCTGGATCAAAGGAATTTTGGGAAAAAACTTCATGGAAATTGCTTAACTTAATAGTTCACAGAAAAGAAAATTTTTCTACATTAAGAGCAGCTGCCCTCCAGCTTCTTGAGGAGCTTATTAAAATGTTGTTACAATTGAAGATAAGTGACATCATATAACTTTCACATTTAAATGCGGAGATGAAGACTGCTTAAGAATAATGTTTTGAAGCTTTGCTAATGACTTCTTTCCTATAATTGTTACAAGGTACGAGAATCCTCCAAAAGTCTTAGAGGTGCACAGAAATTAGTTTCTCATGTGTTTGGGGAAGAGATTCTTATCCCCGTAAATGGTTTCTGTTGAATATTGGATTGCTTTCTTTTCCCCTTCTCATTAAGAAAAGAATAAAAAGTTTAATTACTAATGTATTCAATTCCTTACAAAGGGAAGAAGGGAAGGGGAGGGGAAAAATCAACAATAATGGCCTCAGTTACTGCATTTGTATAGCAGCTCCTGAATCTTTTCTAAGAGTCCTGGGCATAAGGAATTCTAGAACAGTGTGGCAGTAGGGCTTAAATTAGAAATATTTCTGTGAGCTGTTTCCATTTTGAAAGGGCTGACTGCTATGCAATCTTTTTAATTAAGGTCCAGACTATAAAAATAAAACACTCTGGAGATGAGAAATTGTTGAAGACTTAAGAACTTGAGTTATTTAAAGCGTTCCATTAGTATATGCAGAACTTTATATGCCAATTTGAAGATCACAGAATACAGAATTGAGTTTAATATTAGTCACTACTCATTATTTAATTAACTGGGGAGATTCTTTTATGATCAAGGCAACTCTTGCTACTCTAAATAAAAGCTTTAGGTGAATAAACCACATAAATATATTGTTACTGATCTTTTAAAATTGATGTATAACATACAATAAGGTGTACAGATTATCAGTGTACAACTCAATAAAAATTGACACATAGATATACCTGTGTAACCCCCACTCTGATCACGAGACAGAACATTTCCAGCGCCCTAGAAGGCTCTCTGTCCCAGTCAATACCACCCCTTCCTCAAGGTAACCACTACTCTGACTTCTATCAATATTGCCAGTTTTTGATCTTCATATGAATGAAATCACACAGTTGTAGCATTTTGTTTTGGGTCTGTTTTTGAGATTTATCCAAATTGTTGCATGTAGCAGTACTTTGTTTTTGTTTATTTTTGTTGTTGTGTAGTAGTCTATTGTATGTATATTCCACAATTTATTCAATTGTTAATGGACATTTGGATTTTCCAGTTTGGGCTGTTAAGAATAAAGCTGCTATGAACATTCTTCTACATGTCTTTTGGGGACATATCCACTCATTTCTCTTGGGTCTGTATCTGGAAGTGAAATTACTGGATAATAGGATAAGTACTTGCTTAGCTTTAGTAAATATTGCCAAACAATTTTCCACAGTGATTATGTGGAGTCATATGTTATGACCCACCAGCTATGAACAAGAGTTCCAGTTGCTCCACATTCTCACCAGTCTCTCGCTAGTCTATATCACTGTAGCTATTCTTTCTGGTGTGTATAGTGGTATCTTACCGTGTTTCAATTCGTGTTTCCCTGGTGAGTAATATTGAAGCCTTTTCATATACTTATTGGCTATTGGATAACTTCTTTTGTGATCTGCACATTCAAGTCTTTTATCGCGTCTGATTGGGTTATAGTTTTCTTAGTGATTTGTTGGGGTTGTGTATGTGTTATGTACACGTGTCTTTGGTTGGATATATGTACTGCAGATGTCCTATCCCTGCCTGTGGTTTGCCAGTTCATTCTTTTAACAGTATGAGAACATGAAGTTTTTAATTTTGATGGAGTCCAATTTGTCAATATTTTCTTCTGTTATGCCTAAGAAATTTTTGCCCACCTCAGGGTCATGAAGATATTCTCCTGTGTTTTCTTCTGCAAGCTTTATTGTTCTACCTTTAGCAATTAGGTCTAAGGTCTGTTTTGAATTAACTTTTGTGAATTGTGTGAAGTAAATTTCATTTTTTCTTTACAGATATCCAGTTGCTTCTGCAACATTTATTGCGTAGATCAATTCTTTCAAAAGCCTCACAGAATTGCAGTGATGTTTTAGTGCTTTGACATAAATCAAGTGACTATATATGTGTGGCTCTGTTTCTAGATTTTTTATCTATACTTGTGCACTTCCACAGTGTCTTGAATACTGTAGCTCTATAATAAATCTTAAAATCTGGTAGTATACATTCTTCAACTTAATCTTTTTTAAGATTCTACATCGTTTCCATATAAATTTTGGAATCAACTTGTCAATTTCCACAAAAAAAACTCACTAGGAGTTTGATTGCTACTTTATTAAATCTGTGGATTTGGGTAGAATTTACTGAACAGTAATGTGTCTTCCAGTCTATGAAGATGGAATATATCTCCATTTATTTAGATTTTAGTCTTACATTCTTCAGCAGTGTTTTGCTGTTTTTAGAGTGTAGGTCTTAGAAATTTTGTTGAATTAATCCTTGTATTTCATGTTGTTTGATGTGATTATCAGTGGTATTTTGTTAAATTTCACTTTTAATTGCTTGTTGCTAATACATAGAAGTATAATTGAGATTTTGTATGTTAACCTTGTATTCATGACCTTCTTACATTCACTTGGTAATTCTAATAATTTATTTATAGAATCTTTTGAATTGGATTTTCTACATGGACAGTTGTCAACCACAAATAATGACAGTTTTACTTCACACCTACCAATCTTTGTATTTTCATTTCTTTTTCTTGCTTTATTACACTCTCTGGGAACTACAATACCAGATAGAAGTGGTGATAGTAGGTAGCCTACTATTAATGAGAAAATTGCTGTGTCAGTATGATATTGGAGATATTCTGGGGGTTTCAGTTAAGTGTTGATGGGATTTTCTCTTGATATATTTCATGATTTGCTATTGTTTTAATTTGAACTTTTGGTAGTTGGTGTTTGTCAGGTTGATTGGTATTAGTTTTAAATGTATTGAATGTCAAGATTTTGGCATCACCTCATTCATTTGTTCTCAACTGGGGACATTTTTCCTCCCCAGGGGACATTCAGCAATGTCTGGAGACATTTTTGGATGTCACAACTGGGGGAAGAAGAGTGCTACTGGCATCTAGTGGGTAGAGGCCATGGATACGGCCAAACATCCCACAGGTATAGGACAGATCCCCCCACATAAAGCATTTTTCAGTTAAAAAATGACAGAAGTGTTGAGAGTGAAAAGACCTGATCTGATTCAGTTTCTTCATTTGATAAGAAACCGGGGCCCACAAATGTGAAGTGATTTGTTGTTACCTATTTTAAGTAGCACAGACACTACACTTCCTTATTTATGAATAAAAATAATTGTCATTACTGTCAGATAGATAGCATGAAAAAGTTTGCATATATCATCTCTATTCCCCAAGAAGGTAAGCGTTATTCCGCATTTTATAGATCAGGACACTAAGGCATACAGTGCTTCATGCATTAATTAACTTACCCGATAAATATTTAGTGAAAGGTACCAGGGTTTGTTTTTGGTTTTGTTTTGGATTTTTTTTTTTTGGAAGTAAGAAATACAGTGATGAGTAAAACTAATGGGCATAGTGGAGATTGTAAGCTAGTGAGGAAGACAAACCAAACACAGTTGAGTAAGGATTATAAACTATAGGAAGTGATATAAAGGAAAAAGGGGATGAGATAGAGATGAAATGTGAGGAGGAAGTCCACTTTGCAGGGAGATTGGGAATGGCTCTTTGATGTGCTGACATTCAAGCTGGGACCTGACAAGTGAGCAGAAGATAGCTGTGTGCAAAGTATGGGGCTCTGTTTCAGGAGGAGGGAACACCAGGTGTGGGGGCTGAAGCAAGAAAGACTGTGTACATTTTTGGTACTTAGTCAGTGACGGGGAAGGTGACTTGAGATTGGAGATGCTGACAGTGGCCAGGTAAGGCCAGGCCTTACAAGCTTCGGTAAGGACTTTGGGTTTTATACTCTTTGCAATGAGAGGTTCTTGAAAGGTTTTAAGCAGGGGAGGGACACGATCCCATCTGTACTTTTAAAACTCCCCGTATTGCATGTACGATGGGTTGGAATAACAGGGGAAGAGTAGAAAGCAGAAAGATGAGTTAAGACTATTGCAGAGGTTCGCCAGAAGGAGTAAGACCATTTTGAGAAAGTTTTGTTTTTGTTTTGGACTTGGAAGTGACTGGATTTACTAATAATAGGGATGTGGAAGGGTGAGGGAAAGTGAGAAATCAAGGATGATTACTAGTTTCTGACTTGAGCAATGGGGCCAATTTACTGAGTTGGGAAAGATTGGGGGAGGGTCGTTTTGGGGGGGTGGGAAGAAAAGGACTCAATCGTTCGATGTCAGGCATATTAGGTTTCTTACTTAAGCTGCCGTGTAATTTCATTTCCACATTCTCCATCTTCAGCAGAAATGGTGAAAAGTTGATCATTTTTTCTAAAAAAGTGAGTTTATTTGGAAGAGTGCTGGATTGGTTTTCTGGAGTTCTGGGTTCCCGCTCTCCTTGGTCTTGGCCAGCATCACAAGGTGATCTTCTCTTCTGTAAAATGGGCGTGTTGGACTTGGTATTCTTTATGGTCCCTTTCAGTAACGTACTGTGACTCTGAATTTAAGTCATCCCCTTAGCTTTTCTCTCACTGCTCTGCCTAACATTTTTATAATGTGGTCCAGCTCCCTGGCTAGGACTTTTTATAGTTTTTTTCCTTTGCCTACATGGAATTTATAGCCATGGATTTTTGCATCAGGCCTTCTTTATGCCTTTTTTTCTTGTATCGTGCACCTCAGTGGGCTTATAGTTAAATAGAGACAGAAGATTCTCAGATTTCTTCCCGATACATTACTTCCGGTAACAAAACAACCAACTTTTTTTTGCCCTGTCTAGGAAGTGTGAAAACAGTCCCAAGTATTGGGGTGTCTATTTTCTTACATTTTGAAAATGTTTATACAAAAATCTTTTAATCTGCGTCCTTGAAAATATTTACCTTTCAATCTATCCTGAACATGCCTTGGCTCTTCAAAGAGTCAGTAAAGCTTATGCTGAACGTAGAAGAATGACAGAAGCAAGAACCACTTCCCTGAGAGATGCCTGTCTTCTCCAAGCTCCTGAAGAACCAGTTCCCATTTAGAGAAATGTAGAGGAACCCACGGTTTCAGCCCTTCCAGAGAAGGCACGGGAATTAAGTACACACGTCAATCGAGCTGATAAGTCTCATCCCCAGTTAATATATAATAAAATATTAACAAAGCTAAGTCAGATGGGTTTTTAGTTTAGCTGTGTAAGTGGAGAGCAATTTCGAGGTCTGTTGCATAAAGAATTCCAGTTCCATGGTAGAGTAGCAAGTAAATGGGATTGGGGGCAGAGTGACAAGAGGGTAGATAGATAAACCACCCGTTATTATCTCGTTGCTATCAGCTGTGGTTCTTTAAGGCCAACATAGTGGCCTTATCAGGTTTCCTAACAGTTGGATTTTAAGATCTACTTTAAGAAATAAATTTGTATTACTATTAGTGAATAAATTTGAAGGATCCGTCCTGTGCTGTGAGCAATTCATAGTAACTAACAATAAGGCCCTGTAATAGTCCGGTATTGGTTTTTACTTAATAAAATATTTAATCATAAATGTCTGAATCCTGCATCTCCCACAGGAAGGCATTTCCATGCCCACTGACAAGAATAATTTAGCAGTTTCATAGTTGAGCGCTTAATTACTCATAATTGTGAAGGGTGAGATGTGATGAATTCTTCCTCGATGGACATACTAGATATTTAACTAAGTAGATGACTTAAATTAAGCTAAGTGAGATCATTTATTACATTGGTTAAAAGCAGTTTAAGAAGAATATCATGTCCTGCATTCGATTAGATGATATGTGTGTGACTCTCTCTGCTGTGTGACTTACAGGCTGCACTGTTGGGATGGTTGGCAGATGTTTTTGGATGGGGGTTGGTGGGGGTTTTTTTAGATTTGTTATGTTTTGCCTGAGTAAGTAATGAGGATCCTTGACTATATGTAGAGTTTAGTTCTCTAACAAGAAAACTCTTTATGCCCTTTCGGTTGGTGTGAGAGTATTTGTCCTACATCAGGAAGAAGGAAAGGACTTGACAGTATAGGCTCACCCTTAAGCCTTACTGCTGTGTCCTTCAGGGAAGACAGCCTGATTTGCAAAGTAACGCCCGAAGCAGTCAAAAGGTAAAATGAAGAGGGAAAGATACAAGCAGAAAGTATTTGTAAAATGGTCTATGAAATTTCTGAATTCGAAAGAATCATATTTTGGAGCAGAGGAAAGAGGAAACCAGGTATTTTAGGAGCTAGCTGAACATGTCACTGCAGCATCAGTTGAGTCGTGTTGTAAAAGGGTCAGGAGCCTCCTGCTTACCATTAGGGAGGTTTGAAACAACTTGTCTCATTAAGTTAAGCTTCTTCCCTCAAGTGTCTTATTTAGCTTTACTTCCCTTAATTCTCTTTCTATGGTGATTTGGGTAAAATGTCTGAAACCACTAAAGGTAAAAGGTTGAAGCAATCACAAATTTAATCTATCACCTTTCTTTAGTGTATCTGACTGTAATTCTCAGCAGTTCCTAGCGAATTCATTAGAAGACAGCAAGTCATTAAAAGTTAATAAGAAACTATTCGTTTCTGTGAGTGTGAATAAAACCACTTTGTAAGTCTGACATTCTTTTCCAGTCATAGAAACCTTGCTTTTAGCCAATTTCCATTTTCTCTGTCTCTCTAGGTTGCTCCTGGATGGGGCACCTCTGATAGCAATCCACAAAGCCAGGTATTACAAGAGGCAAGATGGCTTAGCCCTGGGGCCCGGACCATTTGTGACTGCTTTAGAGCATGCCACAGATACCAAAGCCACAGTCGTGGGGAAACCAGAGAAAACGTTCTTTTTGGAGGCATTGCGGAGCACTGGCTGTGAACCTGAGGAGGCCATCATGATTGGAGATGTAAGTAGAAGAGCCCAGGAAATGCCCTGGGCTTACCTGTCATGCTGGGAGGAGCCAACTTCAAAGCACTGCTTTGAGACACAAGCAGGCTCTTATTGGTGATATCAGATGGTAGTAAGAGGCTACCCATAAAACAGGCTTTCCAGTAGTTGTTTACTGGTATTCTAAAGAACTGAAATATTGATTATTTCTGACATTCTTCGTAGTGTGATGAGATATATACAATTCAAAAGACCATCAACTGCAAGGCAATTAAATGCTTTATGTGTCTTTTTGAAGAAAACTTCTACATAGATTTAGACTTTTTTGACTATTCCTTAATGCAAAGAACACCTATACCCAAAGAATTCTCCCATTATTGATTTTTTTGCTAGTATATGCTTTATGGAAGAACTTCCCAGTCTGTGTGCCACAAATAGCTAAAGATATCGATTGCCTCAGGCCTAGGAGTGGCAGGGCTGAACCTGGACAATCGGGGGCCCTACCCAGTGGGCCCTCCCTTTCCTTGTTCACTTTTTCCCTCCTCCCTTCCTCCTGTCCCTCTCCCCCATCTCCCCTGCTTCAACAAGGCAAGTTTAGATGCACAGAAAAGGTTTTAAGTTAGACCTTAAATGAAGATTTTGACATTTTAAGACTCATTTCCAAGGGCTGTTGTTGAATAATATGAATGATTTTTAAGGGAAAAACTTTTCTTTGGGTGTGATCTGAATGAATCCTGCTTATACACATGAGATGGTAGGATTGATTTTATTGATGATGTTTCTTCCAGTTTTTGGATTTTTGTTACCTTGCATTTGTCATCACAATTAGCCAAGTATATTTACCCCTATCTTGATTAAGAATTGGAAAACAGAAGCTTCCCTTTGAAACTGATCTGTTATTCCTAAGTGTGAAGTGAATATCAGACAGTCTCAGAATCTGTTTAAGTACACTGATCTGATTTGATTCCCCGTTAGGGACGATTGGATGGAAAGTAAGGATAATGTTACGTGGACAGCACAAGAGCTGTCTTCTGAACCTAGTTCATTCACTGTCCTGCAGTTGGATCATTTACCTTAAAAGCTGCCAAATGATAGAATACTTTTTTTCCATGATCTGTTTTAAAAGGAAATAGATGTACATGTGGCAAAACATGAAGCACTGTAACTGCTTTTTATGTTTGGTTACTAGGATTACTACTCTGTTTTTTACCTCTACCTCTATTACGCTTCCCTTTTCCAGTGGTATGCTCCTTCAGACATGGGTTTATCCTTTTTTACACCTCCTTCTCTTTCATTTTAAGGAAAAAAACATGGGATTACAGTTGGCCATCCTGTCCTAATAAATCAGATCAATTGGTCAGTTTTGTTGGCAGGCTCACTGATGACACTGGACTAAATGCTTCGTTGTGCTTTTCTAGGATTGCAGGGATGATGTTGGTGGGGCTCAGAATGTCGGCATGCTGGGCATCTTAGTCAAAACTGGTATGTATCTTCAGTATAATATTCTGTTTCTCTAAAACAGAATGGTAGAATACACAACTGCTTAAAGAACAGTCTTTGAAGAAATGGCAAAGCCCACTGAGCATTTTAATTCTCTTTCTGCCACAAAGCAAAAATAAAATGGGCTTAGGATTGCAGGGAAAAAAGACAATGTGAAAGGGCCCATGCTGTGCAAAGCTAGGAGGATCAGATCAGAGTTCAGAGGTATTTTAACAGTTACACAGAGATAACCATACACAATTGACCATTAGCATTTGTATGATTTTCTGGATATGCAAATCACCAAAGTTGACCAGAAGACCATTGATAGTGGGGCTCTGTAAAAATATGTTTTCTTTTTGCACCAGCTATAAGATGTTTATCTTTTTAGCGACTGGCTAGCTAAGTGATATGATACTTTGTGTTAATGTTTACATTTTTTAAAAAAACACACAAAAAACTTTTGTCTTTTCACTTACTGTTTTAGTAACAATTTCCTGTACCAAAATTAGGTAAACCGGGTGTGGTCCCTCAAATAAATTTAAGGAAAGGGAAAGAACCTAATGGAGGAGACTCAGCTAATACGGTATCATGGCAACAGTGGACCAATTAGATGTCCTGGGTCTTGGTCTCAGCTCTACACTGACTGTGAGACTCTGGGCAAGGCCCTTCACCTCTTTGGGCCATTTACGGATGATGGGGCTGGACTGGACCCTTCTAGCTCTCACAGTATATGAGTATTACACTGTGCAGTTTTCCTGTGTGGAGTGTGATTAATGAAGTCCTTTCAAGGTAAGGAAAGAATAGTCATGAGAGTTGTGTGGGCTTGTGTGCTGTTGCGCTAGGAACTTGATGAGCCTTTTCAGATAAAATGAAAAGGTCTCCCCTGCACCTGCCCCCAGCTGGAACCTGCTGAGCTTAAAACTAATAGCACGTGTTTGAGGATGACAGCCAGGAGTCTGGTCCAAGAATTGTCATCGGGCTCTTATCAGTTAAATAGCAGATAGGTGGTTCCATGGATGGCTCTGTGAGTTCATATGCCTGGCTTCATACAGGCTGTTCAGAAAAGGGAAGATTTAAACACTAAGTCACAGACGAGCTGCCACTGGGAAATTTTTTAGATAGAGTATATTTACTCATGACTGTGATGTTCAAGAAAATGTGGTTGCATAGAAGCTATTTTGAATTTAAAAACAGAAACAAGAAAACATAGATGTTGCTACAATTGAATAAGAAGTATTTTCCAGGCCCTGTGTGAACAAAGAATGGGAACAGTCTTCTCATGCTGGGCGTCTGGAGTGAACCAGTGGAGCCTTGCAGATACTGACTCCAGTCACTCTAGAATTAATAGTATTGTGTTTTCACATTTCTAATTCAAAATGATCACCGTCTTCCCAGAAACATGCCCTTTGATGGAAGCAAAAAAGAGGATATATCAGGGAGTCAGGAAAAATAGCCACAATCCTCATCCTCCCCTGTATCTGAATTTTCAGACGCTTGGCATTCCTCATCATTTTATGATCTGCTCATTGAGGAAACCCTCAGCTAACTATTTTCCTCTCGGGTATTGTTCCCATGAACATTTCCTTTCTTTAGGTCACATAACTAAGGATTTGCACCAAGTATGAAAACTGGTCCTATGCCAGGGTCTTGTAGGCCCAGCTTCCCTAGCTGGTCTCCATTGGCTCTGCCTTCTTTTCTGACTGGCAGTTGGTTGTTGTCAGCCTGTCACAGAGGCATCCAGTTAGTCTTAGAGAAGCCAGCAGCTCCACACAATCAAATCTAAAATGTCTAACTTAGAAACGTAGCTAAGTCCAGCTCGTGAAAACAGGCCCATTTGTACTGTTCATCTTTGGTCAGAAAAAAGTCCCAAGTAAGCCCACTGTTCTGAAAGCATAGAGAGCAGCTGGCTCCACTCATAAATTTGAACTCAGTGCAGTGAACAATTGCTGGGTTTCCCAGTGTTTGAAAATTACCACAGAGATTTTAAATTATTCAGTGATAGTCTTGAGCAGTTTTGTTTCTCAGTAGTAGCACATAATAGATGCTCAATATACATTTGCTCCACGATTTGTTAGTAAAGACTTTTTTTTTTTTTTTTTTGTGGTACGGGGGCCTCTCACTGTTGTGGCCTCTCCCGTTGCGGAGCACAGGCTCCGGACGCGCAGGCTCAGCGGCCATGGCTCACGGGCCCAGCCGCTCTGCGGCATGTGGGATCTTCCCGGACCGGGGCACGAACCTGTATCCCCTGCGTCGGCAGGCGGACTCTCAACCACTGCGCCACTAGGGAGGCCCCAGTAAAGACTTTTGACTAGCCATAACTAGAATCTGTTTCTGTTTAGCATGTAAAACAATCACCTAGAAAAGATGGGATCAGCCTTTGTCCACTGTTGTCAACATGGCTTCCTGCATTCTCCCTCCATTCACCATTTATTCGTCCAGGAGAGTATAGACTGGCACACTGAGTCAGGCCTGAGCGATGGGGGCCTGCTTCATTCACTCAGCCAACGTTGTTGAGCATCTGCTATATGCCAGACACAGTGCAGGTTGCTAGAACTATCACCCATTCATGAGCCACTGTGTCAATTTGTACTTTGTAGAAACCCCACTTGCAGAGCCAGACTAAGCAAAAGCCTTCTGGAAGCTCATGGCTAAGAAACCTGACTTTCACGCATTTGCCTTTAGACCACTGGCTCCAAGAAGGGGGTGGTATAGCAAAAGTTAGTCATTAACTTACCTATGAGAACAAGCAGAAACCTTGCAGAGGAGTTTATACTCAATGGGATTTAAGCTAGAAAAAACTAGCAGTAGAGTTTGCTGTGTGGACCATACTGTGGACAGGTGCCTTGAGGACGCTAAGGTAAGTTAGCTTTGTACGTTAGGTGCTGGCTCCTTTCCTGTAGGAATTCACAGTCAGCAAGACAGGACAGGAAGCATCTTCACTACCACATTGTCAAGTTGGGGAAGGGGGGGGGGGTTTCAGGCTTGGTGTTTGCTGAACAAAGCCTCTTAAAGAGTAGTTACAGAAAACAGAAGGGATTTTAGAAAGTGGTGGGTCTGTTGTTGGGGAACCCAGATTTAGACAGAGAATACTGAAAAATGCAGAAGAATAAATAGCAGAGATCACAGAAAAGGGGATGAGGGAGCGAGGAGAAAGGGCAAGTGCAGAGGCAGCGCTGAGACTACAGGGCAGTCGGCCTCGTTCCCCCAAGGCCCCGTCTAATACAGTGTTCATCCCTCCCTTCCTTCCTTGCTTCCTTCTTTCCTTTCTTTCTTCCTAAAATGCCGTGGAATGCTCACCATGTGCTAGTCATTATGTCAGGTGCTGGGAATACATTGGGGAACGTAACAGACATAGTCCCTGCTCTTAGAGAACTTATAGTTTTAGATGTGAGGCACACATTAAACAAATAAATATATAATTACGAATTGTTATAAATATTGTGGAGACAAAGAACAGGGGAGAGAGAGAGAGAGAATAACAGGGAGGGGATCTCATTTGGATGGGAAGGTGGGACTGACCCGAAGCCTGAAGGAGGTTGTCGTTGAGAAGAATGTTCCAGGCAAAGGGAGTGGCAGGTGTGTCCAGCACAGGACTGCAGCTGGTGAGAGAAGCACGTGCTAAGGTGAGGGGTACTGGGCCTGGTGACTGAGGGGCCTGGTAGGCAACAACAGAGATACAGGGTTCTTTCTGAAGGGCATTGGAACACATTAAGGGTGTTTAAACAGGGGCCGTGCATGGTCTGACTTACATTTGTAAGAGTCTGTGACCATGCTGCACTGTTCAGTTGTGGCCCTTGAATTGCAGGGTCCAGGGAAAGTTCGGCAGCAGGCCCACCTGTCAGTGCCCTGCCGGGCAGCCTGTCCTGCCGGCCTGCCTGTGAGCACTGTGAGCACCCATCTCTCCTCCCCTCCCACCCCCGGGCGCCCTCATTTGCCCGCTCACAGGGCTCCTGTTCGGCAGCAGCTCATGCTGTTTCCAGTCACCCTCTGAAACTGACAAGGCCTCTGCCCTGTGGGGTCTGGGCTTTCGTTTAAAAGCACTGATTTATTCACCATCCCTATCTGTAGGGCTGCTGGGGGAAGAAAATGATTTCAACAGCTGAGGAGATTCGAAGGCACCCTTAGCTCTCAGGTGACCCAGTACCTGTGACTGTCCATCATGAAAGACCAGAGGGCCTGGGAAATGCTGAATATGACCTTGCTTTGAATTGCCTCATGGCATTCCTGAAGCCTGGATAAAAGGTGCTTTGGGAGCTGTGGAGACCTTGATTCTCTCATCATTATAAGGGTGGTCTCTGGTGTCCCAGGTGCTCATGGGGTGTGATTAATCTGGTGTTCTACCAGTAGCCTTTGTTCACTGGCTTTACTTTCTTTTTTTTTTTTTTTGTAGTTTATTTTACTATTGTTATTTTTTTATATCTTTATTGGAGTATAATTGCTTTACAATGGTGTGTTAGTTTCTGCTTTATAACAAAGTGAATCAGTTATACATATACATATGTTCCCATATCTCTTCCCTCTTGCATCTCCCTCCCTCCCACCTTCCCTATCCCACCCCTCTAGGTGGTCACAGAGCACCGAGCTGATCTCCCTGTGCTATGCGGCTGCTTCCCATTAGCTATCTGCCTTACATTTGGTAATGTATATGTGTCCATGCCTCTCTCTAGCTTTGTCACTGGCTTTACTTTCATTTCAGGGAAATATCGAGCAGCAGACGAAGAAAAAATTAATCCACCTCCTTACTTAACTTGTGACAGCTTCCCTCATGCCGTGGACCACATTCTGCAGCATCTACTGTGAACCATTATGTGAATCAGAAGCAACTTGAAACGCAGCTTTTCATTGTCTGGAAAGAATCCCTCAACAACTTAATGCCAGTGCCACTTAATGACAGAGAGCACTCAGCCCTGGTCACCATTTAACCCTCTTTTGTTGGGCAGTAATTAGAAAGAAAGGTATTGAATTGCAGCCAGACACCAAGCCTGGCTAATCCCTTTTGTCTTTTTTCCGTAAAAGAAGATGAGATCCAAAGAAAGGGAAAGCTGAGATTTTGTGCCATTCCTTTTAAAATATTCATCAGGTTAGCGGCGCTGGGGAAGAGTCTCCTGCAGGGAGCCTGTTCTCTGCTGTCTCCTCGCTGGTAAATTGGAGGGGTTCAGACTCTGAATAAAGTAGAATGGTGTTTTTTAAGTTATAAAGTACTGAATTGAAGAGTGCATTAGGCTGTAGTTTTAATATTGAGTTCAACTGTGAAATCCATCAGAAGTGCCAAGTAGGGTACAGGACAGAAGAAGCAGAATAAAGTGTCCTTTAGCCCAAGTGAAGGAGTGAATTTGCTTTAACAGATGTTGAAAACTAGATTAGCTACTGTATTATTCCCAGCACGGGTGACTTCTTTTTCTCTTCGTTAGCCAGAGATGAGTAATTTAAATTTAGAACCTGGTTTTAATTTAAAATAATATTTCCATTAATAACCTATTCATTGCAGATACCTATTATACTGTGTAACAGTTGTTTTGGAAATTTTATGTAAAATTAAAACTATCAGTATTTTACAGATGTTTTAATTAGACATTGTTATTAACAGGAACAGTGCAGAAACTAAAATCAAGCCTTTAATGTCTTATAGACCATGCATTTTTGAGGCTAGTGTCCACCCGGGTCCTATTAACTGTACATTTGCAAGATTTCATTATTTTTGCCTCTGACACTATGGGAAAAATCTTTCAGAAGCTATTGGGACAGATTCAAGCTTTTATGTACTTGGTTACTAGGGCTGTAAAATGAAATCTCGTCTTGCAGCATGGATTCTTCTTCTCATGTTAAACCCACCAAAATGAAGGGGACTAAATAGGTAATGATTTTCTTAGTGCATTTGCATACTGTGATGATCCTGGGCCTTTGCAATTGTTTTACTGGGCTCTTGGGCACTGGATTATTAGCTTGTAATTGTCCATTATCGTGGTGCTCACCTTACTGAAGCGCACAGCAGTGTTAATGAGCTCTGGGTTTTGATGCTTGTTTAGAGATCAGCTTGGTCTTGGATGGGAGGGAGTAAAGCTAAATAAATGGCCGCTTCCTCTCCTTCTGGTTGTTTGGTGAACACTTTTCTTGTTTTTGCAGATGCCCCAACCTAGTCCTTACGATCCTAGAGTGCAGAAGACAGATGTGCTAGGGTACCACCCCAGATCAGGAGGAGGAGTGCAGTGACTGGGGCACAGAGCAGGGAGCCTGGCCAGCACTTCCCTTTGGTGACCTGGGGCAACTCCCCTAGCCACTCCTGCATCCTTTGCCTTCTCTGTAAAGTGGAGATACCCCACCACGTAGGTTTGTTGTGAGGGTTAAATGCACAACCCGTATATCAAGGACTTTAAATAGAATCGGACGAATGTTAAGTGTTGCCTGTTTGCGATGATGACACAGATGTAGCAGGAGTATCTGCATTTAACAATCCGGAAAAGGTTGGTAGAATTCATCTCTACCGTCAGTTCAGTGGGGAAAGTCTTCCTGAGAATTAAAAAAGAGAGACATTTAAATTCCTTCAGGCCGGAGCCACACAGAAAAGCCCAGCGTGCAGGCAAGAGGGGCTGCTGGGCGTGTTCACCAGTGGCCTGTTCCCCGGCACCTGGGTCACTGATTCCTTGGCCCAGGCGTTATCAAGGGTTTGCTAGCTGCTGTGTGCGAAGTGCCTGCTAGGAAATAAACATTGAAGAGAAGGATTTTGCCTGGAGGGCCCTTACTAGGTGAGGAGCTAAGGAGAATACCTAAGGCAGTGTGCAGACTCTGTGTCTCCCTTTTCTGTGACGTGGTCCTGACCACAGGATGGAGTGAAGTGTTCCCTCCTTCGTGCCATGGAGCAGTTGTTAGATTGTACTTAGGTCTTCAAACGTCTCTTCTCCCCACCAGACAGGACTCTGTGTTACAACACAGATGGGCACTCAGGCCGTCACCAGACAACTCAAAATTAGCTGTAAATATTATAGGAATTGAATGCTAGAGGGTATAGCTATGGGTAGGGAGGAGAAAATGTTTCATTTTAGACTTGCTGCTCATAGGGGAGGCCCGTTAGGCACTTAAATAATGGCTCTGATGCTCTGGAGACACGTTAGAGCTAAAGCCAAGCTGTAGACATCACTGATGGGCAAGTGGCAGGAGGGGGTAATCCCGCTGCGTGTAACGAGCCAGCCAAGAGAAACGGCTGCTCTACTTCCCTCCATTCTCGCTTGGCCCTCTAGGCCATTAAAATCTTGGCTATTTTATTTACATAATAAACATTATATAGGACTTTCTAACTGACCTGTCCACGGTATGAAGTTCGTGAGGATAAATAGAAATCTTGGTTTAGGTCGAGGTTACTGTAAACATTCCCAGCTCAGCTGGTTGGTTTGCCTTGGGCCTCCTGGAGGAGATTGAATAACCGAAGTACGTAAAGGACTTTATTTTCCAGCCATTACATTTCAGGGGCTGTCTTGTGGTGCTGACCCCAAGGATAGTGTTGGTGCCAGCTTTACTATAATCCTGTCCTGGCCCCAGAAAAGGGACCAAGTGACATCTTAGGACTTGAAAGGGCATTAGAGAATGCCCATTGTCAGGAGGCGGTTATTGGGCATCTCCTGTGAGCTGGGCGTGGAGGAGGGCGAAGGACCAGTCTGGTGGGGAGACAAGGTTGTTGCACCCACTTCACTCTCACACATCCAGAATCAGCCAGTTCTGCAGTGGCTCTACCTACCCACCACTCTACCTGAGCGGAGCGGATTGTAATGCCTGGAAAGGAGAAGGGGGCTGGCCCACCTCCCTAGTGACGGTTCCATCAAACACCTGCGGTTGTGGGTATCAGAAACTGCCCTGGAGTGACTGTCATCACCTCACTCTTAACCCCACACTGAAAAATTACAGGAGCGAGTTGGACAGGAAAGTCAAAACACAACCGCACTATGTTCAGTTGGTTTTGGATCGGTGGTGGTTCATGTTGTATGAAACTGAAGTCCTTGGGCACCTATAATAAAGAATTTTTAAAACTGCACTAATCTATTTCATTAAAACACTTGCCTTGGGCAGCAGAGTACTTCGTCCTGTTAGCAGTTGTTTGCATAGAGCCATGTTTGCATTATTGAGTTTCTTTGACATAAGTCAAAAAGGCCTTTCCCGCGTAAATGCACAGGGCCTTTGCTGAGCTGACTTTGTGTTACACCAGCCATCAAGACCTACTACCCAAAGCATGCTGCTGTCCTTGAAAGGCGAGGTGCCAGTGCACCAGAAATCGTTTATCATAATTCAAACCGCATCTGTTAAGATGAAACAGATTTTGATATCTTTTTCCTGTGTTTAATGTCATACACATCTCAATGCCTGTTTGTTTCACTGGCTGATGTGCCTGAGAAAACCAAATATTTTATTTTAAATTATTTATGTATTTATCTTTGGCTGTGTTGGGTCTTCATTGCTGCGCACGGGCTTTTCTCTAGTTGCGGCAAGCGGGGGCTACTCTTCGTTTTGGTGCGCGGGCTTCTCATTGCAGTGGCTCCTCTTGTCGCAGAGCACGGGCTTTAGATGCACGGGCTTCAGTAGCTGTGGTGCCCGGGCTCAGTAGTTGTGGCTCACGGGCTTAGTTGCTCCACGGCATGTGGGATCTTCCCGGACCAGGGCTTGAACCTGTGTCCCCTGCATTGGCAGGCAGATTCTTAACCACTGCGCCACCAGGGAAGTCTCCCAAATATTTTTAAATGCCCTTGGGAGTAAATCACTAAGGAAGACAGCAGAACGTAGCTCCAACTCCTAGATACGTATCTTCTAGTTGGGAAATTGAGCTATCTTCAGCTAGTTCTGGCCTCTCCAGTTCGCCACAGTCCCCCACCTCTTCCTTGTCTTCCTTTACCCATGTGTAACTATATTCCAAGTTCCTATAGCATTTGAGTTATGACCTCTGCTTTAGAAGAAAATACCACATGTGGAATTAGGTTCAAATTTCCACCAACAACTAACGGGCCAATCTCCTATATCCCTATAAACTTAGATATACTTCTAGTCTACTTTTAAAAAAATAACTAGAGACACTAAACAGTAGATTAGTCATGTATTAGTTGATCTCTCTCAAAGCCCCACTAAAAGAAGAGGAAAGGAATAAAGATGTTATAAACCAACAAGGACAACCCACAAGAGAATGGTAGAGGAGACAGCAGTAGGTGACAGGCTTCAGGCTTCGGGAGATGGAAAGAGGATGATGGAGTGTTGATAACTAAAATCAACGCAAAGGAAAAAACCAAGATTCATCCTGTAGATTATCACCTCAAAGACTCAAGGCTTGGAGACACTGGGTAGAGTGGTCGTGAGGTGTGAGGCAAGGTTGAGAAGCAAGGAATTGGTTCAAAGCTGGGAAAGTGGCTGGAGCCCCAGAAACCCTCCCCACCCTGAGCAGCCAGGCAGGAGACGGGGCGGGGGTTACGCTCTGGAGAAGTGGAACTATGAACGTTCAGGCCTTGGAGACGACATGGTGGTGGGCCAGGCTGAGAGGCAGGGCTGAAAACGGGATTAGGGAAATCTCTGCCTGTTCTACAGCCATTGTCTGGTCCCCTTCCCCTTACAACCAGGACCAGAGAGCGTGGGAATGGAGTTGAAAGTTAATCTGATATGTTTGGCCATTTAGAAGACAATACTGATGGATATCGGACAGATATGAAAATGTTGCCCAAAAAATTAAGAATAAATACTTAGAAAATTAAGCAAATGAAAAAAATGAGGCAGTATTAATTCCAAGAAAGACAAAACTCAACAAGGAAATGTAATCCTAATCCACTAGTTGGCTCTTCATTAAACAATGTACAGTGAACAATATCATAAAAATATTGATTATTGAGTTAACCTAAAACTGTAGTAAAACTGTTTGGGGATGATTAGGGAAAGACGTGTGTGGTAGGGATGGGGCAAAGGGCTGAAAAGGCTATATTTCATTTCATCCAAAGCAGGAAGTCATTAGATAATGTATAAAACTGATAAGAAGCCACCAAAATAAAGGCATGACCTAAAAGCATATGTGCGTGATCATTTGTAGACAAATTTTCCAAGGAATGAGGAGAGAAGGATGGACTACGTGACTGAATGTACAAAGATGAACTTGGAGATTCTTAAAAGGAATGGAGGGAGGATGTGGAGGTGGGTTTTGGAAGTGGAAGGTTACCGGTATGTGCTGGGAGGGATGGCCAACCACACTTACCTGAACGGAATCAGGAACTCCAGAGCAGTAAGCTAAAAGGGCCCAACCCTATTGTCACAAAGCATGCTGTCCACGGGAGCCCTCCTCTGTCCCTCTGCCTGTTCATTCTTAGGTACATATACAGTGCACACTTAACCTGCTTTCCAACCACAGCAAATTAGCTATTATTGAGGTTCCATCCACTTGAGATTTTATGAAATCAGAAAGGGTGGCAAAGGCCGCAAGCAAATGGACTAACAGCTATAAGAAATGTCAGCTGACAGCCTGACAAAATAACCCAAAAGCACAGACGGCAGATGTTGGAAATTGAACAGCACAGCAGTCTAGGCCATTGAGCTTAGAGACCTCCATGTCTGCATATCGGCAGTGCTCACAGGGTACTACTACCTAGTGACCATGAAGAAGTTTCAGCTGAGCTTCTACTAAGATGAAATGTCTTTTTGTTTCTTTTAAACTCATTCAATTTGACTACATTTTCCATAAAATGATATTTTAAGAGGCATTTGAGAATATTCTATTCAAAACAATCAAAACCCCAAATGTTTTTGTTTAAAAGGGTGAAATACTTTGGACTATTTAGCCCAAATTTAGCCCTTTTCCTGGAAGTGTTTTCTTCTCTGGAGGAGTCTGCCTTGCAGGGATGAAGAAAACAAGGCAAGGGAGACAACAAAAGGTGACCATAGGAAAATTCTAAGCGGGGGGAGGGGTGGCATTACTTAGTGGAAGCCTTCAAAATTTACCAGGAGTTGAAAGTAGATGCCTCAGATTGTGGGTTTCTGAATGAGATGTTTCTAGCTGTTTCCAACCCCGTAAGGAGATGTGGAGGAGCCTAAGCGCAGGGAAGACTGTTCTAGAAGCTCAGGTACCCCATCCTAAGTTTTGGATCCAATGAGGAGCTGTGGCAATGGAAAGAGAAGGGCAGAATACACAGGATGTGAGATGTGAAGATGTTACTAGGGGCCAGAACTCAAAACACTGCAACTGGTAGGTAGTAATAGTGGGGTGCTTGTTACCACTGCTATTAGCTCATCTCCAGAGATGGGCCAGTGATATTCCTGAGTGGGGCTAGTCTGGTGGGGTTTGCTCTGCTGATAAAACTGGAGTCAGAATCAGGGAGAGCAGATGAGATTCAGAATATTGTCAAGAGAAGCAGATGCTGTTTCTCTTCCTTGCTCCCACCCTTATCCACCCTTGAACTGTCAGCTGTCAGATGGTCTGTCAAGCTTAGCTTCTGATTGGCTCCCCAACTTAGAACCACCCTCTGCATCCCAACACAACTTTCCTTACCACATCTTTTTCAAAATGAAAATGCCAGGGCTTCCCTGGTGTCACAGTGGTTGAGAATCTGCCATCTAATGCAGGGGACACGGGTTCGAGCCCTGGTCTGGGAGGATCCCACATGCCGCGAAGCAACTAGGCCCGTGAGCCACAACTACTGAGCCTACGCGTCTGGAGCCTGTGCTTCGCGACAAGAGAGGCCCCAATAGTAAGAGGCCCATGCACCGTGATGAAGAGTGGCCCCCACTTGCCGCAACTGGAGAAAGCCCTCGCACAGAAACGAAGACCCAACACAGCCAAAAATTAATTAATTAATTAAGAAAAAAGGCTGCAAAAAAAAAAAGGCTGCAATAGTAAGAGGCCCATGCACCACTATGAAGAGTGGCCCCCGCTTGCCACAACTAGAGAAAGCCCTCGCACAGAAACGAAGACCCAACACAGCAAAAATAATAAACTCCTACCCCCAACATCTTTAAGAAAAAAAAAATGAAAATGCCAGTTCACAAATGAGGAACACTACAAGAAATTATTCATCTAAATTTTATGGGATCTCGTGAGAAAAGTCTCCGTTGCAAGACCTCATAGCACACATACCTGTAATTGGAATCTTCAATATTTTGCTGACATCGACCATGAAAATATATATTTCCAAAATGGTACAGTTGTCCAAATTAATCCAGTCTTCAAGAATAATTTTCTGTTTTCTATTCCAAGCATAATATTCTTCTTTCACTTACACTAATTAATGAGGAGGCCTCTGTAGTTGTCTTTGTGGCCAAGTCAGGGTAAATGTGATTTCACACAGACTCGAATTCACTTTGCCAGGCTGAGTATCTCTGAGTCAGATTTTTTGCTGAAGGCTTGGTGTGGGCCAGCACATCCAAAAAGTCAGCAGTGGTCACTGTATCCAGCTGGATCCCAGGTAAACTGCTGCTCTCTAGATAAAAACACAAGAGGAACAGCACAACAGTCTACCTAATGGTGATCAATGCTCTTGAAACATTAATAGACCTTCTTTCAAGACAATGCACAATGCAGCATTCTTAATGGTTAAGGCAGCAACAGGCAAGACTAAAGAGGGCTGGGGAAAAAAGTCTTTAATGTGCAACTCAGCCCCTGAAGCCCATACACAAAATGTGACTTAAATGTATCATTATAAAGTGTTATTTAATATTTATATAGTGCCACAAATGGATCCAGCCCAACATAGTGTGCCAGGGCAATAAAAGCCCGAGCCCTAAGGAGTTTATCATCTGGGGGCAAAGTTGATCCGAAACAGAACAGCAGAGGAGGAAGGAGTTGGGTGCAGAAGGAGGATTTTTGACCAAAGAATGAGTGCCAGTGTAACAAGCCACAGAGAACAGGGGCAAGGTGCCACCTGCTGGTGAAAGACCAATTTTTAAAAACAAATTTCTCTCCCAGAGCACCTTGGCTGTCATCCTCACCATACCTGACTGCTGATTTTCAAGGGCATTGAAGATCTTCCTCACAGGCCGCATGGCTGCTTCCCTGCAGACTAGCTTGATGTCCGAGCCCGAGTAGCCCTCCATCTCCTGAAACAGCCGCAAACCCAGCCATTAGGCAGCAGGCAGAATGCTGGTGGTGGTTACATTCTTACAGGCAGGACAGGGGGTCAGAGCCCCTGTTTGGATTCTGTATCCGTCACCCATGGACACTATGTAAAGATTCCCAGATAAATAGTGTTTAGGGGGAGAGAGGCTGCTAATGTGTTTGGATAACCTAAGGATCTGGGTCACAAACAACTTCCTAACACCATCCAAACGTAGGTGGTGAGATGCTGGTGACGACTGGCCCACCCAAGCCAGCCTAATGGGGCCCTTGTGCCCAAATTCAAGGATGGCAAAATTTGGTAGACACTTCTGTTCTTGTAAATAGGATTATAACCTGCCTTTAAGGAACCTCAGAGAACATCACATTCAAGTGTCCTCTCAAGGAGGCAATGACACCAGTGGGCACGGGGGTAACATGCTTTTCCTTTTGTGAAAGACTTGCATTTAATCATCACAGCAATCCTCTATGGCCTGTTAACCCATTTTACAGATGAAGAAGCTGAGGCTCAGAGAGGAAGTGACTTCCTTGATGGCACACAGTTAATAAGTGGCAGGGCCAGAATCTGACCATAGGTCCTCTGAGACTAAACCCTATTCCACTTTATCACATCTCTGCTTGAATGTTCCCGAGGGACAAAGAGCTTGGTCTTTCATGAAGGAAAGGCCCGTTGCGCTTGTTGGGGCAGCTTGGATCTTTTTTAAGTGACTCGAGGCTCCGAACAGCTGAGAAGACGGTTACGGGGCAGCCCCTGGGCCTAGGCGCCTCCCCAGGCAGCTCACCCTGCTCAGCAGGCTGTAGTCCAGCTCCGCGCGCAGCTCCAGGGCACAGCTCCTGCTCACGGGCGGCAGCCAGTGGTGGATCATGGCCTGCCTGGCCTCCTGGCTTGGGAGGTCCACCAGAATCCTCTTCTCCAGGCGCCGCAACATGGCCCAGTCTAGCTCCCTGAGTCACGTCCAAAACACAGGAACTGGTTGGAGCAGTAACTCACTTCTTAAGCAACAACTATATTTGAAGAACAAATTTAGCAGGAACCAATCCTGCATCTTAACTGTTACTCTACATCTAAGTCTGAGTGGGTAGGACCATTACTTCATGTTGTTTGGGAGAAACAAATGGTTAAAAAGAAGAAAAAAAGAAAGGAGAGATAGGGAGGGAGGGAGGAAGGAAGGAAGAAAAAGAGAAAGGAAATATACGTCCCCCAGATACCTCATGTGAAGGAGGTAGTTTTAGGTGACTTAATTTGAGGGGGAATAAATCCAGCTAACACCAACCAAACGTGAGCATTCCCACTGCAGTTGTAACATCAATTATTCAACCTGACCCTGCCAACGAGTACATTATTCCTGACATAACTTGGGCACTCTGGGAAGTACGCTAATTCTTCAAAAACTCTCATATATTCTGGAGTGAATGACTATCTCACTCCATTGCTCTGGTGAAGTAAAGTGCGAATGCTCCTTCCTGGGCGCCCAGTGCAAATGTGGCCCTTTGAAACACTCATTCCTGGCCTCCCAAAACACTGTCAGGCCAGGTTTACGCACTTTGCATCTGCAAGCCATTTCCTTATATTTCTTAATATAAAAATTTCAAGCAAATAGAAAAGTAGAATAAAACAACAAATATCCACATACCTACCATCTTGATTCAACAACAGTTAACATTTTGCCGTATCTGCTTCATACGTATTTATCTATTCTTGTTAAATTATTTCAATGTAAATTACATCATGAAACCCCACCCCCCAATGCTTCAGTATGCATTTCCCAAAAAAGGGACATTTCCTTATATAAGTATAATACCATTATGACACTAACAGAATTAACACAGATTGAATAATATGTCTAATGCCCATTCCATAGTAAAATCTCTCCAATCACCCCCAAAATATCTTTTACAGTTTTCCCAACCAACATTCAATCAAGGATTATGCACTACATATGATGATGTCTCTTAAATCTCTTGTAATCCAAAGCAGTCTCCTTGCCTTGGCCCCTTTTTGAATAGGTAAGGCTAGTTGTACGACGTCCCACATTCTGGATTCGTCTGATGTTTTCTTCATGGTATCAGGTAACTGGTTTCTGTATCCCCTGTCCTCCAAGATGGAAGTTAGACCTCAAAGCTTAATCAGAATCAGGATGAACATTTTTGGCAAGTATATTTCACAGATAATATGTTTTCACATTCATTACATTGGAATCCAATGTTGGTGTGCCTCACTGCTAGTGATGTGATGTTTAATTACTGAGATCATCTGGTGACCACAGCTCTCTTCACTGGACGATCTCTCAGGCATCTCTTTGTAAGGAGTGAATATTCTACACACAGTACTTTAGCACCATGTGAACACCCCTTTCCCCATCCCTTTCAACTAGTGGTTTTAGCATCTGTTGATGATCTTTGAACCAACTGTTTCATGAGAGTGGTGCAAAATGGTGATTTAAAACTTTTTTCCATTCCAAATGATTATGTAGAATTATTAGGTAAAGTAGAGCTTTCCCTCATTAACTGGGGCTCTTTGGTTACCTTGAGTTACCATTCCTATTAAAAACAGATCATTTTTGAGTGTGAGTTTGTGAACCCTTTTTATGTTAAAATTTCAAGCTCCTAGATGGGAGGGAAATCTCTCTTTGATTTTCTAGCACAGAAATTAGGAAATGCCTGTGTGTTGGTCTGGCTTAGCCGATAATAAAGAGTAACAATGAAAAGCATCATCACCAGATTTTCTCACTCATAAAGATACCGAGAATTTCCAAAGCACCCTCCCTTTTTTCGTATTCTGAATCTATGTCATGATATTTCCTTTTAAATCGAAAACATGAAAATACCCTTCCAGGGAGCATATCTGAATCCTAAACTGGAGCAACCAGGTTTCTTAAAAGATTGTGTCTTTTCTTTACCTATTATTCCTCCCGTCCTGAGCTGAGAATCCACTCCAGGGCTGCTTTCCCGGCAATAAAAAGTACCTATTTCTTTTTTGTATTTGCTTTGTTCTTTATCAGCTTCACCCTGTTGAAATTCATCTCAGCAGAGAAAGCCACCTGCACAACCACGCCCCCTCTCAGGGCCAACATTTATATTCCAGACACAGGGTTGAGGGAACTTTGCAGAGCTCTAGGAAATTATTTTTTACGTTTGAAGTATTAATAAAAGCTAGTGCTTAAATAGCACTCACCAGGTGGCAGGTACTGTTTCAAGCATTTTTCAGATATTAATTAATTCTCAGAACCTACCTATGAGGTAGGTAATATCTTTGTTTAAGATGAGGAAACTGAGGCATAGAGGTCGAGTAGCTTGCCTGAGGTCAAGGCTAGTGAATGGCGGCCCTGAACTTGAACGCGAACAGTGAGACTCTGGAGACTGTGCCTCAGTAACTGGCCTGATACTAGCACAGTAACAGCAGGGAGACCCCAAGTCACATCACGGTGAAATCTCAGAACCCTGAGAACAAAGGATCATAAAAGCTTCCAGAGAGGAAAAACAGGTTGCATCCAATGAATGGAGAATAAGATTTCTCATCATCAATGTGAGATATTAAAAGAAAATAGAGCAATGCCTTCAAAATTCTGAGGAAAAATAATTTTTTATAACTTTATTTTTGGCTGCGTTGGGTCTCTGTTGCTGCGCGTGGGCTTTCTCTAGTTGCGGCGAGCAGGGGCTACTCTTCATTGCAGTGTGCAGGCTTCTTATTGCAGTGGCTTCTCTTGTTGCAAAGCATGGGCTCTGAGCACGTGGGCTTCAGCAGTTGTGGCACGTGGGCTCAGTAGTTGCAGTGTGCAGGCTCTAGGGCACACAGGCTTCAGTAGTTGTGACACGCAGGCTCAGTAGTTGTGGCTCGTGGGCTCTAGAGCGCAGGCTCAGTAGTTGTGGCGCACGGGCTTAGTTGCTCCGTGGCACGTGGGATCTTCCTGGACCAGGGATCGAACCCGTGTCCCCTGCATTGGCAGGTGCATTCCTAAGCACTGTGCCACCAGGGAAGTCCAGGAAAAATAATTTCCAGTGTAGAAATCTGTATCTTGATCAAACCATCAATTAAGTGGGAGGATAGAATAAAGACATTTTCAATATGCAGAGCCTAAAAATTATTACCTCCCATGTACCCTTTATCGGGAAAGTACTGGAGGACCAAAGGGAGAGAGAAACCAAACCAAAGGGCCACATGGGCTCCAAGAAACGGAGGGTCTGACACAGAGAGAGAAGGAAACCTCCAGGATGATGCAGGGGGTGCCTAGGGTGCAGAGGACAATCCGCTCATTTTGGAGAAGGAGAGAAGGCTCTGGAAGATGTGCCTCCAAGAACATAAACTTGACTGAATACCTGGTATGTCTGAGTAAATCCAGAGCTGTTTTAGACAGTTAGCAGAGAGATGGGCCTCGATTAGTGGCAGGAGGAGGTGAGTGAGGGGGCACGAAAGGAGGGGGGTCAGGGAGATATAGAGAAGAGACACCATTAGACTCACATTTAGGAATTCGGTCCAGCAACATTGCCCACCCGCCAAGTGTATTGTCACTGCTGAGTCTCCGATACACAGAAGTGAATATGACAAACTCCTTACTTCAATGTAAATAATAGGCAATAACTGGGAGGTTTGGGCCTTGGACTGCAGGAACGTTGGTCCTGTAAACTTTAAAAATGAAATAAGACTTGGGAACCTGAAGCTAAAACCAGGAAGGAAGAGAGAATAAGCTGGGGAAATGGCAGTGCTGGGTTGATGAGCAGTTGCCGTATTTCCCCCAAGGCCTTTCCTTGGACCAGCTGCCCCTCCTGAAAGGGCAGGGGCTGCAGAAGGAAGGCTCTTTGGTGGGAGCACCTCTGGTCTCTTCATCCCAGCCAGGGGGACTGCTTATTGAAAGGAAGACCAGATCCCCGAATGCCCTAGGAAAATGCAGGCAGGCAGAGGGAGGTGGGAAAGCAATCCCTCACTATAGATGATTGTATTGATCAGCTAATGCCCTAAAGCAAGAGATTTACCTCAAAACTGCTTGTGGGCACAAAATAAGTGCAACTCTCTGACAGCCAGGCCTGATTAATGCACTTTTAATGACATCAATAATTATAATCATACAAGGGAGGAAACAAAGGACAAATGGAATTTACCCAGGAACCATTCTTTATGCCAATATATTTATGTGAAAAAATTTAACCTGCGGCAACCAGAAAACACTCCCTTTAGCTGCTACATTTTGATTTTCACACCCAGGTTATTCTGTTCTCACATCTCCTTCATCTTGGTCATTTGGTACTTCCATCACCTCGAAGGTCAAAAGCAACCAGCAAGAGTGACTGTGACACAGTGACGGCTCACAGACCTCACAGCCTGGCCACTGGACCGGTGCCCGCTGCTATATACAAGGTGGCAGCGCCCACTGGTCACCTAGACAGCTTGCATGGGCCACGAGGCCTTGCACCTGAGCACCTGGGCTCCCGCGCCAAATCTTCGGGGCCCTTCCTCAGCCCCTGGCCTGTCTCCCCTGTTAAACCATGTTGTTCCTGGGAAAATGATCATTCCAAATTTTACAGAATTTGGAAATCAAACATAATTCTAGTTTGTTCATTCCATAGTGAAAACATTAAGTTCAAATCATCTCAGTGTGACAAGAGAAAAGCAACCTTCAGTTTTGTAGGCAAAGTCTTTGCAGTATGTCCCTAACCAATGTGAAGTCAGAGATCGTGGCAATCCTTGAAAAGCAGATTCAGGAATTGTATTCTTTGGTAGATGACAGGGAGACAATGAATAAAGCACTGAAGTTTACTGTGTCTCCTGCACTGAGCTCTGTGTAAGTTGACTCCTACCTACACTTCCCACTTGGGCCAAACTGCTCTGTCGGCCATTATCTGAATCTACGTTTTGCTATCCTAGTTGAGCATGTACTCAGGTCATTTTCTTTACTTGGAACTTCCAGTTGGTCTACCAAGAGCCAGGTCCTTTTCACAGGTCCAGTGCAAGTGCTCTCTACCCCCTTTTCTTTTAAATATCTTTAATCAGAAATGGCCTCTTCCCGATATAATTTTATTCTACTTATTGTCTGTACCAGCCACATGGCTGGCTGTATCCTCACTTCTCAGTGATTTGCGTTTATATCTCATCCATTGTCCCATCAGATAGCCAGCCTCTAGAGGCCAAGGATCATGGACCATATATCTTGGGTTCCCCCTCCTTCCATCATGCAGAATACTCACAGTAGGTACTCAATAGATATTACTTGAGTGAATGAATAAACTTTCAGTTCAGGGCTACTGGCTTCATGTAAGTGATCTGCTTCCTTAAAGCCCAGTCTTTATTTACGAAGGTAAATCTGCTTTGTTGAAAATTAGCATTTTATAAGCATCATTAGTTCGAATTAACAGAGAAAACAAGCATCAACTTGGGAATAAAGCATTCTATTTTCATCTTTAGTAAAAAAAAAAAAAAAAATGATGATTCAGCTCACTTGGCTGGGCAGTGCTTTTGAAGATGAGGTGAAAGATGTAGTTTCCATAGGGGGCCTCTCATCTCCAGAGACTGCACTTCTCATTCTGAAGAGTGAGCTCACAAGCAAGAGACAAGGGGATCCAAAAAGAGAGCCATCAGTTCAGTCTATGTCCTACTGATGTTAGGGTAAGAGCATCACATATTTATAATAAAGAATGACAATTACTTCGAGTTACTAGAATACCAACAAGGAGATATATTCCTATTACTCTTGCCAGAAAATGTATGACCAATAATTGAGAGAAGAAATGGGAATCTTCTTTTTCCAGCAAAATGATGAACTAGATATTCAGAAATCTCTTGTTATAAAGCCACTTTACAAGCTCGGTGAATTATAGGAAGGAATCACTTTTGGTATACACAACAAATGAGTCCACAGGAAGCAGCAAAATTCTCAAGCCTTAAAAATGAAGAGGAAGCCAAAAATCAAGACTGGGCAGCTGAAATTGAAGCTGTGGCTGAGTGTCTGCCTCTTAGTTACAAAAAAAAGTTTGGATTTTAAAGTCTACCTGTGGCATAGCATAGAAGGCCTTGGGCCCATTCAAGATGGTAGGTAGAAACAAGGCCCATCATGTAAAACAAAAAACCAGGTGGCACATCCTCTATGAAAGGATGGGTTAGAAAAATATCCCCACTAGCAATGGAAAGAACCAAGGGAATCTGTCTTATACTTTGGGGTGGGAAAAAGTCTTCACTGATAATTCAGAATCCGACCTACCCTCACTGGCATGGATGAAGAAACCCTATGCTAAGAAATTAGCTTACAGTTGTCCAAAGCCTGTCAGACATAAATTTTCTGTGAAAGGACACGTGTAAGACTCTCACAGATAGAGTTCCCCTCACTAAATGTAAGCTCACCACCCCAAATTCTGAAACATATAACGAACCACCAAGAATGAGAGTCTGCAGAAGAAACTAAGAACAGGATTAAACTCCACTGATACAGACGATAAAATAATTGTGTTTAAGATGTATAAAACGATAAAAGAGGGAATCAAAAATATGAGAGAGACTCGCTACTGGCCAAGATGGAGTAGCCCATCCTTCTCTAGTCCACACACTACTACTAAAATTCATTGCATGTAATACAGCTTCTAAACATAGGAAGACACTGGAAAGAAGGAGGACGAGGGGCTAGGGAGCGGGGGACATGAGAAACGACAGGGCAGTGTTCTCAGGTTTCTGTTTTGCCTCCCTCAGACCTCCCACACGGGGCGCTGGAGAAGCCCACTGACAAACTGCTAACAGGCACAGACAGAAGCCTCAAGGAAAGCTCATTCTCTTGAACAAACGGCTGGGAAGAGTAGGTCCACCAGGACACAAAGCCTTTTTGATAATACCTGCCCTACCCCAGCTAAACGTCAGAGGGAAAACTGCCCCCCACAGAGTGTCTGTGCTGGGAGTCTTGGTGGAAGGAGCTTGGTCCAATGCGCTGGTGCCATATTAAAACCCTCAAGAAAAAGAAAAGTCAAATAAATTAAGGCCCACCCATACGTGGGATTCTATATGGAATTAGGTAGATTTTCAAAGTTGTCCACAATGTATTAAGTGAAAGAAAAAAACAGGCCATAGAACAAAATAATACGTATCCATGAACGTTCACATTTTTGTTTCTGTGTGTGGGGCGTGGGGTGGTGTCTGTGTGTACAGTTATAGGGGACTGTGCACTTTCAAGCAACCCCAAAGCATATAAAATATGACTTTTATAATGAACATGTATTATTTTTCTAAATAGCCAAAATGGTGAAAATGATTTCCCTCTTGGGGAAAAAAATTACCACAGAAGGATACAAAGGCAACAAATGATAGCAAATAACCAAGCCATCTTCACCATTAGGGTGTATACAGAGATGAAAATACTTATGTCACAGTGGTGAAACTATGAGTAGTTTTTCCCTGATTCTCAAATTTTCTGTAAAATGGTTATGTTAATTTTATACTTTTTAAAATTTGGTTTTAGAATTACAGTTCACATGTCAACCTGCACCCTGTTAAGATAAAGTAATGCCACAGCAGGCCAGGCTGCAATCAGTTTATGTCTGATGAAACCAAAAAGCTGAGAAGGTGTGAATGGGGCAAGGGTAGGGTTACTCCTAATAACCTCCTGCCCAGTCAGTCCTGGGCCTGCCCCGCTGCACCTACCAAATCCTGCACCACACACTTTTTTCCTGGTTGTGTCAGAATCACCCATCAACCACATATGGAGGGTCATGAACTTGATATCACTGCACAGGTTAGTGAAGCTTTGTATGGAGAGAAGCAATTTCAAGCAAAGCAATTTGACCACTGGTAGGCACGGACATACTATTGCTAAAAAACAAAATTCAAATGAGTAAATTTAAAGATCTAATTGGCTTTGTTCAACGATTCAGGAATCCAGGAGCATCCCATCTAGCAAACAGAAAGGAGCTCTGAAGACACGTACAAAATGGAAAATGTTTTATAGGCAGAAGGAGATGCAACAAGAAAGTTATGAGCGAAGAGTGGATTGTTTTGGGTAAGGTCACCTTCTTTTGGGGAACAGCAGAGTCTATCCAGTGGATTACCTCACTAGTACTGACCAGGTAATTCCAGACTGACTGGTTAAGATTACATTCCTGGGAGAGGCTGAAACTGCTATTAGGTTAAGTATTGAGTCTCAGTTTGATGATGTGGGCTTAGAACAAGTGACTTCATTTGGGGCCTGTTGTCCCTTTTTTAAAATGATAAAAGATTTTAAAAGCCTGAAAGCATGATTGAATGCTATTGCAATGAAAGATGCAACTATCAGATCAGAGTGAGTTAATGCAAACCACTGTTTCCCGAAAGGTTTTCAAATAGAACATTGGTCTTATGAGATGCTCCTTAAGGAAGGGATTCTGGGGTCAAATAAATATGGAATGTACTGCTTTCTCACAGCTTTTCTTGGAGAGTCACAACACACAATAGCATCTTAAAGGCACTGAGAACTCCTGCCAGGGTGGAAATCAGTTGAACTGTAACTCAGTATCTCTGAGTTAAATTAGATCCCACTAGATCCCATTTTTTGGATAAAGACCTGTGGGGAACCATTCTTGGAGAAATGTTGATCTAGAGGGTAATGATACTCAAGGCACGAGGCCAAAAGGTAGGACCTCAGAGAGCACAACTTCTCCCTAGAGCCCAGGAGACACATGGAGCTACTGCGGAAAAACCCAGGGTTATGTCTGCTGACCCCTTCAATCACATGTATACACGTCTATAGGAATCTCACGCCAGACAGGAAAGAGCCCATATGGGAAGAAGTCAGTTTACATGGGTACATTCTTCCACATTCCCAGTGCCAGAATCTCTAGGATCTTATGCTTTCTTTACATATTAAGATTTTTTTTTTTTAAATCCAGAGTGTGGTCATACTAGGTGGATGATTTTTAAAAGGGCTAGTGAAATGTCTAGCCCTTTTGCAAATAACAAGGAAAAGATGAGTTTCAACACGCTTCACACATACAATTTTTATACCTTCTTTGTACAAACTATCATCAAGTTTAGTAGACATCTAAAGATGGCATTTGCCTTAATAGCCCTGTTCAGTATTTTGTTTCCCTCTGTACTCCTAGGCCTGAGTTTGTGAATACTCAACAATACTAACTGTGCTTGTTAAACATTTCTTCCATGGCTATTACTTTAAGTGGTAATATTAAATATGCAACATTCGTTATTCTTCTCATTGCTAATTTACACATCAAATGACACAGATGAGCTGTTATTTCCTGCTTCCTTCTTGTCCTTTCTGTGATGCTATAGATCAAGGAAGGAGGTCCTCGGAGGAGAAGCACTGAATAAACCAAGATGCTGCACGCCACCTCACTGCTGAGAAGGGAGAAAATGACTAGCCCTTTGAGACAGAATGGATTTGTCTAGGGAAAGTGATAAGTTAACAAGCAGTAGGTGATAGCCTAATGCCTTGGAAGATGCTGTAGATAAGAAATACCACTAACCAACCATAAAGAATTTCTTTGGGGATTTTACGACTGGATTTTTACATAGTTTGGTATAATTTAGTTATTTCCCCAACAAGCATAGATTGCTTGAATCAGATAAGTTTATTCCCTCATCTAAGACCCTGAAGCCAAAATAAAAGTCTGTCCCAATACTCTTTTTTTTTTTTTTTTTGGTCCCAATACTCTTGATAAAAATATACTATTTCCTAATTTAAGGACTTGGACAGTATGTAGCAAAATACCTAAAAATAAAAACTATGCCCTTTCATACAGCAATCCTACTTCCAGAAATCTGTACTCAAGAAATAACTAGATTTTGGTCAAAGATTTTTATTCAAGGAAGTTCATTTCAGTGTTATTTATAATAGAGAAAGTTGGGCGCATCATTTATGTTCAACAGGAAAGGAATGATTAACTAAATTGTGGTATATTCACATGTGGGAATTTTGGGCAGCCATTACAAAATCCAATTTTCAAGGATTATTTAATGACGTTGGAAATGTTCTTACTATAATGTTAAGTAATGAAAGCAGGACCCTGGTGGGAATACAAAATGTACAACCTCTATGGAGGGAAATTTGGCAATCTCTACTATAATTTCATGCACATTAACCCTTTGACCCAGCAATTCTACTTCCAGGAACCTTCCCCAAAGATACACTGGCAAACATGCAAAGTGATATATGCACACCATTACTCATTGCAACATTACTTATAAGAGCAAAAGAGTAGCAACAGCCCAAATGCCCATCAGTAGGTGACTAGGGTAGATTATCATATGAACAAGATGGAATACACGCAGCTACAAAGGGAAGGAGGAAGAACTTTCTGTACTTATTTGGAAAGATCTCCAGAACATTTTGTTACGGAAAAAATAAAAAGACAGAACAATTTCTATAATATGCCGCTTTTTGTGTAAGTAAACCAAGTTCCGTTATTTTATGGAGTTCTTAAAAAAAACTTGACAGTTTATTTGTGGAGGATGTGACAGTCTGTCTCTAAATAATGTCTTTCTAAATAATGTCTGTCATTCCTTCCATTAGTCCAGTGAGCCTCAGCCGGGGTAATTTTGCCCCCCTCCCTGGGGAACATCTGGCAATGTCTGGAGACCTATTTGGCGGTCACAACTGGGGGTGATGCTACCAGCATCTAGTGGGGAGAGACCAAGGATGCTGCTCAGCATGGTACAGCGCACAGGAGGCCCCACAGCAAAGAATTCTCTGGCCCCAAATGTCAAGAGTGCTGAAGATGAAAAATCCAGAATTAGCTCTTCCGTCTTAGTTATGCCAGGTCTGTACCATTTTCTTCATCAAAATGTTACTGTTATGATAGGTTTGGTATTATTACTGAAAATTCTGTTATAGTCACAAATATAAAATATATCTACATATTAGGATAAAGTGAATAACAATTATATTAATGTTGTTAAGAACTAAAATGTTCACAATTAAAGACACAAATATAAAATCAAATAATTTAAAAACCTTGTAATCTTAAATTTGAGTGGTAAATATTAGTATGAACTCATCATTTGCCTCTTTTTAAAAATAGGTATGTATTTCCTAGCTCTGCCCAATCGAAAGGCCAGGAAGCAATGATAATCCAGTAGCAAGGAACACCCATAACTGTGAGACTGTGATCTCTAAATAGTATTTCCCATTAAAGGGAACCAGGGCTCTGTGAATCAATGGCTGATTCCAGGTCTGGAGCTGAATATTCAAATTGAGCCTGAGTCACCTTGTGCAAATGACAAAGAAGCTTGGCCCTGCCACACCTAACAGAAGGGGAAGCTAAGAAATAGAATCCAAAAGTTGGGGTTCTGTTATGAAAGTAGAAGGATGAAGTAAATATTGGGAGGCAGGGGCTTCCCTGGTGGCGCAGTGGTTGAGAGACCGCCTGCTGATTCAGGGGACACGGGTTCGTGCCCCGGTCCAGGAAGATCCCACATGCCGCGGAGCGGCTGGGCCCGTGAGCCATGGCCGCTGAGCCTGCGTGTCCGGAGCCTGTGCTCCGCAACGGGAGAAGCCACAACAGTGAGAGGCCCGCATACCGCAAAAAAAATATATATATATATATATTGGGAGGCAGTTATCATCTCTGCCACAGCAGCATGGGGGCTGACAATCAGTCCCTGATCTGCCCTGTCCAGTAGAGTAGCTGCCGACCACAGGTGGCTACTGGGCACTTGAAGCAAGGCTAGTCCAAACTGAAGCATGCCCTAAGTATAAAGTGTACACTGGATTTCAAAGATTTAGTATGAAAAAAAGAATGTAAATATCACAATAATTTTTATACTGATTATATATGGAAATGATAGTATTTTAGATATATTGGGTTAAATAAAATATGTTATCAAAATTGCATATTATGTTTCTTTTGATAATTTTTAATGTGGCTACTAGACATTTTTTAAGTATGTGTGCCTCACATTATATTTCTATTAGACAGTGCTGCTCTAGAAAAACCAGTTACAGGGTCTTCTGAAAGGCTCGGAGCTTGGGAAATGGGACAGACATGGGAAGTTTAGCAAAGGCATGGAGAAAGAGGAACAAAAAATTCAGAGAGGGAGGGAGGGAGGGAAGACAGACTAGTGGCCACAGAACAGAAGAAAATATCTACAAATCTGATAGAGGACGAAACAAATCTTATAACTCAATAATTTAAAAACGGACAAAGGATTTGAAAAGACATTTCACCAAAGAAGATATGCAATTGGCCAATAAGTACACGAAAAGATGCTCAATATCACTAGTCATCATGGAAATGCAAATCAAAAGAGAGGAGATACCACTGCTCATCCACTAGGATGACTATGATCAAAACGACAGAGAATATCAAGTGTTGATGAGGATGTGATGAAATTGGAACTTTCATCCATGGCTAGTAAGAATGTAAAATGGTGCAGCCACTTTGGAAAACAGATTGGTCGCTCCTCAATTAAACATAGAGTTACCATAATAATTGCACTCAGAGGTATAAAAATAGGCAAATCTATAGAAACAGAAAATAGATTAGTGGTTGCTTAGTGCTGGGGGTGGCAGATGGGGATGACTGCTAATGGGTACAGGGTGTCTTTTCAGGGTAAAGAAAAATATTCTAAAATTGATTGTAGTGATGATTGTATAATCATATAAATATAAATATAGCTAAAACCATGAATTGTACACATTAAATGGTGAATTGTATGGTATGTGAGCGCTATCTCAATAAAGCTGTAAAAAAAAAACTAATGATGTTATACCAAACAAGTCATGAGATCATAGTGAGAGAGAGAGAGAGAGAGAGAGAGAGACAGAGAAAGAGAGAGGGAGGGAGGGAGGGAGGGAGACTGACTCATTGGTTACCACTGGAGGTTGCTAGGGCACAACTCATGACTCTAAAAATCAAAGAGAAAGAATTCTGATTTTCAAGTATGAACTACATTTCAGGGTAACCAAATAACCCTATTGGATGGGGCAAAGTTCTATGGTAGAGAATAATTCCAGCTATCAATCAGAAGGAATGATAGAATCACACCTCTAGTGAAATAAATGATTCAGGCAAAGACCATCAATGGATGCTACAACCATTGACGGGAACTATAGAGCAGAGGAACCTGGCTGACACACCTGAACCCACTGATCAATCTTGGTACCACCACAGGTGGGACAACAGGGCACTACATACTTCTGCATGTGATGCAATGTGATGTACTCAGCATCATGTATGAAGTATGTCGCCAAAAAATTATATTAATCCTGAATCGAATCGAATCAATCTAACTTTTAGTCTAGAGTAATTATAAGGGCAAGAAGAACTAGCTAAGTAATACCATGAGCATACAATGAGCCACATCCAGAAAGCTGAGACTCTGCAGGACAACCTCCCTAGCAATCAAGTCAATAGCAAGTGGGGGAAAAAAAGAGGGAGTCTGTTCTAGATTAAAAGATACTTAAGAGGGCTTCCCTGGTGGTGCAGTGGTTGAGAGTCTGCCTGCCAATGCAGGGGACACAGGTTCGTGCCCCGGTCCAGGAAGATCCCACATGCCGCAGAGCAGCTAGGCCTGTGAGCCATGGCCGCTGAGCCTGCGCGTCCGGAGCCTGTGCTCCGCAACGGGAGAGGCCACAACAGTGAGAGGCCGTGTACCGCAATAAAAAAAAAAAAAAAAAAAAAAAAAAAGATACTTAAGAGAACAACTAATTACAAAATGCAAATCTTGTTTGGTTACCAGTTCAGTAAACCAACTGTAAAAAGACATTTTTGGAACAATATGGGAAATCTGAATATAAACTGGGTATTAGAGGATACTAAGCAATTACTGTTAACTTTGTTGGGGTTGATAATGACACTGTGATAATGTAAGAAAATGTCCTTATTTTTTTAAAGATGTATGCTGAAGTATATATATGTGAGAAATAACATAAGAATCTAGGATACAGTTTAAAATGTTGCGGCAAAACAAGAGAGGAGGCAGCAACAGATTAAATCAATTGGGCAAGATGCTAGTTATGGAAACTAGAAAATGGTGGGTTCATTGTGCTCTTTTCTCTTTAGTGTTTGTCTAGAATTTTTCATCATAAAAAGTTTTTTTTTTCAACCCAGCGACGTTCAAGAATGGGTAGGACTTACCGGTTCCCAGATATGCTGAAAGGATGCAATCTGTGATGTCAAGGAATCCAAGCTCAAAAGCACATCTGTATTTGCCATTTGACATGACGAGAGGCAATTCTTTCAGAAAAACCCTTCTAGGCTTCTTTATTTTTGATTGCTTACTAGCTTTTTGTTTTTCCTCTCTGAACCATTTTATGTGAGGTCTCCCAACAACTGATCACCTCAGGGAAACTGCGGCAGCACTATAACCTCCTCAGCTAAGCCCTAGGTTTCGCTGGGAGGTAAGGGCTCTCTATTCCTCCCTGCGGGGCACAGCCCTTCCCGGAGCCGTGCACGAAGCTGTCCAGTTTTCACCCACCCTCCTCAGCTGACTCTCACGGTCCCCCTGGGTCATAAGTAAAGAGGTTATGATCAACCCTCTTTCAAACAGGTGAAGGAATGGAGATTCTTTCTCTAAAGGATTTCACCGCCACATTTAAATGATGGTTCTCTGTGTGGATTCAACTTTAACATTGTGTGTAAACACCTCTCTCTTCACAATGTAAAATGCTGATCACCTTAGCACATTAGAAAAGTCTTATAAATTTGAGAAGAGTTGAAGCTGGGTTGAAATTATGAATATAGTTAAAATAACAGATTACACATGAACATCATCACCTCTTGCCAGTGACAACTTCTCTGGGAGCCTAGATGATCAGCATGCACGGGCAGAAGGGTGTCTCTTTTCACCTTGGAATGTAGAAACAGAAATGGACGAGGTAGGGGGAAGGGGAAGAGTGTCACGAGTCCCCGCTCTGCCGCAAATAGGATGTTGACTTTGGGTGGACTGACCTCCCTTGACCTTGGTACCCACTCTGCAAATGGCAAGAGCAGCATTTCCTCATCTGGCTCCTGTCTTATCTGCAGCTCAAAAGAAACAAGGTATGTGAAAATAGTCTTGTAACTATAAAGGGATTATAATTATTTTTTAAAATATTCTCTCCAAGTAGATATTATTTTTCTCTAGTCAACATCTCTTATTTCCCAATTCTGCTTCTAGAATTGGTCTTAAACTACTCTGGGATACAGTCTGAATAACAGACTCTGAGAGTAGATTATATTTTCAATTAGATATTATTTAGCTTCCTATTTACTGCGCAACATTAAGGTAAAGATTTTCCTCCCAACTTAAAGTTTAATTTTAACATGTTAAAATCCAAACATGTTATTTCTGGAATATTCTTTGAGTCCTGCAGATTTTAGCATTTTACAGTTCTCTGCCAAACCCCTGCTTAAACACATTTAATAATTTGGCTTTAAACTCAGAATGTCCATTTTAAATATTGTCAGTGGTAGCCCTGACCTACGTTCCTTCTGTTCAGGCAGATTCTTTCACGGTACAAGTAGCAAGGATTGAGGACTTGACCAGGAAAGCCTTCAGCTTCATCTTCCAGGGCTGGAACCAAACAAGAGGACTTTTCCTGAAGTGCTCAGTATAGTGTCTTCATCTGTACTCAGTGGCTCATGAAAATGCATTCAGAATGTACTCTCTAGATCTCTTACCATGGCAGGTTGGAGGCTGCTAAGACAAACACGAGATCCTCGGAGCGGGCCAGCCCATCCATCTGCACCAGTAACTCAGTCTTCATCCGCAGGCTTCCTTCGTGCTCTCCCCTAGAGAAAGACGGGAAGGTGAGATGCTCCCAAGAGGCAGAGTCTTTGCTTTCATGACCAGAGTGACACTCATAGCAAGGACTCAGTGACGGCAGACCGGGTTCCCTTCTGACAACTAACCCCTTCCCTGCCGCATTCTCAGGAGCTACTCATCCCAGGGTTGGAGAAAAGAAGCAATTGGTACTACTTTCAAACAGTAACAGAAAGGAAGTAAATGAATATAATGATGATATTGAAAAGAAAAACAAAGGTTGACAATGAACCAGAAAATAACCGAAGGGGAGACAGTGGCACTAGTAGATTAAAAAAGGCAGCCCCACTGTGTCGACCTGCCGTATCATTTACCCTTTTAAAAAATGGCTTCATTGAGAATAATCCTTTTCATTTATATAGCAGGCATGAAAGTACTTTACACACACGATTTCTTTTAGTATAATGTATGGACATAAACTGTCCAAGAAGAGATGAACCACAACACAATATTTCATTCTCTTCTAATAAGAGACAAGATAATGACACGGAAACTAGGCTTTCCTTGCACAGCAGAATAGAGGCAGTTTTCTGTGCAAATTCATCCTCTGATTTTCCCACCACCCTCATTGCTGAGACCCTCCAGCCAAGAAAGAGGTTACTACACCATAGGACGTGCACAATCAAAACTGGCTCAAAGTCCTGACCAGCTCCAGCAGGCTCTCATGTAGATCAAGTTAAAAGGAAAAAAAAGTGCCTTTCTAGCACAACACAACATTCAGTTTCTCATCTCTGCCTGTATATGGTGGCAGCCCAAATTAGGCTTATGGGTTTTTTAAGAACTGTGCCCCTTTCTATCTAAGAAGAAATATAAATATCGTTATATATTTATCTAGCATTTACACATAATTACTATTCTTTTAACATAACATGACCCCCAAAGTCTTCAGACCACCTGCCCTTATTCCCTTATCCTTTGAAGACTCTCGTTTTAGTGTTTAACTTCCAGACAAGGAAACTGACACACTCAAGGCTGGTAGATGAAGTTTCCAAAGTAGCTCAATCAAAGCTGTGGAGGGCCCTGGGGATGGAGATGGGCAGAGTGCATGTAAGGGCGAGTGTCACTGCAGTAAGGCAGGCCAGGAGCACAGGGCATTGCAGAGGAAGTGACCACTAGGGCGGCCTGGTGGGCTCCCAGCCAGGCCCCCGAGCAGCTGCCTCTTCCCGCCAGGCCCCCTTTGGAGAGGCAGATCACCTAGCCTGGGGCTGACTAGCACCCATGAAGCCATAGAAACAGTTGCATTTCAATCAACGACATGAATCCCATGCATCTTGGATGCATCTTGATGGTTGTTTTTCTCTGCTGGGAAAATGGTTTTTAATAAGTAAAATTTCATAAATTATATTCTAGTTATACTTCCAACAAGATAATTGTTTACTTTTTATTAATATTAGTTCTGCCTTGATGATAGACCATTAGAAGCCATCAATAAATGCAGCTGTGTTGAGTTTTCCCTGAGAGCTGTTTTTTCAAGCCAGGGATACCAAGTTTAGTAAAAAGTTTCAAAGAAAAACACCTCTGATGAAGACAGAAAGGTGTTCTTAAAACACACACACACACACACACACACACACACACACACACACACACAACCTCATTACAGTCTGAGATGTGTTCTGCCTGCTGGGGACATTAGTGGACACTTAATCTTTAGAGATAACATATGTGACATATTTAAAATTGGGCCGGCTGAGCCACAGTCTGGTGTCACAGAGAAGTGGCGGCTTCCCTGGCCTCACACGCCTTGTCCAGGGCTGCCTCTCAGGGCGTAGCCCTTGGCAGCCCCGTTCCCCCCAGGCAGCCCCTCTGGCTCCAGGGGAGGTGTTCACAGGCGGCTATTTGGAGCCAGCAGGATGGTTATGGCAGCCTGGGATCAGGGGCTGGGTGATCTTCAGGCCTGAAATCCACTCTGTGGGGAAAGGGCAAGGGAGAATGACATTTCCTCTGGTTATAAAAACTATTTAAATCAGCTATTCAGTTAACATGATCTAATTTAAAGACCTTTCCGTGTGTCTGCAGAAAATCTGTGGGCTTATTAATAGGCTCATTCTGCTGGTAAATGTCGATGGGCTTCCGACCGTCAAACACACTTACGAGAGGGGAGAAGTGATGACCAAAAAAACCCTGTCTGTTACCCAGGAGCCGTGCCTCTCTGACTCATCACTGACTCCAGCTCGTCCAGGAAGATGGTGGAGGGGGCGTGATAGCGGGCAAGTTCAAATAACACCTGGGTAGGAGAAAAGCAACCACTTGTTAATTCATATACTTAAAGTTCTCAGATGCTCCCAGAGATTAAAAGCTTAGGATAGCTGTAATATTAAGCATTTATGCTTCACTTTGTTATTTCACAATAACTTTATAATCATTACAGTTACTTCTCCCTAGCACTACCCCATGGTCCAATTATTTCCATTTACCACTTGGTAAAATTACAGCCAGAGAGAGTAAGTGGTTAGCTCAAGGTTATTAATCATAGGATTTCCCTGGTGGCGCAGTGCTTAAGAATCCACCTGCCAACGCAGGGGGACACAGGTTCTATCCCTGGTCCGGGAAGATCCCACATGCCGTGGAGCAACTAAGCCCGTGCGCCACAGCTACTGAGCCTGCGCTCTTAAGCCCACGAGCCACAACTACTGAGCCCATGTGCCACAACTACTGAAGCCCATGCGCCTAGAGCCCGTGCTCCACCACAAGCGAAGCTACCGCAATGAGAAGCCCACGCACTGCAATGAAAAGTAGCCCCCGCTCGCCACAGCTAGAGAAAGCCCATGTGCAGCAACGAAGACCCAACACAGCCAAAACTAAATAAATAAAAATAAATAAATTTATTTTTTAAAGTTACTAATCATAAATGGGAGAGCTTAAGATAAAACTCAGTTCCTGAACTTTGTTAGTTAGTTTGTTAGCTAATTTGTTAGTTAACCCTTGAGACCCCCTGCCAATAACATGTTCCATATGGACACAAAAGCCTTGGAATACGTAAAATCAGTTAATAATTTTTTTTCCCTTACCACTTAGAGACAATAAGGTTATTCTCAGAAGGAAGAACTGCAGAGAAAGGGTAGAGTTCCGGTCATGGGCAACAAGGCCAAAGAATTTTGCCCTTTCTGCTCCCCAAATTACTCCACGGGGTCCCCAACACTGCTGTTTGGTAGGCTCAGGTACTTGAAGCAATTCCCAATTGAATAAAATGTTCCATTCCATAATAAAATATTATAGACTGAATAAGAACAGGAAAGCAACCAGCAAAAGAACAGCCATAAAAACAAAATCGAGAGCTCTAAAGGGAGATGTGGTGGTGATGAAAAGAGTATAAAAAACTATACCTTTTTTTAAAAAACCCTGAAACTAATCTCTTGAGCACCATATACAATTCTTCCCTGGTTGATCAGAGAAAGCATTAGAGATTTAGAAAAGAATAGATGTTCTTTAATAGGCATAGGAGATTTATTCTCTGTGTCACTTAGCACTAGCAAAGCATCACAGAATAAATAAGAGGGGAAGGGCTCAGAAAAGGCCAGATTGTGGTTTTCATAGTAGTAGCAGGTCGTCCCTTACAGGCCTCCCTGTCACTGAATGGGAAACTCCTCACCTTCACCGCTGCTTGTGTGTGTGTGGTCCCTCCATGCTCATGCGCAAGTGTTTTCCTTTCACAGAATCCTATTTCTGGCTCAGCCCAGTGAGCTTAAGAGAACAGTGTCAATGCCGGGACACTCATCACAAATGTTTTTTAGACACAACAGAGACCAACTCATTAGCAGCAGGTAATTTGTCTTCCTGTCACAAAAAGAAAAGCTCAAATATACCTGGTATTAAGGATGATTACAACAGCAGCAATCTACCCAATGAAAAATGGCATATTAGAACACTTTTACACGTTTTTAAGGAGCTCCCCAAAGTGCAGAGAGACCAACAGCCTCGATAAGACCAAACATCCTGCTGGAAGGAGAACCACGTCTGGAGCCTATGTCTCCACATGGACCACACCACTACCCTTCCACTGCCAGAGAATATATAGAACCCTGGGTAAGTGCTTGGGAAGCATTAGTCTAAAATTTTCAGAAGCTCTTGGAGGAAGTTAAATCACACAACTGGGGGAGGGTGGAATGTTGAAAGATGTAAGCAGCAACAGGTGTGTGCATTTGCTAAAGAGACCACTCAGCTACTCAATAGCATCCACTCCTAAGAGACATGAGCATTAGGAGGGGAGGGAGAAACGTAACCAAGGGCTCCCTATAAATAACTCCTTAATTGGAATAGAAAGAGAAGCAAATGGTAGGAAAGCGTCTCTGATTTAGGGGAAGGCCTTGAAGGGCTTTCTTTATCTGAAAGCTTCACTGTAAGAATCTTGACAGCATGACCAAGGTTTTCCAGGTGAGGCTCTTTCCAGGAGCTCAGAAAATAAGAGTAATTTCTGAAAGGACAGAAGATAAGATCCTTCCAGATTAGCATTAGCAGAGTTATCTGGTTTCCTTTTTTTTAAAATTAGTTAATTACTTTATTTATTTATTTATTTTTGGCTGTGTTGGGTCTTCGTTGCTGCATGCGGGCTTTCTCTGGTTGTGGCGAGCGGGGGCTACTCTTCGTTGTGGTGCAAGGGCTTCTCCCTGCGGTGACTTCTCTTGTTGCAGAGCATGGGCTCTAGACTCGCGGGCTTCAGTAGTTGCAGCACGCAGGCTCAGCAGTTGTGGCTCATGAGCTCTAGAGCACAGGCTCAGTAGTTGTGGCTCACGGGCTTAGTTGCTCTGCAGCATATGGGATCTTCCCGGACCAGGGCTCGAACCCGTGTCCCCTGCATGGGCAGGCGGATTCTTAACCACTGCGCCACCAGGGAAGTCCTGTTTTCCTTTTGAATTATTTTTTAATATCCAAAAAATGTATTTCATAGAAAATAAGAAATATGAGTATCTTCTAAACCTATAGAAAGATGCTCAAATTCATTCAGAATGAAAGAAATGCATGTTTGAGCACTTAAATGTTACTTTCACTATCAGACTGGCAAAGATTTTTAAATTTGGGTACTACATGGTGTTGGCCAGGGTGTGAGGAAGCAAACACACACACCACTGATGGGAATGTAAGCTGGTGCAACCCTGTCGGCAGGGAATTTGGCTCTCAGTGGTTTTCTTTCCTTCTGACCCAGCAACTCTACTTCTAAGAAATTGTCCTACACTACACTATATGCAAAGACACGTGTATAGAAAGACTCTTCACTGTAGCTTTCTTCATAATAGCAAGAGACTGGAAACAACCTAAATGTGTATTAAGAAAAGATTGGTTAAACACGTTTTGGTACAACCATGCAATGAAGTGTCATGCAGACATATTAAAAACATGTTCTGTCTATCTATAATAGTGTGGAACAAGATCCAAGTTACATTGTTAAGTGTGAAAAAACCCACAAGGTACAGAAGAGTATGTGTGCTATGTTCCTACTTGTATCTTAAAAGGAGGGAGATCGAGATACAGTTGTTGATGTTAATGTAGATATAAATAAATGTTCTGGAAAGCAATTGTAGTAGTTTCCTCCAGGGAGAAGGCTCAGGGGTCTTTTTTACTATTTTTTTCAGAAAGACTACTTTTTTTTCTTTGGCTGCATTGGGTCTTCATTACTGCACCTGGGCCTTCTGGCTTTCTGGCTTTCTCTAGTTGCGGCGAGTGGGGGCTACTCTTCCAGGGGCTCCTCTTCGTTGCCGTGCATGGGCTTCTAATTGCGGTGGCTTCTCTTGTTGCAGAGCACGGGCTCTAGGTGCGTGGGCTTCAGTAGTTGTGGCACACGGGCTCAGTAGTCGTGGCTCGCAGGCTCCAGAGCACAGGCTCAGTAGTTGTGGTGCACGGGCTTAGTGGCTCTGTGGCATGTGGGATCTTTCCGGGCCAGGGACTGAACCTGTGTCCCCTGCATTGGCAGGTGGATTCTTAACCACTGCGCCACCAGGGAAGTCCCTGAAAGGCTACTTTTTAAATGTATGGTAAAGGAAGGGGAAAAAATTGGGGGCGGAATCATTTCCTAACTCTTAGAAGTCTAGCAAAACAATACTGAAGCAGAGGAGAACTTGAGTTAAATAAAATGCTCACACAGAATGGAGCATTATAGTTAAATGACTTTTCTGGCTATTCAACATTAAACAAGAAAGTCCATTTAGTTTAAATCTTTGTTAGGAATATTCATTAGGGCTTCCCTGGTGGCGCAGTGGTTGAGAGTCCGCCTGCCGATGCAGGGGACATGGGTTCGTGCCCCGGTCCGGGAAGATCCCACATTCCACGGAGTGGCTGGGCCCGTGAGCCATGGCCGCTGGGCCTGCGCGTCCAGAGCCTGTGCTCCGCAGCGGGAGAGGCCACAGCAGTGAGAGGCCCGCATACCGCAAAAACAAAACAAACAAACAAAAAAACCAGAATATTCATTAAACATCTGAATTTCTTCTTTGCCTGGGTGAGTCTTGTCCAGGGAATCTTCCTCCGAGCACCTTGCAGTGTTTTGTGCTCATAGTTCAAAACACCACTTTTCATAATAGGAGATGAATCTAAACTGATTCTGGGGGCACCTTGTAAGTTTTGTTGTTCCTCATCACGCAGAAATGGAATGTTAAAGAGAAAAGTCTTCAGGCTGATAAGAATTCTAGTTTGTTGGATTTAAGCTAATTGAAATCTAGCTAACTAGAATCACATGGAACCCATAAATTTAGGAGCAGCTAAAATTAAACCCTGTCTGGCACTGAGTTAGACTCAAGATGAAGAACAATGAAATAGAAGATGTCAACATAGATTTCCATGAATTACAATCTGGTAGGGGTGATAAGAATTTATAAAAACTTACACATTTGAAGTAACTTGAGAACAATCACAAAGTAATAAGTAATAGGTTATTTTAGGTAAATCAATCCTTTAAAAATATTTTATTATCATTTCCAAAAAGCCAGAATATTTTGAAAATAAGTCTATCCAAAGTAATGTAATTTAAGCATAATATTTTAGAGTAATTTCTTTTCAGAAAATATATCATATTTATATCCACTTTGTATTGATTACTTATCAGTCATCCTACAGAGTGCAATAGTTTAACAGGATTTCTAAGCAGGACCTACCTTACACTGAGGCATAAACCAAAAAACAAGTGTTCTCATAAGGTGACTGGAAGATATAGTAAAATTTTATAATATAAAATATACCATATACTATGAATGAGATATTGTAAAGATGGAAACAATCTCTTAAGGGAAGAAAAAAATCCCTACAGGCTATGGGCTCTGCAAAGGAAAGTTGCTCAGAGCACCTGAAAGAATAATTAAGTTTTAAGTTTCTTGATTCTTCCTTAGAGTATCTAGTATAGGGACTAGCATACCATAGTAGCCTCTCAATAAATGTTAACTAAATATACTGCACATGCTTAATAATAAATGCTTCTTGAATGAAGAAATAATAGACCACTTCAGAGACAATTTTTTCCAGCTTCTATTCCCAAGTCGCATGAATTGCAAAAGGGCTGTTGGTCAAATTCCCAAAGGAAGGGAGATCATGTTTGATGATAGGGGCATGACTGATAGCCACACACAGTAGTCAATCTACCTCCCAGGTTTTTGGTAATTAAGATCCAGGATAAATTTGAACATACAAATCACTTAAAACAAGTAAGATATAACCTCATTTTGTACCACGGTATTTTGCCAGAACTTATTCTAAAAAACCAAAATCAAGAATCCCTACCCGAACAAGCTTTTCTGAATCCCCTCTCCATTTGCTTACGATGGTAGATGCAGAAATATTAAAGAAGGTTGTTTTGCATTCCGTAGCCACAGCTTTGGCCAGCAAAGTCTTTCCTGTACCTAGAATCACATGTGGGTAAAATATATGAGCGGCCCTCGAGCTCCATTCCTCTGCCTGCAGACAGAAGGCAGTCACACAAGCAAAACAGGAGGTGGTTACTCAGCAAGCACTGCCCCAGCCCTGAAGTAAGGACAGATGGGGCAACTCGTCCTCTGCACACACGCTTCATACCAAGGCCAAAACAGAAAGCCCTTTACCTGGAGGTCCGTAGAGCAGCAGTCCTTTCCAGGGGGAAAGGATTCCTGTAAACAGCTGTGGGTACTATGGGAGCAAGGAACAAGGATGAGGTTTAGTATCGGTACGTCAGCCTGCGCGCCCTGAGCTCAGGCAAGCTAGGGGAGCTAGGGTGAAACACACGCAACTCTGCGTCAGGCCCTCCTTTTTTTTTTCTTTTTCCCAGTACGCGGGCCTCTCACTGTTGCAGCCTCTTCCGTTGCGGAGCACAGGCTCCAGACGCGCAGGCTCAGCGGCCATGGCTCACGGGCCCAGCCGCTCCGCGGCATGTGGGATCTTCCCGGACTGGGGCACGAACCCGTGTCCCCTGCATCGGCAGGCGGACTCTCAACAACTGCGCCACCGGGGAAGCCCAGGCCCTCCTTTTTTTAAGGCTGGCTTTTTCCTTCCCCCCCCCATAAATATATCTTACTTATCCCAATTTTACCTTCACACTTGATAGGATGCATGGCTTAATTTTTGTCACTTTTTAAAAGAGCAGTTATTTTAAGGAGAAGAAAGGCATATGTAGGTACTTTTCTCTCCGTTTCAATAGTCATTTCTCACATGCATAACATCATTTCCCCCAGAGTTCGACATATATGCAGAGCATCTGGCAATCTTTTGAATGTTGTGAAGCAGGTATGCTCTTTAAGATACATACTAGAACCAACATACAAAAGTGTATGTGAATAAAGCTCAAAGCTATGGTGAAGCCTGATTTGGAAGTTGCGAACATTCAGTGCAGAATACATTATGAGACACTGACTCCAAACAGAACATGCGTGGACTTTCAGTGAGTCTCTCCCATTAGTTCAAACTCAAGCCATCTGGAGTTGATAGAGAACCAAGGAGAAGGAAAAATAATAGTAAAATTATAACTAGCTATTAGTTTCTTGCTGATGCTAATGTCAAAATGTTGACATCATGTGGAACTTCTAATACCATGGAGATAACACAACCAGAGTCTGATTGGGCAGTTCTATTCTTTCGTACAAGAAGTCTTGTACAATAGAGCCACTCAGAGGAAATAGGGAATAAATACATTTCTACTAATTCTGAACACCAGTATATTTCTTACCCCCATGGCTGAACACAGGAAGGAAGAAAGGGAAGACAGTCCAAATTTACTGAATTTGTCCCATTCAAAAAGAAGCATCCAAAAATCAGGGGCTGCAAGGGCCCAGTGGTAAGAATAAATAGGTTATTCAATAAAGTAAATCTGTAATCCTAACTGCAGGAGATTACAAAAAATGGCCACAAATTATTTGCAGCTCCTTCCACCAAGAGGCAGAGGATATCTGCCTATCGCTTGAATCTGGATTTTGCCTTGTGAATTTGGCCAGTGGGACATTAGCAAATAGAAGAAGAGACTTGAAAATAGAGACGAGCAAATATACAGACAATGAGACACGGGAAAGGCTCACGGATTGGGTCCTGCCCTTTCTTGCTTCTGTCTGGGAACTCTCTGCACCGTGTGAGCAAGACTATGGCTCTCCTGCCAGAGGACGAGAGGCAGAGAGAGGCCTCAGCTGCCTGGTGATCCCAGCTTTCACAGCTTTTCCAGCTTTTCCAGCCACGCTGGCTGATGCCCCAGACGTGTGAGTGAGCCCAACCAACATCACGTGGAAAAGAGCCAAACTGGCCCAGCTAAGCCCAGCCCAAAGAGCCCACCCACAGAATTGCAAACAAATAAATGATTGTCATTCTAAGGCACTAAGTGTTGGGGTGGTCTGTTATACAGCAAAAGCCATGTGGTACACTGACCTTCTCATCACCACTGTTGTAAACCAAACATGAAGAGTCTTGTTTTTCTATTTTTCTTCCTATTTAGTGAGCCACTCTGCACAAAACTCTGTCAGGAATAAGCTGAGCACAGCCCTATGGCTCTATTGGCCAGTGCCCTGGAAGGGGCTGTCTAGTCTTTACAACCAGCTGAAAGCAAAGCCCCCAATGATGGGGGTGTTGGGGGCAGGGGGAAGATCTATGCAAAAAAAGTCAGATGCTCTCTCTTATGGCAGTTATTTCTACTCTAAATATTTTTAGGGAGGCAGGCTGATTTGAACCTATAGTAACTGACAAATCATATGTACTATAGAGTCTTAGATCTTAAATTACCTCTTAGAGCAGACACCTGCCTTCACCCAATATGCAACATGATTTCAAATTGCCTAGAATGGACTGAGCCTTGGTGCTCCAGTGTTGACAAAATATTGTGACACAGGCAAAAAGTTAATTTGTGGACAGAAAAGCACCCTGTCATTCTCTTCCTGATGGCTATATGACATATAGCTTGTCCAATGGATAATGAACAGAAATATGTCCCAAGAGGCTTCCTTCCCATCCTTACCCTTATAGGATACACAACAGCTTCTTTGACTAACTGCTTGGCTGCATCGAGTCCAATAATGTCATTCCACTTTATGTTTGGATTATGGAGATAAATGTCCTGCAATGCACATTTGATCATTTTGTTAAAACTAATGTTCTCCTCCACAGCTGTAATAAACATTGGAGCAGCAGAATACCTGACTTACAATAGGACACAAAGTGCTTGTGATAAACACTTTTCATATTAGATACATGTGTATATATACACATTGTAATCTGAGGCTAGTTCACCAAAGGGATGTCATGAAAATATTCAGTGATATTCCCTGAAGAAGACATTGCTGATATAATATGGTACTTTTAGGGTAAAAAAAGAAAATCTTCTAATGAGGGACTATACCTGTCTTCGGTCAATAGCAAACCATGCTGATTTACAACCGTAATCAAAGAAGCTACAGAATATGCCTACAAATTACATTAGCTTTTACTCTGAAACATAGTTCCTAGCCGTTGCCTGCCCTCTCTCTTACTCCTTGATCTCGAAAACACTCTCTTAATTTGCTGCCTAAAAGAGAGAACGCTCCTCTGAAACCAATTCCTCTTTTTCCCTAGTGATCGCTCCCTACTTCCATCAGGAGCAATTCCTTCTACAAAATCCAAGGAAGCCAACAACCAAGCGAAAGTCTTCCCCTCACATAGCAGAGCCCTGTAGCAACCACTGAGGGTAATCAATTAAGGTAGCTTTTACTGATACTAATTTAGTTTCCAAACTTCAATTTCACTAGATGATCAGAACAGTCACTCAGGGGCCTTTCTCAGTAGGAGCTGTTTTGGGCAAGCTGAATGTCTAGAGTGTTACGGCCAAAAACAAAACAAAACAAAACAAAAAACCCACCTCTTTTCCAAAGTCATTCTGAGTGACTACAGAACAATCTGGAAACTACTTTTATATTTATTTAATTTTTAAATAAATAATACATGCACATGGTTCAAAAATATACAAACATATTTTTAAAATTCTGGTGAGATGTTATACCTCCACTTCTGTCCCCCATCCTCCCAGTTCCCTTCACCAGAAGTGACAAATTTTATTAGAGAAACTATTTATGCAGGTGATTTTCATGGTGTATGATGTATGTATGATCCATTCCTGGGTGAGCTGACAAAGGTCTCAGTCTTCCAAAATCTTGGGAGAACCACCCTGTCTTTAAAGGACCACCCACTCATTCTTATTACCACACTTTCTTAGGAAAAGCTTGGCACACAGTGGGGATTCAACTACCCTGGAGTTCAAGGCATCCATAGATAATAGCAGTATTCCTTGCCTTCTTCTAGAGTTGACATTGAATTCCACGTGGTACTGTTTAAGTTCCCAGTAGGAAGTCCCTCCTTACATCAATCAAAAGTTCTCAAGACTCAGCAGGACTGCCTCAGGAGGTGGTGAGCTCCCATCCCTGTCAGCATTCAAGCAGGGTCTGCACGACTGCCTCCCACTGTACTGTGGGAAGGGTTCCAAATGGAATCCTTTCAGGCCACTTCTACTCTACAACTTTATTATCACTAGTCCTGGTATCCTTTTGCAAAAACACTAACAAGACTATTGATTTGGGGGTATAAAAATATTTTTCTCTGCTCTCTTATGCATCCTAATTACCACAGCCTGGCTCAATCCCTCATCCTCTCACTGGCAATAACTTCAGAGATGGTCTTCCTATCTCCATGTCTTTGATAGCCTTCCACACTGTCATTAGAACAAGCTGTCTAAAAGTACATTTGATTGCCCCATTCTCCTGATGGACGACTTTCGAAGATTCCCAGTCTCCCACAGACTGACTCCAGCCCTGGGTCCTGTTCGCAGCACCCTTACATGCAGGAACCCCGGCCTCTCTCTCCAGCCCATCTCCCACCATTCCTTGCGTCCCAGGTGGCTCCTGAGAAGCACTGCACAAGCGCTACAACTTCACAGGTCTGCACCTCTGCCCAGAACGCCTCCCCCCACCCTCTTCTACTCTTTTTTCACGTGGCTGTTTCCTGCTTATCTTCTTCCCTAACACTTTCCCCACTCCTTGGCACAACAATACCCATCCGTTATGCTCCTAAAGTGCACCTTGCCCGTGGGACGAGAAACTCTTATGGGCAAGGACTGTGTTGAGTCGTTCACCTTTGTGTTTCCAGCCACCAGCACATGCCTGACACATCAGAGGCGTGCAGGGGACAAATGCTGGGCTGAAAGGAGACCTGGGAGACCTTAATGACCTCAGAGTAGATGTAAAGTTCTTGCATCATTTTAAACATCTCTCTGAGCCTGTCTAGGTTTCAGTTTTTCATTAAATACAAGATCACTGGAAATTAGAAAAACCTCCTATAACTCAGGAATCTATTCTATTCCCAAGGAACTTGCCCAAAGTCACACAGCTAGAAAGAGGAGGATCTAGGAATCAAATCCAGGTCAACCTATTCCACAGCCTGTGTCGTTAACCATTAAACTTCACTGTCTCTAGGTCCCGGAGGCCAATCTTGAAAAATCAGTAGTTTGGATGGTAAGATCCTTCCTACTAATCTGTTTCTTCATGAAAATTTCCAGTTAGGAAATCAGACTCCCAACATCTCTATTTCTAGGCTTCGACTGTTTAAACAAGACGCAGACGTGCTCTTTCCTTCTCTGAGAGGCTTTCTTTCCTTAAGTCTTGGCTCGGCTCTAAACCCTTTCACCTGTCCCTTCCACTCTAAGTCTTTTTCTCTTTGGGTTTTCTTGGCCTCTATAGTGAGATGGTGGGCTTTTTATATTGTAATTTTACGATTCTATAATTTATTCATCATGCATTATTGTGCCTCTAAACAATATGAGTGCCTTTGCAAGTGGGGGCACTTTATAAATAAATGATTATATTTATTGTTATTAATAAAAGAAGCAGCCCACAATGCTCCAGGAGCCCCAATCCGCCTCCGTAAATTTGTGAATTGAATATCAGATCTTACCCGGCTCACCACGGCTGCCAGTTCTCGCATCTCACTGTTCATGCCAATAAATGCACTCAGAGGTTTCAACAATCGTTCCTGACAATAGGAATAGAAAGCCTAATGTTACAATATTAATTCATCACTTGGGAAGAAAAACAGGGCACGGACCTCCAGGACACAAATGGTGGCAGGTTGCTATGAACTTTGACTTGATCTCAAGGTTTCTCTGGACTCAAAATTATATTCCCAAAGTTCATCTGGATTTTGGCAGTTTGTAAGATGAATGTCCCAGCTTAGCCACTTACTGAAGGGTCTGGGTTACAGTCGAAGCTATTCAAGCCAAGTTTGCTGGTTGCTCCTTTTATGGCATCTGTGAGCAGCCCTCGGAAGTCAATGATTTGGCCCTGAAAGGGAGTAACAGTTATTGAAACGGCTATTAAAACATGAGGGGAGACTAACCTTAATAGCTCAGTTTCATTAAATTAAGACACATTTATGTGCCTTGGTATGTAGTGCAAACTTAAAGCCTCAAAAAGAAACTGCACTAATAATGAACAAGATGATTTCATCAAGTTGGGGCACTCTAGGAAAAAGAAACAAGTTATAAAGAAATTCTTCAGAATGGAGTTGGTTTGGATAAAATTCCAAAGCATTTGTCAGTTCCTGTCACACCATCTGCTTCCTACATGTCTACTTCCCCTGTATTGTCTCATCCTTTTTAAACATTCCACACGCAGGAAGACTTCACTGGCACAAGAATATTGATAGCTCCTATTTATGGACCACACTGTACATTTACCACTCAGGAGACTGCCTGGCACAAAACAGGTGTGCAAGGTACTTGTGAGGATTATTTCCAATCCTTCTAACACTTCTGCTAGTCGGGAATGGCATTCTAGTTTCACAGATGTGGAGGTAAGGCCAGAGAAGTTAAATGATCTGCCCAGGGCCATACAGCTAACAAGTTACTTAAGACCAGGATTCAAACCCAGATATCTGTCTCCCCTACCCATACTCCTTCTGTCTCCCCTAGAGGCAGAATGAAAAAGCAAGGATGCCTGTAAAAAATAAAAGACAGTAACAGTAGCCAACATCTACTGAGTGCTTATTATGTGCTGGGTGTAAGACTAAGGCACTCCATTCATTATGACCTTGGAAGTGGGCACTATGATTATTTCCATTTCACAGATGAGAGAAACGAGGCTTGGAGAGATTAAACAACTTGCCCAAGGTTCACAGCCAGGAAGGTCTGACCTGGGCTTTGAACCTAGGCTGGCTGACTCCAAAGCTAGTGCCTTTGGAAACAGCACATCTACAAAATTTGCACGGGGGCCTGGGAATCATGAAGCTAGGGGCTCTGAGATGGTGATGAAAGACCCATTTTGGAGATAGGCCCCTGACCATATGCCCTCATTCAGCTTATGAAATGCTAGGGAGAAAACCGTCCACAGTTTACCCTGAGGACATTTCTGCTGCAAAGAGAATTTATAGCCAGATTCTTTCAAAGGTTAAGTGCTGGGTTAAATAGCCCCTTCCTTGACCTGATCAGAAACATCCATTCACATTAACATGAGATGTTCATGAGAGCAGCATTGCTGGGCACACAAGTGACCAAAAATGTGACATAGGTAGTGACGGTGAGCAGGGTAGTATTCCTCTATGGGCAGCAGTGATTCGAATGTGTCACCTCCAGGAATCACCCATATAATCGAGGGCCTAAAAGGAGCCAGTTCTGGCCCATGAAGCGGCTCCCCTTGATTTCAGGGAGATAGATGCTCCCAGTTCCCCTCCAGACACACACACCCAGAGTTTGGTCTGCCTGAGAAGAGCTGGCCAGAGGTAAGTCAGCAGTCCCGTACGATCGAAGAAAGAAAGATGACTCAATGATATTCAACCCTGAAAAGTTATAATCAAGAGAAACACGTTGGTGTCGATGCTGCTTTTTATTTCCAAGTGACCCACTTTTACCTACCTTTGGCCTACAACTACCCAATATGGGTCTTTTCTGTTTGAGAGACTGTTATTTACGAATCAGGACGTGAGGTTCATTAGGAAAGGGGTAAATATCTATTGAGGACAAGATCAGCCTTATATCAACTGAGGTTTCCTGGTTCACATGAAATTACATTCAAGCCTGGAGCCACATCTCCAAGGAGAAAGGAACACTGCTAGTCAACTCCTGCTGACAGGGCAGAAAAGAATGAGTGCAAGGCCACAACTCCTTAGGTATCGCAGAGCACTTTGTCACTGTCATCACAGAATTTTTAAGCTGAGAGGAACCTTAGAAGCCATCTCTTCCAAACCCAGCAATTTACAAATGGGAAACTGAGCCCCTTGGAGATGGGGCCGTTCATTCAAGTCCATCCACCCAGGAGGGAGATCCAGACCAGCACCTCAGGGTCTCATCCACAGCCAGTCCCTTGCCAATTCACCCCACAGCCAACCTTTGATCATCACATATTACTTTTCCTCTTTGACAAATATAACACTTAAAATTTTTCATTTTCAAAAAGAAAAGGGAATTCCCCCATTTAGTGTTCAGTTCATGAGTCCCACTTACTTTTGGTGGGCGGATGTTTTCTTCTCCACTGCCTTTGTTGATTCCAGATATACTTAAGCCAAAGTCAGCACTCTCCTTATGAGTGTGATTGACAAGCTCCTGGAGAAAGAGGAAGACAGTGAGAAGTCAGCTGCGGAAAGCAACTTCGAGATGCTGGCTGCAGCTGCCCGTCCCGTCGTCCCACACCATTCTGCAAACGGGGACTCCCACGTGTGATTCAACCTCTTCTGTGCAGACCCAACAAGATGAATAAACTCTGCCTGTGCCAGGAAGGAGGAGCTGTCCCAGGAAGCCATGGGCTCTGAGAGCACAAGCAGTGGAGGAAATGGTTGGGCCTCCACCCATGCCCACTCACTGGCCTGTCTTTTATCCTCGGGCCAGAGGTATTTGTGGGCAGGGGCGGCTGAGTTTGGAGATGCAACATAGTCGACAGTTAGCCAGCCTCCTGTGGGATTCATCCTGCCCCCCTTCACCTCCCCTCCCCCTGAGCCAGTTTGCAATGGCCAGGACCACACAACCTCCTTGCAGGTGAGAGATGCCTTTTGACCAACTGAGTTTTGTGATGATGCCTTTCTATCCCACCAGACCGCTTTGACATGCATTCTTTCATTCCTCTTCACCATTTCCATTAGTTCTCTTTCCTTTGAAACCTGGTATGTTTTGTCCTAAACCAGAAGGTTCTTGGCAAGGATTTCACCCGCCTGCTGGGCTCTCTCCTCTTGCTACCCATCTCTTTCCCCAAAAGTCCAGTGTGGAGGTCTGGGGTGGTGACCCACCATGTGCGTCTTGGAGAAACCCAGTAGGAGACTGTGAGGCCCAGCCACACCCAAGACTACACTGGCCTACACTTCGGACCCCAGGGACATGCTTCAGGACAGGTAGAGCTGGCACCTACGGTTTCCTCAAGCGGGAGGATTGTGTTTCGTGAAGACCAGGCCCTCCTGCTCTGACTGGGCCTAGGACTCACCCCTCAAGGCCTGTCACCCAGCACTCAGACCAACGGAAAGCTTGTGGGGAGGAAGGAGTCCTCCTTCCAAGTGAAGAAACGTTAGGAAGCCTGGGGATCTGCCCGTCCTTTTTAACCCAGTGTGCTGGAAGAAAATCTACAATTTAACAAAATCAAACTGTGCTCAATAAACAAATAAATGTGACTTTTTTCTTGGGGCTGTTTCTCAGCCACCTGCAATTTTACCAACGTCAAGTAAAGCCGGCCCGACCTCTTTAGGATGCTCCCCGTAGAGGGGCTTGGCGCCCCCTGGCTTCCCCACCGTGGTTTTGGACCGTGGCCTCTGCTGGCTGATCTTGGGAAGATTTTGACAACTGTCGCTCGTCACTCTAGAGGAGGGAACAAAGACCATGGTGGAAGTCCTTTTAACTGAATCTGAGGCAGCTAAACACCTTGCATAGTGCATTTAAAGAGAGTTCTGGAAAGATCTGCAGATGCAAGTCTATCTGCACTGTCCTCCCACTCTGCCCAGCCCGGCCCTGTCCCTCTTCAGTCTATCCAGGTTCCTCCAAGACTGGGCTAGAGGGTCCACTTCCTCCTGGAGGTCCCCGACACCCTCTCTTCATTTCCCCTTCACACCACCTGGCTTCTACAGATAGCTTTCTATCCCTAAGAACACACTGCTCTACAAGCATTCCTCAGATGTTTCTTCCCACCTTCCTTTAACAACAGCACTCAGACCAGGGGAAGGGTGCGGGCCAGGAAGGGGTCCTCCTGCTGAAATTAAGAAACGTTAGGAAGTCCTGGGCATCTGTCCGTCGTCTCAATCCATCGTGCTGGGTGCACCCTGCCTACTGCCTTTCAAGCCGCGCACAGCCAGCATCAAAAGTGGCTTGTGGAAGGGAGGCAAAGTTCCCTCATCTCTGCTGTCACAGATCATTCACATTTGCAGAACAAATTTTCACCAAATATTGTTCACTTGAGGCAAAATGAACTGATGGGGCTGGAAGTCCCAGTGGTAGCTAACTCTGGTGGAGACGGGGAGCCTTGCCTGCAAGGGGGCCCACCCCGGGGGTGGGACTTGTGGTGGTTCAAAGAGTATGCATGCATTTGACTGTGTTTATGTCATACATCAATTCAAAGGTAAAATAAACCTGTCACTATGTCCGCATAAGTAGACATGGAATATTTTCAGGTAGGCGACGATATCCAGAGAGAGGCAGGGTGTGCTCACGGGGCAGAACATGAGCTCCCCCATGGGAGGTTGTTTGGTTCTCGTCCCTCACGTGAGGAGCGTTTACAGGACGTTCGCTAGAAGTATTTCTCCCCATGTTCTAAGTGGTCTCACAGAGCTGCTATTTCAACCCCATTTTTTTGTAGGAAAGAAAAAGTTGCTGGTGTCTAATATAAACGCGTAGGTATTTGGCCAGCAAGATCACCCACGCCAATACCACACCAGTGTCCGCTCGTGGTGATCCCAGTGTTGGGCCCTCTGGGGTGAGTGTCATAAGACGTGGACAACTGGCGGTTTCTCAGTGCATTTGTCTTTCATCTGTAACCAAGGAACAAGAATGTCTGTCCCTTAGGCATTTTGCTGGCACAAAAATCAACCATCTATGAAATGAGTGCCAAGCATTGTACAAGTACAAACCCTATGAGTAGCATTGGTTTAAATGAAGTAAGGAGACATATATATATATATATATATACACATACACACATATACATCTATATACGTGATACATATATATAAAACGTGCCTAAACATCCTTGTGAGGCTGGCGAAGAACCGGGAGTCATTTTCCCACTTTGATTTCCCATTGGAGGTAACTGATTCACAGATCTGCTTTGACATGACCAAAGACATGTGCACTAATGTACAAGCAATGCAATTCATTTCCAATCAGCTCTAAATGTAAAATTCTTCTGAATATGAAACCAAATTCACCCTGCTTTAACTTTAGTCACCAGTCCTTGGTGTGCCCTATGGAATTCTGCAAAGAAGGCCTAATCTCTCTTTAGAAAGTGAAGACTGCCACCGTGTTGTTCTAGGTGCCCACCCCCACCCCAAGTCTTCTGTTCTTCAAGCTAAACACCTCCAGTTGCTCCAAGCACTCCTAAGGTTACCTGGCTCCCAGAGTCGTCCTCATCCTGGTCATCTTCCCTTTGTCCACTGTCATCTGACTGGAATAGAGTCACTTCCTACGTTTTGGACGCTGTGTTTCTATTGATGAGGCCCGAGACCACATCAGCAATCACAGCATACTGTCGACTCACACTGCATCTTCTGTCACTCAGATTTCTAGGTCTCAGATTTTGTAATAATGGAGCTATTTGTTGTGAATCTTTGATTAGACCTTAAACATTATTTCATTACAGTTCATCCTGCTATTCTGGACCCGTCTCCTAATTTGTCCAGATCTTTTGGCATCCTAATTCTGTCATTCCTCACACAAGGTAACCTTGCCCCCTTTGGGTCATCTGCAAATCTGTAACGTCGGAGCTTGCTCTCTGGTGTGAGATGCAGGAATTAGGAAAAAGCACTTTCATTTGTTAATAACCAGTCTCATGACACAACCTCTCATTTCAATAACTATTTTAAGTAGAAAATTATACACAAACACCATGCATCACTTTTCTAGTTATCCTTCCTGACGCCAACCCTTTGCCATCCAACCTCGATGGTTGCCATGTACAAACAGCTACCCAGAGAGGGGCTGAAGAAGCCCCCAGCTGTCCGATGCCACCATGCTCCAGCCCTAAAGGGAGGCAAAGGGCTCCAGGGACATTCACTCACAGAACGTTCTGCCAGGTAAGGAATGCTGAGGAAGTTCCAGACATGAATGTGTGGCTGCAAAGCTATCAGAATCCAAATGCGCTCCAAAGCTGCCTCTTAAAATGCTGCTCACTGTTTCTGTTCCCAAGTAGTTATCATTTATTACCAGAGTCTGACTAGCTTTATGGAAACCATAAATAAAAGAAGAACACTTTGGTCAAAACAGTAAACCTGTTCCTAAAGAGTCGCACAAAGCAAAGGCAGCCTCAGGCTGAGTATCACAGTGAGTATCATCAGGAAGCAGGCTCGGGCTCCAGGGCTCTTCTACAAGCGATGTCAAACACCTTCGCTCATAAAAGGTGAGGTGTCTCAGTCCCTTCCTTCTTAGGCTGCAGACAAGGGACTGGAGTCACAGAGCAGAGAGCCTAGCGGGATTCGCGGAATTCACAACACTTCTTGATGGCCTAATGAGTTGCTTATTATGATCACAATCTAAGTTTACTCCTTTCAATTGCATTCTAAGATTTTAAAAAATGTTGTTCACTGCCTGAGTGGTTGTGTGGCCCCTGCCGGAAGCCCACTTCCACCTTCCCCTGAGGTCTGGGCTTTATTGTAATACCACAGGCCTTGATGCCCCAAAGCTGTGCCGTCCGGGGCATTTCTGAACAGGCTCCGACGACAGGGGTGTGGTCTGGAGTGAAGAGAGGAATGGGATGGACACTGAGGCAAGACTGGGGGCCTCTGTCAACCCAGGATGGTCAAGAGACAGAGGGGCTCTAATCAGATACCCCAAGTGCCAGATGAGACTTGGATTTGAGAAGCTGGAGAAAGAAATATAAGGTGAGCATGAGAAAAGGAGAGGAAAAGATAGATCTGATTCCCTTCAGACAGGACATGTGATCTGGAGTGCACAAAGAAATGACAGGTACGACATGAAAAGGGAAAATTATATTTCTTGGGTGCTTACTATGTGGCAGGAACTCACTATGTGTCAGGCTCCTGCTCCAAGCTTGTAAGTGGCAGAGCTGGGAGCTGAACATGGGTCTTTTAATCTCTGAGGTCCGTACTTTTCATACCACCCAGCCTAGAAAGACAGAGCATCAGTGGACGCAATTCTTTGTGGTAAAACCAGAGAACCGACAGACATTGGTCCATGTCCTGAACATCTGTAACATGAGGGGAACCCGTGGCTGGGTCCACCAAGGTCACAGGACCAGTCTGGTATTGCTGGTAGGCAGACATGGAGCTGCACTAGAGAATCTTCTGGAAACAGATCCCACAAACTCCTAGAGTTGAGTTGGTCAAGATGAATTACTATTTACTTTACCTTCTGGTCTTCCCTCCACTTCTTTGTGGTAAATTATTTTCTGCTGTGGCAAAACAAATATTGGGAGGAAAAGGAAAGATTTAATTTTTAAGAGAAAGCGATTTTTCAGGTATGTTTTTCCTTTTACATTGTTCTTAAAATTTGTGCTACATCCATAAACTCTAAGCTATTCTCATCCAGAGAGGAGTGGAATTACCTACCGGCGAAGAGAAAGAAGCCCATGCTTCCCAAGCATTTCCACACAAGGACCCCAAAGACCTCAGATATTAAACATGTTGGAGAACACAGACTCAGTGGCACCTCCAATGTGGGCTAGCTTTATAGTTACCATTTTATTAAGTTTTCATGAACTTGACACCATTTTGCTGTGGTCCCTGGGACACCAGGATGATTGCATGAGCCTGGCAGGGAACACTTACCAGTCTATTTTGCCTGTTTACCTTAAAAAAAAAGACATTGTGTCCAATATCCCAGGAGAGTGTGGTTCCAAGCTAGAACTAGCATTCTAGATATCAGATCATGTCAATAACAGTCCTGGCGGCCCAGTGGTTAGGAGTCAGTGCATTTTCTGCCAAAACCCAGATCCAACAACCAGCCAAGGATGTGGAGCTTTGAACCCTGCATTGGAAGGGAGCTCAGATAAAACACCACCCTCTCAGAACACCTCCAGCTCTGAGATTCAGTGCTGGCTAATTTTAATTGATATTCCTCTTGGTTTCCTGGTCCCCACATGAAATGTTAAAGTCTGTGGCTTAACAAGTGCCTTGTAAACAGGACAATGATCTCCCTTGGTTTATAATTACTTTCCCCACTTACAGACTTCTAAGTCAATGTCACTACAAAACACAGGACCCTAACTTTAGATCTTTCCTCCAGCCAGCCTCCTTGACTGTTAACCTATACTGGGTCTTTGCATTATATTGATCATTATCTGGATTGATGGCTTCCAAAAGCATTTCATTATCTATACATGAGCTATTAGCCTCACCAATACTCATTTTCATGTTATTTTCAAGATGGATAATAGGTCTTCCCAACAAGAAAAAAGTCTTCTGTCACTTATTGTCTTCCAACAGCTCTTTTCATCTCTAAAGAAACGAAAGTAATGCTGATCTTCTAAAAAGTACCTGTGACACACTGGGGTTTTGCTTTCACTGCCCTAAATCATACAGTCCTCAAACAAATGCCAAAGTGACAAAAGGGACATCAATGTCCAGATGTCATGTTTAAATTGTCTGCACTGGATCTAAGAGAGGCTACACAATCCTTCGGTCTATTCCTTCAGTGTAGGGTGGGGGACATCATCTATCTGGAAATAAAATGAGGAAGAAACACGAAACGTAAAGATACCTGTGTCTGATGCCTTTTTGACAATTTTGGGGTATTTCTGAAATTTTATAAAATAATAGCTCTCATATTCCATCAAAATAGTTTCAAGATCAACGTTGTCACAAACTTCAAAACGTCGTAACCCCAGTTTAGTTTCTTGCTCCAAAGCATTGGCTGCATCAATATATCTGGCCATTTCACAGGAGAAAGAAAAAATTAACTCTAGGTAAAAAGAATGAAGGCAAACAGGCATCATAAGTCCAAGGAGACTCAATACAAATAGTAGGCTTATATTGAAGAGTGCATCAAAGGAAAACCAGAATACATGGGGTTTGCCTATAGAGAAAGAAGCCCCACATAGGTTAAGTATATCCAAATATTGTCTTTCAAAACATTTTGTAAGTACTTAAAAGTCAAATAACTAAATCAACTAAGAAAATGTCTTGTAATTTACTTTTACTCATTTTTAGCCAAAGATGATTATTTGCCCAACTTGATTACTTCTTTATTTACCAGTATTCATTTTAGGTCACATTTGACAATTGATAAAACCCCAATTCAACCCCAACAGGCAAGATTTGCCATCACTGAGGCAACTCAAAAGAATATGTCATGTGCTCTAAAGGGAATTCCAAAAATATGTTGATCAATATCACCGAGGAAATTTAGTATAAGAAGACGTCATCTACTTGGATGTATTGTATTTCTGATAATTTCTTCATCAGTCACAGATTATACTACCAGGTGCCTCTGCATGCATGTAGTGTCATCACCATGGGTTTCTCACTCGTTTTTAACGTGGTCAGTTGTAAGGCCATCTGACTTAAGTGGTCTTAGCAATGAAGGCAAGCTCCTTGTCTCACAATCCTCTGAAAGTGGAAAAACTCTCTGGTTTTAATCTGAGTCCCTAACTTCTTTTAAAACCAAAAATTCTCTCCTGAAAACTGTGCAATATGCACAAATTAGCATACAATTCCAGGAGCTCATCCAAGGACCTCAGATTAAAAATTCTCATTGCAGTTAGAGTTCCTTCTCTTTGATTTCAAATCTGGGAAGGTAGAGGAGAAAACTCTTTTTTATTATGCTTCCTTCCCTGTCCCAGATTCAGATCAGTTAGAAGACTGGACTTCCTTGAAAGAGGTTGCCGTGGCTATTTCCAATGACCTTGCTAATTTTAAAGAATTTGCAAACATCAATTGACTGTAGTCTGTCAGCTTCTATACTTATTAATGGCTCACCACGCTTCTACCCAATGTCTTAATCACCATTTTACAGAGAGAAAAACTAAATACATTTTTATTAATAATTTTTGTTTAGTATGATGTAATACATGTTCATTTAAAAAAACACTAGAAAATACAGATGAGTCAAAAGAACATTCCATTACTCAAAGATAATGACTGTTAACATTTTCTCTCTTTCCAAACATTTTTTAAGTGATTAAAAACACATATACTTACATATATGCACTTGTTTAAAAAAAAAAAAAAGATGGGAACCTACACTATAGATTGCTTGTATATATAAAGATTGTTTTTATTGTCAGCAATATAAAGATTGCTGACATCACATTACATTCTGAACTCTTCCCAGGATCATAGGGGGTTTTTTTGTTCTTTTGGGGGCGAGTCTTTTTTTTTTTTTAACATCTTTATTGGAATATAACTGCTTTACAATGGTGTGTTAGTTTCTGCTTTATAACAAAGTGAATCAGTTACACATATACATATATCCCCATATCTCTTCCCTCTTGCGTCTCCCTCCCGATCATAGGGTTTTGACTTAAACAAAAATTATAAGAATACATGATGAGGGGCGGAGTCAAGATGGCGTATTAGGAAGATTTGGAATTCGCGTCTCCTCACAACTAGGGTACCTACCAGGCACCGGAGGGAGACCATGGACACCTAAGGGGACGGGAGGTACCCCCAGCGACCGGGTAGGACGTGGGTCGTGGGGGGAGTGCAGGGGGAGAAGTGGAGGCGGGACGGGAGTGGCGCCCGAGGGGCGGCTGGGGGAGGGGAAGGGATCCCACGCCCAAAGGGGGAAACTGGGGAACACTGGGAGGGCAGAGGATCCAAAGGGAGCGTGGCCAGGTTTCCCCTGCCCACTCAGGCCCTCAGGAACCTGCTGAGATCCCAGGCCTGATACTCTGCCCACCTAGGCCCCCTCCAGCCACGCGGGTCCTGAGGGAGTGGGAGGGAGGGAAGGGGGAGCAAAAGTAAAGGCCAGACCTCCGGGACCAGCATCCCTAAGGGGTGGCTGGGGGAGGGGAGGAGTTCCTACACCCAGCGGGACCCACCCACAGTTAGGGGTCCAGTGGCGACGGGAGAGACCCTGAGGGAGATGGTGGGGGAGGGGCACGAAGGAATGGAAGGGAACGGGGCCAGCACTTTCCCTGTCCTCTTAGGCACCAGGGAGCCTCTTGGGCTCCCGGGCCTAATCCTCTGCCCTCGGAGCCTCCCTCCTGCTGTGCAGAGCCCAAGCCCCGCCCCTACACCCCCACACAGGGCCCCACCTCTACACTCGGAGACCCTCTCCAACGCTCTGGGCCTAAACCCCACACACACACCCTCACCCAGGGCCCTACCTTCAAACTCCGGAACTCCACACTCCAGAGGCCCCCCTTTCTACATGCTGCCTCTCCCCTTCCGAGCAGGTCCTAAGCAGAGGCCCCGCCCCACGCTTGAACGTTGCCCCGCCTAGGCCCCACCCCCAAGGCCTTTTCTGGCTGCATGGGTCCTGAGCCTAGGCCCCGCCCCATGCTCAAACGTCACCTCCCACCTGCCTAGGTCCCGCCCCACCCTAAACCCCACCCCTGCCTAAATTCCACCCTGCCTAAACTCTGCCCCCATAGCCAAGGCTCTTTATTTTCCTTTTTTCCTCTTTTAGACTGGGGTTCTGTTTTACCTTGTTGATTCATTGTTGTTGATTCTTTTATATTTTTATTTTTCCTAATAAATCTTTTATTTTCCTAATTTTCTTTTATTCTTTATACTTTGTTATTGTTCTCTCCTTCTGGCTTGTCTCCCCCACCCTTTTTATTTTCTTTTTTCTGTTGTGGTTTTATTTTACCTTGTTGTACTTGTTTCAATTATAGTTTTATTTTTCCTAACATATATTTTATGTGTCTAATGTTATTTTGTTTTTTATTCTTTGATATTGTACTGCTTTTTTTCTTTCTTACTTTTTTTTTTCCATGCCGCAAAGCTTGCAGGATCTTGGTTCCCAGGCTGGTGGCTGGACCCAAGCTCCTGTGGTGGGAGCTCTGAGTCCAAACTGCTGGACTAACAGAGAACCTCAGACCCCAGGAAATATGAATCGGAGTGAGGCCTCCCAGAGGTCCTCATCTCAGCACCAAGACCCAGCTCTATCCAACTGAGTGCAAACTCCAGTGCTGGACATCTCAGGCCAAACAACCAGTAAGACAAGAATACAGCACTACCCAACAACAAAAACAAAAAACTGAAATGACAAAAAAATATGTTACAGACAGGGAGCGAGTTAAAAACCTACAAGACCAAATAAATGAAGACGAAATAGGCAAACTACCTGAAGAACAATTCAGAGTAATGATAGTATAGAGGATCCAAAATCTCAGAAACAGAATGGAGAAAATACAAGAAACATTTAACAAGGATCTAGAAGAACTAAACAGCAAACAAACAGTGAGGAACAACACAATTACTGAAATTAAAAATATTCTAGGGCTTCCCTGGTGGCACAGTGGTTAAGAATCCGCCTGCCAATGCAGGGGACATGGGTTCGGGCCCTGGTCCTGGAAGATCCCACATGCTGCGGAACAACTGAGCCCATGCGCAACAACTACTGAGCCTGCGTTCTAGAGCTCGTGAGCCACAACTACTGAGCCTATGCCACAACTACTGAGCCTGCGTGCCACAACTACTGAACCTGCACTCTAGAGCCCGTGCTCCACAACAAAAGAAGCCACCGCAATAAGATGCCCACACACTGCAACGAAGAGTAGCCCAGGCTCTCCGCAACTAGAGAAAGCCCACGCACAGCAAGGAATATCCAATGCAGCCAAAAATAAATAAATTAAATAAACAAATTAAAAATAAATACTCTGGAAGGAATCAACAGCAGAATAACTGGGGCAGAAGAATGGATAAGTGAGCTGGAAGATGAAATGGTGGAAATAACTGCAAGGGAGCAGAATAAAGAAAAAAGAATGAAAACAATTGAGGACAGTCCCAGAGACCTCTGAGACAACATTAAAAGCACCAACATTCGAATTATAGGGGTCCCAGAAGAAGAGAAAAAGAAAGGGTCTGAGGGCTTCCCTGGTGGCGCAGTGGCTGCGAGTCCGCCTGCCAATGCAGGGGACACAGGTTCGTGCCCCGGTCCGGGAGGATCCCACATGCTGCGGAGCGCCTGGGCCCGTGAGCCACGGCTGCTGGGCCTGCGCGTCTGGAGCCTGTGCTCCGCAACGGGAGAGGCCACAGCAGTGAGAGGCCCACGTACCGCAAAAAAAAAAAAAAAAGAAAGAAAAAAAAAAAAGAAAGGGTCTGAGAAAATATTTTAAGAGATTATAGTCGAAAACTTTCCTAACAAGGGAAAGGAAATAGTCAATCAAGTCCAGGAAGCACAGAGAGTCCCATATAGGATAAACCCAAAGAGAAACACACCGAGACACGTATTAACCAAACTATCAAAAATTAAATACAAAGAAAAAACACTCAAAGCAGCAAGGGAAAAGCAACAAAAAACATACAAGGGAATCTCCAGAAGGTTAACAGCCGACGTTTCAGCAGAAACTCTGCAAGCCAGAAGGGAGTGGCAGGACATATTTAAAGTGATGAAAGGGAAAAACCTACAACCAAGATTACTCTACCCAGCAAGGATCTCATTCAGATTTGATGGAGAAATTAAAACCTTTACAGACAAGCAAAAGTTAAGAGAATTCAGCACAACCAAACCAGCTTTACAACAAATGCTAAAGGAACTTCTCTAGGCAGGAAACACAAGAGAAGGAAAAGACATACAAAAACAAACCAAAAACAATTAAGAAAATGGTAATTAGGAACATATATATCGATAATTACCTTAAATGTAAATGGATTAAATGCTCCAACCAAAAGACATAGACTGGCTAAACGGATACAAAAACAAGACCTCTATATATGCTGTCTACAAGAGACCCACTTCAGACCTAGGGACACATACAGTCTGAAAGTGAGGGGATAGAAAAAGATATTCCATGCAAACGGAAATCAAAAGAAAGCTGGAGCAGCAAGTCTCATATCAGACAAAATAGACTTTAAAATAAAGACTATTACAAGAGGCAAAGACGGACACTACATAATGATCAAGGGATCAATCCAAGAAGAAGATATAAAAATTGTAAATATTTATGCACCCAACGTAGGAGTACCTCAACACATAAGGCAAATGCTAACAACCATAAAAGAGGAAATTGACAGTAACACAATAATAGTAGGGGACTTTAACACCCCATTTTCACCAATGGACAGATCATCCAAAATGGAAATAAATAAGGAAACACAAGCTTTGCATGACACATTAAACAAGATGGACTTAATTGATATTTATAGGACATTCCATCCAAACACAACAGAATACACTTTCTTCTCAAGTGCTCATGGAACATTCTCCAGGATAGACCACATCTTGGGTCACAAATCAAGCCTTCATAAATTTAAGAATATTGAAATCATATTAAGTATTTATTCTGACCACAACGCTATGAGACTAGTTATCAATTATAGGAAAAAAACCTGTAAAAAATACCAACATAAGAGGCTAAACAACATGCTACTAAAAACCAAGAGATCATTGAAGAAATCAAAGAGGAGATCAAAAAATACCCAGAAACAAATGGCTATGAAAACACGACAACTCAAAACCTATGGGATGCAGCAAAAGCAGTTCTAACAGGGAAGTTTATAGCAATACAATCCTACCTCAAAAAACAAGAAAAACCTCAAATAAACAACCTAACCTTACACCTAAAGCAATTAGAGAAAGAAAAACAAAAAAACCCCAAAGTTAGCAGAAGGAAAGAAATCATAAAGATCAGAACTAAATGAAAAAGAAATGAAAGAAACGATAGCAAAGATCAATAAAACTAAAAGCTGGTCCTTTGAGAAGATAAACAAAATTGATACACCATTAGCCAGAATCATCAAGAAAAAAGGGAGAAGACTCCAATCAATAGAATTAGAAATGAAAAAGGAGAAGTAACAACTGACACTGCAGAAATACAAAGGATCAGGAGAGATTACTCTAAGCAACTATATGCCAATAAAATGGACAACCTGGAAGAAATGGACAAATTCTTAGAAAAGCATAACCTCCCGAGACTGAACCAGGAAGAAATAGAAAATATAAACAGACCAATCACATGCACTGAAATTGAAACTGTGATTAAAAATTTTCCACAAACAAAAGCTCAGGACCAGATGGCTTCACAGGCGAATTCTATCAAACATTTAGAGAAGAGCTAACACCTATCCTTCTCAAACTCTTCCAAAATATAGCAGAGGGAGGAACACTCCCAAACTCATTCTACGAGGCCACCATCACCCTGATACCAAAACCAGACAAAGATGTCACAAAGAAAGAAAACTACAGGCCAATATCTCTGATGAACATAGATGCAAAAATCCTCAACAAAGTACTAGCAAACAGAATCCAACAGCATATTAAAAGGATCATACACCATGATCAAGTGGGGTTTATCCCAGGAATGCAAGGATTCTTCAATATACGCAAATCAATCAATGTGATACACCATATTAACAAACTGAAGGATAAAAACCATATGATAATCTCAATAGATGCAGAAAAAGCTTTTGACAAAATTCAACACCCATTTATGATAAAAAGTCTCCAGAAAGCAGGCATAGAGGGAACTTACCTCAGCATAATAAAGGCCATCTATGACAAACCCACAGCCAACATCATTCTCAATGATGAAAAACTGAAACCATTTCCTCTAAAATCTGGAAAAAGACAAGGTTACCCACTCACATCACTATTATTCAACATCGTTTTGGAAGTTTTAGCCACAGCAATCAGAGAAGAAAAAGAAATAAAAGGAATCCAAATTGGAAAACAAGAAGTAAAACTGTCACTGTTTGCAGATGACATGGTACTATATATACATAGAGAATCCTAAAGATGCTATCAGAAAACTACTAGAGCTAATCAATAAATTTGGTAAAGTAGCAGGATACAAAATCCACAGAAATCTCTTGCATTCCTATACATTAAAGATGAAAAATCTGAAAGAGACATTAAGGAAACACTCCCATTTACCACTGCGACAAAAAGAATTAAATACCTAGGAATAAACCTACCTAAGGAGACAAAAGACCTCTATGCAGAACTATAAGACACTGTTGAAAGAAGTTAAAGATGATACAAACAGATGGAGAGATATACCATGTTCTGGGATTGGAAGAATCAACATTGTGAAAATGACTCTACTACCCAAAGCAATCTACAGATTCAATGCAATTCCTATCAAACTACCAATGGCATTTTTCACAGAAGTAGAACAAAAAATTTCACAATTTGTATGGAAACACAAAAGACCCCGAATAGCCAAAGCAATCTTGAGAAAGAAAAATGGAACTGGAGGAATCAGGCTCCCTGACTTCAGACTATACTACAAAGCTACAGTAATCAAGACAGTATGGTACTGGCACAAAAACAGAAAGATAGATCAATGGAACAGGATAGAAAGCCCAGAGATAAACCCAGGTACATATGGTCACCTTATCTTTGATAAAGGAGGCAAGAATATACAATGGAGAAAAGACAGCCTCTTCAATAAGTGGTGCTGGGAAAACTGGACAGCTACATGTAAAAGAATGAAATTAGAGCACTCCCTAACACCATACACAAAAATAAACTCAAAATGGATTAAAGACCTAAATGTATGGCCAGACATTATAAAATTCTTAGAGCAAAACATAGGAGGAACACTCTATGACATAAATCACCGCAAGATTCTTTTTGACCCACCTCCTAGAGAAATGGAAATAAAAACAAAAATAAACAAATGGGACCTAATGAAACATAAAAGCTTTTGCACAGCAAAGGAAACTATAAACAAGATGAAAAGACAACCCTCAGAATGGGAGAAAATATTTGCAAATGAAGCAACTGACAGAGGATTACTCTCCAAAATATAAAAGCAGTTCATGCAGCTCAATATCAAAAAAAACAAACAACCCAATCCAAAAATGGGCAGAAGATCTAAACAGACATTTCTCCAAAGAAGACATACAGATTGCCAACAAACACATGAAAGGATGCTCAACATCACTAATCATTAGAGAAATGCAAATCAAAACTACAATGAGGTATCACCTCACACTGGTCAGAATGGCCATCATCAAAAAATCTACAAACAATAAATTCTGGAGAGGGTGTGGAGAAAAGGGAACCCTCTTGCACTGTTGATGGGAATGTGAATTGATACATCCACTATGGAGAACACTATGGAGGTTCCTTAAAAAACTAAAAATAGAAGTACTATATGACCCAGCAATCCCACTACTGGGCATATACCCTGAGAAAACCATAATTCAAAAAGAGTCATGTACCACAACATGCATTGCAGCACTATTTACAATAGCCAGAACATGGAAGCAAGCTAAGTGTCCATTGACAGATGAATGGATAAAGAAGATGTGACACATATATACAGTGGAATATTACTCAGCCATAAAAAGGAACAAAATTGAGTTATTTGTAGTGAGGTAGATGGACCTAGAATCTGTCATACAGAGTGAAGTAAGTTGGAAAGAGAAAAACAAATACTGTATGGTAACACAGATATATGGAATCTAAAAAAAAAAAGGTTCTGATGAACCTATTGGCAGGACAGGAATAAAGACACAGATGTAGAGAATGGACTTGAGGACATGGGGAGGGGGAAGGGTAAGCTGGGACGAAGTGAAAGAGTAACACTGACATATATACATTACTACATATAAAATAGATAGCTAGTGGGAAGCAGCTGCATAGCACAGGGAGATCAGCTCAGTGCTTTGTGACCACCTAGAGGGGTGGGATAAGGAGGGTGGGAGGAAGACTCGAGAGGGAGGGGATATGGGGGATATACCTATGCATTTGGCTGATTCACTTTGTTATACAGCAGAAACTAACACAACATTGTAAAGCAATTATACTCCAATAGAGATGTGTAAAAAAAAGAAATAGATGATGGCAGGCCCCATATTTCCTAAATTAACTGATCAGGGGAACAGAAGTGCTTCTGTGTTCCTATTCCACTGTTTGGGCTTGAATGAGGTCTGAACTTAATAGGGTTGGCAGGAGGAACCACTGGAAATTCTTAACCAACAGAGTGACAGGACAAGACTTCAAAAAGAGGCATAAGCAGTAAAGAGAAAGACAGAGTAGGAGAGACAGGGAGGCTGTTAAGAGGGACTTAGACCAGAGGAGATGCATGTGCAGACCTAGAAGAACCTGTAGCCATGACCCTCCACTGTCTGATCTCACTAACTCTCCCTCATGCATTTGAACTCTGCTCTTTCTGTTTCCCTAGTGGTTCCACTTACGCCCTGCCCCTTCTTTCTCTGTGCCCCTGCTTAGAATGTCCTTGTCCATCCCATCTGTCTATCCATATTCTACACATTTTTCAAGACCAGCTCACATCGCCTTCCCTACAAAGCTTTCCCTGATTGTTTATTCCAATACACAATAATCTGTCCTCTTTGTGAATTCTCAGTTTTTCGTTAAAGGCAGGTCTACTTTTCTGACACTGATATGTCCTTAAAAATACCTATAGTTTACTTTTCATCTTGATAATCCACTGGTGAGTCCCTTTCCCAGCAGGTCTCAGGAAAATGATCAACTCTAGTATAATTTTCATCGTTTCTAGATTCCAGAGGCCATCTTGTGGCAAAAAGGGTAAATGCATGCTTTGTAAATAGGAAACTCTTGAGGCCATAATAGCACCTGCAGGAGAAGGGAAATCTATCTGACTTTTGTCTTTTTGTTTTTACAGTTCTCCTTTCTGATACAGTTTCTGAAATACAGAATACATTACAATAAAAATCAAGAATTATCTGTGTAAACGACTGAGTCACTTTCTAATTATTCTACCCATCTACCTGCTAGTAAGTTCTTTAATGGCTGTTCAAATAACATTTGCCAAACATCTATTAATACAATGCTCACAAGGTTGGGGTCTTGTAAGGTGAGTTCAGGTTTTAAAAGGGTCAGTTAATCTATGAAGGCAGCATTTCTCAGAGTGTTCCATGGAAAACTAGTCCCTAAAGTTGGCCTGAGGAAAAAAAGGGTTCCTTGGCCAAATTGGTTTGCAAAGCCCTGAATACTGTGACTTTAGCACAGATATTCCCATTGCACATTAATAAGTCAGAGGATCTGAGAAGTCCTGAAATGAGAGAACCTGTTTAACCCGGTTTAACCCAATGTTTGCCAAGCTTACTTGACCATAAAGCTCTTTTAAAGTTACATCAATTGGGCTTCCCTGGTGGTGCAGTGGTTAAGAATCTGCCTGCCAATGCAGGGACATAGGTTTGAGCCCTGGTCCGGGAAGATCCCACATGCCGTGGAGCAACTAAGCCTGTGCACCACAACTACTGAACCTGCGCTCTAGAGCCCGTGAGACACAACTAATGAGCCCGTGAGACACAACTACTGAGCCCGTGTGCCACAACTACTGAAGCCCGCGCGCCTAGAGCCCGTGCTCTGCAACAAGAGAAGCCACCGCAATGAGAATACCACAACGAAGAGTAGCCTACACTCACTGCAACTAGAGAAAGTCCGTGCGCAGCAACAAAGACCCAACGCAGCCAAAAATAAATAAAATAAATAAATTTATAAAAAAATAAAATAAAGTTACATCAATTAACATTCTGCAGAACGATTGTTTCAGTGTTCCACGCACTTAGAAAACACTGCCTTGAGGTAATTTAGCTCAGGGTTTTTTGAATGGAGCTGAGATTTTATCAAAAGATAACGTAAAATGTGCCAAACCCACTTCCCACTGCTTCAAGTCCTTTGCTGAACCAGGTTGGGTATTAAAAGAATAAAATCCAACTCCTACCTCCTCCATAGTAAAAATAGCAAGGACTCATATACGCTTACTTTGTGCCAGGCACTATTCTAAGCATGTCACATATTTAATCCTCATAATAATAACATCTGCCTGACACTTAAATACCATCTTCCATTACTCCATTTTACAAGCAAGGTAACTGAGGAACAAAGAGGATAAGTAACTTGCCCGAGGTCGCTGGCTAGCAAAGAGTAGAGTGGGCATTTGAACCAAGGCAGGTTGGCTCCTGAGTCTGTGTTCTTACCCAGGAAGCCCCCCTACCACGCCAACCCGCCAGCCCTTGTCTTAGAGCAAACACTCAGCTCCATGCTGCCCTTGGAATTGCTTTCCATGGATGGATGGTGAACAGTGTGGAGCAACTTCAGGAACACTGTCATATTCCAGATGGGGGAAAAAAGGCACAGACAGGACCAAAGTCAGCCTTTCTCTACTCGGGCTCTCACTTCCACCCTCTTGCTGTGTGTGGACACAGAGATTTAGCAGTTGAGCATCACCTGATTGGCCTGCCTGCCAACCATGGGGGGTGGAGAGGGACTCATTTCTCTGGTCTGAGACTGGTGGTGATGTGGAAAGAATGAGCCATTTTCTCAATAAAATTTAAATCCCCAACACCAAAAAGAGAACTGTCTGATAAAACCGTTTCAAAGTAAGTGGACTGAGAAATGTTTTTGTGTTAAAGATGATACAATTCATCATATTTACCCTGAGAAAAGGGCCATTTCCAAAATTGTGACGTTAAGGTATTATGAAAAAGGCCACATTTTGTAATTGAAGATCTTACATGGTCAGTCCAGGGGAGAAAATAAATCAGATTACTCAATAACAAAGTTTGTTCAGAAGTGCAGTGTTATAATTGGTCACCAAAATGCAGTGCCTCTGAAATTTTGGCAAAAAAATTCAAATCCTTCAATGACTTAGATAATAAAAGAATGCTTAAGTACAGTTGCAGTGATTTCATTTTCTGACTTTAAAAAGCCATCACTTTTTTAAAAACTCATAAAATATGCCCCACACACATTCTGATTTTCCTGAGGTGACCCTCAAACAAAACTAAATCTTCCACACTGGAGCAGAGGAATTGGACCCTGAAGACTCTTGGGGTGAGACAGCCTCAAAAGTGCCCCCACCTAGCGCCAGGAGACTTCTGGTAAGTTCCTAGACTCCTCTGAGCCTCGATTTCTTCAAATGGGGACCCTAATACTACTTCCCTTAAAATTTAACAGAAAAAATTCCTCAAGGTCCCTAGAACGGTCATTCCCCTCAAGAAGGCACTAGATTCATTTAAAACAGCTGTTGCTGGCACAGCTCAAGGAACAAGGATCAACTCCTCACTCTCATCCCAGCTGCCTCCTACCCTCCCGCCCTCATCAGCTTTCCTTCCTACCTCAGCACTAGGGTTGCTAGATTCTCAAATGTGGCTTTTAGTTACGGTAGCTCTCCTAGTGCACTGATAGCTACTACGTTTATCAGAGGAAAAGATGCTCTTTCAAACTTTTGGGAAAATACAGCAGCTGGTTGGTTCCTCCTGCTCTAAGGCAGGGTTTCTCCATCTTGGCGTGATTGACATTTGGGGCTGTCCTGCGCATATGAAGGACGTTTAGCAGCATCCTGGTCTCCTCCCACTAGATGCCAGTGTGCTGCCCGGGAGGTCTCCAGACATTGCCACATGTCCTCTGAGGGGTTCTCCAGGTTGAGAACCACTGCTCTGACTTGAAAGTTTTGAGCCCGAACCCTGAAACCTGAATATTTTCTTCCTGGCTGAAAACTGAAATGAAAGGAAACTCTAAAGTGTAGCCTTCGGATACTTGGTGGTCTCTCTCCCTCTCGCAACTCCCAGCATATCAGCAGCCTTCATGTAAGTGCTCGCACATGAGGTAGGTGGCCAAACTCAAATGATTCCAAATTTCCTCCCCCTGCCAGCTATAGAATGGGCATCGCACAGGAAAGAGATCTGAGCACAGGTCGTCCAGGGAAATGCAATACTTTTATTCCGAGAGAAGGAAAACTGGGAAGAAAGAATGTTATCTTTATGTACATTAGCCAGCAAGCAGTGGGACCCTGGAAACCGTCTTTGAATGGCCTACACTATCTTCAAACCTGAATGGGAAAGGGAAAGTATCCCATGAACTGGGTAGCTTTGTTAATGAAGTTTTCAAATGCATAATGTGAAAAATATCTAGGTAAATGAGACAATAAAAGTATGTGTCTTGGGGCTTCCTTGGTGGTGCAGTGGTTGAGAGTCCGCCTGCCGATGCAGGGGACACGGGTTCGTGCCCCGGTCCGAGAAGATCCCGCATGCCGCGGAGCGGCTGGGCCCGTGAGCCATGGCCGCTGAGCCTGCACGTCCCAAGCCTGTGCTCCGCAACGGGAGAGGCCACAACAGTGAGAGGCCCGCATACAGCAAAAAAAAAAAAAAAAAAGTATGTGTCTAGGTTGCTGTGGGTGGGCAGGGATAGGTAGCGCACAAGAGATTTTAGGGCAGGGAAGCTATTCTGTATGATACTACAATGGTAGATATGTGACTTTATGCCTTTGTCAAAACTAGTAGAACTGTACAACACAAGAGCGAACCCTGATGTAAACTATGGACTTTAGCTAATAATAATATATCGATATTGACTCATCAATTACAACAAATGTACCACACCAGTGTAAGATGTTAGTAACAGGGGAGACGGGGCAGGGCGGGGTATTGCTGGTGTATGGGAGCTGTCTGCACTTTCTGTTTTATTTTTCTGGAAATAGAAAACTGCTCTAAAAAAATAAAGTTATTAACTGTTTTTAAAAGTGAGTAGTTGGAAAAGCAGAGGTCAGAGAAAGAAAGGAATCATCTCTGTAAATATTTTAATGTAACATACCCTTCTTGTGTTAGATAATGCAAAATCAAAATAAGAAGATTTTTTCGTCGTGCTTCTGTCCTCATCTCGCACTGTGAACGAAAAAGAAAATGTAGGTGAGACGACAATGAAATATAACACTCCTTTTATAGCAATAAACCCTTGACGGTAAATGTAACCTGTCAAAAGCAAGAAGCGTAACTTAAAGGCTGGAAGGCAGTTTGACGTCTCTAAGGATATATAAAGTTGTTTTCCATTGTTATTTTCTTCTCAGAGCTGCCTTCTCAATTGTAAACTGAAGGTACAGTGATTTCGATTGGGATTGCACTTGACTAGTTAACTTCTTACTGCCAAGCTAATTGGCATTTTGTTGCTTATCACCGCAAAGAAACAAATATATGCACATTTATTTGGACCAGGTGAAGGAAAGTGAGATAAACTCATGAGCCAGAAATCAAGATGTACCATCACAGGTACTGACTTGCTACTGCATCTTAAATTCACTCGGAGTCCCACCCAGACCCTGCACAAACGTGGAGATGAGTTCCAATAATCCATTCAGGGGGACCCGGCAGCTGAGCACTTAGAAATCCACTGAGTAGCAGAGGCCATAAAGGGGACATTCCTGCATAACAAATGTGCTTATTCAAACTGGATGAATTTGCACTTTTATTCACAGTATTAATGTGCTACATTACGTTACCTGGTATCTCAAATTCCCCTGAAATGTATTCAGAAAATATTTACTTTCACTAATACTTCCCTTACTTGAAAATAACTTACATTTATCTAAGGAGAACACAGGTAAGAACTGGATGAAAGCAAAAAAGGCCCTTGAGTGGCCCAAATTATGTCATAAAATCTAGGCACAAACACACTGATGACATAAAAATTTTTCAGGCATTCATCTAAACTTTCTAAAAATTAATGTAATAAAATTAAAAGTGCATAGTTACTTAAAAATCAAATAGTACTATATTTTCTTTCATTTTAAGTTGCTTTTTCATTGTGATAAAATACACATAAAATTTACCATTTTAACCATTTTTAAGTGTACAGTTTCGTGGCGTTAAGTATATTCAAATTGCACAACTATCACTACCATCCATCTTCAGGACTTTTTATCTTCCCCAACTAAAACTCTATATTCTTTAGACAATAACTCCATCCCCGTAACCCCTGCCATCACCATTCTACTTCCTGTCTCAGTGAATTTGCCTATTCCAGGTTCCTCGTATAGGGGGAACTCATTTGTCCTTTTGTGACTGGCTTATTTCACTTACAATAATGTCATCAAGGTTCATCCATGCTGTAGCATGTGTGTGGCTCAGTAATATGGTACTATACATTTGTAAGGAAAAACAGTAATCTCTGTCCCACTCCACTACCCCCTCGCCCCACTCCTGAGAGGCAACAACCTTAATTACTTTAGCTGTTTCTTCTGATATTTGCCTCCATGTTTTTAAACATATCACTGTTTTATAATATATGAATATTAGACATTAAACTATTCACTTCTTGTTAAGGCAGATGAGCAGTAAGCTGCCTTACAGACCTCTCACCCTCTCCTCCCCTTACAGTTATAGCAGTATGCAGTGATTACATTATTATGACTGTGTAAATAATGTCGCTGAGTCAAAAAGTACTGTGGTTACTTTACCATTTCTGGACAACATTATTTTCCTTGGAATGAAGAATTGCCTCATGTTAAAAATTTGGTTACTTTTCTATATACCTATTGCTAATTTTCAAATCCCAACATACCTCTAAAGGCCCCTCGCATCACTTTCCACACATCAAATACATCAGTCAATGTGTCAGTTACACTCCCCCCAGCCATGGCTTCCCTGAAGCCTCCACCCTCCCTCTCCACTCTAGGTTGCTGACTGTTAGGCCTGCTATGGGTGCTCATCCAGGGATTTCCCTTTGACACTTTCCTGCATTGGATTCCCTAGAAATGGAGTCTTCTTTACTGGTCACTGGTTCGGTTTAGTAAAGCACACATCCGCTAAAGTAAAGGTACACAGAGATAAATGTGGTTGAGAATTTGCATGCCTGCAAGTGTTTTTATTCTATTTAAAAATTTGATAGTTTGAAAGGGCATAACATTCTTATTCCTTTGCAGGTAAAGGATCTTTTATTCCCAGGAAGCTTTTAGAATCTTATTTTTAACTCTGGTGCTCTGAAATTATACAACTTCGTTGGTGCCAGCCTTTTTCCATTCACTGTGCTGGCCGTTGACGAGCTGGACATTCTCATGCTTCTGTTCTAAAAGAAAATGCCTTTTATTATTTCTGTGATAAATTACTCCCCTATGTTTTCTCCAGTTTATTTTTAAGAACCTCTATTAATTGAACGGGATATAACCTGGATTGATCTTTTATCTTTTAAGATTTTTTCTCCTATAGTGTCCCTTTTCTTTGTCTCTTTTTTCTATTTTCTGGGCAACCTCCTTGGCCTTGTCTTTGAACCACTCTCCAGAATTATTTAGACAATAATATTTTTAACTTCCAAGAGCTTGTTCTTTTTTTTTTTTTCAAGAGCTTGTTCTTATTTTCTGATTGTTCCTTTTTCACAACATCTTGTTCTTTTTTTTTTTTAAGACATATAGCAGTTTCCCAATATTTATTTATTTGTTTGTTTGTTTTTGCCACACCATGCGTCACATGGGATCTTGGTTCCCCAACCAGGGATAGAACCTGCGCCCCCTGCATTGGAAGTGCAGAGTCTTAACCACTGGACTGCCAGGGAACTCCCTTGTTGTTTTTTGAATGCACTATTCTCTTATGATTCAATGTCAGTTATGTTCAATATTTGCTGTTTATGTAGGCAGGTAAAACACTATTTTATAAAGATATCCATCCAAAATTATTAAAATAAAGTTTTGTTGCTTAAGGTAATAAGTTTTTATTCAGACTGCCAGAAAATAAAGAAAATGAAGCAACCTGTGTTTCAAAGAGCTTGTGAAGGAAGTATAGTAAGTACCACTTTTTCAACGAAAAGGTATTCTGGTTTCTGCCACTCAAAAGGTAGTTATTGTGGTTGAGAGTCTGCCTGCCGATGCAGGGGACACGGGTTCATGCCCCGGTCCAGGAGGATCCCACGTGTCGCGGAGCGGCTGGGCCCGTGAGCCATGGCCGCTGGGCCTGAGCGTCCGGAGGCTGTGCTCCGCAACGGGAGGGGTCACAACAGTGAGAGGCCCGCGTACCGAAAAAAAAAAAAAAAATTCATTATAAGGTAGTTATTGCTGTTTTAAAAAATTAATTTGAATTTTATTTATCACAGTTTTATACACATTTTGTTGTTGTTTTTGTTAGTTTAATGTTTTGCTTTGAATTCAGGCTAAAATAAATGAAATCAAGTTCTCAGAAGTCTAAGAGAAAAGGAGATTTAAGGAAAATTATAATCCTTGAAGTAATAAAATATATAACACAAAAAATAGTGACTTAGACTGGGATAAAATATTTACAAATGACACATCTGATAAAGAACTATTATTAAAAATATACAAAGAGCTCTTAAAACTCCACAATAAGAAAATAAACAACCCAATTAAATATGGGCAAAAGAGATGAACAGACACCTCACAAAAGGAGATATATGGATGGTAAATAAATATATAAAAAGATGCTCAACATCATATGTCACCAGGGAATGACAAATTAAAACAACAAGAAGATAGCACTGCACGCCTCTTAGAATGGTGAAAATCCAAAACACTAACACCACCACATGCCGGTGAGGATGTAGAGCAATGGGAACTCTCATTTATTGCTGGTGGGAATGCAAAACAGTACAGCCACTCTGGAAGACATTTTGGTGGTTTCTTACAAAATTAAGCATACCCTTACCATATGATCCAGCAGTCACACTCCTTGGTATTTACTCCAGAGTTGAAAACTTACGTTTACACACAAACTTGCACACTGAAGCTGCGGATGCAGCTTTATTCATAATTGCCGAAAGCAACCAAAATGCCCTTCAGTAGATGAATGGATAAATAAAGTGTGGTACATCCACACAATGGAATATTAATCAGTAGTAAAAAAATAATAATAAACTACCAAGCCATGAAAAGACATGTAGGAAACTTAGATGCATATTACTAAGTAAAAAAAGCCAATGTGAAAAGGTTACAGTGCAAGAAATTTTCACATATTGAGGTATGGGGAAGTCATTCTGGCATATACGTGATTTGGCTTGAATAGAATAGCCTGTTCTGCAGCCTATCAGACAAATTGTACGTCTGCTTTAACCATTAAGGAAAAGACGCGTTTAAAAATCAAAACGGAGTAACTGGTTCAGGCATCCAAAGTGGAGCCTGGTGGCCATTGTGGATATGGTTTCAGACACGTTCCTGCATTACTAAGAACTTGAATTTCTGAACTGTACCAGACTCAAGGACACCACCAGCCATTCTCAAAACAAGATCTGCTAGCAGCTGCAACCATTTTGGACCCAACCAATACTTACTTAACAAGCACCCTTACTTCTTGCCAGCCCCAATCATAATTCGTGATAAACAATTCATGTTAACTAGTTGTAACCTTGCAATTTTTGCCTTTACAATCCTCCCCCATTTTGTAGTCCTGCAGAACATAATTCAAATGCTTCTTGAGTCTGTGTCTCCTGGACTATAGTCCTCAATTTGGCTCAAATAAAACTCCTTTTTAGTCCTTTTATAGATTATTTATTGGCTATTTGTGTCAACAGCTTTATACTGTATGTTTCCAACTATATGACATTCTGGAAAAGGCAAAACTATGATGACAGTAAAAAGATTTTGGTGGCCAGTTTGGGGGAGAGGGAGGGAGGCAGAGCACAGAGAATTTCAGGGCAGTGAAATTATTCTATATGATACTATCATGGTGCCTACATGTCATTAAAGATTTGTCAAAATCCATAAAATGTGCACCAGAAGTGAACTCTAATGTAAACTACGGACTCTGAGTGACAATGACGTGTCAAAGTAGGTTCATCTGACACAGGAGGTTGATACTGGGGAAGCTGGTACATGTGTGGGGCAGCCACACATGCTGGTGCATGTGTGGGGAAGCTGGTGCATATGTGGGCAGCTTTCCACTCAATTTTTTTTTTTTTTTTTTTGCGGTACGCGGGCCTCTCACTGTTGTGGCCTCTCCCGCTGCGGAGCACAGGCTCTGGACACGCAGGCTCAGTGGCCATGGCTCACGGGCCCAGCCGCCCCGCGGCATGTGGGATCTTCCCAGACCGGGGCATGAACCCATGTCCCCTGCATTTGCAGGCGGACTCTCAACCACTGTGCCACCAGGGAAGCCCTTTCCACTCAATTTTGCTGTGAAACCAAAACTAATCTAAAAAAATGTCTATTTTTTAAACTATTAACTGATTTTTAAACAAATATATCAGACTTAATATATTTAAATGGAGTCACCCTTCAACATAGTTACCTCAGCAGGTCATGCTTTTATTCCATTGCTCAAAATATTTCTGAAACTCCTCTTTTAAATGGTAGATTACCTTTTAAAAGGTAGATTAATGACCACAGTCTTCCCCAGCCCACATTTACAAAAATAATATGTGGCCCTGTAGAAAACTGGGACAATGCATAAAGGCACAAGAAAAAAATTAGATGTTTTGGTCACATTCTTTCCATCTTCTTACAAAATAGGCTTCTCATGTGTTTTGATAACCTGTGCTTTTTCTTCTTAAAAATATCAATACTTTGTAAATATTTTTCCCAGTTATTAGAAGTTTTTCTAAAACATGACTTTTAATGACTGCAGAGAATGCACCATAACTTAATCACCCCTCAGCTGTTGGAGAGTCCTCTTATTTGAAGTAGTGCCTCACTAAATTTAAGAACGCACTTTATTAGCAGTTTTGACTCTTTCTAAAATCCAAATTTGCCCTCAAGGACAGATCTGATAACATCTGGAGAGCTTTAAAACTGTATGACAGGTCATTCTTAAAAACTGACCTTTGGTACATTTCTACCTCTGTCCTTGAAGAAACCCCTTTTGTCCGAGTGAGTTAAAAAACCGGAAAGCAACTTACCAAGATGAGTTAAAGACTCAAGAAGGCAATTACAGTAATCTTCTTTGCTATGTTTTTATTATTATGAAATATATAATTCATATAGAAGAATGTATAAAGCATCCATTCATTTTTAATAATAATAACAAGCATCACCCTGGTTAAGCCCCAGAGCACCTTCAGTGTCTTAGAAACTCCCTCGTGCTGTTCCTTTCGGACGTTTCCCCTCCTCCCACCAGAGGTAACTTCCATCCTGACTTTTATGCTCATCACTCCCTTTTTCTTTATGGTTTTTACCAACTATACATCCGTAAAAAAACAGTGTTTAGTTTTTACATTTTTGAATGTTATATGAATGGAATACACATGTATTTCTTGTGACTACTTTTGTTTCACAGTATGTAATTTCCCCCCAAAAAATTCATATCATGGCTTCCCTAGTGGCGCAGTGGTTGAGAGTCCGTCTGCCGATGCAGGGCACACGGGTTCGTGCCCCGGTCCGGGAAGATCCCACATGCCACGGAGCGGCTGGGTCCGTGAGCCATGGCCGCTGAGCCTGCGCATCCGGAGCCTGTGCTCTGCAACGGGAGAGGCCACAACGGTGAGAGGCCCACGTACCGCAAAAAAAAAAAAAAAAAAAAAAAAATTCATGTCAGAGTAAGAGCTTAAGTATGATCCAGCTATTCCATAATATCTTCACTTCAATTATCTGCTTCCACAGTTTTTTTAGTCTGGGGGCATAATTTTACAGTGTCTTACAGGGTTGCTCTCTAAGGCTTCTCAAGTTAACTCTTCTCTTTCCCAGAAAACAGAAGTATAGTTAAGTATTTCTTCATGGCCCCCCAAGTACCTGGCATGGTGCCAAGTGCTAAGCAGATACTGATATTTCTTGATAGGTCCACTAGAAAACTGTTTTTGTCAAACTACAGGTCATGAAATCAATGGGCTACAAGCAGCATAGTTCAACGCAACAGAATTATCACAGAATGCATAACAGGTAAGAAGGCTTAGTATCGCTTCGTGAAACTTCTGTTGCGTTTGCATGTGTGTGTCCACTGGATCCCAGTCTAAGACGTCTCACAATTGGTCACAGTAAAAAAAAAACTTGAAAGCCACTATACAAAATGACATCCTATTAAGATGTCCAACACTGGCAGTTTTCCCTCATCTTTCTGAAGATGCTGACACAACAACTCTTGGTGAAGACTGAAGCCTTTCTAATTTACCAAAATTAGCCTTGGTAGTCAAAGTCTCTATTTTTCTAAGTTGATTTGCCTCGCCTGTAGTGCCATCTAGTGTATGAGGAAGGGAAGTACTTCATGAAATTCAGGTAGTTCCAAATTACTACTTACATAATAAAAAAGATGACAATCATCACAAAATTTAGTCCAAATCAAGTTTTCAAAATAAAACTGCATATTAAACAAGCAGTAATAAGATTGATGGGATATGTTTCTAAATGTCCACATTCTCAAACTCATGCTTGGGGGTTAGACTCAGAACCGAGGTCTCTGGTTCCGACCTGTGCCCTTCCCTGCATCAACTCCTCCCCTGCATTAACCCCTCCCATCAGTGTCCACTCCGGCCCCTGCACATCTGACCAGAGAGAAGCTGCTGTTCTAATCTGCCAAAAATTGTGCCAAATTTGCCCAAATTAAACAACCGTGGTTGCCAGTCTTAGCTGAGCTCACATAGCAACAAATGGTGTCTCTTATAATTCCTCAAACATAATCTCACAATTTTAGTGACCATTTCAAAGCAATTACTGGCTAGACCTCAGTTAGTCACCCTGCGGCACCAGGAGGAGTGCGTCTTGTAGGAGATTATGTCTTTAATTCCTGAAAAACACAGTCCTGCTGTACGTGAAGCCCATCCATCTCATTTTTGCAAAGGTCTTTGAGAACAAAAGGATTTGAATTAAAGAGCCATGAAAGCCATGAATATCTCCAGAGGGACTGCACTCGACACTGACCAGGTCCATTTCCACCTGGTGTTTTGCAAACTGTGGGGTGCTCTGCCAGCCTCAGGTCAGTGTTTGGTGGGTACTTAACAGCTGTTAGTTGCTTTGTTCATATAGTTCAGAGACCCTCCATCCTTCACTCTGAAAGCACGTGCTTCTTCCTAATCTAAACACGCACTAATGCAAATGGTCCCTTATGACTAAGATGCTGAGAAAAAACAGCCGGGAGTGTTTTGCTTGTGCTCCTCAGTACGACACACACTGCACTGGCTTTGGCTGACAGCCCTGAATTTCCTAAAGGTGATCACCTGGGTAGAGCCCAGATCAGATTTATACAACTATCACCATGATAATTTAAAAACATATTCATTACCCCAAAAAGAAACTCTGCATCCCTTAACCGTCACCCCCTGTCCTTAAAAGCCATAGAATCGCACACTTTAAATGGGTGAGTTAGACTTCCCTGGTGATCCAGTGGTTAAGAAGCCGCCTTCCAATTCAGGGGACGCGGGTTCCATCCGTGGTCAGGGAAATAAGATCCCACATGCCGCAGGGCAACTGAGCCCCTAGTGTGCCTCAGCTAGAGAGCCCGCACACCACAACTACGGAGAAGCCCGCACGCCACAACGAAGATCCTGCATGCCACAACGAAGACCCGGCACAGCCAAGAAAAAAAATCTAAAAAAAGCATCATCTTAGAAAAATAAAAAATAAAAAATAAATGGGTGAGTTGCATGGTATATGAATTATATCTCAATAAAACTGTTTTAAAATGCATAAAACAGGGAGAGTTAGGGAGAAAAAGGCTAAAACGAATGTAAATAATTTGAGCAATGTTTTGAGTAATATAAAATAAATGATATGACTGGAAATAGAAATGATTTCATGTAATATTTTGAAGTTATTCAAAATGGAAATGGGGGGCTGCTTATCACCCACACTGCTGTGAGGGCCTCCTCACCACCCTGATGGTAGAGCCTGGTCATGTCTTGGGATGCGGCAATGATGCTTCTTTACTTGCTCTGATGACTTGGCTGTAACAAGCTTGCTGAGTCAATGTGGCTACAGGGTAGACTCCCCAGACAGAAAAGAAAACACAAAATCATCTAGGCAGATATTTCCTTTATGTTTTCTTTCTGGTGTTATCACAACTTGCAGTACACAGAAAATTTGAAGAAACCACCTTAAGTAGTGTTAATATCTCCTCAGTTCATTTGGAAAAAAATAAACTTCTTTCAAAAAGAATCTCAAAATTTTTTAACACAGAAATTTAAAAATTTTTATCCAGATAATATTCAGAGTTGGCAAGATGTGAAAGAATATGTACTCAGATACAGTTGGTGGAAATATAAACTAGTACAACACTTTTATACAGCAAAAGGAAACATGCACATGCCCACTGACCCCGCAATTCCATACCTCACCATTTATGCTAGATCAATTATACTATATTATAGAAATACTTCACATGTGCAAAATAATAAATGTTCAAGGACGTCTAATACAACATTATGTGTATTCCCCTCCAAAATTAGAAATACTCTAAAATGTCCATTAGTGGTTAACTAAATCATGATACAGGCTTACTATGTATCACTTTGCCCCAATAAAAAAAACGAAGTAGATCTATATACACTGACGAGGAAAGATTTTGAAGACATTGTATTTTCTCTCCACCCACTTACTGTCCACTCCCAAATAGAAAGAAAGTGTGAATTAAAGGTAATGTTTAACTCTTTGACATAAATCACAGCAGGATCCTTTTTGACCCACTTCCTAGAGTAATGGAAATAAAATAAAAAAATAAACAAATAGGACCTAATGAAACTTAAAAGCTTTTGCACAGCAAAGGAAACCATAAACAAGACGAAAAGACAACCCTCAGAATGGGAGATAATATTTGCAAATGAGGCAACTGACAAAGGATTAATCTCCAAAATATACAAGCAGCTCCTGCAGCTCAATATCAGAAAAACAAACAACCCAATCCAAAAATGGGCAGAAGACCTAAATAGACATTTCTCCAAAGAAGACATACAGATTGGCAACAAACACATGAAAAGATGCTCAACATCACTAATCATTAGAGAAATGCAAATCAAAACCACAATGAGGTATCACCTCACACCAGTCAGAATGGCCATCATCAAAAAATCTAGAAACAATAAATGCTGGAGAGGGTGTGGAGAAAAGGGAACCCTCCTGCTTTGTTGGTGGGAATGTAAATAGATACAGCCACTATGGAGAACAGTATGGAGGTTCCTTAAAAAACTAAAAATATGACCCAGCAATCCCACTGCTGAGCATATACCCTGAGAAAACCATAATTCAAAAGAGTCATGTACCACGATGTTCATTGCAACACTATTTACAATTGCCAGGACATGGAAGCAACCTAAATGTCCATCGACAGATGAATGGATAAAGAAGATGTGGCACATATATATATACAATGGAATATTACTCAGCCATAAAAAGGAACAAAATTGAGTTATTTGTAATGAGGTGGATGGACCTAAAGTCTGTCATATAAAGTGAAGTCAGAAACAGAAAAACAAATACTGTATGCTAATGCACATACATGGAATCTAAAAAAAAGGTACTGATGAACCTATTGGCAGGGCAGGAATAAAGACACAGACGTAGAGAACGGACTTGAGGACACAGGGGTGAAGGGGAAGCTGGGACGAAGTGAGAGAGTGGCATGGACTATATAGACTACCAAATGTAAAATGGATGGCTAGTGGGAAGCTGCTGCATAGCACAGGGAGATCAGCTCGTGCTTTGTGACCACCTAGAGGGGTGGGATAGGGAGGGTGGGAGGGAGGCTCAAGAGGGAAGGGATATGGGGATATATGTATACATATAGCTGATTCACTTTGGTGTACAACAGAAACTAACACACCATTTTAAAGCAATTATATTCCAATAAACCTATAAAAAAACAGTAATGTTTAAATTTGACAAAGAAAAACTTCGATTAGTACAAAAAGTTTAAAAAGAAACATTTCTCTCTTCACCCTATCCACCATTGTTAATTTCTCATGTAATCATTCTGAAAGGGGTTTATGAATATATCAACATATATATGCACAAATTCTTTTAAATTTGCAAAAAATTTTATCATTTTATATATACTGTTGGGCATCTTGCTTTTTCCCCCACTTAATAATATGTCTTGAACATCTTTCTATGTGAGCAGATGCAAATCTACCTAATTCTAAGACATATGTAAGGTGAAAAATCACAGAAATACATACCCACACTCTTTCACTCATAGAAAAAAAAAGGAATAAACATCTAGATGTGTAGTTACCTCCGGGTAGAGGAAAGGGATGGGGGCACAGTGGCTCAATTTTTTATCCATAGACTTCTGAATTGTTTAACTTCAATACTTTGGCAAGTAAAGAGCAAAGAAACACGTTGGCTTGGGTTCAACTGTTCACAGATCAAAACACTTCCAGGCTAAGGAATTCCATCATCACCTTGGCAGATGAGCCATTCTGACATCTGGGTTCCCTCCCCTCTCCTCCATCAGTAGATATGGGGGTGGGGTGAGAAATGTCCTGACACTGATGCTGGCCTTGGGTGTTCCATTCACTAGGAGGGAAAGATCCAGACAAAGTCACCCAAAGGCAGCTCCTCCTCCACACTACACTTCCTACTCCCATGTCCCCCTGAATTTACCTCCCTCCCTCCATGTGCATATACACTGAGGGAGAGAAACATAGGAGTCTTATTGTCCACTATCCCTAGGGAGAGCTTTGGCTTTCACAGCTGCCCTCACCAAACTTGAGCTGGAGGATTTGTCAGAATAATCTCCCTCAAATTCCTTTTAGAATCCCTGGAGAGTCGCTTAAACAGTGAACACCACTGACCTAGTGAACTCATGGTACCTCAGGATGAATAGGAAGGCAAAGCTCTAATTCTTGGGATGGACTTCCGGATCCTGAGCTGATCTGAGCAATGTTGATCATATTCTTGAAAGACTATAAACATTCTATCAGAGGGACTTGTGCCAAGTTTTTATTATATTCCTGGAAAACGACAGCTGTCCCAACTCCAATCAAGAGTATTTCTAGGGCTTTATGGCTGGAATCACAAAGTTTGGCAAACAGTCCTGATCTCTACAGCAGATGATGGGGACTGAAGGATACTCTGGTTCAGTGACTTAGAATTGTTTGATAATGAGGTTGCTTCAAAAATGGCTTTCTTACCATGCAGACTGTGAAACAGCTTATAGTTGGGGTGCCCAGGCCTTAAAATAATAATGCTACTTCTGCTTTAAGTTTGATGGTAATTCAGAATTTAAGGAGAGATAAGAAAACTCTATTCAAATACCTAGTGTTAAGTATTTAAGGCGTGAGGTTACTTGAAACACAGAATACGGTCTTATAAATTTGTTAATTAAAAGTATAAAGTTTGCCAGATCTATAACACCTTTCTACTCATGCCATTCAAATTACCATAGAAAATTGTCTTCTGAATTAAAAGACTAAGAATAGGCCACCACCAATGGTCAATTTAAACTGTAAAAGATGGTGTGCCCCTGAAATGGACACAATTAGATGCTCAATTAGTTTCTGTCTACCAAAGAAAGGAGGCCCAGAAGTGAGCATCTAACTGGGGTGTCTCATTTGTCTCTGCTTCAATAATCTGGCTGTTTTCTACTTCCTTCATTTCCTTTGTGGGCTACTGTGCAACAAAAATGCCTACATTATCAGATTCAAAATTGAATCCTATGATACTGTAGCCTGAGGAAAAGAAACACTGAATATCATTCCTAGCTTTAGACCCAGAAGATATTTAGGAAATGTTACTGTATATACACCACAAACAGCATTAGTGCTTTTAATTTCTTTTTTATGGGTGCAATGGAGATTAATTTGCATGAGCTTGTTTCAATTTCTGTAATAAGATCTAAATTTTGCATTAAGCTTTCCATCTCAAAAACAAACAGTTAAAAAGGACACATTTCTTCTTTCAAATGTTTTCATTATAGTTCTATTTTACAGTCCTTGCATCTTATATTCACTTAAAAGCTTGAATATATATACCCATAGGTTCTAATTTGTTTCCTGATTATCTCCTGTTTCTACCAAGAAACTTCCCAAGTTCCAAATGCTGCACAACTTGGCAAAGCACTAGAACTGCCAGAAGGGGTATCTACAGATCCAGGGAAGGTATTTATTGTATTTAATACAAAATCAGAACAGGTCAGCTACGCTCAGGAACGGTGTTCCATGAAGGGAGGCATTTGTTGTAAATCCTGAGCTTGAACTGGTTATAGAATTGGGGATTTCAGGGAAGTATAAAGCCTACTGAAACACAGGGGACTTGCTGTGCCATGCCATTGTTATTAAACATGGAACTAGATTATGGACAGGCTACTTTCTAGTTGCAACACAGCTGCATGATGGAGAGATCAGACTGCAATCACAGTAAGGTGACACCACAGTCTCACCAGGGATAGAACAGCAGGTGAAACCTTGAGGAAACAATCAGACAACTGTAGAAAGGGAGATGTTCTCCAAAACAATTGGCATGGTTTCTTGAACAGGTTAGTGTCATTAAAAATAAAATAAGAGGGCTTCCCTGGTGGCGCAGTGGTTGGGAGTCCGCCTGCCGATGCAGGAGACACGGGTTCATGCCCCAGTCCGGGAAGATCCCACATGCCGCGGAGCAGCTAGGCCCGTGAGCCATGGCCACTGAGCCTGAGCGTCCGGAGCCTGCGCGTCTGGAGCCTGTGCTCCGCAATGGGAGAGGCCACAACAGTGAGAGGCCCGCGTACAGCAAAAAATAAATAAATACATAAAGAATAAAATAAAATAAAATAAAATAGGAGAGAACGGCCAAGATGGTGGAGTAGGAAGACCCTGAGCTCACCTCCTCCCATGGGCACACCAAAATTACAACTATTTACAGAGCAACTAGTGATGAGAAAGACCAGAAGACTAGTAGGAAAGTTCTTCTACAACTAAAGACATAAAGAAGGAACCACAATGAGACAGGTAGGAAGGGCAGAGATGCTGTATAGTCAAGACCCATACCCGTGGGTGGGCAACCCACAAATGGGAAGATAATTACAATTGCAGTGGTTCTCCACAAGGAGTGAGGGGTTCAAGCCCCACATCAGGCTCCTGAGCCTGGGGGTCCTGCACCTAGAATGTTTGGCTTTGAAGGCCAGTGGGGCTTACTTTCAGGAGAGCCAGAGGGCTGTGGGAAATAAAGACTTCATCTTTAAAATGCACACAAAATCTCACATGTGCTGGGACCTAGGGCCGAGGCAATAATTTGAAAGGAGCCTGAGTCAGATGCACCTGGTGATCTTGGAGAGCCTCCTAGAGAGGTGGGAGGAAACTGGAGCTCACCCTGGGGACACAGACACTGGTGGCAGCCATTTTTGGAAGCTTGTTCTACCACAAGGACACTGTTGCTGGCCAATGCCATTCTGGAATCCTCCCTCTAGCTTATTAGTGCTGGGACTGGCCCCACCTACCAGCCTGGAAGCACCAGTACTGGGACATCTCAGGCCAAGTAGCTAGATAGGTGGGGATAAAACCTCACCCACCAGTAGGCTAGCTGCCTTAATACCCCCGAGCCCACAGCTGCCCCGGGACTCAGTCCTGTTCCCCAGAACCCTCACACCAGTGAACCTGCACTAGCCCTGGGACCTCATGGGCCTCAGCCTCACCCACGGCAGGCTGCCACTAGTCCTGGGAACCCCTTGGCCCTGGGCCCATCCACCAGCAGGCCAACACTAGCCCCAGGATCCCCCCAACCCCAGGATCCAGCCCCACTCACCAGCAGGCCAACACCAGCTTTAGGACACCCCAGATCCCACAGACAGCTGTGTCAGGAACAGGTCCCACACCAGCAGGCCATCTAGTGGATCTGGGACACCTAGCCCCACAACCACCATCCTAGAACCTGGCTCCACCCATCAGCGGACCAGCACTAGCCCCAGAACACACCAGGGCCTTGTACCCAGCTGCCCTGTGACCCCGCCTCACGCACCAGTGACTAGCAGCTTCAGCGCAAGACAGGGCCTGACAACAAACCAGATTTTTTAAATACATATATATATTGCTATATATAAACCAGCCAGGCATACCAGACCACCCACAGTAGTCAGCCTGTCACAACAGAAGGACCCACACAGCCCACATAGGGGGCACCCCTAGAGCATATAGCTCTTGTGACCAGAGGGAAGTGCATTGCTGGGAAACACAGGACATCTACAAAAGTCCACTTCTCCAAGGTCAGGAAACATAATCAACCTACCAAATATATAGAAATAAAAACAAATTAGGTAAATAAAAGCAAATTAGGTAAAATCAGGTGACAGAAGAATATGTTTCAAATGAAGGAACATGATAAAACCCCAGAAGATGAACTAAGTGAAGTGGAGATAATCAATCGACCCAATAAAGAGTTCAAGGTAGTAACTGTAAAGATGCTCAAAGAACTCAGGAGAAGATCGGGTGAGCAGAGTGAGAAGTTGGAAGTTATTAATAAGGAGTTAGAAAACATAAAGAAGAACCAAAGATAAAGAATACAGTAACTGAAATTTTAAAATACACTAGAAGTAATCAGCAGTAGATTAGATGATACAGAGGAATGGATCAGTGAGCTGGAAAACAGAGTAGTAGAAATCACACAAGCTGCACAGAAGAAAGGAAAAAAATTTTAATGAGGATAGCTTAAGAGACCTCTAGGACAACATCAAGGTACTAACATTCACATTATAGGGTCCCAGAAGGAGAAGAGGAGAGAAAGTGGTAGAAAACTTATCTGAAGAAATAACAGTAGAAAACTTCCCTAACCTGTGAAAAGAAATGGACATCCAGGTCCAAGAATCACAGAGATTCCCAAACAGGATCAACCCAAAGAGGACCACACCAACACATATTGTAATAAAAATAGCAAAAATTAAAGTTAAAGTGAGAGATAAAAATAGCAAGAGAAAAGCAACAAGTTAAGTACAAGGAAACTCCCATAGGCTATCAGTTGACTTTTCAACAAAAACTCTGCAGGCCAGAAGGGAGTGGCAATGTATTTAAAGAGATGAAACGGAAAAACCTACAACCAAGAATGCTTTATCTGGCAATGCTTTCATTCAGATTTGACAGAGTGATCAAAAGGTTTACAGACAAGCAAAAGCTAAAGGAGTTCAGCACTACCAAACCAGCTTTACAAGAAATGTTAAAAAGACTTCTTTAAGTGAAAAAGAAGAGACCACTACTGGAAATAGGAAAATTATGAAAGGAAAAATCTTATTGGTAAAGGCAAATATCCTATAAAGGTAGTAAATCAACCACATGTAAAACTAGTAGGAAGGTTAAAAGACAAGCATACTAGACTCATCTATATCCATATTAAGTATTTAAGGGATATAAAAAACAAAAAGATGGGAAATATGATGTCAAAAACAATAAACATGGGGGAGTAAAAATGTAGGATTGTTAAAATGTATTTGAACTTAAAAGATCAGCATCTTAAAATATATATTGGTATATATAAACCTCACGATAACCACAATCCAAAAATCCATAATAGATACACACACACAAAAAGAGAAAGGAATCCAACCATAACACTAAAGATAGTCATCAAATCACAAGGGAAGAGAGCAAAAGAAGACAGAAAGAAAAAGAACTACAATAACAACCCCAAAACAATTAATAAAATGGCAATAAGTACATATCTATCAATAGTTACTCTAAATGTAAATGGACTAAATGTTCCAATCAAAAGACATAGAGTGGCTGAATGCACACAATAACAAGACCCGTATATATGCTGCCTACAAGAGACTCACTTTAGATCTAAAGACACACATGGACTGAAAGTGAAAGGATGGAAAAGGGTATTCCATGCAGACTAAAATGAAAAGAAAGCCAGGGTAGCAATACTTATATCAGGTAAAATACTTTAAAACAAAGACTATAACAAGAAACAAAGAAGGACATTACCTAATGATCAAGGGATCAATCCAAGAAGACAATTGTAAATATATATGCACCCCATATAAGAGCACCTAAATACATAAAGCAAATATTGACAGACAGAAAGGGGAAAACAGTATTACAGTATGACAGTATGACAGTATTACAATAATAGTAAGGTAATTTAACAACCCCCACTTACATTAATGGACAGATCATCCAGACAGAAAATCAATAAGGAAACACTGGCCTTAAAAGACACATTAGGCCAAATGGATCATATCCATATACATGAAACAGTCCATCCAAAAGCAGCAGAATACACATTCTTTTCAAGTGCACATGGAACATTCTACAGGATAGATCACATGCTAGGCCACAAAACAAGTCTCAGTAAATTGAAGAAAACTGAAATCAAAACAAGCATCTTTTCCAATAACAACACTATGAGACTAGAAATCAAATACAAGAAAAAAATGCAAAAACACAAACATGTGGAGGCTAAACAATATGCTACTACACAACCAATGGATCACTGAAGAAATCAAAGACAAAATTTTTAAAACCTGGAGAAAATTAAAACAAAAAAACACTATCCAAAATCTATGGGACAAAGCAAAAGCAATATTGACAGGGAAGTTTATAGCAATACAAGTTTACCTCAGGAGACAAGAAAAATCTCAAACAACCTAACCTTACACCTAAAGGAACTAGAGAAAGAAAAAACCCACAAAATTAATAAAAGGAAAGAAATCATAAAGATCAGAGCAGAAATGAAATAAAGACTAAAAAAAGAAATAGAAAAGATGAATGAAACTAAGAGCTGGTTGTTTGAAAAGATAAACAAACTTGATAAACCTTTAGCCAGACTCATCAAGAAAAAAATAGAGGGCTTCCCTGGTGGCTCAGTGGTTGAGAGTCTGCCTGCCGATGCATGGGACATGGGTTCGTGCCCCAGTCTGGGAAGATCCCACATGCCACGGAGCAGCTAGGCCCGTGAGCCATGGCCACTGGGCCTGAGCGTCCGGAGCCTGTGCTCCGCAATGGGAGAGGCCACAACAGTGAGAGGCCCGCGTACTGCAAAAAAAAAAAAAAAGAAGAAGAAAAAAGAAAAAAATAGAGAGGGCCCAAATCAACAGAGTCAGAAATGAAACAGGAGAAGTTATAACCAACGCCACAGAAATACAAAGGATCATAAGAGGTAACTACAATTATATGCCAATAAAATGAACAACCTAGAAGAAATGGACAAATTCCTAGAAATGTACAATCTCTCAAGACTGAATCAGGAAGAAATAGAAAATATGAACAAACCAATTGCCAGTAATGAAATTGAAACAGTAATAATAATAATAAAAAAAAACTCCCGACAAACAAAAGTCCAGGACCAGATGGCCTCACAGGTGATTTCTACCAAGCATTTAGAGAGGAGCTAAAACCTATCCTCCTCAAACTATTCCAAAAAACTGCAGAGGAAGGAACACTTCCAAACACATTCTTCCAAACATGAGGCCAGCATCACCCTGATGCCAAAAGCAGACAAAAACATCACAAAAAACCCAGAAAATTACAGGCCAATATCACTGATGAACATAGATGTAAAAATCCTCAACAAAATATTAGGCAAAACAATCTTTAGAAAATAAGAACAAAGCTGGAGGTATCACACTCCCTGATTTCAAACTTTACTACAAAGCTACAGTCATCAAAACAGTATAGTACTAGCACAAAAACAGACACATGGATCAATGGAACAGAATAGACAGCCCAGAAATGAACCAAAACTTATATGAGCAGTTAATCTACAACAACGGAGGCTAGAATATACAATGGGGAAAAGACAGCCTCTTTAATAAATGGTGTTGGGAAAACTGGACAGTTACACGCAAAAGTATCAAACCAGAATACTCTCTCACACTATGCACAAAAATAAACTTGATGCATTAAAGACTTAAATGTAAGACCTGAGACCATAAAACTTCTAGAAGAAAACATAGGAAGTATGCTCTTTGACATTGATCTTTGTAATACTTTTTTGAATATGTCTCCTCAGGCAAGGGAAACAAAAGCAAAAATTAACAAATGTGACTACATCCAAGTAAAAGGCTTTGCACAGCGAAGGAAACCATCAACAAAATGAAAAGCCACATTCTGAATGGGAGAATATAATTGCAAAAAATATATCCAATACGGGGTTAATATCCAAAATATACAAAGATCTCATACAACTCAACATCAAAAAACAAACAACCGGATTAAAAAACAGGCAGAGGATCTGAATAGACATTTTTCCAAAGAAGACATACAGATAGCCAACAGGCAGATGAAAAGATTTTCAACATCACTAATCATCAGGGTAATGCAAATCAAAACCACAATGAGATACCACCTCATACCTGTCACAATGGCTATTAACAAAAAGACAACAAATAACAAGTGTTGGTGAAGATGTGCAGAAAAGGGAATCCTCTTGCACTGTTGCTGGGAATGTAAATTGGTGCAGCCACTATGAAAAACAGTATGGAGATTCCTCAAAAAATTAAAAATAGAACTACCATATGATCCAGCAATTCCACTCCTGGGTACTTATCCAAAGAAAATGAAAACACTAATTAGAAAAGATCTATGTACCCCTACGTTCACTGCAGCATTATTTACAATAGCCAAGATATGGAAGCAACCTAATTGCCCAACAATAGGTGAATGGATAAAGAAGATGTGGCATATATATACAATTAAATATTACTCAGCCATAAAAAAAGAATGAAATATTGCCATTTACAATGACATGGATGGACCTAGAGGGTATTATGCTAAGTGAAATAAATCCAACTGAGAAGGACAAATACTATATGGTTTCACATATATGTGGAATCTAAAAAACAAAACAAAAGAACAAACATAACAAAACAGAAAAAGAGTTATAGATACAGAGAACAAACAGGTGATTGCCAGAGGGGAGCGGGAAGGAGGAAAGAAATAGGTGAGGGAGATTAAGAGGAACAAACTTCTGGCTGCAAAATAAATGAGTCACGGGTAGGAAATGCACAGTGTGGGGAATATAGTCAATAACTATATAATATCTTTGTATGATGACAGCTCAAAACTGACTTACTGTGTTGATCATTTTGAAATTATATAAATCGAATGTATATCAAGTCATTATGTCATATAACAGGAACTAACATAGTATGGTAAGTGAATTAAACTTCAAAACAAACAAACAAACTCATAGAAAAAGAGGTTACCAGAGGCAGTAGGTGGAGGGAGGAGGAATTGGATGAAGGTGGTCAAAAGGTACAAGCTTCAGTTATAAGATAAATAAGTACTAGGGATATAATGTACAACATGATAAATATAATTAATACTGCTGTATTTATATATGAAAGTAGTTAAGACAGCAAATCCCAAGAGTTCTTATCACAAGGAAATTTTTTTTCTATTTCCTTAATTTTGTCTCTATATGAGATGCTAGATGTTCACTAAACTTGTGATAATCATTTCATGATGTATCAAGTCAAATCATTGTGCTGTATACCTTAAATTTATACAGTGCTGTATGTCAATTATATCTCAATAAAACTAGAAGATAAAATAAATAAAATAAATAGAAATAGAGAAGGTAGGGGATGGGAGAAGCTGCGCAAATTCAAAGAGACATGGGGGATACAACCAGATACAATGCATGATCCTGTTTTGCACTCTGGTTAGAGAACTAGTTGGTTAAAGAACAATATTTACAATACAATTTCATTTTGATAAAATATACGGGTGTGTGCATGTATATGTATATACACACATAGCAAAGGATCTGGAAAGATATATGGATATGCACCAAGGTTCACTGTTGGGTAATAATACCTTAGTGTATCTGGGTTGTGGGAACGTGGTGGTTTTACTTATTTATTCTGTTTGTTACCTATTATTTCTTTAAGCTTGACTTATTATTACATAAGTAATCATTAGAACTGTCAATTTATACTACTGAGAATATTGAAAACAAAATAAAAATAACTGTCAGGAATTCTTAGATCTAATAAATTCTAAGACTTTCAGTTTACTCACCCGTACAATGGGGATAATATAACTCTTCTTTGGTTGTGTAGAGGCTGGAATTAGTCGATGGCAAGCGCACAGCGCTAGGGTTGTCGTCACTGTTGATTGATTCCTGCTGCTCTCGGGACCCAAGTGGGACGGGGCGGCCCAGGGACTCCCGACTGGTGGTGATGTAATTTGGGCACAGCTCTCAGCCCCCTCAGGAAGAGGGCACTGGGGCTTCCTTGCGTCCCGGACGCGCGCTGGTGGCCGTTCCCGTGGGGGCTCCGCGCCCCGAGCGCCAGAGGCGGGGCCGCGCCGTGTGCACCCGGGGGAGCTCGGAGCAGGGCAGGGCAGGGCAGGGCCGGGCGGCGGCGTCCGGGCACCAGGTTGTGGAGGAGGCCGTGAAGAGACCAGAAGCGCCACTGGCCTCGCCCGTTCCGGCGGCCGTTCTCACGGAGAGCGGGGTCGGCCCGACGGCCAGTCGAGGGCACAAACGCCAGAGCGTCGGAAGCCTGGCCGGGACCTGGCGGCGCTGTGGAGGAGGCTGGTTCCGGTGGACGGAAACCCCGAGCCTGCCGAGAGGGACCTGGGGAAGAGCGATTCCCAACAGCCCCCAGAGGACGCTCCTTCGGCGAAGGAGGCGATGGAGGGGCACGGTCACGCACACCGCGCAGCCCGCAGAGACGGATTGCACGGCCGCGAGCACAGACCAGAGCTACACAGACACTCCTCAGAGCTCGTGAGGCCCTGCCACGGGTCCCACGGCCGGGAGAGGGGCGAGGACAGACGGCGGTGCCGCGGGGGTTCCCCAGTTTATTCTTCGGGGCGGGGATCATCTGGTTACAGCTGGTCTCCTCAGTCTAGCCGTCCTTGTCTGATGTACGGGGACTGTCACAGACGCCTGGCGGAGGCCCGTGTTGCACAGCAGAGGCCTGGAGAAGGCCCCTCAGATGCCCCTCGGGCCAGACTGGACCGCCGCCTGGGTGCACCCCAGGGGAGAGGGGCTGGGAGTCTAAGCAGGGGACACCAGCCTCCCCACAGGGACAAACGCCTGGTCTGTACCAAGGGACACGAGAAGTCCTCTGCTTTGACCAGACAAAAATCAGGCCTGGCCTTCTCCAGAGGAAAGGCCGCGGTCTCCCCCCCCCACCCCGGAACAGCGCAAACGAGAATCCGCCCTCTAGTGGTGTCGAGAAAGAGAAGGAAAGAGAGGGTCGCGGCATCCAGGTTTTACCTCCCTTCAGACAAGCTTCAGACCTTAAAAAGCGAAAGCACGAAGACTCCGAGAAAATCAAACCGGACAAAAACAAGCAGCGTCTCGACCGCTTGGACATAGCAGAGGGGACAAGAGGCCTGTTACCCAAGGTGAAAGAGAAGGTTTCCAATAACCAAAAGATTCAAGAAGGGAAAGTAAGACCTCCTCATTTGGATGGAAAGCCTGAGGGCTCCCTCCCTAAAGGTGAGGAGGTGGATATGGATAATGAATTCAAGCCGCCCACCATGTCTTTTGAGTCATACCTCAACCACAACCAGCCTAGGGAGAAAAAGAAAAAGATTATGAAAACTTCAGCCACTGCTCTTGAAGAAAAAGGACCTAAAAAATATGATTCAAGTGAAAACTTGGACTTGGTTCAGGAACTACCTAAGGTGAATGAAAACAGATCAGAGAAGCTGCAGCCCTCTGGAAACGTCTGGGCCAAGCTGGAAAAAGTCCCCACTGATGCACCAGTGTGGCCGGACCTCCCATTACCCAGGGTCCAGGCCAATGACCGTCCACTTCTTGCCTCTGGATTGATGTCCTCCTTAGGACCAAAGCAAAAAGCACTGTCTTCACCCCAGGAAGAGGAAGAAGTTGGATTTACTGGACACAGAATGAATTCTAAGATGCAAGTGTTTTCTGGCTCCAAGTGTGCCTATCTTGCCAAAATGATGACCTTGCGCCAGCAGTGCATCTGGGTACTTAAAACAACATCAATTCAATCTTTAAAGTGGGAGGAGTCCCATATTCAGTTCTTGAACCCATCTTGGAGAGCTGTACACCTGATCAGCTGTATCGCATAGAGAAATACAATCATGCATTAGTCCAAGAAACAGACAAATTATGGAAAATTCACTCTCACCAAAACTTTAGGAAAGAAAGGCCAAAAGAGCACGAGACATGGCGAGAGATGTACATGCGGCTTCAGGATGCCCGAGAGCAGGGGCTTCAAGCACTGACAGTGAATATCCAATCTGCACGAGCCAATAAGCCCAAAGGCCAACAAGCAAAGATGATCCTTCTCAACTCTCTGGCCAGGCCACCTTCTGACGTTCGAAGGAGGCAGGAGAAGTTTGAAATAGGAGAAGCAGCTGCCCCTGAAAAAGTCAAGATCAAACCAGCCCTGTACCCCACAGGAACCATCCATACTCCCTCCAGCAGAAACAGCCTTAACCTCACCCATGAGGAGCCAGCCAGAGCCTGCTCAAGCACCACCAGTACCCACTTGCCGCGGGTCGTCTGCAGCAGGAAACCTGCAAAGAAAATCACCCCCATGATGGCCAAGACAATTAAAGATTTCAAGAACAGGTTCTCCCGACAGTAAATTGAGGCCTTGCCTTGGAGCTGGAATTCCAGAGGAGGAATACAAGGGCAGTGGGTGTTAGGGAATGGGACTTCCAAAGGAGACCAGAATGTTTTGCTTTGTGGAAACTTTTGGACTCTGACTCCTGTCGTTTTCAAGTGCTGTACCTGTGAGCTGCCATAGCCACTGCCTCCTGCCTGGAGAACACTTCAGAATTCTGAAGATGAGACGCCTCAGTCCCACTGACGATTTTAAGATTCATTATACTTTTGTTGTTAACTAGCCTCTTTGTAAACAATATGACATAGTCTTAAAAAATATTATCCCCAGATTGTGTTTATATAAATAAACAAAAGTACTTAACATGAGATTTTTTTTTTTACTCTCAGAGTAGATGAGGTCTTCTTGGACACAAACCCAGAAGCAATTAATTAAAAAGACTGATATATTTGACCACATAAAAATTTAGAAATATATAAAACAACAAGGTCGAAAGATAAACAACAAACTGGGAAAGATATTTATAACTCAGTTAACATTCAGAAGGCAAATTTCCTTTATATATAATAAGGGCCCACAAATTAATGAGAAAAAAACCCAATAATTTACTATAAAAATGGGCAAACATAGGAAAAGATGGTTCACACAAAAGAAAACACAAATGACTCTTAAATATATGACAAGATGCTCAATCTTACTAAAATGCAAATAAACATAATATGAGGGAGGTGGTGGTGGTGGGATGAATTGGGAGATTGGGATTGACATATATACAGTAATATGTATAAAATAGATAACTAACAAGAACCTGCTGTATAAAAAAATTAAATTCAATTAAATTCAAAGAAAAAGGAAAAAAACCCATAATATGATACAAATTTTCACCTACCAGTTAAGTGGAATTCAAAAGCTTAATAGCCTGCTATGTTAGAGCAGATGATCATACATTACTAGTAGATGATAAATTAATACAACTTCTATTCAAGTTAATAGGCAAATGTTAAATATATATTCTTTGGTACTACAATATCACTTTTAGGATGAGAAACTGAATATATAAATGACTAATGACCAGAACCACATAAGCTCAGGAAGCCAAACCACAACCTCTGCAGCAACCATCCCAGAAAACCAAATCACAGACTCTCCAGCAATCAGTCCAGGAAACTAAATCACAACCTCCTTAGCAATCGGCCCAGAGTGGTGAGGATTTGGTCAACAACTCCCAGCCTCCCAATTTTTGCCCTCAGCCTCCAAGTCAGGACCAAGCAGAGAAAGCCAAATATGATCTCCAAATCAATCACATAAGATGCCCCGCTTCTAGTTAGGCCCAACTCCAGATTTCCCAAGTCAGCAACCTCCAATCAGAAAATACTAAAGCCTTCCCTTAGTTTTTCACTGTAAAGCTATCCCACTCCCCTGCCTGCCAAATGCAAGTGATGGTAGCTGACTCCCTTGCTATAGCAAGCTCTCAATAAATAGCCTCTGTTTGTTCAGCTTGGGTGGTTTTCATTTATTTCCACAAGAATTGTATTCTACAGATGCACATATATCAAACATACACATATACAAACTCTGATATAGCAATTTCACTTATAGGATTTTATTCTCCAGACACACCTGCGTGTGTTTGTGTGTGTGTGTACTCAATTAATACAAAGACATGACCATGGCACTTGAATCGAATTTTTCTCCAGGACGTTTGCCTGCCTCTAAGAGGCTAAGATGCTGAGTAGTGTGTTTGACAACCTCAAAGTGCTACAGGTGCAAAAGTTCTAATCCAAGACCCACCAAGATAGGGGATCCTGGTAAAACCAATGAATACTCAGTCCTTATTCAGTCCAAGGAATAAGGACAAAGGATAAGTTAGGCTGCCTAAGCTCTGTATGGCCCAGAAAAATCTCAGTCCCTGAATTTGGATTGAGATATTCCTAGATTACTAGCTCCTCTCCCCAGGCACAAGACAGAAACAAGCCTAAATTACCTCTACAGGAAGATATCATCATCCTTCATCTCAAATTATTTCTAAAAACAAACCATCAACTACACTGCCATATACAGTCTAAGAAAAGAACAACATAAATGAAAAACATTAGGAATAACAGACAACTGAAACAGATTCACATGGGCCTCAAGATACTGGAACTCTCAGACACAGACTTGAGAAAAACTATTTCAACCAATATCATTTGCAATAGTATATAAAAATCAGATAGGAACAAATCTAACAAAAGATGTTTCAGATTTCTTTTGTGGGCTGAATTGTGTCCTCTCCTCCCCAAATTTATACATTGAAGCCCTAACCCTGAAATAATTAAGAATGTGACTGTATTTGGAGATAGAGCCTTTAGGGGGTGATTAAGTTAAAATGAGGTCATTAGGGTGGTCCCTAATCCAATCTGACTGGTGTCCTTAGAAGAAGAGGAAATTTGGACACACAAAGCGACACCACGAATGTTCTCCAATGTAGGAAAGATCATATTAAGGTCACAGCAAGAAGGTGGCCATTTGCAAGCCAAGGAGAAAGGCCTCAGGATAAACCAAACCTGCCAACATCTTGATCTTGAAGTTCTAGCCTTCAGAATTGTGAGAAAATAAATTTTTGTTGTTTAAGCCACCCAGTCTGTGACATTTTGTTATGGCAGCCCTAGCAAACTAATACAGCCTCTGTGCTGAAAATGACAAAATAGGGATAAGAGGTACTAAAGAAGATACAATGTTTATGAATTGGGAAAATGAATTTTGTTAAGATGTTAATTCTCCTGAAAATTGATCTATAGATTGAATGAAATCTCATGAAAAGCTCAGCAGACTTTTTTGTATAAATTGAAAATCTGATTCTAAAATTTATGTGGAAATTTAGAATAACCAAGACAGCATTGAAAAAGAGTTAAGTCAGAGGATTTACACTACCAGTTTTCAAGGCTTAACACTAGGCCACAATAATTAAGATAGTTTGATATTGGCACGGAGATAGATAAACCTATCAATGGAACAGAACAGAGAGTTCAGAAATAGACCCACAAATACATGATAATGTGATTTTTTACGAAGTTGCCACTGTAATTCAAAAAAAATTTTAAAGGTACTGGAGCAACTGGATAACCAAATAAGAAAAAAACAAAGCTTAACCCCTATCTCACATAAAACACAGAAATTAATTGAAGATAACAATCCTAAATTTTTATGTACATAATAACATGGTATCAAAATAAATAAAGCAAAAATTGACAAAATCAAAACGAGAAATAGGCAAAAAAATACAATCACAGTGAGAGATATTTATATGCCTCCCTCAATAATTAACAGAAGAAGAAGAAAGAAATCTGTAAGATATAAAAGATTTGAACAACACAGTTAAGAAACTTAACCATTCACTGAGCCATAAAACAATTCTTGACAAATGTTAGAGGAATGAAATCATGTAGATTGTTATGTAGAATATTGTTATGTAGACACAATGCAGTTAATCTAGAAAACAATGTCCAAAGGTATCAATAGACTTCCCATATGCAAATAATACACTTCTAAATACTTACGGGTCAGAGAAAAATCATAATAGATGTTAGAAAATATGTGAAATTGAATGAAAAGGAAAAAATTAAAATGCTACATATTAAAACATATGCAAGCAGGCAAAGTAGTGATTGGAGGGAAATTTAAATCTTTAAATGCATCTCTTAAAGAGAAAAAAGGTATATCTCTCCATCTATTTGTATCATCTTTAATTTCTTTCATCAGTGTCTTATAATTTTCTGCATACAGGTCTTAGGTAGGTTTATTCCTAGATATTTTATTCTTTTTGTTACGTGGAACAGGATAAAGAAAAAAGAATGAAAAGAAATGAGAAGACAGCCTAAGAGACCTCTGGGACAACATTAAATGCAACAACATTCACATTATAGGGGTTACAGATAGAGAAGAAAGAGAGACAGGACTGGAGAAAATATTTGAGGTGATTATAGTCAACTACTTCCCTAACATGGGAAAGGAAACAGTCACCCAAGTCCAGGAAGTGCAGAGAGTCCCTGGCAGGATAAACCCAAGGAGAAACGCGCCGAGACACATACTAATCAAATTGACAGAAACTAAAGACAAAGAAAAATTATTAAAAGCAACAAGGGAAAAATAACATACAAGGGATCTCCCGTAAGGTTAAGAGCTGATTTCTCAGCAGAAACTCTACAAGCCAGAAGGGAGTGGCACGATATATTTAAAGTGATGAAAGGGAAGAACCTACAACCAAGATGACTCTACCCGGCAAGGATCTCATTCAGATTTGACAGAGAAATCAAAAGCTTTACAGACAAGCAAAAGCTAAGAGAATTCAGCACCACCAAACCAGCTCTACAACAAATGCTAAAGGAACTTCTCTAAGTGGGAAACACAAGAGAAGAAAAGTACCTACAAAAAAAACCCCAAAACAATTAAGAAAATGGTAATAGGAACATACATATCGATAATTACCTTAAACGTGATTGGATTAAATGCTCCAACCAAAAGACACAGGCTCGCTGAATGGATATAGAAACAAGACCCATATATACGCTGTCTACAAGAGACCCATTTCAGACCTAGGGACACATACAGACTGAAAGTGAGGGGATGGAAAAAGACACTCCATGCAAATGGAAATCAAATAAAGCTGGAGTAGCAATACTCGTATCAGATAAAATAGACTTTAAAATAAAGAATGTTTCAAGAGACAAGGAAGGACACTACATAATGATCAAGGGATCAATCCAAGAAGAAAATATAACAATTATAAATATATATGCACCCAACATAGGAGCACCTCAACACATAAGGCAAACGCTAACAGCTATAAAAAGGGAAATCGACAGTAACACAATAATAGTGGGGGACTTTAACACCTCACTTACACCAATGGACAGATCATCCAGACAGAAAATTAATAAGGAAACACAAGCTTTAAATGACACAACAGACCAGATAGATTTAATTGATATTTATAGGACGTTCCATCTGAAAACAGCAGATTACTCTTTCTTCTTAAGTGCACACGGACATTCTCCAGGATAGATCACATCTTGGGTCACAAATCAAGCCTTGGTAAATTTGAGAAAATTGCAATCATATTAAGCATCTTTTCCAACCACAATGCTATGAGATTAGAAATCAATTACAGGGAAAAAAACATAAAAAAACACAACCGCATGGAGGCTAAACAATAAGTAAATAAATAACCAAGAGATCACTGAAGAAATCAATGAGGAAATCAAAAAATACCTAGAGACAAATGACAACGAAAACATTACGATCCATAACCTATGGAATGCAGCAAAAGCAGTTCTAAGAGGAAAGTCTATAGCAATACAATCATACCTCAAGAAACAAGAAAAATCTCAAATAAACAATCTAATCTTACACCTAAAGGAACTACAAGAACAAATAATAGTGTGACCATTTGACAAAAAAAGAACAAGTAGAAGTCTTTGCTCTAATGGATATCAAGAATGGATACAACTATATTTATTAAGACAGTGTGGTATTAGCACAGGAAATAGACAAAAAGGCCCATGGAACAGACTTGAGGACCCAGAAACAATTCTGCATATTTTTCAAGTCTGTTAAGTTCCATTTTATTCTTCTTATATCTTCTGTTTTTCTCCTTTTTATAAATGTTTAAACATATTTAAATGTTTAAACATATTTATAATGTTTAAATGTTTAAACATATTTATAATAGCTATTTTTAAAGACCCTATCTGCTAATTCTGTCTTTTGTTGTATTACTGGATCTTCTGTTGACTGATTTTTGTCCTGGTTTGGGCACATTTTCCTGGGTTTTATGACCGCTAGTAGTTATTTCCTTGGATGCCAGTCTTGTGAATACCTAGGTTATATTGCCTTCTTTTAAGTATTTTGAGGGTTTTGAGGGGGCAGATAGGTTAGTTATTTGCAGGTAAGTCTGATTCTATCAAGCTTTGTTAGGAAGGAGGTTATCCAAAGTCAATTTTATTCTAAGCCTAGTTTAGGGTTACTCTTTTTTTTTTTTTTTTTCCTATTTTCTTTTTTTTTTTTTTTTAACATCTTTATTGGAGTATAATTGCTTTACAATGGTATGTTAGTTTCAGCTTCACAGGGTTACTCTTAATGCACTGCTTCCTGGAATCTCTACTAAATGCTCTGCTGTTCCACAAGAAGTCTCCACTCAGGTTGGCTGGACTTCAAATGTCTCTCAATGTTATGTGAGCACCAGTAGTTGTTCAGCTTATAGTTCCCCGATAACTGGTTTTTCCCCAGCTTCATACATTTCCACTCTGTGTATGCACAGCTTAGTATTCAGCCAAAAACTCAGATGTATGGAGCAATTTGTTTGCCTAGCTCCCTCCTCTCTGTTCCTCTTCCCTCCCAATTCTAACCAGCTAAGTCTTCCCAAACTCAACTCCCTGGTCTCATCTCTGCAAAACTGCTGTGCTCTGCCTAGATACTCCCTTGTGTGCTAGAACCCAGTTACTGCTTCCAGGCAGAAGATCTTGTCTCATGATCACATTGCCCAAAGTCTGAAAACAGATTATTCATATATTTAGTCCAGTTTCCTAGTTACAAATAGCAGGAAGGCTAGTCTGGTACCCTTTACTCTACCACATTTGAGAGCAGAAAGCTTTATCATTTTTTTTAATGTTTACAAGATTGACCTGAGTGGAGAGATATATACTTTTTATACTTAAAAATAAAACCTAATACAATTAACATTATTTTTACAAAAGAAAGAAAGGATGTTTTTAACCCAAAACATCAGATATACAAAGTCATATCTGTATATTCATATTCTCAGTTAGTGGTTAAAAAGAAAAATAAAAGAAAAAAGAACAAATCTCCAAGAGTAGCAATGTGACACTAGCAAAATGTTCCAGGTTGTCTGATCAGCCTCCCTTTCTTGGTCCAGGTACAGGAAGAATGGGGCTCAACAGCAGCCACAGCACTTTTAAAGATGCCCACAAGGCTACGGCAGTGCTCGGTAGTGAAGTGCTTAACCTTCCTTATGTAAGAGCAGAGCCGAGAACTTAAAACATGAGTTACTTAAAATTCAGCTTAGCTTTATGGTGAGGTAGAGTTTGTTTAATTAGTATTTAGAACTGCACATTGTTTATAGCTATTGGTATTTAAATAGACGCTTAAATGTTTGAACATTTAAAGCTTAATAAGCCTCAGTTCTCTGAAGAAAAACATGATGTAATTAAATTTTCAATTACTCTAGTTTTTTTTTTTTTTTAGGGGCCCATGCAATTAATAAAAGCTAAGGCATTTAACAACGCTCATTTAAAAACCTAATCTGACACCTCATTAATTAGCTAACACTTAAAGCAGATATTTTTAATATAAGTTTCACACAAGCAAAGTCACAACTTTTGAAAAGTACATGTAATGACACATGAGAATAAATAAACTTAACTATTTTTCAGATTATTTTGTGTGTACACACGAATGTGTGAATCAATTATGGCTTTCTAAAAACCATTCTTCTGCACTGAGACCAATTACTGTTTGTTTGGTTTTAATTGTATGGTCAAACTAAAAACACTGAAGCAATTGCTCCTCAGAGCTTCCTTGCCCCGAGGATCTTACCTTCAAGTTTAAAAAAAGTAAGTGGCGGAGGTTTACAAATTGCATATAGTCTTATTTTAATTAAACACTAAATTTAAAATGGAATAGGAGAAAATTCTCCACTCACAGATTTTGCTACCCACAGATCACTACAACATCAGTACCACAAGAGAGTTCATGATTCATGCCCCATCCAGAACTACTGGATCACAATCTGAATTTTCAAAACATCCCAGGTGTTCAGTGTGCACATTAAAGACTCAGAAGCCCTGCAGAAGCATGATCAGTTTACCAGTCAGGAAAGAAACTTGCCAGAGTCCTTGCCCTCAAGGAGCTTATAGTCTACTGGGGTCAGGGGAGGCAATCAACAAGGAAAAATTCAATTATAATTTCCTGGGATAAAGGTGGCATGGCGATGTCTACTCATTGCATCAAGGAGGGGCACTTTGTCAAGTTTGGGAAGCAGGCTGACCAAGAAAGGCAAGTTCAGATCCTAAAGAACAAAAATGTAAGGGGCAGAGAAACATAAGCTCATTAAGGAGGCCAAGAAGGAAAACAGAACTCTAGGAAACTGTAGCATTATGAAAACCAAGAGAAGAGGCATTTCCCACGGATAATCAACTGTGTCAATGCACAAAACATCATGGGTATCTCAAAACACCACGTTTTATACATAGCAGTCACTAGGTAAGTGTTCATTGTATGAGTTGATGAATAAATGCATATTTACCTCAGTATTAAGTAAAAACCGGGGTATGAATTCAAGAGTATCTAACTCCCATTCTTATGCTCAGCCACCATCCCCTATCATACGCAAAGAAATAACCATATTTAACAGTAAATTTTAATATATAAACATGTATGACAAATGCCTAGCTTGAAACCAACAATAACAAAATAAAGTTATCTTTTAGGTATGAATCATATATTAGTTCTTTTTTTTTTTTTAATTCACCTCTCTGAAACCACCCCCTGCAAAAGCTACTAGTACGAGTCTTTGTACCCAGTAGGCATTCAATAAATATCTGTAAAACAAAACTGTTCTAGAGATTGTTTATCTCTGCTCTCTCCCAAAATCACATTAAAGTGATGGTAAAGGAATTTTTTTTAAGGGAAGGAGTAATTAAGTATAATTTATACACTGAAGAGTGAAGAGAGGCCCCCAACCCCCCCACTCAATTGTCTTTCCCTGTTCAACTCCAACAGTGGTGGCAACCATGCTTGTTTTGCCCTCATTCCCTGTAGAAGGGTGAGAAGGACTTCTCCTTAGAGAAACTGAAGGCCTCAGAACAAAGACCTACAGACACTAACTGGCATTTGGGGATGTCCCAGTGAAAAGGCCCCTGGCTTCGTGATCATCCTACAGAGAAACCCATCTTTATTTGAAGAGCCTCTTCTAAAACACACGGATTCTAACTAGCTTTTAGGTGTCTCACCTCAGGCAAGGTTCACTAGACTTCTGAGGAAAACCTCCTACATGAAAGACAGAGCACCAGGGAAAAAAGCAAAGAAAAACCTGAGGGGAAATAGACATAATGCTAGGAGCAAAAGACAAAGAGGGAAGGAGGGAGAGAGAGAGAGGAAACCTCAGGGAGATAAAAGGAGCCATGGTATCCTGTAAGAACAAGATGCCGTGAAAAAGGAACATTGAGACAATAAGAAAGTACTTGGAAATAAAAATACGATAGTAGAAATTTAAAACTTAACAAAATGGGATAAAAAGTTGAAGAGGTCTCTTGATAAGAAAAGCAAGAAAAGTAAGCGATGTAAAATAAAACAGAAAACAACATGATTAGAGGTTCCATTTCGAAGTCAAATATCCAATGAATAGGACTTCCAGGGAAAAGAAAAACCTTAAAAATACAAAAGGAAGGAAGGAAGGAAGGAGGGAGGGAGAGAGAGAAAGAAAGAAAAAGAAAGGAAGGAAGGAAGAGCAAGAGAGGAAAAAAAAGAAAGGGAAAAAATTATCTAAAGAAATAATGCAAGAATATTTTCCAGAATTGAGGGCATGAATTCCCTGATCTAAATGGCTCATAACTGCATACCAGTGCTGTGAATGAAAAAGGATTCTCGGGCTTCCCTGGTGGCGCAGTGGTTTGAGAGTCCGCCTGCCGATGCAGGGGACGTGGGTTCGTGCCCCGGTCTGGGAAGATCCCACATGCCGCGGAGCAGCTAGGCCCGTGAGCCATGGCCGCTGAGCCTGCACGTCCGGAGCCTGTGCTCCGCAACGGGAGAGGCCACAACAGTGAGAGACCCACGTACCGCAAAAAAAAAAAAAAAAAGAAAAAGAAAAAGGATTCTCAACAAGCGATATCTTCATGAAAATTCAGAAACCAGGGACGGTAAGGAGAAGATTCTAAAAGCTTTCAGAGAAAGAATAGCACCAGACTTGTTGCAGTCACATTGGAAGCTAAAAGATAATGGAGAAATGCCTTCTCAAATGAGATGAAATCAATTCCAGCCTAGAATATTAATCTCAGCCAAACCATCAATAAGGTGAGAGAAGTACAGAGTTTCATACATGGTACCTTACTTCAAAAACTTTGCCTCCCATCTACCTTTTCTCAGGCAGTCATTGGTCAGTATGTTTCACTAAAACAGGGATATAGGACAAGAAGGAAGAAGACATGGGATCCAAGAAACAGGGTTTCTGACACAGGGAAGAGGGGAAGGGATTTCCCAGGAAGAATGCTGCATAGCAAGCCCAGAGAACAACCAGTCTACAAAGCAGGAGATGCAAGAGGTCCAGAAAGGATATCACTAAGAAAAAAAAAGAAACTGCAAGATTTCCTGGTGAGCTTCACCATATGGAAAGGAGTTTTACAATTCCTTCAGAAAATTTAGGAAGAAAGTAGTCATCAAATATACAGAAAATTAAGCCAAAGGGTAAGGCATAGTTAAGCTATGATTGAGTCCTGCCCAAAGTTAAATAAAAAATAAAATATAACCACAGTGTACCATATCAGCTGTGAATAACACTTTCATGGTCAGATTAATATACATAACTGTACTGAATATGTATTTAACCAAAAATTGTGATAAAATGATCTTGGGAAAATGGAGGAAGGGAAGTTAAGTATGGGCTAGTGATAGAGGATGGGGAAGGAGCAAGGTAGGTTAAAAAAAGCCAAATGCTCATTTTCCATCAAAGTAAATAGAATTTACATCTGAGAATGAAAAATCAGAACTCAGAAGTTTTAACTTGTTATTTTGAAGAAGCTGCTAAGAAGGGTAAAAGCAGTTGCTTCTGGGGAGCAATATTTGAAGGCGGTGTGAAAGCAAGCAGGAAACTTTTTTTCTTAAGTTTTGTAGAACTATTAAATGTTTTTAAACTGAGTGCTGGCATTACTTTGTTTAAAACAGAAATCCTATATATATATATATATATTTAAAATATATATATATATTTTTAAAATTTGAAACTACAATAAAAATTAACCTAATAAAAAGGAAGTATTCTTGATATCCTAATACAGTAGACAACATAGATGATCAAAATTCCTTGTGGACAGGCAATCCTCTTTATATCCAACTCACTGATCACCTCCCCCACCTCAACCTTATTCCCTCCACAGACACAGTTCTTGCACTCAGACCCCAAAAGTTCAAGACATCAATGAGCATACCTAAATATGGCTCTTAGTCCCATCTATGGAATAGAACAAAAAAATAAGACTGGGTCTCTGTTTCCAAGTCACATGAATTCTGTTTGAGAGGCTATGTCACATGCAGGAAATAGGTAATAACATAAATTAATCACAATTAAATGGTAACCTGTGTGGTACAAACCATACGGAGTTCAGAAACATGTCAGATCTGAGAGAATGTGCCTGGAGCAGTGCGAGGCAATATGGAAAGTGGTGAGAAAGAGGCTGGATGTAGAAGTTGGGCCACATCACTGCCTGCTCTATAGATCATGTCAAGGTTGGGGGTTTTATCCCAAGTGTAATGGAAAGCCATTAAAAGGATCCCAGCCAGGGAGTGACGCAATTTTAAGATCACTCTGATCATTAGATGAAGAATGGGCTGGAAGGAGGCAAAACCAACAGGGGGAATAGTTAAGAGGTTATCGAAATGGCTCAAGTGAGAGATGGTAGTGGCTTGGACCTGGATAAAGGCTATTATTAAAGACCCATTATAGAAATAGAATCAGTAAGATTTGCTGATGCCTTCCTTATGTAGAGGACGGGAGGAGGAATTAGCAGGTAGAAGGAGCTAAGGATGATTCCCAGAATTCTGATTGGAGCAATTGGGTGGATGGCGGTTTCACATTCCCAGAGAGAGGAAGACTGTGAAAGAAAACAGGTTTTAGAGAAGAAGGTTAAATGTTAGGGGTTGAACAAGTTAACATGCAGATTCTTGAGATTCCCCACTGGATTTGTCAAACAATCAATTGATTCATTGTGCTCTCCATGTTCCATATTCTAGGATATCACATGGGTTTGGGGCTCAGCAAAGAAGTCCAGTCTAGAGTCAGTTTGGGGGAGTTGTTGGCATACAGATGGCATTGGAAGTCATGAAAATGTATACGACCATCTAGGACAGTGGTTTTCAAACCTGGAGTGTGCATTTACAATGCAAGTTTCAAGACCCCCATCCCTGAGAGTTTCTGATTCAGTAATTCTCAGGGAGGTGCAGGAATCTGCTTTATTAAAAGCCAGTTCAAAATGTTCTGATGCAGGTAGTTCAGGCTCAGGTTGGAATGGACAGAGGTGAGGAAGTAGCAACAGCAAGTGTAGCCAATCCTTTCCAGAAGTTGGAGAGAAATTGGAGACGTTGGAGAGAGGTTGCTAGGTAGAGGGGATGTGAGACCAAAGGGTTACCTTTTTCGTGTATTATTAGTTTTTTTTTTTAAAGGTGGGAGACACTAAAGTGGTGGTTCATAACCTTGGCTACACATTATAATCACCTATTGAGATTTTCTAAAATATCAATGCACAGGATACAACAAGACCAGTAAATCAGAATCTCGAGAGGTGGAGCTTAGATACCAGTATTTTTTTAATTTTTATTTATTTATTTTTGGCGGTACGCGGGCCCCTCACTGTTGTGGCCTCTCCCGTTGCAGAGCACAGGCTCTGGACACGCAAGCTCAGCGGCCATGGCTCACGGGCCCAGCCGCTCCGCGGCATGTGGGATCCTCCCGGACCGGGGAACGAACCCGTGTCCCCTGCATCGGCAGGCGGACTCTCAACCACTGCGCCACCAGGGAAGCCCCAGTATTTTTTAATTTAAATTTTTTAAAATCATTTTTCCCCCTAAAGCACTGTTTTTATTTCCCCAGAGCCTGGCATATAGTACATCTTCAATTCATTTTTTGTTGTGGAAAGTATTGCTGAGCCAGTTAGCGGATAACACAGACAACAGGAAACAGTATGGTATTGTAAAATTCATGTTAACTTCCTGTGAAAAGGATTATAATCCAATTACCTACTTTCAAATGGGGAACCGGAACCTGAGAGAGGAATTGAATTCCTAAGGTCTGTCAGCCTTGGTAGTAGTGAATCAGGACCAGAACCCAGTATTCCAACTCCCAGGTCAGTGTTGTCCTGTCTTTGAACAATCCCATTTTGAACACACCCCAAACCCGCTCACCCATCAAGACTCGGCCTGCCTAATAATACCTCCCCTTCGACACCTCACTTCCTCAGTCACAAACCAACCCTGCCGTCTCTCATCAAACCCGTTGTCAAGTCCAAACCCGCCTGCGTCCCAGACCCATCCTTCCCTCACCCCCTGCCTCAAGCCCAGTCCCCAAACTTTGCGCTTGCTCCACTCGGGCAGCGGACTCTGTCACCATAGCAACTGGAGACACTCGAATCGGCCCGCAGCAACAAGGGGAGAGGAGCTCCTGGTAGTACAATTATTTTTTTGTATATGCTTTCCTTACCGCTTCCCGCGCCTGATGACTGAATTTGAGAGTCTGGTAAGAAAGCTCCATCGAGAGCAGGGAGAAAAGGAACCGGTTTCTAGGCTGACCAGTACCTCCACCGATGGCGGCTCAGGGAAACCTGACGCTTAACCAGCCCGCCCCCTTCAGGATTGGCCAGAGCCTGGACATGCCAACCAATCACTGGGCAAAGATGGACTCTTTACTCATGCCAATCAATGTTAAAATAAATCTGTTAATCCAGAGGTTTTGCACGACACTGACCAATCGAGAGACAGAAAAGGGATGATTGGCATGTCTTGGGTCATTTGCAATTGTTTTGTTTCCCAAAATTCTGTCTCTAAAGTTTATGCACCATAGTATTTGTCCTGATTTCGGCAGTTGTTCAGGCCTTCGTGACCCAATGCTTCTGTTCCCAAGACTCTATTTTGGCATCCCGTCTTCTCTAGGCCCCCCTCTCCCTCCTGATTAAGGAAAAGGTTTGGAAATTCCTTCCTGCTTTACTTTGAAATTGTCTGTACTTGGTCCATCTAGACTGATAGAATCTGATGTGGACTATGGCTGTCAGGGGCTATCTTGGATGCAAACTGTGCATTAAACTTTTCCTTCCCCTCCAATTTCCCCCACATCAGACCTACTCATTAAAAGTGGACAAACACGGACTTTACTTTTTCCTCTGCTTTATTTTCTTCATCTACTAACTACTCTTGTGTCTTCAAGGTCTTTCCCTTCAGTCTCTTTTGCTATGTATCTTATTCTAAACATCTTCTCCTCATTATCTTTGGCTTCCTTCATCCATTCTCCCCTCAGGATACAAAAATATTCAAGTCTCCTCAATCTAAAAAAAAAGTTCTCGGGCTTCCCTGGTGGCTCAGTGGTTGAGAGTCCGCCTGCCGATGCAGGGGACACGGGTTTGTGCTCCGGTCCGGGAAGATCCCACATGTCGCGGAGCGGCTAGGCCCGTGAGCCATGGCTGCTGAGCCTGCGCGTCCGGAGCCTGTGCTCCTCAACGGGAGAGGCCACAACAGTGAGAAGCCCGCGTACCACAAAAAAAAAAAAAAAAAAAAAAGTTCTCATCTTGTAATTGTTAAATTGAATCACCTCTCTGGCACTCACTTCAAGCTTTCTGGAAGAACTGGCTATCCCTCTTCTTCACTTCGTCACCTCCCATTCATTTCTCAACACTTTCTGCTCCTACTTCTTTGAAGCTGTTCTTGCCAAAGTTGCCAACAACTTCCTAAATAGGAAATCCAATTATAGATTATTTTACACTTTACCAAATTTAAACTTGGCACCATTTGAAGTTGTTCACTGCTCTCTCATTAGTAATAATAGCTATAATTGATTAAACATTTAAAGTAGGGCACCAGGCAATGTACTATGTGATTTATGTGTTTATCCAATTTACTCCTAACACCCCATGGAAAGTTATTAATACTCCCAATTTACAGTTGTGGAAACAGGCTCAAAGAGCTAAGTTAGCTCATTTTAGGTTATCCAACTAGATAGAGTTAAGATGCAAACCTAGGTCTCCTGACTGAAGCCAGTGTTCCTTTCCACTACACTCTCTTGCTATTCTTTCTGTCCAGTTTCACCTGTCATTCCCACCCTGACCCAGACACCTCCCCTCATCTCTCACTCCAGCATAAATGAACTGCTTACAATGCTTGTGAACCAGTCCTGAGCAGTTCATTTTGCTTGGAGGATCATTCCTACCTCATTTGCCTAATTGAAGCCTATTTTGCCTACGAAGAGTCAGCTCCGGAATCACTTTCTAGGACAAATCAGTGGTGTTTATCAGATCACAATATTTACTCCAGGCAGAGCTTAGGTGGAGAGAAAACTAATTCCTGATTCCACTATATATCCTTTTACGCTACACTTAGCACATTCTTTTGTTGACATGACTTTCAAAAAAGTTAAAAATATGGGCTTCCCTGGTGGCACAGTGGTTGAGAGTACGCCTGCCGATGCAGGGGACACGGGTTTGTGCCCCAGTCAGGGAGGATCCCACATACTGCGGAGCGGCTGGGCCCGTGAGCCATGACCGCTGGGCCTGCGCATCCGGAGCACCGCAGCGGGAGAGGCCACAACAGTGAGAGGCCCGCGTACCGCAAAAAAAAAAAAAAAAAAAAAGTTAAAAATATGACTCTCTTTGATATGAACGGACATAATGTCAAAGGTTTTATCTAACTCACTGAGGGAGCCAGTAAGATGGTAAAGCTGGTTTAAGAGCATTTTGGGAAAAAAAAAAGAGCATTTTGGGGAACTGGGTATTTATAGGCATTTTGAGAAGAAAGGTTAGGATAAGATTGCTAGCTTAGATACAAAATTAGTTAATGTTCTACAGGGCAGTAAAATCTTGACATTTTCTTTTCTAAAGGACATAGAAACATTCCTCTAGTTTTGGCCATTTACATTTAAATTTTAACTAATTAAAATTAAATAAAGTTAAACATTCAGTTCCTCAGTCACACTAGCCACATTTCACATATTCAATTGTCATATGTAGCTAATGGCTAATATATTGGACAACACAGATATAGAACATTTCCATCATCGCAAAAAGTCCTTTTGGAAAGCAGTTGGGCCTCTTAAACATTGCTCTAGTATGACATTGAAAGGATATGCTGTACTATCTTTTGACTTATTTCCAAATGTAATATAAGTGTTTCTAAAGAATTTTATCTACATAACCACCGGCTTTCAAATGTTTCCAACTGAAACACACATTAAGAAATACATTTTTGGTCAACTAATGTTTGACAAGAAGCCAAGAATACTCAATGGGTAAAAGACAGTCTCTTCAATAAATAGTGTTGGGAAAACTGGATATTCCCATGCAAAAGAATGAAATTGGACCCTTATCTTACACCACTCACAAAAACTAACTTGAAATGGATTAAGGACTTGAATGTAAGACCTGAAACCATAAAAGTCCCAGAAGAAAACCTAGGGAAAAAGCTCCTTAACATTGGTCTTGGCAATTATTTTTTTTTTCAATATGACACCAAAAGCACACGTGACCAAAACAAAAATGAACAGGTGGCATTATATCAACCTAAAGGCTTCCGCACAACAAAAGAAATGATTGATAAAAAGAAAAGGCAACCTATGGAATGTAAGAAAATATTTGCCATCATTCTGATAAGGGGTTAATATACAAGATGTGTAAGGAACTCATACAATACAATAGCAAAAAACCAAACAATCCAATTTTAAAATGGTCAGAGGACTTGAATAGACGTTTTCGCAAAGAAGACATACAAATGACCAACAAGTACATGGAAAGGTGCTCAACCTCATTAATCATAAGGGAAATGCAAATCAAAATCAGAATGATATATCATCTCACACCTGTTGGAATGGTTATTATTAAAAATACAAGAGATAAGGATGTGGAGAAAAGGGAACTGCACTCTCAGTGAAACCATAAACTAGTACAACCACTATGGAAAACGGTATGGAGGTTTTTTTAAAAAATTAAAAATAGAGCTATCATATGGTACAGCAATTCCACTTCTGGATACATACCCATAGGAAATGAAATCACTATCCTGAAGAGGTATCTGCACACCCATATTCATTGCAGCATTATTTACAATAGCCAAGACATAGAAACAACATGAGTCCAGATGGTCATAGTAAACATCTTTAAAGGGCTGAAAGAAAACCAAATACTGTGAAGTTAAGTGTTCTATACCCAGTGAAAATATTCTCCAGAAATTAAGGTGACTTGGAAAGGGTGACTGCCAGGAGCTGGGAGGTCAGAAATGAGGCTGTGTAGCCTAGATGAGGGGTCATGACATGGGGACTATCACGAATGAGACACTCTCAGAGGACATCTTTGGAGGTCACTTGACCCCTGACTTACTCCCAGTGTTAGTTTTCTAGAATAGAGATCTTATCACACTACTACCTACAAAATCCTGTAATCTAGAGCATTCAAATCCCTCATTTTCACATGTACATCACTCCCCAATCTCATCTCACCCTGTCTTAAAATTAGTTTTTTGTTTTGGGTTTTTTTCTCTTCTTCAAATATTCTTTGTTTTTTAACATCTTTATTGGAGTATAATTGCTTTACAATGGTGTGTTAGTTTCTGCTTTATAACAAAGTGAATCAGTTATACATATACATATATTCCCATATCTCTTCCCTCTTGCATCTCCCTCCCTCCCATCCTCCCTATCCCACCCCTCCAGGCGGTCACAAAGCACCAAGCTGATCTCCCTGTGCCATGCGGTTGCTTCCCACTAGCTATCTACTTTATGTTTGGTAGTGTATGTATGTCCATGTCTCTCTCTCACTTTGTCACAGCTTACCCTTCCCCCTCCCCATATCCTCAAGTCCGTGCTCTAGTAGGTCTGTGTCTTTATTCCCATCTTATCCCTAGGTCCTTCATGACCTTTTTTTTTTTTTCCTCAGATTCCATATATATGTGTTAGCATACGGTATTTGTTTTTCTCTTTCTGACTTACTTCACTCTGTATGACAGACTCTAGGTCCATCCACCTCACTACAAATAACTCAATTTTGTTTCGTTTTATGGTTGAGTAATATTCCATTGTATATATGTGCCATATCTTCTTTATCCATTCATCTGTTGATGGACATTTAGGTTGCCTCCATGTCCTGGCTATTGTAAATAGAGCTGCAATGAACATTTTGGTACATGACTCTTTTTGAATTATGGTTTTCTCAGGGTATATGCCCAGTAGTGGGATTGCTGGGTCGTATGGTAAAATTAGTTTTAATTAAAGCTACCACTTTAGAAAGAAAACACAAAGGCAGCAGCATGTGTTTTTTCCTTTAAGAGAGGAACCCATTTTTTCTCACTGAAATTCTCCAGCTAGATTTGTTGGGCTAGGACAGGGTCTCTCTATCTCAGCACTGTTGACATTCGAGGCCAGATAGTTCTTTGTTGTGGGGGGCTAACCTGAGCATCATAGGATGTCTAGTAGGTCCCTGACCTCTACCCACTAGATGCCAGAGCACCCCCAAATTGTGACGACCAAAAATATCACCAGACATTGCCAAATGCCGATTGTCCCGTGGAGGGCAAAATTGCCCCAGGTTAGACCTATCTCTTTTACTCAAGAAGAAAAAAAACCCCACTGCCATGTTTATTAAATTTAACATTTCTCCTCATCTAAAGAGAAAGATGTCAAAGAAAACCTAGGGCATATACATAAGTATGCACTTCACCACCACCACACCCCAACCCAGATAACCTAAAAGAAAAAATAAGGGCAAAGTTCTCTTCAACAATGTATCTTTGCTTCTGGAAGATGTTTCCACATCCTCTTTCTCCTGAGGCCATTTGGGCCTTCAGAATAGCAGTTTTTCACCGGCTGGCCCTGAGCCTTGGTTTTTCTTTTTCATGCTTTTTAACGTGGGTGAGTTTTTCAGCATATCTGGCCAGATCAGAAAGTGGATCTTCCTGCCACGGATGTACAGTCCAGGTGAGCCGCCCATCACCTCTGTAGGGGACTGTGACCTTGCACATCTGGCAGTTCCTGTTGTCCCCTGCCTCATGAACTTCCCATGATACATGTCGCCGGGTTTGTCTGACATTCACAATGTGGTCCTCAGCCTCGTGTAGGACCTGAACATGCACAGCAATAGACATCTCTGAGGAAGAGCGTGCTGCTCCTGTCTCCCTTTCTTTTGCGACTCCAGGAACAGGTGCGTGAACAACCTGCCCACGCTGCCAGAACAATTTCAAAAAATGTGCCCATTAATTGCTTCCTATACCATTCATACCTACAGACAAAAGGAAAACTCCCCTCTTTCTAAGGAAATTTTTATTTTCCTCTCCTTTTGTAAAACATTCGTTACATTTCTTATCCTTGAGTTTTAAAACATTGTTTCAATAATCACCAAAGTAGCAAAATTGCATTGGGTGTCCACGTTATTGATGTTTCCAAGTTGTGTCATTTGACGTGTATGAAACAGAGCCAAAGCTTATCTCTTGTTTCTCAAGAGATATTATTTCTTTTTTTTTAAGGCATATTATTTCTAAAATATTGAAAAACACAGTGCAACTTCAGTTGGAGAAAACGAGTTATTCCACTTGTTCTTTCTCTTAGAGCAAGGATGTTTTATAGGGTGAACTCTGAGTGTTTTTTATTCATAAACTTTTTTGTTTTACCGATTATGCTCTTCAAATTGTGCGTGAATCCATCAATGCCTATCCCTTTCTCTTCACTAGCCTCTTCCCATACAAACACCTTGGAATTCTGTATTCACAGCCTCACTTATGTCAAACCACCTTCCACAGAGCTTCTATAGGCATGCAAGAATGAGGGAGAGTTTTCAAGAATGACAAGAAAGATACCTGCCTAACTGCAAACCCTCTGACAGTCAACTATAACTCATTTCTGAATATATATTGTTAAAACTCCATTTTTTATGTCACCTAAAAAGAATGTATCCTGTCATTCTTTAAAAACTGTTACCTCTGTCAGTGGAAAGAGAAAAAGTTTTAATCATACAGACAGTCTGTGTTGGTATAAATCTCTCTCTGCCAACAGTTGTTGAAACATAAGAATAGAGAGCTTTTACTGGATCTTATCCAAAAATAGAATGAAATCTGGGTTTTAACCTTCACTGTTATCAGTGTCATTTTCTAATTTACCCTAAATGGTATCAGAATGTGTGCCCTGTCTTCCTAACTTTATCTGTGAACAGTCCTCCTGCTGCCATTCCTGCAACCACATTCAGAGGTACACAGGCCAGGATTGGAATCTTGCCCCATCACTTACTGCTCTGTGATTTAGGAAAGGTATTGGACCTGTTCAAGCCTTGTATCGTCATCTGTAAAATGGAAACAGTAATACCTTCTCATAGTGAAATGAGACCTTGTGTGGGAAAGACTGCCCTAGTCAAGTTTCCCTGATTAAGAGATTGCTAATTTTTGTTGTTGCTGTTGTTGGTTTGTTTCTAAGAGAATGAATAACCAACAAAGAAAGTAACCTACCTGTATTAGTTTTAAAAATGAAGGGAGAGGGGCTTCCCTGGTGGCGCAGTGGTTGAGAGTCCGCCTGCTGATGCAGGGGACGCGGGTTTGTGCCCCGGTCCGGGAAGATCCCACATGCCACGGAGAGGCTGGGCCTGTGAGTCGTGGCCGCGGAGCCTGTGCGGCCGGAGCCTGTGCTCCGCAACGGAAGAGACCACAGCAGTGAGAGACCCCCGTACCGCAAAAAAAAAAAAAAAAAAAAAAAAAAAAAAAATGAAGGGAGAGGATTTTTCTGGAAGAATAGTCGGGTAACTTTTGTCATTAGCCAATGAAACATTGAACAACAAGGTTCAGAAAGGGTAGATACCAGTGCAGCTTTCAGGACCTCAGCAGTTGTTCCTTTCACTCAAAAATGTCCTGCCATTAACATGACTCATCTTCAAACTTCATTAGCGCACATGTCACTCAGGATAAATTTTTGAGAAAAAGAACCTGATTGCTTCCCCCTGGCTAACATATGGGTTTTTCTCAGTCTCCTCTCCTCCAAATCCAATCAGCTGTGGCTAGGAAGGAGGTTCCTATGTCTCAGGTTTGCAGGGCCTCTGAGGAGAGCAAGGCTGACATGCACCCCAAAATGTAAGTGGTTCTAGTGCTTGGAAATGCACATAATAAGTGCTTAATGGGTCTTAGCAATTGTTGTCATTGTTGAGAGTGTACCCTGTCATTTTCAGGCTCCATACATTTGATTACATCATTTTTTTTAACCACTGAAATGTTATTCCTCCTCTATATGAATGAAAATGAAATCATTCATTTTTTTCATTCATCCAGAAAATATTTATTTCATGCTTAATATGAGTCAAACGGTGTTCTTGGCAGTGGGGATACAGTGGAGGACAAAGTCCCTGCTTTCCTGGAACTTATATTCTAGTGGGGGCGGGGACTCTGGGAAGAATTGTACCCATAAACCATGAATTAATATAATTTGAGTTAGTGAGAAGTGCCACAGTTTGAGGGAATAAGTAATGACAGTGGAGGAAGAATAAAGGCTAAATGTGGGAGATAAAACAGGGCCTGTGGACTCCGGTAAGGAGTTCAATTTTTATTTTTAGAGTGCTGTAAACCTGTTGAAAGATTTTGAATAGGGGATGGTGAGATCAGATTTATATTTATCAAAAATCATTCTGGATGTTACATGGAGAATGATTGTAGTGGTACAAGATAGAAAGCAAGATAGAAAGACAGGAGGCTACTGTGGTCATCCAGGACAATGGTGGCAGTAGCAGTGAAGTGAAGAATGATCAGATTTAGGATGCATTTTGGGTTTTGTTTCACTATGAAATATTTCAAGCATACAAATATAGAGGATAATAGGTTGGTATACCTACCTTCCAATTCTATCATATCTTAACATTGTGCCATATTTGCTTCAGATCTTTTTTTTTAAGAAGGAAGACTTTACAAACATAGTAGAATCCCCCAGAATAGCCTACAGATCCTATTCCCTTCCTCTCAGAGGTACCCACTGTCCTGGTTTTGATACTCATCATTCACATGTATGTTTTCTATCACATATGTACCTATCCATAAATATACAGCATTGTTTTCCCTTTTTGCAAAATTTACATGAAAGGTATATAACTTTTTCCAACTTGATTGTTTCATTTGGCATTGTTTTGGGGATTTGTCCATATTCTTTTTTTTTTTTTTTAAATTTCATTATTTATTTATTTTTGGCTGTGTTGGGTCTTCGTTGCTGTGCGTGTGCTTTTTCTCTAGTTGTGGCGAGCGGGGGCTACTCTTCATTGCGGTGCATGGGCTTCTCATTGTGGTGGCTTTTCCTGTTTGCAGAGCATGGGTTCCAGGTGTGCGGGCTTCAGTAGTTGTGGCACGTGGCTCAGTAGTTGTGGCTCGCGGGCTCAGGAGTTGCGGCTCGTGGGCTCTAGAGCGCAGGTTCAGTAGTTGTGGCGCACGGGCTTAGTTGCTCCGTGGCATGTGGGATCTTCCTGGACCAGGGCTCGAACACATGTTCCCTGCATTGGCAGGCGGATTCTTAACCACTGCGCCACCAGGGAAGCCCTGTCCATATTCTTATATGAAGCTCTGGCTCTATTCATTTTTTTCTTACTGTATACATAGCATTCTTTTGCAGGAACATACCACAATGCATTTATCTACCCTATCCTTGATGGACAAGACAAGTTGTTTTTAACTTTTCGCTGTTACAAACAGTGATGGAGTAAATATTCTTGTACATATCTCCTGGTGCACACGTGCCTGTATAAGAGTTTCTCTAGGTTAGTACTTCCTAACTTCAGGTCATGCACACAAAGAAAACAATAAAATTTCTAGGGCTTCCCTGGTGGCGCAGTGGTTGAGAGTCCGCCTGCCGATGCAGGGGACACGGGTTTGTGCCCCGGTCCGGGAAGATCCCACATGCCGTGGAGGCTGGGCCCGTGAGCCACGGCCGCTGAGCCTGCGTGTCCGGAGCCTGTGCTCCGCAATGGGAGAGGCCACAACAGTGAGAGGCCCGTGTACCGCCAAAAAAAAAAAAAAAAAATTTCTGTGGCATGTTAATAAACTGGAGAGGATTTAGGAATATCTATATGAAGCTTGATGAAAAAGCTCATTATTTTTTTCGTATAATTATAAGAAAGAGTGGAATACTAAAGTATTAAGGAAAATATAAAATATTAAATTTGCATAAAACTTCCAAATAAAAAATTTCAGAAGTTTTAGTGAAGAGCTTAAGAGCACTTCTATGGGCAGGTTTAATGTTTGAATTGTCTGTACTTTTTTTTTTTTTTTTGCGGTACGCGGGCTTCTCACTGCTGTGGCCTCTCCCATTACGGAGCACAGGATCCGGACACACAGGTTCAGCGGCCGTGGCTCACAGGCCCAGCCTCTCCACGGCATGTGGGATCTTCCTGGACTGGGGCACAAACCCGTGTCCCCTGTGTGGGCAGGCGGACTCTCAACCACTGCACCACCAGGGAAGCCCTGTCTGTACTTCTTGATCAAGACATTTTAATGACAATGTCTCCAAGTTCTTATTGACAAGATATTTTGCATTTTTGCAATCATTCAAAAGTTGAAATTATATTTTAAAAATCAAGTAACCAGTCCTTTTCTATCATTGACAAATATAATTTTGAAATTTTTTGATAAATAAAATAGGTTTTAGATTCTAGTTGTGCAGATAGCACAGAGTTCCTTTCTATATACCCCAGTTTCCTTGATTATTAACATCTTTTTTTAAATTTAATTTTTATTTTACATTGGAGTATAGCTGATTTACAATGTTGTGTTAGTTTCAGATATACTGCAAAGTGAGCCAGTTATACATATACATATATCCATTCTTTTTCAGATTCTTTTCCCATATAGGTTGTTACAGAATATTGAGCAGAGTTTCCTGTGCTATGCAGTAGTTAACATCTTGTATTAATATGGTATATATATCACAACTAATGAACGAATATTGAGACATTATCACTAACTAAAATTCATATTTTATTCAGATTTCCTTAGTTTTTGCCTCGTGTCCTTTTTTATACCAGAATCTAGCCAGGATACCATATCATATTTAGTTGTTGTGTCTCCTCAGGCTCTCTTTGCTGTGATGATTTCTCTGACTTTTTGTTTTTAATGACCTTGACACTTTTAAGGAATAGTGGTCAGGTGGTTTGTAGAATGCTCCTTGATTGGGATTTCTCTGATACTTTTTCCCATGATTCAACTGGGGTTGTGTGTTTTTTGAGAGAAAGATCACAGAGATAAAGTACCATTCTCATCACATCATATCAAGGGTACATACTATCATCATGGCTTATTATATCTCATCAGAACCTGAGAGATGATAAAACACTGTTTCAAGACAATCTTTGTCATAGAGAGCAAATGAAAATAGACTTGTAGCAGCTTCCAATCCTTTAAAATTTGTTGAAATTCGAAAACAAAAAAAAACAAATGACGGGATGTAAAAATGAGTAAAGGACTGAATAGACATTTCTCCAAAGAAGTTATTCTGAAGGCCAATAAGCATATGAAAAGATGTTCAACATCACTAACCATTAGGGAAATGCAAATCAAAACCACAAGGAGATATCATCTGATGCCTATTATGATGGCTACTACTAAAAACCAGAAAATAACAACTGTTAATGAGGGTGTGGAGAAGCTGGAACCCTTGCACACTGCTGGTGGGAATGTAAAATGGCACAGCTGCTTTGGAAAACAGTATGGCAGTTCCTCAAAAAATAAAAATAGAAGTACCATATGATCCAATAATTCCGCTTCTGGGTATATACCCAAAAGAATTGAAAGCAGGATCTAGGAGAGATATTTGTTCACATTAGTCACAATAATCAAAAGGTGGAGGCAACCTGCTATTGACCGAATGTCTGTGTCCCTCAAAAACCCATATGTTGATGCTTCAATCCCCAATGCGATGATATTTGGAGGTGGGGCCTCTGGGCAGTAATTAGATTTAGCTTAGGTCATGAGGGTGGAGGTCCTAGGATTGGCTTAAGCTCTTATAAGAAGATCAAGAAACCAGAGCTCTCTGTCCCCATAATGTAAGGATATATTAAGAAGGTGGTCATCTGTAAACCCGGAAGTGGATCCTCATCAGACACTAAAGGCTGGCACCTTGATCTTAGATTTCTGAGCCTCCAGAACTGTGAGAAATGTTAGCTATTTAAGTCACACATTCTGTGGTATTTTGTTTTAGTACCCCAGCCTGATTAAGACACAACCTAACTGTCCATGGACAGATAAATGGATAAACAAAATACGGTGTATAACAATGGAATATTATTCAGCCTTAAAAAGGAAGAAAATTTTTTGTAATATGTTACATCATGGATGAACTTTGAAGACATCATGCTAAGGGAAATAAGCCAGTCACAAAAAGACACATACTGTATAATTCCATTTATATCAGGTACCTAGAGTAAAGTCATGAAGAAAGCAGAATGGTGATTGCCAGGGTCCAGGGGGAAGAAAAGAATAGGGAGTTATTGTTTAATGAGTATGGAGTTTCAGTTTTGCAGATGAAAAGAATTCAGGAGCTGGATGGTGGTGATGGCTGTACAGTAACGTGACTATACTTAATGGCACTGTATCGTACACTTAAAAGTGGTTAAGTTGGTAAACTTTATATTGTGTATATTTTATCACAATTTTTAAAATTGTTGAGGCTTACTCTATCATGCTTAATTTTGGTAAATATTCCATATGTACTTAAAATAATGCATTTTCTGCACATTATTTGTAATCACTGGGTCAAATTTGTTAATTATGTTGTTCCAAAAATCTGTATCTTTAATGATTTTCTGTTTGCTTTTTGTATCAATTACTGAGATAGGTATGGTAAAATGCTTCACTATACTTGTGGATTTTCTCACTGTAGTTCTGTAAGCTACATTAAGTGCATGTCATTAGGTGCATACAGATTTAAAATTGCTATATTTTACTGGTGAACTTAACTCACTCAGAAAAGTCCCAAGTATGGTATCCCCATCAGGTCTATAAATGTAGACCATTTATAGTTCCTCCTGGTCCAGAGGCAATTTACTAATCAGAGGTCATTTTTATCACAAACCTCTATCATGTTTCCTGGTGAACAGAGCTAGAAAATTAGCTGAAGGTTAAGTTCTTATGTAGACAGGAAAAGGTTTTGTTAACCCTTTACCTATAGTGATTTTTTTTATCAGTCTGAAAAATCTCAGACTTTATCTCATCACATATTGCTACTGCCTCATTTTGGTTTTTTGTTCTTTGAGGACTCCAATTAAATATTTGTTAGACTTTTCTGGCATTATCTTCTGTCTCAAATCTATGTCTCTAATATTTTCTTACGCATTGTCCATCTTTTTGTTTCCCTGAGCTTCATTCTAAATAGTCTTCTAACATGTTCCTGTTATTAATTCTCTCTTAAACCATGTGTAATATACATATATACCTATAAACTTATCCATTGAGTTCTTAAACATCTCAATTCTAGAGTTTCTATTAGATTATTTTTTCAAGGTTTGTTTATTTACTTATTTGTGTAAGCTGGCTTTTATTGCAGTCTTTTTCTGATTTTTGATTATGTTTGGTCATTTAATTTGTAAAATTTTATGTAGGTTAATTTGAGGTTTGGGCTAATGATATCTTCATCTGGAGAGAATTTTTGTTTGATTCTGCCCAGTGTCTGTGGAGTACCACTCTAGGATCTGTTTATTCAGTATTCAAGGAGTGAGATTTCCTGATTGCTATAAAACCTGAACGCAATTTGTGGAAGTGCTGATTTATTTCTGGTTTATCTTTACCCTATGGGATCTTGTATTAAATATGGGGGGTGTTTATTGGACTTTGCTTCTTCTGTGGCACTAGATTTAGATTTATGTCTCTCTTGCCCAGCAATCCTGCAAAAGTCATAGCTCAGTTTATAGATTTTACTTTTGGACTGTCAAATGTCTCAGGATAAATGTTCAGTTTAACTGCCTAGAACACTGCCTTCTAAGATTTTGACTGGTTAACTCCTTACATTTGGCACTTGCTTCTGATTTTCTAAATCCAGATTTTTTGGTTGTTCTTAGTTGCTGAGTTGTATCAAATTACCAATTTTTTTTAACATATATGTTAGCGTGAAACCATCCTTGCATTACTGGCATAAAATCTGCTTATAAGTTAGATAGGAAAATTAATTTTTGTTTGGTTTTGGCATTGAGGCTATAATAGCATTTTAAAATGCTTCCCTCATTTTAAAATTCTCTCTACAGTATTAGAAATCAGATCATTGGTTATTTCTGGTGGGAGGTTTGACTGGGAAGGGGCAGGTGGGAATTTTCTGGAGTGATGAAAATGTTCTGTATCTTGATAAGCATTTTTCAAAACTAATTGAAGAGTTTACTTAAGATAGGAGGATTTACCTATATGTTATTTATGCGTTAACAAAAATTGTTCAAATACTAATAACTGTTGAATCTAGTTGGAATGTATACAGATATTCATTGTTATGCTTTCAACTTTTGTTTGTGTTTAAAAATTCCAGACTAAAAATTTGGTTATATAAAAGATAAATTCATTGTTCATTTTCTTTGATACTGTATAGTTTCAGTAAAGGTTAAGGTAAAGTGTAAAGGAGCAAAGAAATGTGATTAAAATAGATGTGTTCTTGGCAAAAGAAGAAAGGTGGCTTGAAACTATCTAGGAGACTTGAACACGGATATAGGGAAAGAGGAAGAAATCAGTGGAAAGGAAAAGAGAGATGTTGAGATCAAGAGGATTGATGGGTTCAGAGACAGGCAGAGAAAGGATTAACAGGACAGGTGCTTAGAAACTAAACTCAGTATTTCATGCATGGTGCTTCTTATGGGTTGTAAGCTCCTTGGTGGAAGGGCTGTACTGTATTCTATAAATCTTTATTCCCTGGAAGATCCTAGCTCACATTGGCCTTCACTTAATGTCTGTTGAACAATGTTAAACTCTACTGAGGTGGAAATCAAGGTCTAAGGAGAATAAGCCAAGATCAAGAAAAAGCCAAGCTAAAGTTAATGGTGGAAAGCCAGAATTAGAACCTACTCTAGATACTGTTCATTCTTTTACTCATTAAACCAATGAGAGGCCCACAGTTTTCCAAGCATTTGTCAGTCATTATAGTCTAGTGGGTTTAAAAACACTTTTAAGAAAAAAAGTTAAACGATAATTATTTATATAATAATCACACAAAGACCTACGTAATTACCATGGAAAAATATCAGGAAGGAAATATTTGGATCCTATGAGCAGCCAGAGAGGGATCTGAATTAAAATGGGGGCATGTGGGTTTAGGGAAGGTCTTTCTGAGGAAGTGATACTTAAACTGAGAGCTGAAGGATGAACAGGAATTAGGCGAAGAGGTGTAGTGGTAAACTATTCTTGGCCCAGGGATCAACATTAGGTGTCTTAAATGGATTCCATCCACCTCTTCAAGGAAATTTGAACCCTGGATTTGGTCCAGCGAATTTTTTGACCAGCTTAACTCAGCATCTTCTCATCCTTTGTCAGCAAGTAAGGAGTGCCGCGAAACTTCCTTCCATCTTCTCTTCCTCTGACATTTCATTTTTCCCAGCTATCTTATTTCCCTGATCCCTCGACTTTCTATCAGGGTCCTTCTGGGCGCTCTCCTATTTCACTTCTCCAACTTCCCTCCCCCAACCCTTTCAACTCTGCAGTCCTTGACATTCAGTCGCCCTTCAAAGTCAGAAAGAACCAGCCAGGTTAGTACTGAGGATATTATCAACCCAAAAAGGTCTCACCAACCTTGCCCCATTAGATCAGAACAATAGCTTATCCAACACCCATATTTAGGTTGTTTCGCCACAACTACTCCGGGGGATGCCTTTATTTGTGGGTGCTCCCTCCGTCCACAGCCACCGTGGGGAAGGGCACTGTAAATGTTCCCGTCACGAGTGCCGGCCATCTCTTCTTCCTCTCCGTCCCTCCCACAGCCCAGGCCCTCCTCCAGTCCCGCGGGTAACGCTGCAGTCGCGAGGGCGCTTCAGGGACTGGGGCTGGGCCTCCGCGCCGGGGCGAGGAGGCACCCGCGGGCTGGGGGCTGCACGGCGACAAGGCCGAGTGCCGGAAGGCGTGCGGGAGGTGGGCAGGCAGCGGGAGGGGGCGGGGACTCAGGCGAGGCCAGAGCCGCAGGCCTGGGGGGCTGGCGGAAGACGCGGGCGGAAAGCGGCTGGCCGAGAGGGCGGGGCGCCTGGAGGGCGGGGCCGCGCTCGCCGGGGGCGGAGCTCCGGCGGCGGTCACGTGAAGGGCCCGGAGGCAGCGGCGGCGGCGGCGGCCGCGGCGTCTTTAGCGGCTCCCAGTGCAGGATGGTGCTGGAGGCGGCGGCGGCGGCCGTGGTGGCGGCGGTGTCGTTGGCGGCAGCGGGAGGGGGTGCTGTGGCGGCAGCGGCGGCGGCGCCCGCGGGTGGTATAAAATGGCGGATTTCGAGGAGTTGAGGGTAAGCGGGGGCGTGGGAGTGGAGAGCGGAGGCCGCGGGGGAGGGGAGGGGAGGGGAGGCGAGGCGGGGAAGCCGCAGCGTCGCCGGCCGCCACCTTCTTGTTTCGCGGGGACCGGTTGGCGGAGCTCCGAGCCCCGGCCCGCGTCCCAACGGGCGCCCGGGCGGGCGGGGGAGGGGAGCGAGGCGGCGGAGGAAGCCCGTGCCACCCGGTGGTGGCGGGCCTGGGGACCAGGTGAGCCGGTCGGTGGGTCCGCACACCTGGCGCGGGGCGCCGGGGCCGCTCTCGGGAGGGGCTCGTGGGGACCCAACTTCCCCGTTTATTTTAAGAGGTGAGGTGGGAAGCAGGATTTGCTTTTCCACCTTCGCGAGGGGTGTACGTGTCTGGCGATTCCTAAGTCTACGGGCTACTCACTTGGTGGGAAGCTGTCTTCTGAAACGTGAAGTTGCTTTTAGGAATTCTCTCTCTTCTGTGGGTGATGCTACCTCTTAGTCAGATCTGTCTCGAGAAAGGCCCCTTTCTCCCACCAGCGCTTCCTCAACACCTTGGGGAGAAGCGTGGTCTTTTGGGAACCCTGCCTTCAATGATCGGCCTTAAACCTTGGTATTTTCTTAGTGCCATGGTAAGAACTCCGCAAAGTCCGTGTTGTCATGAGGTTTGTGAACTCGTTTTGCACTTGAAAATTTTTTCTCCCTAACCTTTCGAACAAGATCACAACTTTATTTTTGTTTACCTTTGTATAGTAGAGGTTTGAAATGCGCTGTGTTGGGGTTAGACGGAAAAGATATTTTTCCCGTGGGTGATAACCTTCAAAGCCCTCAACTGAGACATAACTGTGATAAACGAGCCAGATTTTTTTATGGATCGCTGAATTACTGGCGGCATAAATGGGATACTTAAGATCGGAAACCCTGATTTTAAAAAAAAAGTCTTTCAAAAAAGGGATGAAGAGGAACTTGAAATTAAGTTAACTGCAATCAGTTTGCACAACCATGGACGTGTTGTTAGCATTACTGTTTCCGAATAAGAAGGAAAAGAAATCTGGTAAAAGATTCAGTTTGTATGTTTATTATTGTTTTTTGGAGAGGGATGGGATGCGGGGGAAGCATGTTGTCTGGTTACCTGGCTGATTTGGTGAACATCAGCAAAAGAACGTATTCATTGTTCTGATCTAAAGGTAAATTGCTTCAGTTCGAATAATGCCTGCCATTTTCTCTCTTGCTGTTTCAAAAATTATTTAATTCCCGGTAAAGAGAAAAGTATATTCATGCATTTTATGCCCTATGCTAGTTTACACAGAGAACCGTGATAGTAGGTAAAGGGTGTTCATATTGGTAAGTGTAAGGGTGTTAGTGTCAGAGCCTCAGCTGTAGGGGTTATAACACCTGTAGAGCTTTTGAAACAACCAGGCCTGAGCCTCACCTGTGTAAATTCATGCATTAGGTTTAGGATTGGTTGAGAATACTGAAGTTTGTAGTTATTTATATCTGCAGTATTGTCTTGGGTTTTGTGTAGTAACGGATTATATAACTTTATCTCTTCTAAGATTTTTTTTTTTGTTGATGAAAAGTTTTCCAGGGCTTGTGTTAGACTTTTCTGTCGTTTGTCAAAGCTTAATAAAAAGTGAAGAATTTATTTATTGGTATAGGGCAGAAAGGGCAGTCAGTGCTTAGGTTGGAGTGGAATCAGGAACTGGAAAGTAGTTGGAAACCAAGATTTTCTCTTTGTCTCCCCTTCTTCCCCCTTCCCTCCCCACTCCCTCCATCCTCTGTCTCCATCCCATACCCCTCTCTCTTCCCTCCCATTTTGTTTTGTGGGTCAGCTTCATCATCTTTTTCTGTAAATCAGCTGTCTTTTCTTCTCCCTGCACTTGCTGGAAGATAGCTCCTCTGCCATAGTTCACGTTAGGAGACTTAAGTGGGGAGAGTTTTCAGAGGAGGGAAGGGTATGGGCTGTGCAAATGCTGAAAGAGTTATCCACCCCAGTTTTTGCCTTACCTGCTCAGTAGCATCCTCTACACTTAAAGATGTGCTGTAGCTCTCCCCACTCCCCATTGCAAATCGTGACGATGATGATGATGGCAGATATCCATTATAAGAAAGTGCTTATTATATTCCCGGCCCTGGTTTAAGCACTTTACATACATACTTATTTAGTTTTCACAACAATTCTGTGAAAAATTGAGGCACAGAGAGGTTGAGTAACCTGACCTAGATCACACAGCTAATACTGGAAGACCTGGGATTTTTAACCTCGGAGGTCTAGCTTTAGAGTGAATGCTCCTTAGGGTCTAAGCTCTACTGCTCTCTTCAGTTTCCTTTGGGTCCACGTGGTGCTCCTAGCTACCATCCTGCACTTTATGAACTAAACTGAATGATAAACAATACCCTGCTTATATGATATATAATATTGTAGGGAAAACTGGACAACTGAAGAAAAATCTAATTAGAAAGGAGGAAAAAGGGAAGAAACATCGAGGGTTTTCTAAATGGTCTCTGCTACAGAATATATTCTGAAGTAAATTGAAGGACCAGGAAAAATCACGGGCATTGGTTTGTTGGCTAACTTCTTGGCAGTAGAAGAAATGGCCAGCCGACCTGAATGCCAGGTTTGGCTGCTGATAATGCCGCTGAGAGGATTTCCTTTATCTTTGTCCGTTATCATTCAGGGCCACTTCCTAGGAGCCCGTATAACCAGAGCAGGTCACTGCTGGCTAGTGCCGGCGTCTCCTGTACTGGAGGTCTGGAATTTTGGGAAAGGTCATCTTCACTGTGCTTCAGTGACTCCTGTGCCTTTGCTTTGCTCGGGGGAGGGGAGTTATTTGACGAGGCAACTCCTGACAGAGGAGTTGCCTGACAATTTCAGTGTTTTGAGACTTCCCTGTGGGCCAGTACCAGAGATCTTGTCCAGTCACAGCAGAATATGGCATCCCTACACTTTGCTGCTTTCAGTTCAAGTGACCAGTAGAATACCAGCACACCTCTCTTCATTTCTTCTGGGAGAGAGGATCGGTGAGGGTCCACTTCTGTCCTGATTATCTATAGCCAGAAGATAAGAGTCACATCATACAAACCTGACTCACAAGATCATCCTGATGGGTTGAGGGAAAGGAAGGGGTAAGTTCTCTGTGAAGGGCAATTGTGGGCTGTGTATAGTCAAAGATGAGTATAATAGTGCATCAGGTATTAGAAGCTTTCAAGGTGCTAGAGAAGAAATTATTCAGTTCAGTGGTGGCTTGTTTAAAACATTTATGTTGTTAGGAGTTTGTGAATTAACTAATTATTGAATTAACCTGGGACAAGCTCATGCAGTCTGGTGGCCTAGGCCTCTGTCACTGTTGCCCTGCTTTCTTCCTCCAAAATATTCTCCAGCAGTGCCAAGCACAGTGGTGGAAGAGAGGCAGAGTAGTTGGAGTCTGAAGTCCCTCACCTCTTCTTCAACCAGAGCAGCTTTCTACCCTTGTCTCCTCCAGTTGTATAATTTCAATACTCCTTCTGGTGCAGTCCTTAAAAAGGTCCCTGCTACAATTTAACCTGGTTAATCCACTCTTCCTTCTTCTCTCCAGTGTGGGAGTGGAGGGGGGATCTACTGTACTAACTTTTTTTTTTTTAAGGCTCTCTCTCCTGTACTCCTCATCCTCTTTCTCTTGTGCATTGAGAGTTTATTATCTCTGTGCGTGTCAGAGAATGAGAGTCAGTGTGTGTGCAGGAATCTAGTGGAAGAGCCAGTGATAGTAACTTTCTTAATAGATACTGGTAAGCCAGACACGGAAGATCTAATAAGAGGGTTAAATAATTCTATAACAGAAGATTTTCTGCCTAGAAGGCTTGAGGGTTTGGTTCCTTACTTGCCATCTTCGGGTGCTGTTGGGATACACAGGGAGAATGGGAAGTTAATGGGGAAGGGGAGTGTTGAGGTTAGAGGTCCTCATCCCTCCAAGCTGCCAACTATTGGGCAAAGAAATAGACTAATACATATGATAGATGTTAACAGAATTCACCATGTAATTCAAAGCTGTTATTAGTGGATACAACTAAATTTCCAGGAGGACTTCATTTAAGATCATGTCTATGAAAGCACATTCAAAACCAAATATTTAATTTAAAATGAAATAGATAATTTTTTATAGTCAGTAAACCAAGATATTCTTAGCTGTGGTAGACATTTTTGTGTTTGTTTGCTCCTTAGGTCTGCACCCTCCCTCTGGTAAACGTGAATATCTTTTCTGATAAAGGTGGCATTTTTCTAACAAATTCTACAAATGTTTCTCTTCTCTCAGCATTTTTGCCTTTGTTTTTCTGGATTGGATCTTAGCTAGTCTATTTAAAAAAATTTTTTTTTTGAGATATAATTCTCATACCATAAAATTCAGCTTTTTAAAGTGTGCAATTCAGTGATTTTGGTCTATTCACAAAGTTATACAACCATCACCACTATTGAATTTCAGAACATTTTCATCACCCCAAAAGAAACCCATGCTCATTAGCAGTCACTCCCTATGCCCTCTTTCCCCCAACTCTCAGCATCTGCTACTTTGTCTCTATGGATTTGCCTATTCTGGACATTTCATAGAAATAAAATCTTACATGTGGACTTTTGTGTCTGGTTTCTCTCATTTAACATAATCTTTTCAGATTAATTCTTGTAGATGTATCAGTACTCCATTCTTTTTTATGGCCGAATAATATTCCATTGTATGGAATATACCACATTTTGTTTATCCATTTATGAATTTATGTACATTTGGGTGATTTCCACTTTTTGACTGGTGTGAACATTTATCTACAAGTGTATAAGTATTGTGTGGACATATGTTTTCGATTGTCTTGGATATATAACTAGGAGTGGAATTGCTGGGTCATGTGGTAACTCTGTTTAAGTCTTTGAGGAACTGCCCAACTCTTTTCCAACTGCTACACCATTTTTCATTCCCACCAGTAGTGTATAAGGGTTCTGCTTTCTCCACATCCTTGTCCACGTGGGTGTGGGTGTGAAGTGGTATCTCACTGCGGTTTTGGTGTGCATTTTCCTGATGACTAACTATGTTGGGCATCTTTTCATATGCTTATTGGCCATTTGTATATCTTCTTTGGAGAAATATCTATTCAGACCTTTTGCCCATTTTTTTAATTGGGTTGTTTGCTTTTTTATTACTGTGTATGTTCTTTATATATTCCAGTTACAAGTTCTTAGATATATGGTTTCAAATATTTTCTTCCTTTTTATGGACTATCTTTTCACTTTTTTGATCGTGTACTTAGAAGCACAAATGTTTTTAATTCTATCTGTTTTTTCTTTTGTTGCTTATGCCTTTGATGTCAAATCTAAGAAACCATTGCCTTATCCAGTGTCAAAGATTTATTCGTGTTTTCATCTAAGAGCTTATATTTATAGTTTTAACTTTTATATTTAGATTGTTTATCCATTTTGAGGTAATTTTTGTTTATGGTGTGAAGTAGAGATACAGCTTCCTTTGCATGTGGATATCCAGTTTTCACAGAACTATTTGTTGAAAAGACAGTTCTTTCCCCATTGACTTGTCTTGACAGCTAGTCTGTTTTTATTCAGGAATCTGAATTTAAGAAATTCACAGTTGAATTGAAGTTGAAGTAAAAGTGATGTGGAATCAATTGGTATCATAGTCCAAACTATCCTCTGACTTCATTTTGAACCCACTAGTAACATGGTCATTTCCCTAGACTTTTTGGAAAAATGGTGTGAAACGAATAAGATTTTGTTTTTGTGACTTTGCAGAGAACAATATAAACTTAACAGACATTCGGAGTTCTCCATTTGGTTATTCATACAAGTCAGTAAAAAGGCAGATCTAGATTATGCCACAGAAGGTATGTTTTTTTGTTTGTTCTTTGGGTTTTTTTTTGATATTAGCATTGGAGATGCATGGTTTTCAACTGTATGACCTTAGACAAATTATTTGACCTTTTTCCCCCAATCTGGGAATGGCTTTAATAATATATTTAAAATTTCTTATTCTTTTCTTCATCTTTTTCTTTCTTTCATTCTTTTTTTCTTTGAATGAAAATGCAGAAAAATCCAGAAAGAAAAGTAAAAGTTCTTTCTTAAATCTTTATATAACTGCCTTTAGTGGGGATTTTTTCCCTTAGTTTTTCTTTTTTCTTTTTTTTTTAGGTTAATTCCAAAACTCAAAAATAAAGCATGTCTTTCTATATATTGATTTTTCTTTCAACTCTATAAACAGTATCTGTTGCTTGACTCCCTAGTAGATAAGAAATTTAGGTCATTTCATTTTCCACCTGCCCTAGCACTTTGATTTCTGCCAGTTACATTTTTGTTCCTAATTCTGCTGTTGATTATTTTAATCTTTTGTAACAGTTACATTTCTCTTTCTTGGCCTATCAGTTTTAGACACTAGCTCTTTAGTTCCCAGTCTTAAAGAGGATTTAGCACCCATCTTTTTCCCTTTGTTTCTCCCAGCCTCCACCTTTCTTCCCCATTCTAGCCTTAATTTTCTATTGATACTACGTTGTCAAGATTTATAGCATTTATATTGTGGTTTATAACTCTTCTAAACTTCTCTGTGCTTCTACAGGAAGATTCTAGAAATTGAATACTAATAACCAGTCTTTGTAATATGTGTGCTGATACAAGTATTAGTTACTATAGAGCCAAGTAGTGTGGAGCTGTTGAGGAACTTCTGTGTTGTTAAACCTCGGCTCCTTAAAGGAGAAATATAATAAAGCCCTGCATGATTGTGGAGAGCTCATGGAAATCACTTTTAAACTTTAATATTGGGTTCACCAAAAGGTTCTTTCCTTTTTTTCCATAAGATGGCTCTGGTAGCACTTAGTTATCTTTAACTTCATTCGAAACAATTTTGTTAGCTTGTATATGACAGCTGTCATATCAGCGTGCATTTAAAAAAAGACTTATCAAAATTGGTGAATTTTTGTGTAGCCATTTTAATATTGAAGATGGAAGAAAAAAAGCAACATTTTCGCCATATTATGCTTTATTATTTCAAGAAAGGTAAAAACGCAACTGAAACAAAAAAAGATTTGTGCAGTGTACGGAGGAGGTGCTGTGACTGATCGAACATGTCAAAAGTGGTTTGTGAAGTTTCATGCTGGAGATTTCTCACTGGACAATGCTTCACGGTCGGGTAGACCTGTTGAAGTTCATAGAGATCAAATCGGGACATTAATAGAGAACAGTCAATATTATACCATGCGAGAGATAACCGACATACTTAAAATATCCAAATCAAGCACTGAAAATCATTTGCACCAGCTTGATTATGTTAATCACTTGGATGTTTGTGTTCCACATAAGTTAAGTGACAAAAACCTTCTTGACCGTATTTCTGCATGCAGTTCTCCACTTAAACGTAATGAAAACGTTCCGTTTTTAAAACAAATTGTGACGGGCAATGAAAAGTGGATACTGTACAATAATGTGGAATGGAAGAGATTGTGGGGCAAGGGAGATGAACCACCACCAACCACACCAAAGGCCGGTCTTCATCCAGAGAAGGTGATGTGTATACGGTGAGATTGGAAGGGAGTCCTCTATTATGAGCTCCTTCTGGAAAACCAAATGATTAATTCCAACAAGTACTGCTCCCAGTTAGACCAACTGAAAGCAGCACTCCACCAAAAGCATCCAGAATCAGTCCACAGAAAACGCATAATCTTCCATCAGGATAACGCAAGACGGCGTGTTTCTTTGATGACCAGGCAAAAAAACTGTTAACAGCATGGCTGGGAAGTTCTGATTCATCCGCCGTATTCACCAGACATTGCACCTTCGGATTTCCATTTATTTAGGTCTTTACAAAATTCTCTTAACGGAAAAAATTTCAATTCCCTGGAAGACTGTAAAAGGCATCTGGAACAGTTCTTTGCTTAAAAAGATAAAAAGTTTTGGGAAGATGGAATTATGAAGTTGCCTGAAGAATGGCAGAAGGTAGTGGAACAAAAGGGTGAATACGTTGTTTAATAAAGTGCTTGGTGAGACTTCCCTGGTAACACAGTGGTTAAGAATCCGCCTGCCAAGGCAGGGGACATGGGTTCGAGCCCTGGTCTGGGATGATCCCACATGCCACAGAACAGCTAAGCCCCGTGCGCCACAACTGCTGAGCCTGAGCTCTAGAGCCTGTGAGCCACAACTGCTGAGCCCTGGTGCCACATCTACTGAAGCCCGCGTGCCTAGAGCCCACGCACTGCAACTAAGAGTAGCCCCCCCCCGCCCCCGCCGCAACTGTCGGAAGCCGGCGTGTGGCAACGAAGACCCAACACAGGCAAAAATAAATAAATAATTTATTTAAAAAAAAATAAAGTGCTGGTGAAAATGAAAAATGTGTCTTTTATTTTTACTTAAAACCTGAAGGCAGTTTTTGGCAACCCAGTACAATGTGTTTTCATCTTGTAGCCATTGAACTTTTCTTGAAGATGGGCTTTCTGGAGCTCTCAACCTTTTTTTGTAATTCGGGCAGCTTGCTTTCTGGATCTTGCTATACATCTGTCATCCTGAGATTACATTGCACTCCTGGGTTAGGTGTGTTATTTGGATCTCATGTCTTTCTCTTTTTTAGACTTCTTTTTGATTTTACTGGAATGTAATCTTGAGTAGTTTTTTTTTTAAAATTTTATTGAAGTATAGTTGATTTACAAGGTTGTGTTAACTTCTGCTATACAGCAAAGTGACTCAGTTACACGTATATATTCTTTTTCATGTTCTTTTCCATTCTGGTTTGTCACAGGATATTGAGTATAGTTCCCTGAGTTATGCAGTAGGACCTTGTTTATCCATCCTATATATACTAGTTGGTATCTGCTAATCCCAAACTCCCAGTCTTTTCCTCCCCCTACACCCCTCTTGAGTAGTTGTTTTAGAAAGGATATGCTGGTGATAGACTTTCTAATTTCTTGAATGTTTGAAAATGGCTTGCATTTGTTCCTGATTGAAAGTTTAGATACAGAATTATAAATTGGTAATACAGTTTTTTCTTTTGAATGTTGAAAGCTTTGCTTTGGGAATTTAAAACACTCAATATTGCTGATAGAGATCCATTGTAAATCTGATTATCATCTTTTGTGGTAACCGTGTTTACAGTCTTTATGGTGATCTTATCTTTGGTGTTGTGAAATGTGTCTAGTTGTGGGCCTTTTTCATTCCTTCTGGTGGGACCTTTTCGGATGTAAGCCTCTTCAGGTCTGGGAAATTATCTTCTATTTTTTTGTTAATTTTTTTCCTATTTTCTCTGAGACTCTTGACAGGTGAATATCGGATTTCCAAGATTTACATTTTATTTGTTTACATTCTGGAATGTTTCCTTGACTTAGAACTCTTCCATAGAATTTATTTTAGTAATTATGTTTTTGATTTATAAGAGTTTTATCCTCTTTTCTTTATTTCTTCCCTTTTTTTAAAAATAGCAACCTGTCCTTGAACTCTCTTAGGATACTAATTCCTTCAAAAAGTTCTCTTGAAAAAAAAAAGTTCTCTTGAGTCATTTCTCAGAATTCGTAATGGTTAATAGTGGTTTATGTATTTGGGTATATCATGCTAATTTGAAAATTTTAAATATTTAAATTATTTAATAGGTACAAAAGGTTGTTTATAACAGGCAAGATGTAGGTAAATAAACATGCATGTGCTCACCACCCAAGTTAAGAAATAGTTCATTAGGTCAGCAGGGTGCCCTTCCCTGATCACATCCATATTACATAGATATATAAAATTATATATATATAAATCACACATTTTATATATACAAATTTTTTGTTTTTGTGTGTTTTTAAATTTTATACAAATTGAATAAAAGCTGTATGTATTTGGGGTGTTTTGGTTTATCATTGTTTTTGAGTTTCCATTGTATAAATACCAATTTATCCATTCTTATTGGAAATTTGTGTAGTTTCCTTTTTTTTCCTTATCTACACTTCTGAAATCCAAAAGGCTCTGAAATGCAAAATAAACTTTGTGAACAAACTTAATCTGCATTGATATGGTGTTATTTGTAGTCTTTATTGATCTCATTTAATGTGAATATTTAATACAGTATGTTTCACTGTAGAAACTCTAGGAGTAGCATTGCATTGCTGGGACTTAAGGATATTCGCATCTTCAACAGTACTGGATAATGCCAGATTATTTTCCAGAGAGGATTGTATCAGTATTTGCTCCCTCCAGGAATACAGAGGTTTCCTTAGCTTTCTTGCTAATACTTACTTTTATCAGGCTTTAAAAGTTTTTGCCAGTGAGTATGAAATATCACCTTTTAGTTTTCAATTTTTTCCTTTTACTAATGAGTTTGAGCATCTTTTACTGTGCTGATTAACCTGTTCTTACCCCTTCTGGGATTCTACTCATTTCTTTTGCCCATGTTTGTACTAGGTTTTTAAAAAAAAAATTTATTTCTTACTGATTTTGTTATACAATTGGATCTATCTATACTTTCTGGACTCTAGTCTCTTAGTGTAACCGCACCATCACATTGTTTTAATTACTGTAACTTTGTACAGCTTCTGTAAAAACAAACTTCTATTGTTATAGGACATACATATGTATAGAAAGAAAGTACACAGATCATGAGAGTACAGCTAAATGAATTTTCTCAATATAACCATATGCAGGTCAGGAAATAGAACATTACTGGCACCCTAGAGAGTTCCCTTGAGTCCTCTCCCAGTGACTAACCTCTTCCTTCTTAAAGATACCTACTGGCCAGACTTTAAACATCTTAGACTAGTTTTGCCTATTTTTTGAACCTTATATAAATGGAACTATATTACGTGTATATTTTTTGTGTCTCACCTCTTCCTCTCAATTTTGTTTGCGAGATTCATCCTTATTGTTGTATGTAATTGTAGTTTTTTGTTCATTCCCTTCCAATAGCAAAATAATAGAGTTCTAGTTTTTCCTTGTCCTTTCTCGTCCACCCTTTTAATTTTAGACATTTTGGTGGATGTTTAGTGGTCTTAATTTGAATTCCCCTAATGAGAAATGATGTTAAGCCCCTTTTAATATACTTACTGGCCATTTGGATGTCTTTTGTGAGGTGGTTTGCCAAGTCTTTTGTCCATTTTTATATTTGGTCTTTTTCATGCTGATTTGTAGGAGTTTATTATATATCCCAGATACCAGGACTTGCAGGTTATATTTTGCAAATATCTTCTGGTTTTCCCAGCCCTATAAGTCTATTCAAAGTTCTGCTGGATTTCTTAACTTATCAATTGCCCTTTTTCCACTGGCAGTTATCTCCAGGGGAAAAGAGGCATCAAATATTAGACTCCATTTTCTAGGCTTCCCTTCTTTCCATGGTCTTGGCCTCCCAGGTTCTTGCTGCCTTTTGTAGTGCTTCTTGTCTTCAAACAGATGTTTTTTATATTATGTTCAGTTTTTAAAGTTTTCATAGGGAGGGTTGGTGTGAAACCGTCTAGTCAGTCATTGAGGGACACAGAAGTAGGCCAGGTCCTCCTGCCTTGTACTTCTTCAAGGAATTTCTTGCTGGTTTGCTCCTCCATAAAATTTTAGTATCGTTTTTTAAAGTTATATAGATACACACATGCAACCTGTTGGGATTTTGATGGGAAATGCATTGAATTTGTAAACCAGTTTGAAGGGAACTACTAGCATTTTGTTATTAAGTTTCTTAACCATGAACATTGTAGTATCCATTTATCTAGGTCTTTTACAGTCTCTTTCAATAAAGTTTTATAATTTTCTTCAGATAAACTTTTGCAAGTATTTTGTTAGATTTATTTCTAGGTACCTTATTTTTGTATCAAATCATTAATGGTATCTTTTAAAATTATATTTTCTACCTTGCTGGTGTATAGAAGTACAATTTGACTTCGTATAACAACCTTGCTATCCTTCTAATTGTGATAAATTGTGTATAGAATTCTTTAGGATTTTCTGTGTGGACAGATCTATCTGTGAATAATGACCTCTTTGTTTCCTCCTTTCCAATTCTTATGCTTTTTTTTTCTTTCTTTTTCTTGTCTTAATGTGCTGGCTAGGATCTCCAGTACAATGTTGAATAGAAGCGGTGATGGGGGCATCCTGATCTTGTTCCTGATTTTAAAGGGAATGCTATCAGAGTTTCACAGTTAAGTATGCTGCTTGCTGTAGGTTTATTGTAGATAATCTTTTCAGGTTAAGGGTGTTCCTTTCTATTATTAGCTTTTTAATTAAAAAGAAAAAGAATGGATGTTGAAGTTTATCAAAAGCTTTTTCTGCATCTTTTGAAAGGATCATATGTTTTTCTTCTGTAACCTGTTAACATGATGAAATACATTGATTGATTTTCTAATATTTAAGCCAACCTTGTGTTCCAAGTATAAAGTCAGCCCTGGTCTGTCCCTTTTTTCCATTATTGGACTCAGTTTGAATATAGTTAATGTAGGATTTTTGTTTCTAATAATGAGTAATATTGACCTATAATTTAAAAGATATATATACTTTTCCTCTTTCTTCTGGAAGAGTTTATGTAAGATTAGAATAATTTGTTTCTTGAGTGTTTGGTAGAACTCACTTGTAGAATTGTTACTGTTTTCTTTGTGGGACACATCTTAATCACTGATTCAATTGCTTTGGTTATATGATTGCTCATATTTTCAATTTTCAAACTGGTTTTGGTAGGTTATACTTTTATAGAAAGTTGTCCATTTCATTCACGTTCTTGAATTTATGGCATTAAATTGTTAGTCTCTTATTTTGTAGTTACTGTCCTTATCTTTTTTTTTAAATGCTCCCCTTTTCTTGATGAGTTTTAAAAGCTAAAAGTGCCAATTTTAAAAAGCTTTTCAAAGAATCAAATTTTTGTCCTTTTTATGCTCTTTAATGTATCCTCCCCCGACTTAATTTCTGCTTTCTTTCTTTCTTTTATACTTACTTTGGGTTTATTTCTATTCCTTTTTTAATTTCTTAAGTTGGACACCTTGCTTATTAACTTTTAACACTTTGACAGGCTTAAATGATCATGAATTTCTATGTATTTGCTTTCCCTGCATCACACAAGGGATGAATTCTTTAATTTATGAGTTACTTAAAAGTTTTGTTTCCAAACATATGGGTGATCCTTTAGTTAATTTGGTTATTGATTTGTAATTGTGTTGTGGTTAGGCAGCATGATCTGTATGATACAGTCCTTTGAAATCTGTTGTGACTGTGGTCAGTTTTTTGTATTTGAAGAGAATGTGTATTTTCTATTTGTTGGTGCAAAGTTTTATATATGTCCAGTAGTTAGGCTTGTTAATTCTGTTGTTCAAATCTTATATCTTTGTTATTTTAGAGAGCAGGTGTATGTTAGTCTTTTACTAGAATTATTTTTTCAGTTTCCTTGTAGTTTCTTTCAATTTTTAAAATACATTTTAAAATTGTTATTAGTACATGAAAATTTATCATATATTGCTGTTGAATTGAAACTTTTACTCTGTGTAGTGACTCCTTATGTCTAGTAATGCTTTTTGTATTACATATTACTGTTTGATATTAACATACCTATTATTATTATTATTTTTGGTCAGCTAGTTTTGCCTGATTTTTAAAATTCCCCCTTCCCCTACATTTTTGTGTTCTTTTATTTTAATCTCTTGTGAATGTCATGCTATTGAATTAAAAAATTAATCTGCTGTAATAGTGTTGGTCTTTGTAATTTTAAATTAAACTTTTTATTAAAATAATTGTCAATTCACTGACAGTTTTAAGAAGTAATACAGAGACATCTGTGTACTCTTTACCCAGTTTCCCCCATTGGTGATGTCTTGCAAAACTGTAGTACAATATCACAACCAGGGTATTGATACTGACACAATATACAGACCATTTCCATCACCACAAGGACCCCTCATATTATTTTTATAGCCACACGCATTTCCTTTCCATCCCCTTAATCTCTGGGACCCACTCATTTGTTCTTCATTTCTATGATTTTGTCATTTTAAGAATGTTATATAAATGGGCTCATACAGTTTGTCACCATTTGGGTTCAGTTTTTTTCACTCAGCATAGTTCTCTAGAAATTCATCCATGTTGTTAAATGTATTGGTAGGTCATCCTTTTTTACTGCGAGTAGTAGTCCATGGTATGGATTTGTTTAACCATATACCTGTTGAAAGACATCTGAGTTGTTTACAGTTTTTGGCTATTATGAATAAAAGTGCTATGAAGATTTGTGCATAGGGTTTTTTTTTTTTTGACATAAGTTTTCATTTCTCTGGGATAAATGCCAGGAGTGCAGTTGCTGGGTTGTATGATTATTGTGCATATAGTTTTTTAAGAACTTGCCAAACTGTTTTCCAGAGTGGCTGTACCATTTTACATCCCTACCAGCAATGTATGGAGTGATCCAGTTTTTCTGCATCCTTGCCAGCATTTGGTGTTACCACTGTTTTTGATTTTAGCCATTCTGGTATGTACCTAGTGATAACTTAGTAAGGTTTTATTGCACTCCCCTAATGGCTAATGATACTGAACATATTTTCCTTTGCTTATTTTTCATCTGTGTATCCCCATTGATGAAATGTCGCTTCATGTCTTTTGTCCTTTTTTCTAATTGGATTATTTTTTTCCTGTTGAGTTTTGAGAGTTCTAAATATATTCTAGATACTAGTCCTTTGTTGGATTGTCTTTTCATCCTTTTAGCAGGGTCTTGCAAGGGCACAAGTTTTTAATTTTGGTGAAGTTCAGTATATTATTGTTATGCCTTTTGTGAATCTTGCTCTGAGTGTCAAGTATACAAACTCTATGCTTAGCCCTAGATCTTGAATATTTTCTTCTGTGTTTTTTCCCCTAAGTTTTACAGCTTTATTCTAACATTTAAGCGTGTGATCCATTTGGAGTTATTTTTTATATAAAATGTGAGACTTAGGTGGAAATTCGTTTTTTGGTCTATGGATGCGCAGTTGCTCCAGCACCATTTGTTGAAAGGCTGTCTTTCCTTCATTAAGTTACTTTTGCACCTTCACCAAAAACTATTTGGGTGTATTTGTGTAGGTCTATTTCTGGGTTCTCTGTTGTGTTCCACTGACCTTTATGTCTATCCCTCTACTAATACTACATACAGTCTTAATTACTGAGCTAAGTTGTGAAATAGGATAGACAGATTCCTCTCTCTCTATGCTTTTTCCAAATTGTTTTAACTCTTCTAGTTCCTTTACCTTTCCATGTAAATTTTAGAATAATTTCATCTATATCCATAAAAAGTCTTGGTGAGATTTGGGTAGGAATTGTGTCAAATCTGTATCAATGTAGGGAAAACTGATATTGTTACTTTGTTGAGTCTTCCAATCCACAAAGAATCCATTTATTTAGATCTTTTTAGGCTTCTTTCATTTGTGTTTGTAGTTTTCAGCAAACAAGTCCTGTATATGTTTTGTTATATTTTTAAACATATGTATTTTCATTTTCCTAGGAGTGATTATAAATAGTATTGTGTTTTTAACTTGTTTTCACATGTTCTTTTTAGTATATAGAGATGTGATTGGTACTTGTGTGTTGGTTTTGTATCCTGCCACCTTGGTGAATCAGTTATTCGTTCTGGTAGTTGCTTTGCAGATTCCTTGGGATCTGCAAATACAGGCGGTTTTATTTTTTTCTTTTCAACCCCTCTGTCTTTTCTTTTTGTTGTCTTATTCCACTAGCTAGAACTTCCAGCACATCCTTGCCTCATTCCCAATCTTAGGGGGAAGTATTCATTCTTTCACCATTAAGTATGTTAACTCTAGATTTTTTGGTAGGTGCTTTCTGTCAAGTTCAGGAGGTTCTCCTCTATTCCTATTTTTCTGAGAATTTTTATCATGAGTGGGCATTGAATTTGTCAAATGCTTTTTTCTTCATTGCTGTATATATAAAAGATTATGTATATATAATCATGTGATTTTCTTTTTTAGTTGTTAATATAGTGTACTTCATTGATTTCAAACATTGACCCAACCTTGTATCCCTGGAATAGATGCTTCGTTTGGTCTTGGTGTTAATTCTTTTTATATATTGCTGAATTCTATTTGCTAATACTTTAAATATTTTAGCATCTGTATTCGTGAAGGATGTTGGTTTGTAGTTTTATTTTTTGAACTGTCTTTGTTTGGTTTTGGTATCAGGATAATACTAGCGTCATAAAATGAATTTGGAAGTCTTCTCTCATATTCTATTTTCCAGAAGAAATTATGTAGAATTGGTGTTAATTCTTATTTAAATGTTGGGTAGAATTCTCCAATAAAATGATCTGGGTGTGTGGTAATTTCTTTTTGTTTGGAGTTTTAAAATTAAGATTAAATTTCCTGAATAGCTAGAGATGGGTATTCAAATTATCAGTTTCATATTGAGTAAGTTTTGGTGGTTTGTGTTTTTCAAGGAATCGATCCATTTCAACCAAGTTGCCAAATTCATGTGTGGAGAGTTGTTCTTAGTATTCCCATATTATCTTTTTGATGCTGTGGTTTCTGTAATGATATCCCCTAATCTTGCTATTTTAATTGGGAAGTTTATTTCATTTTTTTGGTTGGAATTATTGACATATTTGCATTTATTTCTACCCCTTCATTTTGAGCATCTTGCTTTTGCTGGGTTTTGTCTCCCTATCTGTTTTCTTGCTGTCTTTTGGGTTGTTCATTTTCCTTCCCTCTTTTTCATGTTTTCCCCATTTTACTAGTTGTGAAATTAGTACTTTTTTTTTTGCCTTCTCACAGACTCTTGAAGTTTTCTTGAATTTTCTCTTGAAACTTTAATATATGTATGTATATCTAAAATTACTTTCTTTTCCTTCCTTGCCTGTAGAACACTTTAAACTGCTTACCACTCTTCATGCGTGCCATTTTGCCCAGCACTTTTGTTCTATCTTTTCTTAGCCTCACAAATTTGATATTATAATTTTATCCAGTTAACTATCTCCCTCCCCACGTTTGTCATTTTCTTTGCTCATCATTCTGCTAACTGAATACTCATTCCTTTAGATTACTCTGGTTCAACAGTGATGGGCTTTTACTTTCCCTTCAATGTGTTAGGTGTGCTTTCCTCTTCAGGATTTTTGCACCTGCTGTGTCCTGTGCCTTGGAATGCTTTTTCTCTGATATCCATTTGGATGCTTTATTACTTTTTCAGTTACTTACTCAGTTACCTTCTCAGGGAGCTCTACTTTCTTTAAAATTGCAAATCCTCTACGTCTTCACTTCATTTCTTTTTCCATCTTTATTTTTGTCCATTGTGTTCATCACCACATGTCATATTATGTATTTTATTTAATTCTTTGTTGTAAGTTTGATCTGTCAAAATTCACTGGAATTTTATTATATTTATAACTTAAGTTGGGTAGAATTGACATCTTTTCAGCATTTACTACTTTTGCCTAGTAACATAATATATTCCTTAATTTATTCAAGGTTTTTTAATAAATGTACTATCAGTTTTTTTTAATGTAGGTCTTGAAAAATTTTTAAATTTATAACTTTGCATTTCATATCCTTATGTTACCTAGATTCATTTTAAAAAATACTGTTTTCCCTGATAAGTCATTTGAAAACCTATTTGATGTACATAAAATTCAAAAAGTTTTGTTGACTGATTATTATTGGGTCTGATTTTTCAGTGGATTTTCTTTTATTTCCAATATAAAAAGTTCTATCATTTGTAAATTGTTAATGTTACTTTTAAGATTTTTACTGTCTAGGTTCTTTGGAATTCTTTTAAATGACACAATATAATGTGTATTTCATAGGTCTTTATGATCCAGTGTTTCATCTTTAAGTATATTTGTTATTGATTTCTGATAGGTATCCTTTATCATATTAAGAGTTTCTTTCTATTCCTGTTCATTGAGAGGCTTTGTCAGGAATGGATATTATCAAATGCTTTTCTAGCATTTATCCACATAATCATATGGCTTTTTTGTGAACCAGTAAATCTTTTTGTATTGTTTTCATTCTTTATCAATTTTCAGAATACTAATGAGTTGGTTTCCCAATATTTTCTAAAGGAGATCAGTGAGTTGTTTTTTTAAGTATCATGTGCAAATGATATTTAATATATTTGATGTGTTTGACTCTGATGCAGTTATTAGTCTTTTTGCTGCTCACATTGGCTTGTCTTGGGCTACTGGGTTGTTTTCTGTGTCCTTCTGACAAGATTCCAGTAGTCTTTGATAATTTCTTTGCTTTCTGGATAGGATGTTGTAGGCTTATCTTGTGCCTTTTCTACCCCAGACTTGCCAGTTTCTCAGGGAACCTGGGTTCTTTTTGTGGGAAATGGTATTTAGACCACAATCTTTTTATCCTAGCTTTAAACAAACTGACAAATTTTGTTTAATTAAATCTAAAATACTTTCAGATTAATAGTAAAGTTGGGAAGATAGTACAGTGCCATATACCCCACAACCAGTTTCCCATTCAAGCAAACTTTTTACTATGGAAGCATTCTAACTTACAAAGGTAGAGAATTCCCCGTGTACCCAATACCCAGCAGTTATCACCTCTGGTCTTTTTTCATGTATGTCCTCACTCCCCACAAATGATTTTAGAGGAAATTCCATATATTTTATGTAAGTTTTATTCATAAGTATTTCAGTGTGTGAATATAAGGACCGAAATCATCTTAACCAAGTAATTTACTAAATTTATGTTAAACCATTTTTATTTTCGTAGATTAAACTTTATTTGGGTACTTTGAGAGCTTTTGTGTCTGTACTCATAGGAAACATTGATGTGTTACAAAAAGACTCATTATCATCTGTCTTGGGAAATGAGAAAGAATAGGTGGTATACTAGGTGTTTTGTCAGGCTTTTGCCTAAACTTATGGTTGAATGAGTGGATTCTCCTGCTGAAGTTTGAAAAAACAATAATTTGCATATTTTAAAAACTTGTGTTTTGTGTTCAACCATTTTTTCCATGTTTGTCTTCTATCTTGTATTTGATTTTCTGACTCTTATGCTTTTGAACAGTTTAAGGAACAGAATTCCATCTTTTCCTTGAAGAGTTAGTAGAATTTATTTACTAAGCTATCTTGTCTGGACAGATACTTTTGGAAGTGGAGGGGGACAAAGATAATATACTTCTTCTTGAATCAGATTGAGTAATTTATATTTTTCTAGGAAATAACTTACATCTATATCTTTAAGTTATTAGAATATAACAGCATGTGCTGTTCTCTTTGTTTAAAGAAATTTGCTTAGTATTTGTGGTCTTTATGTTTCTTTTCTCATTCTCAGGACCATATTCATTTTCTTTCCCTTTTTTGGCCTGACTTTACAGGCTTCTTGCATTTTGCTTTCTAAGTCATGTTTTCTTGCTTTTATCCTTTAATTCTTCACTCTTTTTGAGGGTGTGTGTTTGTTGTTACTTTTTTCATAGGCAGTTTTTTTTGTTTTGTTTTGTTTTGCGGTATGCGGGCCTCTCACTGTTGTGGCCTCTCCCGTTGCGGAGCACAGGCTCCGGACGCGTAGGCTCAGCGGCCATGGCTCACGGGCCCAGCTGCTCCGCGGCATGTGGGATCCTCCCGGAACGGGGCACGAACCCGTGTCCCCTGCATCGGCAGGCGGACTCTCAACCACTGCGCCACCAGGGAAGCCCTGTTGTTACTTTTTTGCTTCTCGAATTGACTACTCAATTTATTTTAAATCTTGTATAAAATGGAAGCATTTAGGGAGATGGTCTCCCAAGCTTTGGCTAATTTTATAGGTTTTTAAAATGTGTCTTTTTTATTGTTTCTTTTAATAGATGATTTCCAGTTTTGATTTTTTTTAGCTGAGTAGTTATTTTTATCAGTGCATTGTGAGGAAGAGATCCACATCAAGTATCTCAAGTAAAAAGGGATTTAATTATAGGGACTACATGATTTCACAGGAGTACAGGGCCAGGAACTGGGGCCTCCTGTGACTTCTGGAATTGCAGTATCTTTCTAACTGGCCACATAGTTTTTCTTATGGCATCAGCTCAAACATGCCTTTGATGTATTGATTATGTACCTGATTTTTTTTTAATCCATTCTTATTTATAAGTGAAGGTGTAGATTGTTTTAATATTATAGTTGGGATGGGCGATATTAATAATGTGATTGTCAGTTTCCGTCAGCAGCTCCTCTCCCTTCCCCATATTATACATCATAGCAGATGGAGGATTTACAAAGCTGTATTGTTCTTTACCATGACTTTTTTTTTGATAGATCTTTATTGGAGTATAATTGCTTCGCAGTATAAATACTGTTACTTTCTGTTGTACACCGAAGTGAATCAGCCACATGCATACATATGTCTCCATATCCCCTCCCTCTTGAGCCTCCCTCCCACCCTCCCTATCCCACCCCTCTAGGTTATCACAAAGCATCAAGCTGATCTCCCTGTGCTATGCTGCTGCTTCCCACTAGCTAATTACTTTGCATTCAGTAGTGTATATATGTCGATGCTACTCTCACTTTGCCCCAGCTTCCCCCTCCCACCCTGTGTCTTCAAGTCCATTCTCTGTCTACATCTTTCTTCCTGCCCTGCAACTAGGTTCATCAGTACCTTTTTCTTTTTAAGATTCCATATATATGCATTAGCTGACCCACTAGAGCTTCCCCAAATTCTGTGCTATTTTTGACAATTTTATAGCACCTTCAAGTGGCCTTCACTCCTATATGTAATGTTTCAGTTATATAAAGTCCCAGCTTTAAAATTTTTTAATAATTTTGTGTTACTTAAATTTGACAAAGAAAAAGATTGATTTAAATTTCTAGTCTTAATTTATTTAGCTTTTCTTTAGAAATCAGATTGCTTATGTATCTTTTTAAAAATCAGTTATGCCAACATAGTTCTCTGTAGTTCTTGAATTTCCTTAAAGTTAGTCAGCAAATATTTATTGAGAAATTTCTCTGTATAGAGCACATAGCAATTGTAACTGAAGTATTAGAGGGCAGACTTTGGGAGGCAGTAGGATGAACTGGTAAAATCCACTTGAAAAAAATTAGACTAGAAATGTAGACATCAGAGATTGGTGGAAAGTAACAGTTGAAATCCATTCTTGGTAGTATTCATAGCAGGCTCACCTCAGCTGGTGGCTGCTGAAATTGGTTGAAGACAGAGTTAAAAAAAAAAAAAAGGCATCACTTTAAGAAGAAGTGGGATCCAGCAAAGTTTGCCAAGAAAAACATATTCATAGAATTTGATTTAGTAATCTCCTTAGAGAATATCTTAGTAGTGAATGCTAAATAAAGGAGAGGTTTTTTGTTGTTGTTGTTTTAAAATAGAAATGGATGACCAGAAAGATAATGTGACTTGGCCAAAGTCCTAAGTCTTGATGCCAGGACTTGACCTTCAACTAGTGATTGCTGGTGTGAAGCTTTCCACAGGGTACCATTGACTCTCAACACCATCATCTTTGAGCAAGTGCCTGGCAATACTTTATTTTGGCAACATTTTGCAGTGCAAAGACTGTCCTGTCTCCTGTTGTTTCCTTTGCCCTTCCCTAAACTGGGGGATTTCTGTTTTGCTTCAGAATGCTGTGATTCTGCATTCATAGTCGAAAGCCTTTCTCTTTCTTCCTTTTCATTTGTATGTTTACAATAGCTATTAGACCAATTACTTCAGCATTCTTTGCCAAATAAAGTTACCATTGGAAATAAGTATTATGCGACCTCCCAGAAATTCCTTTTTGAGAGTCAAGCTTTAGGGTGCCTTGTACTCTATTTTGTCATTTCTGTAAAACAAGTTTCCTTAAAGTGAAGAATACCTGAAAATAAGTACAAGGAGAGAAGCAATGTATTCTGAGTTAGTTTGATTTCTTTAGAAAGAATCACAGATAGCGTGATTGTTATTAGCGTTGTTAGCGTTCTCCATGATTTAATGTTATTTATGCTACCGTAATATAAGCAGATTTCAATTGAAGTATTTTTTTAGGATTGAGGACTTTGGGAAAGATGCATTGCATTTCTTGCTTGGGAGGAAACTTCCAAAAGCTATCGTAGTCCTTATTATGCATGAAACCTTGACTGTTACTGGTGTGCCATGAGATAGGCCAGAATTTTTCTTGTTTTCCATCTTTGTTGTTCATAGCATAAGGGGTAAGATAAATAAAGTCTTCCTTTTACACATGGGGGAAATGACGCGAGTTAAAGTATAACGATCATGGTATTTGTGATATATGTTGCTATTAGAGTATGATTTAGAGCCGTACTGTCCAGTGTGGTAGCTACTAGCCACATGTGGCTCCCTAAGCACTTGAACTGGTGTTAGTCCGAATTGAGATGTGCTCCAAGTGTGAAATACACACTGGATATTGAAGACCTAGTATGAAAAAGATCTCATTGACACTTAAAAATGACTTTTTTTTTTTTTTGCGGTACGTGGGCCTCTCACTGCTGTGGCCTCTCCCGTTGCGGAGCACAGGCTCCGGACGCGCAGGCTCAACGGCCATGGCTCACGGGCCCAGCCGCTCCGTGGCATGTGGGATCTTCCCGGACCGGGGCACAAACCCGTGTCCCCTGCATCGGCAGGCGGATTCTCAACCGCTGCGCCACCAAGGGAAGCCCAAAAAATGACTATTTTTAAACCACAAAAACTGTTTTCATCCTGAAATAATACTTTTTGATGTATTGGGTTAAATAAAGCATATTATCAAAGTTAATTTAAAATTTATTTTAATGTGGCTACTAGAAAATTTAGAATTATATATGTGGTTCCTATTTCTATTGGACAGCACTGATCAAGAGTATAAAATGGTTGCTAGGATTACAACTTAGTATTCTCTGACTTGTACAATATGAAATTTGGAGACAATATATGAAGTAGAATTATGATACAGCATGTACATGCAGATTACTTTGATATATTTAAATTTGTTTGCATTTTGGAAAACTATCAAGTATTGCCAACAATTAAAACCAGAGTTATAGCAGTTGTTCCTGGGCTGTCAGTGAGACTTAAAAGTGCAGAACGGAGGAATTATGAATCACTGCCAACTGTAGGTGTGGCCACTGCATACTCACCAGGTTGAGAAGGAATCCCAGGCAGCTGTAGAGTGTGCAGCACTGAGGAGGAGGGCTGGGGAAAGTTTCCTTAAGGTTGGTTTCTGAAAGGGCTTTTGCTCAGCTCCAGGTCTTACTCCTCTTTCTGGCCAGATGGTGCATGTGTGGTACAGATAAATCTGACCCAAGTGTGGTTTACCTCTGAGTTCAGAATTGGCTGAAAATGACTTAAGTAGGTGGATTTATGAGGCAGTAAGTGCTTAGAATTTACTAGGTTTTGTTGAATTAAATAGATGGTTCCTGTGAAACAGGAACTACTTGTAATCTTCATTTTACACCCAAGAACAAGTAGGTAGAGTGGCAAGGAGGGTATCTTGCCTTTTAAGATTTATGACCACTCATATCCTTACTCTTCAAAGCTATTTTTCACATTGGATACTTAGCTGAGAACTTCAATCATTTTAGAAGTTTGACTGCTAAATAAGATGTATGTGGTTTTTAGCTTTAATATTTAAAAATATTATTTTCTTATGTTGTATGTTCCTTAATATTTGAGCTGGGGTGAAAAAATTCATTGGATTTTGTATTACAGTTCTGTCTTGATTTTGTAGATTTCTTGCTTAACCTCAGAAGTTTTACAGGTACGTTGTTGCAGAAACCTAAATTTTTTTGGTTAATTGGTGATAATACTATAACAGACATTACATTGTGTATTGGTAGGGCTTAGTTTTGAAGAGGAACATTTTCATTGGTTTAGATTTCATAGTGATAAAGCAAATACGGGTTTACACTTGGGCATAATCAGATAATGAAGTGGTTAGCAGAAACCAATAGACCATAGATTACCAAAATTGAGTACAGCAAAGCATAATTAACACTATAACTTGACTGTAATTGGTGGGGGAGGGGTGGTGGCTATAGAAACAATAACAATTCTAAGTGATATGTGAAAAAGCTGGTTACTAGCACATGCCAGTTGATAGAATGCTAGAAAAATCAGATTTTACAGTAGATTTTAGATAGGATTTTTATATGCTTGAGGCTGACTATTGGCTTATATCCCTTTTTTTTCTTTCCTTTTAGAATATGGTTTCTAGTTTTAGGGTTTCTGAACTACAAGTGTTACTAGGCTTTGCCGGAAGGAATAAAAGTGGACGCAAGCATGACCTCCTGATGAGGGCGTTGCATTTATTGAAGAGCGGCTGCAGCCCTGCGGTTCAGATTAAAATCCGAGAATTGTATAGACGCCGATACCCACGGACTCTTGAAGGCCTTTCTGATTTATCCACAATCAAATCATCGGTTTTCAGTTTGGATGGTAGCTCCTCACCTGTAGAACCTGACTTGGCTGTGGCTGGAATCCACTCGTTGCCTTCCACTTCAGTTACACCTCACTCGCCGTCCTCTCCTGTTGGTTCTGTGCTGCTTCAAGATACTAAACCCACGTTTGAGATGCAGCAGCCATCTCCCCCAATCCCTCCTGTTCATCCTGATGTGCAGTTAAAAAACTTACCCTTTTATGATGTCCTTGATGTTCTCATCAAGCCCACGAGTTTAGGTAAGTGTTAGAGAAATCTGTTTCTTCTGGACAAGAGAGTAAGTAAAGCCAGAGGCCTTCAACTGTTAATTAATGATTGGCTGTTAGTATTATAAAACTGAGGCATTAAAATACCAAATGTTTAAATGTACAAATAAAAAGAAATATTGGCAACCATGACAGAAATCTAATATAAAACTCTTCATTCGTCAAACTTTCTTCTTATAGCTTAGAACTCAAATTGCTTCTGTGTGTATATGAAAAGACACAAATCTTATTTATTGCTGTGGTTCCACCTTTTGATGCTTTTACAAAGAGACTTAGTTTCTGTTTAACATAGCTTTTTAAACTGTTTTCCTAAGGAATAAATCTTTTATACTTAATTTTTTCCTAACATGGCAGAGTTTGACACACGTTTTTTAGCTTTTTGTTTAATAACCGTTGACTGCTTAGAAAATGTAGCAAATTTTATATTATTAAACGTTGATACACGTGACTTTAACAAATTTATACCTAGGTTTATGACTTCTGTGCTGTAATGGCATGTTTTCTTACTGGCTAATGAAATTATTTACAGAGGTATTTGAATTTATTGATAAAATAAATTGTTGGGGAAATTAGCATTTCATGCTTAGTCCGGGAGGTCATTTTCCTTTCCATCCTAGGAAGAACCCTTTTTGTCTCAAGTCATTTGAAAACTCTCTTAAATATATCAATGTGCTTTTTTAGTTTTGTATAGGACTATACTTGTACATCTTGGTTGAACTAGAAGGAAATTTTGAGGGGCAGGGCTGGTTAATGGGGTCAGTATGGCCTGATGGTGGCAGGCCAAGGTGGCTGTGCTTTTCCCAGGCCCTTTCTCCTTGCTTTGTTTTTGTTTAACAAAACTGAGCCAGGGAGGTAGAGTAATGCATTTTATTCCTTCATTACATTCATTCTGAAATAAGGATTCTGTGTGTGTTCGCATTTGTGCAAAGTCCTTTGAGTAGAATTATTGCATCAAAGAGTAAGGACTCTTGATAACATATCACTAAATTAGTTTCCAGAATAGCTGTGCCAGTTTAAATTCCACAAAGTGCGAGAATGTCTCTCGTTGCACTTTTTACTTCCTGCCTTTATTGATCTTTGCAATTTCGGTAGATGGAAACTTGTATCTTGTTTAGATTTTTCATTTTTAAAATTAATAACAGGAACAAACATTTAAAATGTTTATTACCCAGCTGTGTTTCTTTTATGATTTTACTTTCATTTTTAACTTTTTTTTTAACCAGGTTCATTTACCTGCTTAAAATGTTTCCATAATTTATTTTTTTGTTCCTCCTTTTTTCATGGTTTTTGGTTCATACCAATGTACATACAGTGTCATGGCTCATTCACATGTTTCTTAGGAGTTATTGCAAATTTATTTCTTCGTGTTTAGAGAAAGAGTCAGACGAGTAATGTGCTTAGGTGACCCTACCTCATGGAACTCCTCAGGAATATGGCTAAGGCAGGACTGAGCATAAGAGGCCATGTGGGGTTCTGGTTACAGGGGAAGGTGTTTCAGAACCAGATCGAATGCCTGGAAGGAAGATGACTGGAGATGGAGAGAAGATGCAGCAGCATGTCTTCTCTGCTCCTAGTGTCAGCGGTGTGCCAAGCAGTGAGCTCTTAAGAGGCTTTGTGCCTTGCTTTCCATACTTTCCTTTGTTCAGAAACAGAAATAGGAATTTTCTTACTTTTCTGTATTCTTCATAGAGTTTCTCTTTCATTAACCTCAATTAAAGGAAGGTAATAGGCTTTTTATAAATTTACTAAAATAAAATTTTTGTATCTCATGTGGCTTAGATAAAATAACGCCAGAGGCATTTTTTGTTGAAGAGTGGGTAAGAAGAAAACCTGCCTTTTGCTCACAGCTTACATTAGAATGTAAGAAATCCATAAAACCTCAGAGCTTATAAAGTAACTTTTTGCTCCTGAGCTAAAAAATTGTTGACTCATGTATTTTTCAGGAGTTCTGCCTATCATTGCTTTTATAAACTTTATAAACAGATTTTGTTTATAACAAGGCTTAAACATTTCCTTATCCTGCCTTCCCCAAAAAGAAAAAAAAAAGAATTTTCTTAATGTATATAGTCTTATTATTTCAGATTGATAAAACAGTGATCTAAAAAAGGCTGTTTTAGACTTTGAAGTAGAAAGTTAAAAAATCGGCGTAATACCATATAATCTGCCAAATAAAAGTGGAAAAATTTAATCATTTCCAGTAACAACCTTCATATGAAAATATTTAGTGTCATGATGTCTAAAGCAATGCAGTGACATTTAGAAATTGCCTTAAGTTTTAATGATTTGGTTATATAATGTTGAAAATACTTGTAAAAATTAAAATTTGGGGTAAATCCATTTATCTGGAACACTGTTATGGAGAAACCTATTTACATTTGGGAACTGAGAATTAAATTAGCCTCAGGAATTGAAAGAGAGAACAAATCCGTATTTCAAAGCACATATTCTTTACATCCGTGGGCCAGTCAGTGGCCCACGATTTAATATGTAGTTGATTAGATGATTTCTAAGCCATCAACATACTGTTGAGCAGGAATTAATTAACAACATGGGAAAGATTGAAAGAGCCCTGGTAGAAAAAAAACAAACAAAAAGTCAAAAAATGTCGTTCCAAAACCTCTTGGGAATATTGAAACCAATAGTCCTTTAGTATTGAGGGAATCGCTGTTACAGCAAGATGCATGTATTGATGCCAAATAAAACCCCCAAACAACCACGACGAGTATATTCTATTTAAGAAGATACATTATTACATAGTTTTGCAGTTTGGCTTTATTAAAATTGTTTAAATAAAATTATTTTAGCATTTAAAATGACAATCTGTGGCATCTAGAAAGCATGAGTGTACACAGTAATACTAAGTGAGGTTCTCTATAGCTGAGGTTTTACTGTAACAGATGCATAATCCCCTAATCTGAAAACAGGCTAACAAAATCTCTCTTCTCTTCCCTTAAATAGCTATTCTAATTTGCTCTCACAGGCAGTATTTTTGTCTTTTTTTTCAATTTTCTGTTTTCTTTCTTCTCTTCTTTTTTTAAGATAATTTCTTGTGGTGATGAAATCCTTTCTCTTTAAAAAGTTTGTCTGTATTCAGTCTGTACAAAAGAATACATAAAAAAACATTGTTATAAAGAATATCCATGAATGAACACCTGTGAAACCACTGCACAGTTTTTAAGAAAGGAACATTGCCAGTATCTTTGAAGCCATTTCCTTGCCTTTTCCTTTTTGAGTTAAATCACTATTCTGGATTTTGTGTTTCTCTCTTTTGCTTGTTTTACCATATGTGTATAAAAAAATGTAATGTTTAATTGGATTGCTTTTGAAATTTATATGATGGTATACTGTGTATATATTCTTCTGTGGCTAGCTCTTTTTGTTCACTCTGTTTACAAACATCTACATGTCGATATGTCTAGCTGTTTGGTATTTTGTGAAATACCTTCAAAGTATTATGAGTCTTTGATTCCTTAAAATTTCTTCATTGTGCTTTTCAGATTACAAAAGTAATTTATGCTAGTAATTGAAAATTCAAACATAGAAGTATAACAAAAAGGGAAAGTCCCTCATAACCTCATTTATTACTCAGCTTGAGTCATGTCAATAATTAACTGTTTCTCTGCGTATTATGTCATCTTTTTTCTCTTCCCCTTCATTAAACAAGGCTCTTCTAACCACAGAACCACTGTGCCACTTTTCTGGTGGAGGTAGTAGGCATTATTCTACTTGTACCACTGTGAAAAGTGCCCTCTGGAGTTCTGCGCCTTGACAATCTTTCTTAACTGTATTTCTTAGAAATATATTGTACATCTGTAGATTATAGTAAGTCTGTTATCTTGTAGATGTACCATAACTGAACCAGTATCCTGTTGATGTACATTTTCAGTTGTTTTCAGTTTTTATTATTTATTCAGAAGTATTTTAGTGTATAACATATCTTGGGCACTATTCTTGCAGTCTTAGAAACATTGCTGCTGTGAGCATTTTTGCATATGTGTTTCTGAATACTTGCGTTGCATATTCATGAAATATAAATGCCTAGATATGACTATTTTGGGTCAAGGAGTATGATTATTTAATATTTTGATATTCAACTTTTGTAGAGAAATTTTGGTTGCTTCAGAAGCATCATAGCAATTTATACTCCCAATAATGTATGAATGTATTATTTTCCCTACACCTCATCAGCATTGTGTTGTTGGTCTTTTCATCTTTGTAATCTGATAGGTGACAAATTAATGAGCGTCAGCATCTTTTCTTATTCTTAAATTTCTGAATATTAGGAAATACTCATTAAGCCTCTGGGTGTAGTTAAACAGGTTTAAAGTGATATGCACATTAATGTAAAGCCATTAAATCACTTCACAATCTCACTTCTAAAGAATTTGGATAAATTCATTTCTGTTAACTCAGTTAACAAGTATATAATGAGGATTTAATTTGGATATGGTCATGTAGCCTAATTGTGGAGAAGTCAGAAGTATGGAGTGGGCTTTAGGAATTTTGCTGTTTAGTTGGAGAGAGAATATTAACATGAGAGAAAAGTAGCAAGCAGTTATATGCTTGTATGACGAAGCCCTATAACTTGTGAACCTAAAGCTCAAATACTGCATTGGCCTAATGAATGAAGAAGTTAATCAAGACTTTTTGGAGTAGGAGGGACACTTGAGGGAGCTTTGAAGGATGAATGTGCCTGCTTTGAATTGATGGAGTGTGTCGGAGAGTGGGCATCAGGAAAGGTGAGAACTGTGAGTAGTCACAGGAGTAGAAATAAAAATGACACAGTTGTGAGACCTGACAGTGAATAGAGCAGGACTTGGGGAGACACTGGAAATGTAGATTTGTTAAGAAAGAGTTGAGGCCATTGTTATGGAGGTTCTCATAGATAAAGGAGTTTAGACATGGTTCATTCACAGATAAGTTCTGCTTAGCATTTTTCAGCAGAGGAATGGTGATGAAAAAGTGGTGCTGAGGATTACCAGCTCTGCACTTGTGTTCTCATGAGGGACTGGCAGAGAGGCAGGGTTGTTCCTTCATTTGTACAAAGTAATAATAGGTTTTGAGTAGGATGGTGGTACTGAAAATAGGGGGCAGCCAATAAGAAAATTAAGAAACAAAACAAAACAGGACTTAATGACTAACTGGATATAGGGGATGAAGACGGAGAACTGAGATAAAGGAAATGAATGATTTCTGTGATTGAACAATTGGTAACAATTCTCCTTTTTTCATAATTCTGAATTAAAGCCACTGTTTTACAAGAAGAGTGAAACCTCAGTGCTCTGCCCTCCCCAAATGATCTTTGCAGCTGTTGTATAGGGAGAAAAGTATTTTAGTATTAAACATCACTGATGATTATTAATACAGTGATTGTTTCTGTATAGATAAAATTCTTCCAGGTGATTCAAGTTTTCTATATTCTGTTTAAATCTCATAAAATTAGAAAAATTTTGCTGTGTAGATGCATATTCAGTCAAGTGTTCATTGAAAGCATTCATTGTTTTAATGAGTACTAGAACATCATTGAATCTGTTAAAGTTCTTTGAGAAGAAAATACACTTCAGTTTTTAATAATACACTTCTGAAGGATGACTTCATTAGATAATCTTTCTAAACTAGCTAATCATCTGTATGCCGATAATTATTTTGTGTCTTAATAAGTCTCCCAACCTAGAAGTTTTAAAATTTAATCTTATATGAATGCTCTGTGTAATTGAATATAAAGTATTGAAAATAAAACACAACAACAAAAGAAACAAAACAAACAAGAACAAAAGAGACCTGAATCTTGGATAGAATTCTCCTGGGGGGTGTTTTTGACTTCCTCAGACTTTTCATTAGATGATACCGTAGTCAAGGATGAAATATAATTTTAAAGGTTGTGTTTTTTATATTTTTATATATATATATGTATATATACATATATATATATGTGCGTGTATATATATATATATTTTTTTTTTTTTTTTTTTTTTTTGCGGTACGCGGGCCTCTCACTGTTGTGGCCTCTCCCATTGCGGAGCGCAGGCTCCGGATGCGCAGGCTCAGCGGCCACGGCTCACGGGCCTAGCCGCTCTGCGGCATGTGGGATCTTCCCGGACTGGGGCACGAACCCGTGTCCCCTGCATCGCAGGCAGACTCTCAACCACTGTGCCACCAGGGAAGCCCGAAGGTTGTGTTATATTTTGATTAAAATTAGTATGTTAGAATAAAGAATGACAAATGTTTAACATTGAACCTGCTTTAGAGTGACTTTACTTTCATGAGTCCAAGATGAATGTAGCTTAGTACTTTATATTGGTGTATTTTAACCATAAAAGTTTCAGAATTCGGCAGACTCTTTATCAGAAGTGCCTGGTTATTGCAGGTTCATCTGTTATTGGATTTGTTATTGGAATATTATCTTTCTTTTTTTTTCTTCCCCAGTTCAAAGCAGTATTCAACGGTTTCAAGAGAAGTTTTTTATTTTTGCTCTGACACCTCAACAAGTTAGAGAGATATGCATATCCAGGTAAGAGGAGTTTGGAATATATTCTCCAGGATGTTGGTGTATTAGTCTGCTAGGCCTGCCATAACAGAGTACCACAGACTGGGTGGCTTAAACAACAGAAATTTGTCTTCTCACATTTCAGGAGGCTTGAAGTCCAAGACTAAGGTGTTGACAGATTTGGTTTCTTCTGAGCCCTCCCTCCTTGGCTTGCAGATGGCTGCCTTCTTGCTGTGTGTACTCACATGGCCTTTCCTCTGTGTGCCTGTGTATTCCTGGTGTCTCTTCTTCTTATAAGGACACCAGTCCTAGTGGATTAAGGCCCCACCCTTATGACCTCATTCAATCTTAATGACCTCTTTAAAGTCCCCAACTCCACAGACAGTCACACTGGGGGTTAGGGCTTCAGCATATGAATTTTGGGGGAACACAGTTCAGTCCATAACAGTTGGGCCATTTCTCCTTAAGTAAGCATAGTATATTTTGACTAAGGTTAGCCAAATATTTAATAAATACTCTGTTAGAAAAAAGTTTTAACTTTTGAATAAAACCCCTTTGAATTACTTTTGGCAGTAACTTTTTTTAAATGAAACTTTTATTCTAAATATAGCAACATAAAGAATTTGTGGTAACAGAATAAAGATAGAGTGACCATAAACTTCATCATCCAAACATAGGCATTTTTAGAGTGAAAATGGATATTATTAATAATTTTTTCTGGGATAAGAACATAAACTGGGACCATTCTGAGCTATATGCTCACCTAGACCAAAAAATTAGCAGAAATATGAAAACAATTATGAAAAATACTCTTAGCTTTTCCATTTCAGAAAATAGGGTAAACTTAAACACATTTATAAAGAGCAAATGAACTAAGAGATAGGAGGAAAGAAAAGGAAATCTGTAGTATATACTTTCCCAGTTAAAAATATAGTCATCCTTGGTGTTAATAATATATTATTTATAAGACTTCAGAAAAATTTAGCATAAGAAAACTGAGACTCCCGGAGGTCACATGATTTTCTGGGATTGTAGAGTTAAAAGTTGGAACAAAGAGTTGAGCAAATTAGAGGTTTTTTGCATCCTTTCAGCTCTTCATTAGAACACTCACCTTCTCTGAGATGTTAATAGGAGTTTTTAAAAAGTAAAGATTCAGCAGTTAAGTTTTGGAAATTCTGTATTCAACGTAGGTACATAAGTTCTTAAAGCCAGACTTTTCAGTCTTTAATATGTTAATGTGTATTGTCAATCTCCCAGGGTGGTGGATCCAGATTTATGGGCCTCTCTCTCTTTTAAACATCCTGATATCTTGAAGATGCACTGTTGTTATGTGGAAGAGTATGGGACACACACAGCTTTAGATTCTTTCGTTAATCACATCACTGCTCTCAACAAAGTCTCAGAATGATTTTATAACTTGACCTGGTAAAATTTGAGCTCCCAAAAAGTAGTGCTTAGATAGTCTGGCTCTCCCACAAGAGGGAAAAAGACAAAGTGTTGAAAAATAAGATTAAAAGAAAAAAAAAGAGACAGTACTAAGGATTAGTCCAAAAGACCCAATATCCAAATAATAGAGGTTTTAGGAAAAGTAGAGAAAATTTAGAGGAGGAAATTATCAAAGAAGTAAAATGAATGTAGCTTGATGGAGTTCATGTCCACCAGGGGCAAGACATTGCAGGCAGTTTTTATAAATTGGAAGTACTTTCAATCTTGGGGATAGTAATAAACCAACTAAAAAATTAATAGGATAAATGAAAAATTATATTTTATATCCAAGCCATATCATTATTATTAAGTTTTGTTTGTTATTCATTGATGATTCCTTGCTTGAGAACATTTCCTAAGTGTTTATTAGGTACAAAACACTGTATTGTATGACATGCCTCTTTTCTACAAGTTGCTTGCAGTCTTGCTAGTGAACTAGCTCATATACCTAAAATGATTGTTGGCATTGCAAGAGCCAGCATGAAAAGAGCCAATTCAGTAATGACAAATAAGAGCTGATTTATAGGAGAAGATTACTATTAACGTTGGTGGTCTGGGAAAGCTTCTTTAGGGTGTTGGGTGGGCCTTTGAAGGAAGGAGATTATTTACTCAGCATGGAATTGTGAATAATATGTACCGTTTGCCTTAAAAAGGTGTGTGTGTGTAATTTGCATAAGTGCATAAAATATGTCTGGACAAATATGATAAGCTGCCTCTGGAGGAGGGAATCAGGTGGCCGGGGTCGGAATTGGGGGAGTCTCTTCACTTTATATCCTTTTTTGTATCTTTTTGAAGTTTGAACTATGTGAATGTATTAACTAGTCAAAAAAAATGAATGACTAAAATTTAAATAATTATTTTCAATTAAAAATTTTAATCATGTTCTGCAGATGGATGGTGGTGATGGTATAATGTGAATGTACTTAAAGCCATAGAACTATACACTTTAAGATGGTTAACACGATAAATTTTATCTTATGAATATTTAACCACAATAAAAATTAAAAAAAAATTAACCATAAAAGTAAGGCTATTTGTGATCCTACCGGCAAAGAAGACAAAACACACATACACATGTGCATGCAAACTCCAACCTTTTCAGAGTTGGGTAACCAAATAGTAAAAAATCTCCTTCCTAAGAAGCAGAAGTAACAGTTTGGTACCCATTACCTAGGTTTAATAATTATCAACATTTTGGAATCTGTATGTGACCACTCCTCAACTTTTTTTCCTGAAATATTTTAAAGGAAATTGCAGACATCGTGTAGTCTCACCCAGAAATACCTCAAGATACATCTCTAATTTTTAATGTAATCACACTAAAAAATTAATAATTCTTTAATATAAAAGTGTCTACCCTATATTGAAATTTTCTCAGTTGTTCTTCAGTATTCAGACATGTATTATTTTGACTTTTATGTCTCCCAAGATTAAAAAAAAACTTTTTACTTTGAAGTAATCTTAGGTTTATAGAAAAGATGTGAAAGTAGTAGATAATACTCTTCAGCCAGTTCCTTTAATATTACCATGTTGCATAATTATAGGTGCAGTTATCAAAACCAAGAAATTAACCTTGGTGTAATACTATTAACTAAACTACAGTCTTTATTCAGGTTTCATCAGTTTTTGTGTTTTGTTTTTTGTTTTGTGGTACGCGGGCCTCTCACTGTTGTGGCCTCTCCCGTCGCGGAGCACAGGCTCCAGACGCGCAGGCTCAGCGGCCATGGCTCACGGGCCCAGCCGCTCTGCGGCATGTGGGATCTTCCCGGACCGGGGCACGAACCCATGTGCCTTGCATCGGCAGGCGGACTCTCAACCACTGCGCCACCAGGGAAGCCCTCATCAGTTTTTCTGCTAATTAATTTCTGTTCCTGGATCCAATCCAAGATCCCAAATCACATTTAATAGTTGTGTCATTAGTCTCTTTCAGTCTGTGATGGTTTCTTAGTGTTTTCTTCTCTTTTTTAACTTTCGATATTTTTGTGGAGTACTGATCAGGTATTTTGTAGAACGTTCCTCAGTTTGGGTTTGTCTGATGTTTTGTCATGATTAGATTGAGATTATGCATTTTTAGCAAGAGTACCTCAAGTTATATGCCCTTCTCAGTGTATCATAACAGTGCTCCATAATATTGATACATCTTATATTTGGTGATGTTAATTTTGATCACTTGGGTAAGGTACTGTTCACCAGACTTCTGCACTGTAAAGTTGCTGTTTTTTTCCTTTGTTATTAATAAATATCTTGGGGGAGATATTTTGAGACTAGGCACATATTCTGTTTATCTTCAAATTTTTCCCACCAATTTAGCATTCACTCATGGATCTTGCCTTCGGTGCTTACTTCATCATAAACACTCTTGTGCTCCAATGATGTGATTTTTCTGTTGTTATTATTCTTTTCCACATTGGAGTTATTCTTTTGTAAGGAAGGGCTGTCCCTTGCCCCACATTTATTTATTCAGTTACTTGCTTGTATCTGTGTGGGCCCTGGAGTACTCTGGGTTATAATCCAGTGCTATATAATTCATATTGTTGCTCAAACTGTTCTACCTTTGGCTATTGGCCATTCTTTCAGGTTGGCTCCTATGCCCTTTTGATATGTCTCCACGCATTTCTGAGGACTACTTTACTGCTCCAGGCTCATCTTTTATTTTCTCTGCCCCAGTTCTGGAAAGATAACCTCTCCAAGGAGCTCTGGTTCCGCTCTTACAGTACTTCCTACCACTTTCTGTGGAAAAAAGTGGCTCATTTGACTCTGTTAGCATATTACACATTCTGGATTTGGATAATTGTGCACCTTGTGGTATCATTTGACTTCTATCCCTATGGTTCTCAAATTTTGCTGCATATTAGAATCAACTGGGGAACCTTTAAGACTCCAAATACCCAGATTTCATTCATACCAATTAAATTAGAATCTCTGAGGGTGGAACCCAAACAGCAGTAGTTTTTAAAGCTCCCCAGGTGTTTCCAGTGTGCAAATTTGAGAACTGCTGTGCATCCAGCTCCCCCCCTTTGCCTGTAATGGCGATAAGGTCTAAACCAGAGGCGTGAATACATTCAGGTTTGGGTTGTTTTTTTTTTTTCTATTACATCTTATAACGATTGAATAGTGAGTTCAGCTCTGTTCTTGGCTATAACACCACTCCTTCCATTGGGTACCATTGCCTCTATAATCATGCTCTCTCAGTTTCTTACACTGACATCTCTTGCATGTTCCAGAAATCAGCGTGTGATTCTCTTCTCACTGCTCTGTGATAGTATCCGTGGATGTGCTTTTTTTTTATTAACTGGCTTCAAAGAGATTTTTGCTTAGTATATATTTCAGTCTATTGCCTGTTTCATTAATGGCATGGGATCTGCCTGGACAGGCCTCTTTGTATTATCCCATACTTCATCTACCACATCCCCTCAGTTTGCTACACTCTGTTGATCCTTCTTTTATGTCTCTTTCAAGATTTAAAACTTGAATTAACTCTACCTTTGAGGGAGTTAGCATGGTCTTTAGAGTAGTATCAGTTGGAATGTGAATTCTGGCTCAATCATTTAAGTCTGTCTGCCCCTACGTAAGTTCCTAAAGCCTATTGAATCTTATTTACCCAGTGTGTAAAATTGGAAAAATAATCACCACCTCACTCAATGGTTGGGGGTTGAATGCCATTACTGGCTCTACCTCTGCTTATCCTGGTGAGTAGCATCACCATCTATCCAGTTGCACCATTCCGAAACCTGGGTACCATCCTAGGTCCCCTTATCCTACCTTCCTGTATCTAGTCAGTCACTGAGTCCTATCAGTTATTATCCCTAAATATCATTCAGTGATATTTATGTTTAAATAACTTTCAAGCCCTCATCTTTTGCCTATACAATTGTAATGACCTCCTAACTCTCCCAGCTGACCAAGTGATCTTTCTAAAGCCCATTCAGTTTTTTCTTTCTTGTGCTTAAAAACCTTATGAAGTCCATACTCCATTGCTTGACAATTCTCTTCAACATCCTACTCTACTCATCTTCTTTTTTTAAAATTTAATTTTTTAAATTGAAGTATAGTTGATTTACAGTATTGCATCAGTTTCAGGGGGAGGTGCAGCTAAGTTATTCAGATATATATGTGTCTTTTTTTTTTTTTTTTTTTTTTGCGGTACGCGGGCCTCTCACTGTTGTGAGACCTACAACAGTGAGGTCTCCCTTTGCGGAGCACAGGCTCCGGACGCACAGGCTCAGCGGCCATGGCTCACGGGCCCAGCCGCTCCGCGGCACATGGGATCTTTCCCAGACCGGGGCACGAACCCGTGTCCCCTGCATCGGCAGACGGACTCTCAACCACTGCGCCACCAGGGAAGCCCTATATATATCTTTTATAGATTTTTTTCCATTATAGGTTGTTACAAGATATTGAATATAGTTCCATGTGCTGTACTGTAAATCCTTATTATCTATTTTATATATATGGTGGTATCTTTTAATCCCATACTTTTAATTTATCCCTACCCCTAGCCCTCTTTCCCTTTTGAAAACCGTAAGTCTGTTTACTGTGTCTGTGAATTTGTTTTCTGTTTTGTAAATAAGTTCATTTGTGTTTTTTTTTTAGATTCCACATATAAGTGGTATATAATATTTGTCTTTCTCTGTCTGACTTACTTCACTTAGTATGATAATCTCTTGGTCCACCCATGTTGCTAAAAATGACAATATTTTATTCTTTTTTATGGCTGAGTAATACTCCATTGTGTTTGTGTGTGTGTGTGTGTGTGTGTGTCTGTGTGTGTGTGTGTGTGTGTATCTGTATCTTCTTTATCCATTCATCTGTTGATGGACACTTAGGTTGCTTCCATGTCTTGACTATTGTAGTGCTGCTGTGAACGTTGGGGTGCATGTATCTTTTTGAATTAAGAGTGTTTGTCTCCTGGATATATGCCTGGGAGTGGGATTGCTGGATCGTATGGTGACTAGTTTTTAAGGGAACCTCCACACTGTACTCCATAGTGGCTGCACCAATTTGCATTCCCACCAACAGTGTAGCAGGGTTCCTTTTCCTCCACACCTTCTCCAGCATTTATTATTTGTAGACTTTTTGATGATAGCCCTTCTGACTCATGTGAGGTGATACCTCATTGTAGTTTTGACTTACATTTCTCTGATGATTAACAATGTTGTTGGCCATCTGCATTTCCTTTTTGGAAAAATGTTCGTTTCTGTTCATTTTTCAATCGTTTTTTTTTTTTTTTATGGTACGCGGGCCTCTCACTGTTGTGGCCTCTCCCGTTGCGGAGCACAGGCTCCGGACGCGCAGGCTCAGCGGCCATGGCTGACGGGCCCAGCCGCTCCGCGGCACATGGGATCTTCCCAGACCGGGGCACGAACCCGTGTCCCCTGCATCGGCAGGCGGACTCTCAACCACTGCGCCACCAGGGAAGCCCTTAATCGGGTTTTTTTTTTGATGTTGAGTTGTATGAGCTGTTTATAAATGTTGGATATTGATTCCTTATCAGTCATATCATCTGCAAATATTTTCTGCCATTCCGTACATTGTCTTTTTGTTTTGTGGATGGTTTACTTTGCTTTGTAAAAGCTTTTATATTTGATTAGGTCTCATTTGTTTATTTTTCCTTCCTTTTCCACGTTAAGGAAGTTTTCAGTTGTTATGTCTTCAAATATGTTCTCAGGCCCTTTCTCTTTCTCTTCTCCTTTTGGGGGCCCCTATAATGTGAATTATTAGTGATTTTTGATGTCCCAGAGGTCTCTTAAACTATCCTCATTTCTTTTCATTCTTTTTTCTTTTTTCTGTTCAGTGGCAGTGATTTCTGCTACTGTCTTCCAGCCCACTGATCCATTCCTCTGTATCATTTAGTCTGTTGTTGATTCCTTCTAGTATATTTTTCATTTCAGTTATTATATTCTTCATCTCTGGTTGTTCACTATATTTTCTAACTCTGTTAAAAACTTCTAACTTCTCACCCTGTGCATCCATTCTTCTCCCGAATTCTTCGATCATCTTGCGATCATTACTCTTTCTTGGGTAGATTGCCTGTCTCTGCTTCACGTAGTTTTTCTTCTGGAGTTTTATCTCGTTCCTTCATCTGGAAAATGTTCCTCTGCCATCTCATTTTGTCTAAGTTGCTCTTTGTATTTTTATGTATGTGGTAGGTTAGTTTTGTTTCTCGACTTTGGAGAAGTGGCCTCTGTAGGATCTACTAAACTTTTTTTAATCATCTCATCTCCTGTCACTCTTCTTTAGCAGCCTGTACTCTAGCTAGACTTTCATAGCTGTGCATCTTTGCATATCCTCTTCCTCCTTACTCTGTTTGGGAAACCTGAGTCATGTTTTAAGGGCCAGTTCAAGTCTTCCCTCTTCTGTGATGCCTTTTCACATTTCCCCAAATTCATCATTTGTCTCTCTCTGTACTACTCCCATGTACTTATTTTCTATTAAAGCATTTATTTGACTACTTGGTTTCACTAAGAAGTTTGTAAATTCAACATCTCTTACTCATTTTTATATTCTCAGAGCCTGTCACAGTGCCTGGCATATAGTAAATGCCTTTATATCTGATAAATGAGTTCAACATGTGAAAGTTCCTAGAGCAGTGACTGGCAGAAAATGAATGTCAGAAGATGCTTAGTCATTACTTGTCACATTTGTGAAGATCTGTAACACATTGCATTTCCCAGTTTATGTTAATTTCCCTTACTGGAATAAAGTATAAATCCTTAGTGAACCATTCAAAATCCTTTATAACATTCTCCCATTTATCTTTCTAGGTTCATCTTTTGTCTTTTCTCTTTTTGAAAATTATGTTCCCAACCTAATAAGTTTCTGCCATGTATCTCTGGTTGATACTCACCTTTCCTTCTGTTGAGAATCACCCTACTAGTAAAGACACTGTTACTGATGGAAGTGTGTCTCTCTACGTGGAAATAGAACCACTGCTGTACAAACCATGTTTTCTAATTTGTTTGGACTGATTGTGGTAACTGCCTTGAACTTTCAAGACAAAATTGAATTTCCCTCTTTTCTGTAACACTTATTTTTCATAATGTACTGTAACACTTACCACATATTATTTTAGTTGTATATATTTGTTACTTACTAGCATATGAGACCTTTGAGAGCAAATATTATGTCTTATTTGTCTTTGATGCTCCAGCACCCAGACTTTGCAGTGTTTCTTGATTTTAATGAGCAGAATGATATGAGTTACTCTCAAGAGGTCAGTGTTGTCTAGGATATTTTGAATAGGCATTTGAGAAATGTGGAAGCTACTACTGGCAAGAGAAACAGTTAACAATAATAGCAGCCAGCTGCTCACACTTGTTGAGCACTTCTTATATCCAGGCACTTCACATGTAGTATTAACATGTTTGTCACAACAACTTCATGAAGTAGATGCAGTAATTTTCCATCTTTAACAGATGTAACTGAGGCACAGAAAGGTTAGGTAATTTGCCCAAGGTCATACAGTTTGGGACTATGGAACTCAGGCTGATCACTACTGTGCTTTACTGCCTTCCAGTGAACATAGAGAATTGGAAGCAGTAAGAAGCAAGTTGGAACAAGATGGAGGGCTATATGTACTCTCAAGACAGGACTAATCGCTAATGATCTTCTCTCTGACGCAGTCCAGGATTTATGATAATGGCTAAGGAGAAGATTTCTTAAACTGTAAAGTGAATACATGTCACTTTGGGAATCTTACTAAAATTCAGATTCTAATTCTGTAGTTTTGGAGTAGAGCCTGAGATTCTGCATTTCTAACTAAGAAGCTCCCAAGCAGTTACAATGCTGCTTCATTGTGGACTCCATTTTGAGTGGCAAGTGTTTAGGAGGTTCCATCCCAGAGATATTTCACATGGGACTCTGTTAGGTTCTCATCTAGAAATTTTAAGAGATTCTGTTTCCTTATTCGGGTACATAGTTATGAAGTTGCTGTGGTATAGAGGTTCTGAGGCTTTAGACACCAGTTCTCTAGCCTAGTTCTTTATTAGAATCACCTGAGTAGTTGTAAAAACTACTAATGTTCAGACTGTGCTTCAGAACCAATAAGAATATCTGATGAGTGGGCCTGTGTATTCAAACAAAATTTGCAAGTGATTAGAATGCTCGGCCAAGGTTTCAGAACCACTGTAAGTAAACAATTTATTAAACACTTTTAGAACCATGCTCCTTTTCCTGTTAACCAAGTCTGTTGTCTGTTGAAATAAAAATTGTATTGCGAAAGTTCCCATGAATTGAAAATACTTTAAAATTGCCATAAAGACAAGACTAAATGTTAAGCAAATGAGGGCTTTCATAACTACAGTGTTTTAATTAAGCCTTGTGCTATTGGTAAGGTAGTGTTCATTTTTTAAGGACTAAGAGTAAAAATACCAATAATGCTTTTTTCTGTTGAGAATGTTTCTGTGAATTCTAGTTGTGTTTTCTTAACCCAATTTTTTTCTCTTTCCAACAGGGATTTTTTGCCAGGTGGTAGGAGAGATTATACAGTCCAAGTTCAGTTGAGGTGAGTTTGAAATTTTCTTGTTACTTTAATTTTATACTTGTAACTATATGTATATAGTCCTGAATTTGTAAATACATAAGCATGTTTGAGTACACTATTTAAGAGTATTCTTTTTTTTCTTTAATGTAGACTTTGCCTGGCAGAGACGAGTTGCCCTCAAGAAGATAACTATCCCAATAGTCTCTGTATAAAAGTAAATGGGAAGCTGTTTCCTTTGCCTGTAAGTTGCTTTTTATTCACAGGCTTTTGTATGTAAGTTTATTATAAATACTAACAAGGCCTAGAAATAGTGATCACTTAGTACCAATGAACAGTCCCAGCATTAAATACTGTTTTCCACTAGAGAGATTCATGGCTCCTTGGGGAAGTGGCTGATTCCAGGTTTGGGGGAGATGGAAAAGATGAGCTTGAAGCATCTTGTGCCTGGAAGCGAGGAAGCTGTGAAAGACTCTTCAGATCATATCAAATGGCATAGTAGCAGGGCAGGACCTGCATATGTAGGGCAGCATGTTGTAGTGGATGTCTGAATGAGCTGGGCCTCAGCCATGGATGAGATGATGAAAGTTAGAGGCTGCTGAGAGCGACTGGACATGGAGATTAAGGATTCTGAGCTTGAGCCTTGATGGTGCACACTTGGGGGATGGATGCAGTGATATTTGATTGACAACCTATTGTTTAAGCAGTGAAGTAGTATATGGGCTTCAGCGCCTGGGAGATACACACACTCTCTCTCTCAGTGTGTATAGCCTGCTTCTGACCTGTTAGATAGCTCCAGACTCTTCAAATCCTGTTAGTCAAATATTAATATAACAATTAATTGTTGAACAGGACTATGTATCTGTCTCCACTGAGGTTTGGACTAAGTTACTAATTTGGTACAGCTGTGTGGAAGTAAAGCCTTAATCACAATAGTAGTAGAGCATGGCCTGTTTTTCAAGCCCTACAGAGTGGATATGTATCTTAACTGAAGAAGTGTTGTGAGAACAGTGATTCCACCATTATGTTAAGCTGCCATTTCAGTAAAGCAGATACCATGTGACTGTTGAGATAGAGACGGGGCAGCTGTTTAGGATCCCTGCTGGGCACAAGACTTGTCTCTGGAATAAGTATATGCGCAACAGCTGTGAGCAGGCTGTACCAGGGCCACGTGGTTGTAGTTGAAGCCCAAAGTGAAGATGGTCAGTGGCCAAGGCTGACCCTGCCAGTCAAAGATGTGACTTCTTGGTTGTCACGAGTCTCATTTCTCTCATGCGTAGCCTGTGGGTTTAGGGACCTGAGAAATAACGTGTTTCATGCATTTTATAGGGCTTGAGCAATACTGCACGACTGCCTGCTCTTTCTGAAAGATGTCTGTGAGGCTGAAATCATGAAAGAGAGTTTTCTGGGGATGAAAGGGGAAATTTCAGAGGCTGAGCAGTTATGGTGGGGAGGAATGCTTACATGGCCTTGTGCATGTTCAAAACCCAGTGGGACATTTTGTCTCTTGGGTTTCTGGCCATAAGCAACAACAGATCTCAGGAGCTGTCTTTTATCTGGATGGATCATATAACGATCTAAACCAAGGGAAGAAGCAGCCTTACTTGGAGCTGAAGGATGCCACTGGGTGGCCAGATGTGTAGCAAAGGAAACCTGGGATTTTGGAATGATAGCACATTTTCCATTGCTTTTCATATCCAATTTTCTTTGTCGATGATGGGCTAAGATTTCTTTTGACCTTTGACTTTTATTGCTATTTAACTCTTTCATTCTCCTTAGAAATATCTAATTATGATGATCTTCTTGCTGTCTATAGACCCACCTTGAAGATCTATCCAGTATTATATGTGCCAGTGCTGGGGGGTCGTGTCTGAAATGTGTGAGGCTCTACCTAAACTCTGGCATTGCTTCAGAAAATATGATAGTGACAGATGTGTATACACACGTTCCACACAATTTTCCAGGTGGACCAGTATTTTTCCTATAATATTTTCATCTATGAGATCTGCAGCACCACTATGGATAGCTCTGAATTTGTCATTCTTCCAGGACTTTTGAGAGAGAAGAAATTAGGCAGTTGAGCACTTCCTCTGGGACATTGTTACTCAGTCACTGCTACTTTCTTACCAAAAGCACTACCTAACCGTTGAGTACTTATACTAGGCTGTTCGTGAACACATCAGCTACTACATGAAACACCCTTTGTCTGATGAGTCTTGCACTCACCTCTGGAGCCAGAGTCCTGCAGTGGCTCCAGGAGCACTTGTGAGGGAGGTGAAGAAAGGTGAGCATTAGGACAAAGGATATCAAAACAGATTTCACAAACGGAAGGCAATGGGGTGATGATGGGGGCAAGGGTGAGCTTGCCTGACCCTAATAGGACCATCCCAAAGACCAGATGCCAGTCTTTCCCAGGTTTTTCGTCTTCAGCCCTGTGAACTCCTGTGGAACAGTTGACATAAATTTACATGCAACTGATGAAAAACTGCTGAGACCTCCCCTTGATCCACAATTGCTGTTGTTTGGGATAATGTAATATGGAGGCTTTACTAGCATGAAGCAGATTTATGAGAATCATGTGAGTGTACTGCTGCCTGAGAAGAAGAAGTGTGCTCTTCACCACCATGGAGATCTTCAGGGACTTTGTTCCAATTGTAAGAAGCATCAACAGGCCACAAAGAAATTCGACATGTGGTCCTTGCCCATGATCCTGGTTTATCATAAAACAGATCCTGGAGGAGTAAGTCATGGGATTTCCCATTAGAGCTCTGAATAAATTCGAATTTGTGTCTGGGAACAAGTGTCTACGTGTATGACCTTATTGTAGTATGCAGTCATTATGGATCCATGATGAACAAAGAGTAAACTGAATGGGAAATGGTGTTACCTTGATAATAGCAATGTGTCCCTGGATTTTTAAGGGTCAAATAGTGATGAAAGCAGTTTATGTGCTGTTTTACCCACATCAAGATGCTGAGTTTTATAAGACATCTTTATCCCTTGATTTTTCCAGTCCCTTGATACAGAGATGACAGTAAGCAGTTCATAGCAGGACTTGTAGAACAATAAGTGCAGAGTGGACAGACACAAGTGAAACTGCCTCTGAGAATCTTCCCCACACCTCCACCTTTTACTCAAGCACTGCAAGCATACACACTGACAGCCAAATGAGAAAATTACATGCTTTTAAGGGTAGAAGAGAGAAAAATTCTTTGCTTGGAGAGTTATTTTGAGAGGCTGAATTATTTTTCCTTTTAAACAGATTTTGAGAAATCTGTGTAAACCTGTGGAGCTGTAAGGTTGGGGTGTGGAGGTGGGTTGACATGGGGTAGTATTTCTTGGAAAGATTCCAAAGAGTGGAGAGACTGTGTGCTTACAGTTCAGCTGAAAAAGATCTCCTAAGTATTTCCTCTCGGTGCAGCAGGAGACTTACTAGTACTAGTGCCATTATCTCAGTGTATTCTCTGAGTTTGTGGATTTCTTTTTGCTGATATATTATTTTTTTCCTGCATATATTAGTTACACCGACCGTCTGCCTCACAGTAAATCTGGCCTGAAGTAAAGTCAATATATTCTTCTTTTGAAACACGCACACACACCAATTTGAAGAGATTCCCTTGGCCTAAGATGGGATAATATTGGCATCTAAAAAAATAATACTTAAGTGGACTCAAAATTATCAAATATATAAATGAGTTTATAATTATGCTAAAATAAACCTTTGGAGGTTACATCAACTCACTACTGTAAAAACTGGTTAAGGGAGAGAATCATTGATTTCAGAGTAACAAATGTTTCTGTGGTCAAGTTCTTTATGGAAAGATTTCAATGAATATAAGCAAAAGGAAGAATGGATTTAAAAACTTTTTTTGTAATCCGTAATCATATAATGGATCTTGGTAACCATTGTCAATGGATACTAAAGCCATTAGGTCAAAGCTGGATGCGGAACTTTATAGTGGAAGGATCAGGCCTACATCAGGTGAACTGATCAACCTTTACATCACTGAAAATGGGGCAAACAGACATTCTGTGCCTCATGATGTGGTACAATAGGAAGAACATAACATTCCTTATGTAGTTTTTGTGCCTGAAAATTTGAACCTGAGTTTGGTCAAGCCTGTACAAATAATTACCAGCTTAAAACATGGGAGTATCATACTTTCATACTGTGAGGAAGCAGTCTGTCTAATACAGAAGAAGAGGTCATTCTTCAGGTCAGAAGCCCTGGGGTCTCCAACGACAGCATTGGAAAAGGAGTAGACTTGGAGGCAGGGGGTGGGAGAGAATAAAAATTATTCTTTAATATAGAATAAAGGAGACTTCAGAAACAACTGAGCACACTGTGAGGGTCAAGTTTGGATTCCGATTCAAACTGTAAAAGGACATCATATATACCAAACTATGTATGGATAAAGTAATGTGTCTGGGATACCTTATATAATAATCTGAGATGGGGGTAAAGACTGCTTATAAGTAAATTATTGAATTGGATGATAGGTATATGGGAATTTGTTATACTTTTTTCCCTATTTTTCTATAGGTTTGAAAGTTTCAGTAATAAAAAGATAAAATACATCTCTGAGGCGGTTGAGAAATTGGAATATAAAGTAGATATTAGATAATTTTTTTAAGTTATGGTTAAATTAAGATCGTGATACTGTTTTGTTTTTTTTTAAGGTCTTTTAAAGATGCATATAAAAGTATGGGTCAAATGGCATGTCTAGAACTTGCATTTAAATACTTGGGCAAAAATAAATGTGCGTATGTGTGGGGTATGTATTTTGGGAGGGGGGTACGTATTTTGGGGTGGGCTCGGGTTGGGCCAGAGGCAAATGAAACAAGTTTGGCAACATGTTGGTTATTGAAGTGGTTTGGTGGGTACTTTACTGTTCTTTCTACTCTTGTGTATGTTTGAAAATTTTTATAATACAAAGTAAAATAGTAAATATGTTGGTAGTATTAAAGTAGTAATGGTAATTAGAAAATTAGGGGGAAAATGTTAAAGGAGCAACACTGTCATCTTTTGTCAGAATTACAAGTAGATGAGATGTTGTCAGAGCATGGAACAGAAAAGGTTCTTTAGGTATATCTTTTATTGAAGTGTTAGGTTGAGACTAATGAAAAAATCTTTCAATGGCTCTCCAGCAGCCTTTATTTAGAAAGCTTTAGATTTACTCCAAAGGTCTCCTGTCAGATGAACTTAATTTTATTTTTGCTTTAGATATGGAAAATCGTTAGAAATATGTGAAGGCTCAGCTTTTACGGTTGACCCTTGAACAACATGGGTTTGAACTGCTCGGGTCCAAATACTGCGTTATTTTCAGTAGTGAATACTAAAGTATTGCATGTGCCTCAGGTACAGAGGAACTGAATATTCAGAGGGCTGACTGTAAGTTATACTTGGATTTTCAACTGTGTGGTGGGTGAGTGCCTGAGCCCCCGAGTTGTTTAAGGGTCAACTGTATATCCTGTTCTCAATAATCAGGTAACTGATGGTTGACTGGAGGTGATACTGTTGGTCAGAGGGAGAATATAAGTATACAGATAACTCAGAATTACCAATGAAATTAAACTAGTCATGTGGGGGTAGAGAATAGATTTAAAATGTTTCGGTGAATAATACTAGTACCATATTTGGTTTTGAATTTACTAACACCTCATTCTTATATGCTCGTTTATTCTCTTCCCTTCTATTGCTCTCTTCTGTCAAATTAACTAACAACGTTGTTGCTGGGTTTCTCAAATTCCAATTTACAGAGTTTACTGTCTAACTAGTTCATGAGTTTTTATCATTTTGGCACACCCTGTGCCATTATTTTTATTTGGTTAACATACTAGTGGACATACCAGAAGACAGACTAGTCTTTCAGGCCCCAAACAGGCAAAACAAAGGTTTCATTCACAATTACCCAGATATTGGTGTTGATATTTCTTGTGTGTGTTGCTCGTTGAACCAATTTCCTAGTCTTTATAAGAGGACTTTCTTATGAGTTTGCTTCTTTGTTTTATTTCACTTGAACAACTTTAGATGGGCATAATCCTCCTCTACACACACACACACACACACACACACACACACATGCACAATTTCCCTTTTCCATAGTGTAACGAAAGTTATTTACGTTCTTCTCTTTGTCTTCTATTCCTCTGCTCAGGCAGTTCTCAATGATTTTCAAAGTCTTGTTGCACGTTGTAGATTACACGTTATCATGGGAATTCACACTTAATAATTACTATCCGGGCTTCCCTGGTGGCGCAGTGGTTGAGAGTCTGCCTGCCGATGCATGGGACACGGGTTCGTGCCCCGGTCTGGGAAGATCCCATGTGCCGTGGAGCGGCTGGGCCCGTGAGCCATGGCCGCTGAGCCTGCGCGTCTAGAGCCTGTGCTCCGCAACGGGAGAGGCCACAACAGTGAGAGGCCCGCATACCGCAAAAAAAAAAAAAAAAAAAAAAAAATTACTATCCTACCTCCTACAAGGCAGCGAATGGTGTTCCCTAGTGTGAAAGACTGTTTTCCTGGGCTCTGCCGTGTGATGCCACCAAAACTGTATCTCATTGTTACCAAGGTGCATATTTTTGACATCTTTAAAATCTAGAGGTGTCTTAACAGTTTCTGATGATCAGGTGGCAGCTGTAATGTATTGTTGTTGCCTGCACTTGTACAACCCTGATGTTATTATTCCCATGGCATGACTGGTTAACTGCCCTTTATCGGTTTTTCAGTCAACAAATGACTTGGGAACATTTCGAGGAAGGTTCGTGAATCCTGGCTGTTATTTGAAATTTTTGTTCTCTTAATATCCAGGGTGTGTCAGCATTAACACTTGTAGTTAGTCTAAGGGTGTCAGTGACTTGCAAGGAAATCTGAGAGATATTTGTGGAGTAGAATATAATTTTAAGAAGTTTTTTTTTTTTTTTGCGGTACGCGGGCCTCTCACTGCTGTGGCCTCTCCCGTTGCGGAGCACAGGCTCCGGACGCGCATGCTCAGCGGCCATGGCTCACGGGCCCAGCCGCTCCGCGGCATGTGGGATCTTCCCGGACCGGGGCACGAACCCGTGTCCCCTGCACCGGCAGGCGGACTCTCAACCACTGCGCCACCAGGGAAACCCTTAAGAATTATTTTTATCTTGAGCTCTTGGTGGCATATAGGAGAGTATCATGTGGAAAACATGCACTGATGACAGTGAGAAAACGATTCAAGAGATTCTTCTGTATATCCTAAAGGAATATGTTAGCCAGTTCGTTTTGCTTATGTTTTCTTGATATGTATGCAGGAAAAAAAAGTACTTTAGGTTGTATCATTAACTTACTGTTTTTTCCTTCTCAGTGGTACATAAATTGCATCATTGGCATCTTAGATTCAATGAAATATGGTGTGTGCTTTTCAATATGTAGATGTTTTCGCAGCTAAGAAATTTTAATTTTCCCAAAAATTGTATTGGTTTTGAAAATCAGAAACTGAAAAGTCCTGGGGTAATTGAGAATTGGATGTACTGTGAAATCAAAAGTGAGACTGTTCACTATTTAAAACAAATACTTAATTACTAGAAAAAATAGAAAAATATATAAGTAGCGATTTTATTATAGCCGTCAAGCTAATTCAATGCCAATTGAAATATTGGTTATTCTTCTTTGTTAACGTGACCTGGTTTTAAAGATGGCAATCTCTGTTCTACTCGGAGAGAAGACAGTGGAGAGCTTTTTTATCACTCAGAAGATTTTAATAATTCCTTTGAAATTCACTGATTTGCTTTTTTTTTAATTTCCAGAGTTCGTTTTCCCTCTCTTGCCCCTAGTAGTTGAGTGAATTAGAGCTCCTAAGATGAATCAGTGTAAAGAGGTGCAACTTTATTGTTTAAAAAAAGGAAAAAAATTCATAGTCAATATGGCAAGATCTCAGCATCTTTAATTTTAATGGAACATGGATTTTTTGTTGTATTTTTCTGGATTTGTGAAATATTTTGTAACATTTTTAAAAGGTCATTTTCCTCTTTAGGATTGGTGACTTTAGGGTGAGGACTATGTGATTTCCAGGATAAAATAAAAGTAATTAAGTGTGACTGAAGTTAGGCAAGATACTGTGCTCGTCTTGGAGAAAATGTTTGCTCCGCTACGGAGAATTTAAAATTATTTTTCTTTCTTGGTTACAGGGCTATGCACCACCACCTAAAAATGGGATTGAGCAGAAGCGCCCTGGACGCCCTTTGAATATTACATCTTTAGTTAGATTATCCTCAGCTGTGCCAAACCAGATTTCCATTTCTTGGGCGTCAGAAATTGGAAAGGTAAAGATTCTTTTCTCTGGGTAGCATGAAAGTGTTCCCACTAGGTGTTGATTTACTTTGTTTTTTTCTTAGGCTACTAGCTCCAGCTCATTCAGTTTTCTGTTTGTAACCCCAAAAAGCAGTAATTTTCAGTTCAGGGTAGAGATGTAGAGATTTTCAAGGTTAAAACTTTAAGGTTTCCTGAGTATCATCTCTTTATTTTCTTAGAAAGGAAGTAAGTATCATTACAGTATTTCTTAAGTTAATGGTTAATCACAATTGTGTTTAAGTAGTATTTTAAGAAACTGGGAATTTGGGGTAATTTTTGAAGAGGAACAAAGAAAGCTTTCTCAGGCTTTGGAGAAGATTAACATTTGGTTAAATGTACTCATGTTGTGATTAGAAATAATCTGTTCCAGCCTTTATATGAATAGCTGATACTTCAAATAACATGTGGGCATCCATATGAAAATATTTACTTAGATTTATATTATTTCCTCTGTATTTTTAGGTTGATGAACCTGGGTTTCTGCTGACGCTTAGTCTCAAAATGCATTTTGTCAATTATGAGATACTGATTAATACAACAAGGGATTTCCATTTTAGAACTGCTTGTTTATATAACTGAAATAATAGAATAGAAAGAGATTTCAGTTAATTTCTGAACATCAGCTTTAATGTTGCTGTTTCATAGAAATAAAGGATAGTATTCCTATTTGTGGATGGAGGAGTTGAGTCATGTTTGTAGCCAGAATCATTTGGTTTTACCACCAAGGTAATTGCGGAGCTGGATATAAAGAATATTTTTGTATTGACTGTACAGACATTAGGATCTCTTTAATGATTGTTCTCTTGAGCTCTCATTTCTGAATTTTTACTCTAACTTTTTTATCATAAGACACTGATCCCTAATATTTTTTATTTGTGTGAACTGAATGTACAGTGGTAAAGCACTGGATAAGGATTTGGGAAATCTTGGTTTAGTCCTAAGTTGGCAAATTGTTTGATTTTGGCCAAATTGATTAATTCCCTGAGGCCTGCTTATTATAAAGAATAAATAAAATCTTGAGAATGGGTGTTATATGCAAATATAAGGGACATTGTTAACTGAGCAAGTATTAATGCTTTAAAGCTTAGTGAGAGGAATTTGAACAGAAGAGTAGTATACCTTTTTGAAATGATTATGAACTTACAGATTTTTTGAGTAAAAGATTGCAGACATTGAAGGCCTGACAGGTGTGGGGGTTTTTTTGCCATATAATGGGAATAATATCCTTTCCTTGTAATTATAATGATTAATTGACTTAAATTTGCACACTATAGTGGGTATTCAGATATTTGAAAGGACTGTTACAGGACATTAAAAATGATATTTAAAGTATTTGGTTTGGCAACTATTAAAACTATTTTGTTTATTGTAGAATTGATTGAATGAATGAATGTAATGAAATGGTAAAGTAGGTTTTTAGCATTTAGGTAAAATTGTATATCATCTCTTCATAGCTTTATAAATAGCTAATGAAAGTTCCTTTGTGCCAGATCTAAGAGAATATGGGATTGGATGCTATTATTTTCTGGCCTTGTCTTTTTGATTTTTATAGTTTCTTCATGTGTCTTATATACTGTAGTAGCTTCCCCTTCCCTAGTAAAATGCCCGTTTGGGAACAGGAATTAATTGTCAAATTTTTTCTCAAGAAAGCTGATTTTGGGTTCATATGAGTGATTTGCCTAAGGCCATGTAGCAAGTGTCTGCCAGAATTAGAACTGTGGAACTCTGTATGTGAAGTGTTAATTTAGACCACAGGTGTTTGAACTTTGTTTCTGCAGTGGATCTCATTTTTCAATGAATATATTATGAGAGCCCCATTACATAAAAACAGAAAATTCTAGTTAGAAGTGGGCATGGGAGAGTGCATTTTCATTTATACCATGGTGGCCCCTAAAGCACCAGTTTTGCTAAGTTAGAAACACAGTTTGAAAACCACTGATCTGAGCCATTTTATCTTTCACATAGATGTTTTAAAGTTATGTGATTGAGAAATATCTCAATCACTGAGATGATGAAGCGTTCATCTTCCCTAAAGTAGCTGAGTTGATTTTGTTCCCTTCCCAGTCATTGACTGTCCTGTGGAAGTTATTTTGAATGTTATTTTTAGAAACCAGAGCTTCTTAGACAAGTGTTTTATGTAAATAGACTATTATCTCTCATCTTTAATACAGATTATCTTTCTTTGTAGAATTACTCCATGTCTGTATATCTTGTACGACAGCTCACATCAGCCATGTTATTACAGAGATTAAAAATGAAAGGTATTAGAAACCCTGATCATTCCAGAGCACTAAGTAAGTAATGTTTGTAAGACTGAGCATATGAGATGCTTTAAATGGAAATTTAAAAAGCTTCACATATATCTCCATACAGGAACAATTTGGGAACAATTATTAGAAACCTAAAATGAATTATGAATTAAAAATACTCTAAGAATGGAGCCCTATGAATTGAAAAGCCCTTCTCTTAGAAACCACTCCCAAGAGGATTAATTTTAAATCTCAGCTAATCTGATTTTTCACCTTTTCATAAGAAGTTATTTAGGTAAATGTCAGGTTGATGGCAGTTTTGATGCCTACGTTGACTTGAGAGTAGGAATGCAAGTCTTCAAAACCTGCGGTGTGTAGTGTGATGTACATTTAAAAACTTCTAACTAAAAAGGGTCTTTTTGCAAAAGAAATGTTGATATCCATCAACAATAATATTTGCCTTCTGAGATGTTTTATTTTGTACTTTGCTTTCATACTGTACAATAATAGGTAGAGAAAAAAAAAGTCTTAACCCAAACTGTAAATAATTCAGTTCAGTAATTGAAGTTAATTGAACAGGACATTTTTTGGGGGAGAAAGAGAATATTTTTCTCCCAGTTCATATCACTGAATGAACCAGAAAGGAGAAGAGGATCTATAGGTTGAAACGGGAACCAAGTAGGGCTGTTGAAATGGTATTTTGTTTCTTACACTCAAGCCATTTCTCATTTCAGACAGTACAGTATTGATCTTCCTGCCTAGAGCTGAAAGCCATGGAAGCTCTTCCATAGTTTTTTTTTACCCCACTCAGGTTCCACTGTCTCTACTTAGAGTCCTGTTCTCGCTATCGTGGTGTTGAGAATTAGGCATCTGAAGGTGGTGTATGTCTTCATTAGCTTGTATAGATAGACAATAACTTGTATACATTACATGATGATTAAGATCACAGACATTCCCACATCCATAGTAGTTTTCAATAGTTAAAGGAAGTATAAGAATATTTTACCTTTTCTGTTTACAAATTTAACAATTGTTGGAAATTACCAGTACTCCCAAATTAAAACAGTCATGAATGTGTTTTAGAAAAGCATTGAAGCTCAGAGGATAGCTGCCTTCCAAGTTCCTTTCCTAATTGTTGTATTGTTCTTAAGTCTTAAACAGCTTTCTGCTTTGAAACTCTTCCTCACCTGCAATTTTACTTTTAAAAAGAAATTTTAAAAATTCAATTAAACATGTCATCTAGAGTCTGTAAGTTTGTAATTCTTTAACCTAATACTGGAAGTATGGTTGTGTTTTCAGTACATTAATACTTAACATTTTGTTTGTTTTGTTTTGTTTTTGTAGTTTCTTGATCTGTTTGAAGTATTTGGCAAACTTTATATAAGATGATATATATATTTCTATAATTCTGTTCATATGTCACAATTAATTTTTTAAACTGTGTTTTTATTATTGATTTTCCCTCCTAAAGTTAAAGAAAAACTTACTGCGGATCCTGATAGTGAAATTGCTACCACTAGCCTTCGGGTGTCCTTGATGTGCCCTGTAAGTAAAGCAACAAAACATTCTGGGGCATCTTACTTTTTATAAATTACTAATTTTCCTATAAAAGTAAGTATGTGAATGAATGGTATATTATAGAATTTTGAACTTTTTTCGTTTTCCCATTCGGGGATCTTCATGGTTAAGCATTATAATTCCAAAGAATGCAAACATTCTTCAGGCAATGACTAAGCAAGAAGAGATGTAAAGGGATATTGCATCAAAGAGGAAAGAGAGTTTTAGGTTCAGAATAATCTGTCACAGTTAATTATCGATAATCCACAGCTAATACTGAACATATCTAGAGAGTTGGCTCCTTTTATCAATATAAACGGTATTGAAAAATAGCAGTAAAGTTATTAGGACCTAATAAATGCTAATTGATAGGCGAGGTCAGGAATAGTGGATGAAGGCTTCTTTAAAATCACTACTCTTGGAGGGGACCCTTTGCAGATGAGAGGAACTTTATGAGAAAAGTATGGAATTAGGAATTTATAATATAGTTGCCGGGGGGAGGCATTTGGTGACCAGCTACCATTGTGAGAAACATACAGTTTTTTAAATGGAAAGAGAATTGTGTCAGAGAAGGGAATAATTTGTTAAGTTCCTATTATGTGCTCCTTATATTGTCTTATTAGCAAGCCTGTATGGAATTGTTCCCATTTTCAGATGAGGAACCTGAGACTGAAAGGGGTTGGCTAACCCAAATCACACAGTTAGTTTGTAGTAGAACAAGGATTTAAATTTTGGTCTTCTGACATTATTCCAGTTCTCTTATAAGACAGTGTACCATATTGCCACATTGGACCAAAAATATAAATATCCTGATTATAAGTCTACCTCTCTATTTGGGAAAGCAGATATCTTTCTTTCTAAAGCTTTATTATCTATTATCATTAACTTTAACTTACCTTTATTGGAAAGGGATAGACTTAACATGAAATTGGGATTGCTTCGAAATCGGAAACGTGTGTTTATGAAACACAGAGAAGATCTGCAGGAGGACAATAATGCCCTGAGGTGGTGGCAGGGGCCCTAGAGGGGCTTGGGACCTCCTCTACTCACAAGCTGGGCATGAGTTCATTTGAGTTCATTTCTTCACAGTACCTTTTCCTCCTTCTCATGTTAAGATTGATATTAAATTGGAACACATGAAATTGCCATTTTGTTCGTCAAAAACAATTTGGATATTGGAAGTTTCTTATGGTTTAACTCTAGTATATTCAGCAAATGTTCATTGCCAGCTATATTCTAAGCACAACCACTATTTGGGAAGGGAACTCACGTCACCTTTTTGTTTTAGTATGTCAGACTGTTCTATCAGGAAGAAAGCGCTTCTACACAATTTACCTAAGGAGTTGTACAGTTTACACAGTTCCATTTTCTGTAAGTCTTACTGTCTTGGAACTGGTTTTTAAATTTTTTTTCCATTTTTTCCTTCAAACACTGTGCTGTTCTACATGACAACAACCAAAACAAAACAATAACCAAACTATTGGATTCTTGGACATTCAAAATAGTGAAAGTGGTATATTGGCATCGTTAGGCATATATTGGCATCCCTATATAAGAATAGGGAATAGTTCCTTTCACATGTGTCAATTTTAATAAAACTGACGGTTATAAGAAAATTAACATTTCAATGATTTGAAGAAATGAAGTAACAAGATTCTGTTTTAAGTTCATTAAATGTTTTCTTTCTCTGCTTACAAGTGAAAACAGATCTGTTTCTGAGACTATCTTTTGAGCTTTCCTCAGTCTTCATCCTACCTGATTTTTTCAGAGCACTTTCTAAGAAAAGAGTGAATGGTACTCTTCAGACTATACTAGTGTTAACCTAACATTGGGTTGCTAACTATAGGATGTGATCTATGTTATCAGAAAACCAAACAGGTGTTTTGATCAAATTTAACAGAGAGATGACAGAAGTTAGATGATGAAAGTAGTTTTAGAGGCAGAGATAATACTAGTATCAGTTGAAGATAGCAGAATGGAGGGAGTGTATCCAGCTGACTGTGGAAATAACACAGGATCTGGGGTGGTGATGGGAAACGGTGAAGAAAAAAAGGATCATAGGCGTTTGGAAGGATAAGTGGTGAACCATGGGTTAATTAGGCAAAAATGAGAGAAAATGATAGCTTAAGGTTGTGGAAGAAATGTTCTGTTTCACAGTATGGTTTGTAAAGTGATTTGAAGTAGACATGAATCTGGATAGTGAGAGCACAGTTCAAAACCTCTGTCCTTAGGACCTAAGGAAGGTAATTTTACAACAGCTGTTAAAGAGGGATCTGATTGAGTGTGTATAATTAAATTTTTGAACACAGTATCTGAATTTTACATAGGAGTTCCATCTTAGTGATATTAGCTAGTGAATTTTGGACTGTCCTGCAGAGGTAGGCTAGGTGGGTGCCCCAGGATAGAAAAGAAAAACAGGTTTGATTTTATGTCTTGTTTGATTCTGACTCAAGTTTTTTTAAAAAATGGTACCGCTTCTACAAATAGTTTGGAACCACTGATTTGAGCCATTTTTGCTTATACCTACTCTTTCTTTAGACAGATACTAATTAGTCTATAATGAAGTAAAAATCAATTTGGATACTACCTGCTTAATATTTGATTAATAAAAAAGCTGCATTACGGTGTTAGATACCATTTTATTCATAAAATCAATACATTTCAAAACAGTGCCATCATCTGACTAAATAGAATTCAGCACATTCAAATCTTTTTTTATTAACATTACATAATCAGTATTAGGAATTCGGTCAGATTTTGCCAGTTAGTAATAAACGCTTTTTTAACTTGGGAAATGTTCATTAGCTCTTGTAAGACACTAGAGTAGCATTAAATTTAGGATCAGCAACTTTTGTAGTCCTGAATGTTTTTGTTTCTTTATGCTATGGAAATTCTAAAGCAGTTACAGGAGAGATGAGAATGGCATAGAAGAGGAAGAAAAAGAAAAAAGCAGCAGATTGCAAATTGTGGCCCAAGGGTACCTGGGGATCCCTGAGACTCTTTGAAGAGGTCCAGAAAGTCAAAACTATTTATAATAATACTAGGACACAGTTTGTCCCTTTCTTGCTCTCATTCTGTCATGAGTAGACAGTGATATTTGATAGGGGTTACCTGACAGGGGCTGATGTCATTGCTCTGATGGCTGATGGAATGTGTACTTGTGTGTTCTTGTGTTTTAAAAATGTCTCTTAATTTCTAATACAATAAATATTGGTAAATACAACTTACATACATATAAGCTCTTGGAGGTTCTCAATTTTGAAGAGTGTAAAGGGATTCTGAAGCCAAAAGTTTGAGATCTGGTTGCCTAAAAAAACAGTAGTAGGTTGAGTTAGATAGAACATTATTTTAAAGAAACAAATCCAAAAAATTGACAAATAATGCCTACTTTATTATACAGTTGTTCAGATAAAAGAGAAAATTTTAAATTACTAAAACCTATTCAGAAGTAACATTTTAAATAATATGATAGCTTTCTTTCTAGATTTAACTCTGTTTATAATCATATGTATGTTTATTGGAAAAAACTATATTGTGCTATATATACTGTTCAGTGGTTTACTGTTTTTAAATTAATGGTATATCTTAAATATATTAATATGTCTAGATCTAATTTTAACCACCTGAGGTATTTTGTTGAATTGGTATAGTACAGCTTATTTTTTTCACCTGTTTTTAGTGATTATTTGGGTTGTTTACAAACATGGATTATGTAAAAAAACAATGATGGAAAATTCCTAAATAAAACACTAGCCAGTAGAATCCAGTACTCTTTTTCAAGGATAATATGTGATAACAAAGGGATGCCTCTTAGGAATGCAAGTATAGTTTTATATCAGAAAATCTGTTGAAATTATCTATAATAATAATTGAAAAAGAAAAAAAAATTCTCTGATCATCTCATTAGGTGCTAAATAGATATTTAGTCAACATCCATTCCTATAGAACAAAAACTCTTAGCAAAGTAGGAAATGGTAGATAAGTAAAACCAAAAACTACCACCATGTATAATGTAAAACTAGGAACGTCTTTATGAAATTGAAAAATATTTGGATTTGTGTTATAGCTCTAGCAACTGCATCTTAGTGATTGTATTGTATTGATTGAATTGTTACAATTGTATTAGCCTCTTGTAGCCTCAGCATCTTCATTTCAGAAGTAGATATATAGATACTAGTCCTTTTGGAGTCATGGGGTTGTTATGAGAATTGTATGAAATTTACATAAACGTCTTTAGCATGCTGTAAGGTTCTACATTACTTAAGGGATAATTTGTTATTAAAGGAAGGGAAAATATAGAGGGAAATATCATAGAAGAGAAATTGCCTCACATTCTTTTCTCACTTTTTTTCCATCTTAAATAGTTAAATTGTGCTGCATACTTGCATGAATCACTGTAACTTCCAAAATCTCTTTTAGAATCCTAGACAGTTAGAGGTAGTATGGACTCTGGAGTTAGAGCATCTGTATTCAAATATTGACTCTGCCACTTTCTAACTTTGTAATGTTAGTCAATTTAGTTAGCTTCTTTTTGCCTATTTCCTCATTATAAAATGGGGATGATAATATATATCAACTGTATAGTGTAGTTGTTAGGTTAAAATGTAAAGTGTCACGAAGATTAATGTAAAGTATTCAACATGATACCTTAACATGTAGGTACAACTATATAAGCATTAGTTACTGCTATAATGATGAGTTGGATAATTATTTTCTTTTTAAATTATAAAATAACCAAATGTTCATTTTAGCAGAAAGAAATTATTACAGATAAACCAAAAGAAAAAAAAAAGGAACATTCTAAAAATCCTACCCCTCAGGCAGAGTTAACAGTGTTATAGTTTAGCTGTGACTTCTTCTAGACTTTATAGTGCAAATAAAGAAGTCTTTCCTTCTTCCTTTTCTTTCTCTTTGACCCTTACCACTTTCTCCATTCATTCTACCATCTGGCTGACAAATACTGAGCATAGGCTGCGTGCTTGGTACTGTGTTGTGACACTTGGATTACACTGGTGAACAGTGACATAGACCTTGTGGGGCTTAGAGTGTAGTCGGAGAAACAGATTTTCTATCAGAATAAGAGAGCTGGTTATAAACTGAGATCTTTTCTATAAAGGGAGTATACAGGGAGATTCAAAAGGCTCTACAGAAAAACTTGATCTGATCTAATCTGGATGCTATATATGTCTTGATGTTGGTATTCCTCTACCAATAGGAATAAGAATTGAACAGAGTACTAGGTTATAAGAGTATATTGAAACATCAACATATGCGCTTATACAAAAGTGAAAAAAAGTATATAAAAATGTATTTGCAATTCATATCACATACATGAGGCTGATTAATATAGGTAACCAAAGATAAATAACCAAGTGGGATATGAGAAAAGGTTATTAATAGACAGTTCTTGGAAACACAAATGACCCTTAGAAGTAAAAAAAAAAAAAAGAAAAGAAAAAAAGCAGCAGCAGCAGTTCAACTTCACTTATAAGAGAAGTGTATTCCAAAACTACGATGGGGTACTTTTCACCTATCAGATTGGCAGAGGTCAAAGGATTCAATAGCACTATATTGACAAGGTCGAGGGGAACCAAGCACATTAATACACGTATATGTGTAAATCAGTAGGTAACCTCTGTGGAAGATAGTTTGTCATTGTGACAAAAATCATACACTTTTCTTTGACTCAAAAAGTTTACTTTTAGGAATTTATCCCATAGCTATTTATTGCAGTATTATTTGTCGTGATGAGATTGGAGACAGTTTAAATGTAAGTACAGAATTGTGTGAATTGCACGCCACCGTATCTGGGAATATGTTTTTTAAAATACACATTTGATTATGCATAGAACATCTGTGAAAGGACATGCAAGAGATGGATAACAGTGGTTCTCTCTAAATAGGGGAAGAGATGAGAAAGAGACATGTTTTCATTGTATATATATCTTTTCCTACCTGTGAATTTACAAGTTTTACCTACTTTCAGAAAGTGAGATGGTCTTTTAAAAATTATACGTCCTTCAGTGAATACAAATAAAATATATAGCAATCTTGATGGAAATAAATACTGGTTTTAGTTTCTTTTTCATTTTGTTAGTCTCGTATGACTTCTTCACATTTTTATGACTTTTGAGGCTTTGTTCTCTTTTCTGAAATGATTTCCCATGTTGTCTTCCCTGTCCTATAGTTAGGAAAAATGAGGCTGACAATCCCATGCCGTGCAGTGACTTGTACACATCTACAGTGCTTTGATGCTGCCCTTTATCTGCAAATGAATGAGAAGAAGCCCACCTGGATTTGTCCTGTGTGTGACAAAAAAGCTGCCTATGAAAGTCTAATTTTAGATGGGTAAGTGTATCCCAACATAATACTTAATTATACTTAATCTTATTTCTAAACTGTAGTTAGCGGCCCTTTTATCTTTATAATATTCTTTGTGTTGGGGACAAGAGGGTGAGTAGTTTCCTTTTATTTTTGCTTTTCATGATCATATTTCATTGTCCATAGGAAAGGGTAAAATCCACTTAGTGATGTCATTTTGCTTACCTAGAACTTCTTGAAGAGCAACCAGGTCTGTGTAAAACCGCAGAGCAAGTGGTAGGGTAGATAGAGTTGTGTTATGCAGCTGTTAAGTTTAAAACTAGAATTCACTTCCAGGTTTTTCTGACTCTGGAGCCCAAACTCTTAAGCATTATCTCTCATGTCATATTGTGTATGTCAGAATTAAGGAAAATGATATAAACTAATTATTAGTAAATGAGGTACCCTTTTTTTCCTGTAACACTGTTTAAAAAAATTGCATATATCATCCATGCACCCCTATTAACATTTAGGAAATACAGTTAATGAAAAGATTAAAATAAAATCATCAACATCCCACCCTATGGTGATGATTTTGTTATTGATGTATTAAAAAGCTTGAAATCACTCTTTGCATAATGATGTGTATATACATCATGATTTTCACTCTGTAGAGTGAAAAATATCCTAGATCTTTAAAGATACTTCAGCATTTTTTTCAGTTTGAAAAGAGTATTACTGTAGAGAGGAATGAGACAATGAAGAGTGATGGGACTTTTTTCTCTGTAAACTTTTACTTTTTAACTTACTTTGAAATAATTTCAAACTTAGCAAGAAGTTGCACAGTAGCACAATGTGTTAGTTGTTAACATTCTGCCATATTTGTTTTGTCACATTCCCTCTTAATGTGTAGGTATTTTTGGTGTGTGCATGTGCGTATACAGAGAGAAAGAGATTACTATTTTCAGAAACCTTTTGAACCATTTGAGAATTAAGTTGCATATGTCATGTCCCTTTGCCCATTAATATTTTAGGGTATGTTTCCTAGATACTTGATGTTCCATTGTGGGTACATTACTAATCATTTAAGCGGTTTTTTTGTTTGTTTGCTTGTTTGTTTTCTTTCCTCTTGGGTTGGCCAAAAAGTTCCATAAGATCTTACGGAAAAACCCAAACGAACTTTTTGGCCAACCCAATATTATAGCCTGCATGGTTGCCACTCTTTCTGTTTTACCTTGTGATATGAACATTTTTGAAGCTTTTGTTTGCTCGTTTAGACAGGGTTTTTTTCTTTAAGCTCTTAGAAATTGAAATGCTGAATAAAAGAGAATATATAATTTTAAGACTTTTACTATTTATTACCAAGATGCCTCCCAGGAGGAATAAACGATTTTACGCTCCTAGTTGTCATTTCACTCTCCCAGTAGTGTATTGGAAGCCCACTTCTCAGTCTTCTTACCAAGCTTATCATATTAAATCTTATTTTTAAAATGCCTTTACTAGTTTTCTAGTTGAAAAGATATCTTATTGTTTTGATTTTTATTTATTGTAAGAATTATCAGTTATCAATAATTATCAATTATTATCTTCATCCTTATATTGGTTGTTATAATACTTTTTATGAATTGTCTCTTAATGTTTTTTTTCCTTTGTGGTTCATCTTTCTCTTACTGACTTATAAATGCTCATTATATACTGAGGATATTAATTTCTCTGTTTACATGTGCTAAATATATTTTCCCAGTTTGCCTTCTGATTGTATTGTGACATTTTTCTCATTCAGAAACTTTAAATTTTTATTCCATCAAGTCTGTCTCTTCATTTTGGTTTTCTGTCTTTAATGTGTTTTAGAAAGTCCCAGAGATTTTATATGAGCATTCACTTGTTTTTTTGTCAGGTACTTTAAAGATTTCATTTTTTTTCCCCCTTCCATTCATGCAGTTCTTTATTCCATCATGCATTCCTTCACGAATTCATTCAATATAATACTTATTAAATACTGGCTGTGTGTCAGATACTAGATCTAAAATGGTAAACAGAGCACTTCCAGAGTGGGAGACAGTAAAGAACTGCATATTGTGTTAAGCGCTATGAAGGTAAAGAATGGAACTATGTGAAAAAATTGGGGATAGGGGAGAAACTTTAGGGTAGCGAATAGGTGATCCCATTACTCCACCCTTCCACCTGAAGGTTGGTCAGTAATCTCACCAACACTTAATGAGTAATCTCTCCCATGGGCTTAAGACACTGCCTCCATCATTTAAAACATTTTTGTACTCAAGTGTCATTTCTGAACTGGTATTTGTGCCATTGATCAAAGTATTGGCCAGTACAAAACTATTTTAATTATTGGATTTCTGTTATTCATTAATATCTCTTAGGCCATATGTTTCAGAATTTTCTTGACTTACTACAGTTTGCCATATTCACTTGAATAAAAGCATCCTTAAATTACACAAAGAAATCCTGTTTGGATTTTGATTGGAATTATGTTTTTCATATAATTAGGGAAAATACATATTTAATGTATTACATATTCTAATGAAGGTAGCATTTTTCCTTATTTGTATTTATCAGTTTTATCGAGATATAAGAACTGCCCATATTTAAAGTGTACAGTTTGGTGCATTTTGACCCAGTATACACCTGTAATATCATTACAATAAGATAATGAATATATCTGTCCTACCTAAAGTTTTCTCATGTATCTTCCTAATCTCTTTCTTTCACTGTATCCTCAGTCAAACACTGTTATGCTTTCTGCTGCTACAGATTGTTTTGGATTTTCTAGAATTTTGTATGAATAGAATCATAAAGTGTCTGCTTCCTTTGTCTAGCTTATTTTTATTCAGTATGCTTGCTTTGAGATTTGTCCACGTTGCTGCATGTACCAATAGTTTGTTCATTTTTATTCCTGAATAGCATTCCATTGTACAGATATCCCACAGTTTATCAATTCACTTGTTTATGCGTTCCTTCTGGTTTGGGGTTCTTGCAAATAAAGCTGCTAAGAACATTCATGTCCAGGTCTTTGTGTGGACTGATGTTTTAATTTACCTGGGGTAAGTACTTACGAGTGGAATCCCTGGTCACGTACTAGGTGTATGCTTAATTTTTAAATAAATTACCAAACTGTTTTCCAAAGTGGTTGTACTCTTTTATATTCCCACTAGCAGTATATGAGAGTTCCAGTTGCTCCACATTCTCATCAACGTTTGGTATGGTTAGTTTTTTAAATTTTAGACATTCTAGTGGTATATGGTGGTACCCCATTGTGGATTTAATTTGCATTTCCGTTATGACTGTATTGAGCATCTTCTTGTGTGTTTATTTGCCATCTGTGTGTCATCTTTGGTGAAGTGACTGCTTAAACTTTTGCCCATTTTTCAGCTGGGTTGTTTGTTTTTCATATTACTGAGTTTTGATAGTTCTTTATATATTATGGATGTAAGTCCGTTATCAGATCTGTAGTTTGCTAATGTTTTCTGCCATTTCCTCTTTTCAGTCTCTTAATAGTGTCTTTCAAAGAGAAAAAGTTCTTGGATTAAGGCCAGTTTATCAAGGCTTTCTTTTATGTACTGTGCTTTTGATATCATATTAAGACATTTTTTCCTAACCTAAGGTCAGAAAAATTTTCTCCTTGCTTGCTTTAGAAGTTCTGTAGTTTAATTTTATACTTAGATCTGTTATCTTCTTCAAGTTAATTTTTGTATATGGTGTGAGATAAGAAGCAGGGTTTTAGCTTCATTTTTGTTTTTGGCATACAGTCGTGGAGTTGTTCTGCCACATTGGTGAAAAGATTGTATTTTCCTCATTGAATTGCCTTTGCACCTTCTTTTCAAAAATCAGTCGGCCATATATATGTGGATTTATCTCTGAACTGTGTTCCATTGATTTGTCTATATTTATGTCAGTACTGCACTGTCTGGAAATCAGGGTAATGTGGGACTTCTAACTTCATTCTTTTTCAAAATTATTTTGACAATTGTACATATTTTGCATTTCATTGCATATTTTAGAATCAGCTTGTCAATTAGAAAACAAATCTGGGTTTTTGATTTGTATAATGTTGAATCTATAGATAAGTTAAGGGTGAGTTCACAATATTTAGTCTTCTGATCCATGAACATGATATATATCTATTTAGTTAATTAGGTTTCAGTATGTTTGGTGGTTTTCAGTATATAGGTCTTGCATGCTTTATGTCAGATTTATCCCATTGTTTCATATTTCTCGTGGTATTGTTTTTTATATTTTTAGTTGTATTATATAGAAATATAGTTGATTTTTGTATGTTCTATATTGAAACCTTACTAAATGCGTCTTGTAGTTCGAATAGCATTGTTATAGAACATAGGATATTCTGTATAGGCAGTAATATTTTAGGAATAAAGACAGTTTTACTTTGTCCTTTTTAATCTGGATGCCTTTTATATCTTTGTCCTGCTGTCTTGAACTGACTAGTCTGTTGACATGATGATTTGCATTGATTGACTTTCAAATATTAAACAACCTTTCATTCTGGAGATGGATCCCACTTGGTCATGATTTGTTATCTTTTATATTTATTGTTGGGTTTGTTTTGCTAAAGTTCATGAGAGATAGTGGTCTGTTGTTTTCTTGTTTTGTCTTTGTCTCTTTTTAGTATCAGAGTAATGCTGGCCTTATATAGGGAGCAGGAAGTAGTGGTATCATGAATCCTCAAATATTTGGTAGCATTTCCTAGTGAAGACATTTGGGCCTAGAATTTTCTTTGTGGTAAAGTTTTTACAAATGTCTTTTTTTTCCCCCAAATTAATTAATTTATTTATTTATATTTATTTTTGGCTGGGTTGGGTCTTTGTTTCTGTGCGAGGGCTCTCTCTAGTTGTGGCAAGCCTCCTTTATCAAAGATAAGGTGTCCATATATGCGTGGGTTTATCTCTGGACTTTCTATCCTGTTCCATTGATCTTTCTGTTTTTGTGCCAGTACCATACTGTCTTGATTACTGTAGCTTTGTAGTATAATCTGAAGTCAGGGTGCCTGATTCCTCCAGCTCCGTTTTTCGTTCTCAAGATTGCTTTGGCTATTCAGGGTCTTTTGTGTTTCCATACAAATTGTGAAATTTTTTGTTCTAATTCTGTGAAAAATGCCAGTGGTAATTTGGTAGGGATTGTATTGAATCTGTAGATTGCTTTGGGTAGTAGAGTCATTTTCACAATGTTGATTCTTCCAATCCAAGAATATGGTATATCTCTCCATCTATTTGTTTCATCTTTAATTTCTTTCATCAGTGTCTTATAATTTTCTGCATACAGGTCTTTTGTCTCCTTAGGTAGGTTTATTCCTAGATATTTAATTCTTTTTGTTGCAATGGTAAATGGGAGTGTTTTCTTGATTTCACTTTCAGATTTTTCATCATTAGTATATAGGAATGCCAGAGATTTCTGTGCATTAATTTTATATCCTGCTACTTTACCAAATTCATTGATTAGCTCTAGTAGTTTTCTGGTAGCATCTTTAGGATTCTCTATGTATAGTATCATGTCATCAGCAAACAGTGACAGCTTTACTTCTTTTCCGATTTGGATTCCTTTTATTTCCTTTTCTTCTCTGATTGCTGTGGCTAAAACTTCCAAAACTATGTTGAATAAGAGTGGTGAGGGTGGGCAACCTTGTCTTGTTCCTGATCTTAGTGGAAATGCTTTCAGTTTTTCACCATTGAGGACGATGTTGGCTGTGGGCTTGTCATATATGGCCTTTATTATGTTGAGGAAAGTTCCCTCTATGCCTACTTTCTGGAGGGTTTTTATCATAAATGGGTGTTGAATTTTGTCAAAAGCTTTCTCTGCATCTATTGAGATGATCATATGGTTTTTCTCCTTCAATTTGTTAATACGGTTTATCACATTGATAGATTTGCGTATATTGAAGAATCCTTGCATTCCTGGAATAAACCCCACTTGATCATGGTGTATGATCCTTTTAATGTGCTGTTGGATTCTGTTTGCTAGTATTTTGCTGAGAATTTTTGCATCTGTGGTCATCAGTGATACTGGCCTATAGTTTTCTTTCTTTGTGACATCCTTGTCTGGTTTTGGTATCAAGGTGATGGTGGCCTTGTAGAATGACTTTGGGAGTGTTCCTCCCTCTGCTATATTTTGGAAGAGTTTGAGAAGGATAGGTGTTAGCTCTTCTCTAAATGTTTGATAGAATTCGCCTGTGAAGCCATCCGGTCCTGGGCTTTTGTTTGTTGGACGATTTTTAATCACAGTTTCAATTTCAGTGCTTGTGATTGGTCTGTTCATATTTTCTATTTCTTCCTGCTTCAGTCTTGGCAGGTTGTGCATTTCTAAGAATTTGTCCATTTCCTCCAGGTTGTCCATTTTTTTAGCATAGAGTTGCTTGTAGTAATCTCTCATGATCTTTTGTATTTCTGCTGTGTCAGCTGTTACTTCTCCTTTTTCATTTCTAATTCTATTGATTTGAGTCTTCTCCCTTTTTTCCTTGATGAGTCTGGCTAATGGTGTATCAATTTTATTTATCTTCTCAAAGAACCAGCTTTTAGTTTTATTGATCTTTGCTATCGTTTCCTTCATTTGTTTTTCATTTATTTCTGATCTGATTTTTATGATTTCTTTCCTTCTGCTAACTTTGGATTTTTCTTGTTCTTCTTTCTCTAATTGTTTTAGGTGCAAGGTTAGGTTGTTTATTCGAGATGTTTCCTGTTTCTTAAGGTAGGATTGTATTGCTATAAACTTCCCTCTTAGAACTGCTTTTGCTGCACCCCATAGGTTTTGGGTTGTCGTGTCTCCATTGTAATTTGTTTCTAGGTATTTTTTTATTTCCCCTTTGATTTCTTCAGTGATCACTTTGTTATTAAGTAGTGTATTGTTTAGTCTCCATGTGTTTGTATTTTTTACAGATCTTTTCCTGTAATTGATATCTAGTCTCATAGCGTTGTGGTCGGAAAAGATACTTGATACGATTTCAATTTTCTTAAATTTACCAAGGCTTGATTTGTGACCCAAGATATGAACTATCCTGTAGAATGTTCCTTGAGCACTTGAGAAAAATGTGTATTCTGTTTTTTTTTGATGGAATGTCCCATAAATATCAATTAAGTCCATCTTGTTTAATGTATCATTTAAAGGTTGAATGTTCCTTGAGCACTTGAGAAAATGTAGAATGTTCCTTGAGCACTTGAGAAAAATGTGTATTCTGTTGTTTTTTGATGGAATGTCCCATAAATATCAATTAAGTCCATCTTGTTTAATGTATCATTTAAAGGTTGTGTTTCCTTACTTATTTTCATTTTGAATGATCTATTGGTGAAAGTGGGGTGTTAAAGTCCCCTACTATGAATGTGTTACTGTTGATTTCCCCTTTTATGGCTGTTAGTATTTGCCTTATGTATTGAGGTGCTCCTATGTTGGGTACATAAATATTTACAATTGTTGTATCTTCTTCTTGGATTGATCCCTTGATCATTATGTATTGTCCTTCTTTGTCTCTTGTAATAGTCTTTATTTTAAAGTCTATTTTGTCTGATATGAGAATTGCTACTCCAGCTTTCTTTTGGTTTCCATTTGCATGGAATATCTTTTTCTATCCCCTCACTTTCAGTCTTTATGTGTCTCTAGGTCTGAAGTGTGTCTCTTGTAGACAGCACATATATGGGTCTTGTTTTTGTATCCATTCAGCCAATCTGTGTATTTTGGTGGGAGCAGTTAATCCATTTCCATTTAAGGTAATTATCGATATGTATGTTATTCCCATTTTCTTAATTGTTTTTGGTTCGTTATTGTAGGTCTTTTCCTTCTCTTGTGTTTCTTGCCTAGAGAAGTTTCTTTAGCATTTGTTGTAAAGCTGGTTTGGTGGTGCTGAACTCTCTCAGCTTTTGCTTGTCTGTAAAGGTTTTAATTTCTCCATCAAATCTGAATGAGATCCTTGCTGGGTAGAGTAATCTTGGTTGCAGGTTTTTCTCCTTCATCACTTTAAATATGTCCTGCCAGTCCCTTCTGGCTTGCAGAGTTTCTGCTTACAGATCAGCTGTTAACCTTATGGGGATTCCCTTGTGTGTTATTTTTCCCTTGCTGCTTTTAATATGTTTTCTTTGTATTTAATTTTTGACAGTTTGATTAATATGTGTCTTGGCGTATTTCTCCTTGGATTTATCCTGTATGGGACTCTCTGTGCTTCCTGGACTTGATTAACTCTTTTCTTTCCCATATTAGGGAAGTTTTCAACTATAATCTCTTCAAATATTTTCTCAGCCCCTTTCTTTTTCTCTTCCTCTGGAACTCCTATAATTCGAATGTTGGTGCGTTTAATGTCCCAGAGGTCTCTGAGACTGTCCTCAGTTCTTTTGATTCTTTTTTCTTTATTCTGCTCTGCAGTAGTTATTTCCACTATTTTATCTTCCAGGTCACTTATCCGTTCTTCTGCCTCAGTTATTCTGCTATTGATCCCATCTAGAGTATTTTTAATTTCATTTATTGTGTTGGTCACTGTTGTTTGTTTCACCTTTAGTTCTTCTAGGTCCTTGTTAAATGTTTCTTGCATTTTGTCTATTCTATTTCCACGATTTTGGATCATCTTTACTATCATTATTCTGAATTCTTTTTCAGGTAGACTGCCTATTTCCTCTTCATTTGTTAGGTCTGGTGGGTTTTTTTCTTGCTCCTTCATCTGCTGTGTGTTTTTCTGTCTTCTCATTTTGCTTATCTTACTGTATTTGGGGTCTCCTTTTTGCAGGCTGCAGGTTCGTAGTTCCTGTTGTTTTTGGTGTCTGTCCCCAGTGGCTAAGGTTGGTTCAGTGGGTTGTGTAGGCTTCCTGGTGGAGGGGACCAGTGCCTGTGTTCTGGTTGATGAGGCTGGATCTTGTCTTTCTGTTGGGCAGGTCCACGTCTGGTGGTGTGTTTTGGGGTGTCTGTGGACTTATTATGATTTTAGGCAGCCCCTCTGCTAATGGATGGGGTTGTGTTCCTGTCTTGCTAGTTGTTTGGCATAGGATGACCAGCACTGTAGCTTGCTGGTCGTTGAGTGAAGCTGGGTGCTGGTGTTGAGATGGATATCTCTGGGAGGTTTTCGCTGTTTGATACTATGTGGAGCTGGGAGATCTCTTGTGGACCAGTGTCCTGAAGTTGGCTCTCCCACCTCAGAGGCACAGCACTGACTCCTGGCTGCAGCACCAAGAGCCTTTCATCCACATGGCTCAGAATAAAAGGGAGAAAAAGTAGAAAGAAAGAAAGAGAGAGAGAGAGAGAGAGAGAGAGAAAGAGAGAGAAAGAAAGAAAGGAGGGAGGGAAGGAAGGAAGGAAAAAAAGAAAGAAGATAAAGTAAAATAAAATAAGATAAAATATAATAAAGTTATTAAAATAAAAAAAATAATTATTAAGAGGGAAAAAAAGGGACGGATAGAACCCTAGGACAAATGGTGGAAGCAAAAGTATACAGACAAAATCTCATACAGAAGCATACACATACACACTCACAAAAATAGGAAAAGGGGAAAAAATCATAAATCTTGCTCTCAAAGTCCACCTCCTCAATTTGGGATGATTCGTTGTCTAAACGAGGGAAGGAAGGAAAGAAAGAACGAAGATAAAGTAAAATAAAATAAAGTTATTAAAATAAAAAGTAATTATTAAGAAAAAAATTAAAAACAAACGGATGGATAGAACCCTTGGACAAATGGTGGAAGCAAAGCTCTGCAGACAAAATCTCACACAGAAGCATACACATACACACTCACAAAAAGAGGAAAAGGGGAAAAAATCATAAATCTTGCTCTCAAAGTCCACCTCCTCAATTTGGGATGATTTGTTGTCTATTCATGTATTCCACAGATGCAGGGTACATCTAGTTGATTGTGGAGCTTTAATACGCCCTTCTGAGGCTGCTGGGAGAGATTTCCCTTTCTCTTTGTTCTCACAGCTCCTAGGGGTTCAGCTTTGGATTTGGCCCTGCCTCTGCATGTAGGTCGCTGGAGGCATCTTTTCTTCGCTCAGACAGGACTGGGTTAAAGGAGCCGATTCAGGGGCTCTGGCTCACTCAGGCCGGGGGGAGGGAGGGGCACGGAGTGCGTGGCGAGCCTATGGCGACAGAGGCCGGCGTGACGTTGCACCAGCCTGTGGCGCACCATGCGTCCTCCCGGGGGAATTGTCCCTAGATCACGGGACCCTGGCAGTGGCGGGCTGCACAAGCTCCCCGGAAGGGGGGCGTGGATAGTGACCTGTGCTCGCACACAGGCTTCTTGGTGGCAGCAGTAGCAGCCTTAGTGTCTCATGCCCGTTTCTGGGGTCTGCGCTGATAGCCGCGGCTCGCGCCCGTCTCTGGAGCTCCTTTAAGCAGCGCTCTTAATCCCCTCTCCTGGAGCACCAGGAAACAAAGAGGGAAGAAAAAGTCTCTTGCCTCTTTGGCAGCTCCAGACTCCCTCCCGGCTAGCCATGGTGCACTAACCCCTTCAGGCTGTGTTCACGCCGCCAACCCCAGTCCTCTCCCAGAGCTCAGACCGAAGCTGGAGCCTCAGCCCCCAGCCCCGCCTGCCCCGGCAGGTGAGCAGAGAAGCCTCTTGGGCTGGTGAGTGCTGGTCGGGCTGGTGAGTGCCCGTCGGCACCGATCATCTGTGCAGGAATCTCTCTGCTTTGCCCTCCGCACCCCTGTGGCTGCGCTCTCCTCCGCGGCTCCGAAGCTTTCCCCCTCTGCCACCCGCAGTCTCCGCCCGCAAAGGGGCTTCCTAGTGTGTGGAAACCTTTCCTCCTTCACAGCTCCCTCCCACTGGTGCAGGTCCCGTCCCTATCCTTTGTCTCTGTTTATTCTTTTTTCTTTTTCCCTACCCAGGTACGTGGTGGTGGTGGTGGGGTTTCTTGCCTTTTGGGAGGTCTGAGGTCTTCTGCCAGCGTTCAGTAGGTGTTCTGTAGGAGTTGCTCCACGTGTAGATGTATTTCTGGTGTATCTGCGGGGAGGAAGGTGATCTCTGTGTCTTACTCTTCCTCTATCTTCCCAGAAGCCGTGAACCCAATAATTTTTATGTTTGGTTTATGTGTTATGTTGAGGGTTGTGTTTTTTTTTTTTTTTTTTTTTTTTTTGGCTGCGTTGGGTCTTTGTTGTGGCGTGTGGGATCTTTTTTTTTTTTTTTTTTTTTTTTTTTTTTGCGGTGCATGGGCTTCTCTCTAGTTGTGGAGTACATGTTTTCTGTCTCTAGTTGTGGTGTGTGGGCTCCAGGGTACATGGACTCTGTAGTTGGTGGCACGTGGGCTCTCTTGTTGAGGTGTGCAATCTCAGTAGTTGTGGTGCACAGGCCTAGTTGCCCGCAGCATGTGGCTCTTAGCTCCCCAACCAGGGATGGAACCCATGTCCCCTGTACCGGAAGGCAGACTTACCAGCACTGGACCACCAGGGAAGTCCCTGAGGGTGGTTTCTTTACTGCCAATCCCAGCAAGAAGGCTCCAGGTGTCTATTTCTGTTTAATCACTGATTTTTAAGATGATATTCAGTAAGTCACTTAACTCTTTTGTTGCCAGTTAAACAGCTAAAGCCTAGGGCCAAAACAAACAAAAAGCATTACTTTTGTCTCCAAGGTAAAATGTGTTACTTTATTTCACCTTTGAACAGAGCCATTTGATTCCATTTCTGTACTTCTTACTTGGTTTATAGGCTTTTTATGGAAATTCTCAATGACTGTTCTGATGTGGATGAGATCAAATTCCAAGAAGATGGTTCTTGGTGCCCAATGAGACCGAAGAAAGAAGCTATGAAAGTATCCAGCCAGCCATGTACAAAAATAGAAAGTATGTGCAGAATGGCAGCAGAGAGCAAAACGATGAGACTTGTGTGATGTTATCGTTAGCGCTAACTTTGGCCATTAGAGCTACCATTTGGAGCTCAGTTTGCTCACTTTATCTTTTGATCATCTATTACATATGTAATTTCTCCCAGATGATTTTTATTCTTAAGTGTGCTAAAGTTTATACCACATTATAATCAGTTTTTTCATAGTATATTTTTCATATATAAAGTAAATAAAACAATTACCTAAATCATTTTATTATTTTTCATTGAAGTATAGTTGCTCTACAATATTATGGAAGTTATAGGTGTACAGTGTAGTGACTCACAATTTTTAAAGGTTATACGCCATTTATAGTTATTGTAAAATATTGGCTATATTTCCCGTGTTGTACAACACATCCTGTAGCTTATCCTATAGCTAATAGTTTGTATCTCCTGCTTTGCCACCCCTGTAATAATGCCCCTCCCCTCTTCCCTCTCCCCACTTGTCACCACTAGTTTGTTCTCTGTATCTGTGAGTCTGCTTCTTTTTTGTTATATTCATTGGTTTGTTATATTTTTAAGATTCCACATATAAGTCATATCATATAGTATTTGTCTTTCTCTGTCTGACTTATTTCACTTAGCATAATGCTCTCCAAGTCCATTCATGTTCCTGCAACTGGCAAAATTTTGGTCTTTTATATGGCTGAGTAATATTCCATTGTATATATTAATACATATATATACCACATTGTCTTTATCCATTCATCTGTTGACACTTAGGTTGCTTCCATATCTTGGCAGTTGTAAATAATGTGCTGCTATGAACATTGGGGGTGCATGTATCTTTTCGAATTAGTGTTTTTGGTTTTCTTTGGATATATACCCAGGAGTGGAATTGCTGGGTCATATATGGTAGTTATATTTTTAATGTTTTAAGAAACTGCCATACTGTTTTCCACTGTGGCTGCACCAGTTTACATTCCTACCAACAGTGCACAAGAGTTCCCTTTTTTCCACATCCTCTCCAACATTTGTTACTTGTGTTCTTTAAAATCATTTCAATATAAATGACATTTCTATGGACACTTATTTGGAACTTTTCATTTTAAAAATTATAAAAAATTATTTATTTATTTTGCACACTGTGCAGCATGCGGGATCTTAGTTCCCTGACCAGGGATCGAACCCATGTCCCCTACATTGGGAGCACGGAGTCTTAACCACTGGACTGCCAGGGAGGTCCCTCAGAATTATTTTTAGAGCACCTGTTGGAGGAACCCCAGGTGGAGGTGTGGTTAGAGAGGCTGTATCATCCATTAATGGAGGGTGGGGGAAGATGGTCATAGGTTAGTTGGTAAAGAAGTGAACTAATTGTTTCCATTGCCTTGTGGGAAGAAATTTGACTCTTGCCTTGGTTACCTAGGAATTATACTCAACCTTCAACTCCCTGTGCTGTCTACCCTGAGTGGGGAAAATAAAGGCTGTTTGAGAAATTGAAACTGATAGGTGAACTTAGTTTCTTTTTATCTGGCATAGTCCAGTCACTGCATTTGAGTTTTGTGCTGACTATATTTAACATTCTAATAATGTAATGAATAATAGGCATTCAGAGTAAGAAGAGAGGAAAAAGTAAAGGATTTATGTCAATATTAATCATTCTTCTGTGATTGTTACTGAACCTATGGGTGGAATGATCAGGGTTTTCCTCATCCTTGAGAAAAGTAGTGATTTAGTTAATTAGTTGCTGCTGCTTTTCCATTATCAAGTAGCATGCATTTTCTACTAAATAGATTGTAGTAGAATGGTGAGTCAACTCACCACTCTTTGAAATGGTGAGTTAACATATCATGTGAGACTATTGTAGTGGGCAGAAAGGAGAACCTAAGTAGATAGCTGGTAAGAAAAACTTTAAATGTCTGAGTAACTTAAGTGAGATGTTTGGGGTTTTTTCCACTTATCAAGGTGAAAATTTTATCAAGTTCTTGCTTATGCTGTAGAGCTTATATATTCTTTGATGTGAGCACCACTGCTTTGCTAGATAGGAAGTATGATTCTGACTTAACCCTACCGCATGTCTGTGAGAATACACAGCCAGTAAAGCTACATACTCTTGTCCATGGTCAGAGACCAGCCCCTTAACTCCGGATGTCTGTGTATAACATGAGTCCTCACCTAGGGAGACAGCGTGAGGTGCAGGATCTGTGCAAATCTGTCGCAGTACTGGGGAGATAACGCGGAGTGTGCCATCTGAAAGAGGCTTTCGATTTTCTCACAAGGCATAGCGCTCACCCTGTCTCCCTAGGTAAGCAGTCATTTTATAGACAGATGACTGGAGTTAGAGAGTTGGTCTCTGTCCGTGGGACAGAGTATGGGCTTTATTGGCTCTGTATTCTCCAGGATGTGCTACACAGTTAAAACTCTTATGTTTAGAGCTCGTGTTACACCTTTGACTTTTTTGCCCCTCTGTTCCCTACTTGCAGCTGCAGGTGTCCTCAGTAAGCCTTGTTCAGTGACTGTAGCCAATGAGGCAAGCAAGAAGAAAGTGGATGTCATTGACCTAACAATAGAAAGCTCTTCTGATGAAGAGGAAGACCCTCCTGCCAAAAGGAAATGCATCTTTATGTCAGAAACACAAAGCAGCCCAACCAAAGGGTTTGTTAATTTATAGTTCACTATTGTTTATTATACTTGGAACTAACTATTCTTGGGATAAGTTTGTAAATGTCTCTTTGAGAGTTGCATAACCATATAGGGCTATTTTAATTTGCCTTTTGTTCAGTTGAAATATTTTCAAGTGAGCATGTTGTTTATAGGAAAGCAAATTTTGATGAAGAATATATTCCCATCTTTGGGAAGTGAGAGTTGAAATCTTCTCATGTCTAAATATTTATTTCAAATTTGATACTTTTTGTTATTTTCTTGAATCTATTTGGAAGGAGTAAATTTGGCATCACAGACCAACATGAGGAAGCCGAGTGTGTGGAATTGGGAATCTGACAAGTGTAGATTCCAATTTTGACACCATTGCTTACTCATTCTGTGATCTTGGTTGAAATATTTAACTTGTTTGAGCCTCCTTTTCCTGTTCTCTACAATGGGGTTAAATAATGCCTACCTCATAAGATTAAATTCAGGTTTCAATAAGATAATGAAAGAGCTCAGCCTCAGTGTCAACCACATGGTCATTGTCTCAGTAAAAAATTGATTGCCTTCCCTTCTCACCCTCTCCAGGGCAAAATATGGGCTAGTAAATGCAGTCTAGCGTTTACTTATGAGTCATCTGGCAGAAGCTGTTGCTGACATATAGTGAGTGACAGGTTTGAGTATTTAGCAATAGGTGCTTCTTAGAGATTTTGGAACCTGCAGGAAAGTAGCAGCGGGTTCTCTTGACATCCATGAACATATTGTTTCAAACTTGAGTATGCCAGCCTTACCTTTTGGCTTCTCATAGCACTTCTTTTCTCTAATGGCTTTATTGGGGTATAATTTATATACCATAAAATTCTCCCATCTTAAGTATTCAATTGCACAGTTCAGTGATTTTAGTAAATTCATAGGGTTGTATAGTCATCATCACAATTCAGTTGTAGAATATTCTGAACAGCCAGTAAACATCTCTCATGTTCATTTGCAGTTAATCCTGATGCACACCCCAAATCTAGGCAACCATTGATCTTCTTTTTATCTCTATAAATTTGCCTTTTCTAGACATTTTATACAAGTGGAGTTATATTCTCGGTGCACTTTTGAAACATTCTTTTTTTATAGTTACTTTTGAAACCAGGAGAATTAAACTTTTTGTGCTGCCTTCTTCACTGTTAAAATGCTTGTATTTCCAGATGTGATTTACGTATCACAGTAAGGGTATTTTTTGTTTGTTTGTTTGTTTGTTTTTTTAGTGGAACAGAAAATGGAATAAGTATTTCAAGTGAGATTTTTGGGGGGTATGCTGATCATTTATTGTTCCTTTCAGACAATTTGTTTGGCACTTCTAGCATTTAAATAATAAAAAATGAAAATGTAATTTTGAAATGTTTACTAACGTGGAGAATCATGGGAATGACTACTTAGATGTGGTATTTCCAGATTTTACTCTCTAATGAAACTCTTTAGAATATGCTGGAAAAACATAGGTTGCACAGTATTATAGTTAGATGGTTTCCTGCCAGGTTGAAGGGTTGTGCGTAGTGATATGGACTCATGAGTTACTGTGATCATAGAGGGTGTCTCTGGTGGCTCGCCATAAGGGTCTACCCTCTATGTTCCTTTCGCACATTTTTACCAATACTTGATGAGGACTTAGAACTGGAGGAGTGGCACGTACATTGGGTGACAATCTGAAATGACTTCAACATGCAGAGGAATCAGGACAGTTCACACCTGCGGTCAGCTACCGTAGAGATAGATGTAAGTCTCCTCATCGAGGTTAAAAAGAAAATAAAAACTAACATTGTGAGTATAAGGTAGAAACTTTTGACTAAACCAGCAACACATGAAAATTTTGGTTTAAAATGTCTGTAAATTGCAGCTTCCCAGCTCATTCCACAAAGTTGACATAACTCTTAATACCCTAACTAGACTTACACATTAACAGCCAAAAGAGAAGAACCATTATGAAACAGGAAGTTAGGAAGTTCAGTGAAAATTCTGAATTCAGTCTTAGTAAATTATTTAATAATACATTAAAATGACATTCATTACCACCAAGTAGGGTTTATCTAAGAATGCTTTATTGTTAGGAAATACATTGATAAAATGGATCTTATCATAGGACAAGAAGTCAGCCCTCTATATCCATGGATTCAGGTAACCATGGATCATCATAAATACTTGGGGAAAATTTTTTTTTAAGTTCCAAAAAGCAAAATTTGCTCTTTGCTGCCAGCAACTATTTACATAGCATTTACATTGTTTTAAGTACTATAAGGTAATCTAGAGATGATTTAAAGTATATGGGGGATACGCAAGTACTACACCATTTTATATAAGGGATTTGAGCATCCATGAGTTTTGGTATCTGTGGGGGGTGGGAGAGTCCTTGGAACCAATCCCTGTAGATACCAAGGGATGACTGTATATAGTCATTTTAATAGATGGTGACAGTCCATAAATTAATGGCCATTCCTGATAGAAACTCTTTGAAGTGTCAGAATTCACTTACTGGTTTGAAGGGTTCACCACTTGAGCTGATTTGTTCTTAGACTGCATTAATAAACGAAGCAGTGTCCAGGATACATACGCATGCCAGTTTTGTTCCATTTTAGGCTAGAAAACTTTCACTTAGACGATTTTAGTCAGGGCTGTCATCAAGAAGGGTATTAATGAGAGCAGCCAGAGGAGGGAAACAGGATGGTGAATAGTGGAAACATAGCCTGACGGATGAATGGGTCTAAGGATTGAAGCTGTTAAGCCAGGAGAAAAGAATATGTTATAGTTATCTTGTAGTTCTTGAACGGGAGTCATTGATGAACTGGGTTAAGTTTATTCTTTGTTATAACATTTGGCAGATCTAAGTCCAATGGAGGAAAGATACATGGAAAAACTTCCCGTTGGAGTTTTCTGAACACTAAGAAAGTTGATGTTTTGTGCTAAAATCACATTTTCTGTGTTAAGAAAGAGTGGATGCCACCTGTCCAGGTGTCACAGTGGAGACTCAGGCTATGGTTATATCATTTCTGTAATCCCTCCCAACTCTTACATTTTTATCTCCTGGTTTTTGTTCCTGGTCATTCTGTTCGTATCCTCTCTTTTGTGTCAGCATCTAGAAATTTTTTCTGAGGTGTAAGTTTATCATAGGACTTCTTGGTCAATGATAGTAAGCAAATGGGAAATAGAGGAAAAACAGGAAAACTTACTTTAAGTTACAGTCTAAAATTCGGGTGAGCAGTTATTTTTTAAGAGGTATTGTTTTTGAAAAAAATTATTCTTATAAACAATTTTTCAAAGCATCAAGAAATAAAAAGCATTCTGTTAACACTTTGATGGTAATTCTTCTAGCCTCTTTCCCTGCATAGCCTGTCAGAAGAAATTGGCACCTTAATCTAAGACTTTTAGGAAACCTCTGCTATTTTTCTAAATTGAAAGATAATTTTAAATATTATGTCCCTACCCCATGCCTGGGAAATTGAATGACTGCTTTGTCATTAATGAGGAGGTATTCTAAAGACAGGAAACAAAGATTAGAAATAGATTAAGAATCATTAGCAAAATTGAATCTTTTAAAATATTTTTATGATCATAAAGTGGGAGCACCCAGTGAATTTCAGGTTTATGGATAAAAATTCAAGTTACTGAATTTTCAGACATGTAAGTTGGGGCCAAGTATGATGAATTCAGTGATCTAGTACACAGTCTGGAATACTAATGTTTGCTGTCTAGCAGCATGCCAGCAGTTTACCTTTGTGCTGTGATACTATGGATACAGCTATAAAAATTTATATATGTACACATACTTATTGTACACATAAAGCCTGTGTGTGTGTTTGCCAATCCTGTGAGGAGGGAGTAACAAATATTAAAAGTTTTAAAAAATGTTTTTATTATTTTATAGCATCACATGCCCACAATTCCACCAGACATAGCCATTTACATTTCTCCATGGTTCCTGTTATTCCGTATCTATAAATACATCTTTTTTTGCATAGGCATCAGAATCATTTACCTTTCTGAATGTGGTCTTTGTGAAGATTCTGATTACAACAAAAATCTTTCTACCAGTAGGTAATTTGATAATCCTAACAAATGACGAATTTCACCCATTCTATATAAAGTTGAATTTGTATTAATGGTTACAAAGTTCAGGTAATAGGAATTAACCTACACTAAATAGTTTGATGTTTGCTGAGATTTTAGATACTGATTTAATAATTTGTACTGTCAGTGGATTGTGACATTTTCATGTGTTGTGACAGCATTTTGTATTGGAGAAACAAGGAATAGTTGTTTAATCACTCAAAGTTTCATGTTATGAGAACAGAAGATATGCAGTGGTTAAGAGTTACTGTGGTTAAAAAAAGAATTAAAAAAAAAAAGAGTTACTGTGGTGACATGTCCATTGGGACATTGACCTTACTCCTCTACAGATGTAAATAAAGGGCCCAGGGTAGGAAAATGAGTTTTATTGTTGTTTTCTATAAATCTGATCCAGGTTGAAAGATCAGTTCAGGATCAAGACAAAAGACAATCTCCAGTGTGAGACATCAAAGGACAAGAAGAGGGAGCAAGAGGAAGGCAGTCATTGTCTTTTTCTTGTAAACTTGAAATTTTTCTTTTCATTTCTTTCAGTGTCAGAGAAAAAGTGATAGATTAAATGTACCTTTAAGTAGGAACTTTTTAAAATAAATGAAATCATATGTATGTGTGTATATTGTATGTGTGTATATATATATGCACACACATACATATATATGTATACAGACACACACACACACATATAGGTCTTCTTCAAAAGCTTGCATCTTAAAAAATACATATATGATTAAGATATTAATACTGTGAAACAACCATAATAATCAGAGCCACTTTTTAAACCCCCTTCTTAATACTAACATATACCAGTGTCTCCATTCATTCATTCATTCATTCATTTATGGCTGTGTTGGGTGTTGATTGCTGCACACAGGCTTTCTCTAGTTGCGGTGAGTGGGGGCTATTCTTCGTTGTGGTGCGAGGGCTTCTCCTTGTGATGGCTTCTTTTGTTGCGGAGCATGGGCTCTAGGCACGCGGGCTTTGGTAGTTGTGGCTCACGGGCTCTAGAGCGCAGGCTCAGTAGTTGTGGTGCATTAGCTTAGTTGCTCCGCGGCATGTGGGATCTTCCCGGACCAGGGCTCGAACCCGTGTCCTCTGCATTGGCAGGCGGATTCTTAACCACTGTGCCACCAGGGAAGTCCCTGTCATTTTCCTTCTTATCCCCATCTCCCATCCCCCAATTTCTGATACACATTCCTGTGTGGGAGGTAGGATCATTTGTAATTTGAAAACACTTTTGGTGATTTTTTGGTCTACTTTCATCCTTGTAGAGGACCAGTGTCTTCAAACCTCCAGAAAAAGATGTGCTTTAATATAACATATGTACTTGAGCTCATCTCAGGTTTTCTCTTTCCCCCTCTGGAGTCTACCTTTGTGGTTTTAGGTTGACAGGTAACACTGGAGACCAAGAAACCTTCTGATTCTAACCGAGTCAGGTTGCTCTTTTTGTCCATCTTCATCTACATCTGGAAAATGTGTTTTGAAATATGAGGCTTATGTTACCGTCTCAAGCATGTTATATTTCCTTTGCCTCCCAAATGGATCAGTTTAAGATTCCTGAACTCTGACCTATGTTATTTATTTGCTTTTCTGAGACTAGCAGTTGCCAGCACAGCCATGTGTGTCCTCTCAAGATGACTTCATTTTCCTCCTTTCCAACAACATCTGTATTTTTGACAAATAGTACAGAATAACAGCTAGACAAGAGCCTCATGTTATAATGGAAACTGGTTTTAGAGGGACTCCAGTGTTTAAATAGGTGGTGATTATTTAAGTGGTTTGAGATTTTTAATTGAGGTTATGAAATAGTTTTGTCAGTTGTTTAGAGTATGAAGAATGTCATGCAAATATGTCATCATTTCTTATTACTAGTATTTAATAATCTGAGCAATAACAGGAAGTTTCAACCAAGGGAAAGGACGCCTAGAGGTCCTACTTGTCATCTCAGTCTAACTTTGATGGTTGTACTGTTTCTGTCAGTTGTGCTTCATCTTTGTAGTGGTCCCTTCCAGCTACAGAGCTCTGTGCCTCTCTTAATAAGCTCACGGTAGTTTACTGGCAGCGCTTTGGAATGCTGACCGTAATGTCCTAATGACCTAATGTCCCTGTGTCCCCGTCCCCCACCCTCCTTTTTTTTTTTTTTTTTTTTTTCAGTTTAGTAAAGTTTTACTTTTCAAAATGTACAGTGGTGGGACCTGTTTATGCATCTTTACTGGCAGCTGGGGCATCTCCACCTTTGGTGTTTCTGGTATAAATTATTTGAACTCTGTGCTTTGAAACTGGTTTAATGGGTCCTTTACTAAGCAGCTCCTGAAGGGCTGCCCTGGCCAGGGAACTGTGAATCTTCAGTCTCTCAGAGACAGCAGCTGGGGTTTTAAGCTTATAGTCAGGAACTTTCTTACAGAGTTTGTCTTATGTGGCTTTGTCAAACAAGACTAGGTTATTGAGCTTGTCCCACATTTTGCCTTTGGTCTTTGTCTTTCTTGGCTGACTTTCCAGCATCTATCTTTTTCTTGTCATCCTTGTGTGGCATCGCAGAGCTCGGAGAGCAGGTGCTACCACTGCAGCCTCACTAAGATGCTGGACAAAAAGGTGGCCACCATCAGCCAGAGGGTCAGTAACATGGCTTAGTTTCTTGTATATGTTCAAGATGTTTTCTTGAGAACTTCTAATTGTTTACCCTGGACTAAGATAAAATGAAGGTTAAGTAGGAAGAATGCAAAATCATCTCTCTTTTTTCCTGAACTTTTTCAAAAATATGTTTAACTATACTGCTTCTTAAAATTATAAAGTTATTATATATATAGTGTGTATACATACATGTATAAATACCAGTAATAAAGTATATCTTAAGTGTATTTAATTTGCGTTTTTCATAGCATGAACAGTGAATTTCAAAGTCGTAAGCCCTCTTAGAAGAGTAGATGGTATCATGGTAGCCAGTGTTTTTATTTCTGGATATTATGTCTGAAATCCTGAGTAGTTGTCTTATTCTAATTTCTGATTGCTGCCTGTTGTTATCAGGCTGGCTGGCTTTAGGACTGGCTATCTTTGCTTGGGTGATTCCCAGATAAGATCGCTAATAATTAATACAGTTCACATTAGAATGGAAGAAATCATGCTTGAGCTATAGTAAGTAGCTTCACTCATAAAGGTACTCTGATTTTAATCAAATCTTAGGAGTCTTCTATTTTATTTCTAAATTTCTTTATATATAAAATTACTAATATTCACATACATGTTACATATACATTAATAAAATCATTATGTAGAGTATATTCCTGTTTGTGGATCAAAGTTTTATGTATTGCTCCAGCACTGTCCATTATGTTTTAACGCCACCTTGCTCTTTTTTTTTTTTTTTTTTTTTTTTGCGGTATGCCTCTCACTGCTGTGGCCTCTCCCGTTGCGGAGCACAGGCTCCGGACGCGCAGGCTCAGCGACCATGGCTCACGGGCCCAGCCGCTTCGCGGCATGTGGGATCTTCCCGGACCGGGGCACGAACCCGTGTCCCCTGCATCGGCAGGCGGACTCTCAACCACTGCGCTACCAGGGAAGCCCCACCTGTGCTCTTATGTCACAGCTGCTGTTGAGAGCCAACATGTGTTCATGTTAAAGTGAAGACTTATGAAAGAGGAGAGTGAGTGGAGTACTGTGTAGTGAGTAGCTGCCGTATAGTTGTTTGGAAACTTAGTGAACTTAACGACTGACAATGCCCAGTGGTACAGCCCTTCTCTCCTGTGAACTAACAGCCAGATTGTTTGTAATTTCCCGTGCTATTTAAAACAGGGTTCTCATGTATCAGCCATCTTCTGTAAGGGTGTCCAGTGTGACTTCGGTTGATCCTGCTGCTATTCCGCCTTCATTAACAGACTACTCAGTACCATTCCACCACACGCCAATATCAAGCATGTCATCAGATTTGCCAGGTATGTGAAGAGGTGTTTTGTTTTTTTATCAAGTTTTACCATTTCTTTTTATCTTAATCTGTGGAGCAAATATAATTTAAATATCTTAAATAGAAATGCTAAGGAAATTGCTAAGGAAAGGCTTCCTGTAAAGGTAGTATCTGTTTTAAATATATCACATTCAGTTCCTATCATTTTAACTATAGAGCAATCTGTAGATTTTGATGAGAGGAAATATAGTAGGAAAATTTTACAGAATTTATTCTTCCTCATAGAGAATTTATACTGGGAGACTCTTTCTTCGTTTATCATGGAAGCTTCACAGGTTAGGGAGACTGTTTTCTCATACTTTTTTTAGTAGCCCATCACTTCTTGGTATCCCATCACAACTTCAGAATATACTGGTGTACTGTGAGGTCAGTGTTGCCTACCAGCTTTACCCTGTAAAAATAGGATCTACCTGCTGTTTCCCTAGAGCTCTGCCTAATATTGAGGGATATCTTTTATATGTATGTTAACTCAACAGTTAAAAGCTTCAAGGCTGCTTGAATAACCTTAGTACCAAGACATATGCAACCAAGGCCCTACTATAAAATTAAAGCTTTTTCCTCCCTCCCTCTTTTTCTCTCCCTACATAGCCATTGTTTTTGCAGACATTTTTTGGTCGATCAAATTTGAGCAAGTTAGTACCAGTGACTCTTAAATTCATGACTTCCCTTCTCTTTGAAGGGCCCTTTTAGTGGAATACAGTCACCTCCTCCTGTTAATTTTCTGGATTTAGGAAATTAATTTTGACCTATGATTTATTCTTCTTGCCCCTCTTAGTAAGGTCTTTATTTTTAAGCACAATGTATATTCTGTTGGGCAAAGTTTGTGTTGTTGAAAAAGTTGATAGTTGTGTACTCTGCCCCAGTGTAATTTTGTCACTTGAAATTTGTTCAGCATTTATTCAGTTTGAATAAAATTTAATGGAAAAGAGTAGACTAAAAATAGTATCCATCAAAAAAAATGTTAGGTACCTTTTGCTTCTTAAATGTGTTTACTCCACATGTACTTTGGGAATTGGTATTTTAAAAAATTGTTTGTAAACCCAGCTAGCACCAGTTATAGAGTATTTGTTGATACAAAGCTTGATGCTGAGTTACAGGTGAGGTTTCATGGTCCTAAGAAAGATGGAAAGTCAGAGAGTCTTAATTCCTTACTGCCATGTTTTGCTTTAACTGTGGCTAGTTTCAAATGAAGTTGAAGAGTGTCCACATGTCATCTTACAAACAAGCATTCCAGAAGGATTTGTTTCCTAAAGATCTTGAATTAAAAATCCTGAAAAAAGATAATGAACGTTCTCTGTTTTTACTAAGTGACTCTGGCCATTTAGCGATAGAATAGGTACAATGTACAAATCACTTGCCCTGTTAGTTTTTGAGTTATGTGAGTTTGGATGAATTTTTAATTTCAGGGAATTTATATTATTTCAAAATTTGGGCATAAAGTCAGCCTATTTACTTTATAAAATGTACAGATTTGAGAAAAACAGTAAAATATGTTAACTGTGTATTTCATAAAATGCATTTCAAGCAGACATTAAGGAACTAAGACTAATATCCAGGGCTGATATTTAGCCAATATAAGCCAGTATAGTGATACTAATTATTAAAATGTTGAAAGGCTTTCTTATCAGTTGATAAACAGAATAGAATAGGAACTGTTGTACTTTAGAAGAGTTACCAGTTTACCGTCATCTATGAATTATGTAGCAGTTACTACATCTAAGTAGTTTAGTTTTTACTTTGGTTTTACTGTTAATATGCTCTTTTGTAATTAGTAATTACTTTGGGGATTTTTTGTGCATAATTTTTATGTAATTAGTCATACTGTACAGAGTTTTGATATTTATAAGTTTAATAATTTATAATAAAATATTAAATAGAACACCAAGAATGGAGAGATGACAGACTTTTAATACATTTCTTAACATTCCTTTTAAACATCATAAACATGAATCTTCTGAATCTGCAGGAGAACAAAGAAGAAATGATATTAATAATGAACTGCAGCTTGGAACATCTTCTGATACTGTGCAACAGTGAATGCAAAATAAAACATAATTTGTATTTATGGAATGGAAAACAGCTTGATTATTTCATGAAAAAATATGACTGCCTTATTATTGCTAGTGCCATATTTGTCAGGTGGGAATAGTGCTCAAAAGTTGTATCATTAAAATTTGAAAGTGCTAAACATTTACATATTTAATCATGTAGGAGTTATGTTTTGTTAAAGTTCATGGCTCAAGTAAGGAGAATGTGTTGTTATTAATAAGATATACAGAGTCAGTTTCACATGAAGAAGCATTTAAAATCTAAAACGACAATTTTATCAGTATTGACAAAAGCATTTAGAATGTACCATCAGAATTTTTAGCACTGCCTGCTTTTTAGTTAAAGATGAGCATTTTCAACTGTGGAATACTTAGGAGGGCCTAAAAATACGTCAGTACAACATATCATTGCAGTTCAAACTTACGGTGAAATAAGAAAACAGCATTTTACTAAACTTAGAAAATAAGGCAATAACATTTGATCACTGTTCATGAAATGTCATCTATTTCATGTAAGGGTTTTAATAGTCTGTACTTACAAAGTAGAATTGCAAGACATTGTTTGTAATCTTTTTTTAATAGGAATAACATCTGAAATACTATATCGAACTTCATTGTTACTGTTTGAGAAAAATGGTTTCAGTGAGAAATATTTACATTAAAAACATTATTGAATTTTGTGTATCCAGCATCTGTGTAATGCTAGGGAGACAATGGGTTTCAACCAAAATTTCAGAAAAGTTTCTAGACATTTTATTATGGCATTGTATAAGTTACCATATTCAGTTATCCCTGGATGAGGTTTCAAAAGATATAGATCAAACAAATCTCTTAAAATGTTTTATCAGTAGACTGTATATCTACTAGCACACATGAAATAATCATCAAAGAGAATTGCAGTACATCTGAAGAGATGGGAATTGAAATAATGAAAATATGGAGACACTTGGCACCTCCTCGATGGGCAGTCTCCAGTGCTAGAACTACAAAAGCAGCTTGAAAATTATATCAAGCCTGTGTATTTATTTAAACTGAAGTTACAAAATGGGAATAAACTTTAGAAAATGAGCATTTTGAGTGATTTGGCTTCAATACACAATATTCCAACAGAAATAGCAATACTTTCTGTAGCTTTATAAAGAAATTTTGATATTCAAATGGACTGAGTTATTCAACAAACATTAAAAGTGATTGAATATTTGAAATTAAATAAGCTTTTAAAAGCAGAAGTTATTATATAAATAATGTTATATACCATTTGAAGCAAAACAAAATGAATACAATTAAACCAATAAAATGATATGCAAATAAACTCTTTTTGTGACGTAGTCCATAATAGAAATGTTGAATGTATAAAACTCTCAGAAGGTGTTATAAGGGCTAGACAAATTGTGAATTACTGTTCAGCTGAAGCAGAGAGAGGATTTACTGGACAGTATCATTAGTGTGAAGAGAAACTTTTTGCTTATTGAGATATGTTACCTCCTTAGTATCAATTTAATGGGGAGCTCCTTGGAAAAGTTTGTTGTGATTCCAGTGTTGGCTCAAACCTTGCTGTATCATATAGCTAGTGATAGGCATATGAAATGAAAAATACCAGCAGTTTTCAAAAATGCTTTAGAAATTAAATGACTTCTTTCAAATGATTGGTGCTACAGCTTGTATTACTTGATAAGTATTTTTATCATACCCTTATTTAGAGATTATCAGGGAATAAATATACTTTAACATTTTGATTTATAAATTTTTCATACTGGTTATTAAGTATTTTAAATATTTCCCACTAATATTCTCTCTTTAGAGTAACAGTCTAGTATTAGAGTACACTCTGTATGATTATTATACTTGAGGTGACATTGAATACCAGCATATAAAAATTCACAGAATGGATAGAAATTGGCCCATCTTAGTAATGTACACCTAATATGTGATTTTTTATTTTTTTTTTAATGTTTTGAAATTTAGTCAAACAGAGGTCTATGGGGACTGACCTTGAAGTTTATTGCTAGATTTTTCAGACCTGAAATATTTTATTATTTATTGTTATAACTTTAATATTTCAAAATGGTATTACTGGGCAACGTTTTACCACAGTTCTATTTCAAAAGCATAACTGGAGAATCCCAAAGCTTTGGTTTAGAAAACTGCATTAGCTTATAACCCAGCAAACCTTGGTAAGATTTAGCTTGTTAGTGAGCAGCAGTTAGCAGGTGCTTGCTTTGTGCAGCACATTGAACTGTGTACTGCTACTCTTCTTGTGGGAACTGGGGAACAGAGCTGTCCATGAAATAGACATTTATCTGCTTAAGAAGTGATATTTTAGATGAAGCTCAGTGTGGTGTATTTCTAAAAAATAAATGTGAAGTACCTTAAGAGTCTTAAGTATGTTTTTTTAATGGTCCGAATCCAGATCGTCATCTTTTCATTTTATTGCTTCTCATTCTGCTAAGTGATAAAGGGGGAAAGTTTGCTTTGACTAGTCCTATTTATCTGAAAAATTTTGGACTGCCCCCTTTAAGTCTCTGGGAGGCGGTTTTTCTAGTTGTTTTGTTAGGAAATATGTTCATTTTTGGGTTTTATCCACATAAATATCCTGATTGTGGTATAGACCTTCCCTATGGCAGAATGGTAAGACCTTAACCCAAATGTTTTATGACTTAAGATAAATAAAAAATGATTTAGGGAAATAATTCTTGTCTCCAACATATGAGACAACTATTAACAGAACATTTTTGTTTTAGGTTTGGATTTTCTTTCCCTTATTCCAGTTGATCCCCAGGTATGTATCCTGAATTTAAGCAACTAATTTGTATTTGATTGTTGGTTGTGTCATACTAACTAAAAATGACCAGTTGCATAAAATCAGGACAGTCAACTCTCAGTTACTTAAATTGATGGAAAGGAAATACTATATAAATATTTCACAATTTTACTTGAAGGGATGAAGTTGCTAGTTCTCAGTTTATTATATTTTGGCCTTTAATACTGGAAGTTTAAATTATATTTTATTTAGTTTAATATAATCAGTTGGCATTTCTTACGAGCATTTGAGTGATTAAAATGAGGGGAAGCAGTGCTCAATGACTGGAAGTTAAAACCTTATAGAGATAAGTTGTAAAACACTTGCTCTATACATAGAAAATAGCTGATGCTGATTAAACAGACTGAATCATTAGCTTGATTCTTCCTTGTTTTTAAAGGCAATCAGATTCAGACTTTGGAGATGCCCTAATCTAAAATTGCTATAAACCAGTCATTCCTGTTTTCTTTGTCAGAGATAAGAAGCTCTAGTATCCCAGTGTCCCAACATGAAGACCTTGCAATGAGTGTGGACTCCACTGATAAGGCTTATAGCAGAGGCAGAGCAGAGGAGGAAAAGGCATGGGAAAAGCTGAAGGGAAGAGCAAAACAGAGAAAGAGACTTTGAGAGAAGTGTTCAGAGTAGGGAGGGATAGAGGACGAGCCATGCACCACTGCTTTGTAGGCTGCTCAGAATCAGCTAACCACAGGTCTTGTATCAGCTTCCTTGTTCAGTACTCTGTATTTGATCACATAAACAGCACTGGAAATTTGGGCCCAAGGTAACAGGCACAGAATGAGGAGTTTCTTCTTCTCACCCTGAGTTGACTTTGTTACAGCAGTAAATTCTATAGCAAAATATCTGTTTTTTAAGGAAATAGATTCTTCAGGCTTAAAGTATTACTGTTTTTAATGTGAATCATCCTTTTTTAAAAAATGATCTTTTAACCTAGAGGATTTTGATTTTATAGGGCTATTTAGCATGCTTGGTGTCAGGCTAACTTGTTGCTAAGCCAAATGAAGGGTGAGGTTGTGCTTTCAGTTTTCCTTGAATCCTCAGATTTGTTCTACTTTACCTCCACATTGCCCCCTTAATCCCTGTTATCCTTATGCAGATGTGTTCAAATTACACATAAAGGCTACAGAGTTAGATTGGCTGCAACCTGAGTATTGTAAGATTTCAAGATGTACAGGCTATTGATAGCAGGACTGTAGTATCTAGCATTCATTATACAAATGAAGAAGGGTACCTTTTTACTCCTAGGTGGTCAAAAACTCCCTCAGAGGTAGTAGAAATAAAATGTTAACTTTCTGGGCTTTTTCCAGATTCTTGGCTCAATTTTAGTGGAAAATTAAAAATTGATTTTAAAGAAGTTTAATACCTGACAATGCAACTCTCTTTAGAGGTTCTTAGAAGCTCTTTAAGAACTCCCCTTGAATGTCTTTGTGCCTGGCATTCGTTTTGTTGATGAACCAAGACAATTGTCCATCCTAAACATTAAGTTACTTTTTTAAAAGGCACCCTGAATTTTAGTTGTTGCCCTTCCACTGACTGGCAGCCTTAAACCTGGGGCCGTTGTTCCCATTTTATGGTCTTTTAGAAGATCATGTAGTCTAAACAACTTCAGTTTTAAATTTCTGTTTTTAATATCTCTGATGATAGGCTGAATAATATATAGAATTGATAATATTGATCGGATATCTTTACTGATCTTCTTTCATACAGTCAATCTAAACACAGACTTAGGACCTCTCTTGTAATGTATACTGGACCTCACTTATCTCACTCAAGTCAGTGCAGTTGTCTCTCACATAAAATATTCTATGGTGATATAAAGCTTTTAGCTCTTGTCTCCCTCTGTTCCTCCAGGTCAATATTAGAGTACTAAACTCAGGTCGGAATTAGTTTGGGAATCAGCAACTAAGATGTTAAAGAAACCAGAAATTTGAACAGTTGGAAGGGGGTGTCAAGCAAGCATCTCAAAGGAAATTAGATTAGATTAGATTTCCTTTAAGATTTATTCCAAAATTTTGTGAGTACCTGAGATAACTCTCTCTCTGAGCATCCCGTGGTAGTTAGCTACCATGTAGTCTCTATGTTAGAATGTATGCTATCTTCTAATTACACAGGTTCTGTTACGTGTATGTACAAGGGAGTCAGATGCTGCCTTCCCGCTGATCAGTCTTAACATTATTCCTTAAGGGTCTGATTAATACTAAATTTTGAGAGAATTATTGAATTTTGCATTAGCATTTTTCTTAACACCATTAAAAATAAGTTTATTAGCCTTTTACAGTGTGTTTTAAATCTGGTATAAATACATTTAGTGAGCAAATTCTTTTTGAGATTAAGTATGAGCCATAATTTTGGGGCCAATATTTAGTATTAAATAACTTTAGTTATTGTTGACATTTTTGTACTACTACATATTTGGTCACAAATTCTGTGAGTTTTGAGACAATCAGGAATATGCTGCACTCACAAAATAATGTAAAATGTTAAAATTCATGCCACCTTCCATACAAAGATGTGAAGTTTTGAGAAGTTTTTAAGTCCCACTGAGATTTAAATATGTGGCTATCACTTGTGCATATCTAACAATTTCTAGTCTCTGTATTTAAAATCAATGTAGCCTCTTCCTCATCGACATCATTGTTTGTTTCAAGCAGTACTGTCCTCCTATGTTTTTGGATAGTCTCACCTCACCCTTAACAGCAAGCAGTACGTCTGTCACCACCACCAGCCCCCATGAAAGCAGTACTCATGTTAGTTCATCCAGCAGCAGGAGTGATACAGGGGTCATAACCAGCAGTGGAAGTAACATTCCTGACATCATCTCATTGGACTAAAGGAGGACTCACTCGATTCTAGGAATCATTCATTAAAACTGTTGTTTCTTGGATCTCTGGTCCGTGGAAGCTATTTTTTTGGTAACGATTACTTTGATATTTATTGAAGTGTCAAATGGATTCTTTTGCCTTCTGAGAGATGAACACAGATGACTGAAGCAAGAACCACATGACATGCAAGGATTTTTCTTATTCATGCTGTACTCTGAGCATCAGATACATTCAGCTGTAACTGCATCTTCTTGAGAGATGGATTTCAATTTCATATGATACTGGTTGGATTCTACAAATCAGTTAAAATTTTTTTTGTTGTAATAAACAGCAATAAAGTTATGTAAATATTCAAGTAAACTTTTTTCTAATTAAAAAAAAGATGTAATCAGTGATTCTGAAATGACAAGTTTTGTTTAATCTGATGTGAAGGAAAAATATATGGAAAGAAGTTACGTTTGCCGAATGAGCCCTTTCCATGGAGATTTGTTCTATTTCGTTGAAGTAATGAAGTCTTGATAAGTGGCCAAAGCTTGGGTTCCACTTTTCTTCCTGCAGTTCCACTTTTCTCCCCGATTCCATCAAAGAAAAATGGCCTTTGTGTTAAGCATTTTCCCCTGGTTGTTGTTTACACTTTGATATTGTGTGCTGATGAATGCAGAGTGAAGTTCTGGGATTTGGCTTTTCTTTATTATTAGTGATTATGTTGAAGAAACCCTATGCAGAGTCTTCCCTGATGTAATGTGTATTATTTTGGTAATCATACATTCTTATTCTAGAGGTTTCTATAAATTGGGGGCTTACCTTCTCAAAAAGAAATTCCCTGTGGCCATCAAATGAAATGTTTTTAGATTAAGGTGTGGGCTGGAATGTTTGTTAGAATTTTGTTCACACTGTCTAGAAATATTGAGAGGTTGGAGGCAGTGGAAGAACAGATTTAGGGGCGGTGGGAATAGCAAAGTTTAATTTCTTCCTAAGAACTTCTTTTGCTCGTTTATTTTACAGGATAATGTACAGATCTGTGTTGAAACTTTTCAGTTTAGTAACACAAAGAAAATATGTTTTAGATCTCATTTTTCTCATAGCAGTGATTTTCAAACTTAAAGAACAAACAGTAGCAAGGGGATGGGGATGGCATCAGATTTCCCTTTCCTTTTTTTAAAAGGAACTCTTTCCTGAAGCCACAAAAGACAAAACAGAATTAGAAATGTTTGAATATAAGAAAGGTTTGAAGAGGAGAGGATGGGCCTGAAACCCACTTTGAAAACCACTCTCTTACTGTGTGTTTGGATTTAAAATCTCTCAGAAAACTGTTTTACCCTTAGAGAAACATTTTTATCCAAATTTTATACTTTCCTTTGCATTCATTTGGCTGCAGAATTTTGAGTTCTGAAGGACTTAATACTTCCCTAATATTTAGCTTTCTCTTCTTAAGCTGTATCTACTTTAAAAATAAACCTGTGTTAAAAATGATTAATCTAACTGATTTCTCAAGCTGAAGTGCCCAGATGAAGAGTCCACCAATTTCAGTTAGGATAGGGAACAATCTGGGTTGCTGCAACTCCAGGGAGCTGACTTGTCACTGCTTGGTTTTTCACACCTTCTCAAGTTTTCATGCCGCACCCCCCGCCCCGCCCCCCCCCCCCCCCCCCCCCCGCCGCCCCTGTGCTCTTTTTGTACTCATTTAATTTCATGTGATTTTCTACATCATCCCTTCTTTGGCTGCATTATCCCCTTAATGTATTATCCCTTTTGGAGAGTTATAAGCATGGAAAACGAACCTGAATCTTCTTGCAGTAGTTGCATCATAGTTGCCAGTTTTACCTTCTTCGTCCACGTTACAGTCCTTTGGTCCAGATACAGAATTTCTTCCTAGTAAAATTTTATGTTGCTGCTCTAAATATGGATGCAAGTTCTGTTAACTCTGTAATCAGATAGAAAAAATAACCTGATTTGTGTGGTATAATTTGTTAATAAAGAAATGCTGTATATTTGTTACCATTTTGTTACCCTTTAGATGCTCAGAGACCCTCCCCTCCCCAGTTTAACCAACAGTTTTATCAGGTAAATGAAAAAAATTAATAGAAATTAGTTTATTTACTTGGTTCTTGTAAATGGTACCTCTGTGCTTTTATAGTTGTGCTTTGTTTCCTTTTCACTGTTTTATGTGAACAGTTTTATTGTTCATTTTTGGTGCTTTACACTGAATTACATAAATTTTTAATTTATCTCATACAGGCGACTAACATTTTTTAAAATATACTTTTAAGTTTATAATCTTAAAATTGAGACTTTTGTGTATGTATATTTGAAGGTGAGTACTTCTCTTTATGCTTTTGGCCCTGTGACAACAACATGCTTATTAAGCCACTGTCCTTTTTTCAGAATGGTCACTAAATATTTTTTTATTGAGGCTCTGATTTTGTAGCAGTTTCTTTTACTAGTCCAGATATCTGCTCAACCAAGTATAATTCAGTCTCAGAGGAGGTCATCTATAGCTGTTACTTAGATGTCAGCCAACCAGTGACTATGTTTAAGGAAAGGAACTGCAGTTATTAGTCTCTTACAAACACTTAGCCAACCTGTATTTTTATCTTTATTCACATAGAAATGTTAAAGGATTTCCTTGCTTTGGTAACTTGTGACAATGTAATGGGTGCTCAATGTAGCTTCACACCTAAGGTCTGCTTACATTCACTGACTTTCTGACCCTTAGGTGAGCCGCTTTAGGATTCTGTTTCCATTTCTGCCCAGAAGGTATAAATTCTTTGCATCTGTCATGGAATAATTATAAAGGCCAAACAAAACAGTAGAATCAGGAAAGCTAGAATGAAAATCATGATTTGGGGAAAGAGTGTGAGTATAAATAAGGAGATCCATAACTCTTGGTATAACACAAGTTTCCCTAGGGTAGACACTTAAAGAATTTGAAGAAAGGTAAGATGTTGGATTTTAGATGAATGATATTCAACAGAGACTATTCTGACTTTGGATTCTGACCTTTGAACCATTCTGCCTTCAGACGAGTCTTGGACATCCGTCATTTAGTAACTGAGTTGTCTGCTTTTCTTCTGCCAAGAAAGTATTTATTGTTACATTTTGTCTTTTTAAGTAAAGTTGAATTTTATAAAGCATTAGTTCTCAGCTTTGTCTTTCATTTCTCTCTAGCCCCCAATGGGTGTAAAAAAAAAAAAAAGGCTCTCCCCCACCCCCAAGTAAATGCTTTTATTTTCCTAATCTTTTTCATCTTGGAAAATGTAGAGCAGTATGCCATTTAAACTTGGGTCTGACATTGTATTTTGTGACCGTGGATCTGTGTCTTGTGGGAGCATGGAATTGTCATTTAGGTTGGTGATTGATGTCTGAACCTGATTCACCATCTTTTCTGCTGCAGTTCTACACGAATATGGTGAAACTTGTGGAAAGAATTTAATACTTCCTCTGCTTTTTTAAGAATGACTGGTTTGTAAGCCCCTGCTTTTTTGTTGTTAAGAACCACGCTCCAATTCCTAGGAGAAACAGATTGGGCTAAATATAAATGCCCATTCTTTAATGCTTGCCTGACTCAATAATGGTTTTTTTCTGTTTATGTTTAGTAATACATGCTTATTGCGGGAAATCTAGACAATACAGAAAAGGGGGAAAGGGCACTTTACTGTTTTTGCATATTTCTTGCCAGTCTTTTAGCTGCTTGTCTGCGATTTTACATAGTTTCATTCATTCTCGGTATAATTTGTGCCTTGATTTTTTTCTCAATCTACAGGCATTATTCCATGTCATTAAAAACTATTCTGTATGGATGTGCCATGCTTCCTGTTACCTTTCCCTGTTGGACATTTTAGGTTGCATCTCATGATGCAGTGTTACAGTTCATGTCTTTGTGCATAAATGATTTCCTTAGAATAAATTCCTAGAGGTGAATTTCTGAGTCAAGGATGTAAATACTTCGTAGTTTTTGATTCCTGTCATTTTTTCCAAGTGGTTTTACTAAGTTATACTGTAACCATTTGGTATGAGAAGAACTGTCTAACCATAGTTTCCAAGAATATGTGCTATTTAGCTCTATGCAGACATCTGCATTAAGACCCTCCACCTTCTGACCTTGGTGAGCTGGGGAAGCTGATTTGGAGATAATGGGCAGAGACTTTCCTGGAATGTCTCAGTTTCAAATATATGTATCTGATATGTTCCAGAAACACCTACATAAGGATATCCAAATGATTTTTTACATAGTTTTACTTGCACTATGAAGTAGCCCATTGTTACACTACATTTTCTGTTTTTAGTTAGAAAATCTTGCCTTTTCTTAAATCTTTTGTGCCTGGGGCCAGCCCTTGGTAGCCAGCTCTCTTTTTTTTCCTCTTCCTGTAGGCTCCATTTTGGCCTTTCTGAGCTCCCCAAACCAGTAGGATCTTCTGAGCCAGAGGCAGTCCAAACCAAACTGGAAGAGTGGTAAGGCTGAAACAACAAAAGCAGAGCTAAGCTTTGCTTTTTCACTTTGTCTTTTTGTGTTTTCAGTCCCATATTGGTGTTCTCAGGGCCGCTCTGGGGAAAGAAAAGCAGATTGCTATCTTCGGATGCTCAAGGTATTATTTTCTTGATTGGCATACCACATTTCCCAGGCTGCTTTTTCTTTTTGAATGGATTTGAAGGCTGCTTTTGTGTTCTCAAAGCTCAACTCTTTTTATGTGAAGAAGAGTGTTGTTGTGTTGTAAAATATCCCTCTTATTTTGGCCTTCATCAAACTATTCAACAAATATTCAACGTGTTTTATAAGTGTATGTGGGGTAGAGTAGTATAAAAGATCTGGTCCCATACTTCAAAAGGGTTATAATCAAGTTTTCAAAGCTCAGGAATTCTTACCTACTAACAGACATGCTAAGAACCTTACAAAAATGTCACATTCCTTACCATGGTCCTTCAAAGGAAAGTAGTATTGTCTCTGTTTTGCAAAGGAAGAAACATAAATTTCGCAGTGGACTTGGCATCCTGAAACAGACGTACCTCCAAAGCCTTCTGACTAAACTGAAGTGGCACTAATTAGGTAGGCTATTTGGGAGACGGATATCTAGACATAAAATTATGAGAACTGATTTCAGGTGATGGCCACAGGAATAAGGAAGGAGGGGGTGCTGGAGCCATTTCAAAGGAAGACTCAAGATTCAGTGTCTGAGTGGTTATAGGAGTAAGGGCTGAGTCCATTTCTCAAGCCTGGGTAACCAGGATAATGGTGATATTACGAGACAGGAGGCAGTTAGACTGGACGTTAGTCATTTAGGGGAGACAGTGGTGAGTTTGATGGGAAGGGTGAGATTTCAGAAAGGGAGTGTCCAAGAAGCTTCTCTGTTCTGCAGTCGTAAGTGCAAACTTCCCTTGTCTCCCTTCTATATGTACTCTAGTCACTCCCAATCGCCTACCCTCCCTCTCTCCTCCCTAATCCATGCTTGGCTGCATGTCGTTCTTTTGCTTTTTCTCTTGACTGCCTTGCCATAACCAGTTCGGCTGTTACCTGAAGGCCTGCCGTAGCCTGGAGCTCTCACCAGTGTGGGCTGTGTCCACACTCCATGTATCTCAGGAGATGGTGGTTGCTGCCCTTCCTCTCTATTGTAATGTCTAAATAATTTCTCCCAAAGCTTCTGACAAAAATCTGCCCCTTTTGCAGCCTATGCCAAGAAGTTATACTATCAGTTACCTCTACTCTTGCCACTGATCACTCCTTTGATTTCCTGAAGGCCTCACTTCCTAACTCACAGCACGCTTTGCCATCTCCGATTATTTCGTATTCTCAGTATCTTCAGTGTTCTGGTGGATGATCCAACGCCCTGGCCAGTGAGATTTTTGGTTACCTCACCTTCAACATTTTCTTCCATTGAAACTCCCTACCACTGTTTAACCCTTTGTTTTCTTTGTACTTCTTGTCCAACTTAGACTCCTTCATTATCACAGCCTTCCACATGTCCTCAGACCCAGTAGAATATACAGATAAGTGAATAGGGAGATTACAGTGCAGTGGTAAAAGGTACAGGGTGCTATAGGAGCACACAGATAAAGAGAGAACTAAGAATGTTCAGGATAGCTAGAAATTTGCTAAGTAATATTAAGAGAAGTATGTAAGATATGAAAAGTCTTGTAAAATAGCAAGAAGTCATTGAGTTTTCATGATCATTCACAGTAATGAGCGTTTCTTGAGTTCGATATGATTATCTCCATTCTACAAATGTGGAAACAGATTCTGAGAGGGTAAGTGACTTGCCTAAGGTCATGTAGATCGTAAGCGGGGAGCCAGGCTTCATACCCAGTTTTTAACTACCTTCTCAGAGAGGCCTTCCTTGACCATTCTACCTAAAAAGGAGGTGTTTCCTAACTATTCTAATCTTACCACTGTTTATATCCTATATGGCAGATAGCACAACCTGTGTTTATTTTATGTATTAGTTTACTGTGTATTGTCTGTTTCCCCTGCTACTAGATTGTAAGCTCCATGAGGGCAGGGGTGATATCTTATTTCACTTGCATCCCAGAGCCTAACATGGTGTGGCGCATAGTAGGTGCTCAATAAATATTTGTGAATGAAGAAATGGTGGATCGTCCTTTGTATTTGACTTACGCTGACTGTGGAAATCACTTGATACCTGAGCAGCAGGCATTCACAAGGGAGGGAAACGAGGAGGCAGATGAATGAAAGATGCTGGGGATTTCAGAGGAAGTCAGCAAACTGACCTAATAGACTCTGAAATCTCAGGGGCAAGGGCCTGGAATGGGGGATTGGTAGGGCAATGCACAGTGGGGACAATAATGTGCGAGTAGGTGTTTTATTAAACCTGAAGGCCTAAGTGACCCCTTGTAGACTCAGCCTACTGTATATGTAAGGCTGGAGAAATTCTGCATGTAACCTCTGTATTTTGTACTAAGGACCAAGTCATCTGGGTCAGCTCTACTGCTCTGAGTTATGCAATACAACTGTAGGTGTAAACATTCTAATTTATCATCTTTAGTCTCTCAAGGCTAACAACTTCACCTAAGTCATTGGACTCTACTTTGTAACTGGAACAAGAATCAGTTCATTTGATGTCTCTGAAGTCATGCCCACATGACATTGGACCAGCTACAGGCTTGTCCTATAACATGGGTAGTACTGAAACCATGGTAGTGTAAGAGCTCATCCAAAGAAGTTGATGAGTGAGGAAAGAAGAGAACTAGACAAGGAACCCAGGAAGGGGATTGAGAAGGAGTAGCTGAGCTACCACAGAGGCCAAAAGAATGTATTTCAGGGTGTTTAGTGAAGCTAAAAGCTCTCATACGGGCTTCCCTGGTGGCGCAGTGGTTGAGAGTCCACCTACCGATGCAGGGGACAGGGGTTTGCGCCCCGGTCCGGGAAGATCCCACATGCCACAGAGCGGCTGGGCCCGTGAGCCATGGCCGCTGAGCCTGCGTGTCCGGAGCCTGTGCTCCGCAACGGGAGAGGCCACAGCAGTGAGAGGCCCGCGTACCGCAAAAAAAAAAAAAAAAAAAAAAACTCTCATACAATATAAAAACTACCTATTTAGAAAAAAATTTTAATTTCAGAAACACCATATTTGATTGAATCTAAGGCATCTTTATATATACAAAGAAAAATCTAAACTGTGGCCCATTGCTTTCAGTCATATTGATCGTAAGAGGTAGTTATTAAAATGTGGGGGAGGATGAATATGCATATTAGAATTTAGGAATTATGGTAATCTATATCTTCCTTTTGCAGTGCATTGGTGAGGGTAAATCTATGTTGCAGTGGGATGAGGACTGCAGAGTAATGAAGTGAGCAAGTGCAGATAACTCAAAAATTGGCTGTGACGAAGGGTGAGGCTGTAGCAATAGAATTACGTGTGGTTGAGGGATTTTTTTTTGAAGGCAGGAGAAACTTGCATCTCATTTAAATGCTAATTAGGATAGTGGGGTAGAATCAGGAGAGGGGGGGAGGTGAAAATGCAGTGGTGCAGGAGGAGTTGGCCAAGATCATTGGTACACCTAGGTTCCTGAGGAGGGAAGCTGGCATCCATATCACAGGCAGATGAAGGAATGGGCATGGACATGGGCATGTGTGTCATTTGGGTAGCAGAGGGTTTAAAGTTTTCACCTAATGGTTTTGCTCTCACATCTTTGAGAACCAAGTGATGTGGCAAGTTCCAGAAGTGGGGGGGGGGGGGGTGCTGAGAATGGAGATAGGTACAAAGACAGCAGAAATGGTTTGAAATGGTGGTTCTAGAGAATGGGAAAAAATGGACTAGAAAAGAACAGCAGTGAGTTGGACACCATGGACTTACAGTGGCATTCGTCTGGAGGACTATTCTTCAACACTGCTCATTGGTAAAGCCTACTCAGAGTTGAGTTTTTGTCAAGTGGGTGCAACAGAAGAAAGAAAGAATATTTTGAGCATGCTGGCAAGTAGCTGACATGATGGAATCTTAGTTGCCATCACACTCCTGCAATGATTCTTGCTGATGTCAAAATGTGCACATAATTGCCAAGTTCCATGAACTTGACTTTTACTAACTTCAACATTTGCATTTGACCCAGTCCCTTCCATTCCTTGATTTTTGTGACCACACAATTCTTTTTCTGTCTCCTTCAGGAACTCTTTTTCTTATCTCTGCCCTGGAAATGTAAATGTAGATGAAACCTTGCTTGGTTAGCTGCCTTTCCCCAGCCACCTGACCCACACTGTTTGGCACACTCATCTACTCAGCTAGAATGTAAGTTCCATGAGGGCTAGGATTTTGTTTCTTTTGTTAACCATACTATTGCAATTGTCTAGAATAGCTTTTACTTTCAACCTATGTCATTATATTTGAAATGAGTTTCTTGTAGACAGCATATTGTTTTGACTTTTTGGTAGCAACTTGATTGAGGTATAATTCACATGCTGTTTTAGTTTGCTAGGGCTGCTGTAAATTCCACAAACTGGGAATGACTTAAACTTAACAGAAATGTATTTTATCGCCATCTGGAGGCTACCAAGTCTGAAATCAAGGTTCAGCAGTGTTGGCTTCTTGTACAGGCTTTGAGGGAAGTCTGTTCAAGGCTTCTCATTTTGGCTTGTAGATGAACATCTTCACCCTCCATACATGGCTGTCTCTGTGTTCAAATTTCCCCTTTATAATAAGGATACTAGTCATATTGGATTAGGGCCCACCTTGATGACCTCATTTTAACTTGATCACCTCTAAAGACCCTTTCTCCAAATAGGGCCACATTCTGAGCTACTAGGGGTTAGGACTCCAACATATTTTTTTTGGTATGGTACACAATTCAACCCATAACACATGCAGTTCTCTTGTTCAAAGTGTACAATTCACTGGTTTCTAGTATATTCACAGAATTGTGCAACTATCACCATAATCAATTTTAGAACGTCATCCTTATGCCCCACAAGAAACTCCTACCCATTAGCAATCACATACCCCTAATTTCCCCATCCTCACACCCTTCAGCACTAGGCAACCACTAATCTACTTTCTGTATATGTAGTTGCCTATTCTGGATATTTAAGATAAGCTGAATCATATAATATGTGGCCTTTTGTGACGAGCTCATTTCAGTTAGCCTAATGTTTTCAGGGTTCATCCACATAGCATATATCAGTACTTCATTCCTTTTTCTGACCAAGTAATATTCCATTGTATGGATGTACCACACTCTATCCAGCTGATAGACATTTGGGTCATTTCAACATTTTGGCTCTTACGAATAAGACTGCTATGAACATTTGTGTACAAGTATATGTATGGACATATGCTTTCCTTTCTCTTGGGTTTTTTTATTGTATTTTTCAATCCTAAAATTTCTGTTTGGTTCTTCTTTTTCTTCGCTGAGACTTATTTTTCCAATTGTTTCGGAATGTTTGTGATTGCTTATTGAAGCATTTTTATGATAGCTGCTTTAAAATCCTTTTCAGATCTGATTTTAACATCAATGTCATCTCAATGGAATCTGTTGATTTTTAATTGAATCTTGGACATTTGGGGTGTTATGAGACGAATTTATTTAAGTCTTCTGTTTTATCAGGCTTTTTCTGGCTTTGCACTGGTGAGACAAGGGGAGTGTCTCAATACTTCTAGATGTAGGTGTAAGTCCAGATTCCCTCCTCGGCCTCCACTGACACCCCAGGGGGTAGGAGAACCTCCTTACTGCTGGGCAGAGATAGGAGTACTGGCTCCTCGCTAAGCAGGAGCCCTCCTGGTTAGGAAGGATAGGTTTGCCTTGTTACTGTTCCCCACATGGCCTTCACTGACACCAAGGGGAGATGGTTGGGCTCCTTACTGCCAGGCAGTGGTCAGAGTCCTGACTCTCCACTAGGCCTCCTCTAATACTAACACAGCACAAAGGTGGAGCAGGTGGGGTTGGAAGTCCAGGTACCCCACATATTCTCCACTGACAGTGGGGTTAGGATGAGGCTTGATAACACCTGGCAGGTATGACAATCTCACTCAGCCTTCTCTGACCTCACCCCCCGCAACCAGAGGGGAAGGGTACCTTGTTACTTCTGGGCGAGAAAAGAAGTCTAGGCTTTTCACTCGGCCTTTGCTGATGGGTAGGAATGGGGCTTGAAATTTTTCCTGTGGTGTTGACTGGAATGATTAATGCCTAAAATATTATCGAAAACACAAAACCCTAAGGTATCAAGGTGTTTTGTTTTCTCAATTAAAAGGCCATATAACAAGTGTTGGCTAATAGAAATTTCTAAGGAAAGAGTTCTGCAAATTGCTAGAAGTGTTTTTAAGAAGCTATCGGGTAAAGAATTAACAGTAGTTAATCTCGAATAAGCTGTGTATTCAGTTAGTCTGTTGTTCATATGGTATTTCATTGTTTTTTGCAAAGTTCTTTAAATTTCAATGAACCCCTTGTTGGTCACAGATTCTGAGTAGTTAACCTGCCTGTGGTTTTGTCATCCCCTTCTTGCTGGCAGCCATGGCAGAAGGTGAATGATATCAGAGAAGGATTTCCTGGGTGGGGAGAGCAGGAGAGAACAGCTTTTCTGAATACAAAAGTAATACACATTCATTGTAAATGAGTGATTATTGATGTAGGTGGGCTAATATATACCATATTTTTTTCCTGTTTTCTATTTGTTGCCCATGTTCTTTGTTTTTCTTTCCTCTCCTCTTTTTCTGCCTTCTCTAGTTTTAATTGAGCATTTTATATTATTCCATTTTTTTCTTGTCAGCATATCAATTTATTTTTACAATTTTTCTTTCTTTCTTTCTTTTTTTTTTTTTTTTTAGTGTTTGCCCTTGAGTTGGCAATATACATTTACAACTAATCCATGTTCTCCTTCAAATAACACTGTACGGGTAATGTAAATATCTTACAACAGAGTATTCCCAACTCCTCCCTCCATCTCTTATGATATTGCTGTCATTCAATTAATTTATCTATAGCTATAATCACTGAATGTTTTGTTGTTGTTATTATTTTAACAAACTGTTAAAATAAGAATAAGGAAAATAAAAGATTTAATTTTACCTTCATTTACTCCTTTGATGTTCTTCCTTTCTTCATGTAGATCTGAGTTCCCGACCTATATTCCTGAAAATTTTCTTTTAACATTTTTTGCTATGTAGGTGTACTGTCAGCTAATTCCCTTTGTTTTTGTTTGTCTGGAAAAATTTTTATTTCTCCTTCATTTTTGAAGGATAATTTTGCTAGATACTGAATTCTAGGTTGGTGGATTTTTTTCCCTAACACTTTAAATAATTCACTACACTCTCTTATTGCTTACATGGTTTCTGAAAAGAAACCCAATGTAATTCTTATCCTGACTCCTCTATAGGAGGATTTCTTTTTCCTTTGGTTTCTTTCAAGAATTTCTCTTCATCTTTTACTTTCTGCAGTTTGAATATGATATGCCTAGGTGTACATTTTTTTTTTATTATTTATCTTACTTGTTCTCAGAGATTTCTGAATCTGTTGTTTGGTGTCTGCCATTAATTTTAGGAAATTCTCTGTGATTACTATTTCAGATATATCTTTTCCGGATGTATGCCCAGGAGTGGGATTGCTGGATCATATGATGACTCTGTTTTTAGTGTTTTAAGGAAACTCCATACTGTTTTCCATAATGGCTGCACTAATTTACATCCCTACCAACAGTATGGGAGTGTTCCCTTTTCTTTACCCTCTGGTATTCCCATTATGTGTATGTCATAACTTTTGTAACTGTCCCACAGTTCTTGAATGTTTTATCCTTTTTTTTTTTTCTTTTTCTCTTTGTACTTCAGTTTTGGAGGTTTTTATTGACATTTCTTCCTTCAAGTTTACTGATTCTTTCCTCAGCCATATCCAGTCTATTGATGAGTCTATCACAAAGGCATAGTTCATTTCTGTGATAGTGTTTTTTATTTCTAGCATTTCTTTTTGATTCTTTCTTAGAGTTTCCATCTTTGTTCTTATATTACCTATCTGTTCCTTCATGTTGTCCACTTTTTTCATTAGACCCTCTACCGTATTAAGCATAGTTGTTTTAAATCCCAGTCTGACAATTTCAACATCTCTTCCATATGTAGGTCTGGTTCTGATGCTTGTTCTATCTCTTCAAATTGTGTGGGGGTTTTTTTGTAAATTTTTAATTGAAGTATAGTTGATTTACAATATTGTGTTACTTTCAGGTGTATAGCAAAGTAATCCGGTTACACATATATATATATTTGTTATTTTAAAAATTCTTTTCCATTATAGTTTGTTACAAGATATTTAATATAGTTCCCTGTGCTATACAGTAAATCCGTGTTGTTTATCTATTTTATATATGGCAGTGTGCATCTGTTAATCCCATACTCCCAATTTATCCCTACCCCCACCTTCCCCTTTGGTAACCATAAGTTTGTTTTCTTTGTCTGTGAGTCTGCTTCTGTTTCATAAATAAGTTCATCTGTACTATTTTTTTTAGATTCCACATATAAGTGATGTCATATAGTATTTGTCTTTGTCTGAATTACTTCACTTATTATGGTAATCTCTGTGTCCATCCATGTTGCTGCAAGTGGCATTATTTCATTCTTTTTTATGGTTGAGTAATAATCCTTTATCCATTCATCTGTTGATGGACACTTAGGTTGCTTCCATGTCTTGGCTATTGTAAATAGTGCTGCTGTGAACATTGGGGTGCACATATCTTTTCAAATTAGATCTTTTGTCTTTTCTGGATATATGCCCAGGAGTGGGATTGCTGAATCGTATGATAACTCTATTTTTAGTTTTTTAAGGAAACTCCATACTGTTTTCCGTAATGGCTGCACTAATTTACATTCCCACCAACAGTGTGGGAGTGTTCCCTTTTCTCCACACCCTCTCCAACATTTATTATTTGTAGACTTTTTGATGATGGCCATTCTGACCAGAGTGAGGTGATACCTCAATGTAGTTTCGATTTTCCTTTCTCTAATAATTAGCAGTGTTGAGCATTTTTTCATGTGTCTGTTGGCCATCTGTATGTCTTCTTTGAAGAAATGTCTGTTTAGGTCTTCTGCCCATTTATTGCTTGGATTGTTTGTTTTTTTTGTTATTGAGTTGTATGAGCTGTTGTATATTTTGGAAATTAAGCCCTCATTGGTCATATTGTTTGCAAATATTTTCTTCCAGTCCGTAGGTTGTCTTTTCATTTTGTTTATGGTTTCCTTTGCTGTGCAAAATCTTCTAGGTTTGATTAGATCCCATTTGTTTATTTTTGCTTTTATTTATATTGCCTTGGGAGACTGACCTAAGAAAACATTGGTACGATTTATGTCAGGCAATGTTTTTCCTGTGTTCTCTTCTAGGAGTTTTATGGTGTCATGTCTTATATTTAAGTCTTTAAGCTATTTTCAGTTTATTTTTGTGTATGGTGTGAGAGAGTGTTCTAGCTTCATTGATTTACATGCAGCTGCCAGCTTTCCCAACACCACTTGCTGAAGAGACTGTCTTTTCTCCATCATATATCCTTGCCCCCTTTGTTGAAGATTAATTGACTATAGGTGGGTGGGTTTATTTCTGGGCTATCTATTCTGTTCTGCTGATCTATCTGTCTGTTTTTGTGCCAGTACCACGTTGTTTTGATTACTGTAGCTTTGTAGTATTGTCTGAAGTCTGGGAGGGTTATGCCTCCAGTTTTGTTCTTTTTCCTCAGGATTCCTTTGGCAATTCTGGGTCTTTTGTGGTTCTGTGTGAATTTTAGGATTATTCTAGTTCTATGAAAAATGTTATGGGTAATTTGATAGGGATCACATTAACTCTCTGGATTGCTTTGGATATTATAGCCATATTAATAACTATATTAATTCTTCCAATCCAAGAGCATGGGATATCTTTCCATTTCCTTGAATCATCTTTGATTTCTTTTATCATTGTTTTATAGTTCTCAGCTTGTGAGTCTTTCACCTTGTTGGTTAGGTTTATTCCTAGGTTGTTTTTGTTTGTTTTGTTTTTTGATGCAATTTTAAATGGGATTGTTTTTGTTGTCGTTTTGGGTTTTTTTACTTTCTGATATTTTCTTATTAGTGTAAAGAAATGCAAAATATTTCTGTATATTAATTGTATATCCTGCTACCTTGCTAAATTCATTTATCAGTTCTAATAGTTCTTATGTGGAGTCTTTAGGGTTTTCTATATAGAGTATCATGTCATCTGCATATAATGACAACTTTACCTCTTCCCTTCTGATTTGGATACCTTTTATTTATTTTTCTTGTCTAATTGCTGAGGGTAGAACTTCCAATACTATGTTGAATAGAAGTGGTGAGAGTGGGCACCCTTGTCTTGTTACAGAATTTAGCAGGAAGGCTTTCAGCTCTTCACCATTGAGTACTGTGGGTATGCTGGCTGTGGGTTTGTCATAAATAGCTTTTATTATGTTGAGGTATGTTGGGAATTCCCTGGCAGTCCAGTGGTTAGGACTCGGCGCTTTCATTGCTGGGGCTTGGGTTCAGTCCCTGGTCCAAGAACTAAGATCCTGCAAGACACGTGGCCAAAAAAAGAGAGAGAGAGGAGAGAGAGATATGTTCCCTCTCTACCCACTTTGGCAGGAGTTTTTATCATGAATGGATGTTGAATTTTATCAAATGCTTTTCTTGCATCTATTGAGACAATCATGTAGATTTTGTCTTTTCTTTTGTTGTGGTGGTGTCTCACATTGATTTGTATATGTTGAACCATCCTTGTGACCCTGGAATGAATCCAACTTGATCATGGTGTGTGATTGTTTTATGTGTTGTTGGATTCAGTTTGCTAATATTTTGTTGTGGATTTTTGCATCTATATTCATCAAAGATATTGGCCTGTAATTTTCTTTTTTGGTAGTGTCTTTGTCTGGTTTTGTTAGTATTCCCTGCTCTTTGATCTTTTGGAAGAGTTTAAGAAGGATAGGATAAGTTCTTCTTTGTATGTTTGCTAGAATTCACCAGTGAAGCCATCCAGTCTGGATTTTTGTTTGCAGGGAGGTTTTTTTCTTTCTTTTTTAAAAATTTTATTGGAGTATAGTTGATTTACAATGTTCTGTTAGTTTCAGGTGTACAGCAAAGTGATTCGTTTATACATATACATATATTCATTCTTTTTCAGATTCTTTTCTCATATAGGTTATGACAGAATATTGGGTAGAGTTCCCTGTGCTATACAGTAGGTCATTGTTGGTTATCTGTCTTATATATAGTAGTGTGTGTATGTTAATCTCAAGCAACTGATTTATCCCCACCCCCCACTTTTTTTTTAATTTCAGATTCTATTCATATCTAGTGATTGGTCTGCTCAAATTATCTGTTTCTTCCTGATTCAATTTTGGCAGGCTGTACATTTCTAGAAACTTGTCCATTTCTTCTATGTTGTACACTTTGTTGGCATATAACTGTTCATAATATTTTCTTATGGTATTATGTATTTCTGCAATGTCAGTTGTTTCTTATTTTTCATTTCTTATTTTGTTTATTTGGGTCCTCCCTCTTTTCTTCTTGAAGAGTCTGGCCAGAGTTTTGTTGATTTTGTTTAGCCTTTCAAAAAACCAGGCCTTGGTTTTATTGATTTTTTCCTATTTTTTAATCTCTAGTTTATTTTCTCTGATCTTTATTATTTCCTTCCTTCTGCTAACTTTAGGTTTTGTTTGTTTTTTTCTAATTCTTTTAGGTGGTAGGTTAGGTTAGTTGGGATTTTTCTTTTTGAGGAAGGCCTGTATCATTATGAACTTCCCTCTTAGAACTGCTTTTGCTGCATCCCATAGATTTTGTATGGTTGTGTTTTCATTATTGTTTGTCTTGAGGTATATTTTAATTTCCTCTTTGATTTCATCATTGACCCATTGGTTTTTTCAGTAGCATGTTTTTTAGTCTCCAGGTAATCATTTTTTCCTCGTTTCTCTTTCTGTGGTTGAGTGTGCATTGTAATTTTTTTTTTTTTTTTTTTTTGAGGTATGTGGACCTCTCACTGTTGTGGTCTCTCCCGTTGCGGAGCACAGGCTCCGGATGCGCAGGCTCAATGGCCATGGCTCACGGGCCTAGCCACTTCACGGCATGTGGGATCTTCCTGGACTGGGGCACAAACCTGTGTCCCTTGCATCGGCAGGCGGACTCTCAACCACTGCGCCACCAGGGAAGCCCTGCATTGTAATTGTTGAAAGCCAGACATGATCTACTGGGTAGAAGGAACCCAGTACTCATTCCTGTGAAGATTTCTGTTCTTGGGCTTCTACTATTTTTAGGTGGTGATTCTCTGTATCTGCTTGTCCCTCTTCAATTTTGAGGGCAGTGGTTTGCACTGTGATGTTAGTTTTCTGCTGGATCTAAGAAGAATTGTTGGTTTTCAGCTTGCTCAGCTTTTTTCTTATTGTTAGGGTAGAGTGACATCTGAGCTCCTTTCATGCAGGACTGGACTCTTCTCCAGCTTTTGAAGGAGACTGTTGGCCACCTCCTGTGGCCTGTTCTTGCCACTACTCCCACTTTTGCCCTGTGGCATAGAAATCTCTTGAGGAAGAAAGATGGGACAATCATAGGTATCATCTGGTTGATTTTCCCATCTCTCTGGCATTGCTTGCCTTCATTGCCGAATGTCCAGTGTCTTGAGAACTATTATTTTGTATATTTTGTTTTTTTTATTATTTCAGGTAGAGGAGTAAATATGATTGCTGTTATTCCATCTTGGCCTGAGGCCAAAGCAACAGGTTTTATTTTTAATAATAATATTTAATGCCAGTGTTCCTCCCAAACACTCTCTACTTACAGCTTTATTTTTTGAACATGTCTAATACTTTAAGTGAATAAGGCGAGAATTAAAGGAAGCACCCCTTTCTCTGTGGAGCTGTGTCTAAACCAAATTTGGCAACATTTATCTTTGGTTTTCCAAGCTTCCCTGTTCTAAACTCTTTTCCTCACTGATTTTACCTCTTTTTGTCCAGGATTTAAGAGCCCATAAGGCTTTTCTCCCATATGCTCTTACCTCCAAGTCAGTCTTTTTCTTTTATGTCATCAGATGATAGCTCAACTTAGAGCATCCCCACTCATGTCTTAAGTTAAAGAAATAAAACTCTAGCAGTATGATTAGGTCCTGGAAAGCATTTTACTTTAGTGGGGGAAGAAGTGCCAGTAATAGCATTCTAACTTAAAAATGCTATAGAGTTGTATTTTCCACATCATAATTTCATCTGAATCTTGTAGTCTCATTGTATTGTAGGTTGGACAGGTGATGTCTGATGACCTTTGCATCACTAAAGCAATGTGAGTTACCTCTGAGCAGCACAGTAGTCCAGGAAGTAGAAAGGAAAGTGAGCTATAAGAAACCCTGAATTGTATTTTACAGTTGACTATTGAACAACACAGGTTTGAGCTGCACAGGCCCACTTATATGTGGAATTTTTTTTTTTTTTAACTAAATACATACTACAGTACTACATGATGGTTGAATCTTTGGATGTAGAACCTAGGATACGGAGGGCCAACTGTAAAGTTACACATGGATTTTTGACTGGGCAGAGCGTCAGTGCCCCTAACCCTGACATTGTTCAAGGGTCAACTGTATTAGCTAATTTTGTTCCTATTTTCAGCTTGTACACTCTTCCCCATTTCCTTCCCTGCAGCTGCCTTTAAGGCAGACTCAAGGAAAGCCTCTTTCAAGTTGCTTTACCATTATCCCCATCCTGCCATTTTTGTCCTTCAGGTCCATCTCAAAATTCACTTGCCTCTAGCAAAAAGTAGACATAACTAATGAGGAGTGAAGCACTCCCTGTACATGGTAGAAGATAATCCTGAGTAGCTGGGAGAAGAGAGGAAACTGTTTTGTTAATGTATACCTTTCTGTATCTTTTGAATTTTGAACTGTATGAATATATTACTTATTTTAAAAGACTAAGTGAAAAGAGGACTTTGGGTTTTTTTTTAAAAAAAATGCGGAATATGAGCCAATACTGGTTTCTTGATGGTTTACATAATGATTTGGAGAAACCACATATTTTCAGAGCTGATTAGCTGTCTCTTCATTGCATTCATGTGTTGGGGATACAGAAGCCCAGCTTTTAATTCTTGAGGAAAACCTTGTTCTATCTCAGCAGGTTATGACACGTGTTTTCCTGCTTCTTTGTGTGCCTAGTAATCTTTGTTTAGATGCCAGACATTGTAAATTTTACCTTGTCAGGTGCTGAATGTATTTGTGTTCCTATGAGTAAATTGAGCATTGTTCTGAGATGCAGTTATGTTACTTGGAAACATTTGATTCTTTCACGTCTTGCTTTTATGATTTCTTAGGAGCTTCCAGAACAGTGATTTCATGGCCACATGGGGAGTCATGCTGCTATGTGTCTTCCCTAACTTGGACTGTTGTAAGTGTAGGAAGCATCTTGTGGCTTTCATCCCTGTCTCCCTATAGTTATTTCTCACAGCAACAAGTTTGTCCTCTTAAAACACAAATCAGATCGTGTAACTGCTTTGCTCAAAACCCTTAATGTTTCCCTGGCTCACTCAAGGTAAACCTAATGTTTTTACCATGACCTACACGGCCCTACATCAGTGGTTCTAAAACTTTAAAGTGTGATCGTAGTAAAAAATATATTTTACATTATGTCACAATATACACACTATATATTTTTTTTAAATAAAAGGTTCAGGAATCAGTATTTGTCCTTATGTATCTAAAAAGCATATATGACTTCATTAACATTTAAATATGGCATGATTAATTATCTGGTAATTTCATTCAGTATATTTTCAGTTCTCGAAGTTCATTTGGGGTCTATATTTAGTATCTTCCAAGTTGCTAATTGATTCTTTGAACATATGGAATAAAGTTATAACAACTATTTTACTGTCCTTATCAGCAAATTCTAACATCTAGGTCCATTCTGTTTTGGTTTTGGTTGACTGATATATCTCCCCATTGTGGATCGTGTTTTCCTGCTTCTTTGTGTGCCTAGTAATCTTTGTTTAGATGCCACACATTGTAAATTTTACCTTGTCAGGTGCTGAATATTTTTGTGTTCCTATGAGTAAATTGAGCATTGTTCTGAGATGCAGTTATGTTACTTGGAAACATTTGATTCTTTCACGTCTTGCTTTAATGATTTCTTAGGAGCTTCCAGAACAGTGATTTCTCTAAGGTTAGCTATTTCCCACTACTAAGGCAAGAACTTCCTGGTTATTATACCTAATTCCCCTTGAATTGTGAGATTTTACACTCTAGCTGTTGGGAATGGGCACCATTCCTGGTCCTGTGTGGGTTTGACATTGTTCCCTCTAATTCTCTTGGATGTTTTCTCCCTAACCTCAGATAATTTCCTCACATGCATTTATTGATAGCCTCTGTGATGAATTCCTGAGGGAGTCCCTCTCTGTTTAGCTCCTTGTCTCTGTTCTCTGTCCTGCAAATTCTCACCATCTTGGTCTCTCTGGACTCTCAGCTCCATTTCCTCAATCCGGGGGATCTGATGGACTTTGCCTGGGTTCTCTTCTGTGCTGCAGCTTGGAAACTCTCAAGGCAGTAAGCTGGGGCAATTGTAGGGCTCACCTCATTTGTTTCTGTTCTCTCAAGGATTACTGTCCTTGATTGCCTGATATCCAGTATGTTAAAAGCATTTGTTTCATATATTTTGGGGATATTTTGATTGTTGCAGGCAGAAGGATAAATCCAGTCTCTTCCTGGATGGAAGGGAAGTCACTAAATTTTCATGTCTTGGATTTCTCTCCTGGAATGTAATGATTAAAAGTTCATGATGGAGAAATGAGATATAACACTTTCTCTAATTTTTTTAAATTTAAACCATTGTCATAAAAAACATACACATCTCTAACAATGTTAGGAAATATAGTAATAACTTTTGAGTCTCATTTTTGACTTGAAAAATATTATCCTTGATAATATTCTTTCTGAAAAACGAACTCATCGTAATTGAAACTCAGAGTAATGACATGTTTACCAACAGTGGATTATACTTCTATGCATTTAGCTTGATTAAGTGCAAACTGTGTTAAAATAAAATTCAAATAATATGGCAATGACTCTTCCATTAGGAACTGACCTTAATAAGCTAGATAATCAAATGGAACCCCATTCTACAAAAGATTAAAAGACCTGTTCTTTCCATTTCATATATTCATCACATGCTCTTCTCTATTTTTCCTGTGCTATTTGTCTCAGTTGGCTGTAGTGTTTACTGAGATATGTCTAGTTCTTGCAGAGTTCGTAGGTGTGCTCACTTAGGTATTTTCTATTCTAATATCTCTTTTGGTAGATATTTATAATATCTATATATATATATATTTGAAAATACCGATTTTGACTCACTACACTGATTTCCTGACACATTAAATTGAAACATCGAGTTCTTGCAAAGAGTCTATAGCTATTTTTCTATTCTATTCTGATATCTAACTATTATTTTAAAATTCTCATTGTGACCCACTTCATTGATTTCCTAACACATTAAACTGTGTCAACCAGCAGTTTGATAAACATTGCCTGACAACACTGGATGTTGTCCAGTTCGCCAGGTTCAAACAGGCACGTATTTGAACCTAGCCAGGTTAGTAGCTCCTGCTAGAACAACCAAGAATCCTAGATTTTAAAAAGTACTTTTTTTAAAAAAAAAGCCTTGAAACATTGATTAACTAGCAAAAAATCAAGGAATTCTCAAGGAAGAAGTTGAGTAAAAGTGGGAGATCCAGAGAGTAAAGCATAGCACTGCTGCAGCTGTGGCTTCAGCAGTTATTTGTTGCAGTTATTTGTTGAACCAGAGGAATTGACTTTGGCTTTCACAGGCTCTGGGGCATGACTACAGCAGGCAAATCTCAGAGGTTCTAAATGTCTAATATGTGATATTGTCCCCACAGAACCAGAGCCCAAAGGGCTGTGCCCTTAGTATAAAGATGACATAGAAATAATCCCACTCTATGAGGGAACCACAAGGAATCTTAGCTTTAGCGAAGGAGAGAAATTACTGCTAAACATTGGGAACCACAAGGCTTCACACAGTCTTGCGGCTTAAATGCACAGTATTAAATGTTTTGAAAAAAACTTCACCCTAAGAAGTTAGTGTCCCTCCAGAACGGTAGTGCTCCATGGTGCCTGGCAGATGTAAATGCAAATTCACTCTGGAAGAACCTACATTCACCCCAGAAAAACTTCCAAGGCAACTGAGCTGCTTGAAGTAAAACAAAAATCTTCAGTTTACTATGATCAAGAGGAAGAAACAATGAAACAACAAAAACCTTCACGGACTTCAGATAATGAAATTATCAAAGACTGTAAAATGACCATCTTAGCATGTTTAATGAAGTGAAAAACAAGACTGAAAAATATATGCAATAAATGAATTATAAAGTATATCCAACTAAATGCTGAAAGGTACCAAATAGAACTTGTAGAAGTGAAAATGATTGAAAAATTGAAATCTATGTACAGGTTTAACCACAGATTAAACTCAGGTCTGAAAGTTAATGAACAAGGTAAATGCTTTGCAAACTTTAATGTGCATGAAAATTATGTGGGAATGATATTAAAAGGCAGGTTATGATTCTGTAGGTGTAAAATAGGGCTTGAATTTCTGCATTTCTAAAAAGCTCAGAGGTGAGCAGGATCCTCGAGATTCAACGAGGAATAGCAAGAAATTTCAGAATAAGTCAGAAGTCATCTAAAATGCAGCTCAGAAGTATAATGAGATGGAAAATATAAAGAAGTGGTTATGAGACATGAATGATAGAGTGAGAAGGTCTAATATGTTTCTAGTTGGAGTCCCAGAAGAAAGGAAGAGAATGAATGGGAAAGAGACAATATTCAAAGAGATCATGGCTGAGAATTTTTCAAAACTGATGAAGGATATCATGCCACAGATTCAGGAAGGTAATAAATTCCAAACAGAAATAAGAAATTTACACCTTGACATATCAGAGTAAGACTTTAGAACACCAAAATAAAGAGGAAACTATTAAAATCAAAGAGAAAATAGATATCTTCAAAGGTTTGACAGTTAAACCAATAGATGATCTCTCATTAGCAGCAATGCAAGCCAAAAATGGACACTTCAGTGTACCCTGGAAGAAAAATAATCTAGAACTCAGTACCAAGTGGAACTATCTTTCAAGTATGAGAGTAAAATATATTTTCACTTGAGAACAGAAATTTGCCCTAATAAACCTTCGCTAGAAGATGATATAAATCAGATAGGATAGAAGGAAGAAATCCCACATGGAAGAGCTCAGATGTGAGACAAAGGCCACAGAAAGTGACTGATTAGCAGATGTTGACTAAATAACAATTCATTGTGGGATTTTAAAAAGGGAAAAAAGATAGAATTAAAATCATAAGAGGGACTTCCCTGGTGGTCCAGTGGGTAAGACTCCACGCTCCCAATGCCGGGGGCCTGGGTTTGATCCCTGGTTGGGGAACTAGATCCTGTATGCATGCCACAGTGAAAATTCCACATGCCACAACGAAGATCCTGTGTGCTGCAACTAAGACCTAGCATAGCCAAAATAAATAAACAAATAAATAAATATTTTTTAAAAATCATATGAGTGGCATATGAGTGGGGAGGAACCTAAATGCCCATCGACAGATGAATGGATAAAGAAGTTGTGGTACATATATACAATGGAATATTACTCAGCCATAAAAAGGAACGAAATTGAGTCATCTGTTGAGATGTGGTTGGATCTAGAGACTGTCATACAGAGTGAAGTAAGTCAGAAAGAGAAAAACAAATATCGTATATTAACACATGTATGTGGAACCTAGAAAAATGGTACAGATGAACTGGTTTGCAGGGCAGACGTTGAGACACAGATGTAGAAAATAAATGTATGGACACCAAGGGGGGAAAGCCACTGGGGGGGGGATGGTGGTGTGCTGAATTGGGCGATTGGGATTGACATGTATACACTGATGTGTATAAAATTGATGACTGATACGAACCTGCTATATAAAAAAATAAAATTAAAAAACATGAGTGGCATATGAGTGGGGAGGAAGTGATGAGGCTTTTTATTGGCAAAGAAGAGGCTAAGATATTAATCTGCTTTAGATTACATGTTGTCGTTATTGGAATAACTGCCAAAAAAAAAATGGAGACAGAGTGAACAGCTTCCAAACTGGTAGGGGGTTAAATGGGATGTAAAAACATAATTCAAATGATAGAAATGGAAGATAGAAGTAGAAACATCAAAATTGTGGGATAAATGGAAAGCAAAAATTAGTTGATATAAGTCCATATATCTCAAAAATTACATTGTGAAAATGGACTAAGTGCTTCAAGTATATTACAAAGATGGTCAGATATCAAATAATATGCTGTTTACAAAAGACATTTGAAACACAAGAGTGCAAAAATGCTAAACTTAAAAAGATCAAATTTTGGGCTTCCCTGGTGGCGCAGTGGTTGAGAGTCCGCCTGCCAATGCAGGGGACACGGGTTCATGCCCCGGTCCAGGAAGATCCGACATGCTGCGGAGAGGCTAGGCCCGTGAGCCATGGCCGCTGAGCCTGCGCGTCCGGAGCCTGTGCTCTGCAACGGGAGAGGCCACAACAGTGAGAGGCCCACGTACGGCAAAAAAAAAAAAAAAAAAGGATCAAATTCTAACCCAGGGAATTTTGAGGTAGTTGTATTAATATCAAACAAAATGGCCACAAAATTATTAGATAAAACAATTTAAAAGTTATATGCACCTAGTAACATAGCCAAAATATATATTGCAGAAAATGTAAGAACTGCAGGGAGAATAAAAAAAAAATCCAGTCATTACAGGAAATAGTAACACACCTGTCTTTGTAAGGGATAGAGCAAACATTTAAAAAATTAGAAATGTACAGAATTAAGTATTAACAAACATGATTTAATGAATATATATAGAATACTATATCAAGCAACTGCAGAATATACTTTTTTAAAGCATAGATGGAACATTTCATAAAGTTTTCAAAAAGTTAAAATACAGAAGTATGTTCTCTAACCACAGTGCAGTTAAGCTAGAAATCAGTGCAAAAAATTACATGTCTAGAAATTAAGCATAAATTATTCATGGGTTTAAGAAGAAATTGTGTGACTCTATATACAAAACAGAAACAGACAGACATAGAAAACAAACTTATCGTTACCAAAGGGAGAGGGAGGGGAGGAGGGACAAATTAGGAATATGGGATTAACAGATACAAACTATTATATATAAAATAGATAAGCAACAAGGATTTACTGTGTAGCACAGGGAATTATACCCAATATCTTGTAATTTATTACAAGATAATTACAATATCTTTTAATAACCTATAATGAAATATAAACTGCAACAAAACTAAATCACTGTGCTATACACTCAAAACTAGCACAGCGGGCTTCCCTGGTGGCGCAGTAGTTGAGAGTCCGCCTGCCAATGCAGGGGACATGGGTTCGAGCCCCAGTCCGGGAGGATCCCACATGCCACGGAGCGGCTAGGCCCGTGCACCACAACTACTGAGTCTGCGCGTCTGGAGCCTGTGCTCCGCAACGGGAGAGGCCGCGACAGTGAGAGGCCCGCGCACCGCGATGAAGAGTGGCCCCCTCTCGCCGCAACTGGAGAAAGCCCTCGCACAGAAACGAAGACCCAACACAGCCAAAAATAAATAAATAAATTTCTAAAAAAAAAAAAAAAAAACTAGCACAGCATTGTAAATCAGCTATACTTCAATTTAAAAAAAAGTTTTATTAGAGATTAGAAAGTATTTAGAATTAAATGACAGTAAAAACACAATATATATAAACTTTTGGGATATATCTAGAGTAATACTTGGAGGGACATTTGTAGCCTCAAATATGTATATTAGAAAAGCTAGGCTGAAAATTGATGAGGCGAACATCCATATTAAGTTAGAAAAAGACTGGCATTATAAGTCAAAAAAATAGAAGGAAAAAATAAGAGTAGAAATAAATACAACAGAAGAATACAATAGAGAGATCAATAGGTTTTCACCCCACTCCCCACAGCCTTCTTCCCCTTGCAAACTCTAACCCTTCAGATTCCAGTTTAGCCATCCCCTCATCTAGGGTAGTGGTTCTCTAAGTGTGCATTCTGGGAATTTATCAGAAATGCAAATTGTGGTTCAGACTTACTGGGGGTGAGGCACAGCAATCTGGGCCTTGATGCTGTGTATACATTAACCAGGAGCCCTTCAGGGGATTCTGATGCCTGTTTAAGAACCACTGTTCAAACCACTCCTGAAACTTGAGTTTGTATCAGAATCCCCTGGAGGGCTGATTTAGTGGAATTTCTAACAAGTTCCCAGGGGATGTTAATGCTCTTCTTTTAGAGACCACTGTTTTAGGGGCTTTTAAAACATGCCCAGGAGATTCTGGTTGGATTAATCTGGGCTGTGGCTTTGGTTTGGCAATCTGACAAACTTCCATGTGTTCCTAATATACAGCCACTTCTCCAAGAAAACTTCACCAACAATCTGTGCCCTCCCAAGCTTTGAGCACATCTCTCTGGGGAGTTCTCCTGGCACCCTGTGCTTCCCTTCTCTGTAGCAATTATTTTGCAGCCCAGGACGGACAACTGTCTACTTGTCTGTCCCTCTCACCAGAGGATAAAGCTCTTGTAGGCAAGGACCTTGCCTCCTTTGCTCTTCTACCCTTAATGCTTCAGTAGCCATCCAGTAAATATTGGTTGAATAATTAATACATGAAATGCCTCTGACTGTTAGTAGTACTTACCAGCTGGGTGGTGATAGTCTCCTTTGACACTCACAGAAGCACAAAGAAAGGCATGCGTTCTGTAGTTTGGGATGAGGTTTCTGGAGGGAGAAGAATCAGTAGGGGAACTGAATCAGACATTCCCTGTCACTTGGAATTGAGCAGTCTGGCAGGACCCTGTCATAATGGCTAAGAGTGTGGACTGCCTGGGCTCGAATTCTGCCTCCCTGTCTGCCATTTACTAGTGTGATCTTGGCAAAGTTACCTAGGCACTCTATATTCCAGTTTTCTCTTGTGTAAAATGAGGATAATAAAAGTACTTTCCTTTTGGGTTTGTCTTTTTTGAGAATTAAAATATATGTAAAGCTATCAGAGCAATACCTAATACTTATTAAGTACTATTATTCTACTCCCTTTTTTTTTTCTACTCCCTTTTAATTTATGGAAGTGATGAAAAATTATTCGTTTATTACATCTCAGGCCAGAATAAATGGCTCACATTTGCCAAGCCTTTAATTAAGCCCAAATATGATTCTTCCGCCTAAGGATGACCACAAATGCGACCAAAGTAAAAAAATTAGTGAAGCAATGAAAGCTGATAAAATTATTAAACCAAAGGCATTAAAGTATTTGCTAACATGAACTCATATTTTTCACTCAGTTTTGGTATATTTTCTAATTGGATGTATTTTGCATATAATAAGGTTATTACACTTTTCTTACTTTGTAGCTAGTGCCAAGCTTACATTTTATTGGTCTTACTGATTTGGCAATCCACCCCCTGCCCCCAGTTTGAGGTTCTCTGTTAGGCTTAGAGATAAAATTGCTGTGAGCTCTGTAGAGAGGTAAAGGTATTAAAACACAGTGCCTGTACTGACATACTGACTTTATTAGGGATATTTAAAAATAGCCTTTTATGTAACTTTTTTCCCCAAAGAGCAATATCCCATAATCCAATGAAGAATATACAGCAGAAATCTCTCTCTCTCTCTCTCTCATTTCCCCAAAGGAAACCAAGCCACAGACTGTTCATCAAAGGTCAAACAGTACTCCAAATTGATTTCCAACCCAAGACATTTCCCATCAGGCGTGCTGTCTCTGGAAGGAGCAGTAGCCATCTTACATGAGGCTTGGGAGGTAGTGGCAGGTAGTCATCAAAGGACACTGTAAATTCACTCATTTCATCCAAATCCACAAGCTCTTACCCCAGTGGTTCCCAGCCCTGCCTGCACGTCCGAGTCACCTGGGGAGCTTTCACAAAGTAACCTGTGACTGGGCCCCACCACAGACCAGTTAAGTCAATTTCTGGAGAATGGGGGTCCAGCATGGACATTTTTTAAAAGCCTGGGGCAGGGGAGTGGGATGGGCAGATTCTAAGGTGCAGAACCATAGTGCCTGGAAGTAGGATAAATATCTGGAATGAATGAGTATGAGAATGAACCCACAGGACTGTAGGAAGTTGCAGTGCACTGAGGCTCAGTCATCTGCCTGTGGAGAGGGTTAATTGTTCCAGAGGCTCCTGTCTACAGGAGAGAATTCTAGCCCTGACGTTGTCAAGTATAGGGATAGCTGAGAAATAAATATCGAAACTCTGGTTCCTTTTCCTTCTCCCCCTACCCCCCGACTCCCTCTTCCCCTTACACCCAGACTAGATGTTCATCCCAGTTGGGTTCCAGCCCCCAGGCCTTTGTGCTAAGTTAGAAAGTTGCCTGGCCTTGCTGGCTGCCCCACACCCGCCCTTCAGCCCTTTGTCGGAGTATTGCTGCAGGTTCTGCAGGGTTTGGGAAGGTCTGGACTAAGACAGTCTTCCAAGCCTGGGAGGGAGACGGTGGATTTCTAATGGTGACGCAGTACCCCTCATGGCTGCTGCTACCCAAGGGGTTGAGTGGGACTGCCAGGGTCAGCCAGCGGTGTGCCAGGAACTCTGTTCCCACTCAAGTCAAAGAAACCTACAATCCAGGAACCAATGATCTGTACCTGGGACCTCTCAGACCTCAGCGCCTCTTCAGTATGCGAGTGGGGGAAGCTCTCCATGTACTTGAGGCTGAATTTCCTGCCTCCTCCGAGGGTGGGGGTAATGTGGAGATGCAAGCAGGATTATATTTATTTAAAGGAAATAAACACAAATGCCGGAGTTTATGAACAGATCCACTCCTGCTATGCATGCCAGAAAACAGAAAGGAATTAGCCTTCACTGAGTGTCTAATAAGAGCTAACAGTTATTGACCCCTTACTCCGTGCAAGGCACTGATTAGCTCATGTAGTCAGCCCAGTGACCCTGTGAGGGTGGAGATGTTGAGGAAGTGAGTGGGAATTACTCGTCCAGATTCACACAACTGCTAGGTGAGGAAAATAAGATTAGAATTCAGGCCGCCGCATTCCAGCCTCTTACTCAAATTGCTGGCTATGTCTCTTCACCTACATCTTCTCACTCAGTCCTCAAAACAAACCTTAAGGCCAGTGATGTTTCACCCACTTTACGTCAAGGAGACTGAAGCACTAGGAGCTACACTTGCCCAACATCTCACAGCTAGTAAATGGTGGACCCAGGGTCTGTCAGGTGATAAATACAAATTCTTTCTAATTCTGCATGTTGCCTCTGCCAGACGCCTTACCTCATTCTGTCTCCCCTCCCTCCCTGAGGGAACTGTTGATGACAGAGCCAGTCCTCGCCTGGTTCGAGCAAGGCAGACACATAACCATCTGTAATGTAAGTAATTATACTATAATGTGATAGGTGGTAAAACAGAGTTCCATATAAAGTGTTATGGGCAGTGGGGGTGGAGTAACTGCTCTGTCTTAGAGGAGGGAGGGCAAAGTTCTGGCAGACAACCGAAGGAAGAAGGATATTTTCAGGGGGATCCACTCATCCAAGTGAAGATGTCACCATGGGAAAAGGCCCAAGAAGTGAGAGGACTTGTATTTAAGCAAAGGTTGATCCAGGTTTTGTAGAATTTGGAAATTATACGATTTTGGGGTCCCTCTTTAGGAAAATACAATATTAGGAATACAAGGTTAGGTATGAAAGTAAATATTCACTGAGAAAGAAACAGATCACACAGTTCAAAATTTTAAAAGCTAATGTGTTGCAAGTCCCCAAGACCACCCTCAGGCTCAGTGATAAACTAGAAGGCTTCAGAAAAGCTGTTATGCTCATGGTTATGGCTTATTACAATGAAAATGTACAGATTAAAATCAACAAAGGGGAAATGCATAGAGGGTGCTTGTGTTCAAGTAACCCATATTTTACTTAGTAATGGCCCCCAAATGCAAGAGTCATGATGCTGGCAATTTGGATATGCCAAAGAGAAGCTGTAAAGTGCTTCTTTTAAGTGAAAAGGTAAAAGTTCTTGAAATAATAAGGAAAGAAAAAAAATCATATATTGAGGTTGCTAAAATTTACTGTAAAAACAAATCTTCTACCTGTGAAATTGTGAGGAAAGGAAACGAAATTTGTGCTAGTTTTTCTTTTGTACCCCAAACTGCACAAGTTGCAGCCACAGTGCATGGTAAGTGTTCAGTTAAGATGGAAAAGGCATTAAATTTGTATAATGTATTTTGAGAGAGAGACCGCATTCACATAACTATTATTACAATGTGTTATAATTGTTCTATTTTGTGATGTTATTGTTGTTAATCTCTTACTGTGCCTAATTCATAAATTAAAATTTACATAGTTATGTAGGTATAGGAGAAATCATGGTATATATAGGGTTCTGTACTATCTGCAGTGTCAGGCATCCACAGGGGATCTTGGAACATATCCCCCAACGATAAGGGGGGACTACTGTACCCTCCCTTAGGATACCCCCTCAGAAGGGGGGACTTCTGATAAACAACAGAAATTTATTTCTCATAGTTTTGGAGGCTGGAAGTCTGAAATCAGGGTGCCAACATGGTCAGGTTCTTCTGAGGACCCGCTTCCAGGTTGCAGACTGCTGACTTCTTGTTGTGTTCTTAAGTGGTGAAAAGAGAAAGCTCTGGTCTCTTCATCCCCTTATAAAGGCCCTAATCCCATCCATGAGGGCTCCACCCTCATGACCTTATCACCTCCCAGTACCATCACACTGGGGATTTAGGTTTCAACATATTAATTTTGGGGAGGGGAAAACACAGAAGGAGGTCTGCAAAGCTTTCTCCTTGAGGCCCCTTGTCCTGGAGTCCAAATCTTCAGGTTTAGCTACGACCCAGTCTCGCTTAGGATTGGAGGGAAAATTGGGGGATAACTGATAAAGCAACAAATCAGGAAACTTCTTTATTACTAACAGAATGAATTTTGTAAAATATAAACCTAGATTTCTACTGCATTTAGCATATTGATAGCTTTTTACCAAACTTATTTAGTAAGCAAGATTGAAACTTATTCAGTGTATAATTGAACACTGGTTTATTTGTATTTAATGGGTAAATGAAACAAACTATGATTACTAAAGGCTACTGGTATGATAAAGCTAACTGAAAAAACACTGATGTATGAACTAATGAATAAAAATAGATGTAAAGTGCTTTATTTTAAAATAAGCCATAAATACAAAGTTAAATAGAAAACGTACAAAATTACAACATTTAACAAAGTGGGCTACAAAAAAGTATTTTAAAAAGATGACTCACAAGACAATATAAACAGCTAAGCAGTGTTTTTAACATTAAGACACAGAAATGGAATGGATGGCCATTCACAGATTATCTCCCTGTGCTTTCAATGGGGAGAGGGCTGTGAAGAGGGGACCAGAGGCAGTTACAACCCTCAGACTCAGGCTGGGCAGCAGAGCTGCTGCTCTGCTCATGAACCTGCTCAGCTAAGAATACTGTGAGAGATGAGTGACAGCTTCTGTAATCTGCAGCGGTAGAGCTATTAGAAAAAACCTGGAGGAGGTGAATCAATCTAAAATCAACGTCTGTAACAAAAGGCTTCACCCTGCTCCCCAGCACAAACATACCACTGAACAGCAGCTAAAACGTGAGCATCCCGAGACTTTGAGAGCCTCATCAAATTCACCCTGTGGTCCCCACCCTGAGCTTCTGATGGTACTAACGGGTAACATTTAGGTAGCACTGTAGTTTAAAAGCACTTTTACTTATATTCTCTTATTTAATCAAGCATCATCAGAGAATGATTTACCAAAACTGATGGAAAGAAAGATACTCTAAAATTTAAAGAGGTCATTCTCAACCATAGCTAAACATTCAAAACACCTGGGGAGTGAAAAAAAATCTGTGATGCCCAAGCTCCACGCCAGGCCAATCAGACTTCAGGGGCTAAGGAGCCAGGTGGGAGCAGTAGTCACGTGTAGAGCTCTACTTTCTGCTTTAATGTGCATCTGGGCCTTGGCCTGGGTGAGGGTTTGGAAGGGCCTCTGGCCTTTGAATATGCTCTGCATCATTGCCCAAGAACAGCGGGCCCTGCAGTGGGAGGGACGTGGAGCCTGAGGCGCGAGGGCCAGAGTAGGGGCTTTGAAGAACTTTCTTGGTGAACAGAGGCTTAATGAAGCGAGAACCCAGTCTGCTGCCAGCTGCCCCAAATTAATCTGAATTTAGAAAGGAACACACAATTACAGCAAGTGCTGTATCTTCTTTTAGCCCAGGCGAACCCAAAACCATGGGTAGAAGAGAAAAAATAAAAACCCCATTCAGAACGTACCTCCTCCAAGAATTTGGGACATTTTTCATCTGTCTCCCTGTGAAGGGTCATTTCATAATTCAGAGCAGCTGTTTTTCTTTTATCTTTTTTTTGTTGTTGTTGTTCATTCAGCTTTAATGATAGAATTTCAGCATCTCGAGGTGATGGGGAGGGAAGAGTATTCCAAGCAGAAAGAGACACGAGCCTCTACAGAAAGGTAATGGCTAGTTCGTCCATGAGGCACTTCACATGGTCTGGTTTGTTATGAGCAAAAGGAGAATGAAAGAGGGACAGCAGAAAATAGAGTTTTGAATCCAAAGTGAATAAATTTGGCCTTTAATCTACAAGCAGTAGGGAGCCAGTGAAGATTTTCTGTCATCTTAAAGATGAGTAAACCTACAGCAGCGATGTGTAAGATGGGCAGGTAGGAGAGTGATGCTAGAGGAAGGGCATCAATGAGAAAGGTATCGCATTCCCACTGTCCAGGGGGTGATAATGACAACTTTGACTAGGTGGAGGCAGTGGGTATGGAGAGTGGATGGATGCCAGAATTAATGTAGGGTAGAATCGACAGAACTTAGCAACTGACGGGAGCAAGGGAAAGAAAGAAATGGTGTCAAATGTAGACACTGATGTTTCCAAGCTGGAAACTCATGAGAGTATTAACAAAAAGGGGTACCCAGCCTGGAAAGCAATTTGGAGGGAGGAGACCAAGATATACTAGAGAATATTCAGCATTTATAGCACTGAACATCCCAGAAGAAAGGACCAAGACTCCTGGAGGTAGCTAGATACTGACCACTTAAGCTGGAGCAGAGCGGGGCTGTGTTTTGGCAAAAACACGTACAAAACGGACTACAGAAATCTTACCACTGAAGCTTGCCTGGGCAGGAGTGAAAGGTGTAGCACCACTGAAGGAATCCACTTTTCACCGCCTGCCCTCGCCTCACATTCCTCACAAAGACTCCCGGCGCAGGCGGCCGGAAGTAGCCTTTCCCTCCCTGCTAGGCACAGAAATTCCAGAACTTCTGTCCCTACCCATCACCGGCTCCCAGTCAAGGGGGCTCAATATACAGCGATGCGTCTCTTCCTGCACAGCCACCAGGCAGACCGAAAGCGCACGGAGGGCACCATCACCTTTAGCCCATCAACGCACCACCCTCGTGGAGCTACATGCGAGCCACCAGCGTTGGAAGAATTCTTTCTTTTATCTTATAATCCATCTTCATTGTTAATCAAGTTGCTGAATGTATTTTGGCCTATTTCTGTGCTTTCTAGTCTGTCCTATTGGTAATCTATCAATTCAAGTATCACTACCACACTGTTTTAATTATTGAGGCTTTATAATGCATTTTAATATGTGGTCAAGCTATTTCCATCTTATTGTGCTTGTTTTTCAGAGTTGGAGAATAAGGTTTAGTCAAAGTCACAAGTTTATCTAGCCTAGATCTAATCTTTCATGCCAGTGGTTTGTAAATGCTTTCTCTCTTTGCCCTGGATCCCTATTCTCTTTTCTTCATCTTTGGTGACACTTTTTCTTTCAAATTAAATCTTATGAGTAGATGAAGAGGAGTGACCCTGGTGAAATGGGGGTAGGGCCTGGAGCCTATCTCTGGAAGTGTTGCCATAGAAACCTGTGGTTTTGAAGAAGGGTCTGAAAATCAATGACTTACGTACTTATTATCATGCTGCATGATAATTTGCTAGAAATCGCAAGCCATTCTTCTAAATAACTGCAATTGATATTTTAATATTGGCAACACATTAAATGTTTTTCTCTTCTCACTGTATAAACACTCCAGTCTATTGACTATTAATAGTATTCTCTTACCTGATGTCTCTCTCCCTCCCTCCCTCTCTCTCTCTCTCTCTCTCTCTCTCTCTCTCTCTCACACACACACACACACACACACACCCTCCCATATTTCTCAGAGAGCAGACCTACATCTTGCCCCACATTCCCTCAAGACTAGTGTCAGGCATGGCATGATATCAGAGCAAGAGCCCCTTAAGACCTTCTTCATCTAATTATTGATGCCCCTCATTTCCTTTACAAGAGAAAAATCCTTGACATAATAAGAAACATTAGTGTGAATAAGCACTGCTCCATGCAGATATGGACAGCTGCCATAGCAAAAAGATGAGGAAACCATGGAGGCCACTGAGGGAAACAAGGTCATAGGAAAGGAAGGGTAGGTATACAGAAGACGCTGGGACTTCACAATTTCGTAGTGGTCTCTTGTTGTCATTATCTTTCTATCTCCATGTGTACAGAGAGAACTATGGGCAGATGTGAGCTGGGTCCAGAAAGATGCAGTGAAGCCTCTGATTATAGAGCCTTCATTTTTCTTTGTGGATAAATTGGCCTGTCCAGCCATCATTTAATTGAGCATCTACTGTATGCCAGGTGCTGTGGGGAATATAGAGATTTTTTTAAAAAATGATGCTTCCCTCAAGGGAGAAATAGGCAACGATCTCACAAAGATAGAAGTGAATAACAAATTCACTAGAAGATAACATAGGTGAAAATCTAAATGACCTTGGGTACAATGATGACTTTTTACATACAACACCAAAGCCATGATCCAGGAAAGAAATAGTTGATAAGTTGGATTGTTTTTTGTTTTTAAACTTCCTCCTCACTTCCTCCCCTTTGAAGTCTAGCTTTTATTTTTTAAATTTATTTTGTAAGCCGCATCGTGTCATGGGGGATCTTAGTTCCCTGACCAGGGATTGAACCTGTGTCCCCTGCAGTGGAAGCATGGAGTCCTATCCACTGGACTGCCAGGGAATTCCCCTGATAAGCTTCTTCTGCTCTGCTAAAGACACTGTCAAGAGAATGAGAACACAAGGCACAGACTGGAAGAAAACATTTGCAAAATATATATCTGGTAAAGGATTGTTATTCTAAATGTACAAAGAGCTCTTAAAACTCAACAATAAGAAAACAACTCAAATTTTAAAATGGGAAAAGGCACCTCATCAAAGAAGATATACATCTGGCAAATAAGCATATGTAAAGAAGCTTAATATCATGTCATTATGGAATTGCAAATTAAAACAACTTATTAGAATGGCCAAAATCCAAAACACTGAGACCACCAAATGCTGACAAGGATGTGGAGCAACACACTCATTGCTGGTACAGACACTTTGGAAGACAATCTGCTAGTTTTTCGTAAAATTAAACATGCTCTTATCATATCATTTAGCAATCACATTTCTTGGTATTTACCCAAAGGAGTTGAAAACTAATGTCCACACAAAAACCTGCAGCTTTAGTCATAATTACCAAACCTTGGAAGCAACAAAGATGTCCTTCAGTAGAAGAGTAGGGGAGTGGTACATCCAGACAATGGAATATTATTCAGTGCTAAACAGAAATGAGCCATCAAGCCATGAAGACATGGAGGAAACATAGATGCGTGTTGCTAAGTGAAAGAAGCCAATCTGAACTGGCTACATACTGTATGATTCCAACTCTATGACATTCTGGAAGAGGCAAAACTATGGAGACAATAAAAAGATCAGCAGTTGTCAAAGGACAGTGGAGAGGGAGGGATGAATAAGGCAGAGCACAGAGGATTTTTAGGGCAATAAAACTACTCTGTATGGTACTATAATGGTGGACACATGTCTTATACATTTGTCAAAACCTATAGAATGTATAACACCAGGAGTGAACCCTAATATGAACTATGTGCTTTGGGTGATAGTGACATGTCAATGTAAGTTCATCGATTGTAACACATGTACTGCTCTGGTGGAGAATGCTGAAGTGGGGGATGTTGTGCATGTGGGGAGAGGGTGGGCAGGGGGTATATGGGCACTTTGTACTTTCTGCTCAGTTTTGCTGTGATCCTAAAACTTCTTTGAAGAATAAAGCCTTTTTTTTTTTTTGTAAAGGCAAGGTATACAGCAAACAGTTTAAACTTTATTAGCTTAAAAAAATTGCATGGAAATACATCAACTGTCAATAGTCAGTTGCCTCTAAAACATGGAGAACATCTTTATAATCTTGTGTTAGGCAAAGATTTCTTAAGCGAACACCATTAACATTCACTAAGAAAAAAGATACATTAAGCTTCATCAAAATAAAGTTCTGTGGTTTTTTTTTTTGCCTTTCTTTTGTTTAATTTTGTAATTGCATTTGTATCTTAATAATCCACATAATTGTAGTGTTTAAGACTATTTACAAAAACAACATTCATGGGAGGTCTATGAATCAGTACTTCTCTGGATCTTTTCTGTCACTTTGAAAACTGGTGACAGACTTCGTTTTTTTTTAAAAAAAAACATCATGTATGTGTGATAAAAAATTCAAGGAGGACAATGTCAATGCCTAGTCCAGAGCAAGGGTGACAAGAATTTAGTTTCTTTAAAACAAAGGAGGTGCCCTTGCACCTGCAGGACAATTTGTTGCCCCATCCATAGGGAGGAATAAGCTTCCTGTTATGGCTGCAACTGCTAAGAAGCCAGCCTTGCTGCGATTTCTCCCAGATGGTTTTAGATACCGTGTGGCTGACAGGGTCTTGGTGCTCCAGCCAGGTGTCAGGTCTGAGCCTCTGAGGTGGGAGAGCCGAGTTCAGGACATTCGTTCACCAGAGACCTCCCAGCTCCATGTAATATCAAACAGCAAAAGTTCTCCCAGAGATCTCCATCTCAATGCTAAGACCCAACTCCACTCAATGACCAGCAAGCTACAGTGCTGGACAGCCTATGCCAAACAATTAGCAAGACAGGAACACACCCCACCCATTAGCAGAGAGGCTGCCTAAAATCATAATAAGGTCACAGACACCCCAAAACATACCACTGGGCACAGTCCTGCCCACCAGAAAGACAAGATCCAGCCTCATCCACCAGAACACAGGCACCAGTCCCCTCCACCAGGAAGCCTACACAACCCACTGAACCAACCTTAGCCCCTGGGGACAGACACCAAAAACAATGGGAACAACAAACCTGCAGCCTGTGAAAAGAAGACCCCAAACACAGTAAGTGAAGCAAAATGAGAAGACAGAGAAACACACAGCAGATGAAGAGGCAAGGTAAAAACCACCAGACCAAATAAATGAAGAGGAAATAGGCAGTCTACCTGAAAAAGAATTCAGAGTAATGATAGGAAAGATGATCCAAAATCTTGGAAATAGAATGGAGAAAATACAAGAAACATTTAACAAGGACCTAGAAGAACTGAAGAGCAACAAACAATGATGAACAACACAATAAATGAAATTAAAAATTCTCTAGAAGGAATCAATAGCAGAATAACTGAGGCACAAGAATGGATAAGTAACCTGGAAGATAAAATAGTGGAAATAACTACCACAGAGCAGAATAAAGAAGAAAGAATGAAAAGAATTGAGGACAGTATTAGAGACATCTGGGATAATATTAAATGGACCAACATTCGAATTATAGGGGTCCCAGAAGAAGAAGAGAGAAAGAAAGGGACTGAGAAAATATTTGAAGAGATTATAATTGAAAACTTCCCTAATATGGGAAAAGAAATAGTCAATCAAGTCCAGGAAGCACAGAGAGTCCCATACAGGATAAATCCAAGGAGAAACACACCAAGACACATTAATCAAACTATCAAAAATTAAATACAAAGAAAAACTGTTCAAAGCAGCAATGGAAAAGCAACAAATAACATACAAGGGAATCCCCATAAGGTTAACAGCTGATCTTTCAGCAGAAACTCTGCAAGCCAGAAGGGAGTGGCAGGACATATTTAAAGTGATGAAAGGGAAAAACCTACAACAAAGGTTACTCTACCCAGCAAGGATCTCATTCATATTCGATGGAGAAATTAAAACCTTTACAAACAAGCAAAAGCTAAGAGAATTCAGCACCACCAAACCAGCTTTACAACAAATGCTAAGGAAACTTCTCTAGGCAGGAAACAAACGAGAAGGAAAAGAGCTACAATAACAAACCCAAAACAATTAAGAAAATGGTAATAGGAACATACATATCAATAACTACATTAAATGTAAATGGATTAAATGCTCCAACCAAAAGACATAGACTGGCTGAATGGATACAAAAACAAGACCTGGATATATGCTGTCTACAAGAGACCCACTTCAGACCTAGGGACACATGCATACTGAAAGTGAGGGGACAGAAAAACGTATTCCATGCAAATGGAAATGAAAAGAAAGCTGGAGTAGCAATTCTCATATCAGACAAAATAGACTTTAAAATAATGACTATTACAAGAGATAAAGAAGGACACTACATAATGATCAAGGGATCAATCCAAGAAGAAGATATAACAATTGTAAATATTTATGCACCCAACGTAGGAGTACCTCAATACATAAGGCAAATGCTAACAGGCATAAAAGGGGAAATCGACAGTGACACAATCATAGTAGGGGACTTTAACACCCCACTTTCACCAATGGATCGATCATCCAAAATGAAAATAAATAAGGAAACACAAGCTTTTAATGATACATTAAACAAGATGGACTAAATTGATATTTTTAGGATATTCCATCCAAAAACAACAGAATGCACTTTCTTCTCAAGTGCTCATGGAACATTCTCCAGGAGAGATCATATCTTGGGCCACAAATCAAGCCTTGGTAAATTTAAGAAAATTGAAATCATATCAAGTATCTTTTCCGACCACAATGCTCTGAGACTAGATATCAGTTACAGGAAAAAAATCTGCAAAAAATACAAATACATGGAGGCTAAACAATACACTACTTAATATCCAAGAGATCACTGGAGAAATAAAAGAGGAAATCTAAAAATACCTAGAAACAAATGACAATGAATACACGGCGACCCAAAACCTATGGGAAGCAGCAAAAGCAGTTCTAAGAGTGAAGTTTATAGCAATACAATCTTACTTCAAGAAATATCTCAAATAAATAACCTAAACTGACACCTAAAGCAATTAGAGAAGAACCAAAAAACCCCAAAGTTAGCAGAAGGAAAGAAATCATAAAGACCAGATCAGAAATAAATGAAAAAGAAATGAAGGAAATGATAACAAGGATCAATAAAACTAAAAGCTGGTTCTTTGAGAAGATAAACAAAATTGATACACCATTAGCCAGACTCATCAAGAAAAAAGGGAGAAGATTCAAATCAATAGAATTAGAAATGAAAAAGGAGAAGTAACAAGTGATGCTGTAGGAATACAAAGGATCAGGAGAGATTATTACAAGCAACTATATGCCAATAAAATGGACAACCTGGAGGAAATGGACACATTCTTAGAAAAGCACAACCTTCTGAGACTGAACCAGGAAGAAATAGAAAATATGAACAGACCAATCACATGCACTGAAATTGAAACTGTGATTAAAAATCTTCGAACAAACAAAAGCCCAGGACCAGATGGCTTCACAGGCGAATTCTATCAAACATTTAGAGAAGAGCTAACACCTATCCTTCTCAAACTCTTCCAAAATATAGCAGAGGGAGGAACACTCCCAAAGTCATTCTACAAGGCCACCATCACCTTGATACCAAAACCAGACAAGGATGTCACAAAGAAAGAAAACTATAGGCCAGTATCACTGATGACCATAGATGCAAAAATCCTCAGCAAAATACTAGCAAACAGAATCCAACAGCACATTAAAAGGATCATACACAATGATCAAGTGGGGTTTATTCCAGGAATGCAACGTTGCTTCAATATATGCAAATCAATCAATGTGATAAACCATATTAACAAATTGAAGGAGAAAAACCATATGATCATCTCAATAGACACAGAAAAAGCTTCTGACAAAATTCAACACCCATTTATGATAAAAACCCTGCAGAAAGTAGGCATAGAGGGAACTTACCTCAACATAATAAAGGCCATATATGACAAACCCACAACAAACATCATTCTCAATGGTGAAAAACTGAAACCATTTCCTCTAAGATCAGGAACAAGACAAGGCTGTCCACTCTCACCACTACTATTCAAAATAATTTTGGAAGTTTTAGCCATAGCAATCAGAGAAGAAAAAGAAATAAAAGGAATCCAAATCAGAAAAGGAGTAAATCTGTCACTGTTTGCAGATGACATGATACTATACATAAAGAATCCTAAAGATGCTACCAGAAAACTACTAGAGCTAATCAATGAATTTGGTAAAGTACCCAGATACAAAATTAAGGCACAGAAATCTCTTGCATTCCTATACACTAATGATGAAAAATCTGAAAGAGAAATTAAGGAAACACTCTCATTTACCATTGCAACAAAAATAATAAAATACCTAGGAATAAACCTACCTTAGGAGAGAAAAGACCTGTATGCAGAAAACTATAAGACACTGATGAAAGAAATTAAAGATGGTACCAACAGATGGAGAGATATACCATGTTCTTGGATTGGAAGAACCAACATTGTGAAAATGACCATACTACCCAAAGCTATCTACAGATTGAATGCAATCCCTATCAAACTACCAGTGGCATTTTTCACAGAACTAGAACAAAAAATTTCATAATTTGTATGGAAACACAAAAGACCCCTAATGGCAAAAGCAATCTTGAGAAAGAAAAACGGAGCTAGAGGAATTAGGCTCCTGGACTTCAGACTATACTACAAAGCTACAGTAATCAAGACAGCATGGTACTGGCACAAAAACAGAAATAGATCAATGGAACAGGATAGAAAGCCCAGAGCTAAACCCATGCACATATGGTCACATTGTTTTTTGATAAAGGAGGCAAGAATATACAATGGAGAAAAGACAACCTCTTCAATAAGTGGTGCTGGTAAAACTGGACAGCTACATGTAAAAGAATGAAATTAGAACACTCCCTAACACCATACACAAAAATGAACTCAAAATGGATTAAAGACCTAAATGTAAGACCAGACAGCATAAAACTCTTAGAGGAAAAGATAGGTAGAACACTCTATGATATAAATCACAGCAAGATCCTTTTTGACCCACCTCCTAGAGAAATGGAAATAAGAACAAAAATAAACAAATGGGACCTAATGAAACTTAAAAGCTTTTGCACAGCAAAGGAAACCATAAACAAGACCAAAAGACAACCCTCAGAATGCGAGAATATTTTTGCAAATGAAGCAACTGACAAAGGTTTTTTTTTTTTTTTTTAAAGAAGATGTTGGGGGTAGGAGTTTATTAATTAATTTATTATTTATTTTTGCTGTGTTGGGTCTTCATTTCTGTGCGAGGACTTTCTCTAGTTGTGTCAAGTGGGGGCCACTCTTCATCGTGGTGCACAGGCCTCTCAATATTGTGGCCTCTCTTGTTGTGGAGCACAGGCTCCAGACGCGCAGGCTCAGTAGTTGTGGCTCACGGGCCTAGTTGCTCCGTGGCATGTGGGATCCTCCCAGACCAGGGCTCGAACCCGTGTCTCCTGCATTAGCAGGCAGATTTTCAACCACTGCACCACCAGGGAAGCCCCTGACAAAGGTTTAATCTCCAAAATTTACAAGCAGCACATGCAGCTCAATATCAAAAAAAAAACCACCCAATCCAAAAATGGACAGAAAACCTAATAGACATTTCTCCAAAGAAGATATACAGATTGCCAATAAACACATGAAAGAATGCTCAACATCATTAATCATTAGAGAAATGCAAATCAAAACTACAGTGAGATATCATCTCACACAGGTCAGAGTGGCCATCATCAAAAAATCTACAAATAATAAATGCTGGAGAGGGTGTGGAGAAAAGGGAACCCTCTTGCACTGTTGGTGGGAATGTAAATTGATATAGCCACTATGGAGAACAGTATGGAGGTTCCTTAAAAACCTAAAAATAGAACTACCATATGACCCAGCAATCCCACTACTGGGCATATACCCTGAGAAAACCATAATTCAAAAAGAGTCAGGTACCACAATGTTCATTGCAGCTCTATTTACAATAACTAAGACATGGAAGCAACCTAAGTGTCCATTGACAGACGAATGGATAAAGAAGATGTGGCACGTATATACAATGGAATATTACTCAGCCATAAAAGGAAACGAAACTGAGTTATTTGTAGTGAGGTGGATATACCTAGAGTCTGTCATACAGAGTGAAGTAAGTCAGAAAGAGAAAAACAAATACCTCATGCTGACACATATATATGGAATCTAAAGGAAAAAAATAATTGTTCTGAAGAAACTAGGGGCAGGACAGGAATAAAGACGCAGATGTAGAGAATAGACTTGAGGACATGAGGAGGGGGAAGGTTAAGCTGGGAGCATGTGAGAGAGTGGCATGGACATATATACACTACCAAATGCAAAATACCTAGTGGGAAGCAGCCGCATAGCACAGGGAGATCAGCTTGGTGCTTTGTGACCGCCTAGAGGGGTGGGATAGGGAGGGTGGGAGGGAGACGCAAGAGGGAGGAGATATGGGGATATATGTATATGTATAGCTGATTCACTTTGTTATAAAGCAGAAACTAACACACCATTGTAAAGCAATTATACTGTAATAAAGATGTTAGAAAATTCAAAGAGAAAAGGTAGTTAGAAAATAAAATGCATACAGGAAGATATTTCGTTCAAGATTTTTTCTTTTTTTTTAAAGAAAATGTTGGGGGTAGGAGTTTATTTACTTATTTATTTTTCCTGTGTTGGGTCTTCGTTTCTGTGCGAGGGCTTTCTCTAGTTGCGGAGCGGGGGCCACTCTTCATCGCGGTGCGCGGGCCTCTCACTGTCGCGGCCTCTCTTGTTGCGGAGCACAGGCTCCAGACGCGCAGGCTCAGTAATTGTGGCTCACGGGCCCAGCTGCTCCGCGTCATGTGGGGTCTTCCCGGACCAGAGCTCGAACCTGTGTCCCCTGCATTAGCAGGCAGATTCTCAACCACTGCGCCACCAGGGAAGACCTCGTTCAAGATTTTTAAAAGCCACCTAGCTGACATCAAAAGGCTGTAATCAATGAAAGCATACCTCTCTTCCCTACCACAAAATTAAGAATAATACATTCAATATAAAGGCGACAATATTAAGGTGACTCCAACAGGTGAATTTTCATTATGGTGTCTATAGCACTGTGAAATATCTGTCAACTGTAAGCAAGATGATTCCTGGGCTGGACTAACTCAGGCTTTCTCCTGTTGTGTGTTAGCAGCCTTTGTTGATCTCAGCAGCCCACCTGCTGATGACCAGTGTGACACGTTCCTGAGATGGGAAGCGCTAAAGTTCTGTGTTTTGAAACACACTGTTGAAAAGAGGAAAAGATGAGTTATAGACTGGGAGAAAATATTTGCGAAAAACATATCTATATCTCTGCATATAATATATATGTAAATAATCAAGAATAAGAAAACAAACAACTCAATTATTAAGTGGACAAAGCATTTGAACAGAAATTTCATCAAAGAACAGGTATAGATGGCAAATAACCACATGAAAAGAAGTTCAACGTCATTAGTCACTGGGCAAATGTAAATTAAAGCCATAGTGAGACATCATTATATACTTGTTAGCATAGAAAGAAAAAAAAATGACGATACCAGTACTGGCAAGTTCAGCCCTCATACATTGCTGGGAGGAATGCAAAATGTTACACCACTTCAGAAAACAGTTTGGAAATTTCTTATGTTAAACATTCACTTACAATATGATCTGGCAGTTCCATTCCTAAGATAAATGAATATTTATTCCCACCAAAACCACTATTCCCACGAAAACCTATACATAAATAGTTATAATAGCATTTTTATTCATAATTGCTACAAACTGGAAACAACCCAAATGTCTTTCAACTGGATAGATATTAACTGTGATATGTCTATACAATAGAATACTTAGCAATAAAAGGAAATACTGCTGATATACACAATAATATGGGTGACTCTCAAATGCATTGTTAAGTGAAAGAAGATAGACTCAGAAAATTACGTAACATGAGATGCCCTTTACTTGACATTCTGGAAAGGGCACGAAACAGATTAGTAGTTGCCAGCAGATGGGGGTGGCAGGGGATATCAACTACAGAGAGTCATATGGAATTTGAAAGGGGGGATAGAACTGTTTTATTTGTTTTAATTTTCATGGTGGTTACACAACTCTGCTTTTGTTAAATCTCCTAGAACTGTATAGTTTAAAGGGTGCATCTTAAGGTAGGTAAATGTGATGGTTAGTTTTATGTGTCAACTTGACTGGGCTAAGGGGTGCCCAGAGAGTGGTTTATGAGGAAGTTTCCAGAAGAGATTAACATTTGTATTGATAGACTGAGTAAAGAAAGTTGCCCCCACTGGTGCACGTGTGCATCATCCAGTCTGTTCTTGAGGGTATAAATAGAACAAAAAGGCAGAGGAAGGGTGAATTTGCTTTTTATTTATTGGCTTGAGCTGGGACATCCATCTTCTCCTGCCCTCAGATATCTGCTTATGGTTCTTGGGCTTTTGGACTCAGACTGGGAATTATACCATTGGTCCTCCAGCTCACAGGTCTTTAGACTTGGACTTATACCATCTGCTCCCCTGGTTCTCAGGCCTTCAGACTCTGAATTACACCACCAGCCTTCCTGGTTCTCCAGCTCGCAGACAGCAGATCATGGGACTTCTTGGTCCCCATAATAACGTGAGCCAATTCCTGTAATAAATGTCCTCTTTATCTATCTACCTATCTATCTATCTATCTATCTATCTATCTATCTATCTATCTATCTATCTATCTATTTATCTGTCTATCTATCTACTATTGGTTCTGTTTCTCTGGAGAACCCTGACTAATACACTAAGTATATATCAATAAACCTGACCCTCCTAAATAAAAAATCCATATCAACAGAATAAAGAAGAATCATATAATCATCTCAATAGATGCAGAAAAATGTATTTGAAAAATTCATTAAAAACACTCATTTATGATAAACATTCTCAACAAACTAGGCATGAAAGGGAACTTCCTCAACTTAATAAAGGATATCAAAGAAAAACCTACAGATAATATAATTAATGGTGAGATACTGAACAAGTTTCCTCTAAAATGGGAAAAAGGCAAGGATAGCCACTCTCCCATTTCTATTCAAAATTGTTCTGGGAGCCCTAACAAATACAGGGAGGCAAGAAAAAGAAATAATAGAGTTACAAAGGAAAAAATATTAACTTTGTGTGCACAGATATGATTGTATATGTACAAAACCAAAGGAATCAATAAAGAAACTTCTAGAACTAATAAGTGCTTCGTACTATGGGGCACAAGATCAATGTTCAAAATTATTCCTATTTCTATATACTAATGATAAACAATTGAAAAACACGGTTTAAAAGATGCCATTTTAAAGCAACAAGTCCTCAGTCAGAGAAAAATACTGTATGATACTGCTTATACGTGGAATCTAAAAAATACAACAAACTAGTGAATATAACATAAAAGAAGCAGACTCAAAGATACAGAGAACAAACTAGTGGTTACCAGTGGTGAAGGGAGTGAGGGGGAGTGGGAGGTACAAACTACTGGGTGTAGAATAGGCTCAAGGATGTATTGTACCACGTGGAGAATATAGCCAATATTTTGTAATAACTGTAAATGGAAAGTGACCTTTAAAAATTGTATATATAGGGCTTCCCTGGTGGCGCAGTGGTTAAAAGTCCGCCTGCCGATGCAGGGGACGTGGGTTCGTGCCCCGGTCCGGGAAGATCCCACATGCCGCGGAGCGGCTGGGCCCGTGAGCCATGGCCGCTGAGCCTGCGCATCCGGAGCCTGTGCTCCGCAACGGGAGAGGCCACAGCAGTGAGAAGCCCGCGTACCGCAAAAAAAAAAAAAAAAAAGGTATATATAAAAACAACAACAACAACTCCTCGGTAGCAGTGAGCACATCTAGTGGCCAGATCTTTGTTTCTAAAACCATTCTCCAATGAACAGGAGCAGGGTCCTTGGTGAAATGGCTGATTCTAGGACTGGGACAGGAAGTACACAGGATGAACCTGGAGCATCCTGCAGTGCCAGAGAGTAAGTGCTAAGAGTAAGTGCAAACAAACAAAATCAAAAAACACTTTGATAGGGATATGTCAAAGCAACACAAGAAACTGAAAGAGCTCCCAAAGGCTCAAAGCTGGAACAAGTTGTTCAACAAAATAAATAAAGTAGTACTAGATTATAATCCAAAGTATGTAATAAATATCCGTGAGTCCATACTGTTATAAACAAATGACTGAATAAATAAATAAATGGGGAAGGAAAGATCACCCATGCAGAAGAATTCCAAATAATTTATGTAGATATACTACTTCCACACTCCCAAAGTTTGGCTGACCACAGTGACTTCTTTCCAAAGAGTATGTATGGAGTATAGTGTGGAGTGGGGGGAAAAAGTAACTTTACAGGGGAGAAGCCTGAGCAACACTGCCCCAGCCAGGTGATCAAGGAAGGTAAAATCATGAGTGATTAGTATGTACATTAGCATGCAAAAAGGGCACTGCAGTACCCTTGTACCCTTGTACTGCCAAAAAAAGGGTACATGCTAATGTACCCTTGTACTGCAAAAAAAAAAAAAAAAAAATTGTTTTCATATTGCAAAGACATGTCCTCATAAAAGAAATGTAATTATCTAATGATACAATAAATATTTGTTTAAAAAATTGGGGGGCAAAACTAATAAAAGCAAACAAAACCTGTATCAATGTCTAACAAATTAAATATTCTTAGAAACCAAATTTTATAAATGTAAAACATTAAAAACTAAAGTCATTGAACCTTCTTGATACAATCTATACAAAAAAGACTAAGGAAGTCTGAATAAACTCTGGACTGTACTTAATAACAGTGTATTAATATGGGTTGATTGATTGTTACAAATGCACCATACTAATGTAAGTTGTTGACAACAGGGGAAACTGAGTATGTGGGGCATATAGGAACTCTGGACTATTTCACAATTTTTCTTTAAAACTGTTCTAAAAATAGTTTATTTTTAAAATGCCACTCACAATAACATCAAAAACATAAAATACCTAGGAAGAAATTTAATGAAAGACGTAGAAGCCCTCTATGCTGAAAACTACAAAATATTATTGAGAAAAACTCAATAAAATATGAACAAATGAAGATGTATTCTATGTTCAAAGATTGGAAGATAATATATTTCAGATGTCATATTGTTAGGATGACATCCCATTTTTGTTTTGTTTTTTTAATTTGAATTAAAAAAAATTAAAGTATAGTTGATTTACGATATAGTGTTATTTTCTGGTGTATAACAAAGTGATTCACATATATATGAATATATATATAATCATTTTCCGATTCTTTTCCATTATAGGTTATTACAAGATATTGAATATAGTTCCCTGTGCTACACAGTAAATCCTTGTTGTTTATCTAGTTTATATATTGTAATGTGTATCTGTTAATCCCATACTCCTAATTTATCTCTCCCAGCCCCTTTCCTCTTGGTAACCATAAGTTTGTTTTCTATGTCTGTGAGTCTGTTTCTGTTCTGTAAATAAGTTCATTTGTATTAATTTTTTAGGTTCTACATATAAGTATTATCACATATTCATCTTTGTCTGACTTCACTTAGTATGATAATCTCTAGATCCATCCACATTGCTGCAAATGGCATTATTTCATTCTTTTTCAGGGCTGGGTAATAGTCCACTGTATATATAAACCACATCTTCTTTATGCATTCATCTGTTGATGGACACTTAGGTTGCTTCCATGTCTTGGCAAATAGTGCTGCTATGAACATTGGAGTGCATGTATCTTTTTGAATTAGAGCTTTTGCCTTTTCTGGATACATGCCCAGGAGTAGAATTGCTGGATCATATGGTAACTCTATTTTTAGTTTTTAAAGGAACCTCCATACTGTTCTCCATAGTGGCTGCACCAATTTACATTCCCACCAACAGTGTAGGAAGGTTCCCTTTTCTCCACACCCTCTCCAGCATTTATTATATGTAGACTTTCTGATGATGGCCATTTTGGCTGGTGTGAGGTGATGGCTCATTGTGGTTTTGATCTGAATTTCTCTAATAATTAGTGATGTTGAGCATCTTCTTGTGTGCCTGTTGGCCACCTGTAGATGACATCTCAGTTATAATTCCATCAGAATTTTTGTAGAAATATCAATTTCTACTTATTAAAGCTGATTCTAAAAATGCATATGAAATTACAAAAAGACCTAGAATAAGCAAAAAAAATCATAAAGATTGAAGTTGGAGGACTTATACATTCAGATTTCAAGACATATATAAAGTTACAATAGATGAGACAATATGTACTTGGCATATGGATTATTAAATAGATGAATGGAATAGAATATCAAATCTGAGTAAACCCATAGATACGGTATAACTTGATTTTCTATAGAAGCACTAATGCATTTTGATGGGAGAAAAACGTCTCTAACAATAAACGGTATTGGAATAACTGAATGTTCTTATGGAACAAAAATGAACCTTTACCTCTACTTCACACCACACACAAAGATTAATTTGAGATGGATTATAAATTGAAATACAAAAGCTAAGTCTATAAACCTTCTAGAAGAAAACAGAGGGAAATATCTCTGCAACCTTGGGGTGGAAAAAGAATTCTTAGAACTCCAAAGTACCTAATCAGAAAAGAGAAAAAATGGATTTGACTTCATCAAAATTTTAAATTTCTAATAATCAAAAGACAGTATTAAGAAATGAAAAAAATCACATTCTAGTGGGAAATATTCATGAGCCACATAGATCTGAAAAAGGACATGTATACAGAATATATTTTGAAAACCTCCTGCAAACAAATCCACAATAAAAGACAAATATAACAGCATTATGAAAAGGGCAAGAGTTTTAAACAGGCTCTTCGTAAAAGAAGATATAAAGGCTGCTAATAAGCATATGAAAAAGCACTCAATTCCTCTTCCTTTTCCTCCAACGCCTTCTTTAGCCACAGGTATCAGATAAATGTGTGTGTGTGGGTGAGGGGAAAAGGAACCAATAGGGTGAGTGTGTGTGTGTGTGTGTGTGTGTGTGTGTGTGTGTGTGTGTGTGTGTGTGTGTGTGTGTGTGTTTGTTTAGAGAGAAAGAGAGAGAGAGAGATTAAGGAACTGGCTTTTGCGATTGCAGAGGTTGGGGAGTCTAAAATCTGCAGAGCAGGTTGGTAGACTGGAGACCCAGAGAAGAGCTGAAGTTGCAGCTGAAGTCTGAAGGCCTACTGGAGGCCGAATTCCCTTTTTCTCAGGGGAGGTCAGTCTTTTTTCTCTTAAGGCCTTCACCTGATTGGGTGAGGCCCACCCACATTATGAAGAATAATCCACTCTACTCAGAGTCTACTGATTTCAATGTTAATCTCATCTAAAACTTCTAGAATAGTGTTTGACCAAATATCTGGGTACCGTGGCCTAGCCCAGTTAACACGTAAAATTAACCATCACATTCAGCAAACACTGACTGGACGTAACATCCCTAGGTATGCCTGATGGTGATATAGTAATGAAGGAGAGAAAGGTTCCTGTCCTCAGCTCTCCACAGTCTGGCCAGGTAGGGCAGCTGCACACAGAGGAGGAGGCAAAGAGCTTAGCCTGCAGGTGGGCATGAAGGAGTGAAGGGAGGGAAGGTGACATTTGAACCAAGTCTTGAAGGTTTATTACTATAGCCTGAGCTCCCAGAACAGTGCTTGGCACGTAGCAGGTGCTAAACAAGTATTTGTGAATGAAGCTGAAAGCCATAGAGAGAGAGGTAGATTAAGATAGTGACAGTCATCACATGCCTGGCTGAAGAGTTGAACACAATGGAGAGTGACGAATGGATTTTAAACAGCACATGAGATCAGCATTGACAAGCAGTTGGTGGCCGTGAGGAGAAAAGACTGTAGGGGCTGACAGGGGAGACAGGAAGAACCATCTAGAGTCTAGTACACTAGACCAGGCATGACGTAAATAGGAAGCTAGCTAAGGCGTTGGCAAGCCTAATTGGTAAGGGGTGAAGAGGAGGTTTAGGAGGTGGGACTGAACGTTAGAGAGGCTCCAGGGATGCACCCAGCACAGAAGGCCCTCATATACCCTTATTTTACAGATGGGGAGTCTGAGACCCAGAAAGGGGAAGCAACTTGCGTGTGGCCACACAGCATGCTGACAGCATATATTGGACGGCAACTCAGCTCCCATCTCTGGTCAGGTGTTCCTTCCATGCCAGACAGTCTGTGTTTTGCTCTCTCTTGCTCTCTTAGCCAACCTTGTCCTCAGGAAATTTCCAAAGTCATCCCAGCCTTTGCAGTGGGAGGGGAGTCCCCAGGCCTCCTTACTCAGCGCTGCCTCTGGCTGCTGACAGGCCGGAGAGGCAGTGGGTACCGCGGTGAGCGAAGGTCACCTGAGGCTTCTCCTGGAGCAGCTGCCTGCTCTGCACAGCTATGAGGCTGACCCCCAGCGGCAGTTGTTATTTTAAGTAATTCATGCTGGAGGAGGAAGCGACTGAGGAAAATGTGAAAATGAGTAGCTATTGCAAGATGTGTGTGATAAATGAAGCAGGGAACATAAAGACAGACCAAGAGGCACATCTGTTATTTTTGTTCCTTTTTATAGCAACATCTAAGTCAGACTTTTCACACCAAGTAGGAACCTTAGCTGCTGAGCGATTTCCTGACCCAAGCACTCATGAGCCCGGATGGCAGGGGAGGAGGGAGGGTGCCGTTGGGGCCCTGGGAACAGTGTGTGAGCCCTCAGAGCAGTACCCCAGGCCCAGGCGCCAGGCACAGCCGATCTGAGGCTCTGAGCAGGGGGGGCTGGAGGGCTTCGAAGGCCACTGTTCTTCTCACTTCCCCTCCGTTTACTGAAGAATAGGGTGGCGACCTCAGTCAGCCCCTAAACCCAGGGATGTCCCCACCCACACTGCCCCTCACCAGCAGCCAAGAATGCAAGGGGGCCGTTTTCACAAGAATATGGACCCGGTACCCTGAACCTGGGGGAATGCTGGCTTTCTCTTTCAAGGCGCTTTCCCTCTGTTGAGAGGCAGAGGGAGTGCCCAGTGCCCCCGTGCCAGTGGGGACTGAGCCTGGGGGTGGCCAGAAGTGTCCTGGCGGAGCGAGCTTCCTGCAGGGGGACTCTCTCTGTTCCGAGACTCATCAGCGGCTCAGAGGAGGGATTGAGGGGCTGCTGGGGGAGCCATATCCCTGAGATGGCCCCAGTCAGCCTGCTCAGGGCCTCCCCTGGATGCACACGGGAGGCTCTGGAGCATCCTGGGAGCGTGGAGGGATTAAGCCGCTAGCCACGAGCGCCTTCGCTCTCATTGTTTGTTTCTGTTGATTGTGCGCTCAGCACACAGCTGTGGGACTACTGTGGGACTCAGGGAGAGAGGGGGTCTGCCCTTGCCTGGGCACAGTAACCTCCTGGTTGGAGCCGGAGCAGCTTCAGAGAAACAAGAGGTACAGATGAGCGGGAGGACGGGAGGCAAGACCAAGGCTGGGAACAGGGGCGGGAAGAGGGTTTCAGGAAAATGATTGAATACTTGGAAAAATTGCAATGAGGCATGCAGCAGAGAGGGACATGACCTTGTCCAGGAGTGGGGCTGGAAACCACACGTCCACAGACCTCCCTGCCAGCGTGACTGGATCGTTTTCTCCAGCACTGGGGACAGCCTGGAAGCAGAAGTGGGTGGCGAAGTCATCACTGGCTGTGCATTGGCCAGGCAAGCCCTGCACAGCAGGAGGACCATCCTCCCCTTCTCCCTTTCATTTGGAGCAGGAAGTAAGCAGCGGCTAGGTGTGGCTATGTGACCAGGTTCTGGCAGATGAGAGATAAGAGGAAGGTGTTGGATGGGAAGGTTCCAGAGCAGGAGGATAGACTGCTGGGGCTCTCCCTTTTGTTCTCCCCTCCTCTTCCTTCCTCCGTTATGCTGTCTGGAACGTAGACACCATGGTTGGTGCTCAAACAGCCATCTTGGACTATGAGACAATGTGCAAACAGTTAAGAGAAGAGCATGGGTCCCCCATCCACTTAGAGCCACCATCCCCTCAGGGCTAACTACCTCTGGATTCCTTTTATGTGAGAGAAAAATAAACCCTGATGACCTTAAGACCTGCTATTTTGAGTTTTCTATTATATGCCACTGAACCTAATTCTAACAGACACAGATCAAGTATGAGGAAATTGTGGATAATTATAAGGATGTCAGTAAAGTGATTGACCATGGGGTCTGAGCAAAGTAGGAAAGAAGCCAGGAGGTGGCCGGTACACTGGGAATGGGGACTCCAGCACCCTTTGGGCACTAACGCAGCAGAGTAGTCTATTGGGAGCAGGGGATCTTTAAGAATGGAAAACAGGAAGTTGTGGTTAGAAAGCAGAATTTCTGATTTTATGGTTTCAGAGTCTGCGTGACAAGATGTGGTCATAGTAAGTGCTAAGGTTTCCTAAATACTTCTTGTGCGACCGGCTCCTTTTTAAGTAATTGGTGTGCCTACACTCACTCCTCACTATAATTCTGGAAGGTAGTTTCTTTTATTACCCTATTTCATAAATAAAGAAACTGAGGCTCAGAGAGGTCAAGAAACTAATCTGAGGGGACGAAACTGGTGACTGGCTGGGTTGGCAGTAGAGCCCAGGTGGTGTGACTCCAGCGCCCAAGCTCTCAGCCAGCCCTAGCTTCTGCCTTGCACGGCACTGGGGACCACCGGGCAGAGCGGGGAGAAGCGTGTGAGCCCAGCGGGATGAAGGCCTGCGAGGCTGGCCGGAGGCTGGGTGTGCGAATCTTCTAGCACGGTGGCAGGAGGTGAGGTGGAGGGGAGGCGGTGAGTCACAGCACCAAGCGCTGAGTCAACAGACCCCTGCGCTGGGCCCTGGGGTTCTGAGGGCTTGGAAGACGACACAGGGCCCTAGGGAGCCAGGACCCTGCAGCGTGAGTTAGATTTCGGCTGAAGCAGAAGAAAGGTAGGCTCTAGAACCAGATGGCCTAGGGTCAGATCCCATCTTCCTCACCGTGTCACCTTGGACAAGTTACTGAACCTTTTGTGCCTCAGTGTCCTCCCGTGTATGGGCATAATAGTAGGTCCTACCTCATAAGACTATGCAGATAAAATGAATTAACACCGGGGAAGCACTATGGACAGCGCCCACAAGGTGAGCACTCAATACTCTTGCCGCTGCTGTTTCACAGAGCTCCGTGGAGAAGGGAAGGGGCAGGGATAGAGTGGATCAAGGTGAGGGCAGACGGTGAGAGGATTCCATGCAGGAACCACGGGGCCAAGCCACCTGTCAGGGAAGACTCTCTTCCTTCTCCTCTGCACATCACTCTGGACGTGTCCCTGGGCCTCCTCTCCTGGGTCACTTGCTTGTCAGTCTCATGTTTATAATATGAGGAACCACCTGACTCCTTCTAAGTAGATGTCTGAGCATCTCGGGAAGGATGAGGAGTTTTCCTCTAAACTCCCATGGGTTTCTGAACCCATGCCCGGGTATCACTAGGCACCTGTTTCATGGTCACTGTCCACATGGTGTTTGTTGGATGACGGCATGAGCTCATGTGGCCAGGATGCGGCCTGACTTTGGTCCACTGCCCTCCTCATCCGGCCAGGTGACCAGTTTCCAGCCCCGCCCCTGCCCTGGCTGTAGACACTGCCTTGGCCCTGACTGTTTCACATTCCATCTGGTTCCAGAGGGTCCCACACACTATGCACGGCTAGTGATTTCCTCACTCATGTCTGCAGTTATTATTAGGCACTGTTGGAACACAATCCTGCTGAGGGAACTGTTTTTATTAGCAAGTGTCATAAGGTTGGTATTTGTGCATCTGTTTAGGAAACATTCTGGCGAGGCTGAGACAAGTATTAGCGAGGATGCCAGCGAGTCTGGGAAAGAACCAGGCATCCCTGGGCCAAAAAAGCACCTGGATGGCTACAGGACTGTGGGCAGGTCAGAATTCCCTCCCCAGTGTCCCCACCCCCCGTCAGGAGGGCTGCAGCTCCAGGCAGTGGCTGGCCCAGCCTCAGAGCCCAGCGTCTACCCTTACCTGTGCTGCTGACCTGCTGTGTGATGATGGGCAAGTCATCTTGCCTCAGTGGGCGTCACAGTGTCAATCTGTGGAATGGACATAATGAGTGTCATCTCACAGGGTTTTTAAAAGGCCCAACAAAAAGTATAAAAATGAAAGTGCAGTGGCTGTCATATGGGCCCCCATGTGTGGAGTGCCAGCACGCACGGGTACTGTGCGGAGTACAGGAACCAGCGGATTTGACCCTCAGGACGGTGTGTGGGCTGGGGTGAGAGAGGTTACGTCTCTTCCAGATTCACAGAGGCTGTGAGCAGAGGGGCTGAGGTCTAGATCTTGGTGAGCCTGGCTCCAAAGGTCATGCTGCGCCAGAAGGCACAACAGCCTCAAAAAATTACCACCACACCCACCCCCGACCTCCAGCTTGTCTGGGAGGCCCGGGAAATGAGGAGAGCAGAAGAGAAGATGGGGCTAGGACAGAGCTGTGAAGGAAAAGGGAGAAAAGGGAAGGATTCCAGATGGGCAGATTGGATTGGGGGGAGCACAGGAGGGCTCTGGGCGCTGGTGGTTTCTTTTTTTTTCTTAGTGGTAGTTACCTGGGTGTCTTCACTTTGTGATAATTTATGGACCCGTACACCATGATTTTTACACTTTTCTGTACATATGTTATACTTTTTTAAAAGGTTAAAAAGAAAATAGGAACTTTGTAGCATAGTTAGTACAAATGTATTTTTAAAGTTCATACTCATTACTTATGCAGATCTCATCTGCGTCTATTCTAATGACACTAAAAAATTATGTTTAAGAATCTGAAGGTATCCAAATAAAATTCCCAAGCGCCCGGGTCAATGTATAAATCCCAGAACTGAAATTCCGAGGATCATTGACCCTTCCCTGTGGCTGACTAACTCCTGACATGGAACCCACCAGCGGTCGTAGGTCATCCGTCCTTCTTTTCCCATCCAGAAGGTGATTTCCTCCAGCTTCCCTTTTATTTAGGTTGACTACAAAACTCAGGTTAGCTAATGAGGTGTGAGCAGAAGTGTTATGTGAAACTTCAGAGAATGTCTTTTTAAAAAAATTTTTTACTGGAGTATAGTTGATTTACAAATTTGTGTTAGTTTCAGGTGTAAAGCAAAGTGAATCTATTATACATATACATATATCCACTCTTTTTTGGATTATTTTCCCATATAGGCCATTACAGATTATTGAGTAGAGGTCCCTGTGCTATACAGTAGGTCCTTATTGGTTATGTATTTTATATATTGTAGTGTCTATATGTCAATCCCAATCTTCCCATTTATCCCTCCATCCCTTACACCCAGAGAATGTCTTTAAATGGAGAAAGACCTCCATTTCTTTATCTCTTTCCTCATCTTGTTAACTGGGACTTAGATCTGATGGCTGGAGCTCTGGTGTCTATTTTGGAACATGAAGACAAGAGCTACTTCCTTGGAATATGAAAGTGATGAGCTAGAAGGAGCCTGGATCTTCAAAGACTTTTTTGAATGAAGCCATTCTCCTAGCCCTAGATTGCTGTTGGATATCTGTTATATAATAGAAAAGAATGTATAACTTTATTGGATTTCTGTCCCTCAGAGCTGAACCTGATTCTAACTCATATTCCCGCCATGAAAGACATGATGGCTTTTCCTTGTCCTCCTTGGGCCTCACCGTTAACCAAGGAGCTGTTGGGAAGCCAAGCTGTCACTCACCAGCCTGAAAAATACCATTAACCATTTCAAAAGATTAGGCTTTAAATGAAAGCTGAACGGACAACCCAAGTCGTATGATCTTAGGGGATCCAGGGGGTCTCCCAACTACCTCTCTCACACACATGGTGCCTGAAATTCTATCTTTATGTATTAATTCATAAGATTATATGGCTATGAGAATTCCTACTCAAATACAAATGATTCTAGTAGGGGTACTATACTTTACTATATTATATTATATTATATTACTTCTCACATTAGCATGAAGGCTTTTATCTTAGAAGTAGAGACTGAGTTAGAGAATTTTAAAGATGAATGGGACCTTGGGGGATCAGTTAGCCCAGTGTTTTCAAACTATGCTTCAGTAAGCCCATGCCTTTCTAGGAGGGTGCCTAGGGAATGCCATTTGGGCTGAGAAGGGGCGCAAGGGGAGGGATGAAGAACACAGAGCACCCTTTTTCTTTGAAGCCAGGATTTTAATGCTTGAAAAAGTTTTAAAAACCAGAGCTCTCTTTTCTTTTATAGGCGCGAAGTCCAAGGTTGCCAGTAGATTAATCAAGCCTGAATTCAGATGGCCAGTTAATGGCAGAGCCAGACCTAGGATTCAGGTTTTTGATGCTTAGATCATGCTCTTTCCATGATTCCATACTTCCTTAGGTCAGCCTCAGGTGTGTCGTGAGACACAAGACAGGTAATCTTTGGTGGGAGGAAAGTGAAGGGGGCAGATCCTGGTCTGGGCTCCAGTGGGGATGCTGGGCCAGCAGATAGGCTGGACCAGGAAAGCCACCGGGGATTCCTGACCACCTTCACAAATTCGTTAAGACTCAACTCTCCCTCTATCTCCAGCCGTAGTAAATACTGCTGTCTAGAGCTGTACAGCTCTATAGTTTACAAAATGCTCTTACATTTAATCTTCACAGACGCCTCCTTTGAGGAGTAGGTAGTATATTTTCCGGTTTACATATGAAGATACCAGTGGGCTACAGAAGGTAGCTGTCTCTCCTGAGCTCACAGAGCTGTGACCTAAAGCGTGTCACCTTCTGACTCCCCATCCCTAGCTCTTTCCCACCATCCAACAGCATCCCCAACCTCCAGGACACTGTCAACCACTCTCTCCCTCCTGGCAGGCTTTGCAGCCAAACACCAGGGCGTTCAGAAAACAAACATAATCTGCTTCCTCACTTGTAGGTTGGCCGACCTGTTGCCTGGCTTCTCTCTTTTCCTCTGAGCTTGGTGACTGTAGTCATGGGTGTAGCACCAGTAAACCAGTAACATGTGTTGGGGGTTGGTGGGATGGGCAGGAGACAGAGCCATGGGTGATGCTGTACATGGTTCTGAAATGACAATTCTGGGATGTTGAAGGGGCACAGTTCCCTACTCTCTCATTTCTTTTTTCTCAGCACTACTCGGTCACAGCAACAGTGTCCTATTAAAAAGAGGAAAAGGGAAACATAAGTGAAAAAAAAATGCTGCTCTTGGTGGAAATGGTGATTGACTCTCCAACATTCATTCCATCTTCAACTCTGTAGCAAGAATGTGGTTTCTGGAATTGACCCCAGCTCTTGGGAAGTGTTCTTAGTAGACTAAGCCAACCATGATAACACCATTGCCTTGTCAGTGATTGGTTCAAGGACCCAGATGTAAGCCAATCCTGTGCATGGCATCTGTCCAGTGATTATTATGGGTTCCAGGTTGGAGGAGAGTGTCTTTCTCTTTCTTCCTCTCTCTCTCTTTCTCTCTCTGTTCTGCTAATGTCTCAATTATTGCTGAGAGCCACCATATGACCATGAGGACAGCCATGCTTAGGAAGAAGCCTACACTTTGCATGGTAGAGCTAAAGACAGAAAGAACCTGGGTTCTAGAAATACTGGTTAGCTAATTGTTGATCCCACCTCACCTCTAGTTTTTCTGTTATGTGGGAACATAAATTTCCCTATGGCTTCTGTTATTTTACTCAAAAGCTCTTAACTGGTGCACTGACCTTCAAGACACAAGATTTATTATCTCCAGAAGTGAGATGGAGTCTCATCAAGCAGCCCATATTCATGCTCAGTGGTTCCTGATGACCAGGGGCATGTATTTATGGTACAGCTGGTCAAAGTTAGAGGGCATTCTATGCATGGGAATGTCATCCTGTGATCTCCAGGCTGCACTTCAAGGATAAATGAATCTGTGCTAACCTGTTGACAATGGATAATGGATTAACATGTTATCATCTATCAGGCCTTTGTAGACATAATGCCTGAACCCAGGGGAATGCCTTTTACAGTGACTCTTTATGTCAACGGAGTAGGACTTTTGTGCAGGGCTCTGCCTATCACATGATATGGACCAGGGGTAGCCACCTACAGCCTGTGGGCCAACTCTGGTCATGCCCATTCATTTCTGTATTGGGCAATGGCAGAGCTGCCTGCAACAGAAGGGGTATGGCCCATGAAGCCTACAGAATCTGGCCTTTCCAGTAAAAGCTTGCTGACCCCTGATATACAGCACCATCTGCTTGGCCTGTAAGTAACAACAGTCTGGGCAAACCCACCACATAGCAAGGCCAGGCCATCCTACTGGTGACTATGCTCGTGGACGAGGCTCTGTTTTCAGGGTCTTCAGGCAGAACACATCAATCCTGTTGTTTTTCATATGAAAGTACTGACAAGAAAACATTATAAGAAGTTTCCTTTAAAGAGTCCTTTTTCCACTAATTCCTATTATAACATGAGATCCATGTTCCTCCAGAAAACCACTCTCCATTAGATTGCACTGAAGACACAGGAGGATGTGGTCAAGGTGCTGTTCACCTGAAGGTTTCCTTCCAGTACTCTCTGTGCAGCTCTCCTGGGACTGGCCTTTGTTACAGGCACAGATGATACTTCACATTAAATTTCCTTCCATCAGGAGCACTGAACGAAAGCTATCAGAGCCTTTCCCAAGAGCAGGGCTTTAAAAGGGAGGGGAAAGAGCGTGTTTTTGGACCAGGAACCAGAGGGAGCCCTGGAAAGTGAAAAAAAAAAAAAAAAAAAGTGTATCAGAGATGGGCTCTGAGCTTCCCAGTGTACAGTGGACCTGTTCCAAGCATGCTTACCGATTTCCATGAATATCAAATGAGCTGGATGGTGAAGTACTGACTTCGGTGACAGCTTTCATGAAGCAGTGAGCCTGTGCCTCTACTCCTTGCCTGCTCCCCTGGAAGGGGCAGAGAATGCCTTCTCAAGTTGGTACCGTAATGAGAAATCCATGGTGGGGCCACCTGCCAATGGGGTGTGGGGTGCTGCAGCAGTGGGGAGGGGTCTGTCACATCCGTGTCTTTGCAGGCATTTCTCCCTCACACTGTTCTCTACCACCCTGCAGATTGATTTATCTAAAATGCAAATCTGAGCATATCATTCCCCTACTTAAAATCTTGCAATATGGGCTTCCCTGGTGGCGCAGTGGTTGAGAGTCCGCCTGCCCATGCAGGGGACACGGGTTCATGCCCCGGTCCGGGAACATCCCACATGCCGCAGAGAGGCTAGACCCGTGAGCCATGGCCGCTGAGCCTGCGCGTCTGGAGCCTGTGCTCCGCAATGGGAGAGGCCACAGCAGTGAGAGGCCTGTGTACCGCAAAAATAAATAAATAAATAAATAAATAAATAAATAAATAAATAAATAAATAAAAATTAAAAATCTTGCAATAGTTCCATGGATAAGTCCCAGCTCCCTGTGCTCTGGCTCCTGCCACCTCCCAGCCTCATCTCCAGCCACACTGAGCCGGTTGTGCCACGTCTGCTGCTGACCACATGGCTCCTCTGCCCAGCATGCCTCGTCCTGGTGCTCTACCTGGCCAACCTCCTTACCTGTCTCAATTCATGTCAAACACCGCCTCTGCTGGACATCTTCCTTGCCATTCGGCCCCTGCCCACCTCTCCACCCCTGACACCCCGATTTGGGTTTACAGTCACACTTATCCTGCTCTAGGGCGCCGTTTGTCTGTCCTCACTGTGCTGTGAGCTCCTTTAAGGGCACAGACTATGACTTATTGATCTCGTTTCCCTGGCATGTCATACAATACCAAGAACATGGGAGCACCTCCATCATGGCTACCGAACATCTGGAGCTTGTAGGCCCCAGGATGGTGGGTAAATGACACGTGCTCTGCTGTGGCCATGGCGTTAGGGCTGGGAACCTCCCCTGGTGCCTTAGAAATGGATGATCTCAGGGGAGCAGTCATCCCTTTCCATTTCTCAGGTACCTAAGGAACATTAAACATTTCTAGGCAGCTACATTGATAGGCATTTTTTGAAATTCTGGCATTATACAGACCAGCAGCAAAATGTGACTCGGGGCCAGCCCTGGGTTGTAATGAAAAACATTCAGCTGAATTCGTCAGTGCTCTTCCTCAAAGGACAGGACCTGATCCCAATGTTTCTACCCCAGGACTCTGTCTTTAAGGTGAGCAAAGGAGATCCCAGGTCCCTTTTTGGCCACCATGTCATCTAAGTGTGTTTGTTTTTTGGCTGCGCTGCACGGCTTGTGGGATCTTAGTTCCCTGAGCAGGGATTGAACCCGCGCCCTTGGCAGTGAAAGTGCGGAGTTCTAACCATTGGTCCGCCAGGGAATTCCCTCTAAAAGTGTTCTGAGTGACCTTATTATAAACCGTGTAGCTGTTTCTATCTGTGGGAATATGACATGCCCGAAGTAGCAATGAATGTCTCTGCACTGCAGTGCCCTGGATGCATAAACTATTATGGAATAATAATAACGTCTCTACCTTTTGAAGCAAACTGGGTAAACTGGGGCAAGTGCAGGAGAGAAATACCTGTGTAAACAAAAAGTGTCGCCCACCTTTCCGGTTCTACAAGGATAAAGCCATTAGCCACTGCAGTCACCCACTGACACTGAGCCCTGAAGAAAATTCAGGATGGAGAAAAACAGGAAGCATTCTGTGCTTTGGATATACTGGCCCCTAGATAGTTAAGATGCGTATCTAAAGAAAATTTTCAAGTGATCCCAGATTCTTGCACCTTCCCATACATAGAAAAGCACTAAAATCATTAACTTGAGATGTCTGTTCTTTGTGATTAGCAGTCATCTTTTGATGTTTGACTACATGTTTTTTCCAGCAAAAAAAATTCATGTATCCTGCCTCCTCCCTTACCTCTTTGGCATAGTTCCTCAGAGCTGTCTGGGCTATAGTCCTCAGTAAGGTCCCCAAATAAAACTTAACTCACAACTTTATGTTGTGCATTTTTCTTTCAGTTGTCACCTGGGAGGTGGTGCTGAGACAGAAGAAGGATGTTTCTCAGGTTGGAGATGTGAAGGCCAATGGTGACGTCATATCCGTGTTCAAGGGACGTGAACATGTTCAGTTCCCTTCATAAGGGAACTGAACAAGGAGTTTAAGTTATAGTTACAGTCTATAATAATAATTTTTTTATAATAATAATTTATTGAAAACAAGACTGGTGGCACAGAGTCCAGTGTCTGAAGCTGCCCATGCAAGTGGCAAACCCTGGCTCTCTGGATTACGAGGCCATCCCTGGGCATTTCTAGTCAGTGGCCACAAGACACCCTCATCCCAGAAAAAGTGTCCCCAAACCAGAAATCTGCCTTGTTCCTACAAATATAAAGATGCATAAGAACGGCATGTTCTTATCACAAACTCCTTGAACACATGGGTGGAATGCCACTTACATAACCTGGCAGGCTGCAGTTGTGCCGTTTGTTATAAAACCCAGCTTTCTTTTTCTTTTTTTTCATCAAAATTAAAAACCTTTTGTTTTAAAGGAAAAAAATCAAGAAAGTAAAAAGACAACCCATACAACAGGAGAAAAGTTTTGCAAATTATATATCTGATAAGGGATATAGTGGATGTATTTTTAAAAATTAAAAAAAAATTTTTTTATAGTGGATGTATTTTAAAAAATTTTATAGTGGATGTATTTAAAGAATTCTTTTTATTGGAGTATAGTTGCTTTACAATGCTGTGTTAGTTTCTACTGTACAGAAAAGTGAATCAGCTATACATATACATATATCCCCCCTTGTTTGGATTCCCTTCTCATTTAGGTCACCGCAGAGCATGGAGTAGAGTTCCCTGAGCTATACAGTAGGTTCTCATTAGTATCTATTTTATACATAGTATCAATAGTATATATATGTCAATCCCCATCTCCCAATTCATCCCACCACCCCCCTTTCCCCCTCGGCAAACCCAGCTTTCTTAAACCAGTAGAAACCTCTAAGATCTTTTCAAAATAGGAATCTTTCCATTTTCTATTGGAGACAATGCTCACAGCATGAGTAATGCTCATCAGTTATCAGTTATTTAGCAGATTGTGCCAGTGTTGACATTTATTCTTGGCTTAATTGTGCATGAGTGTGTGTTTTAAACAATGATGCAGCTGTCCCCATTCCTGGCAATTAGGATATAAAAATGGTGTTCGCTGAATCTGGCAGAGGGACCAGTTCTCCATGTGTTTACTCTTTTGTTTGCAAGGCCTTCTGAGTACTTGCTGCAATTCTACAATCAGAATATCAGTTTGGCTTAAAATAGAACCATGTTTCCATTAATAGAAACAACAGGGACTGCAGACCTCCATGTTTCAAGATCTTCAGTCTCTGACTCCATCATAGGTGCTTGCAATTGTGTGTATGTGAAAGACACTTCTTTGACTTCCTGTGGAGACAGGTTTAAAATGCCATGAGGATCAGAAGAGCAGTGTCAGCAGAGATCTGGACTATTGCTAGTCCAGACTATTGCTCTGCAGAGTGTCAAGCAATCCAAATACCTCCCATATATAAGTTCCAGGGCCCCAGTGGACACCAAAATCCACCAGTGCTCAAGTCCCTTACATAAAATAGCATAGTATTTGCATAAAACCTATGCACATCTCTAGACTGCTTATATTACCTACTACAATGTAAATAGTTGTAAATACAGTTTAAATGCTATGTAAATAATTGCTGGTACACAGCAAATTCAAATTTTGCTTTTTGGAACTTTCTGGAGTTTGGAATTTTTTCCAAATATTTTCAATCCCTGGTGGGTTGAATCGGAGGATGTGGAACCTGTGGCTATGGAGGGCCCACTCTACTGCCACGAGATTCTATCTATGGCTAACGCCAGCATCAATATTCTTCACTGCTGATTCATGCAGGTGACCAGGCCACTGAGGAGGGACAGTATCCAGGGTCTAAAGCTGTTATTTTCTCTTGACTATTTTGGCTCTTGGCTTGGTGGGCTTTTTGCTATTAGATTAGCTAGTTAGTATCAGCTAGGATGGGACCAGTTCCTTATTAGGTCACGGCAAGTCTGAATAAATTACCTATGAAAAAATAACTTATCCCTTTGGAAACTGTTTAGCAGTAGTCACTAAAGCTAAGCATAAGTACTCCATGCCCCAGCAATTTCACTTCTAAATCCTGATAGCCAACGGATACGCACGCATATGTTCACCAAAAGACGTGCGCTGGAATGTTCATGGCTGCAACTACGCAGATGTCCGTCAACAGGAGAATGGATAAACAAGTTGTACTACAGTCCAACAATGGCATACTATAAACTGAACTCTAACACACAAGGCATTAGTTTTCTGTTGCTGTGAAACAAATTACCATAAACCTAGCAGCTGAAATCAACACACACTTACCAGCTCACAGTTGTGCTCGTCTTAAATCTGGGCCTGGTGTAGCTGGGTTTTCTGCTGAGGGCCTCACAGGCTGAAGTTAAGGTGTTAGGTGCTGAAGCTCAGGATCCTCTTCCACGTTCATTTGGGTTGTTGGCAGAATTCGGGCCCTTTTTTGTGACTGGAGGACTGAGGTCCCTGTTTCCTTGCTGCCTGTCACCAGGAGCCAATGTCAGCTCTTAGAGACCGTCTGTATCCATGTGGACCCCTCGATCTTCAATACCAACAATGAAGAATTTCCCTTGTGTCAATTTCTCTCATACTTCATTTCCCTTTCACCGGAAAAAGCCCCATCCTTTTTCAGGGCTCATGTGATCAGGCCCACTGAGAACAATCTCCATACCTTAAAGCCAACTGATTTGGGTCTTAATTACATCTGCAAAATGCCTTTACAGCAGCACCTAGACTAATGTTCAGTTGAGTAACTGGGAGAGGCTGCGAGTACAAGAGAGGATGAGGAATCTCTTAGAATCTCTCTTAGAATTCTGCCTGCCACACAACAGGGATGAATCTCACAGTCAATAGTGGGCAAAGGCAGTCAGACATGAAAGAACATATAATGTATGATTCCATTTCCATCTTCCATAAAATGCAAGAAAAGGAAACACTGATGTTTGGTGTTAGAAGTCAAATGGTGGTTAGAAGTCAAATGGTGTGCAGTAACTAGAAAGCTGCAGGAGGAGATTCTGGGGGACTGATAACGTTTTTGCTTCTTGATCTGTGTGCGCCGATTACATGGTGTATTTAACTTGTGAAAACTCAGCAAGCTGTACATTTTTAGAATAATTTGGATTTATTACTTTAAAATAGAGTCGTTTGGTTTTTCCAGGGAAGCGTGCATCCAGAGACAGCTATAAGTGTCGGTATCTGACGTGAGTGGAGAATAAGCAGGAAAGGAAAGGAGACCAGAGAGTGCCTTGCCTGGCGTGATGGTGATATACCTTATGCACACTGCGGGCAAGGGCCAACTAAGTGAAGAGCTAGGACTCTGTTAACTTGAGCCTGCGTGCTGGACCTACTACATAATTTATGTGGCCCATTGCAAAGTGAAGTACTGGGCCTCCTTGTTCAAAAATTGAGAATTTGAAGACAGTAAGAGTGGAACGTTAAGTCAAGGCTGAGGGTGTGGTTATGGCACTGGTCCCACTCCCTGGAAGCCAACCCTGCCTGTGGGTGTGGGAGAAAGAGCTACCTCTCCGATTCCAGTCTTTGAGCTTTGACCCTATTGACTGTAGACTGGGTTAGCTGGAGCCTAGGTGGTGCTAACTCATTAGTACATGCAAAAGCAAGCATTTTGATGTGCAAGACACCAATCAAATGTGGGGATTATAAGAATAATGGACCATCTAAATGTTTATGTATTATTTCTTTCGTTGGCTAAAACGCCTACTGGCAACCTCACGGATAATATGCATTTGATACATAGATAGCACAGGGTCCACTTTCACCTTGTAAATTAGCATGAATTCCAAGACATTGGTGGAACCCTAATCATGAGATTTAACCATGTGTTCTTTGGTCTTTTCAGTTCAAAGAGCGAACTATTAAATGCCGAGACCAGAATATTGGAGTCTGGGTACTTCACCGTCAAAGTTCTTTTTCTCGCTGAGAGATTCGAGTTCCAGTCAAGTTCCAAGTTGAAGCCCCGACCTGACTCTAGAACCTCCCCGACTGGCTGGAGGGCCCTGGGAAGGGGCGCCCTAGAATCATCCAGTGAGGGCTACGTGGTGACCGCCGGGGGCACGTGACTCCCAGGCGGTGGAGACTCGCAGTGCCAGGCTGCCAGGGCTGTGGCTGAGCGTGCGGGGTGGGGTGCGGGGTGAGGGGAGGAGCGGGGAGCACAGTTCGAGGTTAGGATTTCTGATGCGGTACGGCTTTGGCATTGCATTTGTTTATTTTTCCCCGGTGTGCACTCTTGAAGCACAGACCTTTCTAGACAGTGACTTACTAAAGCTTTGGGGGACAGTGGCTCCCGAAGGCGGCCAGCTGCCTGACCTAAGATTTACGAGTGGTTCCAAGGATGAGACAAGGTCCCAGTGTCTCGGTGACAATGAGGTCTTTGACGAACAGGCGGGAGCTGCGGCTGGGGAATGCGAGGAGGCCTGTGGCCCTGGCGGAGAGCCCCTGAATCTCCTCCCTGCTGGAGTGGGGCTCCCGGGACGCGGGCGGGCGATCCCGCAGGCCATCAGCATGCAGGAGCCGCGCGCTCCGTCCTTGAAGGGCTACCCGGCTGACCTTGCTCCGCTTTCTCCGGAGAAATCTCCCCGAGAGCGCGAGGACTCGGCCGCGGCGGTGACTCGGTGCCTTGCGCGCCGCATGCAAACGCTCCCCTCCAGCCAGCCCAGCTCCGCAGCCGCGGTTTTCCTTCCTGCCTCCTTTTTAAATTCCACGATTCAAACCCGGCATTTTCCGCTCCACCCCTTCCCCTTTCCATCGCCCGCCTGTCTTCACCCAGACTGTCCGGGTGTTTTGTCCCCTACCTCCCATCTGCAGAACTGAAGGCCGACCTTCGCGCTCCCTCGCTGCGGGCCCGGAGATCGGACTTGGCCCGCCAGGGCCGGGCACTGCGCTCGAAGGCCGATCCGGAGCCCGGCCGGAGGGGGCGGTGTGCGGCGCTCTCGGGCGCACAGGCGGACCTTGCCCGTGCCCCGCTCCCCATTGGCCGCCACCTCGGCGGGAGGGGCCGCCCGCGCTCAGGGCACCTGCCGTCGCCGCTCCGCAGGGAAATCGGAGGCTGCCGGGCGCGGACGCCGGGAGGGAAAGGCATCCGGAGGGAAGGCCCGGGGCCGCTGTCGAGTTCCCAGAGGCCTGCCCTGTTCTGCCAGCCGCCCCGCCGCGGGCGATGCTCGGATGCCCCTGCTCCGTCTTCGCCAGCCGGAAACTTTGCCCGGAGAAGTCCTCCACCCTCCTGACCGCGTGGAGAGGCGCCTGGTGGGCCGCGCGCCCCCAGGGGCCCCGCAGCCCCGCGCGTGATTGCGGGGGCCCCCAGGCGCCTGGCGCACGCCGCGACCCGCCGTGCGCGAGCGGCCGCCAGGATGCGCTACGCGGACCCCTCGGCGAACCGGGATTTGTTGGGGAACCGAACTTTGCTCTTCATCTTCATCTGCGCCTTCGCCTTGGTGACCTTGCTGCAACAGATCTTGTATGGCAGGAACTACATCAAGAGGTAAGAAAGTCCGAGCGCGGGTCGGGGTGCGCGAAGCCCGCGGGTGAGTCCCCAGGTGGCGGCCGCAGCATCCGCCTCGGCGTCCCCGGGGTGAGCGACCGTGGGTCTGAATTTAGCCTCGAGCACCGCCGCGTTAGGTTCGGGTCACCGCGCTCGAAGCGCATCTCTACTCCCAGCTAGAGGAGAACGCCTGCCCAGCGCTGGCCGGAGGCGCCCAACAACTTTGTTCTGTTGTGAAAAATGGGGGACAGGTTGGAGTTCGGAGCGGCCAAGCTGACGATAAATCCATGTGAATGCCCTGAGCGGCCGCAGGGGTCAGATCGGTGTCCCCAAATCTACAGCGCCATGGCCATTTGGTTGGAGGGGAGGCTGCCGGGTGTGGAGGGCTCAAAATCGGATAGGCTTACCACTCGAGTCCTGAACTTTTGTGGGGGCCCTTAGGGGCAAAAGCATATTGTTCCCCGCAGGAGTGCCGGGTTAGGTTGGGGGGATAATGGGCTAGGACGATGCGACAGAGATAGTGAATCCTTATAAACCAGTAACCACTGGATCTGTGAAACTCACAACCTGATCCCTCTGAAACAGATGGTTCTTTCTCATCCTTACGCAGAAGGTCAGAGCTGCAGCAGAAGTTAACCCTCCCCTCCTGGGCTCTCCTCCCACCCCACCTCATCCACGGGCAAACTCCATTAAGAGACAGAGGAGTAGGAGGTGTCACTCAGAAACTCAGGCCCAGCCTCAGTCCCTGTGTGTGCGGAAAATATATGGAAATGCCAACCGTTTTCGTCTGCCTGCCCTGCTGGCAGGGGAACAGCTTCGGGTTACTCTGCCTGGTTCCAGGGCTTGGGGAGAGGGCTGCCCCAGGATCCTCCCATTTCAGAGCCTCTTTTGGAAAGAACCCACCTCTCTTTTCTGCTGGAGGTTTTTCCTTTGCTGTCAGTTGTCTTCCTACTCTCGCTGCCCCTCCCCAGCGAGGCTGATAGAAAACAAAATGCCTGGCTAGCTATATAAACATCCCGTCTCCTCTAAACTTCTAAATAATAAAACAGTTGTTCTCTTTTCATCCTTTGGATTCCACAGCAGTCATTTGTGCCCCTAGTCTGGGCGGCACTCAGGGATGGGAGAGTGACATTGCTGCCGGGCCTTGGCTCACAGTAGGAAAGCCAAGCAGTTAGGCCATTTTCCGCTCCATGTCCCAGAGCTGGGTAGGATGAGGCCCCTTGGCCAGGACATTTGTTTCCAACCAGCCGCTGCTCCTGACCTTCCCAGAGAGCATTTTTCTCTGGTTGAGGGCAGCTGGCGAGCTCTGCCTGGTGCTGGTATCTTTAAAGGACGTTTTCAGAGAGTCTCCCGGCTTGCCGGAGACCATTGGGCCTGCTGCCCCCCAGAGATGACCCTGCTGGGCCCCAAATGGCCTGCTTGCTGCACTTGCTCCTCAGCAGGATGGCTGTGGCTACCTACGCCCTGCTGGCACCTACCCAGAGCTGCCAGGGCTGCTGGGATCATTGCCGTCTCGTCAACAGCGGGAGAATATCCGTGCCCACAGCAAATGGCAGCTCAGCTTCTAAGCGCTTGCCCCGGCAGGCCCTCCCTGATCTTGGGTGGATGTACCAGCTGCCCGGAGCTCAGCGGGCATACCAGTTGCATCCCATCCTCTCACACAGAGACCCTGAGCCCCTCAGTCTCAGAGGCCGCCTCACAGGCCTCACTCCAGGGACTGAATGAATCCAATCAAGTAAGCAAAAGTTGCATGCATTCAATCCTGGAAGGGCACCATGGGGTGTTTAAAGAAGATGATGTGGTCCTGGTGTTCAGGGGGCTTGATGTCTCCTTGGGGAAACACAATGGCCACAAATGAGATAGGAATGAGTATTGAAATGTTTAAGGTGGGAGACACCACTGGGCTGGAGCTGTTAGGGAAGGCTGCCCGGAGAAGGCTTGACCTGAGTGGGCCCGTGAAGGAAGGAGAAGCTTTGGGCAGGCGAGCGGAAGTGCACATCAGGAACCGAAGGGGGCAGGAGCAAAGGTGCGGAGATGTGGCACCGCCTCCTCGCACCTCTCCCAGGTTGACCTACCTGTGCTGTCACACTTGGCTTAACCTCTGGTTAGCTGCTCCCGGGGCTGTCCTGACCCTGAACCAGGTTGCGGCTGCCACATCGGAGCACGAATAACACCTGCTCCCCTATCTCGTTTCCTACACATCTCATCACTGTAATGAATCAACTTGATGGGATTATTGGTCTGTCTCCTGTGTAGAAACACTTGAGTGTTCCTCCAGCAGATGTCCTGGAACAGCCTGCATCAGAGTCACCTGCATGGCCATTGACATGCAGATTCCTGGGCCCCTCTCTGCGGGTGGCATCCAGTAACCTGCTTTTTTAACAAGCTCCTCAGATGATTTGTAACAAGTCCTCTCTGCTGCTCAAGGCCGGTGGTTCTCAATAGAGGGCAGTGTTGTTCCCCAGGCAATGCCTGGAGACACTTTTGCTTGTCACAATGGGGAGAGGAGAGCATCTGGCATCTCGCAGGCTGAGGCCAGGGACAGGGCTAAAGATGCTGCAATACATGGCCTGTCCACGACAAAAGACTTATCCAGCCCCAAATGGCAGCAGTGCTGAGGGGAGAAACCCTACTCTAGATGAAAATTCCATGAGGTAGAGGTTCAGTCTGTTTTGTCCCCAGCTGTACCCTGAGCGCCAAATATGGTGCCTGGCACATAGTAGGTTCTCAAAATATTGGGTAATGATTGAAAGTGGTGTGTGCGTGCACACGGGCAGGCGTAGTGATCACAGGGACACAGTGAAGACGTGGATCCCACTGGCGTACGGGGGAGTGTAGGGAAGGAGGGGACAGACGTAATATTGGGTCAGAGGCTTCAGTGAAGTGCTTTGCGGATTGGGAAGGACAGCTGGAATTTGGTTCATTAGGCCATAGGGAGCCACATGTGGTCCTTGAGTAGAGTAGGGATGTGATCAAAGCCTTTTAAGGAAGGGGTAGAGAAAGGGAGAGAAGGGGAGGCTGTTGTCACAGCCTGGCCAGAAGTGAGGAGAACGTGGTGCTGGGGGCAGATCTACTTTGGAGCCAGGGATTCATTTGTCCATTCTTTGCTTCTGTGCTGAGCTGTGTGGATGCCTTCGGCAGAGCCTTCATTGTTTGATGTGACACAAAGAGCTCAGGGGCACAAAGAGGGCCAGCTGTTCCGGTGAGAATCAGGGACAGATTACACCCGAAGGAAGTGGGGGTGTGAGTCAGTCTGCATTCTTTCTTTGGGCCCCTGGCTTCTCCCTGTGCTGTACAGGGGACACTGCTGGGAAAGGGAGCGGAGGGGGAGGGAGGAGGAGAGGAGGAAGGTGGGGCAGCGCAGGTGGCTTAGTGGGCTCAGGGTCTCTACAGGAGAAGGTGCACTGTGTGTGGATTAGGAGGGAAAGGCAAGAAACAGAGCTGTGAAGTTTGCCCTTGGTGCTTCCTGGCTCCACATCTGCTCTTGATTGAACAAATCCTTAACGAAGATTTCCTACACGCTGAACACCACAATGGTGTGCAAGACAGACACAGCCCAGGGTTCTCGGGAGCTCACAGTCTATGGGGAAGACAGAAGGACACATAACACATACACAAGCCACACCGGAGTTGTGGACAAGGAACTCTCAGGATGTGGAGGGAGTCATAGTGAATCAGGGTGTCTTCAAGGTGCAGGGAGACATTTGAAGGAAGTCTTAAGGAAAGGGGAATGACCCATAAAAACACGGGACTGTGGAAGGATGGTGGAAGGTACCCAGGTTGAACAACGGTAGAAAGGTGCAGGGGAGACTTGAGTAATTCTTCATACCTCCTATATAGCTGGGGGGCAGGGTGGGGCAGGGTGAGGCAGGCAGGGCCGGGTTATGCAGAACTAAGTGGGAAATGTGTGAGAAGGAGCTTGTCTGGAGCAAAGAGGGTAACAAGTTCGAGTCTAGATCTGCTCAGATCTTGCAAGGCAATCCACTCGGAACTCCCCAGTAGCTCATTGGAAAGGAGCTCGGGAACTGTGGGTGGACAAGAGCCAGACTAACAATGGAGATCTTGGAGTCGCCAAGCATCAAAATCAGCATTTTTCCAACTTTTAGGATTGTTACCCACAGTTAAGAAATATGTTATACCCAGGGATCCAGGACACACTCACATATACATGCATCTGAAACAAGCATTTTGTGAAAGAATATTTGGCCTTGTTATGAGAAATTCACTTTAGTATTTTCTATTCTACTTCATTAAAAAATTCTGTTTCACTTCATTTAAAACATAAATTCAGCCTTAAAAAGGAAATTCTTTTTTTTTTTAATTGTGGTATAGTTGTTTTACAAAGTGTGTTAGTTTCTGCTGTACAAAAAGGAAATTCTCCCTTTGAGCCCTCCACTGCTCCAAATTCCCTTTGTTAGTGCTAAAACCTTCACATAAACTCATATCCCTGGAGTGTTAAGGACTTCAGTTACTCAGACTTTAACAGAGGGGTAAGGAAAGGGCAATGTTTTTGTTTTTATGTTTTTTTGTTTTTTTTAAGGAAGAAAGGACATTGTGTGATCTGGTCGCAACCTGCCTTTTAAACTTAATCTCAGAGGACGACTAGATAGGCATGGGCCTTGAATGCCCTCCTCCACTGTCTCTCAGTGGAGCTTTATAATTCTCCATAAAGAATTTGAACATTTTTTGTTAGATTTATCTCTAGCTACATAGTTTTTACTGCTACTGTAAAAAAAAATCTTTAAAAAATTATATTTTCTAACCATTTGTAGCTAGTATAAAAAATAAATTTTATTTTTTTGTATATTGATTTTATAATCAGCAAGCTTGATGATAATAATAATAATCAACACATAATGATAATAATTTATCTGTAGAGTCTTCTGGGATTTCTTTGTAGACTTTTTTTCCCTTTCATTACAATCCTCATACCATTTTTAAAAAAGTTAATTTTTATTGGAGTATAGTTGCTCTACAATGCTGTGTTAGTTTCTACTGTACAGCAGAGTGAATCAGCTATATGTATATATATATCCCCTTATTTTGGATTTCCTTTCCATTTAGGTCACCACACAGCACTGAGTAGAGTTCCCTGAGCTATACAGTAGGTTCTCATTAGTTATCTATTTTATACATACTATCAATAGTATATATATGTCAATCCCAATCTCTGAATTCATCCCCCCCTTTCCCCTCTTGCTGTTCATACATTTTTTTCTCTATGTCTATGTCTCTATTTCTGTTTTGCAAACAAGATCATCTATACCATTTTTCTAGATTCCACATATGTGTTAATATGTGATATTTGTTTTACTCTTTCTGACTTACTTCACTCTGTATGACAGTCTCTAGGTCCATCCACCTCACTACAAATAACTCAATTTTGTTTCTTTTTATGGCTGAGTAATATTCCATTATATATATGTACCTCATCTTCTTTATCCATTCCTCTGTTGATGGACATTTAGGTTGCTTCCATGTCCTGGCTGTTGTAAATAGTGCTGCTATGAACATTAGGGTGCATTTGTCATTTTGCATATGGTATATGTCCAGTAGTGGGACTGCTGGGTCATATGGTAGTTCTATTTTTAGTTTTTTAAGGAACCTCCATACTGTTTTCCATAGTGGCTGCACCAATTTACATTTCCACCAACAGTATAACAGGGTTCCCTTTTCTCCACACCCTCTCCAGCATTTATTGTTTGTAGATTTTTTGATGATGGCCATTCTGACTGCTGTGAGGTGATACCTCATTGCAGTTTTGATTTGCATTTCGCTAATAATTAGTGATGTTGACCATCTTTTCATGTGTTTCTTGGCCATCTGTATGTCTTCTTTGGAGAAATGTCTATTTAGGTCTTCCACCCATTATGTGATTGGGTTTGTTTTTTTTTTTTTTATATTGAGCTGCATGAGCTGTTTTTATATTTTGGAGATTAATCCTTTGTCCGTTGCTTCATTTGCAAATATTTTCTCCCATTCTGAGTCTTGTCTTTGCATATTGTTTATAGTTTCCTTTGCTGTGCAAAAACTTTTAAATTTAATTAGGTCCCATTTGTTAACTTTTATTTTCACTGCTCTAGGAAGTGGGTCAAAAAAGATCCTGCTGCGATTTATGTCAAAGAGTGTTCTGCCTATGTTTTCTTCTAAGAGGTTTTATAGTGTCTGACCTTACATTCAGGTCTTTTATCCATTTTGAGTTTATTTTTGTGTATGGTTTTAGGGAGTGAAGTAAAACTGAAACTGTCACTGTTTGCAGATGACATGATACTATACATAGAAATCCTGAAGATGCCACCAGAAAGCTATTAGAGCTAATCAAAGTCACAGAATACAAAATTAATACACAGAAATCTCTAGCATTCCTATACACTAACAATGAAAGACCAGAAAGAGAAATTAAGGAAATAATCCCATTTACCACTGCAATTCCCAGAGGGAACTGAGAGCTGGGGACTGTCAACTCTGGGCACCCCCAGAAGGTGGGGAAGAAATCCTTCATTCCTGAAGGGGCACCTGCCACAGAGGGTTTTTCAGTCTGCCATTTTGCCAGAAATAGGAGTCCTTGAATGTCTCCATCCCCTACGCCCTCTCCAAACAAAAGTCTTACCCCCATGATCAGCCTGTGCCTGAAGCCCCACTATTTTTTTGAAAGAATAGAGTTCTCAAAGCTTTATTAAAGTGACTTTTCCAAAAACTTGAAGAGCCCACTATACCTCACCCCTTTAGTGAAGATGGAACAACCCACCTTGCAAGCCCCAAAAGGATCACCTGAAGCCCTACTCTTAAAGGAGAACATCGCTCCTGCCAACCAAGGGTCTTTTATACACATCACGTCTGTCCTGACTCTGTGCCTTTACCCACACTGTGTTCCCACCTGCTATGCCTCCCCGACTGTCTCTGTGCCAGTCCAAATCCTGCTTCTCCTTTTGTTCTCAGCCCACAGTACACTTCCCCTGCCCTGAATTCACAGCACTTGTGCTGTGTGTACTTAGCACAGGCTGCCCAGCACTGTCCTGTTGCCTTCTGTGTGACTGCACAGCAGGCAGGAGCCCAGGCTGGCCCTGCCTTGTCCTGTCTGGTGTAGACAGGACTCTTCTATACTCTGTCCCCTCCAGCCTTCCTCTTTCCTGTGCCTCAAGGGGGCAGATCTGGGCTGCCTGCGTATGGCTGGTGCAGGCCTGAAGCTTGAGGATATGAAACTGGGTCAAGGAAAAGTACAGCCTGACTTCATGCTGTATCTCAAGTGCACATTCGAAGGCTCTCACCGCTGATCCAACTCTCCCCCTACTGAGGGGCAAAGCCCTCTGTTTGACTGCCTGGAGAGACAGGCACAGCCCCAGGAGGTGGGGATCACAGGGACTGGAGGATCTACCGGGGGGTGGCTCTGGAGGGGGACGGTGCCTAGCGGGGAGAGGGTGGAGTTGGAGGGCGCCCTAGAGAGGAGGAAGGGGCTGAGCTGACCACCGCCTGGGGTCTGTGCTTCGCTGGCAGAACGCTACAGTTTTGCTGGTCAGAGCAAGTTTTGATGGGGCACCTGCTGTAGGGCTGGGACTGGGGGGAGGCAAGCAAGGCACCCAGGGGACAAAGTTTAAGGAGGCTCCCTCTCAGGTGTCGACCTGCACTTGCACAAGGTGGAGGGTGGGGCCGCCCTTTGTGCCCTGGGTGCCTTGCTTGCCTCCCTCTAGTCCTGGCCCTGGGCTCTCTGTGCCCAGCTTGCACTAGGTGGTGGGTATTAATCAGCTTCCTGTCCCTTCCCCAGATGTCCCTCAGGGATGCAGAGCTAACCTCTCACTCCTCGCCCTTGCTCATCTCTCTCTCTAGTTTTTGTCTTTTTGATATTTGTACTTTCCAGGCAAATTTTACCTCTTAGAGGATCTGGTTTCTCCCCTTTGACTTATCCAGGCCTATTCACTTCTCATCTAATAGGCTCTCATCCAATAATTCTCAAATTTAGCTCTTAACCCTCTGTGTAGGGACACCACCCCCCCTCCACATACATACACCTACAGGTGATAGTTTCATCAGGTAATTACATGAATTATTAATATTCATTAAAGGTTCATGAGCCAGACTCTAATTTAAGCAGATAATCCTAAATGAGGATTATCTCATTTAATCTTCACCATAGTCCTGTTAAACAGATCCAATCCTCCTCATTTAATACTCAGAGAGGATGAGTAACTTCTGTAAGTCCGCACAGCTTATGAAACCTTTGTAAGAGATATTTTATTCATCTCTGAATTCCCAGGGCCTAGCACAGAGCCAGACATTAATTGTTGAATGAAAGCTGCATACAAAGAGAGTACCCCAATTTTTGCCCTACGGTCAATGAATGTCCATTAAACACTCATTCAGCTTTGTGCTGGGCGAGAAGGGAGGTTACTCAAGAATTATTAAGTATGCTACATGTCCTTAAGGAACTTACAAACATGAAAAATAGGTAAGATGGTATATAAATACATTTGGAATTGTGTGACAAAGGCTATAAATCTTGTAGGTTTCAGAGGAGACAGCAATCAGGATGGCGAGTAGCGAGGTGGGACTTGATGTGGGCTTTGGAGAACTAGTGGGTTGCAGAGACTGGGGTTGGAGATACTCTGGGGGACAGGCTGGGGTGCTGAGGCTGGAGGAGCAGGTGACGGAAGTCACTGAAGGCTTTTACATTTGTCTGTGTTCCCTGGCGCTCTGAGGCCAATGGCCCCTCTGGTCTCGATTTAGTCTTAGGTAGTATGAGTGGGTGGCCTAGATGCTTTTGTCACAGGTTGGGCTTTGCCAGACCTTTTGAGGGGGCCCACAGGTCCTGCCGAGGCCCTGGACTGTGGAGGGATGGAAATGGGGCAGGTAAGCCAGGAGGTGTGTGTGTGATGCCATGCACAGAGGGTGGGGTTATTGGGAGAAACAAATACCCAAATCCACAGATGCTCAGCTTCCTTACAGTCAGCCCTCTGTATCTGCGGATTCCACATTCATGGCTTCAACCAACCGTGGACTTGGACACTGCCAATGCGAAGGGCTGACTGTATCACAGTCTGGGGGCTTAAACAACAGAATGTTATTGTCATACAGTTCTGGAAGCTGAAGTTTAAGATCAAGGTGTCTGCAGGCCATGCCTCTCCCCTAGTTTCTGGTGGTTTGCTGGTAATTTTGGGCATTTTTTGGCTGGAGATCTCTGCCTTCATCTTAACACAGGTTTTCTCCCTGTGCACATGTCTGTGTCCAAATTTCCCTTTCTTTATAAGAGCACCGGTCATATTGGATTAGGGGTCCACCGTACTCCAGTGTGACCTCATCTTAATTTAACTAATTACATCTGCAACAGCCCTATTTCCAAATAAGGTCACCCTGGGATTAGGACTTCAACATATGATATTTTTTGGTGGGGGCAGGGAGACACAATTCAACCCATAACAGCCGAAGGAACTAAGAGGAGGCAAGGCTGGGGCAGGAATGAAATGATTGGAGAAGTTTAGCTGGACTGGGTTCCACAGGTCTGGCCAACAGTGTGAGGTGCTAACCTCAGAGGCACCTGCACACGGAGAATCTGGGGGCTGCCATAGGATGGAGAAAATAGAATTAGTGGGCGCTCTCGACAGAGAGAGTAGTTGGAATGAATGCTTGGGTGAGTGAGTGAACCCTCCCCCATGTCCCCATCACTCCACTGCCGTCCAAGGAGGGAGGGGGCCCCCACTCCGCTCTCTGTGGTGTGCTGTTTGCGGCCTGAGTCCCGGAAGAAGCTGGAGGGCTGGTGTGCGCACCCCCATGGTACCCCATGCTCCTCCTGAAAGCGGCCCCCCTCCTTGAAATAAATGTTGAGCAAAGATTTGACAAAGAGTAGTTGGAAGGGCTGTAACATTTTTGGATGGCTTAGGGTACCCACTCTTTGCGTCTGGCCCTGACAGTAGAGGTCTGGAACGCCAGGCAGCGGAGCAGGACTGCTTGGGGGCTGGCCGGGGGGGAGCCCAGCTTCTCTGTGACGCAGAGGCTGGGGTGGGGCGAGGTTGCCCCAGAGTTGTGCCTGGAGCTCTTCTGGTTTCTCTCTCTGGACCCCTCCTATGGCTGGTGCCCCCGTGTGCACCCTCCCCTCCCTTCACCTTGGCACTGGCTGTACTTGGACTCCCTGTGGGCCACTCCTTAGCCAGAGGCTTCCGCAGAACCATGGATGGCCTTGGCATCCAGGAGGCTCACCAATACCAAGGGCCTTTCAAGGAGGTCAGCCCTTTGCCACTCGCCCGCGGACCCCCACCCATGCCAGTGCCCACCACTTGCACCCAGCCTTCTTTCCCCTCTGGGGGTGGAGAGCATGGGGGTGTCAGCCTGGGGAGCGCCCCCCCATTCCTGTCCTCAGGATGCTTCACCTGCAGCATCTTTTCTGTTGCCCCCAGTGAAAGGCTCCACAGGCAAACCCTGGGGAATGAACGCACTTCCCTTTCCCCCTGAGGTTCTTCTTGGGGGTAATGTTACCATCTGGGAAGTAAAGTGAGTCAGTCACTAGTGAGTCAGGATGGAGACCGGGTGAGGGAGTACGTGGAACCTGGTAATTATGCCCATTAATCCCCCTGCAAAGGCTTCCCAGCCAGCAGGCACTCCTTCTCTGAGCTGGGTGGGGAGGGCCTGCACCTTCTCCGAGAGGGCCTTCCTGAGCACCCACCCCAGCTCCTTCTGTGGACCTGGGGACAGCAGAGGACTGTGGGAGGGGAGGAGGGCAGTCTGCAAGCCCCAGAGGGGGGAGGCAGAACCCCCAGACTCCTGGCCCAGCTGAGATCTTTGCTCAGAAGACGACATTGGTCACCTCCCTCCTAGATGACTTTGAGGGGCCGCAGAAAGGTGGCGCTGCTTCACCTGCCACCTGCCCTGGACCCCTTGCCAGCCCCAGAACGAGCCACTGGACTCACGCCGCAGGCCACTGCAGGTGCCAGTCCTCTTCTGGACCATTCTCTTCCCGATCCACCCGTTTCCTCATCACCTACTTCTTATCCTGCTCAGATGTCACCTTCTCAGGGAGAAGACCACCCTGTGTGGAATATCTCCTCACTCCAAACTCCTTACTCCCCTTGCCGCCCTTTATTTTTTCCTCAGCGCTTTTTACCATTTGACACATTATGTGTTGTGTCTCCTATTAGCTTATCTGTCTCCCTCAGGTCAAAATTAAGTGTCACTGGGGCAGGGCCTTTGCTAGTTTGTTCACTGTTGAAGCCCAGCCTGGCATGGCTGTTCAACAAATATAGAATAATAAAATAATATATGTATATGTATATATATACATACACACACATGCCAGCTGTGAGGTACAACGTAAGTGCTTTGCTTATTAGTTATAGAAGAGTGGTTATACATTTTATTTGACAAGCTTGGTGTGAAAGAAATGGCTCATTTCCTCTTTTTTTTTTGCGGTACGCGGGCCTCTCGCTGTTGTGGCCTCTCCCGTTGCGGAACACAGGCTCCGGATGCGCGGGCTCAGTGGCCATGGCTCACGGGCCCAGCTGCTCCGCAGCATGTGGGATCTTCCCGGACCGGGGCACGAACCCGTGTCCCCTGCATCGGCAGGTGGCCTCTCAACCACTGTGCCACCAGGGAAGCCCTCCTCATTTTCTTTTAATTAAAAATAAAAAAAGACTAAACTGTATCCACCAGCTGGTGGGAAACTTAGTCTATCATTATTGAGGTGCCTTCCCTCCACCCCGCCACAGGGTAGTGTGAAGGTCCTGGAGGCTTGTGTGGAACAAAACAGCTGGGGGGCTCCCCGGGCCATCCCGGCCTCAGCCAGTCCACTTCTGCTCCCTGGAGGCTTCTGGAACCCTGGGTCGAGCCTCCCAAAGTGCCCCAAGCAGCCGTCCTTTTGAGGCCCTGCTGTCCATTTAGAAGGGGACAATGGGGAGGAACTCCAGACCACCATCATGGGCTTTCTGGACTTGAGGAACGTCCTGCTCAGCCATGGTCCCACCCACCCATCCCCAGACTTGAGGGGCCTCCCGCTGCCTTCCAGGTTGGCCTTGCACAGTTTCTTCGGTGAGCGGGGAAGCTTTCAGCCTCCACAACCCACATGGTCCTAAAGTAAGAGGTTGAAAAAGCCAAGCTACCTTCTTGGACTGGAGGAGGGAAAATACAAATGAATAGTTCAATAGGTTAGCCTCCCAGGAAAGTTAAGTACTGATGTTTTGTGAATGATTTTCTTCTTCTATTATTCTTTGCGAATAGAGCCGACTCGAGGTTATCTTGTCATAACAGCAGCTCAGTAATTTGCATTCCTAATATATGCTTTGTCCAGTGGGAGGGAAAGGACGGTTGCAGGCAGGGCTTGGGAGCTGCACACCCCTGGGCTTCCTCTGTCGGTGCCTTCTGTGATGATGAGCCCATCTGTTGCACAGGAGGCAAAGGCTGAGGGTCGCTGACCCAGCCCCCGAGATGGAAAACCCCAAGGTGTGCTGACTCCTGGCATAGGATCCCGCACTTTGGTGGCTGAACTGGGAGGCCAGTCTCCTGAATTCCAGGCCTAGCTTTGCCTCCAGCTGGCTGAGAGGTAACTCCCACTGTCGGCCTCAGTTTCCTCAACTGGGAAGGATGATGCACACTCTGTCTCCCTCCTAGGACTAGGGGCAGCATCGAGTAAAAGGATATAAGTCAGGGGCCGTCACTGGGGGTCCCCAGGCTGCGTGCAGCCCTCAGCAGGGGGTATTTGGTCTGCACAGCATTTAAGTTGGGAAATTAAAAATAAAAGTCTGGGTTTCCAGCATCTCTTGGAAGAATGAAGAAAATGGCAACACAGGGCCTATCTTCTCATATGGCAGCAGTGGGCTGGGGCTAAGGACATCTACCCAGGCAGGGGTAGCATAAGGATCCCAGTTCCTGCTGCCTCTGCTTCACTCATTCACTTCATTCACTGTCTGCCTTCCGGGAGACTTGCCCGCTCACTGGTGGAAGTGAAGCACAAGTATTGATGTACAGTTGGATTTTTATTGGATGTTTTATCCAAGGTGTGTTACAGGTGAAATGGCCCAAGGAGAGTGAAGATGATGATTGGTTAAGGGAGAGTAAGGGCATTATGGGACCATCCCCCGCTTTAGAGATCAATGTCAGGGAATGAGAGTGGCCCTTCTGACCAGCACGGGGTCCCTCAGGGGGCTAAGGGCACCATGTTCTTGGTGGCCCACCAGCTTGAGACTAAGTTGACTCAAGGAAAAGAGGTGGGTTTGGGTCTGTTCTTGGTCAAGACCTGAGTCAAGAAGGGCTTTTAACTCAACTGCTGCAGCCACTTCCAGCTGCTGATCCCTAGGTCCCCATCCTCACAGGGGCCTGGGCTCTCCTGATGATGCCGGGGGAGGACAGGGGCCACAGTCTGGGTGACCCACACAACAGGTCACTGGCCCCTGAGGGGCTTGGGTGGCAGCAGTTACTCAGGAGAAAGGCATAAAACTCTCTGGAGCAGCTCCTCCTCTCAAATCTCAGCATGAAAAAACTTCCCCTGCTTGGTTTTCCCCATTTTTCCTTTCTGTGTGAATACCAGCTCTCCTCATCGCCATCCCTCCTGTTTGTGCAACGGGAAAGAGTTACCAGAAGGCTTTTGCATCTGCTTTTTCTTACTTGAGAAAGTCCAAGCATCATTTACTAAGGACCTACTAAGTGCTTCCAAAGGTCTATAAAGTTGTCTGCGATGATAGTTATTTATTATTATTATCATTATTATTGTATTGCTCTGAGTTTGCATTGTTTCTACTTTTTTAATGTGATTATAGAAATAATACATGTTTGTTTTAGAGCTTATGGAAAGGACAGAAAAGTATAAATAAGTGGGGAAAAAAATCCCTCATCATACCACATTCAGAGACGTATTAGCTTTAGGGAATGTTTTCTCCTAGGCTCTCCTCTGAGCATTTTTTTTTTTTTTTTTTTTTTTGCTGTACGCGGGCCTCTCACTGCTGTGGCCTCTCCCGTTGCGGAGCACAGGCTCTGGACGCGCAGGCTCAGCGGCCATGGCTCATGGGCCCAGCCGCTCCGCGGCATGTGGGATCTTCCCAGACCGGGGCACGAACCCGTATCCCCTGCATCGGCAGGCGGACTCTCAGCCACTGCGCCACCAGGGAAACCCCTGAGCATTTTTTTAAAGAAATGAACTTACACGTATATTCTATTTATTTATTTATTTTTTACTTAAAATTAATGATTTCCCTGAGCCGTTTAAAATGACTTCATAGATATGATGTTTTGGGGGCCACATGGCCACCTGTCATTTAGCACCACAGTTCCTTAGCCTTTCCCCAATGTTGGGTATTTCGGATGTTTCCTGATTAATAAAAGATTCCAGACAACTGTGTGTCTGGTTTGAAGCCCTCTGATCTGTCGACAAAAATTCAATTAACTATCAAGTTAAGAAGAAAAAAAGGGAATTTTATTTGAGCCAAACTGAAGATTATAACCAGGGAAGCAGATTCTAAGAAAGCTCTGGGAACTGTTCCACCTGTTAGAAGTTGAAGGCACAGTCATATACGTTTTTTTTGTTTGTTTGTTTGTTTTGCGGTGCACGGGCCTCTCACTGTTGTGGCCCCTCCCGTTGCGGAGCACAGGCTCTGGACGCGCAGGCTCAGTGGCCATGGCTCACGGGCCCAGCCGCTCCACAGCATATGGGATCCTCCCAGACTGGGGCACAAACCCGTGTCCCCTGCATCGGAGGTGGACTCTCAACCACTGCGCCACCAGGGAAGCCCAGTCATATACGTTTTTGAGACAAAGGTTTGTACATCAAAATGACATACTGGTATTTTACATAAAGTCCACGTAAACACATACAAAGCGAACAGCAAGTCACCATGACCGCCTACAGAAGTGGGAAAGAACACTGTTCTTTTAAGAAGTTACACTGCTAGCTTCAGCAGAAAGAAAAAAAAATTGATCTTTATGTTTGAGCAGGCACTCCCATCTTTGAGGAGCTCTGCACATTCATGCAGCTGCGCCCTGCACATTAGGGAGGGAGAAGGCCCAAACACACACAGAGAGAGAATTTTTTGTTTAATTTTTCTTGTCCTGCCTTAAAATATAAATTTTATTTCATCAGATCAAAGTTCAGTCATTTCCCGAGGATCCTGGAAGGGTTATCATTGGGACTGAAGGTATAAACATTCTTCTACCCTCTGATACATATTCCCAAATTCTCTTCCTGAAAGGTGATTGACACCAATGACCAGCCCTAGGTATTAACATTACATGTATTTTGTCAACTTGATAGGTTAAAAAAAAAGAACTGCATAACTTTCATTTGCAAGTCTTTGGTTACTAGTGAGATTAAACCCACACCACAATTTACCTTGATTTTGCATGTGTAAGATTCAAAAAGCACAAAAGAGTATGGATGTGGAAAGTAAGACTCCTTCTCACCTAGTCCTCCAACAGCTTTCTTGTCTTCTCTGGAATTGAACACTGAGTTACATGCATTTAAGTTGTGTGTTATTAGATTTAAGCTTACACATTAGAATTTATATATCTGCTTCTGTGGACTGTTTCTATCCTTAGGTCGAGGTTTATTTCTCCCCTTTGACAGGCGAGGAAACTGAAGCTTCAAGAGGTGAAATGCCAGGAGTCACATAGTTAGCAAAAGCGGGTGAGCTCCGGGGGTATCTCTATCTGGGAATCTTTGGAGGCAGGAATGAGGCAGCTGCAGGCACGTGTGACTGGGAGGGAGCGCCTTCTCATCCAGGAATGTCTCCCTCATCAAATTGCTGCTGCCGCCTGAAATCCCACCAAAGGCTGGCCCGCAGCTGGGCCATTCCAGTGTCTGAGAACTGCCAGTTTCTGAGGTGAGCACTGCACGTGGCACGTGGCCGAGCCCTGGCCCTGCCTCCTCTTCTCCGCTTTTCTGGTACCCTCACACCCCACCCCAGGCCAGTTCAGGCCCCCTAGCCAGTTGCCCTTCAAATCCAGCCTCTCCCTGCCTGGGAGGGTGAGAGTTTAGAAACACCTCTGTGTCTACAACCCCTCTACCCACCCCAGGAGGGCTGGACCCAGTGAGCCATCTGGGGTGTGTCCCCCCACTCTACCTTGTTTCTTCCTCTTTCCTGGGACGTGAAAACCTCCTGCTCTAATTTTCCTCAAGAGGGACCCTAGAGAGGGTGGGATTCAGGATCCTGGAGTTCTAGAACCTAAAGGTACCCGAGTCAGCCCCTGTTCCCCACTCTGCTTGCTTAAGGGATCTTGGGTAAGACAATTTTACATCAGGTTTATATACACGTCTCTACTCTAGAAAGGACTACAAGCATGTGGGGACGACACGCAGAGAGGTAGGCAAAGGGGACCCGTGACTCGGCAGAATGTGTGGTGCCGAGCGGCTTATGCTGACTGGGCCAGGGGGCTCAGGGAGGAGAAGACACTTCCGCTGGACTTTGACGTTTGGGTGGGACTCAAGTAAGTGGGGGATGGGATGAGGGTGAGTGGGAATGCCAAGGGCAAAGGCGTGAGAGTTGAAATGCCATGGTGGGTCACGAGGCGGCAGGCAAAGCTGCAGGCAGTTGCTGGAAGGGCCCCTGAGTTGAGGGTTTGGAACTTGTCCTTTGGCGATGGGGATTCTTGGAAGGTTCTGGAACAGAGGAGGGGTGCTGCTGGCATGGTTCTCAGGGAGCCGGCTCTGAGGGAGCATAGGAGTGCGTGAAGACTGGAGATGAGGCTCGGAGGTTGGTGCCCTCCCATCCTCTACTGACCTGGGGAATGTAGAAATGACAGTGGCTTCAGTCTCCCCCTGCAGAGCCCGAGGAGGCACTGCCTTCCTTGGAGGTGGCTTGTGAGGACAGGATGCAGATGCCATTTCATCCGGAGGCACCCGGCCAGACTTTGCGTGATCTGGGCTGCAGGCCCAGTGCCCCACTGGGTTGGGCACTCAGCGCCTGGAGTCCTGGGCTCTGGCGTCAGGGGTGCGATTTCCCAAGGAAACCCCAGTGTCCACAGTGCCCAGTGCCCTGCACCCCACGGATTCAGCCTGTTTTGGCTCAACGTCCCTGGTGATTCCAACATCTGAGGTGGCATTTCCTGACACTTGGCCCCAGGGCCTGCTGTATGCAAAGGCAGGTGGTGCAGTTACCCACACACTGTGAATGGAGCGCTATGGAGGCACCACACCCCTGTTCCCATAAGCCATCTCCACTGGCCTCCTCCAGTGCTGAAGTCCCAGGTTAGAAGTCTGTGACTCTGGGTCTCCCATCAAAATGGGGGAGGATCTCAGAGAATATTTAAGCAAACTCCTTCGTTTTACTATAGTCTATGGTTTGTTTTATATAAAAATATTATCACTAAATGATTGACGGCAAAGGCAGCAGCTCTAATACTTAAAATAATAATCATAATATAAATTTATAAATAGTTAAAAATATTGGATAATGACAGATACTGTATGATATCACTTATATGTGGAAGCTAAAAAATAAAACAAACTAGTGAATATAACAAAACAAAAATAGACTCACAGATATAGAGGACAAACTAGTGGTTACCAGCGGGGAGGGGATGAGAGGAGAGGCAAGATCGGGGTAGGGGATTAAGAGGTACAAACTACTGTGTTTAAAATAAGCTACAAGGGTATATTGTACAACACAGGGAATACAGCCAATATTTTATAATAACTGTAAATGGAATATAACCTTTAAAAATGGTGAATCACTATGTTGTACACCTGAAACTTATGTAATAACATTGTACATCAACTATACTTCAATAAAATCTTTTTGTAGAATATTGGATATTAGAAAAGTCGTGTGTGTGTGTGTGTGTGTGTGTGTGTGTGTGTGTGTGTGTGTGTGTAAAAAGCATGGGGACAAAAGGGGAGGAAGAAGCAAGGGCCTTGGGATCAGACATGGACTTGAATACTTTCTCTGCTCCTTCCAGGTTCTGGGCAGATTATGAATCTAATCTTATGAGCCTCAATTTCCTCATTTGTGAAATGGGGGGATAATAATACCTACCTCCAAGCTGTTGAGAGGATTCAAAATAAGAAAAACCTATCACGGTGCCTGGCACATATATATAATATATATATATATATGTATATATATATATTATATATATATATATATATTTGGCTGTGCTGTACAGCTTGTGGGATCTTAGTTCCCCGACCAGGGATCGAACCTGGGGCCCCAGCCGTGAAAGCGCAAAGTCCTAACCACTGGACTGCCAGGAATTCCCTGGAACATAACTTTTTTTTTTTTGTGGTACGCGGGCCTCTCACTGTTGTGGCCTCTCCCGTTGTAGAGCACAGGCTCTGAATGCGCAGGCTCAGCGGCCATGGCTTACAGGCCCAGCCACTCCGCGGCATGTGGGATCTTCCCGGATTGGGGCACAAACCCGTGTCCCCTGCAACGGCAGGCAGACTCAACCACTGTGCCACCAGGGAAGCCCTGGAACATATATTTTTTAACTCACTGCCATACATCTTAGTAACCCTTCATAATTTTTGGAAGATATTATCAATGGAGATAATGCTACTCTCATGGGCACTTCTGTCTGTTTTTAAATTGCTTCTCCAATGTATAATTTTGTCTTTTGCCCTGAAACTCCCCCTGGTAGTTGACTCTGGGAAGCCTGGGCTGCTTCTGCTACCCTCCGACGGCTGCAGGAATTACTGCCATGAGAGTCAGGGGTTAACAGACATGACTGTGGGTTACACAGCAGGAGACCTAGCTAAGCTGGGCTGTCGTCAGGGACAACAGAGTAAAGCTGAGCCTTAGTGAGCCTATCACAGATTTCATAATCAGAAAGTCTAGACCGGAGCTATTTGAATTTTAACAGTCACAGAACGTTTAAGTAAGTACAAGGTGTGAAGTGCCACCCTAAGCTTTTCAATGCTCAGGGCCTTAAAATATCTGAATCCAGTCTTGAATAACTCAGTTTAAATAATTCTTTACATGTCGCATTTCCCCAGGTTTAAGACAACGTTTAATGTTAGTTTCACCAGGAAGGTGCAAAGATTTCTTGAGGCTGCCACAGCCCAGGAAGTTCCCTGCACCGACTCCAAGTCCTGTTAGTGATTTCAGTTCTGCGCTTTGGTTTTAAAAATTATTTTAACACATTTTTATCATGAACAAATTGAGAAGAAGATGGAGAACAATGTGACAAACAACCATGTAGTCACGACTGTGAATTATCAATGTTAACAAATGTTAACATTCTGCCCTATGTATTTCAAATCTTTTCCTCTCTTTTAAAATAAATTGGGCATAAAAAACAGAGCACCCTTTGTAGCACTTGATTGCTAATATTTTTTATCTTGTTTGCTAATATTTTCATGTGTGTTTGTGTAATCACCGGAGCTGTAGGGTAAGCATTGAGAAAACATGAGTTTGCTCACCTTGGGATCCTGACCCAGGCCCCGGCACAGTTGCTGGCACAGAGTAGATGCTCAATAGATTTTTGTTGAATGAATGAATGAGTGAATAAAGCTTCTTTTTCCTTTGTTATCCTCCTTCATATCTCCACGTACCCTTTCCTCACTGGTGTTTCGTTGGCTAATAATGGACAATTCTTACACTTAGCTCAGGAATAGAATTCAAATTACTGTGTAAAATATATTTGTTTTGAAACTTACACAATCAGGTTTTTTGGAGATAAATTAGAAAATGTTGCTAAACTGAAAGAAGGAATAAACCTGAATCCTCCTTTCAAAGATAACCAGCTTTATGGTTTAAAACCCTACAAAAATGGGATCATTAATGCATATCCCCTTTTATAACTTGCATTTTTCACTGAATTTATTATGCACACCTTTCTGTGTCATAGTTCCTGCTAAATATTGTAATAATTGATGTCTTCTTAGTAGTCTGTCACTTCTACGACCCTGGGAGGACTGTCTTGTGAAGGGACATCCGGCTCTCACAGGGGCCAGTTTGGGTGGGAGAGTGAGAGCGCTTCTGGCTCACCCCTCGTGCACTCGGTGGACACGAGTCTCTCTGGCCGGACTCTCTCTAAGGAGCCTGTGAGTTTCCTAGCTGAGTGCTGGGCTGGGAATTGCTTGAATATGCTTGTGAACCAGCTAATTTTCAAAATCGCAGGTGGAAATACTACTCTTTTCTTGGCCTATAGACAGTCTGGTACAAGCTTTTAGGAATAAAAGTTTTTACAGTCAGAAAGCCAGAAAGTGCTGGGTTTAAACCTTAGGTTGGCCACTTGTTAGCCTTGTGGCCTTGGGCTAGTTACTAAACCTCTCTGAGCTGCATATGTCATCACCTATAAGTGCAGAAAATGGGACTTGCCACATTAGCCTGTGGTTGGAATAGAGATAACGTATGTGAAGGGCCTGGTTCACTGTAGGTGCTCAGCAAATGTTTCCCTTCCTGATAAACCAAACCCAAATTCTCTCTAAGAAATATCTTGCAATATTACCTCAAAATACCTCTTTGAAAGGAAACATAACAGATACATAAATAAAGGTATTTATATTATAGATGTTTATAATATATTTATAAATGCATATAAGATAGATTTATATATTATACGTATATAATATTTATATTATGAATAGATAAATATATAAAGAACTTGAGCCAGAACCACATGGAATGCTGCCGTTCCCTGAACACTAAGAACTGGACGGGCATTTTGCTGTGGCTTTGGGCTCTGTCCTGTGAGTTGTGCCTATTCCTCTCCCAGGCCAGCTCCGCTCTGCCGAGGAGGCTGGAGAGTGTGAGAAGAGAATCCGAGTCACTTGGCAAAAGCATCGATTGAGCACCTCATGTGTGTGGCCTTCTGCTCACGGGGCCCCAAGGGCGTCCTCCGCCCAGCGTCTGGCTGGAAATGGGGCAGACTCGCAGGCGGGAGGTGACCTGGCCCTGCCATTGAGGACACAGCTCAGCCCTATAAAACTTCCGGTCAAGAACTTTGGAGACATCGAGACAGTTCTCCCGACTTGAAAGATGAGAATAGAGGCCTAGAGAGGTGTAGAGACTTCCCTGAGGTCACTCAGCTCATTAGTGGCCGATCCGGGTGGACCAGAGCCCAGCGTCAACCACTGTCGCTGCCCCATTTCCCTTAGTGTAGAGACTTTATTAGAGGGCTTTATTTTTAGGGGGTTAACGGTTTTATTTTTGCTTGCTTTATTCTCTACTTAAAAGTTAAAGTTTACCCCACGTACCAGGGTCTTTAACGGGACTTTAAAATTACATTTAAGGGCAAGCCAGTCTCTAGAAGTTGCACTGAAGCTCCGTGTTGTGGGCAGTGGTTCTTAACGGGGTTGATTGTCTCAACAGGGGACACTTGGCGACGTCTGGAGACAGTTTTGGTCATCACAGCAGGAGGGTGGAGGATGAGGACCTGCTGGCCTCAGAGAGTAGAGACCAGGGGTGCTGCTCACCAGAGGATCACAGGACAGTCCCACAGCAAGGACTGCGCAGCCCCAAATGCCAGCAGTGCCACATTGATGGGGCGGCGGCAGCCCTTTCCTCTGTAGCCTTCTCTTTTGACTTGGTCAGGTTCCCTCCGGGAAACCCATCCATGCCCAGACCTTTGGGGGCAGGGTGGCTGGGACCGGGCGTGCTCAGTAAGCTGACTTCCGGGTCAGCCCAGCTGTTTTTAACCTAGTATCTCGGTATATGAAGACTGCCGTCTGCAGGGTGGGCAGGCAGAAGGCCCGGACTGCTTGGGCTTAAGGCAGGGGACTTGAGTGTGTGGAGGTGGGGAGTGTTTAACGCTCCTTATAAACCTGAAGCAACTCTTCTGCGAGGGGCTCCATTCTGCAACCCCACCTTCAGTGGCCCCGGCGGTGCAGTGAATTCCCGAGCCTTCCCGCATCCTGCACGGAGAATAGATTTACTTCTTATAGGCGGTCAGGGCTCCACTGTCTCTGGCCTAAGGCAATTACTCATCTGCTTTGCATCTTCCAAAATGTTGTCCCGGCCCCTGCTACTCCTCTCCATCCATGCTCATGCCCTTGTTAATGCCTTTGCTGTCCTTTCAGTCAGGTTGGGGGAGGGAGCAAAGAGAACCGTGTGTGTTGAGTCCATCATCTTAAACCAGGAGGTGTGTCCTTATGAGTTGGAAAACTAGATTTCATTAAAAGCTTTGCCGTGTGTGGGGCCTCTGGGGAAGGCAAAGAGCTGGCGAGCTGGAGCTCTTCTGGTGTGAGTCTCTGGAGGCGGAATTGAAGGGCGCACCAGATGGGGTAGGGGAGCTCTGCGACCTTGACCTCGCTAAGCCTCAGGTTCCCTGCGTGTATAATGTGTAACCCTGCCCTGCCCGTAGAGGTGAAGTAAGGGCAGGGATGTAGACGAGCAGAGAACACCGTAAAGGGCTGTGATCTATGACCGTCATCCTCCTGGGTGGACATCCCTCTCGTCTCCACTAGGCGTGATCAAGGCGAGGTGTCACGTGGCACACGCCAGAATGTGACTGTCTGGTGATGGGCTTACCCAGCACGTGAGCATGAGTACCGACTGCCTCGTTCTCTTGCCAGAGGTCTCCAGTTTGGTTGGCAGAATGGTGACCAGCTGGCCAATTGGACGGGGCTCTTTAATGTCATGGACGACCCAGCAGTGCAGAGTGGCAGTGACTCCAGCTCCAGGTACAGACCCCGGCGAACGACCAGGGAAGCTCATCCCAGGGTGACCCTGCATCCCCTGCCCCATGGCCTACCCCCCAGGGCTGCCCTCAGGGAAGAAGCAGTCTCAGCACAGTGGCCCAGAGCTCACTTTGGGATCCTGCCTTGTCTGCTTTGACAGGAGGGGTGAGGGCTAGAACCCAGCCAGAACAAAGCAGGGACTCCTGGGCCCCTCTCTTTTGGGGTGGGGGCTGGGATGGGGGCTGGAGAGGGAGTCTGGGTCTCCAGCCTCCATTTGAGATGGGGGCAACATTCCACCCCTGCTGCAAGGCTTCCGGATACCAGGCCACGGGTGTGTGTAGGTTTGTGGGGGGTGAAATCAGGGTGGGTGAGTGTCGTGGGCTCCCTGTTCCTCTGCAATCCCACTGGACAGGCCATCCCTACTCTGCCCATCTGTAAGGCTGACCTTGGCTGGGGAAGAACGTTTTCATCAAGATACGATGCTGAGGGCTTCCCTGGTGGCATAGTGGTTGAGAATCCGCCTGCCAATGCAGGGGACACGGGTTGGAGCCCTGGTCCGGGAAGACCCCACATGCTGTGGAGCAACTAAGCCCGTGCGCCCCAACTACTGAGCCTGTGCTCTAGAGCCCGTGAGCCACAACTACTGAGCCTGCGTGCCGCAACTACTGAAGCCCACGTGCCTAGAGCCTGTGCTCCGCAACAAGAGATGCCACCCCAATGAGAAGCCCGCGCACTGCAACGAAGAGTAGCCCCCGCTCGCCACAACTAGAGAAAGCCCGCACGCAGCAACGAAGACCCAACACAGCCAAAAATAAATAAATAAATTTATTTTAAAAAAAAAGATACGATGCTGAGAATTGACATTCTACCACCACGTGGTTATTTCTTCTTGATCGGCTGTAGTGTTTGGAGTTAAATAAGTCATTAAGGGCACTCTGTATATTCCGGAGTAGGAATTCAGAAACTATTTGTAGAATGAATGAAAATGGAATATTCTCAGGCAGGGCACACTCACTGCGGGGGGCAGGGGGGAGCATTGCGGGGAATTTTTCTGATAAGACGGGATGCTCTCTCTGCTTGGAGCTGGGTGTGGCTGGAACTTCCCAGCTACGGGTTTCCTGGGGCTAAGTTGTTTGTTTCCTTAATTTTTGCATTTATAAGTATGGGCTAACTTTCAGATCAGTTTCCCTGGGAAAGAGGCCTGAGTTTTCATTGCTGTTAATTTTGACACCAAAACATCAAATCGATCCTGCAGAGGAGAAGTAGCATGTTTTTCAGGGACCTCAATACATCTGATTTTGTTCAATGCTTTGAAAAAGAAAAGATGTGGCTCCAGTGTCGGAAGCTGTTTGCGAAGGTGTCCACAGACAGGCCTTGGGCTGTGGTGGTGGCCTCAGGCCGTGGCCTGGGATCAAGGTCTTATTCTGGCCTTTCAGGAGCCCAGTTCTTTCCACATATGCGTGGTGGGAGCCCTGGCCAGCCGCTTGGCCCCTGGGATGTCACCCAGTGAGAGTGACAAGTCCAGAGCTGTCTGTTCCGTATGTTGAGCCTCCAGTGTTGGTCCTTCTGCTGTGTGGCCTGCCCGCACAGATGGGGGGTGGTCTAGATAAGTCTTCAGGTGTCTCCCTGGGAAGGACTCCTTGAAGGGCTCACCGAGAGGTTTTGGCTAGAAGGTGCTAACAAACTGAGCAAGACAGAGCAGGCCCCTGGAGGCCATTCTGGGCAGGTGTCCCGGGCAGGGGCTGCACGAATTCTAGCTTTTCCTCCTGCCAGCGGCTTTGTCCTCTCTGCCCTTTTCCTGCAGTCTTGTCTCTAACTTCTCTACCTATCTCACCCCACCTAGTCTCTCCTCTCCCTTTCTTCCTGTCACCCGTTCTTTGTCCACTTTTCTTTCTCAGCCCCTGTGTTCTGCCTCTGTCCTCCTCCCTCTCATCTCCCTTCCCCTTTATCCTCTCTCCCTCTCTCAGCAACTCAGGCCAGCCTTCCCTTCCCTGTCTCCTGGGGTCCCTCAGGGCCAGAGACACCTCTGGCATCTGTCAGGTGCCCTTTATTCAACATTGTTATCAATTGAGTTGATTTCCTTCCAGAGAGCCGCCATTTGACCAAGAGCTCCCTTAGCCACTGAATAAATGTGATGGCCACACATTCCAAGTTCTTCTGGGACACTTCCAACTCATATCCCAATTTCCAGTTGACCCCCAAACTCCCCACATATGTGAGAAAACATGGTATGTATTTCACACGTGTAGAAAATAATGGTTAATGTAAGTAGAACTGACCTGTATGTTGGTGATTCTTTTCCTTGGCGTGGGAGCAGCTTCTGCCTTCTTTAAAACAGGCAGGACAGCTCCTGGCAGCAGACATGCAGGGCTTGGGGGAGGACCTAATGACACCGTGAAAAGGACTCTGCAGAGTGAAAGTGCATCATCCCAGCGGACAGCTCTCTGTGCCTGCAATACGGGATGAGCTTTGTGGTATTGTTCACCTACTGAATAATTCAGCGTATGCCGTATTTTGCTATCCGTAGCTGTGTGGTATGTTGAAGCGTGGCGCACCTGATGTCATTTTTTATTAACACTGTTGGAAGGGAAGTCAGGAGGCACCATTTATAACAGAGGATAAAGAGGGGCAAAAAAAGCAATGACTCATAAGTTGAATACTCAACCAGGAGCCACAAGAAGGAGCAGGTCCAAATGATACGTCTGGAGCACTCCGAACAGGACCGCAAAGGAAATCCAGGCCAGATGGTGCTCATAAAGGCTGTGGCCACGTCTTCACTTTGGACATAAGCTGGGGGAAGTCCAGACCCAACTGGAAAGTGTATGAGTTACAAAATATACATTGACATATGGCTTTATTGATTTCAAGTCTAGATCTAGAAGCATCCAATAAGCATTCCTAGGAGAACTGCTTTAGTGAACAGATAGGAATAATTGTTAATCAGCCAATGCTTCTATTTAAGTGGGTGCTTTGAACAAGCAGGAAGGTCTTTGAAGACAGCTCTCATCATGTTCAAATTATGTGTTTATGTTTCTGTCTCCCAACCTAGACAGTGATTGTGCTTCTCCATCTTTGAATTTTTAGCACCCAGCATGGCACAGGCTCAACAAATGTTAATTGAATAAAAGAATGCATTAAGCAAGAACATAGTATAGACTTTTGTTAAGAACGCAAACTTCAATGTCAGTGTCCTGGAATTCTCCCTTAGAGATTGATTCCTTTGGATTAAACCTTGTCTTCTGGCACTGTCTTTGAAAATTAATCCCTGGGGAAGGGAAACACTTTGGAATCAAAAACTCATTCACAGTTTGGAATGACCAGAGAATTTTTTCTCTTGAGAAGAGCAGGTAGTAAGTAAGTGTGAGAGTTCTGGGTGGCAGGGTGGGAAAGGGGAAACTGATAGTGGAGGAGGGGTATGTAGGAAAGTAGAAGGCAATGAAGGCAGATGATGTACTTTTGCAATAACTGACTGAGAACTACACCCCCCGAAACCACCCCCACGACGGCGCATGGTGATTCTGGAAAGGGTAGATAGGGGAGGGGAAGGGGAGGGAGGGCACTTGTCTTGTCAGCCCACTGCTTTGACCTCTCCAGCCTGGCCAGCTGCCTGCAAGACCAGTGACCACCTGGAGGGCAAGGGGAGGCACAGCACCCGTCTGTCCTGCAAAGTGGATAGGCAGTGTTGCCTCCGCTGCCTCAGGACATCCCAAGGAAAGGTCCCCCAGTCACAAGGGCTGAGGGCAGCTGAGGCAGGAGTCCCCAAGGGGCTGACTCGCAGCCTGGCTTGTAGCCACAGCTCAAAAGGCTTCACTCAGCTTCTGCCAAATGGATCCTGTTCCATATCCCAGCCCTTGTCCTCCTGCCAGGATCCACCTCCCACTAGGCCTCCTCCTTGAAGCCTTCCCTGATAGCCCCTTTCACTCTGTGTTCACTCTAAGATGTGTCTGCACAGAGGGCTATTTCTATCATTACGCAGGCAGAGAACTCTCCAGCAAGTGCACACGAACCACTCTGTGTTTGCTCGGGCATTCCCCAGACCTCGAGGAGCCTCCTACCCTGGGGAACTGGGCTGGACTGCCTGTGCATGCAACTTCAGGGCCCTCCGGACACGATAGCTTCAGACACAGCCCACAGGCGGCCTGGCTGGCTGGCCTCCTCAGCCCCTCCTCCCAGGGTGCACACAGCCTTGGCCCCCTGGTCCGAGATGGATGGCAGGAGATGGCTTGCAAAGACAGCTCAAGGAACACTTCTCTCTGAGGTCTGGGGCAGAGCTGGCCCAGACTGTCGCCCGCCCAAGCTGTCTGTTCCCGGGACAGCGTTTTCCCTGTGCTGCTGGGCTTCTGACTGGGGTGCTGGGGACTTTCTACAGAGGAAGGTGGCCCCAGCCACAGGAGTAAAGGGCAGGCCCCAAACTGGTGACACAAAAGCCTCTTCGCTCTGTAGAACAGCAGGCCAAGTAAGCGTCAAGGCTAGAGCTTTTCTCTCTGGGTCAAGGTCTGTGTTGTGTCTAGCAGCTACTGTGCAGTATGGGGTGTGGAATCGTCATATTGCAGAGCTGGAAGGAACTAGACTGAATTCAATTTAGCACTTCGTTATGCTATATTGAATTGCTCCCTAATTGTTTCAAGACAGCGTATAATTAAGGAATAAATTGTGCGATACAAGTGCTCCAGGAGCCTAGTGTAGAAGTCAGAGGCGCTTCCATGGAGGGGCTAGACTGGCTTGGATGTGGATGGGTGATGCCTGTGGCCGAGTGCTACCGGGGGCTGGCTGTGTGCCAGGCATGGTGCTGGGCGCCTGACACGTGTTACTGCAGTTAATCCTCACACTCAGAGCTTTGAGGTGGGTACTGTCATTGCCCCCATTTTACAGAGGAGGAACTGAGTCCCCACTTCCAGGTGTGGTGGGTGGTGCAGCTGGAGCACACCCCATGCAGTGTGACTCTGAGTCCTAGCACTAGTGGGCCATGCACGACGGAGGGATTCTTCTTTCTGGGCTGTGGACAGACATCCAAGGTTGGCTTGGGTTGGGTCCCCTCGTTTCTCCTTGCCAAGTCCTCTCAGACCGCCTATTCCTGCCCTCAGCTCCTGGCTGTTAGACTGGACTAAAATGGCCATATTGAACTAAGTAGGTGATTACGTGCATATCTTCTTCGAGTATTGTCATTAGCACTAGAGGCAAGACAATCTTTAGGGTCTTTCATCCCTTCCTCTCCTCCTTCCCACTTTTTTTTTTTTCTTTTTTGCGGTACGCGGGCCTCTCACTGTTGTGGCCTCTCCCGTTGCGGAGCACAGGCTCCAGACGCGCAGGCTCAGCGGCCATGGCTCACGGGTCCAGCTGCTCCACGGCATGTGGGATCTTCCCGGACTGGGGCATGAACCTGTGTCCCCCGCATCGGCAGGCGAACTCTCAACCACTGCGCCACCAGGGAAGCCCCAAAGGGGAGCTTCTTAGGGCTCCCTGGTCTGGCCCAGAAAATAAGGCTGCCGTGTATGTACTCTTGCAGGGAATGTGCTAGATATTGGATCTGGGGCCCTGCAGAGCTGCTGGCTGGGGAGGAGGAGTGTCAGCATGAGGCTTTGCCCCGACCCTCCCCCTAACCTGTGCCAGGAATAACGCTCCACTGAGGTTCACGATGGAAGCAGATTAATCACAAGACAATCAAGGGTTGCGCTCAGAGCGTCAGGCTAGGTAGCTTTCAGTTCTGATTTCTCAAAATAGCTCTGGGGATTCCTGTGGACAAATGAAGAGACACTGGTCCAGAGAGGGCCCTGGTCCATGCAGGGGTCTGAGTCAGGTCCCTCCACCATCCGGGAGGGGCAGTGTGTCCTGGCAGCTGCGCCCTGCTATTGTTAACAGCCAAGCCCTTCTTGCCTCTCCCTGCACCTATCTGAGAAGACCCTCCAGTCCTTTGTGTGTCAGGCTGTAATTTTCAGACCTTGATTTCTGTGTGTTTGCCCTCACGGTTAGTATGGTATCTCAAGATGGCAGCTGTTCTGCTCTAAAATAGCACTGAGCTCACTGAAGGGCTGTTGGCCTTGGGAAGGGGAGGGGGCTGCTTACTGAGAAGCTCTCAAATGACCGTGGCTTATGCCGGTCAGGGAGACGGGCTGCACTGAGGTGACTAAGGACGTGGGTTCTGGGCTCTTGAAAGTGTGAGGTTCCTTTTTTAGTGCCTCCATCCACCGGCTGAATGACCCTGGGCAAGTTACTTTACCTCTTGTAGCCTGAGTCTCTGGTGTAAACCGGGGCAGTAATGCCTGCCTTTTAGGGCTGTTGGGAGGGTTAAGTGAGGCCAAGTTAAGGATCTGGTATCAGGCTACCACATACAGTTGTGCCAGGTGGGCACTGCACAAAAGTACCTAGCCAAGTGGAGTTGCAATCCACCTCACTCTCATTTGACAGGCCATGTGCCTGGCATGTGGAGAAAAAGGTGCTTTTTCCTAATTCACACAGAGATGCCATACCCGCACTGTTCCTACCCAGTGTGGGATAAATAAACCACTCTGTGGTTCTCTGAGACTCTGCACCAGGCTTGACAGGGGCCCAGGGGTTCAGACTGCTGAGCTGGGGCAGCTTCCCTATTCCTGGGGCTGATGGAGGTCCAAGAGGTGTGCTCTTGCATGACACAAGGACTGCCCTGGGCTCCTGTTTTCTTGAACAGCATTAGTATCTAGGGATGAAGCGGCGTATTAGATAGAAAGCTGAATGCGTGGGCTTCATCTTGTACCAGCCAGTGGCTTCTGGGTCTCAAAGTACTGTGGCCCCTAAGGAAGGTCCCACGGTCCTGAAGGAGCTCTGGAGGTGGGATCAGGTGAACAGGGGAGCCCTCTGTGGGGCAGGCTCATGTGGAGGGGCTGGGAGGAATGACAGAGCCAGACTCTGCACACTGGATCCTGGGCATGCTGAAACGAGGCCTCCTCAGCCTTCCAAGCGGGAGCCCAAGCCTGTGTGGGAGGAGGGGAACCAATATTCAGAACCGTTGCGGTCACGTCTTCATTTGTCTTCTCGCTTAGTAGGGGCCCTCGCCTGCTGATCAGGCAGCAGTGCTGCCCAGCTATGCCCCCCACACTCCTGAGGGCACAGAGACGGGGGCAGGATGGATGCAGCCTGGCACCAGCATTTGACTTGGCTGCCAGAAGCCAAGTGGCATCTGAGATGAGCTGGGCTCCTGATCTGAGCGGCTGGGACTATTTATACCTGTGAGGTGCCCGAATGTGGTGCCCCTCCCCTTTGAGGTGGGTAGAGATCGTCTTTCCAGAATTGAAAGAAGAGACAGTGACTAAGTCACCTTGAGAGGCTAATGGAGTCGAGGAAGTTGGGGAAACTGTTGCTCTCAGTCTTATAGCAGCTCAAGGGAAAGCTTGAGATATTTAGAGAGAGATCCATGATTTAAAGGGGCCTTTCTTTAGTGGTTTCCAATAGTAAGAGAAAACTTATAAAAATATAGAAAAGTGTTTTTTGAATCATTCATAATTCCATTACTCAGAGAAACCTACTTTTTTTTTAAAATTTTTTTAAAATTAATTTATTATGGCTGTGTTGGGTCTCCGTTTCTGTGCGAGGGCTTTCTCCAGCTGCGGCGAGCGGGGGCCACTCTTCATCGCGGTGCGCGGGCCTCTCACTGTCGCGGCCTCTCTTGTTGCTCAGCACGGGCTCCAGACGTGCAGGCTCAGTAGTTGTGGCCCACGGGCCCAGCTGCTCCGCGGCATGTGGGATCTTCCCAGACCAGGGCTCGAACCCGTGTCCCGTGCATTAGCAGGCAGATTCTCAACCACTGCGCCACCAGGGAAGCCCCTACTATTTTTTTTTAAACATCTTTATTGGAGTATAATTGCTTTACAATGGTGTGTTAGTTTCTGCTTATAACAAAGTGAATCAGCTATACATATACATATATCCCCATATCTTCTCCCTCTTGCGTCTCCCTCCCTCCCTCCCTATCCCACCCCTCTAGGTTGTCACAAAGCACTGAGCTGATCTCCCTGTGCTATGCGGCTGCTTCCCACTAGCTATTTTACATTTGGTAGTATATATTAGTCCATGCCACTCTCTCACTTCGTCCCAGCTTACCCTTCCCCCTCCCTGTGTCCTCAAGTCTATTCTCTACATCTGTGTCTTTATTCCTGTCCTGCCCCTAGGTTCTTCAGAACCATTTTTTTTTTTAGATTCCATATATATGTGTTAGCATACGGTATTTGTTTTTCTCCTTCTGACTTACTTCACTCTGTATGATAGTCTCTAGGTCCATCCACCTCACTACAAATAACTCAATTTCGTTTCTTTTTATGGCTGAGTAATATTCCACTGTATATATGTGCCACATCTTCTTTATCCATTCATCTGTTGATGGACACTTAGGTTGCGTCCATGTCCGGCTATTATAAATAGAGCTACAGTGAACATGGTGGTACATGACTCTTTTTGAATTATGGGAGAAACGTACTATTAATATCTTGTTACAGTCCTTCCCTTTTCCCATGTGTTCACGTATGTGTATATAATTCGTTTCGGAGATCATAGTTTTGTAACTTGCCTTTTTCACTCAACATTATCATGAGCATCTTCCCATGACACACAAAATCTTAAGCATCATTTTTGATGTCTGCATGATGGTCAGTATCCAGACCAAAAAGGGATTTCTATGGCTTCCTCCAGAATGCCGTCCTTGGGCCTCCTGTCAGAAGCAGAATCGAGGGGTGACCCGTGTGGCAATGCTTCTTGCAGTCTTATTTCCTCAAGTCATTCGTCTTTAAAGAGTGAGATGGAGCAGCACAGCCTCCCAAAAGCAAAGCGCAGATATGCTGGAGAAAGAAGCAAGGGCTATTAGCTCCATTTTTCAGATGGAAAACTAGGCTTTAGACCCAGGCCTGGAGTGATTTTGATGACGTGGCTGAGGTACCACATGGAGTGTTTTCAGAGTTTTGTTATCATCACGTGTGGTAAGACACACAGACGTGGAAATGACTGTCATGAAGGAAGAGGTTTTTATACTTTACAGATCTCTAGAAACAGGAAGCACACCATGCCATGTAGGACCACACAGGAAGCACCAGAGTCAGTCAAGAAGCAGAAGGAGTGAAGGGGAAAAGTGGGCAAGAGCCATATAGGCAAAGCCTATATGGAAGGAATGGATGCGACAGGGTATGCAGACTTAAGATTGGCTAGTGTGAATAATTTCATTGAGCTCTGGGGCAGAGGGCTGTCCCTAGTTGTTTGGCAGCTGGCCTTGGGGTGATTAGGGCAGAGGGATAAGTGGCCCTAAGTGTGAGAGGAGGAGGAGGTGGTGGTGGTGGTGGTGGAGTATAAGCTCTGGATTGCTTGGTTTTCGTATGAAAGGTGTGCTCATGGGCTGTTTACCATCTCTAGGAATTGACTCGTTCTAGGAGAGGCAGTCTCTCCAGGGCCAGCAAGGCCCCAGATGTCAAAGCATCAGAAACACATAGTTAATCTATGGAGTCTGCAGCAGAGATGGGTGATCAGGGACATCCCCACATCCAAGCAGAATTCAGCATGGGCTTTATCCTCAGGGTGGTAGGGGAGAGGTTTACTAATAGCAGCAGAAGGAGGATGGCAGCCAATCCAGATGGTGGAGAACTTCCTGAGTTATTCATCTCTGACTCAGCTCTGCCATCAACTAGCTGAGGGACTGTAAGCATGTCTCTGACTCCCTGGGCATCCACTGGCAGCTCTTGCCCTTTAACGGCAGGAGAAAGGGAAAGAAGGGAAATGGACATGCCTTGGGCACTTCCTGTGTGCCAGGCACTGTACTAGTGCTTTCTCTGAAATTCTTATCAATATCTTCTCTCAGCCCTGTCACAAGTGTACTGCATTTTTAATGCTGATTTTACAAATGAAGAAACTAAGGCTCAGGAAAGTGATGGGCCTAAGGTGGCTAATGAGGGGCAAAGAAGGATGTGAACCTTATTCCGAAATCCTCTCCACCTAATAGCCACTAAACACACCACACAAGACCATTTGGAATCATTGAACTGCCTAGTGATGTGCATATGAGTGATGTTGGGGATTCAGGAAAAAGGAAGACTGAGTGGAGGCTGCAGAGGTAAGGCCAGGATGGCCTTGTGAAGGCAATGGAGGGGCTGGCTGATCAAAGGGAGGTGCTGCTTGGTTTTAACTTCCTTTGAGAGTTTCTTTCTCCTGTTTGTGGATCATTAATTCATAGTATTGTTCTGGCTTGGTTAGTAAGTGGGAAAAACTGAGGGAAACTTGGGGATTGTATTTAAGTGCTGGGTGGGACTTTAGATACCACCTCTTTCAGATTATTTTTAGGAGGAGAAAAAAGAGGCCCAGAGAGGGGAAGTGATTTACCCAAAGCCACACAGCTGGTTTGAGGCATATCCTAGATGTGTCTGCAAGTGTCCCAACTCCCTGAGAACGCTAGGATAAGCTTCCTCTTAATAATCTTCTGTGTCATTATAATCTGCAGCTTTTCTTAGTAGCATCCTGAGATCATGGCTTCAGATGACCCAGTGGATTCCAAAGGGCTTTGTGTCACTGGCTCTGGTTGCAAATGATGATCTTTGTGATAAGACACCAGACCTCACTTACTGTTATGTGACTGGAAAAATGACATGAGTTGGAGCCAAGGTCATGGACTTTTTTGTAGCCCCAGGCTGACACCTTTGTTCTTAGTTGCAGATAACAGAATCCATTTTAGCTAAAGCAGAAAGGGATTTATTAAGGGTAGAGATAGCACAGAATCATTGGGAAAGCTGAAGAAAGACTCTAGGCTAGCTTCCAGGAATGTCTCTGCAGACTGCATTGTGAAATTGGGCCACCGTGGAAGCTGCTGCCTCTGATATAATCGCAAAGGTGCTGCCACCACTACAATTTCCAAGAGCCATGCCACCTCTGCCACATTCTGCACCAGCCAAACAATACACTGAGCTTTGTTATTCTTCTAGAACATGGCTCTGACTCAGTCTCATGCTACTGATTGTTGAACCTAAATTGCTTCAAGGACCCTAGCTACAAGGGAGTCTGGGAAATGTAGTTTTTAGCTTTCTTGTCTCTGTAGTACAAAAGGTGCAGAGATACCAAAGACAAAGTCCCTGTGTTTGAGATACTCCTCATTTGGAAGGGGAAATAGATATATAAACAGACTATTATGATACAATGGTATCTGCTCTAATTAGGAGCAAATGTATAGAGGGACCCTGAGAGTGAGCATTAGAAAAGGCTTCCCAGAAGTGGGGGCATTTGAGCTGGGTACTGAAGGATCAATATGAGTTTGCCAGGTGAGAAAGACAGAGAAAGGAGTTGTAAAACACAAGGGAAACAGAGAAAGGAGAGTGTGATATTTTGGGGATCCTCAGTGCCTAGTTCTTATGAAATCTGCTTAAATTCTTTTAAGACATGAGAGAAAGGAGAGGATTTATTTTGTATAAATAGGAGCCAATTTGTTGTATAAAATATTTTAATATTCTAAAATATTATTTAAAATTTCTTAAATATATAATTATAATATTTTAAAAATTAACTTAAATCACATTAAAATGAAAGAACAAATATTTACACATATAATAGTTTTAAAGTGTTAAATATTAAATTGTATTTTTAAATTATCTAAAATACCGATATTTTAAAAAGCAGCCAATTTATTGGATAAATGTCTCAATATTTCTAAAGCAGCACAGACATAAGTTTGTCTACATAAGTTAGTGAGAATATATGTGAACTAGCTGCTGCCACATTTTGGGAGGTTTGGGGGAGATGCTCAAGGACTGACTGTATTTTAAATCCTTGGCTGTGGCTTGCAGTGCCCAGCAGCAGTCCTGGGACTCCATCCCCACCTCCTGTTCTCCAGGGCTACCCGTTGAGACGCCACTGCCCCAAGTTTAGAGAGGCTGACCCTGCAGACTTCTTGATTCTGGGCTGTCACGGGATCCCACCCTCCCAGCTTAATCTGCCCAAGCATCTTCTGAAAGAGAGGCCGTGAGGAAAGGGTGCACCTGGCCTCTGCCCTGGAGGCCCCTTCTGCCTCTGTGGTCAAGTCCAGCAGTGACCTACTGTGTTTTACCTTGGTGGGAACCCTCCCCCCGACTCCCCCACCCCCCAGGCAGGCGGATGCTCCCTGGGCTGGTGTAAACTGTCAGGTGCGACTAAGGGAGGCCATAGGGCACTTTCCAGGGGATACCAGCTGTCCTCGTAAGTGGGTGGACAAGAGCAGTCTTGACTGTATGCACTGGTTCACAACGCAGCTTTGCCACCTGCCACCCACACGACTCTGGCAAGTGAGTTAACTCCCAGAACCTCCTCCTGGTGGGCTAGCAATAAAGATTGAAAGGGAATATGATGCTTAATGAAATATGTCAGACAGAGGAAGACAAATACTGTATGGTATCACTTATATGTGGAATCTAAAAAATAATACAAATGATTGTACATGCACAACAGAAACAGACTCACAGACTTAGAAAACAAACTTGTGGTTACCAAAGGGGAGAGGGAAGGGGGGAGGGATAAATTAGGAATATAAGATTAACAGATACAAAGTACTGTATATAAAATAGATAAACAAGAAGGATATACTGTATAGCACAGGGGATTATACCCATTATCTTTTTTTTTAAATTTTTTTTATTTTTTGTGGTAAGCGGGCCTCTCACCGCCATGGCCTCTCCTGCCGCGGAGCACAGGCCCCGGACGCGCAGGCCCAGCGGCCATGGCTCACGGGCCCAGCCGTTGCGCGGCACACGGGATCCTCCCAGACCGGGGCACGAACCCGCGCCCTCTGCATTGGCAGGCGGACTCTCAACCACTGCGCTGCCAGGGAAGCCCTATACCTATTATCTTGTAATAACCTATAACGGAATATAATCAGCAAAATACTGAATCACCATGCCGTATACCTGAAACTAACATAATACTGTAAACAACTGTACTTCAATTAAAAAGAAAGAAAAGTGAATGCTTCCACGTAGAGTGCCAGGCCCTGAACGTGGCCCATGACAAGGGCTCAGCAGTATTGCCTTAAGTTGCTATTGTTATTTTGCGTGAAGCTGCAGAAGGTACTGCGAGGTGACTCTGACATGCCTGGAGCCAGCTGGTGTGGGAGTGGGCTCGGGCCCCTCTACACTGACAGCACCACCTGGAGTGCCACCTGTTTAGCCTCAGTTTTCTCAGCTGCCAAATGGGGAGAAAGAAAGAGTCTCACCTAGTCACAGCGCGAGCATGGACATCAGTGAGCTAATGGAAACAAATGCTTTTTATAGTAGAAAAAGCAGCTTGTGTTTTTTCAGCTATGCTTGTGGCTGTCGTTGTGTGACACTTCTCCCAAGAGGAGGAGAAAGGAGAAAAGAGCAGGAAAGGGCAGGACCAGCTGAAGACCTGTAGCCTCACTACCCTGGCTCCCAGGGCTGCCTCCATCAAGGACTGGTCAGAGGAAGAACGCAAATGAGAACACGCCCGGAGCATCCTCTCTCTCCTTCGAAGCCACCACGTGGAACCAAACCTGCTTCCATGAAATGGGTTCATGCTTACACTTCCAGGTTGATGGAGGTGCTGAGAGTAATTAGCCACCCAGTGATGAGGCCAGAGGGCGCCAGCAGTCCTGGAAACAGACCCTCTTCAGGTCATCTGCTGGGGTGGGCTGGTTTGCTCTATTAATTTGGCCAGATACCACCCCTCTGCCCCCTGCCCCCCGACAACAAGAGCCCCGACAGGTCCCTGAAAGTCTGGCCGCTTCTCTGCGTAGTAACCTCTGTCCCTATTGGTCCCCAGGTACTTTGAATTTTACGAGGGCCCTTTTGAGTATAACTCCACGAGATGCCTGGAGCTGAGGCACGAGATCTTGGAAGTGAAGGTGCTTTCCATGTGAGTGTGGCCGGGTGGGTGGTGGGTGCAGGGTGGGGCACGTGGGGACGGGCAAGGCAGGGTGGGGTGGAGGGTGAGGGATTGGCCCAAAGAAACTGGAAACTTGCTGCATCACTACAGAGAAAGAATTAGGTGCTTCCCCGGGGCCTCTGGTATTCGGAGAGCTCTGGAGGGCTCGATGCAGGGATGACTGTTCGTGTTTTATGAAAAATGCCAAGTTTGCAAGGTTACCTCTGGTGACTGGGCGTCCAGTCCCCGGCTCAATTACCAGCGTCCATGGTTATCATCACTGGGCTCCTCTTGGATAGAAATCGAAGAGGGCACCCGAGTATCTTATCTGAAATTCAGTACTTTGTGGCTTAAGCATTGCCCTCTTGCTATTCGTTAAATTTTTAAAAATTATTTAAAGGATACAACATTCAAGTGGTACAAAAAGATATACAGTGAGAAGTCCCCTTCCCACAGCTACCCCCCTCCAGTCTGCCCCTCAGAGGCCACCCATGTATCTTCGTGCATCCTTCCAGAGGGTCTGCATAAACCAGCACCCATGGGTGGATGTCTTCTACCTTTAGCAAGAGAACTGTGCTCCCCACTCCCTACAACAGTGTAGCACCTGTGGCTCTTCTACAACCCGTGTGAGGGAAAACGCATTACGTGCTGGACCCACTAGTGTGTATGTGCCTCCCTCACAGCACTGCCATGAATTGAGAGGAATTTGTGTCATGTTGATCATGGCAGGATGTATGTTTATTTGAAAACAGTTATCACTGACCCTTGAACAACATGGGTTTGCACTGCGCAGGTGCACTTATATGCAGACATTTTTTGAGAGTAAATGCTGCAGTGCTGCTTGGTCCGATGCTGGTTGGATCTGCGGATGCCCAGGAGCTGTGGTCAGGGAGGGCTGCGCTGTTCAAGGGACAACTGCGCATCCGATGTGGGAGAAGGACAGTGGATTTGGTGCCAGGCAGTGCTGGGGGCTTATGTGGACTCACGGGCCCTGACACGATCCCAGGACTTCCATCCATGGCCCACAGGCAGGAGCCACTGCTCCTTTAGCCACTTGACATGATTTCCAGGTCATGTGGGTCATTGAAAGAGCTTGGAGCTTGGGGTCAGGCAGACTTGGGATCCAAAGCTGACTCTGGGCCTTAGAAGCTTTGCATCTTTATACAAATTACTTAACCTCTTTGAGTCTTTCCTTACCTATAAAAATGGGGACACAATTACCTACTTTTAAGGGTTGCAGTAAAGACTAGCTGAAGTAACATATGTGAAATAGATAGCCCAACAGTGCACATCTACAGCAGCACACTTAATAGGTGCTCAGTAAATGTTAATGTGCCCTCCCTCTCTCCCCCCTCCCCTTTCTTTCCGTTTTGGAACCAGCAGCAGCTTTTCTGGGCTGACATTCACAGACTCCATCAGCTCAGTAGTGCAGGAAAGCTCCGGGGATAAGGCCAAACGTCCAGCTGGGATCAGCTGCGTTGTTCACGGTCCTTGTTCTGTTCGAGGGTCTCTATAGCTTCTAGAGGGACCGCAGGAGGCAGCTCACCCTCTGTCCATCCCACCCAGCCCTGAGCGGAGCACACTATGGAGGGCACTAGGAGTTAACCGGGCCAAGAGGATTCTAGACTGAGGGGACAGTTTGTGCCAAGGCCTGTGTCAAGAGAGGCCCACTGTGTCCCAGTCTCTGAGAGCTGGCCTGAGGGGCAGCAGGAGCCATGTCTCTGGAGGAGCAGGCAGGGCTGCACCTTGTGGAGCCTTGCAGTGTGGACCGGGATTTAGATTTTATCCTTTTCTTAGGTCCATGGGCACCCATGGGAAAGGTTTTAAACAAGTGGGGGCGGGGGGGGGGGACAATGTGATTGGTGTTTGCTCTGCCGAGGAACTGTGACTTAGTGATGAAGACGTCTGTCCAGCCCGCAGGCAGGAGCCAAAGGTATGAGCAGAGGGCCTTATCTTTTCTCAGAACTCAAAGATCTTGGCCCCTTAAATGTCTCGCTGGGGACAGCCGGAGCACTCTTCACTGAGAGCATACCTTAGAGTTTTCAAAGGGTAAAGAATTAATCTTTTAAATTATAAAATGCAGACAGTTTCTTCATGGCTACTTCAAGATCTAGACAGGAAGTCTGAGAGACCCTATAAATGGGCCATCCTTCTGTCACATGGCATCCCTCTACCCATATATTTTCTCTGCATTAGTATAAGTCCTTGTTTTGGTTTGCTATGGTTCCCATAACAAAGTACCACAGACTGGTGGGGTTAAACAACAGAACTTTATCTTCTCACAGTTCTGGAGGCTGGAGGTCTGAGATCAAGGTGTCGGCAGGCTTAGTTGCTCCCGAGGCCTCTCTCTCTGGCTGATACGTGGCCATCTTCTCTCTGTCTTCCCAGGGTCTTCCCTCCGTACCTGTGTCCTAACTTCCTCTTCTTATAAGGACATCAGTCATATTGGATTAGGGCCCACCCTGGTGATGTCATTTTAGCTTAACCACCTCTTAAAGACCTTACCTCCAAATAGAGTCACATTCTGAGATATTGGGGTTTGGGGCTCAACATATGAATTTTGAGGGAGATATAATTCAGCCCATAATAATTCTTATCACAGCTTCCATTTAGGGACCATATTAGAAGTTACCGGGCCCTTTGTTTCAAGCCTAAGTCTTGAACATTGCGGGGTGTGATGGGAACCTCATTTCCCCCCATGATCTGTGGCCACCCTTTGTCCCTGGTCAGGGACTTGTGTTGGTGACAAAAGGTCCTCTGCGTGTTTGGCTCTACTTGTCTCTGCCTTTTGGGCACCCTCTCGGTTCTCCTGAGCTGAGCGGCCATCCCAGCTGGCGACCTGTGAGCTTTACCCCATCTGTCTCTTCCATGTCAGTTGCCCTCCATGTGGTCCCCTGGCCCTGGAGTCTTGGCGCTGGTGGTACTGGGGGTCTGAGAGGAGAGAGGCTGGGCTGTTCACGGGGCATGTGAGCCTGCTGGGTCATCAGGGAGCAGTGATACCAAGTGATATCTTTCCTGAGTGAGTCCTCAAGCTGAGGTCAGTGGGCTCCCCCAGGGCTGGAATCGGAGAAGCCAGAGGCTGGTCTCTAATCCGACTGTTTCTGATGCTACCTGGGCACCTGTGGGCGTTACTGTGCTCCAGCCCAGAGCCAGGAGTGGTGCTCACGGCGGAGACCCTGAGTCATCCGGAAAAGGTTAGATCTCCATCTGTGAATGGAAGGGGCTGGACGGACGTGCCCAGAGGCCCTTCCGGTACATGAACGTCAGCTGGCATTCCATCTGAGGAGACAGTGGGGTGTGTGATTCATCTGGGAATGATTCTGACCCAAAATTGCTCCAGTCAATGGTAAAAATCAGTCAGCTGGAAAATTCCCATATGGTAAAGGCCTCGTTCCCAGACAATATCCAATACAACGAGGATTTACTCTGTGATGATTTGTTACGAAATCACATTGTCCCTAATACTTGTAAAAATTATTTATGCTGACTTTTGTCATTCTAGGGCCTCTTTATTTTTAAGCCAATTGCTGCCTGTGCTCACACACTGATGGGGGCCATGCCTGGGACCTCACCCTTGGTGTCTCCTGCCACCGCTTCCCCATCTTTCCGGGCCGGGGAACCCTGCACAGAGCCCTGTACTGAGACCAGGAGAGAGGCTGGGAGCAGGGCTGGCTGGGCAGAGCTTTCAGGGCTGGATGTCCCTTTGTGCCCACACTTTTCTGAGTCTTGTTGGCCTGACCCTACCCGGGCTCAGGACGTGTCTGTTAAATGAGTGAGAAAGTGGACGAAACCTAGGTGGGAACAGAAGAGGCCATGGCGGAAAAGGGGGAGAACAGTGAGGGAGAACGAGATGAAGGTGAGCATCTCCTGCACACGACTAGAAAAATCAGGTAGAATACAAAAGTTTATAATAATAAAAAGCAAAGGTCCCCTTCCCCACAGCCTCTCCCCCAGGCCTGCTACTCGGCTGTTTCTTCTGGGAATTACCTTGTACCTCTCGGTCCTATGCGTGCCATGTATGCCGTGTTTAGCATTCACTGACGTCCTGGTGTGGTGGGTGAGGATTCAGCTCCCTTACCCAGCCCAAACCATTCCCCCCACTTTTCCCAGTTGAGGGGTACTGCTATTTTTAGTTCTTCTATCTATAGATCGCCTAAGTAACCTATTTTTTGTTCTACCAAATGTTGGCAGTATCTCTTGATCCTGTACTTTGTAAGATGAGGCTATTAAAATTACCCCAACTTTTTAATTCCAGCCTCTGGCTTCAGTCATCCGTGAGTTTACCTTTAGAATGTCAAGGCTGATAACATTTACATTCTATTTGTAACCATAGCAAGCCTCTTTGGGGCCTGCTATGGGCAGACTCTAAAATTTGAAGATCAGAAAACAGTGATTCTCATCTCTTTTCCTATTCATTTTTTCCCCTTTTTTTCTCGAGCTTCTAGTCATCTTTTCCCTTTGAACACTTTGTCTCTATCATGCCCCCCCTTTTTTTTTTCCTGCCTGTCCATCGACCAGGCATTCCCCCAGGGTTTCCCCTCATCCTCTTTCTCCATCCTGGACAGGCTGCTCTCTTGGTGGGTCACACACTGTTGTCACTTCCCTTCTCTGCCTCCGTAGGTTAGATTCACCTGGAGCTGCTTCTTTCTTGGTTTACTCCTTCATTTTACTTCCACCCATCTTCAAGTAAATTCCCCCCAAATAGTGAGTGGAAGGTAAGGGTTTGAGTCCTTCTGTGTCTCCATGACCTAATTCTCTTAATTTTTGGTTTGGTGGGGTTGATATTTTAGGTGAAAATCATTCACCCACAGAACGCTGAAGACCTTCTCCATCATCTTCTGGTATCCGGGGCTGTATGAGCACAGTACTAGTTGTTCCTTTGGAGGTGACCTGTTTTCTTCTGTCCGGAGTCTTTACAGATCATGACAGTTCTGGAATAGCCCGATGGTGGACCTCAGGATACACGCTCATGGAGACCTCTTAATCTGGAGCGCACTCCAAACCCTTGAACTTTCTCTTGGATTTCTTCATATTTCCTCCTCTCCAATTTGCTCCACTTCGTCTTTCCGGTACCTCTAAGGGTGGTATTCTTCTGGATTGCTCCTCGAATATCTTTTAATCTCATCTTTTCTATCTCTTTGCCCTTTGTTTCTATTTTCTGAGAAATTCCTTGACTTCACCTTCCTACTTTTCTAATGAATTTTCATTTTTCCCCAAGAGCTTTTTCTTTTTAGATTGTTCTCAGAGCAATCTAGTCTTTTTTTATCCCTCTTCTGGAATATTAGTCATGTCTTGGGTGAAAGGAGGCAAGTGGCTGGCTCAACCCTTCATCTTAGAGTAAAGGTGATCTGTGCATTTGTAAAGCAACTTATAAAATTTTTTTATACATATTGCCTCGTTTGATCTTTCTGACAACCTTTGAGATCAGCAGAGCAGAGGTTATATCTGTCTTACAGATAAAGCAGCTGAGTCTCAGAGAGATTAAATGACTTGTCTGAGGTCATATTGCCAGTTAGAGATGGAACCAGGATTCCAGGCTGGATGTCCAGGCCCCGACCTTGATCCAGTGTGTGACAAGGACATTGGAGGCACAGAGGATGGGGCCTGGACACAGGTAACAGTTGAACTCGGGACCCTGGCCTTCAGTGTTGCCAAGGTTGTGTTTCTGGAGGCGTTAGAGGCACTGGCTGTTCAGGGTGCTGCCCTAGGGGCCTGTGGGTTGCAGGGAGTGAGGGAGGGCAGCAGTGGGTGAGCAAGGTTGCCACTGTGTAATGGCACCTCTCCTCCAATGTCACATGAGCTAAATAAGCAAGAGCTGCTGTGGGGGGTTTGGGAAAGCTGGAAGGAAGGCATCAGGATGAGAGGAGGGACTCCTTCCAGCTCTTTAAAGCTGCCAGGCAGGTTCCTGCCGCAGGGCCTTTGCACTCACTCTTCTCTGCCTGTAATACTCTTTCCCCAGATGTTTGTGTGGCTCACTCATGCATCATTTCAGTTCTTTGTGCAAGGTTCCCCTCTTCAGGGAAGGCTTCCCTGATCAACCCATCTGAAATAGTCACTTTTCAACCCCTGATTCATTTTTCTTTTTTTTTATTATTCCTTTTTTTCTAAATTGAAGTATAGCTGGTGTACTATATTATATAAGTTACAGGTGTACAATATAGTGATACACAATTTTTAAAGGTTATACTCCATTTATAGTTATTATAAAATATTGGCTATATTCCCTGTGCTGTATGATATATCCTTAGAGCCTCTTGCTTCATTTTTCTTTTTTTTTTTTTAAATGGATTAATTTGGTTTTTTGTTTGTTTTCTGGGCTGCACCGAGCGGCTTGTGGGATCTTAGTTCCCCAACGAGGGATTGAACCCGGGCCCTCGGTAATGAAAGCATGGAGTCCTATCCATTGGACCACCGGGGAAGTCCTTTGCTTCATTTTTCTTTGTAGCACTCACCACTCCCTAACATGACATTAAATATCTGGGTTTGTTTTTTTTCTGGTTGTGGTAAGAATACTTAACATGAGATCTACCCTCTTAAATTTGTAAGTGTCCAATACAGTATTGTCAACTGTAGGCATTAAGTTTTACAGCAAATCTCTAGAACTTATTGGTCTTGCATAACTGAAACTTTATAGCAACTCTTCATTTCTCCTTCCCCGAGCCCCTGGTATCTATCATTCTACTCTGTTTCTATAAGACTGACTATTTTAGGTACCTCATACGAGTAGAATCATGCAGTATTTGTTCTTCGGTGACTAGCTTATTTCACTTAGGATAATGTCCTCCAGATTCATCCAAGTTGTCACATATGGAAAGATTTCCATTTTTTAAGGCTGCATTATATTTCATTGTATGTATATAATACATTTTCTTTACCCATTCATTCATCAGTGAACATGTAGGTTGTTTCCATATCCTGGTTATTGTGAATAATGCTGCAGTGCACATGGGGGTGCAAGTATTTCTTCAAGATTCTGATTTCAATTCCAGAAGTGGGATTGCTGGACCGTATGATAGTTCTATGTTTAATTTTTTGAGGAATCTCCATACTGTGTTCCATTGCAGCCACACCATTTTACATTCCCACCAACAGTGTATGAGGGTTCCCTTTTCTCTATATCCTCGCCAATACTTGTCATCTTTTGTTTTTTTGTTAATAGCCATTCTAACAGGTATGATGTAGTATCTCATTGTGGTTTTGATTTGCATTTCCCTGATGATTAGTGGTGTTGAGCACCTTTTCATGTACCCGTTGACCATTTGTATGTTTTCTTTGTAGAAATGTCTTTTCAAGTCTTTTGCCGTGTTTAACCTGATTTTAAAATCAGGTTATTTGTTTTTTTGCTATTGCTGTTATTTGTTTTTTTGCTATTGCATTGTAGGAGTTCCTATGTATTTTGGATGTTAACCCCTTATCAGATATATGGTTTGCAAATATTTTCTCCTGTTTGGTAGGGTTGTCTTTTTACTCTGCTGATTATTTCCTTTGCTGTGCAGAAGGTTTTTAGTTTGATGGAATCCACTTGTCCATTTTTGCTTTTATTGCTTGTGCTTTTGGTGTCGTATCCCTGTATATTTGCTTCCCATTTGTGAGGTCTGTGTGGGCAGGGAGTTTTTTTGTTCACCACAGTATCTCCAGTTCCTGCCATATCGAGGAATTCAATAAATAGTTATAGAATTTATTTGAACTCAGACTTATTGATTCATTCATTAATTATTGATATACTCAACAAATATTTACCACTCATCTGCTATGTGCCTTAGCACTGGAGTCACAGTCAGGCATGATCCCCTGCCCCAGGGTATTTACTGTTTAGTGGGAAGTATCAGGCATAGGTAATGACAGGTTATGGGTTTTGCAGAAGGGGAAAGTCCAGGGGGCTGTGAGTCAGCATTGTCAAGACAGCTTAGTTTAACAGTAATAAGAACTTACACCTGTAGGGCACTTTCCACGTGCCAGACACCATTCTTAGTCATTTATTGCATCGTCTTAGTTAGTAGTCTTAACAAATCTGGGTGGGTGAGCAATAATCTAGTGTTATGACCATTTTCTAGGCGAGAAAACTGAGGCTCAGAGCAGTCACATAGCCTGCCTGAGGTCCCATAGTTAGGAAGTGCCTAAACTGGGTCTGAGGCCCAACTCCCCTTCTGGTTCCAAAATCTATGTACTTAGTCACTATCTCGTATGACTTTTCCTGCAATCATTCCTCCCAGCACCAGTCATATACTCTCTCTGTAGGTGAGGCTTGCCTAGTTTGGGAACAACTGTTTCCCCCTCCAGTTAAACACAGGGGGACACAGCTCTGCAGAATGAACCTGTTTTTTTACTTTACAGTTAAGTATTTGCCTTTTTTTGAAATCATGCACCTTTTTTGGAAGCTGATGAAAGCTTCAGATTTTCCCTAAGATGTGCACGTGGGTGGACAGACAGGGGATTTTGCCTATAATTCAGAGGGTTCATAGGTCTCCTTAAGACCTTTGGCGGACCTCAAAGTAAGAACCACAATTAATGGTAGTTTTTTGATAACACTCAGCTCCTGAGGGCTTGTCACTTTCCCATTCATGACCAAACCAGAATAACCTTTAAAGGGCTCCCCTTGCATCAGTGTCCAAGACAAGCCAGCATCTGAACCGGGCCACAGCCAGGTAACCCTGGACAACTGTATAATGCCTAACTGTGGGATGGGGAATGTGGGAGGTCAGGAGACAAAAGTCAAGGCTCTGCCTTTAAGGAACTTATGGTCTGTCCAGCATCTCCCAGCATTCCTAAGAACTCCAGTCAGAGGCACCGCTCAATGGGAAAAGGGTTCCATGATCCAATTCTTTTTGCTGGTTTCAGTCAAAGGAAGAATCCTACATGATTTAGACATTCCCTTTCCAGGGAGTGCTTTGGGATGTCACAATGCTGAGATGTCTAAACCCAACTGGCATAAAGCCTTGCAGATGGTGGTTCAGACAAAAGGCTTCTCACCTCTCCTTCTCTGTCGCTGGAAATTGTGATCTGCCCTTGAGAAAAGAGAAAGAGAAGGGCATTGTGCCTTTGCAATGAGCCCTACTCTGTGCTGAGCACAGTGTGGGGTGATCTACAGACCTTAGGGAAGTGGTCTTACACCCTCTATGGACAGATGTTCCTGGGAGAACTGTGAAGGCCCTTGGGGGTGGGCACGTGAGGAAGGTGTTTTAAAATGTGCCGGGATTTGTTTTGATCACATATAGTAAGACACACAGACATGCAAAAGGCTATTGTGAAGGAAGACGTTCTTATGCTCACAGATTCCTAGAGACAGGAGGCATGGCACACCATGCAGGGACACATGGGGAAGCACCAGGGTTGGTCAGGAGGCAAAGGGATGAGGGGAAAGCAGAGGTGAGACCCTTTATTGTGGTTTTCGTGGAAAGGAATGGACAAGGCAGGATAAAAAGTTTCACGACTGGCTAGTTTGAATAATTTCAGTGGGCTTTGGGGCATAAGGACTGCCCCTGGTTGTCTGATCCTTAGCTCTGGGCTGATGAGGGCAGGGACTAGTGGCTCTGTTCATAAAGGAGGTGATTGAAGGTGTGGGCTCTGGACTAGCTGAGGTGTGTATGGAAGGCATGCTTGCAGGAGAGTGGTTTGCTATCTCTAGGAATTCACAAGTCCGCAGATGTCAGAGAATCAAGAGTATAGCAAATTAGAAAATACAGTTAACACAAGGGACCAGCCCAGGATTTGGCATAAGGGGGAAGAGGAAGGGAGCATGTCTGGGGATGATGACATTGTTCAGCCTGGCCCTTTCATGCACTCTCTGTCCTCCACTCCCAAGGGTGAAGCAGTTGGAGCTGTTCGACAGGTGGAAGAGCCTCCAGATGTGCAAATGGGCGATGAACATCTCTGAAGCCAACCAGTTCAAGTATCTATGACTCGTCCGTGCTCCCCAGCCCTTCTGTTCATATGGTCCTCCCAGGCACCTCATCAGAGCTCCCTCGTCCTGCAAGGCCAGCCCCCAGACACATCTTCCCCAGAGCTGGCTCTGATTGGGCTTTGGAATCTGGGAGTGGGGAGGTTCTGACTCAGCACACAGGCTGAGGCTGGCATCTTGCTGAGTGTTGTCCACATGTCCCTGCCCTTAGTCCTAGCAGCAGCCCTGTGTGGCCAGTGCTATTGTCTCCAGTACAGCCCCTGACTGTGAGGTGAGGTGCTTGAGGTCTCCAGGAGGCCCGTGCGTTCAGGTACATGAAGCACCTTCCGTGGCCTCACCCCGTTCCCCGCCCTGCTCCCCGGGCAGCTGCTCTAACTTAGCAGTCCTCTCCTTCTCAGAGCGCTTGGGCTTCTACAGCCTAGACCAGCCATTTGGGCCCTGCTGTAGCTTATTCCCTAACTGCTCTCTAACCGAAACTGACGGGTTATAAGCTCCCAGGAGGCAAGAGCTGTATCTTAATGTTCTCCTGTCTCTGAGAGCCTAGCAGATGTCCAGACAGTCTCTGTGATTAGTGGTGAGCTACAGGGGCCTCTCCACTCTAAAATTCTAGGAGTTAATGGTATGTTTTTAGTGCAGGGTAGACCTTATTGAATGGAATTGACAGAATCCTGGGAATGTGTGTATAAATTGGATTTTAGCAACTCAGGCTGTAGTTTGAATGTGCTGAAGAGCCATCTGCATGAAGGAATCCTACACGGGAAGCTGTGAAAAGCAAATAACACTAAGTATTTTGTATTTTCTGTATAAGTCATTTGTTCCAGTTTGTTGCAATTCTGGGCCAAGTTGAGAGGCAGTTTTAAGTGGCACGTTTTAGGAACGTGCTGCAGGTGCCAGCAGCCCCCAGCCAGATGCCTCTAGGAGACTGCAGAAACGCAGCTAAGGCCCGGCAGTAGTTTGCAGAGACCCACGTACCATAGACTAGAATGTGGGCAACGGGTCCGAGGTCTGTGCTGTAAACGCGGCCCCAATTCCGCCCTTAGAGCGAAGCGATGCTGAGGGTGGTGCATGACGGGGAGGCCCAAGCACACTGAGGGCACACTGAAATCGAACTCAGCGTGGACAAGGTCAGTGAGATGCCAGAGGATGTTGTCCAGGCTGAGAGCTGGACAGAAGCCTCGCCAGTGGGATTCACATACCTAAGGAAATAATGTAGCAACGGGAAAATGATGTGGCAAGAGAAAAACCAGGATCCGCGGGGGAGCCTTTGGCAGGGATCAGCCAGCACGATCCGGGGAGAGGCTCTGGGGGAGCTGAGACCTTTCTGGCGGTGGGGGAAAGAGAAGCGACATCCAGTCTTGCTATGCTCTGAATGGGAAAAGCTTCAAGGCCAGTTGGTCGTCCCCCTTTGCTCTCATCACAAGCTCATTGAATGATGATGAGACTCTTAATTTAGGTGCAAGAACATGGTGCAGTGAAGTGGGGTGGGATGCGGGAGTGAGCTAGAACGCAGGCATGAGCATTCCAGTGACAGCAATACTGTAACAGAGGCCCTCCCCCGCCTGCTGCTTACAAATGGACACTCTGGCATTCTGGTTTATATATCAGTCACTCGTGAGCTTGGTTAGTTTGTCAGTCTCCCTCACTTGGGTACTCGCCAGTGGGCTGACAAAATGGAGTTTCTGGACCAGCCAGATGCTGGTTTGTAATGCTGACCTATGGCTCCTGCCTGGCCAGGCCTCTGGCCTTGCCCCTGGGAAGCCTCAGTCACATTTTAAAACCCAACCCTCCCCAGCAGAGACCGCTCTCTATGGCCAGCTGCCAACTGAGCTCCCCAGTGAAGTCCCTGCAAGAGATAAAGTCACAAAAAACAATGGGTGCAGCCTTCCTGGCTTTGGCAATCTGGAGTCACAGGATTACAGAGGGTCAGAAGAGCCAGCCCTGCATTCTACAGTTGAGAAAACGGAGGCTCAGAGAGGGGAAGAGACCTGCCCGAAGCCCCACAGCTGGTGGGGGCAGAGCAGAAACTAGAAGCCCGGACTCCTGACACCAGGTTGGCGGCTCAAGTTTCCATGCCACACCTTCGATGTGGGTTTTCCAGAAAGCTCGTCCTCAACTTTAGTTAGTGGTCGTCATCCAGACTCCATGGGGATGGCGTTCCGTTCCTCCCAGGGCTGCCCAGAGGCTGGATGTAACTGTGCCCAGAGCCAGTGTTGGGGGCCGAAGGCCAGTGTGTACTGGCCCCCTGCTGCTGTTTGTGGAGAAAGTGGGTCCTCGTGGGCTCACAGCCCCCTGTGAGAGGGTGGCATTTTGCATCCTTTGTCAAATCCAGCCCCTCTGCAGCCAGGGTGGGGCTTTGGGTCCCCAGGATAGGGGAGCAGCGTGTGCCTAGGATCTGACCCCATCACCAAGCCTTGCAGGCACCCTGGGAGAATACATTGCCGGGCGGAACACCAGCTGCAGAGAAGAGGAAATCGGGATTCTCTGGCCTGGCTAGCTCCCAAGCCTGCCTCACAGCCCCACTCTCCCTTGAAGGCTGTCTTTTTAAGCCTGCTTGCATCGTCTGAGCTCTAACCTTTCTGTAGCTCATGTTCGAGTGTTTTTGTCAGTGAAAACCACAGCGATTTTTTTTTTTAAATAATGAACTCCTTAAAACTTCTGGAAGCCAGGATCCACTTTCTGCAGGCAGTCATCCAGTATCAACCCACCACCCCAATTTCTGACCCTCCCCTGTTCCTAAGACAGTTTGTAAATCACTGAAATGGCACATTTCTGTTGACTATGTATGTCTTGCTTTTTGACCCCATCAGACAGGGTTAGCCTTGTCTAGAGTCAGATATGGGGGCCAACAACCAAGGAAGAGCTCTTATGCCTGTGTTTTCCTTTAGAGCTGGATGAAGAAGCATTTCTGAGAAGTAGTAGAAGGCTTAGCGGCTCTTGTGAAATCTCATGTGGGGAAAGCTTCAGCCCGCAGTTGGCAGGACTTTGGTAGTTGACCCCCACGTGTCCGACATTGTGCAGGATCCAGAGAGGCAGGGTCCCTGCCACGCAGGGGCTTTCGTTCAAGCGGAGAGGGAGTTGACAGATGATGAAGCGAGGGATGCCCAGTCTGTGCTCTGGGCCTTTAGAGGCCAATGCGGCCAGTGGGGACAGGGCAGCTGGGAGCTCACAGAGGGAGACCAGGCTGGACCCTGAAAGGCTTGGGCATTGGGAGGAGTATTGAAGCAGAGGTGCGGGGGCAGGGGCAGGGGTGGGTGGGAAAGTATGGCGCTCCCTGGCCTCCCCAAGGGACCTCAGTTCCATGACCCCTCTGTTCTCTGAGAGGCTCTGCTCTGCCCTGTGTCACTGGTCTCTCTCTGTCTATCTCCTGCCCGGCAGGTCCACTCTGTCCAGGTGCTGCAATGCCCCCTCCTTCCTCTTCACCACCCAGAAGAACACGCCCCTGGGGACGAAACTCAAGTATGAGGTGGACACCAGCGGCATCTACCACATCAACCGGGAGATCTTCCACATGTTTCCCAAGGTGCTGCTTTGGGCAGGGCGGTCGGGTGGGACAATGGAGCTGACCCAGTAGGGCCCTCTGTGGCCACGCCCGTGTGGCGTGGCATCACTCAGCTGTGCCCTGCACCCAGCTGTCCTGGTCCTGGCTTGCCATTCTCGTAGGCTCAGTAGACCGTCCTCCGGGGTTCCTGGGGGTTCTGTCGGAGCACAAAGAATGCCAGCTGGCTGTTATTTGAATGACTGTTGGCAAGAAAGTGGTTGTGAAGTTTTGGTTATTGCCTTGCTTGCAGAGAACATCCCGAAGCTATCTGGGAGCAGGATTAAGCATTTGTCCCCAACCCGAGGGAGGCACAAGAGCAAAAATGTACATGCAGGGACTTCCCTGGTGGCGCAGAGCTTAAGAATCCACCTGCCAATGCAGGGGACACGGGTTCGAGCCCTGGTCCAGGAAGATCCCACATGCCGTGAAGCAACTAAGCCCGTGCGCCACAGCTACTGAGCCTGTGCTCTAGAGCCCTGGAGCCACAACTACTGAGCCCGCTCGCCTAGAGCCCGTGCTCCGCAACAAGAGAAGCCACTGCAATGAGAAGCCCGTGCACCACAACGAAGAGTAGCCCCTGCTCACCACAACTAAAGAAAGCCCGCGCACAGCAACAAAGACCCAACACAGCCAAAAAAAAATAATAAATTAATTAATAATTTAAAAAAATGTACATGCAAAGGTTGTGTGCACAAGAAAGCGCAAACCGTACAAAGTAAAGTGCTGAAAGGTTGATCTCGTATTGGCTGGCCTTGGGCAGTCCTTTTTGTCTTTCAAGGCTCCACTCTCACTGTCTGTAACACTGGGGTTTGGACTAGGAATAGATTTGGCTGCTTAGAACAGAAAATCCAAAATATCAGAGACTTAAACAAGAGAGACGTTTATTATTATTTTTTCCTTCACCTATGAGAAGCCTGGAGGGAGGCTGTTTATTCAGGGCCAGCACGAGGCTCCTTGGCCAGGGGGACCACAGAATGAGTGGCCCACATGAGCAAAGTGCTCAGATCACAGAACCCAGGCGCAGGCAGGCGCTTCTGGCCTAGTCGTTGCACCAGACCCTTGGAGAAGGGACCCTGGAGCCTGTATGTTCAGCAGATGACGATGGTTACCACCTGAAGAGGAAGGTTCCATGCAAGGTGTTTATAGGCACCCCCTGGAGAGTGCCAGCCCAGGGCAGGGTTTAGTGGGTCCAGTTTGTAGAACTGCTGGCGTTCTAGCAAACTAGGGTGTGGGGCGGGTTCAGTTCTTGCTGGATGAATGTGCGGGGCTGGGCTGCCCTGCTCCGGGGAGTGCGAATGAAGCAAAGCCCAGGGGTTCCCTGCATTCTTTTTTATTTATTTAAATATCTTTATTGGAGTATAATTACTTCTTGCTCCGAGCACCAGAGTGCACTGGTATGACTGGGCCTGGCGGGGGGAGGGGAGCAATGGGGAGGAGCTGGAGGTGGACGGGTGTCAAACATACCCTCCCACAGCAGCGCTGGAGGACGATGGGGTGTGAGTCGTCTTTACGAGGTGGGTCTTTCAAGGCCTGGAACGTGAGACTGGTGACAGCAGGTGAACTTGCAGGTAATGCCAGTGGGTGACACACAGCTCGGGTATAACATATGGATGCAAGGAGGGCCATGGGGATGGGCCACTGAGGCCCAGGGAAGTGCAACAGGGGTTGCCAAACACGCAGGCCATATGGTCTCTGTCACAGCTACTCACCTTTATCGTTCTAGCATGAAGCAGCCACAGACACGAGTAAGCAACAGAGTGTGGCTGGATCCCAATAATGCTTTAGTTCCCATTAGACACTGAAATTTGAATTTTATATGTTTTACACATCACAAAGTATTCTTTTTTCCCACCCTTGAAAAAATATAAAATCTATTCTTAGCTTGCTGGCTGTACAGAAATAGGTGGTGGGTCAGATGTGGCCCACAGGCCGTAATTTACCACCCCCGAATTAGAGCATGTGATGTAGAAGTATTTCCCAAACTTCCCTAAGGTGAGTTTTTTGGGGGGGCGTTGAAAAATATGCAGCTTCTTGGGCTCCTACCCTGACCCTGAAGATTCTGATTCTGTGGTTCTGGGATGGAGCTAAGAATGTGTATTTTCAGAAAGTACCCAGGTAGTTTTTGATTTACAGAAGTGTGAGAAACACTGACATAGAACATAAAAAGCCCTTGATAATCTCTCCAAAAAGGACTTTGTTTTTATTCTTTCTCTGGTCAAAGTCAAACAGTGCAGTTTCCCCCACTGGCCATGAGACGCCCTTGTTTTCCCCGTCCCGGTTCCCGGAGCCTGGCCCTCCAGGGAAAATGTGCCGTGAGGAAGGACAGTCTCCCACAGACAGGTGCAGCATCTCCTTTGGATTTAGCCTAATTGCTGATGATCCCATTGTACTGGGATTTTCCGTGACACTTGTCTGGCACTTGGTTCCAACGTAAGCCCCAGGTGCTGACCAGGGCCACTGTCACGCAGGGCTGGCCAGCTGGTGTGAGATAGGAGGAAAGCTGCCCGGCAGCCTCTGGGTGACAGAGATGGCGGGTAACTTCAGGGCCATCCCGTAATAACCACCTGGTCCCCTTGCAGAGACACCTCTGCGCCAAGCACTGCAGTGGGTAAGCTTTCCATCTACTCCAGTGGTTCTCAACGTGGGGGGCAGGGAGGTGGAGACATTTGGCAACGTCTGGAGATGCTCTTGCTTGTCATGACGGCGGGGGGGGGGGGGGTTGCTCCTGGCATCTAGTGGGAAGAGGCCAGAGATGCCACTACACACTACACAGCCAGCCCCACCACAAGGAATGAGCTGCTCCAAAGCATCAGTAGTGCCAAGTTGAGAAGCTCTGCTTTACATCATCTCAAATGTAGTCACAAGAAATACACGTTACTATTCTTATTTTACAAATTACAAAGTTTAATTTGTAATAAGCTTTACAAAATTTACAAAACCAAGTCACCGAGGGCTCAAAACACTTGTCCGTGGTTTCCTCACCTCATTGTGGGGCAAAACCAGGATTGAACTGGGTCCGTTGACTAGGGTGCCCAATCCTGGTTTGACCAAATATAAGTCCTGCATCCCAAGCAAAGTGCCCTAGTCCTGGGCCAGCTGGGATGGTTGGTCACCCTACCCTGGACTCCAGGTCTACACTCGTGCCCTGAGCCTGCCTGGTCCCACCTGCCTCAGGATGCCCACGAGGCCTAGAATGGGGACGTGGCCTAGAACCAGGTCTCCTAATCAGGCCAGTATTTGCTTTTTCCTGCCTACTTGCCTGTGGTCCCCTGGAAAGCATGCCCAGGGAGTCTCTGTGGGCAGCCAGCGCCCAGACCAAGGTAACACCACCAGCCGAGGTATGACCAGGTTGGAGCGCTGGGGGATGCTCCCTCCCATTGCCCCCGTGGCTGTCATCATTACTAGAGTGAGTCCTGAGCTCTCCGTGCTCAACGCTGTTTCTTGACAGAGATCCCAGTGTCCCTGCCTCTCACTGCTCCCCTGGTGTGGCCTTGCTTGCCCACCCCCGTCAGTTGTCTCTGCTGCTACCAAGTCCTGGCATCTGTCCCAGTCTATATGACCTTTCTATCCCAGGCCTGTGCCCTCCCCATGGAGCAGAGGGAGGGTCTGTACCTTACCCTGAGCTGAAAGGGGTGAGGGCTATGTTTAGGGCCCTGGTCCCTGGTGGCTCTGCCACATCTCTGCTGCTGTCATCTCCCAGAAGGTCTGCATTAACCATTAAAACATGTGGATTAGAAGTAAAAGAAGCTGGGATTCCATTGGGAAAACCAAAGGCAAGCAGAGTTAGCTATAACTTGTACTCTCATCTTTCTGGAAACCGGAGGCATCCCAGGGCTTATTGAAAAAGGCTGTGGAGATCTGGCTTCCAGTTCTAGCTCATTCCTAATTGCCCGTGGAACTGAGAACGAAGCTTTTGACCTCTCTTCATCTGCAAAGTGGAATAACCACTTTTCTCCCACATTTACTGCAAGGCTGTCTTGTGAGGCTACGAGGAGTGGAGGTGGACGTGGGTGCAGAGGTGAGAGCACCAGATGAAGGCAGGAGGGGCATCGCCTCTGACAGCTGTGCCCCTGTCTCCCCAGGACATGCCCTACTACCGGTCCCAATTTAAGAAATGTGCCGTGGTGGGCAATGGGGGCATCCTAAAGAACAGCCGCTGCGGGAGGGAGATAAACAGCGCCGACTTTGTCTTCCGGTAAGAATTGCCCCGGGTCTGCACCTGCCACCTCTACCCCCATGGCCCTCCCCCTCCGTGCCTGCCCCCTTTCTGGTTCCCCAGCCTGCTAGTGCTGCCATTTACGTGATTACTCCCCACTCCCCACTCCCCACCCCTGCAGACCTCATGCTCTGGGTTCTCCCTTCCCCCTTTAGCTCTGTCCCTTGCAAGGGTTGAATCTCTCAGGTCCTCAGTCTCCACATCTGCAGAATGGGAGCAAATGGCATAATAGATGTGAAGACACTGAGGACTCCCAGGGGTCATGCAGATCTGTTGGTGAGGTCGCCTGGGCAGCCACCTCTCTGGCTGGGTTCCACTCTTCTGGAAGCACCGCTTGGAACCAGGGTAGTCTTGTGGCTGACACCAATGTGAGCTTCACCCTGGCCTTACCTAAGCTAGACACTTGTCCTTGTATTTCTTCTTCCTTGTGTAGAAGCCCTTCTTATCTCTTTGGGGACCCTCACTTACCTCTTTAGCCTGGGTGAAGAAGATAGGTTGAAAATGAGAGTTTAAAGCAAAGAGACTTGGGTTGAGGCTGCAGTGGGATCTCATGGGTCGTGTATCTACAACCATTGGGTCACCCAGGGTTGGTGAGGGAAGGGGTTGAACTTGCCCTTCCATGCCCAGGCACGAAGATTCCACCCAGCTGGTTTCCTCTGTGTCCCTCTGCCCACATGATCACCAGCCCTTTCTTCGCCACACCCCAGCTCCCCAGCTCTATCTAGAATGACATACCACATGCAGTCGGGCTGCCTCATCTCTTCTGCAGGTGCAACCTACCCCCCATCTCGGAGAAGTACACCATGGATGTAGGGGTGAAGACAGATGTGGTCACGGTGAACCCCAGCATCATCACAGAGAGGTCAGTGGCCCTCTTTCTAAACTTGTGCTGTCCAATATGATAGCCATTCATCATGTGTGGCCACGGGGCACGATCCAGTTGAGATGTGCTGTCTGTAAGTGCAACACACACACTTGATTTAAAAAGCTTAATATGAGAAAGAGGATGGGCCGTGCCTTATTACATTTTTATATTGATTACATATAAAAATGATAGTATTCGGGGTATATCAGGTTAAATAAAATCTACTGTAAAAATTAATTTCACCTACTTCTTTCTACTTCTCTAAATGTGCTTCCTAGAACATTTAAAATTACATTGTGGCCTGCATTATATTTCTTTTGGACAGCACTGGTCTAGACTCTCTTTCCCTAGAGATGGGCCAGAGAGCTTTCCAGTGTGTGACGGGGGCAGGCAGCTCCCTACACAGTGTGTCCGCCCGGCAGTGGGGAGAAGCCTCATGCAAAGACCTCAACCCCCGCTCCTGACTCCCCTCCTGGGGTCTGTCTGGGAGGCCTGGGGGAGGGGCTGATGGGGTTAAAACTCCAACTGGGGCATAGTCACACCTCCAGGTCAGATGAAGGGTAAGAGGAGGGGGAGTTGTTAAATCCGGTCAGATGCCCGGGCACATTTACAAGGAGTCAGCTGAGTGAGGGAGCATTCAGAGAGGTGCGCAGTGAGCCAGCTGGGAGGGCTGTTCAGTGTAAAGAGAAAGGCGAGCGAGGGGAGGAAGGGCTCAGAGGACAGGCAGCTGGTTTGGTGTTCTTCACTGGGGGAAGGCAGTGACAGGTGGGTCCTTGGGGAAGGCAGGACAGGTGAGTCATGAGGGCTCTAGGGAAAGCCTCCACTCCCTCGCCCCTTCCCCTCTGAGCCCGCCCCGGGCACCCTCAGCCGTATGGGTTAAGTATTACCCTTCCCCTGCAACCACACACTAGATATTTGTCCCTTTGGGTCCAGATTGCCCTCTCCGGCACTCACTTACAAAAATATAACTGTCCCGGAGGAAGGTGGACATTCATCTGCTAAGTGACTGAGCCGAAAGAAGGGGGCGTGTGGCCTTGAGGGGCTCCTACGTCCTTTGAAAAGACCCCAGGGTGCAGGGGTGGGGCAAACGGAGGGCTCCCGAGGCCCCGTCTCACCCTGCGCCCCCGCCAGGTTCCACAAGCTGGAGAAGTGGCGGCGGCCCTTCTACCGGGTGCTGCAGGTGTACGAGAACGCGTCCGTGCTGCTGCCTGCATTCTACAACACGCGCAACACCGACGTGTCCATCCGCGTCAAGTACGTGCTGGATGACTTCGAGTCGCCGCAGGCCGTGTACTACTTCCACCCGCAGTACCTGGTCAACGTGTCGCGCTACTGGCTTAGCCTCGGGGTGCGCGCCAAGCGCATCAGCACCGGCCTCATCCTGGTCACGGCGGCGCTGGAACTGTGCGAGGAGGTGCACCTGTTCGGCTTCTGGGCCTTCCCCATGAACCCCTCGGGCCTCTACATCACCCACCACTACTATGACAACGTCAAGCCCCGCCCGGGCTTCCACGCCATGCCCTCCGAGATCTTCAACTTCCTGCACCTGCACAGCCGCGGCATCCTGCGCGTGCACACGGGCACCTGCAACTGCTGCTGAGGGCGGCGCAGGCTGCCCGCCAGCCCGGCACACGGAACCTCGCTCCTCCTCGCCTGCCCACCCGCAGGGCAGGGCGAAGGCCTGGCGCTGAGGCTGGCACGCCCTCGGACGCTCGGCTTCGGGCTTGGGTCCTGTGGGCTGGGAGGCTGGGCTGGGGGCCAGGCGGAGTCAGCTCCATGCCGAGCGCCCCCCACCTGCGCATGGGTAGCGCACTGCTGGGCCACAGCTCAAGGTCGCGGCCCTGGGGATTGCAAGTGAATCAAGCACATTTCCACTCAGTTTTAGCAACCAAGAGAGCACAAACTGTATGGCCTCTTTGCAGCTAAAGGAAGGCCCCAGCGGGAACGGAAAAGAGGGAGACAGGACATATGAGCATGGTTAAGATTTAACTCAGGATTTTGGGTTCCTGAGCCTTATACCCAGGCCTCAGCCCTGAATTGTTGTAGAGAACCTCAGAGCTTAGAGGCCAACCCAGCGGCCAGACCTTCCTGTGGGGACAGTGGCTCAGAGAGGTCCAGGGATTACCAACCAAGGTTCCACCAACCGAGTCCATTAAGCGGCACTGTGAGATCTGATGCAAGGCCTGTGTGTTCCGATCTTCGCCGAGACACCGTCAGCCAAGGAGAGCCACACCCTTCAAACGCATCCGCAGGCACACACATAAGGCTTGGTGCCTCCAAGTTCAATCCTGCGTTTGATCTTTTGATGAGAAGGAAATAAACCAGACCAGCCATTTGCACTAAGGTTTCCAAGCCAATGTTACCGACTCAATAAGTGCTTAGCGACTTGCTTCCTCTTCTGTCTCCCTATCTTCAGCTCTGTTTTAACCAGGAGTTATTTATAAGATCCATCCCTCTGTGTGTTCCTGAATACTGCACAATCCTGCTGTATAATGTTCCTGAATTGGAACCGTAAGGCTCCAGACTGGAAAACGCTGACATGTGACTGGTGAGCTTAGCGATGGAAGTGAGCCATGGTCTCTGACACCAGCATCACTGAGGTTCTACTGTAAAGGCGGGACTTCCCACAGCACTCAGCCTGGTGGCCTTCACAAGCACGGACCCACAGGGCCTCTGCTTTGGGAAGTCAGCTGTACCTAGGCTAAAAGGGGTTCACATGTCATTTCACATCCCTTTGCTTCCCCCGTGGTGTTTTGCCTTAGAATTTTGCGTGGTATGAATTGCCTTAGAATTTAGCTTTGTGGAATCGTAGAGTATTAGTCCTGAAAGACCTTCAGCTCCCTCCCTCCTCCCTCCTTCCCTCCCCCCTCCCTTCTTTGCTCTCACCCTTCTTCCCTTCCTCCTTTCTCCCCTCCTTCCCATAAATATTTCCTGAAGCCTATTCTGCTTTGGTTTGGGGCTGGGCTTGGGAAGACAAGGTGACAGGTAAAGGCAGTATCTCTGTCTTCTAGGAGTGGAGGGCAGACCATAGGCAAATTCTGGCCCCGCCCACTGGGTGTTCAGAGGGGGAGGGACTGTGAGAGCACAGCAGGGAACGGGACCTTTCATCTCATCACCTCATTTTACAGGCAGAGCCTGTAGGCCCAGCTGGTGAGAGACAGGTGGGCACAGGCCTTGTCCCGGGCCCCCAGGCTCCCCATCCAGGGCAGAACCCCTTCCTCTTGCCTGGATTTCATGTTGGTGGGCCAATATAGAGCAAGTACTCCATGCACGACACTGCTCTAGATGCTGGCCTTGCTTCTGAGCTCTGGTCCTCACTGGGAGAACCTGGGGCTGCTCTGAACCCGTCTGCTTGTCTGCAGAGCAAGGAAGTAGCCAATGAGGTAAATTAGGCCCAAGCACTTGGCGAACCAGGAAACACTACTAAGGACGGTGGGTGGTTATGCTTCCCTGTGCTCTGCCTGTTTCTCCCAAGGAAGGAATGGCTGGAAAGGTTCCAGTTAACTGAGGTTTCCAGCCACTTGTTTGTGGTTAATTGAGCCCCTTTCTTGAAACTACAGAATGTCAGAACTGGAAGGCTCTTAAAGACCATTTTGTCCCACATAAGGAAACAGGCCCAGAACAGGGAGGTGGCCTGGGTCAAGTCGTGCCAGGGGCTCTGTTGAATGCCTGCTGAGGACAGAACCCTCTGCCAGAAGCCCTCTGTTTATGTTCCAGATGGGGCAGTGTTTGGGGGCAAGAGCCTTGGTGAGTCAAATACCATGGATCTCACACCCAAGGGTGTCATGGGCTGGTGTCTGCCCCAGCCAGGTCCCTTGTAGGGGCTGGGGATGGAGCCTCATGACCCATCCTGTGAAGGAGCTGGACTCCATGCTGTCGGTCCTGTTTAAGTCGCTGGGTCTTAGGGCAAGTCCCTTCCCCTCCCTTAGGGTCTCCGTTTCTTCATCTCTACAACTAAAGGCTTAAAAAATATCCCTAGGGTCTCTGTAATCTTTAATTTTATTTAAGTTTTTGGAAGTACTAATGATGTATGGATCTAAGCCATAAATAATATTTATTATTATAATAGCTAAGATTAACTGTATGCTTATTCTGTGTCAGGCCCTACACTGGGCACTTTCTTTGCACTGTCTCCTGTGATCATCACAAAACCCCCTTGGATAAGAAGACTCCATTGGGCAGGTGGGGAAACTGAGGCTCAGAGCCATTCAGTGTCTGGCTGATGGCCAAGCACCTGGTGGAGGAAACCGCACCCGCGTCTGTAGAACCCCAAAGCCTGTGCTCCAAACCTGTCTTAGCTGCTTCCTAGCCAGTGTCACCAGGGCTGGAACAAGAGGGGTCCTGACTGAGAGGCCACTGTAGGGTGGTGCTGGGCCCTGCTCTAGGGACAGTGCTCTGGGAGGCTGTTATGGGTCCAGGATGGAGGCTGCTTGTAGGTGCTCCCCCACCCACCCAGCCCTGGCCCTGGCAGCAGTACAGATGCACCCACAGTGCAATGTATGCAGGGGAGTTGAGGCCGTCTCCACATTTTGCAGAAGGGGTACATATTAAAAGATAGCATGTTGGGGGACTTGCCCAAGGCCACATGGCCGGCTAGTGACTCAACTGGGACTCAGCCTCCTGACTTCCAGGCTACACTTTTCTCCTGCAGCCAGTGTTTGTAGGCAATGCACCCTTTCAAAGGCTCGAAGAGACCTGGGCGTTGACTCAGGAAACCCCACCCCACCACTTTCCTCGCAACTCCACCCCCATCCCACCATGCAGACTACCAGTGACACTCTTGTATAAGGGAAATCAATTCCCCAAAACAAAACAACCATCGTGTCTTCCTTTGTGCTAAGCCCACTGCTCCAGTCTTGAAAGGCAGCAAAAACAAGTAAATGACTTGGTGCTCAGCCAAGCAAAAAGGAAGGTGGCGCAAGGTCAGATGTGGCCTCTGAGACCGTTTCAGCACTGCTGCTGCGGCAGCTCTGCCCACTAATCACCTGGTGCTGCAGACAGCAGGGCGCCCATTGCCCTTGACTCTGCTGAGTAAGTGGAGAAGGGGGGAAGCAGTGGCAGCACTTCCTGACGACTGAAGGACAGCACAGAACTGGCTTCAGCCAGGCATTCAGCACATTGTTACTGAGCGCTCATTTTGTGCTGGGCATCGTGCAAGGGGCCGTTGAACTAGTGATGAGCAGAAGGTAGCCCCAGCCCTCTTGGAGCTTATGGTCCGGTGGGCATGTCCAGATGCTGAACTGAGTACCCCAGGCACACGTAGGAGCTGAGCTGAGTGCTAGCAAGTCTGGGCTCAGGGACAGTTAGCACGAGAGGAACACCTGGCCATGCCGGGGTCAGTCCTGAATTCTGAAGATCGGCAGAATGACTGTAATTGTCAAAGCAGTGGATCCACGTCAGGCCTCATCCTCAACATCCATGTGACGTGTGACAGGGTGACCACACTGGTCTTTTGAGTCCTCTCTTCCTTTTTGTTTTTTTATAAGGAACCAGTTTCCCCCGACTTTCCTCCTGCCTTTCTGAACACTCCTGCTCAGGCTTCTTTGTTACTCATCTTCTGTGAAGCTTCCTCAGGGTTCCTTTCTCTTTCTAGGAGCATTTCCGCAGAAATCACATCTGTTCGCAGCCTCACATCTCTCCTGTCCTTGCATCTTACACCCCTCTCCTGGAGGCCATTTCTCCCTTGAAACATCAGGAACACGCTTGCCATGGCCGTCTGAATGTCTGTACCTGCTCAGCATCTCAGACCTCAACATGTCCTCAACTGGTACAGTTAAAAGGGCAATCTGGGTTCAAAGTCATGTGCCCTTACTTACTAGTGACCTTGGGGGAGCTACCAAAGCCCCTGGAGGCTCTGACTCATCATCTGAGGTTGAGGCCAGGACACCAGCCTCACCAGCTGTGGAATAGGGTTGCACAATGCCTAGCACAGTGCCAGCACAAACTAGACACCCAGAGAGCAGTTTCCCTCTTCCTCCTTTCTTCCCCTGCTGAATGGCTCTACCACATCAATGGCCCTTCAGCCCCAAACCTGGGTCACTCTTGGCTCTTCCTTCTTCACTTTCTATGTCTATTTGTTCACCAAATTTTATCAATTCTGATTCATAAATATCCCTTGAATTCATTCCCTACCTGCATTGCTTCTGCCACTGCCCTAACTCAGACCCTTTTGACTGACCATTCTGCTTCTAGAGAATTAACTTCTGGAAACAACTTTGGTGGAGCCCGTTGCCATCTTATACCATATAGTCCAGATTCCTTACCCAGATGTGCAGAGTATGTCCCAAGCTGGCTCACTCATCTTTCCAGAGACCCTCCTGCCAGCACCATCCCTCTAATACTCCTCTAGGTGCTGTGCCTTTGCACAAGCTATTGGAAATGCCTGGAATGGCTCCACATTCCAACCTCCTCCCTCCTCCCCTTTACCCCACCACTTTTGCAGATAGTGTCAGGTGATGGTCCCCGCCTCTTCCCCTCTGTGAAGCTGGGCTGGGCACTCTCTGTGCTTCTGTAGCAACCATCACTGACTTCTATTAGGACGTCCTCACAGCATACTACGTGTGTCCTTGGCCGAGGGTCTGTCCTTTCCCCAGGAGAATGCATTGTATCTGGCTAATCCTGGGGCCCTCAGCACTGGCACAGAGCCATGTGTTAACTATAGCAGTGGGGTCTCTGTTAGCTGGTGGGTTCCAGTGGTTCAGGAGACCCCATTAATAAACCGAGTAACACCCTGGGGTAATTGTCAGCTTAAGAGAGTTCTCTGCTCATTATTTTTTTGCCTGGTACCTTCTATGTGGGAAGCACTGAGCTATACAAAGACTTGCCCACCTGCTCTTGGGGAGTTTGGGACTCAGGAGGCTGAAATGTCCCTGTTGCAATTGCTTGTCAGTTCCATCACCCAGGCTCCGCTACCTTCTTTTTGCCTCCTCCCATTATAATCTTGCTCGTCTGCTTCTTGCCTGTTCTTCAACCCTCTTTCTCTAGTTTAAACAAAAGAGGAAAAGATTTTCTTTTTGTTCTTCCCTCCTTCAGAACCATAGAGATTTGTCAGGATCTGAAACTGCTGTGCTGAGGTACAGGCTGGGTAGAAGTACACGAGGGACTTTTCAATAATGGCTCAAGAACAAGTGCAAAGTGCTTTATTTATTGGCTGGGAAACAGATGAGCTGAGCTTTGCAAAATGTCCACTCCAGTTGCCCAGTGGAAGGCAGGAGCTTGGGAGTCTCCCTGTGGGGAGGGGACGGTGCTGCTCTGAGTTCAACACACATCCTGGCCTCTCTCCCTGCCACCAGGGCACCCTTCTAGGAGGAGGCTGGCTCTGGCTTACAGCCAGGTGAGGCCAGGCTCGGGGTGTGCTGAAGCCCAGGGTGTGCCCTGTTCTCTTGTTCTTTGGAGGGCTGGTCAAGCCAGGACAGTCTGAGGTTGATCACATCCTACAAGGCGTCCTGATAAAGCAGTGTGTTCTTCAAAGGGTAGACTGTACATCACCTATATCAGATCCCCTGAGTGTTTGTTAAAACCCCTGCCTCTGGACTCAGAGCCTGGGGGAGGGGTTGTGATGCTGAGCAACCAGCACTGTGACATCTCCCGGTGGGTGGTCTTAGAGCCCCTGTCGGCTGGAGAACTGGGCTCTGCACCGCGTGTGGGTCAGTGGCTACTGCCAGGTGAGTGGTGATGTCTGGCTTGATATTCAGACTGGAGTCTTAAGTGATAAAAGAGCAAAACCAAGAATCTGGCACATAACTTCAGCGAGTTCTGGAAATATGAATATAAAATAGAGTCCACTATTAAATCAGCCACAAAAATTAACTGCTCAGGAATCTATAACATTTATGAAATCTGTTTTGGCCTCGACACTATCAGAGATTTTTTTTTCTATTTTTCAACTATGGTAAAATATACATGAGATTTACCATCCTAGCCATTTTTAAGTGTACAGTTCAGTAGTGTTAAGTTGTGCAGCCAATCTCGAGTTCCTTTTTAGTTGCAAAACTCAGACTCTATACCCAATAAAGGACAATTCCCCATTTCCCCTCCTCCCAGCTCCTGGCAACCACCACTCTGCTTTCTGTTTCTTTGAATTTGACCATTCTAGGGACCTCGTATGAATGGAATTGTACAATATCTGACTTTTTGCGACTGGCTTATTTCATATAGAATCATTTAGATATAAGCTGTTCTCAAATGACATGAACTGTTTTTAGTGTCCCTATAATAGGATTCTGATTTTGATTTTTGCCTGGAGCAGTTGTCCTGGGCCCTTGGTTGGTGCCTAGCTTCTGGCAGCCTCAGCATCCTTTGCTGAGGGTCAGAACAGACCTGGTCTTGCTTTGCTAGCTTGGCTCAGCTGTGCTGGCCAGCCAGTGTCCTAAGAGGCAACAGCACAGCTTCTATAAGTGTTTAGATATTTCCCCTGCATGGTCTCTTCAGTGAACCTTCTTTTTTTCACTAGAGAGAGAGAGAGAGAGACAAACAAACATACATACATACATACATACATATATTACCGTGACTTAGCTCTTGGCACAAAAGCCAGAAATCAGTGACTGTCTCTCTTTCCAGTAGGGGGACGGTTCCCTTGGCAACCAAGTAACTCATTTTTTTTCAACTAAATGACTTGCTCAGCTTTGAGGTAAAAGTTTTATTTCCTCTAGAATTATGGTTCTCAACCTTATATGCACCTGGGGATTCACCTGGGGATCTTTATAAAACCACCCCCATGGCTTCCCTGGTGGCGCAGTGGTTGAGAGTCCGCCTGCCGATGCAGGGGACATGGGTTCGTGCCCTGGTCTGGGAAGATCCCACATGCCGCGGAGCGGCTGGGCCCGTGAGCCATGGCCGCTGAGCCTGCGCGTCCGGAGCCTGTGCTCCGCAACGGGAGAGGCCACGACAGTGAGAGGCCCGCGTACCGCAAAAAAAACAAAACAAAACAAAACAAAAAAAAACCACCCCCATTCCAGATCCTCATCTTCCCAGAGAATCTGATTCACTTGGCCTGGGGACGGGACCCCATATTCTTATTTTTAAAATCTCCTTGAGTGACTCTGTTGCGCAGTGGTTAAGGCTCATTGTCCTGAGGCAGAAGGTCTCTGCCTTGGTGGCACATCGGCGTCATCTGAAGAGCTTTAAGACCCACTCGTGCCTGAACTTTGCGCCCAGAAGTTCTGACCCAGTTGGTCTGAGGTGTGATCTGAGTATGAGGGCTTTTCTGACTCTCCAAATAATTCCACTATGCAGTTGAGGTTGAGAACTGTTGTTCTAGGTCAGCAGCTCCTGTGTCGGAATCACTTGGAGAGCTCATTGGTTCCTGGGCCCCTGCCTGGAGTCTGATTTGGCGAGCCTGGCGTGGAGCATCCTCGCTGGTTCCTAAGCGGTGCTGAGGCTGCTCCTGGGACTACGTGTTGAGGAGCCCTGCTCTACATGATATTGTAAGAAGCTCAGCCCTGCTCTGCTTCATTTGTTTCCTGGTTAGGGGTTGGGAGCATCGATTCACGCTTGAGATTTCTGAAAGTTACCAAACAGCTCTTTTTCTGAACATTTTCAACATTTAAATAAACATTAGAAACCTTTTTAAAGCAAAGTTACATAGATTTCTTCTCCCAGGGTTAGGCTCAGAGTACCTGAATTAAGAATTCATCTGTGCCCAGGATCAGGCTGCATTCTGGGATCAGAGCTAAGGGGTTGGGTCTCTGGAGCTTGGAACCAGACTGTGACCAGCTGAGGGTCACCCTGTAACTGATGTTGGGGTAAGATCAGAGCACAATAATGCTCTCTTTAACACAAAGCTGGACCAGACACTCTGCCTACCATGCCCATGGAACACAAAAAAGGAAGGTGGTGATGAGGAAACATCTCACAGAAATGGGCTAATGTGACCCAGGGCTCACACCTGCATTATGTTCCGCCTTCCTTTCCCACCTTCCGCTGGAAAAGGCTCCAGTTGCAACCAGCGAGCTAGTGCCTGGAACCTGCCTCAATCTCTTCTGTCTCCAACTGGAGGCAAGTCCCCTGCCCCTTCCCTCTGAAGATGCCCCCAGCAGTGTGGTCCCAGCGAGCACTTTATCCTCATGGCAGCTCACAATTCCTCATTCAGCCACAAAAATTTGTTAAGGGAGGAAATAGTTACTGTGTTATTGAAACAAGGTCAAAGCACACCTCACTTCCCAGGGCCACTTACCCAGCACGTTCGCTCAGCCCCAGGCAGCTGTGGACTCAGGTAAAGGAAAATTAATTTTAAGCCCCCGAAGTAGCTGCTATAAAGCTCTGTATCAAAGACCAAATATTTTGCTAACAGCAAATCCCTCATGGCATTCACTTTCATTTTAAATTCAAATCTAGTGAACTTGATTCTGGTTTCTAATAATAAAGCAAATTAAGAGAATGATAACAGGTGCTAGATTTAGCAAGAAGTGGCAGCTAATAGACTAATAATAATAGCATTAAAAAGACCAAATCTATACATCTCAGAAAATACCAAGTGATCTGAGGCTATTAGTGGAGGGGCGAGTAGTTTCGTGGAGGGCCCAATATGTAGTAATAACCCCAAGGGCAACAAATGACCCCTCAGAGCAGCCCAGCCTGTGGTATCCACAACCACGTAGAGGTACGAAAACGCTCAGACAACGTTCGGTAGACTGTGTTTAAGAAGGCAGAGAAGGGTTTTATCCACTTGGAATTATTTCCATCCCCAAACACTTAAAACACATTCATAGATGTCTTGGTGCTTAAAGGATTAGCCCTTAGTTATCTTGAAGTTCAGGTAGGTGAACTAGTTCGTTATCTGATAATATAGGCTTCATGAGATGGGCAAACTCACTCTTTTAGACTTAGTTTCCCTCTGACATTTGCTGCCCCCTCCCCCCGCCCCCGAGGAGGCAGGAGAAGGGCACCCCTTCTAATTTCCCATCTTAAAGGGGATGTGCAGCGGGGCTGGTTGTGGTGGCCGGGGTGTCTTCTTCCTGCACCTCTGCTTCCACCTGTTGTGTCTCTATTGCTCGTGGGAGGGGGATGCGGATCTCAGCCGGGGCCAGGGCAGGCTCTGCTGTGACTCGGCCTGGATTTATTTGTGATTTTAAGAATATGACTATTTTTTTCATATTCTTATGAAAGTGAACACTTATACTTTCTACACATCTTCATCATCTAATTTCTCACCAGCCCTCGCTGTGTTCCTAGGAGGAGGGTAAGGCAGGTGGTGGCATCCCGACTGGACTGAGGCCCAGGAAGGTGACAGAGGCATGCCCCAGGTCACGTGGAATGGTGGTGAGCTCCGGTTGGGTGCCCAAGCTCCCCAAGGGGCAGGGGGAGACAGCCGTGTCTTGCTCTCACCCTCGAAGTCCTTGTGTTTTCTTCCCTCTGGGTTGTCAGGCTGACTGCAGTGTGGTTCAGGCCTGAGCTTTACCCCTGGCCTCATGCCTTGCCCAGCGTCGGTGAGGAGGCGCCTTTTTGGGCTCCGTTCCCCTCCAGGCCCCAAGCATGGGGGCTGTACCTGGTGTGCGGAAGGTGGCAGCTGCCCTGGGCAGAGGGTCACCCAAGGCCGCGGCAAAGCAAGAGTGTGGAGGGCGTTGACAGCAGACACAGCGACGCAGCACCCTGGTGCTGTGGCCGTTTACAGGGTGCGGGGGTGCTGCTGGGATCCCAAGTGACAGCTCCTGCCAGCCCTCCTGCACCTTCTCGGGCAGGACCCTGACCCCACTGTGGCAGGCTTCTGAGCCAGTCCCTCTTCCCAAGGTTTGGGGGACAGCTGGTCCTCCCTGAGGCTTCCACGCTCTGCACACATGTTTTAGGGGTGAAGCAGGGTCTTGGTGGCCTGCAAATTCCCTTTCTGGACCCAACTGACCTCCCTTCAGAAAGCCATAACTCTTCTTCAAAGCCGTATTGTTTGAACTGTGAAATATATGTAAATGCATATGTGTTTTTTAAACTAACACTTTAACTCAGTGAGCGTTCAACTGTTCAGTGCTACAGTTTGGATTCAGAAGCCCCTGCCACCTTGCTCCCCAAGTGAAGCCAGGACAGATGATGGCGGACCACAGGGGAGCTGCGGAAACCTCGGCCCTGCAGCCGCGTGCTCCCTGCCCTGCGCCTGCGCCTGCACGTGCTTTCAGCCAGGCTTAATGGCAGTTTCCAGGAGTGCATGTGAAGGCAGCCAGCGGAGTACCTCCGAGGGGCTGGTGGCACGGACTCATCCCTAAGTGGCCACCGTGTGTGAAGACAAAGTGGCCACGCGGACGTGACATGCATGTGCTCTGCAGCCCCATCCCTCCCTTGCTTTCCTCTCTCAAGGGCCGCATCACATGGCACTGTGTTCTGTAGAGCCTTTCCCATTGGAGAAGAAAAGGGAGACTGAGATGTTGTTTGCTGGGATGTAGAGAAACTCGATCTGGGTGTGGAGCTGGAGCATTGCTTAAAAAAAAAAAAAAAATCCCTCCCTTCCTCTGGTTGATTTGCTCCCTCTGTTTGCCCTGGAGAGAAACATTCTGTGCCATTCCAAAGCATTGGGGAGATGGGGCTGCAGCCGTTATCTTATTGTCATGCAAATTTTGTTGAGGAGCAGGGGTTTATACGAACTCCTGCAGCATAATTCTAGCTTGTATGTATGTGGCTGTCCTTGAGTGATCCTGAAGTGGTGACTGTGACTTATGCCTAAGAACATAATCAGGGTAATTTGTAACTGTCACTGTGTTTGAAAAGCCCTCAATTTCCATCCAGTAAAACCAGTCAAATGGCTCATTTAGCAAAGACTCTCTGGCTATGGCCGTGTGTGTGTGTGTATGTGTGTGTGTGTGTGTGTGTCTGTGTGTGTCTGCGTGTCTGTGTTTGGGGAGGAGGCTGGACTAGGCTGAAGCAGCACAGCCCAATGTGGGGAGGCTCCCAGCTCTTGTGAAGAAGGCATGGCCACTTGGGGCCCATCTTTGGGAAGCGTTGGCCTGTCTGTGTCTGACAAGAGTGTTAATGTAAGCATAGGGGCTCACAGGAAGGGCTCAGAAACCAAGATCTAGACTAATTTGGGTGGAGTGCTGAATTGACAGTATACAGGGAGCAGGAGGGCATGGAGGACCGCAGGCTTCCACTAAGGAAGGAGGGTCCCTGAGGGCTGGAGGGCTAGGGCAGGTGGGATCTGAGATGTGCTCACACCTGGAAACAGATCCATTAGCTACATAGACTTGTCTCTCTCTAAGCAAACTAGCTCTGTCAAGGTCCGGAGTCACAGCAAAGGAATCCGAACACTAATTACCCTCTTATTAAAAAAAAAAAAAAAAAAAGTTCTTTCAACGCCAATATCCATGAGTGTGTTTAAAATAGGATTATATTAAATAAATAAAAAAAATATTCATGCACAAACTGCCTGGCTGGGTCTGGCCTGCCCTATGGGATGCAGATAAAATGGCTTGGATTCCACGGATCTGCATTTTGGGAAGTCCAAAGCCTTTCCTATGATCTCTGCAAGCTCCCAGGGGCTAACATTTTCATGATCCCGTGGCCTTCAGACTTTTGAGCTTCTGAGCATGTTTCTGTTTTATAACCCTTAACCACCTAGATTAGATGCAGACCTTTCCTTGACATCAGTGATCATATAATGCATTCCAGAGTGATGTGGGAAGAGATGGGAAAGGGATGGAAAACATTCCAAACAAGCAATCTCAAATGTAATGTTGGGTGTCCTCTGGCTAACCCACTGGCCAACCTCCCAATGGGGATACTTCATGTGGCCCCAGCCTCAGTTCATCTATCTGGCTCCTCCTGTCCTCCCCCTTCTTTGGCCTCCTGTTCTTACTCCCCAACTCCCTCTCAATGGAGAACACATTTCTGCTATTTCTCTTTGGAGCTGTTTAAACATCCTCTGTGTCCTTGGTTTCCTGCAGAGCCTAGATCTCAGCTCGCCTTTTACCTTCCCCCTAACAAGAATTTCCATGCTAGCTGGAAGATATTTAAACTTTCCTTATTACCATTGTAAAATGCCAAACACTCAAGCAAGCGACTATGGAACCTAAGGATACTGTTTGAAGGTTATCCCTGAGACCTGGGCACTGTCTATTATAGGAAGAAAAAGAGCTGAGGGTCAGGGAAATAGGACTTCAATATGTATATTTGAATGAATGAATGAATGACCCAACGAACTGGGGAAAGAAGTTGAATGTAGTTCATTTATTTAATAAATAGATGCATACAATTTGTCACTTCATTCATTCATTCAACAAGCATTTCTTGAGCCCCTACTTTGGGCCAGGCAACTTGAGAATTTGGGAATACAAAGGTGAGCAAACACACATGCCATCTCTGCACTTACAGGACATAGAGTCTGGCCAGAGCAATAAAGGTAATCAAAAAATTCCACAGTTCAACGTTTAATTATAGACAGTGTTTCAAACGAGTGTGCAGTGCTGCGAGATGCTGGGCAAATGTCCCTGGCCTGAGGTTGAGCACAAAGAGCACTCTGCTGGAGAAGGGACAATTGAGCTGAGAGCTGGAGAGTGAGGAAGGGTTAACCAGGTGAAAGGTAAGGGTGGAGTTGGGCGGGAAGTAAGTCCAGGTAGAGGGCCCTGGGTGGAGAGAGAGCTTGGGACCTTGGAGGAAGGATTTTGCAAGGGTAGGGAGGAGTACATGGCAGGAGATAAGTCTGGAGGGCTGGATGGAGGCAAGACTCTGTGGGGAAGAGGTGGGTCATGTTAATGATTCTGATTTTGATTCGAAGAGAATCAAGTATCCCTTGAAGGATTTTGAGGAAGAGGACATAGTCAGATTTACACTGAAAAAATTCCTGAGCGGTGTGGCCAAGGTAGCAAGTAGGAAGACCCTGAGCTCACTTCCTCCCATGGGCAACCAAAATTACAACTATTTACAGAGCAACTATCTATGAGTATGACCTAAAGACTGGCAGAAAAGATTTTCCACAACTAAAGACATAAAAAAGGAACAATGACATGGGTAGGAGGGGCAGAGATGAGGTATAGTCAATACCTACATCCCTGGGTAGGTGACCCACAAATAGGGGGAAGATAATCACAATTGCTGAGGTTCTCCTCAAGGAGTGAGGGGTCCAAGTCCCACAATGGACTCCCAGCCCAATCCTGCACTGGGAAAAAAAAACCCCAGAATGGCTGGCTTTGAGGGCCACCGGGGCTTGCACAGGGGAGAGCCAGAGGACTGCAGGAAACAGAGACTCCACTCTTAAAGGGTGCACACAAAATCTCACACAATCTGAGTCCCAGCACAGAGGCAGTAATTTGAAAGGAACCTGGGGCAGATCTATTTGTTGATCTTGGAGAGCCTCTTGGAGAGGCAGGAGGCAATTGGACTCCCCCTGGGGATGGGAATGATAGCAGCAGTCATTTTTGTGAGTTTGTCCTACTGTGAAAACACTGGCATTCGCAAGTGCCATTTTGGAGTGCTCTACCTAGCCTATAAGTGCTGGGAGCTTACCCACCCACCAGCAGGACAAGGCCCCATCCACTACGGGGATGGCCACAACCCCAAGATTCTCCTGGGTCATACAGCCAGCTGCCTCAGGACATGGCCCTCCCTATCAGTGGGCTGATAGCCACCATTCAAGGCAAGACCTGGCAGCCAACTGGGCCAGAGTCCAGCCCAGCCTACCAGCATGCTCACAGTATTGACCCCACCACAAAGAAGCGCCCACACAACCCACATAGGGGGTGTCCCTAGAGCATATAGCTCTGATGACCAGAGGGGAGAATGCTGCTGGGCCTCATAGGACATCTCCTACATAAAGCTACTTCTCCAAGATTGGGAAACATAACCAGTCTATTTAATAAATAGAAATAATCACAGAGAATTAGGCACAATGAGGAGACAAAGGAATATGTTCCCAATAAATAAACAAGATAAAACCATAGAAGAACTTAGAAAAGTGGAGATAAGCAATATATCTGGTAAAGCATTTCAAGTAAAAACAAAAAATGTTCAATGAACTTGGGAGAAGAATGGATAAACACAGTGAAAATTTTAACAGACTTAGAAAATATAAAGAAGAACCAAACAGAACTGAAGAATACAATAACTGAAATAAAAATACACTAGAAGGAATCAACAGTACATTAGATGATACAGAGAAATGGATCTGTGAGCTGGAAGACCTAGTAGAGGAAATCACCCAAGCTGAACAGAAAAAAGAAAAGGAATTTTTTTAAAATGAGGGTAGTTTAAGAGACCTCTGAGACAACATCAAGCATGATAATATTTACATCATAGGGGGTCCAAGAAGGAGAAAAGAGCAAGTGATAGATAACTTACTTGAAGAAATAATAACTGAACACTTCCATAAGCTGTGAAAGAAAACAGACATTCAGTTCCAGGAAGCACAGAGAGTCCCAAACAAGATGAATCTAAAGAGGTCCACATCAAAATACATTATAATTAAAATGGCAAAAATTAAAGATAAAGAGAGACTCTTAAAAGCAGCAAGAGAAAAGCAACTAGCTATGTACAAGGGAAACCGCATAAGACTATCAGCTGACTTTTCAACAGAAACTTTGCAGACCCAAAGAAGTGGCATGATATATTCAAAGCTATGAAAGGAAAAAAACCTACAACCAAGAATACTCTATCTAGAAATGGAAATAAAATAAACAAATGGAACCTAATGAAACTTAAAAGCTTTTGCACAACAAAGGAAACCATAAACAAGATGAAAAGACAACCCTCAGAATGGGAGAAAATATTTGCAAACGAAGCAACTGACAAAAGATTAATCTCCAAAATATACAGGCAGCTCACGCAGCTCAATATCAAAAAAACAAACAACTCAATGCAAAAATGGGCAGAAGACCTAAACAGACTTTTCTCCAAAAAAGATATACAGATTGCCAACAAACACATGAAAGGATGCTCAACATCACTAATCATTAGAGAAATGCAAATCAAAACTACAATGAGGTATCACCTTACACCAGTCAGAATGGCCATCATCAAAAAATCTATAAACAATAAATGCTGGAGAGGGTGTGGAGAAAAGGGAACCCTCATGCGCTGCTGGTGGGAATGTAAATTGATACAGCCACTATGGAGAACAGTATGGAGTTTCCTTTAAAAACTAAAAATAAAACTACCATATGACCCAGCAATCCCACTACTGGGCATATACCCTGAGAAAACCATAATTCAAAGAGTCATGTACCACAATGTTCACTGCAGCTCTATTTACAATAGCCAGGACATGGAAGCAACCTAAGTGTCCATTGACAGATGAATGGATAAAGAAGATGTGGCACACATACACATATACAACGGGATATTACTCAGCCATAAAAAGAGATGAAACTGAGTTATTTGTAGTGAGGTGGATGGATCTAGAGACTGTCATACAGAGTGAAGTAAGTCAAAGAGAAAAACAAATACTGTATGCTAACACATATATATGGAATCTAAAAAAAAAAGAAAGAAAAAAATGGTTCTGAAGAACCTAGGGACAGGGCAGGGATAAAGATGCAGATGTAGAGAATGGACTTGAGGACACAGGGAAGGGGAAGGGGAAGCTGGGACGAAGTGAGAGAGTGGCATGGACATATGTACACTACCAAATGTAAAATGGATAGCTAGTGGGAAGGAGCCACATGGCACAGGGAGATCAGCTCGGTGCTTTGTGTCCGCCTAGAGGGGTGGGATAGGGAGGGTGGGAAGGAGACACAAGAGGGAGGAGATATGGGGATATATGTTTATGTATAGCTGATTCACTTTGTTATAAAGCAGAAACTAACACACCATTGTAGAGCAATTATACTCCAATAAAGATGTTTAAAAAAAACTAATAAAAAAATTTAAAAAAGAATACCTAGCAAGGCTTTTATTTAGTTTTGAAGGAGAGATGAAGAGTTCTATAAATGAGCAAAAGCTAAGAGTTCAGTACCACTAAACCAGTCTTACAAGAAATGTTAAAGAGACTTCTTTAAGCAGGAAAAAAAGGCCACAACAAGAAATATGAAAATTATGAAAGGAAAAATCTCATTGGTAAAAGCAAACATACAGTAAATGTAGAAAATCAATCACTTATAAAACTAGTAGGAAGATTAAAAGACAAAAGTAGTAGAATAATCTATATTCACAATAAGTAGTTAAGGGATATATAAAACAAAAAGAATTAAATCATGACATCAAAATAATTAAACATGGAGGGGGAGAGTAAAAGTAGGGTTGTTAGAATGTGTTCAAACTTAAGAAGTCATTAACTGAAAATAATTACGTGTATATATATAATATATATTTATATCTATCTCTATTATCTAGCTAGCTAGCTAGCTAACTATGTTGTTATATATGAGCCACAAACTATGGTAACCACAAACGAAAAACCTAAAATAGATACACAAAAAAGAGAAAGGAATCCAAACATAACAATAAAGATAGTCATCAAATTACAAGGGAAGAGAACAAAATAGGAAGGAAAAAAAGAACTATAAAAACAACCCCCAAACAATTAACAAAATAGCAATAAGTACATATCTATTAATAATTACTTTAAATATAAATGGACTAAATTCTCCAATCAAAAGACATAGAGTAGCTGAACAGATACAAATCAATCTTACATATATATATATATGCTGCTTACAAGAGACTCACTTCAGATCTAAAGACACATAGATTGCAAGTGAGGGGATGAAAAAGGTATTCTATGAAAATGGAAATGACAAGAAAGCTGGGTAACAATACTTATATCAGACAAAATAGACTTTAAAACAAAGACTGTAGCAAGAGGCAAAGAAGGATATTACATAGTGATCAAGGGATCAATCAATTGTAAATATATATGCACCCAACATAGGAGCACCTAAATACATGAAGAAAATATTAATAGACATAAAGGGAGAAACTGACAGTACTACAATAATATAGGGGACTTTAACACCCCACTTACATCAATGGACAGATCACCCAGACAGAAAACTGATAAGGAAACACTGGCTTTAAATAACACCTTAGACCAGATGGATGTGATAGATATATATAGACCATTCCATCCAAAAACAATGTTCTTTTCAAGTGCACATGGAACATTCTCCAAGATAGGTTACATGCTAGGCCACAAAACAAATCTCAGTAAATGAAAGAATATTGAAATCATATCAGGCATCTTGTCAAACCACAACACTATGAGACTAGGAATCAATTACAAGGGGGAAAAGAAAGGCAAAACCCACAAAAACATGGAGGATAAAAATATGCTACAAAATAACCAATGGATCACTGAAGAAAGCAAATAAGAAATCAGAAAATACCTGGAGACAGGTGAAAATGAAAATACAATGATCCAAAATTTATGGGATGCAGCAAAAGGGAAGTTCTAAGAGGGAAGTTTATAGGAATACAAGCCTACCTCAGGAAACAAGAAAAATCTCAAAGAACCTAACCTTACACCTAATGGAATTAGAAAAAGAACAAGCAAAACCCAAACTTAGTAGAAGGAAAGGAATCATAAAGATCAGAGCAGAAATTAATGAAATGGAGACCAAAAAAAAAAAAAAAAAAAGAGAAAAAAGAAAAGATCAATGAAACTAAGGGCAGGTTCTTTGAAAAGATAAGCCAAATGAATGACCATTTAACCAGACTCATCAAGAAAAAAAGAGAGAGGGCCTAAATCGATAAAATTAGAAATGAAAAAGAAGTTACAACTGACACCACAGAAATACAAAGGATCATAAGAGGTAACTACAAACAATTATATGCCAATAAAATGAACAACCTAGAAGAAATGGACAAATTCCTAGAAATGTACAATCTCCCAAGACTGAAACAGGAAGAAATAGAAATTATGAATAGACCAATTACAACTAATGAAATTGAATCAGTAAAAAACAAAACAAAACAAAACTTCCAACAAACAAAAGTCCAGGACCAGATGGCTTCACAGGTGCATTCTACCAAACATTTAGAAGAGAGTTAACACCTATCCTTCTCAAACTATTCCAAAAAGTTGCAGAGGAAGAAACACTTCTGAACTCATTCTGTGAGGCCAGCATCACCTTGATCTCCAAACCAGACAAAGATATCACAAAAAATAGAAAATTACAGACCAATATCAGTGATGAACATAGGTGTAAAAATCCTCAACAAAATATTAGCAAAACAAATTCAACAGTACATGAAAAGGATCATACACCACGATCAAGTGGTATGCAAGGATGTTTCAGTATCTGTAATTCAATCAATGTGATACACCATAGTAACAAATTAAAGACTAAAAATCACATGATCATCTCAATAGTTGCAGAAAAAGTTTTGACAAAATTCAACATCCATTTATGATAAAAACCCTCAACAAAATGGATGTAGAGGGAACATACTTCAACATAATAAAGGCCATAGATGACAAACCTATGGCCAACATCATGCTCAATGGTCAAAAGCTGAAAGCATTTCTTCTAAGATCAGGAACCACTCTTGTCAGTTTTATTCAACTGACAATTTAGTATTGGAAGTCCTAGCCACAGCAGTCGGACAAGAAAAAGAAATAAAAGGAATCCAAATTAGAAAAGAAGTAAAATTGTCACTGTTTACAGATGACATGATACTATATATCGAAAGTCGTAAAGACATCCCCAAAAAACAATTAGAACTAGTAAATGAGTTCAATAACATTGCAGGATACAAAGTTAATATACAGATCTTTTACATTTCTATACACTAAAAATAAACTATCAAAAAGAGAAGTTAAGAAGACAATCCCATCTACAATTGCATCAAAAAGAATAAAATACCTAGGAATAAATCTAACCAAAAAGGTAAAAGACATGTACTCAGAAAACTATAAGACATTGATGAAAGATATTGAAGATGAGACAAACAAATGGAAAGATACACTGTGCTCATGAATTGGGAGAATTAATATTGTTAAAATGACCATACTATTCAAGGCAATCTACATATTCAAGGCAATCTACATATTCAAGGCAATCTACAGATCAAAACAATCCCTATCCAAATAACTATAGCATTTTTCACTGAACTAGAACAAATAACTCTAAAATTTGTATGGAACCACAAAAGATCGTGAATAGCCAAAATAATTTTGAGACTGAAAGACAAAGCTGTAGGTATTAGGCTTATATATACAAATTATAGTAATCAAAAAGTATAGGAGTGACACAAAACCAGACACATAGATAAATGGAGCAGAATAGAAATCCTAGAAATAAACCCACAGTTATATGATCAATTAATTTGACAGAGGAGGCAAGAATATGCAGTGGGGAAAAGACAGCCTCTTCAATAAATGGTGTTAGGAAATAGGACAGCTATATGCAAAAGAATCAAACTGGACTTCTTTCTCACACCACGAATAAAAATAAACTCAAAATGCATTAATGACTTATATGTAGGTACCTGAAACCATAAAACTTCTAGAAGAAAACAGTCAGTATGCTCTTTGATATCAATCTTAGCAAAAGTTTTTGGATCTGTTCTCCTCAGGCAAGGGAAACAAAAGCACAACTTTAAACAATTGTGCTTGATGGGACTACATCAAACTAAAAAGCTTTTGCACAACGAAGGAAACTATCAACAAAATGAAAAGGCAGCCTCCTGAATAAAAGAAGATATCTGATAAGTGGTTAATACTCAAGGTATACAAAGAGCTCTTATAATTTAACAACAAAAAATGAACAACCCGATTAAAAAATGGCCTCAGGACCTGAAGAGATGTTTTCCCAAGGAAGAAATACAGATGGCCAAAAGACACATTAAAAGATGCTCAACATCACTAATCATCAGGTAAATGCAAATCAAAAACCGCAATGAGATACCACTCATATCTGTCAGGATAGCTATCATAAAGAAAAAACAACAAATAACAAGTGTTGGCGAGGATGTGGAGAAAAGAGAATCCTCGCGTGCTGTTGGTAAGAACGGAATTTGGTGCAGCCACTATGGAAAACAGTATGGGGTTTTTTCAAAAACATGAAAACTAGAACTGCCATATGATCCAGCAGTTCTGAGTATTTACCAGAAGAAAACAAAAACACTAATTCAAAAATATATATGTACTCCAATATTTATTGCAGCATTATTTACAATAGCTTAGACATGGAAGCAATCTAAATGTCCATTGATAGATGAGTGGATAAAGAAAATTATAGATATAAATAAATAATGGAATACTACTCAGTCATAAAAAATAAAATCTTGCCATTTGTGACAACATGAATGGATCTAGAGGGTACTCTGTCAAGTGAAACGTCAGTCAGAGAAAGATAAATACTGCATGATCTCACTAACGTGGAATCTAAAAAATAAAACAAACAAACAAAACAAAATGAAAACAGACTCATAGATACGGAAGTGGTTGCCAGAAGGGAGGGAGTGGGGAGATGGGTAAAATAGGTGAAAGGGATTAGTAGGGACAAACCTCCAGTTATATAACAAATAAGTTATGGGGATGTAATATACAGCATAAGAAATATGGTCAATAATATTATAAACTTTGTATGGGGACAGATTGTTATTAGACTTATCATGGTGATCACTTCAAAATGTCTACAAATGTCAAATCACTATATAGTATACCTGAAACAAACATAATATGTATGACTATATTTCAATTAAAAAATATTTTTAAACAAAGGAAAAAAGACAATTTTCCCTTCTGTGATGTGGAGTGTGGAATTGCTGGGGACCAGTTAGGAGGCTACTGATGGTGATGAGGACTAGGGTAGAGCAAAGGGGCAGAGTTGAGAGCTCTGGAGGAGATAAACAGAGTAAGCAGACCATGGATCAGGTTCAGAGATGTATTGGATGGGGGTGGGGGAGGGGAAGTGAGGTGTCAAGGATGACACTTTCTCAGCAGAGACACAGAAGGCTGAGACACCAGCTCTGCCCTGAGTATGGGATTGCCCGGTGGAGGAGAGAGATCAGCAAGTGTGACAAAGTCACCAAATGGGAAGTTTCAACCGAGGTACCAACCAACAATGGATGCCACCTCCCCAAGAGGTGCTGGACCATGTACACAATTTTTAGACAAATTAGCTCAAAACTAGTTAAACTGTTCTTGGCCCCTTCGTGCAGACTGAAGATTATAAAAGAGGTGGCAGAGTTGATAGAATAGTTGGTTTTTGAGAAGGATTTCCAATGTAGACACCAGTGACCCCCCCCCCCTAAGATAAAGGGGTGGGGTGGGGGTCAATGATACCTCTTAACCCCAGGCTTAGTGAGAGGGGCTTCCATGGGACCACCTGGGGAGCATGTCATGGATTCCCTGCACCTGGAATGCAGGGCACTGGAGCCCCACTCTTGCCTGGGGAAGATAAAGTGGCCCAGGGCAGCATGGTCCAGCGAGTGGGGAAAGTTCCAATAGAGTCCTGGAAGAGATGTGCGGCAGAGAGGTCAGCCAGAGGTCATTTGACAGGGGATTTCTGTGGAAGAGGGTAGCCTGCCAGGGGGAGGGACCCTTGGCAGTAGGGGGTTGTGGGGATGCACTGCTGGGGCAGAAGCTGAGGTGGGATTAGGAACTGTCCATCCAAAAGAGGGACAGGGAGCTGAGTTGGAAGGAGTCCTGGGAGCAAACACACAAAGTTTCCCAAGGAAGAGTTGGCCTTAAATATCCAAGGGACCCAACCCTGCAGTGGGGTGGGTGTGGGGTGGGGTCAGACCTCCAGTCCCCAAGACAGGGAGGAGGTCAGAGGGATAGAAGGATGTTCTGCACCTCCCCCCTTCCCTGACCTTGTGAAAATCACAAAGAATGAGTTTGGTGAGTGCGGTCAGGCGGGGTGGGGTGGGGTGGGGTGCAGGGGCCTGGGACTGGGCTGGAGTAGTAGACAGCGCCAGATTTGGGGTCCTAGTCAGCGGAGCTAAGGAGTGGGTACTTTGTTTTCTAGGAGATGGGGCAACAAGGGAATAATGTGTCCGCATCAATTTTCTGGAAAAGCAACCTGGCAGGAGGACAGAGATTTGCTGGGCATCCAGCTAGGGGACCTGGTCCCAGTGAGAGGGGAGGAAGGTGGAGACTAAGAAGGTGGAACAGGGGACAGAGAGGAGGGGTTGACTGCAAAGATGTGCTCTAAGGGGTTTTGCCCTTGACAATGGGTGTGTGTGTGCATGCACTTTTTTTGATTGGGACAGGAAGAGGAGTGGGTGGAAATGGGGGTAGGGGGTTGGAGCCAGCATGGCTGGAGAATGGGGGGGGGGATAGGGAGGGGTGAGGAGATGAGAGCCTACGGGCCTTGAGGAGGGATCGGGACTTTATTCTAAGTGCATGAGAAGCCTTTGGAACATATACACTGGGGAGTGACATGATCTGATTTATTTTTAAGTAAAATCCCTCGGGCTGCTCTGGGCAGAGTGGATAGGAGGGAAGGGGGCGGAAGTGGTTGAAGATGTACTTTCCTGATACACCAGGTAGCGGAACAGGGACAGGGTTTGCCTAAAATGTCTGTGAGAACTAACATTTCAGTGAAACAGGAAAACTACCAATCCCACATCACTGCATCACCTGTCCTGCTCCCAGAATAAGAGGTGGTTCATTTTGAGATACCAGACCAGCTAGTACCTTGAATGAGAAATTAGGGACACTAGGTGGGTAGGGAGCCACGGGAGGGAGCCGGAGCTGCCAGGACGAGCACTCCTGTTCTTTGCACTTGTATATGCTCTGTAGCCACCCCCAACACACATACCTGTAATTCACTCATTCACTCATCATTGCTTGAGTCACACTCACACTCTGCTAGGCACTGGGGATACACAGGACCTCCTGGGAAGGAGCTGTGTCTAGTGGAAGAGAGAAGTCATTGGGGAAGATTGAGTTTTTGCCCTTGTTCTCACCCCTCACCGTGTCCACACCCTTTGCTATGTACATTTACAGCCCTTGACAATGGCCTCGGACATGTGCATTGCTTTGCTTGGTTGAGGATGTTAGCAGATTGATGAAAGTGCTTGCCTTGTCAGGGTGGCCCTCCTTGCCCTTCGACCATGGCCATGAGAAGAGCTTTCTCTAGGCAGCTGAACCCATTAGCGCAGGCCTGCCCTAGCCACAGCCAGCTGGTCCTGTAGCTGGATGCAGAGCAGTTGAGCTCAGTGTAGATGTCACCCCAGCTGAGCCCCAGACATGTGAGAAATAATGCTTATGTCACTGAGATTTCTGTGGTGGTTGTGTCACAAGAGCTGGCTGACACGGAGATGCACACTCTAGCTCCGATTTTAGAGTAGACTAGGCTCACACAAGGAAAGCACCAGGTATGTTTAGAAAACAGAACTTCTTCAGTTTAATTGTAGTGTGGGTTTCCTAAGGGGGAGGTTGGGTCAGATTCCAGGACCTCCAATGCCATGGAATTGTATTAGTCCTGGGGCTATTTGTTATTCTTTTTTTGGCAACCCAACATCTGAATGCCCTTCTAAAGTTTGAGGAGAGCACAGGTCCCAGGGTAAGAGCTGAAAATGCCAAATCCTCACTTTCCCAGCCTCCTTTCCAGCAAGGTGTGGGCACACCACTTAGGCTCAACAAATCAGATGCACAAGCCCCAGACTCTGAATTGGCACAAGGCAGCAGAGTCCACTCTGGTCCAGCATCGGTGGCAGCGGGGTCCTTACCCAACCACATGACCTCAGGCATCTTTCCAGGGTGCAGCCCCTAAGCATGGTTCTTAGCCCTCTGGAAAATCCTGAAACCCCTCTTCCCCCCATTAACTTTTAAATAAATGATTTTTCTACTTAAACTAGCCAGTGTTAGTTTCTGTTGCTTGCAATCCAGAATCCTGGCTGATAAAATTTGGCTGTACTGAGATGTAACTGAAGGTTTTTGAACTGGAGAGTGACACGACCAAAGGCAAGCTTTAGGAGAACTGATTCAGCAGCAGAGGGATGTAGTTAAAGGGGAAGGAGACTTGGGCAATGAGATCGTTTTGTGTGTGTGAGAGAGCATGTGTGTGCAAGCATGCATTTGTGCACACGTGCCAGTGGCCAATGGGATAAACAGGCCCCTCCTTTAACCAGAAGTTTGGGGTCCCAATAATTATCCTGTCTGCACTTTGTGTCAGCTTTATCAAGAGTGCAGAAGTATACGTCCATGTTCAGGGCCTCATGGTAAGCCTAGGTTGGACAAGGTGGCTGACACAGACCTCGCTCTGCCTGGGATGGAAGGTAGGTCTGCAAATCATGCCCTGAGCACCTTTTCCCAAGTCAAACATGTGCAGGGTCCTCACACCAAAGAGCCTGGGTTGGGGATCGGGTCAGCAGCCAGGACTGCACCAGGGGCCTGGCCCGGATAAACTTTCATAGTGGAAGACAGCAGGTGAGGCAGGCCAGTGAGAGACAGGGCAGAGCCTGAGGCCCAGCGCTGCCTTCTCATGCTTCCAGTCAATCCCCTCCCCACGTGCCTAGCCCCTACAACCACTAGGCTAGTTTCACCACTTCTGGAATGTCAGATACATGTGATCAGATAGCATGTAGTTTATTCTGACTGGTTTCTTTCTCTACGAATAATGTTTTTGGGACTCATCCGTGTTTGGGCGTGTATCACCTCTTCTTCCCTTTTTTATGGCTGAATAGTCTTGGCCAGTCAATGGGCATCTGAGTTGTTTCTAGTTTGTGGCTATTGTGAATAAAGCTTCTATGAACATTCAAATGCAGCTTTTGTATGGACATATATTTTCACTCCTCTTAGGTAGATGCCCAGGAGTGGAAATTATGGGTTGTGCGGGAAGGGTCTTTATAAGAAAGTGACGAACTCTTTTGCAAAGTGGTGGCACCATTTTACACTGCCACCAGCGGTGTGAGAGTTCTAGTTGCTCCACGTCCCCATCAACACTTGGTATGGTTTCAGACTCTGCTCTCTTAATCATTGTGTTCTAAGGCCATGGGATTCTCTAAAAATATTTTGGTTTCAGTTTTTTGAAAAAATTCCAATAAAAATTTAAATTATTTTTTCTCTGAATGGGTCCGCATGTAAAATGAACACTCTATTTCATTTTTTTCTCTGAATGGATCCTCATGAAAAATGTTATTTCCCTAGTGATTTCCCAGTAATCTTTTAAGGTCTCCATCCTGAAGAACCGAATGCATAATTAACCACGGAGGTCAAACCATATGGTGCCAGCAGGGGGCGTGCGTCACCCACACTTAAACTCCACTTCTATTCCTCTTTCAGTCTTTGAGGGGACCCTACACCATCCCTCAGCAGAACAGAGGTGGAGGTAAAGTTGATCTTTCCTGAGTGATGACGTTTAGGGCCAGAAATACCTTCCCCTGGTAGGGACTTGGGTGGCTCCAATACACAAAGCTGCCCCAGGCTCTGGGGAGGGATGTGAGCGCTGACTGCTGCTTGGATGTCCTGTATCACGCAGGAGCTTTAAAAACTTCCACTGCCCAGGCTGCCCCAGACTGACCTCTGGGACAACCCAGGCATCAGTGTTTAAAAACTCTCCAGGTGGCTCTGATGTGCAGCCGGGGCTGTGCACCCTGGGATGGAAGCTTGTTAATCCTCCCCCATGGCCCAGGTGAGCTGATCAATTTAGTGAGTTCACCTGGGACATATAGGTCACAGTGGCTCCAAATTTCAGTACATAGAAAAATCCTTGGGAGGAGAGGGGGGTTGTTGAAAATGTAGGTTCCAAGTTTCCCCCTCAGAGATTTTGATTCAGTGGTTGGGGATAAGGGATCAGAAATTATCATTTTGATGAGTTGTTCCACAGAGTCGAATCCAGAGTCCTGGAATCCCACCTTAGGAAAAATTGACCTTGACAGCATCTCAGAGGGTAGGAGACTGAGAACAGAGAAAAGGAGGTGGTGCCAGGGGGTCCTGGGCACTGCAGCTTGGGGCTAAGGGCACTGTGGGTGGGCTCAGCTCCGGGCAAAGAGGTTGTGAGACACAGAGATGACAGAGGAACCATGAAAGTCTTGTGGCTGTTGCAGACCAGCTCCCTCCTCCTCTCTGCACCCCACCTCAGGCTGGGGGGCCAGGCGTGGCGGGCAGAGGCCCTCCTGCCCTCCCCAGTCCCCGGTGGTGGTGGGACAGAGGCCCCTCTGTCTGATCTAGGTTCTGCAGCAGAGCTAGAGCTGGCGAATCACGGTGGCCACTAGCTGGGGGGCCTGTCATTGTTCCTCAATGTCCACCTGCACCTGCCACTCAGTGTCATAGAATGTCCCAGCTACCTGATGGAGAGTCCGCCAGGTCCAAGTCCACAAAGGCCCCTGGAGCGCCCCCTGCTGTAGGAAGACAAGCAATGCTTTCCAGCCCTCATATCTCTTGTGACCCTGTCACCCCAGGCAGTGCTCCCATCCTTCTTCATGGATTGAGCTGAAACCTGCCTTTCTGTAATCACCACCTGCGGGTGTAAGATTGCCCTTTCAGCCTTAGTCTAGACAATGATTCACATTTGTAGACCCTTGAAATGTCCTCTTCTCCAGGCCAAACGTGCTCAGAACGATATTGGTTCTGGAACACTTTACCAATCTATCTTGTAAAGTGTGTTTTCTTTTCAGCCCATTCTGTTTTCCTTGTAGCTGCTTTAGAGCTCTGCTGCAATTTGTTCATTCGTGCATCCATTCATTCACTGAACAAAGGGGTACTGAAGGCCACAGTGTGCCAGGCATCTTATAGGTACTGGGAACCTAACAGTGAGCAAGGGGGCACCAGCCCTGCCCTCACAGAGCTCAAGGCTGGGAGAGGCGGGAGTTGGGTAACAAGTAAGCAGGGCCTTACAAGACAGTCCTCCCAGGAAACTGGATTTCTCATCTGTTCACTAGTGTCTCTGATGTGTTAGTGTGGGTCGGGACCCACAGAGGAAGGAGGACACCGGCGGTTGGTCCTTGCCCACGGGACCCGAAGGAGGGCTTCTGGGACAATCTGAGATGATAACGAAGTATCACACACAACCCACCACCCCCGCCCCCACCATACAAAATAAGAAAGAGAGAAATCCTCAGTCATGAACGTTTATTAAGCTTCTACTGTCTTCCAGAGGCTTCCGCTTACTGAGTATTTTCTCCAAGTGCTCAATATGCTTTAATGAGTCATTCTCCCCCTTTTATAGGTGGGGAGACAGGCTTGCCCAGGCTGCACAGCCAGGAGGCGGTGGGCAGACCATTTTTGTCTGATGACCTCACGCCACCAGGACAGAGGAATGAGAGGACTAAAAATTTCTAGCTTTCAGGATTTACATAGAAATCTTAAATTCGGGTTGTAAGAAATCTTAATAAAATCTTAATAAAATAAAATAAGCAAGGAAGAGGAGTCCAGTGGCCCTAAGGGAAACTTGCTTGCTGATCTGGGGTAGAGAGGGGCCTCTGGTTCTCCCTCTCACTCAGAAACCCCGTGTGGGGCTGCAGGGATGGTAAGGGCTGAGTGGGGTGGGCATCCAGGTGGGTTCGCAGGGTTTCTATTATCTCCTTGCAAGCGCAGAGGGCAATATGGGTAAATGGAGAGCTCTTGTTAGAACAGATGCTGGTCAATCTTGTCGGCCTGTCGGGGCACTGTGGGGGTCACCTAGGACTCGAAGGGCTTTCCCAGTGCCCTCAGCTCTGGCTGCAACACCAGGAACTCATGACTCAGAAAACACTCTGTGGGTGGTCTGAGTGCTCATCAGAGCAGCAGGTCTCTCCTGGCTGAATGGCCACTTCCAGAGCCAGCAGACTTGAGGAGATGGAAGCAGAGAGATCGAGAAGGATCCAGTAAAAACATTGCCTGCCCCGTAAGATGAGCAGAGGTCATGAATAATAGAGAGAAATGGAGTCCTCTGAGTCCTGGGGGCCCGGCTTGTTTGGGGCCCTGCCCTCCTCAGAAAGGTCTCAGGCCCTGGGGGCATCTTTCACGGCCCTTGGGGCTGTGAGGCTGGGACATCTTTATGGGAGATGCCCCACCTGCCCCTGCTGTGAGGCCAGGTAGGAAACAGATGCCAAGGGCTTGATGTCACCTGATTCTGCATGAAAGGGGGAGGGGGCGGGTGGGAAGGAGGATAGCCTGTCCTCAGTCCCCATGAATAAGTCATGAGACCCAAAGAGAACGGCAGGTGCAGAGGAGGGGGCCAGAAATAAAGCACCGAGGTTCTGCTCAGGGGCCAGCGAGGAGAGGGGAGCAGGGCAGTTGTGTGGGCATGTGTGGGCTCTGGCCCCCCCAGGCGTGTGCACGGGAGCTCCAGGTGAGAGGGCCGCGGGTCCAAGCAGGTGCAAAGGGGTGGGCACCGTGAGCCAGTGAGTGGCAGGAAGGGACAGCCGGCAAAATGATGCCCCAGAAGAGAAAGAGGAGGAAGGAGGACATCGACTTTCTAGGCCTGTATGAGCAGGAGCTGCTGAGCTACGCCTCGGAAGACGACGAAGAGGAGCTGGAGCACGAGTACTACAAGGCCAAAGGTGTGCGGGGTCCTGGCCTGCGGGGCGGGGGCGCAGGCGGGGCCCGCAGGGGCGGCACCATCCTGTCCCTGGCTTTGAGGGAGGAACTTTAGGTTCCAACGCAACCCCTTTCTCGTGGATTATCCTGTTGGGTCTATCCTACACCCCCTTGGGGTACACTGGGGCCTCCACTGTAGCGAGGGTCACAGAGCCTGATTGGCACAGAATAGACTAGAACCGAGTGCCCACACTCTCCAGGTCCTACACGTCCCAGAAGCCATGTTCGCGCCTGGTCTCTGAGGTGTGGCCTGCATCAGGCTGTGCAGAGGCCTGTGGGAAGAGACCTGGTCATCAGCGGGTGCCGAGCAGGGGCTGGGGGCCGCTGCCCACCGCGGCCGATGGAGGTGAGGGCCTGGGTCTTTGCAAGGCGATGGCCCTGGCCCACATGGGAGGGCAGTTGGTGCTTTGGACCCGGGCCCAGTCCTTCCGATCTCACCTTCCTCTGGGGTGTATGGGAGCTGCTTAGAAATGCTCTACCTTCTTGTCAGGTAAACCAGAGAAGGGGTGAACGGGGGGCCCAGGAGCCGGTGTTGGCTTTTGCAGAGAGATTCTTTTTGCTTTGCTGTTTTTGTTGGTGTTGTTTTACTTTCACAGTTAAAAAAATATATGATTGACTGTGAATGCCCATAGGCAGCGGACTTTATCACTCATAGGTCTGTTTTACTCCTCAATGCTGCCTGCCTGGCCCCTGAAGGCATTTAAATTCTCAGCGCTTCCTCTAAACTGGCTCACTTCTCCCTGTATGCACCAGACTCCCCCATTCATTCACCAGATAAGTATCGAATGCTTGCTCTGTGCCTGCCATGGGCTTGTGTGCCCTCCTTAATTCCTGTCTGCTGGGAGTTCCTTGATTATATCCGATTCTGTTGGGCTCGTGGCCTCAGCCATCCTGACCTCTGTGCGGGGGGTGGGGGTGGGGCTCCTTTATTTGTCCTGACTCCTAACCCAGCTCCCAGCACAGACCCAGGCTCAGAGAAGGTGGTCGCTGCTCTGGCACTTTGAGGCTGTGACTCTGCTGAAGCCTCTTTCCCGGCGTGGTGTCCTGGGCACCTTCGGGGGTGGAGGTGGGTATTTTGGGGAGGAAGGAAGGACCTAGATCAAGTGAGGTATCGCCGCCTTTTCTCAGCACGTGTGCTCCAAGCTCTGCCTGGTGGGGCTAGGGGCATTGAGGCTAGATGTGCGGGCAGCACCCATCACAAATACTCTCAGCTTTGGGGTGATTTGCCCCAGCCAGCACGCCTGCTGGTGAGAGCACTCGGAAACCTCTCATAGCCGCCATCCCATCCACTTCTGTTCATGGGTTCTGCCTGCCTTAGTGTGACGATGTGATCCTTCACAGCTTCCCTCTTCTTTTTACCCTTCTCAAAGCCTCTCCACTTCCATTCTCACTTGGAATCCTCAATATCCCCGAGAACAGTCAAGGCGGGTGTGATTAGTCTCAGGTGAAGGACTGAGGCTCTGAGAACTGACGTGATGTCAACAAGGTCACAAGCAGGAGAGACAGGAACTTCAGCGGTTCCCAAGACAAGTCCCCACTTCAGGCCACGATGCTGTTCGGTAGAATCATGTATTTAATGCATCAGGCACCACGCTGAGCACTTTACCCACGTGGATCGGTTTAATCTTCACAACAACCCAACAAGGTGGGTTGGGTTCTTAAAATCTGCTTTTTCAGGTGAGGAAACTGAGGCACAGGGAAGTTAAGTAACATGCCTAAGATCACAAAGCTAGGAAGTAACAGAGTTAGGATTTGAATCTTGCTGCTCCGGCTGGTCCTTACTCTTGTACTGTCCAATCTCGACTCTGCTGAAAATAGCTGGAGGAGAGCAGGCCAGGGTGGGTGCCATGCTGCCATTTCTAAGAGACACAGACCCACTGACTCTGCAGTCAGCTACAGGACTGGGCGATAAATGTGTAAGATTCTGACAGTAGTCACTGTCTGAACTTTACCTGCACTGTCATTGTTACCCTCTCTGCTCTAGAACGATGTGTCGCCTACTCCCTTTGAGCACTGGCTTCTTGCATTATGTGGAGAATCTTGATGAGTGTGATGGGGAAGAAGAAGGAAGAGGAGGAAGGCCTAGGTTTCCTTCTCTGTTCCTCAGGTTGCCTCCAGGCTACACTGGAGATTACCAACAGCCAGAAGAAGGAGAGCAGCTTCCCTCCATGCTCTGAGGGTAGGCTGAGGCTGGTGCACTGGTCTACCTCCTGACTAATACAGGGACCATGAGGGGAAGAGAGTGACTCCTACCAGAATCTGGGATCCGAAGGGACCTCAGAGGTCATGCTGCACAAGCTTCTAGCCCTGGGGCCCTTTTATCTCCTGTATCCCAGACAGGGGGCTACCCAGCGTCTGTTGGAATACAGTTTCCCAAGGCAGCCTTCCTTCTTGGGGATGTTGTTAATGGAGATGATGGTAGTGATGTTGAAGATGATATTGATGTTGATGATGACAACAGTGGAGATGATGATGGTGATGTGATGATGGTAACAGTTTACCACTTATGGAATGTATATCTTTAATCCAGCTGTGAAGGAGTGTCTGTAAGATAAATTCCCAGAAGTGGAAATATGCTAGGACAATGAGTATGAAAGTTGAAAACTTTGTTTTATTTGATTTAATCCTTATGATAATCCTTCAAGGAAGAAATTCTCTCTCGGTGATAAGGAAAATGAATCTCAGTAAGAAATTTGGTTGAAATCATACAGCCAGTATGGTAGAATTGAGATTTACATACTGGTCAATTTATTTCCATAGTCCACATTCATTTCATTGATTGTTTCATTCATTCATTTGTTTTTTCATTCATTCATCCATGTAATTATTTATCGAGCATCTCCCATTTGTCATGCTCTGTGCTAGGAGCAACCCTTGTTGCTGTTGACAGTTCTTCTTTGTGCTGACCAGGGAATGTTACTAGTTGGGACCCTCCTCTCTGGACCAAACAGAGTTTTGTGTCTTTCATGAGATACCTGTCTTCTCTAAGATAGTTCTTCAGCTGTCTGAACTTTTTAAATTAAAAATTTTAAATTGAAGAATAATATATATATTATATATATGTATATACAACACATTATAGAATATATATAATATGTATGTGCACATGTAAATTATATATGTAATATATATAATTAGCACAAAACTCAAAAAGGAACAGCTGATGAATTTTTACACATGTGCATGCTTGTGTAACCACCATTCAGAACGGGACACAACATTTCTAACCTCCTGAAAGCTCCTTTAAAATTCTTCCCAGAGGTAATGGCCCTCCTGATTCTATCACATACATTAGTTGTTTTTTTTTTTTTGCGGTACGTGGGCCCCTGACTGTTGTGGCCTCTCCCGTTACGGAGCACAGGCTCCGGACGCGCAGGCCCAGAGGCCATAGCTCACAAGCACAGCCACTCCGCGACACGCGGGATCCTCCCGGACCAGGGCACGAACCCGCGTCCCCTGCATCGGCAGGCAGACTCTCAACAACTGCACCACCAGGGAAGCCCCACATACATTAGTTTTTTGCTCTTGAGCTTCATATAAATGGAATCACACAGTACACACATTTTTGTGTGTCTAGCTTCTCTTTCACTCAACATTATATCCAAGAGATTTATCCATGTTGTGACTCGTTATATAGTTTGTTCTTTTTTATTATTTGTGTACTACTGCATTTGATAAATATATCACCATTTGCTTAACCATTCTATTGATGGAATTTGGGGTTATTTCCAGTTTTTAGCTATTATGGATAAAGCTGCTACAGATCTTGTACCCATTTTTGGATGGACACATGCACTCATATCTCTTGGATTTATAATTGTTAGTAGAATCACTGAGTCATAGGGTGGGCTTATGTTTAGTTACCAGGACTTGTACCAATTTATACTCCCACCAGCAATGTATGAGAGTGCCAATGGCTCCACACTCTTGACAATACTTAGTATTTGTCCATCTTTTTAATGTTAGCCATTCTGGTGGGTACATGTAGTGTCTCATGGTAATTTTAATTTGCATTTCCCTTATGAATAATGATGCTGAGCCCTTTTCCCTATGTCTATGGGCCATTTGGATATCCTCTTTTATGACATGCCTATTTAAGTCTTTTGCCCATTTTTCAACTTTATTGAAATATAATTAACAATAAAAGGAATCTACTTTAAATGTGCCATTTGATGGGTATTGACAAATGTATACATCTATGTAACCACTAGCACCATTTATATATAAGGCATTTAAATTATCCCTCAAAAGTTCCACGTGCCCCTTCCCAGGCAATTCTCCCTAACTTCAACCCTAGGCAACCATGCTCTGCTTTCTGTTAAAACAGATTAAAGTTCACAGAGCTGGCATTACATATCGTGTAGTGCTTTGTGTTTGACTTCTTTTGCTCCACATCGTGTGTCTGAGATTCATCCGTACTGCATATGTCAGTTGTTCGTTCCTTTTTATCACTGAGTAGGATTCCACTGTCTGGATATACCACACTTTTAAAAATTCATTCACTTGTTGATACATTTAGGTTGTTTTTCCAGTTTAGAGCTATTATGAATACAGCTGCTATGAAAGTGTGTGTGCAGATCTTTGTGTGGACATGTTCTTATTTCTCTTGGGTAAATACCTAAAAGGGAAATTTCTGGGTCTTATGGTAAGTGTATGTTTATCTTTAAAACAAATTATTGCCCATTAGAGCAATTGTCTGGTCTTTCTTTTTCTTACTGATTTGTGTGAATTCTTTACATTTTCTGAGTATGAGTCCATTTTTGGCGACAGGCAGACCCCGGAGATATTGTGGATTCGGTTCCAGAGCCCAGCAATGAAGCAAATATCACAATAAAGCGAGTCATACCAATTTTTTGGTTTCCCAGTGCATATGAAAGTTATGTTTCACACCATACTGTAGCCTATTAAGTGTACAATAGCATTATGTTTAAAAAATGTACATACCTTAATTTAGAAATACATTATTGCTAAAAAATATGCTAACCATCGTCTGAGCCTTCGGCAAGTCAATCTTTTTACAGTAGTAACATCAAAGATTACTGATCATAGATCATCATAACAAATATAATAATAATGAAAAAGTTTGAAATATTGCGAGAATTACCAAAATGTGACAGAGACAGGAGTGAGCAAATGCTGAGTGAGCAAATGCTGTTGGAAAAATGGCACCGATAGACCTGCTTGACACAGGGTGGCCACAAACCCTCCATTTGTAAGAAACATGATATCTGTAAAGCACAATAAAGGGAATTGTGATAAAACAAGGTATTATGTGGGATGCCTGTGTGTGCATTCCAAATATCTTCTAGTCTGTGGCTTGCCTTTTCATTCTCCTGATGGTCTTAATTTTAACTGTCTAATTTATCATTTTTTAATGGTTAATGTCCTATTTGAGAAGTAGCTCTGTACACTTGGGGCAGTTTTGGAGGTAGTTTCTTTATCCCTCTCCCATACCCCAGACTCCTTTCTCTAAACCAGGCATCTCCAGGCCTATATGTCTTCTCTCATGTGATGTGGTTCTAGAATTTCCACCGTGCTGGTCATTTTCCTAGGAACACTCAGTTGGGAAACATCCTTGTATATGTGCAAACCATATGGGCAACACTTCAGGTCCTGGAGTTATCTCAGGGAGGGCTCTAGGAGTTGTTTGCCGATCAGGAATCCCTGTGGTGTAGACTGTGAAGAATGAAGGCTTTGGTTATCACAAGAGACAGGGAGTCACACAAATGTACTGCTTCCTTTCTCCCCCTCACGGGGACCTTCATCAGAACCAGGGACGTCAAAAGAAAAGACACCAACAGCAAACAGAACAAGCTTCAAGGGGACAAAGAGAGGGGAATTCCGTGCCCCTGCCTACAGGGACTCACTGGCAAAGTTCTGCATGCCCCCCCGCTAAGGTGTGTTATCCTGAGATTGCCATGGCAACACCCAGGAGGTCACAGGAAGTGAGGCCTGCAAGGCAGCCTTGTGTAGAGGGCAGAGAGAAAGGTGAGAGCCAGGGGCGGGCTCTGAAGAAGGTCTTGGCTAGGATGGCACCCATGTGCTGGGCTGGAAAGATCACAGACAGGCGTTGGGAGGCCTTGGCCTGGGCTCTGGTGTGGACATTGTGTACTGTGTGACCTGGGCTTGTCCCCTTGCCTGCAGGTTCCTTACCTGTAGAATGAATGTGCAGCATTAAGTGGGAGATTGTGGTCTCACAGCAGGGCTTGGTGTGGGTCTGACCCTGGCTCAGAGGCTTGCGGGCTGCAGCAGGGGTCCAGAGCGTGCTCTGGGGCTGGGCATCCCCCTGTGGATCCGGCAGGAGCTATGGCTTCTCCGAGTCCACATAGGATTCTGGGCTTTCTTCTGAGCCTGCGGTCTGTCTTTTTTCCTCCTGCAGTGTACGAGGTGGTCACAGCCACGGGGGATGTTCGTGGCGCAGGGACCAGTGCCAATGTCTTCATCACCCTTTTTGGAGAGAATGGGCTCTCTCCCAAGCTCCATCTTACCAGCAAGTGAGTACCAACTCAGCCTTGGTGGGGTCCTGGGCTGTTAGTGGGGGTTGATAAAGTTCTGGAACCCATGAGAGAAGACAGGTGTGTCCACAGGTGTATTAAGTAGTGTGGGCCTTGCTAACAACCGATCACGTGCCAGCCAGGCCCCTCCCAGTGATTTCCTTAGCTCCTCTCTTGATTTTTTTGTGTATAGTAATGCTTACTTTGGCTCTCAGAATTCCCAAGAATTCATATTAGCTGTCCTTCAATGTGGGAGCATAAGCCCTCAGGATCAAGAAACCTGGTCTAGGCCCAGCTTTACCATTTAGTTGCCACATAACTTTGGTCAAATCTCCTGGCATCCAAAGCTTTGGCTTCCTCATATGTCATCTGGAAGTGATAATCCTCATCTTACCAAACTCATAGGACTTTTGGGAAGAGGGGACAAGGTCATGCATGTGAGGGAGCCACGAGCTTAAATGCTCTGTACCTACGTCTCACCTGGGACCAGCATCAAACTGAACCTGCCTGCCCGCTAACACACACTCAAGTCAGTGCGTGTGTTTGTGTAGATGTGCTTGTGTGTGCGTGTGTGTGCACACTTGTGCCCTCCATTTCATTGTGTCCCATTGAGAGCAGAGGCTGCTGTCTCTTCCTTTCCATCCCCTCCCCTCCACCACACATGTGCACACACAGTTACTACACATGGCAACATTCTAGCAGAATCATGGCATTCCAGAGATGGCCAGGGACCTCACTGGTGGCCTGGGCAGCTGTATTTCACCCTGTGCTGAGTGGAACAGGGGATTGGTCAGCTGGTTTTGGGCTCCCAATACCCTAGCATTCCTCCCCCTGGAGGAGCTTGACTTATGTTTGTCATATCCACCAAGTTTCTCAGTCAGATACTCTTTGCACCGTGGGCTCTGTAGCCAAGAAAAACTTGAAAACAACTAAATCTATTCCAACCTGCTCACGGGGCATCTGGGGCCTAGAGGGGAGTGGTGAGCAACTATGAGTCATGGAACTTTTGATGGTAAAGCTGGTCCTCAAACCCCAGGGTCTTGATGCAGACATTTCCTCAAGCACATGACCCCGTGGCCCTAGAGGATGTGTGGGAGACTCCCCTGCAGGCCTTCTGGGGCTCCAGGGTGTGACCTCTGGGGTTTATAGCTTGACACCTCCAGGGGCGGCAGGCGAAGCAGTAGAAAGGTGGGTCCACAGGCCAGGAGACCCACAAACTCTGTGCTTAGCAGATGGACCAGGCCCCAGTGGAACACATTTACCCTGAGGGCAGCCTCTGGTGTAAATGTGGCAGCGTTGAGGCAGGCGTAACGTCCTATTTTGTCCATTTCCGCAGAACAGGGTACCTGCCCTCTTGTACTGCTTACACTGCCGAGTGACTCGCTTGTGGAAGCCCTTTGCTCCAGTGCTGTGGGCACGGTAAAGAGAATACATGAAATCCATCCTCTCTGCCATGTGTCCTCCCCGGAGTGCACCCCTCTAGGGAGAAGCCACTAGACCCTGGGGAGTTGGCCAGCTTCGTTTCTGGAGTCCCCAGCCTGTCTTTTTTTTTTTTTTTAACAAAAAGAGCCATTTCCCCTCTTGTGGTGGTTCCTCACTGGCTTTCCTCCTTTCATGCACCTGGACCCTCAGACTCTCCCCCCTCACCTTTTTCCTCTGTCTAAACACCTTCTCAGGAAGGTCCCCAGAGTCAACTTTTATAACCGCCTGTGAAGGTCTGTCACTGTGTCCCCTCGCCCTGGGAGTCTGAGTTCCAGCCTTCCTTCTCAATGGGAAGGAAATCTGCGTCACGGTGAAGGGTCTCAGGCATGACTGAGCGGGCAGGGCCAGCAGGTCTCCGGGTGCTTCTGAAGCCACACAGAGGCAGCCAGCTTCGCTGAGATAGCCTGCATGTAGGAATCAACTTCCCTCCAATTACTCCACGGGTCTGCTGGTAGGGGTCCCTCCTGTATCTGTGTCCTGCTCCAACAGGGCATCAAGGGCACAGATTAGGCCAATCCAGCTGGTCCAGAGGGTTCTTCAGGGGCCCGCAGGAAATGGGTAGTTTCAGGGATACAGGCACGTTTGCAGCATCAGCTGTATGTCCTTGGAGAGGCTGGAGAGGTGATGCATAGCGGGATGCATAGGTGGAACCAGAGGATGACGGGAGGTCTGTTTTGTGCCTGCAGCACCTATCCCAGTGCTTTGCAAATAGAGCTCACTAAACGATTTGGTATCAGCGTGGCTAGAATAGGACTTTACAGGGAAGGATATGTGATCTGGACCTCGACAGGTGAAAAGGACTCATAGAGGAGGGGCAGAAAGAGGGTACTTTAGATGAGGGGGAACAGCTGAAAAAGTATGGAGGCCACAAGGGACACTGCAGACCAATGGGGGCTGGATGGGGACTTACCGGCTGCATGGAGGGGCAGAGAGGAGGGAGGTGAGAAAGACAGGGGAGGACCAGACTGGAGAAGGCCTTGTGGAGGCTTGACGTACGGTGCAGACAAGAAGGGTTAATCTGACCGCGGTGAGCAGGGTAAACGGGGAGAGAGGAGACCAGAGTCTGGCTGCTGCAAGACCCGAGAAATTATCTACAAAGAGAATCGCATAGACACAATCCTCACCATCTGAGACCCTTCCAATTCAAGGTGGAGGTCTCGAGTCTGGGAGGGGGGTACTGCTTTCCGAGGAAGTCCAGGTTGCCGTGTAACCAACATGCAGAGGCCACGGGGGTCCCCGAGCTCTGTGAGATTTAGATGCAGTTAGCCCAGCCCAGCCCTCACCCTCAGCAGCCCCTGGGGTCTGGCCCACTGGTCTCGCAATCTCCTGTCCTCTCACTGTCTGCTGCTGTTCCCTCCTGGCCACACTGTGTCACCCCAAACCCACACCCACACCCCTGTGTCAACTGGAACTGAGCTCCTCTTCCTTGTTTTACACCCACAAACATGCACACATACATCCACGCAAGCACACATATACACATGCACACATGCACACACGCACACACAAACTACAAGGCATTTTGGTGTGCATCAGACTTCACTGATAACTCGGGGTGCCAGAGTTCACATGGAAGCAACACAGACAACTTAAAATGGAATATTAGATAGATGCCCCGCCTGCCCGCACCAAGGTCTTAAAGTTAAACCACCACCCTTCCTGGAAGTTCTCCCCAACCCCTTTCTCTGCAGCCTCTGGCCGTGTCTCTCACCCCACCTTTCTCTCCTGCCTCTCCCTCGTCCTCTTTCTTCTCTCTCCCATCAATTCCACTCTTTCTTGTGGCTTTTCTCCTCTGCCCCAGGCCTTTACCTTCTACTCCCAGGTGGCTTATTAGGATTTTTTTATTCTCCAAAACAAAATAATTCCTGCTGCAAGAAGAGCCTCGGTGCCTGACGTTAAAATGCGGACGGGTCTCACCCTCATGGTCTGGGGTCTAAATTCCTCGGCACACGTTGGACCCTCTCTTAGGCCGCAAAGAGTGGGACACGTTCACTTCATTCCCCTGCTAGCTGACCTCCGCCCTGACCTCCACACTAGCGAAGTACCAACAGCTCTGGATCCCAGAGGAAGCCCCCTTCCCCGTTACCCAGGACCACCCCCAACAATGAGTCACATGCTTAGGATATGGCAAAAGGATGGGATCTCATGTATCTTCTGGAACACGGTTCTCCTGTTGAGAATTCACCAACTGCAAGTGTGGTAGAATCCTGGCATTTTAGTCTGCTGGCTCTGCCCAGGGGGTAGCTAAAATGCCCTGTGCTGCCTGGAAAGGGTGGGATCCCTGTGGAACGGCAGGCACGGGCAGGGAGCTGTGTCCTGCATTTGAGGATTGACCAGGAGCTGTGGAAAACCTGCCATCTCCCACAAGGAAATGTGAAGAAGTGTCTATTTCTGATGTTTCTTTGGCCAGGGACCTCTGTCGTTTGCTGTTTCCACACCGCCTTCAGTCAGTTTTCTGAAACCCACCAGCATTTGCATTCTGACTTATTGGAAGGGGGGATTCCGGAGTCTGACCCCAAGTGGGCTGGGGTTGGAGCTCATCTGGGATTGTTTTGGCCCCTCCCTGAGAGGAGGGAGTCTGTAGAGCCCTGTCTCTGCAGTCCTTTGCTTTCCCTTCTCTGAAAAGAGACCCCTGAAATGCAGAAGGCTTTGCTCTTGTCCGCCAGGATATTGGTCTCCATGTCGTAAACACTGGATGATTGCGTCACATCCTGTGATGTCCTGGATGCTCCAGTGTGGTCCTGAGAGAGCGTGGAGCACGCCTTCTGCCCATCCTGGCAAACCTTTCCTCCTCATTTCCCTTCCTCCACCTCGCTTTTTAAAATGTCTTTTTTGAGTGACTGTAAAGCAGCATGGTCGATTATTTAACAAACACGCTGGAAAGCACCAACCCACATTCCACTTGGTCGCGCGCGCAGGGCCTTTTTGAAGGTGCAGAGCTCCCCTTGCTGGATGCAGCTGCTGGAGCTGGAACTCTTATGAGAAGCACCCTAAAAAGCCAGCTGCTTTCCATCCAAATCACACCTTGTGTTTTCTTTTCCAAATCATCCTCCACTTCCCCTACTCATTGGCATTGGTTGTTTCCCAAATTCCATGCACCCTCAGCAGATGAAGCCCAGCGAGCCTCAAATTCATTCCGAAGAATTCACCACAAGCAGCTGTGGGCTGGATGGAGCGGGGGGCTCTGAAACAGGGGACTGTACTTTTTTCATAATTACGAAATCAAGATGTGCTTCCTTCAGAAAACTGAAAAAAATGAACACAAGAATAAATAACCAGCACTTCATAATAGTCTTATTATGTAGACATGATGTTTTGTATAAATCCTCCCCCTCTTTATTGTTTTTAAATGAACTTGGTGTCCTTTTTGTATTAGTTGTTGTTTATACATTCTATTTTTAACCTGCTTTTTCTTTTAAGCCTATTTCATAAACGTGTTTCTGTTGTATTAAATACTCTTTCACAATAGGATTTTTAATGGCTGCATAATATTCCATCATAGAGCTTCCCAGGGTGACTGCTTTGTAGGGTATTTATATGATATAGAGACTCCTGTCTATTCTAAAAATCGATTTCCTTGTCTTGTATACTGAAACAGAAAATACCCGTATTCATTTCCTTGTTTCCCATTCACACAGTCCTGATGCACATAATCGATGTTCACGTGTTTTGCAAGTCATTTAACAACTGCTTTGACTCTGCAACAGAATACAGGCCATGTTGTCACTCGCCCTTGGAAGTGAGATTCTGACAGGTCCATGTCGCCAGCCTGGGGGTGGGCCTTTTCACTCCAGCAAAACCCGGAATTTCCCGCCACTCTCTCCTCCCGCTCTGTTCCCCGGGCTACACCACTGGGGGCTCTTCTCCCTGACAAGGCGGCCTCGGTGCACATTTTTACCTGATTTTGTGAGCTCTGCACTGCTTTAGGAGGGCCCTGGGCCCCATGTCTCATGCTGTGCCCACCATGAGGAAATATCTCCCCAGAACATACTGTTTGCCAGAGTGGGTCTGTTTGCAGAATCACAGCTTGTGGGTCTCTAGAACCTTAAAAGCCTTCTGTTACTGAGAGAGTCTGAGCCTTTGCTGCCTTGGGGAGAAGGCCTTTCACCTCCCACTTTATTTTGAAACATGTGATGGCCAATGAACAGACATATCTTCTGCGTTTTTCTTTTCCTGTGGGCTGTGTGCTGGTGCTGAAAGCCCTGGCCGGGAGCACTGAGGGAGGTCTACAGCTCTCAGCCCTGTGAGGCCTTCACTGTGGTAGCAGGAAGAGCTGCAAGCAGGCCTGGGCTCAAGCGGCGAGCGTCCTGGCCTACACAGACGACAGAGCAGATGTCCACGTGAGATTCAGGCTTCCACTCCCAGAGGACTCGGTGCTCCAGCCTTCCTGTGTCTAAGCTGATGGATGCTAGGACGCTCCCGAGTCTGGACTTGCTTGGGCATCTCATTGAGAAACATCTCAGGTGCACTTGCTTCTGTTTGCACCCTCTGTGGGATGCCAGACATGCATTCCCTCACTGCCCCCACTTCCCTGGTCACTGGTTTGTGTTGAATGTTTCCTTCCTTGGAATGGCAGGACCATGGCCCACCACCCAAGGTTTGCATCCACTTGGGGCTGCCATTGCAACTCTTCCCAGCAAGAGCAAGGCAGGTGAGGAGGAGAGGCCAGGAGGCCTGCAGACCCAAGAGCACCATGGCATTTATCACACCTTCCTTCCTCCTCCACTCTCCCAACCCAGAGCAACCACAGAGCATTGGATCATGACTTTGGGAGCCAGGTTCTGGTCCCAGTTCTGCTACCAACTAGCAATTTACTTGTTTGTAAAATGGGGCTAATGTTGCCCACCATGCTTGCCTTAATGATACATAGCAAGGATCCCATAAGAACCTGGGCGTGAAAGCAAGGAATGAATACTAACCATCCTTGCCCTCCACCTCTCCAAACCATGTCAGAAAGGAATCTCAGAATGGGATTGGCTGGCAGTAGCACTTCCTGGAGTGGGATGGTGGAGGAAGTAGGGGGATGCCAGCCTTTGGCTCTCCTCCAGGGCCTGTGAACCAAGTGCTGGTCTGTGCTAACTGTGCACACCTTCATTGCAGGAGCAAATCTGCCTTTGAGAAAGCCAACGTCGATGTGTTCCGGGTGAGAACCAATAATGTGGGCCTCATCTACAAAATCAGGTGAGAACTTGGCCCCTGACCAGGTTGGGTGAGAGGAAGGCAAGTAGAATAGGAACTGATTTCACTACTGACACTTTTGGGTGTTGATTGCTCTCCTGACGTCATCTTTCCCTCCCACTCTGAGTCATTGTGCCCTAAATTTGCCCATTAGAGTTTCACTTCTTTGGGTTAAGACAACTTGAGACAATTTTTCACACACTTGGGAAATATGCTCTGAGAAACCCTAGCAAAGTGGTTAGTAGACTCAGTCCAGATTGCCTTCGTTCAAATTTCTGCCCTGCCATTTACCAGTTGTGGGACTTTGGGAAGGTTTCCTCTCCAGGCCTCAGTTTCCTTGTCTGTAATAATGGTGCCCAGCTCCTAAGGCACCATTAGAGTTAGTAAGAATTCAATGAGTCAGTGTTTAGAATATTAACTGGCATACAGTAAGCGCCCAGTGAGTGTTAGAGATGCCAGGTCACATTGCAGGATGCCTTTTGACAGAGATCTCCCCTAATCTTGCTCTGTCTGGTGGAGTTTTTGTGAATGTGTGGGGAGGGATAACTCTGCCAGCCTGGTTGTTAAGGAACAGCCTTCAATTGCCCCTGTTTGCCCCCCTCCACCTACTACCACCCCCAATCAAGTCATGCCCATTTGCCAGCATGTCAAGATCACTTATGGTCTGACTGTACCCAGACTAGAGGGCCTGGACAGAAGGGAAATGCTGCCTCCATTCAGTCCTTGTTTTTTTTTTTTTTCCTCCCACTAGAAAATATAGGGCCATGAACTCTCTTTACTGGGAAAATAAGAGACTTATGAGGGCCCTGGCACCGGTTGTGTGGGGAAAGGGGGTTATGAACATGGAAGGGGCTCTTATGGGGGAGGGTCGGGAAGAAGGTGTCAGTGTGTGGGAAAGGCAGCCACTAAGCTGAGGTCCACTATGTGCCAGGCTCCATGCCGGGCAGAGGCATGCATCCTTGGGTATATCATGTGTGTCATCCATGTGTGTGTTGTCTTGGACTGTGGTTGTCCCGTTAAGGCCTACAAGTTGTAAGGCCTCAATGTGATGGGACGCTTGGTGCAAAGTGAGGTCGTCCAAGGGTCAAGTTCTGGGGAAGAAACTGGGCCTCAAAGAGAAAACTGGACTGCCAAGGCTGAAGAGGACTGTAGGAAGTGGCAGAAGATAATGGGGGCCAGATTTTGAAAAGTCTGGATCTCTGCTGCCCAGCTCAGCAGCCCCTGGCCCCACGGCGCTATTGATCACTCTAATGTGGCTAGCCCAAACCAGATGCACTGTGTGTGCAAAAACACACCAGGTCTTTGAAAAACTAGTATGAAGTAAAGGATGTAAGATAACTCATTAATAGATGTTTACATGGTTACCCACCGAAATGATAAGTGGATTAAACAAATTATATTATTAAAATTAGTTTCACCAGTGTCTTTCTTTTTCAATGTGGCTACTAGAAAATCTAAAATTACCTATCTGGCTCACACATGAAGCTCAAGTGATATTTCTATGGGGCAACACCAGTCCATGTGGCCATGGGGGATACTCTGGGTGGTGGGACTGAGTATCTGGGGTGTGGGGGTGTGTCTGGGAGTCAGGGAGAGAGGGGAAGCTCAAGATGGTCCCGCTGCAAGCCTTAGCAATCCTGGATTTTCCATGGAAGGCAATATCTCCTTGTGGGCAATGTAACGGTGCAACATTCATTCATAAGCTCATCCACCTTGCAAGGAGTCCCCACTTTGTAGATAAGGAAACTGATGTTGGAGAGGTAAAGTAACAACAACATCAAAATGATTAAACCTCTCTTTGGAACAAACATTGGGGTATTTCGGTATGGAAGGGGCATCGTTTCTGTTCTGCCAGTGATGGTGCGGGTGTCTGTTTCTGCACACCAGGATCGAGCATGACAACACAGGTTTGCACGCCAGCTGGTACCTGGACCGTGTGATTGTGACCGACATGAAGCGGCCTCACCTCCGTTACTACTTCAACTGCAACAACTGGCTGAGCAAGGTGGAGGGTGACCGCCAGTGGTGTCGCGACCTGTTGGCCAGCTTCAACCCCATGGACGTGCCCAGAGGTCAGTGCCCAGGCTGGCTTGCCCACCATCCCTCCCTGCCTGCACTGGGCTCACCCAGGCCTCTGTCTTGTTCTGGGCAGCCCCATCACCCCTTGCCACCTCTTCCTGTTGGCTAGGGACCAGGGGAAGCCCCAGCTCTTCCTTGGGTCCCTCCCAAGAGCAAGTTCTGGGGGCTCATGGAAATGGGAGATGCAGGAGGTCCTGGAGCCGTGATGGAGGAATGGGCACAGCCCTGAGTGTACCCTATGTTTTCAACAGCTCTTGTTGATGAGTATCTATGGAGCGTTCTCTCTGAGTTCAAAGACAGTTTTCCCTGTCTTCCTGTTCCCTAGCTTTTTTTCTGATGACCAAGGAAGGTGAGTTCCAGCCAGGGGGCCATGGTGGATGTGAATCGCAATCTACAGCTTCCAGAGTTCCATCGTGCTGCCCCCAACTCCTCCTGATTTTATGAGGAGCAAAACAACTTATTTCAAGTACATTTGGCCCAAATCCTTAAATTCAGTCATTTTTAGCTCTACAGGAAAAATGGGAGGCAGGGGATCAAAGCATATAAAAATGCACGTTGTATCTCATGTCCTATTTTATCACTCCTTTGTCACCTAAAGTCCTGACCTCACCTCACCCCATTATTGAACATATTTGTCTTTTCAAATAAGGGGACATCACATGTGGGTACCGTCATCATAATAGCCTGATTGCACAGAGTCATGGGCCATCGGAGGGGAAAGGAACTTGGCGGCCAGGAGAAGAGAAGTGACTTTCCCACGGTCACCCAGTAGAACACATTTCACCTCCCAGCACGTACCCAGTGGTCTCCAAGTGCCACTGGCTCTTGCACCCCAGCTGAGCACATAAACATATCCTCTCTTCCAATGGACTTCAGCTCTCAATTTCTCTGTCTACCTCTTATGTCCCACCTCCCAGCTGACCTTGAATACTTGCCCCATTCCTCTGTTGTCCCCATCACAATAACCTGCAACTTCACTGATTCTTTTTTTAAAGATATGTTATCCATCTTTTACTACAAAAGCCAAATTTGATCATTGCAGAAAATTTAGAAAATATGGAAACACAATTATATAAGAAGAATACCTGTAATCCCATCACCTGGAAAAACATCACTGGTGAAATTTTTGCACACTTATTTCTAGTCTTTTCTATGAATATATAGTTTGAAAGGATGGGCTGTTACAACATCTCCTGTTTTAGAGCATGTATATTTCTAAGCCATTAAATGTCACTCAACATCCCTACTTGTAATGGCTCTGTAGCATTCTGGTGTAGGGAGATACCATCATTTATTCATTGAATCCTTTATAGTTGGACATTTATACTGTGTTCCCCCTCTAAATTTTTTGTTATTATAAATAATACTATTATGAACAATACACCTAAATCTTTGCACAGATAAATGATTCTTTCCTTAAGATAAATTCCTAAGTGGAATTTCTAGGTCAGATAGAATACACAGGGTTAAGGCTTTTAATGGGTATTCCCAAAGTGTGCTAGAAAGGACCCATCAGTGCACAGTCCCACCAGCTGTGCAGGAGCACCCACTCCACTCAGCCTTGCCAACAGCTGGCAGTATTGTTTAATTTCCCAACTGGATGGGAACAGGGCCTTTTATTATGTTTTTTAATTAATTTTTTATTGGAGTATAGTTTATTTACAATGTTGTGTTACTTTCAGGTGTACAGCAAAGTGAATCAGTTATATGTATACATATATCCACTCTTTTTTAGATTCTTTTCCCATATAGACCATTACAGAGTATTGAGTAGAGTTCCCTGTGCTATACAGTAGGTCTTTATTAGTTATCTATTTTATATATAGTAGTGTGTATATGTCAATCCTAATCTCCCAATTTATCCCTCCCCCCACTTACCCTCTGGTAACTATAAGTTTGTTTTCTACATCTGTAACTCTATTTCTGTTTCATAGACAAGTTTATTTGTACCCTTTTTTTAGATTCCACATATAAGCAATGTCATATGATATTTGTCTTTCTCTTTCTGAATTACTTCAGTCAGTACGTCCATCTTCACTCTCTAGGTCCATCCATGTTGCTGCAAATGGCATTATTTCGTTCTTTTTATGGCTGAGTAATATTTCATTCCATTCCAATATTCCATTGTATATATGTACCATATCTTCCACATTGTATATATGTACCACATCTTCTTTATCCATTCCTCTGTTGATGTACATTTAGGCTGCTTCCATGTCCTGGCTATTGTAAATAGTGCTGCAATGAACATTGAGGTGCATGTATATTTTCGAATTATGGTTTTCTCCAGTTATATTCCCAGGAGTGGGATTGCTGGATCATACGGTAACTGTATTTTTAGTTTTTTAAGGAACCTCCATACTGTTCTCCAGAGCGGCTGTACCAGTTTACATTCCCACCTCTAGTGTAGGAGGGTTCACTTTTCTCCACACCCTCTCCAGCATTTATTGTTTGTAGGTTTTTTGGTGATGGCCATTCTGGAAAAGGAGCTTTTCAATGTTCTCCCTTTGATTACTGGTGAGGTTGAACATTTCCATATGTTTATTGGCCATTTGTGGTGTGTGTGTGTGAGAATTGTCTGCCCATGCCCCCCGTGCCTGTCTTTTCTATTGGGGTGAATTTCACCAATTCTCCTATAGACCTTAAGCACTTTAGTCCTTGATCCAGTCTCTTTATCAGGATCAATCCTTAGCAAATTGTCAAGCTTGCCATCTTTCTCTTTTGTTCTCTTAGTTTCCCCTTTCTTGGCCTTTTCCCTCCTTTTAGCTCCTTATCCAACCTTCTGCTTTGGTCACATGAAAATCCATTGCTCCACTGTTAGGAGAAGAGCTTCTGAAAATCACCATTGAGAAAGAATGAATTAACTCAGTGGTTCCCCAACTTTCCACAAGAACTGTCCAGGGTAGTGTTTTCTTAAAGTCTCTGAATCAGGCTGCCTGACTGGGCTCCCTTCTCCTTTATGGGCTGGGGGGCATTGGGTTTTTAGTCTTTCCAGGCTAGATTCTGGGAGAGGGAATGAAAAAAATGATCTTCACATATTCAGGGACTGTGTTGGTAAACAAAAGGTTAAGTTTCTTTTCTTTTCACCTGGAATTATACTAACTTGGTGTTTGGAGGTCTTTGATCATCAAAATGGGGAAGATAATTATTTCTTTATTCGTAGTTTGACAGGTAAAAATGTTTCAAAATGTGCGATGTGGGCCACAATAGAAGGAGGAGAGAGGAAAGGGGGCATTTTCTGAGTGTATTCCATGCCCTCCTCCCCTTGTTCCCCTCTCCCCACCCCCAAGGGCCATCTCCCAAAGTTCTGGCTAATAATCAGCTGGAACTTTCTTTCATTCCAGCTCCTCAGGGAAGGTTGGTGTTCCAGGCTGACCGACCGACCCTTTGACCAAGGTGATTAGCAGATAATAGTGGAGTGGAGGGGACTGGGCCTTGATTAGTTTTCTAGATGGTTCCTCTACAGGGGATCTCGCATATGATGCTTAAAGACACAAGTGCCTGAGGGGAGCTTGCCCTCCCTGGTGCAGAAGCTAAGCCGAGGTGCACTGGAACTGCTGCCCCGGACAAGAATATCACCCTCGCCGTGTGGCACAGAGCCTGGCATTTCCTCTCTAGGCTTCTGTTTAAGTATACTTTGGGGGAGGGACCCAACATGTTCCTACCACCTTGAGGGGAATGGCTGAGTCAGGGCTGTCCTCTTCCTCAGGGAGCCACTGGCACGAGTATGAACAGAGACAGCAGGTTCAAGAAGAAGGAGGTAGAAGTCGACCAGCTCAGAGTCATGTGGATGGAGGATCCAAGAGCCTAGTTCTATTTCTTAGTTGTCAATCGGTTGGTAAAATCTGGCACCTTAAGGGAACCAGGCAATAGGACCAACCAAAAAGGCTTTGTCTTTTGGTCTTCTTTGCATCTGATCACCAGGCCTGGGAGGATGTTGCTGGGGCCTGGGGGCCCAGGCTGTTATATCTCCCCAATCCATCTGGGGTTCCCAAATCCCAGCCACTCACATTCCTCCTTCAAGACTTTTGCTTTATTCAAATATCACTTTCGTTATTATTACTCTTCTTTAACTCACTTTTTACAACTTATATTAACTTGTAAGTATATTTTAAAAAGAAAGTTGAGGGCTTCCCTAGTGACGCAGTGGTTGAGAGTCCGCCTGCCGATGCAGGGGACACGGGTTCGTGCCCCGGTCCGGGAAGATCCCACATGCCGTGGAGCGGCTGGGCCCGTGAGCCATGGCCACTGAGCCTGTGCGTCCAGAGCCTGTGCTCCTCAACGGGAGAGGCCACAACAGTGAGAGGCCTGCGAACCGCAAAAAAAAAAAAAAAAAAAAAGTGGATATAGCTATCATTAAAAACTTTATTGTTATCCTTTGCTACAAACATCAAGGATAATTAGCACATATTAAAATAAATATGCAACATTAGATAAGCCTCATGTATCACCCCTAGCATCCCACATACCACCAGTGGTGTGCAAACTGCATCCTTGGAAACACTACCAGCCCTGCTCTGAGAGAAAGGGAAAGCAGAGGCCAGGAGGGAGGGGAGGAGGGCTGCGAAGGTATCTGGGCTCTCCTCTTCATGAGTCTTTGCTTCACTTTGTCCTTGCCACACTTCTGCGGGTGGGGGTGAGGGAAGGCAGGCAGGTGTTAATTACACAAATGAGTAAACTGAGGCCCTGGGAGGTGGTGACTCATCCAAGGTCAGACAGCCAATCACTGACAGAGCTGGGACTAGAAGGCAGGGCTACTAGTTGTTGGTGGAATGTGCCTTCTGTCTGCCCCTTGGACAGGGCAAGACCAAGGGCACCTGAGAGACCAGAGCCTGAGGGATCAGAGCGAGGAGCTCATGGAGGTCAGCTGGCCCAGCCTCCTGCTGTCACAGGAATCCTTCCACAGCATCCCCGCCAGTTGCTTCTCCAGCTTTGGTTTAAATCTAGCCTTCCTTGAGTGGGGAATGCTGCCCAACCTCCCAGTGCAACCCATCCCACTGATGAGTGGCACTTGTTGTCAGAAGGATCAGCCTGAAATTAAACCCCCATGAGTCTCCCTGAGATGTTTGCTAATCTGATTCAGACCTCCCCTCACCCGGTACAGGAGGTTTTCACGTTAGCCCTTTGGCTATAGGAAGACAGGGCTCTCTCCTCTCAGGATTGCACCCCCAGGTTCCTCAGCCTCTCCTCTTGTGGCTATTCCCCAGCCTGGCTCCTAAGCAGCGCTGGTTTATCATTGCCCCTCAAGAACGTGCCTCCCAAGCTAGAACCCTGTGTTTCAGATGGGGCCTCGTCAGAACAGCATGCAGAGGGCCTCCCTGACTCCATTGCCTGCTTCTTTTAAAATATTATTGTGGAAAAATATACATAATATTTACCATCTTAACGATTTTCAAATGCACCATTCAATGGCACCAAGTACATTCACATTGTTGTGAAACCATCACTACAATCCACCTCCAGAATTCTTTCATCTTCCCCAGCTGAAATTTGTACCTATTAGAGAATAACTCCATATTCCCCTCCCCCCCCCAACCCCTGGTAACCTCTATTCTTCTTCCTGTCTCTCTGAAAATGACTACTTAGGAACCTCATATAAGTGGAATCATAGAATATTTGTCCTTTTGTGACTGCTTATTTCACTTAGCATAGTATCTTCAAGGTTCATCCACATTGTAGCATGTGTCAGAATTTCCTTTCTTTGTAAGGTCGAATAATATTCCATTGTATGTATAGACCGCATTTTATTTATCCATTTGTCTGTCAATGGACCTTTGGGTTGTTTCCACCTTTTGACTATTGTGAATAATGTTGCTGTAAACATTGATGTACGAATATCTGTTCGAGTTCCTGCCTTCAGTTCTTTTGGATATATACCCAGAAGTCGAATTACTGGATCATATGGTAATTCTATGTTTAACTTTTTGAGGAACTGCCACGCTCCTTTCCGCAGCAGCTGTACCATTTTGCATTCCTACCAGCAATTCCAATTTTTCCACACACTCATCAATACTTGTTATTTTCTGGGGTTTTTATTTGTTTATATTTGATAATAACCATCTTAATGGTTGTGAGGTGGTGGCTCAACTGTGGTTTCGATTTGCATTTCCTGGGGATAAGTGACGTTGTGCATCTCTTCATGTGCTTATTGGTCATTTGTATATCTTTTTGGAGAAATGTCCATTCAAGTCCTTTGCCCATTTTTTAATCAGGTTGTTTGTTTTCTTGTGGAGTTGTAAGAGTCTATCCAGAATATATTTCTGGATATAAACCCTTTATCAGACATGATTTACAAATATTTTCTCCCATTCCATGGGCTGCCTTTTGTGCTATTTGTGTCTGCTGGTGCATAAAAGTTTTTAATTTTTATGAAGTCTAATTTACCTAGTTTTTCTTTTGTTGCTTATGCTTCTGGTGTCATATCCGAAGTCACTGCCAAATCCTATGTCATGGAGTTTTGTCCCAGTGTTTTCTTCTAAGAGTGCTATAGATTTAGCTCTTACATTTTGGTTGTTGATCTATTTTGAATTAAATTTTGTATATGGTGAAAGGTAAGGGTCCAACTTCATTATTTTGTATGTGGATATTCAGTTTTCTCAGCACTATTTGTGGAAAAGACTGTGCTAAGACCATTCCCCATTGAATGGTCTTAGCACCCTTGTTGAAAATCATTTGGCCATATATATGAGGGTTTATTTCTGGGCTCTCTGTTATATTCCATTGGTCTAAATGTCTGTCCTTATGCTAGTACCACACCATTTTTATTACTGTAATTTTGTAGGAGTTTTGAAATCAGGATGTCTGAGACCTCCAAATTTGTTCTTCTTTTTATTTTATTTTATTTTTTAGATTTTTTGATGTGGACCATTGAATTTGTTACAATATTGCTTCTGTTTTATGTTTTGGTTTTTTGGCCCTGAGGCATGTGGGATCTTAGCTCTTTGACCAGGGATCAAATGTGCACCCCCTGCATTGGAAGGCGAAGTCTTAACCACTGGACCGCCAGGGAAGTGCCTGTTATTCTTTTTAAAGATTGTTTTGGCTATTCAGTGTCCCTTGATGTCCTGCTTCTTTTTTTCTACTTTTTTTGTTTATTGGGATATACTTCACATACCATATAATTCACCCTTAAAGTGTACATTCAATCTTTTTTTGTATATTTGTGAAGTGCAACCATCACCACAATCAAATTTAGAACATTCTTATCATTCCAAAAGAAGTCCTATACCCTTTAGCAGTCACTCACAACACACCCTTCCCAATACTCCCTAGGTCTAGGCAACCATTAATTTACTTTCTATCTTTATAGTTTTGTCTATTCTAGACATTTCATATACACAGAATCATATAATATGGGGCCTTTTGTGACTTGTTTCTTTCATACAGCATGTTTTCAAGGTTTTATTTTTTTGTTTTTGTTTTTTGCGGTACACGGGCCTCTCACTGTTGTGGCCTCTCCCGTTGCGGAGCACAGACTCCAGACGCGCAGACTCAGCGGCCATGGCTCACGGGCCCAGCTGCTCCGCGGCATGTGGGATCTTCCCGGACCGGGGCACGAACCCGTGTCCCCTGCATTGGCAGGCGGACTCTCAACCACTGCGCCACCAGGGAAGCCCTGTTTTCAAGGTTTATTCATGTTATAGCATATATCAGTAATTCATTTCTTTTTATGGCCTAATAATACTCCTTTTTATATTTATACTACATTTTATTTATCCATTCATTGGTTAATGGACATTTGGTTTACATCCTGCTTCTTTTAATGCACGCTAAATTCTCATTAAGTATTTTTAACAGTGACACTACACCATAATCACCTGGAAGAAAAGATGAAATTGCTCTCTCCACCCCAAGTCCTCAGTCCTTGCCCAGGGCTTAGAGGCTGCTGGAGAAACCTATGGATTCTCCTGACTCATCCCCACGTGAGTCAGCAGGTGTGGGTGTCCCAATCTTGGCTGGCTCTCCACCACATCTCAACAAAAAAATGATCCAGGCAGACATCACACCTCCTAATTAAGCATCTCAGATATATATGCAGCCTGAACAGGGAGGTTGCAGCCACCTCTATGCTCATTTCCTTCTTAGAATGGGTGTCGGGGGTCCTGGCGCTTCCTGGGGCCTGGGGAGGGTTGCCAGCTGCTTTTTCAGCATATCTGTGTTGATTATACCTGGAAACACAGTCTGACTATCGAATCGTTCCAGAAGTGTGGCGAATTTTCCCTCCTGCCATCTGGTTCTTTGTATTCCCCCACCTCCATTGACATGGACACCTAATTCCCTTCCTAGAGGATTTATTTCATCCTGTCTGGAATGGTTCACCCTTTTGACACCCAGAACCCAGAGGGGCATTGACATTTACACGCTGATGAAAGCCCTTGGACAAGATCTAAGGACAGTCTCCCAGCCCTCGAACTGAAGCTTCATCATTAGCAACTGCCATTGGTGATGCCCCCCCCGAGCTGCTCTTAGATTCTGGGTCAGGGTGAAAATATGGTCTTTTCCCTCAAGGTGCTCACAGTCTAAGAGAGGACAGACATTGCCATAGTACAAGGTATTCACAAAGAGGGTGGAGGGCATGATGGTTCAGAGCTCCCGTCTCAAGTCACAGAGTCCTAGGTTCAAATCCCAACGACGCCACCTACTAGCTATGGACAAAATCCTTCTTCAGACTGTGTCTTCGTGTGCATATACCTTACAGATAGTATCTTATTTAAAATTCATAACACCCTGAGGAAGTAAGGTCTATTATTATCTCCGCTTTGCACCTACAACGAAGGTCAAGGTGAACATCCATGACCCTGAGTAGTCTCCTCCTCTGTTTCTCCATCTCAGGCCAGCAACTCCCCTTTCTCAACCTGTTTGCTCAGACTGTGTTGGCTCTAGTGTCTGGCAGGCAGCACTCTGAAAGCTGTTCTCTCCGGCACTAATAAACCATGAAGAGGTTTCAAGGGACCCATGGGAAATGGGATTGAAGCCTGAGGGACAGGATGAGACACCCTCTCCCCACCTACTCCCAGATTGTGGAGTGGAAGCCAGACTACTGAGAGCAGTTTCTGGGGTTCAGGCCCCACCTCAGCTACCCTGAAAAGGACTGAATAGGACTGCTCTCACCAGAGCCCCAGGGCCTGCCTGCCTGCCTGCTGCCTTGGGGGCTTCTCCTTTCTCCCAGACATCTGTCTCAAGTCAGTTTGAGAGAAAATTGTGGATCACCCACTAAAATATATACCAGTGTCAGAGGAAACATCAGGGCCCATGCCTCTTCCCCCTCACCTGCTCTATTTCACCCTCTCCTTCTGATTTCTCCATGCCACCCAAACCCCATTGGGTCTAAAGCCCCAGCCTCTCTGGAAAGCATCACCTGTGCCCTTGCCTTGGGTTTTTCTCTCCCTGCAAACTCTGGAGAAAGTGAAGTCTGTGCCTTCCACTGTAGTGCAGTGATTCTCAGCATAGGGCCCCCACCCCAAAGGCAGTTAGGGGATGTGTAAGGAATCTCATGGGCAGAGAGGAGGAAATTTTCCACCTGCTCCCTGAGGTTCAGATACATTCTGGCTGAATCAGCTATAGCCAGAATGAGCCACTGTGGCTGATGGGGGTGTGCTATAGCCCTCAGGAGTTTTGAGATAGATAAATGGCTGAGAAACACCATATCTCAGAGACCGCTATTTGCCTCTTTGGGTTCTAACTCCTTAATAAGTGCCTATCTGGTGTCTCCAGCTAAGCTCAGGTTTCTCTGTGGTAACACTTTCACTTGTGCCTGCGCACTTGGTCACTTCGGTGGGGCTTGGGTGAAGATCGATAGGATGCGGGCTCGTGCGTGTGTGGGCTGTGTACAGACACACCCACTCATGAAGACCAGCAGCAGAGATGGGTGGAAAGAGCTCTCCTGGGGCACAGAGAGCTGGCTTCTAGACTTGTCCCTCTGTAATTGTGCCCCTTAGGCAAGTTACTTGTCCTCTGGGCTGCCTTCTCATCTTACCAGAAAACCCAGATGTTGTCCAAGGTCCCTTGAGGCACTAGCTTCCTCTGGTACTCTGCTAGCTAAGCATCTCTCGGCCCTTTAACCTGGCTCCATGTTTCTTCCGCCCAGTGATCCCCTTGTTGCTGGGTCACCTTTAGTGTGACATTCATGGGGCACAGCACCCACATGCAGTTGATAAGCACACTGCAGACTTACACAGGCTGAGAACGCAGGACTACCTGTGCCTTTCTGGCCCCAGGGAGGCTCAGGGCACATTCCTGAAGCTGGAGGTGGGATGGGGTGGCACTGAAAGATCAGGGGTGGGGATGTGGAGGTAGACAGGCAGGATAAGATGGAGTAGATTTGGGGTGACCCAGTGTTGGGGCTCGAAGGAGCGTAAGCCAGGGGCTTTCACCGGTAGGGAGGCACGGGCAAGACCTGTTTAGGGCAGACATGGCCTTCTCACTGCCAATATGATGTCATTTCCTGCCTGCTGGCCAAGTAATTGTCCCCATCCTGGTGCCAACCCACAAACCCTCCCACCTTGAAAAGCACTGAGTTGATCACGTGGCTTAAGTCAGTACTGAGCCCACATTGCAACAGGAGAGCCTGCCAGCTTGGCAGTGAGACAGGCCTCTGAAGCCAGGAGCTGAGTTCCAGCTGGCCTGGGGGCTGTGCACACCCCAGGGCTGTCAGAGCCCAGGCACAACAGCTCATCAGGGCTTCAGACCAGGCCTCACTGACAGCCGAGAGGGCCCTTGCATTCCGAAGGGCCCGGAGTGAGGTGGGCCCGGCCACCACCCCTGCTCCCAGCTGGGACCTGTTCTTTAGGGACAAACCCTCTTCTAAGGAGCGTTTAGTCTTCTTTGGTGGATTAATAATAAATACGCCTGCAGCCAGTTTTGTGTTGTGCTCCACAGAGACTGAGGGGCTGGTAGTTGGAGGAAAGGGAGCCCACAAGGAGGAGCAGCAGCTTGGGCAGGTGGGCTGCGTGCAGTGTGCAGGCGGCGGGGAGGCAGATGATGTCCTCATTGCTTCCCAGTCTGGAGCAAATGGATTGGCTTTTTTTTTTTTTTTTTTTTGGCTCTACCAAATGAGACAGCCAGTGCTGGGGGCCCAAAGTTGCCCAGAGCTGGGGACCAGGTAAAAGTGACATTGTGTTCCTCTGGCACAATCACTGTTTCCACTCCTGTTTATTTCATCAGGTAACTGGGTTATAATTTCCAGCCCAGGCTGTGCTACACAATGGTTATCACACAGCTCCGGGTGTGCACCAGGTCTTGGCAAGACTGTGTTGGGCACAGTGCCCAGGGTGCATTTGAAAAAAGGACCGCTCAAGAAAGGGATCGTGATTAATGTCTTAGGGGCATGTGCAGGTTGTGCTGACCTGCAGTGGATTACGGACCAGCCAGAGAACCGCATGGTACAGGAGCAAATGCAAGCAGCCTGGGTGACTGATGCAAAAGACACCCATCGTGAGAGCCCTGCCAAATAAACCGGCAGCCCTGACCTACTCCCAGATTCTACTGGATGATATCATAGAGTAGTTAGATCATTAATTTAAAAATATAGCTCTCTGGGTCAGAAAGCACATGGGCTGTGCACCCTGAGTTCTAGTTCTGTCTTTGCCCCCAGCAGGGATGGGACATGGGGCAGAGCTCAGTTCCTCTCCTGTCCTCAGTTTCTTCCTCTGTGGAGCAGGGGCACCAGATGGCCTCTTGGGTCTTTTCAGTACTAGTAGAGTGTTTATTTTCACAAGCCAACAGAGGATTGTCTGGGGCTAGCCTTCCTCTACGGAGGCAGGAGGAGATTGGCTTTTGGCCCCTCCCCTTCTACAGTGGATGCTTCTTCCCCATTTCATCCCCACCCCCTACTTTCTATTCTTTTGCACATGCCCATCTCCCCACCAAGAGCTCTGTCTCTGAACCCCCAATCTCTGTGGTCAAAACCTGGCTCTGCCTTTCTACCAGTTAAGCAGGAACAGATGCCTTAATCTCTCTACCTCTATTTCCTCGTCTGTGAAGTGGGGATAACATTAATTCCCACTTCAGAAAGTGCTTGAGCTGGATAATTAGGGGAGTGAACGTTAAAGGACTTAGTGCAGTGCAGAACATAGAATAAATGCTCAGTACATGAGGCAAGTCTGGTTGTCGCTGTTGTTACAAAGCCAGTGTTTCTCCCCCTGCTGCTTCTTCCACATCTAGGCTTGCGCTGACACTGAGATGCACAGACTCAAGATTCTGGCCTCTCAGACTCAGAAAGGACTTTGGAGGCACTAAGCGTCAGGATCCCCTCTAGAATCCAGCAGGATCATCTAGACAACTGGGGATAGGCTCATGACCTTGACGGCAGCCAAAGCTTGCGAGGGGCACCGCTCTTCCCAAACCCCTTCCCTCTCCGTGACATTTCCCCCGAACCCAGCTCAAATGTTACTCAGGGTCCCCTAGCTCTATTTGCTGTGGCTGTTTCATGGGAATCATGATTCCTTGGAACCCTACAGAGGTGGTCCTGGGCCCACGGACTCACAGCCCCGAGGGCTTCGGGGTGGGGAGAGCAGGGCCAGCCCCGCAGCGCTCTCCTCCTCTGAACTTCACAGCAGCTTCCCACCCACCCCATCTGCTACCACCTCGCGTTGCAGAAAGTCATCTCCGGAAAGAGTGGGAAGAAGAGAACTGCTTTGAATGAGGCCCCAGTGAAGAGTACCAGATAATTTCAGTACCCAAAACGACCTTATCTACCCTCCTCCGTGTTACAGAGAAGAGATCAGAAGCCCAGGGAAGTTGAGCAAGCTGCTCTTGGTCACACAGTGTAACTATAGGCAGAGCTAGAACCTTGGGCTCAAGAGGCCAGCTCATGCTCCTCCAGTGTCATTCAGTGATTCAGTGGGCAGTGCACATTTATTGGGAATCTTCTCTGCACCAGATCCTGGGCTCAGGGTAAATATGTAAGGCCTTTTCTCTGTAGGAGCTTAGAGTCTAGAGGGGAGAGAGTCAGGCCAGTAAATAATCACAGTACAAAGTGATAGAGTGTTGTAGGTGGGGGATGACCCAGGCCAATGGAAGCATAGAGGAAGGAGGAATCAGGAGGGCTTCATAGAGGAGGTGATGCTCAATCTGTGACTTCATGGGTGAGGAGTTCGCCAGGCTTTCAAACAGAATGAGGGTACTTTAGGAACTGATGGGTCTTGGTGGCACAGTGTCTCATTCACAAAGCTGGGGACAGACCCTCAAATTCGCAGCTTCACTGTGGCCTCAGGTTCCCTGGGACCACTGCCAGCAACATTCTCTTTCAACCAACCAGCCAGAACCTTTGGGGGAATGCATGGAATTGTATATTTGCCCCATACTTGGTTATTTTGGTTTTCAAATAGGTGTTTATAATAACCTTTGTTTCTATTTTTGGAAATTGCACTTTCGCAGAGCTGTATTATGTAATCATGAAAATGTGAGTTTATGATACAGATATTGCCTTGGCCTGTGGGTGTCCATTCCAGCCACCAATGGTTTCCTACTTGACACCTCCCCTGAGCATCAAGTGTTTTTCATATTCTTTTCCATTATAGGTTATTACAAGATATTGAATATAGTTCCCTGTGCTAGACTGTAGGTCGTTGTTGTTTATCTAGTTTATATATAGTAGTTTGTATCTGTTAATCCCAAATTTATCCCTCCCCTTCTTTCCCCTTTGGTAACCATTAGTTTGTTTTCTATGTCTGTAAGTCTATTTCTGTTTCATAAATAAGTTCATTTATACCATTTATTTAGATTCCACATATAAGTGATATCATATGATATTTGTCTTTCTCTGTCTGTCTTACTTCACTTAATGTGATAATCTCTGGTTCCATCCATGTTGTTGCAAATAGCATTATTTCATTCTTTTTTTCTGGCTGAGTAATAGCCCATTGTATATATGTACCACATCTTCATTATCCATTCATCTGTTGATGGACACTTAGGTTGCTTCCATGTCTTGGCTATTGTACATAGTGCTGCTGTGAACATTGGGGTGCATGTTTCTTTTCAAATTAGAGTTTTTGTCTTTTCTAGATATATGCCCAGGAGTGGGATTGCTGGGTCATATGGTAACTGTATTTTCAGTTTTTTTAAGGAACCTCCGTACTGTTCTCCATAGTGGCTGCACCAATTTACATCCCCACCAACAGTGTAGGAGAGTTCCCTTTTCTCCAGACCCTCTCCAGCATTTGTTATTTGTAGACTTTTTGATGATGGCCATTTTGACTGGAATGAGGTGTTACCTCACTGTAGTTTTGATTTGCATTTCTCTAATAATTAACAATGCTGAGCAACTTTTCATGTGCCTGTTGGCCTTATGTGCCTATATGTCTTCTTTGGAAAAATGTCTATTCAGGTCTTCTGCCCATGTTTTGATTGGTTTCTTTGTTTTGTTTTCTTTTTTTTTTTAAATTAAGCTGTATAAGCTGTTTGTATGTTTCTGACATAGGGAGGTATTATCACATCCCCATTTTGCAGGTGAAGGAAACAAAGGCACAAAAAGGTTAAGTAATTTGTTTATAAGTGAAGGAGCCAAAAGTGAACCCAGAGACTTGAACTTAATCACTGTGTAGGACAGCCTTAGAGACACCTCTGTTAACATTTTGGTGAATTTCTTTTCTATTCTTTTTTTGTGCATGAATGTATTAAACACTATATATTGATGGAAAACGGTATTGTATTATAGTCAGATTTATATCCAATTTTTTTCACTTAATAGCATTGACTAATCTTCTAAACTATTATTTTAAATGGCTGCATGGTATTTCATGAATGAGCGAATCCTGTAATTCACCCCCAACAATCCCTCATTTTGGATATTTTTAAGTTGTTCTCGGTTTCTTGTTATTACTAACCGTGCTGTGATAGCCATCTTTTTAGGTAATCTATGAACACAATTATTTCCTAGCATAAACTAATTGTTATGCACAGGGATTGAATTGTTGGCTCAAGGGGTTCACAGAATGATAAGTCTTTGGACACGTATTACTCACCTCTGGCAGCAACTGAGAAGTGCTGGCTTCCCAGCACTGTGGGAGGATAAACTCCAGCAATGGAGTGGAATCTGGGTTGGAAAGAGAGGAAATGCAGCCACAGTTGCTGAGTGTGCACGTGGAAGGGAAGGACCTTCGGCAGCGCAGCAGGAGTGGGGCAGGCGAGAAATGGGGGTGCGTGTGGAAATAGCTCTGTGGGGCTTGGCAGTGAGGGAGGTGAGCACGAGGTGGAGTAAAAGCTTATCTACTCAATACTGTCAAACACCTGATAGCGTTAGGCTGACATCACAGTTTCCTAGGAAATATGTGAGCTGTATATTTATTTGGGGGTGGGGGGGATGAAAAGAGCAGAGTACTTTTTCTTGATTACCACCCAAGAGCGACTACTCATGACTGAGTGATGTTTTAATGTTGTATAACCAGGCTCAGCTGCGTTCAACCCTTGGCCTGTGTTCTAGCAAGTGTTAAGTGCCAAATAAGTGATGCAGACCCCAGAAGTTCTGGAATGGAGCACTTAGGGCTTGGGAGGTAGGGCCCTTCAGAGAGAATCTGGGGTTTAAGCTACAGCCGGTAGGTGGGTGTAATGACAGCTAAGGAGAGAGCCTTCTTGTCTGGATCCCTTGAGTCCAGGTGTGGGTTTCAATCTTTTCCAACTGTGAAAACTCGTGTCAACCTCCTGCTTCCATAGATTGCCTCATCAGTAGATGGTGACAATAGTCGTTGTGAGGATTACAGGAGATAATAGGTGTGCTGGCCCACACTAGTTCTCAGTAAGCCCTGGAGGCTCTTATTATCTATTTTTTAAAAAATTCTTTATTGGAGTCTAATTGCTTTACAATGGTGTGTTAGTTTCTGCTTTATAACAAAGTGAATCAGTTATACATATACATATGTTCCCATATCTCTTCCCTCTTGCGTCTCCCTCCCTCCCACCCTCCCTATCCCACCCCCCTAGGTGGTCACAAAGCACCGAGCTGATCCCCCTGTGCTATGCGGCTGCTTCCCACTAGCTATCTATTGATTAGTGGGTGTGTCTGCAAGGGCAGCGAAGTCGAGGGCCTTATAGAGAAAGCAGAGGTGTTCCAGTCCTGTTTAAAGAACAGAGTGAATCTGGGTGACAGATTTGGGCCTCTGGACTCAAGAGAAGAAGGAGGAAACTGTCTGGGGACAGCACTGGGGGAGGGAGAATTCGAGCCCATGGGCCTGGGAGGGCATTCACTGATCAGTGGCCATGACCTAGCTCTCAGCATGGAGCCTTGCCGCCCATCCTTGGGTTCTGCAGACCACATTCTCCCCATACCCATGCAGGCTTGAGTAGTTAGGGGCATTCCCTGGCTGGAGGGAGAACATTCCCCCTCGGCTTCCACCCCCAGGGCAGCCCCCCCTGAATCTCTCTCCCTGCCATTTTCATCTCCTCCCACGCAGCGCCTGTGAGATCTCACTTCTGTGTGTTGGCATCCTTGCTCTGGGTGAGCGGAAGTGCCGGGTGTCAGGGTGTGAACCTGGCAGATGCGGTTGGGGGTGGGGTAAAATCAAGACCCGTCATCCTCCTTCCAACCCTCCTCCCCAGTCTCACCTGCCAAAATAAATAAAGCCACTTTCTAATTAAACAGGATCTGGGGTGGGCGAAAGGCAGGGAAAGAAACTCAGTCAGCTCATCATTAGCTCATTCATGGTTCTCTGCTTCCTGAAAAAGCCTGGACCACGTGAGCTTCTCGGAGGCTCAAACCACGTTGGGGATGGGATGGTCTCTTCCTTGGCAAGTGGGACAGAGGCTTAGTTATGGGGTCTTTGCTAGGCTTCTGCTGTTGGGCACACGATGAGCAGCTCAGCTGGCTCAGTTGTGCACGCGGCACCAGGACTTGGGGCTTCCAGCCCCCTCAGGGCTCTGCCTCCCCCTGCCACCCAGGGTTGCTCTTTGGAGATGTGTCCCGTCACTGCTGTGTGCTGACTGTTCCAGACAGTGCGCTGGGGAGGCTGTGGGAGCCGCTGGCACACCCGGCGGCGCAGGAGGCATCTGGGGTCTGCCAGTGCCTGCCTTTTCTGGAAGCCCGCACATGCAGCTTCCGGCTGGTCCGCAGGGGACAGATTTCCTGTTTGGAGGGAGTAGCCTTGTGCCTCTGCAATGGGGCATGCAGAAGCAAAAAAGGGCAAAGGCAAGGCTGGACTTGGGTATCCCCTGGGCAGGGCAAGAAGGACACAGACAACCCAATGATGTGGCCTTGAGGTAGCAATCTGTCTTTAAGCTGTAAATGATACTATCTGTACAGCACCCCAGCTCAACGCTGTTTGGCTTTGGAAGGCACTAGGTGATCGGCACCGTGATCTGTATCTGTTGTATATTGTTCAGATCAAACGTTTCAATTAGTTTGTCCACTCCGAGCTCCCGCTGACCTTTAGTGGAAGGAGGCTACTACCTGAAAGGTAGGGTTGCTGGGTTCAGATGTAGAGGCTATGCACTGCACAAGTGCAGCTATGTAAGGAGACAGCTTTCACATCATAGAGCTTGTAGATTTATGCATTTATTATGACAGTTATCCAACAGATGGCAGTAATGTGTCTTGAGGAAGGGATCCCTTTATCTAATTTGCACAAAGGCACCATTTGGGCTAATGGTAACCCTGCTGAAAGGCCAAAGAGAAATCAGTTCTAGGGAGAATTTTATAAAAGATAATATGCCAAATGGGTAAACCACAGGCCAACTTTAGGGCTGGGGTGGGCCACCTCTAGTCCCTGTTTCTCCCATGCTCACTCAGGAAGGGGGATGAACTCCTTGTTAGTCCCTCCTCCAGCCTGACCTTCCTCTCTCTCCCCATCTCTGCTCCTTGCTCGTTCACAACCAGGCAATGAGCTGAAAGGCATAACGCCAAAGCTTGCAGAACTGGACCTGCCATCGTCCCCACCTTCAGAAAACCCCAGACCAGACCCCCTTCTCCGCTGGACTCAAGGGAACAGCAGGCTCAGCCTAGTCACACAACGTTGTAAGGGCAGGAAAAACGGAGCACAGGACCTGCTTCTTCTCACCCCTTCCACCCCAACAGAAAAAGGGCAATAGTTCCCCCACCTTCAGAGCCCTGAGCTGCTTAGCTAGTGGTTAGGTTGTGCTGTGATTATCCTGCAACCAGCAGCTGACTCCCCTGCACCAGGCAGCTCCGTTCCCATCCAGGCCACAGAGAACAGAGTTGCCTGCAGTCCTGTGCCAGAAACACACAGGACGGTGCCTGAGAGCACAAGAGAACACAGGGCAGGGGGTGGCCAAACCCGGTCTTCTACCTGTCTTTGTGTGGACCATGAGACTAGAAAGGCTTTTACATATTTAAAGGTTGAAAAGAAATCAAAACAAGAAGAATATTCCATGACACAGGAAGCCTGCAAGCCCTAGAATATTTATTATTTGGCACTTACAGAAAAATGTTGCTGACCTCTGGCCAAGAGCATGAGAGCCCATGAGGTATTCTGGAAACAGCCCTGGATTTGGAGACAAGAGACATGGCTTTGAGCCCTGCTGGCAACATTTAGCAGCTGTGTGTCCTCAGCTAAGCCACCTTGCTCTCTGAGCCCCGGTACCTCGTCTGTCAGTAAGAATGTTCACAGTACCTGTCCTCCTCACGTGGCCCTTGCATGGATCAGACTCCATCAAGGACACACAAGTGCCTTGTGAACTGCAACCCCTGTGTGAAGGTTTAGTATTATTTGCCAGGGAAGGTGAATCATTCCTGGCCTCTTCTTTCCACCTTTCTTCTCATCATCTTTCTCCAGACTGCCTTGCTCCCTTGGCCTCTGGGGCAGGGATTTTTCCTGGCCCTTCCCCTTTCCCCCTGGCCAAACCACCCACTGTGCCAGAAAGGCAAGTTTGCGTTTGTTGAAACTCTGATCACGGGAAATTGGGGGGCTCTCATGTGAACACTTAAGAGGAAGCCTTGCTGTACTGTGCTGGCCGTTTGCCAATGGTGAGGGAACGGAGCCCTGCTTTTATTCTTTCATCAATATATGCACTTCATCACAACTTAGAATGGGCGCTGGGCCCTAGGGCTTGCTTGGAGAATGGCAAATCAGATATTATGGGGTTCCGCCTGAAGAGGAAATATGGGAAAAGGGAGAGAGAACAGTAATAAAAGAAGATTCTTTGTCTGTCTATGGGGCCTTTTTTTTTTTTAATTAATTAATTAATTTTGGCTGTGTTGGGTCTTCGTTTCTGTGCGAGGGCTTTCTCTAGTTGCGGCGAGCGGGTGCCACTCTTCATCGTGGTGCGTGGGCCTCTCACTGTCGCGGCCTCTCTTGTTGTGGCGCACAAGCTCCAGACGCGCAGGCTCAGTAGTTGTGGCTCACGGGCCTAGTTGCTCCGGGGCATGTGAGATCTTCCTGGACCAGGGCTCGAACCTGTGTCCCCTGCCTTGGCAGGCAGACTCTCAACCACTGCACCACCAGGGAAGCCCTATGGGGCCTTTTAAAGAGCAGATTTAAAAGGCAGTTCTTGGCCACTCCTCAGTGTGATCAAGGGTCATCTTCTATCCATCCAGCCAGCTACATGGGGACCCAGCACCTCATCTTGCTGTAGAAAGTTCCACAGAGTTTAGAAGACAGTCTAGCCTTGTTCCAGAATCGACTTCCTCCTGCATTCTGTTCATCTGGCTTCCTGATCCCTGGGCACGGGCCCCTGGTAGCCTCGCCTGGCAAGGCCTAGAAGCTTTCTCTGGCCTGTTGGCCCCTGACCATTGGCTTATCATCCTGCTGCCTCACTTAGGCCCTGATACTCTGCTTCTCTGGTCTTTCCCAGGATGAGGATGTGTGTTCCCAAAGCCCTTCATGGGCTCCTGCTTTCCGGGCCTCATCTGCATGGGACTTGGGTACCTCTCCCATCCTCTGAGATGCTTCCTTGTTCTCCTGGCTTCCCTCCATAGTCTGCAAGGCTGCCTTTCCTGGTCAAATGTTGTGGAATTGCAGGTTGAAGAGGACCCTTAGTGTTCTCACATCCCTCCCCTCTGCCATTTTCTCCACAGCATCCCTGACAGGTGGCTCCCCACCAATGTGCTTGGCATAGAGCGACTGCTTAGGTGTCTCTGGGATTGGGAAACTCACTTCCCCCGAGGGCATCCCAGTCCTTTGTTGGATAGCCCTACATATTAGAGAATGTTTCTTTTGGTGAGCTAAAATATTCCTCTTTGTAATTCAACCCACTAATTCAAATTCCGCCTTCTGGAATGATTCAGAGTGTCTGCTACTCCTTCCACAAATATTCCCTAGCCCCCTCATCCTTTCTCCTGCTTCATTGTGCCCAGTTCCCTTTGGGGTCCTGTTGCCCCTCTGACTGATGCTCAGCAGTGGCTTTCAGAGCCTCTCCCAGTCCCCACGCCACCCTGGCACCACCGGCCCTGCAGAGGGGTTTTGCCTCTGTGTGAAGTGAGCCCTGGACTGCACCTGAGAAAGGACTTGAACCAAAGTGAGTGGCTCTCAGAGGCCCTGCCAGCCAGAGGAGGAAAGAACTCCTGCAGGAGGCCTGTGCACCTTGGAGGATGATCAAGAACAGGATTCGCTGGATGAACCCCCTGATGAAGGGTCCCTGGAAGGCAACCTGGAAATCTGCCTTGTTAACAAGCTCCCCTGGGAGCCTGAATGTGGCCCAAGTTTCAAGTCACTGAGCCGGGGTTTGCCTGTCTGGACTCTTCTGAAGGCCCTGGCTCCGTGTCCCGTCTCAGAAGAGTCTTAGTGGTGAAGCAAGAAGGGGTGGGAATCTGAGAACAACTGTCTTACTGAAGCCTTCATTTGGGGACAAAGATTGGAGGGTCTTCCCTCTCCCTGGATGGGTTTCACCAAGTAAAGATTGAGGAGAGAAAGAGAAGACTTTGCTCCTTCTTGGCTCAATGTCCTCAGCAGGTCAAAGGCCAGCCGTCAGGGCTGTGCGGGTGGAGTGTCCTCCGTGGGTCCCCTGCAGGATTCTGCACTGTGTCATCTCTAGAGGGCAGCCCTGTACTGCTGGACAGGATTCGAGATGGGAAGGGATGAAATTAGATTTCTTCTCACCTCCCCACCTCAGTCCTTTGCCCTGAGCAACTTCATGAGACTTTGAGATTTAGGAAATTCAATTCAATTAGCTTTTCAACACACTCAGTGAGACTCTAATATGTGCCCAGCACTGCGCTAGGGGCCGTGAGAGAAGCCATATGAGAGAAGGAAGTCCTGCTCCCAGACCTCTTTTTAGTTCTTGAGGAACATAGAATTCTCACCTGCAGGAAACAGCAAACAGCACAAGGAGGAGATGGTGAAACTTGGAAATCATTGGCACAGAGAACGTGGCAGAGCCAAGCAACACAGAGGAGCAAGACACGTGGGGGCTGGGACATGAAGGAAGGCTCTAGGGAGGAGGTGGGCAGAGGGGCTCTGATTTGGGCCTCAGTTAAAACAGCTCTAATTTTTATCAGCTTCATATATTAGGCATAAGACATCTAAAAAAAAAAAAGATTCTGGTACATGAAAAATAGAAAGCTATTGTAGGAAGGGGAAAGGGAAGGGAAAGTTGCCTCAGCCCTTAGAATTGTTGGCACCCAAAGAAAATCTAGAGGAATCTCCATTTCACACCACATAGCAATCCTTGGCTTTTGCTACCCCACCCTAAGGCAGGCTCCGGTTGGGGAGACCCGGGCAGGGCTCAACATGTTGTCAAGTTTACCTTGAGCTCCACCACCCCCTGACTTGAGGCCATGGCCAAGGCTTAAGCATTTTGGGGTTACAGAGAATGGATTTCTGTTCAATAAATGCAGCAAAGATACAGGAAGCTGATACAGGTCTTTAAATGAGGTAATGCCTGAACATGCATTTGCTAGCTATTATTGGTTCCTCTGGTCTTTGCATTGGTTATGGCCTTGACAACTTACATATAAATTTGATTTTTATTTGCATAATCAATTTTCCCCCATGAATTTTTATACTGTGATGCAGCATAGAGAACAGATTGGAGAAGACAGAGTAGAGGCTGGGGACCCAGTGGGAGTCATTTCAGTATCCAGAGGAGAAACGCTGGTGGTGGGTTGGTTGTATTTGGGTTGATTCATGCATCCCAAGGCAACAAGTTAGTAGATAAAAACAGAAGTCCCCTCTACCTCTGATTTCTGCTCTGCACGCAGTTCAGCCATGACCATTTAGAACCAACGTCAGGCGACTTGTGTCTTGCTCGGTTATTGAAAGTAATGGTGACAATTCATGCATTGCTGGAGGGAAGGGTGGATGGTTGGTAGCTACTTTGGCCTCTGTTCTTCTCTATTCAGTACCTGAATGAGCTGAGACTTTCTCTGTCTTCATCTCCAGGTAACAAGTATGAACTCAAGGTGTACACTGGTGATGTCATTGGTGCAGGGACTGATGCTGACATCTTCATCAATATCTTTGGAGAGTATGGAGACACAGGTAATGGGTTTGAAATCCTTTCTTCAAAAGCCATGCCCAGAACTACTTCTTAAGTGGGCTGTTTTCCACCCTCCTGGAAGAGGAAGGCAACTCCAGTCTCCTCTAGGCTCTCCTGTTGAGCCTCTCTCTTCTTCTTGTGATGTGGTTTGTCATGGCCTTCCTTGGGCAGCATGGTGTCCATCTTGTCAAGTTTGTGTGTGTGGTGTGTTTTCAGAGTAAGTTGTGCTTAGATTTTTGGTTGATTTAAAATCATCCTGCATCCTAGACAGACCCAGGCTCCACATCTCCAGGGGACTCATCCTCACTTACTCTCTATCTATCTCCCTAGGCTCCATGCCCATCTTGAATTATATTTTGGGATGTGACTGGGCATGGCCTGATTCATTGCATGATTTGGGGCAGACAAGAATGGGGCCAGGGGATAGACTTACACTTCGCCTCATAGGTGGAGCAGGAACTGAGGGCACAGACACAGCTGCCGGTGTTGGAAGGAAGTTCAGGCCAGCAGAACTGAGACAGGTGGTGTTGTCCTGCTTCTGCCAATTTAAGGGAATACTATAGGAGTCAGAAAGCTACAAAGACATGAATTTTGGACACAGTATATTAAATAATAAAAATGCATTGCTGGGATTTTAAGAAAAAAGAGAAATCTCCAGGTGTCAGAAATGAAGAGAGAACTTAAACTAAAGTATCAGCTATGAATTGATGCTGTGGATCTTGGAATCAGGGAGCCTTTATGTTCAACAATCTACAGGATGGATTTCCATACACATTTGGGGTCAGACAATGATATTTTGGCTCTGTATGAGGCAAAATATGCAAAAAATTAGAACCACACATAAAGCCAGGATCCCTGAAGTTCACAGGAACATCTTCAGTGAAAAAATAGACTAGGAAAAAAATTGCTCATCAGTATAGTAAACTTATCTCTGTAAGAGCTCTAGATTAAAAAGACAGTTAATGGGAAATTGATATCTTAGGCTTACACACATGCGGGCTTGAGGTCTGATTTTACACTACAAGTGTGATTTGGGAACCCTCCCCCTCAGGTACAGAAAATTCGTTCAATGCCAGTAATACCCTTTGGTGCTTGGCAGAAGCACTTGCAAGACTTCATGAGATTCCCACAGATAAAGTACTGGAGATGAGTTCACGTTCCAAAACTACAAAACACTCAAGGACACAATCCACCATGACTAACCATCAATAGACACAACAGACAATAAGATTAAATTCTCCAGAATTTCAGGTAATAGAGTAATCTGAGAAAGGCTATAACTTAAGTATGTTTAAACTGTCTATAGACATGAAACAAACAGTTAAGGAAAACAACAAGACACTATGAAAAATATAGCAAACAGAAATACAGTAAATGAAAATATAGTTACTGAATATAAACACTTCATGGATGGGTTAAACGACACAATTAGAAACTGTTGAATAGAGAATTATTGAACTGTAAGAGAAATATAAACAAAACATGCAGATGTGGCCGAGACATAAAGGGTTGGAAAATATCAGTGAGAGGTCATGAGATGTGGAGGAGAGAATAAGTTCTGACATGTTGAACAGGAGTTTCAGAAACAGAATATATAGAATAGGTGAGAGGAAATATTTGAATAGATAATGGCTGATCACGTTTTTTCAGAATTAAGCAAAGATATGACTCTTCAGATTAAAGTAACAAAAGACACTGAACATGATAAATAAAAACAGATCCACATTTAGATTCATTGTAGTGAAGCCAAAGGTCAAGAGAAAGATCTTAAAAGTAACCAGATTTGGTGGATTATTTTCTATAAACGCAATTAGATTGATAGCAAATTCCTATCAGCAAGCTATAGAGGATATAAGTTTATGGAATAATATCTTCAATCTTCTGGGAATTCCCTGGTGGTCCAGTGGTCGTGGAACTAAGATCCCATAAGCTGTGTGGCATGGCCAAAATAAAAAAAGCAAAAACAAAACAAAAAACAAACAAAAAAAACCCAAACTTCAATCTTCTGAGCAAGGACATATATCAACCTAGAATTCTGTACTCAACTAGGTTATCATTCCAGAGTGAAGGCAAAATTAATGGATTTCCAAGCAAACAAAGAGAAATAGGACTGACCACTCACTCATAGACCCACGCTTAAATAACCACTGAAGGATATACTTTAAGAAAAAGAAAATTGTACCCAGAAGAAAAGTGTGAGATGCAAGAAACAAAGGTGAGCCCCCCAAATGATAATTATATAACAAATTTAAGAAAGCATTGACTATAAAAAATGATACTAATAATAACTATTATCAAGACATGAGAAAATGTGGACCCTAAACACTAAAAGATAGCAATCTTTGAGAAAGAAAGGAGATAATGAGAGTTAAAACATAACTTGGTTGTAGCCCATTCCCCTACCCTAGGAGAGCAGTTGATTAACTTTAGACTTTAATACGTCAAGTATGCATATTAAAATTGTAAAAGTAACCACCCCCAAATAGAAATGTATAATTTCTAAACCAATGGAGGGAATAAAAGGGAATAAAGACTCAATCAACCAAATAGAAGTCAGGAAATGAAGGAAAAAAAAAGCATGGCTACTAGCAAAAAGTAAGATAAGTGTGTAAATAATACAATAGATAGAAATAAACTAAACTCATCAATTAAAGAATAGATATTCTCATATTAAATTAAAAGAAATAAAATCCAGCTTAAAAATATGATACATAAATGTCTGAGAATATATACAATGGAATAAAGTATACCAGGAACATATCAACTACAAAAAAGAAGCTGGTGCTGCTATATTAATATCCATCAAATTAAACTTTCAGACAAAACACTTCATTAGAAATAAGTATATTATACAATGACAAAAAGAGCAATTAACCTGGAAGATATGATAATTCTGAACTTGTACAGTTTTAACAACATATTTTCAAAATATGTGAAGCAAAAAATAATAAAATCCTTGGAGAAACTTGACAAGTACATAATCATGGTGGAAGATTTTAATACAACACTCAGTAACTGATAAGTCAAATGGATAAAAATTTAGTATGGGTGCAGATTTTAACAACACAGTTAATAGCCTTGATCTAATGGAAGTATGTAGATTCCTAAATCCAACTGGTAGAGAATACATTCTTTTCAAGTGCATAATGACAAATGCAAGTGAATCAATTACATAGAGACAATACTCTTTGATCACAAGTCAATAAAATTAGAAGAAACTTCAACCTCTGGCCCCATTTAGAAATAAAACTTAATTTTCATAAAAACTAATGATCATCTATAAAATCATTAGAACTTAAAAATCATTAGAACCAATGAGAAAGTTTAATAAAGGTGTTGGATACAAGATTAATACACAAATATTAACATAAACAGCAAGCAAATATTTAATTTAAAAATATGTGATTTACAATAGCAATTATATGTCTAAGAAAAACTAGCAAAAGCACATTCTGGAAAAAAATAAAGATTTCTACTTAAGGATACACAAGAATAACTAAATATATGGAAAAATATATTATGTTCATGGATGAGAAAAGACTTAAATTCAGTAAGATATCCAAATTTCTCAGACTATTCTATAAATGCAATGCAATTTCAGTCAAATTCCCAAAAGGCAATATCCCACAGCTTAAGCTGCTATTAAAATTCATGTCCACAAAGGGCTAAGTATTGCCAAGATAACTTTGAATAATGAAAATAATATTTACAGTATTAATAATATGAGGATATTTACCCTGCCAAATATTAAAACATTCAGATCTCTAAAAACTAAAACAGTGAGATATGGATAGAAGGATAAACAAATAAACGAATAGAATAAAGAGTCTAGAAATACACAGAAAGTGGTATAAATCAGAGGGAAGAGGATGAAATATTCAACTACTGATGTTTAAACAATTGTCTAACCATATGAGAAAAGATAAAAGTAGATCTTTTTACCTTTCATCCTACACAAAAATAGGTTCCAAATGGACTAGAGACTTAAATGTGAAAAAGCAACTATGAAATTTTTAGAAGAAACTTTGAGTGTCTTTTTAAAAATCTCAATTGAGGATGGAGTTTCTTGAACAATTCACTAAAAGCACAAACAACAAAGGGAAATATTGATAAAGTCCATTAAAACAAGAAAAATGTCTATATGCTAAAAGCCATAGACAAAGGAAAGACAATAGAAAAATATGATAAAGTACATGAACAGGAAAATTATGGAAGAGCAAGGTCTAAATGGCCAATATATATATGAACCAATCTCTCAAATGTATGTATTGAATATATATATGAATGTCTTTCCAAATAATCTTTTAACCTTTTCAAATAATCAAGGGAATGCAAATTAAAACCATAATTAGATGCCATTGTACACACACTGAAACAAAATTTTAAATATATGTGTTAATAATGATTATGGGGAATGGGAACCCTCATGCACTGCTGGTGGTAATTGATGTAGTACAACCATTTTGGAAGGTAATTTTGCAATACCTAATACATTGAAGATGAATATACCTCAGGACCCAGCAACTCTATAGGTGTCTATCCAGATCAGTTCTTACAAATGGGCAGCAGAAGGTAAGTACAAGAGAGTCCAATTCAGTGCTATTTACAATAGCAATCAACTAGAAACAATCAAATGTACATCGGTGAAAGAATGAACACATAATAGTGTTTTCTTCATTCAATGACTATTATACAGAAGTTGGACGAATTCTGTTACTAGTATCAACAGAATAATCTCAAAAGCATGACATTAACTTAAAAAAAAGTAAGTTGCACAAGGGTGTGTGATGATAGGACGATGGTAACAGGAGCAATAGCAACGGCCCTGTCCCTTATACAGCACCTACCATCTCCAGGCGCTGCTCTAAGGGCTTTGCACACATCCATTCAGTTAATTCTCAGAGCAGCCCCAATGAGGTGGAGCCCTTATCATCCCTATTGTACAGACAAGGAACTTATCTTAAGACAGAGCAATGTGCACTATGATCTTATTTCTGTAAAATTCTAAAACATTCAAAAATAATATATTTTCTTTATGGATACATACATGTGCAAGCAAAAATTCATGGGAACAATGGATACCAGTTGACTATAGTGTTTGTTTGTGGGAGGGTGTGGTGGGGGAAGGGATGGACCATGAGACTTTAGACCTACCCGTCATGTTTAATTTCCTTTAAAAAAGAGAAAGGCCTAAGTTAATTACACAAAATGTTAATATCTGTTATACCTCTTACATCTGGGTGGTGGGTACATGGATGACTATTATTATTATCTATATGTTTGAGGTGTGCCAATTTAAAATTTAGAAAAATTTAAAGAATCAAATTTTGGAAAAGAAAGAAAACAGAATAGCATAAGCAAAAGGCTGGTGCTTAGGTGGGGTTGTAAGGGTTAATGTGACTGGTAGGCCTCGGAGGGTAATAATGGAAAACTGAAAAGTAGAAGGAACAGGTTAGATCGAGTCCTAACTATGTGCTCAACACCTGTGCGCCTTTTGGCCAGTTGTTTAGCTTCTCCAAGTCTCAGTTTCTTCATCTGCAAAACAGAGTTGATAATACTTCCCTCCTAGATTGTGCCGTGGAATAAGTGAGGGAAGAAACCGTGTTAAACACCCAGCAGTGTCTGATGCTACTCATCTTCACTGTTTTCCAGAGGAGTCAGGCCTAAGGAAGCCTGCTGGCTGATGTCAGGGTCCCAGCCACAGCCCCTAGACCAACGACCATGGTTGTGTTCCTAGTTCAGGGCCAGCAGCCAGTAAACAAGGCAGGGCCTCAGGTCCAGGGATGGGGGTGCAAATCAGTTTACTAGGGTGGCGACTCTGGGCTAAGGCAGAAATCAGAAGCCCAGTTGTGTGTCCTGGGCACAAGCCACACACAAGGCAAGCCTTGGCCTTGACTGGTGGCTGGAGGGATTTAAGGAGCCCGTAGATCTTGGGGTGAAGCTGCCCTTTTTTTTTAAATTAATAAACTTTATTTTTTAGAGCAGTTTTAGGTTCACAGCAAAATCGAGTGGAAGTACAGAGAGTGTCCACATACCTCCTGTCACAACCCACCACCTCGCACCGTGGTGACTTTTGAAACCATCCTTCAGTGGGCAGCCCATTAAAGTCTGGAGCTGTTTCTTTCTCGTCCTCTGGTCTCCTTTGTAACTTTCTCATGTGTCTGTGCATACAGGTGAGCGTAGGCTGGAGAATGGAAAGGACAACTTTGAAAAGGGAGCGGAAGACAAGTTCACAGTGGATGCCCCGGATCTGGGGCAGCTCATGAAGATCAATGTTGGCCACAATAACAAGGGGCCGTCTGCAGGCTGGCTCCTGTCAAAGGTGGGTTCAGCTGACTGTCTGTGGTCCCTTGGCCTGAGAGGCAGGAATTCTGGCTCTTCAGAAGTTATATTTCAGCCCTAACTTCCCTCTTTAGATCTGTCTCCACTCTTCTGCCTAAGTCCACTGGCCAACCATGCTGCCCTCCCAGTAGCCTCCAAGGCTTTGCCTGTGTTATCACCTTCCTAGAAGGACCACTTCTGTCATCTGAACCCAGCCAGGGTCTGATCATCCTTCAGGGCTCTACCATGAAGTGTTTCCCCTCTGGCCACCAGAATCTCTCCCTCCCATGAATGTCTATAACCCCGCCGGGCTTGTAGCGGTTCATTTCACCTTAATCATAAGCTACATTGTGACTTCTCTTGGCCTGTTGCTTTGTACCTCAAACTTCTGGATCTCAGGTCCTCATGATTTCACTTACCCAGGACAAAGTGAAGAATCAAGAAGAAAGCAAAAAGGCTTCTGAGAAGCTAAGACATATCTGGCTCAAAGTTCATGAGGAGAGCTCATGTCCCTGGCATTACCTTGCCCTGCCCTGATTCTGAAGGCAAGACCCCTCAGATTCTCACTCAGTGCTTGCTTATAATCCCTTCTAGCAAACTTGCTACCTGTAATTTTAAACCTATAGCAGAAAATTAGAAGGAAAAAAACACACTGTAATTGGTAGGGTTATTGAGAACTGTAATGGGGAGTCAGAGAAGATATAAAAAGCCAAAAGAATATTGAAAAATTATGGACGTCTGAGGTCATTTAGAAAATGGACTATGTATTTTCCTTAGTCACGAGCTCTCCATCTATTTAGCTCATCACAGAATGATAGGAAAAGATTGATGTGTAACATATTTTGGAAAATATTTTGAAAAGGTCTTATGGCCTAAAAACAGAAAACCCTCGGATTATAATAATTTGACTATTTAGAATGAAGCTGTCTGATAGTTGAGGTTTTGTTATTCCTTAATCTATCATCTTGTGTCAGTTAGGAACATATTTGGCTGCAAGTATCAGAAAGTTGAAGTGCAATGTTAACCGATCAGGGGCTTATTTTTCTCATCTCACATGAGATACAGATATGGTCAGCTCAGGGCTGGTGCAGCCACTTTCTGAGACTCCTGGTCTCTCGCTGTGTCACCATCCTCAGCACTGCAGCTTTCCTCCTCCAACTTGTTGTCTCACGATCACGTGGTGGCTGCGGAACCTCTCTGCACTTATCTGTGTTCTAGGCAGGAAGAAAAGAGAAGACCAAAGGGGAAAGACATTTTTCTGGCAAGTCTTGCTTTATTTTGAGAGAAACAAAGCTCTCCTTGGAACTTTTGCCTGTGTCACGTGGCCACCCTAGCTACGCTGGAAACTGGGACTTCAAGTAGGCTTTCCAGCCTCATAGTAGAAGCAGGCTAAGAAGCTGATTGGAAAGGGTGTTGAGTAAGCATCCTTGAGTGTCTGCCACACGTCTCTCCATAACTAGCCTCAAAGTTCCTTGAGGGCATCTCCCAGCTCTTGGCATGGGACAAGGTGCTGAATCAGTGAAGCAAGGAATGGCCAAGTGTCCTTTGGAAAGAGGGGGCTGGCCTGGCCCTAAGGGCAGCCAGCCTAATTCTGAACAGGGTTCCAGGAGGCTAAGTGGAACTGCTGCTTGGATTGGAGAAGAAATGGGGCAGGAGTCCAGGTCCCAAAGAGCCAATGTGCGGGCAGAGGTGTGTCTTCAGGGCAGACAAGGGAGAGGAGGCAGGTGTGTTTTAGGACCTCAGCCAGGATGGGGCACAGAGCAGGTACCTTGCAGCCCAGTTCCTTCATCCTGGGAGGGAAGACTGAATGAAAACACAGGTGTAGTGGAAGGAGCTGCAAAGTGCACCCGAGGGCCTGAGGGAGGCCTTGACGTAGTCGTTGCAGCTGTACTTCTTGAAGGCAGCTCCCTTCTTGATCACCTGGGCCCTCACCCCCTATGCTCTCGGGAGCTATGTGAAGGAGGCAGGTTTGCACACCGAAACAGGTCCTTTTGTCATCTTCATGCTCAAAGGATAGGGCAGCTTGGCGAGATGTGAAATATATGGGTGAGAACACTTTTTTCCTTTAAAACATTATAAATCTTGTTCTGTTACCTTCTGAAATTTGACATCGAAGCCAAGCAGACATTTATTTCTTTCTGGACAAACTGTTTTGTGGTTTTTTGTTTTTCATCCAGGATGCTTATGGGATTTTTTTCTTTTTATTTATAATTTAATTCTTGCCAGATAATGTCTAGGAGTAGGGTCTTTGTTAGTTCATTCATCTTCCCTCCTCTCCCCTCCTCTCCCTTCTCCTTTACTCCCCTCCTCTCCCATTTCCACCCTTCCTCCCTTCTTCCATCCCTCCCTCCCTCCTTCCTTCCTTCCTTCCTTCCCTTGTTTTTAACTTTCCTGGAACAAGTTGAATCTTTTCCATGATGCCTAGGATTATTTGTTTGTTTATAGCTCGGAAAAAAGATTTCCTATTATATACTAGATTCTTACTTGAATGGCTTTTTTCGGGTCTCTTCTTCAGGAGCACCAGTTATCCATTTATTGGATCTCCACTCTCTGTCTTCCAAAGATCTCAGCTTCCCTTTTATTCCTTTCATCTCTATTTTCTTTGCATTCCATAAGAACTTGTCAAATTCTCCCCCACCTCATTATTGATTTGATTTTTCACACTACCAGTTGCATTTCTTTCTACTATTAATATGCATTTTAATTCTGAATGTTTCTTCTAACTATTTTTTTCTTCTTACGAAAGTAATATATATTTATTGTAAAAAGTTTAGGAAATACAAGTAAGCAAAAATAAGATAATCTGAACCACCATAATTTCACCACCCAGAAATTACATATCCTCCAGACATTTTTCTGTGAATGAATACACATATGTCATTTTTAATAATGGGTTCATAATAAGCACAATGTTTTACAAACTGCTTTGTTTTTACTTTCAAGTGTAACATGCCTGTTTCCCCATGCTATTGAAATAGAATAACATTGATATTTTACAATGTAATTTTTAATGCCTATAATGTTTCATTGCCCAGATATACCATGAATTATTAAACCAATTCCCCTTTGTTGAACATTTCAATTTTTTTCTCAAAATTATTGATACTATAAATTGTGCTGCAACAAACATTCTTGTAGCTTATCTTTATACACATCTATGATTATTTCCTACAATTAATTCCTAGGAGATGGTTAAAGGGCATGCAGAATTGTAAGAACTTTGATGTATTTGCTGCTGTATAGTATTGCTTTCCTGGATACCTTTCCCGTGTAATCTAGCTCTCCTTTCATATCATTTTATTGCCTTTTCACTGCAGCCCTTTCTATTTAAAGATGTTTACTCCTGTTCATAAAGACCATATCTTCTTATATTCTATTAAGCATACCCGTTTCTTGAATTCTTTTTCTGTATCCTTTATCCAGTCCTTTCCAGAGTTCTGCTCCTCTTCTGATTCTTCAGAATGATGTTTCCTTCCTCCCTCCTCCTTCCTACTCTTCCGCCTTCCTTTTCTTCTTTTCCTCTTCTTACTGGTTGCTAGTCAGACACTATTTTAAACCAGAAGCCCAAGCAGGCTACTTTCAGTGTGAGATTGGTTATTCTCTTTGGAGCCAGTGTTATGTGTAGGGGCAAGTTCAGGGCCTGGTTGTCAGGTCCCCACCTGTCCCCCGAGTGCCAAAGTGGGTGTCCCTCCAAAGGTTCACTGGCTTCTGAAGAACTCCTAACAGTCTGTTCCTTTAATGTAAGCCAAACCAAAATGCTCCTTGGGGATAAGACATAAAAATAATTCAGGAATTTTGCAGGTCAGAACACCTGGATTTACTAGATATTTTCCTGAAGGAAGAATTACGATGAGAGAGGAGGAAGGAGGGTTTTAGGTCCCAGGTAGGGTGGGCTCAAGCTGAAAACCAGAGGCTAGAGGAAACCCTGGGCCACCTCTCATCGCTTTGTGACTACACAATGCATAGCCAGCCCTCACCTCCTGCCTTCCCTCTTGACTGGGTCTCCACGCTGCCCCCTCCTCACCTAACCTCCACAGAGACACTAATTAAAATGCTGTTAAATTGTCTGCGTTTCCAAATTTGACACTTGCACAGTAAGTGCTCCCATTCTCGAAGTTGCCCGGTTGGTTGCCTTGGACATCACATGACAACTGCTCCTTTGGTATTTATGTGTGAGGGCTTGGTGGGATAAATCTGAAAACCAATATTATTAACCCCTTCATAAGTCATCTCCCTCCTCTTCTTCCTTAGTCAATTGCCCATGTGTGTTCCTCAGCCCCCTGTTCTTTATCCCCTCTCCGGGGCTGGCATCCTCCCTCCCCCAGGCTTTGCACATGGCTTGGGTCCCCGTGTCTGCTTAGTCCAACAATTGTGACTGACTCAACTGATCAGTTCAACTCAATGATCACCACAAAAGAGCAAGAGTCACGGGATGGAACATTACGCTGCCAGTGGGCCTTGCCCTTGGCCCATCTGCTTCAGTAGAGGACTTGCTTGAGGCCCCACAGCTCTTCAGTGACAGTACTGGGACCTGCCCCAGGTCCTGTGGACTCTGAGTCTGGACTCTCTCCACTGTGTCATGCATTAGAAAATCCAGAATTGGATGGATCGCCTGCCGCATGCCTTAGGGAGCGTAAGTTCAACCAGTACCACTGGCTCTAACAGGAAGAGGAGACAGAGGCTAATGAACAGATTTCAGGGACCTCAGGAAGCCCAACATGGCCTCATGTCACCAATTTATACTCAACATTCAACAAACATTTACTGATTGATTATTATATCCTAGGCCCTGAGCTACCAACTGCAGCTGTTGCAGTGAACATGGTTCTGCTTCTAAAAGAGACAAGGCGAGTTCCTGAATACTTCCTTACTATAAGGCAGGTTACTTACTTTAACCTTATATTCCAAAACTTCAGGAAAAGTCCAGCTTTCAGTGAACAAACATTCTGTCCTAAGTGTCCCACATGTGTTGATCAAACCAAATTTCCCAGTTTGAAAATCAGAAAACAGAATCACCCCAACTTTAATACGAAGCAGGATGAGATGAGTCTTACGTGAGGTACAAAAAAAATGTTGGGTGAGTTGTGCCTGATTGAGCAACAGAGAAGGCTTCAGGGAGGGTCCGTTGGAGCTGGGCCATGAAGATGGGCAGGGCTTTGCCAGGAGGAGCAGGGAGGAGGACTCCTTTGGGCAGAGGGGATGACAGATGAGGGGCAGCTGGAAGGTGACACAGGGATACTAAATAACTGGACCAGGGCACAGGGCTCAGAGAACTGAGAAATAATGTCAGGAAGAAGGTGAGGGCAGGACCATCGCAGGCACTGATCAGAATAAGCCATCAAAGGTCTTTATTGAATGAGGCAGCCGAGGCAGTAATGAAGGAGTGGGTGTGTGGGCAGGCTCAGAGGGGAGGGATGAAGTGTAGAGGAAAGGGCGAGAGCATTGCGGGTGTCACCATTCAAATGCTGTCATTTACCATGACTCATATTTGTGGTATGTTACACAGTAATTGACACAGTATTGCAGTGTGATGAGTGAGGTGCAGAGTGTGTGGGGAAGGAGGAGGACACTGACCCCCCTTCCTTCGCTGAGCTTTGTTCCCCCCATAGAACATTCCCTTGTTCTTCCATGACACCAGGTCTCCCCTGCTAAGCCCTGGATGCCAAGGTTTTTTTCCAAGTAGGTTTGTAAACTCCAAAGTAATCCTCTTTTATCTTCTCCTGTGTCAAAACCTATCTGCCCCTTGCCCTATGATCTAAGAACTCCAAATGTAAACCACAGCTCAATAGTGGTTCTGGAAAGTGGCGATGACTGCTTATGAGTCAAGCAAGGGCCACCTTTACTGGATAACAGATATGCATTTTCAAAGGGATGATTGGAAACAGGGATAGGTCTTGCATTCATTTCCTGCCCCGTGGCTGATACAGAGAGGGAACACTGTGGATCACCCAGACTGTCTGCATCTCAGGCACCTCGGCACGTGGGCGGGAAGGAGGAGACCCTTCAGCTTCTCCAGATTGCCCTATGTGTGTGGGGTTTGTTTCTTCTGCCCAGAATGGGTCTCCACTCCAATCAGGTTATGGAAAGTTGGTGGAAATTATTCCCATATGGAGGAGGGAGAGCTGCTGTGAGTCATGGTTGACTCTCTACACTGATCTGCAAGGTATCGACTCCAAGACAAACCCCATGTGCTCACACAGACATGTTTACCCTGTGCGGGAGGAAATGCAGGCCCCCGTGTCCTGGACTGCTTGGATGTGTCTGTGAACCATCTGGAGAGAACAAGAAAGAAAGAACCCCTGCTTGGCAGCTTCATCTTTTCCTCCTCTTTTTCGCGGTTGATTTATCCTTCTTGGCTTTTTGTAACGGTGGTCTCGCCTTGTAACTGCTCTGTCCCTGTTGCTGCAGGACAGAGCGGGCTGCACCGTGGACAGGCCCCCTTGTCTGGCTGCCATCTCGCCTCCCAAGGGCTCATGTCCCCTGGTTTCCCTCTTGCTTCTTAGAAGGTCAGCCCAGCCTATAGGCTTGTCTGCAGGTGAGAATATTCCTCCAGGAGATAACAGTTCTTGTCTTCCATTAGGTTATTGCTTCTGTCTGTCTGTCTGTCTCTCACACACACACTCAAGGTGTGTGCTTCTATCATTCATGATAAAGGCCACTCTGTCTTTCCAGTCTTATTTTACAGTTGTCTCTGCCAGAACGACAGACTGTGAAACTGTGGTCTGGAGGGAGCACCACCATTTCATTCTGTTAGCAAAATCCATTCCTGAGCTGTCTTGAGTTCTTAAAAGGAACTTTATGAAAACCCAGGGATGTCTGGGCAACTTGTGAACACAAGTGGTAAAGCTGCTTGTTCTCCCCCAGAGGGGCCCTTACTAATATCCTTTAAGCAACAGGGGTCATGGGTCCCAAGCAACAGGACCCATATCTGCAGAGGCCAGAATGCCTTTGGGAGAGTCCTCTGCCACGTCCCCCTGGACAATCTTCCTGTGCCGACGTAGGCTCCTTCCACATCTCACCTCTCTGCTCCTTCCTACAGCACTCACCATTTGCTACTAGATGTGTTCCAAAATGTTCCACCCTCTGGGAGCCAGCCTCCTCCAGCCTTATCCTGCAGACCTTGGGACTAACAGATGTCATCAGTAATTGTTTATATATTTCAATACTCATTTGGAAACTTTCCAGAACTCTTCCAGGACTTTTATACTTTTTATATCAGTGCTTAAGTGTTTATGTCTCAGCCTTTCTTTGTGATTTCAGAATGTCTGATTTTTAGAATCTTGTTGGTTATTCAAATATTCATTCATATATTTTCTCTTCCCTTTGTGGTTCAGCTGTGCAAGCTACTTTAGTCCTACAGAGTTATTTAATGGCAACACATTCTATTTTTCAGATTAGCTGAACTTCTCAAGCCAGGAATGTCCATCAGCTATCAGGCCAGGAGAAGGCCCTTTATTGATGACATCTTTGTGAACTGTGAGGGTGTTTTGTCATTTGCTCTTGGAATTATGGCTGGCACACCAGTCTGTGAACATTTAAAGACAGAAATGGTGAATCTGTATATCTGTCGATTAGTAGACTTGACAGCTTATCTGATAAACTAAGTCTTTTCTTTCTTCACCTTGCTTTTCCAACCCTGTGAGGGTCAGTGTAAAGGGGGTCAGGAGGTATAGCCCAGATCCTTGGCTCCCCAATCTCCCCACAGCCTCAACCCTGGGAGAGGAAAGACATAGAGAAATGTGCAGATACATGAATTGGGAGTGGCTGGACTTCCTTTCAAGGCAGAACCCCTTCTGGACAGGCCACAGAGGTCTCCAGGCACTCAGCTCTGAAAGTACAGACACTCGATAGAAATCAGCAAGCTCTGAAGGCTGACTCACACCAACCAAACTTACAAGGGACTGATTTATAAACCAGAGCTTAAATGCTGATGTATCTGGAGAGAGAACCCTGGTGGGACGGCTGGTCCTGGCCACTGGCTCAGGCCACTCACCCCTCTCTGGTGGGTGGTATATTCAGGAGTTCAGCTCTTAGCCCAGAAGATTCCTTGTTGAACATTGCATTAGAACAAGGTGAGGTGCCTTTAGGCAGACCAAGACATGCCCTATTTCCACACTACAGACACTTTGATCTTAGGAAGTGAGTCTTTCACTGAGAATCAGAGCCCCACTCTGTCAGGCAGTCCTGGGAGTACCTGGGCAGATATTTTTACTTTCCAACTCACCCTGTCTGTCACCAGATGCATCTGCCTTCCCATTATGACTGGAGGACTTGGTCTGGTTATTGATGATCACACTTATCTTAGAGTGAGTTTTCAGCTGGATGTTCCTGGGACATTTTAGGAGGGCCCCTCAGCTCCTTGGTGAGCTCTAGAAGACACATTTATCTCAGCCTCACCAACATAGCTCACATGTGAGCCCCCATGGGGGCTTCAAGGATGCTCAGTTCTCCTAACTTCACTGTCAGCGGCTGACCTTTTCCAACCTGGCCACCAGATACTGGGATTCTGTGTGCCAGATTCAGGGCTTGTAGTTCCCTTTATGTGGACTCTGCTTCTCAGCAAGAAGGTCAGAATCCCAATCTTCAGCAGATGAGGAAGATGGTGGTCTTGATGCTGTCTGTAAATCCAGGCTTCCAGTTCTAGCACCTCAGTCTCACAGGGTCCATCCTGCTAAGTTTCTTGCATAGCATTTTTTTTAATGATCCTTAGCAGAGGAGGGAACAAGACTCAGTAATTCAAGGAGTTAATTGTCAGTCATTCCTGTTTGACTCTCAGTGCTTTGCAAGGTTTTCCTGACAACAGGTGTGTCCTTGTGATAAGCTTTCCTTGGGCCACGAGGAAGATGAGAAAGTATACTTGGAGTTCACTCAAGTGATGGAGGAATGGATTTGGTCACCAGGTGTGACCTCAATGACACTTAACCTTCCTTCCCTCTCTTCTTCTTCCCAGATTGTCATTGAAGATATTGGGAATAAAAGAAAATATGATTTCCCTCTTAACCGCTGGCTGGCCTTGGATGAAGACGATGGCAAAATTCAGAGGGATATCTTAGTGGCTGGAGCTGAGACCACAGGTAGGACAGAAGAAAGGGGAGGCCCAATTGGCTAATATTTCACTTTCTGCCTGAGGGTCAATGTTCTCATCTGTGGGTCTGGAGGCCTGCAACCAAGTGGGAAGCAGCCATGTCTTTAGACAACATTCCTGCTGCCCCTGAAAGTGTTCTGTCCCCCTGGGCTGGAGTCTGGGGCTCTGCTGATACCAGAGGTGATGAGAAGGTGCCCCTGAGCAGACACTGACTTCCCAGGGCAAGAGAAGTTATGCACAGGATGGAGCCGGGGTGTGAACTCCCGACACATGTGGGTATTTATGAGGATGTTGACTGACCCTTACCTCCTCCTAGTACTGAGTGCTTCCTATATGGCAGACTCTCTCTAGGCACCTGACTCATGTCATTCCTCTAATACTCACAACAACCCTATAGTAGGGGAACGGTTACTGTTCCCATTTCACAGTAGAGGAAATTGAGTCACAAGCTAGGAGACCTGTTCCAGGTCACACAGCTGATAAGTGACCAATCCAGGATTTGGTCTGCCTCCTAAATCTCTACCCTGTGTGAGTTCCATGGAAAACCTGAAGCTCCCAGCATGGAAGTTCATAGATGTTCCAGAATATCAATGTTGGTGAACGCACACAGCTGAGAACATGCTCTGGGACAGACCCTCCCATGGCTCCCACTGCAGAGGGAATGAGTCCAAGTTCTGGGGTATAAGATAAAATTGCTCCACGATTGGGCTCCAATTGACCATTTCAGCAGCATCTTTCAACATCTTCTACTACCACTTCCACACACACTCCCTCTCCCTCCCCCGAGCTGCACACCTTTCACTCTTTCCCACACCTACCCCCTCTCCCTGTTCCCCCCACCTCACCCACATGCTTCCCTCTCCCTTCCCCTTAGCTGCTGGCCTTACTCTTTCTCTTCCTTTCTCTTCGGAATATGCTTTCTCCTCAGCCTGTTACGCCATTTCTCTTCTTTCTGCTTCTCAAATTCCTGCTGCCAGTCACTTCCTCTGAAACTTCCCCTACCCCCTCTAGACAGGGCCATCTCTCCCTTCTCTTGCTCCAGACATTTTGGGAAGAACGTGACTGCTATTGTTTAGGAAACCAATGCTCCTCTGCTCCAGTGCTTTTCAACCATGGCATTATGGCGCCTTGGCCTGGGTGAGGGGTGCCACGTTGTCGGGTGTGTCACGACTTTGCATTCTATAGTTTGAAAATTATTTACTTAAAACATCCACTAGAGCAGATTTAATATGCCCCCTTTAACTGTGTTACTATTACTTGCTTCCAGTGGTAGACGAGGAGAAATGACAGTGAGAGGCTGGAATTGCTGACAACCTAGGCTATGACAGAATGTCTAGTGTGAGAACACCATCTGTCCATGTGCTGTGAAGTAAAGCTGGACACCCACTCTTTGAGGGCAGTGGCTATTCCTTTTTATCTTCATAGTCTCCCAAGGCCTGTCATAGAGTAAGCACTCGGTAAATGTTTGTTGAGCAAGGGAAAGTGCGAATGTATGAATGAATAATGCATCCATGTGGTTGCATGTGCTATCTCCCAAAGACATTTTGTTTCTCTGAGATCAGGGGATGGGGGTAGGATGAAAGGGAGGTGGGGGACTAACAAGGCTTAAAGTACCACTTGCCTTAGACTCTGGGACAGTGTGAAAAAAGGCAGACCACACCTTAGCAGAATTTCCTATGGTTTCCTGTTCAAATGTTTGTCTTTGGTGTTTTCCTTTAGTCTGTCTCATCTCAGAGTTTAATCTCCTCTTGCTGGCTCTTCCCCAGAACTCCATGTCCTCACATTGCCTTCTGACTGACCAAAACCCCAAATGGTCCAACCCACAATGTCCTCTCCCTCCCTCAATCTTCCGCATCCCACCACCTCAGGTGGTAAAGGAGGACATTAGTGTCCTCTATTAAGAGTTATGTTTTTAGGGCTTCCCTGGTGGCGCAGTGGTTAAGAATCTGCCTGCCAATGCAGGGGACATGGGTTTGAGCCCTGGTCTGGGAGGGTCCCACATGCTGCGGAGCGGCTAGGCCTGTGAGCCACAACTGCTGAGCCTGCGCATCTGGACCCTGTGCTCCACAACAATAGAAGCCACAACAATGAGAGGCCCGCGCACCGCGATGAGGAGTGGCCCCCGCTTGCCGCAGCTAGAGAAAGCCTGTGCACAGAGACGAAGATCCAACACGGCCAAAAATAAATAAATAAATTAAAAAAAAAAAAGAGTTATGTTTTTAAGTTATGTGCAAAAGAGCAAGCTCCATGAATCAGATAGTCCTGAATATAAATCTCTCTTAATCGAGTTGACTATTCTAATTAAATGAGACATAATAGAATTCATCTGGCAGCTATTAATAATATGCACATGGTAATTAGCATTAATAATAAGTACTATTCTTAACCAACCCAAGCTCTTCCTTCTCTTTGTTAGTTTCCTGTAATGGGGGCTGGCAGCTTCCTGTAACCTGCAGTTTGTTCCTAAACTCAGATGCACTGACACACCAACTCCAAAAAAGATAAAGTGAAGTGGAAAGGGGCACTGGATGTCATCTGGGGGAGGAGGACTTAGGGGGATGGGGATGTACAGCAGAGGGAGGGCCTAGGGAGGTGTGGTCAGGTGGCGGAGAAGGTGGGTAGGATATTGTTGTCAGCTTGCACTGAACCCTCTCCTTCCCCCTGTTGTTTCCATACCAGCCATCTCATATATTGTCACCGTCTTCACTGGGGACGTCCGGGGTGCTGGGACCAAATCCAAAATCTACCTGGTCATGTTCGGGGCCAGAGGGAATAAGAACAGTGGGAAAATCTTCCTGGAGGGCGGTGTGTTTGGCCGTGGCCGCAGAGACATCTTCAACATCGAGCTGGCTGTCCTCCTCAGCCCATTGAGCCGGGTCTCCATCGGACATGGCAATGTGGGAGCCAATAGAGGCTGGTACTGTGAGAAGGTAAGGGAGGCTGGGGAGGACCCTGCCCTGATTCAACCCTTCTCTTTAACTTGCAAATACAAACTCTAATCTGCATCCTACTTCCTACTTCCTTTGCACCAGTTACAAAGTACATGAGAAATCCCTCTCACGGGGCCTTTTTTTTTTAATTATTCAAATAGAAAGTTACAAAAATTATAATCATCCTCATCAGTTCACTCAGTCCCATGTAATTAATTTTTTTTATCTTGATCTTTTATTAGCACTTTTATGAGTTCATCAGTTTCCCATTAGAGTTCTGAAAATGCTTATTCATTCAATTCAGCAGTATAGTCAGTTACCAGAAACCTGTACTAGTCAGTCTTTTCCATGAATTCCTTAAAGATGAAACCTTTCTAGAGGAACATTTTTGCGAAAGCATCAGAGTACACACAGAATTGTCTGTAAATGACAAAAGACTTAAAAATGACCACAGTTAAAGATTTGATGAAAGTTCATAATAATGCAATTGACAAGGAAATTTAGTTATTTCTGAGATATACATTTTAAAGTAATAACTAGAATTATGACTTATAACATTATACCAGAAAATATAAAATTTTTAGAAATTTCATGTAATGTCTGAAACATTTATATTAACATATTTCCATACAAATAACCCAAAGAAAGTTTAGTATGAGTTGCTTTTGTTTGTTTGTTTTTTATACTGCAGGTTCTTATTAGTCATCAATTTTATACACAGCAGTGTATACATGTCAATCCCAATCGCCCAATTCAGCACACCACCATCCCCACCCCACCACGGTTTTCCTACCTTGGTGTCCATACGTTTGTTCTCTACATCTGGGTCTCAACTCCTGCCCTGCAAACCGGTTCATCTGTACCATATTTCTAGGTTCCACATATATGTGTTAATAAACGATATTTGTTTTTCTCTTTCTGACTTACTTCACTCTGTATGACAGTCTCTAGATCCATCCTGTCTCAACAAATTACTCAATATCCTTCCTTTTAATGGCTGAGTAATATTCCATTGTATATATGTACCGCATCTTCTTTATCCATTCATCTGTCAATGGGCATTTAGGTTGCTTCCATGACCTGGCTATTGTAAATAGTGCTGCAACGAAAATTGGGGTGCATGTGTCTTTTTGAATTATGGTTTTCTTGGGGTATATGCCCAGTAGTGGGATTGCTGGATCATATGGTAGTTCTATTTTTAACTTTTTAAGGAACGTCCATACTGTTCTCCATAATGGCTGTATCAATTTACATTCCCACCAACAGTGCAACAGGGTATCCTTTTCTCCACACCCTCTCTAGCATTTGTTGTTTGTAGATTTTCTGATGATTCCCATTCTAACTGGTGTGGGGTGATACCTCATTGTAGTTTTGATTTGCATTTCTCTAGTAATTAGTGATGTTGAGCAGGTTTTCATGTGCTTCTTGGCCATCTGTATGTCTTCTTTGGAGAAATGTCTATTTAGGTCTTCTGCCCATTTTTGAATTGGGTTGTTTGTTTCTTTAATATTGAGCTGCATGAGCTGTTTATATATTTTGAGGATTAATTCTTTGTCTGTTGATTCGTTTGCGAATATTTTCTCCCATTCTGAGGGTTGTCTTTTCGTCTTGTTTATGGTTTCCTTTGCTGTGCAAAAGCTTTGAACTTTCATTAGGTCCCATTTGTTTATTTTTGTTTTTATTTCCATTACTCTAGGAGGTGGATCAAAAAAGATCTTACTGTGATTTATGTCAAAGAGTGTTTTTCCTATGTTTTCCTCTAAGAGTTTTATAGTGTCCAGCCTTACATTTAAGTCTTGAATCCATTTTGAGTTTATTTCTGTGTATGGTGTTAGGGAGTGTTCTAATTTCATTCTTTTACATGTAGCTGTCCTGTTTTCTGGCACCACTTATTGAAGATACTGTCTTTTCTCCATTGTCTATCTTTGCCTCCTTTCTCATAGATTAGTTGACCATAGGTGCATGGGTTTATCTCTGGGCTTTCTATCTTGTTCCATTGATCTATGTTTCTGCTTCTGTGCCAATACCACATTGTTTTGATTACTGTAGCTTTGTACTATAGTCTGAAGTCAGGAAGTCTGATTCCTCCAGTTCCGCTTTTTTCCCTCAAGACTGCTTTGGCTATTTGGGGTCTTTTGTGTCTCCATACAAATTTGAAGATGATTTGTTCTAGCTCCATAGAAAATGCCATTGGTAATTTGATAGGGATTACATTGAATCTGTAGATTGCTTTGGATAATATAGTCATTTTCACAATACTGATTCTTCCAATCCAAGAACATGGTATATCTCTCCATCTGTTGGTATCATATTTAATTTCTTTCATCAGTGTCTTATAGTTTTCTGCATACAGGTTTTTGTTTCCCTAGGTAGGTTTATTCCTAGGTATTTTATTCTTTTTGTTGCAGTGGTAAATGGGAGTGTTTCCATAATTTCTCTTTCAGATTTTCCATCATTAGTGTACAGGAATGCAAGAGATTTCTGTGCATTAACTTTGTATCCTGCTACTTAACCAAATTCATTGATTAGCTCTAGTAGTTTTCTGGTAGCATCTTTTGGATTCTCTATGTATAGTATCACATCATCTGCAAAGAGTGACAGTTTTACTTCTTCTTTTCCAATTTGTATTCTTTTATTTCTTTTTCTTCTCTGACTGCCATGGCTAGGGCTTCCAAAACTATGTTGAATAATAGTGGTGAGAGTGGACATCCTTGTCTTGTTCCTGATCCTAGAGGAAATGCTTTCAGCTTTTCACCATTGAGAATGATGTTTGCTGTGGGTTTGTTGTATATGGCCTTTATTACGTTGAGGTAGGTTCCCTCTATGCCCACTTTCTGGAGAGTTTTTATCATAAATCGGTGTTGAATTTTGTCGGAAACTTTTTCTGCATCTATTGAGATGATCATATGGTTTTTATCCTTCAATTTGTTAATATGGTGTATCACATTTATTAATTTGCATATATTGTATAATCCTTCAATTCCTGGGATAAATCCCACTTGATCATGGTGTATGATCCTTTTAATGTACAGTTGGATTCTATTTGATAGTATTTTGTTGAGGACTTTTGCATCTATATTCATCAGTGATAGTGACCTGTAGTTTTCTTTTTTTGTGACATCTTTGTCTAGTTTTGGTATCGGGGTGATGGTGGCCTTGTAGAATGAGTTTGGGAGGGTTCCTTCCTCTGCTATATTTTGGAAGAGTTTGAGAAGGGTAGGTGTTAGCTCTTCTCTAAATGTTTGATAGAATTGGCCTGTGAAGCCATCTGGTCCTGGGCTTTTGTTTGTTGGAAGATTTTTAATCACAGTTTCAATTTCAGTGCTTGTGATTGGTCTGTTTATATTTTCTGTTTCTTCCTGGTTCAGTCTCAGAAGGTTGTGCCTTTCTAAGAATTTGTCCATTTCTTTCAGGTTGTCTATTTTATTGGCATATAGTTGCTTGTAGTAATCTCTCATGATCCTTTGTATTTCTGCAGTGTCAGTTGTTACTTCTCCTCTTTCATTTCTAATTCTATTGATTTGAGCCTTCTCCCTTTTTTTCTTGATGAGTGTAGCTAATGGATTATCAATTTTGTTTATCTTCTCAAAGAACCAACTTTTAGTTTTATTGATCTTTGCTATTGTTTCATTCATTTCTTTTTCCTTTATTTCTGATCTGATCTTTATGATTTCTGTCCTGCTAAATTTGGGGGGTTTTTGTTCTTCTTTCTCTAATTGCTTTAGGTGTAAGTTAGATTGTTTATTTGAGATGTTGCTTGTTTCTTGAGGTAGGATTGTATTGCTATAAACTTCCCTCTTAGAACTGCTTTTGCTGCAACCCATACGTTTTGGGTCATTGTGTTTTCATTGTCATTTGTTTCTAGGTATTTTTTGATTTCCTGTTTGATTTCTTCAGTGATCTCTTGGTTATTTAGTAGCATATTGTTTAGCCTCCATGTGTTTGTATATTTTACAGTTTTTTTCATGTAATTGATATCTAGTCTCATTGTTGTTGGAAAAGATGCTTGATATGATTTCAATTTTCTTAAATTTACCAAGGCTTGATTCGTGACCCAAGGTGTGATCTATCCTGGAGAATGTTCCGTGAACACTTGAGAAGAAAGTGTATTCTGTTGTTTTTGGATGGAATGTCCTAAAAATATCAGTTAGGTCCATCTTGTTTAATGTGTCATTTAATGCTTGTGTTTCCTTAGTTATTTTCAATTTAGATGATCTGTCCATTGGTGAAAGTGGGGTGTTATTAAAATCTCCTACTATGATTATGTTACTGTCAATTTCCCCTTTTATGGCTGTTAGCATTTTCCTTTTGTATTGAGGTACTCCTACGTTGGGTGCATAAATATTTACAATTCCTATATCTTCTTCTTGGATTGATCCCTTGATCATTATGTAGTGTCCTTCTTTGTCTCTTGTAATAGTCTTTATTTTAAAGTCTATTTTGTCTAATATGAGAATTACTACTCCAGTTTTCTTTTGATTTCCATTTGCATGGAATACGTTTTTCCACCTCCTCACTTGCAGTCTGTATGTGTCCCTATGTCTGAAATGGGTCTCTTGTAGACAGCATATATACAGGTCCTGTTTTTGTATCCATTCAGCCAGTCTATGTCTTTTGGTTGGAGCATTTAATCCATTTACATTTAAGGTAGTTATCAATATGTATGTTCCCATTACCATTTTCTTAATTGTTTTGGGTTTGTTATTGTAGGTCTTTTCCTTCTCTTGTGTTTCCTGCCTAGAGAAGTTCCTGTAGCATTTGTTGTAAACCTGGATTGGTGGTACTGAATTCTCTTAGCTTTTTCTTGTCTGTAAAAGTTTAAATTTCTCTGTTGAATCTGTATGAGATCCTTGCTGGGTAGAGTAATCTTGGTTGTAAGTTTTTCCCTTTCATCACTTTAAGTATGTCCTGCCACTCACTTCTGGCTTGTAGAGTTTCTGCTGAAAGATCAGCTGTTAACCTTATGGGGATTCCCTTGTATGTTATTTGTTGTTTTTCCCTTGCTGCTTTTAATATTTTTTCTTTGTATTTAATTTTTGATAGTTTGATTAATATGTTTCTTGGCATGTTTCTTCTTGGATTTATCCTGTATGGGACTCTCTGCACTTCCTGGACTTGATTGACTATTTCCTTTCCCATATTAGGGAAGTTTTCAACTATAATCTCTTCAAATATTTTATCAGTCCCTTTCTTTTTCTCTTCTTCTAGGATCCCTATAATTCAAATGTTGGGGCATTTAATGTTGTCCCAGAAGTCTCTGAGACTGTCCTCAATTCTTTTCATTCTTTTTTCTTTATTCTGTTCTGTGGTAGTTGTTTCCACTATTTTATCTTCTAGATCACATATCCGTTCTTCTGCCTCAGTTATTCTGCTATTGATTACTGCTAGAGAATTTTTAATTTCATTTATTGTGTTGTTCCTCTCTGTTTGTTTGCTCTTTAGTTCTTCTAGGTCCTTGTTAAATGTTTCTTGTATTATCTCCATTCTATTTCCAAGATTTTGGATCATCTTTACTATCATTACTCTGAATTCTTTTTTGGGTAGACTGCCTATTTCTTCTTCATTTGTTTGGCCTGGTGGATTTTTACCTTGCTCCTTCATCTGCTGGGTATTTCTCTGTCTTTCCATTTTGCTTAACTTATTGTGTTTGGGGTCTCCTTTTTGCAGCCTGCAAGTTCGTAATTCCCGTTGTTTTTTGTGTCTGCCCCCAGTGGGTAAGGTTGGTTCAGTGGGTTGTGTAGGCTTCCTTGTGGAGGGGACTGGTTGCCTGTGTTCTGGTGGATGAAGCTGGATCTTGTCTTTCTGGTGGGCAGGACCATGTCCAGTGGTGTGTTTTGGGATGTCTGTGAACTTATTATGATTTTAGGCAGCCTCTCTGCTAATGGGTGGGGTTGTGTTCCTGTCTTTCTAGTTGTTTGGCATGGGGTGTCCAGCACTGGAGCTTGCTGGTCATTGAGTGGAGCTGGGTCTTCACGTTGAGATGGAGATCTCTGGGTGAACTCTCGCCGATTGATATTACGTGGGGCCAGGAGGTCTCTGATGGTCCAATTTCCTGAACTCGGCTCTCCCACCTCAGCAGCACAAGCCTGACACCCGGCCAGAGCACCAAAACCCTGTCAGCCACACAGCTCAGAAGAAAAGGAAGAAAAAAAAGAAGGAAAGAAAAATAAAATAAAATAAAGTTTTTAAAATAAAAAATAATTAAAATAAACATATTTTTAAAGTAATTTTTTTAAAAAAAGAAGAGAGCAACCAAACTAATAAACAAATCCACCAATGGTAACAAGCGCTAAAAACCATACTAAGTTAAACATAAAAATCAGAAACTAGTCAGTCGTATACAGCAAACTCGAAGTCTACAGTTGCTCCCAAAGTCCACCACCGCAATTTTGGGATGACTCATTGTCTAATCAGGTATTCCACAGATGCAGGGTATATCAAGTTGATTGTGAAGATTTAATCTGCTGTTCCTGAGGCTGCACGGAGAAATTTCCCTTTCTCTTCTTTGTCCGCACAACTCCTGGGTTTCAGCTTTGGATTTGGCCCTACCTCTGCATGTAGGTCGCACTCTGACATCTGTTCTTCACCCACACAGGAGGGGGTTAAAGGAGGGCTGATTAGAGGGCTCTGGCTCACCCAGGCCGGGGGAGAGAGGGGTACAGAATGCGGCACGAGCCTGCGGCGGCAGAGGCCAGTGTGATATTGCAACAGCCTGAGGTGTTTGTTCTCCTGGGGAAGTTGTCCCTGGATCATGGGACCCTGGCAGTGGCGGGCTGCACAGGCTCCCGGGAGGGGAGGTGTGGATAGTGACCTGTGCTTGTACACAGGATTCTTGGTGGCTGCAGCAGCAGCCTTAGCATTTTATGCCTGTCTCTGGTGTCCGCGCTGATAGCCGTGGCTCACACCTGTCTCTGAAGCTCTTTTAGGCAGTGCTCTGGATCTCCTCTCGTCGTGCACCCCAAAACAACAGTCTCTTGACTCTTAGGAAGTTCCAGACTTTTTCCCGGACTCCCTCCTGGTTAGCTGTGGCGCACTAGCCCCCTTCCGGCTGTGTTCACGCAGCCAACCCCTGTCCTCTCCCTGGGATCTGACCTCCGAAGCCCGAGCCTCAGCTCCCAGCCCCCACCTGTCCTGGTGGGTGAGCAGACAAACCTCTCAGGCTGGTGAGTGCTGGTTGGCCCCAATCATCTTTGCGGGAATCTCTCCGCTTTGCCCTCTGCAGCCCTATTGCTGTGCTCTCCTCCATGGCTCCAAAGCTTCCCCCAAGCCCACTCCCATTTCTACCAGTGAAGGGGCTTCCTAGTGTGTGGAAACTTTTCCTCCTTCACAGCTCCCTCCCAGAGGTGTAGGTCCCCTCCCTATTTTTTTGTCTCTGTTTTTTCTTTTTCCCTACCCAGCTACGTGGGGAGTTTCTTGTCTTTGGGGAAGTCTGAGGTCTTCTGCCAGCGTTCAGTAGGTGTTCTTTAGGAGTTGTTGCACCTTTAGATGTATTTTTGATGTATTTGTGGGGAGGAAGGTGATCTCCACATCTTACTCCTCCACCATCTTGAAGGTCCTCTCAATGGTGGATGCTATTAAAAAATTTTTTGACATTTACTTTACAATGTGCTTCAATTTAGGTATATGTTCCAAGAGTTGAACTTAAGATTTTGATTTTATTTATTAAATTCAGTTTGTTACTTTTGTTTTTGAATCTTCTATCTCCTTAATAGCATTTTGTCTGTTTGATCTATTAATTACTAAGAAAGATGTGTTGAAATTTCCAATGTCGGTGGTAGATATTTAAATTTCTTACTGTAGAACTAACAATTTTTGCTTTATATAGTTTTAGGCTACGTTGTGAGGTGTAGAATTAGTATAACCTTCTGGTTAATTGAATCTTTATCACAATCCTATTTGATACTATCTAGCTTTTAACTGATAAATTTAGTCATTTATGTTTTTTATAACTATTAACATGTCTGTTTGTCCTGCTTTTACTATGTCTTTCTTTTTTCTTTTTTTGATTAACTGATTGGTTGTGGGTTTTATTTTCTTGATAGTGATTTGGAAATTATATACTCTCTGGTTTTTTTAGTGGTTACTATTGAAATTTTAGCATACATACTTACTGTGACAAGACCTAAATTTAACCACCATCTCTAACTCCCTCTTAGACAAATCAAGAACCTTAGAAATTTCTAATGGTAATAATCCTGCATCTAGGTTGCATGCCAATTTTGAAAGTAGAGTATTTTAGCTCTCCTTTGAATTATTTTTAAATTCACATATTATATGCTGTTGTTTTGTAGAGTCATATTTGTCCAGATTTACCTACCTGTTTGCCAGTGTGTTTGCTTGCCAATTCTTCTTGCATCTAAGACCTCTTTTCTGGTGTCAATTTTCTTCTTCCTCCTGAAGTACTATGCTTTAGAAGTTCCTTTGGTTAAGTAAGGTCTATTGGTTGTAAACTCTGTTTTTGTTAATTTGAAAATTATTTTATTTCATTTTCATTCTTGAAAGAAATTTCAGGATACAGAACTCTAGATTGAGTTATAATGCCCCCACCCCCCAATATCCTCTGGCTTCTGTTAGTCCAATTGCCATCATCTGTCTTTTCTCTCTTGATGCTCTTAAGATCTCTGTCTTTGGCATTCTGATGCTTCTCTTCAAAACACCTAGGTGTGTCTGGGTTAGACAGAATGCCATGTTCTAAACTCATAAGTTCAGAATGTGGGTAGAGATGGAGAAGGTGTAGGAGAGAAGGTTAGAATGCCATGTTCTAAACCCATAAGTTCAGAATGTGGGTAGAGATGGAGAAGATGTAGGAGAGAAGGTTAAATAAGGATCAAGTCCTGAAGAGGGCAGTTAGTTTTTGTATTAAATTATAGATATTAATTACCTTTTATGTGACTGACCTTTTTTCCACAAGACAAATATAGGGTATTAATTTAGTATTCTAGTTAACTTGGTTCAGACAGAGATTTTACAATGTGCATAAGGAAATATGGTATTCAAAAAGGGTATGTGTATAGAGAAAAATGTTTGAGGTTTGGGCTGGTAAATTGGAATATGGATGATACCTAGTTGGGAAGATTTCTTAGAGGAGGTATTTCTTGATCTAAGATTTAATGAGATAGGCAGTAGGAAGAAAAGTGACATTCCTTGAGGGTAGTAATGCAGACAACCCTAAATGTGGGGCTAAGGAGGCTGTTGAACATTACAAAGAAGTCCCAGCCAGGGGACCTACTGTAGGAGATGTGATCTGCTCCCCCAGGTGGTGATTTTGTGCCCCTTCACTGGCATCCAGCAGACCTTCCCTTGCAGCAGCTGGCTGGATGAGAAGAAGACAGATGGGCTGATCGAGAGGCAGCTCTACGAGATGGTGTCTCTCAGGAAGAAGAGGCTGAAAAGTAGGTGGAGGGGCCCAGAGCCAGCAAAGGCCAGGATTGTCAAACCACTGGGCGCTCCTTCTTCTCAATTCTCCTCTGGAAAGGAAGGGAAAGGGTCCCCCAGGGACCTCAGTTCTCCAAGGTACAGACCACACAGAATTACAGACATGGCACCAAGGCTGATACTCCAGCAGCCCCAAATCGTTAAGCTGCTGTGATGGGCTAGTTGTTAACCTGAATGGTTGCACACACTGCACTCTGAATGTACTGGCCATAGGGTGGGTGGAGTCAACTATTCCCCCTATTTAAAATATACTAATAGACTTTCACCATTAAAAGGAACATTAAGGCACACTCTCTCAAATAGCAAGGAATCCTTGGCTTCCCAAATTTAGTATTTGTTATAATGGGTTTCTGAGAGTAGGACACACCTGTATACAACCTGTACTTCAATCCTGATCACCTTTGATTTGCTTGTCTTCCCCACTGGTAGCTTGAAAATCTCTTCACTTTTGAAGTTAATGGTACAACTTGACCTGTCTCTGCAGAATTCCCATGGTCCCTGTGGGTCTGGACGACCGACTTGAAGAAAGCTGGTACCAACTCTCCTATCTTCATCCAGATTTATGGGCAGAAGGGGCGGACAGATGAGATTCTCCTGAATCCCAACAACAAGTGGTTCAAACCCGGAATAATTGAGAAATTTAGGGTAGGAAGAGTGACAGAGTGGGAGGGAAGAAAGAGAAAGGTGTGTAAGAAGCATTTGTCATGGGATTCTGGTTTCCTAAGCCAGGTTTGGATCAAGTTTGAAGACAAAAAGGTAAAATAGAGACCCTAGGCCCCTGCAAGGAATGCCACATTTAATGTACGGACAATGTACTGATGGGGTGCAGTTTAGATCTGGCCCTTCATCTGAATCAAACAGTCCAGAACCAAGCATGGGAGAAGAAGCAAGTATGTAATGGCTTTGGACATTCAGGAGCCCGGTGACTTGGGGAATCATTTTAGAACAGAGACCCTGAGCACAGTTAGTGTCAAACCGCCCAGTGTGGACTGAATTAGAGAGTGAGGAGCAAATTTAAAGGAAAGTATACATTTTGGAACATTTAAAAAGAAATTCAGCTTTAAATTTTCAGTATGTATATAAGCAGAGCAAGGCTTGTTTTGTCAACGGAAGTGCTGCTCTGACCTTTAGGTAAGAATAATTTGTAATTTGCAGCTCTCTTCTCAGAGCACCCCTTTGGCGCTTCTATTATACCTTCAGTTCATTGCTCTTTATGTATTTGTCTTCCTGGCTAGACTTGGAGCCCCTAGGGAAAGGGCATGACCACTGTATTGATCTTTTTGTCTGTTTCAGTGCCCAGCAGAGTCCTGGGGCTTGGGCCTGTGCTAATTTGCAGGGCTGCCATATGGATTTTGTAATTGAAAGCTTATTGCTTGGAAGATTTTATTTAGTCTGGATCCTACTGTGGGTCAGTTATTTTTGTTCAGTTTCACCAGCCCAGATTGAACCTTAGCTCTACGTGGCTGTCTCTCCCTCATGTGCCATTGGTTAAAAGAGCACAAGAAGATAGAATATATGAGGGTGGTGTGAAGCAAACCCACCCTTGATGCTGAAGAAACAGCTCAAAGTGGGTACCCTCCTGGCAGGGGGTCAGCTATGAGGGTAAACACATTTCACTTGGTTCTGTCCACTCAGGCCTTGTTATTTCTCACCATAGATTGAGCTCCCAGACCTCGGCAGGTTTTATAAGATTCGGGCGTGGCATGATAAAAGGAGTCCTGGTTCTGGATGGCATTTAGAAAGGGTGAGATGTACCATCTTGGGGGTTAGAAGGTGGTTGGGAGAGGAACCAAAATGGTCTCTTTCTAATGACCTTGTCTTGTTAGTTTGCCTTTATCTGTTGGGAGTGTGGGTGGGGAAGTGTTGTAGTGAGACCTAAATTTGGACACATGACACATGGACTTCCTGACGGGGACAGGACTTCCAAAGTAGACTAAGAAGTTGCTTAGGTTTCAGCAGACTTGCACTGTGTCCTAATCACCTGGCTGCTAGGCAACTGTGGGTGTCCAGGGGACCAGAGGGATAAATATTAATCTGGCACTCCATCTTCCACAAGAGTCATCCCTAAGGGACGGCCTTGTCCTCCTTGAGATGAACTAGCAGAACGGGAACCTCAAGGCATGGATGAATATCTCTGGTACACCACTTGCTCACTCCAGGACTTCATTCCAGATGACCCTGATGAACACCCTGACCAAGGACAAGTATAACTTCAACTGCAATCGCTGGCTGGATGCCAATGAGGATGACAATGAGATCGTTAGGGAAATGACTGCCGAGGGTCCAACAGTACGGAGGATAATGGGCAGTAAGTATTGACTGGCTCTCATCCTGGGGGAGGTAATGGAGCTCTTACTTGGTGTGCCAATGGGTGTCTAGCCCATGAGCTGGTAGTCTTGTCCACTATGCACCATCAGGCTCCTTCTGAATGAGGACTGGGTTTAGAAGGTCCTAGACTCAAGACCGGCTTGTAGTAGCCATCTCCATGATGCTAAGGCTTTATGATGGGCATGGGTGAGAATGGGGAGATTTCTGGGTCTTCAGGTTGGCTATGAGGGGATGAGAAGAATCCACACTGAACAATATTTCTCCACACACTCCCTGAAATTAAAGGAAACATCCTCTTCAAATTATGCATAAGATGGTCCTCAAAAAGGAAGGCTGGATCTGGGCTCTTATAGCCACACTTGACTGCTCCCTTATGAATCCTCTATTTCTTTTTGGAGCTAGTAGAAGAGAGCTGAGCTTTTAAATAAATTTATTTATTTATTTTTGGCTGTGTTGGGTCTTCGTTTCCATGCGAGGGCTTTCTCTAGTTGTGGCAAGCGGGGGCCACTCTTTATCGCGGTGTGCGGGCCTCTCACTGTCGCGGCCTCTCTTGTTGCGGAGCACAGGCTCCAGACGCGCAGGCTCAGTAGTTGTGGCTCACTAGCCCAGTTGCTCCGTGGCAGATGGGATCTTCCCAGACCAGGGCTTGAACCCGTAACCCCTGCCTTGGCAGGCAGATTCTCAACCACTGCGCCATCAGGGAAGCCCAAGAGCTGAGCTTTTAATCTGGAGTCTAGCATCCACATTCAAAGAGGGAAAAGGAGATCATTTTGCCTCTAGGTTATACCACCAGAGTGCTGGCAAATACACGGCACGTGTCCTATCCTTTTCTCTTGGCAGACATTACTGAGTAATCACAGCATTTTCTCCCATTTAGTCTGAAATGAGCTTCATAGCCCTCAGTATAGCACTGCAAGCAAACATTAGCAATTGATCAGAATTGGCACTTAATATAATTAACCTATTTTCTATCCTTGTGGCTGTGCTTAATTTTTTTTAAATAGTAAAATAACTTTGCAAAATTACAAAAAGTGAATTACGATGTCATCCATAGTTCCAGTAGTCCTTCTAAGTATTTGGATAGTGTCACTTCTCAGGCATTTGCACACCCAGTAGAAGCTCTGTATATATATTTTTAAACAATTTGAACAGAGTGAAATACACAAAAACATAGAAACCCCAAACAGCAAATATCTAAAAAGGGATCACCCTGTTAGTCTAATTAGGCCATGCTTGCAATTAGTACTATTTTATGATTCTTCTTCATTTTTAATTAAAATGGACTATGGAATTAATTAAAATGGACTATGGAATATTTGTGTTCAAAGGTCGTTAAAATAGATTGATGCATATAAGGAAACTGAGGAAGTTCTTGCCCTGATTATACAGTTAGAGACAGAGTGAGACCTAGAACAAGATCTCCTGCCTCCTAGGTCAGCAAACTATACTCTGCCTTTTCACATTCATCAGTATTTTCTTTGTCAACAAGACTATCATCTCCCTGTAAATATGATAAATAACATAAGATTCCTGCCCACCCCGCAATTAGGACTCTATGTGACGTATCCCACCAAGGCAGAAACACACCCGCTGTTACCTGATCTGCCCTCTTTCTGTGCCAGAATTGAGCCTGCAGGTATGAACAATTGAGGAGATGGTCTTGGGATCTAACTGCTTTCTAAATCCTTCTAACCAGTTCTCATAATTTTAGTTCCTCACTCCCTATTTCTAAAGTTACCTGGTGCTGTCATTCCTGAGACTTTGCAACCTTACTTCTCAAATTTCACAGCTGATAGCTCTGATCAATTCTCTCTGGTCTGTTAAGTCAGGGGACCTCAAACTTCAGCATTGTCACCTGAAGGGCTTCTTAAAACACAGATTGCTGGGGCCCACCCACAGATTTTCTAATTCAGTAGGTCTGGGGTGGGGGGGCTCAGGAATTTGTCCAACAAATTTCTAGGGGCTGTCAGTGCTCCTGGTGAGGACCCACTGTGCTAAGGCACTGTGAAAAGCACACTTTTCTAGCTGTGCTCCAGCTTCTGAAATCTGGTTGCTGTTGTCTATATTCATCCCTTTCCCTGAGCCTTATTGGTGAACATTTTTTGTTTGGTTAAATCTAAAATACCTGTATGCTATCATTTTAGTGAGTTTTTTTCAGAGAGAAAGCTGCCATTTTTACTTAAATGCCCAGGATGTTCTTTTACCTCCATCTCCTCCGTACCTTGACTGAAGCATGGCTCCCCTCCCCCCAAAACCCAGTTTTCCGTCCTCACAACTGTGGGGCTAGCGGGAGGGGGCATTCTCCTGACTCCCACTGCCCTTTCGGCCTCGAGGCTCACACCACCCACAATGTGGCCTCTGCCCCAGCTCATTTCCATCTTCTGTTCACTCTGGACATGTTCCTCTTTTGCAAGGTGCCCCCTGGTCATTCTCTAGACCCCTCAAACTCCTACCATTGTTCTAGGACAGTGAACTAGTCTGCTTGGGCTGCCATAACAAAATACCACAGCCTGGGGGGCTGAAACAACATAAATTTATTTTCTCACAGTTCTGGAGGCTAGAAGCCAAGATCAAGGTGTTGGCAGGTTGGCTTTCTCCTGAGACCTCTCTCCTTGCCTTGAAAATGACCATCTTCTCGCTGTGTCCTCACATGATCTTTGCCCTGTGTGTGTGCTCATGTCTATGTCCTAATCTCTTCTTATAAGGACATCAATCATATTGGATTAAGGCCCACACATACGACCTCGTTTTACTTTATTTACTTCTTTAAAGATCCTATTTCCAAATACATTCTGAGGTACTGGCGGGTTATGACTTCAACATAGGGATTTGGTGGGGGGACACAACTCAGCCCATAACAGATGGTGTCTCTGAAAGTATGCTCAAGGTCCCATTTATATAAAAATTGCCTAGAGTGTTTGTTAAAATGAAGATCCCTGGGCCCAATCCCAGATATACTGACTAGGCTCTCTGAGGGCTATGCCTGGTAATCGGTACTTTTATCAAGCACACCAAGTAATTTTTGCACATATCAAAACCTGAGAGCTTTTGTTCTGCTTCCATTGATGTTCATGTGGAAAACCCATTCATCCGCATGCTGGTCCTCGTCCACTTTGCTCACCTCCACCTCCCTCCCATGCAACCAGCCACTCCTCAGTACCTCACTTGGGCTCATCCCACTAAGCTGCTCCTCTGAACTCTGACTCAGTCCCCACCTCTGACTCAGGCTCCTGCCCTCGCAGGCCTCTCATGACCTTGATGACACTCACACCACCCTTGAACTTGAACTCCATCCAGTTCCTTCCTCCCCACATTTCTCCTGCTCTGTCAAGGACTTGTGGGTGTGTGGAGGATGTATTTTAGGGACAAGAAATCATCCAGGGGAAAGAAAAAGTGGTCCTGAAATTGTGCAGGGTTCAGGTAGACTGTGGAGGAGGACATAAATTCAAGAAATATTCTGAAGGTGGAACTGGTAGGAGTTGAATGAATGCAGTAGACACAGTAGGGAGGTAAACTTCCTGCTGAGGAAGATGGGAGAAACTTTGTTCAGGCATTTGAGCTAGGTCTTGCATGGTAGGGATGTGATAGACAAGGAGAGATCACGGTGGGAGGAGCGGGAAGGAAGAGCATTTCTATAGGTTACATACAAAAACACCCTTGAAACATTTTAAACAGTGTGTAAGATATGGGGCTATCATAGCTGTCTTTTGTTTGTTTTTGCCTTCTGTGATACTATTAAAGAACAACTGCAATTTAAAAAAATTCTCTAACGACTAGTATTGGATTGAAGTGAGATAAGCTGGGACCTGGCACCATTGGCTGGAGTGCTTGAATCTCTAGCGACAGAATACAAAGAAACTATAAGGGACTAAAAATAACTGCACACATAACTGCAGTTGGGGGCAATTATAAGATACAAGAAGACCACAAACCAACTGCCATTGCTGAGGTACCGGGAGCAAAAGCATAATCCCTGCACACAGCACCGCCAAGGGTGTGGACAGACACCCAAGCCGCCCCTCCAGCCTGACCCACCAATCCGCCCCCACCCTCACCCCATTTAAGGGACCAGCTTGCCCTCCTCAGAGAGCAAGCAAGGGCACCTGCTACTTGTTTTCACTCCCTCGTGCTCTGGCACGAGTCCCAGTAAAGCCTTGCCTGGATTTCTCTTCTGGCCTCTTATCAATTTCTATTGATTAAAGACTTCAAGGACCCGGCTGTCTGTCCTGGCTATAAGGGCAGTTTAATGCCTTCTGGGGGTCCTTGGCAGTACTTTGGAGCCCATATCAACTCGAATTTCTTTTCCCCAACTGTCCTTTCTGGCTCACATAAATTCCTCTTGTTCTTGGAACACTCCCATGTCCTCACTCACCTCTACAGGAGCTCAAATCTCCTTTTCTGGATGCTTCTTTGTAACAGTAAATAGAGCTGGTGGCAACATCTCACTTCCCCAGTTGGTACCAAGGTATACCAAGGTATAATGTGCAGGGCTTCCTGAAAATCCCTTCAGTGGAGAGTCTTGGACTCATGTAAAATGAGTAAATACCAATTTAAAACCAATTCTCTGTTTGAAATTGTGTACTCCTAGTTTACTTAAAAAATAAGGGTCAGTCAAACAAGCAATTACCACCACATCTGAGAGCCAAGATGCCTTCCGGGGTGATTGCACTGATTAACACAGACCAGGAGACACAGACAAAACACTCACCAGCCCACAATTTATCTCCACCTTGCCTTTCCCGCAGGAGCTATGTGAGATAGTAAAACCAATGAGATCTGCATTCTGCACTGCATGCCCAGCAGAAGGGGTTACATACCACTGATGAGCCAGCAAGAGACCACTGGTCTCAAGTGCTGAAAACTGTGGCTTCTTGCTAATCAGGCTGAGCTGTAATTTTAAGATTAAAGTACAAGAGGCTCTAGTACTTACCAATCTGTTTAAAGTCTTTCACTGCTGATGGCTAATATAATCATTTTTAATTGTCCACAGACTTCTTGCCAGGAAGGTGCTTAGAACCTCAGTGGCAGGTGGGCTGGGAATGGCCCCTAGAGAGAATTGGGACCCCTGACAATGTCCAGCCAATAGGACCTTCGAGCTCCTGAGCAAAGGGGACTGGGATTCCCAGGCATAGAGATTTCTAAATTCCCTCATCAGCTTGCCTCTGGGAATGGCCTAATAGATACAGCCCAAAAAGGCAAAACCGACCTTCATCAAAAGTCAGAATGAAGTGAGACTGGTGCCCTCCCTTCCCTTTTGTGCTTCCACGTTTCAGTACTCACTCCAGTTAATGCTCTTTGTTCCTCTTACTGTTAACGCAGCCTATCATTGGGAGCGTAACACAAAAGCATCGGCTTCATTTATGCGAAGGCTAAAAGTTTAAAACATTTATCTTTTGCATTTTAACAGAGTTGACCGGAGAGGCAGCAGTGGTTGAATTTCAGGTGCTGTCCCTCTGAAGAGAAAGGGACAGGAGACCCATGGGGGCAGGACAGGAGACACTGTTGGGGGCAGGAGACCTTTCCCCACTCTTGACTTCAGTGGCTGCCTTTGCCAGCCCCACTCAGGCAGGTCCGTGGATAAGCAGTTATCCTTGACCTTTTCTTCTAACAAATGCTTTTGCTATAGACACTATATAGTCAGACCCACATATTTAAAGGTCAAATTTAATTTTCAGATGTCTTCATATCTCCAAATAAAAATGGGTATATTACTGAAAAATTAAATTAAACTTACTGGTGATTTGTCTCATTCCTCATGTACTTTATCTTCATTTTAGATGGACCACCAATGAGTAGTGTCCGTTTTTTAAAACAGCTTTATTGAGGTATTCATTTTCCATACAATTCATTTATTTAAAGTATTCAGTGGCTTTTAGTTTATTGATAGAATCATGTATCCTTGACCACTATCAAATTCCAGAACGTTTTCATTGCATACCCATACCCATTAGCAGTCACACCCATTCCCCCACCTCACTCCTTATCTCTGTACTTACCCATCTGTTTAAACCAATAATCTATTTTTTGTCTCTATAGATTTGCTTGTTCTGGACATTTCATATAAATGGAATCATTTAATATATGACTTTTTGTATCTGTTTCTTTCACTCAGCATAATGTTTTTAATGTCCATTCACCTTGTAGCATGCATCTGCATTTCATTTCTTTTAAATGCTGAATAATATTTCACTGTAAGGATATACCACATTCAACTGTTAATGGACATTTGGGTTATTTCTACTTTTTGGCTATTATGAATAATGTGGCTATGAATATTCATGTAAAGTTTTTTTGTGGACATATGTTTTCATTTCTCTTGGATATATACCTATGAGCTGAATTGCTGGCTGTATGGTAATTCTGTTTTGAGTTTTGAGAAACTATCATTACTATTTTTCAAACAGCTGCACCATTTTGCATTTCCATCAGCAATGTATGAGAGTTCCAATTTCTCTACATCCCTGCCAACACTTGTTGTTCTTCTTTATTATTCTTTTTTGCTATTGTTTTGGCTATTCTGGGTTCCCTAAAATTCCATATGTATTTTAAAGACGGCTTGTCAATTTCTACGAACAAATCATTTAAGATCGTGATAGAGATTGCATTTTATCTGTAGATCAGTTTGGGAAGTATTGCCATCTTAACAATATTAAGTCTTCCAATCTGTGAACATCTTTAATTTCTTTCAACAGTTTTTTAGTTTGCAGAGCTTAAGCTTTTCACTTTTTTCTTTTTTATTGAGGTATAATTGACTTACAATGTTATATTTAGTTTCAGGTGTACAACATAATGATTCAATATTTGTATATATTGCGAAGTGATCACCACAGTAAGTCTAGTTAACATCCATCACAACACATTGTTACATAATTTTTTTCTTGTGATGAGAACTTTTAAGATCTACTGTATTAGCAATTTCAAATATGCAATATGGTATTATTAACCATAGTTGCCATGCTGTACATTACATCTCCATGACTTATTAATTGGTTTTCACTTGTTTTTAAAAATTTATTCATAACTATTTTATTCTTTTTTTGTCTTCTTTTTTTTTTTTTTTTTTTGTGGTACACGGGCCTCTCACTGTTGTGGCCTCTCCCATTGTGGAGCACAGGCTCCGGACGCGCAGGCTCAGCGGCCATGGCTCACGGGCCCAGCCGCTCCGTGGCATGTGAGATCTTCCCAGACCGGGGCACGAACCTGTGTCCCCTGAATGGGCAGGCGGACTCTCAACCACTGCGCCACCAGGGAAGCCCTATTTTATTCTTTTTGATGCTATTTTGAATGGAAATGTTTTCTTAATTTTTTTTTCAGATTGTTCATTGCAAGGTAATAGAAATACAGTTGATTTTGCTATATTGATCTTGTACTCCACAACTTTGCTGAACTCTTATTAGTTCTAATAGTTTTTAGTGAATTCCTTATGATTTTCAATATACAAGAACATGTCATCCATGAATAGAGATAGTTTTACTTCTTTCTAATCTGGAAACCTCGTTGCCTTGGCTAAAACCTCCAATACCGTGTTGAAGAGAAGTGGTGGGAGCAGAGATCCTTGTCTTGTTCCGGATCTTAGGGGGAAAGCATCCACTCTTTCACCATTAAATTGATGTCAGCTGTGGGTACTTCATAGATGACTTTTATGGGTTGATGAAGTTCCCTTTTATTCTTAGTTTGTTGATTTTTCATCATGAAAGAGTGTTGAATTTTGTCAAATGCTTTTTCTGAGTCTATTGAGATGATCATGTGATTTTTTTTTATTCTATTAATATGTTATATTACATTACTTGATTTTCAGAAATTTAACTTGTATCCCTGGGATAGATCCTACCTTGCCATGGTGTATAGTTCTTTTTTATGGGGCTGGATTTGTTTTGCTAATATTTTTTTGAGGATTTTTGCGTCTGTATTCGTAACATTGGTCTGTAGTTTTCTTTTCTTGTGGTATCTTTGTCTGGTTTTGGAGCAGGGATATGCTAGCCTCACAAAATGAGTTCAGAAGTGTTTCCTTCTACTTTATTTGAGAAGAATTGGTATTAATTCTTCTTTACATGTTTGGTAAAATTCAGTAGTGAAGACATCTAGGCCTGAGCTTTTCTTCATGTGTAGCTTTCTGAATTCTGATTCAATCTTTTACTTGTTATAAATTTATTCATATTGTCTATTTCTTCTTGAGCCATCCTTTTACTCTCAACCTATTTGTGTCTGAATCTAAAGTGTGTCTCTTCCATATATCAGATAGTTAGATGCATTATTTATTCTGCCAATCTCTGTGTAATAAGGAGTATGACTTCTTTTTCATATTTGACTGCTGACAGCTTTCCAGTTACACCAGTAGCTTTCTGCCTCATGTCTGGGCAATTTGGTAAGAAAGCCTGGATGCTCCCTTCCTTCACACTTGTGGAATGTTCAAGCCATACAAGGACCCATGTGAAGAAACTCTCACCCCTTAACCACCATAAAATGTCAAACCAGTCATCCCTCTCTGCTGTCTCCAGCCATTTTTGGACCTGCTTGAGGGCCTATCATGCTCTCCCCAGAACTGCTCATTATGTGAATAATCATTTTATATTCACTCTTGGTACATGCATGGTATCATCAGCCTTGATAGCTGAGCAAATTTGGAGTAGGGAGACCCATCCTTTCTCTGCAGGATTACCACCATATTTTGCCTTTTGATTGAAATATTTAGTCCATTTACATTTAATGTAACTACTAATATGGCAGGATTTATGTCTGCCATTTTGCTATTTGCTTTCTATATATCTTGTCTTTGTTGTTTCTTTATTCTTCCTTCTTTTGTGGTAAATAGATATTTTCTAGAATACCATTTTAGTTCCCTTGTTTCTTTATATATATATATATATATATATATATATATATATATATATATGTATATGTATATATAGTGAGAGTTATTTTTTTAGTAGGAAGAATTACACTTAGGGAATTATACCAGGGAATTACAATTAACATCTTAACTTATAACATTCTAGTTCAGATTAATACCAGCTTAATTTCAATAATATACAAAAACTGCTCCAGTGTAGGTTTCTTTTCACCTCCTTTGTGCTATATTGCCATACAGATTATATCTTTGTACATTATAAACCCACCAATGCAGTTTTATATTTATTGCTTTATGGAGTTGTCTTTTATATAAGATTTGAGAGGAAAAGAGTTACAAACAAAAATTAAAGTATACTGTCTATATATTTACCTAAGTCATTGCTTTTCCTGGTTCTCTTTATGTCTTTGGGTGTGTTCAAGTTACTGTTTAATGTCCAATGTGAAGAACTCCCTTTAATATTTCTTGTAGAGCAGGTCTGATGGTGATGAATTCTTTTAGTTTTTGTTTATCTGGGAATGCCTTAATATTCCCTTCATTTAAAAAAATAGACTTTTTAGGGCTTCCCTGGTGGCGCAGTGGTTGAGAGTCCACCTGCCGATGCAGGGGACATGGGTTCATGCTCCGGTCCGGGAAGATCCCACATGCCGTGGAGTGGCTGGGCGCATAAGCCATGGCCGCTGAGCCAGCACGTCCGGAGCCTGTGCTCCGCAACGAGAGAGACCACGACAGTGAGGGGCCCACATAACGTAAAAAAAAAAAAAAAAAAAAAAAAAAAAGACTTTTTAGAGCAGTTTTAGGTTCAGAGCAAAATCCCTCTGCTTCACTGACTGCTGCTTTTCATCTGAGTTGCTAGCTTCTCCTGGGCTTGACCTCTAATGTTGGTATCCCTCTATAGTCCTTGTCTGCATCCTCTCCATAGGGGATCTCATCTGGTCCTGTGACTTTCAATGGAATCTATATGCCTATGATGACCAAAGTCAGGTCAACGCTCCTGACCCTCCACACACATATTCAACTGCCATCTTGACCTCTTTTTATGATCATCTAATAAACATCTCAAATTTATAATGAATAAACAACCATTGATTTTTATTTCCAAACCCATCATTCTCCCCAAGTGTCCCTATGGCTTGTTGCTAACACTATTCACCTAGTTGTCCAAGCCAGAAACCTAGGAATTGTCCCTGGTTCTTCTCTTTCCCTCAATTGTCTATCCAGTCCATCACCAAGTACTGTTGTTTCTACCTCAAAAATGTATCTCTAATCTACCAACTTCTCTCCATCTCCACTGCACCCCCAGTCCTAGGCATCCTCCTCTCTTTTCTAGACTACTGTAATTATTCCACTAACTGGCCTCTCTGATTCACTCTTTCTTCCCCTACAATCAGTTCTCCACATGGCAGCCAAATGCTCTTTAAAACATAGATCAGACTAAGTTACTTCCTTGCCTAAAGCCCTATAAAGGCTTCCTGTTGTATTAAAAACAAAAACACAAAGGAAGCCACATGTCTTACCTTAACCCTGTCCACCTCTGGGCCTCATCTCATCCCCTCCTTCTCCCTCCACTCCAGCCATATTGGCCTTCTCTCTGCTCCTGAAACATAGCTGCTCATCTCCAAACTGGGGCTTCACACTTACCAGCACCCTCTTCTCTCACTATGCCTGTGGCTGGCTCCTATCACCAACATTTTAGTCCAAGCCTTGCCTCCTTGCAGCAAGCTTTTCTGCATCTCTAAATCATCTTCACCCCCTTACTGCACACCTCCCTACTTCCATCACGCCCTGTGGCATCACTCCATTATACTATCTTTGTTACAGATACAACTCAGAAATTTTCCTGTTCATGATTTATGATTTTACTGTCCATCTCTCCTCTCCACCCTTCCATTCTCAACTTTAATATAAGTGCCATTGAACAGGAGTCTGTCTTGCTCACTGCTGAATCCCTGCACCTAGAATAATGCCTGCCATTCACTAGGCTTCAGTAAACAGATATTGGGCAAAGGAATGAATGAATAAATGAATGAATTTCACTTTTAGCTTAGGAAGTAAGGCCTTATGTGCCAGATGCAGGTTTGCCTGCTCCACTGTACATTTTCAACATGGGAAGAAGATGCTGCCCTTCCCATAGCAGCTGCACTTTGTGCCTTTCTCTCTGCTTCTCTTCCTGGCATGTCCATAGCACTGGGGAGTTCTGAAGAGAAGGGAAGGCTCAGTTCTGGTTCAAAAGAAAAGTTATCTTACTTTTCTTAATAAGACAGGACTCATGAATTGGAGGACAACCTAAGGCAAAAAGTCTACTGGGTTGGATGGAATCAAGTGCCAAAATGTTTGAATTAGACCTGTGGTCCCCAAACACTGCCAACTCCACCAGAGTCCCCTGGGGGAGCTTGTAAATAATGCAGTTTTAGGGGTCCCACTCTGGAAACTAAGATTTGGGAAGTCTGAAGTGGTGCTCAGGAATCTGAAATCTTATAAAAGTTTCCCATGGGATTCTGACAGTTAGCCAGGATTGGGAACCTCTGGTCTGTCTGGGACAAGGGATTTGCAGATGAGCTGGCCCTTGACTGGTGTGAGGCAGCTGGCGGAATGAGCAAGGTCAGCCCAGATGAGAGCCGGGGGGAGAGGGGGAGGCAGTGCTCAGAGGTGGGGAGCAGCAGGGCCAGTGCTGGGAGCAGGGGGCTGCCAGCTAGTTGTGTCCCTCTCTCTGCCTGCCAGTGGCCCGGTACCGCGTGACAGTGTGCACTGGGGAACTTGAAGGTGCGGGAACAGATGCCAACGTCTACCTCTGCCTTTTTGGTGATGTGGGGGACACGGGGGAGCGGCTGCTCTACAACTGCAGGAATAACACCGACCTGTTTGTGAAGGGCAACGTAAGTTCCAGCAGTGCACCTCCCTCAGCCCCACCCCACCCCTTCCCATTCCCTTATCTTCCCTGCTCTAAATAGAGCTGATCACTGGTATTGGTGCCTCGGCCATCAGGGAGGCTGTCTCTGGGTGTGCGAACAGGGAACTACATGCATGACAGCCACCAGGCTCCTAAGACTGGGAGCTGGCCCACACCTTAGCTTTGAGAAGAGGGCAGAGCAGGAAGACACTTGGGGTGGGCAGGGAAGGAAGCTGGGTACCTTATGTGTGGACTGAAGGTCCCAGGCATGCTGAAAGCTGGGACACCTGAAGGAACATTGCATCTCCACTAGGCATGACCACTGGCGGCAACTTGTTCGTTTCCTTTTTGAAAGAGAAATCAGGAAAGACACTAAACATGGAAGTGGGAGAATTGGGTTCTATTCCTAGCCTCATTACAAACGTGCTGGGTGATCCCTTTGGTTTCCCCAACCATCACCTGGATTTACTGGGGAGGCTGTGTGAAACAATGGGGAAAGAGTCAGGATTGGGGCCAGACCCTCCATTCTCTGAGCCTCAGTTTCCTTGCGTCTGAAATGGGGGAAAGGATGCCTACTTGTGGCTGGCTGTTGTGAGGATTAGAGATGACAGATGTACTGCCTGCAGCAGACCTGGCCCTCAGCACACAGTAGGTGCTCAGTTAAGAGTCATAGTTCAATAATGTGAGACCCAAGTTTGCTCATCAGGTGAAGAGATTTGGTAAGCCTTGGTCCTCTCCTTCCTCTGCCACCTCTTCCTTAGCAAGGGCAGGGCAAGCCCTGGAATTCAAGTGGAGGTCTTTCTCCACCCTTTCCTACTCTTTTCTTTCTACATCTTCTGATTCCTTCCTTCATGAATCCCACCCTCGAGTTCCTGTTCCCAGAGGGCCCCAGGTACACTTGTGTAGACTTGGCAAGTCTGCAGCCCCTGCTGCATTCCTGCTGCTTCACTGGCAGGCAAAACTGTGAAATTAATAAGACCACTGGTCCCCCTAATCATTCCCTTTCTCAAAAGGGAGCCAATGTCCTTCTGTAGCAAGGAGCCAGAGGAGATTAACCAAGGAATTAATTCATGAAAAATGGTTAGTGACTGATAACAGCTTAATGTATTAATCCTCCTAGGGGATTTGCCTTTTAAAAGGAGATCACAGGGAATGGCCATCGTTTATCCAAAAATACAGATCTCAGTTGTTGGGAACTTGACATCGAACATAGTCCAGTGGGAGAAATTGAGGGAGAGGTGCAATTTGTTCTTTATGGGTAGCCCCTGGCCCACCTGTGAAAGACCAATAGCCCAACCCATTGGCTATGGCTTTTAGGATTTCTGGGCCTGTGTCTTCCCTTGGTGTTTGGGTCCCAGGGGAGCCACCGTCTAACTGGCCTTGCTGTCTTCCCCACAAAGGCCGATGAGTTCACCATTGAGTCCGTCACCATGCGGAAGGTAAGGCGGGTGAGGGTCAGACACGACGGCAAAGGCAGCGGCAGTGGCTGGTTCCTGGATCGGGTGCTGGTGAGAGAGGAGGGGCAGCCCGAGAGCGACAACGTGGAGTTCCCTTGTCTCAGGTACATGAGTCCTGTCTGTTTTGATTTTCTCCAGCTTAGGTTATGGGCCTTAGTTTTGGGAAGACTCAGCCTATTCCAGGTGCAGGGAGCAAAATCATAGCTTAAGGATATAGTTGGTCCAGAAGAAGAGGTGGCCCTGCTGGTGGCACTTAGACCTGGGCCTCATATCCCTGCCACCCCCAGCACACACAGGTGACGGAACAACAGCACTGGTGTCCCAGTGTGGTGCTGCTACGAAGTCTATTAATTACCGAAATGCTGGCATTTTTCAGTGATAAAATATGACAACTTCAGACTTTAACTGAGAGTTACCTCAGAGGCTTTGTTACATGCTGAACTAAACTTTTGAATTAAAGGCGGGTTTTTTCCCCATTTGGACGGCCTTCTACCACATCTTTTCCCTTTTAATATCTTGTCAAGATATTTTACTTTGTTTTCATTTCCTTATCCCAGCTTACTAGTGAGGTAAAGTTTCTTTTCTCTTTTGTCTTAAGCATTTGGATTTCTTTCACAGCCAGTTTGGGCTCTATCAAACGTTCCTGATAGAGACATTTCTATAATGAGGAACAATACCAGCATTGTTTGTGCTGTCTGGTTGGCCATTCCCATTCACCCGTAGCAATGTCTGGGAGGTACACGCTTAACTGGAGCTTTGGATCAATGAGGCTCTGCAAATCCCAGGCCCAAGCTGAGTCTTGCACCTATGGACGAGGTGCTGCGTGCGTGTCCAAGGTCACTTCCTTAGGGCTGGCCCAGGCTTCTCGCCTAAGGGCAGCCCTCCTCGGAGTGGGTGGGGGCAGGTTGCCTAACAGCCCGGCAGCGAATGCATTGCTCTTTCTCTACCAGGCACACAGACGCACTCGTGCACACATGTGCATGCAGACACATTTGCTACAGCTGATTTGCTTACCACCACACCAGCTCAGGAAGAGCAGCTTCCCAGCTATGGGGGGCCACTGGGGCAATCCCAGGGCACAGTGATTGTGAAATGTTTTTGTCCATGACAAAGGCATCTACAGTCTTCCAAGTATGGCCACTGTTAGTATTAAGAGGATTACATTGGAAAGATAGGTAATGATGCAGGCAGTTCCAAGTCAGTGGCACTAATAGACAGAAAGAGGCTCCGAGTAAGGGTTGGGGAGCCAGGGAAGGCTTCTCAAGAGAGGCAGACAGGACCTGGGCCTGGAAGGAAGATGGGAGAGTGAATGGATGGTGAAGAGAAGGGAGGGTGGGTCATCCAGGCTGGAGAAGTGGTGAGAGGCATGGGACTGAGGAGGGGGTTCGCAGAGGTTGGTAAGGGCTGCCTGGCACATGGGGAGGGAGCAGGAAGAAGGAGGGGGTGGGAGAGTTCTGGTCTCTCCTCAACACTGACCCGTTTGCTCCCTGCTGGACCCGGAGGCTGCCTGGCTGGGATGCTGGATGGACCAGGCTTCCTTGTTTTATTGCCATCCACTCAAAAGATATTTATGAAGCATTTATATATGCTTTCCCCCTGTCTTCATGAAGTTTGTTGTCTGGAAGGGAACTAAACAATAAGCAGACGAATACACTAAGAAAGCCACAATTGCTAACTTTGAGGAGTGGGCTGGAGGAAACGCACAGTGGTGGCAGCAGCTGCTGGAGAGGCCACACTGAGATGGAGAGGGTGGGTCAGAGATGGAGAAGGTGGGTGGGTCTGTCTTCATGGGGACATTTAGGCTGACTTCTTGCAGGATGAAAAGGAGAGTGCCAGGGGAAAGAGCTTGAGGGTTCTAGAACTCCAATGAGACCAAAGCAGGTGGACAAAGGAGAAAGCCACCTGGTGGGGTCAGAGGTGGGCAGAGGCCCATATCAGGAGGGCTTGGTGGGGCTCTTCCATTTTGGGTAGTTCCCTCTGGTTTCTGCGTGGAGGACAGGTGGTAGGGAGTCCAGAGAGGAAACAGAATGGCAGGAGGTGTTGTGGGGTCCATGACGGTATGTATTAGTTTGCTAGGGCTGCTGTAACAACGTACCACAAACTGAGTGGCTTAAACAGCAGAATTTTGCCTCGTAGTTCTGGAGGCCAGAAGTCCAGACTCAAGGTGTTGGCAGGACCATGCTCTCCCGAAGGAGCTCTGAACAGGGTCTGCTCCACGCCTCTCAGCTTGTGGCAACCGCAGGCGTTCCTGGGCTTGTAGATGGCCATCTTCTCCCTCTGTCTTCACATTGTCTGCCCTCTGTATGTGTCTGTCTCTGTGTCCAGATTTCCACTTTTTATAAGAATATCAGTCATTTTAGATGAGGGCCCACCTTAATGACCTCATTTTAACTCAATTACCTCTGTGAGGACACTATTTCCAAATAAAGTCACATTCGGAGGTACTAAGGTTAAGGCTTCAACAGATCTTTCCTTGTGGGGGGACACAATTCAGCCCGTAACTTGGCAGCCTGGCCCCAGGTGGTGGCAGCCAAGGTGGGGGGAAGGGCTACACCACAGGTGGATCCTGGAGGTGGAGTTCATAGGACCTGCCACTAAGAGAGAGGAGAACTGGAGACCCCAGGTCTCTGCCTTCAGTAGGTGGGCAGAGGTCACCCTCTCTACCGAAATGGGAAGCCTGGGGAGTGAGGGCTGAGGGTTGGGGATGGGTGGACTCTGCAGGTCCAGTGGGGCCATGTTAGTTTTGAGATGCTTGTGCATCAAGTAGGCAGAGTCAGGCCTTGAGAAATAAATTCAGGAAATGAGAGCATAGAGATGGAATTTAAAGTCAGGGAAATGGAGGGGATCCTTTAGGGAGAGTGTGGATAAAGAAAATGAGGACTGAGCCCTGGGACAGGTGAGGAAGAAGAGGGGGAATGTGAAAAGGGGATGAGGAAGAAGTCTGAGTGTCCACACTGGCTGAATTGCCACGAGCGTGGTGCAAGGGCCAGGAATCTGGCCACCTACCTGCTATGTGACTTTGGGCAAAACTCTTAACTTCTCTGGTCTTCTGTGCCTTCCCAACCAGCAAGTGTCTTACGGTGATTATGAGGGTGAAATCCGGTTGCACTTTGAAAGGAGCCAAGTCTGCTGATGACACAGGCGATGCTGTTGCTGCTGGTGATTGTAGGGCTGACTAGGAGCTGAAGCCTCTGACATACCCCAGGGCTCTCCATGCCCCCAAACACTTAAGAATTCACACAGTTTTTAGAAAAATGGATTCTTTTTTTTTTCCCCTGATCTATACAGTAGGTCTTTGTTGGTAATCCTTTTTAAATACAGCAGCATGTACATGTCAATCCCAAACTCCCTAACTATCCCTTCCCTCCACCCTTCCTCTCCAGTAACCATAAGTTCATTCTCTAAGTCTGTGAGTGAGTCCATTTCTGTTTTGTAAATACATTCATTTGTATCATTTCTTTTTAGATTCCTCATATAAGCGATATCATATGATATTTTTCTCTGTCTGACACTTCATTCAGCATTACAATCTCTAAGTCCATCCATGTTGCTACAAATGTCATTATTTCATTCTTTTTTATGGCTGAGTAATATTCCATTGTGTATATGTACCACATCTTCTTTATCCATTCATCTATCGATGGACATTTAGGTTGCTTCCGTGTCTTGGCTATTGTAAACAGTGCTGCAATGAACATTGGGGTGCATGTATCCTTTAGGACCATGTTTTTCTCCAGATAAATGCCCAGGAGTGGGATTGCAGGGTCATATGGTAGCTCTATTTTCAGTTTTTTAAGGAAACTCCATACTGTTCTCCAGAGTGGCTGTACCAATTTACATTCCCACCAACAGTGTAGGAGGATTCCTTTCTCTTCACACCCTCTCCAGCATTTATTGTTTGTGGATTTTTTGATGATGGCCATTTTGACTGGGGTGAGGTGATATCTCATCGTAGTTTTGATTTGCATTTCTTTAATCATTAGCGATGCTGAACATCTTTTCATGTGCCTCTTGGCCATCTGTATGTCTTCCTTGGAAAAATGTCTATTTAGGTCTTCTGCTCATTTTTTGATTGGGTTGTTTGTTTTGATGATATTAAGCAGCATGAGCTGTTTGTAAATTTTGGAGACTAATCTCATGTCGGTCCCATCATGCGCAAATATTTTCTCCCAGTCTGTGGGTTGTCTTTTCATTTTGTTTATGGTTCCCTTTGCTGTGCAAAAACTTTTGAATTTAATTAGGTCCCATTTTTAAATTTTTGTTTTTATTTCCATTACTCTGGGAGACGGATTGGAAAAGATATTGCTGTGATTTATGTCAGAGAGTGTTCTGCCTATGTTTTCCTCTAAGATTATTACAGTGTCCAGTCTCACATTTAGGTCTTTAATCCATTTTGAGCTTATTTTTGTGTATGGTGTTAAATAATGATCTAATTTCATTTTTTTACATGTAGCTGTCCAGTTTTCCCAGTACCATTTGTTGAAGAGACTTTCTTTCCACCATTGTATAGTCTTGCCTCCTTTGTCATGGATTTATTGACCATAGGTGCGTGGGTTTATTACTGGACTTTCTATCCTGTTCCATTGATCTATAGGTCTATTTTTGTGCCAGTACCATACTGTTTTGATGACTATAGCTTTGTAGTATAGTCTGAAGTCAGGAAGCCTGATTCCTCCAGCTCCATTTTTCTTTCTCAAGATTGCTTTGGCTATTCGGGGTCTTTTGTGTCTCCATACAAATTTTAGGGTTTTTCTGTTCTAGTTCTGTGAAAAATGCCATTGGTAATTTGATAGGGATTGTATTGAATCTGTAGATTGCCTTGGGTAGTATAGTCATTTTCTCAATATTTAATCTTCCAATCCAAGAGCATGGTATATCTTTCTATCCGTTTATGGCTTCTTCAATTTCTTTCATCAGCATCTTATAGTTTTTGGAGTACAGGTCTTTTGTCTCCTTAGGTAGGTTTATTCCTTAGGTCTTTTGTCTCCTTAGGTATTTTATTCTTTCTGATGCAATGGGAAATGGGATTGTTTCTTGACTTTCTCTTTCTGATCTTTCATTGTTAAAGTATAGAAATGCAACAGATTTCTGTGTATTAATTTAGTAGCCTGCAACTTTCCCAAATTTATTGATGAGCTCTAGTAGTTTTCTGGTAGCATCTTTAGGCTTTTCTATGTATAACATCATGTCATCTGCAAGCAGTGACTGTTAACTTCTTCTTTTCTAATTTGGATTCCTTTTATTTCTTTTTCTTCTCTGCTGTAGTTAGGGCTTCCAAAACTATGTTGAATAAAAGTGGTGAGAGTGGGCATCCTTGTCTTATTCCTGATCTTAGAGGAAATGCTTTCAGCTTTTCACCATTGAGTATGATGCTAGCTGTAGGTTTGTTGTATATGGCCTTTATTACATTGAGGTAGGTTCCCTCTATGCCCACTTTCTGGAGAGTTTTTATCATAAATGGGTGTTGAATTTTGTCAAAAGCTTTTCCTGTATCTTTTGAGATGATCATATGGTTTTTATTCTTCAATTTGTGGATGTGGTGTATCACATTGACTGATTTGTGGATATTGAAGAATCCTTGCACCCCTGGGATAAATCCCACTCAATCATGGTGTATGAGCCTTTTAATGTATTTTTGGATTTGAATTGCTAGTATTTTGTTGAGGATTTTTGCATCTATGTTCATCAGTGATATTGGCCTGTAAATTTCTTTTCCAGTTGTATCTTTGTCTGGTTTTGGCATCAGGGTGATTATGGCCTCATAGAATGAGTTTGGGAGTCTTCGTTCCTCTGCAATTTTTGGGAAAACTTTCAGAAGGATAGGTGTTAGCTCTTCTCTAAATGTTTGATAGAATTCTCCTGTGAAACCATCAGGTCCTGGACTTTTGTTTGTTGGGAGTTTTTAAATTATAGTTTCAATTTCAGTGTTTGTGAGTGGTCTGTTCATATTTTCTAATTCTTCCTGGTTCAGTCTTGGGAGACTGTACCTTTCTAAGAATTTGTCCATTTCTTCCAGGTTGTCCATTTTATTGGCATACAGTTGCATGTAGTAGTCTCTTGTGATCCTTTGTATTTCTGTAGTGTCAGTTGTAACTTCTCCTTTTTCATTTCTAATTTTATTGATTTGAGTCCTCTCCCTTTTGTCCTTGATGAATCTGGCTAAAGGGTTATCAATTTTGTTTATCTTTTCAAAGAACCAGCTTTTTGTTTCATTGATCTTTGCTATTGTCTTCCTTGTCTCTATTTCATTTATTTCTGCTCTGATCTTTATGATTTCTTTCTTTCTACTGACTTTCAGTTTTGTTTGTTCTTCTTTCTCTAGTTGCTTTGGGTGTAAGGTTAGCTTGTTTATTTGAGATTTTTCTTGTTTCCTGAGGTAAGATTGTATTGCTATAAGCTTTCCTCTTAGAACTGCTTTTGTTGTATCCCATAGGTTTTGGATGGTTGTGCTTTCATTTTCATTTGTCTCTAGGTATTTTTTTATTTCCTCTTTTATTTCTTCAGTGATCCATTGGTTGTTAACTAGCAAATTGTTTAGCAGCAAATTGTTTAATCTCCACATGTTTGTGTTTTTGATAGTTTTTTTTTCTTGTAGTTCATTTCTAATCTCATAGCATTGTGGTCGGAAAAGATGCTTCATATGATTTCAATTTTCTTAAATTAACCAAGGCTTGCTTTGTGGCCCAGGATGTGGTCAATCCTGGAGAATGTTCCATGTACACTTTAGAAGAAAGTGTAATCTGCTGTTTTGGGATGCAATGTCCTATAAATATCAATTAAATCTATCTGGTCTATTTTGTCATTTAAAGCTTGTGTTTCCTTATTAATTTTCTGTCTGGATGATCTGTCCATTGATAAAAATGGAGTGTTAACATCCCCCACTGTTATTGTGTAACTGTCAATTTCTCCCTTTATGGCTGTTAGTATTTGTCTTATATGTTGAGGTGCTCCTATGTTGCATGCATATATGTTTACAATTGTTATATCTTCTTCTTGGGTTGATCCCTTGATTGTTATGTAGTGTCCTTCTTTGTCTCTTATAACCGTCTTTATTGTTAAGTCTATTTTGTCTGTTATGAGTATTCTACTCCAGATTTCTTTTTTTTTTTTTCCCAGCTTTCTTTTGAATTCCATTTGCATGGAAGACCTTCTTCCATATCTTCACTTTCAGGCTGTATGTGTCCCTAGGTCTGCTGTGGGTCTCCTGTAGACTGCATACACATGGGTCTTGTTTTCAAATCCATTCAGCCAGTCTATGTCTTTTGGTTGGTGCATTTAATCCATTCACACTTAAGGTAATTATTGATATGTGTATTGCTATTGCCATTTTCTTAATTGTTTTGGGTTTCTTTTTGTAGGTCTTTTTTCTTTCCTTCCTCTTTTGTTCTCTTCTCTTGTGGTTTGATGACCATCTTTAGTGTTGTGTTTCTGTTGCTTTTTCTTTTGTGTGTGTATATCTATTGTAGTTTTGGGTTTGCTGTTCCCATGATGTTTTGATATAGCAGTCTATATATGTACAAGGTTGTTTTAAGTTGCTAGTCTCTTTCCCACCTAGAGGAGTTCCTTTAGCATTTGTTGCACAGCTGGTCTGGTGGTGCTGAATTCTCTTAGCTTTTGCTTGTCTGTAAAGCTTTTGATTTCTCTGTCGAATCTGAATGAGATCCTTGCCAGGTAGAGTAGGCTTGGTTGTAGGTACTTCCCTTTCATCGCTTTAAATATATCTTGCCACTCCCTTCTGGCTTGTAGAGTTTCTGCTGAGAAATCAGCTGTTAAACTTATGGGAGTTCCCTTGTATGTTATTTGTCGTTTTTCCCTTGTTGCTTTTAATAATTTTTCTTTGTCTTTAATTTTTGTCAGTTTGATTACTATGTGTCTCAGTGTGTTTCTCCTTGGGTTTATCCTGCCTGGGACTCTCTGCACTTCCTTGACTTGGGTGGCTATTTCCTTTCCCATATTAGAGAAGTTTTTGAGTATAATCTCTTCAAATATTTTCTCGGGTCCTTTCTCTCTCTCTTTCCCTTATGGGACCCCTATAACGAGAATGTTGGTGCATTTAATGTTGTCCCAGATGTCTCTTAGGCTGTCTGCATTTCTTTTCATTCTTTTTTCTTTATTCTGTTCTGTGGCAGTGATTTCCACCATTCTGTCTTCCAGGTCACTTATCCGTTCTTCTGCCTCAGTTATTCTGCTATTGATTCCTTCTAGTGTAGTTTTTATTTCAGTTATTGTATTGTTCATCTCTGTTTGTTTGTTCCTTAATTATTCTAGGTTTTTGTTAAACATTTCTTGCATCTCCTCAATCTTTGCCTCCATTCTTTTTCTGAGGTCCTGGATCATCTTCACTATCATTATTCTGAATTCTTTTTCTGGAAGGTTGCCTATCTCCACTTCATTTAGCTGTTTTTCTAGTGTTTTATCTTATACCTTCATCTGGGACATAATCCTCTGCCTTTTCATTTTGTCTATCTTTCTGTGATTGTGTTTTTCATTCTGCAGGCTGCAGGATTGTAGTTCTTCTTGCTTCAGCTGTCTGCCCTCTGGTGGATGAGGCTATCTAAGAGGCTTAGAAAATGGATTCTGATATCTTGGTGAGGTGTGTGGTGATGGCATTTGCTGCTTCAGGACCCAGGAGGACTCTGAAGAACCTGGAGCTAGAACCTGGTCTCACAAACTGCTTCTTTCTTCACCTGAGCTATTATTTTACTCCCTGGGAGAGGAGAACAAACCAGGCCTATTTATCAGAACTTCTCTGCCAGGATCAGGGAGTGGTGAGCATCTTAGCTATGGTAGATGTGTGTGTGTTTATGTGTGTGTGTGTGTGCCTACGTGTGTACGTGTGTGTTTAGGTGCATGTGTTTATGTGTGTGTGCATGTGTTTATGTGTGTGCATGTGTTTGTGTGTGTGTTCATGTATGTACGTGTGTGTGCACACGTGTGCATACTTGCACATTTTTGTGAGCCCAGAGAAAGAGTAATAAAATCTCCAGCAGACTGGCTTATCCATTTAGCAACATCTCACTCTGAAACTGGGCTGAAGTGCTTGAAGCTGAAAGAAAATGACTATATTTGGAAATACCTATTAATATCCTGCAAGTATTTAGGTGGAAACTGAAATGACAAGTCATGGTTTCCTCTGCTGCTGGGGAGGGCCTGGGGATGGAGAAGTGGTGGAGAGAAAGAAGGGAGAGCAGATGGGATTTTGCGATGGCCAGTGGCCTGCTGACTATCCACCCTCCCTGTCCCTGTGAGCACACTGACAGGGCCACATCACTGCCTCCTCCTCCGTGGTCTCCAAGTCTGTGGGAGATGCTGCAGTGACCTCAGCAGGACAATCAGAGGTTGATTGAGGAGCTCTAGTCAGCACTCCCTTGCTCCCCAAAATCTCTCCCTTACCCTGTCATCAAAGCCATGAGTTTGTACCTTAATGTCTTATAATCTCAGACGGTTTTTGGTGTTCTAGATTCACAGCATGAAAGCTCATGGGAAGCATAACAACTTAATTGTCAGCTAGTGTTTTTTTTTAATTGAAGTATAGTTGATTTACAATATTGTGTTAGTCTCAGGTAGTGATTAAATTATATTTTTCAGATTACTTTCCATTATAGGCTATTACAGGATATTGAATATTGTTCCCCATGTTATACAGTAGATCCTGTTGCTTATCTATTTTATGTGTAGTAGTCAATGGTAGCTAACAGCCAGCTGATAGCAAGGTCCCATGGGAATGTAAGATCATGTACTTAGTTGGGGAGGGCAAGAGCGAAGAGATGTGAGAGACCACAGTGTTGCCTGAATTGACCCTGGGGAGGGGAGTAGTATATTGGCAGAGAGGACTGTGGTTTAGAGAAGCCTGAGCTCCATGTTGGGAGCGCTGGAGAGGAGACAGTGCTTTGACTTCCTTTGATAGGTTCTGTGGCCCAGGGATTGCCTCCTTCTAGGGAGTATAATAGGAGTGGGCTGCAAAGACAAGCACCAAGATGTAGACAAATGGTCAAGAAGCAAGTACCTTGGTTTCCCCATTGCCCTGGAGAACACTGAGGGTGCCTCTTCTTTTGCCATCAGCCCATATCACAGACTGTCTTGGGTACTGGGGCCTGGATAACTCGTGCTTGCACGATTGTCTGATTTCCCAGCCTGGGTCTCTGTGCTCTGTGGGAGCAGTGCTTTTCATGCAGATTGGTCCAATGTCTTTTTCACTGGCAGATGCCATGGCCCACTCCGACATATTGATGAGTCATAGCCCTCAAATCCCAGCCGTGCAGGGTCCAGACCCAGCTTCTCCTTGTTGGCAAATCTCATTCATCCTTGAGGACTCAGATCAGTGGCCCTTCACCATGAGCCCTTCTCACTTCTCTACACTTCTGTTGCACTTACTTTGGTTTAACATCCATCCTTGTCTTGGTCTCTGGTACCTCAGCCAGTCTGTCCTGCCTTCTTAACTAGACTGCAGGTTCTCCAGGGGCTGGGCTGTGTCTTATTCATCATAGTGCATATTCTCTGCCTTCTCCCCACCCCAGAGCTCTCATCACAGTGCCACGCACATGATGGACTCTTAGAAAAAGAGGTGGGTTGTTTTTTTTTATGATAACGATGACACAGGTGTTCATGGCTTTTAGGACAGACTCTTTACCATGATTACCGAGGTTCCACATCAAGTGACCCTGCCACCTCTCCAGCCTCATCTGCCAGCACTGCACCGTTCACTCGTTCCATTCCATCCACACTGGCTGTCCGTCTGCTCCTGGAGGCTCCACTCCGTCCTAGCATGTTGTTCACTCTGAATGTGCCTCCCTCCTCTCCTGGTTAACTCTTTGTCATCCTTCCAGTCTCAGCCAGATATCACCTCCCCAGGGCAGCCCTCCTTCCCTAGTCTGGGTTGGGATCCTTTGTTCTGAGCTCTGGTAGAACCATTTCCCTTTGCTGAGTTCAAAGCTCTGGCCTCCTGGTGACTCTGCATGAATTGTGTGATGGTTGGTTGTCAGGCTGCCCCACTCAAAGAGCTAACAGCCCCTCGTTTGCCCAGCAGGTGGTTGGACAAGGATAAGGATGATGGGCAGTTGGTCCGAGAATTGCTGCCCAGCGACAGCAATGCGACACTGAAGAGTAAGTCATCCTGAGGACAGGTGGTAGGTGTGCCCTGGGCAGGACAGACGCCCTCCCTTGGCTGCTTAGAAGGCAGTTGGGGAAAGCACATGCCCTTCACTCCACAGAGGCAGCACTGGGCAGGGTGGAGAGGAAGAGGCTCTGAGGGAGGATCTGGAAATCTGTCTGTCTGCGCTGTGCACACAGCTGCGTTATGGCCCTCAGTGTGGGACCCTGACGCATGTGGACCTCTGTCAATGACAGTAACAAGAGCAGTAACAGGCTAATGTTGCCCATTGCTGGGGGTACCTATCATTCAGGGCCTGGAGAGGATAAACACGTTTGGAAGGGACTGTACAATGAAAACATTGTTTTCAATGCCAAGAATTATCCTGGAGGCCTTACAGCTTTCTTTAATGGTGTTATTTCTTCAAGTGCCTTGGTTTGATCATGAGCATTAGACAAAGTTTAAAAGAAACATACCCAGAATCCTCAGTAATACCAACACCTCATTTCTTTTACAAGACCTCATATTTATCATTGATTATCTCATGTGAGCCCTGCGATAACCCCAGAAGGTAGGCAGAGCTGATGTTGTTATGCCCATTTGTCAGATGGGGACACATCTGGTGGAGCTAAATATCTTTGTAAGGTCAGATAGAAAATTGAAGAGTTGGAATTCTACATTCTCTGAATGCAGAATTACAGAATTTAAGAGCTGGGATGATCCTTAAGAGATGAACTAATGCCCCCATTAGACACACGACCCATGCCTGTGGCAAGGGGATCCCCTAGTACAGCCAGGTCTGCACCCAGCAGTGGAGCTGGTACCAGTGCCCAGGAGTCTGTTTCTCCCTGCCTTGCCCTTTCCACTCCAGCAAGCCCTGCTTTACCACATGGAAAGGACCCTTCAGGTTCTCCACTCCCAAGTCAGAGCTTTTGAAAGGATTTAGATGGAAAATGGTGTAAAGACGAGGTCTTTTTTTCTCAGTTCCTGCTATATCTTTACAGCAAGAAGGACAAAAGCCACTTCCTCGGTGCCCTCAGGTGTCCCTGGAGGAGCGGGTCTGGGCCATACCCACAGGTCTGGCCTCTACCAGGGCCTGGCGGGTCTGTAGGGCTGTTCCCGCAGCAGCTGTGCTCAGCTGCCTTTCTCTGAGTCTTTTTTGCCAGTGCTGGAAGGCCCCGAGACAGCCATGCACAGCGGGCCTTGGAACTAGCATCACTTGCCTTCTCAGTGCTTCCCTCCTCATTCCCAAGACCCATACCCTGCAACAAACCTATAGGACTTGGGGTCGTGGCTCAGGTTATCCCAGGACTTGCCTTTTACCAGGCCTTTGTATCCTCCCTTGTGGACAGACGATGAAGACCTTTCTAGGTCATAAGATGGAGTAGCATCAGCATGGCATTTCAGTTGAGAACGGGGCTGAACGGGGTCCATGTTAGGGTTTCCCTCATAACTGACTCCTTCTTCTTCTTTTTTTTAATATCTCCAACTATTTTATTTTAATATATAAACATCAATACATAATAACTCAAAGAAAGTAGTTGTGATTATTTCAATATCATGCCAGAAAATTTATTTGCTAAAACTCAGCTTCCATTTCTCAATTTTCTCAATTTTTAAAAAATGAATACAAGGTTACTTTCTTAAATGACTGTGTAAAACACAACTCTCAAATATGCTTAACGTTGAATGCCTAGTGTTTAATGCTAGGCTGTCTCCTTCTTAACTGTTGCCATCTTGAGCCAAATACATTATCTTCTGAAGCTCAAATTCCTCACCTGTAAAACCGAGGTCAGAACACTCAGCACTAACACCGTGTAAACGTGCTACACACTGTCTGCAGGGAGGTAGATGCTCCCTTTGCCTCAGTTTCTTCATCCGTCAGACAAGAAATTGCATGAGGTGTTGGCTTTAAATGCTTGTCTCTTACATTTTAGTATTCTTTGCAAGTCTTCCTGTTCCCAGTGCATTCACACCCCATGGGGCAGGCCAAGCAGGTATTAGAATTCTGATTTTGAGATGAGGGGGGCTGGCGGGAGCCACCCCCCAGTCTCAGGGTTACATAAAGAGAGCAAGACCCCGGGCTCCCAACCCCCAGCTGAGCGCCCCAGACCTGGTGGAACAGCCTCCTGCCCCACGCTCCCTCCCGCTCACCCTGCACTAAACCCTCCCTTCCTTCCTCCTGCCTTGGGCTGTTCAGACTTCCGCTATCACATCAGCCTGAAGACAGGGGACCTCCCTGGGGCCAGCACAGATTCTACAGTCTACATCAAGCTCTATGGGGACAAATCTGACACCATCAAGCAAGATCTTCTTGTCTCTGACAACAACCTGAAAGACTACTTTGAACGTGGCCGGGTGGATGAGTTCACCCTGGAGACCCTGAACATTGGACCCGTAAGTCTTCTTCCTGAGACCATGTGATGGCATCTTACCCGTTCACCTGCGTGTATCTGCACATGGATTCACACACACACACACACACACACACACACACACACACACACACACACTTGCAGACACACAGATGAACCCATTTTGAAGGAAAAAAATGACCAAGGGCATGGGTAGTGAAGTACGTTGTTTTCCAGTTATGACCTGGAGCAGCAGAAGACATGTGAACAGTGGTCAAGCTTCCAGAATCTCTTTGGGGCTTGAAGATGTATTCTTAGTGGCTGTAATCCCAACATTTCCTTTACCTCCATAGCCAGGACTGATGGACCTGGGTCCCAAACACTGGAGAAGGGGACTGTGGTGTACAGGGAAGGAAGAGAGGAGGAAAAGCTGTGAAGAGGGACTGAAAATACTTCCCAATTCCAAACTAGAGTGTGTATCAGAGTGACGCTCAGGAAGCGTGTTTCAGTGTTTACTCCCAGGCCACACCTGAGAGACTCTGCCTTAGAGGATGGGGCCCCCAAGGGTCTCCCTCCATCATGTCTCCAGGTGGCCCTGCTGCGAGGGGTCTGAGCACTTCACCTGGAGAAGTGTGGATCTGACTGCCTGCACTCAAGTGTTGGAGACTTTTCTAGAAATGTCTGAGCTGGGCTTCATGTTTTCACCTGCCCGTCTCAGGAGGTGGCTTGTGGAAACTGAGAGGGTTACAACCTCCCCTTTGCTAACCCCTTCCCCTCTTGGTGAGCCTCACCTTATTTCAGGTGCTCTGGGGAATGATCTCATGTCAGTCATTTATATCTTGAAGGTAATGAGCTTAAATCAAGATTTTCCTTGATCAAAATGTATTTACATTTTAAGCTGAATTAATAATTGTAGACTGAAATGCTGTTTGCATTACTAAGGATTTCTGGCAACAGCCAACAGATAAATGAGACATCTGAGCGATGGGGGAGGGCGTTAGGGCCCTTCTCGTGTTTCTGAAACCCCCTCAACAAACAGTGTGGCCAAGAGGGTGGGAGCGTGGTTTCGGGCTGCCGACTGCCTGGGTCTGAAGCCCAGTGTTTCCACGTACCTGCCGTGTGCAAGTTACTTCATCTCTGTTTGCCTCAGTTTCCTCATTACTATCAAAAGGGATCCCAATGAGATTGTTGTAGCATTAACTATGTTAGCAACACCCACATGCAGTAGTGTGTTCAATAAACACTAGCTGTTATTGACTGAACCAGTGCTCACGTTATTGACTGAACCAGTGCTGGCCGTTGTGGAACTGACAGGCAGTCCCTGCCATTAAGGTGCTTTCTGTCACATCAGGTAGAAAATACCTGTCCCAGTCTTTGCTCTGTCACAGTCCCAGCACCACAGAAAGACAACGAAGCTCTCCCGTGCCCCTTGGCACACACCCCAAAGGCTCTCAGGCTGTGTCTGTAGATATAGTTGGTCTCCTTCCCACAATTCCAGGGGATCGGGCTACATGCACTCAGCTGCAATAGTGCTTCCGTTACCAGCTGCAAAGGTGCACTTAGTATGCAAAAGAGTGAGAGTAAGGCTTACAGGGACAATTTTCTAAACCTAGCCTTTGGGCACCAGACTCACGGCAAGCGTCACTCCTCCAAACCACCACGAAGAGGATCTAGGGGGTGCTGGAAGAGATCTCAAAGGCCATTTGATAATTCCATCTGATGTTAGAATTGCCCTGCATACAGCATTTCAAAAAAAACATAAAAGTCATTTGAATGTTGAAGAGCTAGGTACATTTAAGGATGGTAACATGATCATTTATGCACTCATCTATGTTACTTGTGGGCAAAGATTAACATAAAATATAAAATAGTGAAGCAACTGAACTATGGAGTATTATAGGGAAAAAGTGCACTTCAGTGCTGAGAGTGAGAGGAGGAATTGGACACAGAATGACAGAGCCCTAAGAGGTTGTCTGCATATTCTATCACCTGTAGGATGGGTGTGTCGAAGAAGACATGTAAAAATACGTACAGTAGTGGATGGTTTAAAACAAAACAAAGCCAAATCACCAGCGTGGCTGTCAGAAGCTGTTGGTTAATATTCTGAACGTTTGCTTTCTCGTGCATTCACCGCATTCTTAGGAAGTCCGCCACCTAACTTTCAGTACATACTGGAGCTTTCAAAGCTCCTGCCACACCTGTTCCCACCCTTGTTTCTCACAATGTACCCAGGAGGTGAGCTGGACTAAAGACTTGAGGACAGAGGCTCCAGGCGGCAGAGGTGGTGCCCTGGTGCCCTGGCTGGCTGGCGGCAGGCAAGCCTGGGACCCAGCCTCCTCCTGCTAAGCCTGCGCCTCCCAAGGAACTGGAGACCGGGTTGAGGAGGGCCATTTGTGCCGGTGTTTGGGGGTGGGTAGGGATGGAGGGATGAAGGTTTCTACACAGTGGCTCCTTGCTCACTTGCACCCTGGGTTTCCTTCCAGATCAACCGGCTGGTGGTCGGGCACGACAACACGGGCATGAACGCCAGCTGGTTCCTGGGCAGCATCCAGATCCATGTGCCCCGACAAGGCAAGCAGTACATCTTCCCTGCCAACCGCTGGCTGGACAAGAACAAGGCCGATGGGCGCCTGGAGGTGGAGCTGTACCCCAGCGATGTCGTGGACATCCAGAAACGTACGGAGGTGGCCATGGCGGGACTGTCAACAATGTTCCCCGTAGGGTGGGGCAGCAGGGAAGGAGGAGGGACTGTGGGCGACTTGGGTCTTGTCTCAAAGGGGGGAAGCTTCCAGTTGTCCCTGGTACCAGGGTTCTGGGAGGGAAACGGGGCTCCTTTTACAGATGAGGAGACTGAGGACTCAATGGATAAAACATTTTTTGGGGGGATAAAGGCAGCAAATGACTTTATTAAGAAATATACTTTCTGCGAATTCCCTGGAGGTCCAGTGGTTAGGACTCCATGCTTCCACTGCAAGGGACATGGGTTCCATCCCCGGTCAGGGAACTAAGATCCCACATGCTGCGTGGCGCGGCCAAAAAAAGGAATATAGCTTGTCAGCTCTGTGTTCAAGAGGAGTTTGAGAAATAGTCTTCCCCCCGGGAAGATTGGGGAGGAGATAAGCTGTTTATTCATTTATTTATTCAATAAATATACATTGAATGTTTTTCTGTGCCAGCGCTGCCCTAGGCTTTGCAGAGGCAGCCATGAGCAAAACAGACCATTCAACGTATATTTATTGAATATGTATTTTTATTGAATGTGCACATGCATGCACACACACAATCCCCTCCTTCCAGCCTTCAATAATCAATATTTGATTTGTACATATTATAACCATGTAAATATTCTTCACTACTGACACCTACTTATAACAATTAAATTTAATTTTTAGACAACTTTTTGTTTTTTCTGGAGTTAATAATAGCCTCATTTATTCATTAGCAGAGTTTTCGATATACCCATCTATATTTCTATATACCCATCTGTATACCCACCTATCTGCATTAGTGTGCTAGGGCTACCATAAAAAATATCACAGACTAGGTGGCTTAAGCAACAAAAATGTGTTTTCTCCCGGTTCTGGAGGCTGGAAGTCCAAGATCAAGGTGTCAGCAGGTTGGGTTTCCTCTGTCCTGGGCTTGCAGATGGCCACCTTCTCACTGTCTCTCACAGGGTCTTCCTGTGTGCATGTGCATGTCTGTGTCCCAATCTCTTCTTACAAGGACACCAGTCATTGGATTGGGACCCACCTTAATGGCCTCATTTTAACTTAATCACCTCTATGAAGGCCCTGTCTCCAAATACAGTCACATTCTGAGATACTACGGGTTAGAGTATCAGCATATGCATTTTGGGGGTACACAATTCTGCCATTACACCATCTTATCTCCATCTTCCCAATAGAACTAAAATTCTTTTCATATGTTCAAACCCAACAGGAATTCTGTTGGTTTCCTCTCTGTACTCTTCTCCCCCACTCCCTGTCTCAAGGGAGACTCTGTCCTGTTCTCTAGGCTGCCATGAAGCTGTCCTTTTGAGACTTCCTTTCTACTATCTTTTGGACATTCCATTCTCCTCTCATCTGGGTCAAATCTCCTGTTTCCTGGATTTCATGCCTTCCTCTGCTTTGGTTTATTCCCTCATTTTAGAGGGAACACATTCTCCACTGCAATGGAAAATTTGAATGTCTGCAAATGTCTTTGGTCTACTGTCACCATTGATCCATAATTTGGCTTGTTAGAGAATTCTGAGTTCGAGCTCAGAGTTTAGAAGGAATTATTCTACCATCTTCTAGCTCCCAGGGTTGCATCTGGGAAGTCTGATGCCATTCTGTTACCCAACACTTTGGGTTTTTTCTCTCTAAAAGCCTATAGGATCCTATTTCTATCCTTAGCATTCTGAAATTTCATGATGTCCTCGCTGCCTTTTGTGATTTTAGTTTCATCCAATCTTCTGGGAACTCACGGGCTCCTTCAGTCTAGAAGCATTTTTTAGTTTGGGGACCCTTTTTTGTATTTATTTCTTTGACAATTTCCACCTCTCTATTTCCTCTGTTTCCTTTAGAACTGAACTTGTAGTGAGATGCTGGACTTCCTCTGATTTTCTTACCTTTCTATCATTTGTTCTTGGGAAATTTCCTTTCTGCTCTTCAGAACTCTCCTTGATTTTACCGTTGCTTTGGAATATCTTCTTTCAGCTAATACCACATTCATTCCCAAGAGCTGGCTCTCGTTCCCTGAATGCTCATTTTTCTCTGTCCTCATTTTGTATAATCCTGGCTGCTATTTTTCTAAGAACCGAGAGAGGGAACTGGGTTCAGGGTTCTCTCCATTCACAATGCCGGCTTTTCCTGAGTCCCCCTGTGGTCCATCTGCTAGCCCACCCTCACTCCCAGCTGAGGCCAATATCTCTAGTTCAACTTCTTCAGGCTCTCAGCTAGTCCTCTTGTTTTCAGCCCCCAATTTCCCACATTGCTACGGTAGTGGGAGATCCCTCATCTTGTTGAAAATAACAGTCTTAACTTGAAAAAAATTATGATTTTGTCTTATAGCATTGCTGAGAGGGCAAGTCTTGTAATAGTCACTTTGAATAAATATGGTCCCATAGTTCTGGGAGACATTTTGCTCTCCTATGGGAAGTGCCCTTTAGGGGTAAATACCTGTAACACATTTCCACCCTCTAACAGCTTGATCAAGTATTACTACTTCAAAATACAGACAATTCTCTGTGTAGCTGTATCTGTTGATATCATCTGAAAGGTGCATATATTTAAATGAAAATTATCATTTCATTTACTAAATATTTACTAAAAATAAGGAAAAGAAACAAACACACAGCCTTGTACTTCTCTCTGCACTGTGGTGTCTGCCCAGGGGTAGGCACACAGCAGAGGGTGCCAGCTGGTGTACTGACTACTCTTGGTCCCTGGCTCCAGAGGACATGTGTGACACACAGGATAACTGAGCTTTGCAGTCTGATGGCTTGGCTTTGCCATTTCCACCACCTACTCAATTCTTCTAAGCCTCAGTTTGGCAATCTTCAAAATGGAAATAATGGGGTTTATGATATTGATGGGAGGGTTGGATAAGAGAATGCCTAAGAAGCACCAGACGCAGGGTACAGGCTTGCGAAGTGTTTGCTTTGTAATGATTACTACTACCGTTATTACTAAATGTCCCATTTCTCCCCCATGTGCCCACCCAGTGATCCACTACGAGGTGGAGATTTGGACAGGGGATGTGGGCGGCGCAAGCACCACTGCCCGAGTCTACATGCAGATCTACGGCGAGGAAGGCAAGACAGAAGTGCTCTTCCTCTCCAGCCGCTCAAAAGTGTTTGAGCGGGCGTCCAAGGACACATTCCAGGTGTGTGTGGGCAAAGCAGTGGGGTTGTCAACTGAGGGCCCAGCAGGTGTCTGAAAGTGGAGGTATTGGTTCTCAGCCCTGGCTTCTTATTAGAATCACCTGGGGAGCTTTAGGAAAAAAGGGCTGCCTGGTCTACACCTGCATCAGTTAAATCAGAACCTTTACGGTGGGACGTGTTTTCTGGGAACGTTTCTGAATGCTTTACCAGAGATACTAATATGCTGCCAATTCTGAGAACTGCTGGAGCAGGTGATTCTAATTTAGCAAAATACGGCACGAGACCCTTGGTTACCACATTCATTCCCAGCCTTGGCCTCTGATTCTACCACTCACTCAGCCTGACGGCGGGGCCGTGCCTCCCAAACAGGATACTGGGAGGCTTGGGGTCTCCCGGCTGTGTTCTGAGGGCCCCAGACCTCCTCACTTCCCTTCGAGTAGAGGAGAAAAAGAGATGAGAGTGCGAGCATGTTGTTGACAGGAGAGGAAGGAGGATGCAAGGGTGGTGCCCCCTGGGGAGGCACATGAATGTCTTATGTGGGACATGAGTGCGTGTGTGCATGTGTGTGTCTGCAGACCTGTGTGTGAATGAAGCGTATTCATGCTGGCTGGTCTATGAGTGTCTGTGTGCCCCAGGCAGCTTGGCCCTCAGCAAAGAGTCCTAACCCAGTGCCCAGCAGAGAGGGTCCTGGCTGAGCTGGGCCAGTGTCACAGGTGTCTGGAATGTTAGCACTGAAGGGGGCCTCCTGGAGTCCAACCCCTCATTACACTGCTGAGGATGCAGAGGCCCAAGCGGTTCACCTCTCTGAGCCTCAGCTTCTTTATCAGCTCAAACCTAGCTTCATAATACCTGCCTGGCCTGCTTCACAGCCCCTGGAAAGATCAAAATAGTCAAAGTCAGGGAAAGGACTTGGGAAATCAAGTCATGCAGATGTAAGAGCAGGGCATCTTCTGGATGTGAACAGACTGCATGGGTGCACATGGTGGTGGCTGCATTAACAGCTGGGCAGACAGATGGGGGGAGAGAGGACAGCAAGTGAGCTGGCTTGCAAGGATGCTGTGACCTGGAAAGCACTAGAGAGGAGATGGAATGTGCTGAAGAAGGGACTTACTGTATCGAGAGCCCATCCCCTATGTAGCTGAGAAGAATACGTTCCTCTTCCTGGGGGCCCTGGGCTCCATTCTGGCTAATAATTTCCTCACAAAGATGGTTTTGGCTGCATTGTGGCTTCATGAACCGGGAGTCAGAAGGCCCGAGTTCTCATCTAGGCCTGGGCTCCACTTATGGGACACTGAACAACTCATAGGACAGCCCTGGGCCACAGTTTCCCCAGCACACAAGCAGAGAACTGGTGGGACTGGGCTTTAAGGATTGTCAAACACCCAGGCAAGGGCCCATCAGCACAGGGAGCCCTAAGAGTGGCCCGACCGGCAGGAACTCCATGTGAGCTGTCCCCTGAGCTCTGCGGGGGCCAGACCACCCCACAGTATGAGGCTCAGAACAGAGTGGCAGATCGAAGGTCAAGGACCTGATCCTCTGAAGCAAAGCTAAATCCACGGACACTGCCCTTTGAGCCAGACACGTGCTAGGCCCAGTGGGAGAGAAAAGCAAGAACGAACAGTCCCTGCTCTCAGGAATTCCCACTTGATGTGCAGACACCAGAGCTCATGGGCAAAGAGGGCATCCAGGCCGGGCCAAGCTCTGGGCCCTCTCCCCTCTGAGCTCCCAGGGAGAGGAGACGCTGGTGTGCGGGAGGGGCCTGGGGGAGACTTCTATTTTTTGAAAAATAACACTTATTTTTTGCTTCTTGCAAAATTTATATATAATTAATGCTGAAAAAAAATGTTCGGAAGGAGAGCACAGAAAAGCACAAACTAAAAAAAATAAATTAATAATAAAGCTCAGGAATGAGAATGAATAGGTTTTAGAGGTAGAGGAAGGAATGAAGGCATTCTGCGTGAGGGAATAAAGATGAAGATATGGAATTAAAAAAAAAAATAGGAATGAGGGCTTCCCTGGTGGTGCAGCCGATGCAGGGGACACGGGTTCGTGCCCCGGTCCGGGAAGATCCCACATGCCGCGGAGCGGCTGGGCCCGTGAGCCATGGCTGCTGAGCCTGCGCATCCGGAGCCTGTGCTCCGCAATGGGAGAGGCCACAACAGTGAGAGGCCCGCGTACCGCAATAAAAAAAAAAAAGGAATGAGTGTGATGTGTGTGGGGTGTGTGTGTGGGGGGTGTGTGTGTGTGTGTGTCTGTGTGTGTGTGTAAAGGGGGAAAGAGAAAGAGAGGGAGGGAGACCATCTTTGCCCTCTGTACAGGGGTTTAGAAGAACACCCGCTTGCGGGGAGGGGGAGGCGGGAAGGGAAACCAGGCTTGCGTGCACGAGAGGAGTAGCGGTGGCAACTTTGAGCTCAGAGGTCCCAGCCTCTTCATCCCACGCTCCTGGCGCAAGACGCGCCAGGCTCCTCAGGGGGCGGGGCGGATGCCACCCCCGACCCCCAGCCACTGCCCCGCGCTTTGAGCAGCTGGAGGCGGCGGACGTGGGCCAGGTCTTCAAGATCCGGCTCGGCCACACGGGCGAGGGCCTCAGCCCCAGCTGGTTCGTGGACACCGTGTGGCTGCGGCACACGGCAGTGCGGGAGGAGGACCTCACGCCCGAGGAGGAGGCGCGGAGGAAGAAGGAGAAGGACAAGTTGCGGCAGCTGCTCAAAAAGGAGCGTCTGAAGGCCAAGCTGCAGAGGAAGAAGAAGAAGAAGAAGGGCAGCGACGAGGAGGACGAGGGGGACGAGGAGGAAGAGTCCTCGTCGGAGGAGTCCTCGTCGGAGGAGGAGGACGAGGAAACCGAGGAGGAGGAGGAGGAGGAGGAATTCGGACCCGGGATGCAGGAGGTGATCGAGGAGTACAAGTTTGACGCCCACCGCTGGCTGGCCCGGGGCAAGGAGGACAATGAACTTGTCGTGGAGCTGGTGCCCGCAGGCCGAGAGGGTCCTGAGCGTAAGCCTGAGGAGGTGTCAGACGGTCCCCTGGGGGGTGGCAGGGAGGGGGAGGGTGCCCAGCTCTCCTCTCACGTGGGGGGCCCATGGCTCTCCTCACCTGCCCTCTGCTGAAATGCCTCCACGGACAGTTCTTTGCTGGGGTTGGCATTGCCCTTGTCCTGAGACTCTTGGAAGGAGCCCTGGTATAACTCGCTGTAACTCCACGTGGGGGACATCGGTAGGAGGGTTGCTGACTGTGAGTTTTGCCAGGACTCTCAGCCTCTTGGGCTTCATGGCAAAGAGAAGTCTTGGGTAGGGAGGAGGGATGGGTTCAATTCTAGGTTAATGTAGATGCGGGTGTACCCGGAGGTCCTTCCTACTCCCACCATCTGGCTAGATCAGAGGGGTTGAGCCTCAGGTCCACCCCGAGGCCCAGGTGTCCTCAACACTGTGTGTTTTGTGTCCCCAGCCAACACCTACGAGGTCCAGGTGATCACGGGGAGTGTGCCCAAGGCTGGCACCGATGCCAATGTCTTCCTGACCATCTACGGGGAGGAATATGGGGACACGGGAGAGCGGCCCCTAAAGAAGTCGGACAAGTCCAACAAGTTTGAGCAGGGACAGGTAGGGCTTGGGCTCTCTGACCCCAGGTGGTGGGTGGGACCCAGATGGAGAGAGCCCTCTGGTGATTCCTGAGGCAGCTCCACCCAGCACAGCACTGCTGTGTCCAGCAGTGTGCTCTGTTCAATCCAGCCAGGTAGAATGGAAGTGCCTCTTCTGTAAGCACCGGCGCTTTGTGGTGGGAACCTAAGAAAGGCACAGGTGGGGATCAGTGCCAGGAAGCCCACAGCAACTAACTGGAGATAGTATAGGTAGCAGATGCTCAGGTGCTGAGTGAGTGGGGCAGGGGTTCAAGGAGGAAGTGCTGACCGTAAGATGGTGCTTTGGGGGAAACTTAGTGAGAAGGAGGGATGTGAACTGAGCCGTGGTGGGTGACTATGGTGTCCATGTCTAAAGATGACAGTGAGAGAGGTGTTCTCTGAAGATGTGACCGCATGACAAAGACGTGGGAGTGGAAGTGTGGAAGGCCAGTTGGAGGACAGTGGGTCTTCTCGCTATGCTGTGGTTAATGCCAAGCCATGGTGGGCGCTGCCTCTGGGAAGCTTGACGGGACCAATTTAAGGGGTGAGGGCATGAGAGCCTTGAAGGACAGGCTGAGAAGCCCGACCTGCATCCTGAGGCAGTGACGCCACAAAGGCTTTTGAGCATTGAGAGAAATGCATACCTCTCCCTCTTCTAGGTATAGTAGGAGAAGCATGGAAAAATACATCTGTCATTCTTGTCCTTTGAGATTTTACTGCATCCTCTGGCTAGACTGTCTCTCATCTCACCTTTCACATTTCTGCCCCCATCCCAAAGCCAGATTCCCTTATCAACACAGAGGAAAACCAGAAATAAACCAAATCCATTAAAAATACTTCTGGGCTCATTGCTTGATTTATTTCAGATATCCCCTGCTTTTTCCTTCAACACTGCCTTCCCATGACCTGAGAATCAGGATTTATTTCTGTGTTTCAGTACTTTCATTTAAAAATTATAGCCACTATGATGGCTGGAATTGGAAGAAAATTGCTATAGAGGGTGTAACTGGTACGGCTGATGAAATTTGAATAGGGACTGTATGTTAGATAATAGTGTGTTGATTTTAAGTTTCCTGAATTTGGTCATTGTACTCTGATTATATGAGAATGTCCTTGTTCTTAGAAAATCTATGTTGAAGAATTTGAGTGGAGGATCATGATATCTGCCATATACTTTCAAATGATTCAGAAAAAAAATAGAGAAAGGGCAAGAGAGTGTGGGAGAGAAAGCAAATGTTGCAAAATCTAAGTGAAGGGTATACAAAATTTCAATGGGTCCTGGTATCATCTGCTTCCTCCAGTGCATATGTGTAGACTTGTATCGTACACAGTCTCTCTTCTCACCTGAATGGTGAGCAATCCAAGTCTTACACTCCAAATTCTGTCAGTCACTTTAGATTTGCACTTTGGCTTATAGTAGGTACTTAATTAAAATTTATGGTTGAAGGAGTTTATGCACGTATGTGCACACGCAGCACGTGGTCTCAGCACACACCCAAGCAACAGGCCGTACACACACACACACACTCCCCATAACACAACAGGGAGCACCCAGCCAACCTGTTTTCTCCTCTACTCCTCTCTTATGGTCACCTTCGTCACCCTCCTACTCCTCCCTCCACCTTGCAGGACACAGTGAAAGTGAGACCTCCCTGGCAGGTGCAGGTGTAAAGACAGTAGTGCAATAGGTGAAGGGAATTAAGAGTTGCAAACTTCCAGCTATAAAATAAGTAAGTCACAGGAATGGAATGTATGCATAAGGAATATAGTCAATAATGTTGTAACAATGATGGTAACTGGTCTTTATGTGGTGATCATTCCATAATGTATAAAAACATCAAAACACTATGTTGCACACCTGAAACTAATATAATTTTGTATATTAAAGATAACTCAATAAACAAAAACAAAAACCAATAGAGTAGACCGAACACCAGACAACTGACCTAATTTTCCATTCCGCCTTCCCCTGATGCTTTGGGTCTTACAGCCGGTCTCAGGCTGCCCCAAGTCCTGGGAAGGTGAAGCTGATGGCGAGGTGGGGAGGGCTGCCCCCCAGTGTGCTACTCTGACCCTTCCCAGACAGACACCTTCATCATCTACGCCATTGACCTTGGCCCCCTGACCAAGATTCGGATTCGCCATGACAACTCGGGCAACAGAGCAGGCTGGTTCCTGGACAGAATAGATATCACTGACATGAACAACGAGATCACGTGAGTGGGACTGGAGGGGAGGGAGGGAAGGCCATGCCTGCCACGAAGTAGTCATGGAAAAAAGGGTGTGAGTGGGGTGGCTGTGATGGGTGAGGGTTGGGATAGGGTGGCTGTGGCGGGTGAGGGTGGGGGTGGGGTGGCTGTGGTGGGTGAGGGTGGGGGTGGGGTGTCTAGGATGTGGGTTTGGCCCATGGAGCTGGCTGGGTGGGCATTGCCTCCCTCCCTTCCCTCTCCCTGAGCAGCCCCTCAGCTGCTTGCCCTTTCAGGTGACAGTCTGGTAGGATATCCAATCCAGTTCTTGACTCCATCATTTCAGAAAGTCAGGTTTTCTGTCCTTGCCATGGCCCAATCTCCATGGCCAGACTTAGAACCCATAAGTCTCTCCATGTACAAAGTGACTTCCAGGATATTGTTTTAATGTTCTAGACTAGAAATAAGCAAACTTATTCTGTAAAGGCCAGAGAGCAAATATTTTAGGTTTTCAGGGCCATTTGGTCTCTGTAACAACTGCTCGACTTTGCCTTTGCTGCAGAAAAACAGCCATAGATGATGCTAAGTGAATTGAAGTGGCTGTGTTTCACTAAAACTTCATTTATAGACACTGAAACTTGAATTCCAAGTAATTTTCACATTTCACAAAATATTATTGTTTTTAGATTTTTTTCAACCATTTAAAGATGTGAAATCTCTGCTTAGTTTGTGGGATGTACATAAGCAGGTGGGCCAGGTTTGGCCCACAGGCCATAGTTTGCTGGCCCGTGCTTCAGATTCACAACTAGCCCCAGGAGCTCGCTCCCCTTATCTCCTCCTCTTCCCTCGCCATCCTTTCTCATTGGTGCTGTACAGTTTCTTTTCTTTGTTTCCTTGGTATTGAGCAGCAGTAAGGGCTCTGTGCTGAGCCAGCTCCAACCACTTGCAAGTAGAGAGAGCAACTCTGAGCAAAGCCTGCCCTGGGAGATAGATGTAAAATCATGGGAGACTGGTAAAAGATGGTGGAGTAGAAGGACGTGCGCTCACTCCTTCTTGCAAGAATCACAACTAACTGCTGAACAATCATCGACAGGAAGACACTGGAACTCACCAAAAAAGATACCCCACATCCAAAGCCAAAGGCAAAGCCTCAATGAGATGGTAGGAGCGGTGCAATCACAATAAAATCAAATCCCATAACCTCTGGGTGGGTGACTTATGAACTGGAGAACAATTATACCACAGAAGTCCACCAACTGGAGTGAAGGTTCTGAGCCCCACATCAGGCTTCCCAACCTTAGCGTCTAGCAATGGGAGGAGGAATTCCAAGAGAATCAGACTTTGAAGCCTAGCAGGATTTGATTGCAGGACTTCAACAGGACTGGGGGAAACAGAGACTCCACTCATGGAGGGCACACACAAAGTAGTGTGTGCACCAGGACCCAGGGGGAAGGAGCAGTGACCCCACAGGAGACTGAACCAGACCTACCTGCTTGTATTGGAGGTTCTCCTGCAGAGGAGGGGGGCAGCTGTGGCTCACCACAAGGATAAGGACACTGGCAGCAGAAGTTCTGGGAAGTACTCCTTGGCGTGAGCCTTCCCGTAGTCCACCATTAGCCCCACCAAAGAGGCTGTAGGATCCAGTGCTGGGTCACCTCAGGCCAAACAACCAATGGGGAGGGAACTCAGCCCCACCCACCAGCAGACAAGCCTATTAAAGTTTTACTGAACTCTGCCCACCAGAGCAACACCCAGCTCTACCCACCACCAGTCCCTCCCATCAGGAAGCTTGCACAAGCCTCTTAGATAGCCTCATCCACCAGAGGGCAGACAGCAGAATCAAGAAGAACCACAGTCCTGCAGCCTGTGGAACAAAAACCACATTCACAGAAAGACAGACAAAATGAAAAGGCAGAGGACTATGTATCAGATGAAGGAACAAGATAAAACACCAGAAAAACAACTAAATAAAGTGGAGATAGGCAACCTTCCAGAAAAAGAATTCAGAATAATAATAGTGAAGATGATCCAGGACCTCGGAAAAAGAATGAAGGCAAAGAGCAAGAAGATGCAAGAAATGTTTAACAAAAACCTAGAAGAATAAAAGAACAAACAAACAGAGATGAACAATACAATAACTGAAATGAAAAATACACTAGAAGGAATCAATAGCAGAATACCTGAGGCAGAAGAATGGATAAGTGACCTGGAAGACAGAATGGTGGAAATCACTGCCACAGAATAGAATAAAGAAAAAAGAATGAAAAGAAATGAAGACAGCCTAAGAGACCTCTGGGACAACATTAAACGCAACAACATTCACATTACAGTGGTCCCAGAACGAGAAGAGAGAGAGAAAGGACCCGAGAAAATATTTGAAGAGAGTATACTCAAAAATTTCTCTACCATGGGAAAGGAAATAGCCACCCAAGTCAAGGAAGTGCAGAGAGTCCCAGGCAGGATAAACCCAAGGAGAAACACACTGAGACACATAGTAATCAAATTGACAAAAATTAAAGACAAAGAAAAATTATTAAAAGCAACAAGGGAAAAACGACAAATAACATACAAGGGAACTCCCATAAGGTTAACAGCTGATTTCTCAGCAGAAACTCTACAAGCCAGAAGGGAGTGGCATGACATATTTAAAGTGATGAAAGGGAAGAACCTACAACCAAACCTACTCTACACGGCAAGGATCTCATTCAGGTTCGACAGAGAAATCAAAAGCTTTACAGACAAGCAAAAGCTAAGAGAATTCAGCACCACCAAACCAGCTCTACAGCAAATGCTAAAAGAACTTCTCTAAGTGGGAAACACAAGAGAAGAAAAGGACTTACAAAAACAAACCCAAAACAATTAAGAAAATGGTAATAGGAACATACATATCGATAATTACCTTAAATGTGAATGGATTAAATGCTCCAATCAAAAGACACAGGCTCGCTGAATGGATACAAAAACAAGACCCACATATAGGTTGTCTACAAGAGACCCATTTCAGACCTAGGGACACATACGGACTGAAAGTGAGGGGATGGAAAAAGATATTCCATGCAAATGGAAATCAAGAGAAAGCTGGAGTAGCAGTACTCATATCAGATAAAATAGACTTTAAAATAAAGAATGTTACAAAAGACAAGGACACTATGTAATGATCAAGAGATCAATCCAAGAAGAAGATGTAACAATTATAAATATATATGCACCCAACATAGGAGCACCTCAATACATAAGGCAAATGCTAACAGCTATATAAGAGGAAATTGACAGTAACACAATAATAGTGGGGGACTTTAACACCTCATTTACACCAATGGACAGATCATCCAGACAGAACAGAACTGGAACAAAAAATCCTAAAATTTGTATGGAGACATGGAAGACCCCGAATAGTCAAAGCAATCTTGCGGGTAAAAAACAGAGCTGGAGGAATCAGATTCCATGACTTCAGACTATACTACAAAGCTACAGTAATCAAGACAATATGGTACTGGAACAAAAACAGAAGTATAGATCAATGGAACAGGATAGAAAGCCCAGAGATAAACCCACACACCTATGGTCAACTAATCTATGACAAAGGAGGCAAGGATATACAATGGAGAAAAGATAGTCTCTTCAGTAAGTGGTGCTGGGGACTTCCCTTGTGGCACAGTGGTTAAGAATCCTCCTGCCAATGCAGGGGACATGGGTTCGAACCCTGGTCCGGGAAGATCCCACATGCCACAGGGCAACTAAGCCCGTGCACCACAACTACTGAGCCTGCTCTGTAGAGCCCATGAGCCACAACTACTGAGCCCATGTGCCACAACTAACTGAAGCCCATGCGCCTAGAGCCCATGCTCTGCAACAAGAGAAGCCACTGCCATGAGAAGCCCGTGCACTGCAACGAAGAGTAGCCCCCACTCCCCACAACTAGAGAAAAGCCGCGTGCAGCAATGAAGACCCAACACAGCCAAAAATAAATAAATATAAATTAAAAAAAAAAAAGTGGTGCTGGGAAAACTGGACAGCTACATGTAAAAGAATGAAATTAGGAAACGCCCTAACACCATACACAAAAATAAATGCAAAATGGATTAAATACCTAAATGTAAGACCGGACACTGTAAAACTCTTAGAGGAAAACATAGGAAGAACACTCCTTGACATAAATCACAGCAAGATCTTTTTTGACCCCTCTCCTGGAGTAATGGAAATAAAAACAAAATAAACAAATGGGACCTAATGAAACTTAAAAGCTTCTGCACAGCAAAGGAAACTATAAACAAGACAAAAAGACAACCCTCAGAATGGGAGAAAATATTTGCAAACGAATCAACAAACAAAGGATTCATCTCCAAAATATATAAACAGCTCATGCAGCTCAATATTAAAAAAAAACTAAACAACCCAATCAAAAAATGGGCAGAAGACCTAAATAGACATTTCTCCAAAGAAGACATACAAATGGCCAAGAGGCACATGAAAAATGCTCAACATCACTAATTACTAGAGAAATGCAAATCAAAACTACAATGAGGTATCACCTCACACCAGTTAGAATGGGCATCATCAGAAAATCTACAGACAACAAATGCTGGAGAGGGTGTGGAGAAAAGGGAACCCTGTTGCACTGTTGGTGGGAATGTAAATTGATACAGCCACTATGCAGAACAGTATGGAGGTTCCTTAAAAAACTAAAATTAGAATTACCGTATGACCCAGCAATCCCACTACTGGGCATATACCCAGAGAATACAATAATTCAAAAAGACACATGCACAACAATGTTCATTGCAGCACTATTTACAATAGCCAGGTCATGGAAGCAACCTACATGCCCATTGACAGACAAATGGATAAAGAAGATGTGGTACATATATACAATGGAATATTACTCAGCCATAAAATGGAACGAAATTGGGTCATTTGTAGAGATGTGGATGGACCTAGAGATTGTCATAGAGAATGAAGTAAGTCAGAAAGAGAAAAACAAATATCATATATTAACACATATGTGGAATCTAGAAAAATGGTACAGATGAACCAGTTTGCAAGGCAGAAATAGAGACACAGATGTAGAGAACAAACATCTGGACACCAAGGGGGGGAAGCGGCGTGGGGGTGGGGTGGGGTGGTGGTGGTGTGATGAACTGGGAGATTGGGACTGACATATATACACTAATATGTATAAAATAGATAACTAATAAGAACCTGCTATATAAAAAATAAATAAATAAAATAGAATTCAAATTTTTTAAAAAATGGCCGTTTAGAGAAAGAAAAATTAGAGCAGCAAATCTGCTCTCTCTCTCGAAGAGACACCGTCTTCCCCGACAGTGCCTGTGGCCTCCCATGACCTTTATTAGCTCAGGAATAAGGCCTTTGCAGCCAGAAGGGTAAATGAACACTGACCTCATCCCTCAGCTGCCCCTGGACCCAGTCACATGTCTCCATGCAAAGTGACTCCACCCTGACTCCCCTTTGCCGCTCATGCCCCACCCCCAATCCATCGCCACTGTGTCAGAAAAGCTCAGCCAGACCCCCTCTCCCCATCTTCAGCACCCCCTGGTCAGAGCCTCCTGGCTGGTGCCTCTGCTTCACCCAGGTCCTCCTAGTGTCTACAGCCATCCAGCCCTTAGGCCACATCCCTCCTCTGCTCACACCCCGCAGAGGCCTTCTTGGTGATGAAACTTGGGGCCCAGCAGCCACACAGTGTAAGGGGAAGAGCAGGGGCACAAACCCAGAGTTCTGGAATTCCAGACCCACTCTGTTGCTACGCCGCTCTTCCAGTACCACCAGTTGACATACTTGATGTGCTCCAGCCTTTATGCACAAAATGGGAACACATTAAATACATTTTACAGCGTTCAGTTTTGCAATCCACTCATTCCAGTTTAACTTTCAAGTGAAACTCATACTTTTAGTGGCCCCGAGCTTTGTTCCAACGCTCAGTTTAAACCTCCTGCTGACCCATCCCCTGGGTCTTCCTTCCATTGCCCTTGCTTAAGTGGAGTGGTGGGCATACCTGGCCAGAACACCTGCATGCCTCTCTTCCCCTTTGCTTCTGAAAAATCCCTACCTACTCCCCCCTGCAGACCTGCCTGAGCAGGATTTATTCCTGTGGGAGGAAGGGGAGGGGCCAGTAGGCCCAGTCCTCCACTAGACCTCCTGTGAGTGCTTGTTGCTGTGAGGCTAGAGGCTAAACGTCCAGCGCTCAGGCCCATCCTGGCTCCAGCTCTGGTTCTCCTGCCTGCGGAGGCTGCAGCCATGGGCGTGCTAAGGGCCTTTAACTTCATGGTGCAGATATCTCAGGGACCATGGGGGTGGTGCCAAGAAGCCAGGCTCTGACTCCCCACGCGTGCGCTCTTCACGGGTGTGGGAGGGCTTGTGCCTTCCCCTCTTACTGACTTTCTTCTCTCCCAGCATCAGTCTCCCCAAGCTCTTTCTTTATGCATCTCTCTCCCTCTGTCCCTGTCCTCCTCCAGCTTCCCATACTCTCATTACTCCACCTCGGCCCCAATCCCACCTTTTCTTTACTTCTGTCTCTCTCCCTTAATCGGCCATAATTTAGAACTAAAGCCTATTATTCATAAATTAGTAAAAGTTTAACTTTCCCACTCATATATTTGAAAGGCAGAGAAGTGGAACGATATACATTTTTCACTTAAACACTAATGTCATAGCAATTTGGTTTATATCTCCCAAGGTTGAGCTCCTCCCACCCTTTAAATCCACATCTCTCAATACACAGTTGCCCTCTGTGCCCCATCCGAGCCCCTGGGCCGAGGTGGCGTCCTCTGGCGCTGCCCCTCTACCATGCTGACGTTGGGAAGCAGTAAGGACTGTAGGAGGATGTGGGGCTCAGACAGGGGCGAGACCCTTGGCCTACACTGCTCCCACCTCTCCAGACTTTGACCAGACCCTGAATGCCTCTTATGCACCTGGACAGCGGTGGGGAAGGGGTGCAGATGGGGCCGTAGAGATGGGCTGCATCCCCAAACCCTCTGAGTTGTTCTGGAAGCTCAGCGGCCCAGTGGGAACTGTCCAGCCCACAATCTCCAGAAACCCCAGGCATGGACTGAAGAGGAAGAAAGGAAGCGTTAAGAAGAATCATCATCATCTTCACAATAGTTTTAGCAAATTCCTAACCAAGAGCATACTGAGAGCCAGGCATTTTTTTGAAGCACTTAAAAATGTTTGAGTCGGGAAAGTCTCACAACCACCTATGAAATAGGCACTATCATCCTCATTCTACAGAGGGTTGCCTGATAAACTGCAGAATGGCCAATTAGATTTGAATGTCAGATAAGCAATGGATAATGTTTTAGTATAAGTATGTCCCCAATACTAGATAGGACATACTTATATTGAAACATTATTACTTGCTTATCTAAAATTCCAATTTAACTGGGAGTCCTGTGATTTTATTGGCTAAATCTGGCAACCTTTGCACAAAGAGGTAAAGAAACTTGTTCAAACTCACATGACCGTAGGCCGCAGAGCCAGGATTCAACCCCAGTCCGGCTCTAGAGGCAAGTCCTCAGTTCCCGCACCCTGCTGCCTCTCTCGGCCCCCTTAGTTCCCTTCCGTCCAGGCGCCTTCCTTGCTCTGGGTTCAGCCTCTCCACTGAGGAGTCTACCTTGGACCTCCCTTCCCTGGGTGACGCCCGCTGTCTGCTGTGCCAGCTCCTTAGCCATACTCTTTGCACCTTCCAGAAGCATAATTGGGTCATTCCATTAAAATCCACTAATTCAGTCCTTGGGTATGAAGCCCCTCCTATGTGTACAACATTCTCTGCCAAAGTGGCTCTGGCTAACAGGTTGATTCTAGAAAAGGCTGGAACAGTCCCCAGAAGCCCCTTTTCCTCTAGATTCCTCCAATAGGACCCTGATTGAGGGTTTGCTGTGCTCCAGGCACTGTTACCCAGCCATTTTCAGTGGGGCTGTATGGAAACCACATCCCATGTTTGTTGTCTACTCCAGACAAGTGACTAATGGGGTGACTCCCAGGCTAGGTAGGATGGGAGGGCAATGCTGGGGGTGCGGGGGAAGACAGGGGAGCATCTGGGCCCCATGATGGCCTCTCGTTCCTCAGCCCATGACTACCGTTTCATGACACCTTTCCAAAGAGACATCCCTCAATTCTCCTCACCCCCTGTCCCCACAGGTACTACTTTCCGTGCCAGCGCTGGCTGGCAGTGGAGGAGGATGACGGCCAGCTGTCCAGGGAGCTGTTGCCAGTGGATGAGTCCTATGTGCTTCCACCAAGCGAGGATGAGGAGGGTGGGGGAGATGACAGCAACCCCCTCGACAACCTGGCCCTGGAGCAGAAAGGTTTCCTAACCTAGAGCTGATTTCTCCCCTCCAGCACCCCTTTCCTCTGTCTCTCCCCCACTAGGTCTCCATCTTCCCTTCCCCTGTGGGCTCTGGGCACTTCCTTCCCTGGGAATCTATCTGTTCTCTCATTCCTCCATGGCAAGAATGGGGAGGTGAAGGGGGCGTATCCTCACATGTCTAGCATATGGCTGGGTATAAAGTACATGGCCTAGCATGGAGTTATTGTCAGGAATAGAATGGAATGGAAGGAATGGAATGGAATGGAATAGAATAGAATAGTTATAGCTGACTCTGACTTAGACTTGTGTCCTCCCCTCCAGGCACATTATAGACTCTCAATATGGATATTTTCGTCAAGGGAAAGAATGAACTTTCAAGAGTTCTATGATGCTTGTGTTCCCTTCCTTGAAACATGCATCCCTAAAACTTCCCAACCTGAAGGAGTCACACCAGGGCTCCTGGCTGTTGAGTCTCTGAGCCCCACAGTCACCCCAAGTCTTCCCCAAGCATCCTACAACTTTACTGATTGAGGGTTTCCTGTGTGAGCTGGACGTGGGGTGGGGGGAACCTCATCTCTGCCTTCAGGAAGTTTCCAGACTAAAGGCAGCTGCAGAAGAACACATGCGACAAGTAAAGTGATTCATAGAAACAGCCAACACGAGCAGAGAAATATGCTCAGTACGTTTTCTTCCTCCTCCCTTCATGGGAGGCGGAATCTACCACTCACTTCTCCACACTCTTCTCCTGGCAGATAAATCTACCACATTCTCAGTGACCATAAAGACCGGGGACAAGAAGAACGCGGGCACCGATGCCAATGTCTTCGTCACACTCTTTGGCACTCAAGATGACACTGGTAAGAGAGCAACGCAGGGCCAAGGTTCACCCACGCTCCCCTCCAGGGAGACTGGGAGATTTAGTGCAATTTTCCAAGGAAATACTAGACATGACTCTCCCTCTTTCTCTCTTTTATTTTAAGAAACCACATTTTTAAATTCTCTTTATTATTTTATTTTATTTTATGAAGAATACTTAGCATGCAATCTACTTTCTTACCAAATTTTAAATGTACGATACATGGTCATTGACTATAGGTATGTGGTGTACAGCAGATCTCTAGAGCTTATTAAACTTACTAAACTGAAACTTTATGCCTGTTGATTATCAAACCCCCATTTCCTCCTATCCCCAGCTCCTGATAACTACCATTTCCATCTTTGATTTTATGAATTTGATTTGGATACCTCATTTAAATGGAGTCATGCTGTATTCATCCTTTTGTGTCTGGCTAATTTCACTTAGCATAATATCCTCAAGAACCATCCACATTGTTGCATATTGGAGAATCTCCTTTTACAAGGCTGTATAATATTCCATTGTATGTACATACCATATTTTCTTTATCCATTCATCTGTCAATAGACATTTAGGATTTTTCCCATTCTTAGCTATTGTGAATAGCGCTGCAATGAACACATGAGCGCTAATACTTTTCAAGAATCTGATTTCAATTCTTTTGGATATATACCCAGAATTGGGATTGTGGGTTCATATGGTAGTTCTCTTTTTAACTTTTTTAGGAACTTTCACACTATTATCCATAGCAACTGAATCATTTTTCATTCCCACCAACTGTGTGCAGGGGTTCCAATTTCTCTACATCCTCACCAACACTTGTTGTCTTTTGGTTTGTTTGGGTTTTTTAAAATTTATTTATTTTTGGCTGCATCAGGTCTTACTTGTAGCACATGGGATCTTTCACTGCGGTGCCCAGGCTTTTTGTTGCAGTGCAAGGGCTTCTCTCTAGTTGTGACACGTGGGCTTTGTAGTTGTGGCACGCAGACTTACTTGCCCCGTGGCATGTGGGATCTTAGTTCCTGACCAGAGATGGAACCCACGTCCCCTGCACTGAAAGGCAGACTCTTAACCACTGACCACCAGGAAAGTCCCCTTTTGTTTTTTTGATAGTAACCATCCTGACAGGTGTGAGATATCTCATTATGGTTTTGATTTGCATTTACTTCATGGTTAGTGACAATGAGCCTTTTTTCTTATACTGTTGGCCATTTTTATGTCTTCTGTGGAGAAATGTCTATTTAAGTCCTTAGCCCGTTTTTAATTGGGTTCTTAGTTTTTTTGTATTTGAGTTGTAAGATTACTTTATATATTTTGGTGATTAACCCCTTATAGATATATAGTTTGCAAATATGTTCTCCCATTCTGCTTTTGTTTTTGTTTTTTTGCGTTACGCGGGCCTCTCACTGTTGTGGCCTCTCCTGTTGCGGAGCACAGGCTCTGGATGCGTAGGCTCAGCAGCCATGGCTCACGGGCCCAGCCGCTCCGCGGCATGTGGGATCTTCCCGGACCGGGGCACGAACCCGTGTCCCCTGCATCGGCAGGCGGACTCTCAACCACTGCGCCACCAGGGAAGCCCCTCCCATTCTGTATGTTGCCTTTTCACTCTGTTGTTTCCTTTGCTGTGTAGAAACTTTTTAGTTTAATGTAGTCCCTCTTGTTAATTTTATTTTTTCTTGCTGTGCTTTTGGTGGCATACTCATGAAGTCATTGCCAAGACCAATGTCATAAAGTGTTTCTTTTATGCTTTGTTCTAGGAGTTTTACAGTTTCGGTCCTTCTGTTTAAATCTGTAATTCATTTTGAGTTGATTTTTATGTACAGTATGAGATAAGGGTCCAAATTAAGTATTTTACACGTAGACATCCATTTCCACCATTTATTGGAGAGGCTATCCTTTCCCCATTGTGTATTCTTTCATGCCTCTGACTCTTGAAAGATTTCATGCAACTAGCCCCAACAGAGAAAGGCAATTCCTTTTTTCTTAAAAATCTCCCTGTGAGGTGACTTGTCTGCCTCGGTTGTGAATGCCAGTTCTTTTAAAATTCTTCCTAAATCTTACTAAGTCAGGCCTACTGCATTCTGGGGACAGAGAGCCCCCTGCCCCCTCTTGGTCCTCACTGCTGCCTCTACCACCTCTACCACCTTTGGAAGCCATGTCAATCATCTTCCCTTCGGTATCCTCTCCCCAAGTAATGGTGCCCGATTCTCTGTCCAGGCCTTTCTGAAAGTTTTTACCATTTCCTGTGCCATTCCTTGAGGTGTCACTCTGTTTGACTTTCAAAACTGTAGCAAATGGGCTCCTCGGTCCAAACAGCGAGTGATCTCTTCTCTGTGTCTTTTGCCAACTTTCTCCTTCTGTTCTAAAGGCAGAGGTAGCCCTAACTCTATCTCTACCTCAATAACAACCTGGGAACCAGTGGCTCTTCCCAACCTCCAGTGAGATTCAGCCAGTGGGTTCCATGGTACTCTCCAGATGAGATGCTCAGGGAGTCTTGGGGTCCTTCTGGAGCCTCTGTCAAGGCAATCAGAGAAGGTGGAATATAGTGCTGGAGTCAGCCATCCACTTGGACCATGTGTCCAGCCATCCTGTCTGAGTTCAGAGAGGAACCAGTCCCTCAAATATGTAGTCATCCCATATTTGCTCAAAACCCTGTGGGTCCAGAGCTCTATGCCAAGAATTGCTGAAGAATGAAGGAGCTTAATCCCTGACTTTGGGGTGCTCTTATTCTAATTCAGCACTGTGGTGATATAGAGCATGGACTCAAGCTTGACTGATTGGTTTAAACTTCTGCTCTACCACTTATTAGCTGTGTGACCTTGGGCAAGTTCGTTAATCTCTCTGTGCTTTAGTTTCCCCCATTTGTAAAATGGAGATTATATTAGTACATGCCTCATAGAGTTGTGTATTTAATGAAATTGAACATGTAAAATATTTGAGACAAAATGACACTCAATAAAACATTTATTATTATTATTATTTACTAGGTTAGGTAATGCAGATATAATGAATGAATCAGGCCAAAACTTATAAATGAACGTCCTTGCAATAGTTACTGAGCCATGGTCAATGAAATTGAGGGGCCCTAACAACTGCTTTTATTTGCCAAGGAATTGCTATGTGTTAGGCACATTCTTGAAGACGCAAGTCATCATCTTATTAAATACTCACAACAACTCTATGGGGAAGACCATCCCTTTTGACATTCGAGGAAACCAGTTTCAGGGAATTAAGTAATTTGTCCAAGGCCACCCAGATGCTAAGTGGCAAAACCGGGCATCTAACCAAGGTCTGTCTGACTCTGTGTGCTGAAACCAGTCTGCAATGAGTCTAGATTATCAGAAGACTTCCTACATAAGGTAGGAATTACAGGGTTAAGGAGACTTGAAAGCTGAGGCAGGAGGAGATGGTGATGATCCTGAAACCACCTTAAATTTCAGACTGACACGCAGCCAGAGTCCCAGGACAGATAATGTATGTGAGATGGCTGGTCAGGGGCATTTGAAGCCAACCCTCCTTCTGTCATCCAGAGAAGAGTCTCCAGAGAATTCCCGCATGCCCCATCCCTGCAGGGGAGGCCCTGTTTCCCCAGGGAGCATGGGAGGGTGGCTCTGTCATTGGCTCCCTCCCGGCCATGGAGAAACGTGGGGATTGTGAAAGGGGAGCACACATTGACTTAGGGCCCCACCACTTCCTCCTGGATGACCTTGGGTAAGGCACTTAATTTCTGGGTGTGTCTCCTTTTCTTTAGATGCAAACTGGAAATAAAAATATACATGTCAAGGGCTTCCCTGGTGGTGCAGTGGTTGAGAGTCCGCCTGCCGATGCAGGGGACACGGGTTCGTGACCCGGTCCGGGAAGATCCCACATGCCGCGGAGCAGCTGGGCCCGTGAGCCATGGCCACTGGGCCTGCGCATCCCGAGCCTGTGCTCTGCAACGGGAGAGGCCACAACCGTGAGAGGCCCGTGTACGGCAAAAAAAATTAAATATATATATATATATATATGTCAAAAGATTATTGTAAAGCTTAATAAAAGGACATACACACACACAAAATGCCAAAGACGCCAAGTGGATGGTAATTGTACAGTCTAAATTTGATGAAAGTTCAGAACTTTGGTCATTATGAGGAGAGACGAAAAAAGGTGGTCAGACTAGGTTGGGAGGTCTCAGGCCCAGCCAGTCATTTGGGGTCATTTGGTTGGCAGGAATGACCCTCCTGAAATCCTCCAAGACAAACAGTGACAAGTTTGAGAGGGACAGCATCGAAATCTTCACAGTGGAGACCCTGGACCTGGGAGATCTGTGGAAAGTCAGGATCGGCCATGACAACACAGGTCTCTGCCTTCCCTCCCTCTTTTCCTGGTTAAGAACGTGAGGACCATGGTCAGGTCCCCGTGGGTGTCTAGGCAAGAATCTGAGGTAGACTTGGATGTCATCTGCCTTCCATAATGACACAGCTTCCTCAGTCCCTCCAGTCTGGTAGAGTCCTGGCTGCACGCAGAGATTCTGGTCTAATTGATCAGGGAGGGGCCAGGACGCTGGTGACTTTTAAAGCTTTCCCCAAAACCGCACTCCCAGAAATTTCAGTGGGCAGCCAGATTTGAGAATCCCTGATCAGTGGCCCTCAAATTTGAATGTGTATCAGAGCCACATTGGGGGGCTTGTTAACACACAGATTTCTGGGCCCCACCCACAGCCTTTGGTTGGAGTAGGTCTGGGGTGGGACCCGAGAGCTTATGTTTCTCACTGGTAATGCTGAGGCTGCTAGGCCGGGGGCTCCACTTTGAGAACCACTGATGGAGCCTGTTCTTCCCAGAACCCACTGACACTGCAGCCACACAAAAGCTGTGCCCAAGTTTGTTCTCTCTCAGTAAAGCAGACTCATTTTCTTGGTCTTCAAACCATATCTTCTAAGCCTGAGGAAGGAGGCCTTCCTCCTTCCCTCCGGGACTGAGGAACAGGGTCTCTGCCTGGCTTCCATTTCTTTCTTTAAACCTGAGCACTCATTTTCCCAGGGAGGAGCATCGATCCTTCACTAGTTTCCCTTGCCTTCATGCATCGCAAACTGAGGCCAGGGAGCCCAGGGTTTCGCCCCGTCACTGGGTGGAACTATGGAGTCCTCGTTAACACAGGCTCCCTCTGGCATCTCTGGGCTCCCTCTTCGGAGCGCCTTCCACCTTGGACAGTGTGCTTGCTTCCCTCCCCTCAGACTCTCTGCCTCCTGTCATCTCCTCCCCATGCTCCTTTGCTCTTGCTAATTTCACTGACAATAGGCTGGAGTGTGATCCACCTTCAGGTGGGTGCAGGGGAATCAGTTCAGTAATGCTGTAAGCAAGAGGGATGGCATGTTCACGGTGGAGCTATAAGCGCCAGCCGTCGAGTAGGGAAGCATGTTTGGAGTCCCTGAAGTTGTTCACAGAAAACCATCTGTGTAGAGGTCCTTGATGAGTTCTGTGTCTCCTTCCCTCCAGGCAAGGCTCCAGGCTGGTTTTTAGACTGGGTAGAGGTGGACGCCCCATCCCTTGGAAGGTGCATGACATTCCCCTGTGGCCGCTGGTTGGCCAAGAATGAAGACGATGGTGCCATTGTCAGGGACCTCTTCCACGCGGAACTTCAGACAAGGCTGTATACACCATGTAGGAATCTTGCACAGCAAGGCTGGGCCTCCTCCTGCACCCCATTGCTCACCACCCCAACTCAGTCCCGGTCCATCATCCAGTGTTGACCCTTGGCCAGGCACACCTTGGAAATCCCCCTGGCCCTGTGCTGGCTGTAGACAGAGCCCTGGACCCAGGGAAAGGAAATATGGGATGTATTCCACACTGTACCCCAAACTAGCTGGTGACAACAGGCAGAGTGCCTGTGCTTTCAGCCAGTCTGTTGTACTAGCTCTGTGATGGGAGAGGCACGGAGACCCTGGTCTGAGGTGAAAGGAGCTTTCTGTGGGCACTAGGCATGACAAAACACCTCCCCTCACCCTGTGGTTGCTAGGCAACCATGTGAAGGTTCAGGTCCCTGGGTAGCAGCTCCCAGTGAAGGGACCATCTGGGGTGGTGGTGCTCGTGAAGAACTCGACCTGCCTGTGTCCTGTTTTCACCTCCCCTCTGACTTTGCCCTCTGTCCCCCACCCTTAGTTGTCCCTTACGAGATCACCCTCTACACCAGTGATGTCTTTGCTGCTGGGACAAACGCCAACATCTTCATCATCATCTATGGCTGCGATGCTGTGTGCACCCAGCAGAAGTACCTATGCACGAACAAGAGGGAGCAGAAGCTGTTCTTTGAGAGGAAGTCCGCCTCCCGCTTCATAATGGAGGTACCTGGGTCTGGCAGGCAGCCGGGGGAGCCAGGACCGGGGGCGGGATGGACCAGAAGACAAGAAGGAGCCCTTTGTCCAGAGTCTGACGTGTGCCTTCCGTCTGATGTGCTGCTGTGAGTGAGGGAGACAGGCAGTTCATCCAACCTCTCTGAGCCTCAGCGCATCTGAGTAGCCGGGAGGACAGTGAACCTGCCCTTCCAGGACCAGTGTCTGAATCAAAGGTGATCATGAGTGCATAGGGCTTAGGGAGCTAGAAGCACAATTCCAGTTCCATTGGGGCCATCTCCAGTGCTACCAACAACAGAGACCCGTGGAGAGAGCCGGCTTCCAGACTTTCTCGTCATATAGTTGTCTCCCGTTCATCTGCTGAGCTATGGCCAATCCTCTCATATACAAAAGAGCATCCGTATACTCCTCGGCTCCCCCTCAACTCTGGCCTGAGAGTCGTTCGATGGTTACTGTGGATGTATGTCACCACATCCACACCTTGGTATTCTCTGCACTCAGTCCCGTGCCTCCCTGTGCACTCCACCGCGTGCCAGGTGGGGTGGGAGAGACAAGGGAAGAAGAGGACCCAGACTATGCCTGCAAGGGGCTTGCAGTCCAGCTGGGGAACTCCAGATCTCACACGAGGCTAATGAGAGAGTCTGGCGATCATCATAGTAACTGATCCTGGGGGTAGGAAGGCACCATCATAGGGCTTTACCCATATTAACTCACTTAACCCTCATAGCAAGTCTGTGCTTTAATCATCCCTGCTTAAATATGGGGAAACTGAGGCACAGAGAGTTTAGTAGCTTACATGAAATCACACAACCAAGGCATAGTGGAAGCAGGATTCAAAGCCAGGAGGACTGGCTCACAATATGTGCTCTTAGCCGCTGTAGTAGACTAGTCCATGGTGATGAGGGCAAACAGCGGGGCTGGCTGAGAGTGCTATAGGTGCTCAGAGATGAGAGAGGGCTCCCTGGAAGTGGTGGTTTTGAGCTGGACCTGAAAGTGGACATAAGCGGGAACAAGGAGGGAAGGATTCCTAGCAAGGGGAACATCGTGGCCAGAGGTGGAAGTCAACACAGCAAGTGGCTTGAGGTTTGGCCAGAGGGGATAGGAGGAGAGTGATGCGACTTGGGTAGAGGACGAGATGGAGCAGGACCTGAAGGGGATGACTCTGCAGGACGAGAGATGGGAGCCAGGTAGTACGGACCTTTTCAGATGTGCCCCTTACTTTCTGGTGGGAAACAAAGTCCAGAGCCCCTTCCTTCTTCCTCGGGCTGTGTCTGCCCTGGGGGACACCCTTTCCCCTCCCCACCTTCTCTGGGAGCAGTCAGCACTTCTGGGAAGTTTGCCACCTTGGTGGAGTTTTGTTTGTTTGTTTGTTTGTTGCAGTACGCGGGCCTCTCACTGCTGTGGCCTCTCCCGTTGCGGAGCACAGGCTCCGGACGCGCAGGCTCAGCGGCCATGGCTCACGGGCCCAGCCGCTCCGCGGCATGTGGGATCCTCCCGGGCCGGGGCACGAACCCATGTCCCCCACATCAGCAGGCGGACTCTCAAACACTGCGCCGCCTTGGTGGAGTTTTTTAACAAGGAAAATTCAAGGGTGATTCATCTGCGCACACAGAGCAACACCTCACCCACCCGAGATGTCAAGGCGTGTGCGGCATGCAAGCCTGATGCCGTCAGGGGCCCGAGCTGTGATTACACCTCAGCATGGCTTCTGGGGAGTTTTATTAATGAAGTCCGCCTAATGGGCAGCTATAATTTGCCAGCAATTTGTTGCTATCTTATTTCTTTTCAAATCTATCTGGGAGCTGCGTGTATGAGAGCTTAGAAACAAATGAGATCGCTTTGTGTCCCTGTCTCTCCATTTCTCTTTTCCAGTTGATCTTCAGATAAGAGGTGGAGCGCTGGTTTGCGAGCCCATGACCCTGGGTTCTGGTTCTGCTCAGCCTCTAACTCATGAGCAAGCCCCATCCTCTCTCCATGGCCTCGTCCTCAGACACACGGATCGGCTGGGAAAATAACAACAATAGCTAATAATTACTGAGCACTTCCCATGTGCCAACCTTGTCCTCAGCACTTGGTGTCCCAAGTCACTATTCCAAGAGTTAGGCTGGCAAACGATTCCATTGGCCAGCTGCCTGGCAGCTCAGCGTCCTTGAGTGCAGATTCTGTGAGCCACGATCTCACCTGTAGCTTCCTGTTTCTCCTGTTGTCAAAGGATAAGCCCCTGTGAAATCACTGGTCTCCGTTTAATGATTCAGAAAGCTCGGGGACTCGTGGGGGACACCACTTCTCTGATGATGCATGGGTGAGCTGGCCAGCGGGGAGTTGGAGTGGAGCTGCAGGGCAGCAGAAGCAATGACAGTTATAGCATCTTGTTAACTCAGGGCGTCTCCAGCAATGTGGCACCATGTTGGTCACTTGGAAGGAGAGAATCACTGACAAGAAGAAGCACATCTGCGATCTTAGATGTAGGAGTGACCTCCAAGGGTTGCTCTGCCCATGCCTCTGCCTTCAGCTGAGCAATCTTCCTATTTGATAGATGAGGCAGTTGAGACCTGGAAGGTCAAGTGCCTTGTCTAGATCACACAGCTTGTAGGGCTGCAACTGGGAAGGATGGAGGTGGGGTGGGAATAGGGGGAGGTTTCTCAAGCAGTGCTGATGGGCCTTCCCATGGCTGCTGACTGTGGGCGTGTGTGTGTGGAGGGTATGCAGTGGTCGGAGCTGTTCTAGTTCATTCCCAGGTCACATCTGTCTAGAGTTATAGAGGCTTTGCATTTGATGAATGACTCACTCACTCATTCAGATGCCATTCACTCATCGGGAACTCTCATCCATCCTGGAGCCGTCTCTTTGTAGCACTGAGACCTTGATGGAGCAGGCCAGGCAGGTAGCTTTGCACAGTTGCTACCAGGAAACTCAAGTCTGCACACCCTCTTTAACCCCCAACTGCCAAAGCAAAAGGCATGAATTCCGTGGACCAACCATGAGCCAGAGCACCTGGGTAGTACCATATTTCCCTACCCTCTTTTCCCTTTACCCCGACTTCCTTGTTTATTTCCACCTGTGATCGCTCAGATCCCCACAGGGCTGAGGCAGGGTGTGAACTGATACATACAGCACCATTTCAGAAGAGAATATGACACATGAGAACTGGGAGAGGCCCTGGAGTGGGACCTGGTGGGATGACGGAGGGCAGCCTGGAAGAGAGAGAGCCGGGGAGACAGGTGCCAGCTGAGTGGCTGCCTTGCCTTGTGTCTGGCCACCTCCCTGCTTCCTTAGAGGGCTCCGAGGGAAGAATCTGGGGATCAGTCACTCCTGGCTGAGTTCCTCCCTTGCACCTTATGCCCATAGGCTCCAGGCAGGAGAGACGGGAGAGCACAGCTCCTGAATTTCAGGGACTCACTGTGGCACGCACGTAATCAGCTTTTTCATTCAAGGGGACGTTCATACATACCTTGGTGGTTAAGGTTCAGCACTGCATGTGAGAGAACCCAGCTGACTTTGTCATACCCATTTTTCAAATGAGGAAACAATCATTCTTTCATCCTTCCAGCCAATAGTTACTGAGAATGTAGGTTCTGGGCTTTGGGGATGCAGTGATGAGCAAAACAGATGTGATGCCTACCCTTGTGGCTTTCAGTGGTAGAGAAGAAGGTATCACACCTTCTTTATCACACAGGTAAATGCAAACTTCTGAGAACTGCTGTGGGGGGTGGTATAGGGTGCTGCCCTAACATGAAGAGATTTGACTTTCTTAAGGTGGTCAAGGGGGTTCCCTGAAGAAGTGATCCTTGAGCTGAGACCTGAATGATGAGGTTGAACAAACACTGGTTTAGGTAAAGAAGAGAAAAGGGAAGGGGCAGGGGGAGCATGTGCAAAGGCCCTGTGACAAGAGAATGTAGAGTTTGAGGGACTGGAATTTGAGGGATATAGAAGAGGAGTGGCTGGAGATGAAGGGGGCTCTTGGGGGCCAAGGAGAAGGTAAGGGTGGTAAGAGAGGGCATGGGCAGAACTAGAACTCATCTTCTGATACCCCCCAGTCAGTTCTTAAGCCACTGCTAGAAGACAAGGAGCTGGGCTCCACCATGAAAAGGGGGGGGCAGCCTCCCAGAGCTTGAGTGAACTGAGTTCTGAAGTCTAGGCTGATGTTAAGCTTGAGGGGAGGAAGGGAGGGATGAGCACGGCATATGTAGGGGAGGGCAGGGGCTGGCTTGACTGGACAGGAGGGACATACTGGGAGAAAGTGACCCCAGGAAGTTCAAAGGGACTCAAGGGTGGATGCCCTGGGGAGGCAGGGTTTTGCTGAAGTTGTACTTTCCAGGACCTTTCAGCCAACATCTGGTACATTTTCTCCTTTCCAAAGTTAGAAGATGTGGGAGAAATCATTGAAAAAATTCGGATTGGCCATGATAATACGGGCATAAATCCTGGTTGGCACTGCTCCCACGTGGACATCCGCAGGCTCCTCCCAGATAAAGATGTGAGTCTCTGACTGATCTGTCCTGCTGTTTCTTTTGTTCCTTTTCAGAAGAGATTAAAGACAGATTCTTTGTAAGAAACGGTAGCCTTTTTAAGTTGAGATAAAATCATCTAAGGAAAATTCAGCCAGTCCACTCTGAGTGCAGGAACTAACTCAGGCCCAAGGCAGAAGCTTTTAGAACCTGGCTTATGGGCCAAGAAGGAGGGTCTGGGCAACCATGTCTCTGCTCCCCACCCCCAAAGCCATACTACCAGTGAGTGACCAAGTGTGCCCTTCCTGCAACTCAAGGTCAACTCAGAGAAAGAAACCCACCTAACCAACTTGGAAAACATTCCAAAACCACGAAATTCTAAACCTAGGAAGCAGCTGTCAGTCATGGCTGTGGTATGAGCTGGGAGCTGGGAGTAGTTTAAAAAAAACAGAGCTTCCTCCCCTCGCCTGCTGAGTCTGAGTCTCTGGGATGGGGTTCAGATATCTATTTTTAAGTGACTCAGGGAACTCCACCTTCAAGAGCCTACCCCTGACATGGTGTGGAAAGTGCTTTAAGTAAGACTGGATCTGCCGGAATTGGGGCAGGCCGGGTGGGTGGGTGGGGGCTCCTCTGTGGCTTTTGTATTATCAGTAGGGCTCCATCACCCCTGTCCTTGGTTGGTCCCCATGAGTGTTGACATGGTGATAAATGACTGAAGTTGGCAGTTTCCACATTAAGGGCTCAGTTTCCTCCTTCCTCCTCACCCCAGGGCACAGAGACCTTGACCTTCCCTTGTGATCGATGGCTTGCCACCTCAGAGGACGACAAGAAGACCATTCGAGAACTGGTCCCTTATGATATCTTCACTGAGAAATACATGAAAGATGGGTCTTTAAGGCAAGTCTACAAGGAAGTGGAAGAGCCTCTGGACAGTAAGTGTGGTGTGATCGCCCTCATCACTGTCAGCAGAGCCCTCCCTTGTAGGGCACCTGCCCTGTGCTGGGCGGAGCCTTTGCACCCAGGAGGTAGAGTCTATAATTACCTTCACTCCATAGAGAGGGCAACTGAGGCTCACAGAGGTTACATAACCTGCCGAAGTTCACTCAGCTAATAAAATGGCAGGGCTATTCTTCAAAGGTACTCAGCTATCTCACTCCGAGGTTTGTGCGCAAATCCTCTCCTGGTCTGACGGTGTGATCATACATCCAAATGTGTGCCCTCCTGTGCCTGGACTATACTGGTCCTTGTTCTCTCCCTTGCTTAGTTAATTTGGCTACTAATCTGCAGGGCTTGGTCCTCTCTGCTCTTGCTGGATCCAGCTGTCCCAACCGAGTATGAATCAAATAGCATCCTGGCTTTGTACAGAACTGGAGCTGTGGTGTGTTTGTTCTTAGGGGCTAGGTGCAGCTCCAGTGTCCAAGGTCATGGGTTTCTTTTCTGTATGCACCAGTTTGCTTGTTCTCATTGATGAGGTTTTTTCTGCCTGATTTGCCCCAGCCTGACCACACACTTCTTACTCTCATTCCTTTGCTTTTGAACTACCATTTTCTGGTTCTCTTCTTACCTCTCTGGCCGGCCCCTGAGTGCCGTTCTCCCTTCTCTTGCCGGGTGGTATTGCTCCAGGCTCAGCCCTCAGACTCAGCTGAGCCTCTGCTATAGCTCTCACATTTCCTTTAGTCTGAGTTACCATTTGCTTCAGAGAGAAAAACAAGTGTTGCCTCAATAATGTGCCTTTCCCTACCCATATCCCTTTCTCCAAATTTGCTTTGCTATTGAATCTGGCGGATAATCCCCTTTTCTACTTGGATCACAGAGGATGCCCAGGAAAGCTGGCCCGGTGGCACACTTGGCTGTTCTGTATTAATAACATGCCACAGACCCACTTTGTGCTGGGTGGTGTTTCTAGGGAAACATCTTTCCACGGAGAGCTGTGTGGCCTTGGTGGGATAGGGAGGGAGGAAGATCCAGGAATAGTAGGATTTGACTGCATGACCACATTGCCCAGCACCCGGACGCTGAATCGGTTTTCCTAATTCCCAAAGGACTGGAGAGAGTGGCGGGGGGTCGGGGGTGGGGAGAAAGGGGCAGGAAGGCCATTTAATCGCAGCCCTGGGGACACAGCACCCCACTCTGGGACGAGGGCTCCTAGAAGAGGTCCCGCCCAGGTGTGAAGCAGGGCTGAGTGCACAGCAAGCAAATGGATGGGGAGAGAAAATAAGAGGGGTGGGGACAGTCGACTGTCGTGTCTAAACCGTGGCAAGATTCCTAATGTTACCTCATGTCAGTATTAGCCAGACAGGCGTGGGAGATGTTGACTCTTTTCGACACGAGAGGATTTGTTTAATGCACACGTGAAATGCTGGCCAGATTCTGAGCTGAGCCGAGCAAGGTGGGGGTGCTGGTTCCTGTCCTTGAGGGGACAGGCCTCTGAGAGCAGTTCTCCCAGTGCGCCAAGGAGGCTTAGCCAGCACAGTGCTGGGTGGGGTGGCAGAGAAGGGAGGGTGGGAAAGGGGACGTAGGGAGGGGGCGGAGTTCAGGATTGGATGTGAGTTTGTGCTCTGTGGTCTAGTCAAGGTGGACATGGGGGTGTGGGTCCAGAGCACAGGAGGGAACTGGGCTGGAGATGCAGCTGCGGGGAACTCACAGAAGTCAACACCCGGAGCAGGCTGGGTAAGAGCTGCGGGAAGTGGACTGTCCTGGGAGACGTGGGCATCCGAGGGTAGGCAGACGATCAGGAACCTATAAAGATGCTCAGGGAGCAGCCAGAGAGGCAGAAGGAGAGCAGGAAAGAATAATGCTCTGGAATCCAAGGGAAAATGAGGGTAATAATAGGAACCGTGTTCTGGGCGTGAGCGTGTTCCATACCAACCAGTAAGAGCAGCTCACATCACCTTACTCTTCTACATTTAATTACATGTGGTTTTGAGCCCACTTGCAAGGGTTGGTAAGAAAGTCCATCTCAGTCACTGCAGGGAGGGGGCATCCCCTTTTCTAGGGTCTTATAAAAATCCGAGGCTCACATCAGGGGCCTGGCCCTTAGTCTAGGTGGGAACAACCTACACCTGTGGCCTCCTGCCGCTCGGTGCCACTGCTGCTGCTTGCTCCCCGCCGACATGCAGGTTTCATCTCTCTGGATGGCAGCAATGCTTCTCCATGGACCCTGGCTTTGTCAAAAGACCCTCTCTCTCTCTCTTTTTTTTTTAATAAATTTATTTATTTATTTATTTTTGGTTGCTTTGGGTCTTTGTTGCTGCGTGCAGACTTTCTCTAGTTGCGGTGAGCGGGGGCTCCTCTTCATTGCGGTGTGCGGGCTTCTCATTGTGGTGCGCAGGCTTCTCATTGCGGTGGCTTGTCTTTGTTGCGGTGCATGGGCTCTAGGCACGCGGGCTTCAGTAGTTGTGGCTCGCAGGCTCTAGAGCGCAGGCTCAGTAGTTGTGGTGCACAGGCTTAGTTGCTCCATGGCATGTGGGATCTTCCCGGACCAGGGCTCAAACCCGTGTCCCCTGCATTGACAGGCGGATTCTTAACCACTGTGCCACCAGGGAAGCCCAAAAGACCCTCTCTTCAGCCTGGAGGCCTCCTTGCTTCAAGTCCCCAGATAAGCCAGGCAGCTGTCTCCTTATTGGGTCCCTTTGTGCAGGTGAGGGTTTCCTACCACCCATAGGGACTCTCTAACCCTCACCTGCTCCCAGGCTGGGGAAACTGACCTTCTTCCCAGTTGGACCATTTCTGCCTTCACCTCAAAGCCACAACTTTCATCCTGCCCCTTGGGGATAGTCCAGCTAAGTCCCCTCTTCGCTGGCCTGGAACTCCAAAGCCCCTAGGATAAAGGAATATGGAGAGGAGATAAAGAATGCTCAGGCTTCCTAAAAACAAAGCCTTGCCTTTCCCTCCTGGGCTGCGGATTGGGAAAGGGGCTCCTTTGTTCTTCCCTGATGAGTGTAGAGCAGCAAAACAAAAACAAGACAGTGTTTAGTTTCATTTTCCTGAATAACTTTTAATAACTGTCACACCAGTATTTATTGAGCCCTTTCCAAAGGCCATAGGAGATAAAGGAGTGGGTGGCAGTGACTGTGGCTTTGGTGAGGGGGGTTTCCCTGGAGTGCTGGGGGCAGGGTGGTTGAAGAGTAAATGAAAATACGAAAGACACTGAGGGGAAGCTATTCTTTCAAAAATATTTGATTTTTTCCATAAACCGTTTAGAAGGATCTGGCACTGATACCGGTCACCCTCACATGGGAAGGCACCTTACTGTCAGTGTGTCACGGTAGATAGATTTAGTGACCACGGTGTGCATGTGTGTCAGGCAGTTTCCTGAGTCTTTCCCCCGGAAGCTGTAAGCAGCTGGAGGGGTGGATGGTTTGAGGGGGCTGGAAAAGTCTCCATCCCTTGGGTCTCTTAGAGGTAAACTTCCCACTGGCGAAGCCACTCCGACCTGTAGCAGAATGTGCGTAAGGGAACAGACAAAAGGAGGACACTCAGTTCTCCTGGAGTCCGGGGCCACAAGCTGAATACCACCTACAAATCCAGTTCCCCCAAACCTAAACAATGCCATCACTTTCTTCCCTTTGTCTGTCCGGCTGCCCACCCAGTTGTGCTGTACTCGGTGCAGATCTTCACAGGAAACGTTCCCGGGGCAGGGACGGACGCCAAGGTCTACATCACCATCTATGGAGACCTCGGGGACACGGGAGAGCGGTACCTCGGCAAGTCAGAGAACCGCACCAACAAATTCGAGAGAGGAACGGTAGGCGGAGCCCGCCGAGTTACCCCGCCCCTCTCCTCCCTGTCGCGTTATCATTATGGGGGGTGGCGATGAAAGGGGCCAGCTCTTCTTGTCTTGGAACTTTGCGGGATGTCATGCACCCTTAAGTGGGCATTTGCCCCCCACAGAGTCTGCTCCCCTTCTCTCAGCCTACGCAGGGTCCTGCATGTGGAGTAGGGGTGGGGCTTGAGCAAGTGGAGTAGGGGTGGGGCTTTGAGGACTGGGTTGTCTTCAAAGAATCCAGCTCACTGCAGTGGGTCACGAGCATGGAGTGGTGAGCGCCTGCAGAGTGGCGGTGTTGCCCGGACAGCAGCTTGAACTAGGGGTCTGGAGGCCTCGTTCTGCCATCTACTCCTTACATGGCTGAGCATCTCTGGCCTCAGTTTCCTCATCTGTGAAATAAGGAGGCTGATGTGAATCAGCTAAACTGTTGTGCAGAGTCCTGGGCAGCACCAAGGCTGGGCAGCACGGGAGCCACAGAAGGGTAGGGGCAGCAGACGGGCAGCCACTCCTCCCGCACGGGTCCACTCTGACCTGGCCTATCTATTGGAGGGCCAAGAAAGCCCTCTATTAAGCAAGGGTCTCTGTGGCTATGGAAAAGTCTTGAAAACCACCCCACTGGATGGTGTCCAAGGCCCTGCCAGCTCTGACCTAACAGTGGTTTTACAAAAAAGAAGATATCCGACCAAACTTGCCTTCCCACCAGCTTGGCCTCCCTCTCCCCGCCAGAGCTCCCCTCTCTGGAAGGTGCCCCTGCCGCCTTCCCCCTTCACTGTCCCTCGGCCTCTCTTCCCCCTCCATTCACTGAACCTCCCCAGGCCAGGCTACAGCTGTGGGGATGAGAGCAAGGTGATTGGCTCTAACTGAGTCTGCGGCCCTCCCTGTGGCCGAGTGCCTGGGGAGATTCCCGCATCAACCAGCGGGTGTTTATCAGGGGCCTCCTTAAGCCCGACCCCCAGCCAGGCATGACCTTTAGTGCTGAGACATTCGCAACTTGGTGAGGAGGAAAGTAGCTCTGGGCCAAGAAAAGCAGGTGTCACTAAGCAGGTCTGCAGCTGGCGGGTAACCCCAGGAGCTAGACCCCCTGGAAGGAGCCCCAGCCTGACCTCGAGGTCTGGGAGGAGTCAGGCCCCAGGGCTGCCTTTGCTCTATCATCCAAATATGAACCCATTACCTTTAGCTTTGGTTTACTGCTTCTGGAATGGGAATAGCTACTTAGACCCCTGAACTGAAAAACTGAACAAGAGATAGAAGAGCGCTTTGTATCAGGGAGAAAAAATTTATAACACACACACACACACAATATAGTTGTTTGCCACACTTACAAGGCAGCTAATAGGAGGTCTATTCATTTTGGAAAAATAGAATAACAGAGAGGTCAAGTGACTCATGTGGTGTGCCTGACTGAAGTAGGGACGTTATGATCAGGCTGACTCACATATGCTGCTCTGGCACGTGGCCATGCCATGCGGCGCAGGCGTGCCCAGACCTGCGGCTGGGGCCAGATCACATGCGTTCAGCTCCTGTCTCTGACACTGACTAGCTGTGTGATCCTGGGCAAGTTCCCTAGCATCTCTGTGCCTCAGTTTCCTCCACCATAAAATAAGTTCACTGAATTAAAACATGTGACGTGCCTAGAACCATGCCTGGCATGAAGTTAGCTCCTTGTTAGTGCTGGCTGTTGTTGAGGCTTGGGAGAGCCCACCTTTCCTGTAGCTCATCACAGTGCCTGGAAAATGCACCATCAGACAGCAGTGTGCGCCACGTGGATGGTAGGTCGCTCGTTTGTGGCTAAATCCACAGGGCCTAGCAGAGTAAGCGCATAAATATTTTTTGAGTGAATAAATGAATGAAGGTATAAATGAAGGTGATGCAATCCATTCTCCTCTGTATTTAGATTCAGATTTTTTTCTCTCTTAGCAATTATGACATCACAAGAAAAGTCTCTGCCTCATCCCTTTCTCTTCCTTCCCTCCTGTGTTGATGTCCCACTGGGGGAGCTGCAGCTACTTCTGGCTCAGTCACTGATGAGTTAGGACTTTAAGTTCACTGCTGATCATCTAAAAGCTTCCACTTCTCTACTTATTTGCTCCAGAATCTAGGAGTCACCTGGACACCCCTCTCCCTATCAGCACTCCCTTCCCACCCATATCCAATCAATCTTGGAGAGTCGTGGAGAGGATCTCTTCTAAATAACTCTCAGATCAGCCCGGTCAACTTTGTCACCACTCAGCCCTTCCTTATTGCACCTTGCTTAGTGAGCCAGTATCGTCTCCCTGCTCCAGGCCCCTGAAATCCCATCCATCCTCCAGCTGTCCCCAATTAACCCTTCCAAAGGTGGCCGAGTCACTCCCTCACTTCAACCTGTCAAGCTCCCCACCGATTCCAGATCTGGTCTGAGCCTTTCATGGGATTCACAAACCTTCACTGCCTGCCCAGCCAGCCTGCATAGAATGTCCCCCTGGGCCCCAGTTTCCAGAACGCTCCACACTTTCTCCTGTCTCCGCTTTTTTCCAAGCCTTTTCTCTGCATCTGTGCACATACGCACATAGGAAATACAGAGTGCTGCTCTGTGGTTTTAACTTTTTACATAAAAGCCATCATCCTATATGCGTGCTTTTTGCATGCAATGGAGTATCTTCGAAATCTATGTGTCAGGAGAGTCAAACACAGATGTTGTCGTCTTGTTCTTTGTAACCACTGCACACATAACATTCCACACACGACATTGCCATGGTTATTTACCATTCCCTAAGCACTGTGGACACCAAGGTGGGTCCCAATTTTCCACTGTAAAAAGATATCCTGCAATAAGCATCCTTGTGCACGTATGAAGGTGTCCCCCCAGGACAGATGCAAAGTGGAATTGCTGTGTCGTAAGGTGTACCCATTTTTGCTCTAATGGACTCAGCCACTTGCCAGTGCCCCAAGGCCTGCACAGGCCCACACCCGCCATCAGCATCACACCATCCACCTGCACTTTCCTCAGCCCGCAGCCTGACCCGCCCTGGCTGCCTAGAAGGCCCAGACCCCAACTTCAGCTTAATGCCTCCACCTGGCAAGTCTTGCCAGCCCTGCCCCTAGTCCTCGTGCAGGTGGCTGTTCCCACCACCTGGGCTGTCCTGAGGAGGAGCCCAGGGTGTCCTATCATCCCTGGGTTCCCAGCACTCAGCACAGTGACTTAGCATATCTTTCAGAAGGGAAGTGGGTGTCATTCAGGGTCACCTCTCCCTCTTCCCCCTCCCCAGGCTCCTGCCAGCTTTGTTTTGACCCCACTTCTAGAACTCCACATGTCACTGAGCAATCCTAAAAGAATGCAAGCACCCAAGAGTGCAATGTCACATCACTGAAGATATAATCAGGGACACAGAGAAGGGCCAATGTCACACCCCTGACAAAATCCCTCATGAACCCACAGTCCAGGTGATATGCCCTGTGCTCTCCCCAGTCTGGCCTCCACCACAGCCTCTCCCCTCTCTGCCTGCACTCCTGCAGCCTGACCTGGCTCCTCCAGCTGCCAGCTTCCCCTGGGAATTTCAAGCCCCCTCTCATTATTCAGAAAGATTTCACCTCTTCCATAGCTCTTACCGCCCAGCCTCCCACCTGACCTCAAGCCAATACTCAGCATAACTAAGGATGTCCAGGTACCAGGCTGAGCACCCCACTCACACAGCTCGTCAGGGTCCATATTCCAAACACCCACAGAGCTTATCCCAAGAGGAGCCGGACTGCAAAACGGGGCCATTGGAAGCGAGGCCTTGGAATACCAAACTCTCTGCATTAGGGATTTGGGCCTGGAAGGCTCCTGTCTAGAAAGGGTCTGTTCAGCCCAACAGTTGAGGGGGATGGAAGGTACTGGATGGATGGGGTTGGAGTGGGTGGAGGTGGGGAGCGCCCCGCCACCCACGTCCACACATCTGGACTCCCCAGGCCGACACCTTCATCATCGAGGCTGCTGACCTGGGTGTCATCTACAAGATCAAGCTCCGCCACGACAACACCAAATTGTGTGCAGACTGGTACGTGGAGAAGGTGGAGATCTGGAACGACACCAACGAGGACGAGTTCCTGTTCCTGTGCGGGCGCTGGCTGTCCCTGAAAAAGGAGGATGGGCGGCTCGAGAGACTCTTTTATGAGAAGGTGCGTGAAAGGCAGCCGGGGGGGTTGGTTCAGCCATGGCCTGTTATCCTCATACCTGGGGTGGCTCAGTGGAGCACAGGGTGCCAGAGGTGTAACGGGCCTGGGTTGTGCTCCTCCGGACAGGAGTACACTGGGGACCGGAGCAGCAACTGCAGCAGCCCCGCTGACTTCTGGGAGATCGCCCTGAGCTCCAAGATGGCCGATGTCGACATCGCCACAGTGACAGGGGCCATGGCTGACTACGTTCAGGAAGGCCCAGGTAAGTCAAGCAGAGAACTCATCAGAGGAGGAGCAGGCACATGGATGTGTTTCAACTGTTCTTGGACAGGCCATGTGTTGACCCCACCATCATTTGACCTACATTTAACACTTTGTAATTTACACACAGTTTCCTCACATGTTGTCTATTTCCATCCCCATGATAGCCCTGTGAACTGCGAGATGTTGACCTAAAACAAATAGATTGCCAGTCATTTCTCCAGTGAAAATGGGTTTATTCAGGATCAGCAGAGAATTGCAGCTTGGAGTCTGCAACCAGGGCAAGCTACACGCAATTCCCCATGGAGCAACGGGAGGAGAACTCTGTTATAGAGGAGAAAATGAAGTTGGGAAGGCTGTAGTAAATGAAGAGTCCGTGGCCGTTCACTGGCTGAGTTGTTGCCAGGAGAGGAGTCTTTCTTCTTCCTGTTGGGCTCTGCCTGTTGTCACAAGGCATGAGCGCTCCCCCTTCTGGTCTCCTGACTCTATGTATTGAGGTTTCTATTTATTAATTTTTTATATTTTCTCCTCTTGATCAAGACCTTTCTATGAAAGTATCGCTGATCAAGAGTCGGGTCTTCTGGTTTCAGCAGTTTTTTGTCCCTTAATGTCAGGAAGGGCCTTTCCTGGGTATAGTGTCCCATGTTGGAGAGAAAGTGCACAGACTGGAATCCTAATGAGATCACATTTGAGTAACAAGGAGGGGTAGGAGAGAGACCTCTCGAGCATTTTTTTAATCCAAAGTCTATGTTACAAAGATAATAGACTGGAGATTATCTGAAGTGTTACGTCATCATCAAAGGTTTGGAAAGAAACTTCTGACAGACCTGATCTGGATATCTTGGGGAAGTTGTCTCATCAAATATCGTATGCTTCAATTCCAGGAGATATTTACTTTCATGTCACTAGATGATGTGCAAGTCCAATCAGGATTTGGAAGCCTTCTTTGTCACATGAATCCAAGAGTCTGTTCCCTGGAGTTTGGCAGCACAAGTGTTGGTTAGCAGTACTTGATAGGGGCCTCTCCAGAAAGAGTGAAGATAGTCTTTCTGGAGATATCTTTTCCAACAGACAAACTACCCAGGCTGTAAGGTGTGATGCTTAAGGTCTTTGTCCCCAGAGAGCACGCTGTGAAAAGGTTGCTCTACAAAAAACACGATTATTTTTAACAAAAGCAGTATGAGAGTATCTCTCCTTTTATTGGCTGTGGATCAGAAAAAGCAGAAGCCAGGAGCTTTGGGTGTCCTGTGACTGTCTCAAAGGGCGAGTGTTTGTGAGTTCCAAAAGGAGTGGAGCTAAGATTTAGAAGGATCAATGGCAAACTTTTGGACAAGGTATTTAGAGGGTTTCTACAAATGTTGCCGTTGAGTCTTAATCATGCCGTTAGTGCACTTGACTAAACCAGAGCATTGAGGGTGATAAGCACAGTGAAGTAAAACCAGCCACACAGTGCAGACTTGTCAAAGTACCTGACGAGCAAAATGAACTCCTCAATCGCTGTGAAGTTCGAGAGGAGTTCCTCAGGTAGGGAGAATCTTCTCCAAAAGGACTGTAGCCACAGAAGAGGCAGTAGCCTGTCTGCAAAGGAAGGCTTTGGTCCAGTGTGAAACATACAGACCATGACTGAAAGATATTTATCTCCATGAGATGGAGGAAGTTGTATGAAATCCATTTACCAGACCTCAAATGGTCCATTAGGAAGTTTAAAATGCCCAGGGGCAGTACAAACAGGCTTCCCTGAGTTGTATTTCAGATAAGTGGAATAGTGAGGTAGGCGCTTTTTGTGGCCTTGTTAATGTTTCCTCACTGATATTGATTCATGGGTGCTATCTTTTTGCCAGTAGACCGATGGTTTAATGCATGTACAATGGTGATTAGTGGGAATTTTAGATCTCTAGTAGGACTGGGTTGTTATTTGGTCCAAATCAGAGCTTTCTCTTTTTATCAAACCAACAACTGTTGAATTTTCAATCTTGCTTTTCTTTTTTCTGAGGCCAATTGTTGGGCTTCTCTAGCCAGTTTCGCTATGTTATCATTTGGGGAAATATCCCTTTGGACCATGACAGAGGTTTGACTGCTTTCAGTTCCTTTAAGGTCAGCCTTCCTTGCAGAAATGTCAGCAAGGTGATTTCCCTCAGCTTCCAAAGAGTCAAGTTTAGAATGCCTCAGAATCTTATCAATAGCTAAAACATTGCATCCAATAATTCCTGAACATAGGGATCATTTTAAATTTTATTTCCACTGGAAGTAAAGAAGCCATGCTCTCCCCACAACATTCCAAAATCACAAGCTATTCCAAAAGCATATCTACTATCAGTATGAATATTGACAGTTTTGTCCTTGGCTAAATTACGAGCTCGTGTAAGATTGTAGCCTATGGAGCTCACTTTTGAGTAACCATATGAACCACAGGGCTGAAGTAGCCATAGGTAACAACATCAAAAGGAGTTGCAATAGCATACCCAGCACAATATTTGTCATTGTCATCTTCTGAATAAGAACTATCAATGAACCATGAGAAGTCAACATTACCCAAAAGAATTTCCTGAAAATCATCAGGAGGAGTCAGGAGGTGACCCATCAGCATTAAGCAGTGGTGAGGGACTTCATCACAGAGGGAGAGGAGAAGGGTAGCCAGGTTAAGGTTATTACAACGTAAAAGAGTTACATGGTGGCTTCCCTGGTGGCGCAGTGGCTAAGAATCCGCCTGCCAATGCAGGGGACACGGGTTTGAGCCCTGGTCCGGGAAGATCCCACATGCCGCGGAGCAGCTAAGCCCATGCGCCACAACTACAGAGCCTGTGCTCTAGAGCCCACAAGCCACAACTACTGAGCCCACGTGCCACAACTACTGAAGCCCGTACGCCTAGAGCCCGTGCTCCACAACAAGAGAAGCCACCACAATGAGAAGCCCGTGCACAACAACGAAGCGTAGCCCCTGCTCGCTGCAACTAGAGAAAGTCCGCATGCAGCAACGAAGACCCAACACAGCCATAAATAAATAATTTTTTTTTAAAGAGTTATGTGAGGACCAGTTAACAAAAGGACTTCATAGGAAGTGAGGTGGCTGACTTAGAAATGTTGAGTATGATGAGAATTCAGGAGGGCTTCTACTTCATGAGGTACAAAAATGGTTAAAGAAAATCCCACAATGATTTTCTCAGTAGCCCTTAACCAAAAGGGCAGTGGCTGTAATGGCTCTAAGGCAAAGGTGGTATCCCAGTGGCACAGGCTCCAGTTGCTGGCTACAATGCCCTATGGGCCAATGGCGGTCCCTGTGTTTTGGGGTAAATACCCCAGGGATAGCCTCTTCCTTTTCATATACCAAAAGGGAAAAGGAAATCTGATTTCCATTTGGGATGCCCAAGGGCAGGTGGGTTCATCAAACTCTTCTTTAAGGCCTTAAAAGCTATGTAACTGGTTCTTCCCATAATATTAGGTCAGGGTTGTTATTGTTTAGTAAAACATACAGAGGTTTGGCCTTAAGAGAGGAATTTGGAATCCAATTTTCACAATAACAAAGTAGCCCAAGAAAACCGAGCAGTCAGTGCTTAGTTTGGGGTTTGGGGAAACTTGGGACACCATGAAGTCTATCTGGAACTAGGTATAGCTCTTGTTCTGATATAAAATGCCTTAAATATTGAAACAAGGTTTGGACAAACTGCAACTTTTCTTTGGCAATCTTATATCCCTTCAAGATTAAAAGCTTTAGCAAGTAGACACTGTCTTCATATGAGGAAGCTTGAGAAGGAGAGAAAAAAAACAAATCATCCACGTGTTGCAACAAAGTAGATCCCTAGGGAAATTTATATCATCCAGATCAGCCTTCAGGATTTGTGAGAAAAAAGGACTCCTAGAAAAACCCTGAAGCATTGCTGTCCAGGGGAATTGTTTTTCTTCCCAAGTGAATGCAAAAAGGTATTGGCTAGCTTCGTCAACTGGAATACTAATTGATGTACTGCATAAATCATTTACAGTCAAGAATTTGCTTCAGTGGGAATGAATATTAGTAACATTTGAGGTTTAGGAACAATAGGGTGTTGAGGGATAGCTATGCTTTCTATTGCTCGAGGTCCAAGACAAACCTCTACCCTTGACCCTTAGGTTTTCTCACCAGCAAATGGGAGAGTTACAGGGGCTAGTACAAGAAATAATGAAGCCTTGAGCCTTGCAGTCTTCTATTATTGACTTATGCCTTGAAGGGCTTCTTCACTTATACAATATTGATGAATTCTGAGAAGAGATTTTTGGGAATCTATTTGAACCTTGGTGGGAGGTACACTGTGAATTTTTGCCAGTATTGGTTGGAGGTTTTGCCCTTAAGGAAGCTGGTAGCTGATTCAATAGGGACAAATCATCAGTGTTTCCAGAATCATCTCTACTACTGTCAGAGGTGGAACAAATAAAAAATGTCAAAGGGTCATTTGACTCATCTGGTTGGCTGCTTTGATGACTACTGTCAAGTTCTAGAATTATTTCCCCTTTGGGGGAGAAATTCCAACATGATACTTCTCTAAGAAATCTTGGCCTAATAAATGGGAGTGGAGGAACAAAGGAGAAAAGGGTGTGTATTTCTCAAAGGGCCTAAGCAAAAGGCAATAGGTTCAGAGACAGGAACCTCTTGAGGTTCATTAGAGATCCCCACTATTTGAAGTGTTTTAGTACTCTGGGGCAGGGGCTGCTTGAGTAGGGGGGTTGAGCATTGGGAGTGTGGCTCCGTGACAGGACTGGGAGAGATTCATTCCCAACCTGGAGAAATGTTTCTCCAAGCTGATTAAGAGGGAGGATAGGGCAGAGCTCCTGTATTTTCTGTGAGCCCTGTCTGAGAACTGGGAGGACGTTGGAGGGCTGAAGGTGCCTGAAGCACTTAAATCTGTAGCAATCTCTTTTCCAGTGTCCTGTATGTTTGCAATAATAGCAGAAACTAAAGAGTTTAGGTTTTGCTTAGGGGCCTTCAATTGTTGACGATGAAGAATAAGAATTTTGGTGGTCCTCCTTTTAGGTGGCTCATCTAGAGTGCGAGAGAGCTGGTGTGCCAAGTTAACTAACCTGGAGTGGACACAGTTTACCATTCCATCCTGGTCCTTTTTTGCTAGAAGGGAAAGTTTCCTGTTTAGCTACTCAGAGTTAAAAGCTACTCAGGTGGAATCAATAATCTGAAGTCAATTATAATAGTTATGAACAGGTTCGTCAGATTTTTGTGTGCAAGCCTGAATTTTGTTGCAATCAACAGGCTTTGGAAAAGTCTTAGGAATCGCCTGACAAAGTCACCTAGCGATTGCCTGAGCCTGATCATATACCTCGTTTTATTGCACTTTGCTTTCTTGTGCTTCACAGATATTGTGTTTTTTACAAATTGAAGGTTCGTGGCATCTCAGTGTAGAGCAAGCCTATCAGCGCCATTTTTCCAACAGTATTCGCTCCTTTCCTTGTCTTTGTGTCACATTTTGGTAATTCTTGCAATATGTCAAACATTTTCATTATTATTATATTTGTTCTGGTGATCCGTGATGAGTGATCTTTGATGGTACTATGGTAATTGTTTTGGTGTGCCACAAACCTATATAAGATAGGTGAACCAATATAAGATAGTGAACTTAATCAATAAATGTTGTGCACGTTCTGACTGCTCTACCAACCAGCCATTCCCTGTCTCCCTCTCCTGTGGCCTCCCTATTCGCAGAGACACAACAATATTGAAATTAGGCCAGTTAATGCCTACAGTGGCCTCTTGAGTGGTCAAATGAAAGGAAGTTGCAAATCTCTCACTTTAAGTCAAAAGCTTAAAATGACTAGGCTTAGTTAGGAAGGTATATTGAAAGCCAGGACAGTCTGAAAGCTAGGCCTCTTGCACCAAAGAGTTGTGAATGCAAAGAAAAAGTTCTTGAAGGAAATTATTATAAATGTGCTACTCCAGTGAACACACGAATGATAAGAAAGTGAAACAGCCTCATTGCAAACATGGAGAAAGTTTTCATGGTCTGGATAGAAGATCAAACCAGCCACAACATTCCCTTAAGACAAAGCCTAATCCAGAGCAAGGCTTTAACTCTTCAATTCTATGAAGGCTGAGAGAGGTAAGGAAGCTGCAGAAGAAAAGTTTGAAATTAGCAGAGGTTGGTTCATGAGGTTTAAGGAAAGAAGCTGTCTCTGTAACATCAGAGTGCAAGGTGAAGTAGCAAGTGCTGACGTAGAAGCTGCAGCAAGTTATCCAGAAGATCTAGCTGAGGTAATGAAGGCAGCTACACTAAACAGCAGATTTTCAATGTAGGCAAAACAGCCTTATATTGGAAGAAGATGTCATCTAGGACTTTTATAGCTAGAGAGAAGTCAATACCTGGCTTCAAAGCTTTAAGAACAGCTGACTCTCTTGTTAGGGGCTAATGCAGCCAGTGATTTTAATTTGAAGCCAATTCTCATTCACCATTCTAAAAATCCTAGGGCCCTTAAGCATTATGTTCAATCTACTTTGTCTGTGCTCTATAAATGGAATAACAAAGCCTGGATGACAGCACATCACTTTACAGCATAATTTACTGAATATTTTAAGCCCACTGTTGAGACATACTGCTCAGAAAAAAAAAACAAAAAAAGATTCTTTTCAAAATATTACTACTTATTGACAACGCACCTGGTCACCCAAGAGCTCTGATGGAGATGTACAGTGAGATTAATGTTGTTTTCATGCCTGCTAACACAACATCCATTCTGCAGCCCATGGATCAAGGAGTCATTTTGACTTTCAAGTCTTATTCTTTAATAAATACATTTTATAAGGCTATAGCTGGCATAGATAGTGATTCCTTTATTAGATCTGGGCAAAGTGAATTGAAAGCCTCTGGAAAGAATTCACCATTCTGGATGCCACTGAAAATATCTGTGATTCATGAGAAGAGGTCAAAATACCAGCATTAGCAGGAGTTTGAAAGAAGTTGACTCCAGCCCTCATGGATGACTTCGAGGGGCTCAAGACTTCAGTGGAGGAAATAACTGCAGGTGTGGTGGAAATAGCAAGAGAGCTAGAATTAGAGGTGGAACCTGAAAATGTGACTGAATTGCTGCCATCTCATGATAAAACTTTAGCAGATGTGAAGTTGCTTCTTATGGATGAGCAAAGAAGGTGGTTTCTTGAAAAGGAATCTACTCCTGGTGAAGATACTGTGAAGATTGTTGAAATGACAATATAAGATTCAGAATATTACTTAAACTTAGCTGATAAAGCAGTAACAGGGTTTGAGAAAACTGACTCCAATTTTGAAAGAAGTTCTACTGTGGGTAAAGTGCTATCAGAGAGCATTGCACACTACAGAGAAATTGTTCATGAAAGGAAGAGTCAATCGATGCGGCCAACTTCACTGTGGTCTTATTTTTCTTTTTTCTTTTTTTTTTTTTTGCGGTACGCGGGCCTCTCACTGTTGTGGCCTCTCCCCTTGCGGAACACAGGCTCCGGACGCGCAGGCTCAGCGGCCATGGCTCACGGGCCCAGCCACTCCGCGGCATGTGGGATCTTCCCAGACCGGGGCACGAACCCACGTCCCCTGCATCGGCAGGCGGACTCTCAACCACTGCGCCACCAGGGAAGCCCCACTGTGGTCTTATTTTAAGAAATTGCCCCAGCTGCCCCAGCCTTCAGCACCACCACCCTGGCCAGTCAGCAGCCACCAACACCGAAGCAAGATCCTCCACCAGCAAAAAGGCTTATGACTCACTGAAGGCTCAGATGGTGGTTAGCATTTTTTGGCGATAAAGTATTTTTAAATTAAGGTATGTAGTTTTTATAGATATAATGCTATTGCACACTTAATAGATTACAGTCTAGCATAAGCATAACTTTTATATCCACTGGGAAACCAAATAATTTATGTGACTCACTTTATTGCAATATTTGCCGTATGGCAGTGGTCTGAAGCTGAACCTGCAATGTCCTCAAGGTATTTCTATAGTGAAATAGCAGGATGGCTTCCAGTTGTGAGTCTAGACACCTTTCAGGATTTTCCCAATTAACAGTTTTCTTTTTTAATAAATTTATTTATTTATCTATTTTTGGCTGCATTGGGTCTTTGTTGCTGCACGTGGGGTTTCTCTAGTTGCAGCGAGCAGGGGCTACTCTTCAGTGCAGTGCGTGGTCTTCTCATTGCAGTGGAGCATGGGCTCTAGGCGTGCAGGCTTCAGTAGTTGTGGCTAGTGGGCTCTAGAGCGCAGGCTCAGTAGTCGTGGCACACAGACTTAAATTGCTCCACCACATGCAGGATCTTCCTGGACCAGGGATCGAACCCGTGTCCCCTGCATTGGCAGGCGGTTCTTAACCACTGCGCCACCAGAAAAGCCCCAATTAACAGTTTTCATTCAGTGCTGGGCCTGGCCTTCATCACCAAGCATATTCACTGAACTGAATATCACCACTAGCTGATATGTCAGAGAAACCAGGTTGATGAGTTTGAATGACTATATTAAATTCCTCCTCAAATCTGTAAGGATCATTGGTTACTTTGGGAAAATCTTTGACTATGGCTCAAAGTTCAGCTTTATTCCTGGGAATATAAGAAATTAAGGATTTAGGAGGGAGGAGATCAAGATGGTGGAGTAGGAGGAGACCAAGCTCAACTCCCGCCATGAACACATCAAAAATACATCTACAGGGGCTTCCCTGGTGGCGCAGTGGTTGAGAGTCCACCTACCGATGTAGGCGACGCGGGTTCGTGCCCCGGTCTGGGAAGATCCCACATGCCGTGGAGTGGCTGGGCCCGTGAGCCATGGCCGCCGAGCCTGCGTGTCCGGAGCCTGTGCTCCACAACGGGAGAGGCCACAACAGTGAGAGGCCCGCGTACTGCAAAAGAAAAAACAAAAAAAATCTACATGTGGAGCAGTTCTCACTGAAAATAGACTGGAGGCTGGCAGAAAGACACATCAACCAAGGCTGTAAAGAAAGATCCACGTGGAAGTCAGGAAGGGAAGAGAATCGATCAGGTCAGGACCTGTGCCCTAGGAGGGGACACGGAAGAGGAGGGGATGATTACACAGGCTCAGAGATCTCCTTGGGGAGTGAGCAGTTCAAGTCACATACTGGACACCCCTGCCCTGGGGTCTGACACCAAGGAGACAACTTCCCTTAACTGGCTTGAAAACCAGTGGGACTAACAGGAGGCTGTAAGAAACCTAGACTCTGCACTTAGGCTTGCTTACTCCCAGGAACAAGAAAGAGGAAGCAGATTGACACTTCCCAGGACTCCAGCCTGTTTCCCACACCGAGCACCCACTCCACCCCTCTAGCTCCAGTGCAGCTCCACTAGGGTGAAGGCTGGCATTGCCGAGGAGAGTGTGCAATTTTGTGGGGGACAGAGCCAGCTTGGACCTGGCGCTTCATCTGAATAGGGTGAGCGTGGCCATCACTGGCACTCGCAGAGATGGTAGATCAAGAGCACAGTGGAGCTCTGACCGATGTACCAGGACCAGCCAGCGCATGCCCCGGCCCAACCTGGGTGCCCATTCTAACCTCTCTTGCTCCAACACTACTCCCCTCTTGGACAAAGGTGCTAATGCTGGGAGGGGGGAGAACCCACTTAGAAGGAACAGAACCAGTTTGGACCTGACCCTCAGGACTTCTGCCTCGGCACCCTGGGACCTGACCCCAACCCCAAGAGGGTGGTGTTGGCCACTGAGCATAGCAGAAGCCCTGGCTCATAACCGGCTCTGGCTCTAGCCTCTCCATCTCCAGCCCCACTTCCCACCAAGGTGATAGCTGCCAGCACACCCCAGGGAAGACATGACTTGTTCTGACTTCAGATCCAGCTCTCTCACCAAAGCCATTGGGCACACACAGACTGCATAGGACTTCTCCCACACAAGGACATCCCTTCAAGACTGGGATAGGTAACTGTTTTACCCAATTTCATAGAGACAGAGAAAGTTAAGCAAAATGCGAAGACAGAGGAATGTGTTTCAAATGAAAGAACAAGACAGAAACTCTGAAAAAACAATTAATAAAACAGAGGTAAATAATTTACCAGATGAAGAGTTCAAAGCATTAGAAATAAGAACGCTAACTGAACTAAGGGGAAAAAGTGGATGAACACAGTGAGAATTTTAACAAGGAACTAGAAAATATAAAAAAAGAACCAATTAGAGCTGAAGAATACAATAACTGAAATGAAAAACACACTAGAAGGAATTAACAGCAGACTAGGTGATACAGAAGAATGCATAAGTGATCTGGAAGATAGAATAATGGAAATCATCCAATGAAAACAGCAAAAAGAAAATCAAATTTTAAAAAATGAGAAGAGTTTAAGGGACCTCTGAGAGAACATGAAGCACACTAACACTCACATTGTAAGGATCCCAGGAGAAGGAAGAGAAAAAGGTCAAAAATGTATTTAATGAAAGTATGGCTGAAAACTTACTGAACCTGATAAATGCAACAGATATCCAGATACAGGAAACCCTGAAAGTCCCAAACAAGATGAACCCAAAGAGACCCACAGCAAGACATATAATTACAATGGCAAAAGTTAAAGGCAAAGAGAGAATTCTAAAGGCAGCAAGAGAAAAAGAGAGTCACATATTGTAAATCAACTATACTTTAATTAAAAAAAAAAAAAGTACCAGACACTGGGGAAAAAAAGAGTCACATACAAAAGAACGCCCATAAGACTATCAGCTGATTTTTCTGCAGACACTTTGTAGACCAGAAGGGAGTGGCGTGGTATCTTTGAAATGCTGAGAGGGAAAAAGCTACAACATAGGACACTCTACCGAGCAAGATTATCATTCTTGCTGGAGAGATAAAGAACTTCTCAGACAAACAAAAATTAAAAGTTCATAAATACTAAACCGGCCCTAAAAGAAATGTTAAAGGGTCTTCTCTAAGTGAAGAGAAAAGGCTGCGGAGACTTCAAGATGGCGGAGGAGTAAGACGTGGAGATCACCTTCCTCCCCACAAATACAACAGAAATACATCTATATGAGGAACAACAACTATAGAACACCTACTGAACGCTGGCAGAAGACCTCAGACCTCCCAAAAGGCAAGAAACTCCCCACGTACCTGGGTAGGGCAAAAGAAAAAACAGAGACAAAAGAATAGGGACAGGACCTGCACCTTAGGGAGGGAGCTGTGAAGGGGGAAAAGTTTCCACACACTAGGAAGCCCCTTCACTGGCAGAGACCGGGGTGGGGCGGGGGGGGGGGTGGTGGAAGGGGGGTGGGAAGCTTCGGAGCCACAGACAAGGGAGCAGCAACAGGGGTGCAGAGGGCAAAGCGGAGAGATTCCCGCAGAGAGGATCAGTGCCGACCAGCACTCACCAGCCTGAGAGGCTTGTCTGCTCACCCGCCGGGGCGGGCGGGGGCTGGGAGCTGAGGCTCGGACTTCAGAGATCAGATCCCAGGGAGAGGACTGGGGTTGGCTGCGTGAACACAGCCTGAACGGTCTAGTGTGCCACAGCTAGCCGGCAGGGAGTCCAGGAAAAGTCTGCAGCTGCCGAAGAGGCAAGAGACCATTGTTTCCTGGTGCGTGAGGAGAGGGGATTCAGAGCACCGCCTAAACGAGCTCCAGAGACTAGCACGAGCTGCGGCTATCAGCACAGACCCCAGAGATGGGCATGAAATGCTAAGGCTGCTGCTGCAGCCACCAAGAAGCCTGTGTGCAAGCACGGGTCACTCTCCACACCTCCGCTCCCGGGAGCCCGTGCAGCCCACCACTGCCAGGGTCCTGTGATCCAGGAACAACTTCCCTGGGAGAACACACGGAGCGCCTCAGGCTGTTGCAATGTCACACTGGCCTCTGCCGCAGCAGGCTTGCTCTGCATTTCGTGCCCCTCCCTTCCCTTGGCCTGAGTGAGCCAGAACCCCCTCATCAGCTGCTACTTTAACCCCGTCCTGTCTGAGCGAAGAACAGACGCCCTCAGGCGACCTACACACACGCAAAGGCGGGGCCAAATCCAAAGCTGAACCCTGGGAGCTGTGCGAACAAAGAAGAGAAAGGGAAATCTCTCCCAGCAGCCTCAGGAGCAGAGGATTAAATCTCCACAATCAACTTGATGTACCCTGCATCTCTGGAATAACTGAATAGACAACGAATCATCCCAAAATTGAAGTGGTGGACTCTGGGAGCAACTGTAGACTTGGGGTTTGCTTTCTGCAAATAATTTGTTTCTGGTTTTATGTTTATCTTAGTTTAGTATTTAGAATTTATTATCATTGGAAGATTTGTTTATTGATTTGGTTTCTCTCTTCCCTTTTTTATATATATAGACATATATATCTTTTTCCTTTTTCTCTTTTTGTGAGTGCATATGTGTATGTTTCTTTGTGTGAATTTGTCTGAATAGCTTTGCTTTTACGATTTGTCCTAGGGTTCTGTCTGTCCTTTTTTTTTTTTCAGTATAGTTTTTAGCACTTGTTATCATTGGTGGATCTTCTTTGTTTCTTTATTACTTTTTAATTATTTAATTTTTAATAATTTTTTATTTTAATAACTTTATTTTATTTTTCTTTCTTCTTTTTTTTTCTCCCTTTTCTTCTGAACCATGTGGCTGGCAGGGTCTTGGTGCTCTAGCCAGGTGTCAGGCCTGTGCCTCTGAGGTGGGAGAGCTGAGTTCAGGACATTGGTCCACCAGAGACCTCCCAGCTCCATGTAATATCAAACAGTGAAAGCTCTCCCAGAGATCTCCATCTCAACGCTAACACCCAGCTCCACTCAACGACCAGCAAGCTACAGTGCTAGACACCCTATACCAAACAACTAGCAAGACATGAACACACCCCACCCATTAGCAGAGAGGCTGCCTAAAATCATAAGGTCACAGACACCCCAAAACATACCACCAGACGTGGACCTGCCCTCCATTTACATTTAAGGTAGTTATCAATCGTGGAGCTGGGAGGCCTCTGGTGGACCAATGTCCTGAACTTGGTTCTCCCACCTCAGAGGCACAGCCCTCATGCCTGGGTGGAGCACCAAGAGCCTGTCATCCGCACAGCTCAGAATAAAAGGGAGAAAAAAAGAAAGAATGAAAAAGATAAAATAAAATAATTTTAAAAATAATTATTAAAAAAACATTAAAGTAATAAAAAAGAAAGAAAGAAGAGAGCAAACAAACCAAAAAACAAATCCACCAATGATAAGAAGCGCTAAAAACTATACTAGGAAAAAAATTTTAAAAACGGACAGGCAGAACCCTAGGACAAATGGTAAAAGCAAAGCTATACAGACAAAATTAGACACAGAAACATACACATACACATTCACAAAAAGAGAAAAAGGGGAAAAAAATATATATCATTGCTCCCAAAGTCCACTTCCTCAAGTGTCCATCGACAGATGAATGGATAAAGAAGATGTGGCACATATATACAATGGAATATTACTCAGCCATAAAAAGAAATGAAATTGAGTTTTTTGTAGTGAGGTGGATGGACCTAGAGTCTGTCATACACAGTGAAGTAAGTCAGAAAGAGAAAAACAAATACTGTATGCTAACACATATATATGGAATCTAAAAACAAAAGAAAAAAGAAAAAATGATCATGAAGAACCTAGGGGCAAGACAGGAATAAAGATGCAGACCTACTAGAGAATGGACTTGAGGACATGCGGAGGGGGAAGGGTAAGCTGGGACAAAGTGAGAGAGTGGCATGGACATATATGCACTACCAAATGTAAAATAGATAGCTAGTGGGAAGAAGCTGCATAGCACAGGGAGATGAGCTCAGTGCTTTGTGACCACCTAGAGGGGTGGGATAGGCAGGGTGGGTGGGAGGGAGACACAAGAGGGAAGAGATATGGGGATATATGTATATGTATAACTGATTCACTTTGTTATACAGAAGAAACTAACACACCATTGTAAAGCAATTATACTCCAGTAAAGATGTTTAAAAAAATGTAAATGCTCCAACCAAAAGACAGAGACTGGCTGTATAAACAAGATACCAAACAAGACCTGTATATATGCTGTCTCCAAGAGACCCACTTCAGATCTAGGGACACATACAGACTGAAAGTGAGGGGATGGAAAAAGATATTCTATTCAAACAGAAATCAAAAGAAAGCTGGAGAAGCAATTCTCATATCAGACAAAATAGACTTTAAAGACTATTATAAGAGACAAAGAAGGACACTACATATTGATCAAGGGATCAATCAAGAAGAACACATAACAATTGTAAATATTTATGCACCCGACATAGGAGCACCTCAGTACATAAGGCAAATGCTAACAGCCATAAAAGGGGAAATTGACAGTAACACAATCATAGTAGAGGACTTTAACACCCCACTTTCACCAATGGAAAGAGCATCAAAAATGAAAATAAATAAGGAAACACAACGTTTAAATGACACATTAAACAAGATGGACTTAATTGATATTTATAGGACATTCCATCTAAAAACAACAGAATACATTTTCTTCTCAAGTGCTTATGAAACATTCTCTAGGATAGATCACATCTTGGGTCACAAATCAAGCCTTGGTAAATTTAAGAAAATTGAGAGCAGAAGCAAGAAGAACTACAATCCTGCAGCCTGTGGAACAAAAACCACATTCACAGAAAGATAGACAAGATGAAAAGGCAGAGGGCTATGTACCAGATGAAGGAACAACATAAAACCTCAGCAAAACAACTAAATGAAATGGAGATAGACAATCTTCCAGAAAAAGAATTCAGAATAATGATAGTGAAGATGATCCAGGACCTCAGAAAAAGGATAGAGGCAAAGATCGAGAAGATGCAAGAAATGTTTAACAAAGAACTAGAAGAATTAAAGAATAAACAAACAGAGATGAACAATACAATAATTGAAATGAAAAATACACTAGAAGGAATCAATAGCAGAATAACTGAGGCAGAAGAAAGGATAAGTGACCTGGAAGACAGAATGGTGGAATTCACAGCTGCGGAACAGAATAATGAAAAAAGAGCAAGAAGAAATGAAGACAGACTAAGAGACCTCTGGGACAATATTAAACACAACAATATTCGCATTATAGGGGTCCCAGAAGGAGAAGAGAGAGAGATAGGACCTGAGAAAATATTTGAAGAGATTATAGATGAAAACTTCCCTACATGGGAAAGGAAATAGCCACCCAAGTCCAGGAAACACATAGAGTCCCATACAGGATAAACCCAAGGAGGAACATGCCAAGACACATAGTAATCAAGTCGGCAAAAATTAAAGACAAAGAAAAATTATTGAAAGCAGCAAGGGCAAAACGACAAATAACATACAAGGGAACTCCCATAAGGTTAACAGCTGATTTCTCAGCAGAAACTCTACAAGCCAGAAGGGAGTGGCATGATATATTTAAAGTGATGTAAGGGAAGAACCTACAACCAAGATGACTCTACCCAGGAAGTATCTCATTCAGATTCGATGGAGAAATCAAAAGCTTTACAGAAAAGCAAAAGCTAAGAGAATTCAGCACCACCAAACCAGTTCTACAGAAAATGCTAAAGGAATTACTCTAAGTGGGGAACACAAGAGAAGAAAAGGACTTACAAAAACAAACCCAAAACAATTAAGAAAATGGTAATAGGAACATACATATTGATAATTACCTTAAATGTGAATGGATTAAATGCTCCAACCAAAAGAAACAGGCTTGCTGAATGGATACAAAAACAAGACCCACATATATGTTGTCTACAAGAGACCCACTTCAGACCTAGGGACACATACAGACTGAAAGTGAGGGGATGGAAAAAGATATTCCATGCATATGGAAATCAAAAGAAAGCTGGAGTAGCTATACTCATATCAGATAAAGTAGACATTAAAATAAAGAATGTTACAACAGACAAGGAAGGACACTACGTAATGATCAAGGGATCAATCCAAGAAGAAGATATAACAATTATAAATATACATGCACCCAACATAGGAGCACCTCAATACATAAAGCAACTGCTAACATCTCTAAAAGAGGAAATCAGCAGTAACACAATAATAGCGGGAGACATTAACACCTCACTTACACCAATGGACAGATCATCCAAACAGAAAATTAATAAGGAGACACAAGTTTAAATGACACAATAGACCAGATAGATTTAACTGATACTTGTAGGACATTCCATCCAAAAACAGCAGATTACACTTTCTTCTCAAGTGCACATGGAACATTCTCCAGGATAAATCACACCTTGGGTCACAAAACAAGCCTCAGTAAATTTAAGAAAATTGAAATCATATCAAGCATCTTTTCCGACCACAATGCTATGAGATTAGAAATCAATTACAGGGAAAAAAACGTAAAAAACACAAACACATGGAGGCTAAACAATACGTTACTAAATAACCAAGAGATCACTGAAGAAATCAAAGAGGAAATCAAAAAATACCTAGAGACAAATGACAATGAAAACATGATGATCCAAAACCTATGGGATGCAGCAAAAGCAGTTCTAAGAGGGAAGTTTATAGCTATACGAGCCTACCTCAAGAAACAAGAAAAGTCTCATAAACAATCTAACGTTACACCTAAAGGAACTAGAGAAAGAAGAACAAACAAAACCCAAAGTTAGCAGAAGGAAAGAAATCATAAAGATCAGAGCAGAGGGGGGCTTCCCTGGTGGTGCAGTGGTTGAGAGTCTGCCTGCCAATGCAGGGGACACGGGTTTGTGTCCTGGTCCGGGAAGATCCCACATGCCATGAAGCATCTAGGCCCATGAGCCATGGCCACTGAGCCTGCACATCCGGAGCCTGTGCTCCACAATGGGAGAGGCCACAACAGTGAGAGGCCTGTGTACTGCAAAAAAAAAAAAAAAAAATCAGAGCAGAAATAAATGAAATAGAAACAAAGAAAACAGTAGCAAAGATCAATAAAACTAAAATCTGGTTCTTTGAGAAGATAAACAAAATTGATAAACCATTAGCCAGACTCATCAAGAAAAAGAGGGAGAGGACTCAAATCAATAAAATTAGAAATGAAAAAGGAGAAGTTACAACAGAAACCGCAGAAATACAAAGCATCCTAAGAGACTACCACAAGCAACTCTATGCCAATAAAATGGACAACCTGGAAGAAATGGACAAATTCTTAGAATGGTATAACCTTCCAAGACTGAACCAGGAAGAAACAGAAAATATGAACAGACAAATAACAATAATGAAATTGAAACTGTGATTAAAAATCTTCCAACAAACAGAAGTCCAGGATCAGATGGCTTCACAGGTGAATTCTATCAAACATTTAGACAAGAGCTAAAACCCATCCTTCTCAAACTCTTCCAAAAAATTGCAGAGGAAGGAACACTCCCAAATTCATTCTATCAGGCCACCATCACACTGATACCAAAACTAGACAAAGCTATAACAAAAAAAAAAAATTACAGACCAATATCACTGATGAATATAGATGCAAAAATCCTCAACAAAATACTAGCAAACAGAATCCAACAACACATTAAAAGGATCATACACCATGACCAAGTGGGATTTATCCCAGGGATGCAAGGATTCTTCAATATACACAAATCAATCAACGTGATACACCATATTAACAAATTGAAGAATAAAAACCATATGATCATCTCAATATATGCAGAAAAAGCTTTTGACAAAATTCAACACCCATTTATGATAAAAACTCTCCAGAAAGTGGGCATAGAGGGAACCTACCTCAACATAATAAAGGCCATATACAACAACCCTACAGAAAACATCATTCTCAATGGTGAAAAACTGAAAGCATTTCCTCTAAGATCAAGAGGAAGACAAGGATGCCCACTCTCACCACTACTATTCAACATAGTTTTGGAAGTCCTAGCCGCGGCACTCAGAGAAGAAAAAGAAATAAAAGGAATACAAATTGGGAAAGAAGAAGTGAAACTGTCACTGTTTTCAGTTGACATAATACTATACATAGAGAATCCTAAAAATGCCACCAGAAAACTACTAGAGCTAATCAATGAATTTGGTAAAGTTGCAGGATAGAAAATTAATGCACAGAAATCTCTTGCATTCCTATACACTAATAATGAAAAATCTGAAAGTGAAATTATGGAAACACTCGCATTTACCATTGCAACAAAAAGAATGAAATACCTAGGAATAAACCTACCTAGGGAAACAAAAACCTGTATGCAGAAAACTATAAGACACTGATGAAAGAAATTAAAGATAATACCAACAGATGGAGAGATATACCATGTTCGTGGAATGGGAGAATCAATATTGTGAAAATGACTATACTACACAAAGCAATCTACAGATTCAATGCAATCCCTATCAAATTACGAATGGCATTTTTTACGGATCTAGAACAAATCATCTTAAAATTTGTATGGAGACAAAAAAGACCCCGAATAGCCAAAGCAGTCTTGAGGGAAAAAAATGGAGCTGGAGGAATCAGACTCCCTGACTTCAGGCTATACTATAAAGCTACAGTAATCAAGACAATATGGTACTGGCACAAAAACAGAAACATAGATCAATGGAACAAGATAGAAAGCCCAGAGATAAACCCACACACCTATGGTCAACTAATCTATGACAAAGGAGGCAAGGATATACAATGGAGAAAAGACAGTCTCTTCAATAAGTGGCGCTGGGAAAACTGGAAAGCTACATATAAAAGAATGAAATTAGAAAACGCCCTAACACCATACACAAAAATAAACTCAAAATGGATTTGAGACCTAAATGTAAGGCTGGGGACTATAAAACTCTTAGAGGAAAACATAGAAAGAACACTCTTTGACATAAATCACAGCAAGATATTTTTTGATCCACCTCCTAGAGTAATGGAAATAAAAACAAAAATAAACAAATGGGACCTAATGAAAGTTCAAAGCTTTTGCACAGCAAAGGAAACCATAAACAAGACGAAAAGACAGCCCTCAGAGTGTGAGAAAATATTTGCACATGAATCAGCAGACAAAGGATTAATCTCCAAAATATACAAACAGCTCATGCAGCTCAATATTAAAGAAACAAACAACCCAATCCAAAAATGGGCAGAAGACCTAAATAGACATTTCTCCAAAGAAGACATACAGATGGCCAAGAGGCACATGAAAAGATGCTCAATGTCACTAATTATTAGAGAAATGCAAATCAAAACTACAATGAGGTATCACCTCACAGTTAGAATAGGCATCATCAGAAAATCTACAAAAAACAAATGCTGAAGGGGGTGTGGAGAAAAGGGAACCCTCTTGCATTGTTGGTGGGAATGTAAATTGATACAGCCACTATGGAGAACAGTATGGAGGTTCCTTAGAAAACTAAAAATAGAATTACCATATGACCCAGCAATCCCACTACTGGGCACATACCCTGAGAAAATCATAATTCAAAACAAGTCATGTACCACAATGCTCATAGCAGCTCTATTTACAAAAGCCAGGACATGGAAGCAACCTAAGTGTTCATTGACAGATGAATGGGCAAAGAAGATGTGGCACATGTGTACAATGGAATATTACTCAGCCATAAAAAGAAATGAAATTGAGTTATTTGTAGTGAGGTGGATGGACCTAGAGTCTGTCATACACAGTGAAGTAAGTCAGAAAGAGAAAAACAAATACTGTATGCTAACACATATTTATGGAATCTAAAAAAAAAAAATGGTTCTAAAGAACTTATGGGCTGGACAGGAATAAAGACGCAGAAGTAGAGAATGGACCTGAGGACATGAGGAGGGGGAAGGGTAAGCTGGGACGAAGTGAGAGAGTGGCATGGACCTATATACACTATCAAATGTAAAATAGATAGCTAGTGGGAAGCAGCCACATAGCACAGGGAGATGAGCTCAGTGCTTTGTGACCACCTAGAGGGGTGGGATAGGGAGGGTAGGAGGGAGACATGGGAAGGAGACCCAAGAGGGAGGAGGTATGGGGATATATGTGTATGTATAGCTGATTCACTTTGTTATAAAGTAGAAACTAGCACACCATTGTAGAGCAATTATAGTCCAATAATGATGTTTAAAAAAAACAAAGCTGCAACAAGAAGTAAGAACTTCTAGGAAAGGAAAAATCCCACTAGGAAAGGCAAATAAATTCTATAACTATAATGATAAAAGATAGACATGAAAATATAAAATATGACATCAAAAACACAAAACATGGGGGAGGGGAGTAAAAATAAATGTAGATCTTTTAGGCAGTATTTGAACTTAAAAGACTACCAGTTTAAAACAAAGTAGATATAGTTATGGGTCAAAATATACAAACCCCAAGATAACCACAAATCAAAAACCTACAATAGATACACAAAAAAACTAGAGAGAAAGGAACACAAGCAAATCATCAAACCGAAAGGGAAGAAACTAAAAAGAAGAAAAGAACAAAGAACTACAAAAAAACAGGAAACAAGTAACAAAATGACATAGCTATCGATAATCATTTTAAATGTCAATGGATTAAATGCACCAATCAAAAGACATAGGGTGGCTGATTGGATTAAAAACAACAAGACCCATCTATACTGCTACTTACAAAACGCTCACTTGCAGAGAGGCAATTTTAGGCTTATGATAATGTTTGGAAGCCTCAAAGTACCAATCTAAATACACATTCCATTCAGTTCTAGAAATTTTAGCACTATTGTATTCCAATTTGGTTTTAAAAAAATTCAGTATGGGGATTTCAGAAGTTCCATTTGGCCATTGATATTCTAAATTGCCTTTGGTCAGGTAGATCCATTTAGTTAGAAATGTGTATGAGGAAGAGCTGAGGTTTTTACACATAAAATTGACCAGATTCCCTGTAGGGGTGCCCTCAAAATATTTAGATAACTGGGATCCTATTTCTCAGAGGTTTTTCTATAGAGTAAAAGAATAATTTTTAAAAAGATTTAAACACTCAACCATCTTACATTTTAAACAACTCAGTTTAATAGCTTAAACAGTTCAAATATCTCAAACAGCTTGCAAAGGAACTGCAGGCCTAACACTAGCAAGTTCTAAGGGAACAGGTTGGTCCTAGAGGAGCCAGGCCAAAGGCTTCTCAGCCCACTTCTCATAGAACAACCCCTACTCCAAAGGAATGGGTCAAAGGTTGAAACAGCACAGTTGCAATGAAACAGCCCCCGTTCCAAAGGGAACAGGCTGAAACCTAACCAGTTTCAGTTGAAAGAGTCTGATCTCAAAATCTGACCAACGTGGCAAATGAGTGCTCGTATACAGAACAAGGCCTTAACCAGAAAGGACAAAACCTTAAAATAGATCCCAGATAAAGCCTGGAAAGCTTCAAATGCAAAGAGAGTATGAGCTCAGATCCAGGAGAAAGACATACCTTCAAACTCCAGGGTTGACAAGAAAAGCAGTGGGCACAATGGGCTCAATTGTGGGTATCTCACCTGTTTGCTCACCAGCCCCAGACCTGTCGGGGCTCTTCTCTGGATCCCTGTACGGGCCACCAAAATGTTGACCTAAAACAAATAGAGTGCCATTATTTCTCTAGCAAAATGGGTTTTTTGGGATCAGCAGAGAATTGCAATTCGGAGTCTGCAACCCTGGCAAACTACCTGCAAGTCCCCACAGAGCAAGGGAGAAGAACTCTTGGAAAAGGCAGTTGGGAGAGTTGTAGTAAACAAAGAGTCCAGGACTTTTCATTGACTGAGTTGTTGCCAGGAAAGAAGTGGAGTCTTTCGTGTTCCTGTTGGACACTGCCATGATCATAGGGAGTGAGAGCTCCCCTTTCTGGTCTCCAGACTCTAGTTGATTGACGTTTTTGTTTATTAATTCCGTTTACAGAGGCCAGCAATTAGCCTCCTTTACAGATGGGGAAACAAAGGCTAAGAGAAGTTAGGATGATGATATCCTTAATCTGCTGATCTACCACCAGGAGGGTATCATCCTAAACTCTGCCCTCACCCAGACTGCCAAGAAATAGTTTCAGCCCAGAGAGCCTAGGACAATTCTCATGAGACAGAAATCAAGAGCAGCAATGAGAATTCCTTGTATGTTGTTTAGGACTCAGCCATGCAAATTTTAGGCATGAGCAGTGGCGGGGGGGCGGGCGGTGGGAAGAAGAAGTCCTGAGCTGGTTTTTTGGAGATTTAAGTTCCATTTCTGGCTCTGACAAGAAAACGTGTGGCCTTGGACAAGTCACTCTTTTAGCTTCAGTTTTTTCCTGCTTCTTAAAACAATATTGTAATCCCCTGAGAAGTTCATTTTTTCCAACCAGATTTTTGAGATAAGGCAGTTGTATATTTTTCTGTTGGACATTTAAATCCACTGCTTTTCTGTTCAGTTCTCTTAGATATAAGAGCATGTCAACCACTATATTTTTCTCCAGAAGACCACATGGAGGGTCTGTGGGATAGGATTGGGCAGAGAGCCAATCTTTTTATACTCTACCTTCTTAGACAGGACCCACAAGAAAGTGCTTCTCCTTAATTAAGCACGATGATCAACTGTGGAAAGGCCAGTGGGGCTCTCCTTGTAAAGATGAGATGCAGCCATGGACAGAAAACAATGCAAGTAATTCCAGCCAGGAAGGTCTAGTCTGGAAATTTTTCAAAGGGCTACAGATTGCATAACCTAACATCTACTACCCCAGGGCAGTGTCTCCCTAGCTGTTGAGGAAGATGAGCCAAGAGAAGGTTTTCCAACCTGTTTCAGTTAGCAACTGCAAGTAACAAGAGACCTAAAGATAATGGCGTAAATGAACAAGGAATTTTTCTTTTCTTACACATAAAAATTCAAAGAGAAGCAGTTGAGAATGATATAGCAGCCCCAGTGAATTCAGGGACCTAGGCTCTTTCAACCTGACCACTCTGGCAATCTTACAAGTGGCTTCCATCCTAAAGGTTGCCCATGATTCCAAGATGACTTGGAGCTGGAGCTCCAGACATCACATCCACATTCCAAGCAGAATGAATGGAAGGGTGAGGGGCAAAAAGATGCTCCTCCCAGTTGAGTCAGACCCTTTAAAAGAAATTTCCCAACATCTTATATATCATGACCACCCCTAGCTGCAAGGAGAATGGAAACTGGCCGGGCAACTAGAACTCTATGCCATACTACCTGAGCAAGTTTTTATGCTGTTTAATCTGGATTGTTTTGGAAATGAGTTCCTTCTAGAACTTTCATTTACCAGGTTACATATATAAATGCTATGTTATTATCTTCCCTAAATTCCTACTTTCCGTGAGACCTTGCTTTTGCCAACCTCATTTTTGCTGTGATAAGCTTTTCTTATCTATGATAAGCTTTTCGGGCATCTAACCCCTGTACTTGGCTAGCCATTATCGTTCTCACCCCACTTCACATGGGAGTGCTAGGTGCAACTAAGATAATTGGTCAACAGGGCTTTTAGATGTGGCAACGATGCTCTCTTTGATCTTCTCTTGGGAGTTACTAGCTCCCTCAGTCCTTGGAGGGTAGATACTTGCCAGTCTGAAAAGCTCTGTTGTACTTTGTCTCAGAGGCAGGGAGCTGAGACCAGTGCCTCCAGAGGTCATTTCCAAGTGTCCGAGCCTACCCTGGTCCACGTGGCCCGTGATGAGGCTGGGCTCCCATGATCTCTTGCAGTTATTCCCTACTATGTGTCAGTCACCACGGGGAAGCAGAAGGATGCAGCCACCGACAGCCGGGCCTTCATCTTCCTCATCGGAGAGGATGACGAGCGCAGTAACCGCATCTGGCTGGACTATCCCCGAGGGAAGAAGGGCTTCAGCTGCGGCTCAGTGGAGGAGTTCTATGTTGCAGGCTTGGATGTGGGCGTTATCAAGAAAATAGAGGTGCTGGGCCCTAGGGCCTCAGGATGGTGACCACCCCTAGGGAAGGAAGGGAGGAACTGACCAGTACACAGGTGGGAGGGTGAGTGGGCCCAACCTGAACCCCACTCAGAACAGGCAGCGGAGGAAGCGCTCCTGGCCCATGCCATCAACTAGCTGGCTGACCTTGGTTGCATCACCTGCCCCTCCAGGTCCGTTTTCCAGCCACCCAATGGGGATGCCTGTGTATTAGTTTTTTATCGCTGTGTAACAAATTACTACAAACTTAATAACTTAAGGCCACACAAATGTATTATCTCACAGGGTCCTGAGTCAGAAGTCCAGGTGTGAGTTAGCTGGGCCCTCTTCTCAAGGTCTCACTGGGCTGAAATCAAGTTGCTGCCACGGCTGGGGTCTCATCTGAGACTTGGGGTCCTGTCCCAAGCTCAATGGCCGTTGGAGGAATCTGTTTCCTTGTAGTTGTAGGACCAAGGCCAGAGGCTGCCTGCATTTCCCTGCCACGTGACCCTCTCCAAAATAAGGCAGTTTGTTTCTTCAAAGCCATTCAGAGAAGATCTCTTCTGCTTCAAATCTCTCTGACTTCTTCCATCTCTGACGTCTAGACCCTCTTTTAAAGGGCTCGCCTAATGAGGTCAGGCCCACCTAGAATAATCTTTCGATTAATTCAAAGTCACCTGATTAGAGACTTTAATTACATCTGCAAAATCTCTCCACCTTCACGGGAGGGACTCTGGTCGGTGAGTGCGAAGCACATTGGAAGGCAATGCTGAGGGAGGAGGCAGAAGAGTGGGGAAGCGGACCCTGAGCAGGGAGGGCTTCTTTCCCAGTTGTGCCCGGTCCTCATGGCCCCTGTGTGTCCCCTCCTAGCTGGGCCACGACGGGGCCTCCCCCGAGAGCTGCTGGCTGGTGGAGGAGCTATGCTTGGCTGTGCCCACCCAGGGCACCAAGTACACGTTGCGCTGCAATTGCTGGCTCGCCAAGGACCGAGGAGATGGAGTCACCTCCCGTGTCTTTGACCTCCTGGATGCCATGGTGGTGAACATCGGGGTGAAGGTATAGAGGGCACCTGTGTGTGTGCATTGTGCGGCTAAGGGCAGTGCAGGCTGAGGTGGGCGAGCAGCAGGGGAAATGGAAGTGAGAGAAGCAGCAGACTCATCCCTGGGGCACTGGCAGGGGCTGCAGCCCTATACAGCAGCCAGACCCACTTTGCTAGGAGCCAAGAGAATCAAGTCTCTTCTTGTCTGCAGCTCTGTAACCTTGCACAAGTCATCTGGCCTCTCCAGGCCTTGGTTTTCTCATACAGCACATGGAAATAATGCTTTCCATCCTGTTCCATGTAAGATCTTGATGAGAACTAATGACACCATGAACAGTCCAGAAAAGCTTTGCCTGCTCTACACAGACATGCAGAGTCATTATTCTCCAAAGGATGCCGCAACAACACCAGTAGGCCAGTCATAAGGACAGATGGCATTTGGGAGACTGTGAGCCTCTGGGTCTCATAGTGTAGTGAGTGCTGTCTGCACAAGACCCCCTTAAGGGGAAAAAGCTGGAAGGCAGGTGCTCTAAGCTCCTGTCCCATCTCCACCTCTAACTAGCCAAATGACCTGGGACAAGTTGTATAAAGTCACAGGTCGGTGTCAGGCAGGAAGCAGGATGCCTGGGTGCTGGGGCCCAAGGAAACGTGGCCAGCTGGTGGTGCAGAGGCCTCTGTGTCACATGACCCTGCAGGTTCCCTTTCTCTCTGAAAAGCTGTGGGGTAAACGGAAGGTCCCAGCCCTCATCTCTATTCCTGAATCCAAACCAATGCACTACTAGATTTAGGTGAGAAGCCGTCACACAAAGGTAAGGAGAAATCGCTCTGGGCCTGAGCATGCCCTGCCTATATAGTATATGGAAACAGAACGAAGGGCTGAGTTATGGGCTCTAAAACTCTTGCCAGGCAGGAGTGTGGATGCCTGCCCATCCCCTGCTTGACAGCCAGAGAGCAGAACTTTCTACGGCATCGATACCCCCTCCCTTGCTCAGCCATCTCCATCTGTAGCCAGATGGTCAGTGCAGGAGAGCACACAATTCATCCACGGACCTCCGTCCTGACCCAATTCCCAGCACGCACGTGGGCATGTGTGTGTGTGTGTGTCACTCCCAGCACATACGCACACCCCGCTCGGTACAGCTGCATCTCCCTCTGAGCTCTTTAGTCTGTGGAAATCCAGACCCACACCCCAGTTATTCATGTTACAAAAGAACACACGTTTGTCACTTAACAAAGAACTGTAGGGCTCTTTGGACTGGCCAGCTCCCCAGGACATCTGATATCAGACTGGAATTACAAAAGCTCTGTTTCTGTGTCTCTTTCTGGAAACACAACTATGACATAAAAAAGAGATGTGTCTGCATAAAGGAGAGAAAGATGGACACAGAGAACACAGGAGTCTGGAGAGATCAGCCTTAAAGGGACAGTCTCCATGGGGCCACAAAGCACTCACTTTGATCATTCTGTTTCTATGTCTGCTGGATTAGAGCAAAATAGTGTCGGGCTTCTGCTTTCATTTCTGATAGCTCCGTGCCCATCACAAATGCCCTTGTTAGGTGGCCTAAGAGGATTTTCCTGGTAAAGCAAGGTGCTCTTCAATGACCCCCTTGGCAAACATGTCCTCCTGACCAGGCCTGAAATACTACTTCGAACCTTGCAGTAGCGTGATGAAGATTCCAGATGCTGCTTGAAAAGGCACAACATCACTGCCATGAATAACTTGGGTTATGAGTCCAAAAGCACTTGGGTGATGGGGACCTAGCGCCTGCATGAGTGACAGCAGCCACTGGGGAAGGGAAGGGCCGGGTACAGGTATATGCAGAGGAGATGCTCAGCCTGGCACATCCTTGGCCACGTGTGCAAGCCTCTCTGGAACCTTCGAGACCTAATTGCTAGTCCTTGGGCACCTGGTGAGAGGCGTGGAGTAAGAAGCCAGGACCAGAGAACCTTCCAGGTCAGGGGTGAAGATGGCCCCTCTTGACATGAGGCTGCCTCTTGGAGGAACCAAGGCAGGGGCCTCGGTGAGGGCGCCATCCTCAGAGGAGTAGGCTGCTCCCTCCGCCTCCAGCAGAGACAAAGGGAATACGTCCTCTTTGGAGCAAACCTCAGGCAAAAGGGCAAAATTCCAATCTAAAGTGAAAACCACGTACAATAGGCGGCTGTCCCACTTCACAAGTGAATGGAGGCAATAGTCCCTGAACCATCAGACTGGGCGCGCTTCCCACTCACCAATGTGCAGGGTGTGTGCTGGCTGCAGCAGGAAGGAGGGGGTCCCCCACAACCATCCCCAAGGCGAAGTGTCTGTAGCTCTCGCAACTCTACAAAGTGCTTATCCCTATTTTATGGGGGAGGAAGCAGAGGCTGGAGAAGGTGGGGCCTCTGCCCAGGTCAACAGCTAGCACGGGACGGATCTGGGACTCAAATGGCTCCCTGCATGGCTCCAAAAGCCACTGTCTGCCCAACACTCGCTGCTGGGATGAACAGACTTAAGTTGGGATTCTACTGACAAAGAAATCGGTTAACGCTGGGGCTCTTGGTCATATTCCTACTGCACACGTGTTCCCTATCAGAAACTGAACTCCTCTCCAGCACTGAACTGGACACAGCCAGGGACACAGACAGTAACAAGGCCTAGCTCTTGCTCTCCAGACATTTACAGTTGATTAGGGGGAGATCTCTTTTCAGAGCCATGGAGCTTGGAGGGCGTTTGTCTTGCCCCAGTGAGAAGGAGGCAAATCCGTGGGGTTAACGGTTGAGCCCAATGCCCAGGACCCACATCCCTCTCGTGGCAGGTGCTCTATGAAATGACGGTGTGGACGGGCGACGTGGTTGGTGGTGGCACCGACTCCAACATCTTTATGACCCTCTACGGCACCAACGGCAGCACAGAGGAGGTGCAGCTGGACAAAAAGAAGGCCAGGTATCTGGAGGTGGCCTGTGCCCCTTGCCCCTTTGCCCCTCCACACACCCAATCCTCCACCATCCAGCCCCATCCTGCCTTTAAATAGACTGCTCCCCTCACTCTCCCCTCATCCCCTGGGGCCTCCATGCCTCTGTGTGAGTTCTCCCTCCTGGAATGCTCTTCATCCACTCTCTCTGTCTCAAGACCCTTCTGTTTCAAGGGCTAGCTCAAATCCACCTCCTCCAGGAAGCCTACCTTGATCACCTCAACCCATAGCACTCCTTCCTTCCTACCTTCTGCCTTTCCTTCTTTCCTTCTGTCACTCAAAGATGTTTACTGTAAGGTCTGTGTTAGTTGATAGCGTTGTGTCATTGTGTATCTCCTGCTTTCATTCTTTGTATGGTAGTAATGTAGCCTGTTCACATCAGGGGAAGCTGGGTGAAGGGAACACAGAAACCCTGTTCTATTTTGCAACTTGCCTGCAAGTTCAAAATGATTACAAAAAGGCTAAAATAATTTTTAAAATATTAAAAAACAGTTGAACACCTATGTCAGACACTGTCTCAGACATTGGAGAAACTGTACAACCGGAAAGAGAAGATGCTCAAACTCACAATGCTTAACACCTGAGGGAACCACAGCAACAGCATGGACACTGATGTGGGCTTATTTTGTGCTGGACATTTTTCTAAGCCCTTTGAATGTATTGATACACCTAGTCTTCCCTACAACTCTATGAGGACCATTATTATCATCCCCATTCTATAGGTAAGAAAACTGAGGCACAGCAGGGTCGAGTCATGTTGCCCAAGGTCCCAGAGCCAGTAAGCTATGGCACTGGGCACTGCACCCAGGTGGCCCCAGTCTTAAGCATTAGGTTCTACTGCCTCTTAAGATAGTTATTAGTAACGGCAATAAAAGGTGAACCTCTTGTAGTGATTCCTGTCTGCGCCTTCCGGCAAATCCTCAGCTTCGTCCTGGGTCTGTGTTCAGCCATCGTCCCCCAAACCATCCCTGACCCCTGATATCTTAAGCATCAGAGGGGAGAGACTCAGAGCCCAAGCCTAAGATTTCTAAAACCCATCCACAGCCACTCACCCCTGAGACCACACTGCTGCCTCCCCAGGCTGGAGGGCAGGATCCAGAGAAGCCTCCTTTCTGAGTCCTCACAGCTCCTGACTCTGGCCTTGCCTGCAGGCCTCAGTAAGTACTTCTGGATGGTGGCGGTGGTGAGGATGGTGAGGACGATGCTGAAGCTCTTGGGAGCCAGGCACAGGTTTCTTCCCACGGACAGAGCCGTTCACGAGAGCGGGAACTCTTACGCTCATCTTACGCAGCTCGTGCCTGGGCGTCTGATGAGAACAGTTTTTGCCTGTCTTCTCTTAGCACTTCTACACTCTCATTATGCAACTCCTGTTTCCTCCTGGAATTCTCCCGTGACCAGTTCTCCCCTGATGATGATTGTAACAATGGCTAACATTCAATGAGCACCTGCTCCCTGCCAGGCACCCTTGTAAGTGCTTTTTAAAGATATATTATTAACTCATAACCAATAAGGTGCCTGAGACACAGAAAGGTGAAGTAACTCCTCAAAGTCACTCAGGTAGTAAGCAGGCGAGCTGAGGTTCGAACTCCTGAAATTGTGGGAATAAACGAAGGCCGAGTGAGAACAGAGGCTATTTCTTTAGAGCTGGCTATAGCAAGGGTGTGAGCCACCATCACTTTGTTTGGCAGAGGCTAAGGCTGTCAGGACTCTGGCAGAGCTTCAGAGTGTAGCATTACTGGGGGCATGGCGAAGCTGAAGGGGAGCTACCTAGAATCAGGCATCTTATGTGATTGAATTGGGGAACGTATCTGGGTTTCTCTGATTGTCTTGAGTTGGGAGAGGGGGCAAATCAGGGAAGCTGGCAGTCACTCCCCGCATCCTGACCATCATGGGCCCACTGCTGGTGAGGCTGCAGTCTGGCTGCCTGGGATGACTGCTGCTGCAGAGGTGGTGGGTCAGAGTTCTGTTATCATCTCTGGTCTAGCCAGTGTCTGTTTGTATCTTCAATCTCTCACAATATTTACTGCTATACTTTGACCCTAGTCTCCACCCCGCCCCCAGATTCCTGGAATTTCTCGGATTAATTATCCCATGCCTACGTTCCACCTTATTTTATAGACACACGCAGACACAGTTGCTGGTGGGAAAGATAGATACCTCCTTTCTGGTAGTATCTAAATTCCAAAAATGTTGCTTGAAAATTATACCATATTGTAAATGCTTCGAGGCACCTTGTTAAAGAATTTTGGTTTTCCAAATTAAGATTTATTCTTTGAAGAGAGCCATCATTTCTTAATTATTCTGGAGGGCAAGCTCAGGGCTCTTACCCAAGACATATTTTGCTTCATTGCATTTGCAAGTGGCCCGAAGTTCGGCCTGTGTCTTGGAATTCTCAGGGGTCAGCATCTTGACTCAGGGACTTGGATTGTAAGACCCACTGGGCTTGTGTCGTGCACACAATTTAGTGTTGTGCAAGGGAGCCTTTCCCAAGAAATGGCGTGTGACCAGGATGGAGGCAGAAACGTGCATGTGTCACACAGAAAGCATTGTGTAGGTTTGCCTGCTGCAGCGCCCCTGTTGTAAAATGCTATACCCAGAGGCCAAATTTGATAGCAATTCCCTCAACCCCACTCCCCAGCTAAAGTTCCCAACTTGTCATCTTGCCACTTTGGGGGAAACTGTTCTGGTAAATTAATTCACAGTGAGATGGTCGTGAATGCATGTGGCATTCAAAAAAATGATGCCCTCAAAAGGTAATGCTTAAACCCAAGGAATGACTGTCTAACAGTGGAACTTGAGGCAATTAGTTTCTAATGGATGTAGGGGCTATTTTTAGGCAAATAGATGTGGTTTTTCTCTAGAGGGAAGTAAGTGCCTGTAAGGAATCATTCCTAGGCCCAGTGGAGACACCAGGAACTGGGAAATTCTTTGGTCTGGAAGCAAACCAGATTCTCAGAGTTCTGTTGGCTTTGCCCTTCTGGATGGCCCCCTGGCTTCCACTAACCCTTAGTGCAAAGAAGATGAAAAGAGACTCAGCTCAAGAGAACGCAAATGGAAGGCAGAGCCCAGATGGCTTTCCAATTGCCACTTCAGGAGGCATTTGGGAGCCACTAGTGACAGTGGCCTGGGCTTAGCTTGTAATAGCTTGTAAGTTTTGAATCTTTCCTTCATATCTTTCTCACTTAGATCTCACACTGCCTGGTTAGTGATAAAGCTCTGAGAATGGAAAGGGCCCATCTTTGGGGACTTCCTGGGCAGGGGAGCTGGTGGGGAGGCTCCTGGAGTTGGTCAGGCTTGGAGGGAGGTCTCAGGGCTGAGTGGGAATGGTGGTAGACTGAGAGAAGAGGCAAGCGGGCTGAGTTCCAGGGATCGGTGCCTTTGAAAGATCAGGCAGTTGGAAAGTCCTAGCACCCGCTGCTGGGTGACCCCTCTTGACACATCATCTTCAACTCAGAGGCTGCCCTTTAAAAGGACACTGGAAGATTCGAACATGTGCTGGGCCTGATCATGGCATTTGAGGATGGTAGAGATTTAGAATCTGTTTGAGATTTCTTTAACTTTGATCTACTCTCAAACCAGGGCAAGGATGCTCATGAGATATGGAGGCAGACGGGTTGATGCAGCTCCCTGCTGGGCAGCAAGTTCAATGATCTTATTGGTCCCTGAGGAGCCCGGTTCAGAGGAGCCAGGGCCTGTGGGCTCTGCCTTTTACCCCTCAGTCACATCAGCACCTGTGGACACCTACACCACCGCTGAGGCAGTCCTGCTGCTACTCACCAATGCCTGGAGTTCTCTCTGCGCTGGGTCTCTCATCTGCGCCCCCTACAGTCCCGAAGTGCACATTCTTGCCACTTGGGTCTGTATTAGTTTCCCGAGGTTATGATAAAAATTTACTACAAACCTAGTGGCTTAAAACAACGCAGACTTAGTCTCTAACATTGTGCTGATGAGCACTTCGGGCCTGGAGAACAGAGGTCTGGTGGCTACTGCAAGGGCCTGGGGAAGGGAGACAGTAGAGGCACTGAGGTTGGCCAAACTGTTGACAATTAAACAATCGGCTCTTGGGACAGAGCTGGGACCGACTTATTAAGGGTTGGCCAATGCTGTCCTTAGAGGGACAGAGCTGCCCCCAGTTGCTGTGGGATGCAGCATGGGCTAGATGGCCACTGGTACTGGAAGGAGCTGGGTCTAACATGAAGCTACAGGTGAGCCTCTGATCCCAGCCAACCCCAGGAGCCCCAGCCCTACCTCTAAGATGCACAGAGGCAAAGTGCCTGAGCAGCTGCCCCAGGGAGGCTGGCTTTGAACCCCATAACCTTCTTCCCTATCTTCTAGCCACCCCCTCCCCAGGCTCCCTACCCATAAATCTCCCCCAGCTTCTTAACAATGTCTAAAACTTTTCCATCAAATACTGGCCCTTCCAGCCTAAGGCTTCGGGTTTGGTTAGCCTTAGGCTGTCCTCCGTCACAGAGACTGGTGAGTGAGTGGGAGCTAGGCCGTTTCCCAAGGACAGCCTTTGATGGGGTGGAGAACAGAAAGAAGGGCTGACAGGAAGGGAGTGAGGGGCAGCTAAAGCTGCTGAGCTCCTTCAGGTGGATGAGCAGGACAAAGCCAGGGCCACTTCGGCAGCCCCATCCTTCTGAGCCAGAGGCAAGGGGACCTGCCTCAGAGGCTGACCACTTCTCCAGGGGGGCCCTCAGTGTGTGGCTCTCTCTCGTGTCAACTGGGATGTCTTGAGGGGCTTGGAGCAGCAGGAAAAATGTGGCTGGTGAGCTGTGGAGGAATGAAGGGCCAATGAGGGGCTTTCCTTTCAGATGCAGGCCTTTTACCCTGAGGAGAGGGGTCTATCCAAGTGTAATCGGGGTTTAGCCTTTAATGGAGGGTGAGGGGGCAACTGTAACCCAGTCTTTGGTTTTCTAAAAGAAAAGCTTATTTCTCTCTCCCTTTTTCCTTACGCCTGCCCCACCATAAAATCTCCATAAAAGAGAGATATTTGGCTAAATTCAAAGGGCGAAAATTACAGAAAAATGTGAACAACACTATCTAGAGTTGTGCAGTGCACAACTTGCCCCACCATTCGTGGCAGCCCGTCACTCATAGAGTCTCATTTAAAATCTTGCAGGTATGGAATTTTTTTCACATTTTAAGTTGATTTCACATCCATTTGGTCCTCATGACAGTTTTATGAGATTGCCGGGCCAGTGTCATTTTCCCTAGACTACAGATGAGGAAACCAAGTCCCAGAGAGGAGCTGGGACTGTTCCATGTGGTTAGCAGAATGAGATTAAGACCCAGAACTGGTACCTCTTGAATCAGGACCGTATCTACCAGCAACTCACTTAACCCAGTCTTTTGGGAACACATCTGGGGTGCAAGAGACAGGCTAGTGGGGAGTCACAGGAAGCTGAGAGGCCTCTTCTTCTCTCCTTACCCTGAATCTGGTCTCTGGCATGGCCTCGCCCTCTCACCATGGCCAGCCTCCCTTCTTCATGCCCCTCCTCTCCACCCCCAGATTTGAGCGAGAGCAGAATGACACCTTCATCATGGAGATTCTGGACATCGCCCCGTTCACCAAGATGCGGATCCGAATTGATGGCCTGGGCAGCCGGCCCGAGTGGTTCCTGGAGAGGGTAACATGGCTGGACCCTCACCCTCCCTTCCACCCACTGCCCACCCGTTCTTCCTGCTCCTTTGGGCTGTCAGTGGGCCTTGTTAAAGTGCAAATGTCACCTTAAAGGGTTGTTATGCAGACCTGGCCCAGATAATCAATACGCCCTTTGGTGTGAATTAATCAGAGAACCTAGTTTTATTTATTTGAGTCCAGTCAAAACTGAATCAGCTGCCAGGGAATACAGCCTGCGCTGTCAGTGCAGTGTGGACAGAGACAGGGTGTGGGCTTCCTGGAGGAAGCGAGTTGGGAGGGGTGAGGGGGAGCAGGAGCTGGGGCGGCAAGGCTCCAATGGTGGGAACATTAGGCAGACAGCAAGGAGGCTTCCGGTGCCCCTGTGATCACCGTTAGCTGGCTGCCTCTTCTTCCATCTTGGGCCAATGCTCCCCTGTGAGTCATCCTCTCATCCCTCATCCATCAAAGGCCATCTGTCCCAAGTCCCCTCAGGCTCTGCTCCCCTGTCCAGCCTTTAGCAGATTTTTCTTGAGCCAACAGTAGGGTGCTCCCACCAAGGACAATCTGGCGAGCTTGGGTACACAGTTCCGGGGTCTATGGCTGACAGTGGTTTGGTTGGTCTGTTTTTCTGTCATTCATTCAGCAAACATTTCTCATGCACAGTGATGGGCACCTCTCGGAAATATATTTAGACGAATTGCCCATTTCCAACTCCCCAAGTGAGGGTAGTCATGGCAGGGGCTTCAGACCCTGTGCCAGGCCCGCAGGGCAGGGTCTTTTCCTGGAGAGGACCCTTTCCTCATTCCTCGAGTCTAAATCAGAAGAACTTGTCTCAGGCCTGGGATCATGGGTCCCGGGGGTCCAGATGAAGGGGCTGCATAGCGGGTGGGCAGCTGGCAGAGGTGAGGGAGGTCTTCCCATGCTGGCCTCTCTCCCCCAGATCCTCCTGAAGAACATGAACACTGGAGACCTGACCATGTTCTACTACGGAGACTGGCTGTCCCAGCGGAAGGGCAAGAAGACCCTGGTGTGTGAGATGTGTGCCGTCATCGACGGGGAGGAGATGATGGAGTGGACTTCCTATACCGTCTCAGTGAAGACCAGTGACATCCGGGGTGAGTCAGTGGGTCCCTCCCTTTTCCTATACCCACCTGCCACTAACCCTGCCCCTCCTTACATTCTGGCTCAGGTCCTGGGCTCTGGTCAAGACATTTTTCTCTGGATGGCCTTCCAAAAGTTAGTCAGACCAGCTCCTTTCCACACTGTGCCACCTTCTGCCTGAACAGAGTATTCCTCCCAGTGACTGACTCGGCCCTGTCCTTCCTGCTCAGGGAAGTGAGGGAGAACGTTACCAGGCTGTATGGTCAGCACTTCTGAAAACGGTGCAGGAGATTAGCTCAGAGGCCCTCTGTCCTCCTGCTGCCTCCTGACACCCCTCACCCAGGTGCCATGCATCTTGGATGCCCCTGGGTTCCTTCCCACATCCCTGTGCTTGGCCGCCATCTGCTGTGTGCCAGCTTTGGCCTGGGGTCTTAGGATGGGATAAGTCCCTGAGCCCGTGTGTGACTGACATTCGAGGGCAGCAAAGACAGCGAGGCTGTGACAGAAGTTGGCACAGGTGCTGGGAACCCAGAGGAGGGCACCTTACCCAGCCTGAGATCAGAGGCAAGGGTCATGGAACTGCTTCCCAGAGGTGGTGCCAAAGTCTGGCCCAGAAAGACAAACAGAAGCCGGTGAGACAGAGGGGAAAGCAGAGGAGGGGCCTTCCAAGCAAAAGTACAAGCGTGCTCAAAGGCCAGCAGCTGAGAGGAAAGCAATGCCTCCTGCCTCCCCTCCCCTATACCAAGCCTGTTCCCCAGCAGCTGGTGCGAGGAATCTGGCAAACTCGCTCACACTACTTATAAATGGCTGGTGAGAGAGCCCCTTGTTGGCCCTGGTAGCTTACGTTTCAACAGAGAAGCATTCAGCCAAAGAAATGCAGCATCTCCGGCATACATGATGGGTCAGGACAGCTGGCAAAGTTTTTTTTGGCACCTCCCTTCTTCCTTTCCTCCTCAGAGTGAAGCCTTCACTCTCTTCGCTTAAAGTTCCAAGTGTTCACAGTTTTCGAGTCCCTCATCCCTTCATGATGTGCTCTCAGAAAACAATAACTACATTTTTAACCACAGGGTGTGTATCAGAAAATCTTCAAGGAGTGACCTCTCCCAGAAGCCTTTTCTTTTCAGCTGGGGTCAATACCTCTATTTGGCTTAAGCAAATGATGTGAAGCTCTAGTGTAGAATGTCAACCAGAGGCAGATTTGGGAACAAGGAACTTTCACATTTTACAGGAGGGAGTTTATTTCTAAACTGTAAAGCCAGTCTACACGAGACATGTTTAAGTATGGGTGTATTTCCCCCAAACTAGGTGAGTTCTTGTACCAAACCATTCATACTTGGTAACCAGGATCCCAGTTAGCCCAACAGCATTTACAAGCCACAGAGGTGAGATGAAGGATAGAGTTGTAGACCTGGGAGCCCTATGACACTGACCAGCCCTTTCCGACCTCACCCCTGGCCTCGATGACTCTGAACTTGCCCATGTGCCCCCCTGGCTCCTCCCAGGATCCCGAGAGTGAGGCCAGAACAAGAGAGCTATGATTCACAAAGTCCAGCACCCAGAGCCCTTGTCTTGTGCACCCCAGGAGCGGGCACCGATGCCAATGTGTTCATCATCATCTTTGGGGAGAATGGGGACAGCGGGACCCTGGCCCTGAAGCAGTCTGCCAACTGGAACAAGTTTGAGCGGAACAGCACCGACACGTTCAACTTTTCCGACATGCTGAGCCTGGGCCACCTCTGCAAGCTGAGGGTCTGGCACGACAACAAAGGTAGCTCAGGCTGAAGGTCAGGGTGGGAGGGAGGGCAGGCCTCAGCTCTCCACCTGAGCCCCACCCCGTCTCCCTGGCAACATGTGGATCCTTCTACCCCAGGGTGACAGGGAACCGAAAGCAGTTGATTGCCACCATTTTTTAAAATTTTATTTATTTTTGGCTGCGTTGGGTCTTTGTTGCTGAGCGCAGGCTTTCTCTAGTTGCAGCGAATAGGGGCTACTCTTCATTGTAGTGTGCAGGCTTCTCATCGCGGTGGCTTATCTTGTTGCAGAGCACAGGCTCTAGGCACACGGGCTTCAGTAGTTGTGGCTCACGGGCTCTAGAGCGCAGGCTCAGTAGTTGTGGCGCACGGGCTTAGTTGCTCCGCGGCATGTGGGATCTTCCTGGACCAGGGCTTGAACCCGTTTCCCCTGCACTGGCAGGCGGATTCTTAACCACTGCGCCACCAGGGAGGCCCGATTGCCACCATTTTGACTGTTCCATCAGTTAGAACAGCCAATGTTTCTGGGCAAATTTTAGTTCCTCCTGCCCCCCCTTCCCCCCGGGGTGTTGAGTAGCTCTTAATTTTCTGTTATGTTGGGGCATTAATTCTACTTAGTTCAGATATAAAAATTAAGAAAAGAAGGGCTACATCACCAAATTCTCTTCCCATGGATTTTCTATAAAGGATTATGTTTGTTTATTTATAATAGCTAGTCTAAAATTAGTCAAATTCACTTATAAATATGAATGATGGGATAGACTACAAGCCAAGCAAGACATTTATTTTTAACTTCAAAATACGTAAGGAATACTTTATCATATCTGTAATTGTGCTGAATTTTTTCATTACCCTTTTGTTGTCTTCAGGCCACTCTGAACACTTTTTTCTGGCTTTGGGTCTTTATGTTACACATTATATAATTAGAAAAGAGTTGTTAAATACTAAATTTCACCTCCTTGAGACACATTACTTTCTTAATTTGTGTGTTCTAACTCACCCTCTTGTCTTCCATTGAAACTGGCCTCAACAAAGCTATTCACTCAAATCCTTCTCCAGTCTTTCCTGAGTTTCCCCCATGAGTGGCCCATAGGCGTCCTGAGTGTTGTATTTGTCCTTACTTCTTCCAAATCCTGACAGAGGACCAATATGTCTGTCATGGTATCTGATGAAGCCCAACTTGACAGCTTTAACATGGGTTAAACAGTAAAATTTTTTCAATAACATGGGATAAGCTCTTATTAAGCACAGAGAAAATACTCAGTCTTCAGAGCAATAATCTAATGAAGATTTGCACAGCCCTCAGTTTTCAAATCTCAGTGTACGCATTCAGTCATTCATTGAGCGAACATTTACAGCATTCACTATGGTCCTAGTGCTCTGTTAAATATGAAAGATACAAACATTTGACCCTTACAACAATCTTGTGAATTCCTGCAACAAAAGCACTGAATTATCTCTCTTTTCTACAACCAAGAAATATTGAGGCCCTGCGAAGTTTGAACAACTTACTCAGAATCACACAGAAAGAAAGAGACACAGCCAAAACTCAAATTCAGGTCTTCTGATGCCTGTTCTGGGATACCAGCCCATCCTGCCAGTTCCATTCTGCACCCTCACCAGCCACTGTGCCAACAGGTCAAAAAAGAAGAGGAGGAGATGAGGACAGCTTCTTCTACCTCCCTTCTCCCCCATACATATTTATTGTCAGGGTACAGGGGGAGGATGACTTCTCCAGAAAAGTGGAAGGGGATGCTTATTCCTCTCCTGTTCATTCAGTGTCATTATACGTCTATGGAAAGAAACATACTTGCAAAATATTCTCAAAATATCCCTAATGAATCTCTACTCTTTCCCCATAAGGAAACAAAACAAAGATCCCTGAATTCTTTCTCACTCTCTCATCATCCATTATGATTGTTTTAGAACTAGTAGAAGGTTGGCCAGTGGTCGAAAGTCTGGCTTAACAACAAGAGCCAAATTATTAAGATCATCTCCTGCCCTAGACAGTTCATAAGATCAAGATGAGCCGCTGCCCACGCCATGCCACAGATGGATCACTTAGTCAAGACAATCACTTCAGTGTTTGAGCAAGATGCCAGGGGCTCAGTAAAAGCGCTGAGCCCCAATGTGTGTGTCACTACAAGCCTAATTAGAGTGTTTTGACAAACCAGATTGATGAGGGTGGGTGGGGATGGGGTTTGTCTACCCTAATACCCATGCATACAGTTTCCTGTTGCAGTGTCCATGCCAGAGGCAAACCATAGTTTAGGAAGTATATTCCTGGGAAGTGTGCCCCTGTCCTAATCAGAAAGAAGTACATTTTATCTCTGGACTGCCAACACACCCTGGCAAGGCATTACTCTTGAGATCAGGGGCCATGGCTCATTCATATTTATTTTCATAACTGCCTACAAAGGTGCCTGTGGCACAGTGGAGACTCACTAAATCTTAGCTTAGTTGAGACTCCACCCGCTCCCCCACTCCCAGGACAGAGCTGAGAAATACCAGGGCCTTTAATTCTGTTCTTCCACAGCCCCTATCTCAGAAGCAACAGAGAAGCAAAGGGACTAGAACCTTGAGAAGGAAGAAATATTATTCCCAGCCAGTCTGAACAATCCCCTTAGGGTTCAACCACATGATGGGATCAGAGGTCAAGGGGCTCCCTGATCACCTCCTGGTCAGGTCAGAGAACTAGGCAGGGTAGAACTTCATGTAGACCATGATGACCTCCATCCCTTTTCCAAGAAGGGAAGACAGTGTCAGGGCCATTTTTAATATGAAGGTTTCACTCACAGGGTTGTGAGGGTGGAGGGGATGACCAGAAAGACTGAGGATGCCCGTGTTAAATACCACAGCTCTGGGTAAACACGCTATAGCCTGTGGAGCTGTGTAGCTGTCCAGGGTACTGACTTCTCTCTGGCGTCTCTCAATTCTGGACTCTGCCACCTGTTTCTAGGGTTCCCACCTTTGAGGCTGACTATTTTCAGACTGGACTGTTATAGACTTCCCTCAGCTTGCCAAAATGGTTCAACTTACCATACGTCTCATCCTCAATTCACAGCAATAAAAGACAGATAATTGCTGATCCAAGATCAGAGTTCATCTCTGTTTCCTGTCTTCAAAGGCTGCTGTCTTCAACTCCATCTTATCTAACTCCACCTGACTAAATATCTGAAACCCTACTGGTTCTTTGTTCCTTGGATGACTTCTCCTGTTGCTACCACACCTTCAAAGTCTGCCTTCTCCTTCCATCCCCATCTGTTTCTCATCACAGACTTTCCAGAGTCCTCTTAGGCATTCCTGCTCCGTGTGGTATCCCTCCTTCCACACTACCTAGGAAAGCAAAGGCACACATATTTGAGAAAAATGTTCCAGAGAGTCAAGCAGTAACATTCCAGGAGTCAGGGATAATGTTTGCCTGTAGTGATGCCTATGTTTCCCCCTTTCTTGTTTTTCTCCTCCTACCTGACATGTCCTCTTCCCAGACAACATGAGCCTTTCAGTTCCTCTACTACTGTAGTCCTAATGATTCCTAACAAGTCCTAACAAGTTTTTATATTGATTTCAGTCAATAAATCAAATATAACCAATTCTCATTATCCACAATAGTTTTGCACTCTAAAGTTGCTGCAAACACTGAACCACTGCTCCTAGGGAAAATACAAGGTTAGGTTCCTGCAGGCCTCTGGTCACAGCATTTTCATCAACCAGTCAATACATAACTTTGTTTTATGTGTGTTCCTGTTTAAAGACACCTCATCTAATATATATTCTTGATTAATTTTTTAACATCTTTATTGGAGTATAATTGCTTTACAATGGTGTGTTAGTTTCTGCTTTATAACAAAGTGAATCAGTTATACATATACATATGTTCCCATATCTCTTCCCTGTTGCATCTCCCTCCCTCCCACCCTCCCTATCCCACCCCTCTAGGTGGTCACAAACCACCTAGCTGATCTCTCTGTGCTATGCGGCTGCTTCCCACTAGCTACCAATTTTACGTTTGGTAGTCCATGCCACTCTCTCACTTTGTCACAGCTTACCCTTCCCCCTCCCCATATCCTCAAGTCCATGCTCTAGTAGGTCTGTGTCTTTACTCCCGTCTTACCCCTAGGTTCTTCGTGACATTTTTTTTCTTAGATTCCATATATATGTGTTAACATACGGTATTTGTTTTTCTCCTTCTGACTTACTTCACTCTGTATGATAGACTCTAGGTCTAGCCACCTCACTACAAATATCTCAATTTCGTTTCTTTTTATGGCTGAGTAATATTCCATTGTATATATGTGTCACATCTTCTTTATCCATTCTTCTGTTGATGGACACTTAGGTTGCTTCCATGTCCTGGCTATTGTAAATAGAGCTGCGATGAACATTTTGGTACATGACTCTTTTTGAATTATGGTTTTCTCAGGGCATATGCCCAGTAGTGGAATTGATGCGTCGTATGGTAGTTCTATTTGTAGTTTTTTAAGGAACCTCCATACTGTTCTCCATAGTGGCTGTATCAATTCACATTCCCACCAACAGTGCAAGAGGGTTCCCTTTTCTCCACACCCTCTCCAGCATTTACTGTTTGTAGATTTTTTGATGATGGCCATTCTGACTGGTGTGAGGTGATACCTCACTGAAGTTTTGATTTGCATTTCTCTAATGATTAGTGATGCTGAACATCCTTTCATGTGTTTGTTGGACATCTTCTTTGGAGAAATGTCTATTTAGGTCTTCTGCCCATTTTTGGATTGGGTTGTTTGTTTTTTTGTTATTGAGCTGCATGAGCTGCTTGTAAATTTTGGAGATTAATCCTTTGTCAGTTGCTTCATTTGCAAATATTTTCTCCCATTCTGAGGGTTGTCTTTTGGTCTTGTTTATGGTTTCCTTTGCTGTGCAAAAGCTTTTAAGTTTCATTAGGTCCCATTTGTTTATTTTTGTTTTTATTTCCATTTCTCTAGGAGTTCTTGATTTATTAACAGTGAACTCATGGTCATCAATACTATAACTCATGCCTAAAGGAACATTAAGTGACAAATCTATTTTCTTTGTAAGGCACATCACAGCCTTGTTGCACTTAGAAACACTAGACAGCTCTCTAGCACTATACTTGGGGGACATTTAAAACAGCAAAATTACCAACAAAAAGCATAAAAATGTAAAAATAAAAAACCATAGCACTAAATAGACCAAACAAAGACACTTATTCATAGTGTAAGAGCTGAAACAAGGAGGCAGAGCACCATCTTGTTTAACCTCAGCTGGCAACATGTGCATCAGACAGCTCAAATTTTTTGCCACTCTGCACATGTCCATGAATAACTCTGAAAACACTGTGGGTATTGATTTTAGGGTTACAAATAAATTTTAGCAAGTAGGTTAATTTGTAAATATGGATAATACACAAATAATAAGGTTCAACTGGATCTATCTTTGAAAAGGTGATATTTAAGCTAAGACCTGAAGTATTGATAGGAATAGACATTTGGTTAGGTGTGATGTTTACCAAAAATGAAGCATATTTGAGGCAGAATGAATAGAAAACATAAAAGTCCTGAAATATAAAAAATATTGATATGTTCCAGAAATGAAAGAAGAGTTCAGAATGACTACAAAATAGGGAACGGGGTTGGGAGCTAGAAAGCAGACTGGAATCAGGCTGTGCAAGTTATTACAAGCCATGTCAAGGATTGGGTCTTTATCCTAATTGTCCTGAGAAGCCATCAAAGGATCTCAGAACAGTAGTCACATGGGGAAGATTACCATAGTATCTGTGGGGGATAGGTTAAATGGAAAAGAAAACAAACTTCAAAAGACTGGCTAAGAGATGATGGGAGATAATGATGCTTTGCACAATGATGGTAGCAGTGGGGACTGGAGAAAATGTAGAAAGATTTGAGAAATATTTAAGGCAGAAAGCTTATTAAAGGTCTGGCTAAGAAGGAAACTTGAGCAAGAATGGTGAGGATGCTTGAGGAGTTTCTTCATCTTGATATGTTTAATTTAAAGGTCTGGAAGACATCTAAGAGGTGATAGCTAGTAACAGTGGGGTCTGGGGCTCAGGAGGAAAACTAGCTGGGAGATACTGATCTAAGAGTTGTTAGTACAGAGACATTACTGAAGCCGTGAGAGTGATAAGAGCATTTGTGGAGGAAGTGTAGCTTGAGAAAAACAAAAGTGGCCGAGAGCAGATTCCTGAGAATTCTAACCTGAGTTTAGATAATAGAAGGGAAGGAAGAGGAGAAGGGGAAGAAAAGAGGAGGAAAATGGATTGCCTTAACATTTTTTTACTTCCAAAGGGTAATGTGTCTGGGGAGATGGACCTTGTCTGAGGAACTATGTAATGTTGAGGATCGTTCACTGGTCATGAAATCCCAAGAAGTGGTGTGTTGGTTCATGATGCCATAGTTTCCTGGGCATAAATTTAATAAAGGAAATATGAAAACACATTTGTTTTCAAATAGCAAAGCAATTTAAACTATTGAAAATGTTTATTTCTCCCTAGCAAATTCCCAGAATCCCTTGATGAGAAATTTTTTTATGCAGCCAAACATTTAAATCACTGTAACAAGCGAAAAGGAGGGGAAGATAAAGAGCCTTCTGTCATTTATGGATTCATGTTTATAAGACAAAAATGTTCGTCACTGCCTCCTAAGTACTCCTCCCCCCACACACACACAAATTGTCAGGGAAACTTTCTCACCTAGCTTCACCCTCTCTGTTTTCTTGTCCTTTTTATAAAGTGGAATTGCCTTTTTATTCCTGACTGTTCCAGTCCATCCAGTGAATGGCGTGGTACATATGAATTTGCAACAATGAGAAATCTCTAAGATGAACTTCCATTAAAAAGGTTTTCTCTTCTCTTCACTCTCTTCTCTTTCTTAGCTCTCTGAACTTCGAGGCCAGCCCTTGTTTAAATTTTACCTGGCATGAAATAACTTACATCTTTGGCCAAGCTAACAGTTATTCATAAATAGATACCTAAGAGATGAGTTTTCACCTGAAATTCTCTTCCCCTGATAAATTCTAATGCATCCTTCAAACTCCAGATTAACTACCACTTTTTACATGAAATGAAATGAGATGCTCCTTACTCGATGCTCCCGAACTGTTCTGTTTATAACTCTATTCATAGCGCTTACTGTGCTGAATTGTAATTGCCTTGCCAATTACGACTGGCAGATTTTGAATCTCTAAACAGTAGGTCTCTAACTTGTTTGATTCAACTTTGAATTCTCAGTGCCTTGCACTTAGTAGCTATTTAATAATTATGTGAACAAATAACTAAATTCATGTCAAACATCAGCTTGTAGCAGTCTCTTAAGCCTAAATGGATGACTCCAAATGCCATCCTTTTCTGGACTCCCAGGGAAATATCTTTCTCCTCTCTGTGTTTGAGAAGCTCCAGATGTAGCACATTCTATCAGACACTCCTTCAAAGCATTTGTAATTCTCCAAAGGCAGATTTAGTGGGTCAAATGTTCCGCCTGAATTCTTGGCCACCTAGAACCTCAGAATGTGACCTTAATTGCAAATAGGGCCTTTATTAGTTAAGGATTTTGAGATGAAATCATCCTGGATTTAGGGTGGTCCCTAAATCCAATGACTTCTATTCCTATAAGAAGATGAGAGGACACAAAGAGACATATGGAGAAGTCCACGTGAAGATAGAGGCAGAGACCGGAAATAGAGAACACAGCTCAAAGACACTGAATGCCAGGGATTGCCAGGAGCTACCCAGAGCTAGGAAGAGGCCAGGAGGATTCTTTCTTGGAGTCTTCAGAAGGATCATGTCCCCACTGACACCTTGTTTTCAGACTTGTAGCCTCCATGGTGGTGAGAGAATAAGTTTCTTTTTTTTTTAAGCCACGAAGTTTGTGGTAATTTGTTACAGCAGCCCTAAGAATTGAATACAGTAAGGAAGAGGCCCTTCCAGGGAATAGTGTAGACTTCCTGAGGGCTCCAATTCAATCACCTCTCTGCAGCAAAATATCTGCCTCAGGATTTGCTGCTGAATAGAAAAATATTCAAGCCATTGGGCCAAGATAAAATGCACCATATCAGAGTGAAGTCCCGTCAGAGAGCCTGAAGTCAGCAAGGTTAACTGCAGCAGCTTAAAGTACAGTGAGGTGGTCCAGAGCTATAATTCTCAAGGTGGTGTCAAGTTGGGATCTGCTTGACAAACATTGCTCTTAACTTTTGCAGCTAGGGTCTCCATAGCCCTGCAGGCAGTTCAGTGGTAACTGGGGCTCAGAAACCAACTATTCTTCTAAGCAGGAAAAAAAGGAAGAATCTAGAACTAAAAGGCATCAGACTAGCTTCTGTTTCTACTATGTGCTTGACATTGAATTCCAGCCCCTGAGACTTCTGCCTTGCGACCTAACTCCAAACATGCACCCTGCCATGATTACATCTCCCTGTTTATGATTAACAGACTCTCTTATGTACTAACCTCCCCACTGTAAGTTCTTCCTATTGCCTTACCTTACTTAAACCGTCCCCCAGAATAGTCATTATATTTGTAACTACATGCTTAGCCTCTGTCTCCCTTACTTATCAGCTCCATGAGTACCACTGTCATATTCATTGCTCTTTCCCTAATGCCTATCACACTGCCTGTAATATAGTAGGAACTTAATATAGAATTTATTTATACCTCTGTTTCAGTCCCTCTGATCATTTTATGCCTCCACCACAGGGAACGCACATTTCTCCCAAATCAGAATTTTTCCTTGTGTCTTAGTACTTTCAAAAACTGAGTACTGGCCATGAACCTCAGGGTCATCACTAGGTCCTCTAATAATGGCTGTCCCCACTCCTTAGACACTATGCACATATCTAGACTTTCTCAGTTTTCTCAAGGAAAAAAACTGCATTTTTCTTCTATGCAAAAACTCTGCATTCAAATTTGTCTCACCACTGTCAAAACCTTGAAAGAAAAGGGAGGCAGTTCAGCACCTTGGACAGCTCTAAGCCATACTAACGATTGTTTGTTGCTACTACTTTGGCTCTTCAAAGAACTTGATGCCTCCCTTGGATAGCCCAAGACTGATTGCCTTTGGCCCCATCATGGCTCTTGAACCTAAAGAAATCCCAAGTCATTGATGTTAATCTCTTCCCTTTGTAAGCAGAGAAATGGCCTTCTCCTTTCCAACCAGACTTCGGATCTGAAAGCAGGATCCTATCATCGGCAGGGAAAGAAAGATTTTTGTGTCTTCATTGAGCCCAAGTGGTTGGGATACTAGGGTCAGGAGAGGAACAAGGTTCTGTGCCTAACTTTTTCTTTATAGTAACTTTATCTTCCAGAGATGAAAGTTTAAATATTAAGATAAGTCAAGACAGCTAGATATGTATAATGAACTTCCACATACCCATCACATGGATTCAACACATGATTTGTCATACCTGCTTTACCTTTTTTTTTTTCTTTTTTGGCTTCTTTTTGTTTGCTGAAAGATATAAAATCAAATCCTAAACCTCATGTCATTTCGCCCAAACATATTTAGTATGCTTCTCTTTTAAAAGTAGATATTTTCTCAATGCCATTATCACACTTAACAATGATTTATTTATGTCATCCAATTTCCACTCCATATGCAAATTTCCTTAATAACATAAAAAATGTCTTTGTACTTTTGGTTTTATGTGAATCAGGATGCAAACAAGGTCCACACAGCATATTTAGTTGTTATGCTTCTTTAGCCTCCTTTAATGAAGAGCCATACCTAATCCCTTTATTTTTTCATGCCATTCACTGTTGAAGGAACTGGGCCCAATGATCTATAAAATTTCCACACTCCAGACCTGCCTGTTTGCTTCTTCTTGGTATCATTGCTTCCTTATTCCCCGTATTTCCTACAATCTGGAGGTCAGCTCTAAAGGCTTGATTAGCTTCAGGTTCAACATTCTTTGGCAAGAATGCCTTATAGGTGGTATCAAGGCTACTTTAAAATGGGACCTGTGTCCTTCATATTACATCACAGCTGTCTCAGTCTCACTGATGCTCACATCTAATGGTGGATCCAGGGGCTGTCTACTTGATTCCTCCATTGTAAATTTCCCCCCATCACTCTTCATCTAATGGCTTCTCCCAGTGACGATCAATTAGGGTTACAAATGATTTTCTAATTGTTATTTCTTATCCACTTATTAGCTAGAATTCTTCTGTAAAAAATTGTCCCTCAGGCTATTTGATTACCATGAAATATAGTTCATAAATGAAAATCAAGATAAATGATTAATTCTTCTCCTTAATTCCAATCACCCAGATAGCTTTTACAACACTGAACAAACTATAATAGAGTGTTTATTTTCTAATTCATCTTGTTCTTCTTGCTTGCTTCCTCTGAAAACTCTGATGAAATCACAGAATGAATTTATATATTTTCTTTTGAATAATATAAATTCATAGAAATATAAAGGACCACAGAAATCACGTATTTTAACCCAGTCACATTGCTCAAGTAAGGAAACTGAGGCATGGAGATATGATAATACATTCAGTATGGTGGGTATGCTGAGAATGCAGTCCAGATTTGCCAAATCCATGTGTGTCATTCTGGGCATCCTAGTTTGGATGATGTACATGTGAAAGTGTTTGTGGAAGAATAATAGCTAGATTCTTGTATTCTTTAATAGTTAGGACTGTGATGGTTCCATAACTCATTTCAAATCATCTATTTATCTTGTTTAAGAAATTTTGTTTACCCACATGGACCTTAGCTTGACCCAAAAAAAAAAAAATCCTGAGAGTTCACTATAGAAAGTAAATATAATTTATCAATTCTATGTTTATTGAGCATTAAGTCAATATCCCTGTGATGCAATCAAGAAGTCATAAGACATGGTTCCCACACCTTAAAATCTAACTAGAGAAGTCAGACATACAACATAAAATCACCATAAAAGAGTTAGTTCATGTTCATGACCTCAATAGAAAAGATTTCCCAAGCCATCTGTGTTCATAGCCAAGTGAATGGACAGATGATGAATGCTATGGGACTGGGGAGTTTGGAGGGTTTCATGGAGGAGGTGGGGCCTAAGTTGTCCAGAGGATAGGTGGGAATTTAGGGCAGGGAAATAGCTTGGAGCCTTAATGAAGAGGAAGGAAATGCTAAAGTGGTGCTGAATAAATCTATCTAAGTAGGGTGGAGGATTTGCATTAGGGGGGTCTTCCTTATTGAGGTAAGGAATGAAGTGTATGGAGACAGGGTGAAGAAAGCCCTACATATGAAAACACAGAATTGGGCCCTTTTTTCCCATCAGGTATGGAAGGCCACTGAGGAATCGCAGGTAGTAGATGGCATGATGAAATCCAGGAAGCATGTAGCAGTCAGTCTCTCTCCCACTCAGAATCTGCCCTCTCTTGGCTGGAAAGATTGGGACCCCATGCTCATTCAGTTTTTAAGCTTTTTTCTTATAGTAAACCTTAGGACATTTGGGATAAAACAATCAATTCTACTAGGGCAGGCCTCTGCTCCCTGGTGGGGCTTTGAATTATTTTCCCCCTCTACTCACAGAATGTTACCACCAGTTTCCTTCTTCCTCATTCTTCCCTATTCACTAATAGTGCACACTCACGCATTCAATAAACATTTGTTGAATAATGTGCTATAAGCATTGCTCTAGGCACTAAAATATAGTGGTGGATATATCAGGCAAGACCCCTGCTTTCATGGGGCTTACAACCTAGTAAAAGACAGACAATATATAGAAAATGTGCAAGGAAATAAAAACAAAATTATTTCAGATTGTGAAATGGGTATATGTTGATGTGATGGCAAGTAATTGAGGATGAGGAAACCTCTGCAAATAGTGTGGTTAGGAAAGGTCTTCCCAAAGACAGGACATTTGATCTGACGCCTCAGTGATGAAACACTATGGGCATTCAGAGCCTGGGGTATATTTTTCCAGGCAGACCAAAAAGTATATGCAAAGTTTCCAAGGCAAGACTGGATTTCATATATTAAGGTACTAAAAGGCCAGTGTAAGTGAAATATAGTAAGTAAAATTGCAAGTAGTATGAAATGAAATCAGAATGGAAAGGGACAAAGTCATGTCGATTCTTAGAGTTGCTAGTGAGCTGTTTGTATTTTATTCTGAGAGTGCTGGGAAGCCATTGAAGGGTTTTTCATGGAGAAGTCACAAAATCCGATTCATGATTTTAAAAGATCACTATGATGCATGTAGAAGGATAGTAATTATACCATTGCATATAGAAGTAAAAGTCTGGTTAGCAACTAATCATCCATCAATAAGAACAAGGTATAAAATTTCTTTTGTGTGCATACAATGGAATACCATGCAACTGTGAAAAATGATGGGCAGATATTTATGTACTGATATAGATTGTAAGTGAAAAGGTAAGATGTCAGGCAGTGTGGGGTGTTTGCTATATTTGTGTAAAAAAATAAAGTAGGACTCTAAAAGAGGAGACTTTGTAAAGAAATGGATTCTCTAATGGTGCGATTCAGATGGTTCCCTATTGGTCTATGGTGGAGACCATCCAGGTAGTGCTGGCCACACAACTAGCCATGCTATAACTGTCGGTCTGTCAACTTCTCTGGTGCCTTCACCAGCAGAACCCAGCCACATGGCATCAGCCTGCCCAGGGCTGCCTGTTCCCATGTTTGATAGGTTATTAGTCTAGAAAGTTGTAGTAGGATCCCTGTTAATCACATTCAACATTTCCAAAACAAGGCAACTAAATAAGCAGTGAGCATGAGGCTGAGAATGAAGCTTCTTTATCTCAGAATGGTTGGGGTTAGCCTGCTATTTACCATGGAAGAAGTTTCTTTGCAGAATCAAACTTGGAAAGAGAACTGGAGATGGGGTGAGACAATGCCATGCTTTCAGAGGAGAGAGGAAAGGGGGATGAGGAGGGAAGGGAGCAACCTGCCAAGAAGCACCAGGGCAACCCGGGCCAGGTAGGCTCCTCCTCTGGTTGTCTTCAACCACACACTGGGGCACTGAATTGCCTGTGGATAAAGTCAAAGCCAGCCCAGAATCCACCCTTCCCATGAGCTCACTGCTTTCCTCTGTCACCACCCTGCCTGGAGCTCAGGAAGTGTAATTCAGGAGTGAAACCTGCCCAGGACGTACAGCAGGGTGAAGAGTGCATTCCAGCAACAGAAGTGATCTCATGATGACCCATCTCTCCGGTTAATGTCATCCCCCTCCACTAACGCTCACACACACTTATGCACACACTAACACAAAATTCTCATTGATTCCCATTGATCATTATTGCCATGATATCATAGAAAGACCATCATCCTGGAGAAGAGATGACTCTGATACATTAAGCCAAGATGTGGCTCTGGGACCAGCAGAACCAGGAGCACCCGAGAACTGGTTAGAGAAAGAAATTCTTGGACCCCAGGACCCCACTACAAACCTAACTGAATCAGAATCTCTGGGGGTGGGGCCCAGTTACCTGTTTTAACAAAGTCCTCCAGGTAATTGCCATGCAGGCTCAAGTTCTCAGCCTTGACTACACATTGGAATCACCTGGGAAGCTTTAAAGACTGTTGATGCCTGGGTCACACTCCAGAGATCCTGTTGTAGTTGATTTGGGTAAGGCCTGGACAGGGAATCACCTCATTCATATTCACACACACACACACACACACACACACACACACACACACACACACACACACACGGTAGGGGATTGGGGGAGAGCAAAGAATGTCTTCCACTGGGACATCTTCCAACAGGACAAATGATTTGTCTTCTCTTCCTCTGCCTCCCTCTTCACTCCCTCTTCCTTCCTATGTTCCGCTCTCGAAGCCTGGTAGGACTGCTTCCATGGGTCTGACATGCACCATCTCTAGACTGAATACTTCGAGCCTTATTAAGCAGTTGAATTAGTGTATGATAGTATCAGGAATCATCTCAGAAAGCAACCAATTTACAAACTTACAGATGGAACTGGCCCTAATGCAGGAAAGTAAATATATTTATTGAGTTTTAAAAAGTTTATCATAAATACTGACATTTTAAAATAAAGCACCTTAAGTGTATCTAATAGAATGTAAACACTCGAGCAGTTTGATGCCCACATTTATCCACTTAAACGAATACCCAGACTGTTACTACTCAAATATTTTACATCATTTCTTAATCTTTTTGAACTTATATTCTATGTAATTCTGAAAAGATGAGGAACAGGGAAGTGAAGTAACTTGCCCGAGGTCACATAGCATGTATATGGCAGCTCTGGGTATGAATCCAGATATCTTGCTTCGGATTCTGTTATTTCCATTTATTACTAACCATTTGTTATTTACATTTTGAATTTAAATAAAACTTAAAATATGCATGCCAAAAAAATTTTGTTGATAAAATAACTCACCACTTTTTAACTCGACAGAACTATTTTAAAATTTAACTTGTTTTAGGACTTGCTGTTTTCCACTTTCAGTAAAGATCTATGTTTTAAAACATATGAAGTACTTTTTACACTGGGAATGAAGCTATACTAGGACTGCCAATATGTGTGCTCTGTCCAAGCCTTAATATCTACTCCCTGCAGACTGGGCGACTGGAAGTGTGTGTCCACCTTTGTGTGTCTCTTTGTGTTTATAACCCTTGAGACCAATGGCAAGATCTAGAGTTGTTGCTTTGAGCAGTGTCTGATCCTAGAGAATGGCTTTTTGGTGGGGACAGTGGGACTGCCCCCACAGCCCCAAGTGGCACGAGAAGGCAAGATGTGAGACTAGAATATATACATGCCTTCCTTGTAGGGTTGCCTTGTGGACATACTATGGACATATACATATTAAAGGACATACACGACCCTCTAAGAGTTCATGAACCCAAGTTAAGGATTTTGCAAAGAGAATTATAGCCTCTGGGCTAGAAGTGTCTCAGAGATAATCTAACCCAACCCTTCATTTCATCAACAAGAAGACAAAGGCCCAGGAGGACAGAGAACTTGTCCAGGGCCACACAGCCAGTGGGCAGGGGGAATGGAAGTCTGATAGGGGAGGGAGAGCATGTTCAGCTCCCAGTCCCCATGTCTCTTTCCTACAGGGATATTTCCTGGCTGGCACCTGAGCTATGTCGACGTGAAGGACAATTCCCGGGATGAGACCTTCCGTTTCCAATGTGACTGCTGGTTCTCCAAGAATGAGGGCGACAGGCAGACAGTCCGTGACTTTGCCTGTGCCAACAATGAGATCCACGATGAGCTGGAGGAGACCAGTACGTGTGGAGACCGGTGGGCCCTGCTTAGATTCAGCCTGGGCTGAATCTTCAGTTAAACGAGAGTTAGCTCAGGAGGGAGGTGGGAACAATGTTGGAAAATCTAAAGAAGGAACTCTTACAGCTGCAGGGGAGTCAGATGCCCAATGAAGGAAATAATATTGGAGAGGTGCATAAGTAAGCACGCTAAATGTTGTTTCGTGGACCTGGAACAGCCAAGATACTGGTACCAGCTCATGGCCCCAAATCACAGGGACCAATTAGGTAGAGGAAAACCCACAGGGTATAAGCTTACTCTGCCCTGAGGGCTGGGCTGGGCAGTTTGATGTGATGCTCCCTCTGGTTTATTTTTCTGTCATGGACTCTCTCCAACTGATGTCTGTGACAACAGCCACCAAATCAAGCCTTCCTGGAAACAGAATGTGCAGGGCAGCCAGCTTCTCCACCAACCACTTTCTCTTTGGTTCCTTCCTCAGGGGATGTTTAAAGGGAAAGAGTAATTGGTCCATGAGGTGGATGGCCATCCAGGACCAGGGAAGTGTTTCTTTAATACAGATGCTAGTATCTGCATCCAACAGATTTGACAAAGGCTTATCAGTAGCAGAGCGTGAAGAAAGGATCTTCCAACCTTAGTTATTAAGGTAACACTAGCTGCATGAAGACATAAACCCCCAAATCTCAATGGCTAAATACAACAAAATTTGTTTCTCACTCACATAATAAACTGTCCAGTGCGAGTGTTTGGCAAGAGGCCTTCCACACTGTGATTCAGGGACCCAAGCTCTTCTCATCTGTCTGCCATTTTCAACACGTGACTCCCACATTTCTTGCAGAGGGAAAAGAGAGCATGGAGAAGGCACACTCCCCTACCTTAACATATTAACTCACATTCTGTTAGTCATGCAGCTCCACCTAGATGTAAAGGCATCTGGGTAACGCCATACCTGGCTGGACAGTCACTCCCTGGCAAGCACTGTACACCACGTGGCAAGGGAAGCGTGGATCCTTGGTGGAAAGCCACTCAGCCTTCTCCACCATGCCATCAAAACTACCCAGTGATGGACTTAGCTACTTCGAGAGGCAGTGAACACTGATGTCCCCGGTAGCATTCAAACAAGGGCCAACTACTCATCTATCAGCTTTACTGCATGGGAATTCCTGCCCTAATTCAGAGGGTGAACTCTCAGCTTCTGTAATTGCACTTACTGAGAAGTTACTGGGGGGCCCAGTTTTATTTTAGATGCTAAGTGTGACGCACACTGCTTTGTGATTTCTAGTTTATTTGTATGGACCTTTGTCCATGTGCAGTTCTCCCTACATAGCTGTAAGCTCCCAAAGGTCAAGGACAAAATCACTCATGTTTGTAGCCCTCCGCAGCTCTCTAGGCTTTTGGGCTTAGTAGATACACAAGTCGTTAGTGCTCAGCAAATGGAAGAAGATGCAGTCGGTCGTTTTCCTTAGAGCCTCACAACCTCATTAGAGGGAGAGGCTAATATACAAATGCCAACACAAGCAATAGAGGCTCCTTGGGCCATTGGTGTTCAGGGGAGAAGAGATTCGTCAGGCTGGGAGAATAACCACTGAGCTTCCTTCCCAGATTTCCTGCCAAACAGCTGCTAAGACCTACGGGATTTGGGTTGGCAGGGAGATGGGCAGAGGGGAAGCATCACTTGCATTATTTCCAGAAGGATGTGTGTGGGCTAGAGATGGGAGGGCAGGGACACGGAGCCCAGGAGACGGCCTGGATCAGTCCGTCTTTGCTAGGAGCCTGCAGAGGGCAGAGTGGCGCCTTCTAGGCTGCCCACAGGGGGAGAGACAGTGACACCCGTGTCCTAAGATGGAGGCTTATCCTGGGGAGAGCCAGGGACGCAGTTCAAGCCAATCATTTCAACCCTCAGCTAATTTTATTTAACCACTTGGCAAATACTTATTGAAAACCTACTAAGTGCCACGGCCTAGTGTGGGTTCTGGGGACACGTGGGTTCTGGGGACACGCTAATGAATAAAGCAGAGACCCTGCCCTCGTGGCACTTACATTCTGTGTCTGTATCCCCAGGGGCACCTCTGGGCACTTGACTTGTGAGAGTAAATATGCTCTCATACTTGAACAGAGCTTCACGTGTGTGAAAGCATTCCACACATCCCCTGCTCTCACCGGGTCCTCGCCACCCAACTCCCACCCTATGAGCTAGATAGGGGGCAACTTCACCCCTCTATATCATAGGTAAGGAAAACCAAAAACCAGAAAGGTGAAGTGACATGTCTAAGGCCTAGCCATTAGGACTCATATATCCTGATTGCTAGACCACGACTCATTGCACCACTGCAGCCTAATTGGGCCTGGCTGGTACTCCAGACTGATCCATTGCCCCACCTGGTTTAGCTTCCTGTTTTCTGCCTTCACCTCCAACTCTTTGTTTTTTTTTTTTTAATATAAATTTATTTATTTTTGGCCGTGTTGGGTCTTCGTTTCTGTGCGCGGGCTTTCTCTACTTGTGGCAAGCGGGGGCCACTCTTCATCACGGTGCGCAGGCCTCTCACTGTCGCGGCCTTCCTTGTTGCAGAGCACAGGCTCCAGACGCACAGGCTCAGTAGTTGTGGCTCACGGGCCCAGCCACTCCACGGCATGTGGGATCTTCCCGGACCAGGGCTCAAACCCATGCACCCTGCATTGGCAGGCGGACTCTCAACCACTGCACCGCCAGGGAAGCCCCACCTCCAACTCTTGTTAGCGATTCCCATCCTCTGCAAGCATCTGTCTCTGCAGGTGATTCCAATGTGCAGGCAAAGCTGAAAATCATTGGCAACCTTCAAATAATACTGATGTCGGAGTCTCACTCCAGAGATTTTGTTGTAATCACTCCAGGATAAGTCCTGAACAGTAGGATCACATGCTCATATGTGCATACACATGCACACAGCACACACACATACATGCACACCCTCATGCATGCACACACACACACACATGCATACACACATGCACACCTGGGAGGACAAAAATATCTCTCTCTCTGAACATCCTCCAACAAGACCAATGTCTCCCTCTTTACAGCCCTCCTCCTTCTTATCCACCCGCACTTGAAGCCTTTTAGGGCTGCTCAGTCAGCCTTATCTGCAACATTTCCAGCCCAAATACAGTCCAACTTGATGGCCAACTCCCCAAGGATGGAAGACTCACTGCTCCACAAGGCAGTTCTGTTTAAAAAAAAATTCATCTTTATATTTACGTTCTTGAAGTTTCTATCCTTTGGCAGTCCCAATGGGATGGGGTCAAACAGAAAATTTCAGGAGTGGTCAGGACCCTTGGTTGTACATGCCTGAACCCCACCCCTAAGCTGGCTCCAGCAAAAAGGGAGCATATTGGTTTCCAGAACTTGGAAGTTTCAGGTGGAGCTGGCTGGGACTTGGCTGTCTCCAGAGGCTACAATGGTTTTAGTATGTCTTTGTCCCCCTTTTCCTCTTAACTGTTTCTTTCTCTACATCATGAGAAGAGGGCAGCTGGTACCCACAACCCCACTGCCTTCTAACACAACAGCTTCGGTGGAAGGGAAGAGAGCGTCTCTTAGGGAATAATTCTGACTCTCCAGGCCCGGGACTCTCAGCCCCATGCAAACCACATGGTAGGAGCTCGCCAGAGAAGGGTCCTGACAACATGAGGTGGGGAAGGCGACGTGGAGCAGTAAGGTCCTGACGCCCACCAGATGCCCAGGCGTCCTCTGGTGCTACTGCATGGAATCAGGTGCCCCTGCAGTCCTGGCCTCAAGGCAAACACCTGTCTGTCAGGAGCTGCTCACCTGATGGGATGTTGGATCCTCTCGGTGCATCCTGGGTTGCTGGTTCATCTCCCTCTTAGGGTGCCACGCCCAGAGCCCAGGCAAGATGTCAAGTGTGGCCGGATCTCCTCTCTCCTCTCCTGCCACCTGAACCACATTCACCACATTCACTGGCTTTGCTGGTGGCCCCTTCATGTGAGTGACTCGCTCGGTGGCTGCTGAGCCACTTTCTCCAGCCGGGCTGGTCCTGTACGGGTGCTGGCCCCGGGGTGAGCCTCATACGGACCCCTCCTCGGCTGGGCTCCTACCGGCCCCACTCTTTCAGGTCCCTGGTCCTCCTCTGTCCTTTCCTCCCAGCAACCTATAAACAAAACTGAGAGTCATGCCTTCCACATTTTTATCAAGCCATTGATGAAATGACTTTCCAAGGTGGACATATGCTGATTGAGAGACCGTTGATGCAGCTGGCCGCATTTGTTTCTAATCTGTCTAAATGTCCTCACTTACACACCTTCCTTCTCTACCTTCTCCCCGGGGCCATGAGGAGAGGATTGCTTATGGTCCACATGCGCTGCTTCTCGAATGTTCCACTTGAGTTGATCGTAGGGAGCAAGTAGGTTCCTAGCGCTCCCGGCCTCCTCTCCTGGGCTCTGACAAGCCATTTCCTCTACAATGCCCAGGATCCACTCTGAATTCACAGGGGTCTGGTTTGCAGAAATACTTTACCGGCTGCTGGGAAAGCAGAATGGCAGTGGGACCACGCCCTCCCTGCAATGGCCTCGAGCCGTGGGCAGTGGCACAGCCATTGCACGTCCTTGGGCTGTGAACGGTCGGGCCTGCAGAGCCTCGCTCTTCTTCCAGGGCTTGTGCTGTGGGTCTCTTCCCCTATCGTGGGCATTTTTGCCCTGATTCATTCTACCTGTGACTTGAGAGGAGTCACAAAGGCAACAGTTTGCTGAGAGGCCGGGATTGACGTTACATGGAGCTGTAGGCACAGCCATCCCTTCTAATTGTTTTTATCACATCTCTGAGATAAAAGCACAGAGATCAAACTATCCCTTTGGATCCAGAATCCCAAATCCTCAATGATTCACTTACTGCAGCAAGAGCTGTATGCACAGGGAAACCTCCAGACAAATATTGTGTCCTCCCGTGTGCCAGCTCCATCCCAGCCTGGTCCCTGGGGAGTGGGGCTGGATCATGTGGATTTCAAGCCCCTCTCATGCCCCTCAGTATCTTTGCTTACGCTGCTCCCTCCTCCTAGAGCATCCCTCGGTTTTCCGCTGATCATAATCATGGCTCTTTTTCAAGACCAAGCTCATACGCCATCTTCTTCATGAAGCTTACTGCGATCAGCCCAATCGTTCATTGTTCACTCAACAAATATTTATTGAGTGCCTATGTGCCAGGCACTGTTATGGGCTCTTGGGATCTATAAGTGAGCAAAACGAAGACCCCTGCCCTCCTGGAGCTTACATTCAAGTGGGAGGGGGGAATACAATAAACGGTAAAATAATCAGTAAACTCCTCAGCATGTTAGAAGGTACTAGATGATAAGAGAAGATAACAGAGCTCAGTAGGGCAGGCACTGGGGAAATCAGGCAGGAAGTGTGGTTTGGGTGGTCTGACAGACTCTGTGAGAAGATGACATCTGAGTAGGGAGGAAGGAGGGGAGGGAGGGAGTCAAGCCAACATGGGTGGGGGTGGGGAGAGAAAGGGGACATGCTCAAGGCAGAGCTCTGAGGCCGGAGTGTGCCTCCTGTTCTGGAACGGCACGGAGGCTGAGCGGAGCGAGCAAGGGAGAAAGTACTGGAAGGTGAGGTTTGAGAGGTAATGGGAGCCTGCTTTACCCTCCCTCCCATGCTATTTTGGCGCTTCGTTTAAGGTTATTCCGTCCTGTGGTGCAGTCGGTGTTTCTGTCTGGGGCTAGAGATGAGTTCTAGTGTCGCCCAGAGTCTAGTCCAGTCCTGACACTTGGCAAATGCTGACATGCTTGTGGGAACTGCGGGGGAGGGAGGTCGTGATGCTGAGCACGACACCAGAGTGAGAGCTGAGACAAGACAGGGAATGAGACTGCTTGCCACAGAAAGTTCGAGGCAACTGGATCTTCCCCTCCCCTTTCTGTAGCTGGGCCCCACCTCTCCTCCCTTCTCTTTACACACCAGCTCTACTTTGCATCTCACAGAATCTTCCATCCCTGAGAACCAGGCCCCAGCGTCTCTCCGAAAACTCATCCTAATCTCATGGATCCTGGAGGCAGAGGCGTTTGGCCCTTCACTCCCAGTGGCTCCCATGCTTGCCAGGCAAAAAGACTGCTACTATAGATAAAATGAGGACACCACTCTAGACCCCAAATTGAGGCAGGTTCTATTTATAGTGCCTCAGTTGTAGCGATTTTAACCTGCGCCCCACCCCGACCCCCTTAAGGCTGTGATCTAAGACCGGATGTAGGACCTGCAAGGAGTGGCCAGTTTGCTCCTGCTCTGATGGTGGGTGCTGCTTCCCCTCTGCTGACTCTCTCCCACCTTTTCCACCACAGCCTATGAGATCATCATAGAAACCGGCAACGGAGGCGAAACCAGGGAGAACGTCTGGCTCATCCTGGAGGGCAGGAAGAACCGATCCAAAGAGTTTCTTGTGGAAAATTCTTCTAGACAGCGGGCGTTTAGGAAGTAGGAAGAGGGGTGCCCACAGGGGAATGCGGATGGGTGGGGCGGGTAAGAGAGGGACCCCAAGAACCAACCCTTTTAGTGGGGGCCATAAATATACAAATGGGCCTAACCAGCAAGAATTTATTGAGTGCCTACTGTGTGCCAACCCCATTCGAGCTCCAAGGGATGAAACAAGGAGATTTAGAAGAGGGAAGAGAGGGGACTGTCATTTAAAGAGAGCCCCCTCTAAGAGACTAGAATCTATATTATTCCAACTACTAGAAAGAAGGGATAATTTTGTAATATGATAGAAGTGCTAATTATGGCTACAATGGCAATCACAGTACAATATATAAATGTTTCCAAGTAACATGTTGTACATCTTAAATTTACACAATAGTATATGTCAAATGTATTTCAATTTTTTAAAAGTTAATGGAAAACTACAACAAAAATCAGGTAATAAATTAATTAAAGCAAGCCCACTCTGCGGCAGGACCGGGAATCACACAGACATCATCCCGTGTCCCTGCAGATGAGGAGCTCACAGTCTAGTTGAAAAGGGAGACATTCACCCATAAGAATGCAGAAGGATCATATAAGACAGCGTAGACTTTTAGGAGGGAGGGAGGGGAGAGCCTCTAAGATGCTTTATAGGAAAATCAAAATTGGGTCTCGTGTCACAGGTGCCTCTGCTCAGCACTCCCGGCTGCCTGCCACACGCCGGAGACTCTCTCCGCCTCCTGCACGCCTGAGCCACCTCTGAACTGCTCAGAAGCCCCCTTCATCTCCCCGCTCTGTCCAGAATTGCCTACATAAAGTCTCCCCCTGCCACAACCCCACTGTACCTTCTATTCAAACCCCTCTGAGTGGGGATGGTCAGAGCTGACCCCCCCCCCCGCAGACTGCCCCTCCCCCTTCTTTTCCACTGCCCTTGCCCTCAGTGAACCCAGCCAAGTCATCACTCCCCCGAGAAATGTCTGCACCTCCAATCCCACTGTTCCCATCCCTTGACTTTGCCAAGTCAGATCGACATCAGAGGACTCTTCCCTTCCCCCACCTCTGCTCTCTGAATCTCATCACCCTCTTCAACCCAATGTCCAAGGCCCAGGACCTCACCCACCTCCAACACCATTCGGTATTACCAATCATTGATTGGACCAAGTAGCCGGAAGGGCTTTTTAATGGTTATGATTGTCTTGTTCCGAAACTAGACTGAACCCTTAAGAAGTGGAGACCTGACATCAGGTCTTGCTTGCTATTCTATCTCTGTTCTTCAGACCAGTGCTTAGGATACAGTTGGCACTCAGTAAATGCTTACTTCCTTCAGTGGGCATGGGCAGTTCTCACTGGCCATATCTTTGCATCCTGCAGGGGGACCACGGACATATTTGAGTTTGACAGCGTCTATCTGGGAGACATTGCCTCCCTCTGCGTGGGCCACCTCGCCAGGGAGGACCGGTTCATCCCCAAGAGAGAGCTGGTCTGGCACGTCAAGACCATCACCATCACCGAGATGGAGTACGGCAACGTGTATGTCCTGGGCCTCTGCCCTCTTCTCCAGGAAGGGCCACGCCCTCAGCGGGGAGGGCCTGTGGCCAGACCAGATGGCAGGGTGTGAGGTGTCCCCTTTGAGGCTGAGGTCTCCTCACTCAGGAGGCGTATGAGGCAGGAAGGGAAGAGGCAGCTACACTGGTTCTGGAGCTTTCTGAACCAGAGGCTTACCCCAGAGGCAGGGGACTAGACTGGATGACCTTGGGTGCTCCAGTGATGCTTCTTTGGAAGGAAAGAAGAGCCAGTCAGACAGGGCCGGACGGCTGAGTCTCTCCTTCCCTTCCCCCATGATCACTGTATAATGATAAAGAGATACAGTTTTGAAGCCTGCTGCTCCACAGTCAGAGTGAAAGCCTGTCATTCCTGTGGGCAGAGTAGAGACCAGCTGGAGTAATCCCATGGCCCACGGGCTCTGAGGACCCCAGATAAGGAGATTTACATTTCCCCCACCAAGGCCTTCTGGGAAGTCAGGCATTTCTGCAGGATTAAGGGTCTTAGTTACCTGGGTAACAGTTCACAGCCATCAGTTTTTCTAATTAATACCACTTGGTAACCACATTGGAAGACAGAAAGAGCCCTGAGGCTCTGGGAGGCAGGAAAGACACTAAGAAGGAACCGGGAGATGAGCAAGGGGAGGCCAAGGGCAGCGCATGCCTCGGGGAGGGTAGGCCCAGAGAGCAGCTAAGGCAGCTGGACATCCCCCCCAGAACCACTGCCGGCCCCCCCCCACCCGAGCTCCCCTCATGCCCCTCCCGGCCTGGCCCTGCTCCTGGCAACGCCTTTCACAAGAAGCGCATGGGACAGAAGCAGCAGCCCTGTCTGACCAGGCGGGTCCCAGCTTCAGGCTCCAGCCTTCAGGAGCCCAGCTTCTCAGAGAAATGTCTGTCCACATTAGACCTGCCACCTGCAGGCTCCCTGGACTTGGCTGCCTCTGACCAAGCTTCCAGTTTGGGAATTAAGCAGGAAAGGTTCTCACGTTTGAACTTCCGTCTTAGCCATCTCAGGCTGCCATAACTGGCTCTACAGACTGGGTGGCTCAAACAACAGGCATTCTTTTCTCACAGTTCTGGAGTCTGGAAGTCAGAAATCAGGGTGCCAGCAGGGTTGGGTTCTTATGAGGCCTCTCCTCCTAGCTCACTGTGTACTCGCATGGCAGAGAAAGAGAGAGGGAGATCTGGCGTCTCTTCCTCTTCATATAAGGGCACTAATCCCATCATGAGTCCCCACCCTCAGGACCTCATCAAAACCTGATTACCTCCCAAAGCCCCCATCTCCAAATACCATCACTTCGGGGGTTAGGGGCCTCAACATGTGAATTTGGGAGGAGAGAACTCAGCTCATAGCAGCTTCCCTCTCAGGCTGCAATGTTATTTATTGCAATGTTATTTATTGCTCTTTTTGAGAAAAGAGCAATTAATTTACAACAGTAAATCCTGTAAGAGCAATACTGACAAGGACTTGAGAGGTGGGATACCGGGGTCTGGAAGAGTTCCAGCTCACCCAGCGAGCCAGGGCCAGGTCAAAGCCTTCTGCAACTTGAACTGTCTCCCTATGGAAAGGAGCGTGGCTGCTGATACTGCGCCTCTGCAAATGCCCCAAATAAACAAAACAATACAATACAATAATAAGTCACCACCTGAGTTAGCTTTAAATCCACAGCGTTGGCTGTGAGAGAGAGAGCCAAGGATCTCAGCACCACTCGGCACCTTCTAGTGTCAGGAGGAAGCGGGTGAAGAACTTCCCATCCCACAGTCCTGGGGCCGTTATAGGATTTTTCATCCAGTGGAAAGAATCTGCCACTCTCAGTGAAGCATCTGTTCCTACATTCTCAAGAGTGTGGCCTTTTGGCAGCATGGTGCTTGGGCTGGAAGGGGAGGGAGGGATGGCCATGGGGTGGGGATCTTCCCTAAGGGAAGTGGGTGCAGGGAGTGCAGACACCCAGATGCTAGAGCTGTCACGGATCAGCCGTGTAGCCTCAGGCCATAACCCAGCACCTCTCAGGGAAGAGAGCTGGATGCCCTCTAGAGTGGTGGGAGGGGAAGGATGGCAGGGGTTCCAGCCTGGAGGGCTCTCAGAAGTCATACTCCAGCCTACCTACCTGCGCTGGTCCCAAGCCTGCGATTCCTGGTGTATGAGAACCTCCCCCCAACAAAATATCACCTCTATACAGAGAGGGGACAGTACAGGGGTGTTCCATCATTGCGGCTATTTTCGTGTCACCATTCTAGAACACATTGAAATTCTACTGTGTAAAGACCACTTAACTAGCACTGTATATGGATCCACATTTCCTTTCTAACCAGCATGTTGGACCATAATATTTGGATTTCCATGAAATACAATTAATTTAATCTCATAAACACAACAATCTCAAATTTTTATGTTCCAACCGATTCTAGTCCTGACTCTTCTTCTTCAGCGTTTCTGACCAGCTCTGTTTCGTCACTAATATCCTCAGGACCTCGGTGGAAGGACACACAGAGAGGCTTTTGTTTCTTTTTTTAAAACCCAAAGTGGAATCGTTGTTTTATCCCATTATCATATATAATACATAATCATTTTAAAATTCAAATAAGGCAAAAAAAGTGTGTAAAACAAAGTAAAAATTCTCTAAAGCCCTACCCATCAGAGATGGCCATCTTGAGCATTTGGTGACCCTGTTCTCTCTGGCATATTTCTAATGTCTCACACACACACACTGTTCACAGAAGTGTGATCATGTTCTACTTGGTTTTTTTAGCATGTTCATGTTTTTGTTTGTTATTCTCTGCCTTGCCTTTATTGTCGCCCATGACCCTACCCCCATTGCCAGTGGGAACAGCCTGGCATGTTCTGCAGCTGGAGTCTTAACTCCACAAAGCCCTGAGGTCCCACATTTTGGTGATCTTATAATTACGTCTATTAGGAAACATTTCCTTATAACTACACCAGTGAATATTTTTCAGCCATTAAAAACAACAAATTAGGTTTCCCTGGTGGTGCAGTGGTTAAGAATCTGCCTGCTGGGCTTCCCTGGTGGCACAGTGGTTGAGAGTCCGCCTGCCGATGCAGGGGACACGGATTCGTGCCCCGGTCCGGGAAGATCCCACATGCCGCAGAGCGGCTGGGCCCATGAGCCATGGCCGCTGAGCCTGCGCGTTCGGAGCCTGTGCTCCGCAATGGGAGAGGCCACAACAGGGAGAGGCCCACATACAGCAAAAAAAAAAAAAAAAAAAGAATCTGCTTGCCAATGCAGGGGACACAGGTTCGAGCCCTGGTCCGGGAAGATCCCACATGCCGCGGAGCAACAAAGCCTGTGCACCACAACTACTGAGCCTGCGCTCTGGAGCCCATGAGACACAACTGCCAAAGCCCACGTGCCTAGAGCTTGTGCTTCTCAACGAGAAGTCACTGCAGTGAGAAGCCCACACACTGCGATGAGGCATAGCCCCCACTCGCTGCAACTAGAGAAAGCCCGAGTGCAGCAACGAAGACCCAACGCAGCCAAAAATAAATAAATAAATTTATTTTTAAAAAAAAGAAAGATTTAAATATGCACCAGAAGACTTGGATCAATTCCCAGGAAGTATTGTTGAGTGAGAAAAGTAAGATATGGGAAAGAATGCATTATATGCTGCCATTTTGTAAAGGGAACACTGATGTCCCGAATGTGTCTGTGTCTATGTGGATCTGTGCAGGGCTGGGTGAAATGGAGGGAAATTTGGCAAGATACATCTACAGCTGTTACATGGGTTATCTGAGGTGAAGGCGAGATGCAGGAGGGGTACGGAAAGAGAAAAAGGAGATAGAGCCAAGCAAAAAGGAAAAGAAAAAGAATGCATTTAGAAGAACACCCATATGATCACAGGATTTTTGCATTTATATAGAATTATGCATATTAGTGGGCATTTGCATAAAGAAATACATTTTAAGTGAATGTTTAAGCAAAGAATGCGATTATATCTCCCTCTTAGAAAGTACGGTATGTAACAACAATCTAGATTTATCAAGTGACGAGTTGGGGGCAGAGAGATCTCAAGACAGAGAAATGATTTCTTGTGAAGTGTCTTTAAACGGCTGGCTCGTCAGGTGGCCAGGCAGGCTGTCTCTGGGCCCCAGCTCTGTGTCAACTTGTGCAGTGACTTCTCTTCTCCAAGCCTTCATTTCCTTTCTGTGAAATGGGAAGACGAAGTCTACGTATGACTCAGGGTTGTTGTGGGAGTTGATGAGATGCACGAATGCAAAGTCCAGGCATTTAGTGAGCAAGCAGAAAAGCAAGTTCTTTTTGCTGTTACGTATTTTCATCTAAAAATTGATTTTGCACCACTGGGCACGCCCTTTCAGGGCTGTGTTCCTGAAATCATTAGCCAGTGCCAGGATTGCTTATTTCCAAAGCAGTTATTTCCAAAGCGATTTGGATGGGAAGAAAACCATGGCAGTCGTTCAGTCCAAACCTCTAGCACTGCCAATGGGAAAATCAAAGTCACATAGGTAGTAGGTAGCAGGGCTGGGGCAGACCCCAGGCCCCCTTATACCCTATGCAGTGTTTTCTCACTGTGCCCGCTGACTTCTTTCTTGGTAATTATTGGACTCACTGTCATTACCCAGAGGCTAACATTGTGGCGGGGGGAGGGTGTAAAGAAGGGACTTTTTCGTCCAAGACCATTTCTCTTGGCCCTGGACTTGCTTCTGTTTGTGGTAGCTTCTTCAATACTTTGTGCTGAAGTACTTTGCACCCCTTTGTACTATGTTGTCCACGAGCACATGCGTGTGTGTGTGCACATGCAACACACACACACACTCATAGTTCAACTCAGCCAGGGGCGAGGGTGGGGGGCACATTTCATAACTACTTTTCCACTTGGCTTTGCCTGAGACCGTTGTTCTGGATCCCATAGCGCCTCTGAAGGTGACAACACTGGGTAAAATCATTCATCGGCCCCTTTGAAGGGGCAAGGGGATCAGCCTGGTTGGCGTGCAGTGAGTTTAGAGAAAGGCAGACAGCAAGTCAGAAAGGTAAACGCTGGGAGGAGGGTCGGATCATGTAAGGTCTTGCAGGCCTTTGTAAGGTGGTGATTTTTATTTATTCCGGGAAGCCGGTGGAGGGCTCTGAGCAGAAGGATGACATTCTTGGGCTTACATCTCCACAGGGTCACTTGGAGGCTGTGGAGAGGAGTCACGATAAGTAGCGAGAAGCAGGCAGACCAGTTAGGAAGCTGACACGTTCCAGGTCAAAGGTGGTGGTGACTTGGATGAGAGGGGCAGCAGGGCAGAGAGTGAGATAGCGCATACTTTTTCAAGTGGGCTGATTCTGGGCCTATTGTGAAGATGGGGTCAATGGGAATTGCTGGTGGATCGGATGTGGAGTGTGAGGGGAAAAGGAAAAGGAAAATCGAGGAGCAACTAAAATTATGAAGATGTCACTCACTGTCAACTTTCAGATAAACGAGACCCATCTTCACATTTTAATGCAGACATTTCCCGCCCTAAGATCCTGTCACCTGGGAAGGAACCACTTGTGGATGCCCAGGGTCCCGGGGGAGGGCGTGAGCCTTGGCTGGTGTGCACTAACCTCCCCGACTCCCCCCGCTTCCAGGTACTTCTTCAACTGCGACTGCCTCATCCCCCTCAAGAGGAAGAGGAAGTACTTCAAGGTTTTCGAGGTCACCAAGACCACGGAGAGCTTTGCCAGCAAGGTCCAGAGCCTGGTGCTGGTCAAGTACGAGGTCATCGTGACGACGGGCTATGAGCCGGGGGCGGGCACCGATGCCAACGTCTTCGTGACCATCTTTGGGGCCAACGGCGACACGGGCAAGCGGGAGCTGAAGCAGAAGATGCGCAACCTGTTCGAGAGGGGCAGCACCGACCACTTCTTCCTGGAGACGCTGGAGCTGGGCGAGCTGCGCAAGGTGCGGCTGGAGCACGACAGCAGCGGCTACAGCTCCGGCTGGCTGGTGGAGAAGGTGGAGGTCACCAACACCAGCACCGGCGTGGCCACCATCTTCACCTGCGGCAGGTGGCTGGACCAGAAGCGGGGCGACGGGCTCACCTGGAGAGACCTCTTCCCTTCCGTATGAGGGCTAGAGGCCCTCGCTCCCCCTTCCCACCAACTTGTCCCAACCACACCCGCTACCTCCCACCCTGGCTTTCAGCAGTCCTTTCCCGAAAGCCTCCTGGAGCTGGGACTGGGGGCCAGAGATCCATGGTCCTTCAGAGGCCATTGTGGGCAACGGCTCGTGGGGTCCTACACCCTCTCGGGTCTCCTGGATCCAGATGAATCCATCAACCTGTGTCATAATCCGTTGCTGCACAAAAATAACTTTTTGCATTTTCTTTTTCAATAATAGCAGTGACCAGGCTGAAGCTTGCTGCCAGGTGTGGATGAGAAATTGGGGCTTCACCCAGGGGATAGAAGTGGGGAAGAAGAGGCCATCAAGATGATGTATTTTAAGCAAAAACTAATTAACACTTTTTTCCCAGAAAAGCTGGGCTAATTAAATTATTACCAACCACACCCTGCAAAGGACTCATCTGGGCATCTGCTCACTTAGATATGCATCCTTTTTCCCAGTTTCAATAAATCCAGGGGCAAACAGAGAAAAACATCAGGAGGAAGAATTTTAGCTGGAAGGATTTATGACCCTGTGAACAGGTACATGAGTCCTTCTGTTACTTTACAAAGGACGCATTGCCAAGTGCCAGCTGGTTGCCCCAGCCAGTGATAACACAGTTGAGACCCGGAGACCTGAGCAGGTGATAGGGTGCGGGGAATAGGGGGAAGAAGGTGCCTGGAACAGTGCCTGGAACTGCCTGGTCCCTGCTGCACCCGGGCTTGGAGGGGAGGAGGGCATCGGTGGTGTTTAGAACTATGGCTCGCTGTGGGCAATGTGGACTGAAAGCTGAGAAGGGATTGGAACAAAATAAAGATGTGGTCTCTGCTCTCAAGGGGGATGTGACCCTGATGGAGAGGCAGCAAGAGAACCATATATTCATGTGCATGCACAGATGTGCACGTACACACACACACACACACACACACACACACACATCCTGATCAACAATCACAGCTGGAGTGCAGTACAACTCAGCCCCTGACTTCTGATTTTCCTGCGGAGGCAGGGGTGGGACTGAGCAGAAAGGTGCATCAGGCCAGGAAGACTTCCTGTAGGAGGTACCCAGTACCAGGATTTCTGCTGTGTCACCATGGACCCTCTAGCCCAGACAGGTGTAAACTTGGTGAGGCTTCATGGCTCTGAGCTCTCAGAGACCCTTGGAGAGAGGCTGTGGCAGCAAGCACAGGCCCGGAGGCAGCAAGAAGCAGTCTTGAGTCCCAGCTCTTCCTTTTCCCTTCTGGGAGAGCTTGAGCACATTGCCTCATCTCTCAGGCCTCAGTTTCCTCATCTGTCAAATAGGAAGAATGATAATACCAACCTTGTAGGCTACTATGAGGACTACGTGAGTTAAAATGCAGACAGTTAATTCAGCGCCTGCACTGAAGGGTTTGTCCATCATGTTAAACAAGCAGGACTTAAGGGGGCTGGGGTGGGGTGGGAGAGAAGTAATCATTAAATAGCTTTATTTGTATCTTTTTCTGGAGCCGGTTCTTCCCTTGTCCCTGGATGAAAATTAAGGCAAGCCTCATAACTCTTCTGGACTCTCATAGGTAATAAAACGTCCAACAACCACTTTAAAGTCACAAAGTCCATCTCAGTTCTGTAATTTAAATGTGTGGCTCCAATACAAAGGCCAAAACATTCCACTCAGAGTTGAGCCTCCTCCCGTCCCCCAGTTCGGTCCTATCACAAGTGGTAACGAGAGTGAGTGAAGAGCGAGCGTGTGGGTGTGTCGATGTGCATACAGGTGTGTATGTGTGTATGAGTGTGGGGTCAGCCTCACCTCTCGTCCCCACCTTGCCCTTTTACCCCTGCTCCCCGCTCTAGCTGACCCCGGTTTCCCACCCCTGGGGGGCAGGGAAGAGAGGTGACGAGGACAGCTTCCTCTTGGGGGCGCTACTGTGGTCAGTGTCCTTTCTGGACTGTCAGCTGTTTGGAGCCTTCCTCCCATGAGCACTTGTGTGGGTTCCATCTCAAGCCCTTCACCACCCCCACCACCCCCACTCTGTCTTGCTTAGGATCTAAGACACCCAATAGGATGTCTTCTGGCATCCTTTGCTCTGACAAACTCTGGGCATTCAGACCACTTCTCTCTGCCGTCAGTGGCCGGTCAGCCCATCCCTCATCCACACGATTTCTCTGGACACATCCCTTTCTCCAAATAGCCCCACTGAAACCCCAGTCACTAGCCTTGGGCAAAGGGCAGCCAAATGGAAGGAAGGAAGGGAGGAAGGAAGAAAGGAAGGGAGGGAGGGAGGAAGGGAGGGATACTCCCAGCCCACCCTCAGCTCTTTCTGAAAATCCTGCCCTCGTATCCATGGCCCCTTTCTCAGGCTCTCCATCCTCTGTCATACCTGGAGGACGAGGCTCAGTTCAAAGTTAAAATCGCATTCTGCCGTGTCCTCTGGCAAGTGCCACTCAGTCTCACTATGGAATGCATCATCTATTGTCTTGTGGAACCAGCCAAGATTGGATGGGAAAAGCCCCTTGTTTTGTCAGTTGCTGATGTGCTCAATCAATGTTGGCTCACTCTTACTGGGATAGGGCAGGTCTGGTTTGGGGACATACTCCATGACCTGAGTCAACTTTCTTTCCATCCCTTACCTTCCCTGCCTCCTCTGCTTCCCCTCAGGGGACTTGTTAAGATCAGATGAAACTACTGCTGTGAAAGCCGCTTCGAAACTGTTATGCCTTCCGTTCATCCGGGTGCACTTCATCTCACACAGGGCACCCCTCCACCTGCCTCGTTCCCCAAGTTCTCGGGACCTGGGTCGGTTGCCCACAGATCTGCATCCAGCATGTTACCCTCCAGCAAGGCCACACCCACCATACCCTCTGCTGTGCCTCCTCTGGGGCTGTTCCTGTGCTCTTAAGTCTCCTCACCACCGTCCACCCCTCCCTCCCACCCTGTTCTGAGGCCCCAGGCTTGGAGGGTATAATGGTCAGTAAAAAAAGTCAGACAGAGAAAACAAATATGGTATATCATCACTTAGGTGTGGACACTAAAGCAAACAAACAAACAACAACGACAAAAAACAGACCAGACCAGTCTAGCCTCCCTGCTTTGTAGGGGCGGGAACTGAGGACCAGAGCAGGCCTCTGACTCACCAAGGGTCCCACAGGGGCAAAGCTGCACTTGCACTCGGCTGTTTGACGCCCTTCACGCTCTGCGGAGGTGGGGGAGACATGCACATCGGTGGAGCGGGGAGTCTTGCAGAATCCACGTGTGTCAGGTCCCATCCCCACAGCCCTGCGTCTCTGCGCTGGCACTGCCTTCCCTTGGGGCCCTACACTTCTCCTTCCTCCACCCAGGCTGCAGGCAAAGGTCGAGGGAGACCCACTTACCAGGGTGTTGGGGAGAAGGGTAGAGAAAGGAGGAGTCCCTGCTGCCCTCTGCTCCCACCTTCTGCTGCCCCCAAGCCTGCCCTCTGCCCTGAGGAAGGGGTTCCAGACACCCGTGAGAAGCCCCCAGGGGAGGGGTCGCTCAAAATCTCACGCCGTCTGCCTCTGGGCTGGGCTTTACCTCTCAATTCCTGCCTCTTCCTTGCAAGCCGGCACAGGAATCCCCCTTTTGGCAGGGCAGAAAGGAAAACTGGGATTGGGAGGAACAAGCAGGGCGCCCAGGGTGCAAACTTGAGGGAGGCGCTAGACCTCAGGCTTGTGCAAAGCCAGGGCTGGCACCCGAAGCTGGGGCTTCCTTAAACATTGCACCCAGGGCATCTCTCTTGCCTCACCCTCAGCCCTGGCCCTAGTAGAAAGACAATCTTCTACCCAAAGCCCCCACAAAGCTCTGTACCCCAACAGTCCGAATTTCAAGGCTGAGACCCAGCAACCAGCCATGGGGAAGATGATGACATACCCTTCTCTTGGGAAGGTCCCTCCTGAACCCCTCTCACCCTAAGGCCCCTGCTGCCGACATGGCCCCTGGTCATCACTGGGGTGGTCAACCATGGCAGGTGGCCCTGGATGCCACCTCTCCTCCAGCCAAGACCAATCCCCTCACCAGGGCTCTGGGTGAAGAAAACAAAAGATTTTTTAAAAGGATGGCTTCTTGAGTGCCAAGGTTTTATATCAGTGTGATCTTTCCTCCCTTGATTTAGAGATAAGTCAGCATTAAAGAACATTTGGAGAGAACCTTAAATGTAATGCTACAAATACAAACAAAGTACTTCCAAATAAATATCCCGGGGGTCCACATTAAAGAAAAGAGACTCATTCGCAGTTAGCACAAGCTACTTACACAGGAGCTGTTGCACCGGTGTCTAAGAAACACTTGCTCTTAAGCAGGTTACACAAAAGCCTTCCACCTTATTTTCTCAGCTCTTTGGCTGAACAACGCTTTTCTTCCAAGATTTTGATATAAGTACACTCTGCTCGGTTCAGATACACCCCTTCTTGAATTCTGATTATGTGGGCTCCAATGGCATGAGGTCAGAAGTCCTATGGGTGCCCCACTTCCTGAGGACCCTTGGTGTTGTGTGTCTGTCCTGAACAGGTGCCCCCATTAGTCCCAGCCCCCTGACAGAGCGCAGCACCAAGCGTCACTCACCCACAGACACCCAAATGCCCTGAGTGAGGCAAGATAAAGCTTCCAGGGACAGGTGGGGGACCTCAGCCCTGGACAAAGGGAGCAGTGGAGCCTAGAGGAGAGGAGATTTGACATGATGGGCCTGAGTGAATGACTTTTTAAGGGAGGAAAGAACATTTTACCCTAAATTTAAAAGGGGAACTTTGGGCCCTGGGATGGTGGAGGGGGTGGGAGGCAGTGTTGCTAATGAGCTGGAGGGAAGATGCTTCCAGCCTTGAGGACTCAATGTGGCTTTTCTTCTAGAATCTCCAGCTGAATGTGGAAAAGACTTTTAATGAAGCAGCGATTCCCGGTGTCTTGGTGTTGAGGCCTCAGCCACCAGCCCTCCTACTGGATAGACAATTACCAGTGGCTGACCATGGCGTGGAATGGCCAGAGGGGAAAAGCAGACATTGATGGGGCCTGGGAAACTCTCCAGGAAAGGAGACGGAGAGAAGGACAAGAGGAGAAATACTATGGAAGGCAGGGATTTAACAAAAAACAAAACAACGTCACCATCGTCTACATGGCTAATATTTATAGAGTGCTGACTATATTCCAGACAGTGCCTTACACACGTGAGCTCATTAAATCCTCAGAAAGACCTATGGGGCAGGTGCTATTGTTATCCCCACTTCATAGATGAAGAAACAGAAGCACAGAGAGTGTAAGTAACTTGCCCAAAGTCACACAGCTAACAGGTGCCACAGGAAGTCCAAGGGCAGGGGTTCTCCTCAAATGAAATGTTAGCTGGAAGCTCAAGGTATGTAAAGGTGGAAGAACTTCAGCTGTAGCTGGTTGGGGGCAGGGAGGGTTCTGGGACAGAAAGTGCTCAAGAAGTGCAGGCCCCGCGGAAAGGAACCCTGCTTGCAGGTGAGGCTACGTGCAGGGCAAAGGGGAGTGCGGAAAGGACAGTGCCTGGCAGGGAAGGCTCTGGTTTTCTGCCTCCAGGTAATGGAGAGTGTGGGGGAGAAGAAAGGGCCAGAGGCCAGGTGTCATCTTGGGGCCACGCAGTGTCTGCTGGGGTGCAGCAGCTGGGGAGGCCTGGGAGTGAGGCGAGGACAAGGTGCAGGTTAACTTGCTGGGTCACCTTGACTGGCCATGGGGCGCCCAGATTAAACATGATTTCTGGGTGTGTCTTTGAGGGTGTTTCAGGAGAGATGAGCATTTGAACTGGTGGACTCAGTAAAGTAACCAGCCCTCCCCTGTGTGCGTGGGCCTCGTCCAATACCTGGAGGGTCTGGATAGAGCCAAAAACAGAGGAATGGAGAATGTATCCCCTTCCTGCCTGTCTGCTTGAGCTGGACATGGGTCTCCTCCTACCAGCGGGACTGGGATTTTCCCCACCGTTCCCTAGCTCTCAGGCCTTCTGGACTCAGACTGAATTACACTGTTTGCTGTACTGGGTCTCCAGCTTGCAGAGGGCAGATCATGGGACAGCTCAGCCTCCAGAATCATGTGAGCCCATTCTTCCTCAAAATAAATCTCCACATATATAATATACATATGATATATACTATATATCATATCAATCCCATTGGTTCTGTTTCCCTGGAGAGCCCTGACAACCACAGCTGGACTCTGTCCTCCTCGACCTCCTGAGGGTTGTGGAGACTACGAGTCACGGGCAGAGCTTGGGTGATTTCTGAGAAGTCTGTCCTCCTGGGCACTGAGATAGGAGGTGGGAGAGGGGTGGAGACTCGCAAGGCTGCCCATTGGCCCACGTGTTGGATAGGCAAAAAATCCGAGGAAAGAGAGCCACTCCCCCAGCCCCAGAAGGCCATGACCCAACAGAGATTAAGTAGACAAGGACAACAGAGGTAGTCCGGGGAGATGTTAGGGGAAGGAGCCTGGTCTGCCATCCTCATGCTTACATTTGGCAAACTGGGGATGGGGAGTGTCCACATGGCTGGCTAGTGGTGGGGCAAGGACTAAGAAGCTATGGTTCCCGAAGGAAGAGACACAGGTGGAACTGGGTGGAAAACAACAGACAGCATTTTGGATCATCTCACTCGAAGGAGAACTGGGGATTCTGAACATTCATTAACCTAACGAAAACCATGGACTTTAGTTAATAATAATGTATCAATATCGGCCCCTCCACTCTAGCAAATGCATCTAACCAAGGCAAGATGTTAATTACAGGGGAAACTGGGTGGCCATGAGAGAACATATGGGAACTCTCTTTATTTTCAATTTTCTGTACACCTAAAACTGTTCTGAAAAATAAAGTCTCTGACTTAAAAAAAAAAAAGTTCATTAATATGGGTTCTGCTTGCAGTTTATGAGAGAAAGCCATCTTCCAGTCCACTGACCCACACTTTTCTGAGAATAGACTCTAGACACCACAAAGAGTGTCTGACTTTGGGCTCTTAGGAAGGAATAAAAAATCCACTCCAACTTTCAAAAATCAAATCCCTTCTCTCCTATAGAGAAACTGAGGAGCCTCCAGTTCAAAACACGAGCGGTTACATTTGAAATTGATCAAAAATGGGAACTTTCCGCTTTAAGATCCATAAAGTTCAGGAAACAGGTTAATGAGATGATTCTTCACAGAATAGAACAGGTTCTTTGAGAGATAAAGAGGTAAAAGAAAATAATAGATAAGAGAGGAGGAGGAGGGAGAGGAAGGGAGTTGGGAGGGGGAGAAGTGGGGAGGCTGAAGGGGCGGGGAGGGAGAAGGGAAACAGGTGAAGCACAGGGAGAGGATGAGGAGACAACAGACACTGCCCCGTGTCCTGGATGAACACAGGTCTGTGAGCGGCTTTCTCTGGACGTTTCCTGGGTGTGCACAGAAATAAGCACCCTCCACGAGTGAGGTGTAGTTAGCAATGCAGTTCATTTTTATTAGTTATAAATAAAGTACAAAAAATCCACCAAAAGTGAATCTAAGCATTTACACAATTCCTAATGCCTCCGCCTTTTCATTGATGCACTATTGCTTTAATATTCATAATAAATATTCTTCTAGCTTTCTGCTATAAAATAGTCTATGTAGCAAAATGTTGCACAGCACAACAGAACAGAACAGCAGGAGGATTACAAAAAAGGACAATCAACACTGAGGATAATCCTTTCACTTACCAGGGGCAACCAAATTACCCCCTCGAGGGCCTGGTGTCGCTGGCTCCAGAGCTGAGACATGAGCCACTGACAAGGCCAGGGGTGGGGCTGGGGAAGGGGAAGGCTGGGGTGAGGAAGGGCAGGGGACAGGCCAGCCAGGGCAAAGGGCACTTCCCACTCCGACCCCACAGAGCAGCATAAGGCATTTCTGTCCAGGAGCCCTGCCAAGGGGCAGCGTCCGCCAGGCCCCCTGCCAAGGGGCAGCGTCCGCCAGACCCGGCAGTGTGGTGGTTATGCCCCAGTGGGCAACTCCACAGGCTGCCTTCACAGAAAGCAGGTAAGCACGGCTCCAGGGTGGAGGCAGAGGGGAAGCTGGGCAGGCAGCAGGCCGGAGGCCCAGGGAATGGGACCCACAGTCCAGCCAGAGCAAAGTTGGGGCTTAGGCATCCTGCACGGCCCAGCCACTCTTACAAGCCTGGCCTGGCAGCGTGGTGAATCTGGGCCTCCGCTCCCTTCCCAATCAGCACCGTCCCAGGGGCCTCATGTGGAGGGTGGATTTCTCCACCACGCAAAGGCAGTGATGTCAAGAGGCAAGAGGAAGGATGAGCTGGAAAGAAACGGGAAGAGGCGAGGCGGGACGAGGCTGACATGCAGAGTCGGAGCAGCTCAGAGGCTGCCCCTGGGGACAGGGACCTCCGCTTTCCTTTTGGCTCAAAAACTGCTGGGCTCACCGCTGTGCCAGGCTTTGAAGCTACTGCTTCCTCAAACTCTCCCCTCCCACTCCTCCTGGGGGGCAGTGAGATTGGAGGCCCACACCCGTTCTCCACAGCACTCGCTCCTGCCCACAGGCCCCTTGGAGCAATGGCAGAGGGTGAAGGAGATGCTGGGAGGAGAGACCATGGGTCCAAAATCTGTGCCCCAATCTGCTGTCAAGGGCGATGCCTCAACAACAAAGCCTCCTGGAGAGGGTAGGATGGGGGTGTCAATCCCAAATGCCACAGTCTGGGGCTTATAGTCTGCCAACCCCATCCCCATATCCAACAAGACACGGATTTTAGCTCACTCTCCAAATGACCACTAAACCTGTGAAAGCACATGTCCAGGGATGTGTCCACCCATGTTGCTGCGTGTAAAAGGACAGACATCCTTCCAGGTTTCTCCTTTGAGCAAATCCGCTGGATAAATTCTCAGTCCACTCTCTTCCTCTCCTCACCTCTCCTTCCCTGTACCCTCCCTTTCTTCTCTCCTAAGAGGATGAGGGAGCACAGCGTGGTGGGCTCCCACCGGCTCTGTGTCATATTCTATCCAAGTCTGAGGGACCCTAGAGAAACCCTCCAGTTCACCTTCCTCACCCCAACCCAGAAAACTGAGACTCAGGGAGGCCAAGGGACTTGCTCAAGGTCACGGGGAAGTTTGCAGAAGAGCTGCTGAAAACCCAAGCCTCCTGACCCCCGGTTCAGAGCTCGTTCTAATAAATCAGGCTTTTGGCTCTCAGATGCTCCTGCTGGTAATGTCCAAAGGACCCAGTTCTGGAACCAGAGAGATTTGCAGCGCAGGTGGAGAGAGTGCCCCCGGACCTTCCTCAGAGGATGGGGGCAGGGTGGCCTGAGGTGTGGAAACAGGGAGAAGGAGAAAAGAAACAGGCTAATGAATGGGGGTTGAGGAGAACGGGCAAGGATAGCAAGTGAAAGGCTTACCCCAGTCTGCTGACGAGTGCAAATTATATTTATATATGTGCTAAATACAGTCACTATATTGGAGTTTTTCACTAGGATCACAGCATACAGAATCAAAGGTTTGCATTTCGTATGGAATGTATCCAAAGAGGCCAGCACCACAGTAGGACAGCTTGCAATCACACACCCTGATAGTCTGGACGAAATAAAGTTCGCGGAATTTTATTTAAGTTTTTTTTTTTTTTTTGTATTCGTAGTTGTTTGTCATCGTACCAATGCATGCAAAGCATTCCACTCCCAGAAACAACGCCAAAATGAGGTAATAGGAGTAATAAAAAAAATTAGTATCCTTTCTAAATAAATAAATTATAATTAAAAATGCAAAACAACTATAAAAATAATTAAATAAGAACCCACGATATCTACAAGTTAGTCATAAATTATGATTGTTAAATATAAGGCATTTAAACTCACAAAACCCTGTAAACTAGCAACGTGCCATGTTTTTTGTTTTTTGTGTTTTTTTTTTTTTTCATTTTTGTTTTTCTATCAGCTGAAATCGCTCTAGCATTTGCTCTACGCGCGCGCAGGAGATGAAACACGAGGGGGGGGACCTGACAGACGTTGCTACAGCCCCACGCGGGGAGTGTCTGTCCCGCCGGTAGGCGGGGGCTTGGGGGATTTCTTCAGGAAAAAAAAAATCTGGTGCTTTTTCTTCACCGTTGAAAAAACTGTGCTTGTTCATTAGGCGTAAAGAGTTAAGAATACTTGCACGGAGGCTGGAAACATTTGCAGAAGAGGAGCTTGAGTCCCGCCACGGGTAGGGGCGAGGGCTGGGCCAGGGGCCCAGCTGGAGGAGGAGCCCAGGCTCCGCCCCCGCCGCGCCAGGTGGCCTGGGTTTGTGGGTTTCGAAGATTGGCGTCCTTGGCGACCCGCTGCGGCCAGGGCTGCAATGCGGCAGGAGGCCCAACTGGAATCCTGGGGCAGCTCTCGCCCCAGAAGGCACTCATGCGTCTCAGTCAAGAAGGGGTCGAAGGACGACAGGGGGCTGAAGCCAAAGCCTGCCTCTTCTCCGGTCTTCCCAGGCTCCCGGACGTCGAGGGAGGGGAAGCACAGACCCCTCTCCTCTCTTCTCACCCCGCCTGGCTGCCTGCTGAGGAAGCGGGTGGCTGGGAGGTGCCCACCTGCAAGGTAGGAGGGCCCCAGAGAGATGGGCATGGGGGGCTCCAGGGTCTACCCGCAAAGTCAGAGCTGACCTCTCCCCTCTGGGTGACCTTCATCCCACTCACTGGCTAACGTTAGCCTGGGGCACTCAGGGAGCCTGCAGAGAACTGGGGGGAGGAGGGGACCCATCCCACTCTCAGCCTATGATACAGGCATTAGTGCCTTCGGGGAAGGTTGTTGTCAACAGCTTGGTGGGCACAGAGCTCTCCCACCTTGAAAAATGTGTTGATGTTAGGGAGGATCAGAGAATGTGATTGTTGGAAGGAAATTTAGCAAGCATCCAATCCAACCTCTTTGTGTGCAGCTGAGGAAACTGAGGCCCAGAGAGAAGGAGGCAGGTTCTAGAGCTGCCCACTTTGTCAGTCAAGAGCCAAGACGGAAGCCAGACACCAGCTCCCGTTCCCTCCGGCCTCCCCACCAACCCACCACCTGCTAGCCTTGCAAGCCAGCCTGGGAGAGAAGAACAAAGGACTGAGACTAGGTGGGGAGTGACCTTCCCTGGACCACCCTGCCTACCTCTGGGTCAAAGCAGGGTAAGGAGAGTTCCCAACTTCCTGGGGCTGCTAGTAACTAGCTCTCTCCAAAATCCTGACAAGTACTTTCCCACTCATGGGCTCTCCAGCCGTTGGCCCAGGAGACACTGTTCACACACTGCAACCACTGAATGGGACAGTATAATGCTCGTGCCATTAACCTCGGATCAGACTAGCCACGCTTTGCGCACTATTGCCTTAGCTCCTCAACTGGACTGTAAGCTCCTGGAGGCCAGGGATGTCGTCTCCCTGGCTGTTGTCTCCTCCAGAACCTGCACTGGCAGGTACTCGGTACGGATGGTCTTGGGCTGAGTGAGATCCTTGAGTAACCCTCCTTCCAGAAGCCATGACCCCCACTCTCTGCCTGCAGGTGTCCACAGCAGCCATCCTCCACCTGACAGCTCCACATGTACTAGAAGGTTCTACCTCAAGCCAAAATCTGCCTCCCCATCATTTTTACCCATTGGTCCTGGTTTTACCCGTGGTAAGCAACAATGCAGACTCAAATTTTCTTAACCTTATGGAATTTCTTCATATATGTGCTAAGCATCCTGTTCCCCTTAGTCTTCTCTTACTGATATAAAGGCATTGAGACTGGGGCAAGGGGTGAGGGGAGGGGGAGGCTTTGAGGGCAGTGCAAATGCGAGAGAGAAGGAGTGAGCAGGAGAGCCAAAGGAAGAGAGCAGAATTCTAGCTGAGCTGGTGTTTTCCACAGATGGACAAAGAAAGTTGGGTTGGGGTTGGAATTTGGTGGACTTTCGCATCTCCATTCTCTTGTCCTCCCACCTCTCTGCTCCCTTTGAGATTCAGAAAAATTATGGAGTGGTTCAGAAAAACACACTGTATGGTGTCACTTGGAACTTCCAGGTCTTGTCTCCAACCACCCCCATCCCTAAACCCCAAGGAAGTTCCCAGGAGAGAGCACAGAATGCGTTGGGCAGAGAGTGTTAATCCTCACAACATCTAGGTGAGGTAGAAGAGGTGGAAATGGGGATGCACTGTTGTTTCTCCCCACTGTAAGGAGAAGGAAACTGAGGCACAGAGAAAGAAAGGGACCTGCCCAAGGTTATTAAAGAGAAAGAGCCAGAGGCTAGGAACACAGGGCCTCCCAAACCCAGCCAAGGTGGTCTCTGGGCCAGGGCCATCTCTGAGGGACTTCATCAGGATTTGAGACATTCCAAAGGAAGCTCAAGGTCCTCCTCGAGGTCCACGGTGTTTGACCTCAGCCCTTGCGTGCTAGCTGAGAGCACTTTGGCCAAGACCAGGTGTCCATCACCTATGCTACTTTATCTTTAGCATCTGGTTGATTTTTTGCATTAGAGGGGCAGTGGCCAAATGGCCTCTTTGCGACAGGGCATAAGCACAGCCAAAGGAAGAAGCTGGCGTGAGCAGGGGTATCCTGGCTCCGAGGAACCTGGGGCAGCTCTGGCTGAAAGCTGACGCCTCCTGGTTCAATGTGGAACTGGGGGGAGGGGGGGATAGTTGGAGCTAAGTAGATGGGCTCTGGAAGTGGGGAGCCCTCCTTCAAGACAGACCTCTCCCCTTCGCCTACTCAAATGCTGCCTTCCCAACCCCGGCTGAGCCCCTCAGAGGCCCATCTAAGTCCCCATCTGCTCCTTTTCCAGTCCTCCTCTTTCCTGGACGCCCCTCCACGCTCCGTGCACTGTAAACATGAGAAAAACAAAAGCCAAGAGAAAACAAAAACAAAACGAGACCCCCCCCCCCCCCCCGCCTCCCAACCTGGGTGAAACAACCATCCTTTTTCACCGTAAACAGGATTTGGCTTTTTTCTTCACCTTTGATTCCTTTTTCCTTTTCTCTCGTAAAGACGGGAAGATTCGGGCTGTCGTTGGTTGGTTCAGTCAGGCACCAAAACAAGAAACTCAATGAGAACTATTTGGTGCGGATTCGGTAACAGCGACATGTCCACCACAGATGACTAGAGCACCACACACAACATTTTTCTTAAGCTAACATGCTCTGGCTGCCATCCACAGAATTAGCTAGAGACCCCTACATGGTTTCTACGTGGTCAAGAGGTATATATACAATCCTTCAAAGGACAGGATTGAGGGGCCGGGCTATCGGCTAGGACCTGCAGGATCACATCTAGATTCTCAGCAGCATGGGCCCCCCCTTCCCACCCCTGCTCCGGGCACTGCCAGCTCCCTCCCTCCCGCAAAGCAGGTGGATGGACATGGACGGACGGACGGGGCAGTCACCACTCTGGACAGGTGGGCCTCCCCCACCCCCTCCTTTCCTCAGACACGGATACCACCAACTCCTCTTTCCACAAAATGTGCTTGCAGGCTTTTCCTCTACATCAAATGGCTCAGAAGGCAAAGTTTGGCTGCAAGGGCTATGGCCGTGGGGGGACCTGGTGAAGGAAAATGGGGTGTCCACTGGCTAATTCCTCCCTCAGCTGTCAGCTCCCAGTTGTGTCTCAATGTCCACTCGGCAGATGGGGCATTTCTTGCTCATGGCGAGCCACTGGTCCACACACAGTTGGTGAAAGAGATGCATACAGGGTAGGCGCCTGGAAGAGAGGAGGGTAAGTCGGACGAATGGTCAAGGAGAAGGGCCCCGGGCTGTGCCAGGAGCCAAGGGACACTGACTCTACTCGGGGAATGAGGAGACTCACACCCAGGACCACTGGGGGCCTGGCCAAAGAAGGTTCTGGGGGCTCTGCCACGGAGTAAGGCTGTGGCTAGGATGGGAATTCAGGACAGGAAGGAAAGCCCCAAGGCCCTCCTCCTCCTGGCCCTCCAGATCAACCTGAAATGAAGCCAGGACTTTGTGTGAGATCCATTCAGGCCAAATGTCTCTCTGTTCTCCTAGCTTTGTGTCCGGGAGTCCACACCATGGGCACCACACATCTAGAATGTTCCACACCCCACCTTCCTAGGACAACCACAGAGCACACTGTGCACACTTGGCACGTTCACACACGTGCACAGGCAAACAAGCACTCCTGACACACGGTGCAGGACTGATCACCAATCCCCATGAAGGAAGAGGGGGGACTCAAAAGGTGGGGCTCCTACCTCACATCTTCTCCATCTTCCAGCAGAGACAGACAGATCGTGCATTTCTCATCTGTGTCTGACTCCTCCCCCTCTTCCTTCTTGCCCTTGCCATCCTGGGGTCTTCGCTGTGTGAAGCAGAGGAAGAGCACCGACTCACCTGGAGGCCCCTGTCTTTCATCCACAGCTGCCCCCTCCCTTTCAGCCTTCTTTCCCTGTGAGTCAGTCACTTTTTTTTTTTTTTTTTTTTTTTTGCAGTACACGGGCCTCTCACTGTTGTGGCCTCTCCCGTTGCGGAGCACAGGCTCCGGACGCGCAGGCTTAGCGGCCATGGCTCACGGGCCCAGCCGCTCCGCGGCATGTGGGATCTTCCCGGACTGGGGCACGAACCCGCATCCCCTGCATCGGCAGGCGGACTCTCAACCACTGCGCCACCAGGGAAGCCCGAGTCAGTCACTTTTTAAGTTCTGAAGTAACACCCAGACTTCTGTGCGCTTCCCAGACCCTTCTCCCTGCCTCCTCCCCATGCCCCCTCCTTGCTTCAGGATACAGAGTGCAGGAGTGGAGCAGCGGAAGAGGCCAAGCAGTTTTTGTTGTTCCAGGCAACTTATGTCCCAGGTCTAAACTTTATACTGTCCTAGAGTCGTAGAGTTTAGGAAGGAATTGAGTACCTAATGAACCAATCTTTGGAAAACTATGGCTTGTGCATAAACTGCTTCCTCTTTTCTAGTCCCCTCATGCTGTCCACTCCTCCTTACATCCTTTCCAACCTATATCCTTGCCTCCAGACTTCTCCCTCCACTTTCAGGTTCAGCATGCTTCAGCTGTCCATCCATCCATCCTTCCATCCATTCACTCTTTTTTCCCTTCCTCCCTCCCTCCCTCCCTCCCTCCCTTCCTTTCTTCCTTCCTTCCTCTCTTTCTCTGAACTAATGTCTATTCACTTTTTCTTTCATTACTAGATGAAGGCAGATTTCCTCAACTGGGCATTACCTCCTATAATTTGTACCACACTTATTCTATGTTGTTTGATCTCTCTGCCTGTCCAGAAATTTCCGTTAAAATAGGCACTAGTTCCACTGTACACCGGAAACTAACACAACATTGTAAATCAACTATACTTCAATTTTTTTTAAAAGGTATTAAGTTTTTAAAAAGGTAAGCACTAGTTCTAATATCATGTTAGACATCATGCAAGCACTCAGTTTATACTTGTTGACTTTAATTGTCCTGTTTTAAATTCTTTGCTAATTATTTGAAGATAGTTAACTACTATGTAGAAAGTTCCAAGCTCTTGGATGGTGTGGACCATGGCTCACCCTTCTTTAGATACTGCCCCACACTTGGTCAAGTACAAGGCACATCACTGGTGCTTAAAAGAATATTCTGGGGAGGAAGGAATGTAATCAGTGAATGGAATCAGCCCACTTTCTTGTTCCCATCTCCATGCTATGCAGTGAAACATTCTGATAATACCCATGGGAAGAAAACTCAACCTTTTCCCCCCTCTCCAGGGATAAGCAGACTTAAAGGTCATCTTGCCAAGAGAAATCTGAAGAGTCACAAGATAACGATCACCCAGAGAGTGACTATGACCTTCGGGCCAGGCCTAAATGCCAGGTCTCCCCAGTCTGGTCCCTGGTCCTCAGCTCCGGAGTCTGAAGTAGTCTGGGGAATTGTGTAACCTTATTAGAACATACAAGAAAATCTGTACCTTCTGCTGTCAGCCTCCCTGTGCCCTATACACCCTACTGCAATAAGTTTACCCTTAACCAGAAAATCAGAATTACATCCATAGTCCCCTATAATTGTCATGGGTTTGGAGTATGAATGGAGTCATGATGATCTGCCTGCCCAAGAACCCAGCCGTGTTTGCTGGTGGAGTGACCTTCTTTTAGTTGGCCCTTTGAGAAAAGGGAATTCCATACAGAATACCATTGAGACTAGTTTCTATTGTTTTTTCCCATCATTATTCAGGCTTTCCTTTTTATAGTTAACAATTTTAACTTAATAGTCCTACCTTGTTTTACTATATCTAATCTATATTTCTTTAAACTATATTGTCTCTTTTCAAATCTTATCCTATTTCTTCCTTTGTCTTTTTAATCTTTTAGGTCTTCCAGTTTTTGCCTTCTCTTTTCATTATCTATGTAACTTTTATTTTAACTACAAGTTTCTTCAGCATTTTGAATTTCATATGTATTTTAAAGGTTCCCACACAGAACCTTATGTGGGAACTGTCCCTTCTGCCCATACCTTCTCATTTTCATTAACGTTCTGTTTTCACTTCGATGATATTGACATTAAATTTGCATGTAATTTTCATATCTTTTCCTAATTCTTGTTTTTTTATATTTTCTTTTTGACTATATTTTTATTTATTCTTATATCATTGCTATTTTAAAATATCCTTTTTTGTTTTGTATTATTTTACTCTCAGTTTAAATTTTTAAATTTTTTTTATATTTTGGGGGATCTTAAATGCTATCATTTTGCATTTTTAATTCTTCTTATTCCTGTTTTTATAATATTTTATTCCCTTAAGTCTCCTTTTATTCCCATAATTTTTTTAGCTCAACTCTTTATGTCATTGGTTCAGTCCATTTTCCCTTTTCATTCTTAGCATTAGTTCTTTTCCTTATCTCCTCTCAGCCTGTTGAAGTAATGACAGCTGAAGTGTGCATCTCTGGCAGGAGTGAGCCCACCCTGGTCAGGAAGGTAGAAGTTGTTCCCGGGCTCCTGAACGTACCTCACTCCCTTCCACATCCTTCTCCAGAAGCTTCAAGCTCTCCCTCCAGAGAATGATCCTTTTCTCCATGCAGATGACACACTTAATTACTGAAATACTGTTGTTTCCTCTATTAACATACTATCCATGACTGACACATAATAGATGTGTCAGTAAATGTTGATTGGAATCACTGATGGGTAAATCCAGTGCCTCCATGAGGAGCATAGACCAAGGTTCATGGTCTTTGACACTGACACCATGGGTACCTGGGCAAGCCTAGAATCAAGGTGAGAGCAGCTCCCTACTCCTGAGCAGTCACCAGGTACTGGGCACCGTGCTAAGCTGTGTATATGCACTGTCCCACTGAATCCCCAGAGTCCCCCTATGGCAGCTACTAACATATCTTTCCCATTTTGCATGAAAAAGGGCCAGGGAAGGGCCAGAAAAGCCAAGTAAGCTGTCCGGAGTTACACAGCTCTAAGTGGTGGTTAGGGACTGAGTGTTTGTCCCCCTCACCCCAAATTCATATGTTGAAGCCCTAACCACCCCTCCCAATGTGATGGAGATGGGGTCTCTGGGGGGTAATTAGGTCTAGGTGAGGTCATGAAGGTAGGTCCCCCATGATGGGATTGGTGCCCTTACAAGAGGGGAAAAAGACACCAGAGCTTCCTCTCTGCCATGTGAGGACACAGCAAGAAGTCAGCCGTCTGCCAGCCTGGAAGAGAGCCCTCACCAAGAACCAAATCTGCCAGTGCCTTGGTCTTGGACTTCCCAGCCTCCAAAACTGTCAGAAATAAATGTCTGTTGTTTAAGCCACCAAGTAGAAGGCATTTTGTTATAGCAGCCCAAAGACAGTAGTAAAACTGAAATTCAAAACTGGCCCCGTCTGTTTCCAACACCTAGTGCTCACAGCCACTGCAGCCTGTGGCCTCCTGAGGGGGTGAAGATGGGCTCTGGCTTGACCACCATGAGCATTTTCCTTCTCCAGGTTTCTCAGTGCTTCTCAAGCTTTTAATTCCTAAATTTTAAAAAGTATTGGGCTTCCCCGGTGGCGCAGTGGTTGAGAGTGTGCCTGCCGATGCAGGGGACACGGGTTCGTGCCCCGATCTGGGAAGCTCCCACATGCCGCGGAGCGGCTGGGCCCGTGAGCCATGGCCGCTGAGCCTGCGCGTCTGGAGCCTGCGCTCCGCAACGGGAGAGGCCACAACAGTGAGAGGCCCGCGTACCGCAAAAAAAAAAAAGTATTTATTTACCTGTTTTCATGGCAGACTTTATTTCATAGAGCAGTGTTAGTTTATTCGAAAACTCAGCAGAAAATACAGTGTGTTCCCTCCCTTCCCCTCTCAAAACTCACAGTTTGCCCTATTAATATCTTGCACTAGTGTGGTACATTTGTTACAACTGATGCACCAGGAGTGATACATCATTATTAATAAAGTCCATTAATTTACATTAGGGTTCTAAGGGTTTAATAAATGCATAATGTCATGTCATGTCCACCATTATAGTAGCATAAAAAATAGTTTCACTGCCCTAAAAGTCCCCTATCATCCACTATTCATTTGCCTATCCCTCTCCTAAAGCCCCTGGCAACAGTGGATCTTTTTACTGTCTACTCTTACCTTTTCTAGAATGCTGTGTATTTGGAATCATGCAGTATGCAGCCTTTTCAAGTCAGCTTCTTTCACTTACTAATATGCATTTAATACATATTTTCTGCATCACATCTATTCATGGCTTAATAGCTTATTTTTTTAAATCATGGAATAATATTCCATTGTATGGATCTACCAAAGTTTACTTACCCATTTACTTATTGAAAGACAGATTGGTTACTTCCAAATTTCTTATTTATTTGAATTTTTTTTTTTAATTTAACTCCAATTCCTGGACTCCAGTCCTACTCCAGAGTCTTCCTGGAGAGTCTTCTTCCACAGGCTTAGGGTAGAGCCTGTGAATCTGTGGCTTTAAAAGCAGCCCACGCAAACCTGACGCTCACCGAGGACTGGAAACCTACGCTCTGAAGCCTTAGCCGCCTGTTTGTCCACGTGTGAGATTGGACTTGGAATCTTTTCTAGGGTAAATCTTAGCCTGCAGTGCAGGTGCTCCCTTGGCCCTCCTCATTCAGATACAAACATTCATCTCTCTGTACACCCACTCACAAGTCCACATGCACACACACATACCCAGCTCCCTTCCTGGTCACACCTGGCAGAAGCAAGGGAGAAGGCCCTGGGAAGGTAGCAGAGCTTCAGAGCATCTAGCCAGAGCAAAAGCTTCTAGAGTTCGGACCGTGCCCCTCGGTGGAAAGCTGGGCCGGGGCCAACTAGATCGCACCCACCCCAACCCCAGCTATGCAGGCTGACCTGCTGGTTGGCTCACCTTCTTGTACTTGTGGGGGAAGGTGAACCTCTCAATGGTGTTCTGTACAGCTCCCCGAGTCACACTTCCCAACCTGTCCTCGAGCTGCAGCAGCTCCTACAAAGAGAGAACATGTGGATGTGTGCATTCTGCACGTGCAAACACACGCATGCACTCATGATAAGGAGGGGGGGCACTGAGAGACCTGCAGAGCATTCACGTCGATGGGAAGAATTGTCAAATGCTCAAAGACTGCGAGATCTCTACTCACTCTCTTTTTCTCTCTCCTACTCTCAACCCTGAGGCTACGCCTATAACCCATGCCCTCCCCACCCGCAGGGGAGAGAGAGGGGACAGTGGCATCTCCACCAAGCCGGCGGGAGCCAGGCTGACGGGAGGGTCCCCAGACAGAGGGGCGGGGCGTACCTCATAGCTGTCCCGCACAGCGGAGGTGTGTCTGCTGGCATTCAGTCCCTGGAGAGCAAGGAAGTGAAGCTGAGGGTAAGGGTAGTTTCGGATTTCATGGACGACCTGTTGGGGAGAAAACGCCTCAGACAGGATTCCAGGCTCCAAGAGCCCACCTTCTGACTCCCCCTCCCGTAGCCAATCAGCGCACCCCTGAGATGCTGCGGTGTTCGGAAGCGCTGTCTTTCCTCCTCCTGTGTCCCCCTGTCCTCATCAAGAACGAAGCCTGGGCCGAACCAGCCCCAGAAAGAATAACAAAATCAGTAAAGTAACAACTAACCTGACTGGGCATTTATTTCATGGCAGGCACTGTTAAGCCCTTCAAACGATTAACTGAGTCATCTCACCTGACCTGTAACCTGGGTGCAATTACTATTCCCATTTTGCTGATAGGGTAAGTGAGACACAAGCGGATGAAGTAAGTGACAGAACCATGGTTTCAAACCCAGGCAGTCGGATGGCAAAGTTCACTCCCTTCCCCTCTGCTCTGTACTGCCCAGAACAGGGTGGGGCAAGTGAGGGCACAAAATTTAAGGAGGCACCGAATGACTCAGTAACCAAGATAAATAATACTTTAATGTAGTATTTTAAAATCAAAATTAATGCAAAGAATCCATAATGAACAAACTATCAAAATTTTAAATCAGAACAGGATCTGATCCTTTCCTTGCACGGCCCTGCCTCACTCACCTCACCCTGACCCTCACCCTGTCTCCAGCTGTGAGTCAGAGCTCCTCAGCTTACTCCTGCACGATCCTGGACTTAATCTTTCTACGCCTCAGTTTGCCAATCTGTAAAACAGGGATAAAACCTTTCGTGTGGTGTTTTTGCGAGGCTAGTGGTTAGAACGGTGCCTGGTATGCAGCGAGTGCTCAGTAACCACTAGCTGTTATTCTTAGGAGATGGTGCTTCTTAAGGCGAACCTTAGAACTTCCGAGCTGACAAGGATTCTGGGATTATTCATCCAAGCGTCTCATTTTACACATGAGGAGACTGAGGTGCTGAGTGGTTAAAGGGCAAAGGCAAGGGCTGGAAGGGCCGAATTATGCTCTAGGGCAGCAGCATGAAGAAGCTGTCTGGAAATAAGGTTTTCAATCAGCCTTTTGCTGCTTTAGTGGACTATCTTCACCTTCATTCCACACAGCTCGGGATGCCAGGGACGCAAAGGCCCCAAACCCCACCACAGTCGCCACACCCTGCGGCGCTGAAGGCCGGCCCTCTGCACAAGGCAGCAGCAGATCAGCAGGCAGCCTCAGGGGCCACTTCTGGGGTCTCCTGTGTTCCCCACCCCAGGCATGTTCATCCCATTTCACGGATAAGTAAAACCAAAGCCCCGGGAGAAGCTGACCCAATAAATTAACTACATGAGGTCACGTGGGGTCCAGGGACTACGCTGCTTGCTCTTAGCCCTGAGCCTTCCCCCCACCCTCCCTCACTCCACCTCCCACCCCCCAGACCGGGGCCTGCCACAGGGCCCCTTGCCCCACCCCCAGTGCCCCACCTCCTTTCAGCAGTGCTGGCTTCTGGTCCAGCAGCTTTGCTTTCTTTCCCCTTCAAGCCCAGTTGGGAATAGGAGCTGGGAGGGGAGGGGAGCGGCTGACCTGCCTGTGCTCAGGACACAGCCGGGCAGGACACAAGGGAGCCACAGGCCTCAGCCCACCATTGGCACCAACAGGCAGCAAGGGAGTCAGTTTCCTGGCAGAGCCTCTCACTCACCATCTGCGTGGAGGAGGAGTTTCGGGGAAAGTGGTGCATTCGAGGAGTCGCTAGGTAATGCTGATAGTGCTGGGGCATGGGCCGCACCTGGAACTGAGCGGGACTCAAGCCGGTGTCCACACTGAGATCCCTGCAGGGACACAGCCACGGTGAAGCACAGGTGATCCGGCCATCGGGTTGCAGAAGGGACCTCAGACATCAAGCCCGTCGAGTAGAATCAGAGTCACAAACTGCCGGAGCTGCAAGGGGTTCAGTCTCGCCCAGCCCCGCCCCTCTCTTTACGGCGAAGGGAGCCGAGACTCGGAGAAGGAAGGGCTCTGCTAGATCGAAGGGACCGGTATAGTCTGGGCCTCACACTACTTGAGACTAGTGCACCAAAGCCCGTCCCTGAGAGAAATGCTGAAAGAGGAATCCAAATAAGCCGGTCACGGATACAGAGCAAAGGAAAGACAGCTCCAGATAGAGTGGAGGGGGGCAGAGGCCATACTTTAACCACTTTGAGAAAATAATAGGAGAGGGACCTGCAGCTGTGAGGCAGGAAAGCTCTCCTGGACCACCGCCCCTGCTCCTCACCATACAGGAAACTCATTTCACTTAAAAATCAATCAACTGAAAAGGATCCAGTGTTCCTTGGAAAATGGCTAAGTTCTGGTCTGAGACAGAAAAAAAAAATGTTCAACATGAGATTGAAACATCTTGTCATAACTAAAAGCAAGAAAGTTATCAAGGTCAAGTCAAAAGGATTCGGGAACCATCCTGGAGAGGCTCCCACTGGCAGACTTTGGGCATTTTGTATCAATGAGTGTAACTGCAATAGACTAAAATACATCAAATAGGTTCAAATCCGTGAGAATGAAATGATTCTAAAGAAAACTGGTCCCCTTTGAAGGATGCTAGGGAACCAATGCTTCATTTTGAAAACTAATAAATAAAGGGGAAGGGGCTTCCCTGGTGGCGCAGCGGTTGAGAGTCCGCCTGCCAATGCATGGGACACGGGTTCGTGCCCCGGTCCGGGAGGATGCCGTGGAGCGGCTGGGCCCGTGAGCCATGGCCGCTGAGCCTGCGCGTCCGGAGCCTGTGCTCCGTCCGCAACGGGAGAGGCCACAACAGTGAGAGGCCCGCGTACCGCAAAAAGTAAAATAAAATAAAAAATAAAGGGGAAGAACCAAACATTTATCCTGCCTTTCCTCTGTTAACTGTACTGCAGGGTAACCAAATCGTGGATGAAGGAAAATTGCTCTTTATGAAAGTTTTCTAGCTAATAAATGAATAAGGAATGATTGAATTATTTGTCACATTCTTTCATCCCCTAAAGAAATAAAGGATCTGGGCAAAGATTATCAATTGCTACTAACATCACACAGGAGAGACAACCAGCTATCTGCTGGAAGAACACAGCACCTCGTATGAAGTGTTTTTTGCCAGAAAATGCAAGTTGAAGCTGTATCTGCTCAAGTCGCAACCTGGGTGCCAGTGTATAGTGAGTTTAGCAAACCAAGGGGCGTCTGAGGTGACACCTCCAGAGCATAACCAGCAAAATCCAGATGAGGGGAAACTACAGGAAAAAAAGCCTGATTCAACAAATACTTTTTTTTTTTTTTTTTTTCGGTACGCGGGCCTCTCACTGTTGCTGCCTCTCCCGTTGCGGAGCACAGGCTCCGGACGTGCAGGCTCAGCAGCCATGGCTCACGGGCCCAGCCGCTTCGCGGCATGTGGGATCTTCCCAGACCGGGACACGAACCCGCGTCCCCTGCATCGGCAGGCGGACCCTCAACCACTGCGCCACCAGGGAAGCCCTACCTTTTTTTTTTAATATGAGGAGCATTAAAGGAATTTCTGCTTCCAGCTGTGATGTCTACACAGTATGACATATATATATATATTCCTACATTTCTTCTATATATTAGCCCACATCCCTGGAACAACTCCTGATGAGTCTGTCACTTGGGACATGAGGTAACTCTTGGAGCCAGTTGGAAGCAAACTTAGAAATTCTCTTAGTCCAGTCCCTCACTTTTGCAGGCCCAGCGGAGGCCTGAAGAAGGCCAGTGCCTTATCCATGGGCCCAGGCTAGCCAGTTAGGGGCTCCAGGGTTTCCGATCCTCGTCTGGGCTCACCCCATGACCTGCCTCGGGGAAAGGAGTTCCCCGGGGCACCTCACGTGGCAGAAACTCTGACTCTTAGCACCTGCCCAGCAGTCCCAGGGAATCCAACAGATTCAAAGTAGCAGAGAGATGTTCAGGGAATTCTACCAAAAGCAAAGCCCCAAGGAACTGGGAACAGAATCCCTCCAATTCTAGGAATGCTGAGTGGAGAGGCAAAAGACACCTCAGCCCTCAGATGAGAGAGGTGATCTGCCCAGGTTGGGCCTGAGTGGGCTCTGGGATCCCCTTTTATCATCTCATCAAAAATCCCTTCCCAAACCCAGGATCCTCGAACAGGGCTCCTTAGCTGAGGCCGAGCTGCTTGCAGGGGAAGGATGGTAGGAAGCTCTCACCCCTACCCCCCTCTCCGAGGTGCCCAGGCAGGGCTAGGGCTGTGTGGCCACGCAGGCTGCCATCTGCACTGGGGGCAGAGTCAGAACTGTGAACCCAGGACTGAGTCAAAGGAGCACGATAAGGACAGAGACACCGGAGCAGGGCTCAAGGTCAGGGTCAAGTTATCGGGCCCAGGCCAGAAAGGGGAGATTGGGGAGGATTTATCCCCCAAGGCCTGCTGCTCCCACACACTCCCAGGCCAGGATGCTCAGTGCGCACAGCTGCTTGGGTAGGGCTAGAATCTCCTAAAGTAAGGGGGGGGAGGGCCAGGCAGCCTCAGGCCTGGGGCTGGACGAGAGCTATTGGGGCATGCCAATTCCTGGAATGACTAGGGCAGAAGTCAGTGGTTTCTGATGATTCTCTAAAGGAAAGGGGGGGTGCGCAGACACACTACCCACCTCCTCCCTCCCAGGGATCCTTGCAGAGGGTGAGCGAAGCCCCTCCTACAATGCATTTCCTGTCATCTAATTTCCAGACCTCACATCTCCTGGCAGAAGAGGCCTCCCTGGAAAAGAGGGGTGGGATGAAAAGCCCCTCGTCACCACTTGGATGGCCCTTGCTGGAGCAGAGCTAATTACAGGGAGGAGAAAGGGCCTCCTACTTGGGAAGTGGGGACAGGACAGGCAGAAATGGCCCCGGGTGGACCCGGGGCGGGACTCAGCCCAGGACCCTCCCAGCGTCCCCTGCTAGGGCACAGGCCAGCCTCTCAGGGCCCCCCGCCTCTATGTTTCTCCAGGCAAGCAGGGGTCAGGAATGCAGAGCGACAGAAATGAGCGAGGAGCACAGGAGATTTGGCCAAATAAAGCAAGTCGGCGGCCTAACCCGCACCGCGCCTGCCGCATCTCAGCAGCACCCGCCTCACCGCGTCTCCTTATCCCCTCCCACTTGCCACGCTGGACCTTGTTCAGATCCCTCAGCAGTACACAAGGACCCCAGGTGCTCTGTGTGCTGAAGAGAATTAAACTGGATTGACTTGCCTGCTGAGGGACAGAATTTCATCCAAACAACAATTAAATCTTCCTAATTTGAATCTGCTAATTAGAAAAAGTCTGGGCTGAAGCTGGCCGTGGTGCAATCTATGTTTTAGGAGAGGGTTAAATCTAACAGAGAAAACCTGAGAACTCCTAAGAGCTGGAGACACGGAACCTGTTAAATCAACCATTTCCTGCACCTAGAAGCACCTTTAGCGTCCAGTCAACCAGAACTACCCTTTTGAACCATTCCTGGGTGTCTGGTCCTAGGCTGCTTCCAAAGCAACCCTTGCCCACACCAGTTCGCCTGACTAAATGGCTGAGTAATGACACTAATGCACGTCTGTTTTTTAAATAGCCCATCCCTTTCCGTTGAGGTTTTTTGTTTGTTTTTACATTCTTTAAAACAGACACACACACACACACACACACACACACACACACACTTTTTTACCTCAAAGTTGCAAAAACTTCCTGGATACTCTTCACTCAGATTCCCCAAGTGTTAAAATTTTACTACCTTACTGCATTTCTATTTCCTTCTCTCTCTCCACGTATACATCCATACATACAAACACACACACAGAGTTCTCCGTGGATTTTTTTCCCTAAACTATTTAAAAATAAGTTGAAGGCGTGATGCTCTTTACCTCTAAATACTTTAGTGAACTACACATCTTTTTCAAGTGTTCAGGTGTCTAGTGTTCAGGTGTCTAGATCCAGCCCTAGTTTAGGTCGGCCCACCCCTGAGCTAGAACCTGTGAGTAGGGTGGGACCAAATATCCAAAACAAAGCAATGATGCATCCCAGGGCAACAAAGCCCTCTGCCCTGAGTGCAGGAGACTGTGGGAAGACGTCACAGGGGCCCCCTGCCTACAAAGACACCACAACCAAGCCCTCAACCTCTCCCCAGCCAATCTCCCCAGTCCTTGCCTCCAACCCAGCTGGCTCTATCTCCATGAGCCTGTTTTGCCTGGCTGGCGTGCCCTGGCACTTCTCTCTGGACTCCTCAAGGCCCACCCCCTCCAGGAAGCCTTCCCTGACCATGCTAGCTCCTGAGATTCTCCTTTCCGCCCCCCTCCCAGGGACCACTGGTTCACAGCACTCCCTGAGCTTGGGAAATGCTTCGCATTCCTGTCCCATCCTCCCCTGCAGTACCATGAACACTGAGCCCAAGGCTGGGCACATGATGGCCCCTAGCCACATCTGAGCTCATTGCTGGAACCAGGACCTTGGGGGGCCATCTGGCCCTGAGGGTGGACAGGGCAAAAGCTGGGGCTTGAAGACTAGGACTCCGGCATCACTGAAGTGAAGGAAACAGGAGCTCCGTGGATCAGACAAGACCCTCCTCCCTCCCTCCCCCAGGGACCCCACTCACCAGTCAGTGCCCTCAGCCAAGTACCTGGGCTGAGGTGTCTGTAGTTGGTGGCCGAAGTCGAAGCTGGGGTGGAGGCGGTGAGGGTGGACAGACACTCGCTCCTGACTCCGCCTGCCCGGAAGGGAAGGAGGAATCCAGGCGTCAGGGCTGCCCAGGGCCAGCCCAGCCCCCAGGAGTGCTCAGCAGCCCCAGCCCCCAGCCTGCGTGTGGAGCAACGGCCTTCAGCCCTCTTCCCCAACTCCAAGGAAGCTTCCTGGGCAGCAGCCAATAACTCAGAAATTCCCGCTGTCTCTGGGCTGCCCCCTATACTGAGCCTCTCCCTGGGTGTAACTACTGCAGATCAGCTGTCTCACCCGGTCTCTCCAGCTTCTCTGCTCCTTCTCCTGCTGCTCCCCTCTGTCCTTGGTGGGATGTATTCAGGACACACAGACCAGCCTCCTGTAGGCTCTCCCACCTCTGTGCACCCCCTCTGCTCCCACCATGCTCTTCTCCTCTCCTCCACCCTCTCCACACTCTTCCCAGCTTTCATGGCCCAGGGCAAAGCCACCTCCTCCAGGAAGGCCTCCCTGAACACTCCAGATCATGGTGACCTCTCTTTCCTCTGACCTCCTACAGCACTCACCTTCTGTCCCAGGCACCCCAACCTCTACAGACATGGATGCTCGGGGCCTTAAGGATCCTCAGGTCCAGAGGTGCTCAAAGTGTGCTCCAAGCAACCCTGGCACTCCCTGAGACCCCTTCATGGGGTTTACGAGGTCAAAATGAATTTCATAATAATACTATCATGTTATTTGCTTTTTCACTCTCATTCTCTCACAAGTGAACAGTGGAATTTTCTAGAAACTACATGACATGTGATTCTGCCACATTTGAGAGCAGAAGAAGACTTGAGAACACAGCCATCTTCTATTAAGCCAGGCATGAAAAAGATTTGTAAATGTGTATTTTTAAAAAGTCACTCTTTTCACTGATTTAGATGCAAAAAATACGGTTATTTTTTGAAAAACATATTATTGGTGTTAACATATACCTTTGTTATTGTTATTTTTAAATGAATTAATAAGTATTTTTAAATTTCTGTTTTAATTTCTAATAGGGTCAGTATCAATGGTCATAACCCACATAAACAGGAGCTTGCTGTAATCCTCAGTAACTTTTAAGAGTGTAAAAAGGGTCCTGAGACAAAAATGTCTGAGAACCACTTAACTTATACAGCTCCTTCTCTTAACAGTTGAGGCTCAGAGAGGTGAAGTGACTTGCCCAGGATCCCACAGCTACTTCAGCCCCATTTGATTAGTATTGTCTCATTTTACTCTGCACTTGTTTCATAGCTGGTCTCTCCAACCAGACGGTGGGCTCTCTGAGGGCAGGGCTGACCCAGCCCTGTCCTGAGGTATCCCTTAGGGACCTCCAATGTTAGAATCTGGTGACCATGAAGTTTGAGGGGACGTGAGGGGTCCCCTAGTCTAGTCTCCCACAGCATTGAAAAGTCCACTGTGAGCATCCTAGCCCACCACTTACCCAGCTCCTGGCCAGTTACCTGGGCGATATGACAGGGACACACTAACAACAGAGGGAACCCATATCAGGTTAAGGCAGCGCTCACTGCCCGAAACAAATGCCTCTAAGTGGAGCAAAATCTGCCTCCTACGCAGAGACTCATTTGGTGACTGACTGCTGGCCAAGCCTGGCAGGGTAGAAGCCAGGGGTCCAGCGCTGGGCCCTGCCCCCGCCCCGCCCCGCCCAACCCCTGCCCAGGTAGCACACACACCTGGGGTGCGAGAGGAGCCTGCGGTGCTGAGCTTCCAGGAGCTGCTGCTGCAGGAGGTATTGCTGGTGCAGGGCCTGAGGTAGGAAGGAGGGACCTGTGACGTCCTGGAACTGCAGGGTGGGCAGCGGGGTCAGCGACTGATGCAGGGCGCCACTGTGCTGGTGGGCCGGGGCCATGTGGGCGCTGAGGCCCGGCTGCGACTGCACCGGGTGGGCCAGGGGGAAGTCGGGAGCGAGCTGCTGCGGCTGGGGGGGGCCCAGATGGAAGTGGCGGCAGGAGGTAGCGTGAGGATGCTGAGACCTTTGAAATGGGGCACCTGGAGAAGCAATGACAAAGACTCCATGAGGACCAGCCCTGCTCCCCTCTCCCACAGACCCCATCTCCCCCTACCCCCAACCTGTAGCTGGTGAAACTCAAGACCTTCATTAGAACACAACAGTGTCATCACTTTTGTATACAAATGGTCATCGGTGCTCCCTAGTAAAGGCTCTGTGCAGTATGTGTTGGAGAGTGGGGGGAGTATTTTGTTTAATAAATAGATAAGCATCCTCTTTTAAATGAACACACTTGTTAAAGGAATTTTAAGGCCCCTGGAGGCAGCCCCATGCAACCTTATTGACCCTACTACCTTTTTAAATAGATGCCCAGAGAACATTGAGTCCAGCCTAGTCAAGCTCTGAACTCTACTGAAGACTTGGCTAGCCAGGACCCAGCCGACAGGGAGCCCAAATTTCCAAAGAGAAAACAATCAGAAGTTGTTTTCCATGCAATTTTAAGAAAAATAAAAAATCTAATCCCACAAAGTTTTTAAGTAAGAATGAGATAATTTGTTATAATATTATAATTTATTTAAAAGCAGAGATTTCCAGCAATAAGCTGGGCTCAACGCTGCATTTAATCTAGTCTCCACTACCTTCTAAATAACATTGACCTTGATGATGACAAAGCCTTACAAATTTTCCATAAGCAAAGATCCAGCTCTCAGCGTTGGAGTCCTTTAATAAGGAAGGAAGTGAACTTGGCACCTCGGGAAGCTTTACAGAGGCTTCCTGCTAAACACGACAGGTTCAACATATATCTGCTCCTTCCCAAACCCCACTGAAATGAGAGCAAAGGCATAAAGAGAAAATAAACAGACAAGGACAGAGAGAACAGGAGAGGTGACATCAGCAGGCAACAAATGTCAACAGATTTTTGGAAGGTGGAAAGCAGATGGAGCAATTAGCAGAGCTGAGGAATTGGAAACCAAGCGCCTAATGAAGGCGCAGTCAACGAGAAGCGGACAGATCTTGCCACACGTGCTGGAAGGGTCAGGACAACTCCTGTGGTGGCAGGAGAGATGGCGGCGCTGAGAACAGGGAGGCTGGTGGCCAGTCTCTATGAGGAGCAGTTCTGCCCAGGGCATCTCCCCTCTCCCATGCAGGGCAGTGACTGCCGCTCCTTCGCCCTGGAATTTTGCAGGGAAACTGAGCCAGAAAGGCTCCAGTAGAGGAGGACAGGGGTTCAGCACTGTGCTCAAATGGGGGGGGGGGGGGCGTTAAGCGAAAGTCTTATACATGGAACTCTGGAAACCCCTGCTCCCTTCTGCCTCTTGGTTCAGAGGGTGCTGCCACTCAGGTGCCCCTCCCCTGCAACCCCACAGCCCCAGGTTGGAAACTGGCCCCAGAAATAGCTCTACAGTTCCTTCTGGTTGGGAGTACCCCGTAAAATGGTTGAGTCCCCGCTGGCGACTCCATAATAAAGCCCATAAGTTGAAAGGTCCATATCGATACACACACACACAGATTCTGGAAGTTACTAGTGATCTACTCTTCAATATGAGCAGACAGCCAAGGACGACCAGTCCCTTGAGGAAGATTACAAAGTGAAAAGAGAGAAAGAATATACTAAATTAAAATAAAATAAAATAAACTCAGAGAAACAGAAGTCATGCAAGGATCCGAAAAAAATAAACTTCAAAACACTTGAATTAATATCCTCAGAAAAATGATGTCAGGTCCATGAGACAACAACAAGCTCCTTTAAAAGGAGCAATGAAAAAACAAGAGAGCTCTTGGAAATTAAAAATATAAGAGGTGAAATTCAGCAGAAGGGCTGGAAGATAACGCTGGGGAGATTTCCCAGGAAGCAGAACAAGAAAACAAGGAGTTGAGGAAAAAGATACCAGCATTGAAGGATGCAGTCAGAAGATTCCACAGTTTTCTAGTAAGAGAGAAAGAATGGAGAAAATTGTGGAAAAAAATTATTTCAAGTATTTCCCAGAACTGACGGTCAGCTTCTGGATAGAAAAGGCCCTCTGAGTGCCCAGCAAAATGGGGGGAGGGGGGAGAAGAACCACACACCAAGGCATCTCCCTGGGAAATGTCCAAGCAGTGGGGCAGAGAGATGATTCTGACACCTTCCAGAGAGAAAGCAAACTGGTCCCATTCGAAGGGTCTGGGAGTAGGATAGCACCAGATTTTTCAAGGGCAACATTGGAAGCTTGAAAACAGTAGAGCAACTGCTTTCAAGGTACCGAAGGGGTGTCGGGGGAAGATGTTCAATCTAGAATTCTGTGCCCAGCCAAACTATTAATCAAGCGTGAGAGTAGAATAACGCCATTTTCAACCATGGAGGGTCTCAAAATAATTAATCTTCTCACACCCTTTCTCAAAGAACTACTGATGCAAACCAAAAGAAAGGAGCAAAGAAATAGGGGGTGACACCTGGAAGGGGGGGCTTTCCCAAGCACATGGCTGTACAGGGCCTCCAGCAATCATTTCAAGGCAGGGAGGAGGGAGGGCGCTCTGAGGGGTAGCTGGGGGTGGATCAAAAATATAACATTACCGTCAGATTTGGCCACATGAAAATAGTATTTGAAGGAATTTTCCAATTTTGTAGAGCATTTGGTAAGAATTTGTAAAAATGTCCCAGAAAGCAGACAATTATTACCTCTAGGAAGAGAAAAAATTGTTCAGAAAGTGTAATTATTACATACTACTTGGTTCAGCAGTGAACAGTATTTATATATTAATAACACAAGCATTAATAAACTATTTTAGAACAGAAAAGGACATTTCTTCCATAAGAAGAAGAAAATAGACAATGTCAAAATTGAAAAATCAACAAAGAGCAGTAAAAGAATTTATTTAGAAATTTACTTAGTAATTCATATATTTCAGGAAGTAAATACTCGAAGAAGAGTTGGAAATGTTGAGCTTCTAGTGGTGGGACTAGGGTGGGGAGGGCAAGGGGCAGACAATTGCTGTTTTGCTAAATGTGTCTTATATTGGAGCTATCTGACTTTGTAAATGACATGCAGGCCATTGATAGATTTTTTTTAATCTTTTAAAAATAAATATTTGCAAAACAAAACGGAAATAAAATGCATTTCTGGCTCACTGCAAGTGAGCCAGAAAAGAATGATCTAGAACCTTAATTCCCACCAGCATTCCAGATCAGTAGGGCCTCCTCTGCCTGGTGAATTCTGGCTTCCATGAGTCCAGGGGCTGTAGCCTGAGCAAGCAGGCTCTGGATTCCCCCTTCTCCCTCACCACCATCTATCATACCGTAAAAAAAGGAGAAGGTCCACGTGACCAAACGAAGGAGGGCAAGAAGGGAAAGGAGAGCTGTCGAAAGTTAACAAAGTGAAAGACAGGCATGACTGCAGAAGAAGGGAATGGGGTTTAACTGAAAGACAGGCATGACTGCAGAAGAAGGGAATGGGGTTTAACTGAAAGACAGGCATGACTGCAGAAGAAGGGAATGGGGTTTAACTGAAAGACAGGCATGACTGCAGAAGAAGGGAATGGGGTTTATAAAAAAAGGATACTGTAAAGACTCCTATCCAACACTGTCTATTAAATTACAATGTGAGCCACATATGTAATTGTAAATTTTCTAGTAGCCACCTTTAAAGAAGTAAAAAGAGACAGGTGAATTTAATTTTAATAGTATATGTTATATAACTCAGTATATCCAAAATATTGTTTCAACATGTACTCAATATAAAAAAATTATTGAGATATTTTACATTGGGCTTTTTTTCATATTAAGTCTTCAAAATCCAGTGTACATCTGGCACTTACAACACACCTTAGTTCGGATGGCCACTTGTGGTTAGCGGCTTCCGTGTTGGACAATGCAGCCCAAAAGAAAAAGACCAGCTCCGTACATAGAGCAAAGAATCTTAGCCAAGTTTGCTAACTGGTCGGCCTTCAGAGGGGGCGTCCCCACTGCTCACTGGTGAGATGCACACCCCTTAGCCTGATCCTCAAGCTCCATGCCCCTGATCCCCACCGCCCAAGCCCCCCCCCCCACCACCGACATCAGATCTCCAGACACTCCACGCACATTCCCACCCCGGGGCCATGCTGGTTGCTGCCTTCCCTGTCTTTAAAGGTCATCTCTCAGCAACTCAAAAAATGCCTCCCCTGCCTGCCAGCCCCCAGGGACGCCTTCCTCCTCTGCATTCCTGTAGAAGGCCCTGTCACTACCACTCATTTGGCACCTGGCAGTAGCTACCTTGAGCTGCTTCTTCACACTCACCGCCCCCAGCTGGCTGAGCTTCCTGTCTTGCTGTTTCTGGATCCCCACGCACCTCCCTGGAGCTGGCACTCAGTAAATACCTGGTTGGCTGACTGCTGGAGGGACTGGGGGAAAAGCAGTGGCTCCAGGCGACTGACGCACTGGGGCTGGTTGAAGGCCAGCTGATTTGAAATCGAGAGGGAAAGAGAGTGGCAAGTAGGCCCGGGTGAGCTCAAGGTTTTAAAGCTGCAGTGCACAGGGACTGAGCAGGCAGAGCAGGCCAGCGCCTTCCCCTTCGGGGGCTGGTGGAGCCTCTCCGACCACCAGGAGCAGCAGCTGCCTCCCTCCCACAAGCCCCTCCTGCCAGGAGGGCGCCCACCCCGTGAGGGAGGCCCTTCCGGTTTCTATGGAGGCCCATTAGGGAGAGGACCGTCCACCACCCTGGAGAGGTTTCCACTCTCCTGGAACCTGTGCCCTCCAACTGATGCACTGGGCAGTGAGAGCAGCTGCCCTCTCTCCTGGATGGGCAGCAAGAGAAAAGTGAACAAAAGTATCTATATGTCTCATAATATTTCAGGCAATTTCTACCTGCAAAAGTCCTTTGACTTCTGTTCTGGGACTTTGTGCCCCCTCTCCCCTGTCATCTCCATCCCCAGAGGGTTCTCAGTCTCATCAGCTCTGCTCAGAAGGACATTAAAGGCAGGAGACATCCATTCTGGGGCCCCTGACTCACCCCAACCCTGTGTGCTGTAGGGTCTGTGAAAGTAGCAGCTGCTGTGTTCGGTCTCTAAGACCAGAGGAATGAAGTTCTTAGGGTAGACTAGTCGGGCCCATGACAAGCCAGTGACCAGTGACAGCTGAGTAACACAGCCCAAAATGCCCTCATCGACAAACAACCTACAATTTTTCCCATTAGAGTTACTCCTTTGGGTTAAAAAAATAATCTCCAGGTGTCCTTGAATATATTATCCATTTATCTTATTTCCCCAGGACTGAAATGCCATCAATTGGAGGATTCATCATGAACTAAATAACATTTTTAGGGAGTGAGGAGAAAGAGGGGTTACATTTTTTTTAAAAAAACACCACATTAAAGAAACACAGCAAGTGTAAGACACAAATTAGTTTCAGAAATGTGTAGAAAAACATGTGCACCTTAGAATTCTGGAGATTGATGCTATAGGACCCCCCTGAGAGCTAGCTGGGAGGACCCCCTGAGAGCTAGCTGGCAGCACCTTCAAGCAGGAGTGCTCCCCTGGGGCCTAAGCAAGGCAAGGCTGGGGCAGGGGGAGGCCACTGTGCTGGGGCTTGCCTGATGGCCACCTGGCGCACGCAGGCGCTCCACAAGAGCTGGTGGCTGATTCGTGCCTCATGGGCAGGGAGCCAAAGCAGCTGGCAGCTGGAGAGGGGGCGGAACAGCAGAAACCACACAGCCCCATGAGGAAGGGAAGGTAAAAGAGAAGCGGAGGACGTGGGGGCCAAAGGCTGTGGGCAAGGTGGGTGGAGAGGACAGTGACAGAGGTCTCGAGTCTCTGGAAGGTTCATGGACACTCATCTGGTAAATGACAGAGCAGAGATTTGAACTGAGGTCTTTCCTGAAAGCCAATTGTCAATGAGAGGGAGGGGCAGAGCCAGGGAACTAGAAGGCTTGATAAAGTGACGGGCCCTGCTGAGGAGGAGAGCAGGGCAGAAACGGGGCCTGGACACCCAGAGGACACGCTGGGCTGGTCCAGGTTTCCTGGGGACAATGGGGATGGAGACAAGGGGGCCAGAGGAACCTCAGAGCTGGGCCTGGGTGGGAGCTGAGAAGAGCCAGGCCAACAAGTCAGAAAGCCAGAAATGTCGGTGGAGACAGCAGATCCATGTGGCCTGATAGGCTTCTCAGGAGCAGGCAGCATCCTGAGCTGGAGGAATATTCTAGCTGTATTCTAATCTGCACCAACTTGGTCACCTCAGGGTAACGTGGCTTTCATCCTTCAGACTCCAGGGCTGAGAGGCACTGCCTTCAAACCCTCAGGTGAAGAGGGAAGGAGAAGAGCAGGCAGTGCTGGGGGCAAGGACCAGGGGAGGCCTGCCTCCCACCCCAGTGCCCCAGGATAACTGCCTCCTGCCAGCAGGGGCCTCAGGGACAAGGTTGAACACCCACGGGCCAACCAGGCCGAACGTCCCCCATTCCTCCCAGGGATGCAGGACCCTGGGAGAATAGGATGGGAACCAAACCTTCCCGCATTTCCAGGGAAGCTGGCAGGTCCCGTCCTCCCCAGGCCAGTTCCCAGGTGTCAGATTCCCACTGTCCTCAGGTCACTGACCCGCATCACTCTCCCTTAGAGGTGGGGGCAGAACAGGAGGGCGGGGCCCACAGCAGTGTCACAAAGGAGGGGAGGGCCAAAGACAGTCCCTCCCAAAGGCCCCCCCCGGGATGGAGGGCAGCCAGCCAGCAGGGACAGGAGGCTGATACCTGTCTCTGCTGAGCACTTCCTTGAAGCTGGGCTGGAGTCAGAGTCTACTCCTCTCTGAAAAGCCAGCTCTCAAGCAGCAAAGAAAACCAGCTTTTTGAAAGCAGATTTCTGCCCACAAGAGGCCAGGGAGGAAGGCCTCTGCTACCAAAGAGGCTTTCAGAGCCAGGTAGAGTCACCCGGTGTAAGGGCTCCGTCTTAGAGGCCTGGGTGCTTCTCCTCGCTGTCAGACCAGGCGGGACACTGGACTTGTCTGGGCCTCAGTTTCCGAGACCGTGACCCACAATGATGCACCTGATGCTACACACCTGCTAACATCTCTCCGCTGACGCGGCCACAGGCATCTCCTGGCCTGGCCTCTCCTCTTGCTCGCGGGGAAGCCAAGTAAGAAGCACAGGAAGACCTTGCGCACTGAGTGTCGTGACTGCCCCCGGAGTCCCCCAGCAGGCCAGGCCAGACCCAGGTCTCCTGCCCCACCTCCTGATGGGACAAGCCTGTGTGTTCTGTCCCATGTCCAGCACCGGAACTGAGCCCAAAGCAGGGAGAGGCAGAGTAGACCAGTGCTGAACTTCTAAATCCATCTTCCAATGGCTGCCACATCATCCTAAAGCCAGTTCTGAGTGTTTCATCCCTTGCAAACACCCCTTCTGGCCTCTCTCTCTCTCTCACTGCTCCCTGTGACCTTCCCTCTCACCTCTCCCGGACCCCCAGGGGTCTTACCTGCCCCCTGGCCCCATACCCTACCTCCCAGAGCTGTTGCATTCTGTCCATCCTCGACCACCCAGGGCAGGTGTTAACTCTGGGATGGAATCTCCCAGTGGATGAAACTCTTCTCTCCATCAGATTTGTGGCATTTGCCTATTATACTTGGCATTTTATTTCTGGACAAATTTTATTGCCAATAATCAGCTGTAAAGTGAGTGATTTCAGGACAAATACCATGCAGTAAATGTCCTTTGTTCTTAGAAGGATTAAGGAAACTTCCAAGAATGGAGGGAGAGAGAATGCAAGAAAGTGAGAGAATGGAAAAGAGAAGGAAAGAGAAAGAGGCGGGGAGGCGCGAAGAAGAGAGGGAGGAAAGGAAGAAGGAAGGAAAAAAGACCTTCGTTATCTTAGAAAAGTTAAGTATTAGATTATTAGCTAGCAAGGAAATGCAGTTCTTCATGGAATCATTGAATATTCAAGCTAAATGAGGCTAAGAGATCATACAGCCTTTGATCTACAGGATGAGAACCCCGAGGAGGCTGGAAAATGGGGGGTGGCTTGTCCGAGGTCTTCCAGGTCGTTACGGCCGAGTTGGGACTGGAGTCCAGGCCTCCTGAGTTCCAGTGCAGTGTGCTCCACCCTGTGCTGCATTTCAGAGTCCCCCGGCCCAGCGCCCAGCTCCTCATATGCCCACACCCATCCACACATGCTACCCCAGAGAGGAACCTGCCTGCCCAGGCCCTGGTGGCCCCACCTCCCCTCCCCATGCCCATCCCCATCCCAAGCTCCCCCAGGAGGAAGCCTTTCCTTCCTAGTAACCATGAGATAACGAGGGACCAGCTGCTGGTGCCCATGGGGAAGCAGTCTGAATCTCTGCTGTGAGAGATGCTGGGAAATGGCCGTGGTGGCTGACATCACGTAGGTTCAGCCCAGTCCACATTGACCAGCAGCCCCAGGCCTCTTCCCTGGCCTAAGAAAATGCCAAGGACAAGCCCCAACTTTAATGGAGTAGACCAAGGTCTTTCCAGCACAATTGGGTGCTCCTGTCACAGGCAACTCCTGCAGGGTCCCTGGAAGTCCTGTGAAAACTTTAGGTCCTACAATTCATAGGGTTTAACTGATAAAGAGGGATGGAGGAGAATTCTGGGGTCTTGGCACAAATTCTGGGCACCTTGTGTTAACATGGACAGGGATGAAGTGGAGTCTGGTGAGGAGACCAGGGTTGGGAGGGGACTTGAGTTGTCTAAGAGGAGGAATAGCTGAAGAATCTGGGTGTTGAGTAGCAAAGAGGAGACTCGGGGTCAGGTAATAGCTGCAGGCAAAGGGATTAGCTCTTTCTAGTAGATCTGGGTCAACATAAGGAAGACATTTCTTAGAATTCACTTTGTCCTCCAAAGTTCCTCATCACTGGTCATGTCCATGCAGAGGCTGGCTAGCTGCCAGCAGAGAAGTGTGAACACTGGAGGGGAGATGGCCTGGAGCACCTCCAGGGTCCCTTCTGTGCCCACCATGAGATGATGCAAATTCACTGCAACATCTACCCCCTGCCTGAGCATAGTTAGGCCAAACTGGTCTTTGAAAGCACAGAAAAGCTTGTCTGGGTGATGGAGAAAGGAGGAAGGAACATGGCGGCAAGCAGAGAGCACACCCGAGTACTCAGGGCCCAAGCCTGCAGATGCAAGGAGGAGAAGCAACCCACAGGCAGGTGTCCAAAGACAGACTCCTTCTTCTACTCCACATGGCCCCAGGAGCCTCTGTCTGCACTGATACAGCTCAGAACTTTGTTTCCTGCATATTCTGAGCCTCCCAGTAACCCCCACCAACTTCTCCAGCTTGGGACACGTTCAAGTTTCATGTTGCTAGGTAATGCATCCTTTGTGAGCCACTCAGATGCAGGACGGTTGGAGAGGTGATACAGGAGAGAAGGAAGAGGGGGCAAATTGTGGGATGTCTGAATGGCAGGACCAGGGCTGGGGTGTACCTCGTGAGCTAACTACTTGAGTGCGACCCAGAGGAATCAGAGACGAAGAATGTGGAAAGTGGGTCATCCGCCCAGACCCTGCTTCCAAGACTGCTCTTTCTGGCTCTTTCCTCACTCCAGGTAAATCGAATTAACCTCTTTTGCTCCAGTTGACCACCCCAAAAAAGCCTATTCCTTGGCTCAGTTTCTTGGCTGCCAGAGGTCTGCTTTCCTCCCTCTGCATAGTTTGGTTCCCTGACCAATGGGAACAAACGGCCTAGAAAGGAAGTGATATGACCAGAGGGATTCTTTACAGCCACTTTGTGAACGCTTCCCCAGGGCCAGCCTTTGATCTCTAATGAAAAGCTCAGCTTCTTCCGAGGAACTGAATTCCTGGCTCTCAAAGCACTGTTGGGAGGGAATTTGCCATCCTAAGGAAGCCTACTTGCTCATGGGCATGAGACAATTAAACAGCAAACTTCCAGCAAGCAGCGAAGGACCAGTTCTCCAGTTGTGATTGCAAACCAGGGTTAAGGGAAGGGAGCCCAGGAGCGGGAGGTCAGCTAGAGACAGGACGCAACTACAGAAGAGGAAAGCTCCTGTAGGTAATGGGACCGTCTTCTGTGCATCTTCCATCCCAGAAAATCCTTTTTTCTATCTAATGCCAAGGAGCTCAATGAAAACATTTCCACTATAGTCATAAAAGGGCATTTTGTAGAAGGTATCTATGGTCAGAAGACCTCACCCCATGAGGGCAGGACCTGGCTCTATCTCATGCACCTGTACTCCTAGTGCTTGGCACAGATCTTAATACGTAGTAAGAACTCATGGAAGGAAGGAAGGAAGGAAGGGGGGAGGGAGGGAGGGAGGGAGAGAAGGAGGGAAATGAACTGTTGAACACGTAGGAAGTAGCATCTTGCTAAAAGCCTTGGGAGTGTGCAAAACAGCTGGCTCCCAGCATTTCAGCACTGGGGGGTTTCATGGTAGCAGAGGAACAAATGTGACTCAAGGAAGTAAAGTGTAACGTAGAAAGACTGATGTGGGAGACGCTGCAGACAGAAAGACTGGAAATTCTTTCAACGAGTCTAGGGATCCAGTTGCAAATCCAACGTGGACTGGGGTGGCCCAGCATACCAGGTGGTCAGTGTGAATTACAACCAACGAACCCAGAAGAAGAAGCGCTTTCAAACCCAGAACAGAAAGCCTCCTGCCATTCCTGGCCAAGGAAGGAGGGGTCTGCACTGTTAGCTTTCTTGTAAACCATATGTACTTCATCCTAGGTCATGAGTTTAGATAATCTTCTAATATTCTTGATAATGACTCAAGTAAATTAAAAAAAAAAAACAAGCCTCAACAACTTTCAAGAAGTGTCAGGGCGGCTACCTGGGCCCATCTCACATTAGCATTGCCTGGTGTCCAAAACAGGCAGACCAAGTTCAGAAAGCCACTTCGACTAGGGCTCTGTTGAGATTTGCAGCACACAGGTTACACCCACACGAAGGCCCAGCCCTAGGAATACTGTGGGCAGGACTGAGGGTAACATCATTCCTCGGCCTCCCGCTTCCCCAAGGAGAGTTCTGTTCCTCTGACTCCGTGTTCTCCTATGCCTCCTCCGCCCTGCTGCCAGCCTGGCTCTCAGGGCCCGCTCACTGTGATGGGCAATGACAGACGTGCAACGATGGCTTTCCCCAGGAGCAGTTATGTTTTAGCAAGGTCACATCATGAAGTCCTGATGGTGGGATTTCAGATGGCAGCCAGTGAGTCTAGGCACAGGGTGTGGGGAGCTCCTGGCCTCCCCATGCCCTGAAATTAAATTCCACCAGCGGGTGGGGTGTACCTGCTTTCAGAGGGAGCCAGAGGCAATTAAATTAGATTCCCAACTGTTACTGCCCATGGGCACCTCGGTCTGGCACCCTGGGATGCGATGTGTGTGTGTGTGTGTGTGTGTGTGTGTGTGTGTGTGTGTGTGTGTGACAGGGGCGGGGGGAGGAGGGAGTGAGGGAGGATGTGGTTGAAATATATGAGAGAGGAGAAAGGAAGGCAGGAGGGTGGCTGTAGGAGAGAAGAGGAAGGGGGACGTCTAAAGGGAGAGAAGGAAGAGAGAAGAGTGCGGGAGGGAGACGATGCCTGGAAAAGACCACGCTGTCACCATCTCAGAACTAGCAGGCCCCAGATGCCTAAAACAGCAAAGGCCCTTCTCGGGTCACCTCAGGGCACTCTGTTGGCCCTGGCTTGGCCTGTGATGGCATCTGCTTCCACCAACATGACCGTCCCCCACCCCAGGCAGGCCATGTCTGGCTGTGCCCATGTCCACTCAGCTCATCGCCCGGTGTCCTGCGTAGGTATCATCCCAGGCCAATGTCCCTTTGGCCAGGTCCCCCCAGTTGGACCAAGAGTCCCCACAGGCCAAGACTGTGCCTCAGGAGAGCAGCTGAGGCGCTTCACTTCCTAGCTCTTCACTGAGCTTGCTGATATGCAGAATGAGTGCATAGTGGCTCACCTGGCCACCTGACAGGGCGACTATAAGATGCCAGCTGTGAAAGTGTCTTACAGAGGACAAGCGCTTCTCACCCTGCACTGGGCTGGCTGCAGAGAACAGGCTCAGGGAAGACCTACTTCTTCCAAGTCCCCCCTCTCCCCCTCAAGCCCCAGACACAGTCTACAGTGAAATGGTAGGCAGAGGACAGTGGCCAGGGCAACCAACCACCACCCAAGACCTCCCTGTCAACGGAAGCACCCTGGCTGGCCTCCTGCTCCTGGGGTGAACTTAGGACACGAGAGATCGTCATGGGCCAGTAATAACATTCCCACTGGAGGCAAAAATTCTCCAGGAGGGAGTCATTGCTTTGGATTAAGCGTTACTCTCTCTCACTCCTGCTTTTAAGATACAAACGTCCCCAAGAGGGTAGCACACTAAGTCCTTAATGTTGGGTGTGGATGAACTTGCAAGGCTTTCTCTCTGTCCAGAAAGAATGGAAAAATCATGGAGATGCTGAGTAAGGTGGCATGGCTGGGAGAGAAAGACTGACTTTATCTCCTTCACAGCTCCGCCCCTGCAGCCCTAAGGATGAAGACAGCCAGATAACAGGCCTTTTCTGGGTCTAATGCTGTCTGGCCACATGCATTTGATGGGCCAATTGCATTTGACTTTAAACTTGACTTATCCACTCACCAAATATTTACTGCATGCCTATTACTTGCCAGGCACTGTTCTAATGCTGGGATTAGCTGTGAATAACAGTCAAAAACGTGTGCCCTCATGGGACTGTGATCTAGTCCTGCACTGCCCTGTGTGGTCACCATGTGAAATGTGGCTAGTCCAAATTCATAAAGGCTGTCAGTGTAAAATAAGCACTAGACTCCAAAGGTTTAGTACCAACAAAAACATGTAAAAAATACTAAAAACTTTGCAAATTACTTATATGTTGAAATGATAAGTTTTGGATATATTGAATTAAATAATGTATATTATTAAAATAAATTCCATACTTTCAAAAATGTAACTGTTAGAAAATTTTAAATTTTATATTTCTTACATTGTATTTCTATTGGACAGTGCTGGTCTAGACAGTAAGTAGCTATATAAGAAAATATGTCATTTATTGATGATGATAAGAGCTAAGGAGAAAACCAACGGGGAAGGAGGATGAGTAGGCGGGGGGTTAATTTTTAGATAGGATGGCCAGATGAGCCTTCACTGAGAAGGTGACTTTTCCATAAAGAGCTGAAGGAGCATGAAGATATCAGGAGAAGAGTTTTCCAGGCAGACAGAACTGCAAGTGCAAAGGTCCTGTGGTGACAGTGTGCCTGGCATTTTGAGGAACATCAGGAGGCCAGTGTGGTTGAAGCAGAGTGAGATAGGGGAGAGTGGTAGGAGTTTAGGTGAGATAAACATTGGGGGCTCAATAAATATTGAGATCATGCAGGACCTCGCTGGCCATTATAGGATGTTGGCTTTTACTCTGAGTGAGATTAGAAGCCAAAGGAGGGTGTCTGAGCAGAGAAGTGAAAAAATTTGACTCCCTCTGGCCACCATATTGAGAACAGGCTACAGGGACAAAAGGGCAGAAGCAGAGACCAAGAAAGAAATGATTGTTCCTTGGACAAGGGTGGGAATGGGGCAGAGAGAAAAAGAGGCAGTCAGATGCAAAACATATGTCAAGGGTAGAGGTGACCAGATTTGGATGGATTGGACATGGAACATGAGAGACAGAGGACAAGGTCTCCAGATCTTTTGTCCTGAGCAACTAGAAGGATGGTGTGTTAACAGTTTGCAAAATTGGCCCCAATCCTTCCCTCCTGGTATGCACATCCCTTGCAAGGTGACTTTGTAACCCCTCCCACCAAAAGGCGGAATCTATTTCCCCACCTCTTGAATCTGGGCTTCACCGTATGACTGGACTGATTTTGACCAACGTAGTGGAAGCGGCATCATGCCAGTTCTGAGCCTGGGCCTCAAAAGACCTTGCCGTTTCCACTCTCATTCAGACTCCATATGACCAAGCCCAGGCTAACCCACTGGAGGATGAGCGACCATGTGAAGCTGAGATATCCTGTGATTGTTTTGAATGTGAGTCTGGATACTTACAGGGCAAAAGCCTTGTCTTCTCTCCCTGCAACACTTAGAGCACCTCAGGAAAGGGCTAGATGGAATCTGGGTGCTCAGTGCACACTTGGTGAATGAATGGATGAATGGATGGATGGATGGGTTCATTCGATAGATGACTTATTAATCGGCTCCCTCAGCACCAGCCAGGTCCCCGATTCACCCTTCTCCTGACAAAGCCAGAAGAGCTTTAAATGCCTCTCCTCCTCCCCACCACCCGCCTTCTACTCTGTCCAGAGTTTGCAGTTGAACCTTGATTTCCTAGAGCTTTCATCAGCGCTAGCAACAGAGAATTGAAACCCACAGAGCCGTGCGTTTCCTTGAGAACGTGAAGCACTGATTTTTAGCCTGTTTTGACCTCCCACACCCAGCCTTTTCCCAGATGCGCTAGCAAATAACAAATCAATTGCTTTGAGTTCTTCTTTCTCTCCACCCCATGACATGTTAATTAGCAGGGGAAATGCCAACAGCAAAGTCAAAAGGGCTGAGGACAATCCCCAGCCCTGAGTAGCCAGCTGGTACAGCACTGGGTGGCGTCCTGACTTTCCACCCAGGGCTGGTGCCCTTTTCCAGGGCTTCGGGCACTGTTTTCTGCTTCCCCGCTTGTCTTTCCTCCACCCCATGTGTTCCAGGTCCCTCAGGAACCCCACACGGGTGCCTCTGTGATGCACCGTGTAATGTCAGTGCAGCATGTCACCTCTTACAAAGCATTTCCTAAATGCAGCCAGCCCCACATTTTAGAGATGAAGGAATTGAGGCTCAGAGGGTTAGGCAGACTCACCCCACATCATTTGGCCCAGCGCTGGGAGTTTGGAGCCTGGTTTTCTGATTCCAAACCTGTCTTTCTTTCACTGTCAGCACCATCAAAGTGTGTTCTCAATAAAGGGCCAAATACACTGAGGAGCGGGGGAGGGGGGCTCCTTAGGCAAATTGCTGGTAATTTTAGGTTAGGTCTCCCATGGGCATTTAACCGATGTCAATCTCTGGCCGAGGTCATCCAGGCCTGGGGTGGGGGCACTTTGAAGAGACGCGGGGACTCTCCCAGGCCCTGAAACGGCACCAGCCTGCATCTCTGGGGCTCCAGTCCTCTGAAGCTGTCCTCCGAAGCTAGCGAGGTATCTAAGAGCCGAGAATAAAGGCCAGTCGCCAGGTTCTTCAGAGGCCTCGTGGGACTTGTAGCTCCAGTCAAGCCCTGATCCCATCCACAGTCCCCGTTCGTAAGGCTGTGGTGGATGAAATGAAGATGTTTATTGGAGGCAAGCTGGCCCCCACCAAACCTAACCAAACCTAACATGGCCTCTCAAGAGACCCTCCCCAGCTACCAATGCACCTCTCCCTCTCCGCCAGGGCAAGGGACTCCACATGCTGGGTGCCGAGTCTGGCCGTGTGGGGTGGGGGGGGCGTGTGGGTGTTGAGTGTATGTGAGTGTACACATGTATCCACAACCTGCCCCATGGCCTGCTGGGATTACTCAGGCCTGCCTGTTGGCTGTGCCTACACACAGTCCAGGTTTACCAGGTCAATTATTTTTTGTTAAATACCTGCTCTATACCCAACACAATATGGAGGAGTGAAGTATTTTCCCTCAAGGGAAAGGCAAGTTGAATTTAAATGGGTCTTAATCACTCACTCGCTGTGTGGCCTTAGGCAAGTAGCCTAGCCTCTCTGAATCTCCACGTCCCAACCTGCAAAATGGGCATAAGGATATTGCCATCTCTACCTCCAGGATTGTCCTGGATTCATTTGAGATACGCTGGGGTAAAACACCTTGAAAATTGTATAAAGTGACTTACACACAATGAGGCCTAGTATCAAAGATGTTACAACAAGCACATAGATGGGAAGAACCTGAGGATGCTGTAACAGTTTGAATTACATTGCGTGGTTTAGATTTCAGCACACGTGCAGCAAAAGCAAATACTCAGATGATTTCTGGAAGGATCCATGAGGCCTGGCAACGGTGGTTCCCCACGAGGAGAAACCTTGGGTGGCTGGGGGCAGAAGAGGTAGGGGAATGGGGTTTTATCTGTTTGTATACATCATTTTGTGCCATTTGACCTTTGTACCACGTGCATATATTTTGTGGTTGTTAAAATACAGAGTGGTTTTAAAAATAAAATAATAAAAAATGTCCATATAGCAAAATAGGAAAGGTGGTCAATCTCCAAGGTTGTTCTGCCCCCCTTTCTCATCCTCCCCCCTCCTTCATCTCAGGTTCCCAGGACCTCCCACAACTGTCTCCCAGTCCTCTCCCCAAATTTCAACTCTTTGTCTCTCCCCACTTAAAAGACAAGCAGGCTGAAGTGCAAAGACAGTAAACACCTTGCTGTCACACCTCCCAGGTGGCAGGGCTAACTCAAGGTGGATTTGGGCTCAGTTCTGTAGAGCTTCTCTGCTCCACAGAGCGTCCACCACCCCCAATCTGAAACTATAACTCAGATCTGCTGAGAAAGCGTGGGGAGGCCCTACAGCGGTGAGTTCAGGCCTGTCTGACACCCACAGCAGGTGTACTCTGCGGTGGAAAGGGTCTTTCTAGGACCCCTCGGATGTCATCCCATATCTACTTCAGGATAAGGCTGGGTTCCTGTGAAGCTGCTTTACAAAAGGTGCTTGCGGTGTGAACTTGGGAATCAGGGCCGTTGGACAGGGTCAGGCAGCTGCCTTATTCTAATTCCACTCGGGAGAGAAGAGGCCTTGGCAGTCTTCCCAGCTTGCAACGTTTTAACCAAACAATTTTGAAAACTGAGTTCAAGACCTGTCACCCGAAGCCGCAAGCTTTAGCAGAGTGCCGAGGAGCCTAGCTCCCCCTGGCTAAGGTGGGAAGGCCAGGAACACCTTCAGCTTCTGAAAGAGAGGGAGGTATTGAACGTGAGGCATCCCTCATTTGAAGCAGCCCAAGGCCTCAGGAATTCTGTGGGGAGTGGGGGAGTTGAGAATACTTGTCAGAGACACAGGGAGGACCTGCCAGTGACCTTGGCCAGGGGCTACACTTTGGGCTTCTGTGGCTTCGTCTGTAACAGGGCACAGTGACACCTAGCCCGCAGGTGTGACGTCTGGAGCATGGAAGACGTGCACTCCATGTTGGTTGCTGGCAGTGTCTCCACTTCCACGACAGCTCCTGCAGAGGTGGCCTGTCCTCCTCCGAGAGTGCAGGGTGGTCAGGCCCTTTGGCAATTGCCATTCCTGTCTGCCCTGCATGCCCTGGAGGGGGAACATTTCACAGCCAACAGAGACCCCGCAGCTGGGGGAGCTGGGGAGAGGAGCGCGGCGAGCGAGAAGCTGCAGACAAACGCGGCAGCCTCCCGGGCAGCAGGACTGAGCGCCGGCCTCCCGGGAGCCCTCTCCACACCCTGAGCTGCATGCAGGACAGGGCTCAGCTCCCAGAGGGAGGTTTGGCAGGAGGGTGCCTGCTCTCTGCTCTGACTCCCGCTGTCTTCAGAGCCCGACAGACAGCTATGAGCTGCTCTGAGAGTCAAAGACAGTGGCAGACAGGCAGGGACATGTTTGCCAGCAAGCTTAGTGGTGAGTCTCTGAGGCTACCAGGCAACCAAGAGACCAGGGCTGCTGGCTTGTTTCCTGCCAGCTGAACAGTCAGCCCAGACCAGGATGTGTCTCCACAGCCCTGAGGCCCCTGGAGTCCACACTTTCCCCACCCAGGACACATGGGCGTGGCAGGGTTCATGGACAGCTGCCCAGTGTGAGATCTGATTTTGAAGAATGGGGGTGGGGAGACTCAAGCTTGGGGGCAGGGACTACGCTTTGATTCCCAAGGCTCTGAGATGAGATGAGCCGTTCTCTCCTGCTGAGCTTGAGATCTGCACTTGGGGAAGAGAGGGCGTTTAAAAATAGCATAACTGACTTGAATACCTCTGCTTCCTGCCTGCTGCAAGTCAGATCCAATTACTCTGCTGACAAGAGGCTTTTAGCCCAGGGAGCCTGGCATCCTGGATGCCACTCCAGGGTGCTGGACACTATGGTGCCCTAGACCCTCCCCTCCCAAAGGGCATCCAAGGGTCCAGGAGAAAGGGACCAAGGAGAGGCAAAGGTCACATACATACATGGCCCAGCCCAAGGTCATCATAAGGGCACATCCAGTTACTTGATTGAATCTGGTTTCCTTGAACACCCTCCAACTTTTGTTCATATTGGGTGAACAGTCCTAAATATCTGACCCATGCCTGAGATTCCACCAGTAGAGCTCCACCCCTTCGGAATCCCTCACGAAGATACAAGTGACCCTCCCCGGGATACGTACTTGCTCAGAGTTGAAGACACACATAGAATGTCAACTCCATGAGGCAAGACTTCCGTGGTCTAGTTCATTTCTGGCACACAGTCGGTACTTAACAAAGGTGTGTTGAAATGAATGGATCAGTAGCAAAGGGGATTTGGTAGGAAAATGCAAATGACTCCATGCAACCCCTCTTACGGCAAGGGTGAGAAATAATCAACTGGCCCAGAAATGCATGTCCTATTAATCATGGCCGCATGGCATCACCTCATCAGCAAAGGCCTAATACAGGGGCCTCTAGGAAATGTGTCTCTTTCCTTTCTCCAGCCAATGTCACTACATCTTTCAAACTCACCCAGCCCAAAGCAACTTGCCAGTGACTGTGTTAAACCAGCAAATGCTGGAGCGGCGGCTCTCTCCTGCCAGGCCTCACCCCACCTTCTCCATGGAGCGGTCCTCTCCTTTCTACTCTGGTTCTCTCCCTTCCTTAAACTCTCAAAATTATTGGATGCTTGGGGAAGGCAAAGTAAGAAAGCTGCCACTATTAGGGGAGGAGGGTGCCTGAAACCATCAGGCATGTGTTGCATGTCTTGTCTATGACACTTGTCACTTTCCACCCCATGTTTGTCACAAGGAGCCTTGTCTTAGCAACTTCCCCAGGGTAGAGGCAGGGTCTTGGTCAGCTACCACCTACACACAGCCAGCACCTGGCACACAGTGGTGCCCAGGAGATGTTTAATTAATGAGTGTGTACGGAGGGGACCCCGGGGGGGCGGTCCTGTAAACATTACCAAGGCACATGTAGAAAATCAAGGGATTACTTGCTGACCACTTTTATTAGCCTGGACAATTGAAGAAAGGATGCAGAAAGCGAGTTCACCATGTGCCACGTCAATGATGAAAACTGGGGGACAGTGGCACTTCCACTCTCTGGGTCTGTTTACACTTCCTCTGTGATGGATTTCCGCTTGTTTGTCTGTCAGGGAGGCCCTCCCTCGAGCTAAGCCCATGGACGGTTATTAGTAACAGCTTTGAGTGTTTCCAGGCAGGGCTCCAGGTCACAAGCAAGATCTAGGCCCTAGCACTTCCCTAGGGTAAAATTCCACCAAGAATCAGGCATCTCGTGAAGCTAATGAACAATGATGTCGATCCTGAAGGCGGTATGCAGAACACTGGACTGTGAGTTTGCCCTTCAGTCTCACGGCCTAAGGGGCTCTGACCTTCACCATAACACACACAGCTGGCAGGCTGCCTCCTCGCCAACCTCCACCCTGGCTGTGGGGAGCCAGGTGTGTGGACACAGAAGTTGGCATGATGACAGTTGCTGGCATGTCACAGGTGAGACATTGAGCACCTAGAACTCTCTCTCATTCAATCATTCTCATTCTCTCTCTTTCACTGGGACCAGCTGGAGAGCAGAAAAGCATGGTGCAAGGAGAGGAGCATGAAGCCAAGCCCAGCTAAGCATCTGGTGCCTTAAGAAGTGGAGCAGGAGCAGAACAGGACCCTGACGTGTAATCTTAGAGGTGGAAGGTGTATTGGAGAGATCATCAAGACCTCCCCACCCCCACCCTCGCCAAATCAGTGAAGTGGCAGGGCCCACACTTGGCAGTAGGATTCTAATTCGGTGCAACCTCTGTGGAGAGTTAGCTGGCACTGGCCATGAAAATCACAAATGCACACCCCTTGTCAGCAGGCAACTCCACCTGGTATCCTACAGGTAAACACATACATATAAAGATATGGGCACCGTTTCTCATAAGAAGTGCAAAAGACTGAAACAACCAAATGCCCATCAATAGTGAACCGTGTGTTCAGGGAACATTGTACAGTCATGAGAAAGAATGACCATGATCTCCAGGATGCCTTGAAGTGAAGAAAGCAAAGACTCTGAAAGGCCCTCCAAATCCTTCATTTATAATTGGGAAGGCTAAGACGCAGGGTGAGGGATGAGTTGCAGAAAGCCACCCCTGAGCTACTAGAAGCAGTTCTGTGCTGGGACCCGGGCCACCTGATGCCCAGTACAGAAGTCCCACCACTGCACCACAATTTCCACCTTACTCAGATGTGGCCAGGAGTCCACAGCCTCTTAGCGCCCCCACCCCGATACTTAACGACCCAGAGTCAAACTAGTCTTTCTCTATGAAATCCAAACTTGTAGTGTCAGTGCTTGAGTACCTTCCCTCCTGTTCTGTCCTTGACTAAAGCAAGGAAGAGTGTGTCACCACTTTTCCCTGTAGATGTGCCCCAAACCTCAAAGCATCCTTTGATCCCCTGCCTTCCCGCCTTCTCAGAAGATGACACCAGTCAAAGAAGCTTGTTTATTCTAGATTGTGGTGGCTGCTTCCTAGAACACCATCCTGTTCGGTCAAAGTATCTCCTATCAATGTATCCTTTTTTCCCCCCTTAAGTGGAAGAAAACCTTGCAGGCTATCTTTTCTTTGGGGGCAGTGGAGCCGTCAACATTCTTTTTCTCAATCTCAAAGGCTTGTGGTTACAATGACGGCTCACATTTATATTGGACCCACTGTGTGCCAGGCACTATCAGATGCTTTACACATATTGACTCCTGTAATCCTCAGGACTCCATGGTGTAGCTACTGTTATTATCCCCTCTTACTCAGGGAGGAAACCTAGGTAGAGCAAGGACACATAGCATGCCCACAGACAAACTTGAAGTAGGAAATGGCCCTGAGGGCATCTAGGCAGTAAGTAGAGAACTGAGACTTGAAACAGAAACCACAGTTTGCAAAAAGGCCTGTGCAGTGACTCATAAAACAGTTAAATGGCACAGCACAGACTAAGCTCAAATTCTTTTGACAGCAGCTCATTCACACCCATATGTTCCAAGATAAGACCACAGACAAACTGATCTGACAGCAGTTCCAAATAGCTTGTGTGTTCTAAAGATATGACTTCTGACTGTTCCGGCAAGGCCCTAGTTTAGCAGCTCTGACCAAGACCGTGCTATAATTAACCCCCAAACTCCATAAGCGCCCCTTCTTTAATGCCCCCTGTTGAGGTGCCCCGCAGTTTCCCATGGCGTGTGCCCTCCCTTGCTGCATCAGGCTGATACGCCTGACTTTGTTTGGCCACGGGCATATTCTTGGTGGTCTTGGTTGGTGGGCTTTAATGGGATAGACCTGGAATTTGAACCTAGGAAGTCGGTCTGTGTGCTGAGTGTTCCACTTCTATATGCGTTCTACGCTCCAGGCTGTCATTATAGATGCCAGTCACATTGGCCCAAGATCAGCTCTGGCTCTGGGTAGAAGGGAGGTTGGGCCAGGGATGGCAAGGCAAGGCTGCTCCTTGGCAGATCCCCCCTCCATCTCCTGCGGCCTCTTCACTGCTCCTTAAAGCAGACCTGAGATTCCTCCTGCCCACCTTCCCCTGAATCAGCAGCCTCTGTGGTAGCATCTTTGTCAGGCACCTCCATGGTTCCCTACTCCTTCCGGGGCAGATGCTACCCTTCACATCTGCCTCCAGCCTACTACCTCTGCCTGCCCAGCTACTTCCAGGCCTCCAGACATGCTGGAGCTTTCTCACCTCCAAACATCTCCCCAGGCTGTTTCCCCAATCTGAAATACAGCCCCTCCCCGAACAGCCACCTGCAAAGACTTCAAACCTCAGCCACAACCCCACCTCTTCCGGAAGGGCTTCTCTGCCCACCACACTGAGCCTTCACCACCCTGGATTCCGGAAGACACCATCAATCTCTGTGCTTCTCAGTAGGCAAGGCTCTCCCAAGCAGCCTGTGACATTTGTGATGACACAATACCTGTGATGTCACCCAACTTTCCCCCCGCCCGCCCCCACCGAGTGGATCTTATCACTTCAAGCGGAATGTATGCTCCTTCTAGGCAGAAATTACCTGACATGCCTCAAGGCATCAAGCCCAGTGCCAGCTCCCAGCAAGTGCTTCCCTGCTCTTAATTTTAAAAATCCAACTATGAATAGCAGCTGTGATTCATTTTTTTCCCCCATGTAAGCCACGGCTAGAGCCGCAGGTCTGGAAATGGCATCTGCAATATAAGGGATTAACCTTCAACTTAAAAAACAAAACTAAACTAAACGAGACCTCATCTGCCCAGAGAGAATATCTAGAGGGAAGTGCCAAGAGGTTAGGCATGTCCTGTTGAATAATGGGATTAGGAATGGTATTTCCCAAATTTATCGTTACATGATTTTATAACGAAGAAATAAAGCCATATAATAATAATAAAGACAAATATGTACTAAAGAGGAAGCACAGGTGAGCAAGAAAGAAAGAGCTAATCCCCACGCCAGCTGTCGGCCGCAGAGCTTGGGGGGGATGTCCGGAGACTGGCTTGGGGAGGGGGGCGGGGGCTTGTACCTCCAAAGGGCTGGGTGGGTCTGCCGCTGATGCCTGGGCCAGAGCTGGTCTCCCACCCTGTGGGGTGAAGGTCGCATGTGCCCTGGAAAGGGAGGCAGCAGCCCTTGTCACCGATCCCCGTACTTCAAATAGATCTCAAACACAGGGGAATTCGAACAAATCAAAGGAAGCCCAACTGTATGCGGCAGGATGCGGTTTATAGTCCTCATGTCCCCCCAAGAGGTGGTAGAGGCAGGGGCAAAAGAAAAGTGCTAGAAGGCTTTAGATAACTCTTAAATAAGAGCTCCATAAATAGTCATTTTTAAAGGGAAACTAGGCTGTTCGGGGACAGAACGAGGATGATGTCAGGAAAGACAGCCCCGCTCTGCCTACCGTACCCCTGGGTGTCCCCATCAGCATCAGGATTCCGGGCTGGGCAAGCCAGCGCCTGGAGCTGTCCAGGCCCGGGTGCCAGCCACGCCCTGCGCCAGGGAGGCAACTCCCGTGGGACAGGACGGGAGCATAAGGGCCCCGACATGTGACCTCATTGCCGAGGGGGGGCCCTGTGGCCAACCTCAGAACTTGGGCGCACCTCTGATCCTTCTCTGGCCACCCTAGTCAGCCAGGGCGCACTGAGAGCCCCCTGCCCCAGATCTTGGTGCTCTAGTCCCTAACCTGCCACCAAGGGCAGGGTGACCCAGGCAAGTCAGGCGTCTCACGTCCAACAAGCCAGACAAGAGGCTCACGACGAACTCTCATTCCGACCCTTCATTCCACTCCAACAGCACCCTATCTCGTGTTTCCTGGAAGCCTGGAATTAGGAAGGACAGAAGGGCTGCAAGTCCCCCAGGGGATCGGCCTCAGCCAGCCAGCCCCAGCCAGCACCCTAGCCAAGAGCCCGCGGGGTTGGTGGCCGTTACGGGTTGGGAGCCACCCCACGTGGGGCCCCCTGACTGTGGAGCGCGGCGCTGGGGGTGGACGAGGAGGGGCCGGCTTAACGCAGTAGGAGCAGCTCGTGGGTGGGGGTGGGACGAGTAAGGGCAGCCGTGTGCGAGTGAGTGTACGAATGTGGGCAAGTGAATGAGTGAGGGTGAGTGTGTCAAGATGATGGGTGTGTAAATGGATTGCAGGAGTGCGTGAGTGGGTGAGGGTGTACACGATATGTGTGTGTGCTTGTCTGTGAGCGTGTGTACAATGGGAGCGTGTAAGTGTGTCTGAGAGGAAAGTGGGTGTGGATGTGCGCGAGGGTGTACACTGTGTGTGTGAATGTGTGAGGAAAGTGTGGGCTGAGTGTGTAAAGAGGCATAAATGTGTGGGTGTGTACGTGAGTGTGTGGGTGAGTGTGTAAGGGTGTATGGCTATGTACACATATGTGAGTGCATGTGTTCTGAGTGTGGATGCGTGTACAAGGGTGCACACATGTGCACAGCCCCAGGGAGCAGCTCACCTGGGAGGGGGGAAGGGAACATCGGTTCTGCAGGGAAGTTTATTGCAGGGGAGGTCATGCACACAAATAACTGTATGACACATCCGCCCTCACAACAGTAAACCCAGAATCTCTCCCGCCAGCCCAGACCGTAAGAAGCTCTTTGTCTGGGTGTCCCATGTACACTTCAGACTCAATTCATCCAAATCGTTTTCCCTTCCTTCCCACCTGTTCCTCCACCCTGGGAGCGTACAGAACTCACCAGGACCCATGGCTGGGTCCTGGGAACCTTCCAATGGTTTCTCCCTGACTCTCTCTCCTCCACCCTTTCTGTCCACTCCCTCACCCACTTCTGTGGTTCCCGTCACCTCTACAACTACTGGCCCCCTCCCACCGCCTCAGCTGTGTCTGCTGCTCTCGTTGTCCCCATTGTCCCCGCCTGGACCACTATTCTGGCCCTCGCTGGCCCCTCTGCCTGTCGGGCCTCCACTGCCATGCACACTCCAGCCAGGCCGCCTTCCAGGAGTCAGCGCATCAGCTCACAGAGCTCCGTGCCTCCCAGCAGCTGCTCTGACTACGTCCCTGGCCACAGGCACTCCTACTGCTGGAGAGCCTCAGAGCTGAAGGCTAGCTCACCTCTCAGCTAAAAATTCCGTCATGGGACACTCAATAAGTCTCTCAATTTCTGTGTCCCAGAGAGCAGCAACCAGTCCACCATACTATACACAGTAGATGGGTTCCAAAACAACAAACTCATTTGCTGAATCAGCTCTTACATCAGAAGGAATTCTATGATGAACCTCATCCCCCCACACAAAAAAATGGGTTTTGCCATATTAGACTTAAAGTAAAGCTTAGCTCTGCAGGACAGTAGAAAGAACACAGACTTCGAAGCTAAACAAAGCCAGATGTGAATTCTGCATGTATCACATAGCCATTCCGGCTGTGTGACCTTGAGCACCTCCCTTAACGTCTCTGAACTTCTCAGCCTCAGTTTCTCCAACTCAAAAATGGGGCTCTACTTCATCAAGTTTGGTGAGAGTGAAATGATATAATGAATACTGAATGCATTGCATGTCTGACACAAAATAAGTGTTTAATATCTGTTACTCTCCTTCCACCACCCTTTCTCCTGTCCTTGACCTATGTCCATCAAATTAGTGAGAATTCATTGGATTAAGTTCAAAAGAGTAAGGGAGCCACTCAGCCCATTCACTGAACTACATCTTCCAACTACATTAAATTACAGCGCAGCACAAACAAGGAACTACTGTGGGACCCCACAATTTACAGATGTTTCAGACTGTAAATTGTGTTTAAATTTTCCCACAAGGAAAAAAGATGAAATCCAGAAATTTTAAATTAGAATATAAAACATCTTGACAAATTTTTAATGGATTTTAAAATGGTTTGTGATGACTTAAAAAGGGAAGGGGGAACAAGAGGGGACTGATAATCACCAGGGACCAGCAAGTTCCCTAAAGAATGAGCTTTTGTGATGGGGTCACCTGGGCTGGGAGATGAAGAACCCCAGAGTGTAATGGATCTGATTTTCACCAGGCACCTGACAGGTTGCACAAGGAAGCATGCAGTAAGTATCCATTGAAATGAATGAGTGAGAAAATTGAATTAGACTGTTATGAAATGTTTGTAGATAAAAATAGGAACTGTCATGTGGGTAATAGATACTACACTCAGATGAGCTGGTCCAATGAGCGTTATTGTCAACCTACAGGAAGGGAAGACGGGAGGAGGAGGGGGCGGGGGGGCTCTCTCCAGGGCACTCTTTGGGCATCTGTGCTAAGGCATGGCCTGTCCACATTTCCACCAGTTACTTGACTGAAGATCTACTGTCAGATTTATCAGGTTTGAATATATTCTAACCTGGGAGGGATGGACCTTTTGCTAGGTGACAGACTCTGGCTTCCATGAGATTCCAATGGCCTAGAAGCATGAATAAACCAACAAGATGAAATCTCATCGGCATCGATGGAGAAGCCAAGGCTTTGTTCAAAACCTCTGCCTGAGGGCTGGAGGGGAGGCCTGCTTGATGGCACCAAAGTGAACGTGAGCCATGAGTTTTTGAGTGTGATGAGCTCAACAGGAGTCATGGGACTTGACTGGAAAAGGGTCACATAATCTTAATATCAATAATTAGACTCATGGCACTGAGACAAGGGCAAGCGCTCTCCAGCGCTCTGAACACCAGGAAGGTTCAAAGCACATGGGAGCACTGGGACCCATCTTCAAACACCAGAAGGGCCGTCTCAGGACAGAGAACACACGTGAATTCTATACAGCTCAAGTGGGTAGAGCTTAGGGCTGCCAGTTAGCAAACAAAAATACAGGCTACTCAGTTAAATCAGAATTTCAGATAAACAATGAATGATTTTTTAGTATAAGAATACAATATTGGGGACATATTTATTTAAAAATCCATTCGTTGTTTGTCTGTGATTCTAATTTAACTGAACATCCTATATTTTATCTGGCAACCCTAGTGAAGCTGGGGTTGGAGAGTAGAATTTAGAGGAAGGCAGGTTCTAACTGAATGTAAAATTGTTTAACAGCCCATAGCATATAGTACATGCTCAATAAGCACCTGATCTAATAAATGAATTAATAAGTGATCAAGAAGAGCTAACCAACAGGGAAAAGATGATTTCACAGGTATATACATATGTCCAAACCCATCAGATTGTACAGTTTAAATATGTTCAGTGTATTTTTTTTTTTTTTTAATGGAAGAGGGAAGACTGGATTGCCTCACACATGATGTGGGAGACATTTCTGAGACAAAGCTCAGCCCAAAGCCTCTTGTTGGGTAGCAAGAAGAGGTTTTCTGAGTTTGCATCAGATTTATGGTTTCCGATTTCTTTTCTGTGTAAATAGATCTTACTGAGAGCCTCCCCCACCCCCGCCCAGCATAGAGTAAATAAAAGCAGATGGCTGTTCCCACAGTGTAAAGCCCCCCACTTTGGCAGGAGATGCTTGTCATCAGCTGGACTCCTGGACCCTGCATGGGTCTTCCTGCCCTATCTGAGGACTGCAGGAGGCAACACCTCCACGGCATCCTCAACTCTAAGGTCCCAGGTGCCAGGAAGCTCCACTAGGCTGATGCCATGATTTGTCACTTAAAGGGCAGCCCTGCTGGTGGCTGACATTTGTTAAAGAGAGTTTAGTGGGAAGACCAGGGGACAGGGTGAGACCCAGCTCCCTTCACGTGCGCCTTCACTGTCGTCTGACCCAGGTGTGGGCCAGGCCCTGCTGCACTGAGTAACACGGTGACCCCAGGCCAGTCACTTTCCCGTTCAGAAGGGGATGAGGCACTTGCTTAGGTCCTTTTTGCTCTCGTGCTCCTGGATCCATTATAGAATTTAAATACAAAGAATCTTCATTCCTAATTAAGTGACACTGAGATCTGGAAAATTCCACAATAAGGAAAAAATGTCCTTGAGTGACCCCCGGTGGTTGGAGAAGTGGCGGCGGGGGAGGAACACTGCTTCGTGGTGACCTTGGACCACCTCGGCGGGAATCTGCTGATCTGCTGAGTTTTGTGTGGCCTATAGAGCAACTGGGAGGCCCCAGGCCAGGCCTGGGCTGCTGTGGCAGCTGAAGTGGCTCCCTGGGAAATGGACCCACTTCCCGGGTCCTCGCTCTCAGACAGAGCCTGGTAGCAGGTTTTGCCCTCGCCTTTGAGCAGGCCCCTGGGGGCCTAGGCCCAGTCTTCCTGTGCCCTTGTCTTCCCCTGGGTTCTAGGCTCATGTCCCTGGGACATGGTACTGGGACTCTCAGCCTACACAATGCGCCCCTCCTTGCCTTGTGGGGATGTCTGACCTTCCAGCATTTCCAGTACAAGGCTTAGCTTTGATGGTGACAATCTTTGCCTCTAACGGCTTCAGCCTCCCTGTAGCCCATCCCCCCACACACACACCTTCCACCTGCCCACCCAAAACCTGCTCTCCCCAATAATCCCGGGGTGGGGTGGGGATCGTAAATGCCTCCAAGCCTAATCCTGAGCCCCTAACCAGCATATTTTATTCAACAGAAGATCAAGGAGGGAAAAATGCAAATGGTGGAGGGGCAGGATTTCGCCTCGCAAGCATAGCGTCAGGGCTGCTGACAAGCTGGCACAATCTAGACTGTGTTCAGACCTAGGGAGATGACAGAGCAGCCCTGGCAGACGCAGGCCACCACACTAACAGACACAGGGATGTCCCGTACAGCTGGGGACCACACGTATAGGGGCGGTGTCCCAACTGCCTAGAAACAACACTATACAGGCCATGTTTTTCCCTATTTCTGTGGGTCACACAATCTAACAAATTGCCCATGAAGAGACGGAAGGTCCCCATTTGATCTGAGTCAGAGAGGGATGGAGGCCGTATAAGCACTCCTCTAGCAGGCCAGGAAGAAGCTGGCAGAGTCCTTAATAAAGTCAGAGCCAGGAACCTGCTGGGTGGCCCATCCCTCTTCCGAGGGACCCAGAGAAGTGAGCAATCACATCTCTGCCCTCCATGCAGACACTGGCCAAGTCCAAGTACAAAGACGTGGTCAGAGTGAAAGGCTCAGAGGAGAGAAGCTGATGAGAGGGGAGAAATACGAGGCCCATTCTCAAAAGTCAGGGCTGGAGCGAAAGAGCAAGGCCAGGACATGCAACCACAAGAAATGAAGCCCACTGAGGGTAGGCAGTGGGATGAGGGTCCCACCTGAGCTTGGGGGTGCCCTGTCTAAGAGCCATAGTGCCCAGCATCCCAGGGGCCCGAAGACCAGAACACTGAGTCTGGGCCTGTATCTGCTCCTCACTAACCCCAAAGCCTCAGTTTCTTTATATGTAAAACGGAGTGAGGTCGCTTGTCCCAATAACCTTGCAAGAAGGTGTACCCAACAGTGCTTTGGAGAAGCCAAACACAGTGTAGAATGTGAGCGGTCAGTATCAGGGAATTCGAGAGAAAATGAGAGTAACGGTCAGAGACCGGTAAGAAGAATAAGAGTGGGGCCTGGACAGGAAGGAGGAAAGCACCCCGACGCTGGATGAGCAGCTCTTGAATCTGAAACACAGAATCTGAGCATGTGTCCTGAGATGTCGTTAACCAGGGCGTGGCCTCGGGTGAGTTAATTCCCTGCTCTGCATCTCCACATCCTCACCTATAAAATGAGATGCCTTCCTTTTGAACAGTCTACGACTCCAGGGACTCTGGTGGCCTTCCCGGAAGTAAGAGAGGAAGAAGCCAATACCTGCCTCCAGGACAGGCCACAGGCCACATTGGACACTGTCATTGTCAACTGACCCTGCCTTTCATTGCTGCCCCCTTCTCTTCCTTCCTATCAACGCCTACCCATCCACATTAGTTAATCAGATAAAATAGGTCTCCCCAGGGAGTCACATGCCTTCCCTTCCCTGCCCACCACCCCCCCCAACCCCCGTTCAAGTATACACATTCCCAGGAGGCCTCACTGCCTGATCCAGTCTAGTGGGGGGTGTTTGATGGAAAAGTGCACCCGAGTTCCACTACCTACTTACTGCCTGTGTGACACTGGGCAGTGCTTCTCCTCTCGGGCTCCATTGTTCCCATCCAGAAAATGGGCACAGGTATCCCTACTCAACCAACCCCATAGGGCAGAAGAGAATTCTAGGAAAACCCTGTAGTTGAAGGTATTGCACAATCATAAAACACCGAAGCAGTTTCTCAGGTCCTCCTGGGGACTTTGTTAAATGCAGGTTCCCAGGCCCTGTGGTAGGTTTGCTGAGCCAGCATCTCTGGAGCCATTCCCAGGAGCCCACACCTCAACAAGAACTCCCTGGAGCTGCTTAAGCACGTGCCATTTCAGGACCACTGCCCTACACGTGTGTCCTGTGCAGCTGCTAGATGTTGGTGACATGTCTGTCTCGTGTGAGATGGGGATCCAAGGAGGAAGGACAGAAGCCAGAGAGAGAAAGGACAGCAAGCAGCCACACGCCCAGGAGCGCGGAGTGGAGGAGGGAGGAGTCACAGCATTCGGGATATTCGGCCTCTCCTGTCTCAGGCAGCAGACCCCTTGATGGCAGCAGCATTAAGGCCACTAGTCTCCAGAGACCCTGGGGGCTGGACTGTGGGCTCTCAGTTCAACAGCAAGTGGACCCCCTGCAATTCAAGGCCCACCAAGCGCACAGTGCCATTCCAGCCCAAACCATCCTCTTCCTCGAACTTTCCCTGACATCCCTCCTCTGTGTCCCTGCTACCCTGAAGTCCCGGGCACACCATCTGACACTTCATAGGACACTGTCCATCATGGCTGGCCAGTGGTCTCCCCTGTGCCAGATTCATGGCCTCAACAGTGATGGGCACCTTGGGGGCAGGCGGCTGGGTTTATTCTGCTGGACCATCCACAGCTTCTAGCAAAGGCTCAGGCCACCAGATAGGCACTTGACAAATGATACCGGCTCTCCTGCTATTTGTTCTTCCCTCTACCTGCCTCCTTCCTCCCCGCCCGACCTCCTCCCTATGACACACACACACACACACACACACACACACACACACACTCCACACACACTGCTTCCACCCCATCACAGACACACAAACTCCACACACACTGCTTCCACCCCATCACACACACACACACACACACACTCCACACACACTTCCTCCTCCCCATTACCACACACACAAACACACTCCTCCCCATGACCCACACAAACACACACACACACTGCCTCATCCCCGTGACAACACACACACACACACACACACACACACACTCCACACATATCTCATCCTCCCCAGGACTAGACACACACACACACGTACCCTACTCCCCATGACCACACACACTGCCTCCACCGCATGACCACACACACACAGACACACACACTGCCTCCTCCCATGACCAGACACACAAACACTCCACACACACTTCCTCCTCCCCATGACTACACAAACACACGCACACACTGCATCCTCCCCATGACCACACAGACACACACACTCACACATCGTACTCCCCATGACCACACACACATACACACACTGCCCCCCCATGATGACACACACACACACTCCACACACACTGCCTCCTCCCCATAACCACACAAACCCACACCACACCCAGGGCCTCCTCCCCATGACACACACACACATACAAACAATGCCACTGCCCTGTAACCATACATACACACAATGCTTCCACCCATGACCAAACACACACACACACACACACACACTCCAAACACACTGTCTCCAACCCATGTCCACACACACAGACACACACACACAAACACTGCCTCATCCCCATGGCGACACACACACACACACTCACACACTGACTCCTCCCCATGGTGACATACACACACACTCACACACTGACTCTTCCCCATGACCACAGACACACATGCATACATACACACACACCCTCCTGCCGTTGACACACACACACACACACTCCACACACACTGCCTCCTCCCCATGACCACACAAACACACACACACTGCCTGCTCACCATGACCACACACAGACACACACTCCACACACACTGCCTCCTCCCCAGGACCAAACATACACACACACACACACACACACACACACACACTGCCTCCACTCCATGACCATACACAGACACACACATACACTGCCACCTTCCCATGACCACACAAACACACACACACACACACACACACACAACTGCCTCGTCACCATGACCCCCACACACACACAAACACTCCCTCCTCCTCATGACCACACACACACACACTCACACACACACACTCCCTCCTCCCCATGACCACACACACACACACTGCACACACTGCCTCCTCCCCATGACACACACACACACACACACACACACACACACCCCTCCCTAAGTCTGTCATGGTGATCTCTGCTCTTGGTCACCACTGAGAAACCACACACACTGGTCTGACTATTCTCTGATCTGGAAGAAGTCCCACTTGACCTCCCACCCACAGGCCCCACTCCTGACCTTGGGAAAGGCTGCAGGTAGAGATGAGGGAGAGGTGTGACCTCTAATTAATGTCCGTTCCTTCCTCTTCCAAGCTGGAGGGCAGGAAAGAAGGACACCTCTGAGGCGAACCTCCGTGACTCCTGGCAGAAGGCAGCTTCCTGTTTCTAATAACCTGGTGTTTTGAAAGGCTTCTCCTCTCCCAGCCAGCCTTACACAGACAGCATTGCAGGGAATCTCAATTACAGTCTCAGATTTCCCTCCCAGAGCTCTCAGGCTTTGAAAGGAAAAGGGAAGCCAGCAGGCTGCTGAGACACCTGTTGGATTTGACTAAACTGAGCCTTTTGGAAAAGCAGCAGAAAATCCACCCAATCCACATGGTGCCAAGGCTGGGAAGAGCTTCCAGAGCCCCTGGCAGCCACCACGCCCTTCCTTGGATGGCCCAGGCCGTCACAAGGGTGCGGTTTGCAAAGGCAGCACTTCTAAGGCTGTCTGGATCCTTTCTCTGGATCCCCCATCAATCATGCCGACCTTTGGTCATGGTCCTAACGGCCAGGCTGAGAACTGGACAGCCTTCTGACTCTCTTGGATTAAGTAGGGTTGAGCTCAACAGGTAGTAGGTACTTAATAAAGACCAGTGAAATCAAGTTATGTTGAATTGAGTTGAGGAAAAGTCACTGAATTAATTTCATATGTAACAACTATTAGCTGAGAACCTACTGTGTGCCAGGTACATGCTAGATTCTTAGAACTCAGGGGTGAACAAAGTCCATATCCCCAAGGAGCTCACCATCCTGAGAAGTGCATGCAGGCAGCTAGAATCTCTGCAGAAGCCTGAACCTGCTAGCATTCCCCTCCCTCTCTCACTAATGGGCCTGGGGCTGCAGACACTGAGCCGGATGCCAGCCGGAAGCCAGCCAGATACCAGTTGAGCACCAGGAGAGGAGGAAGACAAAGACGGCCCCAGCTGCCCCTCCCCATCTCCACTCCCACACAGTGTGACATTGCGGCCACTCCCAGTAAGAGGAAATTCTAGATTTCCTCATTCTAGAATCTGGGCTGGCTTTGTGACTTGTTTTGGCCAACAGAAGGCAGCAAAATTGGCTGTTCCAGTTCCAAGCTTGGGCCTCAGAGAACCTTGCACATTTCCTCTGTCTGTCTCTCTCTCTCAGATGCTTGCAAGCCTGAGCTAACCTGCTGGATGATGAGACAGCATAGAACAAAGCCGAGACAACCCAACCCAAGAGCAGGAAACCACACATGCATGACCTGCTGAGCTGCCACGAGGCCAGGCGAACTATTCAGGTGTCCTGGAGAATCGTGAGCTACAATAAATGATCATGTTCTCAGCCACTGGGTGTCGGGTGACAGTATGCAACAGACCGTGACTATAGATATCAGTACAAACCCCTCCAGCCAACCTGTTGCAGACGGAAAGCAGGTTTACCTCCCAGCTACTTCCCATCCCCACCTGGCCCCGGACAGCCTCTGACGTCAGAGAATTCAGGGCTGGGACCCTTGCGTTGAGTGCTGCCTACTAGCTCACTTCTGTGAAAACCCCAGCTTGGCCATGAACACCAGATGAGATCCAGGGCTCCCTGGAGCTTCAGTGTGTGACCTCGATGTCATCCTCTGTGGCAGGAATCAGGGTAAAATCATGGACTTTGGTGTCAGACAGACTTGGGTTTGAGACCCGGCTCTGCCATTTACTAACTGCAGATAAGTTACTTAACTCACTCAGCCTCGGAGAGTTCATCTGTAGGGTGGGGATGATGATAAAGTTGGCTCCTCTAAGGATTACATGAGATGACCCGTGTAAAGCAGCAGTTCTCAAGTGGGGCGACTTAGCTAAGGTAGTAAGGCCAAGGTAGTTTTGATTGTCACAGAGTGGGGCGGGGCGGGGAGGGGGCGGGGGGGGGGGGCGGACAGGTGCTGCTACTGACATCTAGTGGAGAGAGGCCAGGATGGCCCCCACAGTAAAGAATTATCCAGACCCAAATGTCAAGAGTGCCAAAGTGGAGAAGCCCCGGGCACAGGGCAAGCCGGCAGCAGTGGAGATCGTCACACAGACCTCTGGAGAAGTGGGGCTCCAGGACCCCTGCACCCTTCCTGGGAGGTGCAGGTAAAAGCAATAGCAAGCTGGGTGTTGATAGTAGCCGGTCCACCTTCCATCTCTGAGCCCATCTGCCCTAAAGGTCTGTAAAATGCGAGTCTAGCTAGTCTTGACCAACATTAAGTGTCAGCTTGAGTTCCAACAGGGGAAATGACATTTCTGAGTTTCTGGCAGTTAAGATACTATGGCCCGAAGGTAGTCCTCTCCACAAGGTAAGGGAGGCTTTGCACGGGATTTGTAGCACATTTGGCACAAAGCCACACATATCTGAAAGTTCATGTTAATTGAATGTTGCAAGTTCACAAAGTTACCCTGCATCCTCTACTAGGGGCTTGTTTTCAAAGAACTAGCCTATCATAAAATACACTGGAATCGTCCATTGTTGATTCAGAGGCCTTTGGTCCTGCAGAAACAACCATGGGGCCATTTATTAGGACCCATGGTTGTCCGTGTGCAGTACCGGGGACGTGAAGGGACAGCTCTGCCTCCTTGGATTCCTGTTTGTTTGGATTTAGGGTAGGTTGTGGAGAGGCCTATTAAACCCAAATTAGAAGTGAGTAGGAAAAACCCACCAAGGTAGTTAGCTTGTTACGAATACACTTCAAACCAGCTGAAACTGCGTTCCATTTGATCAATGAGTCTCGCAGAAACCTCCTCCACCACCCACCGAATCAAAGGTCTTGGAGGATCACTTGGGTATCGGTCAGCAGACTATTTGGGAGGGAGGGGGAGAGGCATGGCCTTCCCAGGAGTGAACAATCCAATGTCAGGAACACCTGGCAGGCTGGGAGGAGAGCTGTCTCAGTCTTGGGTTGTGAGCTAACGCAGGGGCTGGGACACAACTTCGATAGCCAGGCCGGGGCTCTCGCAGGTGCCCCAGACAGATTGTGCTTCCACAGTGAAAGCAGGCACGAACTTGATCACTTTAGGTTCATGTTTTCACCCTGCTTAAATTCTGTTCTCTGTAGGAGGGCCCCCATCTGTCTCACCACCCCTAGTCATTTGCGCCTTTCTGGAGGAAGGAAATCAGTGAGGGTCTGGTTTGTAGCAGGGAGTGTACCCCGCCTCCCCGGGAGCAGGAAGCCAAAGGGGAAGGTTGGGGCTCCTGAGACAAGCTCTCCCTGCTTCCCAGCAGCCAGCCCCACTGGAGCCACCTGGATCCCGGCCAGGCAGGGGGCCCCTGATCTCTTCCAAGCCTCATATCAACCAAGACTCAGACGGGTTAAGTAACTACACAGCTAGTAAGAAGCAAAGACAGGCTTTGAACCCTGGTCTGCAGACTCCAGAGCCCGTGTGGGCAAGATGAGTTCTCGTGACTTCCAGGCTCCCCACACCATGACTCCACGGTCCTTTCTACTTACTGGACCATCTGTCTCCCTACTGACCTCTGCACAGTAGCTAATGCCCCTGGGGATAGGGACATGACTTCCCTGGGTAGAAGGTTCTAGAACCTGGAGGATACATCAAGGTTTAAGAAGCATTGGGAGTGAAGAGACAACAGGTCTGAGACCTCACGCTTTGATGAGTTAAACCCTAGGGTCCAGGTCTAGTCCTGCTTGGCGGACAGAGGAGGGGGCCCCGGCCCACGCAGAGCATGAGGCTGCGGAGGAAAGGGGAGAAAGCCTCCCAGCACTGAAGACTGGGTTTCTAAAGCCCTGGGAGGGAGGGAGAAAGGGAGGGATAACAGTACAGCCTGGGGTCCACCCTCTGGAAGACCCCGTTTAGGCAGCTGTTGACAAGGAGGAGGATGTCACCTGGTCAGACGCAGCCTGGTCAGCTTCCCAGGCCATGGCCCAGCCCTGCCCTCCACCACCCAGAATAAGAGCTGGGAGGATTCATACAGAGAAGCTCTCTCAAACTTAACCAGATGTTGTCAGGATGATACCGTGGGCATCCCCTCTAGACAAATACCAGAATTCATAACCCAGGCCCCTTTCTTGGTGCCATGTCCACCTTGAAGTGAGAGAGTGCAGGAGCCAGGCTCTGTGCTCCTCCTTGAGCCGCAACGTCCTTCCCACTGATGCACCGCAGACACGCCGCAAGTTCATGACGGCGCTGCCTCAAGACTAAACAAGACAATTTGTGTGAATGCAACCCCCGAGGAAGCGCCTGTGAAGAGTAAACTGGAAAAATGAACAGAGAAGTGGTGGTCCCCATCTAGGGAGCCTTGACTGGCACCGTCTTGTCCTCAGCCCTGTGAGCTAGGAGCCCCCATGGGCAGCCACCAGCTGGTGAAAGCTGAGCTCGATTCAAACCCAGTCCAGCACACTTTCAGACCATTATGAAACGTGAAGTATTTCCACTGTGCTCATTGCTTTCAAGAGTTTCAGTGACGCTTTCATAAATGGTGGCGGTTCAAGTCAATGAAGATCCCCTCCCTCCCGTTCACTGAAGCCTTCCTAAATGATTTACATTCATTGTCTCCGTTGATTCCTGTGGCCCTGTGAGGCTCCATGTCCCCCCTCCTACAGGTGAGGGAAATTAACTACCAAGCCCCAGGGCTCCCAGCTCAGAAGCGGAGCAACCGGCCAGTCTGCAATTCCGAGCTCCGCTCTCCCCGTGTTCCCTTTGTTCCTCCTTAGTCTTCAATTCCACACACCATCAGCACCCATGGATGGTGCAGATGGACTTGTTGTCCTGTACGGGGGTGGGGTGGGGGGAAGCAGAGAAGAAACTGGCCTATTTCCATCACTCAGAGAAGGGTTAGTGTTCGTTTCACAGAAAGCTTGAGGTCCACATGCTTTACATTCAAGTTCCACTGAAAATAGAATATACGTGCCAGAGCTTCTATGGAAACAGCCACACCTCCTGAGGACACAGAGGCAGTGACCCAGCTCCAACCGCTGTCATCTGCTGTCAGACGAGTGACGACTGATGCAGTCGTTTCCCGGAGAGACCCCCGAAGCCCCACAAGGCCCCATCCCTGTGCCAGCTCCACTCGAGAGGTGAGGGTGCGACAGGAAAAGGAAAGTGAGTCACAGGGTCTGGAGAGCGAGGGAAGGCTGAGGGCCTCATTGGCTGAGGGAGACAGGGGAGCCTCAGACTATTCCTGCCTCCAGCACCTGAGCACCTCTGACTGGGGGGCTCCCTGCCCCCCGCTTCTGTGCCTACAGAACAAAGGGCTTGATCCCGATGACTCCGACATGCTTTGTTTCTTATAACGTAGGATGTGTCTGTCTCTTAATGTGACCCACAGGAATTTATCTAGCGTGTTTAGAACTTTCAGTGACGTTTCATTTATCAGCCTTGTTGAGAAAGATTCATATAAGTGAATTTGCCCCGTAACAGAAACTTATCCATTTAATCCCCGTCATTTAGTATGGAAACCTTTCCTAAATGCTCACACACTTAGCTTTCCCAGCTCCTTAAACAGTGACTAAATACATTGCACCCCTCCCTACTTCCCTGGGATCAGAATCACCTAACGGTGAGTAATGGGACGGGATGACTGTCCCCATTCCTTCCCTGAGCCTGTCTTCCCTCTTCCCATTGGTTGTTTCCAATCCACTGTGGACTATAAACTATATAAACTACGAAAGAAATCCAAGAAACTGGGCCCCAGAGTTAAGTACATGAGCTCCATGATAGCTGTTTCAGTGTTCTGTGTCTTTTTTTTCTTTTCTTTTTTTTCGCCCCTGTGTTCTTAGATCTGTTTTGACCACCCTGCGTGGGGTGTCACATTTTCACTCATACCTACCTCTCCACGCAAACATGTCTCTTGCAGTTCTCTAGGTTTACTCCTCACTCTGGGAAATGGAACTTTCTTTTTTTCCCTAAAACCACCTTCCAAAAGAGCTGCTTTTTCTTGTTGGCTAGGATTTGATAGGCTCGTTCATGCCCCCACCACGCCCCCACACACAAACACACTCCCCACCTGAGAAGCCTAAAACACCAGAGTGAAAAGAAGCCATAAAGGCCAAGGACCACACAGACCCTGACCAAGGGCAGGTTTGCATAGCGCCCAACCCCTGCTTCCCATGCCCTCCATCACGGCTGAGGCAGACCCTGAAAGCCGAGTGCGGGCGTCTTGCCACCTCATCTCTTTCTGCTCATCCTGCAGGTCCCAAAGTGTGTTTCAGAAACAAACTGTTCTGCAGGATTGAGTGGTTTCTATGGCACAAAAGGGTCCCAGGACTAAATGCATCCAGAAAGCAGTGGGTTTAAAAAGGTCCAAGCCTGGGGCTTCCCTGGTGGCGCAGAGGTTGGGAGTCCGCCTGCCGATGTGGAGGACACGGGTTCGTGCCCCGGTCCAGGAGGATCCCACGTGCCGCGGAGCGGCTGGGCCCGTGAACCATGGCCGCTGAGCCTGCGGGTCCGGAGCCTGTGCTCCGCAATGGGAGAGGCCACAACAGTGAGAGGCCCACATACCACCAAAAAAAAAAAAAAAAAAAAAAAGGTCCAAGCCTGTAACATAACAGTGAGTGGTAAATTGTGATGGGATACACACAGGATATGTCAAACTTACCAAGCCAGGACCCAATCACCCCTCAACAAGGCCACCTTGCTACGCAGCTACCTCCTTTCACCTCCCAGCAATAATTCTATTAACCACTGAGCAAGCCTCTCTCCCTCCCCGGCCGCGTGTTCTTCATGTGTCAAGTGGGGGACTTAATCTAGATGGAGAATGGCAAAGACGCTTGTATGGAACTCACATGCCAGCTAGGATCTTAGAACGTCCTGGCCTGCAGTGCTGGGTTAAGAAGAATTGTGACGCTGCCTCCAGGCTTGGGGGGAAAGCTGCCATGGTCAATTAAGATATCTGCCCCCTGTCCCAGAGACAGGCTAGCATCCTGCGTGCCCCACATTGGCTGTCCCTGTAACTAGGCAACACCTAAGGTCACCTTTGGCTTCAAGAGTCTGCTTTTGGGGCCCTGAGCCTGGGGTTTCAGAAGTCCTCGATAGGAGGACTGGAGAGTGGAAGGCTCTCCCTCAGCCTTGGCTGCCTCAGTGGAAGTTGCCTGGATTTCTGTCTGCTCCCACTGGTGGGCCCTTGCACGGTCCATCCACCCTCTTGCTTGGCTCCAGACCACCCCCGCTTCTGTGATGCTGTCCTCACTGCCCACCTTCTAGACCTACACTCAAGTGGAATTGGAAGCAAGGAGTTTCCACGTTTTGTACAGCCTCAAGGGGACTTTGGCACTGAAATTTGGACAAATTTCTCCCCTACAAGTCCTGGAATCCTGCAAGTTCTGTACAGATTCCCTGTCCCAGAGCTAACTGCTGTTTTCATACTGGATTCACTTCCAAAGATGTCGACGGTCCTGAGGAAAGCTGTCTTCCCATCCCCAAGTGGCCCGGGAACGCTGCACTGGAAGCATGGCATTGGGGTCAGGGGAGCGGCTTATTTTAACACAGGGCCTTGTGTTAACCTCTCACGCCCACCATGGGACTCTCTAGAGATGGCGCCTGGTTATCTGTCTTTTTGCACATGTGCCTCGGCTGGACACTGAAGGTGAGAACCACAGGGCAACAGGAAATTTGTCTGCTGAGCTGGCCAGACCGGGGCCCTAAGCTAACAAGGCAGGATATCACTGCAGGAGACCACCAGGTACCACTGTCTCCCTGACTGGTCCACTCGCAAGGAGGTGGTGAGAAATAAGCTGTGTTTGCAGAGTGCCTGGTCCGTGCCAGCGCCCAGTGGTGCCCATAAACATCTGTCTTTCTTCGTCTCTGTTAGCGTTTAGCTGCTCCTCTACCATCCAAAGCCTGCTCACCTGCCAAAGGTTCTAGAAATCAGAAGCTGGAGGGCTCCCAAAATGACCTAAATCCAATCTGCTGTGGACAGAAGGAAAGATGAAATGCAGGAAGGGAAACAAGATCTTCCTCTGAGAGCTTCATGTCCAGACTCCCACTCCACACCCTGGATCTTTCTATCTACAGAGAAGAGAATCTGCACTTAACTGGCAGCAACTAAGGGCAGGGAGCAGGTCTGTTTTTGTTTACTACTCTACCACTACTACATGCTTGGCATGAAATGGGCTTTTTGTAATTATCTATTGAGTGGATGGATGGATGGATGGCTGGCTGGATGGTTGGATGGTTAGGTGGTTGGATGGATGGATGGATGGAAGATAGATGGATCTGAGATCAAGACAAAAGATACCATAGAAAGATGCTAACACATATATATGGAATCTAAGAAAAAAAAGAAACCATCATGAAGAACCTAGGGGTAAGACGGGAATAAAGACATAGACCTACCAGAGAATGGACTTGAGGATATGGGAAGGGGGAAGGGTAAGTTGTGACAAAGTGAGAGAGTGGCATGGACATAAATACACTACCAAATGTAAGGTAGATAGCTAGTGGGAAGCAGCTGCATAGCACAGGGAGATCAGCTCGGTGCTTTGTGACCGCCTGGAGGGGTGGGATAGGGAGGGTGGGAGGGAGGGAGACGCAAGAGAGAAGAGATATGGGAACACATGTATATGTATAACTGATTCACTTTGTTATAAAGCAGAAGCTAACACACCATTGTAAAGCAATTATACTCCAATAAAGATGTTAAGAAAAAAAAAAGATACCATAGAAAGAGACCTGAATTCTAGTGCAGGCCCCAGTACTTACTGGCCCTAGAAGAAAACTGATATTAACCTCTCTGAGCTACTGCTTCCTATTAAACAATGATGGTTACATCTGCCACAACCCCATCTTAGTGGGAGTTTGTGCCTCTAATAGGATGACCACGTATGTGGTGCTACTTGGTAGACTATCAGATTACACAAATGCCAGAGGTGACGGTGATTATGACGATAAGGCTCATCAATGCTTTAAAGAGCAGCTAGGGGGTCAGAGCCTCCAGATCCTCATACAAGGATGGGAAAGCCTTCTATTTCAGTTGTTTCGCCAGTGTGGGCACTGAGGCAGCCAGGAGAAGAAGAAAAAACCCTGCACCATGGTTATCCGTTTCCTTCTCACCCATGAGAACTTTCCCCCTGAACTGATGGGCCAAGACATTTGCTGCCAAGGCCCCACAGGGCTGTGGGTAGACCCCAACACCTCTTTTTGGCAAAACAACTGAGAGGCAGGCCCAGATGGCAGGGAAGCTCCCTCCTGTGAGGAGGGGTGTCCAGTGAGCCAGAGTGTCGGGGCTGGCAGACACCACCATGAGGTCAATCTAGCCCCATCCGCTCATGTTATAGAGACAATATTACAGTCTTCTTGGCACGTGTTAATAACAGCAACTCCTCCAGCCCCAGACTCCTCGCTGGGATCAGCTGAAACACTTATTACTTATGGGGGGGGGGGGGGAATCACTTTTCCAAGAGGAAAGCAAACACTGATTTATTAATTAATTACTTCCAGGAGGTCCTGCCAAAACTGCAAGAGTGGAGCGAGAGACTGGGGGCTGGGTGGCAGCGGAGAAGCTCTAGGAGGAGGTGGTGGGTGCTCGGCTCACACGCCAGAGGGTGAGAGCTCACACGTTCCCCTGAGGGGCTGTGGGACTTGTATTTCGATTTTCTCTCTGTGCATTTTAAAACAAGTCTCGTCTTCCTTCCAGCCATCATCAGAGAGGAGCAGTTCTCTAAACCTGGGGATCTAGAGGCTCTAGGGGCAGTAGGGTCCAGTAGGGTCAGCAGAGCCAACCTGGAAAAATCCCAGTCTCAGTCTCAATGTCCTTGTACAGCACTTCCTCTGCAGACCCCTCCCTGCATACACACACACACACACACATGCACACACACACACACATGCACAGAATCTTCTTAGAGCCCTCCAGACCAGACAGTCTGTCAGCAGTCATTTACACCCAATTGTGAAGATACGTCACTTCTTTCATCTCCCAAGAAAACACACCATGTTACTCTCATTTCTCTGCAATTTAATTTAGAGTTCAGGAAGAAGCTGTAATTGGTGGGGTAGGATGAGTTCTCCTGGTCCCCGACATCACATCACCCGGGCAACCATAGTCTCCAGCCTAAGAGAACAGAGCTGGCGCCAGTGTGGTGAGTAGGATCTCAGGGAACATATGCCAGTGTGGGCTGGACTGTCTCCCCGTTGGGACTTCAAAAGGTGCACCAACCAAGAAGGTGCAGGGAGCCCTGGAGACTCCTCTGGATGTCTCCGAGGAGGAGGGAGTGGGGTCACTATATGTAGACGTGCCATCTGTACCAGGCACAGAGATATCCTGCGAGGGGGTGAGTGGGGCTGAAGCAGCCACGTGTGCCCTGGCACCCTGCCAGCAGTGGGGGAGCCATTTTCTAATTCATGCAAAGGTGCAGAATGGGCTAGCCTTGGTCCCAAGTGGAAAGGAGTAGAAGGCAGAGGTGGGCCGCCTCTCTGCTGGGGGTTGTGCTGCCTCACGGGGCACCTAAGTGACCGTGTCTACTTATATAGGAGGTGTTGTGTGTGGGTCTCTGTGGTGGGGCGGGGGAAGGAAGGGTAATATGTCCGTGGGAAAAATTCAAAGAAAGAGCAATGGATTGGGGAGAGGATGGAAAATAGGGACCAAGAAAGAAGAGGTCCTCAAGCCCCAGTTCTGGGCACAGCCCTGAAGGAGAAAGTCTCTGTGATGAAAGGAAGTAGGATCCCACGCATACGCACATACACACCAGCCTGCAGGTCCCTGGGGAGACTGGGCACCTATGGGAGCCCCAGGTGAGCTCTTGGCATCCCCAGTCTCCCGAGACTCATGTCCATCATAAAATGCCTAGGTTGTTCTAATAACCAGAGTGGGGTTCTAGATGGTGGGAGAGCGGGGCTGGGTCCAAAGAAAGGGTAGAAGCCCCGGACGGTAAAAACCTGCCCTGCCACCTCCGTCTCGGGCCTTCTCCGGCTCCAGTCCCTCAGTTCCACCTTCTGTTTCTGTCTGCCGTAAAGGAAAAATACCTACAATTTTGAAATACAGCAAAAAGAAGACTGTGCGTCCTTTCCAAGTCATACTAGAACGCTGTCTAATAGGTCTGCCTAAGAGTCATGTGACTTTCTAGGGAAATATAACTTTATCTGACTTAACTACTTACTATCGGTAGTCTAATCACTGTAAAGTTAGACATTATCATTAGGAACCTGATATGGGTGCAAATGACTTTCGTCCCATGGAGAATACCAGTTTTATCTCTAATTTAGAGATGTTATTTCAGCCTTCTTTTTTCTCCCATTAACACGTGCGTGTATATGTTATGTGTGTATGTATATCATCCTGCTGGTTCCCTCATTAATGACCTGAATAAATCTCACTATGTATTTGTAGGAGAATTATGTTTTTAACATTTTGGATATTTGATTTCAACACTATCTCGGGCCGACCCTCTGTCCTCAGCCCCCAACACCAACTGCCTCCCAAAGCTGGACGGCGTCTGACCGTGTCTCCCTCTTGGGCAGCCATCGTCCGGCCCGAGTCTGTCTCACCCACCGCTCCTATCCCAGCCTGGCCTGATCCTGGCCCAGCACGGTGAGAGGAAGGAGGGCACGGGTTGTGTCCCCTGCCCCGGCCAAGCTGGCCCAGCAGGTAGGAGTGTGCGTGAGTTTCCAGACCTGGGGCGGGGAGAGTGAGATATGTCAGGCTCTCCCGGGTCTGCCGGCCAGCACTGAAGCTCCATGAGCCTCTTCCTTTCCCTGCACACAGAGGAAATCATACCTCCCAGGGCTGTGGTGGCATCAGAGGAGATGCACTATAGATGGAGGGTGGCTGGAAACGCTGGAAACTTAAGATATGCAACTGTCCGCAGAGCCTGCTGGGATTCACGGGTGGGTAGGATCTTACCTTCAGCAGTAGGCAAAATAAACAATGGGGAAACAAGAGACTGACGCTAGGTGAATGTATTAATTTTAAAACATTAAATGACATACAAGGGGTGGAATTCCTCTTTGAAAAAAAAAAAAATTCTCATCTCATATTGAAAAGCCACAGCTTTGCAGACACCCAGCCCCAGCAGGGGCCCAGCCCAGGGCTCTGAGCTGTGCAGTAAATCTGAAGCCAGACAGAGCCTGCGGGGTGAGGCCCTGACTGCAGCGTCTGTCTTCCTCTCCAGCTGCGGCCTGAGGGACCTCTGCCTCCCTGGGGCCTGCCCCTCCCAGGAGGGGAAGATAGCGGTCCAGGAAGGATCCGTGATGCCAGGGACCCCACTGCTCAGATGCCAAAACTTGCCTTTGAAATCCTTGCAGCCTCTTATTTCAAAACCAGCCCTCCCAGAGCCGGCCGGCTGTACAGACTGAGGCTGCACTGAGGCCTGCACAGTCCCTGCAGCTGTTTTCCAGCGCCTCTGAAGCTGAGCTACAGGGCCCTTCGGGAGCACCTCAGCCACGAGGCCTGAGGGAAGGCGAGGCACTGCCGGAGCCTGAGCTGAACCCTGCGGCTGAGCCAGAGAAAAGTGCATTTCTCCAAAAACTCCTTCTCACCGGTGGCACCCGAAATTCCACCACAAGAGTTTTGCTCCTGAGAGTCTTAAAGGATATTTTTCCCCTCCAGGAGGCCTCTCTGGAACTGGGAGGACCCTGAGAGGGGCCAAACCTTGATGCAGTCAGAGCCCAGGGAGCTCTGGGCGAGGGGCAGCCTGGGGAAGGAGGGCGGGGCAGAGAAGCACAGCATTGCCTGACACAGGTCACTGGTTCCCGGGGCTGGCCCTGCCCTTGTAGCCTGAGATGGGAGAGCCAGGCTCCCCAGAGACAAAAGCCAGAGCGGCCAAGTGTGGACGGAAACCCGGCGGCAGCAGCGGACGGCAGAGCACATGCCTGGCCTGGCAGTGACTTCTGACCAGCTTGGCCTCCCTTCCAGCATTCTATGGGGAGGGCAGAGTGATAGTACTGTCCCCTTTTTACAGACGAGGAGACTGAGACCCAGTGACGTGTCAAGCCCAAGGCTTCACCACACTCCCACACATGGCCAGAGAAACCCAGGAATCAAAGATGTTCTCTACGAGTTGTTTCAGAGAGAAAGAAATCCAAGCTGGCTGGGTTACGTCCTGTGTAAATCTCACTCTGTCCCTTTTCTTCCTTCTCCACCAAGGGCCTGGCTCTGGGCTTTCTCTGAACAGAGGCTGGAAGGCAGAGCTGCCTCCTGGGTCAGGTTCCCATCACACTCCCTCCAGCCCTCCTCCCCAGTTTCCCCTTAGCTAGTGGGCGCCACTCACAAGCACTAGCTCCAGGTACCAGGCAGGGTTCAGAGCTCCAGGACCCCAGGTACTTGGAGTGGGGGACCTCAGAAGTCACCAACTCCCAGCTCCCACCCACAGGAGATTCGCCAGCACCCAGCAATGGGCAGCACGTTCAGAAGCATCCGGCCTGAGGAATGACAGTCCCCTGGGGCCCGAGTTCACAATGGTAAAGCTCTGAGAACAGCGCCCGGCAGGCGTACACTCCACGCAGCGCCCATTATCAGCATGACACTGCTACTGGTCGTGATGTGTGGCTGTCACCGTCATCACTACCTTTACTTCCCTCTCAGTGAAACCTGAGGCAAGGTCTTTTGGGCCTCACCCAGTGGATGTCCCTGCTCACCCCTACCCTGGTCAGCAGGGGAAGAAGGAAGGCTGCCCAGGGGACATGCTTCTCCGGGGCCCATCTTCAGTCCCATCCCTGGCAGCACCAGATTGGCCACAGGTTGGTCAGGAGGGGAACCCTGAGACCAGAGCCCTGCCCAAGGGCAGCCCTGAGACTGCAGCCCCGCCCAAGGGCAGCCGTGCCCAAGGGCAGGTGCGCATGCACACAGGTCTCTTGAGCGTTCCCCATACTTCCGATGATGGCCTCTTCATCTCCTTGGGAGTCACTGAGTGAGGGACTGGTAGAGCTGAAGGCAGTGGAGACACCCTCCAGCCCCACTCTTCTATTTTACAGGGGAGGAAACTGAGGCCCAGAGGTGTGGGGTAGAGAGAGAGGCGAGGTTCAAGGCTCTTCCACTCTGCCCCCTGCAGGGAAGGGGTGGCTGGGAGTGAGCTATTTTTAAAAAGCTGTAGCAAGCACAGATTCTGGATGAAGAGAATTTGAGATCAGTGGTCAGGAGGAATTTCAGGGTGGGGGTGGCCTTTGCCTTTGGACCCTTATCTCTTCTTCCCTCACATTCCAGTTCCATTTGAGATGAGGTCAGCAAGCAGACTTAGAGGTGAAACCAAGCAGGACCCTGTGGGGTTCCTGGGCATGGAAGCCTTTCTGTCCCCCGTTTCTCGTTTGTAGGGAACAGACTCCAGCCTCCATGATCTTCCCTGAGTTCCAAAGGGCAGATTCAAACAGTTGCTGATCAGGGAAGGGAGGAGATGCAGAGACAAGGCAGGAACAGCCAAGAAACAATAGTGCAGCCTTGGAGCAGGGTCCTCGTTCCCCCTAAAGAGATACACATAACAATATCTTTAAGCTCTTTACAGAACTAAAACCCCCAACAAATGGAAGATGTCAGCATTCTTCATTCCAGAGAAGACCACCTGAGGCCAGATTAAAGGAACCAGAGAAGCTCATCAAAAGATTACCAGATTAAAGGAGTGCAGGCCCTGCACACACCCTGATTTTATCAGCAGCCCCACCCTTGAACTCTTGTTATAAAACTCCTCACCAAATCTTCCTGGGCTGGGACACAGTTTTCACGGGCAGGAGTCCACTGTGTCCCCCTTTGCCTGGTGAAAAGCAATAAAGCTACCTTTTTCTACTTCACCCAAAACTCTGTCTCCAACATTCGATGTGGCATTAGTGCACAGAAACTGAGGTTTTGGCATCCGTGGCAGGAACTTCCCCGTGGGCCAAGGACCCCTGGGGCGGAACAGCCCCTTCTGCAGTTTGCTCAGTAGCTACTCACAGGGCACCATCTTGAAGCAACCCTGAAACAGATGCTTTGCATCAAGCTCCTCCTCCCCTTCTGTGTCCTGAGTTATATCCTGTAGGTTGAGAAAGCTCATTAGCTCCCCAGGGTGGCTGCTCAAACTGTGGCCACCCCTAGAAAGGCCAGACCTTTGCAGTTAACAGGGAGGACACTGGGCAAGGAGAAGAATCTGGAAGGTGGCCTAAAGGAGGAACCTTGCCCTGGGGGCCTGGTGAAAAGAGACAGCTCAGGAGAAGATGAAGACCAGTGCTGTTGTCCAGGCCCAGAGGCCAAATTACTGTGTGACCTCAGGCAGGTCACTCAACCTCTCTAGTTTCATTCCCTCACATGTAAAATGGATTATTGGGGGGGGGAGGGGTGTTATGGGAGATAAATAGGAAGAGGCATCTCAGAATCTGGAGGGATGAGGCCTGAAAAGAAACCAGCACTTTGTCCTATGAGACTGATTTGTTCTCTCAAATTTCAAGTTAAGTTTAAGGGAGAGGGTATCGTGTTTGTCAAAGTGGGGACAAGCGGGGTCAACAAGCTTAAAATCGTCTGGACTAGATGCCCCCCAAAAGGAAGATAAGAGGGTTTTCCTTGGCTGAGTGACTTGCCAGGGACTTTGCATTTCCAGGTCCCCCTTATCACAGTGTAGGGCAGGGGGACGTAGGGCAGGGGGACTAGGCTTCTGGCAGGGATGTGAGGCCCCAAAGCCTCCTCTTTCCTTCACTGCCTCTGCCACGCCCATGGGTCCTGGGGACCAGATGCTGCTGCTGCTCTTTGGTGCCCCATTCCCCTCCCCACTCCAGTCCTAATGAGGAGCAAATGGGCCTCGTACAGGCACCAGGGTCCCTCTGAAACAAGACAGAAGGAGGCAGGGCACAACCTTTGAAAGAATGAGGTAGCCCGAGGACATGACATAAATTGATTAGAACCAAATGGGTCCAAGATGGTGGAAAGTTGACTTCCACTAGACCTTGCGCCTCAGTATATCACATCAGCAAGGTAAATGACACACCCACAGGCACCACAACAGTTTCAAGGCCAACCATAATGATCAAAAAGTGGGCGGTGGCCCAGTTCCTGGAAAACCCCGCCCCTTCCCAAAATAGCTGGAATACTCCTCCCACTCATTAGCCTATGAAATTACCCGCTCCTATAAAAACTGACAACCCCATACCCTGGTACCTTTCTCACCTTCTGAGATGGCCCACACTGTCTGTGGAGTGTGTTTCTCTCTAAATAAATCCACTTCTTACCCATCACTTTGTCTCTCACTGAATTCTTTCTGCGATGAGCTATCAAGAATCTGAGCTTCATTAAGTCCTGAAACCAGGTGTGTGATCTCAGTTGGAAGATCGTGGGTTTAGGCTGGGTTCGAGTCCCAATCTGAGGTGCATGGTGTCACCTCCACTTGACATATGGTCAGTTTCAGCTGTTTATCCACCTGAGCAGTGCTAGGGGAAGGGGATGGGGAGGGAAGTTAGACACCCGGCAGCAAAGTCACCTCAGAGCTTGCCCCCAGGTTCCCTGAAGCTTTTCCAGTCTGGGTGGTGATTTAGAGAAAGAGGTGCAAAAGGCCACAATTTTCACCCTACCCCTCCCACAGAACGTGTTCAGAGGGACAAATGTTCTACAGGCTGTGCCCCAGGAGTCTGACTGCTAGGCCTGGCGCCGACCCTAACTGCTCTGTGGCCTTCTGCAGACACCCAGCCTCAGTTTTCTCATCTGTAGTATGGGCAAAGGGAGACGCTATTGTGTGGTACTGTGTAGACTAGAGCTAGGTGGCCCAAGGGAATGTGTGGAGTCCTTATCTCACTTTCAAACACCGCACCTTCAAACTTGTTCCCTCAGTATGAATTGATAAATGGCTGGGGGCCCCCTGGAGCATTAATGAAGTCTGCACTGGGATCTGGGAAAGCAGTAGCTAAAATGAAACCCCAAGGCCATCTTCCACTGGCCTCATCTCTCAGCTACTGAGATTCTTCAGCTGCGAAGACCCACCACCCTCTTCCCAAAAGCCTCTTGAACCCACGCTGCCTCTCCATTCCCGTGCCACCTCCCTAATGCAGCTCACCATCACCTACTAGCTGTCCTCCTGCCCCAGATCTTCCTCACAGAGGCCTGATCATGCCAAGTCGCACCTTCTTGTACCTTTTGCCCTAGACATGGTGTCCTGAACGTCACAACATAACTATACCATTCATTGTGTGTCTAGCATATAGCAAGTTCCAATAAATACCGGTGGAAGGGAGGGAGGGAGGGAAAGAGAGAGGGAAGGAAAGAGGGAAGGAGGGAGGGAGGGATGACGTTAACTATAAGTCAAATTTCCAGTCTCAGTTTTATGAAACATTCTTCTTTTCATTAAAAGTTATCTACTGGGCTTCCCTGGTGGCGCAGTGGTTGAGAGTCCGCCTGCCGATGCAGGGGACATGAGTTCGTGCCCCGGTCCGGGAACATCCCACATGCCGCGGAGCGGCTGGGCCCGTGAGCCATGGCCGCTGAGACTGCGCGTCCGGAGCCTGTGCTCCACAACAGGAGAGGCCACAACAGTGAGAGGCCCACGTACCGCAAAAAATAAAAAAAATAAAATAAAATTAAAAAAAAGTTATCTACTAAAGATGTAATAAAATGTGATGAGTCTATATCTTCTTAAGATCGTCCCTATAAATATATTCACAGTTTAAAATAATCCATTGTCAGATCACATGCTGACTTGAACTTCGGATGCGATGGCCACACTTGAACTTCTCTTAGTGCATATCCAGTGTCCTGCCGCCTCCTCCCAGTAGCCTAGATGCTCGTAGGGGCAGGAGTAGGTTGCGCATCTTTGAGTCTCTCCCAACCCCTGCACTTAAAAGATTCTTAACTGGTGCTTGCTGAATTACTTCAGAGGAACTGGATTGAAGCCTCAAAAGAAATTCCTTTTCAAGTCACAGGGCCATGATTTTGCAACATTCCACAAATTCTGGTCTAATATTCCAGTGCACGGGTGAGGTCCCCCAAATGGGAAGCTTCAAAAGACGCCCCCCCACCAAGGGGCTGCATCTACTGTTTCCTTCATGCCTGTGCTCCTCCTCTTCACCTGCCAGGAACAAAGTTCAATACTGGGCAGGCTGGGCCTGACTGTGGCCTCTACCACGTCCTGAGCACGCTGTCCTGGGTATGCTCTGAGCCACCCCGAACCTCAGTATCCTTGTCGCTACAGTCGGCATGCTAATGCTTGCCTCACAGAGATTCTGACACAGAGAAGGTACCCAGCTAATATCAGTTCCACCCCTATTGTATGTTCATTTTAGAAAGGACAAAGTGGATAGGAAGCACAGGTGACAGCTTTGCTGTTTGAAACCAGGGGCCTAACAGCAGTACATACAGGAGACTGTAGTCCCCTCAGCCACAGGTGAGGGTGATACTCAGAGTAACCATGGCTGTGACAGACTGTGCCCGTCCCTCCAAAGCACTCCACGTGCTGCGTCTCACTTATCCCCGTACAGCCCTGGGAGAGATTACCACCCCATTTTACAGATAAGGAAACAGAAGCAAAAGGAAATGAAATTACTTGCCCCAAACCACACTCTCATTGAGGGCAGAGTCTAGGCCTGTTTGGTTGTTAGCCCTGCACCCCAGGACCTAGAGTGTAGTACACAGCCGTACGATGTAGCAGAGTTACTGGTTGCCGTGATGGATTTCGGGATGTCCAAGATGTATTCATTCTACTCCACGTGCTGCTCCTATCCCAAACTATTGCCCCCACCTTGCCTCTCATGGGGTCTGAAATTCTGTGTGCTCTGGACCTCACATAAAACTGCAGGGAACCAAGAGTTATCTGACAAATGTAGAACTCCCCAGAGCGCTTAAACTCACGCAGCAACTAATATTGCAGTTAATACTGCAGCTAATTAATACTCACAAGATGCTAAGGAAATGGAACTCAGGACACGTAATATTTGGGGAAAAGGAAAGGAACTGTCCAGAGCCAATATATAGATGAGGCCAGTGGGAGCAGAACAGAATGGGGCCGCGGCAGCCTGGAAGGAGCTCGAAGACTCTGAGGGCAGGGAGAAATGGGAAGATACGAGAGGTGAGTGGGGGTCGGAGGGAAGGGGAGGCAGGGGGCTTCCACCAGGTCCCGGAAGAGACTCAGACAGACAGATGCAGATAAACCCAGCCTGGGGAGGTTTGCAAGAAGAAACTCCAAATCCCCCAGGCAAACGAGGTCTTTAACTTTCTCTGGTTCTTCACTTGTGTTGGAAGAGTCCTGGGGTCCTGGCTGGGGCCCAGAGACATGAAGAGGCCGTTAGGAGGAAAGCAGAGGAGGCAGGAGGGAGCCCAGGTCCCCAGTGCCAGCATGCGGGCCCACAGTCCATCAAATTGTCACCCCCTGTCTGGGACATGCAGGTCCATCAGGGGCAGAAGCCCTGTGGTGTGCCTGGGAGCTCCTGGAAAGGATCTCCAGGGATGCCAAGGTCAGGCTGTAGGGTCCCCTGTTCTCTCCCTTGTTCAGCCAGAGCACCTCTGCTTTTGTACCTTACTTACTAGGCCTCCAGATAAGATTTTATTCGGAAAAGAAAATAGCTGGAGGAAGATTCCATCGCTTTGTTTCTTTGTTTGTTTAAAAACCAAAGAATTAGAGCAAAAGAAAAGGCATAAAACTTCGTTTTCCTGTCTGGGGAAGGAAATTCTGACACATGGTAAAACCTGGAAGAAACTTGAAGACATTAAGTGAAAGAAGCCAGTCACAAAAAGACGAATACTGTATGATTCCACTTATGCGGGGTTCCTCGGTAGACAGACTCATAGAGACAGAAAGTAGAATAGAGGTAGCGAGGGCGGGGGGAGAAGGGGCTGGGAGTTACCGTTTATTGGGAACAGTTTCGGTTTGGGAAGATGAAAAACTCTGGAGACGGATGTGGTGACGGTTGCACAACAACGTGAATACTTAATGCCACTGAACTGTGCACTTAAAATGGTTAAGATGGTAAATTTTATATTATGTGTATTTTACCACAATAAAAATAATTAATTAGCTAATTAATTAAAATACAACATTTTTTTTTTTTTTTTTGCGGTACGCGGGCCTCTCACCGCTGTGGCCTCTCCCGTGGCGGAGCACAGGCTCCGGACGCGCAGGCTCAGCGGCCATGGCTCACGGGCCCAGCCGCTCCGCGGCATGTGGGATCCTCCCAGACCGGGGCACGAACCCGTGTCCCCTGCATTGGCAGGTGGACTCTCAACAACTGTGCCACCAGGGAAGCCCGATAATACAACAATTTTAAAAAAGCTGCCTGGCTGGTGCACAAGCTGCCTGGGCCCCAGTTTTCTTGTTTGTGAGAAGGGCTCCATCCGGGGACACTTGGTGGAGAGGGGAGGAGGGGGACCAGGATGGCAAGAGTGCCCCAGCCTGGCCACGCTCACGCGGAGGGGAGAAAAGCACACCAGGAGTAATTAGAAACATGAGGGGCCTGAGTTTGCCATGGGAAACGCAGCATGGGCACCACACATCCCTTTTATGGGAGCAACTGTCCGTCTGCTTCAGGAAAGCCGGCAGCTGCCAGGGGCGCTCAAGGCCACGAGGCTGGGGGCTGAGGCCGCTCTGGGCCCAGCTTCCCACATGCGCGATGCAGATAACAGCTCCTCCTACGGCCCAGATCCCGAGGAGGGTCCAGTCCGGGGAAGAACCCAGAGGGCTGGGTACACAGGTGGCTGCTTGGGCAGTCACTGCAGGCGGTCCTGGAGCCCAGGAGCCACTGCAGCAGTGCTCAGCCCCATCTTCGGCATCAGCAGTGGTTTATTAAGCCCTCCGTGTCCCCGGCACTGTGCTCTCTTTTGTCACGTCACTGTCAACTGAGTCATCAACAGAAAGAAACAACACTGCTGTGACAAGCTCTGTGGCATGCAACCAGTTCGGCCCGTCCTCCAAGCCACGACACGATGGGCCGCTGGGGAGTCAGGAGGCCTGGACAGAGCCCTCCACTGGCCACTCCCCACGGTCCCTCAGCCCCCCTGGGCCTCACTTTCCTCACCTGCCTAGTGGGCCAGCCGTCTTCACAGGTGCTTGTCAGGATGAAAGTAATAATGGAAGCTTAGAAAGCTCTGTTGAAGCTCTGAGGAAATGTGAGCTGTTATTATCCCCAGGCTCTGGCTGGCTTCCCCCTCCCCCAAGACTGAGCGCGAGCCACACCAGACCCAGAGCCTTGGCATCAAGCAAAAGGCCCTGGAGGCCCCTAGAGGAGACCACAGCCTTGCAGGGCCCAAGGGAGCGGCCGAGGGCTCTTCTGCTCAGTCTAGAGTTTGTGATGAGAAGGCATATCCTCCTACACACACACACACACACACACACACACAAGAGAGCCGGTGGTGCAGTTGGGAGGCTATGGGAAAAGAAAGGAGAGGTGGAGGGTGCAGAGGTGAGAAATCTCCTTTTCTCTGTGCCCCAAGGCTTCCTGGACACCACGCAGTCCTTACATAACAGCACTGCAGTGTGGTTAGAATAAAGGAAACACACAGATTTTGTCCCTTTCAGGTTTTAACAAGTATGGATAAAACAGCTCAGCCAGAGGCAGCAGAACCCTTGGTTCCTATAGCCAGAGCAAGAGATGGCTTGCTCCCCAGCCCTGTCTCCCCTCCACCAAGTCCTAACAGGAGACCCCTAACCCCTCAAGCCGGCCCCTCCCAAGGCTCTGTCTTCCTGTTGCCATGGTGACATGGGCTAGTTCAATAGCTGGTGGCCCTCTCCTCCAGGACAAGACAAGCTAGAAAGTGGAGTGAGTGAGAGTGAGCTCACACAAGTGGCCCACACAGGGATGGTGGAGATGACAACGATACTCTCGATGTCAAAGACCATGCTTTCTAGTATAGTGTCCTGTGCACTATTTTTCTGGGTCCCCACATGGGCTTCTGGGAGGGACAGTGGCAGGCTTATGGCTCCCAGCACTGAGGCATGAAGAAATGAAGTGACTTGCCTAGGGATACACAGCAAGTGAGTAGTGGGGTCAGCATTAAACTTAGCTCCCCATTCTCCAGCCAGGCTCCCTCCAGAAAACTATGCTGTCACCCTGATCAGCGTGCTCTGAAGGACCCCATGCAAGACCTGGTGGGTTCTAGAGCACCCCTGGACATGGCAGACAGTCCAGCCCACCAGCACTGCCCCCATGGCGCACTCCTGTGTAGACACTCCCTTGTTCTGCCCTAAAAAAACTCTATCTATTCCCCAGGATACCTCCTGACATGGCCTGTCCAGGGCTCTGTATCCAGTTCTCAGAAATGACATGTGGCCAAGTCCAGCTCACTGTGAGTATGTATTTAATAAACAGCTATTGGCTGAATGGATATGAGGACATGGAGATTCAAAGAGGTTCAGTGACTTGCCCAAGGTCGTTCGGCTGGTGAACGGCAGAGCTGGGGTTTGAACCCAAGCATTCTCTCTCCAGACTGTACTAGACTCTCAGCAGAGGCTGACGGCTTCTTTATTCATAGCCAGGCCTTGGTCCATGGTTAGCGCTTCATGACCCCTGTGTGCCTGAAAAGACTCAGCTCCGTGGAGTTGCCCTGAAGGGAACAGGACTGCAGACCCAAGTCACCTCAGGAGAAGGTCAGCTGTCTTCTCCTGGACAGCCGAGGGCACCAGGGACAAAGCTCGCGCCAAACTGTGACCAAGGTGACCCGGGTCCCCCTGGCCCCCAAGGAAGATGGGGACACTCATGGGCTTCTCCCTGCTCCTCTATCCCATGACTAGGTCCTGTCCCAAAAGTCTCGCTTTCCCACCCAGTGGCCCTGGGGTTTAGGTGGTGATTTGGGCAGGATATGGGGGAGAAAGGAGGCAGATTGGGGAGAGTGAATGATCTAACCAACATTATCTGTTCTCTGTTCAGGACCTCATGCCCCAAATCAGTCTCAGCCAACACCAGACAGGCATAACCTACGTCTCCAGGGATGAACCCTCAGTGAACTTCCAATAAACTTCAACTGGGAAGGATTTCTTTGCACGAGCACAAGGGTGTGTAGAGGTCCAGGGGAGAAGACAGGGCCTGGCGCAGTGCTTCTCCACCATTTGTGTGCATCCGAATTACCATGTAGATTCTCGTTCAGTAGCTCTGGGGAGGGGGCCCAGGAACCTGCATGTTCAACGTGCTTCCCCTGGTGAGATCACTGCTGAGGGGACCACAATTGGAGACTTGCTGGCCGCAAGTTCTCAACCCAGGCATCAAAATCAAGCAGGGAGTTGGTTAAAATATACAGATGCCTGCCCTGCCCAGACCAGCTGCAATAGATACCGAGAGAGCCCAGCAGTCTGCTTTGTTTAAAGCACTGAAGACAAGCTGATGCTCAAGAAGGCTTGAGAAGCCTACCTCTAATCTGCCGTTCAGTGGAGCTGGGGTCTGGTAATGACTGAAGCACAAAGTCACAGGCTGCTGGTGGGGAAAAAACCAAGCCCAGTTGGGTAGAGTGTGCTGCCAAAGGTTGAACAAACACATCTTGCTCCATGCTGGAAGGTTTATGCAATGTAAGTCTTAAGGCCCACCTTTTCATTGAAATTGCCGAATTATGGGTCCAGTAGACCCATCTGTCGTTCAAGAACCAAGTCTACCCTGCCTCAGAAAGGATCAGCACAAGGCTTTGGCTCAGATGCATGGAACAGAGAGCCACTTTTCTTCCATGCAGGAGCCCGCTTCCTTTCCAGGTCCTACTCTGGACAAGTTGTTCCCCACCACCCAAGCTGAACATTAATACAATCCTCCAATTGGAGCTCAGATCCTGAAAATCCCCGAACTGCTGAATTTTAAAGCAGACGGAGACGTCAGGGGTCATCTGGCCTACCGTACATCTGGAGAGGGTTGAATCAGCTGAATAGGAAGCTAAATCCCAAAAGGTCCTTGGAAAATCCCCAAAACTCGGCATCTGTAAGGAGAGATTCTACATCCCCCAGCAGGGCAGCCTGGAAGGAGTCTTTCATCCACCCAACCCCAGTGTCTTCCTGTTGTGTTTGCTTTGTAAGGCCCACAGTGTTGTTTTGCTTGGTGATTTATTTCCTTTTTCTTGGAAATTAAGTATATGATGAATTTCCTCTTGGTGTGAATCCCAGAAGCCCAACAGGAGGACTGGGCCCTAAGCCAGTTCCAGCAAATCCATTCTCTCCAGCAGGACACAGAAAGCCTTCTGCTAGACTTGCATTTTCACTCTCCAAGACGGCTTTGTTTGCTCTTGTTTCCCTAGCCCTTAGCACAGCGCCTGACAGATAGTGGACATTCCATGTGTGTGTAAGTAAATGAATACATGAGTGAATGAATGAATTTGACCTAATCTCAGGACAAGGAAAGGTAGAGAACGGTCTCAAGGCAGAGCTGCACTTTAGCCCTTGCGGAAAGAAATACCGTCCTCCCAGTCTAGAAGCTTTTCAGAAATCTGACGCTTCTTCTCAGTCAGGACTCCAGGGTTTAATAACCATTGTGCTATCAACATATCATTGATATCAATGATATCACTGTGCTATCAAGTTCTCCCCCAGAAGGCATTGCTGGGTAGTCCATTTACTCAGAGTGTAAGGAAACCAGGGAGCAACTCTCCATCACCCTCACCAAGCTCTCAGGGGCTTCTCATAAAATGAACTACAGGGTCTGAGGGGCACTTGGGAAGAACCAGATGTCCTCCGGGCTGGGCTGGGCCTGGGGAGCAAGGAGGTGGTAACACTGTCAGTTGTTCCCAGCTCATCCCCCCTAATCTTCCAGAGGGCTTAAGTCTTTGTCACAAGAGTTATCTCTTAGTTAGACCCCAGTGTGTACTGATCCCCCTTTGTTTGGTCACAAGGTATGACATTTCCTTTGCAAATAATTTTGACTTCCTTCAGGGCGACCCCCTTGCTTTATACCTCTTTTGCCATTGTTTCTATCCCTTGCCCACACCCTGCACTCTCAGGACAATCTAGCCACGGAGTTAGACCTCCCCATTACTGAAGGTTGTGGAAGCCCAGGGTGAAGTGAGATGTCCGAGGTCACAAAAGAGAAGTTATCCAGCCAGATTTTAAGCTTGGAGTCCTGCACATCAAGGGCCCACATCCTTGTGAAGAGACAACTACATGTGTTCACTTAGCATAGAAAAGTCTCCTCCAGAGACTTCTGGAGACAGACATCGGTCATCCCAAAACAGAACTCCTGGACTCTTGACCCGACGTGACCCTGAGTCAGGGGTACGGGGTGGGTAACACAGACAGGAGACGGGTTCTGGAAGAGTCCACATTGGAGCCTCAAGGCCTAGGCTCAGCCCACCTGTTATCCAAGCCCCTTCCGCTCTCACCCAGGTCTGGTTGCAAAGAGAAATTCCCTCCCTCTCCTCTGATGAGAAGGCAGGAAACTGCCTGGAGAGAACATGGCAGGAGAAGCAGGGGAAGGTGATAAAGCAGGAGTACCTGGAAGAACTAGAGACTTGCAGGGCATTAGAAGCAAGGGGAGTCCCAGAGACCCTCAACCCAGCCACTCTTCTCTTGTCAGAGACAGAAACAGACCCCCAAGAGCCTGGGAGGGACGTAGCAGGGACCAGAGAGCCCAGCTCTCCTGGATCCTGGACCAGGGCTCTTTCTCACCTCCTGAAGCACCCCGAACGCCCAGGACACCAATGAGCCTCCTGAGTCTCCAGCCTGCAGCCCAGTGAGGAGGTGCAAAGAGGGATCCACTGGCCTTTGTTCATCTGGTGTTTCTATGCTCTGGGGGCCCCCCAGCCAGCTCGGGTTGTCAGAGGCAGCCAAGTGCAACCTTTTGAAACCACCAAAGGAGACTCCATGGTACCTCCAGCCTCTCCTTTGGCCTGTTCTGAAGAAAACAAAATCCAATTGTAAACCAATCCTAAAATCTAGGCACTGAGCAGTAGATGGAGGAGGACATCTTACAATGAGGGGTGGAGATGACCTGAACTCACAGACCTGGGTGGCCACCTCAGCTATGTGTGAGGGGGCATCCCCAAGGGCCCTCTAGGGACCCCAAAAAGTGAGCTTCCCTGAGGTCACGTTAGAGTGTGTATTCTATGTCCTCACAGCTTTTTCTCTGAAGCTTTGCTAGACCACGCCAAAACACACTTTCAGTAATCCTTGAGGATTTTTGACCAAACAAACTTCTGGTTGGGGAAGAAGTTCATGGGTACAGGGTGGAGAGCACAAGAAGGTCCTGGAAGATCTCTTGTCTTAGGGAAGCAGTTCATGGAGAAGAGCCTGGGCTTCAGAACCTCTGAGAGGTGAGTCTAGAGGTCACCCTCTCACTGGTGGCCTCAGCTACTTCATGTGACCTCTTCAACTCCGCCCAGAAAGTCCAAGGAGACCCAAGACACAGAGGCATATTCCCTGCCCTCAAGGTCAGCTCATTGTGGCAATGAAAGGCATAACTCCTTGACCCCCCACAAAGAGGGCTGGGCTTCAACTTGACCACCTGGTCTCCCCACATGAATCAGGGACCCAGAGAGCAAAGGTGAACCCTGATTCATGGGTGCCGCAAGTCGGGGAGCAGCTAAGGCGCTGAGAGAAGCCAGGCAAAGGTACCACTTCAGGGCTGGCACGGTTCCCGTGAAAACTTTGCAAAGAGACAATCTGGCTGGGGGACTGCAGTGTGTTCCTTTCAATGTTTTTAACACCTAGAAAAGAGCCACCTCTTCTGCTAGGATAGAAGACTTGGCTTTTGCTTCCTCTGTGGCCAAAGGAGATAGAAGAATTAAGTGTTCATCTTCGGGGCCACATTCAAAGCCCAGAGGATAAGGGATTTTCTTGGCTGACAGCACAGCAAAGCCACAACTACTTAAACCCTTCTGATGTAGAATGTGTTGTAATTCCTATTTATTTGGTCAACGAATACTTATTGAGCACTAGCTCTATGTCAGCCCTGGGCCAGGCACTGGGGATACAATGAACAATTGGGCAAAAAGCCCAGATCCTCGTGACCCCCATCCTGGGTGCAGGAGAGGTCGACCTCGGTTTAACTCTGCGCTTTTTCTGCAGGTGTGGAAAGATCTCTGTGGGCTCTGCATAAGAGCCCTGGGGTCTGGCTTGCCCTTTGCTACTTATCTCATCCTGTGATTTTCCCTTCGAGACTCAACCTCCACCTCTGTGAAATGCAGGAGCTGGGCAAAAACCTCTCTGAAGTCCTTTGGGCTCTGATGTGCTGAGCTTCAGTAATTTAAGGAAAAGGACCAGAGGGGGACTATCAGAAAGAAGAACTTGTCAAGCACTTCGAACACACCGACTTACGTACCATTGAACTTGGTGTGGTTATCACAGATCCCTCTTATTTGTTCACCGAAGCAAGTTCCCAAAGTTTCATTGGCCAAGGCCACGTGACCCTGTGTCTGTAAGTCGCAAAGCTTTGAGGCTCTTCCTGGTTCACGTGAGTGAGACGTGGCTGTACCACCACTACTTGGGCTGCTTCTGGGCTGCGTTCAGTGTTTTCAAGAACAGGACACGAGTCACAAGGAAGAGACAGAGGACGGAGCCGCAGGCAGTCCTAGCGAGTGGGCCAAGCCCCTGGAGCCAGAGCAACCCTCCACTCGCACCAGCCCCCACCCACTCCTGGAAGGCAAGCTTCGTGGGAAAATTCTCTTATTCCTTTTAGGAGCGCCCTAAGGGACTCGCCCAGCTGGCTCTAAGTTAAGAAAACCCAGGCCTAAAAAATTGTGGGTAGAAACCCACAAATTTTGTGAAATTTTTTCACAAAAACTTGATGGGAAAACCTGGCCTCCTCAAGAATCCATCCCAAGGGCTTACAGGGTGCGCTGCACGGCCTGGTGGAGAAAAGAATGGCCTTGGAGGCAAAGCCACTGCCCCCTGACCCCCCTGTCACCTTGGACCGAGAGCCTGGGGCCTCCCCTCCACACTCCCATTTCCAAACGGGGAGAGGGTGGGAGCAGGGCCGAGGGCAGGCCAACCACAGCTGAACTTGAGCAGCATTTTGTTCGCACACTGTAAACCCCTTTGAAATCCTTCGGGGCCATAAATGAGCTATTATCTTCAATGCTGCCCTATTTCTTAATTTCTTTAAGTGGGGAAACGGGGCATGAAGTAGATAATAGGATTGTGGAAATTTGAGCTAAAAAGGATCTTCAAGAGCATCTCACCCAACCCCCTCATTCACCAGTGCACAAGACTGAGGTCTGGGGAAGGTCAGAAATTGGTTCCCCCACGAGCCAGCTGGGGCGGAGGACAGCGGCCTCCAGAGCCTCCCAGCTCGCACCTGCAGAGGCTCGGGCCTGGCACCCAGGCCGCCGCTCTACCGTGGGGCAACAGCGAGTGATGTGGATCTCAGGCGAGTCTCTGTCCTCTTCCTGCCCTGCTCCCATCAGCTGCTCACTGCGCGGCCGGCCAGAGTCCAACGTTCTCTAGTTACAGAGACCTTCCTTCAAACGAAATGTCTGTGGGAGCCCACTTTGAAAGATGATGGGAAGTCGCCTGCTGCGGGGCCGAAGCCCAGCCCCTGAGCTCCTCCACAGCCCTCCTCTACAGCTCCACAGACCCCAGGGGTCCCCAAGCGCAGCTTGAACACCCCAAGGCTGGACAGCATTCAGCTCCCTCCCAGCCTGAGCGCTCCCATGCCTGACCCTGCCTGGCCCCACCCCATGCAGAATTCCACACCCCGCCTCGTGTGTCTGGGAGAGGCAGCCCAGCGGGCAAGGCGGTCTTCTCCCACCACACCCCCGCCTCCTGTCCCCCAGGGGAGCTCTCACAACTGTCCTAACGCAGGGACCTTTCGCCTGCTGCTGCCTGGCGCTTTGGTCCCAAAAGAGAGAAGAGGAAGGCCAGGCTGGAAAGCAGGGATTGCCATGGAAATGTCTTCGAGAAAAGGACACAAGCCACCTGGTCTCAAGAGCTTGTAAACAAGTTGTTTGGAACTCCACCTGTATTTTCCCAAGGAACCCCGGGCTCCCACCGAAGCAGGAAGACCATTTTTCCAGTTGGGCCTGACCACCAACCTAGTCCACTGTCTGTAGAACAGCTTCTGTTCCTCCAGGGCTAGTCATAAACACACGATCCCTCCTCCTCCCATTCTTGCAGCAGTGAAGACTGCCCACAGCCTCAGCACCCGCGGTGGAGAGCGCGGCCCATGGAGGAGAGAAGGATCGCTCTGATGAGCCATGTTGGTGGGAGGGAGGAAGGCTCTATATGGACGAGTGAGGTGGAAGCCCCTCAGTGGAGCCAGCACATGGATTCATGATGCATCTTGTGATATTCTGGACCTAGAGTGCCCTCATCAACTGAAATACTAAACATGGTGACTATCGTGGAGGCCATGAGTTATCCCCAATATCCAACTTCCTCTCTTTCCATAACAACAGAGCCCCTCATTCTTAGCTGGCCCACGGCTGTCTGGAATAAAGACACTTCCCCAGTTTCCCTTGAGGCTAAGTGTGACTACGTGACTAAAATCTGTCCAATAGGATTTAAATGGAAATGGTGTGTGCAACTTCTAGGAAGTGTCTTAATTTGAGGAAGCATCCCCATCCCTTCCTCCTTAGTATTTGCTGGAATGCAGACACAAAGGCTGGAGCTTTAGCAGCCGTCTTGGGCTATGAGTGACTTTGGGAATGGAAGTCAAGAATGGCAGAGCAATTAGTAAGAACCTGGGTCCCTGACACTATGGGGCACCACACCAGCCCTGGATTATTCCTGCCAGACTTCTTCTAGACAAGTGAGAGAAATAAACTGTATATACTAAACCAAATAGAATGCTAACTAATACAATGGCGCTTCCACTGGAGTCCATCTGGTCTCTCTGGCCTCAGTTCTCACATACCCTTTGCTCTCTTTGTTCCAACCACACCAGATTGCTCTCTATTTCTAGGACAGGCCGTGAGCTCTGGCTTCCAAGACGCTATTCCCTCTGCTGAGAATTCTTCTCCCACTCTCTGCCTGGCTAACTCCTCTTCATAGGCCACCTCCTCAGGAGCACTCCACTGACCCTGGAGCCAACTGAAATCCTAGCCATGCCTTCTCAGAGCTCCCTGCACCACACCCCCTTGTAGTGTTTCTCATTTTGTGAACTCCTTACACATGATCCATCCTCTCCTCAGGCAGGGTGCAGCCTGCCCGGTCCACCCTGCATTACCCAGCCTGGCCCACCCTGCATTACCCAGCCTGGCGTAGGGCTCAGATTACAAAGCAGGAGTGCAGATGGTCGGGCTGAAATAATTTGCTCAATTCTAGCTTCGTGACAGCTATTCACATGTAAGCCCTGCGAAGTGGGTACTACCACCTCCATACTACAAGGAGGGTCACTGAGGCCCAGGAAGGGGAGGTGCCTCTCCCAAGCATCAACTCAGCTCAGTGGCAGTGGTAGGACTAGGGTGCAGTCCTCCTGACACAGCAGTGTGTGTGAAGGGCTGGGGGAGCTGGGTCTCTGCAGGGACAAGATCTAAGCGTATGACTATCAGGATGCTTTCATCTCATCGTGGCTTTTCTTTAAGTCAAAGAATATCTCTTTGCATATGTGCTCCGAGCAGACCCTCTCTAGACACTGGGGATACAATGACAACAGGGTGGGGGTCATCTCACACACAGGTTTCTCCCTCAGTGTGAGAATAAAAGGGATGGAGGACTTCCCTCATGGCGCAGTGGCTAAGAATCCACCTGCCAAAGCAGGGGACACGGGTTCGATCCCTGGTCTGGGAAGATCCCACATGCCATGAAGCAACTAAGCCCGTGTGCCACAACTACTGAGCCTGTGTGCCACAGCTACTGAAGCCTGCGCGCCTAGAGCCCGTGCTCCGCAGCAAGAGAAGCCACCGCAATGAGAAGGCCACACACTGCAACAAAGAGTAACCCCCACTCGCCGCAACTAGAGAAAGCCCGCACACAGCAACGAAGACCCAATGCAGCCAAAAATAAATAAATAAATAAATAAAATTAATTTAAAAAAAAAAAAAGAAAAGGGATGGAAAAAGAAGCTGGTTGGTGTGGGCATAAGAATAGGAGGAATGGACAGTCTTGGGTGTTTGGAGCATGTCATCAAGAGCCAGAGGCTATGAGCTTTGCGGACATGTGTTAGCTCATCCCAGGAGACCAGGTGGCAGTCACTCCTCTTTCTGCAGCCACCACACCTGAAAGCCAGAGCCGGGGGAAGGAAGGTCACAGGCGAAGGCTGAGAACACCCAGGGCCCCCATCACTTCCTGTAGGGGAGAAACAAATGGGTTCCCTTTAGGATGCGCTGAAGCCTCATTTTACTGAACTCACAGTTCTAGAAGGCAGCTCTGAGCAGATCCTGGGAGCCTCTTCCCTATGGCTGTGTGTGCTTTGTGCATTCCTGCCTCTGCAGCCTTTTACCCATTCACTTGCTCATTCTCAGTCCTCCTCCCCGTGTACCTGGACCCTCAAACCCTGGAGACCTTCCCTGAATCCTTGCAGCCCTCATAGGCTGTCCCACTCCCTGGGCCTACGTGTCTCATCCTTGTTGTGGATTGAGTTGTGTCCCGCAAAAAAATATGTTGAAGTCCCAACCCCCTGCACCTTATTTGGAAATATGGTCTTTGCAGATGTGACCCAGTTAAGATGAGGTCATCCTGGATTAGTGTGGGTCCTAATCCAATGACTGATGTCCTTATAAAAAGGCCACGTGGAGACAGAGAGACACACAGGAAGAGCACACGTGATGACACAGGCAGAGATTGGAGTGATGGGTCTGCAAGGCAAGGATTGCAAGCAACCACCGGAAGCTGGAAAGGAAAGATCCTTCCCCAGAGCCTTCAGAGGAAGCACGGCCCTGCAAACACTTGATTTCAGTCTCTCAGCCTCCAGAACTGTGAGGCAATAAATCTCTATTGCTTCAAGCCCCCCACTTATGTGTCACGACCGCCTTAGGAAACCAATACAATCCTTATCATGGGTGATGTCCTGTCTCCCTAACTGGATGGTGACTCCCAAATGTCGGGAGGGGTCTTGCTCCTCTCTGTACCCCAGACATCGAGTGAGAAGTGAGTGGAGAGGGTCCTGAGAGCCTCCTCGCCTCCCCCGGCCCCGCCCTGGCCAGCCCCACCGAGGGATCCTTCACAATCAGCTGAGATTCTGGACAGGAGATCGGGAAGCCTCATTCCATCCCACCACCTCCTCCAGCACAACCCACCAAAATGAGGTTGTTCCTGCTATTCTGCCCCCAACACCCCATTCTGATCATGCCTGGTCCTTGTCACACTTCACGATTATGCATGTATTTGTGGGTCATTTGTTTATTCCCAGTCGCCTCCACTAGACCATAAAGCTGCATGAAGGCAGAGACATACCGGTTCTGTTCAACACAATACACATGTGCGTGTGTGACGTCTAGTGCAGCGCTTGCTACTATATCAAAGGTGAGCATTACAGTCATTGCCTCTGGGGAGGGGCCTGGGGGCAAAGGCGAGGTCGGAGACAAGGTGTTCAGCGATGAGTCTTCCATGCTGCTTACACTTTCCGCACATGCGCATCTTTCCTCTTTTTTTTTTTTTTTTTTTTTTTTTTTTCGGTACGCGGGCCTCTCACTGTTGTGGCCTCTCCCGTTGCGGAGCACAGGCTCCGGACGCGCAGGCTCAGCAGCCATGGCTCATGGGCCCAGCCGCTCCGCGGCATGTGGGATCTTCCCAGACCGGGGCACGAACCCGCGTCCCCTGCATCGGCAGGCGGACTCTCAACCACTGCGCCACCAGGGAAGCTCCGCGTCTTTCCTCTTTAATGGCAAAACCACCAGCTTGTATTTAGCTTGTATTTAAAATTCACAAATCCGTATTTTTATAGATGTAGATTCCTATTTCAGAAAGTTAGCTCTGCCTTGAGGTCTGGGAATATGGATCCTTGCAAGCTCCCCAGGTAACCCTAATGACAGATAAGAGAGCTACTCAGAGTCAACGCTGCAGCTCAAAGGCAAAGAATGTTGCCTTTCCAACGGGCTCCATCTGACTCTGAAGGAACCCTCTAATCTCTGGGGGTCTCCGTTTTCCCTGAGTGTAAAACCTCGGACACCTGCACCATGACTGGATGTGACCAAGGTGTAGAACAGAGGCAGGGAGTCAGGGGGCGGAGAGCTGACACAGTGAGGAGAGCAGATGGCAATGCCATTGAGTGTGGCAATGCCTGGGGTGTGGCAGAGCCCTGGAAGGGGTTGCTGAGGCCCCGGGTGCCCTCTCAACCCTCAGCTTCCCGTGTCTCGGATTTGATTCATGGGAGTCCTTGGTGGAATCTGAATATACACACATGTGCACGCATGTGCACACACCTTCATACACAGAATGTGCACGCACCAATACACACATGTGCCCACACATGCACACAAAGACACGTGCATGCACATCCACGCACACACCTGTCCTCAGAGATGGTCCCCAGAATATGGACAGACCCACCATGCTTCCACCTCCTTCCACCCCCAACCATGGCCCTGCCACGAGCCCTGAAGCTTCCAGGCAAAGATATCAGACAAAGGGAGGAGAACGCGGGAGAGGAGAGTCCTTGCACCTCTTTGGTCATTAATTAGTATATGGTTTGATCAAGTCAGTTCCCCTCTCTGGGCCTCAGTTTCCTCGTGTGTAGAGCCACAGCAAGACGTGCACTGAGAAGGGTTTGGAACACCATGCCGGGTGCCACACCCACCAGTCAGCACCCCTGCCGAGGGATGAGGGTGGGGGAGGCAGCCATCTGGCCCCAGAGCTCAGAGAACCACTGGGCCCAGGGGTGGAACACAGAAATACAGAGGTCAGTGTAGCAGAGTAGTCATAGCTCAGACTCTGGGGTCCCCTGCCTGGGTCTGAATCCTGGCTCCACCCCTACCAGCTGTGTTACCTTGGGTGACCTCTCTTTGCCTCAGCTTCCCCATCTGTAAAATGGGGGTAATGACAGTCTCTACCTCCCAGGTGTGAGGACTGTGCTGCTAGGGTGCCTGGTACAGAGCAGGTACCAGCAGTGTGGGCACCCTGTCCTGATCAGGAGGCAGGAAGCAGCCAGCCCCATCCACAACAAGGGAGGCAAGACTCACCCCATTACATCCTCTGGGTTCCCTCTCTCACTGCCCTCAAGTTTCGGGCTCTGGTAAGCATGGCACTGACAACAGGGTTCTTCCTGAGTGTGGACATAAAGTGAGCACCTCCTGCCTCTCCCCCACCCCCGCCCCAGCATTACTGGCCCCCTTACCCTGTGCTATTTTGCACCCTAGCCCCTGTCACCTCCTACATGCTGTCTGTTTACCTGCTTACGTATTTGCTGTCTGCCGTCGTCCCCCACAAGAATGTAAGCTCCCTAAATCCAGAGGAGGGGTCCTGACTGTCTTGTTCACTGTTGTGTCCTCAGTGCCTGGAACATACCTGGAACAGGGTGGGCCATTCAATCAACATTTGTGGGATGAGTGAATGAATAAACAAACAAATGAAAGGAAGGAAGATAATGCAATTTTTTTCAACTTCGGCACAGATTCTGGGGTCCCCTGCCTGGGTCTGAATCCTGGCTAACAGTTCCTGGCACAGAGTAGGGGCTTAATAAATATTTAGGTAATAGATAAAGGAGAGAATGAGAGAGGAATGGTAAAGATTGGGACCTGCATTGAGCCAACCTCATCCTGGCCTAGAGCCAAGGGCCATGGAAACGCTGCCAAGGACCAGCCCGTGGCCTTGACTCAGCAGCCGCCATCACCTGGCCACGCCTCCACCAACACAGAGGTCCTTCTGTGGCATCCTCGTCACGTCCTTATCATCCATGGCAGGCAGAGACCCCCATGCGGTGGGGCTGTACTGGGCATTTAGGTACAGGGGTCCTGCAGGAAGAGTGGGGCCATGCAAGGCTTTGGATCATGTGTACAAAGCTGGGCTTAGGGAAGGTCTTGAGGGGGCAGCTGAGTACACAGGGTGGGGGCGGGGAGGAGAGAGGGAGGGGGGAGCCCAGGCAGGCACCGAATGCAAGGGCGGCAGAGGCCCTAGGAAGGGACATCTCAGGGTACTGGGAGACTGCAGCTGCTGGAGTGGGAGGAGGAGGGGTCAGCATTCCAGAAGGGTCACCTGTGTGTCTAGAAGATTGGTGGTAGGGCTTCCCTGGTGGCGCAGTGGTTGAGAGTCCACCTGCCGATGCAGGGGACACGGGTTCGTGGCCCGGTCCGGGAAGATTCCACATGCCGTGGAGCGGCTGGGCTCGTGAGCCATGGCCGCTGAGCCTGCGCATCTGGAGCCTGTGCTCCGCAACGGGAGAGGCCACAACAGTGAGAGGCCCGCGTACCGCCAAAAAAAAGAAAAGATTGGTGGTCCTTGGATAGGCACAGGAGGAGGGCTTGGACAGCTGGTTTGGGGAGAGAGGGAAGGTTAAGGAAGTTAGCATTTTTTCTAGAATATTAACTCTAGGGCACGTGTGTCCTTTGCAAAGCCTTTTAGACAGCAAGTTTCCCTGAGGTCCTCACCAGCCCCTGAAGAGTGAAGCAGAAAGGATGCTCTTCCCCTTGGACCAGCAAGGAGCCCAAGGCCCCCAGAGAGCTTAACAAAGCTCAGAGAGGTCCCAGGATTCCTATCTCCAGATTCGCTGCTTTCTGGTCCTCCGGGATGTGTTTATCCTCCTGAGTCCTTGGATGTGACTGGTCGTGAAATGTTAAAAACAAGATAAAGGGGGATGTCTGTGGTGAGAAAGAAACCAAGATCTCATGAATCACAAACTTGGCACTGAAGTTTGCCTTTGAGGGTTTTACAGACTTAGCTGTGGCCCCCAAAGCTTTGTGAATGGGAAGCATTAAAAAGAATGCTAAATTTCAATTCTAAGAGGCCATCAATTGCACAGTGCACCATCACTCTATGAACCCCCAAAAGATTTTTAAAAGGCAATTAAACTGGGTCGCACAGGTATCTAGAAAAATCACATCCCAATTTCAGAGACGGGAAATGTACAAATGCACATTAGAGCTTACTGACTGATTGTAGTGGTGTGTTCTGTGAAACCCTGACGCATCAGGCAAACGCCCTGGAAATATCGTAACCAATTATTGAGATGCTTGTAAAGGTTTCTCCTGTTTGGCCTCTAAGATATAAGTAGACCCTGTATTGTCAATAGCACTGTTGGATTTGGACACCTACACTCCCTCATCAGCCCTTCCTGTCCTGTGCTTTGTGTATGAGAACCTCATCTTTTCAGCCTGAGTGAACAGAACCTCGCATCTGAATGGCCCCGCATGGTCTACAAACTTATGTGGGTTAATCTCCACCCTAACCTTGGGAGCGGGTCCCATTTGCCCACTCTCACCTTCAGCACGCACCAGTGAGCCTCGGGACTGACATCAGAGCCCAAGCCCCATCCCTGACCCTGCGAAGCTCCCTCCACATCACAGCTGCTCCCTTAAGAGGTCATCCCTGGCCCCTGAAGGTGCCTCTGCTAACACGCCTGAGCCTCCCTGGCCTCCCACAGACTGGACAGGAGGACTGCACTGGGAAGAAATGACATGATTCATAACTGGGAGCAGAAGGAAGAGAAGAGAAAGAAAGTGGGAAACATGGAGCTTTGCGGCCCCTGCCCTCCTGGTCCAGGAGTGGGGGGTGGGGGGTGGGGCATGGGTCTCCACCCTGGCTGAGTGCCCTTGGCCACGTACCCTCCTCTCTCTGGGTATCTGTTTTTGCAAAATGGGGCTGGTTGAAAGGGGTGGATATCTCTGGGGTCCCTTCCAGCCCTGCCTTTCCAGGCTTCCAGTAAACACCCTGAGAGCTGGGTCTTGGTGGACAGGGTCCAGCCAAGCCCCCAGGTCTGTGGGCCCTCGACATGGGATATCCATGTCTGGTTGCTGCCTCTGGAGAACAAACCTGCTTTCCCTCACCCTCCCTCACGGAGGACCTGAGGTAGGAGCCTGGGGCGGTAGGCACCACCCTGGCCTGAGGGGCCAGAGTCCTGGGTCTCTGCCTGCCAGCAGCTCTTGTCTCCTTGGCCGGTCACTTCTGCTCTGATTCTCAGAGTCCTCCCCCTACCTCCATCCACCATCTGGGGAGGGATGGGGTGACACCCCTTGCCCATGGCAGCAGGGAAGAGGGCAGGGAGCAAACTAGCATTCACGGAGTGCCCACCCCTTGCCAGGTGCTGTGCTAACGCTGTCCGTACCCCACATAATCCTCACAAAAACAACCTCTCCGGAGAGTACTAAGCCTCGCTCGCTCCTGGAAGCCTGACCTGGAGCCTATGCTCTTGACCCCCAGGCCACCCCGCTGCTGTGGCAGCTTCCATTCCTGCTCCAGACATTGCACCGGTGCTGCCTGTGGACTCTTGCTGAATCTCGCCCACAACAAGGGGCGGGTCATGATTACATCCCCATTTCTCAGATGAGAAAACAAAGTTCCAAGAGGTTACATACCTTGCCTGAGGACACACAGCTTCTGTTGAGGGTCTGTACACCACACCCTGGCTGGGCACTCACAGTTATGATCTCCTTCTTAGCTCACACATTCTACTGTATTCTTGTGGACAAGATGGAAAATGCAACCTAGTCACCAGGACAATGAGGAGAATTTGTAAATAAATGAATGAGCACATCCTATCAACACAGGTCAGTGGTTTGACACCAACCTGGACAGTGGCTTCTCACTTCCTGCCTTGGTGTCTGGTCCTTGCCTGTTAGGTGAAGCCATGGCGGGCATGTTAGCCCCATCCACCACAACACTAAACTGAGAGGAGTGGACACAGACAGTCTCTTTTTAATTTCCATAGGCAAGGAGTTTGCTTGTGAGACCGTAAGTTTCTCTCATAGGACAGTCTCTAAATAGGATCAATGTAAGGCTTCACCTGTGGGTACTAAGAACCAACTGAGGCAGAGGTGATGAGCTGTCTCCCAATATCTGTTTTCTCCTTCTATGGTAATAGAACCCTCAAATTTGGCTGGGCACATGGTCTTCCAGAATAAAAACTACATTTCCCAGCCTCCTTTGCAGCCATGTGTGGTCATGAGACCAAGTTCTGGCCAATGGGATACAAGTGGAGGTGCCAGGCAGCAATATATCATGCTCTTCCTGCCCTTTCTCTTCTTCTTCCATCCTGCTGCTTAGAAAGTGGACATGGGGTGAACTGTCCTGGACACGCAGAAAAGGGCCATACCCCAGGGAGGGTGGAGCAAGAAGAAAAGAGATGCCTGCGTCCCTGACATCAGCACCTGCCCAGGACCACTAACTCCAGGCTGAGATAGTTGGTATCCCCTTTAAGCCACCTTTATTTTGAGTCTCTGGCACCAGAGCCAAACTAAACCCTACCCAATAAACCGACTCCACTAGGTGAAGACATAAGTGTCTCCAAACAGGTGTTATCAGATGCAAGAGTTCAGGTCTGCATGAATTAAGCTCAATAACAGGGTGACATGTACTCAAAACATCTGATGCAAACTTAGGCTACGTTAATGGAAGCAGATTTTTCAACGAAGGGAAGGCATCTGATGGAGTCCATACTGGCTTCCTTCTCATTTTATGGACTTTGACCAGCTGGAGTTCGTCAAAGTCAGCATCTGGATGGAACCAAAGGCGCTGGAGGAACCAGGGATGCTTGGCCTGAAGGATTCTCAAAAGTGCCTAGCAGAGCCCTGCAAAGGCTGCCAAGAGGAGAGTCAGTGGTGGGAAGGAAAGGCCAGGGCCTGGGAGGCAGAGGACATAGGCTGGCCTCCTGGCACAGGCCGAGGAAATGCAAGGAAAGGCAAGGGGCAAGGTCGCTGCCCATGGGCCACTCACTTCCATCAAGGCCAGTCAGGGGCTTGTGTGTGAGTCAGGCCCTCCTGCCCCACAACCATGTCCCCCACCGACCTGCAGTGACAGGGTCTGCCAGGCCACGAGTGGAGAAAGATCTGTTGCATTGGGCTCAGGGGCCCCAAGGAATGTAGCCCCCATCAGGGAGGAAGACTGCTCAGGAGTGGGGGCACCTCTTTAACCCCTCGAGTTCTCATGGACCCTGTCCCCACACACCCCGTAGATTCACTGTCTGCCGAGGGATGCAAAGTCTGGTGTGTGCAGCCCTGCCCCCGGGGTAGGAATACCGCCTTGGGTCATAGAAGGGACCAGGTATCCAGCTGCACTGAAACCCCAGCCTCAGTTTCTAGGCCATGAAATTTAAAACCACCTCTTACCTTGCCTCGGTTTTCTCATCTCTCAATGGGGTTTAATAAAAGGTAACCCAAAGATCAACACAAGGAGACAGAGAGATGGTGCCTGTAAGCCCCAGCATGACGTTCATGAGCTGATGCTTCTCTCCTGCCCGGCAGGAGGGGCTCACAGCTGAGGCATGACAGTGCCGGGGGCTCCATGGGAGGAAGGAGACAGCCTTTGCCGACTTTACCATTCTGCTCAAGACCCAACATCTTAGCTTTCCACTCAGGGCCTATTTTTTGCCAGCCCTTCTCCTGTGTCTTTCTCTTCAGGCACCCAGGGAAGGGAAGCCACGCCTGGAGCAGGGGGAAACTGGAGGGGCCACTTAGCCCGTCCACAGACCGAGGCCTCCCAAGGCAGGACTGTACCAGGCAGGTCTCCTCCGAGAAAACGCCAGACTTGGGGAAGTCAAAAGCCCCACCCCCCAGAGGTGGTGACTCTGTAGGGCTGGAAAAATCCGTGTTTTAACAAAGTTCCAGGTGATTCTTACTTGGTGTAGACTCTAGGGTTTGAAGGCTCCTTGGCCAGGTGATGCCCCAGATCTCTCGCAGCACGGATGGTGTGCGTCCCGCCAGGCTCCATGGGTCTACAGACCTGCCCACCTGCCGGGACATCCCTCTCCAGCACGTGGCCGGATCGGGCAGCTCCCGGGCCTCTGGGCTCAGTGCTGCTGGTGCCTTCCGTGATTTACGGCTGAGACTCCCGCACACACTCCAGGAACAGGAGAAGCCAGCACACTATTCACAAATTAAATTCAGCCCCCCTCTCCTCCCAGGTAGTGGGCCCATCTGATGATAGAAGAGCTTATAATCAGCTGTCGTCAAATTAATCTCAATGTCAGAGAAATAACTGCAGCCGTAAATAAGACTGAGTGTGCCCGGCTCGCCAGCTTGTTAGGGAACTTTATAAAACAGGGCAGCGCCGTTCACACCGCACCGTCTGTTTAATTCCCCTAGCCACACGCGCAGAGGCTGAGCACCAGCTGAGGAGTCTCCCAGGTGTCAGGACCAGCACCCAGGGTGGCGGGTGGAAACCCCAGCCGAGCAGGGCTGCTGGCTGTTTCCTGGCCCCACTGCTGCTTCTTCCACCTCTGCCCAAACTGTCCTCATAATGGCTGCCAGGGTTCTCAGGGTTGAGGGGCCACCAGCCGTGCTCAGCCCTCCCCGCTCCCCTCTCGTGGCCTCCCACCTGGGTGCCCCCCGCTTTCTCACCTCTTACTGACAGGGACCTCAGCCTTCAACACCAGCTCTAGGCCCACCTCCTCCACAAAGCCCCCCAGGCCACATAGCCTCCCAAAGGAGCTGGGCGATGTTTGTCCCATCCATCACCAGGCAGCTATAGCAGAGACCACGGCAAATAAAGGGTGCCCCCCTCAGTAGCCCACACAGGCCACTGCGCCTCCCAGGCTGCAACAAGGGCTCATGGAGACAGTGGAGCCCTGAAGACGGTGACAACTGGGGGTCACAGGCTCTGCTGGGGCACGTGGCCATGCGCAAGCCCGGTGGCGTCATCCTGGCTCAAGGCTTGTTGGAATATTAATTGTGTGAATCCAGTGATGGTGTCCACCTCATGGGGTTCAGGAGACATGTCGGTGGAAAGAAGGGGAAGCGGACATTTAAGTTGTATCTCCAGAGATAACGTGCGTGGGTATCACGGTGTCGCTGTGTATACTCACATGTGTGAGTAGCAAGAGGCTGTGTGCATCTATCGTCACCTGTGCATGTGACTGTGTAATGTTCTGTGTGTACAGATATTTATGAGTGTCGATGAGTGGACTGCTGACGTCACGCAGGTGTGTGGCCTGTGTGCGAGTGTGTAAATGTGTATGACTCGGGGACTGTGTACAGATGGGCATGTGTCAGGCTGAGCATCCAGGTGCACTGTTATGTGCACGTCACGTGCTAGACGGGTCGTGTGCAGTGTGTCAGACGCAGCTGTGGGTTCAGGGGAACAGGGGCTCACAGGTGGGTGGGGAGAAAGCCCAACCCGAGGAACCTGGGCAAGATTATAAATATAAGAAGGTGGGAGGAAGTCCTGAGCAGAGTCGGGTACAAGTCCCTCCAGTGGCCAGGAGCTGCCTCCAGGGCCACCTCGGCTCCCCGGCTGCTGGCAGAGCTTCCCGGCTAGCCTGCAAGGGTGGCACTGGGCGTGAGTGACCGGCCCCCCACCGACCTTCTGATCTTAGAGAATCCTCTCGAGTAGGCAAGGATGGCACTCCTGGGAGGAAGACTGCGCTGGAGGGGTGGGTACTTGGAGACAAGCAGTCACCTACTGATGAGCCATCTTTTGCAGCCTTTTTCTCAGTCTCCATTTCCCCTCAGTATAAGGAGCTGCTTTTTAGCCAGTCTTGAGCTAGATGACCTGGCTCCCAGGCCGGCATTTGCCAAACTGTGCTCCATGTTCAAGACATATTTCTAGGAGTCACACACACACACACACACACACACACACACACACACACAGAGAGTTCTGTGTTCAGGTAGTTTGGGTAAATCCTACTGATGCAGAACCAAAAGGGGTTTCTTTATTACAGGACTTATCAGAACCTTTAATAAGCTAATAGACATAAGACAGGGGTATAGTGTGTAGCATTTTTTCAAATTGTTGGAACACATAACCCTTTTGCACAAACAGCTTTTAACAGCTCAAGGGGTCCCAGCATTTGGTTGGACAGTGTGTTGAGAAATGCTGCTCCAGACCCCTGCTTCAAGGGTCAGCTCAATCCCCACATTTTCCAGGTCTCCCAGATACCACATTACCCTCCCCTTCCCCTCCTCTGAACTGCTCCATCTCAGCAGTAGAACATGATAACATCATTATTATTATTATTATTATTATTATTATTATTAATGCCCCATTATTATTATTCTGGGGGTCTGTCAGGATTCCAGCTTGTTTTCTAGACCTTCAAAGGCATCGCCCAGGTCTCACCCTCAGCCCTTATTTCATACCGGACATAGCAGAGCTCCGCGTAGACTGTGTGCACTTCATTCTTGACAAAGGCCAATCAGCCACCAGCAATGCTGATTAGCAGGCAACACTGATATGCTGACGATTAGGAGTGACGAGGGCCCAGCTGCCCCACAGGACGTTAGCCTCCTCCCACGGCCCCTCTGCAGTACTCTGCTCCTCAACCCGCCCTACGCCTGGCAGTCCCTGTGCCCTGCAGCCCCTCTGCCTGCAACACCCTGCCCCCGCCTTTCCTCCTGGTCAGTCCCACGCATCTTTTAAGACTCAGCTCAGCCTGAGCTTCTCCTGAGAGAGCACACAGCATGTACCTTGAACCATACTTTCTTGATTGTTCAAGTGTCTGTTTCCCATGGGACGACACCCCTAGGGCAGTTAAAGTGCTCAGGACAGCGCCTGGCACAGAGCAAGTGCTATGTGAGCATTTGCTGCTGCTCATGTTGTTGTTATTATCCTCATGCCTCCAGTACCTGGCAGGGCACCTGGTCAAATGCCGACACAAGGTACACATCTGTGTGGTCAGCTGAACAAATCCGAGATCAAATCTGAGCCTCATTATAACCCTGTTGCAGGGGTTCCTAGGATTGTCCCAATTTTACAGATGAGAACACTGAGGCTCAGAGTTTTTCCCCTACGCTTTGTTCCCCTTACCAAATTCAAAGTGCCTCCTAGGAGCAGGCAGGGGATCATGTATGTGGCAACTACCTAGCAGGTAGCCATATATAACAATAAGCGTAGCCTCGTGCTCTGTGCCAGGTGTCATGGTGGGTGCTTTCTATCCACCATCTCATTTGACTCTCACTCAGCCTGGCAGGTAAGAATAGTACCCAATTCTGCAGGGAGAAGAACCAGTGCCTGAGAGGGTTGCCCGCTTCAGAGGAGTTCACAAACCCTCAGCTCCTCCCAGGCAGCATCCCACTCTGTGTGGCCATCCCAGGGGGTGGCACGTTGACCCATGGGAGCACTCAGGCAGTCCAGCAAGGCAGAGGGGTGGGAGGAGGCAGGGGATTACAGGGGAAATGGCTGGGGCTGAGGGATAGCAGGGAAGAAGGGGACTAGCGGGGGTGGGATGACAATGAAATGAGAGGGCCCGATGCTCCAGAAAAGAAAAAGAAAAATCAGACAAGGTAACAGCCACAGGACTCTGAACATTCACCTCTTGGATCGGATCTGGGCCTGTGTGGGAGAGGGGCCAGGGGGCAGGCAGACCTGATAGCTCCCCCAGTCAGCAAGCTGCAGATCACTCCCTCCGTGGGGGGCAGCTCCAGTTCTGTCTTCTCCAGGAGGCCCTCCTGACTTACCAGCCCTCAGTGACTTCCCATCCCAGGCACCAATCCTGGCCAGCTGCTCCAGGCTGGGCCACGCTTTCCAGCCAGCATGACCCTCGGCCTGGCCCTCAGTGTAGCCCAGTCTGCATTCTCCACCCCACTCCAGGGGTGCTCGGGGGTCTCCCCAGCTAGGCTGTGGGCCAGACGCTATCTGTGCCCCGGTTGCTCACAGCCCAAGGTAGATTCTCAGTAACTGCTTGCCCAGTGAAGCTGAAACATGCCAGTTCTTGTCTGTTCCCTTTGCACTCCCTTTGGACCCCTTAGACTGTTCCAGGCCCAAGCAAACAGGGATGTGTGTTCAGAGGGGATGGGGTGAGTGAGGAGCTGAGAATGACCATCTTTTGCTAAGCACTTCCCAGAGGTCCGTGTGCTTGTACTTTAAATGCATGATAACTCTTTCACCCTCACCTCCCCATGACACTAGTATTAATAGCAATTATCTCCATTTTTTTCTGATGAAGAGACTGAGGCTCAGAGAGGTCCAAAGTCACCCAAAGCAGGTGGCAAGACCAGGCTTGAACCCTCCCTGAGGCCAAAACCTGTGCTTTCCTTGCTACCACTTAATCTCCCCCACCGTCCTGGAGGGGTCCCAGCAAGCACAGCTTGGCCCTGCCTGGGAACAGGCCTCAAGGTCAAGGGGGCCCTGAGTGTCTGCTGGGGGTAATGAAAAAGTTTTGGAAGTAGAGAGTGGTAATGGTGGCACAACATGACGGATGTACTCAATGTCACTGAAGTGTACACTATAAAATGGGTAAAATGGCAAATTTTATGCTATGTATATTTTATCACTGTAAAAAAAAACAAAAAAAAAAAGAGTCCTTACAGTACCATGGACAGCCCTCTGCTGAGTGCCCCCCACAGGAAGGCCCTCCTCCCACGCCAGTTCATGGGGTTGTCTCGTCTGCTGCCCTCTCCTCTCAGACCGTGGCTTCCAGTCCTGGCCTTGGCTCTGCAGACTAGGAATATATGTGAATCGGCCACCATGTTGAAATGCCACCCTTCTCCCTCTGCCCAGTTAAACCCCATGCTGTCTTCAGCCTTGCCCAGTCCTGTCCCCCACAAAATGCCCCTTGACCATCCTGCTGGAGTTACTGGAGCTTGGGCCGCCTCCAGCTGGCCTAGAGTCAAGACCTGAGAAGAGCGCTGGCCCTCGGGGCCAAGCGGCTCCGGTCGCAGTCCTGACCAGGTCCCTTGGGAGCTGGCTTAGCTACTCCAGCCTCTGGACAGGCTTGGGTTCCCACTTCTGCAAAGACAAAGCCTTGGATTACCCAGGAGCGCCCTTCACACTCTTCCCCAGGAGGACCCAAATGTCAGAGGGGTGTGAAACGACCCCAGCCCCCCAGTCGTAGGGGTACGGACTGGTCTGGAGTGCGTGAATGAAATATGTCATCAAAGCCCTATGTTTTCACTCAAAAGTCCATGCAAAATTTGTAACTGGTGGCATAAGAGTTCCTTGCTTAGTTTAATATCAAAATCTCCTTTTTTCCAAATTTAGTAAGAAAACTGAAAACCACGCTGTGTTTATTCTGTGGTGTGGCAAGGCCCTTTTTTTGACCCAAGTCAAGGGTTCTGCCCTTTGTTGCACACCTGTCCAGTCTCCCGTCTAGTCTGGTGGGCAAGCCAGGCCAGGCCCACCCACCCAGGCGAACACAAGGCAGGCACCGGCACAGACTTAGTAAGTACCCAAGAGATGGGTGCTTCCTGCTGAGAAGTGAGGCTCAGTGATGAGACAGTGCGTCTCTAACTTCCTCCTCCTACACTCTAACCTTCTCACTCCTTCTTTCCTCCACCTCTCTCCTACGGGAAGCTTGGGCTGGTGGGGACCCTTCAGGATGGGATGGGGATGGGCTGGGCAAACACCGTCCCACGTTCATGTCTGGGTTCCTCCTCGGCCTACGTCATCACACTCCCAGCTCACCTGCTCAGGTGGGGGCTGATGGCTGTTGCACTCTTTACGCCCACGTGGCCTCTCTTCCCCTCACGCCTCCTGCAGCCCCATTCCTCCCGGTGGGGAGAAGGCTGCATTCCTCAGGTGCCAAAGGGCCCAAGCTCCCTCTCAGGGCCTCCTACTACCGCCCTTCCCCTCCCGCTCCAACTCCGGCTGTGGCTCTGTGGCCACCCTGCTTCCTGGCACCGCTGCCTGGGAGCCTCAGTTTCTCCTTGCCCAAAAGCAGTCAGGCAGGAGCCGCCTCCAAGGCCCAGCTTCCCTGTGGACCAGCTGACTGAACTCCTCTTCATGCCTGACTCCCTCCTATGCCCCGAGGGACATGAGTCCACCAACGGTGAAGCCAAGGTTGGGCCTACCCACCCTGGTGTCCGAGAGGGGCTCTGGCCACCACCAACTGAACCAGGGCCAAAGCCCTGTGCAGCTGCCTCTTCTGGCTCCCTCCCTCAGTACCAAGTGAGGCACACATGCCGCTGGGCCAGGGGTGACCAGCAGTGCAGGGAGCCTCGAAGGAGGGAACCGGCCCATGGACCCAGGTCTTTCCATCACCGCCTCACCACCCCCAGAATTGGACCCCTCAGCGCTGGTCGGCAGGGCCGTGTTGGCGGAGCAGTAGGCCTGCCCAGGCCAGCTGCCCTTCCAGGGAGTGCCAGGGAGACTGAGGGCCCCGCTGGCTTAGGGAAGCCCAGTGCCCCCAGCCCTGGGCAGCTGGACGCATTCACCCATGAGCACCCTCAGAGTAAGTGTTCTAGGAGGCAGCACGATGGTGCTGGGGGCAGGCAGCATGGTGGGGCCCCTGAGCAATGGGGAGGGGGTGGCCTGGAAGCCCTGGCAGATGCGGGGAGGAGCGCTGGGGCCCAGCAAACAGGCTGTGGGGGGAGGGGGAGCCTTGAGCGGGCCTCCACCCCCTTCTCTCCCACTCGCAGCCCCACAGAAGGAGCAGCAGCTGTTCCAAAGCTTCCTGCCCTTCCTTGAGACAGGTGTTGGCTGAATCCTCACTTCCTCCCAGCCTCAGAGAGCTCCTCCACCCCCCTCCACCCGCAGGCTGCTGCTGAGTCAGCAGCCGCCACTTCCTCTCCTCCACCCCACTGCATCCCCACCTCCCAGGAGGAGCAGCTGAGCCCTTCCACGTGGGTGACTTCCTGGAGGGCCGACTCCCCTGCTGCCCTGAAGTGGCACACCTCAGGGGGAGGTTTAAAGGAAAGGACGGCAAGAGGAAGCAATGATGCCCCAGGGAAGTTCTTGCTCAGAGGCCAAACCAGAGCGGCAGCAGCAGGAAGCAGGAGGGACCCCAGGCTCAGGACTCCCAGGGGGAGCGCTCACCGCGTGGCAGAGCCGCCAGGAGTCACTGCTGCCCGCCCCCCGCCCCCGTCTCTCCGAGGGCGGCCGGTGGAAGGGCAGGTGCCTATGTACTGAGCACCAAAGTGCATGGCTGCTGCCCAGTGAAAAGGCCAAAAGACAATGGAAATGTAAGTTATTCTCATCAAGAGGAAATCACAGTTTTCTAGAGCAGGAAGGGGCAATGAGGGGCAATTATCTCCTTTGGCAGATAGGAGGTACAGACCCAGAGCAGGGGGGTTACTGGCAGAGCGGCCTCAAAGCAGGGCTGCGCCCACCGTCCTGCACAGCCTGTCTGAGCACTACCTCCTGAATAATGGGCCATTATTGTTACTGTTGTCTCTGGCTGGCTTCTTACTTCTTTTCATGTGTATTACTTCACGTGACAAGTCCTGTAAGGCAGAAACAATGGACCCATCGTCCCCATTTGACCGATGGGGGAACTGAGATCCCATGAAGGAAGCTGACTTGCTTAAGATCACGGTGGAGGTTTGTAGCAGAACAAAGACCAGAACCCAGGTCTCAGAAGGATTTATCCAAATCTTCCTTCCCCACACCAACTTTCCTGCCCTTCCTTCCCCCTCTTTGGGCCCATTGATGGAAGGGGCTGACGGTGAGCAGAGAGGCCTGGAAGCTGTCAGATTCCACTAACCCCCTACCCTCTAGTGGCCAAACAGCAGCCCGCGGGAGGTCACAGGTAGACCAGCAGGAGTGGCCCGTGACCCACGGCCGTTGGGTGCCTCATAGACCACCAAGCCTGAATGCAGAGCCACCATTCAAGTGGAATCTGGTGAAGCCATTCAAAGTGACGCTGGTGAAAACAGCTTAGCAAAACACGAAAAGGCTTTCGATATGTTAAATTTGAAAAACTGGAGAACGCAGAAGTGTCTATCACTGTTTACAGCTCTACAAAAAAGACATATATGAGCATGAACAAAAATGTGGAAGGCCTTTCACTAAAGTGATCACAGAGGTGGACTCCTAAGAGATTTTTTTCCTTTTGGTCTATTTTCTAAACTTTCCAAGATGTGATTCTACTGCTTGATGATATAACATAGAATCTGCGAAGGCATCACAATGACCTAAGGAAGCTTGGGAAACGTGCTCATGACTTGGGAGCCAAAGTCCTCAAAGGGTGACCCCTGGTTATTTAGGTGGCGATCAGAGCAGAGTGTCCCCCAGTTAAGCCGGCCAGGCCTCCTCCGAGCCAGTCTGCAGGCTGAAGAACTCACCATGGGGTTCCAGCCTCTGCTCATTTCCTACCCAGGGGTCTCTCTGGTCCACTATGCACCTTCCCTGGCTCTCAGCCTCCCCTTCCAGGAGGATAGCTCGAGGTTGGGGACTTGACCTGCCTCACAGCATGGCTGTCCGCGAGCTGGACAGAGGCCTCTCCCAATGCGGACAAATTGATGCCCCCAGACATGGAGGAAAAGCAGGGATTCCTTTCCAATGCTTGTCTTGGTTTCAAGAGGGTTCCTAACAGTGTACAGGCCATGGAGGCAGTGCAGGGAACCACAGCCGGCCAGCTAGTCACCTGGCATCCACTTCTGGCTCAGCCATTTCCTAGCTGGGGGCGGGCAGGGATGGACTTTCCCCACCATCGGCCTCAGTTGCCTCCTCTGGCCCCCAATTACCTCCTCCCAGGCTGTGTTGGGGAGGAAATAAGATAACAGAAGAGAAAGAGCTTTGAGTTAGGGAAAATCCACTCTCTGCAGACAGGACGAATGCTGAAGTTGGAGCCCGGGCCCCCCCTCTCACGCCCTGCCCTCGTCCCCAGCTGCCAAACCCCTGCCCCATCCTTCTCCCCGACTCTGCTATCCTCCTCACGTGGGGAGGGCCGACCTTTTCTGCAAACCTGTGGAGGCAGTGATCCTGCCGCCAGCCGGCCTTGGGGTTCTCTCTTCTCAAGAAGGGTGAAGTTTGATAAAAGTTGTTCAAACTGAGATATGGGGGCACAGCTCCCTGAGGGGGTCAGTGTCGGCAGAGAGGCTGCTGAAAGTGTGACCTGCATAACTAAAGATGCATCTGTATAGCCAAGTAAGGCACGGAGGGAGAGTTTTTTGAGGGTGTGTCATGTAAATATGATACATTTTTATCGTCAAAATTAATTTTCTACTCCATCCGGGTACTAGAAGTCTCAAATCCCAGGACATTTTCGTGGTCCCCTTCCCTCTGCCACTTTCTACACCTCAAAATTCTATTTATCCGCACGCTGAACTAACCTTTCCCCCAAATTGACTGTTCCTCCCATCTTCCCTGTTTGTCTTCAGGGTCTTACATTTTCCCAGGCACCCCCAGACCTCCCGCCCCTGAGCCCCTCCCCATTGACTCAGTTCTGCTCACCTCCTCCTATGGGAAGGCCCCTCTTGCAAGCCCTCCTCCCCCGGCGCCCTGGTTTGGGCTTCCAACAGCCCTGGATGGCCCACGGCCTCCTCCCCGGCTCAGCCCCCTGGGCTCACACCCTGTCATCAGTTGCCAGAATAAGAAGTTGTTGAAGCACCACTCTCCCCAGACAGCCCCCAGGGGCTAAAGGAGCAAGTCCAAACTCTGCCGGAGCTTCCAAAGGTCTTCAGAAACTGACTTCAAAATATCTTCCAGCCTTTTCTCCCTTATTCTCCCAACCTCATGTTGCTTATCCCCTGGAGTTGTGCTCTCAGGAGAACCATTCAAAGACAGGACAATGGTCCCAGTGCCTCCCGAAGATGTGCAAGGCAACAGGTCTGCACACATACCCCGAGACACACCCAGACACACACACACACACAGACCTCCTCATAAGCACTCTCTGTTCTTGGCAAATCAGCAGAGCCACTTGACCTTGGCCAAAGTCTCACTCCATTCGGTCCCCACCTGGAGCTCTCACTTCTCTTCCTCCTGTATACATACCAACCTTTGAGGCACATCTCAACCCCACTTCCTCAGCAAGTCATCCCTGACTTTATTTGATCCCTTGGCCAGTATATTCCTATAGGGGTGGGGGATGGGGGCAGCCACCTAGCATGCCCGAGGCACCTGCTCTGTGCCAGGTGCCTTTGAAAAGTCTGCACACCACACACCCTATCAGGTAGGTATAATGACAGTCATTGTTTAGATGATGCTCAGAGCAGTGGCCTAAGTTCACCCTTCCCAGTCAAGACTGGAGTAGGACTCAACCACTGGACTGCTCCAAGCTCTTCCCACCTCAAGTCAGGATGTTCTTGCCATCCGTTCGGGTGCTGTGGCACAGAACATCTCAGCGTCTGGTTTCCTAAGCATTCATCTTCCAGCCTCAGCAGAAGCCTCAGGAGGGCAGGCACCCAGGTCCTACACTGCTTCACTTGGCCCCAGGTAGAAATTCAATGAACACTCATTAACTAAATGAACAAACAAGTGAGTCAGTGAATGAATGAATGACTGAATACATGAAAATACAGGCATTGCAAGTGGTTCGGCTGTGGGGTTCTGAATGTTTGCTTTTAGTTTTTAAATCATCCAGAAAATCGGAGCCTCTCTAAGGTAAGTTTCCCCTCTGATTCTCTTAGAAATATATGGGTTCATCTGTGGCCAAACCATACCATACTAATAAAAACGAATTCACTTTCATATTATGTTAAGCCAGGAATTTTTAAAGAGCTATTTAGATTCAAAGAGAACCCAAGGCACAAGTGTCTTGCACATTTGAGCAAACGTGGTCAGCTGGGACTGAGACATCCAAAGTCACTCCCTGAGTCGGAGTCAAGGGCCTGTGTCTCCTGGCCAGGAAAGGGGTTTCCCACTGCACTTGGATCCAGCACAGAGCTGTTGCTTCCCTAGCCCAGAAAAGCATTAAGGTTTCCAATGGACACAGCAGGCTGCTCATTTAAAGATGGGAAGGACATAGTGGGTTGGGAAGGACATAGTGGGTAGGGCAGGAAGTGAGCAAACTACGAAAGGAAGAGAGGCGAGAGGTGGGCCAGTCCCTGTCATCAGTATATTAGGGCATGGAGACTCTTGGTGGTCTTTTCCCCTAACCCTGAGTGATTAATAGTATTTGCTGATTTATGAGAACTATTATTCAAGTAAGCTCCTCAATTAGGTGGACCTTATCTGATGCTAGTTTCAGGAAAGAAGTTCTATTATTCAAAAGGAAAAGCCATAAACAAGAACTATGTCCCATCTTGTTACAAAGTTCAGTGTAGGATCTGTGGAGCAGAAGGCTTTTCCAAAATCTTTTAGAGTCAAACTTTATTAAAACAGGTACACATCTGTTGGCTGAGAGAGTAGATATAAAGTACAATGGCTTTGTAATGACTGGATCATCCAGTCAGAGGAAAAGGCTCCTTCAGATAAATATGTTTATTCTGACAATCTGGATGAAAACATATGCATTTGATAAATTGCTAAAACATGACTTCCCATTAACCCACTAACTTTCTTTGTTATTACTAGGTTACTAAACCATCCTCAAAACGTATTGACCAAATAATTCCAACATACGTAACATTCACTTAAAGAAATAAAATCTTAGAGTTGCTTAATAGCAATCTAATGAACTACTGCTCTCTAGGACAGAAATGACGGCAATCACCTGAGTTGGGGTAGTTTTCCTTATCGTTGAGGTTGGTTGGAAGATGGTTTATTTTGCTTTCTCAAACTAGGAACAAAATTAAACATTTCATGAAAACCAAAATAAAATGAGAAGGAGAGGAGAAGAAGGAGAGGGAGAAACAAAATCCTTGAAGACCTGCATATCCCTTCTTATAAAAACTACAGCATGAGCCTCTGCTGGGAACTTGCATGTGTGTCCATGTGTCACAGTAAATCAGCTCAGCTTTCCCTTATGGGCTGGAGAGAGCATGAGAACAAAGGGCCAGAGCAGAAAGGGCAGCCATGGGGGGAGAGGAGAGCCGCACCAAGCCACAAAGAAGGCTAGGAAGCGCTGTGGTCAGGCAGGGGTGCGCCTGCCCGGGAAAGGGACGCTGGCAGGGGGCAGAGGCGGGCCGGGAGACAGCCCACAGGAGCGAGGAGGAAGCACGTTGGTCCAAGGAAGAGCGGCTCCAGAACGATGACCCTTTGAAGGAACCATGAATTTCTTTAATCAACTAATTTCCACGGTGACTAAAACGCCTCATTTGTCAAGGCTTGTTCTGGGCTGAAATTGAAGAGGTGTAATTGACAAATGCTTGAATTTGGGTTCCACTCTGGGGAAAAAATACCTCTCCACTGGCTCCTCCAATATAATTATGGGAAAAAGACATATTTTAAGGGCTCTTCTTCCAATTCAATTTGGGGTAAGGTCATGACTTCCTTCCTGATCCCCCCCAACACACTCTGACAATGGCAGAGATCTGGCTTTCTTTCTCAAGAGGGGCACTACCGCCACAGATGAGGCAGCTGTCAGGAAACTAGGCTGTAATCAGCTTTAAATGGCTCACAGCCTGCAGAGGGCACAGACCCTCTTATTCCTACAGTAACAGGTCAGGCTGCTGGCCCTGGGATGAATGTGGGAGTGGTCTGAGTTGGTTTCTGTTTCAAACATCTTCCTTATGCAGGATCTCAATGCAAAACTTACATCACAGGTCCCAACAATTTAAATATGCACACAGAAGAGGGTACTTTAAAATTCCAGATCATGGCTTCAACTGCATGTAACATGTCACCCCCAGCATGACTTATAAGGACAGTAAATCAATAAAACAGTAAAAAGAAAAGTTAAAACACAACTGAAAATGGGTTTTTCAGGCGAGTCTGAAATGCTACAAGATTGCTAGTTAAGAACAGTATCCCTTTTCTCAACCTAAGTGTTACAGCCCCATCTCTTCACCAGCATCATAAACTGAGTGCCCATGTAACTTGGAAACTGAGATGAAATGTGGAGGCTATTGGGTGGGTACACAGGTAGCCAAAGATAGGAGTTCCTTCTATGCAGTAGAGCTATTTTGGTGTGACAGGACAACTGACCCACCCCCGCATTGCCCCAGACATCTACCGTAGAAAGATATGGACTAGATGAGATTAAAGTCACCATATCTGTACCACAAAACAAAACAAAACAAAACAAAAGTTAAAAAAAAAAAAAAACCAGAAGGCATTCACTCAAATCTTACAATGGGAGGTGGGAGTGGTGGGTGGGTGGGTGAGGGTGGGGATAGAAAAGCAAGGGGGAAAATCTACAGCAGGATACAACAATAAATGGGAAAACAGCAAGAGAAAAAGCACACTAGGTTAATATAGGAAACTAGTTCTTTATTGAGAGATTGTATATTAGTATTAGTGGATTCTGTGTGTAACAATGTCGTCATGCACACGATACAAAAAAAAAAAGGCTGGGCCCACCATGCTTCGGAAGGGCAACAGAACAAAAGCAGCGTACAACGAGCAGATGGCCCGGCTACACGAGCACAGTGCGTTTCAGCAGGGTAACATCTCTACCCGAGCGCTGTACATTGTCAACTGGGGGATGGAAAAAAATACAGATCATGCTTTAGTTTTAGTACAAGAAAAGGTGAAAAAGATACACAACCGAAAGGATATTTGATACAGAAAAAATTACCCACAAAATAAGAACAGGAAGTAATTCAGCACAGCAGAACACGCTATCCCTGTTTAATGGAAAACCATTTTGCTGGGGATCCTTTTTCTTTTCTTTTCTTTTTTCTCTTCTCTTTCTTTTCAGATTGCCAAATGGCAATCTGGGGAGGCCACTTGGGACTTTATTTTGGAAGGGCCCTTGAAGTAGGGGCCTTATTCTTTATTGCTGCTGTTTTGTTTCAGTTTTCAAGCAGGTCTGGCCAACGAGGCAGCAGAAGGGAGCCGGCTGTTAAAGGGGTAGCTCTGAGGGCCAGGGCGCATGTCCAAAGATGCTCTTGACATTGTACAATTAAACAATTAAGACACCATGGCTATGGCTCCCCCTTAAGTCAAGGACCTTGCTACACCAAATTTTCAGAGTAGCAGCAACTGTCATGTCATCAAAATTTTTCATATCTATATTTATTATTTTTTGCCTCTGACTAAATGTATCTCTTCACTTATGCCTGGGCGCTACCAGGAAGCTAGCTGATGGCCACCCAGGTAAGTGGGATATGGGGTGCTACAGCCTCCAAGCCAAGGCAAAAGGAATCCACTTAACAGGGATTTACAGTGCAATGTACTCGGCTAAACAAGATGAGATACAAAAATGGTTATTTCTCTACATCTATTCTGAAATGGCCTACATCCTATACTACTACAATGGAAACTAAAAGGAACAGATCTAAGCTGGCAAGCTATCTAATAGTTTTACAAGAAGATTGTGGTTTAGGACCTTGTTGAGTTAAGCATTAGTATCCTCTATCGGAAGGTCATGAATTCTTATCGCATTGTGCTAAATTTTACTCACAGCCCAATTAACCCTCAGCCCTTGAATTTCCTATGGGCGTGTTTGCCATGAAAGTAAACTTTGACTGACTGGCAGAATTTGTTTTCTTGGGTGTTTTTTTTTTTGAGGGGGGGGCAGGTATTAAAAATAAAATTTAAAGGCAGCTGAGCAATTTGAATTTCAAAACATGGAATCAGCATCCTGCAATGGTATTTAGAGATTGGTGGTATTAATGAGGATGATAATGATTTAATCAGGATAATTATACTTTCAGGCTCAACATCCTTCTTAATCATTTTTGAATTTCTGCCTAGTGTAATGTTCCACACCCGTTTTAAGAGGAAATGCCAAGTAATAAGATATAATTGTGTATTGGGGGAGGGGTTGGCATTTCAAGGGAGATCTCACCCAGCCCCCCATTCCTATTCTTCACACACCCACTCCACCACCGCCCCCCACTGCTAGGCTGGCCTGAGATAGGGGATACTGCCGCTTAAATAGCAATGCCTTCCTCAGATGGAGACAGGAGATGGTTAAGAGGGGTGTCACAATACAGCTAAATGCGGAGGCAGAAGGGTCACAGCGCACACAGCAGCGAGTTGACCATTCACTGAGCTACACAATGAAGAAAAAAAAAGATTTGATAAATGCAGAATGTCATCATTCTATCATCACACGAAAAAACTGTGGTTCAAACAGGCCTAAGGGGGCCAACCTTGCCTTTTAGGTTCTGGGGACAGGCTGGGTCTGGGGACAGCTGGGCTGAAAGAAGGAGGGCTGGGCTTTCATTCTCCTGCCCAGTCGGGCCCCTGGGGCGCACTAAAGCGCCGGCTTGCGACGCCACCCCCCACTCTGACTTGGTGGAGCAGCCGGGGCCGCAAAGGGAAGACATCATTCTGAGCTTGAGGGAGGGGGAGTGGGGGAGGGCCTCAGCCAGCAGGGATTTAAGCAGACGTGGAGTGGGAGAGGATAGCAGAAACATTTCCAAGAAGAGAAATGTGAGTCCAGAGGCAGAGTACAAAAAGAAAAAAAAATAATAATGAATCTAAATGCATCTCGGATTTGCTTTGGGAGGTGGGAGTTTCTGATTAAAAGAAAATGGAAGAAATGTGAAGGGAGGAGAAGACGGGAAAATCAAGCTATTGTTGTAGCAGAATGTAAGGGAAAGGGGATGTGGGGCAGGGGACCGTGCAAACACACCCCATATATCACAGTTAAAAACAAAGCCGGCGCCGGCCTGCTGCTTTGTCAACGCCTGCCCGGGGCAAAGGCCTGGCTTGGGGGCAGCGTCCCACCTCATCCTCACACACAGCGCAACAGCCAAGGGCCGGCACCCCGCTTCGGCCCGGCCCAGGGGTGCACAGCAGTGCACGTCTGACTCTCCGAGGCGCGCACACACTTGCACACACTCGCATACACACACACACACACACACACACACAAGCATCTTGAACCCATAAATGCAACTGTCATACAAAGACCATGGGGTGGGAGGGGTAGCACAAGGGCGATACACAAAAAGGGTTAAAGGGAAGGAAGAGATGGGAAGGGAAATCGTGCAAGTGCCCACGAGAATGCGGGGGCTGGGGCATGGCATAGGGCAGATGGGAGATGCAGATGCCAGGTCCCAGCTAACCAGCCATCGGTATCAACGACCAAATGATGGAGAAACACAAACAAAAATGACACGAAACACACACACACCTCAAAAAAAAAATCACAGAAAGCCAAGTACGCTTACACACACAAACACACGCGCGCGCGCACACACGCAGTCCTGTATCTCTCTCCGTCCTTCGATCACACAGGGCTAGGTATTGGGGGAAGGGGCTATGATTTGGGGGAACCGCGTCCGCCGCAAAGAATAAATAGTGGGGCTGGGGAGGGAGGGAGGGATGGACTCAAATCGCCAAATCCTAACTTCACTGCAAAAGCTCCCACGAGGGCAGCCACCTCCACACTGGGGGTCCCCCCAAAAGGGAGAGGGGAGAAGCCACCGCTCGCCCCGCGTCCTCGCGGGTGTGCCCTGAGCCCTCCGCCGCCCTCGGCGCCCGCCCCCACCCCGGTGCCCGCGGCGATCCACGCTCCGAAGCGGACCCCGAAAGGAAAAAGCGATACCTCTGTTTCGCACAGAGCCAAACACTGGAAGCACGAAATAGCCGACGTGGACCAGGACCATCCTGGCTCCTCGCGCGGCGGCGGCGGCGGCGGCGGCTGCGCGCGGGCCCTTTGTGGCGCGGCTCCGGGGCGCGGGCGCGGGCGGCGGCGGGGCTGCGGGAGCCGCCGGGGCGGGAGGCGGAGCGCGGGGCGCGGGCGGCGGTGGGGCGGCGGCTGGCGGGGAGACAGATGGCCCATGGAAAGGCTCCCTTCCCGGCCCCTCTCGACATTCAAAGGCGCTGGGGCCGCAGCTGCCGCCACACAAAGGCGCGCGCAGCCAATGGGAGCGGAGCGCAGCGCGGCGCGGCCTCGCCGGAACCGCGGGGGACAGCGGGGACCGCGGGAGCGCGGGGGGCGGGGGGGCGGGGGGGGCGGGAGGGGTGACGGCTGAGAGGGAGCGGGCGGCCAATCGCGGTGGCCCGTGGCCGGGCGCGGGAAGGGGGTCAGCCCTGCGGGGCGCGTGGAGCCCTGCGCGGGTCCCTGGTCGCCCGCAGGCCGGAACGCGCGCGCGTGGAGCGCCCAGCACACAGACACGGGCGGCGTGCACACGGAACGTGCACACACCGAGAGCGACGTGCACCTTGACATGTGAAGGTGCCTTCGTGCGTCAGGAGAGACAGGCTCGAGCGCTCCAAGTGCACACGACCCGGAGGTCCTTGCACAGCGCTCCCGGGTCACTCGGGGACGTGCGCATGGAGGCTGGCCCACGTGCAGAGCCCGACTGCGGGCACAAGTGGAGCTGGAAAGAGAGCAAGCGCGGCACAGGGACCCAGGCACTGCCACACAGACCTGCACACACCGAAAGCCTTGTTAACCAAACACGTGCCAAGAACGCATTCCCAGAGACACACAGAGAGGACACACAATGCAGATATGTACACTCCCAGGCTTCTTGCCTTCGCACCGCTTTGTTGCTTCTGCAGAGCACAAAGCTCACAACATTTATTTGCCAAATTGAAAACCGCTCGTACACTGAGGTGTGTGCACACGTTCTATAGAGGCACGCTCACCCAGAAAACCATTCGACCACCATTCTCCCCACTCGGACACAGGCACAACCAGCCATGTGCACAGACACGCCCACTTCCACAGCCCAGAGGCACATATATGACATCAGGGCTAGGAGGCTCCTCAGATTCACACGTGGAGGCACAGCCACAGTGTCTCGCGTGGCCTGTGACTGGCCTGCCAAGCACAAGCAAGACAGAAGCAAAGAGCCTTCACCCTGCAGCCCAGTTGTCAGGTGGACTGCTAAGACCCAGTTCCTACACACTTAGCCCACCTGCTGTGGAAATCCCAGCACAACCCTCAGACCAGGCTCACAGTCCTCAGCAAGACCAGAGTCTGCTTGGCATCCACATGCAGAAAGACAGAGGACATTTCCCACACTGAGACTTGTCTTCAGTGGCTCCTTTATTTAATGAGTCTGAGAAAACTAGATGGTAAAATTGCAGTATGTGGAGCTGGAAAAAACCTAATCAACCAAACCTGCCTCCATTTTTGAAATAAGGAAAAGGAGGCCCATTCAGTGAATACACCTTGTGTTGTGTTTGAGGCCCCAACGCTTGCAGCCCAGAGGGGCCTCAGAAATGGAAGACATGGGTATCAGCATAGGGTGCTGGGAAAGGGGACAGCTAGGAGAAGCACCTAGCTGAGTAGGCGGGAGGTAGGGAGGGCAGTAGGAGTTGACTCCAGAAAAGTGACTTTTAAGTGCAACTTGAAGAATGGGAGAAGTGAGGTCAGGGGAGGAAGAAGACAGCAAAGGGAACACAGCAGATTGGCTTTGCCAAGACACCTACCACATTCCCAGTGAGCACAACAGGGCAGGATCCCAGTGCACGCATATCCCTCAGACCTCTTCTCCACCCCGAACACCTCTGCTGCCCTCAGAGAACTCAAGAATGCAGGCAACTGGAGGAACACACCAACAGTTCCAGGCCCCTATTTTGACAGTCCTGTCAACCCACTCCTGCCCAGCTCTTTCCTTTCTTCATTATCTGTCGAATAAACATAATGCCACCACTAATGAAAAAATTTTTAAATGAAAAGAACTTAAGAAACACCTAACTACTAGAGTTGTTTCCTGTTCTGTTTCAGGCTTTGCCAGTATGCTTATATATGGGTTTTGTCATCATAATCTGCATATTTTTTACCCTGCTTTTTAAACTTAATGTTTTATCAGAAACATTTTCCTATCCTTCTACATAATTATCTTCCTAATTTTCATTTTAAATGTTTTCATAGTATTTCAACAAGTGAATGTACTGTGAAATTACTTAATCATACTCTGTTCTTGGGCACTTAATTTGCTCCCAGTTTTCCATGACTGCAAATCATACAATGAACTTTCTCATGCCTCTAGCTTGTTGCTTTAGTTGGACTATAACTTCAAGTAAACCTCTAGGATTGGCAGGCATTCTTAAATAGACAAGTATGGAAAACTTTATGTCGCCTGCCACACATTTTAAAAGCTTTATAACACTCATTGCCACCAGCAATATATAGTGTGCCAATTCCTCTGCAACCTGGCTAGCTTTGGGTGGGCATTCTTTTTTTAATCAACATTTATTTAATTAATTATTTTTTAAATTTTATTTATTTTTGGCTGCGTCAGGTCTTAGTTGTGACATGCGGGATCTTCACTGTAACACGCAGGATCTTTCCCTGCGGAGCACAGGCTTCTCTGTCTCTCTAGTTGTGGAGTGCGGGTTTTCTCTCTCTAGTTGACGCGCGTGGGCTTAGTTGCCCCGCGGCATGTGGGATCTTACTTCCCTGACCAGGGATCGAACCTGTGTCCCCTGCATTGGAAGGCGGATTCTCTACCACTGGACCTCCAGGGAAGTCCCTGGGTAGACATTCTTTTTTTTTTTTAATTTTTAAATTTTATTTATTTTTTATACAGCAGGTCCTTATTAGTTATCTATTTTATACATATTAGTGTATTTCTGTTAGTCCCCATCACCTTGGGTGATGCATTCTTTAGCTTACTTTATACCAGAGTAGCTCACAAAGGCCATGACTGCCCAATCTGACCTTGACAGCAGAGTAGTTTGGGTACACACTCCAAAATCAGATTGCCTGGCTTCACATTCTGGCTCTGCCACTTACTAGCTTGGATAAGTTATTTAACTTCTCCAGGCCTTAGTTTCAATAGCTGTAAAATGAGCATGATTATAGCAACCTTCCTCATAGGATTGATGTGAGGACCAAGTAACTTCATGCTTGTAGAGAACATAGAATGGTGCCTAGCTCTCCAGCCCTAGTTCTTTCCCCTTTACTTGTCCATCTCTCCTTGCCCACTACCTCTTGCCCTCCTGTTGTTATTTATGAGTGCCTAGTTAATGTGTTCAGTGGACATTGTACCACAACATGGAACATCCATCAGACGAAAGCAATCATCAAGGAACAGACCATCACTATAACTAGGGAAATCCACCTACTAACCATACCCTTCATACCTGCATATTCACACATCAGAGAAACATAACAGGCAGATGCCGACAGTCACCAATGTACCAACATTCCCTCACAGGCCTACGCCTCCTGCTAAGAAGGAATCACTGTGCGTCAGGAAGACAAGCTTCATTTGTATGAAACCTACCATCTCTCAGCCTCAATGCAACCATCTGTCTAATATGGGTAATAATAACCTGCATTAAAGGTTTATTGTGAGGGTCAAATGAGAAGATAGGTATGGATTCTGTAAATAATACAGAGAATTCTAGAAGCATAGATAAAGTAGTGTCTCCAAGAATGAAACTTGATTATTGTCTTGCCCATCTCCTCGTTACACAGATGAGGAAACTGAGGCTCAGAAGTGGGCTTTGAACAAGGTCAGAACAATTCAAGGCTGAGTTACAACCAGAATCCGTTTTTCCCAGCATACAGCCTAGTACTGTCCTACTTCCCATTTTCTTCCCATTATGCTGGGATGACTGTTTTCACTCCCCCTTCCATTACATAAAGTCCACAGAAGTACAATAAAGCAGGTTCCTAAGAATAGAAAGATTTATAGAAATATTTCATTCATCGTGGTTTTTTCTTTCTATGTTCTTCCCACCCACTGCCAAAATCAATACCTAGAGCATGTTTGCAGACTTAGCATGTAGGACTCAAGAAGAAACATTAAAAATGAAAGGTGAAGGTCAGTCTATAATTCCTGATCCAAAATGGAGACACTTGACTCTATAAAGTAGAAATAGCACTGTCACTTTGAACCTTGACCCACACTTTGATTCCTCACTCTCTTGTTTCCACTCTGGCCACCTGCAGAAAGGGTTCTATAGAGCATCATGTTTCTGGAGCCCAGAAGCATCTGTTTCAAGAACTGCTCCTTTGAAGTCCAATATCAGATCTGGGTTATGACCACCACTGCCGTTTAGTCAACAGATGAAAACAAATCCACCTCTTCAGTCACGTAGACATCAGAAATGTTCCAAGACTGATGACCAGATTCCTGCTCTTCTCCAGGTTGTGTTGGCAACAGGTAGACACAGCTTTCAAAATCTGTGCACAACAGCAGTGACTCAATCAATGCACCCCCATGATTGGTGTCACAACAGCTCCTGTGCTGAACAAGGCAGGAGGTCTAGCTAGATGCAGCCTGCTGGGGACAGAGGCATGGCCCCAGGCACTGACAATCACTTGGGGGGATCTGGGCATAAACACAAGAAAAGAAAGGGATCTAAGAGGGGCTTAACCAGGCATGACGGTGAGTCAGATGGAAGTCAGGGTGGGCTTGAGTACTCAAGGAATCCTTCAGGATAGAGCAGGGAAGGAGAGGACCCTAAAGGCTGGGTCCATTTCCAACAGGCTGAGAAAACTGGGGAGGCATTGAGTCAAGGAGGCAAAACAGGAACAAAAGTCAGAAATGAATGCAGAAGAAGGAGCTGGAGATGGGGGAAGGGGAGGGAAAGAGAAGGGGAGAAAAAGGAGGAGGAGGAGAGGGGGAGGGAAGGAAGAAGAAGAAGAGAGGGAGAGGAAGGAAAGGGAAAGGAACAGCAGCAGCAGGAGAAGCTTGGGATGAGTGAGGCCATAGGAGACGGCTCAGAGCCTGGCTGAATGGAAATAGGGCGGTGGGACAGATAGGACTAGCGGGGACTGAACCTGTCACTCCTGTGCTCCCTGCGTACTCACTAAGTGCCAAGAGCACGTCTCAGCCCTCACACAGGTGGAGCCAACAGGAAACACAGCCAGGTACCCAGGGTCCACAACCCCCCCTCTCCATTGTAACAGGGAAATTGTCTGAGCGCCTGGCTGTCCAAGTTAAATGCTGAAGATCCCAGACCACCTGGCAGGGAGGTGGGGTCCTGTGACTCTACCCTGGGGAAAGGGACGGAAGCAGGGATGGCTTTCTTAGAAAACAGAGCTGATTTTGAGGATGCTAGGAAACCATTAAAAAAAAATAATAAATAACTGATAAATAGACAGAATCAAGCATCTATCCTACCTTTTCTTCTATGAACTCCATTTCAGGATAATGAAAAATTGGATGAGGCAATCTTCTCTTTATAGAAGTATTGACTAATAAATGAAGAAGTGATATAATGAGAGTACCATCTTAATGAAACAATAGTTCTAAACAATGACCATCAACAGCTGTTAAAATCACCAAAAGAGAGACATGGGACATGATTTGCCTCCTGATAAAAGAACAGACCACCACTCATAAAGTAGTCCTTCCAGAAAATGGAACCTGAGCCTAACCAAACCTCTAGGTCTAATTTCCAACTGATATGAAGCACCGGAAACAGAGAAACATATTAAAAGATACTATAAGTGTGCACTTAGCAAAATCCAGATCATGGAAACTTTATGGGACAAACATTGTGTTCAAAAAAAATTATAAAGGGAAAAAAGGAGATGGAGGGGGTCCTATAGAGGCATAAGGGATATATCAACCAAATGCAACATTTAGACTTTCATGAGATGTGATGAACAAATAAGCTATAAAAATAATTGGGGAAATGCAAACACTAGATACTAATGATATTAGGGAATTATTGGGTTTTTAGATGGAATAATGGTATTGTGGTTGTGTTTACACAACGAATCCTTATTTTCAGATGCTCTACAGATATACTAAATGATATATCCCAGGGAGAGGGGTATAGATGAAACGAGATTGGCATTGAGTTGATAATTGTTGGAATTAGAGGAAGGATACGTGAGGGTTCATTATATTATTCTCTCTACTTTTGTTTATGTGATGGTTAATTTTATGTGACAACTTGACTGGGCTAAGGGATGTCCAGATAGCTGGACATTATTTCTGGATGTATCTGTGAGGGTGTCTCTGGAAGACATTAGCATTTGAATGGGTAGACTGAGTAAAGGAGATCACCCTCACCAATGTAGGTGGGCATCATCCGATCCCCAGAGGGCCTCCATAGAACAAGAAGACAGATGAAGGGCGAATGTGCTCTCTGCTTAGCTGGGACATTCATCTTCTCCTGTCCTGGGACATCAGACATCGTGCTTCTGTTTCTCTGGCCTGTGGAGCCACACCCCTGGCTCCCCTGGTCCTCAGGCCTTGGGGTTTGGACTGGAACTACAACCACTGGCTTTCCTGGGCCTCCAGCTCGCGGACAGCAGACTGTGGGACTTTTCAGTCTCCATGATGTGTGAGCCAATCCCTTATTGAAAAATCTCCTTCTATATATCTACATCCTATTTGTTCCATTTCTCTGGAGAACCCTGACTAATACAGTTTATACTTGAATTTTTTTTAAGTAAGAAATACACAAAAAGACAGCAGGCACACATCCTTCACTCTGCAGGCACACAAACAGATGTTTCTTCGGGTTGGGCAGAGTAGAAAACGGTGCTTCTTCCTCATATGCTTCACAGCCCTAGGCCAGGAGCTCGGGCTGAGTTGCAGTTCACACACCTATGGCAGCTGTGGACAGTTTACCTACTTCACAACCATCGTACGAGAGAGAGATAAACTCCTGTCTTGTTTAAACCACTGTTTCTCTGGGTTGTGTTCACATCCAAACCTAATTCTTGCTGAAGGTAGAAGTGATTCATACAAGAGGCATTGAGAATACTGCAGGGGTTCTGATGAGGAGAGAGGTATCTAGTCAGGTGGATGGGCTAGCTATTGCTACGATAATATTACATGATAAATACTTATAAAATTGCAGTGGCGGACAACAATAAGCATTTGTTCTCACATACGTGCGGGCTGGCTGGGGATGGGCCTCACTGGCCAGCTCTGCCTGTGTGACGAGGCAGCTGCGGCGATGCTGCTAGTCTGTGGGTTGCTGGGAGCTTCTGCTCCACGTGTGTCTCATCCTGCCTCAGCCAGCCAGGACCTGGTCTTCTGCTGCAGTGGAAGAGGCAAACACAAAGCCTCTTAAGGTATACCAGCTATGAGAGCAGCTTACATGGAGGCCAGAGAAGCCAAGACACTGGGTTAGTTAAGGAAACAGCCAGAGGGTTTATTTGATGGGAATAGAATCGCGGAGTGGGTGTGTGTGTGTGTGTGTGCACACCTGGTGAAGAAATTAGGAGTTTATTTGGTAGGCAGTGGGGAACACTGGAGGTTTCTGAGCAGAGGTGTGAGCTAATCAGGAAGAGTAATCTGTGCACAAAATGAAGAGGTGTGGGTAGATTGGGACTGGGAAATCAGTTAGGGAGATAAGTCATGGGGTGGGGTCGAAAGTCAGACTTCAAAATGGCACATTGATCCAGAAGTGTAAAGGAGGAACAGGGGACACGCCTGAAATTTTTAACCAGGAAAAAGAATGTTCTATAGGCACTCCCTCCTTTATGAGGATGTAAGATTCCAAAGGTGGTTCCCAAGCCCAATTGTTCCTAAATCCAAAGTGATGCCATTCAAGGAATCTCATATACTCATCTCCGAAAAGTTCCGCTTTACTCTCATTCCCTTTGTAATTATCTGATTCTAACTCTTACTAAATGTTCCACATTTTCTCCAGGTTTGCTCTTATTTGCATGAGGCCGTCATATATATTCATAAATCAACTCAAATGTAAGGACGACCACAGCAAACATGCCTCAGATTGAGGACTACAGTGGTGCTGCAGTGCTAGGTGCCCCCATTGTCTGTGTGACTATGTTCTGACCAGTGAGATATAAGCAGAAGTTAATGTACGATTTCCAGAAAGTGTTAAGGCGAGGAGGTGTGCCTTTCTCCTCTCCTTTATTATTTGCACTAACTGGAAGATGATGTAAGGGCAGGAGCTGGAGCAGCCATGTAAGACCATAAAGTGGAAAGTACATAGTGAATCTCATGCAGATGGTGTAGAAGTAAGTTTGAAAGAGCCTGGACACTAGATGCTTGCATAAAACCAGCCCCAGATGGCCTCTCCGTGACTTCTTTAAAATAGGAAAGAATTAAATTTCTATATCATTGAAGCCATTGTTATTTTGCAACTTTCCCTCACTTTCTCCCACATGCAGCCAGGTGTAAAAATCACCACGTGACCAGTGATTCCTGTCTACATAGGTACAGACAGAGGTGAGATGTTTCTCCTGGGATGCAAGAATCTGTTCAGGCTTCTGGACACGTGTAAGCTCTAAGTTCCTAAGTAGAGGCACTACTTCCATGCACGTCAAGATGCAGAGAAGAAGGGAAGGAAATATCCAACGTAGTCAAGGAACGTTAGGGCAGATGGAACAAATTGAGTGTGAGGGGATGAAAGACTTAGCCTGCCCTTGAGGCAACGGGGGTGTTAGGACTTTTCTTAGTTCCTTGGTTTCCTCATTCTCCCTCCGCAGTGTCCACCTTGGTTGGTGGGGTGGGCGAAGGGTGGAAATCCATGTAGGGGGTGGAGGCCAGTCCCTAGAGTCGCCATCCATAGGGGCTGCTTCTTACACTTCAGTGTGAGTAAGAATCATATGGAGATGTCTTAAAAGGTAGATACCCAGGTCCCAGTCCCTGAGATTCTCAGGAGGCCCCAGGGCCAGGCCCAGGAACCTGCATTTTAGCCAGCCCTACCCTCCTTCCCTGGTGAATCTCCTGCAGATGGTGAGGGGGCATTTGGGAAAAATCCATATGCGAGACCTAGACCACCCGCCCCCGAGGGCTGGCCTGCGCTGTGTCTGCTTTGCTCTCCTCCGTGTGCCCAGCAACAAGCGCTCTGCTGGCACCAGGGGCTGCTCCATGCTGTTGACAATGGGGAACCACGAAGTGATCTTGGGCAAGAGAGTGACTTTAAAATCACTTCCACTTCTCCTGACTCTGCCTCTCTGAGCCTGCTTCGGGGGAACAAAAGAAATGTTTAATCCAACTGGAATTGAGGATTTTCTTTTTTAAAAGAATCAGAGACTCTCAGGCCAGTATTTTGATCTTCAACCTACTTTCTGACTTTGCAGCCGTTGTGTGATCGGCCCACGAGGAACTCTGGTTGGAATGAGGTGATCCAGCCTTTGAGAGACTGGAAGCAGGGCTGCGGAGGCGAGGCGGAGCTTGGGGCCTGAGGCCTCCTACTTGCACAGCCTGCCTTCTCTGTCCTCACAACTTCTCACACTCGCTCCTCTTTCCTCCCTGCAAAGGACGGGGTGGCTCAGCTTGTCCTCATTTCACGGCTGAGGACACAGGCTCCCAGAGGCCAGGTCGCTTTATCCAGGTCGAGGGCGCAGTATTCACACCCAGGTGTGCCGCCTACCCCTGGCGCTCCCCTCCACCATGGGATTCTGCTCTAGTTGTCATCATGTCACTCTTGGTCCCAACCCCAAGAAGCCAGGCTGGCCCTACACCTCATTAGAGGTATTGGCCTCACTTTTCAGAGGGACTTGAGAAGCCCAGAGTTCCCACCCATCCCCTCAACACTTTTCCCCACATCTGGCACAGAGCCTTAAAATGCCACCATCCCTCATTGCTTTGGCTTAAGACATCGTCCCTGCTGAAAACCTTTCCTGCCTTGGAAAAAAGCAGTAAATGTTCAAGTAAATATATGCACCAGCCCCCTCTGACCTTCAGCCTTCTAGAAGTTGAGTCTTCCCACAGCTCAGGAAGCACTGCTCAACCCTCCTCAGCATATCTACCACGGGAGCTGAATTTCCCTCCAGAGCCTTTGCCTCCCTGTCTCCTCTCCTAGGGCTCCTGTCCCCGCTTCTCTAGGTAGTCATACCCTCAGATTCCAGAGAAGGACTTTCCTTTTGGCCTGGCAGAGAGGTGGATTTCGAGGCCTTGGAGGCTGATCCTGGGGATGTGGAAGGCGGAGGGAAAGGTTTAGGGCAGGGGCCCAGCCTTTACCCCCTAACTGGGCCTGGAGGGAGGTGGGAAGAGGTCAGAGGCCAGCCAGACCTCCCGGGGCTGTCCTCCTGCAAGGCAGTTGTGGTCCAGGCTTCACCCCACATGTGTTCAGGTTGCATCATTAGGGCTAAATTGATGGTTGATTACCAATAATAACTGCTCCAAAGCAAAGCCAGATGGGGAGTGTTCAAATTGAATGAACAAGGAAATGAGCTGCCATCCGCAGGGAGAAGGGCTTCGTGGGGGGCCTGGGATCAGGAACTCTCAGAACCAGAAGGGATAGTTTACAAAGTCCAATCCATCCACCAACTCAGGAGACTCCTCATTGTAGCATCACCCACGAGCGGTCACTCAGCCTTTGCAAGAATACTTCTAGTGACAAGGGACTCCCACCTCACCTTTCTGTCTTTCTGGGTCCCATCTTCACATCTGTACATCGAGGGGTTCATTCAGATGCTCTGCAGAGTCCCTGCCTCCTCCAGCGCTCTCTGGCCCTCAGATTCTTAACCCTTTTGGGTTTCTGACCCAAAAGACTTGCCCTTATGCCAGCTTATAGCAGTCGTGGCTAAAGGGAGAATCTGCAGTGCAGAGCCAGGGTCTGCAGCATATTCATCCTAGATGCTTCCGACTGACTATGAGACACCTGGACACTACCCGAGGTGACAGCACAAGGGACCCTCAGCCATTTCCTGGCAGGTCACAATCTGGCAGCCACACAATGTTCAGGGCAGCAGATGTGGGGGCTTTGGTGGGTGATTGTTTGGCCAGCAGAGCCTTGGCTGTGTTTGGTTTTTATTGCAAACCTCCTCACTCCACCACATAACCTCACTCCCTATGGTCTTACTCCCTACCCAGCCTCACACGTCTCATTTCATTACCTGCCCCCACCGAAGGCGCTTGAATTTTCCATTCCTGGTCCATCTCTGCCAGGATAACCTCCTAGATAAACACCTCCCACAGCTGGCCCTCCCCTGCCCCCAGCATGAGGCTAAGCCCACCTTGGGTTATTATTTTGCATGTGTTCTTGAGTCCCTTCCCTGCCCTGCTTCCTCCAGGCCTAGGCCTCTCTGTATCATTTTTATTTCTCTACCTAAATCAGTGCCTGGCACATAGTAGGCACTCAATAAATATTGAATGAATAAATTGCTAGTTTATCTTCAGTCACCATGAGGCATAGCTTTTGTTACAAACTCACAGTTTGTGTCCCCCTAAAATTCATATGTGGAAACCCAACTCCCCCGCTTAGTGTGATGGTACTAGGAAGTGGAGCCTTTAAAATGTAATTATGATTAGATGAGGTCATGAAGATGGGGCCCTTGTGAATGGGATTTGTGCCCTTTAGAAGGGTTGCTAGAGAGCTTGCTTTTGCTCTCTACCACCATGAGGATACAAGGAGAAGATGACAGTGTGCAACCTGGAAGAAGGCCTCACCAGAACTTGACTATGCTGGCATCCTGACCTCAGACTTCTAGCTTCCAGGACTCTGAGGAATAAATTTCTGTTGTTTGCAAGCCACCTGATCTATGGTACTATGTTATAGCAGACCAAACTGACTAGGTTTTTTTCCAGGCACCAGAAGAATCTAAGACCAGAAACATGGTCTGTGAGTGTTAATAGTCAGGCTTCTTTTAACAGTAATGAGCAGAAAACCTTGTTTATGGAGGCTCAAACCACGAGTTCATTTATTGTTTTTGTTTGTTTTTTAAATAAACTTATGTATTTATTTGTGGCTGAGTTTGGTCTTCATTGCTGCCTGCAGGCTTTCTCTAGTTGCGGTGAACGGGGGCTAGCTACTCTTAGTTGCAGTGCACGGGCTTCACATTGCAGTGGCTTCTCTTGTTACGGAGCACGGGCTCTAGGCTTGTGGGCTCAGTAGCTGTGGCTAGGAGGCTCTAGAGCGCAGGTTTAGTAGTTGTGGCGCACAGGCTTAGTTGCTCCGTGGCATGTGGGATCTTCCCGGACCAGGGCTCAAACCCATGTCCCCTGCATTGGCAGGCAGGTTCTTAACCACTGTGCCACCAGGGAAGTCCCCATTTATTGTTGACTTGGCAAGTCCCCTGGTGGGAGTAAATGTGGTATCAGGATGGGTTCAGAGGCTCAACAATGTAATCAAGTTCCCATACTCTTTCTACCTGTGAGTCCACTAACCACGGTGTACAAGATTTACTTTTCTGGGTTCATTGCCTCATGGTTGTAAAATGGCTGCCTAGCTCAGGCATCATATCCTCACATGATAAAGTTCAAAACAAGAAGGAAAGGATGGGGAGAGAGGCTTCATCTCTGGGTAACTCTTTTTTATCAAAAAGGAAAAATTTTCTCAGAAATTACACCACACACTACACCATCCCCTAGCCTAGCCCAGACACATACCTCATTGGCCAGAACAGGGTGGCATACCCACCCCTGGAAGTCAAGACACAGGGGAATGGGATTGTTGTGACTGGCATTGACCCCTCATGATCCACCCTTGGCATGACCCCAGCCGTACCAATGAATATTCTGTTAGGCAGGAAGAGAGGCTGCAGCTGTTGGGTGGGCAACAAGAGTGTCCCATGAATTACACTGCAGACTCCAGAGCAAGAGCTGCCAATATATGGGAGGCTATCATCACCAGAAAGGAGTTATCCTAACAAGCAAGAGTCAGCCCCAGTTCTGAGCAGAAGGAGCCTGGACCCCCAAAATGATCAGGCTTCAGAAGGCAAGCATTTGAATGAAGACCGGAAAAAGCAATGTCAGTGTCTTTCCAGTGTGCGGTCCATCCTGTCTGCCATCCACAGCATCCAGCCATGTGGACCTGAAGGCAACTGTGCTGCCCACCCAGGCTATCAGGTTGGGTTGTCTTTGGCCACGCCTGGCTGGACTCTACCCCACTCACAAAAGTAGTCACCAATGGCCAGAGCCTCCCTCCCTCCCAGCTCTCTGTGAAGGAGCTGCTGGTCTGTGGGGCTCTGAGAGGCCTGGACAGGTTGGGGCTCTGTCTCTAGGGAACTTGTCTCTGCCTCCCAGCTGCAGCAATTTGAGAAGCAGCCCATGGGGACCTGACCTAACTGCCAGGTGACAGACAGATGAAGTCAGCAGGACTGAGGCTTCTAAAAGGATCTGATCACTTGGTAGGATAATTAGAACATAGTGAGAGAGAAGGCAAAAAAAGCAGATTGAACACATACCCTGAAATTCACTCCCTTCCAAAATTCACTAAAACTAATAAAAAGATTTGTTTAAAGACATAAACCTACAAGGACAGGGAAGACAGAAAAAGAGATTTCAGCAAAAAATTTGAGAGGCTGGAAAGCAAATGGACAAATGGTAACTGGAATGGGCAGGCCTAAGGGAGCTGAATACGAAACAAATGGGGAAAAAACTGAGAAAGGATCCAATTCCACTGAAGAATTCTCAAAGGGCTCAAGAGCTGACCTCAGTGGTACCCTTGGAATTGGGAATAAGGGACTGACAAAAATTAGGAGATTTGAGAAGTGGCCAAATTCCCCAGGTCCCCTTCCCCACTCTACAGGGCTGGGGATCCACCCCCTTCCCCATCGTGACAGGGGGTCTGGATGTTTATTCTCTGAAGAAGATAAAGCAGAGTCTTTAGCTCTGCTTTAGGGGAGTTAATTAATGTTCCCACACCTCCTCCCCCTCAAGTTCTCCTCCCCAAATCAGCATCCACAACACTGGCAGCAGACCATTACCCTCCAGACAGGAGATCAGAAGAGAAGTCTCCGGGCATCCAAGAGGAAAGATCTTCTCCCAACAAAGGGCTAACCAAGATCACCCTACAGTGAAGCTCAAAGTCAAAGAGCCCTATCCACCGCTCAGAGTTTCCAATCAGTACTTTGGTTCCTCCCTGCCCACCACTGCACTTAATCATAAGCAGACAACCAAAGGTTACTGAACTTCCCATTAAAACCTCCAGTAAGGAAGATAGAGACCAAACAAACTGGAGGCAGCAGAAAGTATGCAGGAAGAAGAAAAAAAGATTTTTAAAGATCATTAATATCCCCAGAGAAATAAGAGAAGATGCTGCATACCAAGAACAGAACGCTAGTTTTTAAAGAATATTTAGAGAACAAAAAATGAGTTCTTGGAAATCAAAAACATGAGAGCAGACACGTGAAACTCAATAGAAAGTTTGGAAGATCAACTTGAGGAAATCTCCCAGAAAGGAGAACAGAGACACAAAAATACCCTGGAACTCCAGCGTCAGTATAATAGTGGAGGGAGAGAGAGAAAGAGATGGAGACAAAGAGACAGAGAACACAGAGAAAATAGAGATAATGAAATCATTCTCAAAATAATTCAAGAGTATTTTCCTGTCCAGAAGAACATGAGTTACAGAGCTATTGTAAAAATGGGTCCTTCAGGGTCTTCACCTCTGACCTGTGCCAGGCTTCAAGGAGAATTTCACAGCATTTCTCAGTAAGTGGTAAGGAATAGTCTTTACTGGGGAAAGAGAAAGCCATAAGCCCAGGGTCTGTAAGGAGAGACAGGAAGACAAGGGGTGGCAATCCCTGAATCTCCCATTATTTCACAGGGAGGTTTGTTGGGGCCCTGGTGCTGCTTGGATGCAGTGTGGGTCTGGTTCCAGTGGAGGGACCCCACCATCCTCACTGTGGGTCTCCCTTGACAAGACTGCTTTCCTAAAGTTGCCTACAAAAGGGAGACCCAAAGTGAAAAAGCTTTTAAGGAAAGGTTTTTTTAAAAAGGGTGTTGGGGGCTTCCCTGGTGGCGCAGTGGTTGAGAGTCCGCCTGCCGATGCAGGGGACACGGGTTCGTGCCCCGGTCCGGGAAGATCCCACATGCCACGGAGCGGCTGGGCCCGTGAGCCATGGTCGCTGAGCCTGTGCGTCCGGAGCCTGTGCTCCGCAACAGGAGAGGCCGCAACCGTGAGAGGCCCGCGTACCGCAAAAAAAAAAAAAAAAGGGTGATGGAAAGGGTAGTGAGGTGTGTGATCAGCTTGTGGATATTCTTCTGAGTGGTTGGTGGTGAGGTAACCAGGAGTCAACATCATCAACCTTCTGGTTCCATCTTGTCTGGGGTTTATGTGCTTGTGGTCAACACATAGTTAACTTCTTCTACCTGGTGGGGGTTTCAGTATCTATGAAACAGATCAAAGGACGTGGCTCAGCATATTATCTATAGCCTTTGAGGAGGAACTAAAGGTCCTTGACTTTGTCTAATGGCTAAACTATTATTATTTTGTCTTGCCTGACTTTTCCTTTGTTTCTGCATTTTCTCACTTCTCTGATTAAATTTATTCTTTGGAACTTGGGGAAGGCTTAGGATGCTGAAGTTTTTCTACAGACAAGAAGCAGGTGGAAGGCATGGGAGTGGAGTGTGGGTTTCTGTCCCAGGAAGGTCCCTAGGGTCCTGTGTAGTTACAGCTATGCTTAGACATAGCTCCTCCTACGAGGAGATAGGGATCCTGGAGCCAAGGTGGCTTATGTCTAGGCAACCCAGAGTAGGTTCCAAGGTCTTTTAAATCATTCTGCACCATGAAGACTGAATAGCCCACTGATCTGCCAGCATAAGCTGAAAACAGTCCCACTCTAATGCATGACAACAGGAATTTTCAGAACACTGAGGATAAGGAGAAAGTCCTGCAAACTTCCAAGAAGAAAAGCACTGGTCACATAGGAGGGGTCAGTGATCTCAAAGGATTTGAACCTCTCAGCATCCAAACTGGCAGAGAAGACAATGAAGCAAGCCCCTCAACATTCTAAAGGAACATGATTTCCACCCCAGAATTCTATAACTAGATAAATTATTAAGCAGGTGGGAGAGTGACATTTTTCAGCCATGCAGTCTCCAGAAAGCACCACTCCAAACTCTTTCTCAAGAAGCTACTAGAACTTGTTCACCACTAAAACCAAGAAAGAGGGACACAGGAAACAGAAGATCCAACCAAAAGCCAAAGGAATTTCCTGGAGGATAGTGGAGGGAGGCCCTAGAGAGCAGTCAGTCCAGACCGGAGCAGTAGTTATCAAGCCCTTTGCTGCTATACCACATAGTTCCCCTGACGATGTGCTTTATGAAAGCAAGGGAGTAAACCAAAGAAGAGAAAGCCGTGAGATGCAGGACATATAAGCACACACACCCCCCAACTCAAGAGGAAAGCAAAGGAAATTTTAAGGATGACAGCAAAAGAGAGTCCCAGATGACAACTGGATGACAGGCCTAGAGCACAGCAGGTCTAGCCTGCAGAAAAATGAAAGTCTCCAGGAGGGATAACTCCAGGAAAAAAAAAAAAAGGAAATGATAGATTACCTCCTACGATTGACCTTATGGAAAAGTGTACATTGGAGGAATATGCAATGGGTATAAAAAAAGTTAAGCAAATAAAAGCAACAAAGCAATTATTAATTTTAGGGGAAAACAAAAGCAAAAAAATAAAGAAACAATAACATGCATTATAACGCTCAGCTGTGAATAATTTTTACATAGGCATACTAACAGAGTCTCTGAATGCTGTTTCAAGAAAAAATGTAAAATAACCATATTGGGAGGATGGAGAAGGGAAGGAGAGAGGATACTGGTGTAAGAGCACCAACCCTCATCTGTCATGATAAGAAATCAGTTGCATATAGTCAGAAGCAGCCGCATAGCACAGGGAGATCAGTTCAGTGCTTTGTGACCAACTAGAGGAGTGGGATAGGGAGGGTGGGAGGGAGGGAGACGCAAGAGGGAGGAGATATGGGGATATATGTATATGTATAGCTGATTCACTTTGTTATAAAGCAGAAACTAACACACCATTGTAAAGCAATTATACTCCAATAAAGATGTTAAAAAAAAAACAGAAATCAGTTGCATAAATATTTACAAACGTTATATCTTTTTGTTGAATTGAACCTTGTATCATTATATAATGCCCTTCTTTGTCTCTTATTACAATCTTTGTTTTAAAGTTGATTTTGTCTGACATAAGTATAGCTACCTTTCTTTCATTTTCCATTTGTATGGAATATTTTTCCATCCTTTTATGTTCAGTCTGTGTGTGTCTTTATAGCTAAAGTGAGTCTCTTGAGGCATCATATAGGTAGGACTTGTTTTTCATCTACTCTATGTCTTTTGATCAGAGAATTTAATCCATTCACATTTAAAGTAATTATTGAGGGACTTCCCTGGTGGCGCAGTGGTTAAGAATCCGCCTGCCAAGGTAGGGGACACAGGTTCAAGCCCTGGTCCGGGAAGATCCCACATGCCGTGGAGCAACTAAGCCTGTGCGCCACAACTACTGAGTCTGTGCTCTAGAGCCCACGAGCCACAACTACTGAGTCCGCGTGCCACAACTACTGAAGCCCATGCTCTGCAACAAAAGAAGCCACTGCAATGAGAAGCCCGCACACCACAAAGAAGAGTTATCTCCCACTTGCCGCAACTAGAGAAAGCCCACGCACAGCAATGAAGACCCAATACAGCCAAATAAATAATTTTTTTAAAAAATAAAGTAGTTATTGATAGGTATGTGCTTATTGCCATTTTGTTCATTCTTTTCTGGTTGTTTTTACAAACAAATTGGACTTACAAACGCACTCTCAGAACAGAACTCATTCCTATGTAGGGGACTTACTGTACATGGGCAGAAGATATAAATAGACATTTTTACAAAGAAGACATACAGATGACCAACAGGTACACAAAAATATGCTCAACTTCACTAATCACTGGGAAATGCAAATCAAAACCACAACGAGATATCACCTCACACCTGTTCGAATGGCTATTCTCAAAAAAGACAAAAAAAAACACGCGTTGACGAAGTTGTAAAGAAAAGGGAATCCTCATGCACTGTTGATGGGAATGTAAACTGGTACAGCCACTATGGAAAACAGTATAGGGAATTCCCTGGGGGTCCAGTGGTTAGGATTCAGAGCTTTCACTGCGGTGGTCCAGGTTCAATCCCTGGTTGGGGAACTAAGATCCTGCAAGCTGTGCATCACAGCCAAAAAAAGAAAAAAGAAAATGGTATAGAGGTTCCTCAAAAAATTAAAAATAGAACTATCGTATGATCCAGCAATTCCACTCCTGGGTACTCATCCAAAGAAAACAAGAACGCTAGCAAAAGATACATGCACCTCATGTTCATTGAGCATTATTCACAATAGCCAAGATTTGGAAATGACCTAAATGTTCATTGATAGATGAATGGATAAAGAAGATGTGGTGTGTGTACACACACACACACACACACACACACACACACACACACACAAAATGGAATACTACTCAGCCTTAAAAAAGAATGAAATCTTGCCATTTGCAAGATTCCACATGGGTGGACCTTGAGGGCATTATGCTAAGTGAAATAAGCCAAGACAGAGAAAGACAAATACCATATGATCTCACTTATATGTAGAATCTAAAAACAAAAACAGAACAAAACAAAAAGCCAAGCTCATAGATATAGAGAACAGATTGGTGGTTGCCAGAGGCGGGGAGTGGAGGGTGGGCAAAAAGAGTGAACGGGGTCAAAAGGTACCAACTTCCAATTATAAAATAAATAAGTCAAGGGGCTGTAATGTACAGAATGGTGACTATAGTTAATAACATTGCATTGTACATTTGAAAGCTATTAAGACAGTAGATCTTAAAGGTACTCATCACAAGAAAAAAAAAAAGGAATCAATTGATAATGTCTTAATGTGACTTCACCACTCTTCCCATCCAGGGGTGGAGCAATCTGCCCCGTGGATCTGACCAGCCTTGGGAGTTGTTTTGACCAATAGAATATGGTAGAAGTGGCATTGAGTGAGTTCCACAGCCTAAGCCTAAAGTAGTCCTGCAGCTCTGCCTGTGCCCTCTGGGAACACTGACTGGACCGCCTCACAGGAGTCTGGTTTATCCTACAGGAGGATGAGAGATCACAGGGAGGGAACTGAGGCACCCAGCCAGCTACCGGGCATGTGAGTGAGGCTGTCTTAGACCTTCTATCCTGACGAGCGCCCAGCTGAATGCAGCTGCAGGAGGGAACCTAGGTGAGACCAGCAGACCACCAGCCAACCCACAGAATCATGAGAAATAAAGAACCATTATTGTTTTACACCATGCAATTTTAGGATGGTCTATTTCACAGCAATAGATAACTCTTATATCAAGCCAGTTACCACTAAGGGCAACTGGAGCTCAACCCTGCTGGGGAGCCTGGGAGACAGTATGGAACATGCCTCAGAGTCATCTCAATCGAGGGAAGTGGTAGCTGGGATATTTATTTGCCAGCTTCCCATCTGTCATCGGTTGAAAGCTGCTTCCAAGGGCACGAACTCTCCAGCACTTTCCTTTGCCCTGCAAACAGGCCAAGCATGTTCCCTGTGGCCAGAGATCTGTCCGCTGTGGCACTAAGTAGTCTTCAGTGTGTGTGGGGGTCTGGGAAGGGCACTGACAGAGCTCGCTACAGCGTGTAAACCAGCGTGCTTTTCAGAAACTTCTTTTCTGTTTGATCGACTAGAGTCTATGCCTGTTGCCCACATCCTGGGCCCCTGACTGTTGAGTGTGTGCCTCTAGTCCAGTCCTTCCCACTGCCAGCTGACCTGCTCCCTCTCTATTCCACAGTCCAAATTCTGGAGGCAGCCAAGTGGATCAACTCTGCACACCTCCATCACCCCAAACGAGCAGAGCTCTTCCCTCCTCGTGGCCACCAAGTGGCCTGCACATGGGCTGCCTGCAATCAGGGGCCTACCTAGACCAGCCAGGGTTCAGTTACTTCTTTGAGCAGGGCCACTGAGTGTGCGCAGGCACCATGACTGATCTGCTGCAACAAGGTGGGAGAGGCATTTGTGTCTGAATTCCTGTCCCTGCCCAATCTCACCGTGGGAACTTGGCCCATTGTTTCCTGATTCAGAACCTCTGAGGCATGGAGCCCTCTGTCCACTATAGGACAGAAGTAAGGAGTTTCTGGTACCCAAAATACTCACCCCAGCCCCCGGTCTCTCTAAGGAGCCCCCAGCCCCCTGATGCCACCTAGAAGTGAGATGCACGTCTGCACTCCAAGTTGGAAACTAAAATGCATTTTCTCACATAAACCACACTATAAATGGTGACCAAGTTCAGTTAACGCTGCACTGTTAATAATAAACTTTAGGAACATTATGAATTAAATAGAAATTTGTGGACTGGCCTGAAAAACCAACCACCATTTATAACTTGGTTTCTATGGGAAAATGCATTCTGAGTTCCAAACAACTGGCTCACACAGAGATTTCTGGAACACAGCCTCGTCACAACGTTGGGAACTGTAGGTGGCTTCTCAGTATACCCAGTTAACATGGTCACTGTGGGTAGTTAATAGTGGGCTCTTGCTCCAGGCTCAGAGAGCCCTGAAGAAAGGTGTGGGATACTCTGGGCAACCTTGTGGGGCAGCTCATCCCTTCCTTCTGGAAGCTGATGGGGACCACAGAGCTGATGGGGAGAGCACAGGACACCTAGTCTGGCACGCTCCCCAGGGTAACACTCCTGACAGCCTTTGCTTATATGCTCGCAAGAGCAAGGAGCTCATTGCTTCACAGAGATTTTATAGGGCCAACTGTCACTGCTCAACAATTCTTTCCTATATTGAGCTGAAATCTGCCCTCCACTTCCTCCCACCCTGATTCCACCCCTGCAATTTCTACTCATCCTTCAAACCTTGCTTGAGTTTTAACTTCTCTATGAAACCTTCCCTAACCCCACCCACCTCCATGTTAGAGTAATACTAGCTGCTGTAACAAATAAACCTCAAACGTTTCAGAATATGTCTCTACTTATCAAAAAGTGGGTGTCTTAGCTCAGGCTGCTATAACAAAATACCATAGATTGGCAGCTTAAACAACAAACATTTCTCTCTCACAGTTCTGGAGGTTAGTTCATGGAAGTCCAATGATCTAGTGCTGGCAGATTTGGTGGCTGCTGAGAACCTGCTTCCTGGTTCATACACAGCTGTCTTCTCACTGTCTGCTCATATGGTGGAGAGAGATTGCCTCTCTGATGCCTCTTCTAGTAAGGGCACTAATCCCACTTGTGAGGGTTCCACCCTCACAACCTAATTAACTTCCAAAGTCCCCATCTTCACATACTATCACATTGGAGATTAGGGCTTCAACATATGAACTTGGGTGGGGGCGGTTGGAGGCATAGACATTCAATCCATAGCAGTGGGTGTTCCTGGCAGGCAGAATTTCCCATTTGGTGATTTAGGGTCCCAGGTTCCTACCAACCTGCCAACTTCCCCTCAGTAGGTGGCAAGGAAAGCAGGGAGAAGGCACACCTGCTTTTTAACTTCACTTCTTGCCTTGGAAGTGAGTCATCATTTCTACTCAGTGCCATTGGCAAGAGTTCATTACATGGCTCCACCCAGATGAAGGCAGTGTCCTCCATAGCTAGACAGGCATTTCTAGTGACAGATGCAGACCAAGGAAGCAGAACTGCAAAGTTTTGATGGACATCAGCTTGTCTTTTACCTAGCGCACACACACACACACACACACACACACACACACACACACACAGTGCAAGTCAGCTCCTGGCAGGTAGATTCCCGGCCAATCTGCAGGTATTAAGCTGTACACTGAGCTCGGTCTTACTGAGACAAAAGTCCAGGCCAATCCCCCTGCTCTAAACTGATCCATGTGTCCCAAGGGTCACAGGATAACAGGAGGGGAAAAAACTTAATGCTCCAGGAAACACTTGCTCTAGTTGGAGGCACAATGGGAACAAAAGACTAGAGCTGGATCTACTTGCAAATGCACAAGCTTGAGAGAGGCCCTGAGAACTCCTCGTCCCTAAAATATTCCCTATTGGCAGAACATCAGCAATTCCACCATTAGAGCAGCGAGGCTGAGGCTTAAGGCACTGCACATGGGTAATGGGCAAACTGTAATAACCTCTCCCATTTACTGAGCACTTACTATGTGGCAGCATTGTTCTGAGAACTTGACGCTGTTAACTCAGTTAACCCTCTTCTACCTTATGACTGAGTTCTATTATGCTGTACTTTACAGAGAGGGATGTTGAGGCACTGAGGTTAAGTCACTTGCCCAAGGTCACAGAACCAGGTCGTGGTAGAGCCAGGCTACATCCCAAACCCTGGTGTAGAGCCAGGAGCTAATCACTGGGCCATACTGCCCAGCTGGACAACAGGAGGCCCTCAGTCCTTGGCACTTCTTTCTTTGTAGAGCCATCCCAGACCCTTATATTCAGGGGGAAGGCGGAGAGGGGAGGGAGCATGAAGACTCGAGCTCCTGACTCCACTGGGGTGCCCCCCTTCAGGGCGGGGAGAGAGCAGCATTCATGTGGATCAGGGGCTCTGAGCCCTCCTCACCCCAGTCCCCTGCCCAGGCTCCCCAGTCAGCCACCTGTCGCCTAAGCATCTCTGAGCAGCTGTGCCTGAAGGCCCCTCTGGCCCCTCGCAGTGAAGAGGCCCTGAGGCAGGGGAGGGGAGGCCAACCAGCCCTAATGGGCTTTTCTGTTGGGCTTGCAGCAAATCCTCCAGCCCAAGTTCACCAGGAGGTCGAGAGGTACTCCTTCCACCCCCATTGCCCCACCCCTAATCCCCGCAGCCTGGATGAGACCCACAGCTCCCGTGGCGGAGAGACCAGAGAGTGTGGGTCCCACTGTCCCAGGATGGGAGGTACCCTAAGTCACAGCCTGAGGATCAGAGATGGAGACCCCCAGGGGAGCTGCCTCCCAGAAAGGACTCCTCACACAGGTGGTAGTGGAGAAGCTCAGAACGCTTGGATTCCAAACTCCTCTGTCAATGACTGAAAAACAGCTTAGAAGGCACACTAGCATTTGGGGGTCTCGTTTTTCTCATCTACTAAATGGGCTTCCTTCCCTCAGTCTAAGTCTCCTGGGGTTTCACACGATGTCAGATTCTTACTGACCTGGCGGCCCCACAACACCCACCCTTAAACCCTTTGTCACTGTAGCAAAAGAGCAGAGATTTTTGTGCATGACATTCTGCAGCCAAGAAAAACACTCCATATTATGCAGAAACAGATACTGTATATTGTTGAATGAAAATGACAGGTTACAAGGCAGTAGGTTCATATGATCCAAGTTTCATTAATCTAGATATGACATATAAACAAATATAAAACTTGGAGATAACTACATACAGATATATAGATACATAAACTTGGAGAGATATATATACCATAATGCTAACAGGGTGGAATAATTATCGGGAAGTTTTAATTTTCTCTTTTCTGCGTTTCAGCTTTTTAAAGTGCATTTTCTACAGGTATTCGTTACCAGATTGAAAAAAAAAATTCAGGTACCTAAAATTTTAATTTTGCCGTGTTCACTCCCCTGCTCCCCAAAACACCAAAGGCTCCTTCCAGTCCACATAATTAAGTTAGTGAGAGACCTTCCTTGCTGGAAGCATCTGAGACTGTGATGTTTAACTCTTTGGGATCCACCCACCTCTTAGAGAATCAGATGGAAGTTATGGGCCTCTCTCCACAAAAATACACATAGATGCAAACCTTATGTGATTTGGCAGGAGATTCTTGGACTCCATGAAGTCTGTCCATGAACTTCAGGTTAAAAGCTTCTGACCTGAGACTTCCCTGGTGGCTCAGTGGTTAAGAATCCGCCTGCCACTGCAGGACACACAAGTTCAATCTCTGGTCTGGGAAGATCCCACATGCCGCGGAGCAACTAAGCCCACGCGCCGCAACTACTGGGCCTGCGTGCTCCAACTACTGAAGCCTGCGTACCTAGAGCCCGTGCTCCGCAGCAAGAGAAGCTACCACAATGAGAAGCCCATGCGCCGCAATGAAGAGTAGACCCCGCTCGCCGCAACTAGAGAAAGCTGGCGCGTAGCAACAAAGACCCAATGCAGCCAAATTAATTAATTAATTATTTTTTTAAAAAGGCTTCTGATCCAAGTAAATTTCAAGCCAGGAGAGAGAAAGCAACTTACTGAATGTTGCCAGCAGGCTAGTGGCATTCAGATTCCTTTAAGGTTGTCTACAGTCTGACCCCCACTAACCTTCCCAGGTTTGTCTCCCATTGTTGGCCTCCACTCAGCACACTTGGCCTTCTCCAGGCTTTTCCCAGACATTGCTCTCCACCCTTCTGCGCAATGCCCTTTCTGCTCCCTACCTTCCAAATCCTCTTCATCAGTATCAAGGTTGGCTTCAGCTGCATTTAAGTGACCCCCATCCTCCCCCAATAAGAGTGGCTCAAACACTCAAGGCTATATTCTATCTGGGTAAAGTCTAGAGGTGAGCGATCCAGGGCTGGTAGGGTAATTCCATAAAGTTGTCAGGAAGCCAGGCTCCTTCTGCCTTTTTTGCTCTGCCATCCTCAGTGTGCACAATCAATATGCAATGTTGCCTCAGGGACCAAGACATCTATCTGAAAGCAGAAAGAAGGAAGGCAGGAAGAACAATAAAGGCACATCTCCCTCAAATTTTCCTTAAGAAGCTTTCCCAGAAGTCCCAGGCACCACAGCGGCTGTATCTCACTGATAGAAGCTAGGCTCCTGGCCACGTCTAACCACAAGGGAGGCTGAGAAGTGTAGTCTTTCCCACTGGGCACTGCGCTAGGATTCTGTCACTAGGGAAGAAGGGTGGGATGGATATGGGCCAGGCAGTCTTCAGCCTCTGCCGTGTCAGGTATAAAGCACGCTTCATTTGTGCAGCCTTGCCCACCCACTCCAACTGCCAGTGGTCTCAGCTTCCTGTGCGACCTTCTAGTCTGTGTCTAAGCCTTTTATTTTCCAATTCCCATCTCCAGTTATTATTTAAATATTTTATTGCTACCAAATTTGGAAGACTTGATACATTGTAAACACTATTTACATTTGTAACATGAATGCAATGCTTTTTTTATCTAAAATCTATGTTCCAATTTTGTAAATTGCCCCAGTGCTCTTTTTTTTTTAAACATCTTTATTGGAGTATAATTGCTTTACATTACTGTGTTAGTTTCTGTTTTATAAAAAAGTGAATCAGCTATACGTATTCACTCTGTATGACAGACTCTAGGTCCATCCACCTCACTACAGATAACTCAATTTCGTTTCTTTTTATGGCTGAGTAATATTCCATTGTATATATGTGCCACATCTTCCTTATCCATTCATCTGTTGATGGACACTTAGGTTGCTTCCATGTCCAGGCTATTGTAAACAGAGCTGCAATGAACATTTTGGTACATGACTCTTTTTGAATTATGGGTTTCTCAGGGTGTATGCCCAGTAGTGGGATTGCTGGGTCATATGGTAGTTCTATTTATAGTTTTTTAAGGAACCTCCATACTGTTCTCCATAGTGGCTGTATCAACTTACATTCCCACCAACAGTGCAAGAAGGTTCCCTTTCCTCCACACCCTCTCCAGCATTTATTTTTCGTAGATTTTTTGATAATGGCCATTCTGACTGGTGTGACCTGATACCTCATTGTAGTTTTGATTTGCATTTCTCTAATGATTAGTGATGTTGAGCATCCTTTCCTGTGTTTGTTGGCAATCTGTATAGCTTCTTTGGAGAAATGTCTATTTAGGTCTTCTGCCCATTTTTGGACTGGGTTGTTTGTTTTTTGATATTGAGCTGCATGAGCTCTTTGTAAACTTTGGAGATTAATCCTTTGTCAGTTGCTTCATTTGCAAATATTTTCTCCCATTCTGAGGGTTGTCTTTTGGTCTTATTTATGGTTTCCTTTGCTGTGCAAAAACTTTTAAGTTTCATTAGGTTCCATTCATTTATTTTTGTTTTTATTTCCATTTCTCTAGGAGGTGGGTCAAAAAGGATTTTGCTGTGATTTATGTCATAAAGTGTTCTGCCTATGTTTTCCTTTAAGAGTTTTATAGTGTCTGGCCTTACATTTAGGTATTTAATCCATTTTGAGTTTATTTTTGTGTATGGTATTAGGAAGTGTTCTAATTTCATTCTTTTACATGTATCTGTCCAGTTTTCCCAGCACCATTTATTGAAGAGGCTGATTTTTCTCCATTGTATATTCTTGCCTCCTTTATCAAAAATAAGTTTACCCTATGTGCGTGGGTATATCCCTGGGCTTTCTATCCTGTTCCATTGATCTATGTTTCTGTTTTTGTGCCAGTACCATACTGTCTTCATTACTGTAGCTTTATAGTATTGTCTGAAGTCCGGGAGCATGATTCCTCCAGCTCCATTTTTCTTTCTCAAGATTGCTTTGGCTATTCGGGGTCTTTTGTGTTTCCATACAAATTGTGAAATTTTTTGTTCCAGTTCTGTGAAAAATGTCATTGGTAGTTTGATAAGGATTGCATTGAATCTGTAGATTGCTTTGGGTAGTATAGTCATTTTCACAATGTTGATTCTTCCAAGCCAAGAACATGGTATATCTCTCCATCTGTTTGTATCATCTTTAATTTCTTTCATCAGCGTCTTATAGTTTTCTGCATACAGGTCTTTTGTCTCCTTAGGTAGGTTTATTCCCAGGTATTTTATTCTTTTTGTTGCAGTAGTAAATGGGAGTGTTTCCTTAATTTCTCTTTCAGATTTTTCATCATTAGTGTATAGGAATGCAAGAGATTTCTGTGCATTAATTTTGTATCCTGCTACTTTACCAAATTCATTGATTAGCTCTAGTAGCTTTCTGGTAGCATCTTTAGGATTCTCTATGTATAGTATCATGTCATCTGCAAACAGTGACAGCTTTACTTCTTTTCCGATTTGGATTTCTTTTTCTTCTCTGATTGCTGTAGCTAAAACTTCCAAAACTATGTTGAATAATAGTGGTGAGAGTGGACAGCCTTGTCTTGTTCCTGATCTTAGAGGAAATGCTTTCAGTTTTTCACTATTGAGAATGATGTTGGCTGTGGGTTTGTCATATATGGCCTTTATTATGTTGAGGTAAGTTCCCTCTATGCCTACTTTCTGGAGGGTTTGTATCATAAATGCGTGTTGAATTTTGTCAAAAGCTTTTTCTGCATGTATGGAGATGATCGTATATTTTTTTATTCTTCAATTTGTTAATATGGTGTATCACATTGATTGATGTGCATATATTGAAGAATCCTTGCATTCCTGGGATAAACCCCACTTGATCATGGTGTATGATCCTTTTAATGTGCTGTTGGATTCTGTTTGCTAGTATTTTGTTGCAGATTTTTGCATCTATGTTCATCAGTGATATTGGCCTGTAGTTTTCTTTCTTTGTGACATCTTTGTCTGATTTTGGTATCACGGTGATGGTGGCCTTGTAGAATGAGTTTGGGAGTGTTCCTCTCTCTGCTATATTTTGAAAGAGTTTGAGAAGGATAGGTGTTAGCTCTTCTCTAAATGTTTGATAGAATTCCCCTGTGAAGCCAACGAGTCCTGGGCTTTTGTTTGTTGGAGGATTTTTAATCACAGTCTCACTTTTAGTGCTTGTGACTGGTCTATTTATATTTTCTATTTCTTCCTGGTTCAGTCTAAGAATTTGTCCATTTCTTCCAGGTTGTTCATTTTATTGGCCTGTAGTTGCTTGTAGTAGTCTCTCATGATCCTTTGTATTTCTGCAGTGTCAGTTGTTACTTCTCCTTTTTCATTTCTAATACTATCGATTTGAGTCTTCTCTCTTTTTTTCTTGATGAGTCTGGCTCATCAAGAAAATTGATAAAATGGTTTATCAATTTTGTTTATCTTCTCAAAGAACCAACTTTTAGTTTCATTGATCTTTGCTATTATTTCCTTCATTTCTTTTTCACTTATTTCTGATCTGATCTGTATGATTTCTTTCCTTCTGCTAACTTTTTTTGTTCTTCTTTTTCTAATTGCCTTAGGTGTAAGGTTAGGTTGTTTATTTGAGATGTTTCTTGGTTCTTGAGGTAGGATTGTATTGCTATAAACTTCCCTCTTTGAACTGCTTTTGCTGCTTCCCATAGGTTTTGGGTAATCGTGTTTTCATTGTCATTTGTTTCTAGGTATTTTTTGATTTCCTCTTTGATTTCTTCAGTGATCTCTTGGTTATTTAGTAGTGTATTGGTTAGCCTCCATGTGTTTGTATTTTTTACAGCTTTTTCCTGTAATTGATATCTAGTCTAATAGCGTTGTGGTTGGAAGAGATACTTGATATGATTTCAATTTTCTTAAATTTACCAAGGCTTGAGTTGTGACTCAAGATATGGTCTATCCTGGAGAATGTTCCATGAGCCCTTGAGAAGAAAGTGCATTCTGTTGTTTTTGGATGCAATGTCCTATAAATATCTATTAAGTCCATCTTGTTTAATGTATCATTTAAAGCTTGTGTTTCCTTATTTATTTTCATTTTGGATGATCTGTCCATTGGTGAAAGTGGGGTGTTAAAGTCCCCTACTATGATTGTGTTACTGTCAATTTCCCCTTTTATGGCTGTTAGCATTTGCCTTATGTATTGAGGCGCTCCTATGTTGGGTGCATAAATATTTACAATTGTTATGTCTTCTTCTTGGATCGATCCCTTGATCATTATGTAGTGTCCTTCTTTGTCTCTTGTAATGGACTTTATTTTAAAGTCTATTTTGTCTGATATGAGAATTGCTACTCCAGCTTTCTTTTGATTTCAATTTGCATGAAATATCTTTTTCCATCCCCTCACTTTCAGTCTGTATGTGTCCTAGATCTGAAGTGGGTCTCTTGTAGACAGCATATATACAGGTCTTGTTTTTGTATCCATTCAGCCAGTCTATGTCTTTTGGTTGGAGCATTTAATCCATTTACATTTAAGGTAGCTATCGACATGTATGTTCATATTACCATTTTCTTAATTGATTTGGGTTTGTTATTGTAGGTCTTTTCATTCTCTTGTGTTTCCTGCCTAGAGAAGTTCCTTTAGCATTTGTTGTAAAGCTGGTTTGGTGGTGCTGAATTCTCTTAGCTTTTGCTTGTCTGTAAAGGTTTTAATTTCTCCATCAAATCAGAATGAGATCCTTGCTGGGTAGAGTAATCTTGGTTGTAGGTTTTTCCCTTTCATCACTTTAAATATGTCCTGCCACTCCCTTCTGGCTTGCAGAGTTTCTGCTGAAACATCAGCTGTTAACCTTATGGGGATTCCCTTGTATGTTATTGTTGTTTTTCCCTTGCTGCTTTTAATATTTTTTCTTTGTATTTAATTTTTGATAGTTTGATTAATATGTGTTTTGGTGTGTTTCTCCTTGGATTTATCTTGTATGGGATTCCCTGTGCTTCCTGGACTCAATTGACGGTTTCCTTTCCCATATTAGGGAACTTTTCAACTATAATCTCTTCAAACATTTTTTCAGTCCCTTTCTTTTTCTCTTCTTCTTCTGGGACCTCTATAATTCGAATGTTGGTGCATTTAATGTTGTCCCAGAAGTCTCTGAGACTGTCCTCAAGTCTTTTCATTCTTTTTTCTTTATTCTGCTCTGCGGTAGTTATTTCCACTATTTTATCTTCCAGGTCACTTATCCATTCTTCTCCCTCAGTTATTCTGCTGTTGATTCTTTCTAGAGAATTTTTAATTTTATTTATTGTGTTGTTCATCAAAATAAATGATGCTCTTTAGTTGCTCTTTTGTTCTTCTAGGTCCTTGCTAAACGTTTCTTGTATTTTCTCCATTCTATTTCCAAGATTGTGGATCATCTTTACTATCATTACTCTGAATTCTTTTTCAGGTAGACTGCCTAGTTCCTCTTCATTTGTTTGGTCTGGTGGGCTTTTACCTTGCTCCTTCATCTGCTGTGTTTCTCTGTCTTCTCAGTTTGCTTAACTTACTGTGTTTGCGGTCTCCTTTTCACAGGCTGCAGGTTCGTAGTTCCCATTGTTTTTGGTGTCTGCCCCCAGTTGCTAAGGTTGGTTCAGTGGGTTGTGTAGGCTTCCTGGTGGAGGGGACAGGTGCCTGTGTTCTGGAGGAAGAGGCTGGATCTTGTCTTTCTGGTGGGCAGAACTGCGTCCGGTGTGTTTTGGGGTGTCTGTGACCTTATTATGATTTTACGCAGCCTCTCTGCTAATGAGTGGGGTTGTGTTCCTATCTTGCTAGTTGTTTGGCATAGGGTGTCTAGAACTGTAGCTTGCTGGTTGTTGAGTGGAGCTGCGTCCTAGCGTTGAGATGGGGATCTCTGGGAGAGCTTTCGCCTTTTGATATTATGTGGACCCAGGAGGTCTCTTGTGGACCAATGTCCTGAACTCGGCTCTCCCACCTCAGAGGCACAGGTCGACACCAGCCAAAGCACCAAGACCCTGCCAGCCACACGGCTCAGAAGAAAAGGGAGAAAAAAAAAAAAAGAAAGAAAAAAATAATAAAATAAAGTTATTAAAATAAAAAATATATCATTAAAAATTTTAAAATTAAAAATTCATAAACAAAGAAAGAAGAGAGCAACCCAACCAATAAACAAATCCACCAATGATAACAAGCATTAAAAACTATACTAAAGGGCTTCCCTGGTGGCGCAGTGGTTGAGAGTCCACCTGCCAATGCAGGGGACACAGGTTTGTGCCCCGGTCTGGGAGGATCCCATGTGCCGCGGAGCGGCTGGGCCCGTGAGCCATGGCCGCTGAACCTGTGCGTCCGGAGCCCGTGCTCCGCAACGGGAGAGGCCACAACAGTGAGAGGCCCGCGTACCGCAAAAAAAAAAAAAAAAAAACTATACTAAAATAAAAAAGGACAGAGACCTAGGACAAATGGTAAAAGCAAAGCTATAGAGACAAAATCACACAAAGAAGCATACACATACACACTCACAAAAAGAGAAAAAGGAGGGCTTCCCTGGTGGCGCAGTGGTTGAGAATCTGCCTGCTAATGCAGGGGACACGGGTTTGAGCCCTGGTCTGGGAGGACCCCACATGCCGCGGAGCAACTAGGCCCATGAGCCACAACTACTGAGCCTGCACGTCTGGAGCCTGTGCTCTGCACAAAGAGAGGCCGCGATAGTGAGAGGCCCGCACACCGCGATGAAGAGTGGCCCCCGCTTGCCACAACTAGAGCAAGCCCTTGCACAGAAACGAAGACCCAACACAGCAAAAATAAATTAATTAATTAATAAACTCCTACCCCCAACATCTTCTTTAAAAAAAAAAAAGAGAAAAAGGAAAAATATTTATATATCTGAGAGAGTCATAGCTGTTTTTAGGATTCAAGACAGAGATTCAGGGAACAATGCAAAGATGGTGTGCTCCATCCAAGACAATCTCCCCTTTGTCCTGAAGCCATCTGTAGAGAATTACTACACCCTGGTAACTGATAGCCCTCTGGTGGTCGCCTTGGCATCAGTGTCGTCGCTCTTCCTCTTCTTGGTGCTGGTGTTCTTTGCGGTGCAGCTGGGCAGGCCCCAGTGTTCTTTACACCACTACATAAAGTAAGTTTATCAAGAGATTAAGACATTTATGGTTCTTTCTGTCTGTAGATTGAGGGACAAACCACTGTGTTCAAAAGTTACATGGATTACTTTTCTTCTTTCAGTGTGTTTATTTATTTGAAATACAGTTGGATTCATTTACTTCCATTTGAACTCAGTTTTACAGCTCCCTCCATCCTGGTTGATTTAATACTAGTTTTTTTTTAAATATATAGAATATTAACATAATTCCCAAAGTCAAACTACATAAACGGTACACTCAGCGAGGCATCACTCTCCTAAACTTCCCTCTGGCCTCCCTCCCCCACCACCCCTTTGTAGATAACCAATTTCAGTAGTTTTTAGTTTATCTTTCCTTTGTGTCTTTTGAAAAAAAATAATCAGATATCGTTATGTTTTCTTTCCCCTCCTTTCTTACATAAAAGGTAGCATACTGTATGCTCCTTTTTGCATTTTGCTTTTGTCACTTAGTGCATCCTGAAAATCACTTCATATCAGTTCAAAGAGATCTTCTCACTCATTTCACAGTTGCGTGGATGTGGATCCACTGGATGGATGTTTCCCAGTTTATTCAACCAATCTCTCGTGCTTCGACAGCTAGGTACTTTCCTATATTTTGCATCACAAATCATGCTGCCGTGAACCACGTGTACTTATGTATTTCCATGTGGTTGAGGTGTATGTTCAGGGTAAGCTCCCGCAGTTTGGTTACTGGGTAGAGGGTAAAAGTGTACGTAGTTTTCTTCAGTGTGACAAATTCTCCTTCATGGGGTCTTGCATCCTGCAATCCCACCAGCAATGTCTAAGACCACCTATTTCCCCACAGCCTCGCCAACAGAACAGATTATCAAAAGACTGGATTTTTGCCTATCTGATGAATGAGAAATGATATCCATATCTCAGTGTAGTTTTAATTCGCATTTCTCTTCATACTTTCACTTGTTTAAGGGCTATTGTTATATCATTTTGTGTGTATGAATTGTCTGTTATATCTTTGGCACATTTTTCTACAAAGAAAAATCTTCAAGAATTCTTTTAAGATTAAAACAAAATTTTAATATTTTTTCTTTCTGTTTTTATTCTTTATATATTAGGGATATCTCATTTTATTATTGCTGTGTAGCATCTACCTCCTCTGTGCCAGGCACCATACTAGGGATTAGGAATCCTACACCTGGATGGTCATAGTTTAGAATAAGAGAAGAATTTGACACAATGTCCTAAAAGTTATAATAGAGACATGAAAAGGGTAGGAGGAACTTCTGTGCCTGATGGAATCCAGGAAGGCTTCACAGAGGAGGTGAACTTTAGAAAACTATCAAAATTCCAAAACGTAGAAGGGCAAACAGACACAAGTGGGGAAAGACTGGGGGAGAGGAAGGCATGGCCCAGGCTCCAGGGCCCTTTCCAGCACCTTCTTACCCCCTAGGCTTGGAGGGTGAGCTCAGATCCCTCCCACCTAGCCCTCTTCCTGGGCCATCCCAGTGTCCTTCCATGAGTCATAGTTCTGCCAGCTGCCACAGCTACTCTCGTGTACCCAAGATGGTTACACTAGTAGTGGGGGGGAGGGTGGAATTTTGTTCTTTACCTCTTTAGACCCAACTGCTCAGCTGTTTCAGGCACAATTGGGCTTGCTGCCTTGTTTGTGGGCCTGAAGACATCTGTGTGTGTGTGTGTGTGTGTGTGTGTGTGTGTGTGTGTGAGGAGGGGGGGCATATGCCCAAGAACATCCACGAGGAGTGTAATCTATTACCGAGAGGTCATGTTTCCTCCACATGCCTACAACCTGTGGGTTTGTAGCTAAAATTAGGACTCGCCTTCCCTCTGCCACCTGAGACTCCCGCCATCCCAAGCTGGGGAGGTTCACATTCCTGTCTCCCCCGCCTCTCCACCCAGGAAAGGGAGGGGACTCATGGATTCGCTGGGCAGGGAGGGACAGTCTATCAGAGGCTTGACCTGAAATGGTCAGGGAAGGCTTGCAGGCAGACATGGGGTCTGAACTAGACTGTGAAAGTCAAGTGGGATTTAGAGAAGCTGGAGAGGCAGTGGGGAGTGTGAACAACCCGAGGAAAAGACATGGATCCAGCACCCAGCACAGAGTGCACAGTAAGGAAGGGCTGTGGGAGCTATGGAGATGGAAGGTGAGACAGACACCAGCAGGTGCAAGCTGCTTATGCTGGGAGGGCAGGTGGACTGCGGTTATAAACTGACCTGAGATGTGGAGGGGCTTGAACACAATAGAAATCCATTTCTCCCTCTGTCTCTCATCTCCTCTTGGTCCCACTGCCTTTTCCCTCTGTCTCCTCTGTATAGGGCACCTTTCTAGCAGATTTCGTATTTTTTACACATGTGCCTTCTTGTTTGGGCCCCATACAGTTTTAATGAATGCAAATGGGTTGTGTTACGGATCTCCCTCTCTGACTTTTTTCTCTCGGCTCTGTTTTAAGCTCCTCCATTTGGCTGTCTGTACATCAAATCTGTTACTTGTGACTGCCGCGTGCAGGGAGGCGTCACACACATCTGAGGATAGAACAGGGAGCCCGGTGGCCAGCACACAGGACCTGTGAGCACCCAGCGGTGGGGTGGGCGCGGTAAGTTATCTGAAAGGGCGCAGCCCGGAGGCCCTTGGACATTAGATTTGTCTCATCTCCAGGAGGGTGCAGCTCCTTAGCCGCATTACCAAATGGCTGCTGTGGCTGCCACGTGTCCCAGTCCATCTAATTAAGCCTGGATTAATTTCAGAGGTGTTGGCCTTCTGACCCCAGAGTGTGGGGCAGAGAAGGCCTGGCGCTGGGTCCACGTCCAAGCATCCAGGAGGGCCTCACAGGCCAGGAGCTGCCTGGCAGGGTGGGTATCGAAGAAGGCCATGCCTCAGTCCCTACTGCCCACCTACTAAGGGCCCAACAGGAGTAGAAAACAGAGTACTGATCGAGTGCTGACTCTGCCCTGACTGGCTTCAGGAGGGGAGGGCGCCGTGTGGGCCTCATGGCTGAGGAGACCTTCCCTTGTAGAACTCGCTTCCTCAGCCCTAGGGGCCCCCAGAGGCACCACGGGGAGGGTGCCAATCCCCCAGTCCCTCCCCAGTCTGAGCACTTGAGTGAGAGCATTTGAAGAAAGGGTTCTGCTGCCATTTGAAAATCACTCCAAGGCATCGCCTGGTCTTAGATGAACTGCATCTGGTCCTTGACACCTTCATGAAATGAGTTTAAGCCCCTTTCCTCCTGAGCGGGCACTTTGGTAGTGTGCAGACCTGAGCACCTGGGGGGTCAGGGCTGCCAGACAAGAGGGAAAAGGGGAGAAGGGGACGCCTGTGAAGAACTGCCTCCTTCACCGTTCCCACCGCCCCTCACCCCCCAGCCCAGGTCCCTCCTCTGGTTCCAGTCTTCCCACCTGTTCCAGCTGACAAGGGAAGACTGTCTGTGGGCTCTCCCCACTCCTGGGACAGCCCCCAGCTGCCCACAGAAGGGATGGGAATGGATGACACAGAGACTCATCCCCCAAACCCGTCTCCCCAGCTTCAGACAAAAGAGGGTGGTCCCAGCAGAGCTGGAAGGAGATTCAAGCTGGACTGGATTCCAGGATGAGCCTCTGGCCTCTGGCCTTCATCTTGCCTCCTGCCTCCTCAATATGAAGGAGCGAGGAAAGCCCGCCACTTACACCTTTCTCTTCACCTGTGGCTGATGTCAACGAAGGAAATTTACGTTAGCGTGGCTAACGTTTTTGAGCGGTAGGTGTCTAATTCTTTAGGTGCTAAGTGCACTATGTGCATTATCACATTTAAGGTAAGGTGCTTCGATTACTTCCGTTGTTTAGATAAGTAGGCAGATTCCAAGGTCAAGCGACTTGCCAGGGTCAAATGGCTTGCGAGGAGGTGGGTCAGCCGTTCACTCCAGGTGGCCTGGCTTTCAGCTCTACTCCATGCGTCTCTAGGGGCAGGTGCTCCATTCAGTGGTGAGCAGGTCTGGGCCCCCCACACACACACAGGCTCCCATTTACTCCCATGAGCCGCTCAGGCCATGGTTCTCATGCGGAAAGTGGGTGGGTATCAGATTTGCCTGCGAAATTTTCCAAAATGTCCCTGTCCTCTCCCTTCTCCGGCTTGTATCAGGATAGGCTTGCGTGAGGTGCACAGCACATAAGTGGCAAAAGCTCCCCCAGTGATTCCAGTGCTGTCCCCGCCGGTCCCCAGGCCTGCCACCCGGGGACCTGTGCCCATCAGGCCCCTGGGAGGAGCAGCCTCTATCCCATCTCATGTTTTGAAGGCGCCCCAAGGCTGCTGCAGCTTCTTGCACCTTTCCCATAGACCAGAGGTTCTGCCCATTTCCAAGCCGGGCAGAAGTGTGCAGATGTGACCACATAATCACACACGCCCAGCACCAAGAAGCATGGGGCAGGGGGTGCAGAGAAAGAGGATTCAGCCCGCAGAGATTTAACTTCTGGCCCCCATGCCTAGCCCAGCACTCCCCTCACCTCACCAAGCCCAGCCCATAGCATGGACTGGAGTTATTCCACCTACTTGTGCATAAATGTGAACGTTTCCGTAATTAAAAATTGGGTTTTATTCTGAATGGTTTGCAGTAAGGATCGGATGAAATAATGGATGTCTTGTGCTTTGCCTGTGCAGGCGTGAGGCCTGACAGCCGGATTATCTGGCTCATCTCTTAATTCTCCCTGGAAGAGCGTCTGGTGGAAGCTCAGGGCAACAGCCCTCACTGGGAGGAAAGACACGGAGGCCCAACGAGAGTCACAAAGTCATGCATCTGTGGGGCAGGGACAGAGGGGCCTGAAGCTTACACAGGGTGGTTATTTTGTTTGTTTGTACATTTGTTTTGGTTGAAGAGGCGGCTCTGAAAGAAAAAGAATACAAAATAACAAAAACACAATTAAAATGAGTACAAACCTGAAAATTTATCTAGAATGAGGAAAAAAGCATACTAAATTACAAATATTAAAAAGTCGGGGCTTCCCTGGTGGCACAGTGGTTGAGGGTCCGTCTGCCGATGCAGGGCATGCGGGTTCGTGCCCCGGTCCGGGAAGATCCCACATGCCACGGAGCGGCTGGGCCCGTGAGCTATGGCCGCTGGGCCTGTGCGTCCGGAGCCTGTGCTCCTCAACGGGAGAGGCCACAGCAGTGAGAGGCCCGCGTACCGGAAAAAAAAAAAAAAAAAAAAAGCCAAGAGGGGACTTCCCTGGAGGTCCAGTGGTTAAGACTCCGTGCTTCCACTGCAGGGGACATGGGTTTGATCCCTGGTTGGGGAACTAAGATCCTGCATGCCACCCAGTGCAGCCAAAAAAGAAAAAGGAAAAAAAAGCCGAGAAGTACCACAAACATCACAAAATCCAGAAAAATAACATAACATTTTAATTAATTTCCAGCCCAATCTACCTCTATTGTACTTCTTTTTTTTTTTTTTTTTTAATTTATTTGGCTGCGCCGGGTCTTAGTTGCGGCACACGGGATCTTTAGTTGCAGCATGTATGCAGGATCTAGTTCCCTGACCAGAGATCGAACCCGTGCCCCCCTGCATTGGGAGCGAAGAGTCTTAACCACTGGACCACCAGGGAAGTCCCTCTACTGTATTTCTATCTTTTTTTGTCTGTATACTCTTTGAATACCTCTTCCTGAGACAATTCTGTAACTGTTTTGTTCTCCACAGAGAAAATGGAAAGATAGCCTAGTCTTTCCTCTAACGTGGCTGATCCAAACTTGTGTTTTGATTATGGATAGTTTAGAAAATGTTCACATTCACAAATTATTATTGGTATTGGCATGTAAATGTTTGGGATTGTTGTTAAATTTGGGGAAAACCTCTATCAGTTTCTTTTGTATGTAAACTATAGGAATTCAGGGCATTTCAAGTTTTCTTGTTCAAATCAGCCAAAAAATTAAACACCAAAAATCTGATAAATTCTATTTCATGTGATTCCCATTTTGAAAAAGAGTGTGTATTATGTTAAAAAAAATCATTATTCCTGAAACTTGTTAAAGATGGTCAGGAAGACTTTATTCAAGGGGGGCTGGCTACTACAATGGGGTTTGTAGAAGGGAGAGAGATCAGGCTCAACTCTGAATACAGCAAGGAAAGTGGGATTTATAGCCAAGGAACAGGGTGTTGGTCAGTGGATGGAAAATTACTAAGAGGAAGCATCAGGGGGAGGGGTTTCTTGCAGAAGGCAGGACAGGGTGATCAGACATCAGTGGGGGATGCTGGAGGACGAGGGTGATCAGATAAGGAGGGGCGGATTCTGGCTAAACTGAGTGACGTAGTAGGATTCTTGTTAAAACTGGGCAATGCAGAGACAAACACAGAAGCCCAATAGTGAGGGCCCAGTTGATAAGGGAATTCAGAGGAGCCTGACTAGGGTTTGGTCAAGGAGAGAATCTTTATCAATTCTAGGATTGCACTTCCATTTTGAATAGGAATTGATAAGAACAAAAGTTTTTGACTTTATGCATTTGAAGATCAGAAGAATGTTCCCCAGACTAGCTTCCGGCTTCATTATTTCAAAGTTTATTCTCCTACAGTGCCCATGTGTTCACAGCCCAGCCTCAGGGGGACACACTTAGTGTGATACAATCTCTGGCCCTGCACCTTTCACAGTGAGCCACAGGAATGTTCCCAGTAGCCATTTCACCCAGCATGACCAGCAATGAGCTAACGACAGTCAGTCCTCCATATTCTCAGGCTCCACATCCTCAAATTCAACCAACTGCTGATCAAAATATTTGAAAAAAAATTTCCAGAAAGTTCCAAAAAGCAAAACTTGAATTTGCCACACACCCAGCAACTATTTAAATATATTTTATTTACAACTATTTACATAGCATTTAAATTGTATTAGGTATTATAAGTGATCTGGAGATGATTTAAAATATATGGGAGGATGTTTGTAGGTTATATGCAATTACTACACCATTTTATGTAAGAGATTTGAGCATCCCCATGGATACAGAGGGATGACTGTATACATGAAGTGACTGCAAGCCCTTCTTCCACCACATTCTGATTTACTTGCCACATGTTTGTTGAGTGCCTGCTGTGAACTCCGCCCTGGTCAAAGTGCTGAAAAAGACCCTTAGTGCAACTGCAAGGCAAGCAAAGACTACCTCTAAGTATCACTAGAATTTCGATTCTCACCACCCCAACTCCTGAAACTCAGAACATCTCATCTAGATTTGCAGGGACCATCTAATAGGACATTTTATCCCCACGTTATCTTCTAGTGTGTCCTGCACTCAGCTCTCAAAGGACCTAATTGCATCAGGCACATAGCACAGTGTCTGGCATACAGATAGGGCTTAATAAATGATACTCGACTGAATGAATGAATCAGCAAATGAGTATCACTCCCTTAAGGACTCCATAAGGCTTCCTACTGTGATAATGCTTTTCTGTGAGTTTTGCAGTTTCAGATACTGTATTCTGTCCTCTCATCCCCACAAATAGGCTGTTATCTGTCCAATTATCAGTCCTAGTTTGGCCCAGCAAATAGTCATTTGCTGACCTTGTCATTGCCATTGTAGTGACCATCAAACCTAAACAGTCTACCTGACTTTCAAGGCCTTCTACAATCAACCCCGCCCTAAATATTTATCTAGACTCTTCCCTCTTACCCCCTCCCTAGTTTACTGTTTCAGCAAAGAAAGTAGCCTCGGACTTCCCTGGCAGTCCAACGGTTACGACTCCGTGCTACCAAAGTGAGGGGCACAGGTTTGATCGCTGGTTGGGGAACTAAGATCTCACACACTGCACGGTGCGGCCAAAAAATTAAGAAAAAGTAGCCTCACACATGTAAGAGACACATTTACTTTACTTTAACATGACGTTGACTGTATTTTAAACAGGTCGATTGTAGAAAAGTTGGGAAAACCAAAACGAACGAAAGCACAGTACAAACATTAATGTTCATTTTCTTGCCATCTCTTTTCAACGAACACATGCTTAACTTTCTGCTTTCAGTGAAGTTGAGAGCACAGCATTTTGCAACATGCTCTCTTCTCTCAGTGATAACACATTTCCTTCTGCCTCCATGTCTTCACCTATAGATACACAAATCTGAGAGGTGAAAGGGACCAGAGCAGGGCAAGGGGTCTTCGTTAACATTCAGAGAAGAGAGTGCCTAAGAACCAGCTTCTGCATTTAAATACCCCTGATGAGTGGGAACCTCTCCCTCCCAAGGCAGCCCGTCCACTGGGGGGCGCCTCTTCGACAGTGCTTTCATTCTTGGTGAGCAGAGACGGGCCTCTGGGAGGCTCTGTGTTCTAGTTCTGCTCTCTGGAACACTACAGGAGAGGCTATACGTTCCTCCCGTTAGCCTGTCCACTCTTCAAAGACTGATACAGCATGAACCCTTTTCTAGGTTCAACAATCCTGAACTCTCCTCATCTTAGGTATCCCCTGAATTCCCATTCTCACCATCATTCTTCTTAGTCATACTATTAAACTATGCCATTCAGGGAAAATTACAGGTATCTTTTAGGTACATCTTCCTGATCTTCTATAATTTCCAGATTCTCTACCATGAGCTTATATTATCCCACTGGAAAAAAACATTTAACATAAAATGTGATTTCTCTGCTGTTCTGCTATTATTTTTTGCTCCTAATTAGCTGAATCCTGAAGTGTCACAATGACTCTACTGTGTCCTCCCTCCCACCACGTGTTCCGCTGGCTGTTCAGTGGCTGGACCAGAGTCCCGTGGCTGCCGCCAGGGACAGAGCTCCAGGTTGACAGCCATCCACTGGTCCAGCTCTTGGGGCAAAACTGTTCATACTGTTACAGACCTCACCTCACTCTGCCTCACCTTGCTCACATGTCTCTCTCATGTCCACACGGACAGCAAGGGAAGCTTCGCTCAGTGCTTGCCAAGATAACCTTTGCTTTTCCTAACATGCTAACAATAAATATGTTGAATGATTGAAAAAAAATCCTTTGGTAATGGGGATTTGGGTTTGACATGATTTAATGAATTAATTCTGGAATGAGTATGGTTCTCTGTAAAGTGCTCCCAGACCATCTGTTTAATAATTCTAGAATGCTGTTGAGTGACATTAAGCTTATGTCCCAGGAACCATATTATTCTCCTTTTGAAAATCAGGACATTTTGCTCCCTCTGGCTGGTTAGTCCTTCTTCTCTTCTCTAACCCATCCTACAAGTCCTGTCTCTTCAGGCCAATCAGGATCAGTGGATTCACTGTTTCCTGAACTCCTGTAATGACTCATAACCAGAAGGAAGCAGCAGCAATAGCAATAGCTACCACTTATTAGAGCTTCTTCTGTGCCATACACTTGGCTAAAAGACTTTACATTCTTTATCATGTGTATCAATTAATCACTGTATCATATTTCTGAATATATATAAACTTTTAATCACCTGAATAACAGGTGCTATTATCACCCCCATTTAGCAGATGAGGAAACTGAGATTTAGAGAAGTTTAGGTTCCTGTGTTGCTCAGTGTCCCTTAGCTGGTGAACAAGCTCAGGTTTGTCTGGGTCCAAAGTCTGAGCTCTCACTTCCTATCCCCCAGGTATTAGCACCTGTGTTACACAATTTAGCCTTTCACGTTGTACCATTCTCTTATTGTTTCTGGAACTTGGGTCTTAATATTTCTGGCACCTCCCGGGCAGCACCTAACATGGCCTTAGGCACAGTCAGTGGGCCCTTAGCAGCTAACTGGTCTTTCTTGAACACTGCCCCTGGTTCTGTCCCTTGCTGGGAGCTGGCAGCATCCGTCACCTCCATGGCCAGCCGCTGGGAGAAGCTGCCTTGGAGGGGGCTGGGCAGGGAGGCACCAAGGGCCCAGCTGTCTCCACCTCTCACTTCAGGATGAAGAAGGGACCACATCACAGAAACCAGAGGGATGTGCCCAGCCCCCTAAGACCCTAGGAGGATGACACTCTCAAGTTTCCACCTTCTGTTCTCTCCCACTGAGCCTCTAAGGGCCCGAGGCCTCAGCTGACAATTCTGATAATCTAATTCTCAACAAGGCCTTCCTGACCAGTAATTGAATCCTGTGTTTTCCTCCCAACCCAATCAGGGGGCCTTACCCGCACATCTGCTCAGCAAAACACTGGGCCAGTCTTGGTGGGACAGGCAGAGGTGTGCAGACCCTCCTCAGACTCCAGGTGCTTCTGTTCCAGGTACCACAGGTGCAGACCTGACAACAGGACTGAGTGGCACATCTGGGACGCTGTCCTTTGCAGGACAGTCACTGTGCTTAGGAGGGCTTCAAGGACACAAGCCCTGGAGTGTGTCTGTGGAGGAGGATGGACTGAAGGCAGGATTCTGATAGGGAGGAGAGGGAGGCATGGGCCAAGGCCTGGGGGTGGGAACATGCATGACACATTCAGAGACAAGAAGTCAACCCGCCTGGACGGGCCTTCACGGCCTTCAGCCAAGGAATGACTCTAAGATGCCCAAACTGTTATCAGGAAGTATGTGTGTGGTGGGGTGCAGAGGCGGGGCGCCACGGTGTCAAAAGGCCCGCTCTGACCATGCCTATCTCCAGCCCTCCGTCTACAGAACAAAGAGGAAACCTACTGGTAGGGCTAGGTGTGGGGGGTTCCCCAACTCTGGACACAGACCACCCAGTTCGTCGAGCCCAGAAATGGGCCATTTCCTCACCTCCAAGTCCTGCCTATTTCACCATCTTGACAGGTCTTCTATCATCCCTCTGGCAGGTGGGCCACCGTCACATATGACCTGTGTGGTGGCGACGGGCCCCCTCCTTGACTACTCTCCTCCAGGCATGTTGTTCTCTAGCACACTCTCCACACACATCTCCACACGCCTCCCCTGCACTGACACTCTCCAGTGGCTTCCCAGGGCCTTCAGGTCAAGAGCACGGTGATAATGCCTTCTGCGGCTTTGTTCCCCCATCTCTCCAGTGTCACATCTTGTCACACTAAGCTCCCAAGATATGGGGTCGCTGTGAGGATTAAGCACATACAAGAAACCTCACTTCTTACTGTTGGGATGACTTGCCTGAGGTCACACTAGCCAGTAAGTGTGCAGTGTGATTCACACCCAGATGGCTTGTCTCCAGAGCCCAGCTTCTTCAAACTAGATTACGGTCCCTTTGGAAACTTCTATGGGCACCAGGAACCCCCATCAGCCCTCCATCCCAAGTTTACACACAAGCCCCCACTGCATTTAAGGCTTCTACCTACATGGCACCTCCTCCAGGAAGCTTTCTCAGATGTCCCACTCCATAGGTTTGGCTGGGGGCAGTGGTTGCCCTACCTTGCTACACATTGGAATCACCTGGGAATCTTTTTTCAAACTACTGATGCCTGACTCCCACTCCCAGATGTGATCAGATTGGTTCTGGGTGCCCCCAAGATGACTCTAAGGTGCAGCAAAGTCAGGTAACTGCCGGCAGTCGCTCTCGAATTGGAATATGCACCAGCATTGGCAGGAGGGCTTATTAAACAGATAGCCAGGCCCACCCCCAGTTTCTGATTCCATATACCTGGGTTAAGACCTGAAAACGTGCATTTCTAACAAGTTCCTGAGCTCTGCTGCTGCCCCGGGATCATGCTTGGAGAGGCCCTAAGCTAAGGAGTCCTCCAGATACCCACGTGTTCCCAGAGTGCTCAGTGATCATCACCACCTCTGCACCCATTGCATCTGTTGTCATCGTCTGTGTGCTTCTTGGCCACCTTGGCCAGGCCGGGAGCTTTCTACTCCATTATCTTCAGTTACAGGTGTCAATACATGTTAAATCAATGAACCCACGACACACCGGGCAAGCTTTGACTGGCACTCTGCAGCCATCCTTGCTTCTGAGTGGGAAAGGAGCTGTTATAACCAGTGCTGTCTTTTACTGAGCACAGAGGGGTGGAGTAAGTCATTCAGGCCACAGACGGAGAAAAGGGCAGAGCTGGGATCCCACGTGGCAGCCCCAGGCCCACACTTTCAACGGCTGTACCGAGGGGTCCTTTCCTAGGTGACCCCTAATCTCCCCACCCCCCGCTGTCCCCACTCCCCCATCTTAGATTCCCAGTGAGTTTCGGAGTATAGGTCTCCATCTATTGGTAGGTGTGAGTGGTATTTTTCAAATGATCTAATCCAGGACAGAACTGAACAAACTAGATCAGAATGCACCCAGGTAGTAAGAGTAAGTATTGTTTAGCAAAATACACGTGCGCGCAGACCTATACTGGGTCGTGAGGTAAAATGCATGTCTTACTGTGGATCATGGTCCAAAAAGTCTGCAAATCCCTTTCTTAGAGGCAGAGTCTTCATCAAATCTCCATCTGCGGCTCTCAGCCCGAGAAGAGCTAGGCCGGCCCCTGCTGGGCACTGCCAGTATTGCACAAGGAGCCTCCACCGCCGTGAGCTTGGGGGTGGCCTGGCCCTGACTTGGTGAGTAGGTGTGGAAAGCAGCGCCAATTGCCTCATGGGAGTTCAAAATAAAAAAAAAATTTTCAATAAAAATTGTAATGAAATGTTATCAGTTCCACAGTGTCTTCCCTGTGCTCTGACCGCTCTCATCTCCCCAGGGAGAGCGGAAGCTCTTGGGGGCACGCTGGGATCTTGCGGCCCACCCGAGACACTGGTGAGGTGCAGTGCTCCACTCCCACGTGCTGACTGATCGGCCAGTACTGAAGAAGGAAGTTGTCTAGGGTCACCAAACACTTAGCTAATCATTCTGAGCACCCAGGCAAGAAATGGGTTGCAAAAGCAGAGGGAGACGTGCATCTAGAACATATTAAGTAGCTACTATGAGGCAGATATTCATAGATCCTATTTCATCAAGTCTTTGTTCCTCCCTTATTATCCTCACTTTACAGACGAGAACACCGGGGCTTAAGATCACGAGGCTGATGAGGAACAAGTTCCAGAAGCTGGGCCTGCTGAATTCTAGGCCAGCACACCTGGAGACAGAGGAGGAAGTCGAGGTAATTGGACCCTTTTCCCAGCCGGGCCTCTTCTTCGCCTCTAGCTTTGCTCCCAGCTTCTCCCTGCACTGTCGCTGGAGGAGCTGATACCTTACAAGGTGACACAATAGTCTTGAAGCATGGGGCTATCCTGGTTTAGAGTGAGTCACTGTCGTGGGTTTGGGCATAAATCTTAGAGGTCCCCAAACCCTCTAAGACTGAATTCGCAGTCTTACAGAAAGCACAATTTCAAGCCATAACCATTTTCTGCTGGAGGATGAATCTGTCTAAGAGAAGCATTCTCGTCTACTGTGCACCAGGATGATTTGGGCTACGCCTGTTTGGGAGCTCAGGAGGGCTGAGTATACGGGCGGAGAAGGATTTGGAGATGAGGGCAATTTGCAGGAGACAGATGAGGAGCAGGGAAGGCAAGAGGAGGAGTAAGGCGCTTACCAAACGGCACAGGTGGGGGCACCGCAAGAACCCAGACGCAGCCACACGCCCAAATGCTTGGTGTGGGGTGATTTCTGCAGAATGAGAGAAGGAGTTCATGTTCAAGCTTAAATCCACGGCAGAACAGGGCGTGCACATATAGACACAGGAACCAAGAGACAGAGGTGACCCCCAAAACCTAAAACACAAGTCCGCAAACATCTTGAAGGGAACTTGGGATTTCCACAGGCATTCCACAGAGGACGGGCTCAGCTGACATCCTGGAGGGACCTGAGTATCCTCAATAGCCTTGTGCTCACCTCTGAAAACTACCAGGCAAGAAAACAGACAAACTCCCCAAGGAGACTTTTTTTTTTTGGCTGCACCATGCAGCGTACGGGATCTTAGTTCCCTAGCAGGGATCAAACCTGTGCCCCCTGCAGTGGAAGCGCAGAGTCCTAACCACTGGACTACCAGGGAATTCCCCAAGGAGACTCCTTCGGGAGAGCAGAGCAATACAAATCTCAATGCACTAGACGACCGTATATCATCAATCAACAAGTAGTTATTCATAGCCTGTTACCCCACTACCTCTCCCCTGCAGATGGCCCTTTCCAAATCCCTATTTGTTCTTTATCATCAGCATCTACAGGGTGTTTGTCTTTCCAATATCGTCTTAAGCTCTTCCTCCACTCTATAGCTCCTTGTAGCTCATCCCAACACCCCTTCCTTTTGTTCATCTCAAATCTCCTGGAGAGTCTGTCCTTGTCTTCACTAACTGCCTTCCTGTCCTCCTTTCCTGACTCCAAACTGACCTCTGCCCCCATATTGCTGATGAAACTACATTAGTAAACGTCCTTGTTGCTAAACTAAATGGACGATTATCAGTTCCTATCTCTCCTGCCCCTCTGTAGCACTGACCTGCTGGCCCTTCTGGCTCTAGGAAACTCTGGCTTTCACAGCACCGCTCTCTCCTGGTTTTCTTCCTACCACAGCTCCTTTGCAATCTTCTCAGAACAGTTTCTTAACCTCAGCACTATTGACATTTGGGGTTGGACAATTCTTTGTTATGGAGATCTGACCTACGCATTGCAGGATGTTTAGCAGCATCCCTGACCTCTACTCACTAGATGCCAGTAGTAGCATCGATCTCCCATCCCCCACCCCGACGTTGCGGACAACTAAAAATGACCTCAGGCATTGTCAAATGGCCCCTGGATGAGAACCACTGCCCTAGAAGGGTGCCTTTCTTCCACTGGCCTCTTTTTTTTTTTTTTTTGGAGGAGGGGAGGGGTGGCTGTGGTTTTTATCTGCCACCTTATGCTAATATGTAAGTCTACACCTCCAAAAGTCATACGGCCGCTGCCTGATGCCTATTTCCACTGGATGTCTCTACAGCATGTCAAGTTCAGAGTGAACTCAGCCTCTTCCTCCCTGTCTTAGTTTAGATTCTCCCAGAAGCAGAGCCTGAGGCAAGCACTCAGGTACAGGCAGTTTAATTAGGAGGTGGTCTCATGAAACAGGAGGGAGGAATGCAGGAGGGAGAGCAAAGGAGGAAAAGCCAATACAAGGTCCAACATCAAAGTCACTGCTGTGAGCAGGGGGGGCTCAGTTCCACTGGGCTCTCCTAAGAAGCATGCGGAATGCCTCCCAGAATTGTCTAACCACCACCGCAAAAAAATGTGAGGCTGGGCATTTATCTCCCAGCTAGGGCAGGTGAGGCAGGAGCATCCACCCACTGGCTCCCATCCTCCATGGCAGAGGGTTGTTCCAGGGCCATTAGCTCCCCCAACTTTTGGGCTGTGTTTGTGCTATGCAAGCCAAACAGACCCCTGTGGCTTTGAAGAAGGCTCTAGAATAGATATCAGAATGATGCACACATGTGCTTAAATTCGGGGTGCTGTCAGCATGAGTCTAAGCTCACAAAGAACTATCACGGCTGCAGCTAAAATCAGAGACTGATGAAGGGGATGTGAGGCAGGGCACCCCAAATAGTCTATTCAATCTGCCCTCTGCACCACTCGGATCCACTTATGCCCCCACATTATGTCCATTCAGTCACTGAGGCCTCAAGGTAGTGCCCAGCCGTAATTGTTCAATGAAAATGCTTTGTACAGGAGAGTTAGTGGGACAAGTTACAACCCAACTCACAGCTGCAGCAGGTCTAGAAGCTGACACTGCTGATCATGGTCTTCCTTCTCCACTACTTCTTCCAGATTTTCCTCATTGTCAGCTGGTCTAGGTTGCTTGCCTGATGGGGTGACTCAGATCTACATCCCTGAGAGGGCTGAGACCTCAATGGACTTGGCCTTGTCAGGCCATAGTTGTTGCAAGGGCCTGTTCTTCTGATGTCACCAGGCATGGAAGCCCTGAGTTCTAGACATATTCCTGAGTGAATCTCCTGAGTTCCAGACATCCTCTCACCTGGTACAAGTGGACCACTGAGAGTGATGGGGAGAGGGACCAATTCTACATCCACCTTTGATTCCTGGACCTGTGTATTCTAGCAACTGGGGACACAATGCCATAGATCACCTCTATTCTGGATGACAGCACCTAACCCTAGTGTCATCCTTGAGCTGGGATAATAGCTGAGGTTTTTTTTTTTGTTGTTGTTGTTTTTATGGAAAACATTTAAAAATTTATTGAAAATTAGCAGTAAAGATTTCTTACTGTTAAAAAACACAATTTTCCCCAATAAACTGCTACTTTAATGTGTAACTTTATACCAAAATTAAAATTTTATGCATAAACTAAATGAGGTTTTTAATTGATGTGAATGTGTTTCAGTGCAGGGTCAATAGATGTCTTCATCTTAGAGATGGTTCCTTTCTCCACTGTTGTAATTAGTGAGGGTTGGTCACCTTCCAAGCTGAATCTTATCTGACATGAAATCTGTACAAACTACTTTCCAAGTTTAACCACAAGGTAGCAAGTTAGCTCTTTCTAGATGTATTTATCTTACTGCACAATGACTTGCATTTTATGGCTTCTAAATGAGGCATTTGTGACCAGGAAATCCAGCTCAGCGACAAGAGAGACAAACTCTTTTTTTTTTTTTTTTGCGGTACGCGGGGCCCCCACTGTTGCGACCCCTCCCGTTGCGGGACACAGGCTCCGGACGCGCAGGCTCAGCGGCCATGGCTCACGGGCCCAGCCACTCCGCGGCATGTGGGATCTTCCCAGACCGGGGCACGAACCCACGTCCCCTGCATCGGCAGGCGGACTCTCAACCACTGCGCCACCAGGGAAGCCCGAGACAAACTCTTATACCTGTCCCTGCTGGTGTTAGGGAGAGTCAAGGTTTATTACACGGGGCTGACATGTCAGAGACTCAGGGCAAACGCAGAGAATCTTCTCAAGCCCTAAGTCTGGATCCACTAATGAATGGGCTGCAGCCTGGTGAGTTGTCGTAACTCCTCACATCTCTTCTTCATGACCTTGTTGCCATCTATAAAATACAGCCTTTCCCACTGATAGAGAAGTTCCAAAGACACCATAAGATCCTTGGCATCTGGGTGCTCATGATGTACACAGCATCATGATTTCCTTCCTCAACTGGTTATGAAAAAAGACAGCTTCCAAAACATTAGCTGAGTTTTTTACAAACCATTCCATCATCCTATTAGGTCCACGGCTTCCAGCGATTTGGTATATACCAGACCTGTGGATTCCGTGATCACATACCCGTTGTCACACTTCCTTTGCTGTCAGATGGGCCTCTTAGTCAGATGTGATGTTATGAGGCATCGTATGTAACTAAATCAGGTACTTTGTGAACCCTCAGATGAACGCTAGAATAGGTATCAATCCCAGGAAGGTGGATTCGCTGCTCTTTCCAAGGTGGAAGGGGCCAAATGTAATGAACTGTCATCAGGTAGCTGGCTGGTCAAGGACTCAGGGCCTGTCTCTGTGCTGACAGACCAGTCAGCAATGGCAGTGACCAGAGCCACCTTGAGAGGGAGCTCACACTGTTGGGCCCATGCCTAGCCTCCATGCCTCACCATGGCTACCCTATTCGTGGGCTCATCGTGCAAGCCCCGGATGGCTGAGGTCAAGGCTGACCTCCACAGGGCACCATGCTGTTCAGCACCTCCTCTGTGCTGGGTGCTCTCTGACAAACATTAGCAGAAACATAATAAAGACCCACACGCTTTGTGCCCACTCCCATAGGATCACTCACATGCCGCTTCCCCAGACCTCCTTGTCTCTCTTCTCTTTTTCCTTTCAGGTCTGACCGACCAGCCAAGCCCTTTTTCACTGCTCAAAATACATATCCTTATGGAATACAGACTTCTCCCTCTAGACCACACTGATGGACAGGTATACTTCTAGAAGTTCTGCCCACTGGGAGAGGTTCCATTAATCACTGTCCTTCAGGGCTACCCTGACTGGGGCTTTCGTGAAACCAGCAGCCTGTTTTTGGCTAACACCAACACACTGAACCAGGCCTGGGATCTTTCTTCCTCCAGCAGCTGGTCACAAGAAAATGCTTGGTGTGAACTGTGGGAAAGTCATCTATACAACAGGGGGGTTGCCTTGGAGGTCTGAGGAAGAAGCCTGTGCAGCTAGCCTATTTGTGCAGCTTACTTGTGCCCCTTGGCCTTTTGCCCAGTCCTAGATGTGCTACTCTCATCTTAGACTGGACTGTCATTGGGCCTGCCTGGATTCATAATGTGAATGGTACAAAACCCAGCTCATGATGAGCAGTTGATGTTTTGGTCACTTGGTGTTGCATGGTCAGGGCCCAAGAGCAAGCTGGGAGCTGCTTTACAAATGGTGAATAGCTCGCTGCTGCAGAAGGCATAGCCTTGCTCCAAAGCCTGTAGGATCCATAATACACCCCTTCTTTTGGGGCTTGCCAGAGACTCCACACTGTACTCTAATCCACCAGGAATGCTTCTAGCACCACTGGATTTGCTGTATCATAATGGTCCAAGCAGCAACGCAGCTTGCATTGTAGCCTGGGTTTGCTGCAGAGCCCTTCCTTGCTCTAAGTCGCTCAATGAATGGGCGGGAACGGTACTTCCAAATATGGTATGTATTGTGTCCCAAAGCCAAAGAGGTCCACCAAGTGCTACGTCTCCTTCTTAAGGCAGAGAGTACAAAGTGCAATAACCTGTCCTTGTCTTAGAGGTCTATGACATGGGACACTCAAAAACCTCTGCTACATTTTCCACACCTGATCCCTTTTCTGCATTTCCTACTCAGTGGATGTAATAACCTGGGAGCCTCTCTTCCTGACTCCTCCTTCCTCACTCACATGCTGAGTACCCTCAACACTCCGTAACCAAGTCCTCCAGAGTCAACCTCTTAAATTGATTTTTTCATTCTGACCTCTCCTCCCTTCTCTCCTTCCCACCACCTGATACAGCCTTGTTCTCTTATCTGTTCAATTCCTGCAGAAGCTTCCTAATCATATTCCCCACTTCCAATTCCATTCTCCTCTAATTCACTCCCCATTTTACTGCCAGGAGGAGCTGCTCTTATTCCTCCCCTCCATACAATACTTTAGTGTTCCCGTCATTTCAGAGGTACACCTCCATTGCATGTATGTGTTTAGACGTTCATTTTCTGCCTCAAAGTGCAGGCTTTTAGAGAGTAACATACATGTTCTATTAGTGGAGACCAACAGCTAGAGCATCTGTGAGATGTTAGTGAGGCATTCAAGGCCCTTTGCCTCATGGCTCCCAACTATATCTCCAGCTTACTCCCCACCATTCACCCCCTTTCCTCCCAAAATGCAGTTCCTCTATGAGACATGCTTTCTCACTTCCATGCTTTGCCTGAGCTTCGGAACAGCACCCACCCACACCCTCCACCTTCTACCTCCTCTGACCTCATAGTTCCTACCCATCCTGCAAACTTAGCTCACCATCACCTTCTGCAGGAGCTCTTCCTCCATTTGTTCACTCCACCCCAAAGGTGGCTCAGGGAGCCTTCTTTTTGTTCCCACTGCATTGAGCTCTGTCTCAGCACTTGTCAGGCTTTGTGACAATGGTTTGTTACACCAAAGTCACTTGAGGGGGAAGACTGACTTCCAGTCACCTTTATGTCCCTGGAGTCTGGCCCACTGCCTAGCACATAGCAAGTATTTAGTATTTGCTGAACCAGTGAAATCTGCATCGTACACAGGCAGCAAACTGGCAGCCTGCAGGCTAAATCAGGCCTGCAGACAAGTTTTATTTGGCCCACACAGTCCCTGGCTGAGCTAGATCAAATAGGATTGATTTAGGTTACAGGGCTGGTGAGACTGATGACACAAAATTGGCCTCTATTCTCTTCAGTTGACTGTCTAGCCAACCAGAGAGATGTACTCAGGCAATACACGAGACCAAGGATGGGAACTGATCACAGCTCCGTGAGGCATTCTCTGTCCCTTACAACAGAGATGCACCTGGAGCTTGGTAGTCTCAGCAGCCTCTACAAAATAAGGGTCAGTTCACTGGGCCACCCCGGGCTCGTCCCTTTTTATCCCATTCCTGAAGGACTGAAGGGAGTACTCCTGTACCAACAGTTCTATTCAAGCTGTATACTCAGGAGGTCCGACCATGGCCACACAAGAGTGTCTACAAATCAGAAATTTCACATATACGTTTTTAAAATCCAGATGTCTTTTCTTGAAAACTCCACAGATCTGGCAACATCAAGCCTGTATTCTCTCACGACAAGTCACAGCTCTCCCCTTTGGACAAAGCATATGCTCTCTCCAGTGTGCCACAGTCCCCCACTTGTCTGGCCCAATGTGTTAACTTCCATTACAGCCTTGCTTCCACAGTCATTTGGGTCTCAAACTTCTAAAGTGCTTTGAATCATCCTATACTATTCTATTACCTTATTTGATTGCCCCACGCCACCACAGTGGTAGGCCTGCAAGTGGCAGGCCCTTCAGAAATGAAGAAGTTGAGATCCAGAGAGGAGGATGAACTTGGTAGGTCACACAGCTGGTTAGCAGTTAAGGCAGACCTTGGGACATTTTATTTTTCACCACCCCATGCCAGTTATCACATAAACAAACTGTTGATTGCTTTCTCTGAAGTATTTCACTTCTGAAAAAAATGCTGTGAGGGTTTAACTTTGCTGCTGTAAGATTGTTAGTAGCCTACAGACAAGTTTAATTTGGTCTACACGCTTCCCGGCTGAGCTAGCCAAACAATGTTGACTGGTGCAAAGCTGGCGAGACTGATGGCATCGACTGATGGCCCCCATTCATTTACTCCTTATGACAATCCCATAAAGCGGGTACTCTCATCCCCATTTTATGAGTTAGGAACTAGAGGCACAGACAGGTTAGGTGAATGCAAGACTGACCCTCTGACAGTATACACTACTTTGGTTCTATCAGTTGTTAAAATAATGCCACATTTCAATCGCAGTTGGCAAAGAGCCCCTTCCTGGAGCTGCCTGGAGTGCCCTTCCCACTGCCCTGGTCGCTCCCCAGGATCTGCAGTCTAGCGATGAGAGGGTAAATCCCACACCTGCCACAGGAGGTTGTGCCAGCCCTACTTCCAGTGCTAATTCTGATTGGTTGGTGCCTGTGCTGAAGATTTTGCATATCTCACCGCTGAGTGAAAGGTTCACATTTTTAATGGTATACAGTTTTAATGTCACAACAAACGAATGTACTCTGCCAAGAGCCCAAAGAGCTAAGCAGTAGAATTCAGTCGTCTACTTTGGGAAGTGGAAAATTACCAACTGGATGAAAGAGGAGAGGTACTACCCAGCACTGCATAAAACTAAGGTCCTAACGTGTTTTCTGCCTCAGCACCCCTGAAGGACACCACAAACTCTCAGCAGTGACACCGACTCTCAGGGGCTGGCAACCGAGAGAGCGTGTGAGTAGTTAAAGCAGAATCTCCCAGGCGGCAGGGGCGTAGCTAGCGAGACGCTGACCCCACTCTAACCCCATGTGACTCACTGCCCAAACGGTGCAGTCAGGGCCACTCTAGCAGGATGTCAGCTATCAGGAATGGTCTCTCAGGGTGGCTGTAAACTTTCTGGGCAAAAACCAGGGGCAGGTCCCAGGAGCTCACAGGAAATGGTCCTGACCTTGCCTTGAGGGCAATCACTTACATTTCAGTGGGGAAGGGTTGGTTTCTTTCTGAAAAATCTTCACCCTCAGCAAGCCACACCTCTCTCCACAGAGGGCAGATCCCCTCCTAAAATTGTATCTCAGGGTCAGGGCAGGCCACACCCAGTGAGAAAGTTGGTAATGCCTGGCTTCAATTACTGTCATGTTGGTCTCCTGAGTCCCTTTTCAAAGCTGGGTTGAAACTTCATTATGCCCCAACTATCTAAATCCATTTTCTGCAGTGTGCCTGCACCCATTCATGCCAAGGTCTTAGCAGCTTAAAGCATGGTACCCTCAGGTAATTGGGAATTTTTTTTAGTAACAGCTTTAGTTAGATGTAATTCACATACCATAAAATTCACCCTTTTAAAATGTGTAATTCAGAGTGCTGCGCCATCACCACTATGGAATTTCAGAATATTTTCTTCACCCCCCAAGAAGAAACCTCTCACCCATTAGCAATCACTCCCTCCTTTCATCTCCCCCCAGCCCCTGGCAATCATTATTCTTTGTTCCTATAGATTTGTTTATTCTGGACATTTTCTATAAACGAAAGAATATGTGGTGGGGTCTTTTGTAACTGGCTTTTTTCATATGTTTTCAAGGTTCATCCATGCTGTAGCATAAAGCATCATCAGCTGATAGACATCTGGGCTGTTGCCTCCTTTTGGTATTATGAATGCTGCTGCTATAAACATTTGTGTACAAGTTTTTGTGTGGACATATGTTTTCATTTCTTTTGGGTGTATACCTAGGGATAGAATGGCTGAGTCACATGGAAACTCTACGTTTAACCATTTGAGAAACAAATTGTTTTCTGAAGCGGCTGGACCATTCCCATCAGCAATGTATGAAGCTTCTGATTTCTCTACTTCCTTACCAACAGTTGCTGTTATTTGACTTTTTGATTCTAGTTATCCCGGTAGGTGTGAAGTGATATCTCATTGTGGTTTGGATTTGCATTTCCCTGATGACTAATGATGTTGAGCATCTTCTCATGCGTTATTGACCAGCTGTATATCTTCCTTGGAGACATGTCTATTCAGATTTTTTTAATTGGGCTTTTTGTCTTTTATTATTGAATTGAAAGAGCTTTTATATATTCTAGATGCAAGTCTCTTATCAGATATAGGATTTACAAATATTTTGTCCCAATTCCACAGGCTGTCATTTTACTTTCTTGATGGTATCCTTTGAAGCACAAAATTAATTTTGTTAAAGCCCAATTTATCAAATTTATTTTTTGTTGTTGCTTATGGTGACATATCCAAAAAGTACTGAGGGCATCTAAAAGGAATCAGCTTCAGATCTTACTCATTTCCACTAATATCATCTGGAACGTCATAAAGAGCTTTTATTCCTTCTGCTTGAGACAGAGAACAATTTTTATTATGAAATATTTAAGATATACATAAAGGTACAAATAATAACATACATCTGTGTCCCCACTACCCAGCTTAAGAAATTTTGCCAGTGAAGTTGAAGTCCCTGTGACCCCTCCTTACCTCCCTCTCCAGAGGCAACCATTAGTCTGAATTTGGTGTTTATTGTTCTCATGCATTTCTTTATACTCTTATTATGTGTGTATCAATTTTTTACCAATATGTAGTATTGTCTTTTTGAACTTCATGTAAATGGCATCATGTAGTACAGATTCTGCAACTTGCTTTTTTTCCACTCCAGTGTTGAGGTTTATCCATGTTGATATAACTAATATAAGTGTATAAATATTGCTCTAGTTCATTAATTTTCACAGTGGCTACACCTTCTATAAACACAATGTTTATCCATCCTATAGATGAACATCCATGTTGAAATAGCCAAAAACTGGGGAAAAATGACACTAAACATTGCTGAGCATGTAAATCAGTTTCTCTAGAACCAGGGCTTTCCATATCTTTTTACTGCAACCCACAGTAAAAATAAATAAAATACATTTTATATCTTGACCCTACGTACACATACATGTTTGTGTGTAGATGTTTATCAGTATATAACAAAAGTATCATGTAACAATATTGTCTCCTGTTATTTCTATGTTGTTAATATTTCCTTACATAAACAAAAGATGGTTGACAGACACTGAACTGATTTCATGACTTCCCTACCTAGGCTACCACAACAGTTTAAAAGTTGCTCACGGGTATCATCCCAGATAGTGTAACTACTGGGTCATGGGTCTCTTAGTCAGCTCCGGCTGCCACAACAAAATACTACAGAGTAGGTGGCTTAAACAACAGGCTTTTTTTTTTTTTTTTCCCCCTCACAGTTCTGGAGGCTGCAAGTCCAAGATCAGGGCGCCAGCATGGTCTGATTTGGATGAGAGCCCTCTTTCTGGCTAGCAGACAGCTGCCTTCTTACTGTGTCTTACATGTCTCCTCTTCTTCTAATAAGAGTGCTAATCCCATCATGGGGGCTCTGCCCTTAGGATCTCATATAAACTTAATTACCTCCCAAGGGCCTTACCTCCAAATAACATCACACTGGGCAGTAGAGTTTCAACATATGAATGGGAGGGAGGGGAAACCCAAACCTTCAGTCCATAGCTTGAGATATGCACATATTCAGTTTTTTACTAGACAATTCCACTGTTTTCCAAAATAATAGTAGCAAATTATGCTCATACAAGAAGACAAGTGAATTGCCAATGTCCTGCCTCCTTACTGGATTTAAATGTATTCTTATCTGATTCTGCCTATGTGAAATGGTGTCCTGTAATGTAAGTTTGTATTTCCATAATTAGTAGTGAGCCTGAGCATCTTTTTTATGTTTACTGACCATCCACATTTTCCTGTTCCATAAAGTATGAGACAGGGAATCTATCTATGGGAAAAGTTTCCAAGGCCATTCCTGAGCTTGAGTTGAGAGGCATATGCAGGTGTGCGGTTCTGATGTTTAAATCTGTGACCACTTGCCCAAGAAAAAAGGGAACCAATCAAACATTACCTTCTCAGGAAGACTTCTTCCAATTCTTCTCAGGCCAGAACAAAGTAGAATCAGCAGCAATAACAATGAAGGAAAAACCAGGTGGAAAAAAGAGGCTTTGTTTTTCTTAAAGCTAAAAAGTCCTAATTTGGACCACAGAAAAAATCTACTCTTGCTAAGTCGAGCTATGTAAATCTGGATATGTTATTCTTCTGTTCTCAGTCTTCCAATCTGCAAAATCAGGATAACAATCTGTACCACTTCTTACCCCCATGTGAAAATTTTGAAATACATATTCTTTTAAAACTTTGAAAATAAAGAATTTGTAGAAATTCAAGGTTTTGTGGGCGTTAGTCATCCAGCGCCTTCCAAAACTTAAGTGAGATGATAGAACTGTAGTCCTTTAAACAGCTTTCTGGAGTAAGCCACTCTCCTCAATTCCTGCCTGAAAAGCGACGGCTCTGCAGAACAATGAATTATTCCCTAAAATAACACAGTCCTGTCTTTCAGTCTCAGAAAATAAATCTTAGAAATTCTCCATTTTAAGGCGTAGAAATCAAATCCCTTAGCGGTCAGTCTTTCTCTGGAGTCTCCTGCTCTCTGGTTCAGGCTTTTTAAACATCAGTCCCTCTACCCTCTGGTCTGATTTCCCTCCTGTTGCAGGTGCCAAGATCCATCCTAAAGTCACACTTGCTTGCTTTAGACTCAAGCACAAGAGTGAGGGCTCAATGGTGCACAACACTTCACCCTCCCACTCTTAGGACAGAGCAGCCACGGGAAGGAAACAGAAATGACTCCTTCGAGGTGTCGATTATCAAAGCACAAAGGAAAAAACTGGTACCAAATAGTTTCCTTTACCAAAGAATAAGAAGTTAGATCAACAGAATTTACAACCAAGAGGTGTTCCCACCCTGAAGGCCAGGATCTATGAGCAGATCACACAAGCTGCTGCTACCACCTTCTTTCTGAGGGTTGACTTCACTGCCAGCACTCGCTCTCATCTTTTACTAACATCCACCTACCAAATGGGATCTCAAGGCTTGGCAGAAAGGAAAGAAAGAAATGGTGAATCCTCATCACACAAAGGGATCCTTGCCTAAAGCCATCTCCATCTAGAAGGCATGCTACCCACAAAGTAGCGCAATGGCAGTTGAATTGAGCCAGCAGTGTTACAACCTCTGTTGGGCTAATGGATGCTCTTTCCACATCACTATCATGTTCATGACCATCTCCTGCATCTTTTTCTGAGCGCATTGCTCCTTCCAATATTTGACACTGCCTTCTTTTGCTCCAGGCATATTCTCCCAGCCAAAGCTCCACTGTATAGCCCAGGAACTTCTCTAATTCTGTAAATCACTGCTCTCAAACACGGAGTCAAGAAAGTAAAGAAAATCATACCTACCAGTGACCTAGCAGGATCACTCCATAGATCAGCAAAATGGTTAAAACAAAACCTAAACCTAGAAGAAATTCACCTTACTTCAATTGCAAAATTGGAGCGGAAGAGATGTTTATGTATTTTGTAAAGATTTATGTAATTTTTCTGTTTGGACTAAAGTTATAAATAGCTGTCATCTACTGTGAAAAACATACAAACAAGGGAAGGCAAGGCCAAAAGCCAGCAAAGAATAGAAAGAGGAAGCCAGAATGAGATTAAGTACTAGCCACAGATTATTTTACTTACTCATGCTTTGTCTATTCTTCAAAAGCAGCGTCCAAGGGCAAAAGCGTTCAAAAACAAGACCCTAAGCAAAAAATTTTCTTCTAGAGCCCAAGAAAAGAAGTTTCTCATAGGCACTAACATGTCTAGGTCTCAGATACAAACTAGTATAAAAGAACCATTTCCCAAAACTAAAAAGACTTCCTAACTGTTAACAGTGTACTTCCTAATTGTTAACAGATCTCTTTCCAGTGCAGGTAGGACTAAAAATTTGATGAACATAAAGAGATCCAGGAGTGAATATTTTAATAAACACAGGCTTTACTCTGTCTGGTTCCTCATTCTCCTTTACATGAAGTAAGTTACAAAAGTCATGAGATGTTAACGCAGTAAGTAGTTCCTGTCATTTTGATAACCAAATAAAAACCCTGAAAATAGAACCAAATTAGGAGGAAAGTTCTTTGGGCTATTTTTGAAACACCCTGTATTTGCTTCAACCACGAGCAAAGTGCACACAGTCACAGCATCTTACCCTGGCACGTTGGTCTCTGGGAAGTAACTATCAGCTGAGTTTTGTTCCCAGGAGCAAAGGGGCCTAGCACTAGGGAGCCTTTCGCCAGCTTTGAAATCTCACTGGTTCTAACTGGAAAGGGAAGTGGGGGCTACAGGAAAGCTAATGCAAAACTATTTTTATCTAAATCTAACACACCAAAGGCCACCTGCAAAACATTCTAGGAGTAGGATACAGCTGTTGCTTGGAAAAAATCAGGGAACTTTAACAATAAGATCTGATAACAAAATATAATTCACTTTCACATCCAAAAGCTAACTTGGGAGCTGCTCCAGGCACCATCTAATTAACTGAAGCAGATGGAAAAAAAAATCCTCAGAAATTATCTTTGTTTAAATACACTCTATTTTATTTTGTCTTAAAATAGTTTAACCTTTATGCTACAGACTTATTTCAAAAAACAGAAAATCTTATCTTGCACCAAAAAATATATATATAACACTCTGTTTTATTATTTTTTTTCTCCAAAGACCATTAAATACTAAATGGAAACAAAAACTAAATAATGAAAAGAAGAACCAAATTTTGTTTTAAAAACTAGAGTCACACATTTTAAAACATTAATTCTAAGCAATGATTTGTCGTCACTGCATCAAGTCCACGCTCACACTCCAGCAACAGCAGATCTGTTAACCACCAAGTGCATTGGTTCCTAGCCATACAATGGCTAACATTTCATTTTCACGGTACGAGGAGCAAAAGGCTTCAATGACCTTTTTACTCTTTAAACAACAAAAATATTTCCTAGTTATCCAGTGATTTTTTTTTAAGATCACTACCCTTTAAAACTTGTTAAAAGAATAAGAAGTACGTAGTGTTTTAAATAAAATGAAAAAATACAACAGCATTGGACTAAAATACGTGATTATTTTAAACAAACAGTGCACAATCTGAGGAAGTTTGGTTAGGGCGCAATCATTTTTATATATACATGGAAGTCGCATCATACACATACTGAAAAACAGGGATGGAGGGGAGCTCTTTGCCTTTAAAAAAAAACCCTTTAAACTGAAAGACAATACTGTGTCCCCAGCTTTTTCAAAAACCTTGTGACACAGTATAAAAAGCAGGCAACAAATTCATTTTTAAATTGCCTATGGTGCTAATCTGCTAAAAGTAACAATGAACAATTGACTAAATTAGCAAATCAGATGGTTCATATTCACAATTGATAATAATAAAAGCAGAATTTATGGGATGCTCAATTGTTACGAATAATGGAGTCCATTATGGAGTCCGGAATGGAGTCCGGCCCCTTCCATCAAAATGAAGAGACAACTACTGGCGAGCAATAGCTACGTATCAATATTGCTGTACTGATGCAATAGCTAAGTTACCGCTCTGTGGTTTCCAATTGGGGGAAGGGGGGCACTTAACCAAGTTAGTGCCAAAAACCAATCTACGACCCAAGTGTACCATTTTAGTGGAGATATTACTTTGAAGAGACGGTGGAGCATAAAGTGTCTATGCTACCAAATGCAAAACTTTGGTTAAAAAAGACCCCCTTAAAAGAAATTTTAAATGTCAGAATTTTAAATTTACCACAGAATTTTTTTTTTTTTTTTTTTTTTTTTTTTTTTTTGTGGTACGTGGGCCTCTCACTGTTACCACAAAATTTTATCATTAATACCTTGCCAGAAACCACATCCCTACTCTCCTGGATCTGGCAGTGAAAGAAGAGTTGAAACATAGTCTCTCTATAGTTAGTTAGTAGGTGGAAAAGTCCCAACCTAGTAGGGAGAAAAGCTATCTCTACCATCCCTTCCCCTCCCCGCTTTTTGCATATTAATTTTTGTTCTGGTGCATCAAGCCAGATAGGGTGCTGGAAAAGGGACAGGTGAGGGCAAAGTGTAACCCAATATAAAAGCAAAAGGCCAGAAAAGAGCTTGGTTACAACTCCGCTCTCCACTCCCAACCCACAGTGCACACAGCACACCCAAAGAATTCTCGTTAGAGGATGACTGTTAGGGACTAAAGAAAATATGCCCTGGGAAATCCCCTGCTATACGGAATTGGACAAAACATACTGCTAACGTAAGAACAGGTAATGCAAAAATGTTCTTTAAAATGGGGCTCTGCCCTGATAGTGGGGGGAAAATAAGCTGCAAAAACTTCAAGTCATAGAATCCACTCTATTCTTTCCCCAATGATTTTCCTGGAAAATATAGACCAGAAATTGTACATTTCTGCTCTGTCTAGCATTTTAATTCAAGTCAAAAACAACGTGTAACAGTAAAATTCAATAAATTAATCCTAAAGTAAAATGTGAAGGTCCAAGGATACACCAGTAGTGAATGTGCAGAAGGTCCTATTTCGCTCTGGCCTCTGGGTCTTTGGTTTTTGTCTAGAATTGTGGCCACGTGAGAGACTTGAGACATGAGGTGCTAAAACTGGAGATTCAAGATCTCTTTAAAAGCCTGATCTATTAAAAGCAGAATGATAGGAAAATAAAAAGTTGATGAAGAACAGAGGCTAGATCAAGTGCGATGTTATCAGAGAAGGTGAAAGAACACATGCTTAAATACATTCCCATGGAGAGGTGTATGGACGAACTAAAGCAGCAGGAAGAAGGGTAAAGAAATAAGCGAGTCTTTACACACACAGGAGACAAGGCCAGGCAGCTGGAGCCAGGCAGCCGGACGCACGCACATGCGGTGGGTGTCCTGTTCTCCGCAGCAGCCCCACAGCACCACCACAGCGCCTTAGGCAGAACAGGCACTTGGTATAAATGTGTGTCCGCTGAGTGGAAACTGAAAATGGTCGTTCTCATGCTCGTATGATAAGGAAGAGCCGCCAAGGCATTTGGGAAGGGAGGCAAAGGGCTAGAGCCCCATTATATGGCAAAAATGGAAACAAAAGCAAACAAAAAAGCAGACAAAAACTGTGGAAAAACAAAAAGTGAGGTCTTCTAAGCCAGCATTACTTCACTCCTCCCTGTGCACAGTACATAGTGTTCTAATTCTAGGTATTGCTTGTAAAATAATTCACTAGTAACTACAATGTTATAGTAAAAAAGGTAGTAACTAATGCCACAAAACTCCAACACCGGCATTTCCTGAATTCCCTGATGCTCCTACTACCCTTTGTTATTCCTGTTAGATACTATAAAACCTACAGGGCCATTAATGTGTTTTGCATCTGGTTTCTTATGATGTATTTTGAATTTTCCACTTTTAGAAGGTAGAGGAGAAAAATACCCAAATATAGCAACAGGTCAACTTCAGCTCAAGTATCAAACAGTTGTCATTACATCCTTTACAGAGAGACCAGCTACAGAAGGAAGGCACTGCCCTCTCAGATTTTTCAAGTGCCCAAAGCCTTAGAAGCCACACAACTTTTCATATTCTACGTAAGTAACAGGTTCTATGTTTCTCCCATTATTTGAACAAACCAGGGGGAGAAAAGGGATCTCTCAATACTCTCCTCAGATGCCCAAACCTCATGGTGGGGTATCTATCTGAAATGCCTCTGCCTCACAAGGAGATATCTTCCAGAGTTATGAATTATTGCAACAAGGAGATCAACTAAGTCACCTTAAGCAGTATTTATAAACACAAAGGGTCATGTCAATTATTTGTGTTGTGGGAATTCAGCCAGGAGCAAAGTCAGGAAAAAAGGCAGAAGACTTAAGCTAAAAGAAAAGTAACACTTCTGTCTTCTATTTTTAAGGACAGGTTTTCAATGCACATGCCCTACTAGGTGCCAAAAAGGAACTGACTAATATGTGTGCAAATGCCCTAAGGTAGGAGTGCCAATGGGTGGGCTGACAGTGGTCAAGTCTACATATTAATTTTATTACACAGAAAAATAAATACAAGATTCAAAAACTGAAATCCATTTCACCTGGTAATTAAAATATCATTCTAAAAGGAAGGCAGTTTCCTAAGATTGAAAGTCACCAAGTAAAATGAAGTTGTCTAATAAAATTCATCATTCTCAGATTCCTACTGAGGGAAAGAAGAAATTCTTTTCTCTGTGATAAGTTACTTTCCTAAGTGACTTCTTTTAATTTAAAAAAAAAAAAGGGAAGGGGGCAATTTTCCATGAGTTTCAATTATACAAATGCCACAAACAGCTTCTGAAGCTGAAGCTATGACAATGAACTTCCATGTCACAAAGAGGAGGAGGAGTAAGTGGAAGGGAACAGTGCAGAGGAAACACAGTGACATTGCATTACAGTAGGTATTTACGTCTGCTATCCTCATCCAATGTAAGGTCAACAACTTCTGCAGGTGACGCCCAAGTCTGCTGGGGAGTCACAGCAGTCCATGACTGTGTTTGCCGAGTGCTAACATACTGCGTGCCAGAGCCGTGCTTCCATGAAGAAACACTCTGAATCACACCTCCTCGAGGATGAACACACCTGAAATTGAAATGAAGAGCAAAAGTATGGTTAATCCTACAGAAGGCAAAATGGCTTCAGTTGTACTGAGATAAACCTACTACGCAAGTTCATCAAACCCATAACCAATATCCCTCCCCCTCTTCCTCCTTCCCTCCATGTCTGGTCTGTCTCCCCACCTCTCTCAATTTAGCCTTAAAAATGCCAAGATTTTTGTCTCAGCCACAAAGTCCTGAGTTACGTCTAGATCTGTACTGAAAATGGATAAGATGATGCTTCTCTGAATTCATTTAAGCCCCTGGGGTCTTCAGGATAGGGCAGCATATAAATCCTGAGCAAAATTAAGATGCCCAGACAATCTTAGTCTGAGCTAATGAAACAGTAAGAAATACAAGTGAAACTTGTTCTTAAAATAAGTTCTGTGCCATATTTGTTAATAGTACTTACAAAAACAGAAGTAGTAATACCCCTTTTACAGATTAGATGTCTAAACATCTTTAAGTACTAAGTCATGAGTTAAAGATCAATTTCCCTCAACCTGAAGGTGACAAGAGTAACACATGGCTAGTTCATCACAACCACTTATGCTTCAGTGAAAATAACAAGGCTGAAGTACTCAGTTTAGATTCTCTAAAAGTATCCTATAAGAGGGACAGAACTGCCTTGCTGACAAATCTTATGAGTTCACTGATCGGGAGAGAACTGTTTCAGAAATACCTACATATTGAATTCCACATTGCAGTCAAATGATAGAACTGTGGATCTCCAGGATGAACCACTGAGTAAGTTTTGATTCATATGAGAGGAAGGCAGGCAGCTCAAGTTATCACTGCTCCTGAGGTCCACACATGTAAATTATAGACCTGTCTCCCTGCAGCATATGTGAGAAGTGACAAGTGGCATGATTCTAATCACACAAACTACTACAATGGATCGTGAGCAGCTGTTCTGACAACATGTATACGATGAGTGATGCTGAATCACTTAAGAACTCCAGCTTCGATCCCATGCTACCTGAACCTATAGGTTCAAAAGAAAACATTAGAGTAACAACAGACAAGGTTTAGCTGCAGAACTGCCCTTAAGGACCCTTAGGCTTATGGAAAGAGGCCCTGCTCCTACAAAGGCTAGCCTGAAAATGACTCCCTTACCAAGAGAGGTGCCGAAAAACAGATCCCTTGAGGCCAGAGTAGGGGTAGACTGCAGATTTGTTACAGTACCAGAGAGCCATCATCTTTTCAGAAATGGGCTAAGAGTAGCTACTAACCCAGAGGCGACCATATTTTCAAAGATTAGCTAGTAAAAAGCATTAAAATAAGACACACAGGGACTTCCCTGGTGGTGCAGTGGATAAGAATCTGCCTGCCAATGCAAGGGACACAGGTTCGATCCCTGGTCCAGGAAGATCCCACATGCCACGGAGCAACTAAGCCAGTGCGCCACAACTACTAAGCCTGCACTCTAGAGCCTGTGTGCCACGATTACTGAGCCCGTGTGCTGCAACTACTGAAGCCCATGTGCCTAGAGCCCGTGCTCCGCAACAAGAAAAGCCACTGCAATGAGAAGCCTGTGCACCACAACGAAGAGTAACCCCCCGCGCGCCTCAACTAGAGAAAGCCCAAGCGCAGCAACGAAGACCCAACGCAGCCAAAAATAAATAAAATTAAACCTTTAAAAAAAAAAAGAAAAACAAGTCCAAAGTCTAATCCAAATCTGTCCACCCCTTAAATACACTCAGATTAAATGACCGAGTAGTCACGGAAAAACGTCAGCCAAAGGAGTCCATCCAACATTTTATTTTTTTTATTTTTATTTTTTTTGTGGTACGCGGGCCTCTCACTGTTGTGGCCTCTCCTGTTGCGGAGCACAGGCTCCGGATGCGCAGGCTCAGCAGCCATGGCTCACGGGCCTAGCCGCTCTGCAGCAAGTGGGATCTTCCCAGACCGGGGCACGAACCCGTGTCCCCTGCATCGGCAGGCGGACTCTCAACCACTGCGTCACCAGGGAAGCCCCATCCAACATTTTAAAGGAACGGTTTTGATGACTGATGACAACAGAATACTAAGATTATTAAGCAGTTTCTCCTCATCTGACACGCCCGACAGACCTATGAGGTAGATGTGGAAGTTCTTATCCATACTCTGACAGGGAAACTGAGGGTTAAAGAGGTTACATGACTTGCCCAGGGTCATACTGTTTGAAAGTATAGGCAAAGGAACTTCAGGCCAAGTCTGATTTCTGGTCCAATGCTTTCCACATCATGTTGTTGCTTTACAAATGTGTGTATTAAATTCAGTAAGGCAAAACACGGCAAGAGTCAGCAGAGTGCAAAGACAGGCCCAGACCACCAATTTAAAAATATAAAGCTCTTCAACAGTTCAAAAGCTCATCTGTCAAGTAGTAATTGAAGTAAAGTTGGTTAGAAACTTAGAAAAATCAGGGAATGAATGACTACCAAAAAAAGTCAATGTAATCATTGACAGAATTCCTAGAAATAACTCTGAAATAAAAGCAGTATTTAGTCCCAATTGTTACTCTGCACTGCTCCTTAAGTAATCATACAATGTAACATCAGGACATCAGGTAGTGGCTTTAAAAGGGATCTAATCCAATCTTCCCATTTTACAGAAGAGAAAACCAAAACCAAAAGACAACTGCCCAGGGTCTTAAGAAAGTAAAACATGGAACCAGAACAAAATCAGGTCTCCACTGGGGAGTTTATTTCCAACTATGTCTTTCTCAGACTGCTCCCGAAGTACTTACTATACACTATGTTTGATTGTAAGGGGAACTGCCTAGCCCCTGCGGGTAATACAATAAAGAGCAAAGCAGATTCTAGAAAGTGTCCAGAGTAGGAGAGTAAGAGGTTTAGAGATGGTATTTACTAATGAGGAATGGTTGAAAGAGGTTATAAATAGTTCCAGTTACTGGAAACCAAATTGGGCTACTTTAAGCAAAAAAGAAAATTTACTGGAAAAGCACCTTTACTTGAGTACCTCAAAGAACCTAATGATGCTGGAACAACTTGGCCTCACTCATTTGACTCAAGCCCCAATCCTTAGTCTGTTTCTCTTCAAAATTTTAGATTCTCTGGAGAATGTGATGATCCTATCTTTGGTCAAAAGCTTTCCTGTCTCCTATTAACTGCAACTGGAAGGGCAATTGCCAAAGAAGTGAGAATCATCATGGAAGGCAGCTCCTTCACCAGTACAGAGATCTTGAGAGCAGAATAACAACCATGAATCAGTTTCTAGAAGACAACTTTTGGATGATCATTACTACACAACAATTACAGCCACTACAAAATAGAAAATCTGCCTTTTAAACATTCAAGCAGTTGCTGGGGCATCTGTCAGGAATGTTAGTAAGATTCTGAATACAGGCAAAGCTATCCTGTTAGAAGTCAGGATAGTGGTTACAGAGGGCAAGGTGGAGCCAAGAGGGACTTCTGTTTCTTAATCTGAGAGCTGGTTACTTGGGTATGGGTACAAAAGCTAAAGCATACACTTATTACTTTTCTGTGTGTGTTATAAGCCAATAAAACATTCAAATTTTTTTTTATGATTTAATGACTTCAGCCACCTTGAATAAAATGGTAGCTAGGAGATGGATGAGGACAGAACAAGGCTTTCAACACATTTTTTTTTAAGTACAGGGGAAAAAAGGTTGAGCCCTATTTTATAAGATGGTACATTACAGAATAACTTATACCAGATGCAGAGGGGGAAAAAATTTCAGGAGGAAATGCGACTACAACAATTGTTATAAGCCCTACAGAGATGCCCTCTAAAGAAGGATGTGAGAGGCTCAAAATTTTGTTAAGGCAACTAACAAAGCACAGTTTCATGTATTATCACATATCCTTTTTCTATTATGAAAGATATGGGGTGGGAACATACTCAGCTGTTTTATAATTGGTCCAATCAGATTCTAGTGCAGACACAAGCTTTTTTCTCACAAAGCATTTAATCTGCATATGACTGGCAATAGGTTTGCACAACTAGAGTCACATTTTGAGTATTATAACCAAGAAAAACTGCTTAGGCCTCACTTCCATAGACCGCCCCCCCCATCCACTATTTATAAACAGTAAGTTTTGATAGAATAATTTCCTGCTCTTCATATATTAAAACCAAAAAAAGGAGACTTCAGAGTAGAAAGGAAGAAAAACACAAAAAGAGGGCAGGCTCTGATGATCAGCTGTTGATACAGTTAACCTACTATTCTAAGAAAACAACATTAAAAATTAATCATTTTTGCTCTCATTTACAGATTCTGAAGGTGACCTCTTAGATAACATTCCTACTTATTTTTCCTAACTGAAGGTAGAGTGAATTCTTGTAGCTTCAGGGAAATGCTAATCTGCCTCCCTTGCTTTTTTTAGGGTTAATGTTAGCAATTGGTTCTAAGCAGCAATCAGTCTTAAATGCTAAAGACTCCCCACAGCAATTCTTCTGAAGAAGGGTGAACCAACATTGACCAATGGACCATAGGACCATGTGAAAGGAGGTAAGGGTCTGATTATTCATAAAAGCTTCAGAGAACAGGTACTGAAAGAACTGTTTCAGCACAGTTCCATAACATAAAGATACATGCATTCATCTTCCTAGGGCAATTACCAATGAAGCTTGCAGAAGAAAAGAAGGAAAATGGAACAAGGATAAAGAAAAATATTAGCAACAGGGTCATAAGTTAAAACTTATGGCAAAATTAAGCGGGCACAGAAGAACTAGAGATGATGGAAAAGTCTCCACTTCACTGGCAAAGAGCATCTTGTGAAACTGGACTGTCCAAAAATTAACACCTAGAAATGACATCTAGGTAATGACAGGAGTTCATCACAGCAATCCAAGGCAGCCATAAAAGATGCATTCAACCATTAGTTAGGCAGGCATGCCTTCTAGTCTATGACTAGAAGAAAAACAGAAGCTAAGTGAACATACCAAAATCTAAAAGAAAAGAGCAGGGGAAGATGTTAGCATGCAAGAAAAGAAAAACAACTGTTTAACAAAAAAAAAAAAAAAGAAAAAAGAGGCACATCACAACTAGAATTACTGATATAAAGGTCAACAAACCGGAATGCTTCCAATATGGAAAAATGGCACCCAAACCCAAGTCAGAGCAACCACAGTCCCAAAGAGAACAACTCAAGAACCAAGTCTGAGTTTTTTAAAGCTATCAGAAAGCCCACAAGGTAGAATACCAAAAGGAAAAATAAGAACAGGACAACTAAATCCAAACAAAACATCTATGCATGCAAATCGAATTAGAACAAAAAGATGTGGATCAAAACCTAAAACCTTCTTCCAAGCGATAACCCTGCCAGAAGCCCATCAATACTTCATAACTGCAACCCTAGACCTGTAAAAGAAATAAATTCCAGATGAGATACAGGCAGCTAAAGGGGCAATTCTGAAGCAACCAACAAGAAAGGCTCTCCCCCAACCTGCTTCTCAGCTTTTTTTTTTTTTTTTTGATTTATTTATTCTTTGGGTCTTTGTTGCTGCGCGCGGGCCCTCTAGCTGCAGTGAGCAGGGGCTACTCTTTGTTGCGGTGCACTTCTCATTGCAGTGGCCTCTCTTGTTGTGGAGCACGGGCTCTAGGCATGCAGGCCTCAGTAGTTGTGGCACACAGGCTCAGTAGTTGTGGCACATGGGCTTAGTTGCTCCGCAGCACGCGGGATCTTCCCAGACCAGGGCTCGAACCCGTGTCCCCTGCATTGGCAGGCGGATTCCCAACCACTGCGCCACCAGGGAAGTCCCACTTCTCAGCTTTTTAATCTCAATGTTTGAAAGATTATCATGCTTCTTCTAAAGAAACTGCTGAAAAATTTTTCAGAAAGACACAGCAGAGTCAGTGAGATCCTGCTCAGTCCTAGACCCAAGGGCCAAAATAAAAGATCCCCTCAAAATGATACAAGAGTCCATTCAAAGTACTCCAACAGAATTTGTCAACTCTACATTCCATTTTATGGACAGTTATTAACCACCACTGAGATTTCAAGATAGATCTGTCACCTCCAAGATATGATTTCTCCAGGATTCAAATTAAAGGATCAGAATTTAAAAAACCAAAAAAACACATCTTTATGCTTCAGAACCTATATGAAAAAGTCCTTGAAAGTAATGTTATAGCATGTTATTTAAAATGTACCCAAAGTCACTTGACTTAGTTAAGAGTGAAACAAAGATGTTTATAGGGTAAAATGACAATCTGGGTAAAAGACTTTAACAAGTTCAGAGAAGGGTGTACTAGAGATAATCGGTGTGCATGTGTGTGTGCTGGAGGTGAGAGAAACTTGGAATTTAAATTTCCAAGTTTTAATAGAAATATAGTAATTTCAACTCCAGATAACAAAAATATTTGTAGAAAAAGAAGCTCAAGATATCATTATGGAAGGAAAGTTTAACAAAGAATCTGAAAAGAAGGGTAGCTCACTCTGTAACATTTCCAGGCACAAGGAGACAATAAAGAAGGGAGGGTCGGTAGGAGTTAATAGAGAACTGGACCATATCACTGATATGTCTCACAACAGAGTAAGAGATTAGACAAGACAGCACAGGTTATAACCTATTCTTTCCTACTTGAATAGGAACACATGAGTAACACTGAGTTAAAATTTGAAAAGTAAGTCAAGAGGAAGTTGGTAACTGGATAATGTGCTCCTGGCACAACTGACGATAATTTACCTACATCAATCTATCAGTCAATATGCAGAATAAGTTTTATAGTACACAGTCTGAAATGAAAAATACTGTAATATTCTACAAAGATCTTGGCATGGGGCTTAAAAATATAATAATGTCTTCTATACTTATATAATGCTGAAATAAAATAATGACAAACATATACTGAAGTAAAGGAAGAAAACAAGAGTTCTATCTTCTTCATCTCATGGATAAGTCAGCTTGAAGGAAATAGATGGGGAAATGAAAGAGAACTTCATAGGAAAAAGTTTTTGACTAAGGCAGAAAAAAGGAGAAAAAAGAATGAGGTAAAGGAAAGATTAAAGAATGAAAATTCTTTCCCACCAGAATAGGGGAAATAACCATTTAGAAAGAAAAAAGGAAGCAGCTATACAGGCATACTTACAGCATAAATATAGGATAGAGGATGAAGTGCTGGGACAATACTAGTTCTGACAGAGAATTAGCCACTTCTGGGGAGATGGCATGTTAAATTATGACTTAAATCTACATACTTAAAGTTCCAATTGTTTAACTAAAAATGCTTTCAGAAAGTATAATCAGTTCTCATTAGAAGAAGGATCCTCAATTTATGTGCATGTCTATTTTGCCCCCACTCTCCACTCCTAAATTCACCTTTTAAATAAGTAACAGAAGAATGCTGGTGAATGTTTTATTACCTTCCTAACCAAAGATTAAAATCAGATCTAAAAATAAGGTAAGATACTATGTTATATACCTACTTGAGGAAATCACAACTTAACTCTTGTGGCATAGGAGAAAAATTCTACATAGAATACATATTTTTCCAAAGACTAGATTTTGTTGTGTGTGTGTGTGTGTGTGTTAAATGTTCCTCAGGTATACCTCTGAGAGGGCTGCAACTAATTCTTAGGACTGTATCTTAAAGCAAGAGTCAGTAAAGTTTTTCTGCAAAGAGCTAGACAGTAAATATCTTTGGCTCGGCAGGCCCTAGAGTGTCTGATGAAACGTCTCAATTCTGCCACTGGAGTGCAAAACAGCCATAGACAATATGTAAGTGAACAAACATGGCTCTATTCCAACAAAACTTTATTTATGGATAAATAAATTCTATTTGAATTTCATACAATTTTCATGTCACAAAACATGTCTTCTTTCGATTTTTTTTCCCCCAACCATTTAAAAATGTAAAAACCATTCTTAGCTTGAGGTCCATATAAAAACAGGCAGCAGGCCAGATCTGGCCCATGGGCTGTAATCTGCTCACCACTACCTTAAAGAATGACAAACCTTATAAAATTAGTTCCATAATACTGTACACTAATTTGATGTCTTGTGGCTTTTTTTTTTAATTCCTAAGAAACAAGATTCCCTAAATCACACAAACATCACTAGAAATACACTATCAGGAACTGACCAAAGTAACTTGCAACCTTTCATGAAAGATAAGGAGAGGTGCTCTACCAGGACATGGAAGCAACCTAAGTGTCCATCGACAGATGAATGGATAAAGAGGATGTGACACATATATACAATGGAATATTACTCAGCCATAAAAAGAAACGAAATTGAGTTATTTGTAGTGAGGTGGATGGACCCAGAGTCTGTCACACAGAGTGAAGTAAGTCAGAAAGAGAAAAACAAATACCGTATGCTAACACATATATATGGAATCTAAAACAGAAAATAGTTCTGTAGAACCTAGGGGCAGAACAGGAATAAAGATGCAGACGTAGAGAATGGACCTGAGGACACAGGGAGGGGGAAGGGTAAGCTGGGAAGAAGTGAGAGTGTCATGGACATATATACACTACCAAATGTAAAATAGATAGCTAGTGGGAAGCAGCCGCATAGCACAGGGAGATCAGCTCGTGCTTTGTGACCACCTAGATGGGTGGGATAGGGAGGGTGGGAGGGAGACGCAAGAGGGAGGGGATATGGGGATATATGTATACATATAGCTGATTCACTTTGTTATACAGCAGAAACTAACACAATAACGTAAAGCAATTATACTCCAATAAAGATGTTAAAAAAAAAAAAGAGGTGCTCTAGGAAGAGCTATGATGTCAAATGCAGATTTCTCAATTATTTGCTTCCAAAATATTTCAAGATAAAGTTAAAGGCAAGAAAATATGGATTGGGGGTGGGGAGGAGTACGGTGATACTTATGCCATACCAGAAAACTCAGTCAAGCCACCTAGACATTTGTTAAAAATAAGAGACAAACATTAGTTCTGTTTCACATACATGTGTGACCGAGATGTTCTTGATATAAGACAATATGCAACACATTCTGAAGCTCATACGTGTCTATAATCAAAATGTATTTCTTAAACCACAGGAATTTGAGAAATAGCCCCACCATTCATGCCAGCCATGCCATGGCATGCCATACCATTTTCTTCTCTCCAATTAATATCTTACCTTGCATGTTCCTGAACTCCCACAATCTCCACTTCACTATCTGAAGAAGCAATATTAATTTCTTCGTTGAGTGGTGCATTGCCAGCAGATGTTTTGTCACTTGCTAGGAATCCTGGATCCAAATGACCTGAGACAGAAGGGGAAAAAAATAAGCACTACATTTTGACTCCTTATAAGCAGCAGAAACAACTCACTGACAGATTTCTCCTCCCAGTTTAATCACTGAAACAGAATCCCCTCATGAAAGCTTGCCTCAGCGAAATTGTTACCCATGTGAAGGAAACTGGGCAGTGTTCTGTTTAAAAAAAAAAATTATTAAACAGAATACATGCACATTGTTAAATGAATGCTGAAACAACATGGACGTATATAAAAGTAAGAACTTCAAGTCTCTCACTTTCTACTCGCATCCCTTAGGAGAAAAAACTTTGGAGTACTCTGACAAATATATATATCTAACTATAGGTATATATAAACTGTAATTATACTCTACTTCATTCTATAATGCTTTATGCATTCAAATCTAGTCTGCTTTTAAATGACCTGCATATGACAGGTTTGTCACCACTTAGAGGTCAATGGGGTTCTCTACTGCTTATCATTTTAATAGAACAAAATTCTAAACCAGAAAAGCTCAAAAGGGGACTTCCCTGGTGGCGCAGTGGTTAGGAATCCGCCTGCCAATGCAGGGGATATGGGTTCGAGCCCTGGTCCAGAAGATCCCACATGCTGCGGAGCAACTAAGCCCATGCGCCACAACTGCTGAGCCTGCACTCTGGAGCCCGCAAGCCACAACTACTGAGCCCGTGTGCCACAACTACTGAAGCCCGCGTACCTAGAGCCCGTGCTCCGCAACAAGAGAAGCTACTGCAATGAGAAGCCCGTGCACTGCAACGAAGAGTAGCCCCCACTCGCCACAACTAGAGAAAAGCCCACGCGCAGCAATGAAGACCCAACGCAGCAAGCAAGCAAGCAAGTTCAACGGCACAAATGGAGTAAATAATAGGATCACTAATATCATATTTATACTGGGATGCCTTATGAAAGATTTAACAATCTTATCTCAATTTTAAACAATTTTAACAATTTTCTCCTAAGGAATGTAGATTTGACAAAATCGGACCCAAGGGAGTTCCCTGGCAGTCCAATGGTTAGGACTCCAAGCTTTCACTGCTGAGGGTGTGGGTTCAATCCCCGGTTGGGGCCAAAAAAAAAAAAAGGGTTAAAATTCAACCTATGTACTCAGCTCTTGAATGTTCTGACTTAAAAGGATGAATTTTAGAATATCTAGGAGTTAACATGGAATAAATAGAGTCGTAACAGGTACAAATTTTCATTTACTCTTTAAAGGGTATTTTTAATTGAATATATTGTCATCTGATACAAAATTATTTCTCCCTACTTAAAGAAAACTCCTTTGTGACACATCATAAAAGTTAAACCAATATAAATAAGATTTTATGTACACAGCTTTCTCTTCCCCTCTCACCTCACTCACTTCAATGCTTCAAGGTCATTAAGACACCTTGTACTTTCATACTCCTGCCAACTTCTAGTATAACCCTTTTGGAAAATCATGGACAATTCCAAAGCAAAAGCCTTACAATTTTTACACTCTCTGACCCTATAATCCCATCTCTGAGAATTTAGCCTAACAGCAAAAACTTTAAATAAGCAAAGTGTCATGATGTCAAACGATAGTCACTGGAGTGCTATGTAGAAATTTGGGAAAAGTGTAAGTATAGCATACAAAGAGTTACATATAACAAGATAAAAATATGTATGGGCTAGTTAAAAGCTATGAAAAGTAATCAAATTTGAATATGATTGTGGGTCTCTTTTTACAGTTCTCTAATATTATTTCTACTCTTTTTCTTCCATTGAAAATGATGCACATATGAGAAAACAGAAGATTAAAAAGGCTTCTAGATACAACTGGTGATTGAGATTGTATTACAGTCTGCATAGGCTTGTTAACCTTCTGTATTAAAAAATAATCTAGATAGGATTCTACGTGGTGTGGGCAGTGGTACTGAACCCTACAAGCATACAAAAGGTGGCATCCACCAGACAAAACCCAGTTTTGTTAAAGCTAGGGTGGTTACTTAAGTGCAATTGGTTAAGTCTGGATTTGGTATACCTAGATTCTTGCTCTGACCCCAATACTTTGCTTGCGGCCAAGTCTTTTATCCAATTTCTACTTAAATGTTGTAGTTAAGACTGTCGTCATGAACACGGTTCCTACGGCACTGCTTCGGAGGAATACAAATTGAGTCTCCCTTTTTCCCAAACCTTCAACTTGCCCATATTCAGTATTTTGAGCAGCCTTGCTTTGCGCAGCTATAACAGTCTACTTTATCTATTTGTTTCTAAAATAAATATTTGTTTATGATATGCTGTGCACTGTGCTCAGTGCCAGGAATACTACAGGGAATAAACAAGGGAGGCAGTTTCCACCCTCAACGAGCTTACAATATAGTCAGGGATAAAAAAAAGCAGTCCACTGCATTATGGCTTGAAAACTAGTCTGACAGGGAGGTAAATAATAATGCCCTGGATGCACAGAGAAAAGGAATGTTTCCTGGACTTGAGGATAATCAAGGACACTGAGCTCTCAGGGAAGAGCAGGCACAGGTGAAGGCAAGTACCATAAGGAACACTGTGTGCCCTTGAGGGTATAAAAGTTTGGTGAGATTTGGGATAATGGTAGTAAAAAAAAAAAAGTAATGAGAAATGAGCTGGCAAAGTCAGCAGAGGTCAGATCATGCGTAAGGAGTCTGGACTTGACCTTAAGAAGTAGGAAGCCAATGAAGGATTTCAGTAGAGGAATGACATGATCTGATTTTGTATTTTGAAATTTTTCCTTTTGGAGTATGGAAATGGAACCAGTAGCAGGGCAAGAAATACTAGAGGCAAGGAAACCAGTTAGACTGCTATAGTTTCCTGGGTAAGAAACGACTATGGCTGAACTAGGAATGAAACAAAAGGAGAAATATGGTGTTTCTCTAAGTACAAAGGGTGAGTAATGTTGGGAATCAGGCAAAGTAAAAACGATGCCTAGGTTTCTGATTTAGGTAACTGGATACAGTGCCATTCAGTGCACCAATGAACATGAGAGGGTGGTTGCTTAGGATGATAATGTGCTGTTGAGATGTCCAATAGGCAGTTGAAGGTACTACTGTTCTAAAGCTCAGGTCAGAGGTCTAGAGAGGAAATAACAGATTTGATAAGTCCTCCCAACAGGTGGGGAGATAAAGGTCATCCAGAGGAGTGAAGGGGGCTTAGAAGAGAACCTTGATAAACACCAATAATTAAGGGACGGGCACAGGAAGAGGAGCTCACCAAGGTTCAGCAAGAGACAGAGAAAGAAAACCTGAAGATATGAAGCCAGGGCACCATAAAAAGAGCATTTCTAGGAAGAAGTGCTTAACAATGCCCAGTACAGAGGCCCAGTAAGAGGAGGAACTAAGTAGAGGCCACTAGAATTGGTGATAAGGATGACCATACATGACCTTGGCCAGGGGAACCTCAGAGGAATGATGGGGCTGAAGCTAATGTAGCAAAGCAAGCCGAAGAAGAATGGAAGGGAAGGAAGAGCAGACACATTTTAAGAAGTCTGGCTATGGAGGAAAAGGCAATAGACGGTACTGAGAGGAATATGGGTTTGAGGGAGGGGGATGCGTATGTGCATGTAATATTTTTACTGGCCATATTTAGAAAAAAAGGCAGAGAATAGCTTTGATGGCAGAAAGCTGAGGTAATCTTGATCTGTAAAGAATGCAGAAAGGGGCTTCCCTAGTGGTGCAGTGGTTGGGAGTCCGCCTGTCGATGCAGGGGACACGGGTTCGTGCCCCGGTCTGGGAAGATCCCACATGCCACGGAGCGGCTGGGCCCGTCAGCCATGGCCGCTGAGCCTGTGCGTCCGGAGACTGTGCTCCGCAACGGAAGAGGCCACAACAGTGAGAGGCCCACATACTGCAAAAAAAAAAAGAAAGAAGAATGCAGAAAGACCATCTGCGGAGCACAGGTGTGGGTAGGGCAGCAGAGTCGGCTTAGAAAAGTGAAGTAGCCACTGTGAAGAAAGAATGCTGCCTAAGGAGAGGGGGAAGGTGCTGGGCAGCACTGAGAGCCAGGATGAGATTGCAGATAAGGAAGTTAATATGACCCACAACTTTCCAACTACATGAAAATTCATCTCCAGTGTGGATAAAGGCTGTGAGTGTGCATCCAGAGATCAGACTTGGCCAGCTGGGTACAACAGGAAAGCCAACTATACGAGGAGCTGAGGATATCGGTAAAGGAGAGTTGGGCTTAACATATGCTAGATAGGGAAAGAAATGCAGCTAGGGGGAGGTGAAAAAGGACTGGGTGATAGGTTCAATGAGGTAGAGGAATAGTGCAGTGGAAGTAACAGTATGAGTCCAAAAACGCCGCCAGTTCGAAATGAGAAAGCATCAGGAAGAGGTAGGAGGAAAACCAATGGTTATGAGAAGTAAAACGTACTTCCACCCTCCTCGCCACTCACAAAATATACAACCCTCTGGGACCATCCATTTGTCTGTCTTGTCCCCTACTCAGTTGTTATTCTCCTTTGCCCCAGCCACCTATTACTCCCCTTCCTACAACTCTTCCACTCCACTGCCCTCTGGAGTGCTAGCTCTATGGAAAACGGCACTGAACCTTCTCTTCACCTCCTTGTGGAAACCTGACTTTCCTGAAAATGCTGCCTCCCCTGCAGGCCTCTGACTCCTACACCTCAGGTTGGGGATCAGGATCACTTACAAACTACTGTCCTCCATCCTCAAGTACCAACACCAGCAGTCCTTATCTTCCAAGTTTTCCTTTCACTCTAGAAGTTTCACTCAATGTGAAACATTATTGGCACTTAGTTTCTTTCTTTCTTCCCCCTCTCTCCTTCCCCTCTCCACTTTAAGTCCTGCTATCACTATTACTCATTATTATATGAATGCTCATTATTTGTATGGACAGCCACCCCCAAGCTCTCCATGCCTACTCACTAAGAAGCAAAGAGTAGAGAGCCCCAAGAGATACTTAAAACCCCCTGTGGCAGACTCACAGCAACGGGCTCAGCCCTAACCATACTAAAAATAAAGAAGCTAATTGAATTAAACCAAACTGAAAAGGCAAATTGTAAGAAGTCATGGTTGCTATAACCTAACTCTTCTTCCTTGATTACTCAATGCTTTTAAACAACAGAAATTAAGAAAACACAACAAGAACATGACAGAATTAGTTAATTCTTAGTAGCTCTGTGTCCAGCTCTATTTCCACAGTTCTAATTTATAATTCCAATTTGTGGAATGTTCTGTGAAATGTCACAGTCATCAATATTTCCAAATAACGAGTCTTCATTGATTAGGCCCCTCATCCTGATCCTATCACCTACATAGCCTCAATTCAGATCAGGAAATATCATCACTCTGCCTTTTCTTTTTTAAAGAGGAACGAAATGAAAAATTACTATGCTAACTTTTGCTCATAATTTTATATCTTAAGAAAAGCAGGGGCTTCCACGGTGGTACACTGGTTAAGAATTTGCCTGCCAATGCAGGGGACACGGGTTCGAGCCCTGGTCCAGGAAGATCCCACATGCCTCGGAGCAACTAAGCCTGTGCACCACAACTACTGAGCCTGTCCTCTAGAGCCCGCGAGCCACAACTACTGAGCCCACGTGCCACAACTAGTGAAGCCCACGTGCCTAGAGCCTGTGGTTTGCAATAAGAGAAGCCACTGCAATGAGAAGCCTGTGCACCACAATGAAGAGTAGCCCCTGCCCGTGCGCAGCAACGAAGACCCAACACAGCCAAAAACTAAATAATAATAAATAAATATATTTTTTAAAATCTTTAAAAAAAAGCAAGTTAAGTATCACCCAAATTTAAGATTCTTCTAACTTTATTCATCCATTATGTATTCAGAAACTAATAATTTTACATATTGCTTTTACATTATCAGATCAATCCAAACCATTTTGGCGGTGCACTTTTGGCCATAAAATTTATAATCCAAATTTGCTGGCATTTAGTATTGTTAAAGAACCTGTATGATGCTCTAAAACTCATCACTTAAAATCAGGGTCTGCTCTTGTAGCCATTATCTTTATTGCTTGGTCTAAAAGTCAGTACAAGATAAAACAGGGGAGGCGGGCAGGGCGGGGGATGAGGTGGAGTGGGAAGGTACAAACAAATTTCCTGGTGAGTGTTAACAACTCTAGACTAATGGTGTGAGTGTTCTACCACATTTCCTCTCAGAGCCATTAAATAAAATGTGCCACTCAGGTAACAAGTCAGCTGGGATCTACACCAAAATCTGTGGGATCCCATGCTCTGTAAGAGACAACATGGCATTCTCCAACAGCCAGGAATGCATCCCCTCCTCTATTTCAGAGCCAGGACAATTAGTCCTTTTCTCTCAATGTAACCCTCTTCAGCAAGTCACACATTCTTTTGGAAGCTCTAGTGCAGAGCCCAACACTCTTCTGGCCTTTGGGCCATATGCACACTGCACCAGCCCCCCTTGACCTCAAAGGAATCCAATGGCAAAGCAGTGCCTAAAGCATACACAAAAGTGAGTCAAAGATGTTATAAGGTTCTTCAAATACTGTCAGTGGTAGTAATCTACTCCTATTCTAGAACAAGAATAAGCTCTGTAGAAAAAGTGTAAATACCACAATTACCATATATTAAACTGAAAATAAAGCAGAGAATTTATATTTAGTTATTGTGGCATCTGGCCGTCTCTGTGTAGGTCTTTCCCTGTGTAGCTCTTTGGAAAGATAACTGCTTTCAGTCTATAAGAAAATTTTAAATTTTTGTCCTCCCACTACAGATCTTTTCAACACATAAATAAATCAGAAAGTAGAAAAGGTAGTAATTAAATTATCATGGCAAACATTTTCTTTTTAAATCATATATCTACTAAGAACTAGTCCTAAGACTATTTGAAGTATATAAAATTATTACATACTGGATGACAATGGCATGCTAGGTATAAAAAAGATTACTATCTTAAATCACTACTCATTTAGCTTTAAAGCAAACAAATTATTACCGTGTGTTAAATTTTTTCAACAAAAATATTAAAAACTTTAAAAAGTGGGAGAAAAGGAGATCAGAAATCTAAAATCTTACAGTCCACATGTACCAGCTGAACAAGAGAAAACTTGATCTCCTTCACAAGACTTGATACAATGATTTTAAAGTGCTAACAATAGAGGGCTTCCCTGGTGGCACAGTGGTTAAGAATCCGCCTGCCAATGCAGGGGACACAGGTTCGAGCCCTGATCCAGGAAGATCTCACATGCCGCAGAGCAACTAAGCCCATGCACCACAACTACGAAGCCTGCGCTCTAGAGCCTCCAAGCCACCACTACTGAGCCCCCACGCCACAACTACTGAAACCTGCACACCTAGAGCCCGTGCTCCGCAGCAAGAGAAGCCACCACAATGGGAAGCCCACGCACAGCAACGAAGAGTAGCCCCCACTCACTGCAACTAGAGAAAGCCCACGCGCAGCAATGCAGACCTAACACAGCCATGAATAAATAAACATATTAAAAAATAATAGTGCTAACAACAGAAACCTGGTCATTTTGGTCTGATCATAAAAAGCCCTACTCTAAGAACAGGAAACCCAAGATTTTTTTCTCTTCACTACAACTAAGCTTGTATTATGGACAAATCAAGATTACCAGACCTATTTTAAGGATGGGGAAAATGCTCATAGTCTACCTTCTTAATAAGAAGGCTGATGGAAAAAATGAGATCATTTGTTTAGAATTTTTAATTTCCGGGGGCATAAATACATAAATAAATTTAGTGTAATAATTATAAGCCTTCCACACCAAGAGTACTTCAGACTTCTGCTTCTTTTAGCCTCCTCTACATTTATGTTTACAGTGAGCTGTTATTAGCAATAAGCAAAAATCAAGCTATTTTCAGATATACTGGTACAGTTTCCTAAACATGTCCGATGCAAAAGTTATTAAAAACAGATTCCCAGACACCATTTCAGATCTATTTACAAGATTTTCAGGGAGAAATCTAGGAGTCTGAATATTTATAAGCACTCCAGGTAATTTCTATGCTCAGGTAAAGTTTAGGAAATACTGCAGCAAGAGCAACTCTTTCCAGGGCAGGAGAATAAATTAGAAATCCACTGACTGGGTCCATAAATCACTTCCTTAGTCTACTTCAGCATAAATGTATTAACATAATGCCAGTTAGCATTCCTGAGGGCCTGCTGTGTACTTCATCCTATATGAATCACATTATATGTTATTCCACATAACAGTATAATAACCTCTTGGGGTGGATACTAGTTTTATCCAAGTTTTGTAGATAGGGAAAACTGAGGCTTTACATAATTTACCTGAAGTCACACAGTATGCAAGTGGCTCTGCTGGTTCAAAATCAGGCTGTTTGCTGGCAGCAGGCTGCCACCCACTATACTGTCCACTTCTAGCATCAAGTGAGAAGGAGTAAACATATGGCAAGAGCTGAAATGGAAAGTTCAGAAAGTTTTCTGGGTCAGAAAGTTTTCTTGACCAATGGCTTTCCTAATTTCAACTCTTTTTCCTTGGTTGAAACTAAAACTAAACAGTAAAAACTATTTTGCATACAAGAACATCATCTAATTGCTTAGAAAAAGAGATAAGCTACTCTATCCCTAATGATTGCTTATGTGATTCTAAATGGAGTGGGACTGTAGACCTGGTCTGAGATGCTGCTATCAGTTAGCCACTGCTGCTATTAATTAATTAGTTCAGTGACTGGGTTTTTATTTTATTGGGAGGGAGAGAAGGAAAACTCAGATTAACCATTACAACATTTATCTTAAACTCCAAACTCAAGAATGACCATCTAATTGATACTAATACTCCCAAGTATCAAAACTATAAACTGGCAATTGAGAATAAATTCTATGAACATTTTGTTATGATATAGTAAGTATATTCAAATTCACAAGATGGGTTCCCACTATGATAATTACATCAAGACTACAGTGTATTATTAAGTTTTATTTATTACTCACAGACCTGCATGTTAGATATTAAAAAAAACCCAAAACTTTGAATGAGACAATAAATGGCTTCATAAGAAAATATCATGGGGATCTCTTGAACAGTGATGTCCATGTCCTACAATATACAAAGATCTACACATGATTTGTAATATATAGAGAAAGCACACACATGTGCTTTCTCTACACATGTACCAAGAGACATGTACAGGAAATGTCAATGGCAGCATCATTTGGAATAGTACCCTAACTGTCCAAGAAGACAATGGGTAAGTCTATTATGATATAGTCATACACTGGAATACTAAATAGCAGTGAAAAGTAAATGAACTATAGCAACACATCAACAAGAACAAACTTCACAACATGTTGAACTAAAAAAGCAACTTGCAAATGACTGCCTTCTATGTAATACTAATTAGTATTAAAACATGCTTGTTTACAGATACAAAACAAATGCAGCAGAAGTATGGAGGAATACACAGGAATACCAGACATTAAATACCAAATTCAGGGGAGCTTTGGAGTAGAGAGGGGCTGTTTCCCTCCTCAAATATTTTTGCCATGTTTTATTTCTTAGAGCTAAGCACCAAAGGCTAGTGGTATTTTTAAATAATCAAGCTAACAATTACTTGAACCTGAAAATGTGATGCTCCCCCCCCACCCAATGCTAGTGACTTTAATGATACTGTAAGACCCCAAGCCTTGCACTTTTAGGTTAACTCATATTAAACTGCTAAATTTGTTGTAGATGAGAAAGTCAAATATTAACAATTCCATACAGTTCAAACTAATATTAAAATTCTCTGTATGAAAAGCAAAATAACAAAAAGTAATTGTTCATATTTTTCCTAAGAATTTACTATAAAGTGGTCTACATTTCATGGCAAGACTAAGGAAACAGGGTAGTAAAATTGAAGTAGAACGGATCACTTAACTGTCAATGGATGAAAATTAAGATAAACTACTCCCCTTTGATATAAAGTATTACTACTTAATTCTTTTCAAAGTACTTATACACATTAATAAATACTTAAAAGATCCTTGTTGGGCAAATCAAGCATTTATACATATAAAAACTGAAGTCCAGAGGAGAATCACCTTGTCCAAGGTTAAATAGGCAGTTAGCAGTCACAACACAGTTAAAACTAAATCCAGGTCCTGTTCCAAAATTAGTCACAATAAATTAATCAGAAGCTCAACAAATAAGAGAAACTTTTTTATTCAGTTTCAATCAAAGATTATGAAATGAACAATTAATGACAATGATCTGTGGAGTTCTGTCTCCCCTTTTAAACAATTTAAATATAAAAAGTTCTAAATTATAACCCACTGTTACTTTTGTAATAAAAACTCATTTCCCATAAAAATAATGTTTTAGGTAGTTATTAAGCCAACGCAATTTATAATTTAACTAGAAAACTATAATCCTTCTATGGCACTAAAGAAAATACACACTACATAAGCAGTCTGTCTCTCAATCCCTTCTACCTCTTTTCTTAAACTTTTCTAAAAGCACTAGTACTTTTAGAAAAAGGTTTAAATTAGAAAGAATGTTGGAAGAAAGGGTTTTGAGGAACATAATGAAGGAGACTTGGAGGCACTGTGCAAGGTTTTCAAAGGTAACAGCAATAGGTTTCTCAGAGAATAAAATATCACTCTTAAGAATCATCCCAGAACCAAGATAAACAATGTAAGACAGGTAGAGAGATTTTCCTGAGATAACAGAGACAGCAACGGAAAGGAGTTGGAAAAGACAAAATGAGAACAACTGTAAAGGAATTAACAGGGACACTGCACACTGAGGCAGAAGAAACAGTGCAGCACTGCACTGCAACAGCCCCACAGGGCAAATTGTAACAGCTCCCTCCCCAAACTATAAGGTCCGTAAGTGAGTGAAACCACTAAGAAGGGGGGATGGGATTGCGGGTGGGGGTGGGAGGTAGTATCAGGTCATCTGGGTAATTTTTACATGTTAGGCATTTTTAACTCAAGAAGTACATATACTGAAATCTACCGATGCCTACAATTACTGTCATTTTTGCTTTCTTGTGATTAGGAAAGACGAATGACATGCTACCCAAATCTTTTCTGTTATAAAGGGCACCCTGGAAGCCACAATCATCTAATGCCAGATGTCTCTTAGTTGGCCTGCTCTCCTCAGCAAGGAAAATAGCTGCCAGGACACATGCATACTATACCATCAGAGAAAGGGGGGAGCGGGGGAGGGAGACCAACCTGCCTCTGCATTCAGCTCCTCTAGAAGCCCGCTGGTCCTCCAGGTAGCTCCTGTGTCCTGGCCTCCTACAGAATTACTGTGCTCTTGAACTACTGCAGCCGCCAATAAATTGTCCACATTTACCACTTCTGGCTCAGAGCTGGTGTCAGACATATCATAATGAGCTACAACTGGAGGTCCATCTAGGGAGGAAAGAAAATGTATACTTGTATCTAACTTGTGGGGTGAAAAATACTTCTGCAACTAAGAGCCCCCTAAATGCCAGTTGTCTTTATCTTATGATTCTACATGGTCAGAAAAGCTGCACTTTATACAATCTAATATTTTGTACATGATATGAAAGTGAAAGAGATAACCCGAGCTTACAAAGATGAGGGACACATTTGGCAAGGAGGAAAAAGGGTGTTATTATGAAGAACAAAGACAAGAATATACTGAACAAAAGTTACACTGAATTCCTGTCATTCTCCTAAAGAGCAAAAGATTAAGAAAAAGGGGAAGACTCTACAGTGAAAGTGAAACTGATTTTTTAAAGAAAAACACTGAGGCAAACTATTAAGCTCAATTTATATTTTAAGAGAATGAATCTAGTTTCTTCCTCTTAGTAGCTAATACTAGAAGTCCCTAATAGATTCAGAGAAGAAAATCAAATATATATTTTTCTACTTTAAGAGCTCTACTTGACTGACATCTATTTCCAGTAAAGCTCTTTTATAATAGTAGGGATGTTATGCACCTTACAATATTCTACAAAAAGACAATGCTCATGAAATCCATCTTCAGGATTTTGCTTTGGATGTCTTATGAGGGATATTTCTATTTTATTTTCCCTGAGAAAAACAACCAGCTCATACTCCAAGGAAATGATACACAACCTTATGGGTTATTTGAGAGGAAGATGTTAAAATTCTTAGAAAAAAGAGACCCCTTCTACCTCCAAATCACCCTAACTAGCTGAAAATGGCAGCTGAGCTCTGAAGTAATTATACTGCAGTGATTCATGCTAAAATAATTCAATATTCATGCTTGTAAAATAGATACATGCTTTAAAATGCTACCCTTTTCTAATATAAAAGCAGAAAGCAAAAATAAAGTTTTCAGTCAACTATGAAACACATCCCTTACTACTACTGCCATTTTAAAATAAAATGCTTTTCCTTCCCCAAGAGCTATTTATGAAGTGCAAGCAAATCACTTATTTCCATAAAGATTTCTTAATATAATCCAACAAATTAACATTAAACAGACCTATTTTATGAAACTCTTGACTATGAAGGAATACATATGCCAACGAATCATTAAAATAGAACACAATGAAGGATTACTGTTTTAATACAAACATCCATTGTGTAAACTGTCACTAAACAAAACATGGAACACACTTGGGGTACTTATCCCTTGAGACTAAGTTCCCAAGCCATAGGTTTATGTAGCAACATTTTTAAAATAAAAAATGACCAAACATAAAAGCAAATGAGTTGTTAAGTGCCACCGTATAAGGAACAGACATGTCACAATATGAAATTCTGACGATCATGACAATTTCAGTTGACTACTTAAGAATAATTTCCAATTCCCAAAAGGGTAAATCATGTTCATAAAATTCAAGAGTGTGGCCTCAGTATCAGTTAGTAATGGATTTTAGATCAAATAGCAAAAAACTGGTTCATGTCTGAGGTTTTTCTTTTCTAAAAAAGAAAAGAAAGCTGTAACATTTATGGCGTTCTCGTCAGAGTTCAAAATGATTATTATGGAATAATAAGATACTGTGTGATGTCCAAATAGTTGGTTGCAGAAAATATGAGGGTCAAGTACAATATTGACTATTTGACCAAATGTTCTATTTTTAAAAGGGCTTTATTAAGTGTTTTGTGTTTGAAAAAAAAAATAGTGATTTATTTTAAAATTTGTATCACAAATACCATTCACAACCTCTTGCCCTCACATTCCCCCACCACAACCAAATTGAGGCAACAGGTCAACAGTCAAGTCAAAATTGTACCACTCCTACATGTGAAATCATGCAAAAAGTATAAGTGTATATGTACATGCAGAGTAACATCACCTACCCATGGAAATAACTTGTCTGAAAGTCTTCATCAGTAGGATATACAAGCATAAACTTGTTATCTGGCTTCATTCTTGTATCTTCCATATTTCCAAACAGCACACCTTATAGCTTAGCTTAAATTTAGTATTCATCATAAACAAAGACAGTAATATTTTCACATTTTAATTATACTTAAAAATTAAAATAAATTATCACTGTCAATTTTTATATCTAGTATATTCAAACAATGGCAAGTCAGTACTATATCAACTTTAATAAAGTAAAGGAAAGGTTGCCTTTCCAACTTTGCCTTCCAACAAGAAACCACAATTAAGGATCTTGTGTTCCAAAGTCATCTTATACTTATTAGCAAACCAAAATTAAATAAGATGTGTTCAAAGCACTTAGCCTCAGGGCTTGGACTTTGAACCGCTAAGTGTGAATATTAGCTAACTGATGGGGACAATCTGTGATATTCTTTAAAAACACGATTCTTGCTACACAGCAGAATTAAGAGACAGGTAAGATCCTTTTAAAATAAGTATCTCTTGAAGGAAAAAATAAAATCAAACCACTGAGGAGCTAGAAAAACTCAGCATATTAATAACAGAAGCAGCTAGCTACGCTTCCAGTTTGACTCCACCAATTCATTACAGGATGGAATAAACATGAAGCTACTGTCCTTCCTCTCGCTGATTGTTAAAACAACTGCACCGCTACTAAGATTATTTTGACTTTCAAAAACATCAAAATAGTCACTTCAAGTAAAATTACACATGGAAACATTTCCAATTTAAAATGTAGTCACTAAGCAGTCCATGTTTACAACATAAAAGGTTATCCAAACCGTACATTCTCCCATTTGGTATCTGTCAATCTTACAACATCAATTTATAATGATGAACTTAACTAGTTTTTCTATAGTCATTAAGAGCATCTCTCTATAAAGGTAAATTTAACACAATTATTTAATAACTACTTGGTCTGTAGTTAATCCAAGTGCTGTTTCTTCTCCTGATTGAAATATCTTGAAATTTTTGCTGCTCATTACAAGGGAAGAAAAATAAAAGGTCAAGCAATCCACCGACTATGTTTTATTTCAGAACATCAACTTGTTTGTCTATATTATGCTAGATAGGTTTGTGTCCTCTCTCTGACTTCCTAGTCTATAAACAGGTTCTAACTTTTCAAATACCAAAATACAGATGTATCTGTTCATCACACATTCCTGATACAGTGAAGTTTACCCCTGTGTGACTTTAAACCTTCTGTATTATTATCGACAAATGTTTAATTTTATGAATTAGTTTCCTTTTATTCAAATATGTTCTCTTCTAAATCTCATGGAAAAAATTTGAATCACAGAAACAAAAAACCAAAGCAAACCAAAGCCTAACATCCTCTACTACGTTTATCTCTGACAAATCCCTCTTTTCAAAGTTAACAACAAAAAGCACAGAATTTCAGAACTACAGAATACATAATTTACCAGGCTCATTTTACAGATGAGAAATTTGAGTCCTCGGTAGGTGAAACCAGAATAGTTTACAGTTGTTATCAGTGATGAGGGAATGGGAAATATACAGAATGAGACTGGGAGCAGCATAGGAAGTACACAGATTTTTGGCAGCAAATACGTAGGTTAAAGTCCTGCCTACTTAACTGTATGACTGTTTGTTCACAGGGTTATGGTTAAGGTTAAAGACATAACACAGAACACAATAGTTCAAACACTGGTCCAATGCCCCACCTTTCCATTATAATTAGCACCTACCCTACTTCATTATTTGCTTATCTTTGTATGTAAACTCTGCTGTACACAGCCTGCAAGCAAGAAGCTTTGAGAAATCATCACTGACTGGGCTGGTGCCTTCTACTGGTCATAGATTAACCCACTTGTTAAGTAAATGCTTTGCTGGGATTAATGAGGTCATCACACATGTGGCTTTCGTATTTTTATTTTTGTTTGAAGTGAAATGCCAGCTTGGATGTATTCATATGAAAGTGTTTCAAAGCCAAATAGAGATCATTTGGGATTATTTCATATTTGGCATCACTCTTGCCTACAGAGAGAGCCCTTGCACTAACACAAGTTTTGTCAGTCTCCCAGTATGAAATCTAATCAAATCTAGGAAACAGAATTCCTCTTGTATCCCAGAGACATCTGGAAACACCACTCCTCCTTCTCTCTCTATTGCTAAGTCTTAGGCCCAAGAAAAGGTGGGGCAAATGGACAAATACAGTGTTTGCTCATTCAATTCCCATTTCAATGGCTATAGTAATATACAATAAAACCCAGAATAAATCCCTTGTCTCCTCTTTACTACAGCCAATCTCCCCAAACCCCTCACTAGGAGAGAAAAAAAAATCCACCTTGCTGCAAAGGACCCCACAGAGGTTCTGTTGCCCCAGTCATTAAAGGGCCTAATAAACCCGGTGCCATTATCTACAACATCTAGAGAGAGTGGGAGGGGGTGGAAATCACACTCAGCCTCAATCCAGATAGTGAGATTCAAAAAGTTACATCTAAAAGAAGAGTTCTTAGAAATTACCTAGGCGAGGAGTCTAAGAAGGAGGAGCATGTGTGTGGTGACTAAGTAAGGAAAAGAAGTGTAGGGGGAATAAGGTGTGGGCCTGAGGGACTGAGAAAAAGGGAAAACCTCAAGAGTTGCAGAAGAGAATTTGCATTTTGGTAGAACCTATCCAATAAGAAAACAGCTTTTTCATTACACATCTAAATATTTACCAAGATGAAAATTGATTATTTTGCAAATGAGAAAAAATACTTGAGAATACATATGCTGTATTTTATTACTATCAGTATATATACACACATGGAGAGAGAACAATTCGAATAAAAAGAAAAGTCATTTTCAAAGCATCTCTTGGAAAAGATAACTACATCAACCAGAAAAGACAAAAAATCTATATAGAAAAGGGCCATCTCTAGAAAAACAACTTTAAATACCAAAACTGTGTATCTTTTCTTTATAACAGTAGCATAAAGCTCTTTTAGAAAAAAGAAAACTAAGAAGATAGTGCTAAATGAAAATGAAATGCAGCAATATGCACTGAAATTTTATGTTTAAGAGTTAAAAAAACATTTTAAAAATAAAATTGAGTCAATAACTATTTTGTACTTTTCGCATTATACTCATCTCAATTATGAAAAATTTAGATGTTATAGTTTCCAAGGGAGGAATAAAGTTTTAAGGATTACATCTGTTCTTACATCATATTGACAAAAAAACAGGTCATTTTGCCCACCCAGAAAAGTTACCTATGATACTGATGAAGAGTTAACTTTGAAAGTATCAAAGAGGAAGTAAAAGGAAATATTCAAGATTAAATACAGAAAACAGGGCACTTGAAGAGGTCACCATCTTTCAATTTATCTTTGTATCTCAGGGACAAATCCACAACCTACTGCTTTGAGGATTCAGATCTATAGAGAACAAAACTAAAATATCTGCACTACATACACGAAGGAAGAAGATGAAAATCAGATATGACTTTAGCTACATCCTCATGTCTATGTACCCTGCAAAAGACACATCCATTCCGGCTTTTTGATTATTCCTCAATGTAGTCTAAATTTTGATATTTTCTAAATATTCCTAAATTTTTAATAGGATAACTTAGAAGGACATATAAAAGAGAAGAATCTCCACCTTTTATGTTAACACTGGTATTTTGTTATTTTCTTTTTTGATATACCAACTACAAAAAAACCTGAAAATTATCCGAAAAACATCATGTAAAATCTATTATTAGTGATACCTACAAACTAATGCCATTCATTCCATTATGGAAAAGCAGGTTTCCTGACTCAGGAACACCTAATGTGAATTAACTGGCAGGGAATCACTATAACTAATGCAATATGATCCTAAAGAGAGTAACAAGAAACATTTCTTTTTTAAAATTTTTATTTATCTAGGTTAGTTGATACACTTCAAATGCAGAGTTAGGTAAAAGATATAAAGAAAATGCAATAAAAATTAAAATCACAGTAATTTGATAACATTCTTCCCAAATCTTAAAGTTATAATATGAATACCTTCATTACCAAAGAATACATTTCCTCGTGGATTATTATTCCTTCATTTCTTAGGATGTCTTCTACTTTAAGATGTAGTAATTTAAGATACTATGAAAAGATCTACTCATTACTAGTAAACTAACAGTTTGGTTTCAATCCCCACTAACTTTCCTAAACGTCAGAGAAATTAAAAACAGAAATCAAGAAAAAAATGAAAAGTATAGAACTCGGAAGTTATTCACATTGATTACAATTAATGTACTCATACAACTGTTCTAGACAAATTAAAAAGACAAGTTTCTTATCTGTACAGTGATTAAGGGCACATACACCATTTTTAGAGAAGATTTTGAGAATTATTTTTTGAGAACAATTTTTATTAGAACAAATTTAATAATAAATTAATAAATTTTCAGTTTAATAAATTTGCTGAAATTGTTTTGATACTGTATTTTCTGACATGTGGAACTCCACAAAATCTTTTTCATTGTGCCCTCACTGTACCATTTAAATAATACCAACAGAAGAGAGGAAATCAATACAAGTTAAACAAAATATAACAGGTAATTATTTTTAAAAGTCACCTTCTGTAAAATAACTTGCCTATGTTACTCTAAACAAATGATGATACATAGCATGAAGTCTATTCACCATCTTTCCTATAATTTTCATATAACTGTACCATCAGGCAAATTTAGCTGTATATTAAAAATGAAAATTATCAGTAATATCAATCTGGGTGTTTTGTTTTGCTCAACAAAAGAAATCACTATAGCATTTCTTTCATTAACAGCAGATTTAATACATTTAAAATGACTTCATTTCTAATATTCTGACTTGCATACAAATTTTAAGTAATAAATCTAATTAAACTGAGCTATACCTTGACCCAGAAACTAGAGTCTCTGCTGTTAAATATACCTAACACTAAGGAATGACAAAAGCAATGATGCAAAATAAACTAGTTCATGTATATTCTTTTACTCAGTCAGCTAATGAAACAAACAAGTGGTCCAAACCTTTACTTGATAATCTAAGAAATAAATTTTTCCCTTTAACTAATCACCCTAACTAGTATGTGGGCAACTTTTTTTCAACACACATTTAGGAAGCAATAAATGGATACATTAATGACCTGAATCCATTAAAATCCCTGTAGACTATTGCATAGTTATGTCTCCAGCAACCTGCCAACTATAACATTAATAAAAATACAGAATTAATTATTTCAAAATTCTGAAGGTGGGTACGCATACACGAGCACGTGCACAAACATACCCCCTTGAGACTAGGCTTATTCCTTTGACTTGGTAACAAAAAACAGGCTTTCTCTTGGAGCCCCAAAATGACAGAACCTTTATTCTAAATTTAAAAAAAAAAAACACACTTCATGCAAAATATTAAGTTTTAAGATTTTAATTTTACTGAACTGTGTTCTAAATTAAAATTTTATTTGAGCTCTTATTACACTCAAGTTTTAATAAGCACACAAAGTACACATCAATATAATTAAAAGTTATCATCTAATGAGTGGCTTGCATAACCTGATAATTCTAACCTGCTGATTAAATTCTCTTAAAATGATTAGAAATCTAATGTCCTAGAACACTGAACTAGTATAAACTAGGCAGAAAACAGTCTATAGACAGATTATTAGAAAACATTTATCTTCACTGCCCCCCCTTTTAAATACCAGCAACTAAATTCCATATGTACCCATTAGAGATGACATAATCCAGATACGGGATTATATTCTTAAATAAAAAGCATTTGGACCATGTCTAGATTAATGCTATAACTTGAAAGAAGTTTCTGTCCAGCATTAGCCCTTTATACACTACAAAAAGTCCAAACAGGATATATTTCTTAACCTTCTTAAAATTCTAGGAAAATTAAGGGAATTAAAGGGAAGTTAAGGGAAGACCACTAGGCACTTCTAAAACAATACCTACATAAAAATGCCACCACATAATCCAAAAATAATTCCCACTTCTTTGTATTAGTACATATAAGTACTATAATCTTAGGAATACAGACTTTGCCTCAGTGAAAGAGAATTCAACAATCCACAACAGCAGTCAAGTTTTTTTAAAACTACTTCAAATACTTAATACTTCTTTGTCCATAATACAAAAACAAATTTTTCTGAAAGAAGAATTTTTAAATTGTGCAATCTGGAAAAGGTATAATCACTTTAAAGCACAACTCATATTAAAAAAAACTACTGTTTTTCAAAACAATACTCTTTAAGACAGCAACACATTTTCAAGGCACTGTGAGAAACTGAAAATCAGGGGGAAATCTGTATATATGTTTCTGCTATAAAATTATTCTTAAGGTTAAACTCTCAAAACCACAAAATGTCAATTTTTACTTCAGAATAAATTTTAATATTTTGGCATATATTCTATGAATTAAATCAATATATTCTGGTGTTCCTTTTCTTTCTATCAAAACCTCTGTCCACATCTTTATCCAAAATTATGTAGAAAAGGCTTCCCAAAATTATTAACACCTTCTCAAATATTCAAAATATTATTTTTACCTTGAATATCAATTATTAAAACCTATGTCTGATAATTCCATTAAATTGACATTTTTCTCTAAAAGGCAAAAAAAAATCTGTAGATCTCCTACTCTGTTATCTAGTAACAACAAGAATTAGAATATATCCCAGTCAATACTAGGAATATGTCTATATGTTATTCTTAAAGGATTCATTAATTATTTTCTATTTTAAAATTAAAAGGCATTCCACTATATGCTTAATGTATGAAATATTAAATCATGAAACAACAAAGAAATCTGTTAAGTGCCTGAAGCAGTTTATACATGCAAAGAAAAGCAGTCATGTTAACATGCTGAAATTAAATTAACATTTTCTTATATCTAAGAATCCATGTCTAGTAAAATCTGTGATGCCAGGGAGAATTTGAAGACAGAACAAACTTCCCTGAAAACATCGCAACTACAAGTAAAGATTACAGATTAGTTAAAAACCTGTCAGTCACCCAAAACCAATCTGCTCTTCCTGTTGACATAAAACTTAATTTAAAAAAAAATTGGCTGAAGTAGTTTACAAGTGTTGCACTATCATTTCAGAGAAACTCCCAATTCTCATATATCAAGTTCTAAAAAGAAAAAAACCACAATAGTCATTTTTCACTTCAAAACTAGAAGAGCAAAATAAATTGACTCAGTCTATTACAGTTAATTTACAAGGTATAAATGTCTGAATATAGAACTAAATAGAAAAAGTGGTGACAATTTTTCTGAGTGGTTACTGGTAAATTACTAAAATAAAACAGAGGTCTTTATTGTTTATACAGTCGACCCTTGAACAACACAAGGGTTGGGGCTCCCACCCGCGCTGCACAGTTGAAGAAAATCCACATAAAATGTTACAGTCTCTGGTTCTGCATCCACGAATTCAATCAAGCTCAGATCGTATAGAACTACAGCACATATTTAGTGAAAAAAATCTGCATATAAGTGGACCTATGCAGTTCAAAATCCTGTTGTTCTTGTGTTAACTATACATGAAACTCCAAATATGCCACCTATCTTTCCTCTTGCAAAACACAGAATTAGATCTTTTCCAAAGTTGCAACTACATTAAATATTAAAATAATTAACCTTATTCATATTGAGAAGTTATTAGGTTATAAATTTGAAGGGAAAGACTACTAAATTTTTATTGTAAGTAAACCCAGTAGAAAGTACAATTTTAAAAAAACAGGTAATGTTAGCAAAGTTATATAGTCCTACTGAAAATTTTCTTCCTAATTTAGCTTTTTCTCACAATATTCCTACCAACCCAGAAAAGATAAAATACCAGTATCTCCCAGTCCTAGGCCACACATTAAAAATCTATCATGTTGCAAAACCTTTCAATGCTGTGCTATTTTCTCCCCTTTGACACACTCCATGGGCTCTTTAACATGCCATTTATTTTCAGTCCAGGGATTGAAAACAAAATTAAATTGGTAGTACATTAGCCAATACACTTAGTCACTAGTAATTTAAAAACCCATTCAATACACACCCTTAATAGAGTGACCATTTCATCTGTATCCTCTAGAGGTACCCTTTACATCAGAGCACCAAACAATTCCTCTGGATGATGTCTGCCAGGTTATTGGCTCAGGTACTGAGCTTTAAGTTAAAGCTCAAAATAAAAATTTATCTATGTAACAATGAAAACTACTATTTTTCTCATGCATGAAATCAAACTCCTTTCTAATCCGCTTTCCCTACAGTATCTTGCATAGTAGGTACAGAGCATTAATTTGCTTGAAAATAATTCATTCTTCCTGCATACAAAGGCGATTTAATATAATTCATTAAAGACTAGCAACAAATTAGTTCATTAAATGACATATGAAAGAATGACAGAAAAGTGTTCATGCAATATATTCACTCATGACCTCCAGAGTGGAATTAATTACATCATTCCTCCTATTGGAATCAGAAGGGAGTCAACAGTGTTTGCAGAGAATAATGCTAAGAGACTCTCAGGGAATTAACTACTTACCCACCTTGGATTCACTAAGATTCCCTATTTTATATTTTATTTATATTTTTGCATGAAAAAAGCATAAAGATGAGGATCACCCCTACCATCGTATAAATATGGTTCTACGTTCCAACCACATGTAACAAAACTCAAGCTAGAATTTATCAAACTCTGTTCTGAATATCTAATTTTTTAAAAAGAAACTGTTTACTATTATCATTTTTTAAACATCATCAAAAGAAACTTACAATGGGCAAAAGCATATTCTTTCTTACACAATTCAAAAAGCAGATAAAGGTTGTTCTGTAATATTCCCATTTTCAGCAAAGTTAATTGGAAAACTGTAATGTCTTTGAGAACTCTAATGTACTGTCAACATTGTGACAAGTCACAAAGGGCTGCTGTGGCAGTTCTTGGGAATCAGGCATCTGCATGTAAGCACCTGATTGGGTGACAGGGGAAATTCTTTGGCCAACTAGTTGCATTTTAAGTTCCCTGGGTTCCAGTAGCTGCTTGTTCTCTTCACCAGTGTCAAGTAGAGTTAGCTTTTCCATCCACACCAGGAACTTCTCCTCTTTCTGCCTCTGCATCTTGGAAAAACAGCTCATGGCCTCTTCTAGGACACTGCCTATGCAGCACCTATCACACACAGCACCCCTGTCAAGTAATCCTGGAATTTCCCTGGGCGCTCCTTCAGATCCCCCAGCACAACTGAAGTCAGCTTTAAAGACATTGAGGCCATTTGATAAAACATGGTTAAATCAGAAAACTGTATTTTTATTAAGACAAGCTTATTCAGGAAAATGGCATAAGCATTACTAAGAACAGCCATATAGGTATAGCACTCATAAGGGGCACTTTAATTAATTAACCAAACAAAAGTTGGCAATTCTGAGAAACACAACATGATACTACCATTTTTCATAGCTTCACTGAATCTGTGGAGGATTGTGTATTCTGTTAGTATACAACTAACTATTAATCTGTAACAGTGTTTTTCAACCTTTGCTGAACATAAAGACCTGGAATGGTTTAACAAATACCAAAACCTAGGTGGCTCCCAGACATTACAGGTTCTTTTTGTTTTAAGCTCTCCAGCTGATTCTAATGTACAGCCTTGATTGAAAACCACTGCATCCCTGAATATTCTCACACTATGACTTTAAAATTCTAAAAGTTGTTTTGACAGCTGACCCATAATAAATCAGTATACAATAATTGTCAGCTAATTGATTTTTATCAAATGCTCTTGTTTTAAGTTAAAATTTTTTTTTTCCTTATGGAAAAACCACATAGAGGGAACTTCCCTGGTGGTCCAGTGGTTAAGAATCTGCCTTCCAATGCAGGGACATGGGTTCGATCCCTGGTTGGGGAACTAAGATCCCACATGCCGCAGGGCAACTAAGCCTACGCGCTCTAGAGCCCACGTGCCACAAGTAGAGAGCCCACATGCTGCAACTACTGAGGTTGCGCACTCTAGAGTCTGAGTGACATAAGGAAAACTCCCACATGCCACAACGAAGATCCCACGTGCCGCAACTAAGACGTGACTTAGCCAAATTAAAAAAAAAAAAAAAAACCCCACAGAGGATATGCATAATCCATGTATACCTCTGGGTCAGTTTTTTATAAACCCTGGTCTGTGCAAGATGCTAAAAGGTATGCCTCAAAAAAAAAAAGTTTTGTGGTTAAGTTTGGGATATGCTACAAATCATATCCTCCCCACTTTGGAGAGCACATTAACGGCTCCGAGTTGTCCTGCAGTAAAGAAATCTGCTTCCACATGATCCAGCACTTTCCAAACGTGTGAAGAGTGTACAGCTATTAATAGCAAGTAGAACAGTGGTTTCATAGGATTCTAGTTTTAGGATATGCTCCTCTACATACAGTGTTTTATCCTTGAACTAGGCCAGATCAGCTTTGGTTTGGGTCCCATATACTTTGAGTTTCTAATAAAACTAATTATACTGAACTCTTCATTTCTTCAGGGAGCTATTAAAAATGTTACCTCCTCAGACCACTCTTGACTACAATATCTAAAATAGCTTTTCTGGGCTTCCCTGGTGGCGCAGTGGTTGAGAGTCCTCCTGCCAATGCAGGGGACATGGGTTCGTGCCCCGGTCCGGGCTGATCCCACACGCCGCAGAGCGGCTGGGCCCCTTGAGCCACGGCCGCTAAGCCTGCGCGTCCGGAGCCTGTGCTCCGCAACGGGAGAGGCCACAGCAGTGAGAGGCCTATGTACAGAAAAAAAAAAAAAAAAAATAGCTTTTCTACCCCATCCTTAGTCCATCTTTATCTCATCTCTTATATCCTGCTTTATTATCATAGTGTATATCCCTACCTGATAGCATATGATGAATTCATTTATTATCTGTCTCCTCAGAAAAGATTTAAGTTTCATGAGGGCAAGGACTTTTCATTCACTATTGCATTCCCAATGCCGCATAGTAGGTGCCCAAATATTTGCTGAATGAATGACTGATGGAATCAATCAATCTTGGCCTTATACCATCTACCTATACCAAGACGTCTTATAAAGAACTACCCTATGAAATGCTCTGTTGCATTTATCTCAGGGTATTTCTGAAAATATGGTTTACTTTATCTCATAGTGATTTTTTATGAATAGACAAAAGAAAAATTTCCCAGGTCTCAGTATCAAGAAAAGAAGTGTTTCTCCTAGAAAATGAGAACTGCTTATGTCATGCCACCTCTTTTCAATGCCTAAAAGGCTATGGGACAAATTTTTAGCCCAATTCTACCTAGCAAACAAAAACCTCATAACGTTTATTGTTATCAACTTTCCCTCTAACTTCATTTCATTCCTCCTCCCCTGATTACTGCATTCCATCCCCTTTCTTCACATTAAAAAAAAAAAAAAGGGCTTCCTTGGTGGCACAGTGGTTACGAATCCACCTGCCAATGCAGGGGACATGGGTTCAAGCCCTGGTCCGGGAAGATCCCACATGTCACGGAGCAACTAAGCCCATGCGCCACAAGTACTGAGCCCGCACTCTAGACCCCATGAGCCACAACTACTGAAGCCCACGTGCCTAGAGCCCATGCTCCGCAACAAGAGAAGCCACCGCAGTGAGAAGCTCGCGCACCGCAACAAAGAGTAGCCTCCCCGCTAGCCGCAACTAGAGAGCCTGCCCGCGGCAACGAAGACCCAACGCAGTCAAAAATAAATAATTTTTTTTTAAAAAACACCTTATTTATAAGTAAACTTCCTCAAGAAGGGCATACCTTTCCCCGAAGTGTAACGTATTTAGCTTACGGAAAGTCTAAATGGAATTTAAGGAATACTAAACTTTCTTTCAACAGTTTATCCCCATTATAAGTGCTGGGTAAACTGAAGTGTACAGGACAGGAAATGATATGGCTACTTTGATGTTTCAGATTCTGGCGCTGCTTATTTTTCAACAAACACTGGAAAATGAGTATTAAAAGCTGAATTCAAAAAACTGGTGTGAGAATACTTATGCTAAGGACAGTGAGATAAGTTGCAGCCTCATAAAGATGACTACCAGCAATAAATACTGAAAACAAGACATTTTGAAGTCTCAAAAAGAGGACCCAACGATACGTGTCAAACAAAACCCACAGAATGCACAACACCAAGTGTGAACCCTAATGTAAACTGTGGACTCTGAGTGATAATATGTCAATCTACGTTCATCAATTATAAGAAATGTACCATTCTGTGGGGGTGTTGATAGTGCAAGAGGCTGTACGCATGTGAGGACAGGAATAAGTGGGAAATCTCTGTACCTTCTGCTTAATTTTGCTGTGAACCTACAACTGCTCTAAAAAATACATTAAAAAAAACAAACAACAACCAGGGACCATATTCTCACCTTAAACACATATATGTCCTTTTATTAACACTAAAATATATCCTACTTTGAGAAAGACATCAAAAGCAAAGCTTATGCTTTTGCATACACAAAGTTTTTAAAGGCACTCACTTTAGGAAATAAGCTAGGAAAAGCAGGCTGAAAATAATACCTTGGTGCTTTAACATTAGAGATTGCCAAAGGATACCCACCAGTAAGATTTCAAAGCTTCTAAATTTAAGGTAACATTATTTAGACACTGTAGCATAGAGAAAACCACATTTAAACAATGCATGCTTTTAAAATAATCACTTAAATGGAGTAAAATTTAAAGGTGCTTATGTTTATTAATCACTAATAACATATTTAAAAACTAGATGACACTGTTCAGAACTTAACAGAAGCAGACTACCAGTTTTACAATGATTTTTAGCTATGGGAGACTTAACATATCTCTTGGCTTAACTGAGTAGTTCTCAGCCTGGCTGCCCACTGTCATCACCTGGGAGCTTAAAAATGCTGGTGCCTTTATGCTAAGTGAAATAAGTCCAAGAAAGACAAATACTGTATGATCTCACTTGCATGTGGAATCTTAAAAAAAACAAATTCAAAAAAACAGAGTAGTTTGGTGGAGAGTACGGGGTGCAGCAAGGATGAGTGAAGGTGATCAAATAGGACAAACTTCCAGTTATAAGATGAGTAAGTTCTGAGGATGTAATACAGCATGGTGGCTATAGTTAACAATACTGTATTGTATATTTGAGAGCTGCTAAGAGAGCAGATCTTAAAACTTCCCAACACACAAATTATAACTATGTGAAGTGAGAGGCGTGTTAACTAACCCTACTGTGCTAATCATTTCGCAGTATATACATTTATCAAATCAACACGTTGTATACCTTACTTAAAGTTACACAATGTTATATATCAACTGTATCTCAAAAAAGCTGGGAGAAAAATGCTGATGCCTGGGTCAGATCCAGAGACTCTGATTTAATTGGTCTGCAGTGGGGTCTGGGCATCATAAGTTTTAAATGCTCCCAACCCCCAACAAGTGATTCTAACATATAGCCAGACTGAAAACTGCACAGATATTACCTGCTTTGTTTGCATTTACTAATCACTTTTCAGGCAGTCTTCAACTGATTACTCAGTCTCGGTGTCTTTTATCAATGTATTTAGTGAGTCTCCTAAATAGCTACCAAAATACAATCAGATTACAGAGGCTTAAATTGGGGACATGGGGCTTTTAGTCACTTCATATTCAATATAGGAAAAAGGTCATGGAATTCCTAACATGGGTTTGGGGGTCTTATCTTCTACCATGAGTTGCTACTGCTTAAATTAATAATAATATTTTTCAAGTAATTCAATCCCCAGTAGGTTAAGAATCCTCACAAATCAATTTAAAAAAAAAAAGTGTAGCAAGAGGAAAATGTGCAAAGAACATGAATAGACTGTTAACCAAAAGAATACAAATGGCCAATATGATTTTTCAACTTCATTAGTAATCAAAGAAATGCAAATTAAAGATACAGTTCATCCATCAAACCAGCAACATTTTTATAAACACTCAATAGAAAGAATATAATGCAACAAATACTCAAGCTCCTGGATGGAATAAACTTAATAAAGTATTAAAAAGTAGTTTGGCAGTATGTGTCAAGAGGCTTCAAGTGTTCATACCCTTCCTCATAATAGCAAAAACTAAAAACAGCCCAAAGGGCCAGGAGTAGGGAAATTATTTTATAGTTAGCTAAATTATTCAAAATCCATACATGGTTTTAGGGAGACTTCTGTGTTTTGGTTAAAGGCTCAAAATGCAATGTTAGAGGGAAAGAAAGAAGTATACATAGTATGATAAATTTTGTTACATATTATGGAAGGCAATATACTTAAATGTTAACAAAAGCAGGATTTTAATCTTATATATCACATTTTTCTATTTTCAAAATTTCCTACAAAGGATTTACTAAAGAAATTTTTTTCATTTCCAAGTAAGAGTTAATTGATCAAGCGTAATAAGCCTCTACCTCAGAAAAACTGTAAGGTAAAATGATAGCTTATCATGAGGAATTTCACTGTATAATTGTGTGGGGTGAGTAGTGAGTGCTGAGATCCTAGCTTCAGTAGGACTGAGCTGCGCCTGGCCACATGGATTGAGGATTCAGATGATCTTAAACAGGTGTCCTCAACAGCCTCCCTGACATTCTCCAACAAAGACCGATTAGATTTTCTAAAATGCAAAACAGCCAAGACAACTGACCCTTACCTACCAAGGTGGATACTATTTTTGGAACCTCAGTCTGAGTGGGCACTTGCATGGTGGACTATTAAACCACACAAAAGCAGGTCATTATAGCCAAGACAAGATGAAGCTACCCTGAGGTTTATTCTATACTAAATATTTATGAAAAACAACGGTCACTGGAAAAACTCTTCCCTGCTGCCCACCTACAATGATGCATGTAAGCTGGTCTGTTCAGAGAATTTTTGAATTGAAGTCTGATGTCACAGACTTATTCACATTCACTAAAATCAAAACTCCCTGCAGGGAACTCACTGGCAGTCCAATTGTTAAGGCTCTGAGTTTTCACTGCTGAGGGCCCAGGTTCAATCCCTGGTCGGGGAACCAAGATCCCACAAGCCGTGTGTCATGGCCAAAAAAAAAAAAAAAATCCCTGCAAGAGCAGACTTTACAGCTCTAGTCTCAAAGTGATTTTACAGAAAAACTGACCCCCCCCAACCCCCGAAGAAATAATGCTCTAATAATAAAGTATAAAGATTAATAATACAAAAATATCACCTATAAATGAGACACTCAACAAAAGCCTTGAATACTCAAGACTACCACATAGTATTTTCACATTAATATGCACTATAAAATACTCTATTTTTGCTCATCTCTAAGTCCCCCAAATGAAAGAAGTGCCAGAATTATCTTGATATGATACCTCCAGATTCTTAAAAGAGCAATATAGTTTCAAAAACTTCAAGGAAAGAATGATCTAGTGTGGATACTAAGCTGCCTGTCAGTTAACTGTTAACTAAAGCAACAACAACAAAACCACTTCATAAACATCTACTGTCCAAATATCAAACTCAATTATAAATCATCACCATGCACTATATAAGTCTGCAGCATTAATTATTTCCACTCTTTAAAAGAAAATGCATTAATTGTTCAACTGTTTGGCATAAGTGAATATTTAGCATAATTCCTTCAATGTTTAAGCTGCTGCCAAAAAAAGTTTATAAATACAGCAATTCTGAATTACTAAATTAGTTGTACCTTGATGAAAGCATATAGCAAAAATCTCAGTTTTTAACTTTTCCTCTTGGTTTCCATTCTGTATAAACAGCTGGATTCAAATTTCAAATTCCAAGAGATTTGCTGTTAGGTACATCCAGTTTAAGTTCACCTGAATGTCCATGGTGTTGCACTCATCTTATAAGTCAGTTCACAATTTATCCTATCTTCACAATCTATACAACTTTTCAACAACTGCCTTGCTATAAGGTAGAGTGTATCCCCCCTGCCCCAAAGTTATAATCTGATTCAAGAAACTGAGGTATACATAATTATGACATCAGCAATGAAAAATGTCAAAATTTTTCGGGGGTAACAATGTGGATAATTGAAATGAACTTCCTAATATTTAAACTTAGGATGTTCTACCTTTGCTTTGCATAATTCCAGGAAAGACCATTCACAGCTGCTTATGTGTACAGCGCCTTCTGTAACTCTGTGGTGCAGAGCCTAGGCAGTCATATACAGTGGCCCTACAGCTTACCTCCCATTTGATTCTCCATGATTACCTTAGAAAACTCTTCATGTTTTCAAAATCCACCAACTTATTAAGTGGTGTGCACAACAGAAACTAAATTACAGATTCAGATAATTTGGTGTTTTGGTTAGTATACAATTCAGAATAGACAAGAAACAGAAGACTGATGTTTTAGAAGTTTTAGACACTGGTCAAGGTAGTCAATTAGCAAAGAGGTTTCGAAAATATGAACAAAGCACACCTAACCTATCTAAGCCAAATAGGGAGAATGCCCACGAAGATATTTTTCATGCCACCTCTTCAATGGGGTCTATCTTCAAAGAGCACTTTGTTCACCCACCTTCTCCCTTTCCATAAAAAGACAAAGTATTGGGCAGTTACATAAAAATCTATTTAGTGAGTGGAATTAAGTAAGCACTATATCAAGAGATCCATCATGATCCTGATTAATAGCTTAGAACAGGACATAAGAATGCATAAACAATTGTATAGGTGTTAATATAGCTTTCTTTAAAATATTAAATGTAAATCTGAAATACACCTAGAACCTGCCTTAGAACAATCCCAAAGTTTGCTTCTCTCATGCAGTCATCTGATGAGCTTCAATTAAATCCCCTCCCCCAGTAATTTTAACATAAGGAACTACCAAAGGAATTCAATAGATATTAAATCAGTAAGCATTTCCAACGATGGTTAAAAACTCATATTTAATATACTATATGGATGATGCTTTTATTTTAAGTTGAACACCTATAAAATCATTCTTATTACTGAGTTTCTGTAAGTTTGGTTAGCTATAGGTTTAATTAACCAATATGATTTATCTTGAAATATTCTTTGTATAGCAGCAATATGCTGACGTATAGAAACAGAAACATTTCAGAAAACTAGGAGGAAAAAAGTCACCCATAAAACTTTGAAAACCAAAACTTCCCCCTTTAACATAGCAATAAATAATGCTGTCATGATCTATTAAATGCCATGTACTTTACAGAATGTTCCTAATCGAAAGAGTCTCTTCAATGAGAATTCACCCAAGAACCATTCAGACCTCACCTTTCTTCCACTATGAAATCTCAAGACTGCCTTCGTAGTACATACACAGTACCAGACGTAGTAATATGGAGAAAGCAGATGTGTCAAACATGTAATAAATTACAGACTCTTATACCAATAAGGGCTGGAACAGCAGATTTTTCTGTACTTTTTAAACTTGGGGGCGTTAAGGGGGAAATTTTGCAAAAAACATTCCTTTCAATGCAAGTGACAACTAGCTAAACATGCACTGAATGGGTGGGGACACATAAAACTACTGTTTTAGGAGGAATAGTTATTAGAAACCTTTAACGAAAGGTAGAACATGTTATTTCAGACACCATAAGCTCGAGTGCAGTGGCTATATAATAAAGCAAGGTGCCTATTCCTGAGGAAAACGTACTTAGTAATAATGCTGAACAGTGAGTATTAAATCTAAGTAGTGCTAGAAAGGCAATGATGGGAATTCAGGTAATGTGTTACAGAGAAAGAGACTTGTGAGAAATTCCATTACTTAAAAATAATCCTGTCCCTATCATTAAGTATTTTTTTTGGCTGTTGTGCTAAAGTGCACTGGAAACCTCAGAACAGGTTTTTAAATTGGCCATGTCTTGTTAATACACTGCAGTCTTCAAATTTACACAGAGCTGCAGGTCTCCTGGATTTTTTCAAGTGTCACTCATCTAACTGAGCCTGAGAGCTGAGAAATGCCATCAGGTGCTCTACAGTCAGTTTAAAAAACATCCTCTACCTGGTATCTCTGCAGTGATTGTCTTGCTGCTCCCTGAAACTTCTTCATCATCATCTGATGAGCTCGTGCTTGAGTCACAAGTCAGGTCACTATCACTGGTACTACTGTCCTGCAACAAGTTATATTTCTTTCGTGCAGCAGCCTCCCGTTTCTGCCTCAGTAGCCTGATTCTCTCCTTGTGCTTTTGGCTCCGATGACCTTTAACCTTGGCGACTCGGCCATTCTGTTTATCACTGGATTGCCGGTTTTTCTTGGCAGCCATGGTGGATGTTTCACTTTCAGATCGGGACCGGCGAGACTTGCGCCCAACTGCGGCACCAGACACTCCGGAAGGGTCTCCTTCTACCGCTGTTTCTGCCTGGGAGGGTTCATTCTCCTCTGCAGAAGACAGTGTATCTGAATCGGCCAGGTGACCACTAGAGGAAGGGGAAAGCATGCAGTGGTTAGAGGAGTCACTCTCATAAACTCGACCAGTTGTCGGCTTGTCACTCTCCGTGGATGCCAACTGAGACTCAGAAGAGTCCCTTCTCAGTTCCATCAACAAGCAGGGCATTGAAGAAAGAACTGTAGAATCCACCACACCATCTTTCGGAACTTGAGATTCCAGTTCTACAGATCCATCTTCCTCCTTAGCTGTCTCTTGTTCAGATGTTTTTGGTGGGACTTCAGACTCAATGAGTTCTTCAACTTTTCCCACTGCCTCCTCCATCTTCATTTCAGACTTTCAAGTTAAATCATGGAGCAGAGTCTAGGAAACTATGTCAAAGATGCAACGGGAAAGCAACCTGTACAAAAACACACAAAAATCAATAAACGGAAATGGCAGATTATTTAATCAACACAACATTCCTACCTTTCTAAGTGGGCAGCAAAAGTTACCATCATATAGGCCTTTAAAATATATGTATCTATTATTTGCTTGAACAACAGTCAAATTCAGGGGACTTAATACGACCAAAATACTGGCATACACAGCTACTAAAAATGGCACAATATTAATCTTCTATTACTGAACTTGCAAGACCAGCAAGCAACCAAACAAGGATTTTCAATTTTAAAACTTTATTTAAACTGTTCAAGAAAAGGATCCTCAAAGCTTTGATATAGTTAGCAAGTATGTAAACTTTAAATGAAAAGGAATGCTCCAAAAAAACTGGTCTACAACAAGTGAACTGGAATGATTACTTTTACATTCAAATCCTCAAAGAAAGGAAGCAAGGGAGTGAGTTACAGTGGAGTGACATCAAACGTACACTTATGTTAAAGGGAAAAAAAACCATCAATTACGTGCATTTGGCAAGTGGGCAACAAAAGTAATTACATGCATCAAAGCTGTCATTCCTCTCAACAGGAGTTGCTCTAGAGGGGCATTAAGATGAAAAACCTGAATCTGCTATTTCCTCAGTTCTTCCTAGTTCCCACAAACCTCTCATCATGCTTAATATGATGAGTCTAAAGTTTAAACATATGTTTTGTTTCATAAACAATAGCCACTAAATACAGATTAACTACTTTGTGAACCCAAAAGACCTAAAACTCTCTATTCTATGAATGACTTAAGGGGGTTAAAAGAAAACCCCCTACACACATTCTCCACCTCCTATGCTAACTTTAGAACCTAATATCCTTCCACCACTGTGTGTGCTACAACTCCACTTAATCACAGACAAACAGGACATAATCTTTAACCACAAGAGTTGTGACCTATACAGTGCAAACTTCATTAACTAGTGGTTTTTTAAGAGGAGGCTAACAATGTGCAAAGCAAGTAAATACCTCACCCTGAACAACTGATGTTAAAGAAGGCAATGATCATGTGCCATAAGTCACAGACAGACACAAACATTAAGCTAGATGGTATGTCAGTGAGGCACAATAAGACATCTCCGTCACTTCATTCCATCAAGTTACTTGATAGTTCACTATATGGTAGACAGCAACTAGAAGATATCTGAAAAATGGAGTTATTTATTGATCTAACATGACAAGCCTACTTTTTTGCTTACTATAAACATAAATGTTCTATATATCTGGGTTTTTTTTCAGGTCCTGTTCTCAGCTGCTGATAAAACAGGCATTCTGATGAATTTTCCTTAACACATTCATGAAAACCAGAACATTCATGGCCACTGGAAACATTTATAAGTTAAAAACAATCTCATGGAGCTTCCCTGGTGGCTCAGTGGTTAAGAATCCGCCTGCCAATGCAGGGGACACGGGTTCGATCCCTGGTCCGGGAAGATCCCACAGACCGCGGAGCAACTAAGCCCATGAGCCACAACTACTGAGCCTGCTCTCTAGAGCCCGTGAGCCACAACTACTGAGCCTGAGCTCTAGAGCCCACGAGGCACAACTACTGAAGCCTGGGCCCCCCCAAAGTCCATGCACCACAACTACTGAGCCCACGCACCACAACTGCTGAAGCCCACACACTCCAGGGCCCGCTTGCCACAACTACTGAAGCCTGCATGACTAGAACCCATGCTCCGCAATGAAGAGTAGCCCCCACTAGCCGCAACTAGAGAAAGCCCGCCACAGCAACGAAGACCCAACACAGGGAAAAAGAGAAAAAAAGAATCATATGCAATAATTTTCAAAACCTGGCTGTCAATTCTGGACAATGAAAATGCACTGTTTTATTAGTCCTGTAATAATTAAGAAACTAACACAAAAGAATTTGAGGACAGGAAGAAAAGTTAAACCATGGTAAGGAAGCAGTACACTGCCTGCTCTGAGGAGATAAGGAAGTGGTAAGTATAAGAGTAAATTAGGCTACTGGGAAAATCTGGAGGGAGTTTGTATCATATCAGACCTCCTTCTTGGTCAGCAAAGCATAACACAAGGTGAAAAATAAGGCAGGTTTGGGAGTTTGTGAAAAATGGAAAAGGGTTTAACATACGTTACAGAAAATCTGACAAAGAATAAAACTGCTAAATACAATGACTTAAACAGGGTGAAAAAGAATTCACAATACTCAATTTCTAAACTATGTACAAACCATTAACAGAAACTTGAGGTAAAATGTGATTGTTCTTCCCTGCTCAAAATCTCTGTCCACATCTCTAGTTTCATCTTGGGCCACTCACACCCCAGCTCTCTTTAGCTACAAAAACTGTCACAAAAACAATTTTTTCAGATCTCTGGCCTTTCACACTCATTTTGTGCCGGACCTCTTGCTGGCTACTCTTTGCAGGTTATCAGAATAAACACTGCTTCCTTGGGGGTAGCATGGGTACCTTACAGACTAATAAGATCCTTGTTATCTACATATTACACACCTATTTTCCTTCAGGACACTTTGCATAACTGTAGTTAAGTAATTGTGTCATTGTTTAATGTCCATCCCCCATACGTAAGGACATACAAAGGTTTAAAGGAAAATAACTGAAAATTATATAACCACTCCCCCCAGCTGATTTATCTGTATGATTAACAGGCAAAAGAGACCTTAACGCAAAAATTATCATCAAAACAAAAGATGTCATTCTAATCTTGCATGGCCCAAAGATAAACATGATGGGAATCTGTGGAAGTTTTCTTCTGACTACAAGTTTCTCAAGAAAGTAGAGGTCATCAGTTAAGAGTGAGGATGAGTAAGATGCTGGTGAGGCTGATCAGAGGACCAGGTGTGAAACAATAGTGAGAAAGTGAAGAAACTAGGCAAGTACAGTAAATGATTTCCAGACAATAATAAGGGCCCACTCTAAGGGCTATAGCCATGAATGTAAAGTGAAACTGGTATACATGGATGTGACTCCTCCTTTCAAGTTCAGCTGTATAAGTCCAAGTGCAGAGGAGGTAGACACTGGATTTAACCTGAACTGTATAGTTTCACCAAGCAACTAGAACAAAGCAAGTGTGTACAAGAATATGATTTAAATGATCACATTAAGAAGGTATGGGGTAGTGAAAATGTGCTAGGACCAACAGAATGGACATCCCAGTGTAGTAAGGGTATACACTGAACTGGAAAGATAGAAGGTGGTAGTCCAAGAGCACTGTGAATGAAATTGAGATTACAGAAAGGTTGCAGTTACTGGTAACTAACAAGATCTAAAATAGCACTCAAAGTGCTGTCCTTGAATGACTGTCTGCAATGAGGGAAGTGTAGAAATTAAGAGTAACTGATTAGAAATTTACAGCAATTTGATATTGTCATGACAACCAAAGAGCATTTCGATTTCCTAGTATCTGATTTTGACTGTATTTTACCCAAAAAATCCACCAACGATGGATTGTAAATAAAAATATAATGGCCCTTTACAACAGACAGTTCAAGAAACATAGGTTAGAGTATGGAAATACGTGGCTGAGGTAGAGAAGAGAACAAAACCATTACGGGAACTGAGTGGGCAGTGTCAGAGGAAGCATCTATGCGTATATTGAAATGACCAAGAATTAAGACAAAAGTAATAATGGACAAAATGACACTAAGCAAGGAACAAAAATCATCACAATATAAAGGGGTCAGTGGCAGGACTTCCCTGGTGGCACAGTGGTTAAGACTCCACGCTCCAAATGCAGGGGCCCCAGGTTCAATCCCTGGTCAGGGAACTAGACCCCACATGCATGCCGCAACTAAGAAGTCCACGTGCCCAGCTCACATGCCGCCAACTAATGATCCCGCATGCCACAACGAAGACCTGGCACAGCCAAAATAAATAAATAAAATATATTTTTTAAAAAACAAAAACAAAGCACAGCCACCCCTTGCAAGGTGAAGCAGTGCCCTCAGGGGAAAGCCAAACTGTTATTAGTATCAGAAGATAAAGGGAAAGTTCAGAGAGGAGGTTGAGAATATTGGTGACTTTGCTGATGATAAAACAAAGTGGAAGGAAGCTGAAGACGGAGGGGAAGAAACAGAACAGGGAATGTGCAGTGCTTTCTGGAGATTAGAGTGCAGGAAACGGGGTGACTAAGGAGTCTGGAGCTTCTTGTGATATTCATGAAACAAAAAACTTATGTAAAGCACTCAGATATTTTCTTTTCCATTCTATATAGTTAAAAAATTTGGTGCTGGTCATGACTCAGTAAAATGATTTCACAACTAATAGTTGGCAACCTGAAGCTTGAAAAACACTGTCTAGAGAAACATATGTGTCATAAAAGCACTGTTTTGTTATAGACAAAACAAAAACCAAACATCTATTAACAACAGAACGGTAAAATAAATTGTGGTAAATTCCTACAATGAAGGAGCATATATAGCAGTGAAACAAATAAAAGACCACTACAGGGCTTCCCTGGTGGCGCAGTGGTTGAGAGTCCGCCTGCCGATGCAGGGGACATGGGTTCATGCCCCGGTCCGGGAAGATCCCACATGCCGCGGAGTGGCTAGGCCCGTGAGCCATGGCCGCTGAGCCTGCGCGTCCAGAGCCTGTGCTCCGCAACGGGAGAGGCCACAACAGTGAGAGGCCCGCGTACCGCAAAAAAAAGAAAAAAATGCAGAGACTGTCAAACTGGATAAAAAATATCTAATTTTATGCAGTTTGCAAAAGATGTATCTTAGATTCAAAGATATAATAGGTTGAAAGAAAAGAATGGAAAAAGCTATACTATGCAAAGAGTAAACATAGGAAAGCTAAAACACAACATCATCAGACAAAACTGACTTTAAGAAATGTTGCTAGAGACAAAGAGGGACATTTCATAATGATACAAAGGAAATGACACCAGGAAAATATAAAAATTATAAATGTATACATTACTTATAAATATATATGCACTTAACAAAGGTCCAAAATATATGAAGCAAAAACTGACAGAATAGAAAGAAGATAATTCAACACTAACAGCTGCAGATTTCAATTCCTCATTCTAAATGTATAAAACTAGACAGAAAATCAGCAAAAATATAGAAGTTTTGAACATTATTCACAAACTCAACCCATAAGACACATACTCCACTCCTTGGGTGGTTACTGGCATATACAGCTGGGTACAGGGTAACCCCCCAAATAAGATGTGGTCTACAGGAAGAGTAAAAAGAGAAGTAATCAACTTTGATTTGAATTAGATAATGCTCATAGGAATACCGGTCTCAAAGAAAAAAAAAAACAGAAATACAAACTTGGACATTATCAATATAAGCAGAGGTGATAGCTGAATATATCAGCTCATCCAGGGAGAAAACAGAGTGAACAGAGAAGAGACTTTAACAGTCTTTTTTAAAAATTGTGAACCAGGGGCTTCCCTGGTGGCGCAGTGGTTAAGAATCCTCCTGCCAAGGCAGGGTACACGGGTTCAAGCCCTGGTCCGGAAAGATCCCACACGCCGCGGAGCAACTAAGCCCATGCGCCACAGCTACTGAGCCTGCGCTCTAGAGCCTGTGAGCCACAGCTACTGAGCCCACGTGCCACAACTACCGAAGCCATTGCGCCTAGAGCCAGTGCTCCGCAACAAGAGAAGCCACTGCAATGAAGAGTAGCTCCCGCTCGCCGCAATTAAAGAAAGCCCGTGTGCAGCAAAGACCCAACGCAGCCAAAACTAAAATAAATAAATAAATTTATAATTAAAAAAAAAACAACTGTGAACCAGCTGCTTTAGTCTATAAACTGGTAAGTAAGAAATTATCTTTGGAAGAAGAAAAACCACAAAGACATCCATAAAACACACCCAGAGAAGAAAGTCTTCCTTCTTGTAGTATATTCTTGGATGTTTAACAACTTCCAGTACGCTTAGAGGTGTGAGAAAGGGCCATGATAAGTGAGGTCTTATCTAAGATGAGACCACTATAGGGAACCCTCCTGAGGATTTTGACATAGCTATGTATAAAATCATTAAGCACCTAACATAAGAAAGTCTTGCCGTTCACACTTCTCATTTTAAGCCCTTGAACAACCATCGTTAACCATTCTTTAACACCACTGCATGAAATGACACAAAAATGAATGAATGAATAAACTGACACTGTATTGTCCTTCCTGATGCGGCAAATGCAAACAAGTCATTTGCTGTTACAAGTTTACTTACAGGCACTTTTTCCGTTGAAACCACAAATTGACACAAGCACAGCCCACTAAGTGAAACTGCTTCTAGACAAGATTTTGCTCGACAGTCTACAAAATGGGGAACTCCTGCATCTTTATTTCATACCACCACCCTAGAACTGTAAGAAACACAAGCAGGTAATGCCTCAAACATGAGCTAGATGAACCAGTTAACTTACACTGCTTCCTGACATGTACAAGCCATAGCATTAGATAATTCATGAATTCCCACTTTGCTCTCTTGCACAAAACAAACAGCTTTCTATTTAGACAAAAAAGCAACTTTAAAAAGGGTTGTTTAAAGTTTGTCAATGTTTTACTGACAAAATAAGAATTCTTTTCTGCCCGTTTGAGTAGAGGCTATAACATTTTCCCTGTCACAGAAATTTAAGTTTAAAACAAAAAGTCTTACAACTGATCCTGTCTATTCCCTTGCAATGCAGGATTGGTCCAAACAGGTGACCTTCTACTGTTTTATCTAATCTAGCTTCAAGTACCAAGTGATAGGGCTTATACCAACCTCCCTTGAGAGATCACTATGTTCCAAATAGAATTTATAACATGTTTTTTTCCAAGATTTAGTCTACTGCAGCCATTCATTTTATTTAAAATTGATACTAAAAAGCTATCTATATCTGTGACCCAAAACCACCCAACATAAAAAGTCTACAAGAAACACAATAAAGATCAATCTTCATGTGAGTCTGCTCTTAATTTCAATGTTTAAATTTTTTAGTCACTTCTCTTCCCCCTAAAAAATCTATACCCACAAATTTTCAAAACTAGTACATAGGCATCAGACCACTAAAAAACAAATTTGGGTACTGGGTTCTCCGCTCTTTAATTCAAAGCAGTCACACTCTCCTCTAAGTTTTGGGGGTTTTTGTTTTGTTTTGTTTTGTTTTGTTTTTGCGGTACGCGGGCCTCTCACTGTTGTGGCCTCTCCCGTTGCGGAGCACAGGCTCCGGATGTGCAGGCTCAGCGGCCATGGCTCACGGGCCCAGCCGTTCTGCGGCATGTGGGATCTTCCTACCGCGGCACGAACCCGTGTCCCCTGCACCGGCAGGCAGACTCCCAACCACTGCGCCACCAGGGAAGCCCTAAAACCATTTTTAAAAGACTAGGACAGACGTTATTTAATTCAGCTAATATGTATTAAGTACTTACTGTGTCAGGCAACATGCTAGCTTTGGGACTACAAAATGAAAAAGTCACGGTACTCACACTCAAGTGTAATCAAAAATAAAGATCTGTTGAAAACCTACTATTCAAATGTTTCACGGCAATTAAAGACAGTAAGTAGTTCACACAAATGAACTGGCTGAGTACAAGTAGGACAGAATTAGGTAAGTACTACAGGAAAGTATAAAGAACTCTGGACATTCATAAGATCAGAACTAGAAAAAGTGTCTATAATAATTTAACTGGGTTGGAAAGATAAGAATGATTTCAATAAATATAAACAAGAGGGTTTCCCTGGTGGTGCAGTGGTTAAGAATCCGCCTGCCAATGCAGGGGACACGGGTTCGAGCCCTGGTCTGGGAAGATCCCGCATGCCATGGAGCAACTAAACCCGTACGCGACAACTACTGAGCCTGTGCTCTAGGGCCCACAAGCCACAACTACTGAAGCCCGCGCGCCTAGAGCCCATGCTCTGCAATGAGAGAAGCCACCGCAATGAGAAGCCTGTGCACTGCAACAGAGTAGCCCCCACTCACCGCAACTAGATAAAGCCCACGCACAGCAATGAAGACGAAACACAGCCAAAAATAAATAAATAAATTTATTAAAAATATAAAAAGTAAAAACAAGAGTAACAGGGCTACTACAAAATCTTAACCTATATTCCATAATGAGAGACATGACGGAAAAAAATCAAAGGAAACAAGAAAGGTCAAAGGTACTTGACTTAAAACCCAAGAAGGAACTTCAAAGTTTCATTTGAGTTACTTTAAAAGTTGATTACATTTAGATGACAGGTCTATTCTGGCAAAGACAATAATCCTACAGAAACAAAACTGCTGCCAGTTTTCATCAATGTCACTCTAAGCACTAACACAATATGGTAACAGCCATGAGATATGGTAATCCAATGTCTTTCAAATATGAAAATAAAAGTTCATAAAAACACCAGTCTTAAGGTGAGAAAAGGGAAATGCTGTGTCCACTGGCAAACTGATGTTCTCTAACATTGGTTTTCCTTGTTTGTAAAACTTCAGTTCTTGGTAGGATGAAATAAATGACACTTAAAGCACCTAGTACATAACAAGCACAAAGTCAAATTTCAAGAAATAGTGTTTTTTAATATTTTTATTCTCTCTTCTTCCTCTTCACTTCAAGTCCATCACAGAACAAACAAGTCACTTCTCTACAACCAAAGTCATGAGGATTCATTCAGGCTTTCAACACATATTTATTGAGTACCTAGTGTTAGCTACTACGCCAGGCACTGGGAAATATATGGTACATTCCTAATGGAATTTAGAGTCTAAGGGAGAGACAGTCAAATAATCACACAAGTGAATAATCACGCAAATATTAAATTTATTTCTGCGGTAAGTCCTGCAGAGAAAAGGTATGTTGGCACCATGAAAGGAGAAAAAGAAGAGGAATGTTAACATAGTCTGGGAGATCTAAGACGGCTTCCTGAGGAATAAATAGGAACCCACTGTTTCAAATAGGGAAGGCAGACATAGATTTAAGCTGATTTGTACTTTAAAAAGACCATTCTGGGTTAAGAATCCGCCTGCCAATGCAGGGGACACAGGTTCAAATCCCTGGTCCAGGAAGATCCCACATGCCAAGGAGCAACTAAGCCTGTGCACCACAACTACGGAAGCCCACGTGCTGCAACTACCGAAGCCCGCACACCTAGAGTCGGTGCTCCGCAACAAGACAAGTCACCACAATGAGAAGCCCGCACACCACAAAGAAGAGTAGCCCCCACTCGCCACAATTAGAGAAAGCCCACAAGCAGCAACAAAGACCCAATGCAGCCAAATAAATAAACAAACAAATAAATATAAAAAGACCACTCTGGCTGCACAGTGGAGAATGGATGGAAAAGGAAGGTAAGAGTAAATGTCAGCTGAACAATTCAAAGGCAAGGCTAAAAATTTCAGTAACTCTAGACTGACTGTAGTGGCAACAGAGAGATATGGGTGAATATGAGAGATCATAGAGCAAATACGGGAGGTGAAAAAGGCAGGTATCGGGACTTGCCTGGTGGCACAGTGGTTAAGAATCCGCCTGCTAATACAGGGGACACGGGTTTGAGCCCTGGTCTGGGAAGATCCCACATGCCGTGGAGCAACTAAGCCCGTGCACCACAACTACTGAGCCTGTGCTCTAGAGCCTGCGAGCCACAGCTACTGAAGCCCACACACCTAGAGCATGCCGCAGAGCAACTAAGAACATGTGCCACAACTACCGAGCCTGCGCTCTAGAGCCTGCGAGCCACAGCTACTGAAGCCCACACGCCTAGAGCCTGTGCTCCGCAACAAGAGAAGCCACTGCAATGAGAAGCCCGCGCACCGCAACAAAGAGTAGCCCTCACTTGCCACAACTAGAGAAAGCCTGCTCACAGCAATGAAGACCCAATACAATCAATCAATCAATAAATCAAGACAGGTATCAACGACAAGTTCTTGGTTTCTAGATTCTGCAACTAGACTGATGGAAGAACCAATCACTAAGGGAACATGAAAGACCTGTGTAGTGAATGGAGAGGGGAAAGGGACATCAAAGACTTTAGTATCAGGCATAGGGAGTTTAAAGTTCCTTTGATATGGAGGTTCTTTAAAAAACTAAAAAGAGAGTTACCATATGATCCAGTAATCCCACTCCTGGGCACATATCTGGAGAAAACTAATTCGAAAAGATACATGCACCCCAACGTTCACTGCAGCACTATTTACAATAGCCAAGACATGAAAGAAACCTAAATGTCCATCGACAGATGAATGGATAAAGAAAACATGGTACACACGCACGCGCGCGCGCACACACACACACACACACACACAATGGAATATTACTCAGCCATAAAAAGAATGAAATAATGCCATTTGCAGCAACATGGATGGACCTAGAGATTATCATACTAAGTGAAGTAAACCAGACAAAGATAAATATCATACGGTATCACTTATATGTGAAATCTGAAAAAAAAACATACAAATAAACTTATTTACTAAACAGAAATAGAGCCACAGACACAGAAAACAAACTTATGGTTACCAACAGGGAAGGTGAGGGAAGGGATAAATTAGGAGGATGGGATTAACATATACACACTACTATATATAAAGTAGATAACCAACAAGAACCTGCTGTAGAGCACAGGGAACTATACTCAATATTTTGTAATAACATATAAGGGAAAAGAATCTGAAAAAGAATAGATATGTGTGTGTGTGTGTATACATATATATATATACACACACACACACACACACACACACACACACACATATACAACTGAATCACTGTGCTGTACACCTGAAACTAACAAGACATTGTAAATCAACTATACTTCAACTTTCTTTTAAAGTACCTTTGAGACATGTAAAGAAATGTTGAGGAAGCACTAAGATATTTAATATTTAGATCTAATGCTTGGGAGAGGTGCGGATGGATTCTCCTGCCAATAATACTAAAATATCCTTGGCATTCCTAAGAAAACATGAAATAAAATCATGAACTGGAAAATTTCAAATCTTTGAGAATCAGTACCATTTTCTTCTATTTCTCTGCAGCTGACTCTCATCATACTTAAAAGTAATGACAGATGAAAAATAAAGGCAGCAAAGTAGAGAAAAAAAATAATTTAAGAAACTTGAATTCTAATCTTAGGTCTACCATTAACTATATAAATAAGGATGAGTATCTTTTTTCTTTAGTTCCTAATATACAAGCCTTAAAAGAAAAAAAAGATAAGAAGTAGGGAGTAAGGATACAGACTCTAATGGTTATTAAGGGCAACAAACATGTACACATGACAATGTTTACAGAATGCTTTAAAAACTCTAAAGCACTACACAGCTCAGACACCTCTCAATATATATACCCTGTATGGGTGTAGGAAAGCAGAACAGTTGTTTAAGTAGTATTTTAGTACTAATCTTACATTCTTGTAAAAATAACTGCAAATAATTCAGCCTTTGGCATGACTGGATCGATTGTTTGATGGCCAAGGATACAATCTTCTGTGGGGGGTGGGGGGGTGGATGTGTGCATATATGCTCAGTAACTATTAAAATCAAGCACTCTCTACTCTCTAGAAAATCAGCTAAGCATTTAAATGCATAACCCACCCCCAACCCCAACCCTACTCACAGTCAAAAATCCAGTATAATATAGTCAGCCTTCCCTATACTCCTTTCTTCCATATCCTCGGGATCTCCGTATCCTTGGCTCATGTAGTACTGTAATATTTACTACTGGAAAAAAAAATACCCATAAGTGGACCCACACAGTCCAAACTCATGTTGTTCAAGGATCAACTGTACCATTAACCCATTTTTAAGACAGGTACAAAGTTAGGCAATTTGCACAAACTCACAGAGCCAATACTGGAGTCAGAATTTTAACTAAAGCAACTCCAGAGTTCAAGTTCTTCCCTACTCATCACTCCAAAGTATAACCCACTTAGCACCATACCTTAAAATAATGTGTTCAATAAATATTTACTATTGGTGATAGTAATAATCAAAAAAAAAGTATGCTTCTGCTATAATTCTACTTTTAACACTGATTTTCAGCCAAAAATGCTTAAGAATATACTGCCAAAAACTGGAAGCAACCAAGAAGACATCCTTTAGTACGGGGGTCCCCAACCCCCAGTACTGGTCCGTGGCCTGTTAGGAACTGGGCCACACAGCAGGCGGTGAGCGGCAGGTGGGCGAGCAAAGCTTCATCTGCCGCTCCCCATCGCTCACATTACTGAACCATCTCCCCCCAACCCCATCAGTGGAAAAACTGTCTTCCACCAACCAGTCCCTGGTGCCAAAAAGGCTGGAGACGGCTGCTTTAGTAGGTGAATGAATAAATTGTTACATCGGGACAATGGAATGTTATTCAGCACTAAAAATAAATGACCTCTCAAGCCATGAAAAGACACTGGAGAAACTTAAATGCATATTACTAAGTGAAAGAAGCCCATCTGTATGGGCCCAACTGTATGACATTCTGGAAAGGGCAAAACTATGGAGAGATAGTAAAACCACCAGTGGTTGCCAGGGATTTGCGGTAGGGAGAGATGGATAGGCAGAGCACAGAAGATTTTCAGGGCAGTGAAACTGTAATTGTGGAAACATGTCATTATAAATTTATCCAAATCCATAAACCACCAAGAGTGACCCCTAAAGTCAACTATGGACTGGGTGATAACGTGTTAATGTAGGTTCCTCAGTTGTAACAAATGTACCACTGGGGGGGCGGGGGGGGGGAAGACCGTTGATAATAGAGGAGACTATGCATGTATGGGGCAAGGAGTACATGGGAAATCTCTGAATTTACATTCAATTTTGCTGTGAACCTAAAACTGCTCTTAAAAAATTAAGTCAATTAAAATAAATAACTAAATAGTCTGTTAAAAAAAAAATCAGAAGTTGCCAGAGGGTGGTGGAGAAGAGGGAGGAATTAACAAGATGAGATCTTCAGGGAAGTGAAACTATTGTTAGATACTATAATGATGGATAGGCATTGGTCAAAACCCACAGAACTGTTATTTCACGCTATTCAACAGAGTATCTCTTTTTCAACACAAAGAGTGACCCCTAATATAAACTTGAACTTTAACAATGTATCAATATTAGCTCATCAATTGTAACAAATGTACCAAACTAATGCAAGATGTTAATAACAGGAGAAACTGGGGAGGGGGGTTAAAGTAACTCTCTGTACTTTGTTAAATTTTTCTGCAAACCTAAAACTGATCTAAAAAATAAAGTCTATTAGGTTTTTTTTAATGCTGAGGAAACTTGTTGGCTTGGAGCTGCTGGGGGGGCCAACTCTGTCCTCATGAGAGGAAAGCCTGGCTGGAAATTAAGCCCACAAGTAAAAGCAATAAAGAGCCAGTATACAAGAAAGAAAAATAGTGCTCAGATTATATCAAATGAACTCCTAGATTCAGCTAGGCCAGATGCACACTGGAGTTACCATAGTTAAATTAACCTATTAAATCTCATTTTTGCTTTTTAAAAAATGCGTATGATCACACACACATGTTTTAGTCATCTCCTGAATAAACAGCTTCACAGGAACTAGAGTCACAACATATAGAAAACCCTGTAGTTGGCGGCTCTCCTTGTAGACTTCATGGAAAAGGTAACATGAGCGCAATCTGCATTACCCTGGCCTTTACTTCTCAGCATCAGAAAACCAGTGCCTCCAAGTGGCACTACGGGTGCTGCTGGTCAATTTTAGCCACAGCATAAAATATTCAACCATGAATTAGCCAAGACCTCAATGTTTTCAAAAAGTTTCAAGGATTATTTTAAAAAGATAGAGTCAATTCCATTTTAAAAACCCACTAAAAGAATGTTTCTTTCAGTCACTAACAATTTTTAAAAAGAAATTGATAAATGTTTTATTGCTTATTTGTAGGCCTTTATAAAAGCCGTAATTTAAAAAGATACACAGAATAAAGTGGTCTACCCACACTGACAACATATCTAAACAATTCTATTTAGGTTTTCAGAGCATTTTAATTATTTTTATTAATTATTGCTCATAGTTAACCTGGAATGTATAATCCTCATTTCTAAGAAAAGAATATGTAGGTCAATGGCCAAGTTATATTTAGATATATTTAGACAGATATATTTAGAACTGTTTCCAAATTTCCAACCTGCTTCTTAACCTAAGACTAGATCATGCTACACAAGTAGCCTCCTGTAACCAAAATAAAAGTTCTGAACACATAGATCTTTACAAAAGATAAAGTAGGTTATATATTTAAAAGATCAGGTTTTAATACAGATTCCTTTAAAACAGTTTCTGTAATATATTTGAAGTTTCTGTAATATATTTGAAGTCTGATATTTAAAATTCATTTTTTGTTGCTAAACCATTTACAGATAACCTGTTCCTGGGCAGCCAGAAAGGCCACCCATCACACACACACATTCGTGGGGAACCTGGTGCTAAAATTTGGTTTTGCCCACAAATATACAAGAATATATCTCCTGTGTAAATCAAGGCACATCTACATTTTACCCCGGAGAGGGTAAACAAGACTGCTCCTTGCTTAGACCCACAGTTTCTTTATATATATTTCCTTACGATTAGAATAAAATTTGAATTTTTTTTTTTTGAGGCTTACAAGGTATGTCTTGCTCAATCCTCATTTTAGCATCATTTTGTCTCTTTAGGCTCCAAAATCTTCAATTTTTCTGATTCAGGGTATTTTGCACTTGCTGTTCACACTGCCAGGAAAGCACTCCCCTAGCTCTTTTTCAGGCTGGCTGTCATATTTCAGGCATCAATTCAAATTTACATTACAAAGGCCTTCCCTGAATGCATTAAATGCATCCTCTCACCCATACCCCATTATTCTCTTTTTTTAAAGTGTCTAAAATTATCTTGCTTATTTATGTGTCTAGGTTATTGCCTATCTGCTTCATAGAATGTAAGACACAAGAGGGCAAGGATTTTGTCTCCTTGATTACTATACCAGCACCACTAGAAAAATACCCAACACATAGGAGACACTTAATATTTCTTGAACATATACTTTTTTTTTTTTTGGGCTGCGCCACACAGCATGCAGAATCTTAGTTCCCTAACCAGGGATCAAACCTGTGCCCCGTGGAGTGGACGCGCAGAGTCTTAAGCACTGGACCACCAGTGCAGTCCCGTTCTTAAACATATACTTACAGTCAGAATTTATTAAGCAAAAGACATTTTGCTAGGCCCTGTGGATAAGGCCCATATCACTTAAAAATTAAATGTTTTACTAAAATAGAATCTTAAGGACATCTTGATTTTTTTTTTAAGTGGACATTTTAAAATCTCACATATTTGTTAATAACGTCCAAACCATTAGAAAATTTTAAGTACAAACTCTGCTACAGTGCAGTTACTTCAGCACTGACTTTTAACTACAAACGCATCATTAACATAGCATGAGTCCTTTCAGATATGCATAATAATGATACAAGGCTTTAGAAATGATTTACTTATTTTTTCAAAACAGCAGCTACCAGATATGCAAATGCATGCCATATCTTTGCTTAGATCTATGGCTCAATTAGTACAAGCTAGTAATATTTAAATAACCAATACCAGGAATTCCCCGGCAGTCCAGTGGTTAGGACTCTGAGGAAGTTCCACTGCAGGGAGCACGAGTTCCATCCCTGGTCAGGGAACTGGGATCCCACATGCCCTGCGGCGTAGCCAAAAAATAAAAAACCCAAGTCACTTCATAATTTGGCTTCGCCCACAAATACACATCTTTTGTGTAAATCAAGGTATATCTACATTTTACACTCAAGAAGGTACACAAGACTGCTCCTTTGATAGTTCTCCCTAAAAACAAAACATCCTTTGTTTTAATTCATCTTATAGAAACCACACAACCACCATTTCTTCAGTATCTTTATATTTGAAAAAAATGGTATAGTTTTCCATACGCATTGACTTAACGTTATGCCCAATGATGTGAAATGGTTAATCGATGAAAGTAAAAACTATGCCATGTAAGGAGGGAAAAGAGGAATTATTAAGCAAAGGAGCTGCAGTTTAAATAGCCTCACAGCAATCTAGTCTAAACGAACTTTTTATTTATTTATTTTTAAAATTTACTTATTTTCTATCTATTTACTTTTGGCTGCGTTGCGTCTTCATTGCTGAGCGCTGGCTTTCTCTCGTTGCGGAGAGGGGGGGGCTACTCTTCGTTGCGGTGCACAGGCTACTCATTGCGGTGGCTTCCCTTGTTGCGGAGCACCAGCTTTAGGCACGCGGGCTTCAGTAGTTGTGGGGCACGGGCTTAGCTGCTCCACAGTATGTGGGATCTTCCCGGACCAGGGATCGAACCCGTGTCCCCTGCATTGGCAGGCGGATTCTTAACCACTGCGTCACCAGGGAAGTCCCTACTTTTATTTTTTAATTTTTATTTGGCCACACCACACAGCTTGCGGGACCTTAGGTCCCCTACCAGGGACTGAACCCAGGGTCACAGCAGTGAAATCACCAAGTCCTAACCACTGAATCGCCAGGGAAGTCCCTAAACAAGTTTTCTATTTTTTTTTTTTAATAGGTTTAGCTTCAAAATCTAAAAATTGTTAGCTGCCTTACAGTTCAAATATTCAACTATGCATGTTTATTACTGAACTTATGATTCAAAAATAATGCACTCTCCCAGCAGTAAAAATCAAATCAATTGGACTGTTTCTATACTTTTGTTAAAATATTTACTTCTTACATGGATGAGACTTAAAAAAAAAAGTCATGAGACCACCAATAAGAATGTAGCTAACTCTAAGATAACAGAAGTTTCTGCTTTCGTGACAGTTATGATATGAAATAGATTATAGCTTGCGTCTACTGCTAACTCATTTTTTTAAGCAGTAGTAACTTCCCTAATATGTAATTGGGACCAACGTTTAAAAAAAAAATCCATGACAATCAGTCATGGGTTTTTAAAACCACTCTCTTAGGTTTTTGTCAAAATTTGCCTACTCTACACCCAGAAACTTAAAAAAAAGGCCTAAAGAGTTCTGAAGTTTTGCTTGGTTTTGTTTTTCAAATATAAACAAGAACAGGAGACCAGGACCAGAGACAAATTGCACCCCGTGAAGATAAAACTAGAATGAAGCAGGGCTTTCAAAAAGTATTGTGTGCCTACTTCCTGCTGGTGTGGGCAACTGTCACAGAAAGATTATAATAAGATTCTACAGTGTTAGACAAGTTCAATATCAAAATAGATATTGTGACAATCTAATTCTAATGGTGGGAGAGAATCACAAAGCAGTAATCATCAAAAAAATTAGCACCTAACAATTATTACCTGAATTTTCTACTTGTGGCACACAAACACACTGCTGTAAGAGGGTGATTTTTAAAGCAAACCACACACACACACAAAGGACTGAGAACATTTAACCCCAAGAAATTAAGAGCTAACCTTATACATGAGGGAGAAGGGAAATAACACACCATGAGGAAAGCAATTTAAAAGATACAACTGGGGCTTCTCTGGTGGCGCAGTGGTTGAGAATTTGCCTGCCGATGCAGGGGACACGGGTTCGTGCCCCGGTCTGGGAGGATCCCACATGCCGCAGAATGGCTGGGCCCTTGAGCCATGGCCGCTGAGCCTGCGCATTCCGGAGCCTGTGCACCGCAACGGGAGAAGCCACAACAGTGAGAGGCCCGCGTACCGAGAAAGAAAAAAAAAAAAAAAAGGGCTTCCCTGGTGGCGCAATGGTTGAGAGTCCGCCTGCCGATGCAGGGGACACCGGTTCGTGCCCCGGTCCGGGAAGATCCCACATGCCACGGAGCGGCTGGGCCCGTGAGCCATGGCCGCTGAGCCTGCGCGTTCGGAGCCTGTGCTCCGCAACGGGAGAGGCCACAACAGTGAGAGACCCACGTAACGCAAAAAACAAAACCAAAAAACAACAACAAAAAAAGATACAACTTACTGGTATAAATGTTCTACTCACCCTCCTCAGCCCCATTATATCACAATCTTCTTTGAAAACAGAGATTATGTTAATCATCTTCGGTTCGCTCACAGTTCCTAACACATAATATTTAACAAATATTGGTTGATGAATCGAATCATTTCTAAATATCACCAAGACCACTAATGAAATACATACCTTGTTTGCTTAATAGTACTAGTGACTTGTATATAAAAATATATTCTATTACAGAGACTTCTCTGGTGGTCCAATGGTTAAGACTCCGTGCTTCCACTGCAGGGGGCATGGGTTCCATCCCTGGTCAGGGAACTAAAGATCCTGCATGCTACATGGCAGCCAATAAATAAATTAATTAATTAAAATAGGGAAGTTTAAAAAATATATATATTCCATTACATAGAATCAGCATGATTTCTGATAGAGTAACTCCCCTTTTATCTTTCCAGATAAAAACATAAGACAAGGGCTTCCCTGGTGGCACAGTGGGTGAGAATTCGCCTGTCAATGCAGGGGACATGGGTTCGAGCCCTGGTCCGGGAAGATCCCGCATGCCACGAAGTAACTAAGCCCATGCGTCACAACTACTGAGCCTGTACTCTAGAGCCCGCGAGCCACAACTACTGAGCCCACGTGCTGCAACTACTGAAGCCCGCGTGCCTAGAGCCCGTGCTCCACAGCAAGAGAAGCCACCACAATGAGAACCTGCACACTGCAACAAAGAGTAGCCCCCGCTTGCCACAATTAGAGAAAGCCCGTACACAGCAACGAAGACTCAACACAGCCAAAAACAAATAAATAAATTTATTTTTTAAAAAAAACATAAGACAAAACAGACACAACTGCTAACAGCCTAGTAAAGCTGCCTCCTTACATTGAGAACACTATATAAAGTGATTGTATATTCATAAAGATGCAAAACCAGAAACTATCTTAAGCCACATAACACAAATAATGTAAAAAGCAGTATCGTATCAAAAATCAAAATGAAGCCCCCTCTCCCCAGATATTCAGTTTTAGGAAGAGATTCTATGCATCTTTAACAGTGATGCTCTCAAACTGTTTGAAATAGAAAAATTAACCTCTTTTCTAATTTGTATACATAAATACTAAGATACTTTAATGACAACAGTATTCTTATCTTAAATAAGCACCATCTCAAAACAAATTCTGCTTTCGAAGGTCTTCTTTCAATTATTTGTCAGGATTCAGGGTAAGTTTTTCCACTGAGAAGTTGTAGCATGGATAATGTGGACAGTACAGGAATCAAAAATTGAAACTGAAATAAAAACATCTACAGGGCTTCTCTGGTGGCGCAGTGGTTAAGAATCCGCCTGCCAATGCAGGGGACACGGGTTCAAGCCCTGGTCCGGGAAGATCCCACATGCCACAGAGTAACTAAGCCCGTGCAGAGCAAGTAAGCCCGTGGGCCACAATTACCGAGCCCGCGGGCCTAGAGCCTGTGTCCCCAGCAAGAGAAGCCACAGCAATGAGAAGCCCACGCACCCCAATGAAGAGTAGCTCCCACTCGCCACAACTAGAGAAAGCCTGCGCGCATCAACGAAGACCCAACGCAGCCATAAATAAATAAATAAATAAATAAATTTTTTAAAAAAATAAAGAAATTGGAGTGCAAAAGGTTTGGAGTACAGAAAGGGAACACTAAAACTTAATGCAGATGAATAGATGTGGCCTACCTGGAACTGAAATATAAATTGCAAGACTGCAACCACGGGAAGAGAGCAGCTTTGCTTGCTTGCCAGCCAACCTTTTCTCCACTGATATAAGCGCTATAAATAGGCCACGAGTGATAATGGCTGCTCAAATCACTTCATATTGCGGATACTACTACTGACGAGTATCTGGCCTAGCACCAGGGCTGTGAATAAACTAGCATCAAGTAAGAAGCCAAGGAAGTTACTAAATGCAAAGAATGCACCGTTGCTAATGAGAGACTCAAAAGCACCATCAGCGTAAATCAAGAATAATTTAAAATACAGGTTTCTAGATTTCCCTCTGGCCATTTTCTATCTCCCTCAGAACACAGTACAAATAAAGAGGGGTCACCACATGCTGGGATCTGAGGTCCCCAAAATAAATACTGCCAAAATCCTATCTCCTATACATGCCCTCAGGCTCAGAGCAAATTGTTTAGTGGATCACAGTGGACATAAATAATGGGAAACCCTTGATGATATAATGCTGATTTAAGACTAAACTATGCTTCTATGCTAGGTCAAAACTAAGGCAGACAAGATACTGCTTAAAATTCTAACCACACGAGGTTTTTGTTCTTAGTACAGAAAGGAAAACAGTCCTGTTTTCCTAGAGTTTTAGTCCATACCCAACTTCCCTATCCCCAACAATACCTTTCTCTAATTATAAGGCACCTAACAAAATGCTGACTCTGAACATCACAGAAGTTAACTTTTTTAAGCCAGACAACTCAGTAAAAAATAACTTCTACTGATCCCTTTCGTCAGTATCTGGTTTCCCTAATGTTAACCATGTCGATGAAAACTTGAATTTCTAGATTACCTAAACACAATCCTAGTTTATCCACATTCTTGGGAATGGCTGCTATAATAAGTTCTAACATTTAATTTTGTTGCTCTTTGGACAACAATCAGAACTAATTTACTAATACATGGACTTGTATTCCAGGCATAGGAAAAAGTTATTTTGTACATGAACTGGCAGTACAAAAATGAACATTCAAGTCTCCAATCATTTTCTTTTAATCTCAGAGACCCATTTAAGAAAAAAATGCTATTTTCCAATACCTAATTTTAAATTATTTTATAAAGAAATAAACTAACTCCACACTCTAGTTATTTTGTACAGTACTTTTTGTCCTACAGCCTACTTTTCTTCTCCACATTTCAGAGCCGGAAAGAAACTTAGAAATCATCTGGTTCCCTAGATTTGAGTTCCTTGAGCAGAAATTTCTTTTATCTTTGTACCCATCTCCACCTGGGCACCTGAGTGCTCAGTAAATGGGTTTTTAATTTAACCAGGTATAACTGCCCCCACATACAAATTAAGTTCTTCGAATAAATTTCTTTTTTCTTTTTTTTTTTTTTTGCGGTACGCAGGCCTCTCACTGTTATGGCCTCTCCCGCTGCGGAGCACAGGCTCCGGACGCGCAGGCCCAGTGGCCATGGCTCACGGGCCCAGCCACTCCGCGGCACGTGGGATCTTCCTGGACCAGCCTGCATCGGTAGGCAGACTCCCAACCACTGAGCCACCAGGGAAGCCCCAATTTCTACTTTTGATTAATCTTAACTAGAAAATACTCATTCAGGTAGTTTTTAAATTAAAGTCAAATTAGTAACTTAGGACTTACACCATCTATTGGCTATTTTAAGTGACAGAATCTGAGCAAAGAGGTATGAGGTATCTATCTGGAATAAAGACATAAAAGAGAATAGAAACAAAACTTAAAACAAACACTGTAACATAGAAAACAGACTTGTGGTTGCCAGGGCAAGGTGGGAGGAGGGGATGGAGTGAGATTGGGGTTATTAGATGCCCGCTAGTATTATGTGGAATGGATGGACAATGGGGTCCTGCTGTATAGCACAGGGAACTACATTCAATAACCTGTGATAAGCCACAGTGGAAAAGAACGTAAAAAAGAATGTATATATATGTACAGCTGAATCACTTTGCTATACAGCAGACATTAACACAACATTGTAAATCAACTATACTTCAATAAAAAACACTCACTGTAAATTAACGCCACAAATTTTAAATAAGACAACCACCAAACCTGAGTCATACTGGTCACTTCACAGTATTTTTAAATCACAGTTACTATTATTGGTTTCTACTAATATGTTATGATAAATATGTACAATATATATAATACACATTTTCTCTCCTAGCAGTTTAGGAATATAAGAGAGTAAAACAAGCAAGATAATTTTAGTTTCACCCTGCTCCTTCCTTTCATCACAGGGCCGGTAGGCTATGTGTGAAAACTGACTGAACATCAGTCCCACTTCTGCTAAGAGAAGGTGTCCACACAGAAGCAGAAAACATATACTTCCCTAAGTTCAATCATTAGTTCTGAAAGAGTAAGGTAAGTTAGTTTCAATTAAAGATAAAGGCTCGGACTTCCCTAATGGTTCAATGGGTAAGACTCCGAGCTTTCAATGCAGGGGACCCAGGTTCGATCCCTGGTCAAGGAACTAGATCCCACATGCATGCCGCAACTAAGAGTTCACATGCTGCAACTAAGAAGTCTGCGTGCCGCAACTAAGACCCAGAGCAGCCTAAATAAATAAATATTTAAAGAAAAATAAATAAAGATAAAGGCTAAAATAGGATTGAGAAAAGTTTCATGACACCAATCAAATTTAAACTTAAGACTGGAATTTGACAACTTAAGAAAAATAACTGTCAAATTACTTCAGTCTGGCTGTCAAGAATCAACCCATAATAAAGAAATAATACCAACAAAACTTCTACTCAGTGAACTTAAGGATACAGAAAAATCTTTCAATGAATGTCTACCTCATCCTTCATATTCCCCTTAAAGAAAAAAATTAATAACCCACTAGCAGACTAAGGTACTTTTATAATCCTCGCCCTACCTTCCTCTACCCCACAGAGTTTACATCTATCCCTCTGTAAACTCAAGGCACTGGCCACACCATCCAAGATCACTGATACTCACAACTTTGCTTGGGCTGTTCCCTAGCCTGGAATGCCCACGTATAAATCCATCTCAAACTCTAGGTTTAAATGTGTAAGTTCCTTCAACCAAGATATGCTTCAGGAGGTGAATAAATAAATAAACAGTGGTAGATCCGGACAATGGAATATTATTCGACACTATAAAGAAATGATCTACCAGGCCATGAAAAAACACAGAAGCAGCTCAGATATGCATTACTAAGTGAAAGAAGCCAATCTGAAAAGGCTACATACTGTATGATTCCAACTATATGACGTCACAGAAAAGGCAAAACAGTGGCAACAATGAAAAGATCAGTGGTTGCCAGGGGCTGTTGGGGGTAGGGTGGGGTGGAGGAGCGAAGGACAGGCAGAGCATTTTTAGGGCAGTGAAAATACTCTGTATGATGCCATAATGATGGATACATGTCATTACACATTTATCCAAACCTACAGAATGTCCAACACAAAGCATAAACAGTAATGTAAACTTAAAATTACAAAAAAAGTGTCAGTTTCTTTAGCATCAAGACCTGACAGTCATATTCACCACTAGAGCACCAGCAACTAGAGCACTACTGGCACACAGTAAGCAATCAATAAATTAGTGTTGTGAGAATAAAGAAGTTCCACCTGAATGTTTTGTTCTGTTTCCTCAATAGCTCTTCCCCTCTTCTATAGTCTCATAGCTTTTTACCCAGTTATCAATACATCTATTTCATTTTTACTTCTCAATTACACAAGAAACTTTATTTGGCCCTAAACTCTTTTCTAAAATAATACAGAATACCGAAATCAGTTGTGGTTCAAAAGAAAACACATTAATAGTACAACATTTTCCACCTTTTACAGATTTTCTTAAGTATTGTCAATTCAGTAGACAAGAATATACACTGTTTTCATGTTGCTAGTTACCTGGAGGAAAATTAAGATGATTTACCGAAGTTATAAACATACGGTCTCGGTCTCTACTGTATGTGTGTGACACACACACACACACACACCCCAGTTCCAAGCTTTAAAAAGAAAAAACAAAAACATTCTAATCGCCCATACATCAGCTTTATTCATGCACACATTAAAATAAAACCATAAGACTGAAGATCCTGGCAAAACAATCCCTTGAATGAGTAACTACACCACCTCCCAGAAATTACTAGTCATACACTAAGGACACTTAAGGTACCAATGTCATATATGAAACAGAAATCTTTGAAGGACAAACATTGAGCACTCAGTTCTCTCAGAACTGCATTAAATTAGAATCTAAAGCTAAACCTATCTTTCATCATGAAGACTATAAAACAAAAAGCATTTATGACACTTTCATAAATGCAATTAAGAGTAATATAAACTGAATTAGTGAGTAATGTAACAACTACACTGTGAACTTAATATGAAGCTAACAGTAGGGAAAGTTTCCAGTTTAGTCCATCTCATTTTTCACAAAATGATTCAGAAAAAAAAATTTTCCATTAGAAAATCATATTTAGCTGATACCTCAAGTATAATTACCTTGAAGTTTCTCCCTTCCTTTCATATTTTATCACCTATTTGGAAACTTTGTTAACATTATGAAAAAGATATAGTTTGAAGTTTTAAGATTACTGAAAAGCACTCTGAAAGAATCTGATTTAGAAATATCTAAAAATATTTTTATTTCTCATTTTATGGAACTGCATGAAATTTCATTAAGGTTCTTCATAAAGCAGCATACAGGTCATCACAGTAAATATCATCTTAGTTTCCTGATTTCAAACTTAATTCATAATTTTATTTATTCAGCACCTACTATGCATAAAGCACTCAATTAGGCATTTTATTAGCCAGATTATTTGGCCAAAATATTACACTTCCTACTAAAAAAGATCAGCATTGTGACTCCTCAGGACATCAGGTAATAATTGTAGGCCTCTAAAAATGCTTGTTAAATCAAAAGGCAATGCTCTTACTGAAGGAATCTTGATTGCTAGGATCAGCAACACCGCATTATAAAGTTAATAGCCTCCATCCTTAAACTATCCCAGGAGAAGAAAAGGAGTAATTCAAACTGTTAACTTGTGCCCAACGACACTACACAATAACAGCCTAAGCAAAACTGCCAGATGTATTTGTAATTAAAAGGTCCAACCTTGACAAAGCATCATCATCAGTGGGTTTTTCATCCTACTGGGTGGAAGGATTCAGAAAGCAGAAGCTCAGGCGAGAAACGAAAAGCACATCCAGCACAAACTGTTCAAGCGGTTCAATCTGGAACAAGTACAGACGTTCATTCCTTCAACCTGTGAGCATCTATTCTGTGACAGCGGAGAGGACGATTTAAAAGGGAGAATGAATGACGTGAAGTTCTGTTGGGGGTTGCTGCCCCAACAATACACTGAGATCGGTGCTACAATTAATAAAGTACAAAGTACGAAGTACTACTGCGGAAAAGAGGAGAATTCTCTCTGAAAAGAGTCAGAGAAGACGATGATCTTTAAGCTGAGGCTCGTCAGTTTACATCCTCCCCAGGTTTCTAAATAAAGTTGACAAACTGGCCAGAAGAGATCAATTTTGGAGACTGACACATCCCTCCCATTGACCGGAGACCGAAGGTAGTGGAAGCACTGCCGAAACGCAGGCGGCGCCACGCCGGAGAAAGCCTTCCTCCCTTCTCCTAGGCCTCGGCAGCCGCGGTGCTGGGGCGGCCGCCCGGGCTCTCGAGAGTCGGGGCAGGTGCCGGCGCCAGATCCCGGCTCGCGGGGCCAGCACAGCTGGCAAAGCCGCCGCCGCCGCCGCCGCCGCTCCCCCAGCGACCTGGGGCCCCAGAAAGTTGCGTGAAGACAACTCCAGTGCGGCGAAGCCGCTCCCCCGCGCGGCCCACGGGCTGCGGCACCTCCAGCCTCCTCTCCGCCGCCTGGTAAAGGAACCCGCCGGGCCACGGAAGAGGAGGGGGGCTCGGCCCGCCAACTCGGCCGGGCCCGGAGGGCGCGAGGGTTACCAGCGAGCGAGCAAGTCAAGGGTCGGGCTGTTCTGCCCCTCTCGCTGGCCCCCACCCGGGCCGCGCCACCCGCCACGCCCGGGCTCCAACACCCGGCGTCCGACAGCCCTGCCCGTCACGACCCGGACGCCCAGACGCCGCAGAGCCTCGCCCGCGGCCCGCGGCCCGCACCCCTCCGACTCAACCCGACCCTTCCCGGGAAGCAACCCGAGTCCCGCGGCTCGACCGGTAGCCGGCCGCGGCCCTGCGCCCCTTCCTACCTCACCTGCGCTCCGCGGCGGCCCCGCACCTCCTCGCTCGCTCCGCGCGCCCCGTCGGGGCACACACCGACCCCCACCGGGCCAGGTCTCTCCGGGCCGCGGCGACTCTGAACGTCACGGCCACCGCCGCCTTCTCTTCCTCTGCACAAGCCCCGGCGGCGAGCAGGGGGTCGCGGTCAGAGCCCCACCGGGGCCAAAGCGAATCTCGCCGCCTCCGCAGCCTCCACCGCCAAGTCCCTTCACTCGTCCGAGCCGCCCGGAGAAAATGTCACCAGAGGCCGTTCCGCTCGGCGCCTCACTTCCGCCCGGAACCACAGAGCCTGAGCCGGTCGGCTAGAGGGGCCGCTGCGGCTGGGACCTCTAGGCACTCGAACGGGAGGCCCAGAGAAAGCCAGACAGCGCCATCTGGCTGGGCTGACCCGCGCTCCTACAGCTGCAGAGCGCCCGGCGTGGGAGCACAGGCTTCCTGGGCTTCTTTCCCGCTCTCCCTTCATCTGCTCAGGCAGCTCCCTTCCAGAAATTTCCCAAAGGGTCGGAAAGCCAGTCAATACAAGCCACGGACAATGTCCTAAGAAAAGGACGTCGCTCCATTTTCCGTTCGCTGCTCAGTACTCACCCCTCCTGAAGCCTTCCCGAATGAAACTTGTGGTGTCACTCCAGGAGGGACTGCGCTCCGTTCTCTCCCCACCTTTTCGCGGATGCCGACAGCTCGGCTCGGCGAGATTTGGCTGTGCTCCTCTCATGCAGTGGCATCAACATCCCGTTCAAGTTTCTGGATGAACCTTGCACGCCTCGCAGACCGATCGCCACCTGCTGGTGAGTCCCGCAGGGAGACCCCGCTCCGCCCCTACGCGCGATGCAGACGCCCCAAATTCCACCTCTGCAGTCACTCCTGATTTGCACCAGCAAGCCCTGAGTTTTCGACGCCCTTCGTTGAGGTCTGAGATCGTGAAGGAAACGTGCTGGACGCTTACCCGGAAGAAAGGTAAGGTGGGCTTAAGGAGAAAGAACAAACCTCATAACTCAAGATCTGGCCAAGGCTTTGCGCTCGCTAAAAGCAGGGTTTTGAGAAATAAATGAATACATAAGGGCTTGAAGAGAAAATGTAAAAGGCATTTACCTTTTCAGGAGCCATGCTGGGACCTGGGGTGACACTCTCCTAGAGGAGATTCTGAAAATCACAGCGCCGGCTCCACGCTCCCCTTAACATCAGTCTCCCGTTTAGATCAGGCCCCCCAGCTCCCCCATTTCTCTCATTTATGCTAACTGCCCACAAGCATGGGAATTTTCCATCCCTAAATGAGTAAGTTGATAAAATAGTTTTACAATTAATAGCTAACTTCTCTGAATGCCTATTATGTGGATGGAACTATACTATGCATCTAAGTGGATTCATTCATTTAATCCTCACAAGTCTATGGGTTTGGTGGTATTCCTGGCCCCAGATGACAAAAGTGGAACCAGACAGAGTGATAAAGTGACCTGCCCAAGGTCACACATCAGTAAGTGTCAGGAGCCTGCATTCTCAACCACCACTACCAACTGCCTCCTTGAAATTCACTGAGAACATACTGTGTGCCAGATAAACATTTTGTCTCTGTATGTTATTTCACTCATTTATTTATTTCCCTGCTTCCTTAGTCCTCAAGGAATTTGAGAGTTTGTGGGGTAATGACAAGAGCCCAGTCTCTTTCAGGAGAAAAAGAGAAAAGAAAAGAACTATTAAAATCACAGCTGTCAGTCTGGAAATGAATGAATGAATATGGACAAATACATTCAGTTTTAAAATGGCCCCTCTATGGTCTTATCTCATCAATGCTGTAGAGATGCTGAGGTAGGCCCCTGACTACTGAGGTACCATCTTGGCTCCTTCTGTTTGATACCAACAAGTCAATTCCTTACAGTGAATGGACTGCTTTTTTTCAGAGTCTGGGATGTTTGATATACTAATTACTAACATCCCTATTACTGCCATATTTAGATTGCTAAATAGGGCACCTGCTTTCTTCTTCCCCTTCTGTAGGAGCAGGAAGGGCTGGGCAGTTGATCCTACTTCTGCCTTGGAATTGTCTCCTAGAATCTCCTTTGCACTACATACTCAGCTCTCCCAGCCCCTGAAATCCCATCCCCATAAAACCAGCCCAGTCCAAATCACACCATCACCCACCCTCCATCCTGTTGCCTCTATGGAAATTTCTCTCAAGATTCCTCTGCTCACAGACACTGTCCTACCAACATGTCCACCCCTTGGCCTATCTGTAGTATTACTACTGGATCATATCAGTGGTTCTACACTCAATTTCTTTTATAAACCCTGGAGGCCAAGGCCAAGCCCATCTGAATCACCCTTCAGCTTCATTGCTTGCACCTGATGCACCACTAGGACTGGGGCTGGGCTGGCAGCAGGTGCCTATTAGAAACCGTGGCCTAAGCAGTAGCATCACAATGTGGCTGGCCTTGCTTTGACTATAGTCTGTTCTCTCTGACTGAGCAGGCAGCTTCCAAAATTTGCCCCTGTAAGGTGGATGCAGTTTTTAGAACCACTTGTTAGATAAGGAAAACGGGGGATCCAAGGGATGGAACCCTCACCTCAGCTCTAGGCTACCCCTCCCTCAGTGTAACCACCATTACCTCCCCCCTCCCACCTGCAAAACCAGCATCCACTACAATCCCCCAGCACCTGCTATAAGACAGTTGAACAGTTGAATGAGGAGGAGGGCTGATGTTGAACCTCTTGACCCTGGTGGCCACATAATTGCAGACAAGTCACCATGTCCAGAGTTAGCATCACCTGTTCTGCCCCACGGCATTATTCCACAGAATTAAATTATGCCCTCCATATGGAAGGCCATCCGGAAGCAGCCTGAGAATTCCAAGTAGCGGAAGGTGACGTGGTCTCCAGGACCGAGAGCTCTGGAGCCTGACAGATTTTGATTTGGACCGGGTTCTGCCTCCCTCAGCAGAGTGACCTCTGGGCACTTCTGCAACCTTGCTGTGCCTCAGCGTCCTCACCTGTCAAACACGGCGAAACCTGATACTACTTTGCAGGTTCTTGCGAGGGGTGAGGGCGAAATGAGCTTGTTTTGTAAAGCTCTCAGCAGAACTCTTGGCTCAGAGAGAACACTCTCAACAAGGCCGTTGTTCTGATGGCAACACTCCAGGCCAGCACCTCCTACAAGCACAGACTCACACTGGTCAAGTACGGTGTCTAGGGACTCATATTTCCAGAGCAACAAGTTCACGCGGAACCAGAATGAAAGAGGGCAGAAGTATGCCATGAAGGTGGAGTCACGCGGTGGCCAGGGGTGTCTGGGAGCGGCACCACCCGCAGCCCCCATACAGTTCTCTGGGGTGGATGGTGGAGGTGCCTCTGTCTTGGGCTCCAAGTTCCTCTTTCCAATCAGGTGACACCCCTACTATATGGAAAGTCTGTAAGTCTATTAAAAAATGGAAATAAATGCAAAGGACAGTATTAAATTTTTCAACAAGTATGTATTGGCCTCTTTTTTAATAAAAGAATAGCTTTGTGGGACCTCTGGGGTGGGAGGGGTGAGGAGTTCCTCTGACACCCCATCTAAACTACCACCCACCACCCGTCACCACACCTGCTTGTTCCCCTCATAACATTTACCCTCCTTTGCACCTGTCATGCATATTCTTTCTCATCCATCTGACACACCAAAGAGTAGCAAGGGAGCCAGGTCATGTTGTCCTGCTCTGTAGTGGACACACTCAGCACAGGTGTGGACGGAGGAAATCCATCTAAGCATCTAGCTGGGGAGACACAGGAAACTGAAAAGATGTCAAAACAAGGAAGTGGCACCAGATGCCAAGTGGGTGAGAGGCTGTGAGGAGGGTAGGAGGCCTGACAGACAGTTGTTGAAAAGCAAGAAGAGTCAGTGCCTCAAGGGCAAAGCTTAGGCAGTCCTCCCTCACAGTTCCCTTGGTGTCCAGCACAGGGAATGGCAGACAGAGCAAGGAAATAAATGTCTGTGACTGAAGGACAGCTGTGCAGAGAAGCTGACATTTGGGGGAGGAGAAATAGAATCTTTCCTGTAAACAAAGGATGTCACAGTCATCAGCAATTACAGCCACTGCCAACTGATGAGCTGGTGAGTCCTGAGGGAACTCAGGAAGGAAAAGAATACCTGTCATCTAGCAGCCATCAGACTGCAGCCACTCCCTCTGTTGTGCATTTTTTTTAAGTCAACAGGGAAAAGGAACAAGAGGTGGAAAAGCCCCTGGGATGTTTGAAGGACAACAATCCAAGGGCCCGGCTGCCTGTGACTGGACAGCGGACGGATGAAGCAGGAGACGGCCAGCAGGCATGTCTGGGGCTTAATGTGAGTGGAAGGAGTCTGGGCTTCATTTTTAAGCACTAATGGGGCAAGCAGCGTCCGAAGTTCTCACCAGACTTCTAGGGAATGTTCCGGTCAAAGCCAGCAGAAAGCATATTGTCGTGGCCCACTAACAACTTGGAGAGGAAGGAGAGCACTGACCCCAGGCTGACCACCACAGGGGACATGTGGACCTCTGGGAGGGGAGGGAGGGGAGAAGCGAGAACTGCCAAGAACTGCTGTCTGCAAGCGAGAAAGAAGGTGTTAGGAAAGAAGGGAAGGGCCTGTAGCCCTAGGGACCTTCCCTGTGGGTGGCAGGTAGGATGCCTTCCAAAGACACAATGATCTGGAAGAAAGGACTTGTAAAAGCTTCTGATCAACATCAGCTTTGAGGAGAACATCTCCAGTCCTGCACCTTCCCTGCAGCTCCAAACACTGCAGTATTTAAGTAAGAACAACATCAGGGGATCTGTGTATAATTAAAAACACGTATCTGGTCTTTGTCCCAGGTCTCTGGCACAGAGCTCCTTTAAAATGCTTGGAATTTCCTGGGTGATAGGAGTGCCTTTTGTTATTTGCAAGAGACCTGAGTTTATGCTAAGGAGGTGATTCTTTTTTTTTTTTTTAATTGAAGTATAGTTGATTTGCTAAGGAGGTGATTCTTGATGGGCCCCTGGGGTAGCTTCAGGAGGGGGGCAGCTTCTCAGAGGAACTAACCTTTGAAGAGAGAAAGGGTTGGAACTTTCAGCCCCTCCCCCACCTCCGGGAAGGAGATTGACTTCAATCACCGATGGCTAATGATTTAATTAACAATGCCTACATAATAAAACCTGGATAATAACCCCTACGTGATGGAGTTGAGAGAGCTGCCAGGTTGGCAGTCTCACTCCCACATTCCTCTTCCACAGGCTGTTCCTGGCTTGTTTCCTTTATAATAAACCAGCAATAGTAAGGAAAGTGCTTTCCTGAGTTCTGTGAGTCATTCTAGCAAGTTATCAAACTTAAGGAGGAGCCATGGGAACCCCTGAATTTATAGTCTGCAGAATATAAGTGTGGGTAGCCCAGGGCCCTTGCTTGTGGCTGGCGTCTGAAGTGGGACAGTCTCATGGGACTGAGCCCTGAACCTGTGGGATCTGCACTAATTCTGGGCAGTTAGTGTCACAACTGAACTGAATGGTTGGACACCCAGTTGTTGGAGAATTGGTGTCAGAAAAGAAACCACACAGGATCCTAAACTTTGACTTTAAATAAATATGTTACATTTGGTTTCAAATAAACATGTGCCGTTAAGCAAGGCCAGTCCTAGGCCAAATCTCTCTTCAGACTCCTCACCTCCTTTCCCTGTGACCACGTCCAACTCTTTGCTGGCAGTCAATGCTGCCCACACCCAAGCCTCTGAAAGCCTGAGTAATTTAATGCTTACCTCGCACAGGGGTATGGAAACATAAAGGAGTGCCTCTGAAGAGGAATTCCTCTTTCCTGGTGACAGTGCAGGAAGCAAATGCTGGGTGGGTATGATCCTAGCATTCCTCATTTGCATTTGCACACAGTTAAGTGGAACCTCCTCTACATTCTTAGGAGAACAGCAAAGTATGCGTGCCATTCAGTCTCGTTCAGAAGACATCCATCAGAGGCCTGCCCACTAAGCACAAGGCCACAGTCAGCAAGGGGAGGGAGGTTTTACAGAAGAGGACACAGAGGCCCAGAGAAGACAGTGCACCTGACCAGGGTCACATGAGCTAAAGGGCAGAGCCAGGATTCCTGGAGGAGAACATGTCACCTCCCTCAAGACCATTGGTCAGTGTAGTAACAGGGCTCCATCTAGAAACAAATTGCAGAAGCAGAGGAGGGGCATGAGGGAGGGAGAAATTAATTCCTCTTCGAAGAGGAAGTTTTGACCAGGGCCTTGGAGAAAGAGCAGGGCTTCCAAAGACAGAAATGTAGAGAAAGGTATCCTGGGCAAAGCAGGTCCAGCTTGAGGAAAGGCTGGGCTCCAAAAGCACAAGTACCACCGGACAGCAGAATAGGTATATTTCTCACACAAGTGATATATCAGGTGTTGTGGTTTGGGCCCTTGTCCCCCACGCTCCAATTTTGTTTTTATCTTTTTGCTGATTAATACCGTCAACGTACTCTGTTTAGTGTTTACCTTGACCACTTCATAAGTATGACTTCATTCGCTCCTCCAAACTGTCCTGGAAGGTAGTGGGGCGGGTGTTGTTAACATTTTGCAGAGATTATATAGCAGACTGACACAAGGAGATTCTGAATAAATGCTTATTCTGAATGAATGAATGAATGAATGAACGACTTGCCCAAGGTCACCAGCACTAAATGGATGACCATTTAGTGCTGGTGACCTTGCTCTGTTGCCTCCAAATCCCAGACTCTTTCCACTACCGTTCATGTCTGGAGGACTTAGCAGTGTCATTTTGTGTGTGTGCGTGTGTGTGTGTGTGTGTGTGTGTGTGCGCGTGTGTATTGGGGGGTGGGGAATTAGACTCATTATTGTGTTTTATAATGTGCTGATCATTTGAAAAAGGCTTGGGGACTGAGAACAATACAGGCATTCATTACAGAACCTCAATAGACTGACAGCAGCAACAATAACCTAAAATTCAATGAAGCAGAGTATCTCATGTGACTCCTCTCTTGAGGAGTCAGTGCAAAGGAACCAGGCTTTGGGAAAACAGGATAGGGTCCCCGAGGAGAAAGACAAAGCAGAGATTTACAGAAATTATGGGGGTGTCAGCAGTCTGGGAGAGCCCCACCAGCCAGGCGTACAAGTTCCCGGGAGCACAGGACAGCTTCCACAGGCCTCCCCCGTCCTGAGCAACTGTGATTCAATGGGAACCACGAGTAACCACCAGGCCTAAGAAGGAGGCTTAGAGATCACCCTCTTGTTTTGCAGAAAACTAGTATATTTTTACTAATTATACTTTTTGGAAAAAATGTGTTCCTTAAAGCACTTAGTAGAGCTGTTCTGGCTTTTTAACTCTGCTTGTGGTTTCTGCCATGAGTCCTTCAGAGTCACTAGAAGGGTACGAGTCCAGCTCTGCAGGGAGGCATCTCAAGATCCCTTTCTGGGGCAATGGGGAGGCCTCACTGAGTGAAGCCAGGCCCACCACAAGTCCAGTGTGTTTACAAAGTTGGAGAGCAAGTGCAAAGCTGGCTCCATTCTTGTCACCCAAGAGAACACGCACTCATGTACTGTGGATCAGACTGAGGGATGTATACTGGCCATCCCTGCCCTCAGAGAACTAATGGATAAGAGAGTGTCTCCTGAATGAGTTACCTCTGCTATACAGGCGGCCTTACAGAAGGCGAAACAATAAAATCAGTTTGTCTTTGGTGTGTGTTTACTCGTGTCCAGGACCCTCCCTGACCCAGTCAGTGCCTTTACCTCCCACCACTCAAGGTCTTAGGACTTTAGCCCTCCTTGCCTCTCTCCCCCACCTTCTGACACCCAAAACTTCCTGGTCTAGGACTCAGTCCCTAAGGCTTCTACTCTTTTTGTCTTAAAAACAATTAATTAAGGAACCTAATTCTTGCTAGAGTGGTAGCTGACTAACATATTACCCCTCCCAGGTGACAGAATACTTTGTCCAAATAAACACTTCTTGGGCTTCCCTGGTGGTGCAGTGGTTAAGAATCTGCCTGCCAATTCAGGGGACACAGCTTCAAGCCCTGGTCCGGGAAGATCCCATGTGCCACAGAGCAACTAATTCCGTGTGCCACAACTACTGAGCCTGCGCTCTAGAGCCCGCGAGCCACAGCTACTGAGACCACCTGCCACAACTACTGAAGCCTGTGCACCTAGAGCCCGTGCTCTGCAACAAGAGAAGCCACCGCAATGAGAAGGCCGCGCACTGCAAAGAAGAGTAGCCCCTGCTCCCCGCAACTAGAGAAAGCCCACACACGGCAATGAAGACCCAATGCAGCCAAAAATAAATAAATAAATTTATTAGAAAAAGGTGAATGTTTAAAAAAAATAAAAATAAAATAAGCACTTCTCTAGAAGCTGTCAGGAAGTGACATAAAAGGAAGGCAGGTCAGTTGGGGAGAGGAAGATATTTTTGGTTCACCAGGTTTTTCAACATTCTCAAATCACAACACGCTGATGACCTGGGAGAGCCAATCCAACAAACAGTCATCTGTGCGTTCTCACCGAGCCCCAAAGCCAACTGTTTCTGCATTCCCGTTATACCAGGAACCTGGGAAATACCAAGAAGCTCTAGAATTTACAATCCAAAAGGTCAAAAATAACTCAAAGAGAAAGAACAATAGGAGGAGAGCTGAGAACTAAGTCTGTGTTATTGGTTATTAGTGCTCAAATAACTCAGAGAAGGAAAAGATTGATGTTGTGTGGGAAGAGTCCCACTCTATGGTGGGATGAGACTGGGTCTAAAGTGTAGGTAGAATACAAATATGGAATGTTCCAGGCTTTTTAAACTTCAGAAGTTTCAAGAGCCTCTCTCCTCATATCACGCAAACTGGATTTCCCATTGCCACAAGGACTGCAGGAAGCTTGCTTCCAGGCTAGCTGGCCACATCCTTTTGGATAATCATGTGCCTTCAACTGCCCCTTTGGAGACATGTGTTCTCAGCCAAAACCCTAAATTGACGTTGTTGAACTGTAAGAGCCAGGAACAGCTAGGAGAGAGCTTATCTTCCTGGGAGGCCCAAAAGACATTGCCCCTGTCTACAAGAGTGTGGGATGCACAGTCACTGCCCAGGTGACCCTGTCCCTGCCAGAGGGCCTGCCAGAATATAGGGGCAGAAGAGACTGACATAGAGGGCTCGCCCCAGCCAGCGCCTGTTCAGCTGCTCTTGCGCTGCCTCTGCCCAGCTCCTATCTCTCCCCGAAACAGGGACTGTTCCTGTTTGTCCTCCCCTCCCCTCCCCACCACCAGACGGTATGTCCCCAAGACCAACCACCAGGGAGCAGGTAGAGATTCCCTCACCACACTGTTCCTGGGGAGCCTGGTCGCTGCATGGAGGGAGGGGAGAGCAGAGGGGACAAGGTGGGGCTAAAGAGAGAAGAGAGGTGCTGGCTGTTTCTAAGGAGTCTTAACTGGGCTGGAGGTGGCTCAGCATGGAGAGAGATCTGTGTGTCTCATGGTCCCCAGCACCGTGCGCCCTGGAGGGATCTTCCCATCCTGCACAGCCTCCCCCTCACCCCCCACCCCACCGACCTCAGTCCCCCCACACACCCCGGGGGGAGCTTCTCCTCCAGCTGCTCCACTCTCCACCTCATTGAGGGGAAAATAGAAGAAACTTCCCCACTGGGGCCTTTAGTCTCCGGCAGGAAACATCCACTGGCTGAAGGATTCTCCTTCTGGGGCTGCCCCAGGCTACTGTGAGGGCACTTGTACAGTCTCAAGAATGATAACACACTCCCCAAACTGCCACATTCCAGGCAACAGGTAAGGTGACGATGAAGTAAATTATGAGCCACTTCAGCCCTTAGCAAAATTTCCTGGGAGTTCTCTGGTGGCCTAATGGTTAGAACCCTGGGCTTTCGTTGCCGTGGTCAGGGTTCAATCCCTGGTCACAGAACTGAGATCCCGCAAGCATGCAGTTAGGCCGAAAGAAAAAAAAATTCTGGAGCGGAAGATGGGGAAGGGGAAGCAACATATCAGTACCTAAACAAAGGATCCAGAATTCATTTCTTTCTTTTTCTTTTTTTAAAAAATGTTTATTTACTTATTTATTTATTTATTTTGGCTGCTCCAGGTCTTAGTTACAGACACGGGATCTTTAGTTGTGGCATGTATGCGGGATCTAGTTCCCTGACCATGAATCGAAACTGGGCCCCCTGCATTGGGAGCACAGAGTCTTAACTGCTGGACCACCAGGGAACTCCCTCTAGTGGATGATAATCTAGTCCTCCAACTCAATTTCTTTCCTTTTCTTTTCTTTTTTGAGTCTTTTTTTTTAATTGAAGTATAGTTGATTTACAATGTTGTGTTAATTTCTGCTGTACAGCAGTGATTTAGGTATACATATATATATACATTCTTTTTATATTCTTTTCCATTATGGTTTATCACAGGTTATTGAACATAGTTCCCTGTGCTATACAGTAGGACCTTGTTGTTTATTCATTCTCTATATAATAGTTTGCATCTGCTAACTCCAGACTCCCACTCCATCCCTCCCCCACCCCTCTCCCCCTAGGCAATCACAAGTCTGTTCTCTATGTCTGTGAGTCTGTTTCTATTTCCTGGATAGGTTCATTTGTATCATATCTTAAATTCTACATATAAGTGATATCATATGGTATTTGTCTTTCTCTTTCTGACTTACTTCACTTAGAATGATAATCTCTAAGTCCATCCATGTTGCTGCAAGTGGCATTATTTCATTTTTATGGCTGAGTAGTATTCCATTGTATATATGTACCACATTTTCTTTATCCATTCGTCTGTTGATGGACATTTAGGTTGTTTCCATGTCTTGGATATTGTGAATAGTGCTGCTATGAACAGAGGGGTGCATGTATCTTTTTGAATTATAGTTTTGTCCAGACATATGCCCAGGAGTGGGATTGCTGGATCATATGGCAACTCTATTTTTAGTTTTTTGAGGAATCTCCATACTGTTTTCCATATTGGCTGCACAAACTTACATTCCCACCAACAGTGAGGGAGGGTTCCCTTTCTCCACACTCTCTCCAGCATTTATTATTTGTAGCCTTTTTAATGACAGCAGTTCTGACCGGTATGAGGTGATACCTCATTGCAGTTTTGATTTGTATTTCTCTAATAATTAGCAATGTTGAGCATCTTTTCATGGGCCTGTTGGCCATCTGAAGCCAGCTCACTTTCTTTTTTTTTTTTTTTTTTTTTTTGCGGTATGCGGGCCTCTGACTGTTGTGGCCTCTCCCATTGCGGAGCACAGGCTCCAGACGCACAGGTTCAGCGGCCATGGCTCACGGGCCTAGCCACTCCGCAGCATGTGGGATCCTCCCGGACCGGGGCACGAACCCGTGTCCCCTGCATCAGCAGGCAGACTCTCAACCACTGTGCCACCAGGGAAGCCCCCAGCTCACTTTCTTTATGTCCTATAAACCAATTTAATTTCTACTCTAAGTCCCCCTCCTGGCAGGAAAGACCATGTCAGTCATTGCTGAAGCTTCATTTCCCTTCCCCACTCAGGACCCACAAGTGCCTGTAAAGTTAGGATAGGGTCTAGTCTCCCATCCACACAGATCTGTCATTTGCCAAAGCCCAGTGGTGGGCAGTAGCTGGGGTCTCTTTCCATGTTATGCATGGGGAGAAATCTTTGCCAAGGCTGGATCCTCAAAGGCCTCCCACTCCACGAAGGAGGATGGGCCACCTCCATCATGGACGGCTGTGCAGGGATGAGATCACCCACACCTCTCTTACCTTCCAGGCCCCCATGATTTCTTCTCTCTCAAAGGCCATCTCCCATCCCCCTACAACACACATGAAACCCAGTGAGCTTAGATTTTTTTCAGAGGACAAGAGTCACTGACCTCAACCTCCTTCTGCTTTGCACCCAACCTGAATCACGGAAACAAGAAATTACCAACCTTGCTGTCTACTTGAAATGGAAGGGGCAGGCAGAATACTATAAGAAACACACAAATTAATATGTCAAAACAGCATCCTGGGGGCTTCCCTGGTAGCGCAGGGGTTGAGGGTCTGCCTGCCGATACAGGGGGCACAGCTTCGTGCCCCGGTCCGGGAGGATCCCGCGTGCCGCGGGGCGGCTGGGCCCGTGAGCCGTGGCCGCCGGGCCTGCGCGTCCGGAGCCTGTGCTCCGCAACGGGAGAGGCCGCGGCAGTGAGAGGTCCGCGTACCGCAAAAAAAAAAAAAAAAAAAACAAAACAAAAAAAAAAAAAACCCAGCATCCTGGGACTTCCCTGGTGACGCAGTGGTTAAGAATCCGTCTGCCAATGCAGGGGACACAGGTTTGACCCCTGGTCCGGGAAGATCCCACATGCCGTGGAGCAACTAACCCCGTGTGCCACAACTACTGATCCTGCACTCTAGAGCCCATGAGCACAAAGACTGAGCCCACGTGCCACAACTACTGAAGCCCGTGAGCCTAGAGCCCGTACTCTGCAACAAGAGAAGCCACTGCAATAAGAAGCACGTGCACTGCAACGAAGAGTAGCCCCCGCTCACCGCAACTAGAGAAAGCCCGCACGCAGCAGTGAAGACCCAACAAAGCCAAAAATAAATAAATAAATTTATTAAAAAAATAAAAACATCCTGCCACTCATTCATTCTCCAGCACTTTATGCACACATGCTTTGCAGCCAAGCACCGTGCTACTACTGAGGACACAAGACACAAAAGCCCTTCCAGGTACGGCCCTTCCAATGTCACCTAACATTAGGAGCATGTGACAACGTAATGGGAATGTGCACACAGAGTCATAATAGGAGACCAGGAAGCTGCAAACTTGGCTTGTGCCCAGGGAGGACACACGTGGGAGGAGAACTCTGAACCAAGACTCTGAGAATGAAGAGAATTTGCAGCATAGAAAAGAGGAGGAAAGCCTTCTAGGCAGATGTCACAATGGAATCAAAAAAGCTAAGGGTTTCCCTGGTGGCGCCGTGGTTGAGAGTCCGCCTGCCGATGCAGGGGACACGGGTACGTGCCCCGCTCCGGGAGGATCCCACATGCCGCAGAGTGGCTGGGCCCGTGAGCCATGGCCTCTGAGCCTGCGCATCCGGAGCCTGTGCTCTGCAACGGGAGAGGCCACAGCAGTGAGAGGTCCGCGTACTGCAAAAAAAAAAAAAAAAGAGCCAAGCCATTCTGGGAATGTGTGGGCCCGGCCGGAGTCAGAATGCTCATTCAGGAGTGATGAGGGCAACAGTGAACAAGGAGTTTAGAAAAAAGAACAAAATCCCCAGGGAAGACTTAGCCATAACATGGTCTGAGATGGTTTTTTTCTTTCCTTTTTCTTGCTAGGTTCGGGGATGGAGGTGCAATAAATAACCCTCTCTCTCCCTCTCCTCAAGTTTGGAACCAAAAAAAACATAAAAGTTTGGTACCAGTTGAGAAATAAGACACAGGCAACAGGTGAACATTTAAGTGTCAACTTTATGATAAATAAAAGCTAGATTGGAGGACACGGTTTAAATGTGCAGACCCCACGACTTCATGATGTGTCACGGCCCCTGTCGACAGACTGGACAACCTCAGCCCTTCCCCCAAGTAGTGGATTTACTGCCTGGTGAGCAGCCCAGAATATACCCTCTCTGCAGTGGGGCCCTAGAGCGATATGTCAATTCACTGGGACTGCCACAATGAAGTGCCATAGATTGGTGACGTAACAGAAATGTATTTCCTCATAGTTCTAGAGTCTAGAATTCCAAGATCAAGGTGTCTGTTGGTTCAGTTTCTTCTGAGGCTTACAGTTGGCCTCCTCCCTGCTGTGTCTTCACATGGTCACCCCTCAGTCAGTATTGTCTGTGTCCTAATCTCCTCTTACAAGGACACCAATCATAGTACATTAGGGCCCAACCCAACAACCCCGTTTTAACTTAATTATCTCTTTAAAGGCCCTATTTCCAAATATAGTCACATTCTGAAGTCCTGGGAGTTAGAGCTTCAACATATGGATTTGGGGGGAACACAATTCAGCCCATAACAGGTACACAGCTGGTTTTAGCAGAGCATGCTCAGGTCCTTCCCTCAAACTTTGCTGTCAGATGTCTTTTTTCCGAAGAGCGACACCAGGACTGTGGCTCAAATGAAGCCCCCTCCATATGGACGCACCGGAGTGAGGAACAGAGTTCCAGGTCACACCCCACATCCCTCTGTGGGTGCTCACATTATTATTGTTTTCTGAAATAAAGGACTACATCACATCTATGTAGAAACCAAACTTTTCATAACACTTTCACATCAAAAACAAAGCATAAAACAAAGGTAGGAGAGTTTTCAGAAATCATCTAACCATACTCCCTCCTTTTACAGATGAAAGAACCCAGGCCTGGTTGGAGTCCAGCCAAGAGCCACACAATTAATTCGTGGTCACCTGTCTTCCAGCACTGTCACATGCCACAAGTTCACTTGACTTTAAGGTCCCCAACACAAAACTTTCTTCCCTCTTTATATCCACTTCTCTGTGGCACCTATCCTAAGGATCAGCACAACTGTTTGAAGAGGGAATTGAAGTAAAAGAGATTCTGAGTCGCTAACTGCTCTGAATGGACTCGAGTCACTTGGCCTAAGAAGTATGTTTACATTTGCATTGCCCAGTCCTCAGCCTGGGTCCAGTCTGGTAAATACTGAATTCACGTTAGCTGCGTGCATGCATGAATGGCTGAAGAGCCAGAAGACTGGAGACAGGAAATGTTGCTTTTTCAGAAGTGGGTGAAGAGGGATTCTTCAAACAATAGAGCCCTGGACTTGGCATTGACCTGAGGTCTCTACTGGACTTGTACTCTGGCACCTCTCCCCATTCTGCAAGGATCTTTCAAGGTCATCTTGGGTTCTTTCCTCTCCTCCAGACCTATATCAAATTTGTTTCCAAGTTCTCTCATATCTCCTTCTTTTCCATCTCTGTTGCCATATCCTGGCCTAGGCCCTTATCGTATCACGCTGGTCTGGACTCACGTGTCTGGGCAGGGTTGAGCGAGGAGGCCTGCGAGGCAGCTAGGAGGCTATCTCAGCAGATCAGGCTGCAGTGGATGCTTGTTTTGTGTTCCCTCCCTCTCCTCGGCCTGTGTCTTCCTCCTTATCGTTTCCCCTCATACGTACCCCCTGCGTCCTCCTTCCAACCAGCTCCCCACTCCTCACCCTTTCAGGCTTCCTCCACCTCCTCACTCGTGCCCACCCTTCCCCCAACCCCTACTTCAGGTTTCAATTAACTAGATGTCCATAGAAAGATTCCAGGAAATTTATTCTCCCTAAAATAGAAGTGACCCATAACAAGGCTTAATGAGGTCATCCCCCAAGGAATTTAATAAGGGACCATCGCTTCAGCCAGTGAAATGAGAGTGTCAGCTGTGTCTGAGTGAGTCTTTGCAGGAGGGAAGGCTGCTCTACCTCTGGGGCACATTGGTAGTCTGGGGCCCCTGTGACAGGAGGCAGGAGTGTAGAAAGCAAGGACACATGGCCAGTGGGCTCAGTGGGAAAACACAGAAGTAAAAGCTTACCCTCTTCAGAGGTTTGCCAAGAACTCACAGGAAACCTGACGCCCTCCCTGACTCAGCTCCCTGCGAGTTCCCCGTCCTGAGACCACCAGCCCAAGAGCTTTAGGTGTCTTGAGATGAAGACTGCTGGGAATGGACTTTTGCCCTTACTAAACTGATAGAGATGGGGCAGTGTCCAGTGTGTTGGAGCTTCCCTTACAGAGCAGGGAAAAGAGGATGTTTGTTTTTCCTGCTTTTGAAAGACGATTGCCTCTGCAGCCAGGAGTGGTGCCAGCTGTGGGCAGTGTCCAGCCTGGGAGGTGGGTCACCAGGGACTCAGGGGGAGTCCTCAGCTGTCTGCATTTTCTCTGCCTGTGCATTGTTTTGGAACCCACAGCCCCCTGCCTCACATCTGCTCACCCACTAAAGGACCATTATCTCTTCTGCCCAAACCAAAGCACCCAGCATCTCAGAGAGTCTCCAAAAGCTACAGCCGGAGAGACTCCTAGATGTGACCTTAGTCTACCCATTTCCCCAGTTTGCAGATGAGCAGCTGGGGCTCATGGAGGTTAAGGACTGTCTCTAATGTGCTAGTTCTCTGTGTTGCATAACCAACAACCACGATCTGGTGGATGAAGACAACACACACTTACTAGCTCAGTTTCCATAGGTCGGGGTCTGAGCTTGACTTAGCTGGGTCCTCTGCTTCAGAGTTTTGATATGTTGCAATCAAGGTATCAACTGGGCTGCCATCTCATCAGAGTCTCAAGCGGGGAAAGATGTTTCCAAGCTCCCTCAGGCGATTGACAGACTTCCTCTGCCTGCTGCTGCAGAACTGAGGTCTTTTTTTTCTTGCTGGTAGTCAGCCAAGTGCTCTCAGCGACTAAAATCTGCCCACAGTTCTTCGCCAATGGCCTCTCCATAGGCCCTTTCACAGCATGGAAAGTTCTTCAAAGCCAACACGTGAGAGAGTCTTGGCCCCAGGGAGGGCCCAGTCCCTCTTTTAAAGCTTTTACCTGATTAAGTCAGGCCCACTTAGGATCATTTCCTCTTTGATTAAATAAAAACCAACTGATTTGGGATCTTAATTACATCCTCAAAATCTCTTCACCTTTGCCATATTCTATTAGTTAGAAGCAAGTCACAGGTCCAGCCCACACTCAAAGGGCATGGATCTTACAGGGCAGGAATAAATGCAGGAGATGTGGAGCTTAGGGTCACCACATGACATGTCACATAGCTAGATAAAAGCAGAAATAAGATATAGAACCTAAGTTTCATACAGAAACAGGTTTCAGGGACCAGTTATGTTTCAGGATTCAGATGGTTCCAGATTTTAAAAAGACAGTCAGCCACACCTTAGACTCACAACACCCGTGGTGCAGTCTGGGACAGGACTCTAATCAAACACTGTAGATTTCTGCAGTGAAACATGATTACTCACACCAAGTGGTACATGTAGACCAAAATTAGCTGCATGGTGGTTCAGATGCAGTTTTGCCACAAAATAAGTACAGGTCAGATTGGGTTTTGCCAAATGAATTATGAAAGAGTTTTAGGTTTTTAGAGCTTTGGGGCTTCGGAAATTCCAGTAAGGGATTGTAGACATCTAATAACTAATACTCATTGAGTTCCTGCTCACACCAGATTTGGGCTAAGATTTGTGCATTCTCACAACCCTGTGGATGGAGAATATTTTTAAGATATTAACCATTTTCCTCCTTTTTCCTTCTTCTCATTCAAGTGGGCTCTGCACTCATTGACTTGGGGGTGGGGGTGTTACCAAATTGGTTGACTGGACCTGCTCTGGGGTCCCAGCCCAGGCTGAGACCCCTTGTCTCAACCAGGGAGGTTCTTTTTCCAATCGAATTTGTGCAGCCGATAACAAAACTGACGCTAAGACTGGAATAGCACAAGCTTTATTCAATGGCCAAAGAATGGAGAGGCAGGAACCTAGTTCAGAAATCAACTTCTTAACCCAATTAGGGCAGAGACACCAAATATACAGTATAGCAGGATCAAGTAAAAGGGAGGGATTTGGAAAGAGTGGGAGGAGTATTCATGAATTATCTGAGAATAAGGGTGTGATTTGGACCTGGTACTGATACAACTCTCCTTTTCAGCCCTGGTATGGGCTTTTCCAGTAGTTGTCATGGCAATTGTCAATTGTCACGGCGCCTGTGGGTGTGTCATTTAGTTGCTAATGCATTACGAAGAGCTATAGTTATTCCGCCAGTTTGGGCCTAGTTTGTTCTTCTCTTCGAAGGTTTTTCCTAAAACTTAGATAAGAGCAATTGGTTTCTATTCGAGGGAGGGCCAGGGCTGTGATTCTGGGGCAACAGCCTTGCTAACAGGGGGAGGCTGGGTGGGGAAGCAGCCTGAGTGTCTCTCCTGCTTCTCTGTTCCCAAAGCTGCTCCAGCCCCAGATGGGGAGGGGATGTGGGGCTTTGATAAACCACTTTGGACACAAGCAAAAACCAAAATAAGACAAATCAATACACTGGAAATACATGCCTCACCCTAGGCTACAGAGAGAACAGAGAAGAGTTGGAGCTCCTGGAAGCACAGCTATGCTGGCAGGACCCCAAGGGTAAGGGCTCATGCTGCCCCTGGAGAAGCTGGGGGCCTGGGTGCTCTGTGTGCTTCTCCGGGGGGGCGTGGTGGGGGACTCCTGACTGGACTCTGTCTGGCTCCGGCTGTCCTTACTGCTCTCTCATAATGTTGTGCAAGCGAGGCCTTGCTTTGTAGCCAGAACGTCTGCTTTTCTCCCGCCCGATACAGACCGGGCAGCCGAATAGGTAGTGCTTAATAAATGCTCACTCTTCAGGGAGGACTTGAAAGGTGATGGGGGTGGGAGGTGCTCTAGGCCTCTCCCTCCAGGAGTTCCTGTGCAGTTAACTTCCTCTGAAGTGTTTGGTTTGGGAGACCCTCTGATCTACTTCATTACAACCTGGGTCAGGTTTCATTACATCATTCTCCACTCAAGGCGCCAGGGCCTCATGACAAATTGGTGCAATCTGCAGGCCTGAAGTGGGACAGTGCTGTGCTGTGTCCCCGTTGGAGTGAATCCCGCCATGTGATTTTTGACTCTGGCCCCAGAACCCCAGGGCTAGCCTTTCAAGGAATGGGTTTGTCCGTTTTCTTCGCCTTTGAAAGTATTTTTAAAATATGACTGCCCCCTGGTGGCCAAAATTATATATGTAAATACCCAATGTCCTTCAAACACAATCCAGACAAGAGATTCCTGTCACAGGAATGAGAGAATTGCTGATCCGGTTACTGAGTTTGTTTGGGATTAGGGTAGGAGAGCAGAAGGGGACAAGTTTTTCTGTGCTTGCTGGCACAAAAACCAGATCAGGCAGTTAATTGGATCTGGATCGTTTCGGCTATAAACTTCATGAGGGCTGGGAACCACTTCTGTTTGAGTTCAGTGTTTCATCCTAGTGTCTAGCAAAGTGTCTGGCACACAGTAAGTGCTCAGAAACATACTGAATGAATGGATGAACTGCAGACCTGCCTCAAACGGAGCAACCACAACCTCACTCATTTTTACCTTATTTCACTGCCTCTTCATAGATGCTGAAAAAGCATTTGAAAAAATTCACCATTATTTATTTTTTAAAAACTCAATAATTTCAGAATAGAGGGACTTCCTTGACATGTTAATAAATAAATCTGAACCCAGGCTTAAAGGTAAAGCCCCTTTAGTAGAAGAATCTCCACTCAACTCAGCAACACAGCAAAGCTGTTCCTTTTAGCAGGTTGTATTTTCCAAAGACAACCACAGTGATATCTTCCATCCCACATGCTCCTCTTAGAATGTAATCCTGACAATCCACCCACTGGCTAGGGAGTCTATGTCCCTTTCTCTTGACTCTGTGGGTGGACTTTGATACAGTAATGATGGAAGTGAGGCTTTGTGACATTCAAAGTTGAGCATAAGAATGCTATTACACTTCTGCTTGCTCTGTTAAAATGTTCACTCTTTTTTGGCTGCGTTGGGTCTTCATTGCTGCACACGGGCTTTCTCTAGCTGCGGTGAGCAGGGGCTACTCTTCGTTGCGGTGCGCGGGCTTCTCATTGCGGTGGCTTCTCTTGCTGCGGAGCGTGGGCTCTAGGCACGCGGGCTTCAGTGGTTGTGGCTCGCAGGCTCGAGAGCTCAGGCTTAGTTTTTCCATGGCATGTGGGATCTTCCTGGACGAAGGATCGAATCCGCGTCCCCTGAGTTGGCAGGCGGATTCCCAACCACTGCACCACCAGGGAAGCCCAAAATGTTCTCTTAAAAGCCAGCTAACATATTAGAAAGAAGCCCAAACCAGCCATCATGAAGAGACCATACAGAGAGGTCATGTGTGAGTGTTTTAGCCAGAGGCTGACAGCTTGAGACTCAGGCCAAAGCCAGCAAAAACTGCCAGGCCAGTGACTGAAGACACCTCTGGTGATTCTGCCCCTCAGCTCTTTAACCATCCCCAGCCTTTAAATCTGCCCAACTTGAGGCTCCACATAGTAAGGAGCGAAGATGAAAAATGCTCACGGCGCCTCGCCCAGATTTCTCACCCACAGAACCCATGATTGTTTTATGCCATTTGGGATAGTCCATTACACATTAACAATTACTAAAACTTTTGCTGTTACTACCGTTACCACGTTGGTATGATAGTACTGCCTGAGAAAAAAATTAGAAGAACCAAAATTGATAAGGAGGAAGTAAATTTATCATTATTTGCATGTGAAATAATTACATATCTGGAAAAGCCAAGAGATTCAACTAAAAAAGTATTAGAACAATGAGAGAATTCAATAAGGGACTAGGTTCAAAACTTGATTTCTTTCTTTTTTTTTTTTTTTTTGGCCTCACCACACGGCATGCAGAACTTCCCCAGCCAGGCACTGAACCCATGCCCCCTGCAGTGGAAGCGTGGAGTCTTAACCACTGGACAACCAGGGAAGTCCAAAACCTAATTTCTTTCTACTTTTACTTGCATAAATGACCAAAGTTGGCTACTCACAATTGGAATTGGCTACTTCCATTGGCTACTCACAATTGGAATTCTAATTTAGAGACATTATCAGTGGAGAATACACACTGGTTGCCAGTTTAGCAAATAAAACAAAATACAAGACACCCCGTTAACTTTGAATATCAGCTAAACAACAAAGAAAGTTTTAGCATAACTGTGCCTCATGAGTCCTATTTGTTAGAATGAAGTCATTAAGCTCAGCCCACACTCAAAGGGAGGGGTGTAGACAACACAGAGGATCCCAGAAGGCAGGGGTCGTTGGGGCCATCCAGAGGCCGCTGTCATACTCTCATTCATAAATTTTCCTGAGAAATCCATTTTATTCCAAATAGACACTGTTGCTCAGAGAGCAAGCCTGGGTACCTCCCCTCCAGAATTTCTTCCCTGGGCAATGATTTTATTAGATGAACCAAGGGCTTAGAGGTTTTCCCACTAGGTTTTCATCTAGCCAGTGTTGAAGTGAATGGGTGTGTTATCACTGGCATCCTATGTGAATAAAAAAATGGAAGATGAAAGATGAATTACAGTGTTTGCACTTTATATGTTCAAAGTGTTGCTGAGGTCTGTAAGTTATAAATATATGTACTGATGGATGTATTACCTCACAGCCCAATTGATATCAGGATTGTGAGATGACATTTGCTTCCTATAAAAGGATTTGAACTGAGGTGGTAAATGTGACTGATGTGTTCAAGAAAAGACAAGATGGAGAACTTCACCAGAGAACTGGAAGTTACATGTTTTTTAAAAAGAACAAAATGGAAATTATAAACTGAAAAATACAATAACTGAACTTAATGAAATAGATGTGTCTAACAGCAGATTAAGAACAAGATTAGTAATATGTAAGATTGGTTAGTAAAAATATCCATGCTGAAGGAGAGAAAAAAGATGGAAAAAAATTGAAAGAAAAACAAGAATGGAAAATACAGAAAAGCATGTAAGATATATGAGCTACAGTGAGACAGTCTAACATCTAGGTAATTGGGAGTACCAGAAAGGGGAGAGAAAATGAAGCAGAAGCAGTACTTGAAGACACAATGGCTGAATTTTCCCAAATAGATGAAAAATATCAAGCCACTAGTACAAGAAGTTCTATGATCCTTAATTAAGAGAAGTTCAAAGAAAAACACACTTAGAACATCATAGGATTGCTGAGAACCAAAAGCAGTCACAGAAAAAATATACACATTACTTTCAAATGAACCATGTTAACACAGGTGACTTCTTAGCAGAAATGTGTGTATAGACTCAGGGGGTCCCCCGTGATCCTTGCCTCCTGGTGTTCACATCCTTGTCTCATCCACCCTTGAGTATGGGCAGGGCCTGTGACTTGCTTCTAACCAACAGAATAAGGCAAAGGTGACAAGATGTACATGATTACGTGTGTGAGTACATTATGTTAATTATGAGATTGCATGATTATATTACATAAGATCATGGTGCCCCTCTTACTGAGGTCTTATCACCCTTGCTGGCTTTGAGAAGTAAGTGGCCATGTTGGGGAATCTCATTTGGCAAGGGACTTTGGGTGGCCTCAGCTAGTAGCTAGCAAGAAACTGCTGCCTGTACGCCTACAACCTCAAGAACTGAATTCGGCTAACAGACTAAATGAACAGAGAAGTGGATCCTTTTCCTAGTCAAGCCCCAGAAGAGAACCCAGTCCTGACCAACATCTTAATTGTAGCGCTGTCGAGGACCCGAATAAGCTGTGTCCAGATGCCTGACCCCCAGAAACTGTGAGATAATAAATGTGTTTTGTTTTAAGATGCTAAGTTAGCTGTAATATTGTTACACAGCAATAGAAAACTAATACATGATGGAAGTAAGGAAATACTTGCATTATATATTTAAAGAGTTAAGGGACTTCCCTGGTGGTCCAGTGGTTAAGAATCTGCCTTCCAATGCAGGGGATGCGGGTTCGATCTCTGGTTGGGGAACTAAGATCCCACATGCCTCGGGGCAATAAAGCGGCTTAGTGAGCCAACTACAGAGCCCATGCGCCCTGGAGCCTGTGCGCTACAGCTAGAGAGAAACCCATGTGCCACAACAAAGAGCCCATGCGCCGCAACGAAAGATCCCACGATGCAGCCAAAAATAAATAAATAAATATTAAAAATAAATAAATAAATAAAGTGTTAAAAGAAAATAACTGCCAACCTATAACTATAAACCCAGTGAAAACAGCTTTTAAAATGAAGGTGGAAAGCACTAATGAAAAGAGAAAGATTGATAAATTGGATATTAACATTAATTCTGTTCATCAAAAGCTGCTATTAAACGAGTAAAGCGACAACTCCCAGAATGAGAGGAGATATTTGCAATACTTATAGCTGATAAAAAAAACGCATATCCAGAAGATATAAATAACTCTTACATACCAATAAGAAAAAGGCAAACAGCCTAACAGAAAAATGGGCAAAAGACTAAACAGGCAATTCACAAAATAAAGTACCCAAATAGCCAACAAGCATGTGAAAATGTTCCACCCTCATTAGTCATCAAGAAATTGCAAATTAACACTACAAGGGGGATAATACCACCCAAAAAATGGTTTAAATTTTTTTAATGATAATACCAAGGATTTATGAAGATGTGGAACAACTGGAACTCACACACAGCTGGTGAGAGCGCAAATTAATACAATCATTTTGGGACTGTTTTTGCAGTATTTTCTAAATTTGAACATATGAAATGTTCAAAGTGTATTCTTCACATGTTCAAGGTGTATGCTTCACATACATGCAAACATATGTGCACCAAAAGACATGTATGAGAACATACATAGCAACTTTATTCATAAGAACCCCAAATGGAAGCAACACAAACGTCCATCCACAGTAGAATGGATAAATAAAACAATGAAGTATTCTAAAGTAGGGCACGGATAATTCTTTTGGACCAGATAATTCTTTGTTGTGAAGACTGTAGTATATTTAACAGCACCCCTGGCCTTTGCCCACTAGATGACAGTAGCACTCTCCTAGTTGTGACAACCAAAAATGTCTACGACTATTGCCAAATGTCTCCTGGGGGGATTATTACCACCCCCCGATTGAGAATCACTGCTCTAAAGCAATCAAAATAAGCAAACTTCTGCAATATGCGACATTGTAGACAAAGGTCAAATACATAATGTGTGAAAACAGCTAGACACAAGAGTACATGCGGTATGATTTCACTTAAAGTTCTAAGACAGGGTGAATTAATCTGCCTGACAGAAGTTGGGATTTTCATTACCTTTGTGAGAGTAATGACTGGAACGGGGCATATGGAAGTGGCCCCTTGGTGATAGTCTATACACAACCTAATCTGGGTGATGTGCACATGGGTGTGTTCACCTTGTGAAAATTCATCAAGCTATATACCCTTATGATTTTGCTATATGTACTCTGCTTCAAAAAAAGTTATTTAGGGTTTCCCTGGTGGCGCAGAGGTTAAGAATCCGCCTGCCAATGCAGGGGACACGGGTTCGAGCCCTGGTCCGGGAAGATCCCGCATGCCGCGGATCAACTAAGCCCGTGCGTCACAACTACTGAGCCTGCGATCTAGAGCCCGTGAGCCTCAACTACTGAAGCCCGCACGCCTAGAGCCCGTGCTCCACAACAAGAGAAACCACCGCAATGAGAAGCCCGCGCACTACTACAAAGAGTAGCCCCCACTCGCCGCAACTAGAGAAAGCCCACATGCAGCAACAAAGACGCAACTCAGCCAAAAATAAATAAATAAATAAATTCTAAAAAAAAGTTACTTAAGAATAATATATATTTGTAAACCTAGAGTTGAAGAGAGAAATTATTCTTTAAAAGAGTTACTTTACTTATTTACTTACTTATTTATTTTTAGGTCACATGTAATGCCCAAATTTATTGCTCACCCAGTATTCTAGATTATATTGCACCAAAAACTTTGAACTAAATTTACATGAGTTTGTATCTACTATTATCTATGGTCTATACCTTTCATTAATGATGTTTTCACATTTACAAAATTCCAAACTTATGTGCTTTTTTTTCTTATAATCTCCCCTTTAATAATTTCATCATTACTAATCATCCACAGTTCTGTGACTTGCTTACTCATCCATTTCACATTTATCTCTAAAAGATTTACTTTAAAAATACAAACAGGGGCTTCCCTGGTGGCACAGTGGTTAAGAATCCGCCCACCAATACAAGGGACATGTTTGAGTCCTGGTCCGGGAAGATCCCACATGCTGCAGAGCAACTAAGCCCATGCACCAGAACTACTGAGCCTGTACCCTAGAGCCTGCAACCCACAAATACTGAGCCTACGTGCCACAACTACTGAGCCCACAAATACTGAAGCCCACATGCCTAGAGCCCATGCTCCACAACAAGAGAAGCCACAGCAATGAGAAACCCACGCACCACAACGAAGACCCAATGCAGCCATAAATAAATAAATACAAACAGAAGGGAGCTCGATGTCTCAAATTGGAAGAGAAAGAATAATTGAGCTTTGTTAGAACAAAAAATGGCAGAAAGAGAAGTGACAAAGCTGAATAAAAAGAAAGGAAATCTTATTTCCGCAAAGAAGAGAATGGGAGCTAAAAGAAAATTTAACCCAGGACTGGTATGTAAAAGAATTTTGTCCGTAATTAGGGTGGGTAAATACAAGTCCCTACTTGTTAATCCTCATTCTCACTCTTTCTTTTTTATTTTATTTTATTTTATTTATTTATTTTTTTTTTTGCGGTAAGCGGGGCTCTCACCGCTGCAGCCTCTCCCATTGCGGAGCACAGGCTCCGGACGCGCAGGCTCAGCAGCCATGGCTTACAGGCCCAGCCGCTCCGTGGCATGTGGGATCTTCCCGGACCGGGGCACGAACCCGTGTCCCCTGCATCGGCAGGCGGACTCTCAACCACTGTGCCACCAGGGAAGCCCCTCACTCTTTCTTAACGAATAGAAATCCAAATTTATTCTGTGCAACAATGTGCCCATAAAAACACTACATTTTCCAGCCCCCTACCCTTTGCAGGTAGGATTGTCCAAAGTGATGTAGACATGAAAGTTGGTGCTACAGCAGCCATTCTATGACTGTGAAGTGACCTTGAGGATAGAAACCAGTGCTAAAACCATGTGAACCACAAAGAAGGAGCCAATTTCCCTGATGACTAGAGAAGTCCCCATCTCTACCTTGAACTGCCTGCTTCTGGCATTTTACAAGAAAGAGACAAGCCATTTCTTTGCGTTTTTTGTTATATGCAGCTAAATGCAACTCAAAACCGACACAATGACTCAGAGGGACCTGCTGGCCAATAGAGAGCATTTGGTACTACAGTATAAACTTGTGCTAATGATCCTTGGCAGCATTAGAGCAGTGGCCCCTAACAAAGGAACAGGGGATGGGACAGGGGCAACAAAGTTATCAAAAGGACCCAGAATCTATACATACACACAGAAAAACCTTCAGGCTGAATATATACCATATCTCACACACATATATGACAACTATTTTTCAAATATCTAGAGCTGCTGTTTGATGAATAAGTTCAAATTGATATAAAAAGTCTTAATTTCTGAATAATATTAGCTTTTTGTTATTGTATACTTTCTCAATCATTGGTTACTAATTTTACAACCCTAAAGGGGGAGGGAATATCTGATGATTTTTGATGTTTATAAAGTATTTTGAATTGGAGCCATCTGAAAGTCATAAAGTATAATATATCTATACGTTGAAATACTATAGTGTTACAAAGAATATAAAAATATGTGGGGACTTCCCTGGTGGTCCAGTGGCTAAGACTCTGTGCTCCCAATGCTGGGGGCCCAGGTTCAATCCCTGGCCAGGGAACTAGATCCCACATGCTGCAACTAAGAGTTTGCATGCCACAAATAAATATCCCACATGTCCCAACTAAGACCCGAAGCAGCCAAATAAATAAATAAATAAATATTAAAAAAAAATATACGTGTACATGTTGGATTTGCACAGATAAGTCTAGAATGATTCACTCTAATGATAGCAGAGAATAAGTAGTCAGTTACTCTTGGGAAGTAGAATTGGGGCTAGGAGTAGGAAAGAGCTTAAACTTCAAATTTTATATACTTTTGAATTGTTGGAATTATTTGTAATAAACAGGTATTACTTTTGTGGTTACAAGTAGTTTGGAGTTTTTTGTTATTTTTTTAAGGAAATTTTTTTTTCTAACATTTGAGGAGCTTGGGCATCCCCAGTCTACATTTCTAAAGTAGTTAAAAGCTAAGCAGGGAGGGCTTCGCTGGTGGCACAGTGGTTAAGAATCTGCCTGCCAATGCAGGAGACATGGCTTCGAGCCCTGGTCCGGGAAGATCCCACATGCTGTGGAGCAGCTAAGCCCGTGCACCACAACTACTGAGCCCGCATGCCACAACTACTGAAACCCGTGCACCCAATGAAGAATAGCCCCCACTCGATGCAACTAAAGAAAATCTGCGTGCAGCAATGAATAAATAAATAAATAAATTTATTTAAAAAAAAAAAGCTAAGCAGGGAAGTTGAGACTTATTACGGTTCAGCCAAAAGTAGGTGATACAGAGGAAAGATCTTTGGTTTGGGAAATAAGCAATCTGGGTTCCCATCCCAACTCGGTCAGTGACTGGGTGTGACATCTGGGCAGTCATTTTATTTCTTTGGGCCTCAATTTCCTTGTCTATAAGACTAAAATTTGGACTGAACAATCACTTCCAGTCTGATATTCTGTAAATGTATAAGCTGCCTCTCTGAGATTGAGGGGAAATTCTTATTTATCTTTGTGGCCTCAGTACCCAACACATAGTACTTAATAAAATTTGTTAATAAGTAAGTGAAAGAACAAATAACAGGGCAGGTAGGGCAACTATTATATCCATTCGATACCTAAATTTACATGATGTCTTTAAGGTCACATTGCTAGGTAGTATAAGAGCCAGGTTTTATGCTCAGTGTCTGAACATGCTGTGGAAAATACAGCAATTCTCCCTCCCAACGCAGTGGAGGCAGGCTGTCAGCCCACAACTGTTGCTGCAGAATTGAAAGAAAACTGTAAATATGAGATCTGATCACTGTAAGATAAACCTGAAAACATAAACCTGCACAGTGTGAGAGGAAGCTGTGCTAATAAGAGGACATCCATGCATCATAGTACTAAATAAAGCTGGCAGAGCAGCCTTTTTGAGTGGTGTGTCATCAAAGCCCGGGCATCAGCTGTCCTGGCACAGGGTCAGAGCCAGACTATGGTGAGCCAGCTGTCACGTGCTCCTGTGATAACTCACAAGAAAAAGTTCCCCTGGCAACCAAACAGGCTCCAAGGACATACACACACAATCCTCAGTGTTCTCTTAAAATAGCTTCAGGGCTTCCCTGGTGGCGCAGTGGTTGAGAGTCCGCCTGCCGATGCAGGGGACACGGGTTCGTGCCCCGGTCCCGGAGGATCCCGCGTGCCGCGGGGCGGCTGGGCCCGTGAGCCATGGCCGCTGAGCCTGCGCATCCGGAGCCTGTGCTCCGCAACGGGAGACGCCACAACAGTGAGAGGCCCACGTACAGCAAGAAAAAAAAAAAAAAGAAAGAAAAAAGCTTCAGACACATTTGATGAGGAGCATCTTTTCATTCAAGCTGCACTTCTTACCCAATATTCAGTTTCACAAGGGGCCGAAGCTGTAAGAGCTAATCCCATTCTGCTGGTAACTCAAGCCCCTGCCAAGGTCATGAGTTCTTAATTTAGTATAGGCAAAAGCAAATCTATTGACAGTACAGCGCCTCCCCCTCCCCCGCCCACAGGGCAGAACTTCGGGCAAAGGATAGTGACTCTGCAGGGCTTGGACCTATATATGCAATGGTCCCTAGGTCTGTGCCACCCTGACTGGACTCGCTCAGACAGCTGAATTGGAGTGGGGGGAGTTTCATAGACCTAGAAATGCGGGTCTAATGAAACAGTAAAGGCAAAATGGTCAGAGTCAGATATGAAAAACTGGATTAAGACAGACACAACTACATACAATGTATGATCTTGGATTGGAAAAACAATTGTTACGAAGCACATTGAGACAATTGGAGGAATTTGAGTATGGACTATATATTAGATAATAAAATTTTATCAATGTTAAATTTCCTAAATTTGATCATTTTGCTGTGATTATCCAAGAGTGTCTTTGTTCATTGGAGATAAATGCAGAAGTATGTAGGGGTAGGGGTGTGGTTCTCATAGACAGACATGCAGTCAGAACTAGAGACAAAAGAACAGAGGTCCCTCTCACACACACACACAGCCATACATATGGGTATATTTGATATTTCCAAGAAATATGCAAGTTAGAGACCTAGAAATGGAATTAGAGCAAGAAGGTTTAATTAGGGGCTGCTTTAGATGCTTGCTTGCCCACACCTCACATCCTTCTTGGCACATCTACAAATGGGCAGACTGTCAGCCTGAGCCATGCCCCTGACTCCCCCATGACCTAGTCTATTTCTCTTTGCCCTCTGTATCCAGGTTTCCTGGCTTCCTAGACCAGTCCTTTTTTAAAACCCCCAGTCCTACTGGAACAAGTAACCAAAGGGGATTCACTTCAGATTCTGGAAATAGAGGATATAAACAACAATGCTATATCTATACACTTAAAAATTTAGACGAGTGACTTCCCTAGTGGTCCAGTGGTTAAGACTCCACGCTTCCAATGCAGGGGATGCGGGTTTAATCCCTGGTCGGGGAACTAAGATCCCACGTTTTGCGTGGCGCGGCCAAAAAAAAAAAAAATGTAGATGACGCGGCAGATTTCTAGTTTGCTTTATTTTTTTACAGAACCAACTCTTCGCTTTGTTGATCCTCTCTATTGTATTTATTTTGTTTTATTAATTTTTGCTCATATCTTCATTATTTCCTCCTGCTAGTTTCTTTGGGTTTATTTTGCTCTTATTTTCCTACCTTTCTGGCATGGATGCTCACTTTACTAACTCCATTTGTGAATAAAAATGGTTTTACTTCTTCCTTTTTAATCTGTATACCTTCTCTTCAGCAGCTTTATTGAGATATAATTCACTTACCCTATAATTCACCCACTTAAAGTGTATATAGAACTTCCCTGGTGGCACAGTGGTTAAGAATCCGCCTGCCAATGCAGAGGACACGGGTTCGAGCCCTGGTCTGGGAAGATCCCACATGCCACGGAGCAACTAAGCCTGTATGCCACAACTACTGAAGCCTGCGTACCCTAGAACCTGCGTGTCACAACTACTGAAGCCCACACACCCTAGAGCCCGTGAGCCACAACTACTGAGCCCGTGTGCTGCAACTACTGAAGCCCACGCGCCTAGAGCCCGTGCTCCACAAGAGAAGCCACTGCAATGAGAAACCCGTGCACTGCAATGAACAGTAGCCCCTGCTTGCTGCAACTAGAGAAAGTCCCCGCACAGCAACAAAGACCAAATGCAGCCAATAATAATAGCTATCTTTTAAAAAATTAAGTGTATATAATTCAATGGTTTTCAAAGTATTCACAGACATTTGCAACCATTACTTCAAAAGGAACTCTGTACCCTTTAGCTATTACCCCCTATCCCTCATCCTTCAGTCATCATTTGCTATCTCTATATATTTCAGGACATTTCATATGAATGGAATCCTACAATATGTGATTTTTTGTGACTGGCTTCTTTCCCTTAGCATACGGTTTCAAGTTTCATCCATGTTGTATCATGTCTGGGTACTTCCTTTTTATGACTAAATAATATTCCATTGTTTGGCTATACCACATTGTTTGCCCATTGATGGGCATTCGCATTGTTATGAATAATGCTGCTGCAAACATTCATGCATAAATTTTTGTATGCACATGTGTTTTCACTTCTCTTGGGTATACAGCTGGGAGTTGAGTTGCTGGGTCAGAAGGTAACTCGATATTTAGTAATTTGAGACCCTTCCAAACTGTCTTCCAAAATGACTGTACCATATTACCATCCTACCATTAGTGTATGAGGGTTCCAATTTGTCCACATCCTCATCAACACTTGTCATTATGTCTCTTTTATTCTATCCATCTTAGTGGGTATGAGATGGTGTCTCACTGAGTTTTTGATTTTTATTTCCCTGATAATTAATGTCAAGCATCTTTTCATGTGCTAATTAGGCATTCATATATATCTAGACTGGAGAAATGTCTATTCAAATCCCTTGCCCATTTTTAATTGGGTTATTTGTCTTTTATTATTGAGTTGTGAGTTTTTATAGATTCTGGTACAAGTCCCTTATCAGACATACGATTTGCAAATATTTCCCCACATTCTGTAGATTGCCTACTCACTTTCTTAATGGTGTCCTTTGAAACACAAACGTTTTCAATTTTCATAAAGTCCAATTTAACTATTTTTTTCTTTTGTTGCTTGTGCTTTTGGCTTCATATCTAAGAATCCTTTGTCATATCCAAGATCGTGACTTGTCTCTAACTTTTCTTCTAAGAGTTTTATAGTTTTAGCTCATATTGAAGGTTTTGATTCATTTTTAGTTTCTATATACACTGTGAGCTAAGGGTCCAACTTTATTTTTTGCATTTGGACATTTAATTGTCCCAGCACCATAAGACTATTCTTTCCCCATTGGATGATTTTGGCTTCTTTATCACTATAAAATGTACAACTTTATCTCCTGTTCTAACATCTATTTTGATATTACTGTAAACTTTTAGTTACTATTTACATTGTATATATTTTCCACGATTTTACTTTTAATCTACCTGTATTTTTTTTTTTTTTTTTGTGATACACGGGCCTCTCACTGTTGTGGCCTCTCCCGTTGCAGAGCACAGGCTCTGGACGCGCAGGCTCAGCGGCCATGACTCACAGGCCCAGCCGCTCTGCGGCATATGGGATCTTCCCGGACCGGGGCACGAACCCATGTCCCCTGCATCGGCAGGCAGACTCTCAACCACTGCGCCACCAGGGAAGCCCAGTCTACCTGTATCTTTAAAGTGGGTTGCTTGGGGACAGCATTTAACTGTCTTGATTTTTTTATTCAAGCTGACAATCTCTGCTTCTTAATTGGAGTACTTAAATCATTTGCAGTTAATGCGATTATTGATATGGTTGTGTGTAAATCTACTATCTTGTTTTCTATTTGTCTCATCTTTTCCTTTTTTTCATTTCCTGACTTCTTTTGGACTGAGCATTTTTTATGATTCCATGCTAACTCCACAATTGATGTATTAGCTATACCTCTTTGTTTTCCTTTTATAGCTATTGTTGTAGGGCAGGAGTTGACAAATACAGTCTGTGAGCCAAATCTGGCTTGCCTCTGTCTTTGATTATTTATTTATTTATTTACTTAAGCTGTGCCGGGTCTTAGTTGCAGCATGTAGACTTCTTACTTGTGGCAAGCACTCTTAGTTGCGGCACGCATGCAGGATCTAGTTCGCCAACCAGGGATCAAACCCAGACCCCCTGCACTGGCATGGAGCCTTACCTATTGGACCACCAGAGAAGTCCCTCTTTTTTGATTCTTATATTGTACATTTTTTGCTCTCCTTTTTCTTTGAACATAAGTTTCAAAAGCTATTTTATCAACTAGCTACTGCAGCTAACAACCAGCCCCAAACTTAAAATAAGCTTCAAACAACAATCATTTCTTATTTCTCATGATTCTAAGGGTTGACTCTGTTGGCTTCTAGCCTGCGTCAGTGTGGTTGATCTCTGCAGTCTGCTAGTGGCTCAAGTGGGGCTGGACAGTATAAGAAGGACTCATTCCCATATTTGGCAGTATTGGCAGCCTGTTTGGTCTTGGGGTGGGAACAGGGCTCAGCTGGAATTACTTGTCTCAGCTCATCCTCCAATAGTCCAGGCTTCTTCACATGATAGTCTCAGAATTCTAGAGCAGTAAGACAGGGCAAGATCCAATGCAAAACCAGTTTTGTTTTGTTTTTTATTTTATTTATTTGGCTGCATCGGGTCTTAGTTGAGGTGCACAGGCTCTTTGTTGTGGTGTGTGGGCTCCTCTCTAGTTGTGGTGCACAGGCTTAATTGCCCTATGGCATGTGGGATCTTAGTTCCCCGACCAGGGTCCAAATCCGCATCCCCTAATTTGGAAGGTGGTTCTTAAACACTGGACTACCAGGGAAGTCCCACACAACCAGTTTTTAATCCTCTGTTTTTCTAATATTTGCTAGATATAGACTCCACCTCTCAACGGAAAAGTAGCAAGGTCACAATACAAAGGGTGAGTGCACAGGCATGGGAAGAATTATGGTGGTTATTTCCACAGTCAACCTACCAAGTTACCTTACCAAAAGCACTGCAATTAAGTTAAAAGACAAACGACAAACTTGGAAAATATTTACAATTCAAATATAGCTAACACATCAGGAGCTGTCTTAAACTGTTAAGAAAAAGATCAAACCACCATACCTAAATGGCTAAAGGAAATGGACAGTCTCCAAAAAAGGAAATACAAATGTCTTTAGCCATATATTTGTGGAAAAGGAGAAGAGGGAAATTTTTAAGGTCAATTAGATAATCTTTAAAAAACTAATTGCTTCTTGATTCCCTGGTACAAAAAGCTACATAGTGAAAAATCTCTCTTCTTCTCTACACTACGTCATGGTTTGATTTTATTTATGAAAGATTTTGCCATACAGGAAGTTTTGGTATTTCAAATTTTTCAAACATTTCAATCGTTTTTTTATGGCTCCTGGATTTGTCATAAGTTTCTGACTCTGTGATTATTTAAAAATCAAAACATTAAAACTCCTCCATGATTTCTTTTACTAACTTTCTAAAAAAATATTTAAATCTTTGATCCCTTGAAATTACCCTGATACAAGGGGTGAAGTACAGATCTAGCACCATGTGTTGAATTACCTATCTCTCTACTACTGATTTAAAAGGTCATCTTTTTCATAAACCAAATTCCTGCATATATGAACATTTGGAGGTAGTCAGGTAAGCTGATCGGGGGTGTGGGAGAAACATAACTGAAGCTGCAGAACCTTTCCCTTTCACTTAGCTGACCTAGTGAGCGACTGCAGGACAACAGTCACAGTTCACCTAAGAGAACTATTGAAGGACATTTAACCACCAACAGCATAGAAAACCAATGTTTTTTCATATGAAAACTGTATTTGAGCATAAAAATTTAATACACAATCAGAAACCACTATTCTATCAATAATGACATTATTATCTCATCTAAGAACACAGAAATTAAGGTGTAAGGAATGCCATGAGGAAATAATTCTTTAAAGTCCTATTCAGTTTACTTTGTTAAGATGAAATTTATTTGGCTCTGGTCACAGTTCCATCATGTTTACTTTCTTTGTAAGTTCAGCTTCAACAGTATCCTAAAGGAAGAAAGAAACAGCATAAATATTATAAATAAAGACATAAAGAAGGTGCTCTAACTTCTAATGTTATTTAAAATACGGGAAGCAAAAAGGAAAAACATTGAAACAGAAATTTTTTAAAATACCATTACAAAATATTAAATATTCTTTGAGATATTCCCCTTGCTTTTATATCTCCCCACTTCCCACACCCCAAAAGTTTTCAGACTCCTGATGCTATTAAACATTAAAAGGTGGGGGGGAACCTTTAGAGAGGTGAATGACTGCAGTGATACTTGAATAGATTTTTCTGACTTTTACTCCTTAAACAACATACTTCTGCAATGTCTGTCACATCACTCTTTTCCAATCTCATTGCCACTGTTCTCATTACTTCTCATCTGGCCTAAACAGGCCAACTAGTTTCTGCAATTTTCTTTTTCCCTCCTCCAATCCACCCTATACACTGATTCCAGAAAAATCTTCTTAAACAACTGGCCTGATCAAAAAGCATAACCTTTATCACATTTTCTTTAGCTTAAAAAACAAGGTAACACAGAACAACTTTCAGTGGTCCCCTACAGCCTCCAAGAACAACCTTCTTTATATTTAAGGTCCTTCATCTCATAAACCAATTGACCTTCTTCAGCCCTATCTTCCACTGCATACTCCTAAGCAGCTGGACTGCTTCACTTGCTGAAGCTTGAAAAAGTCCTCCATTTTTCAGCTTTTATGCTTTTGTTAATTCCTTCTGCCTAGAATATTCTATGTCTCTCAACCCTCCTTTTCCATCCAGGAAAATCTATACAAAATTTTAAAAGACCACTATGTATTTTTTATGAAAAAAAAGATACGTATATGCCATAAAAGTATTAAAAGATGCATGGTAATGATACACAGCAAGTCTGGGACTGTGGCTCACCTCTGAGTAGAAAGGAAAGAAGGAGGCGAATGGGAGCTTTAGCTATGTCAGCATTTATTTTTTAAAAATCGGAAGGAAAAAATGGAACTACTTACTAATTCTCGCTTTGCTTCTTCAATTTTCACCTGAGCAAGAGATGGATTCTTTTAAAGGAAAATAAAATAAGGAAGGTTATGTTGCCTCAGCTAGGATGCAAGGGGAAAAAGAATGTAACAATCCTTTTCAAAAGGCAAAAAATGTTGTAGAAAGTATATCCAATGTACATACAATACAAAAATTCAGCACAGACTTTATTTATTTATTTTTAAAATATTTATTTGGCTGCACCGGGTCTTAGTTGTGGCATGTGGGATCTTTAGTTGCAGAATGTGAACTCTTAGTTGAGGCTTGTGGGATCTAGTTCTCTGACCAGGGATCGAACCCGGGCCCCCTGCATTGGGAGCATGGAGTCTTAGCCACTGGACCACCAGGGAAGTCCCTCAGCATAGATTTTAAATCCTTAAACATGGACCCAGTATTTTCATGATCATTTAGTGCCCTTGGGGAAAGGTGGAAAAGAGGAACATTTTTGTTTGTTTGTTTCATAAAAATAATTACCGGCATTAAATCTAAATAGGACTCCAATTTTTTCTTCAAAGGTATAGTCTGTCGTTTTAGTTCTGCCAATTTCTGGGGGTGAAAAAAACACAGAGTAATAGAGATATTCACAATACAACTAAATACTGTCTATTTCTGAAATAAAACATGACAAAGCATTAACATTAGGATAGTTTACATAATGTATCAAATAAAGAGTTTCAAAGATAAATGGATAACAAATGGAAACAATCCTTAGAAGATGCTAAAACAGGAAAGTTATACTCCCATTTATTAAGAATAAGATTTAAGTATGCTGCCTAGGAATACAAAACAATGTAATTAAAGGAATCAGAACATCAGGGAATAATTAAGAGTCTCAAATACATACTTGTGAATTGCCAATTTTAAATTCCAAAAATCAAACTACAAAAAAATCTTAAGAAAAAAAAGTAAAACAAAACCTTTCATTTCTCCCTCTTCCCATGAAAGATAAAACCCTTATACAATCTGAAACCCCAGAATTGCATTCTACAGGAGTATGGGACCTGTGTTTTACTGAATGAGAATAAAGAGGAGGACCTAGGTGGTTAGCACATAGTCCCTCGATACATTCATTCAATAAATAAATCAATAACATATAACTGACTCCAGCAAAGAGTTTCTAGCATATAGTAATAAATAAAGGAAACCCAACAAATGGAAGAACATATATAGATAAACAAGTAATAAAGATATAAATACTGGTGAACATAAAGTACAGCGGTAAAGGAAAATAAATCAGGTCAATAGTGAATAAAGCTCTATAAAAAGAAACAAATGGAAAAGTAGATTGTGCACTAACGTTTTAAAGAAAGTTAAATTGGGTTAAAGTAAGCGTACCTCTGAAAGTGCTACCAGTGACTGATGAGACAGGGAAGCATCCATTCCTCTGGCTGAAAGTTGCTCCTACAATTACAAAAACAGGGAGTTCAGTTTAAAAAATTATTTTGCAAGTGACCCTCATGAAATATTTTCAATATATAACACAGTAAAGAGAAGCTATAAATCATAGATGAAGGACTACACCTGCTCCTAAGCACTTTTATGTTGCATGCGAGTCATTTCAGACAGAGATTTGTGACAAGATGGGGGCAGTGCTTAAGAGCCTGAGCTTCCCGGCCCAGCAGCCTGCATTTGAATTGGGATCTGCTGTTAAGTAGCTGTGTAACCTTGGGCAAGTTACCCGCCTTCAACGCAGTTCCCTGGTCGTAAAAAGGGAATAACAATACAGCCTATTTCTGAGGATGAAAGTTGAAAATAAGTCTGAAGCGAGCTAAATATATTCAGTCCTTCATACAAACCTCTGCAGCTCTAATTCCAGACCTGAACTCCTCTGACTTGGCTTTTAGGAAGTCCATGTTCTGAAGACGATTGTCAACTTTGGTCCTTTCCATAGACAGATGCAACTCTGCCTTCTTGAGATCCCTTTAAAAAATGAAGTTGAAAACATTTTCTTCTCAGTGAAATTATTATAAAAAGGAAGCTCTACCACTTTTTCGATTCAACTCTGGATTAGTCAAGAGTATCAAGAGGAGATAACACACTTGCTGGATTTTCTACCATAAATTTTATATCCCAGACTGGCTACCAAGCACCCTTCTAGGTCATCTTTCCCTCCATGTTGCCATCTGGGATTTTCCTCAAGGAATACTAAATAATTTTAAGATTAATTTATGCCAATTATTCTTGGAGAAAGTAGATCTGCTGCTCAAAAAAGTGACTTAACAGATCCTAAAGTCAATTTGAATTATGGAGGTCCCAAAGGCCTCTCTCCTAAATGTGACATGACACAGTGCTTTGCATATACATAGTCAATATTTGTTGGATAAATTTACACACCAGTAAATTACTTGTGCATACACATACTCCTGATCCCCTGCATCTAATCTCTGGGGCTACAGGGACCTAAAGAAGGTCCAAAGCATCAAGAGGGATACCACAGCTCTAGTAAGAAAGGGCAACAAAATATAACATGACTTTAAGTTGCACCATAGTTTATAAGTAAAAAAAAAAAATTCACATACATTTTGAAAATTATAAACAGGTTATTTGTAAAACAGAGAGAAAAAAGAAACTGTATAAAGTAAAAGGTAAAAATATGTACTCAACCACCCCTACCTTCACCCAAGTCATTTTCTACTTAAAAAAAATTTTATCTTCCCATTTCCTAATGTGTTGTTTTAAATCATATCTATGGCCCCAACTAATGTCCTGTTACTGCCTTTATAATAAAAATTGTCACCACTTCCAACTCAATTACTTACTCTTGTAGACATTTTTCTAATACTAAAGTTGCAGTTAGATTTTTCTCAAGTTTTGCCAATTCAAGCTTGATTTCTTCGTTTTTGGATTTGGTGCAAAAAAGATCAGACGTCAAATCATTCACTGCAGGGATAAAACTAAAAGAAGAATCTAGTCACGTAAATGGACATTAAGGACAATAATTACAATTATTCCTCATTTCTAAAACTGATTTTACTTCTATGTGGATTCTTCTTTAACCATGCTGTTTCATACCTCTCTATTATTTTACATGCTGTTCTCACTGTCTGGAATAACCTTCTTCAGCTGGCAAATTTCCATTTGTCCTTCAAAACTCAAATAAGATTTACTCCCATTCTGGAATTTACTACTCCTTCCTCTGTGCTTCCTAGCTACAGCTTGTACATTACCGTAGTATTGCAGCTGTCATACTCTGTTATAATTTTACATGTCCATCTCCATTAATTTACCATGAGCAGAGACTGTACTTGCTGGCACTCATTATTCTATTCATTTCTGCTTCCCCAGTGCCTATATGTATAGCTATACATATATATATATACACACACACACACAAACATATATATATATGCACACATACATATATATAGGGAGGGAGGAAGGGAGAGGGAGACAGGTAGTTACATAAAGAGTTATATAGATTATATGCCTAGGATATAATTAGTATTTGGTGAATTGACTTAATTGACTGCTGAATTGACTTAATTCAAGTCTAGATTTCTGCTGCCATATGGCCCACATGATCTTATATCTAAAACTCTACTATTTAAGTGTGTGTGTATATATATATATTTGTATATAGTCCAAGCTCTTATATTAGCAGTTAAGCAGAATGGCCATATAATTCTCTGATTATAAGTTGTAGCAGTAGTCCTAGCTAAGATGCAGCCAACAGTGATAGTCCTATGGACTTTTGAGTCAGACCGGGTTTGAATCCCAACCCTGCCATTTACTAGCTCAGAGAAATTATTTAACTCACCTCTCCTGAGCTTCAGTTTCCTCTTAAGGTTGTTAGAAGGATAATGTCATTATATAGGTGAAATGCCTGTCACAAAGAACTGAAGGTCTTTAACCTACTCTATCCAATAGGGTAGGGACATAACCAAAAATCACTACTCTATGCTCAACAGATGATTTAGCCTACTGCTCTTTTTACTGTTTATAGAGAATGATGTGATACCTAATCCCTTTTCAAATATACATGAGAACCAGCCTTCACAAACCTAATCCTGAAAGAAGAAAACACTAAAATTTAACCAATACCAAGTTTATCTGAAGTAATTATACATACTCACTAGCAATGATAAGGAGTTAACTAAATTCAGTATTTCTGCATACACTGCTAATTTCCTATACAGAATTACCCTGAGAAACAAAAGCTCCTTAGGTCAAGACCTTACAGTGTATATGACTGCAGAAATTAAAATTGTCACAAGAATTACCTAGCTAGTGAGGTATCCTTTGTTTCAAGGGCCACAGCACTGTCAACCAAAGCATTCAGATACCTGGAACCAGTGCTAGAGAGATTGGCAGGGGAAAAATTCACACTCTCCAGGAGAAGGTCTTGAAGATGCTTAGCTGAAAAGATGTAAGAGTTTTATGGTGACTAAGATCTTTGTTTTGCTTTAATTTTTAACAGCTTTATTGTAATCTTTCACATAACATATAATCCACTCACCTAAAGTATTTTAGAACATTTTCATCACCCCAAAAAGAAATCCCACACTCCTCAGTCATTATTTTCCAGCTACCCAACGCATGAAGCCCTAGCAACCACTAACCTACATTCTGTCTCTATTCATTTGCCTAATTTGGACATTTCATATAAATGTTATCATATAATATGTGATCCTGTGACTGGTTTCTCTCACTTAGCATAACGGCTTCAAGGTTCATCTGTTCTGTATCAGGTATCAGTCAGTACTTCATCCTTTTTTATGGAAGAATAATATTCCATTGTATAGATTTACCATATTTTATTTATCCATTCATCCATTGATGAACATTTGGATTGCTCCCACATTTTGGCTATTATGAATAATGCTGCTATAAACACTCACGTATGGGTTTTTACATAAACATATGTTTCCATTTCTCTTGGGTATATAACTAGGAGTGGAACTGCTGGTCATATGGTAACTCTATGTTTAACTATTTGAAGAACTGCTAGACTGTTTTCCAAAGCTACTGATTTTTACATTCCTGTCAGAAATGTATGAAGGTTCCAATTTCTCCACAGTGTCATCTTCACCAACAGCTGTATTATTTTTTTTTTTTGCACAGTGATCATTCATAGAACTGAATAATGATCGGTAAAATGATAATCCAAGACCTTGTCTTTTTGATTATAGCCATCCTTGTAGGTGTGAAGTGGAATGTGGTTTTGATTTGCATTTCCCTGATGGCTAATGATGCTGTGCTTGCTGGCCATTTGTATATCTTCTTGGGAGAAATGTATATTCATATCCTTTAACCTTTCTTTTTGGCCGCAGCTTATGGGATCCTAGTTCCTTGACCAGGGATAGAACCTGGGCCCCTGCAGTGGAAGCGTGGGGTCCTAACCACTGGACTGCCAGGGAATTCCCTCCCTTATCCATTTTTAACTGGGTTGTCTCTTTATTATTCAGTTGTAAGAATTCTTCATTTATTGTAGATATAAGTCCCTTATCAGATATACAATTTGCAAATATTTTCTCCCACTCTGTGGGCTGTCTTTTCATCTACTTGATGGTATCCTTTGAGGACAAAAGTTTTTAATTCCGATGATGTCCAATTTACCTACTTTTCTTTTGTTGCTTGTGTTTTTGGTATCATAGCTAAGAAACCATTGCCAAATCCAAAGTTATGAAGATATACACATACGCTGTCTTCTGAGTTTTAGATTCAGCTCTTACTTTTAGGTTTTTCATTCATTTTGAGTTAATTCTTATATATGTTATGAGGCAGGGTCCAATTTCATTCTTGTACATGTGGATATCCACCTATCCCAGCACTGTTCACTGAAAAGGCTATTCTTTCCTCCATTAAATTGTCTTGTCATCTTTGCCAAAAATCAATCCACCAGGAGTCTGACTTCCAACATAACAGTGTGAGGAGCTCTGCTCACCTACACTCCAGTGAAACTGGTGAAAATTGTAAAAAAAAAACCAAAAAGCAAAACAAAGATATACCCCCCAAAACAAAACACAACCATTTAAAGCTTCTGGAAATGCTCCTAAGGACAAACAGCAAATGAAGAAACATCTGTTCAAGAAAATCTATTAAAATTCAGTGAGGGGGCTTCCCTGGTGGCATAGTGGTTAAGAATCTGCCTGCAAATGCAGGGGACACGGGTTCGAGCCCTGGTCCGGGAAGATCCCACATGTCACGGAGCAACTAAGCTCGTGTGCCACAACTACTGAGCCTGCACTCTAGAGCCTGCGAGCCACAGCTACTGAGCCCATGTGCCACAACTACTGAAGCCTGCACGCGTAGTGCCCATGCTCCACAACAAGAGAAGCCACCGCAATAAGAAGCCCGTGCATTGCAACGAAGACTAGCCCCTGCTCACCGCAACTAGAGAAAGCCCGTGTGCAGCAACAAAGAGCCAACACAGCCAAAAATAAATAAATTTATTTAAAAAAAAAAGACAAGGAGAAAATCTTGAAAACAGCAAAAGAAAAATGACATATACTAGGAAACCTCAGTAAGATTAACAGTCAACTTCTTGACAGAAACAACGGAGACCAAACGGCAACAGGATAACATATTCAAAGTGCTCAAAGAGCAAACTGTCAAGCAAGAATCCTACACGTAGCAAAGCTTTCTTTCAAAAATAAATGCAAAATGAAGACTCCCAGATAGACAAAACTGAGAGAATTTCATTGTCACCAGACCTTAAAGGTAAATGCAGAATTATAAAGAGCATAAATGCATTTTTTCTTCATTTTTCTCTTAACTGACTTAAAAAGCAATTGGATAAAATAATATTTATATAAGGTATTGTTGGGTTATAGAAATGTATCAGCACAAAGGATGTGGTGGTAGTAAAGGTGTAAAGGGCTAAGGAAATGACTACAGATGGTTAAGTAATAATATAACAGTACACTGTTGAGTCCATAATATTATTAGATGTAATATGTGTAACAATAATACCACAAAAGCGGGGAAAAGAGGAACAGAGCTACATAGGAGCAACATTTCTCTATCTCACTGGAATTAAGCTAGTACAAATATGAAGCTGAGCTGGTAAGATTTATTTGCAAACCTCAGAGCAACACTAAAAAGAACTGAAAAAAAAGAAGTAAAAAATCACTTTAGAAATTTAAATGTTACGTTAGAAAATATTTACTTAATGCAAAAGAAAGCGATAAGGGAAAAATAGCGAAACAAAAAAAGATGTAATATATAGAAAATGAAAAGTAAATTGGCAGATATAAATACAACTATATCAATAATAACATTAAATGGGAATGCATTAAACAATCCAACCCAAAGGCAGAGATTACAAGACTGAAAAAAACAACAGGATCCCACTACATGCTGTCTATAGGAGACACACTTCACATTCAGAGATACAAATTCAGGCATAACTCAGAGATACTGGGGTTCCAGAACACTGCAATAAAGCAAATATTGCCATAAAGAGAGTCATGTGAATTTTTTGGTTTCCCAGGACATATAAAAGTTATGTTTATATTATACTGTAGTCTATTAAGTGTGCAATAGCATTATGCCTAAAAAACAATGTACATATCTTAATTTAAAAATACCTTATTGCTAAAAAATGATAACCACATCTGAGTCTTCAGTAAGTTATAATCTTTTTGCTGGTGGAGGGTCTTGCCTCGATGTTGATGGCTGCTGACTGATCAAGGTGATGGTTGCTGAAGGCTGGGCAATTCTGTGGCAATTTCTTAAAATAGGACAACAGAGTTCGCCACATTGATTTGACTTTTCCTTTCACAGATGATTTCCCTGTAGCATGCAATGCTGTTTGACAGCATTCTACCCAAGAACTTCTTTCAAAACTGGACTCAATCCTCTGAAACCCTGCCACTGCTTTAATCAAGTAAGTTATGTAATATACTAAATCTTTTGTTGTCACTTCAACGATCATCACAGCATCTTTACCAGAGTAGATTCCTTCTCAAGAAACCACTTTCTTCGCTCATCCATCAGAAGCAACTCCTCATCCATGAAAGTCTTATCATGAGATGGCAGCAATTCAGTCACATCTTTAGGCTGCACTTCTAAGTCTAGTTCTCTTGCTATTGCCACTACACCTGCAGTTACTTCCTCCACTGGAGTCTTGAACCCCTCAAAGTCATCCATGAGGGCTGGAATCAACTTCTTCCAAACTCCTGCTAATGCTGATATTTTCACCTCTTCTCACGAATCACGAATGTTTTCAGTGGCATCTAGAATGGTGAATTCTTTCCAGAGGTTTTCAATTTACTTTGCCCAGATCCATTAGAGGAATCACTATCTATGCCAGCTATAGCCTTATGAAATGTATTTATTAAAGAATGACTTGAAAGTGGAAATGACTCACTGGAGTAGCACTTTTAATATCCTTCAAGAACTTTTCTTTTGCATTCACAACTTGGCTAACTGTCTGGCATAAGAGCCCTAGCTTTCAGCCTGTCTTGGTTTCCAACATGCCTTCCTCACTAAGCTTCATCATTTCTAGCTTTTGATTTAAAGTGAGAGGCATGTGACTTCCTTTCACCTGAACACTTAGAGGCCACTGTAGGGTTATTAATAGGACTATTTTCAATTTGTTATGTTTCAGGGAATATGGAGGCCCAAGGAGAGGGAGAGAGAAATGGAAAAGTCTGAAATATTGTGAGAATTACCAAAATGTAAGAGATACGAAGTGAGCAAATGCTATTGGAAAAATGATAGATTTGCTCAACACAGGGTTGCCACAAAACTTCAATTTGTAAAAAAAGACCCCTCAATATCTGTGAAGTGCAATAGAGCAACGTGCAATGAAAATAAAGGATGGAAAAAGATATATAATGCGAACAGCAACCACAAGAAAGCTGAAGTGGCTATACTAATATCAGATAAAATAGACTTTTTAACAAAAAATGTTACTAGAGATAAACAGGGACATTTTATAATGATAATACCGTCATATAATACAAAGTATTCCCCCATTACAACGGAATGAAATTAGAAATTAGAAAGAAATTTGGGAAACTCATAAATATGTGGAATTAAACAACATACTCCCAATAACCAATGCGTCAAAAAGAAATCAAATCCTTTGAGGTGAATGAAAATGAAGACATAACATACCAAAACTTAGGGGATGCACCTAAACCAGTGCTTAGAGGGAAATTTATACTTGTAAATTCCTAGGTTAAAAAAGAAGAAAGATCTCAAATCAATAGCCTAAGCTTAAAACATTTAAAAAAGAAGAGCAGACTAAACCTAAAGCAAGCCAAATGAAAGAAATAATAAAGAACAGAGTGAAAGTTAATAAAATAGATTGAAAAAGAAGAAAAAAATCATTAAAACCAAAGGCTAGTTCTTTGAAAAGCTCAACATACTTGAAAAACCTTCACCTAGATTTAAAAACAAAAATTTTTTTTGTATTGGAATATAGTTGATTAACAATGTTGTGTTAGTTTCAGATGTACAGCAAAGTCATTCAGTTATACATGTAGAGTACCTATTCTTTTTCAAATTCTTTTCCCACTTAGGTTATTATAGAATATTGAGCAGAGGGACTTTCCTGATGGCACAGTGGTTAAGACTCCATGCTCCCAATGAGGGGGCCTGGGTTCGATCCCTGACTGGGGAACTAGATCCTACATGCATGCTGCAACTAAGAGTTTGCATGCCACAACTAAGGAGCCGGCAAGTCGCAACTAAGGAGCCCACAAGCCGCAACTAAGGAGCCTGCCTGCTGCAACTAAGACTCAACATGACCAAATAAATAAATAAATATTAAAAAATTAAAACAATGGCAATAAAATAAACTATAAAGCACACCACTATGAATATCAGGTGACTGTCATTTCCTTAAATATATATATATATAGAGAGAGAGAGAGAGAGCAGACTTTCCTGTGCTATAACCTTCACCTAGATTGACTAAGAAGAAAAAAGACTCAAATTACTAGCATCAGAAGACAGTACATTCCACTGATCTACCTACTTAATAAAAAGGATTATAAAGGAATACTATGAACAATTGTACCCAGAAATTTAGATAACTTAGATGAAATGGACAAATTCCAAAAAGGACACTAACTACTGAATCTAATTCAAGAACAAGTAGATAATCTAATAGACCTACAGTAAGCAAAGAGACTGAATTAGTAATCAAAATCTACCCACAAAAAAAGCTCAGGTCCAGATGGTTTTACCATTGAGTTCTATAGATTACATAAAGAATTAATACCAATTCTTCATCAACTATTCCAAAAAATAGGAAGGAGGGAATACTTCTCAACTGTTTCTGTGAGGCCAATACTTCTCAACTGTTTCTGTGAGGCCAACTGTTTCCTGACACTAAAACCAGAAAAAGACATATTAAAAGGAAAGAAAACTACAGACCACTATCTGTTATAAATATGGATGCAAAAATTCTCAACAAAATACTAGCAATTGAATCCAGCAACCTATTAAAAAATTATACACCATGAGGACGTGGATTTATCTTATGGATAAATGTTGGATTAACGTCTGAAAGCCAATTCATGTAACACATCATATCGACAGAATAAAAAACTAAAGTCATATGATCATCTCAATAGACAGAAAAAGCATCTGACAAAATCCAGCACCCTTTCATGATATGGACACTCAACAAAGTAGGAATAGAAAGAAACTTCCTCAACCGGAAAAAGGGCATCTACAAAAAAACCCACAACTCACATTGTGCTCAACAGTAAAGACTAGATGCTTTCCCTCTAAGATGAGGAACAAGATAAGGATGTCTATTCTAATAGATGTCTACATCTATTCAACATTTTATTGGAGGTTCTAGCTAGGGAAATTTCTTTTAATTTTCCTCCTCAACTGAAGAATTGGCAGTATAAAGAATGAATGTTTTCAATAGTTTCATCTGTATTTGTCACGATTAAAAAGTCTTCATACAGGGCTTCCCTGGTGGCGCAGTGGTTGAGTCTGCCTGCTGATGCAGGGGACACGGGTTTGTGCCCTGGTCCGGGAAGATCCCACATGCCGCAGAGCGGCTGGGCCCATGAGCCATGGCTGCTGAGCCTGTGCGTCCAGAGCCTGTGCTCCGCAACGGGAGAGGCCACAACAGTGAGAGGCCCGCGTAACGAAAAAAAAAAAAAGCCTTCATACAAAACTTTTACATCCTTTCCCAATTCCTGAAAATATTTCCAAAATGTTCCAATCTTACGTGCTGCAAAGAACTGTACTGTGCAGAAATAAAAACTAAATCAAAGAAATGATCTTTTGCTCAAAAGTCATTCAAGTCCTGGGGGCTATATAGTATCACTACTCAAAATTTAGAAGCTCTGGAAGCAGGAGTTCCTTAACAGTGTATATGAATCTATATTTGTTACAAGGTTCCATAAATTTTTTGTTCTCTGCTTGACAGCTTCGCTGTCTAAAAGGAGGAAAAACTTAGAAAAGAGGAGTAACAATTAAAGGACGTGGTGGGGGATACTTCCCTGGTGGCGCAGTGGTTAAGAATCCGCCTGCCAATGCAGGGGACACGGGTTCAATCCCTGGTCCAGGAAGGTCCCACATGCCTCAGAGCAACTAAGCCTGTGCGCCGCAACTACTGAGCCTGTGCTCCGTGAGCCACAACTACTGAAGCCTTCATGCCACAACTACTGAAGCCCATGTGCCTAGAGGCCGTGCTCCTCAACAAGAGAAGCCACCGCAATGAGAGGCCCACACACTGCAATGAAGAGTAGCCCCCGCTCGCCACAACTAGAGAAAGCCAGCACTCAGCAACAAAGACCCAACGCAGCCAAAAATAAAAAATTTTTTTTTAAATAATAAAAATAATCTTAATATCTTAAAAAAAATGAAAAAATAAAGTACATGGGGGGGTTGGACTTTCTTGGTGGCACAGTGGTTAAGAATCCTCCCACCAATGCAGGGGACACAGGTTTGAGCCCTGGCCCAGGAAGATCAACATACCGCGGAGCAACTAAGCCCGTGTGCCACAACTACTGAGGCTGCGCTCTAGAGCCCGCCAGCCACAACTACTGAGCCTGCGCTCGGAGCCGTTTGTTGCTCCGCAATAAGAGAAGCCACAGCAATGAGAAGCCCACACACTGCAACGAAGAATAGCCACCGCTCGACGCAACTAGAGAAAGCCTACCCGCAGCAACGAAGACCCAACGCAGCAAAAAATAAATAAATAAATAAATAAATAAAGTACATGGGGACTTCTCTAGTGGTCCAGTGGGTAAGAATCTGCGCTCCCAATGCAGGGGGCCCAGGTTCAATCCCTGGTCAAGGAACTAGATCCCACATGCGTGCGACAACTAAGAGTATGTCGCAACTAAGAAGTCCGCATTCCGCAACTAAGAGCCCACATGCCACAACTAAGACCCATCGCAACCTAAATAAATAAATATTTTAAGAAAAAAATAAAGTACATGAAGTGTAGAGTTAAGATATCAATGGTGGCAGGGCTCTTCTGGATACTTTAGTACAGAAAATTGTGTCAAAATTTTGTATGTATTACTAGAAACATTTGCTACTTAATATATGCCACCCTAAAAAGTACTCAAGGAAAAAAAAAGTACTCAAGGACAGCCATGAATAATCTTACTTTTAAAATCATTCGAATTTTCATTACATAATAGTATAGACAAAAAGAAAGCTCTTGCAAAATAAGATTTTTCTGGACTCAAAGCCCCTTTCTCCATACTTTATTTTAATAACTACTAAAATAAAATCATTTAAAATTTAAACAAGTTTAAAGGCATACGGGAGAGTATGACTACAAAGGAGCATCACAGGGGAGGTGTTTGGGGGTGACAGAACTGTCCTGCATCTTAGCCGTGGGGGTGGGTCTCAGAATCCATGTGTGTTAAAACAGTACACCAAACAAAAAGTCACTTTACTGCATATTAATGTTTTAAAAGAAAACTGGAAAAAAGCACATATGCAATAGATTTACAATATAAATTGCTCTACATTCAAAACAACATATGTAACATATGCCATACACCTGCTTAAGTGTAGGCAAACGTAGATCTCACTTCTTTCCTCTTTTGTATATTCCCAATCTTTATTTTTGTGGTTTGTGTTATAAAGACAATGGATGTGTTGAATACACTTTTCTAAACTACATATGCACAGCAGAAAATTCTTATGCAGTCCCATGAATACATGGCAACAGAGTGATTTGTTCAAGTCACAGTTCATGGCTGCCACCTCAGGTGTCATGATGGCTCATTATAACTAAAGCATGGAGACTGGAAAGAGACCAAAAGATATGTAAGTGAAAAACCACAGGTATCGTATATGTCAGGCTAATAAGTTTAGACTGTTATCTTTTAGGGGTTACTGTTTCACCATCAGAGTATCAATAAAATATATACTATAATGAAATTTATGATAGTTACTATAACAACACAGTGTAAGACAAATCTGGGTAAAATAAAGAAGCAAAACTGGCAAGTAGTCTACACTAAATCAATCTTGTATACTTCAGTGTTAAACAATTTGGTTACCTCTAGTTATTATCTCATTCAACACTCTGGAATTAATCTCACCTTCTGATTCATATTCCCTTGCTTTTTGTTTCAAGTCCTCTATTACCAGGTAGACATCCCTGTCCCGGACCCTGTTGCGTTCTGAAAGGTGATGCAAAATCTGCGTTGTCCGCGGATTCACCTCATATTGTGGAATGGGATGATCTCCAAATATTTTTTTCAACCAGGCAGCAACCTAACCATTACAAGGGATACAAATTTTGTAAGCCTTGTTTTTTGCAATAGCACGAAGAAAATATGGTCAAGAAGTGATGAGTAGCAAAGGAAATGCTTTCCATGAATATTCTGGCATCCCACTTACTTCACATCCTAATTTGTCTTTAGGGAGAGAGATATCAGATGTCAGGAAATAAAAAGTGAGCAAGCACAATAGATAAAACTACCAGAAAACAATCTATCCTTTCCCAAAGCTACGAAAGCAGTATAGGCTAATATTTTACATCACTCGAATAACTTTAAAGCTCAATATGCAGGTGCGAAGGCATTATTACAGTTGCAAAGTCTGAAAAAAGGGTTGTCCTCAACACACCACAAGACTCGCAATGCCAGGAAACTCCTAGAGCTGGGATGCGAGACACTGAAGCAGGTCTGGTGTGAAAATTCTGGTAGGAAGCAGCAGTGAACGGCTAGGCTTGGCTGGAAGTTGACTTTGGGTTCAGAAGTCCCCCTCCAGTCTCCAGGGGTAGGTTTCGTACCAGGGGGCTCTCCTCAACCCCTCTCCAAGCCCGAATCCTGGCAGGGAAGGCCGGGAAGGAAGGGAAACTCCCTTTCCAAGGATGGGGGTGGGGGGCGATGGTCTAAGGAGGGTGGGTCGGGGAGGCTCACAGATCTTGAAGGCGGGGCTAGATATGGACCAGCAGAGGAACAAAGTAAAACTGGCGTGCCCAGGAGATCCGCCGGCAGGGTGGGTGTATCAAAGACGCGGTTTCCGGGATGCCGCAAAGCCCCGCTCCCACCCCATCACCTGCGCCTCTTTCTCCTCCAGCGCTTCCATAGCCGCCACTCCCGCCACTTCTCGAGCAGCTTCTCGCGGGACAAGCGCCCCGCTTGCTCTGACGACCCCGCCCGCACTCCGTTGGGCACGCCCCCTTTGGGGCCCTGGATTTCTGGGAGTTGTAGTTTTTACTAGGACTCCAGGCGCTGAGCCCTTGGACTAGAAGGCTTCAGCACTGCAAGGCTCTCCTGCGTTACCACCTCGCAGCTCTCTGCGCTCTCCATGGTATCACCTCCAGGACGAGAACTAAAGCTGCCTAGAGCCAGGCTGTTTTTTCTTTCTAAATGTGCTGGAGACTGTTTTTTGTTTTTTTTTTTTTTTGCGGTACGTGGGCCTCTCACTGTTGTGGCCCCTCCCGTCGCGGAGCACAGGCTCAGTGGCCTGGCTCACGGGCCCAGCCGCTCCGCAGCATGTGGGATCCTCCCAGACCGGGGCACGAACCCGCGTCCCCTGCATCGGCAGGCAGACTCTCAACCACTGTGCCACCAGGGAAGCCCTGGAGACTGTTTTAAAACGGCATACAACTGCTGGCACTGGCACTGCCACTCAGTCATTCTTGCATTCATTTCTTGCGTTTCCTAAAGTTCTCTCCTTCCATCACTCTGTAGTTAATGCCATGAGAGGTTCTTTATATTTCTACGGGAATGTATAGTTTTCTGTGTTTTCCTATTTTTGTTTCATTCTCACAGGAATCCTGTAAAATAGATGGACACACATTATTTTACCTATTTTCACATTAAAACCACACACTCGGAGTATATGACTTGACCAAGATGAGGTGGTAGAGCTGGAATCTGACCACAGTGTTCTGACTCCTATTGGGTGTTTCAGTCTCCTCAGGTTATACCATGCTGCTGTCCACAACCTCCTGTAGTATACTGTTACATTAGGAAACGTAGACCATGTACTTAACTTTCTGCGATATGTGGTTTAACATCAAATTGTGGATAACTTAGCACCAAATATCTTTTTCCTAAGTCATATGCCTATTTTAAATGATTAAACGTTTCAACGAAATTCAACTAACTAGCCAGCACCATACTGTATGGCTTTCTTATTCTTTTTTGTTTGTTTGTTTTGGTTAAATATGTATCTGCTCATTAACTAAATTCCAGATAAGTGGTGGGGAAAGTTATCTTTTTGCCCTTTGTCCACTTTCATCACTACAAGTTTTACAAAATATTCCTGAACTTTGTTTTTACAAACCAAAATTTTACCTGTTCCTACACCTAATTTCCAGGAGGACTGTCATATGTATCCATGGCTCATCTTGAAAAGAAAGTAGAATATTAGAGAAAGGGAGTGATAACCATATAGTATTTGCAAGCTGTTTTAGGAGATGACTGTTATAACCCATATTCATATGCCCCACCCAAATTAAGGTTTTGTGTAAACCAGGATTTGGTGGATGAAGCTGAAAGATCCTTCTTAGTACAGCTGCAAGTGAAGGCAACGTTAATAGTCTCCACTATCACAAAATACCCAACATCCCCCCACCCCCGCCAAATTCTCTACATATCACAAAAATCTCAATATCACCAAAAAATCTGTAGGAGGAACAAAAGTCCCGCCCTGATTTCATTGGGTTGGTATAGAAAGTTATTTTCATCATTTCCCTTTTACTTCAAATGAAAAAGTGAAGTCCCTACTGTCATGAAACTAGTTGCTTGTAGAGGAAAAATTGAGCCCTAGCCCACTCTCGAATGAGACTTTTGATTCTGGACCATTCTTCTCAGGATTGGCAACCACTCTATTCGAATTTGTGCTTGTTATACTTTTTTTTAAAACCTATTTCCTTTTATTTATTTATATTAATTAATTAATTTTTGGCTGCGTTGGATCATCGTTGCTGCAGCCGGGCTTACTTTGGTTGAGGTGAGTGGGGGCTACTCTTCATTGTTGTGCGCGGGTTTCTCACTGCAGTAGTTTCTGTTGTTGCGGAGCACGGGCTCTAGGCACGTGGGCTTCAGTATTTGCAGCACGCCGGCTCAGTAGTTGTGGCTTGTGGGCTCTACAGCGCAGGCTCGGTAGTCATGGTGCAGGGGCTTAGTTGCTCCGTGGCATGTGGGATCTTCCCAGACCAGGGCTGGAATCCATGTCTCCTGCATTGGCAAGCAGATTCTTAACCACTGCGCCACCAGGGAGGTCCCCATGCTCGTTATACTTTTTTTTTTTTTAAACAATTTGCTCTAATTCGCAAACAGGATTCTTTTAGATCGAATCTAAAAGAACTGCGATTCTCCAATTTGAGTGCTTATCAGATCATCTAGAATGGTGTGGATGCTTTTCAAAGATTCAGATTGCCGCCAGTTTTTGACTCAGACGGTCTGGAGTGTTAGCCAGCGATCTGCGGATTAATCCGCGTTAATTCTCCCAGCAGGAAACGCTCTGCTGCCAAACCGCCCAGTTGAAATTACTGTTTACTGCACCTACATCACCAAGGTTTAATAGCTGTAGCTTCGGACCCGCCACAATCAACCCCCCTGACGGTCAAGCTAGCCGCGCCCCAGGACGGGGTGACGCCAGCATCATTTCCCTGCCGGGATGCGGTCTGGTAACTGCTTCTTGGCCGGTTCCGCTACCCATGTGGTCGCCCAGGGCAACCATAAGGTCGACGCGAAAGATCAAAGTAAATGGATAACCAATGCCTGGGCTGAGGGTGGCAAAGGTCTAATTAATCATTTGGAGGTTCAAATCTAAAAACGATACTTAAAAAAAGTAATTACCGGCAGATTCGCGTCCGGGGGAGGGGCGGTACTTCCGGGTCACGTGTGCTGGCGCCTTGACCTTCCTCGCAGCTCGGCCATTTTGTCCCAGTCAGTCCAGAGGCTGCGGCTGCGGAGGAAGCACCTGAGGAAGAGAAGCGAAGATGCTATCCGTGCGCGTCGCCGCGGCCGTGGCCCGCGCCCTCCCTCGGCGGGCCGGGCTGGTGAGCGCGGGGTCCCGGCGGCAGGGAGGGGGCTCGGCGGCAGTAGGTGGTGATGCACGGGCTCGGCCGCTCTTTCTGCGCGGAGGGTGAGGAGCTGTGGCGGCCCTCGCCATCTTGCTCCGCTGGCCACTCGGGCTGTCCTGGGTTGGCGGCGGAAGGGCCCTTTGGTCGCCCCGTGCGGGAGGGTGCCGAGTGCTGCAGGGGAGGCAGTGACCTTCGTGTTATCCAGAGATGGCGCCTCCGGAGGATTCCAGTCTTTGTCTGAGAGAGGCCTTGAGTGAAGGTCAGGACTGGGGCGCTAGTTTTCCGAGGCCTGCTGCGAAACGGCGAGGTTCGGTCCCGCTGGTTCTCCGGGACTTCCTCGTTGAAGGTCAGAGCACTGTTGTCAGGCCTGGTTGAAGCGAGCTTGGGGAGCCTGACATTGTATTGAAGGTCAGCAGGCTCCAGGCTTCCACCTCTTCCCCGAGGTCGGTTTAGAGGACATCAGTAAATGAAGGTGGCTTTCTGAATGCTTCAGTAGGCGGTCTCTTAGTGCTGAATAGTGAAACGATCATGAAAACACCGTACAGGTGCAATTATGCATTTCACTGCGGCCGATACCTTGACAGCAGAGGAGCTGGCTTCTAAATTGTCCTAGTCAGGGAGATTTTCCTTTGTGGTGCTTTGACGTGTTTTAAGATTCCTTGAGGAATCGTTAGTGTTTGAGAAATCAAGTAAAATAAAATAGAACATAGGGTTGGAAAAAACCTGTGGAGGTCAGTGCCCTTCATTACTAATATCACTTGGAGTTACGGAAATAACTTTTCGGTCCTGTGTAAACACTTTTACTTGTTCTTTCATTTTAAGAGTGATCTCAGTTTGGGAGGTGAAATAAATATATTGGTCATTTTACTACCCTAACCACCTTTGGTACCATTTTGGATTTCTGTTAGCAAAAAAAAAAAAGCATTTTTATTGATTTTCATCCAGGTTCTATAGAAGGGAGTGTCTTCAGAATTGACATTGACCAACCACAGTGTTTCAACTTGAAGGAGGAGGGGTCCAGATTACTGCAAGCTTTGTTGACATTTGTTGGCATTTTTTTTTTTTAAAAGTGCATGTGCCATATCTCTTAGTTTCTAATCAAACTCTAACATTTACAGGCTTTTTATTTTTAAGGTTGAAATAGAAAATCTATTGAGATTTGCCCCTTTTAGGAAGCAGTTTATCAAATTGAGAATTTCCACAACTCAATTGAAATATATCTAAAGTCAAAATAATATTATCTGATGCCTTTAAAAAGAAAGGTATTTTGTTAGGTGTTGCTTTTTAAAATATGCTCTGCTTTTTTTAGTATATTTATTGTGTACCAGGAGCTGCATAATAAATTTTCACATAGATCAAAAGTGCTTTCTCAGGTGGTTAATATTTACGCTGATAATTTGATCAGGCCAAGCCTGCGTTTGTTTAAGCTTGCTAGTTTTATAAAGGCTTTTTTAAAAATTAAATTAAAAAAAAAATCCTTGCACTAGGTCTCCAAAAATGCTTTGGGGTCATCCTTCATTGCTGTAAGGAACCTCCATGCCTCTAACTCTCGTCTTCAGAAGACTGGTAAGTTGTTAATTCTGTGTCTACACCACACTTACTACCTTGCGATTAAGTGAAAAATGAAGTTACGTAGGTTACATACCTATTGTGGATGTTTTGGGTTTTTTCCATTAGTTAGTGTTTTCTTTCAGTTTTAGTTACTATGGAATCTCAGATTCTTAACCCATAATGAGCCATTTAGCCCTGTCTTGGTAGGTTCTCTTGTTCTAGTGAGATGAACTATAATTATGTATTTCTCTTTTGATGTTAGTACAGGTTCTTTTTTTTCTCATAATGAATGCTCCTTTGGTGGAAACAGTATATGTCAGGTGGTGGGCACCGTTTCTGATCTATGAATCTTTTCCTCTCCTAAAAAACACTGAAAAAAAACAGGTAATTTTTACCTCTATGTTTTTCAAAGACAATAATTGGTAAGCTATACCTGGCAGTCTGAATTTGCACATTGTAAATGCAATAGAGAGGTGAGGACGTAAGCTTAGGAAGATGCTGTAGGTTGGGAAATTTCTTTTGAGATGTGCATTAGGGCTTTTGAAATGAAGTTAGGTATCTCCCACAGGCTGAGATGAAGAATAGTACCTGCATCCTTTTAAAGGAAAAGTTACAGGTTTTCCCCACTATTTGAAAGTGGAACATTCTAATGAAACCTTTCCTTAGCTGAAATGGCTAAAGTGTGAAGAAGCGATTACCCTTTTTTGTAAAAGTGAAATGGCATAAATGGAACTTTAAAAAAGAGGGGGATACCTGTACTTACACTTTGTTAAACAGTTGCCTTTCTTTTTTGGCTGCGAGGCGGGAACTTAGTTCCAAGACCAGGGATTGAGCCTGCGCCTTCAGCAGTGAAAGCAGAGTCCTAACCACTGGATCACCAGAGAACTCCCAAAGAGTTGCTTTTTAAAATACACTGCATTTTAAAAATATGCTTTTTATAGAGTTTAGTTTGAGTTATATTCAAATTTTAACATAAATACAGATTTCCTAGAGATTAAACCAAAGAATTACAAGATAGGAAATGTTTATTTTAAGGGTATTGCTTAATTTGATTAGCTCCTTATCTGGTTTACATTTGTCTCGTGAAGTTTTCTCTCAGTCACTTGGATTCATTTTCATAGTGGTAGGTATCAAGCTTTTTTGAATAGAATGTTGGACATTATGTTTTAGAATGCAATTTGATTATTATGATCACAACTCTAGTTTATATATTGTTAGGGAAATGAGTTTTGAAAATGTCTTTGGCCCAGGCTCTTTTTGTAATGGAATTGTCCTCTCTTAATAGGCACTGCTGAGGTGTCCTCTATTCTTGAAGAGCGTATTCTTGGAGCTGATACCTCTGTTGACCTTGAAGAGACTGGGCGTGTTTTAAGTATTGGTGATGGTATTGCCCGTGTACATGGGCTGAGAAATGTTCAAGCAGAAGAAATGGTAGAGTTTTCTTCAGGTTTAAAGGTGAATTATAAAATGAGATTTTGATGTTTTAACATTGGTGTCTCCTCAGTTATTCATTTAGTAATTCAGAGATTGTGTAAGATTTTTTTTAACTTTGAATCTGAATCTGCTTCACTGTTTGTGTTTGTCATTATTATAGATTGTGAAAAAAAATTTTTTTGTTAATCAAACTTTCTACCCTAGGGACTGATTTACACATAAGTTGTAAACATTAGCATTGAAATATAAAACTGAGTAAATCTTCACCCAGATTTTGAGAAGTTCAAGTCTGTTTGTAGCTGTTAAGATCATCCTATACGAAAGCATTTGATAATTTTAATTAAATTCATTTCCGGTGAAAAGTTGAAAGCCACTGACTTTGTATTTCTAGTAAGAGTGGATCTATTGTTGAAAAGTGAGCTAGTGATGTAGCTATCAAGCTCTCTAATGATACAAGTCTACTTTTTTCTATTAGATTGAGCCTAGTTGGGCAGTAAGGTGAGAAAAGTTGTAGGAGTCACGGGTTCTCTGATGAAAGCAGAGCATGATATCCAGGTGGACCAGGGGCAGTAGAATTATCCACTAATCACACAGGGGGAAAGATCTTCTTGGTCTGCTTTGTAGTGTCCAGTGTGGAAAAAGAGCCTGTTGGTGTGGAAGACTAATTATGGAGCTGAAAGTTTTATCAGTAGCTCTCAGACCTTGGCTAAGAATTTAATCTCTCATCTATAGTGTATATATCTTTGAGAGGTTAGGCTGAAATAGATGAACTGAATTTCCTTTTAGCTTTTTTTTTTGTCTGTGTTGGGTCTTCGTTGCTGCACATCACATGGGCTTTCTCTAGTTGTGGCGAGCAGGGGCTACTCTTCATTGCGGTGCACTGGCTTCTTATTGCAGTGGCTTCTCTTGTTGCAGAGCACAGGCTCTAGCTGCGGGGGCTCAGTAGTTGTGACTTGTAGGCTGAGTAGTTATGGCGCACAGGCTTAGTTGCTCCGCAGCATGTGGGATCTTCCCGGACCAGGGCTCAAACCCGTGTCCCCTGCACTGGCAGACGGATTCCTAACCACTGCACCACCAGGGAGGTCCCAACAGGGCAATTATTAATTTAAATTTTAAATAGTCACATGTGATTAGTGACTACTCTGTTGAACATCAGATATTCAGACTAAAGATTTTGTACCTGTGATGATATTCCTCTGTATTTAGTGTAAGTAATTCTCCAGAGCTTCATTTATTGACCAGAGTCAGTTCCTGGACTAGCCTTTTTGCTTTGGTTGTGATTTAGGGACCTAAAGTCTTACCATTTTGAAATACGATTGTAATGATGAGAGATGACCCAGCACTGTCATATTATATAGATTTGTTCTTGATTAAGTAGCTTTTAATTTAACTTTTTACTAACCTGATGGGTACAGGTTCTGACTAGATAGTTTTTTAAAATTGTTCATGGAGTTCTCACAGATGTGAATCAAGCATGTCTTAAAATTCCCAGTTGACCTTCATCGCTTTATTTCATACTGGCACCCAGTTCAAAAACCATAGTCAAAGGAAATGCAGTAGAAAAAGCTTAAACTGTTCAATTTCTTTGCTTCTTTTAGTTCTTAGAGGATGTGATAAGGTGCTTCTTAGGCTTATAGTTCTAACCTATAATTATTCAAGGGAACATGTTGCTGTTTTAGAAGTCTTAACTAAGGAAGATTTTTCATTGGAAAAATACTCACGAGTAAACCAGATCTGAAAAGTCAATATTACTCTTTCCCTCTATTTTCATATGTAGTGTAGGTATATGGGAAGAAGTGCCACTCAAGCTTCATGGGTATTCAATTGTGTCTTTTGTATAGGGTATGTCTCTGAACTTGGAACCTGACAATGTTGGTGTTGTTGTGTTTGGAAATGATAAACTAATTAAGGAAGGAGATATTGTGAAGAGAACTGGGGCTATTGTGGATGTTCCGGTCGGCGAGGAGCTGTTGGGTCGTGTAGTAGATGCCCTTGGTAATGCCATTGATGGAAAGGTAGGTTTAACATTTATTAGATGTGGTTGTAGCTTCTAACAAAGAGCCAAACTGATTGGTCTGGGGTTTCTTTTTATCGTTTAACAGGGTCCAATTGGTTCCAAGACCCGAAGGCGAGTTGGTCTGAAAGCCCCTGGGATCATTCCTCGAATCTCTGTGCGGGAACCAATGCAGACTGGCATTAAGGCTGTGGACAGCTTAGTGCCGATTGGTCGTGGTCAGCGTGAGCTGATTATTGGTGACCGACAGACTGGGTAAAGACTTGATAGCTTGTTGAAAAGTTGTAACTAAAATTTGCTCTGTGGAAAGATTACTTTTAGGCTTGGAATGGTAAATACTTTGGATATCCAGGAGAGAGTAGAATGTGATGTGAGGAGGAAGAGGAAGAGGAGTGAAATTTAAGTTGGGGGATCCTTTGAAGTGTTTAGTAATATTTATGTTTATTTTCTCTTTTTAAAGCAAAACGTCAATTGCTATTGACACAATCATTAACCAGAAACGATTCAATGATGGAACTGATGAAAAGAAGAAGCTATACTGTATCTACGTTGCTATTGGTCAAAAGAGATCCACTGTTGCCCAGTTGGTGAAGAGACTTACAGATGCAGGTATTACGGAACTGTAGTCTCGTTGTTATCTGGGATGCTGCTAATCTTAGGATAGCTTATGCTTAATGTAGGCTGATTTTAATTACTCTTTAATGAGCTGAAGTTTCTAATATAAATCAATACAAAAGTAATATGTAAAAAACTAGTATAAAACAGCAGCTAACTTTTAAGGTTCTGTCAGTTTCTTTAAAGTAGAAGCTATTTGGATAATTTTAATAGTAAGTCACAGTAGTAAAGCAGTTAGATAATTTTTATTCTAATCTCTAATCTAAAATCACAGTATTGATAACCATATAAAACTTAAAATTTATTTTCTTCTCAGATGCCATGAAGTACACCATTGTGGTTTCAGCTACTGCTTCGGATGCTGCCCCACTTCAGTACCTGGCTCCTTATTCTGGATGTTCTATGGGAGAATATTTTAGGGATAATGGCAAACATGCTTTGATCATTTATGACGACTTATCCAAACAGGTCAAATGAAATGTATTTTTAGACTCTGTATGTTGGTGCCCCAGTGGTAGTTGACAAATGTAGCTTCTGTCTAATAGGTGAACTTCACAACCCTTTTCTATACCATAGGCTGTTGCTTACCGTCAGATGTCTCTGCTGCTCCGCCGACCCCCTGGTCGTGAGGCCTATCCTGGTGATGTGTTCTACCTACACTCCCGTCTGCTAGAGAGAGCAGCCAAAATGAACGATGCTTTTGGTGGTGGCTCCTTGACTGCTTTACCAGTCATAGAAACACAAGCTGGTGATGTGTCTGCTTACATTCCAACGAATGTCATTTCCATCACTGACGGACAGGTATTGATTTTATGATTAAATAAGTGTGAAAGCTTAGGATGATTTGAAGGCATTGGTTGAAATTAGTAGTTTTGAACTAATTTGTTAAATGCTTTTTAGTTTTCATTACGGAAAATCTCAAACGTAAAGAGAATAGTATAATGAAACCCCACATATCCCACCCATTTATCAATTCGTGGTATAGTGTACTTCATTCTTGCTTTCTTTTTACCCACTGTTCTCTTCCCTGTATAATTTTGAAGCAAATCCTGGAGAAATCACACCACTTCACCTGTATAAGATTCAATATAAATACGGTACCTGTTCTTTTCTCATCTCACTCACATTTCCTAATCTCAGCAATAGAATATGCAGGTTGATTGGGTTGTGAAAGATTTGAGGAGCTCTTTACCATAAGACATTTAGCATTCTTCCTGGCTTCAGCATTTGCTACAATGACTTAATTTTGAAAATAGTTGATTTCTTTAGGCCTGCTAATAAGCGTGAGTATTTTCCTTACATTGTAGATTTTCTTGGAAACAGAATTGTTCTACAAAGGTATCCGTCCTGCCATTAACGTTGGTTTGTCTGTATCCCGTGTTGGATCTGCTGCCCAAACCAGGGCCATGAAACAGGTAATTTGTATCACTTTGTCATTAGGTTAAAAATCAAAGTGTATGGTGGTCTGTGTCATTGAGGTAAGTATTTTTGTATCGTGTGAATTAACCATTTCTGTATTTTAGGTGGCAGGTACCATGAAACTGGAATTGGCTCAGTATCGTGAGGTTGCTGCTTTTGCCCAATTTGGTTCTGACCTCGATGCTGCCACTCAACAACTCTTGAGTCGTGGTGTGCGTTTGACTGAGTTGCTGAAGCAAGGACAGTATTGTGAGTTGTACTTTTCCATTTGGTCAAGTTCCTACTGTGTGTTAGGACCTGGGAATATCACATAGCTCCTTATAAGAATATGTGCTGTTAATCTTTGGTCAGAGATACTGTCTTTTGAATGTGATTGATACCTGTGTTACTTAATTAAAGTACAGTCCTTACCATTTGAATGTAAATGTGAGGAAAGGTGTACTAATACCCTTCTTTTGGGAGTTAAGACATAGTAGATTCCATTCCTCCCTACCATCGCCCTCTTGGCTATATGATTGTGGAATTTGGCAGATTTAAAAGAATGTTAGTGTCGGGAATTCCCTGGCAGTCCAGTGGTTAGGACTCTGCCAAGGGCCTGGGTTCGATCCCTGGTCAGGGAACTAAGGTCCTGCAAGCTGTGCGGGTGCGGCCTAAAAAAAAAATAAAAAAAAAAAAGAATGTTAGTGTGTACTACCTTGCTATAAAATTTCAGCAAGTTATTTATACCCAAAAGAATATAAATGCTGCTGGATGATATACAGTGCTCATGGAATATGCTCAGAGGTTACACTTCAAGGCTTACCATTATGAGGAAGAAAGTGATTCAGGGCGGGGAGGCGGGAAGGAGTACTGATGTGGAGTTTCCACTTGTGAAAGTAGGCAATCTATAGACACGTGTTAATAATTTGTGGAAAAAGTAAGTTTCTCTGACTTTGGAAACATGGCATTTATTTGTTGAGCAACTCACTTATTTCTTTTCAGCTCCCATGGCTATTGAAGAGCAAGTGGCTGTTATCTACGCTGGTGTCAGGGGGTATCTTGATAAGCTGGAGCCCAGCAAGATCACAAAGTTTGAGAATGCTTTCTTGTCTCATGTTATCAGCCAACATCAAACCCTGTTGGGCAAAATCAGGTATGAACACAACTGATGTCTTCTTTTTTGTAAGCTTTAAAATGTAAAGTCTTGTTAAAATTCTTTTGAATTCTGTCATTAAGCTAGTCATTGAATTTTTATCCAGGTCAGAACTGATCTGCTTTTGTTTTCAAAATAGGGCTGATGGAAAGATCTCAGAAGAGTCAGATGCAAAGATGAAAGAGGTTGTAACAAACTTCTTGGCTGGGTTTGAAGCTTAAACTCCTATGGATTCACATCAAATGCCAGATTTGGTTTTGTCATTGTTTCTTCTTGTTCCATTTATAAAAGGATTATTCCAATACTTCAGATGTACAGTAATCACATTAAAATAAAGGTTCCATATTGCTTGGTGGCTTTCTATAGATTCTTTTTGCGGTACGCGGGCCTCTCACTGCTGTGGCCTCTCCCGTTGTGGAGCACAGGCTCCGGACGCGCAGGCCCAGCGGCCATGGCTCACGGGCCCAGCCGCTCCGCAGCATGTGGGATCCTCCCGGACCGGGGCACGAACCCATGTCCCCTGCATCGGCAGGCGGACTCAACCACTGCGCCACCAGGGAAGCGCTATAGATTCTTTAAAAAGAATGGAGATTATACTTTGAGGAATTGGTAAACATGTTTCTTAGCTTTTTTTACTTGATTATTATAAAGTTAACAGGCCCACATAATATTCGAGACTGAGTTCTGTGTAAGATTCTAGAGTGCTTTGTGATTGATTAAAGAGAAATTCACTAACTGGATATATGTGGCAAAGTTCATATTTGACTGATTGACTTCTCTTCCCAGAAGAGTAATTTGCATAAAGAGGTACTGTAGGCAGGAAAAGAACAGGGCAACTAAAATTGTCAAGGAAATAAAAAGCTAAGTGAAGAGTGAAAGATTAGGACAAAAATTGAGAAAGGAGGTATCAGAGTAAAATTGTGAACATGTCAATATTTTCTCATTGTGTGCTTTAACATACCTTTTATAAGCTGCAGTTCTTAAGTGATCAAGTTTTCATGGTTAGTATTTTTGGTCTTATTTAGGAAATTTTTACAGTCAGAAAGATAACTATATTTTCTACTAAGAGTTCTAAAGATTTGCTTTGTCATCTGAGCTTAATTCAGTGTTAGAGTTCTCCAGAGAAATAAAACATAAACATAGCTGTATAGAGAGATTATGGGATTGGCAAGTTTGAAAGGGTAGATGGGCAGGTTGAAGACCCAGGGAACAGTTGCATCTGGGGGTAGAATTCCTTCTTCCATGGTGGACCTCAGGTTTTTCAACTGGATGAGACCCACCCACGTGGAGAGTAATCTGCTTTACTCAAAGTCTACTGCTTTTTAAGTGTTAATCATCTAAAAAAATACCTTCACATGGGACTTCTCTGGCGGTCCAGTGGTTAAGATTCTGTGCTTCCAATGCAGGAGGAGCAGGTTCGATCCCTGGTTGGGGGGGGAACTGAGATCCCATGTGCTGAGTGGCACGTGGCCAAAAAAGAAAACCTTCACGGCAATGTCTAAACTGGTGTTTGACCAAAAACTGGGTACCATAGCCCAGCCGAGGTGACATAAAAGATTGACCATCATCATCCATTTGGAGTTGTATTTTTGTGTAGAGGTCAGAAGTCGTTTTTTTTCTTTTCCATATGTATATCCAGTTTTTTCAGCTCCATTTATTAAATGGTTCTTCCCCACTTAAACTGCCATATGTGTGTTGTATTTAAATTTCACCCATGCCTGTGACTTTCTGGGCTCTATTCATTTTTAAATTAACACAGGTATATAATTTAATGAATCAAAAACTCAAGACAGGGCTGTTGATGAAAAATGGCAATCTCTTGCTTGTCTACCCCCAACTTTCTGCTCTCTTAAAGCAACTAACTTCATTTATTTCTTTTGTCAGTTACCTCCATATTGCAGTTTTTATTATTCCGCTTTTATATTATATGTGTGGTCTATTGATCTCACCAAATAGATAAGAATTTTTCATGTGGACACTCACATTACCCACCCTACCATAATCCTCTGTCATTACAATATAAACAGATTATGATTTGAGATAAAGAAATTTTGCTTATGTGACTTATTTATGAGCTGATGAAAGCCAAAATGTTTATGTTCTCAGTCTCGGTAGGCTCTCTGTATAAATAGAAATACTAGTTTAATTTGTCTAATGATAGGCAGATGATACTGATACTAAAAGAGCAGATGTGCCCTATGAAAAGTTTGGTGAGTCTGCTCATTTAGATTTTAGTTTCTACTGTCAATAAGCTGTATGAATTTGGTAAGTCATTTAAGTTTTTGTTCATGTAAATAAAGAGTTGTGCTAGAACATGTCAAGAATTCTAAGCTGTATGGCCCTTTCCCTGATTTTACTGAGCTAAAGCCCAGCCCATTCTATTGCAGCAGTGAACCAGGAGCAACAAATTCTAAGATTCAAATGTATTTTTTTTTAACCACTCAGAGACTAATGTGATGGGGCACTTCACCTGGCTGTTCTGAACAGGCAGGCCTGAATACTCTGATTAATGGCCTTCTTGTGCGGCAGCCAAATGGCCTATCATAAAATGGTTTTTGTACAGCTTATAGAGGAATGGTGAACGTCTGAAAAGGTACTTGAGCTTTGAAATTTGAGGTTTTATGGCTTTCAGATATGTATTTTAAGGTCTCTTGATAATAAAGTCTGTAATCCTAGAAATATTAAGATAGGCATATTTTTTATAAATTTTAAAATTTTGATTTTGTTTGCGTTGGGTCTTCGTTGTGGTGCGCAGGCTTCTCATTGCGGTGGCTTCTCTTGTGGAGCAGGGGCTCTAGGTGCATGGACTTCAGTAGTTGGTGCGTGGGCTCAGTAGCTGTGACTTGCGGGCTTTAGAGCGCAGGCTCAGTAGTTGTGTTACAGGGGTGCTTAGTTGCTCTGTGGCATGTGGGATCTTCCTGGACCAGGGCTCAAACCCACGTCATCTGCATTGGCAGGCGGATTCTTAACTGCTGCGCCACCAGGGAAGCCCAAGATAGGCATATTTTAAATAGTGCTTAGTTTATTGAGCATCAACTATGAGATGAACACTAAAGAAAGGTACAAAGTGAGCAAGGCAGAAGGATCCTTTCAGTAACTTATCTAGGGTTAGGGAGTGGGACAAAAGACATTTAATATAATGATGACTTTGTAAATACTGTTCAGCTACTACCTAGAAATACAAATAAGATGCAGTAAGTAACCAGTACAAAATGCCATTTGAATTAAAAATGACTACCTACTGGTAGAGCTGGAAAAGAGCTCGTATTGGCATTTGGCCAGAGGAAGACTTTTAAATTTTATCTATTTATTTTTGGCTGCATTGGGTCTTTGTTGCTGTGTGCGGGCTTTCTCTAGTTGTGGTGAGTGGGGGCTACTCTTCGTCATGGTGCATGGACTCCTTGCGGTGGCTTCTGTTGTGGAGCACGGGCTGTAGGCATGCGGGCTCAGCAGTTGTGGTTTGTGGGCCTAGAGTGTAGGCTCAGTAGTTGTGGTGCATGGGCCCAGTTGCTCCACGGCATGTGGGATCTTCCCAGACCAGGGATCCAACCCGTGTCCCCTGCATTGGCAGGTGGATTCTTAACCACTATGCCACCAGGGAAGCCCACGTTTTTTAGTGGGTTGAAGTATAGTTGATACAATATTGTGTTAGTTTCAGGTATACAGCAGAGTGATTCAGTTTTTTTTTTTTCAGATTTTTCCATTATAGGTTTTTAAAAGATACTGAATATAGTTTTCTATGCTATACAGTAAATCCTTGTTTATATACAGTAGTATATGCTATACAGTAAATCCTTGTTTATATACACTAGTATATATCTGTTAATCCCATACTCCTAATTAATTCTCCTCCCTTTCCCCTTTGGTAGCCATAAGTTTGTTCTGTGAGTCTGTTTTGTAAATAAATTAATTTGTGTTATTTTTTAGATTCCACATATAAGTGATAATCATATAATATTTGTCTTTTTCTGACTTAGTATTTTTTTAAAATTTATTTTATTTTTTATTTTTGGCTGCGTTGGGTCTTTGTTGCTGCGTGCAGGCTTTCTCTAGTTGCGGCGAGTGGGGGCTACTCTGTGGTGGTGCACGGGCTTCTCATTGCAGTGGCTTCTCGTTGCAGAGCAGGGGCTCTAGGTGCCTGGGCTTCAGTAGCAGCACGCAGGCACAATAGTTGTGGCTCACGGGCTCTAGAGCGCAGGCTCAGTAGTTGGTGGTGCACGGGCTTAGTTGTTCCTCGGCATGTGGGATCTTCCTGGATCAGGGCTTGAACCTGTGTCCCCTGATTGGCAGGTGGATTCTTAACCACTGCGCCACCAGGGAAGTCCCCTCTTTACTTTCTTTTTAAATTATGAAGACCTAAGAAAAGTTGAAAAAATAGTACAATTAACACCCATTTACTCTTTATCCATATACACCAGTTGTTAATATTTTGATGCATTTGCTTTATTCATTCATTACTTCGTTTATTCATTTTTCTGGTGAACCATTTGAGAGTAAGTTGCAGGCATCCTGACAGTTTGGATACTTGAGCTAAAACATTTCAGCATCTATATCCTAAGAATAAAGATATTCATCTTTATAACCACAATACCACTATTACACCTAAGAAGACAAACATTGATTCACTAATATGCAGTCCTTAATAAAATTTCCCTAATTATCTCCCCAGCATCTTTCACTGAATGGTTTTGGGATCTGTTGATTCTTGCCTGAAATAGTTACAACATTGGGAGTTGTAAAGTGGTGGTTTTATAATTCTTTTCTACATTGACTAGCTGGCATTTTCTCAAGGAAAGCATTCCATCTCATATCAGTATGAACCAGAGATTGCAAAATCAGCAATGGGAAGATGCTCTTGGAGTAATGTATGGAGGAAACCAGGTGTAAGCTTTCTAGTCCTCTCCCAGTCCAAGGGTTTTATTGGGGCTAGTCACATGGGTACCTTCTGCCTAGCATGTACTAAAATTCCAGACTCCTGGAAGGAAACAGGTATTCAGCATAAGTCACATTGTACAAACAGTTTAGGCACAAAATTTTTATATCTGTGTTGGAACTGAATACCAGTCAGGTTCCTAGATGCTAGTCAAGGGCTAATCTTGCAAGCAGGCTTTTCTCAGGATAGCAGCAGTCCCAGGCCTGCCTCTTCTGCACAGGCATCTTTAAAACAATAATTATCAGCAAGACCAACCTGCAATACTGACCTCACTTGTGCTCTCCAGGGGTCCTGCATTTAGCCAGTTAAAACAAATCCTATTAACCATAAAGATGTATTTTAGAAAGGTGGTTTATACAAGTTTCTGTCTGAACCTATTTTATTTGGCCAAGGTATCAACTCGAGCCCAGCACAGCTCTGGCCCCTGAACTGGAGCTGACCTGAATGCCTTTCTGAGCTGAGGCAGCATCATGATAGTACAGGAGTATGGTATATTGTCACAACTAATGAACCAATATTGATACATCATAATTGACTAAAGTTCATCCTTTATTCAGATTTACTTAGGTGTTTTGTTTTTTACTCCCCCCCCCACCATGAATTTCTTTAGTTTTTACTTAATGTCCTTTTTCTGTTCCAGTTTCACATCCAGGATACTACATTGGTCATCATGCCTCCTTAGGTGCCTCTGGGCTGTGAGTTTCTTAGATTTCCTTGTTTGTAATGACCTTGAAAGTTTTGAGGGATAGTAATTAGGTATTTTATAGAATGTCTTTCACTTTGATATTTTCCTCATGATTAGACTAGGATTATAGGTTTTTAGGTGAAAGACCACAGAGGTAGATTACCAGTCTTATCACCTGATGTCAAGGGTACATACTGTCAATGTGAGTTATGACTGTTCATGTTAATCTTGATCACCTGCCTGAGGTTTTGTTTATCAGGCTTCTCCACTGTAAGGTTACTCTCCCCTCACCTCCTTCCATATTGTATTCTTTGGGAGGAAGTGACTATTCATAGCTTCCACTGAAGGGATGGGAAGTTTTACTCACCTCCTTGAAGGTGGAGCATCAACATAAATTATTTGGAATTATGCACAGAAGATTTATATATCCTTTATGTATTCAGTCACCTATTTATATCAGTACGAATTCCTGGTTAATTATTTTATACTTTGGGTTATAATGCAGTATTACATTACTTTTGTTCAAATTGTTCCAGCTTTGGCCATTGTGGCCTCTTTCAGTTGGCTCCGGTGCCCCTTTGTAATGCCCTCAATTGTGTATGTGTACGTGTGGGCTTTCTGGTACTGCAAAATGCTCCATGCTTACCTTATATTGTATATTTCCTGCCCCAGCCCTAGAAACAGTCCTGGTATTTTGGTTTTAGTTTTACAAGTTTTATATATATATATATATATATATATATATAAAACACACACACATGTACATGTATATATACACATACTGGATATGAGTTCATTGTAGGATAAATGTATTAGAAATTTCATCTCCTATTCTTTAGCTTGCTTTTCACTCTTAAATGGTGGCTTTTGATGAAAAAGCCCCACATGCAGTAGGTTGTCTTTTGTGACAGTGAATATCAAAGTTTTTCCATCTTTACTTGGACCAGGAACAGATCCTCTGAGTTCCTTACCTCACTCACTTTCACTTATGAAAATTCCAATCTTAAAAGGTGTTGAGTAGGGGGAATTTTCCCCTCCCCCACTTTGACTGGCCTACTAATAAAATTGACACCTGACAGATTAACAAGAGAAAAAGTAACAAATTTTAATTCGTGCACATGAAGGTCTCAGAAATGGGATATAAGAAGTGGCTAAAGCAGGCAACTGTTATACTTTTTATTTTTAAATATATTTATTTTTATATTTGGCTGCATTGGGTCTTTGTCGCTGCGCGTGGGCTTTCTCTAGCTGCAGTGAGTGGGGGCTACTCTTCATTGCAGTATGCGGACTTCTTGTAGTAGCTTCTCCTGTTGTGGAGCACGGGCTCTAGGCATGCGGGCTTCAGTAGTTGTGGCACACAGGCTCAGCAGTTGTGGCTCATGGGCTCTAGAGCGCAGGCTCGGTATTTGTGGCACACGGGCTTAGTTGCTCTACGGCATGTGGGATCTTCCTCGACCAGGGCTCGAACCCGTGTCCCCGCATTGGCAGGTGGATTCTTAACCACTGCACTACCAGGGGTGGTGTCTATAATTTTTAGACAAAGAATAAATTTGATAGGAATTGTCAGGACAAAGAAACTTAGGCTTTGGGTGCTTAATAAGTGAGTCTAAACAGAGTTTGGGCTTGGAGTAGTAGATGAAAGAATTACAGTAACAAGTTTTGTTTATACAGGCTTCTTGGCCCTGAATTCCATCTCTCTGGTGATAAGAAGGTATTTCAACCTCCTAGTACAGGGAGGGCACCTTTCAAATGGGAGACTTATTTCCTGCTTTCAGGGAGACAGGGTGGTCAAGTGTCCCTCTTGCATTTGCAATTTAAATAACTAACTCAAAATCAGTATGCCACTGAGGCCTACTTTGCGGGTGGTCTGCCTTGGGCCCCAACAATGGTATTCACCCTAACCCTTGCTTTGATCCATGCAGCTAGTAGCCCTTGGGCACTGAAGCCTCCTCCTGGAAGTTTTCCCTTTGTATTCTATTCCTGTCCTGTTCTGACCCGCTGTTCCATTCCTCAATCTACTCAGCTTCTAATCCTGGTGACGAAATCCATCCTCTCTGCTTTTGACATTGACTTGGCAGACCTAATAACACAGCTTACTCCTGCCCTCTGTTGCTTTTGTACCATGGCCTCTGCTTGGCCAGGTCCTGGTCCTCAGATCCTGGCTTTACCTCCTTGGCCAGGTTTGCTCCCGTCTCCTGGAAGGAAGGGATCGGACTATGGGAACTGAAGTAAAAATTGGTTCTGCTGTTGATGATCAGAAAGAGCTTATTGAATTCCCTGGCTGGCTCCATCATTGTCTAATCCATGAGAGTACTTGAGAAAATATCTTTATCTTGAGGTGCTTTTCAGTGTTCTTGGGGAGGTAAGCTATCCAAGAGGAACAGAAATTAGAGAAGAACATAGGATATAAATTATATTTCATTAAGGGCTAGTTTGTGTGACAAGGATGACAATTTCTAGAAATGCAAGAAGTGAGAAGACACTGAGGGCTGGAGAAGGTGGGGAAGTGGTGCTGAGATGGAACTTGAGCAGAAAGAAGAGCAGCACCCAGGCAGCCTGCAAAAGAGGAGCAAAGTTGGGACAGCAGAAAAGCCTGACTGGCCTGGGGTGAGGACAGGGGAGGAAGCCGGGGAGTGAAGTGGGAAAGGTCAGGGTAGGGAGGGTCTTGACCACACAGGGGCATTTGGGACTTAATTGTGATAGGGAAATGTGGCTTTGTGAGGAGAGCAGAGACGAGAAGAAAGTAGTGTTTCAAGAAGGAACAGCTAAGAGGAATTGGTGGAGGGGAGGAAGAGGAATGCAGACCGGTTTTTTTAAAGTGTGAAGGAAAATTGGTGATTTTAGTGGGCATTTGTTATTTTTGCCGCTCATCATCCATTTATCCTATTTCAGGGAAAAGATCCCTATTTCCTTCTGGGGAAGCCTCCTTTTTCTCCATAACTTCTGGAAAACAATTTGACAGTTTTATTTCAAAACCTTAAAAATGTTTATATTATTTAACCTGTAATGCAACTATGAGGAATTTTTTTTGAGGTATAGTTGATTTTAAGTGCTAATTTCTGCTGTACAGCAAAGTGATTCAGTTATACGTATATATACATTATTTTTTAAAATATTCTTTTCCATTATGGTTTATCATAGGATATTGAATATAGTTCCCTGTGCTACACAGTAGGACCTTGTTGTTTATCCATTCCATATATAACAGCTTACATCCACTAGCCCCAGCCTCCCACTCCATCCCTCCCCCAAACCCCTCCCCCTTGGCAACCACAAGTCTGTTCTCTATGTCCATGAGTCTGTTTCTGTTTCATAGATAGGTTCATTTGTGTCATTTAGATTCCACATATAAGTGATATCATATATTTGTCTTTTTCTGATGTATTTCACTTAGTATGATGATCTCTAGTTAGATCCACGTTGCTGAAAATGGCATTTATTTCATTCTTTTTTATGGCTGAGTCATATTCCATTGTATATATGTGCCACATCTTTATCCATTCATCTGTCCATGGACATTTAGGTTGTTTCCATATCTTGGCTATTGTGAACAGTGCTGCTATGAACATTCCATTATGAAGAATTTTAAATTTTTGTTAAAATTCTTCATAATGGAATGTTCATAGCAGCACTGGAACAATCCTGCAAGATCCTGCAAGCCTCGCGGCAAGCAAGCAAGCAAACAAACAAATAAATAAATACATACATACATACATACATACATTTATTTTAAAATTTGATGAGATGACATGGCCAAATTTCTCTTCACAGAGACTTTCAATTTTTACATGAAAGAGTATCTGTCTTGTTTGGCCCGCACCAGGTGCTATCAAATGTTGTTAAGTTACAAAAGCAAAACTCAAAATTTTATGTACAGTAAGAGCTCAATCATGCAAATGTATATTATTGGAAGAGATGCCAAAACATTAATAGTGATTTATCTTAAATGTATTGATCATTAAACTTCATCATTCCATTGTTGCTGTAGTAGTGTTATTTAATTTCATTAGTAAAATGTCCCCAAGTTGTTATAGACCCTTGGATATAGTACAGATATTACTTGTCTTTTTACTCCCAACACCTGTCCAGGTGATTGAGGTTATTAATAAATGAATGAATGAGGAATATTTTCTGGCAGCGCGGACAACCATTTGCAATTTGCAATCTTGCCACCAGGTGGTGGAAGAGAGTTAAAATCCAGGGGACTGGGCTTGAGCCACGAAAATCAAGTACAATGTTCCGTGAGATGTTAAAAAAATGTTAAAAATGAAAACTTAGACAATTAGAATTGTATTTAAAATATTTGTTGCAAAATATTCAAAACTCCCAGGAAAAAGCTTTGATGCTGCCTGTGGCACTGCAGCGTCTTTCATTTCCCTAGTTGTCACGATTTCTTACCCCTCCTGCTGTTTAGCCTGTTCCCCTGGTGCCCTCTGTGGCCTCTGCTGCCCTTTATGATGCTGTCAGGCTTACCTTTCTTCCTTCTAACCTAACTGCTTTACAAAGAGATGAACAAGATGAATGAATGCATGTCCTCGGAGTGACCCAGGGTTGGAGGCCACCCCCTATCCTTGTTGTTGAGATGACTCTACTGGTGGGATTTCATCACAGGGGAGGGGGCTAGGTATTACCAGGCAGAATCTTCCAGCTGTCCTTCATATCACCCCAGCAATTGTCCTTTCTCTCTGGACCAAGCTAGAACCTGCTCAGAGGCAAAGCTTGCCTCTCCAGGCATGAGGTTCTGGGCTGGCACCCTTGACCTTCATCCTCCCTTCCTTGAATGGATCTGTCCCAGAAATGGCCTCTATCCTGGACTCTGATTCTGTTTGGAAGAGCTGTAACCGAGCTCTTCATACCTTAAATACGCTGTGATCTTGGTCAAGTCAGTCAGCCTCTGGGCTTCAGTTTTGGTTCAGGGCATGTAGCACAGGGCAGTACTTTGTCCCAGAGTGCCGCATTACTACAAAGCCCGGATGGGTCTGACTTGCCCTGGGTTATGTTTATGAGTGTGTTATGTTACGAAAGTGGAGGGAGAGGAAGGAAGTTCGGGCTCCTACTTCTGGAATGGGATTGGTGGAAAAGGGTATTGGGTCTGGGTCCTAAGATGCGGAAGGGTCGCGAGGAGCTGAGTTCCCGGATGCCTTGTAAGGACCCCACTGAGGGACCTAGAGTCAAGCGGAAACAGTATCAATGATGTTTCCATGACTTTGAGACTAAACCGTGCTTGTCTGTGGCGGGCGCCTCTGGGGTCCTGCACTTGACTAGATGAAGCGTCCACACCTGACGCGGCCGCTAGCATTGTCAGTGCTCAGGCTTCACAGAGCCGACGCGCTGTCCCCGCGACCACCTCCGATCCGGCGGGGGCTCCTTCCACCACCGCGCAAGCCTGGATTTCTCCGTGAGGAATTGGGTCGAGGGAGGAGGGGGCTTGTGGTTAGGAACGGAGCCGAATTTGGGGAGGCGACAGGACCGGTTCCTTCCAATCCTTAAAGGCCTCCCGAAGGAGGGGGAATGTAGGGCTGACAAACTGAAGGCTGACGCCGCAGGGCTCTAACCCGCGGGCAGTCCCTCCGTTACGCGCGGGACGAGTGCGGCGTGCCGGGTGCTAGCGGCGCGGGGCGGGGCTGCGCGGGGCAGGCGCGGGGGCGGGACTCAGGGGCGGGGCGGGACGCGCCGCTGGCCCTGACAGTCCACGTCGCAGCCGCGCCTGCTCTGGCTTTCTCGTCTCCTCGCGCGCCGGCCATGACGGGCTCACTGTTCAAGGGGAACTTTTGGGTAAGTCGGCGGGGTAAGCGACCCATCGCCGGGCTCGGGAACGGGGGCTCCGAGGGGAGACGTGGGCGCCTGCCCAGTGCTCCGGGGCAGAACGCGAGGGGAGGCACCGCCGCCGGCCCCTCTCTGCGCTTCCCCCAGCCCACCGCGCGCCCGCGGGTCCCCGGGATCCGGTTCCTAGGCTCCCCCTCGGCCGCCCGCGCCCCCGGACACTGCTGACGGGTGTAGCCTTAGAGTCGGGACATTACCCCCTCATCTCATGGGGAAACCGAGACCCAAAAGGAGGAGTCACCCGTCCGGGGAGAGTCGCCGGTGGCCCCTGAGGCTGCGCTGTGAGCGGATTTGGGGGGACGTGGGGCGCAGAACGTGGGGTGAACTTCGCCAGGCTGATCGGCTTTTCCAGGTCCGCGGAAACGTACAGCCTGTCCGAGCCCCATTAGCTCCCGGCTCGCCCCGGCAGACAACCCTAGAGGTGTTATCTAGCAGAAGCTTTGCCGGGTTCTGCAGGTCCGCTTCCTGAGCCTCTCCCTGTCTTTGCCCCCGCCCAGGGGGAGGTCGGTGCGTGTGTGAGACCCTGCGAGGTGGTGGGGACATCTGAGCCCGAGGACGGGCCCAACCAGGAGGCAGCAGTTCTGCCTGCCCCTCTCCCTCTGTCCAGTCGTCTTCCCCCCGTCATCTGACTGCGCAGGTGCCCCTCAAGGTCTGTACCCCCTCATTCGGAGGAACCGCCCTCATCCCTTTAAGGCAGGAGCAGAAAGTCAGCACGTCTCCAGACTGACCCACTGCTGCCAAGCCGCCCCAGCTCCTTACTTGAGACCCTGATTGTCCCCCATTCAGCCTCATAGCTGCTTAGCAGGTTCCTGGCCCCTATCTAAAGCTGCTGGGTAGAGAAACCTGGCCCTGTAACCTACGGGACACAGGTTAGACCCTGCTTTGTGAAGTCCCTTTTCCTGGAGATTTTGAGGTTCTCCTGGGACACTGCCCACCTGTAGGGTGCAGCTCACCGCCCCCACCCCCCAACCCCCTCAGCTTCACAGAGAAGGTGAACAACCTCGCAGCTGTCCCCTTGAAGAGGCATGGGAGTTCTTCGGGTAGAATAAAGGACTTCTGGGTCCCATGACAGGCATTGTGGGAAAAAGCAGGGTACAGAGACCTGCCTTTCTTCCCCTCAAAGTGTAACACTCTCCCGATTTGGATTCCTTTTATTTCCTTTTCTTCTCTGATTGCTGTGGCTAAAACTTCCAAAATTATGTTGAATAAGAGTGGTGAGAGTGGGTAACCTTGTCTTGTTCCTGATCTTAGTGGAAATGCTTTCAGTTTTTCACCATTGAGGATGATGTTGGCTGTGGTTTTGTCATATATGGCCTTTATTATGTTGAGGAAAGTTCCCTCTATGCCTACTTTCTGCAGGGTTTTTATCATAAATGGGTGTTGAATTTTGTTGAAAGCTTTCTCTGCATCTATTGAGATGATCATATGGTTTTTCTCCTTCAATTTGTTAGTATGGTGTATCACATTGATTGATTTGCATATATTGAAGAATCCTTGCATTCCTGGAATAAACCCCACTTGATCATGGTGTATGATCCTTTTAATGTGCTGTTGGATTCTGTTTGCTAGTATTTTGTTGAGGATTTTTGCATCTATGTTCATCAGTGATATTGGCCTGTAGTTTTCTTTCTTTGTGACATCCTTGTCTGGTTTTGGTATCAAGGTGATGGTGGCCTCGTAGAATGAGTTTGGGAGTGTTCCTCCCTCTGCTATATTTTGCAAGAGTTTGAGAAGGATAGGTGTTAGCTCTTACAAAAAAACAAACAACCCAATCCAAAAATGGGCCGAAGGCCTAAATAGACATTTCTCCAAAGAAGATATACAGACTGCCAACAAACACATGAAAGAATGCTCAACATCATTAATCATTAGAGAAATGCAAATCAAAACTACAATGAGATATCATCTCACACCAGTCAGAATGGCCATCATCAAAAAATCTAGAAACAATAAATGCTAGAGAGGGTGTGGAGAAAAGGGAACACTCTTGCACTGCTGGTGGGAATGTGAATTGGTACAGCCACTATGGAGAACAGTATGGAGGTTCCTTAAAAAAACTACAAACAGAACTACCATATGACCCAGCAATCCCACTACTGGGCATATACCCTGAGAAAACCATAATTCAAAAAGAGTCATGTACCAAAATGTTCATTGCAGCTCTATTTACAATAGCCCGGAGATGGAAACAACCTAAGTGTCCATCATCGGATGAATGGATAAAGAAGATGTGGCACATACATGCAATGGAATATTACTCAGCCATAAAAAGAAACGAAATTGAGCTATTTGTAATGAGGTGGATAGACCTAGAGTCTGTCATACAGAGTGAAGTAAGTCAGAAAGAGAAAGACAAATACTGTATGCTAACACATATGTATGGAATTTAAGAAAAAAGAAATGTCATGAAGAACCTAGGGGTAAGACAGGAATAAAGACACAGACCTACTAGAGAATGGACATGAGGATATGGGGAGGGGGAAGGGTAAGCTGTGACAAAGTGAGAGAGAGGCATGGACATATATATACTACCAAACGTAAGGTAGATAGCTAGTGGGAAGCAGCCGCATAGCACAGGGAGATCAGCTCAGTGCTTTGTGACCACCTGGAGGGGTGGGATAGGGAGGGTGGGAGGGAGGGAGATGCAAGAGGGAAGAGATATGGGAACATATGTATATGTAAAACTGATTCACTTTGTTATAAAGTAGAAACTAACTCACCATTGTAAAGCAATTATATTCCAATAAAGATGTAAGAAAAAATAAAAAATTGAAAATTAAAAAAAATAATAATGTAACACGCAGTTTTCAGATCTCTGCTCAGTGTCTTCTCTTCCGGGAAGCCTTTCCTGACTGCACCCAATAGCACATGTTCTGTTCCTTCATAGCATTTGTCAGTTTATGGTTTTGAGTTTGGGGCCTACAAGCATGTGAGCACCTTGTGGACAGCTATTGTGCTGGCTTTCAATGCCACTGCCCCTTGCACAGGCTGTTGCCAGTAGGTTCTCAGCAAATAGTGGTTGAATGAGTACAGTGGATCTGTAAGGCTGACAGGGTATGTAGTGGGGTGAGAGCTGCGGCCTCCATCCTCAGAGGTCTCCCAGGCCATAGGAAGGCAGCCCCCCAGCTGCTCCCAGTGCAGACTTGCAGGAGTGGTTAGGGGAGGGGGGAGACGTGAGATCTGTGTTGGGAGTTAGAGGTAGGATGAAGGTCCAAGGCAGAGAAATTTCTGGGTTTTTACTTTCTTTTTTTCCCCTCTGAGCTTTTACTTTCAGAAGATATGAGATCCTGAGAGATAGTTTGCAAAGATATCTTCCATCTCTAATTTCCTATACTTTATGTCAAATAATAAAAACAGTAATAGCTAATATTACTGTGTATAGAGTCTGTGGCAAGCACTGTTCTAAACACTTTACACATACCACTCATTAAGTCTCACAACTACCCTTACTGAGTATCCCATTTTACAGATGAGGAAACTGAGAGGCAGACAGGTTAAGCAACATTCCCCAAGTTTGTAGAGCTATTAAATAGTGGAGCAGGACTCTGCATAGACCTGCTCTCCTTCAGCTCCAACCATGAGCTCCTGGGAGGTTTGCACTGGCTCCCACCATCCACTGAGCCCCCAGAACTGCGATGGTGCTTTGCATGTGGATGCTCAGGAATCAGGGAGATGGGACAGTCAGCCTGGATTTGGGAGAAAAGGGGCAGAAGGGAAACTGTTGGAGACCTCAGGGGCTGCCTGCGATGCTCTCACACTCTCGGGTGGGGGTGGGGAGCAAGGCTGTTGTTATCACTGAGGAGATGGCAATAACTTTCATGCTTCAAGGCAAGAAGGTTGTGATTACATAAGGTAGAAAACTTTGGAAACAAGGTGGGTATCAGTTGAGTGAATTTAATAAATATTTAAGAAAATACTTTCTCTGTATAGAGGTGGCATTTGCAGCGATTAAGACCATACTCTTGGGTTGAAGGTAGATTCCTCATTAGGAAGCCGGCAGGGAGGGTGGGCTTTGGTCTTGAATGCGTGTCCTCAGGGATGTAGAGGGCAAAGGGGTCAGGGGATGGGAGAGTCTAGCAGGAGTGAAGAAAACTGGGCCAGGGGTAGAAAGGGTCTGTTCCAGGATGGAAATCATAGGGAAGGGACAGGAGGAGACAGATGAGAGGAATGGCAGAGGGTAGAAGAAGTCAGAGCCACAGGACAGGGTCACCAATTGAAGCCGGGCAGTAGGAGAGAGGAAAGGAGAGCTTGAAGGATGCTGTGTGTAAGGTGAACAGGAAAATGAGTTGCGGACCCCAGAAATAAGGAAGTCAGATGAGGAACTGGTTTGTGGGGAGGGAAGGAAGAGGAAGCAGAAGCGGTATTGACAATAGGCAGGCCAGGAGCATCCTGAACCCCCCCACCCGGCCCCCACCCCCCAGGACCATGCCAGGGTTGCTGGATATGGGGAGGTCTTGGGGAAGGAACAGGGTGCCAGACAGCAAGGTTTGGGGGTATTTTAATATTTTAACAACCAGTACAAACACGTCAGTGAGTGTGCTCTGATGTCAACATTCTGGGTTTGAGGGGCTGGTGGAGATGGCCCCATACCTTGGAAAGGATGTCCAAGCAAGAGAATGCACGGAACAGCATAATGTGCAGAAGCAGAGACTATGAGGTGGCCTGGCCAGGTTTGAATCCCGGGTCTGCCCCTTGTAGCTGGGTGACCTTGGGCAGATTACTTCAACTCCCATACTCAGTTTTTCCATGTAGAAAAATGAGGACAATACCAATGTCTACGCTCTAGGACTGTTGTGAGGATTAAATCAGAGTTTAGTACGTGCCTGGCGCATAGTGAGCACTTGTGATTGTCAACTATTATCAGCACAGAGGTGACAAAGGAAATGGGTGACAGTTACTCGAGGAGAAAGAATCAAGAGATAAGAGGTCCCCGGAGAAGCACTCTTGGTGACTACCTGTATTTTGGCAGGAAGAGAGAGGGGTCAGAGAAAGAGAGGCAGAGATGTAGGGATTCAACCCTCACAGGAGCCATCACAGGGCCAGGAGAGGAATGTTCCATGGAAGTTGAGAGACCCATGGTTAAATTACGTAGATGTTCCTGAAAAGGTATAAGTCCGCGCATACTTTACAAATAATCTTATTCAAATGCCCCATGGAGAGTTTAGTTAAAGGAACCTTTAGGTGGATTTGTTTGAAAAGAGAATACTCAAGTGTTCTTTAAAACTGGGATCGTCCCCAACCAAGTTTGCCTGACTCGGACACAACGCCTGTGTGCTGTTTCCCTCCCAGCAGTCATGTGGCTAAGTGGTGCTGTTATTTATTCTGGTTAATGTTGGTGGTACCTTGTCAGAATAAGACGGGGACCATGGATGTGGTTTCCAGGGCTCCAGGGAAGGAGGCCGCAGAGGGAAAGTCCCAGCCTTTGGCCTGTGATCCATGTAGCCGTGCACAGGTGACTGTAGAACCTGCTCCAGAAGAGGAAGATGTCCTGCCACAGGAGAGCCCCACATTCCTCACAAGGGTGTGAGGCCCAGCCTGACCCTGTTTGTCCTCTAGACCCTTATATTTTGACCTGGTCTTCCTGATTCTTACGGCTCTTGGCCCAGACCAGCTTCCTACTGTCTGTCCTGCACTCTTCCCACCCCAACACCTGCAGTGGGTGTGGCCTCTCTGCTCTGCCTGGTGAGTGACCGGGGGAAGGAGCTTGCTCATTGCCCCTGGCCACCCAGGGCTGTCCCTCTGCTTCAAACCTCTGGCCACTTTGGAATCTGGTCATTCTGGGTATTACCAGAGCTTGAGCTGGTGCTGCATCTGGCTTTGCTCCTTGACTTTTCTCTATACAGTATGGGAGGGTGCTTTTTTTCTTAAATAAACAAAGAAGAAAACAGGTTATCACACCATGTGGTTGTTTTTTTTTGGCTGTACGCGGGCCTCTTACTGTTGTGGCCTCTCCCATTGCGGAGCACAGGCTCCAGACGCGCAGGCTCAGCGGCCATGGCTCACGGGCCCAGCCGCTCCGTGGCATGTGGGATCTTCCCAGACTGGGGCACGAACCCATGTCCCCTGCATCGGCAGGCGGACTCACAACTACTGCGCCACCAGGGAAGCCCCCCATGTGCTTTTCTTTTTTTTTTTCCCATGTGCTATTTCATACAATGTATAGGCTGTTGCTTTTCTTTTTTAATCCTCTCCCTTGGAAACCAGTCCCTAGAAACACACCAGGAGGGCTATTGTCCTGCCTGGTGGCAAAATGCAAGGCAAAGTCATTGACCATTGCCCCCTCCAGTTCATTCTTCCTAGAGCAGCCACTGGGGTCTATCTTTAAAATAATTATCAAAATCCTTTTTTCTTGTTTTAGCTTCTTTAAAATTTAATAAGAGGCATGGGACCTACCTTCTAAAGAAAATACGAAATTCTTATTGAAATATATAAAACAAAATCTGAACAAGTAAAGAGGAAACAAAAGTTTGTTAACAAGCCTTAAAAAAATCTAGATGATGCAAGCACATTCTTTAAATATCCAAATATTTCTAAAAGGCTTATAATGTAAAACAATATAAACATTATTTATGTTATCACAGCATGTAAAGATTGCTTTATTTTGTTTGTTTGTTTTTTGGCCGCACGGCTTGTGGGATCTTAGTTCCCCCCACCAGGGATTGAACCCTGACCCACAGCAGTGAAAGCATGGAGTCCTAACCACTGGACCACGAGGGAATTCCCACAGCATGTAAAGATTGTTTAGTTTAAAGCTAAGTAGTATATTATGATTAGACCTCCATTCTTATCCTTCCTGGACTTTCTTTTTTTTTTTTTAATTTAATTTAATTTATTTTTTTATAGAGCAGGTTCTTATTAGTCATCAGTTTTATACATATCAGTGTATACATGTCAATCCCAATCGCCCAATTCAGCACACCACCATCCCCACCCACCCGCAGCTTTCCCCACTTGGTGTCCATATGTTTGTTCTCTACATCTGTGTCTCAGCTTCTGCCCTGTAAACCGGTTCATCTGTACCATTGTTCTAGGTTCCACATACATGCGTTAATATATGATATTTGTTTTTCTCTTTCTGACTTCCTTCACTGTCTATGACAGTCTCTAGATCCATCCATGTCTCAACAAATGACTCAATTTCATTCCTTTTTATGGCTGAGTAATATTCCATTGTATATATGTACCACAACTTCTTTATCCATTCATCTGTCGATGGGCATTAAGGTTGCTTCCATGACCTGGCTGTTGTAAATAGTGCTGCAATGAACATTGGGGTGCATGTGTCTTTTTATATTATGGTTTTCTCTGGGTATATGCCCAGTAGTGGGATTGCTGGATCATATGGTAATTCCATTTTTAGTTTTTTAAGGAACCTCCATACTGCTCTCCATAGTGGCTGTATCAATTAGTGGCTATATCATAGTGGCTGTATCAAAAGTGGCAGCTTTTCATGTGCTTCTTCGCCATCTGTATGTCTTCTTTGGAGAAATGCCTATTTAGGTCTTCTGCCCATTTTGGCATTGGGTTGTTTGTTTCTTTAATATTGAGCTGCATGAGCTGTTTATATATTTTGGAGATTAATCTGTTGTCCGTTGATTCGTTTGCAACTATTTTCTCCCATTCTGAGGATTGTCTTTTCGTCTTGTTTATGGTTTCCTTTGCTGTGCAAAAGCTTTTAAGTTTCATTAGGTCCCATTTGTTTATTTTTGTTTTTATTTCCATTACTCTAGGAGGTGGATCATAAAAGATCTTGCTGTGATTTATGTCAAGGAGTGTTCTTCCTATGTTTTCCTCTAAGAGTTTTATAGTGTCCAATCTTACATTTAGGTCTCGAATCCATTTTGAGTTTATTTTTGTGTATGGTGTTAGGGAGTGTTCTAATTTCATTCTTTTCCATGTAGCTGTCCAGTTTTCCCAGCACCACTTATTAAAGAGACTGTCTTTTCTCCATTGTATATCCTTGCCTCCTTTGTCATAGATTAGTTGACCATAGGTAAGTGGGTTTATCTCTGGGCTTTCTATCTTGTTCCATTGATCTATCCTTCTGTTTTTGTGCCAGTACCATTTTGTCTTGATTACTGTAGCTTTGTAGTATAGTCTGAAGTCAGGGAGTCTGATTTCTCCAGCCCCATTTTTTTCCCTCAAGACTGCTTTGGCTATTCGGGGTCTTTTGTGTCTCCATACAAATTTTAAGATTTTTTGTTCTACTTCCGTAAAAAATGCCATTGGTAATTTGATAGGGATTGCATTGAATCTGTAGATTGCTTTGGATAGTATAGTCATTATCACAATATTGATTCTTCCAATCCAAGAACATGGTATATCTCTCCATCTGTTGGTATCATCTTTAATTTCGTTCATCAGTGTCTTATAGTTTTCTGCATACAGGTCTTTTGTTTCCCTAGGTAGGTTTATTCCTAGGTATTTTATTCTTTTTGTTTCACTGGTAAATGGGAGTGTTTCCTTAATTTCTCTGTCAGATTTTTCATCATTAGTGTATAGTAATGCAAGAGATTTCTGTGCATTAATTTTGTATCCTGCAACTTTACCAAATCATTGATTAGCTCTAGTAGTTTTCTGGTGGCATTTTTAGGATTCTCTATGTATACTATCATGTCATCTGCAAACAGTGACAGTTTTACTTCTTCTTTTCCAATTTGTATTCCTTTTATGTCTTTTTCTTCTCTGATTGCCGTGGCTAGGACTTCCAAAACTATGTTGAATACTAGTGGTGAGAGTGGACATCCTTGTCTTGTTCCTGATCTTAGAGGAAATGCTTTCAGTTTTTCACCATTGAGAATGATGTTTGCTGTGGGTTTGTCGTATATGGCCTTTATTATATTGAGGTAGGTTCCCTCTATGCCCACTTTCTGTAGAGCTTTTATCATAGATTGGTGTTGAATTTTGTCAAAAGCTTTTTCTGCATCTATTGAGATGATCATATGGATTTTATTCTTCAATTTGTTAATATGGGGTATCACATTGATTGATTTGCACATATTGAAGAATCCCTGGGATAAATCCCACTTGATCATGGTGTATGATCCTTTTAATGTGTTGTTGGATTTTGTTTGCTACTATTTTGTTGAGGATTTTTGCATCTATATTCATCAGTGATATTGGTCTGTAATTTTCTTTTTTTGTAGTATCTTTGTCTGGTTTTGGTATCAGGGTGATGGTGGCCTCATAGAATGAATTTAGGAGTGTTCCTTCCTCTGCAGTTTTTTGGAAGAGTTTGAGAAGGATGGGTATTAGCTCTTCTCTAAATGTTTGATAGAATTCACCTGTGAAGCCATGTGGTCATGGACTTTTGTTTGTTGGAAGATTTTTAATCACAGTTTCAATTTCCTTTTCTGTGATTGGTCTGTTCATATTTTCTATTTCTTCCTGGTTCAGTCTTGGAAGGTTATACCTTTCTTAAGAATTTGTCCATTTCTTCTGGGTTGTCCAATTTATTGCCATAGAGTTGCTTGTAGTAGTGTCTTAGGATGCTTTGCATTTCTGCAGTGTCTGTTGTAACTTCTCCTTTTTCATTTCTAATTTTATTGATTTGAGTCCTCTCCCTCTTTTTCTTGATGAATCTGGCTAATGGTTTATCAATTTTGTTTATCTTCTCAAAGAACGAACTTTTATTTTTATTGATCTTTGCTGTTGTTTTCTTTGTTTCTATTTCATTTATTTCTGCTCTGATCTTTATGATTTCTTTCCTTCTACTAACTTTGGGTTTTGTTTGTTCTTCTTTCTCTAGTCCCTTTAAGTGTAAGGTTAGATTGTTTATTTGAGATTTTTCTTGTTTCTTGAGGTAGGCGTGTATAGCTATAAACTTCCCACTTAGAACTGCTTTTGCTGCATCCCATAGGTTTTGGATTATCGTGTTTTCATTGTCATTTGTCTCTAGGTATTTTTTGATTTCCCCTTTGATTTCTTCAGTGATCTCTTGGTTATTTAGTAACGTATTGTTTAGCCTCCATGTGTTTGTGTTTTTTACGTTTTTTTCCTTGTAATTCATTTCTAATCTCATAGTGTTGTGGTGAGAAAAGATGCTTGATATGATTTCAATTTTCTTAAATTTACTGAGGCTTGATTTTTGACCCAAGATGTGATCTATCCTGGAGAATGTTCCATGTGCACTTGAGAAGAAAGTGTAATCTGCTGTTTTTGGATGGAATGTCTTATAAATATCAATTAAATCTATCTGGTCTGTTGTGTCATTTAAAGCTTCTGTTTCCTTATATATTTTCATTTTGGTTGATCTGTCCATTGGTGTAAGTGAGGTGTTAAAATCCCCCATTATTATTGTGTTACTGTCGATTTCCTCTTGTATAGTTGTTAGCAGTTGCCTTATGTATTGAAGTGTTCCTATTTTGGGTGCATATATATTTATAATTGTTATATCTTCTTCTTGAATTGATCCCTTGATCATTATGTAGTGTCCTTCCTTGTTTTGTTCTTTATTTTAAAGTCTATTTTATCTGATATGGGTATTACTACTCCAGCTTCCTTTTGATTTCCGTTTGCATGGAATATCTTTTTCCATCCCCTCACTTTCAGTCTGTATATGTCCCTAGGTCTGAAGTGGGTCTCTTGGAGACAGCATATGTATGGGTCTTGTTTCTGTATCTATTCAGCAAGCCTGTGTCTTCTGGTTGGAGCATTTAATCCATTCACGTTTAAGGTAATTATCGATATGTATGTGCCTATGACCATTTTCTTAATTGTTTTGGGTTTGTTTTTGTAGGTTCTTTTCTTCTCTTGTGTTTCCCACTTAGAGAAGTTCCTTTAGCGTTTGTTGTAGAGCTGGTTTGGTGGTGCTGATTTATCTTAGCTTTTGCTTGTCTGTAAAGCTTTTGATTTCTCTATCGAATCTGAATGAGATACTTGCCGGTAGAGTAATCTTGGTTGTAGGTTCTTCCCTTTCATCTCTTTAAGTATATCATGCCACTCCCTCTGGCTTATAGAGTTTCTGCTGAGAAATCAGCTGTTAACCTTATGGGAGTTCCCTTGTATGTTATTTGTCGTTTTTCCCTTGCTGCTTTCAATAATTTTTCTTTGTCTTTCATTTTTGCCAGTTTGATTAATATGTGTCTCGGCGTGTTTCTCCTTGGGTTTATCCTGTATGGGACTCGCTGTGCTTACTGGACTTGGGTGGCTATTTCGTTTCCCATGTTAGGGAAGTTTTCGACTATAATCTCTTCAAATATTTTCTCTGGTCCTTTCTCTCTCTCTTCTCCTTCTGGGACCCCTATAATGCAAATGTTGTTGCGTTCAGTGTTGTCCCAGAGGTCTCTTAGGCTGTCTTCATTTCTTTTCATTCTTTTTTCTTTATTCTGTTCCTTGGCAGTGAATTCCACAATTCTGTCTTCCAGGTCACTTGTCGGTTCTTCTGCCTCAGTTATTCTGCTATTGATTCCTTCTAGTGTAGTTTTCATTTCAGTTATTATATTGTTCATCTCTGTTTGTTCTTTCATTCTTCTAGGTCTTTGTTAAACATTTCTTGCATCTTCTCAATCTTTGCCTCCATTCTTTTTCCGAGGTCCTGGATCATCTTCACTATCATTATTCTGACTTCTTTTTCTGGAAGGTGCCTATCTCTGCTTCATTTAGTTGTTTTTCTGGGGTTTTATCTTGTTCCTTCATCTGGTACATATCCCTCTGCCTTTTCATCTTGTCTGTCTTTCTGTGAATGTGGTTTTTGTTCCACTGGCTGCAGGATTATAGTTCTTCTTGCTTCTGCTGTCTGCTAGTGTTGGAGGGTCTCCTGCAGAGGCAAGGGATGGCTTTGGCTCACTGTGGGAACAAGGACACTGACAGCAGAAGTTCTCTTCCTGGTCTTTCTAATTTCTGTTTTTGAGGGGACATTATTCATCTTTATCAGAGGCTTTTTTTTAATGCTCCACTATATCAGGTTTTTTTTTTTCCCCCACAAACAGTTTATTCAGATTGGACTTACACAGTGAATGTAGAATTCTGAGTTTGGTGTCTCAGATACCCATTATGGGAACACATGCACAGATAAATACACATAGTTAAAGTTAATTCTAAAGTCAGAAAGACTTGGTTTGTGCAAACTTGGTATAAGTGTAAATGGTTGCATGTTAATTTATGGATTTTTCTGGTAAAGGCAACTATAGGTGTCATCAGCCAGTGAAAGTAAAATATTGTTACTTCCAAATATATACAATATCTAAAGTACCTCTATTTGTACAGCTAATAGGTAATTTTGAAATTAATATTTGTAATTCTCATTTACTATCTCCTAAATGTAATCAGATTGTCCATTTTGGTACATGTTTTGTTACAGCATCAATATCATCTAAGTTTCAGTGTTAATGAAAAGGTCATCTGAGTAAGACGTGGCTGACATTCTTCTTTCCTCGCCTATGCTAGAAATCTCCAGCTTTGACAAAAAAGGAGCTTTAAGTAAGAGTAGGAACTGTTGGTTAGCTTCATAAAATGACAGCCATTGTAATTTTTAAAAATATAGAACTATTAGAATTTTCCATCTAGATAAATGAGAATAATTAAGATATGGTTGCCAGGAATTTTAAACCTCTTATATGTTGTGAAAATCCATGAAGACTGCAGAGCTATGTGATCTCACTCCAGAAAAGGCAGGCAGCAGGAAACCAGATACTTTGGACACCACTGTTCAAATAGCTGCTGTGAGTCTCACAGCCTCCAACAAGGGCTTCGGAACCTCCCTCAGAATCAGGGGCTTCTTGCTTCTCAAACAGCATGCGTGTGAGGAAAGTAGGCAGAGTAGGCTTTTTAAAGACACAGTAGACTGTTGGCTTGTTTGTTTAAACTTGCTTTCTGGGATTAGCTGTATTACTTTTGTGAGTTTTGGGCTGAAGGTTAGACAAAGGTTAAGCAGCGGATTTTAACACATGTGATAGGGGTTTGTTCTTCATGAGAAGGGGAAAGCTTTTCCCCGGTCGACCCTAATGCTCTTGCCTTAAATGCTTTACACTATTTGTATATGTAAGGAGGCTCAGGGCAGCACAGAGCAACTTAAACCCCAGTGCATGAACCCGTAACATTCATGAGAATCTATCTTTGGGAACTGTTACATAGCCTCCCAGCTTACCGGTCAGGTATGGCTGTTGCATTAGCACTAACCAAGTCACACTGGACTGCATTAGGGGATTAGAAACCAAGTGAAGACTTTCTTTTTTAACAGAAATGATCACAGCTAAATATTTGTGAAAGTAAAGCAAAGAGTATTCTTAGGTGTTTAAATGCTATATTTCCTTACTGTTTTTTTCTTCTTTTTTTAAAGGCTGCAAAGATCTTAAATATTTTTTCATAGATCACTGTTCATTCTTTAAACATATTACTGTTTGTTTATAGGGGTAGTTTCCAGTTTCAAGTGCTTTTATAAATCCCCAAGAATGGTAGTAAGTGCCTCATACCTCAGTGACATCACTGTTTTTACAACTATATTTTAGGAGAGGGAGATACACACACACAGAATAAAAAATAAGAAAAGTTGTAGTGACAGAGGATGGCTGACCCTTGCCTCACACCCTCGGCATTCACTCTGTGAGGTGCAGCCACACAAGACTGCTTGCTGCACCCCAGGGGGATTGGGGGTCAGGGAGGTTGGTGGGAGGTGTTGCTTGGCTCCCTTCCCAAGCCTTTGCACTGACCTCTACTCCAGCCTCCAGGTCTTGGGGAGGAGACTTTCTCTGCAAGTCTGTTGCACATTTCTAACAATATACTTATCACTCTATGTTTAACCATCTTTCCTTGTTTGCCTTCCCTGGTGGACTATGGTCAACTTCTCTCTTATTTACCTCTGTGTCCCTAGAGCTTGACACAGTTCCGAGAACAGAGTATGTGCTCAATAAATGTTTAACAAGTGAATAAATGAACACTGAAGTCTCACCTACTTGATGTTTAAAGAGTCACCACCCCACCCTCCACCCCCTGTACAATACATAATATTCAGGGGCCAAGCAACTGAATTCCACATATTTAATTTTTGTTGCCTTTTTTAGTCTGCTACCACATTTTTTAAAAGTTGTGATAAAATACACATAACATAAAATTTACCACCTTAGCCTTTTTTGAGTGTACAGTTCAGTGGTATTAAATACATTCCCATTCTTGTGCAACCATCACCACCATCCATCCCCTAAACTCTTTTCATCTTGTAAAACTGAAAGTCTATACCCATTAAACAGTAACTCCCCATTTTCCCTTCCCCCAGCCCCTGGTAACCACCATTACATTTCTGTCTCTGTGATTTTGACTACTCTGAGTACCTCATGTGAGTGGAATCACAGAGTTTTTGTCTTTTTATGACTGGCTTATTTCGCTTAGTGTAATATCCTCAAGGTTCACCTGTGTTGCAGCATATGTCAGAATTTCCTTACTTTTTTTTTTTTTGCGGTACACGGGCCTCTCACTGTTGTGGCCTCTCCCATTGCGGAGCACAGGCTCCGGACGCGCAGGCTCAGCGGCCATGGCTCACGGGCCTAGCTGCTCCGCGGCATGTGGGATCTTCCCGGACCGGGGCATGAACCCGTGTCCCCTGCATCGGCAGGTGGACTCTCAACCACTGCACCACCAGGGAAGCCCAGAATTTCCTTACTTTTTAAGTTGAATATTATTCCATTGTATGTATATACCACATTTTGCTTATCTGTTCATCCATCAATAGACATTTGAATTGCTTCCATGTTTTAGTTATTGTGAATAATACTGCAATGAACGTGGGTATACAAATATTTCTTCAAGACCCTGCTTTCAATTCTTTTGGTGTATTCCCAGAAGTATAATTGCTGGATCATATAATAATGCTATTTTTAATTTTTTGAGGAACTGCCACATGTTTCCCACAGCAGCTGTGTGGTTTCACATTCTCACCAACAGTGCAGAGGATTCCTGTTTCTTCACATCCTCACCAACACCTCTTACTTTCTTTTCTGTTTGTTTGCTTTTGTTTTCCTCTCTATTCAGACCTCCACTTAACTTCCACATTCTTCCTCTGTTTTTCTTTTGTTCTTTTTTTGCGGTATGCGGGCCTCTCACTGTTGTGGCCTCTCCCGTTGCGGAGCACAGGCTCCGGACACGCAGGCCCAGCAGCCATGGCTCACAGGCCCAGCCGCTCCGCGGCATGTGGGATCTTCCCAGACCGGGGCACGAACCCGTGTCCCCTGCATCGGCAGGCAGACTCCCAACCACTGCGCCACCAGGGAAGCCCTCTTCCTCTGTTTTGATGATCTTGCCTCCTACTCCATTAAGAAATCAGACACCGGCTGGTAAAAGCTCACTTACCTTCTATATAAAATTAGGTTCAACCATGAGTAACAGAAAAACCCAAAACAACAGTGGCCTCTACAAAGACAATGTTTATCTCGCACACGAAATCCCCAGCCATTCATTCCAGGGCTGGCACGGCCACCCACAGTGTCAGAGCCCACACGTCTGTCTGGCTCCTCGAGCGGTACCTGGGTTAATGCCTAGTACATAATGGGTTCACAGTAATAGTTGTTGAATGACTGAAAATAGGGTTTATTAACAGACATTAAAAACATTTAAAAACTTTTGATACATAGAACCAACCTGACTTCCTAAAGGGCAGACATAGTCTCAGTGTCCCCAGTAATATGTGAAGATAATCAGTTTTACTACATCAGCCATGGCCAGTGTGGTTTTTTCCCTGCCCGTTTAATAAGCAAAAACAGATGCCTTATTAAACTTTCATTTGTGTTTTTATCAACAGGGAGAGTGAACATTATTTTCTTGTTGTATTTCCCCTTCTACAAATGGTTTATTTCCTTCCTCATGCTTTACTCATAAATCTACATAAGTTTTTTTTAATGATAAAGATATTCTTTGTCATTTGCTACAAATATTTGTATGTATATTCTTGTATATATGAGTATGTGTATACGCAGTTGTGTGTGTAATTCACACGTTCTAGCCTCCAGTAACTAGCATGCAGTAGTGAAGGGCGTTCCTCATGCACTCAAGCTTTTGCCGTGGACATTCCTGGGTTGGAATCCTGGCTCTGCTCCTTTCAAGCTGAGGGACGTACCCTTGTTCAAATTACTCAACCTTCCTAAGCTTAGTATCCTCATCTGTAAAATGATCATTGTACTTAAATATGTATATGTATTTTGAAAACACTTTATACAGTGAAGTTCGTGGAGCTAATCTTTTGTAATTTTATCTATTGCACATCAAGGTTTAAAAACTCCTCTGCATGCTGAAAGCTTGATAAACATTCAATTATTTTTTTTTGATATTTTTTTAATGGTAGAGTTTTACTCAGTATTTAATTGTCTTTCTGTATGAACCCTTAGGTGTTAGAACATTGGCAGAAGCCAGAGATGTGTGTGGACTTGTAAAGTCAGGAGAAGATTGATCCCTGCCCTCGGGGGGCCTACACTTTTGTTAAGGGGCAAACACACTGATCGGAAACAGGTTCATCTATTTTCCTCATGCTGCAATGAGTGGGTTAGCAGGGCAGGATTATGGGGCAGGCTCAGTTGGGGTACCAGTCCCTAAAAAGTGGTGAGATGGTACCGGGTACGTGATAAGATGGGGAAATCTGTGTTTCTAGATCACCTCAAGGGAGGCTATGGCATGGCACAGGGCTGGAAGAAGTACTTGAATAAGCTGCTTAGGGTAGGTGGACTGAGACTCCACCTGTACCTGAAGATCTTGCTTGAGTGAAAACAGTTGATAGTCTGGCCACCTTCTGAGGGGCTGGAGCCTAGTTTATTTTCAGGCTTAGTTTTGCTGCGTGATAGATGCCAGCTGAAATGCTGAGAAAATAGTCACCACCATCTTTCCTCTCCACTCTTGCCCTGCACTGCTGAGTCTCCACTCCTGTTTGAACACTACTTTTTCTATTTAAAGAATAGCTGCTTAAAGTGACGGGTTCATAAATGGCCACAAATACAGTTCCTTCACTGCTCAAGGCCTTGGTTGCCCCACCTCTTAGAAGCTCCTCTGAGGCTACACCCTGTTGTCAAACACAGACATGGCTTTCTTGATCCTGAGAGAGTCAGGTCCTGAACTAAGGGTACAGAAAGACCTAAGCTCTCAGGCATTTGACAGCTTCTCTACTGATGGCCAGATCTGGACAGTTGACCAGTTCTGTGGGCTATCTGCCCCAGCTCAGGCTTCCTCATCCACCTGTCCTATGTTAGCACCTACCTGTTTAATCAGGATTCCCACATAATTCCTGCTCAGAAGAGTGGTCAGCTTTGATTCTGACCAGCCATGGCTCAGGGCTACTTCCTGGCCGGCAGGCCTCTCCCTGGAAGACCTAGGCTGGTGTTGCGCTTTCCTGGGGAGTCTGTGTATGAGGGACCCGCATGTTCCTCCTGGGCATCCTCAGCTCTCAGGGAGGAGACATGCTGCAGGTCCAGGCACCTGCCTGTGAGCCACACAGCCCCTTCTGCAGATACTAAACAAAAGGTCCCAGAGCCCAAAGGCTCAACAAGCTACGAGCCTATCTGCTCTCTGAGGGCAAAGAAATGCGTCCTGTGTGTGTGGGGCGGGGGGGCAGTTGCTGAAGGGGAAGCTGGAAGCCTGGAAAGGCAGGGGCCCCGAGAGAGGCTGAGTGAACAAGACTTCAGCTATTCAGATGGAATTGTTGTTGTTGTTTTAATTTATTTATTCATTTATTTAATTTTTGGCTGTTTTGGGTCTTTCCTGCTGCACACGGGTTTTCTCTAGTTACTGAGGGCGGGGGTACTCTTTGTTGCCGTGTGTGGGCTTCTCTTTGCTGTGGCTTCTCTTGTTGCAGAGCAAGGGCTCTAGGCGCGTGGGCTTCAGTAGTTGTGGCTCACGGGGTCTAGAGTGCAGGCTCAGTAGTTGTGGCACACGGGCTTAGTTGCTCCGTGGAATGTGGGATCTTCCCGGATCAGGGCTCAAACCCGTGTCCCCTGCATTGGCAGGCGGATTCATAACCACTGTGCCACCAGGGAAGCCCTGGAATTGTTATTGATTCGGAGAGAACAGGAAGTAGGGAGGGAGAGGCTGGCAGTCAAGGGTAGCCACAGCCCTCCCGGCCGGGGCTACATATCATTTGGGGTCTGTACCCCACTCTGCCTCAGACTAAATGGGTTGCTGGAAGCCACCCACTAACCACTCTGGGCTTGAGCTTCCTATTGTGCAATGATGATAATACTATCTGGCCAGCCCAATCCTAGGGCCATCGTGTCTCAGATGGAAGAGGTAGAATTGTCAGTAATGTATTAGTATGGCAATATTGTAGTGTTTTTGCAGTTAAATTAATATTTTAAATTGAGATCATTAATGAAAATGATGAGTGGAGATCACTTTAAAAAGTTTAAGGAATTGTTAGAACAAGTGAAATATAGTTCCTAATCCCTAAAAATTATGATTTAAAACAAGCAGCAAGAAAGGTACTTATAATACATTAAGTTAAAAAAGTTACTAATTTGTAAAATAAGACCTCATTTTTATTTAAAAAATATGAAAACATAGTCATGTGTCATTAGGAAAATATCTGGGAGTTGTACAGCAAAATGTTAACTATTGTTTTCTCTGGGATTTCATGTGACATGAAAAATATAATTATTTTCAAAAGTTTATCTGTACTTTTCCATTTTTATACAATAAGTGTAACTTTTAAAATAAAGAATTAAAAGGTTTTTAACAAGAAAAAAATTGTTAAAAGAAGAAGTACACCTGTTTAGGCCGTAGAATAAAAGTATCAAACCCAGAGGGACACGGACCAGCCTGCAGGGAAGGGGCCTCATTACCTGCCTGTGCCAAGGCCAAGGCTTTCCCCTTAGAGGGGAAGGGGGCCCCACCTGACTGGGGGGACTCAGGTCCAGGGGAGACCCCCTCCTGCTCCCACACACACTGGTGAAAGGACAAGACCCTCACCATCACCTCTCCTTGCCATCTGCCCTGTAAGCAGAGAACCAGTTGGCAGATACAATGAGTCATTTGTTTTTAATTTCTGTTGGTATTTTTTTTTTTTTTTTTTTTTTGTGGTATGCAGGCCTCTCACTGTTGTGGCCTCTCCCGTTGCGGAGCACAGGCTCCGGACGCGCAGGCTTAGTGGCCATGGCTCGCGGGCCCAGCCGCTCCGCGGCATGTGGGATCTTCCCGGACCGGGGCACGAACCCGTGTCCCCTGCATCGGCAGGCGGTCTCTCAACCACTGCGCCACCAGGGAAGCCCTCTGTTGGTATTTTTTAAAATTAAAAAAAAATTTTTTTGCCTTGCCGCATGGCATGTGGGATCTTAGTTCCCCAACCAGGAATCAAACCCACACCCCCTGCGTTGGAAGCATGGAGTCCTAACAACTGGACCACCAGGAAAGTCCCTATTGGTATTCTTAAAAGTAGGCATGTGACACATGCTCATTGTAAAATAGCAAAACAATACAGGTGCATATATAGTAAAAAAAAAAAAAAAAAGAAAACTTAAAACATCAGAGTCCTTCCCTCAGCACCTCAAATCCCAACCTCCAGGGGTAAGTTATAGAGTAAGTTTCTGGAGGTTTTTGCAGTAGACATATGCTTGTATAGCTTGTCCACATAGTTGTTGAAGAAGCATATTTATGATCCTTGTAAGGAACAGCAGATTATAAAGCTGCTCCTCCCCTGAACTCAGCATTTTTGTGTTTTTTAAAGGCACGTAAACGGAAGTTATCTCTGGTTTTCAAGATTATGGGTGATTTTGATGTTCTTTTTTCTTAGTGTGTTCACTGTAGGATAATCAGATATTCTGTAAATTTACAACAGTTTTAAGTCTCCCCACCCAAGAAATGTAGTGGCTGAGTTCTTTGCACCTTAATGTGACTGAAGGAGGTCCTGGTTGGACAGAGGCATCCCTGCTGGTGGGAGGAAGGCAGGACCAGGATTAGAGTGAGGTACTTGCCTTGGGCATAACATTTAAGGGGATGCCAAAAAACCCTAAACCCTCAGGAATCAAGATAAATAATACTTTAAAGCAGTATTTTTAAAAATCAAAATTAATGCAAAAAACCCCACAATGAACAAAATTTTAAAGAAAATCTTGTATTTGCATGGTCCTGTCATTATTTGCCTCACCCTAGTTAGAATGGGTCCTCCCTAGCAGAAGGGATCCTTTGGAAATGGTAAGCACTTTGGGAAAGGGCAGTTCACAGCAGAAGGGAGGCCCTGGCTCGGGGTGGGCTGGGAGTGATGGGAGAGGGAAGCTGGGAGAACATACGTGGGGCTCCATGGGAATTCCCTGACCAGCTACAAGCTTCATGTTGGTGAGGAGATAGAAAGTGGACCCAGCACAGCCTCGGGATTCTCTGTTCTCTCAGCTCCCTCATGGCTGCTGGAGCTGTGGGTTCACAGAAGGTCTCCTGAGCGTGGAGCACATCTCTGCTGCAGAGAGAGAAGGAGGAGGGGAAGGTGTGGGAGAGGGGGCTCCTGGAGAAGCCAGGCTTTGGAGGAAGCCCACCTAAGGCTCAGTTAGGTACTTATCCAACAAGAAAGGTGTAGCCAAAAAAGATCAGGTTTTCCCTTGCAGTAGAAACTTGTTTATCTGTGTGCTTTCTCCACCTTTTGGCCTTGTACTGTTTTTTTTTTTTTTTTGCTGTACGCGGGCCTCTCACTGTTGTGGCCTCTCCCGTTGTGGAGCACAGGCTCCGGACGCACAGGCTCATCGGCCATGGCTCACGGGCCCAGCCGCTCCGGCATGTGGGATCTTCCCGGACCGGGGCACGAACCCGTGTCTCCTGCATCGGCAGGTGGACTCTCAACCACTGCGCCACCAGGGAAGCCCCCTTGTACTGTTTTAATAGTGATCTTTCCAATTCATAAGTGAAGATCTAAAAGTGAAAATATTGTAAAAATATGGAAAATGTTCAACCTCACTAATAATAAAGTATCCAAATTAAAACAGTACTGAGATTACATTTTTCACCTATCACATTTAGCAAGTTAAAAAAAATATGTGTTAAGTGCAGTGCCTTCCTCTGGGGAAGATGCAGGGAGGTGAGCACTCCTAGTCATTGCTGCTGACAGGGAACACTGTAGAGTTTTTTGGAAAGAATTTGGCTGCATGTGTTATTAGTCTTAACAATCATAGGCTTTGGCACCGTAATTCCTCTCCTGACAATCAAGCCTAAGGAAATACTCCAAATATGAAAAAAGTGCTGACGCAGAAAGGTGTACATTGCAGCAAAAGTTTGGAATAGTCTGATTTTATCTTATGACAGGGTAGTCAGCTGACAGCACAGGTTTAGGCATCCCATCCTGCAAGGTTCAGAGGAAGAAAGGGAAAGAAAGTCTGCTTCAAAGACCCATATGCCCCAAGGCCCTACACCCAGAGGGAGCTTGTTTTAGGGACCTTTTGCCCCAAACGAGCTTCTGTTAATGGTTTCTACATTTTAAACTTCTTCTTTCCTTATTCTCCCATTCCCATGGGTCCTAAATTTTACTTAATGGACAAAAAAATTTCAAATTACCTAAACAAAAATAACCACCTCCATCCCTGCTTTTCCACCTAGAAAATTCCTCCTCAAGGCTTCCAGAATGTCTCCCCTTCTGTGAGGCCTGGTCTTACCAGCCCTGACAATGCTTCTCCTCTGTGCCCCCACAGGGATCTCTGTACTTCTCTCATGAGGCTAATTCCACAGTATTATCCTCAGGGCCCAGTGGCACAGGTTTTGGCACTGGGTGAATGTGGCTTTGAATCTCTGTTCGGCTATGTATGCTATTGCTGTGTGACTTTGGGCTAGTGATGTTACCTCTCTGAGTCTCTGTGTCTGCATCTGAAACATCTGGATGATGATACCTGTTAGGGTGGGGGTGAGAAATCTTGCCTTTAATGAGTGTTTGCTGAGCACCTACTCTGTGCTAGACATGACACGAGATTTTAGGAGTTTATATTCTAGTCTGTGAATCCCATGGTGGCCAAATACACGTATCATACAGTTAAGGATCTTGGTGACAGCAGTGAAGGAAATAGAGTGTATGAGTTTCCTATTGCTGCTACAACTAATTACCACAAACTCAGTGACTTAAAACAACACAAATTTATCATCTTACAGTTCTGGATGGCAGGAATCTCACTGGGCTAAAGTTGAGGTGTCTGCAGAGCTGCATTCCCTCTGGGGGCTCAAGAGGAAAATCTGTTCCTTGCCTTTTCCTGTGTCTAGAGACTGCCCTCATTTCTTGGCTACTGGCCCTCTTTTATTGTTAAAGCCAGCAATCACATCACTCTGCTTCTCTCTTTTAAGGACTCTTGTGATTAACGTTGGGTCCACCTGAATATCTTGCATTAGTGTGTACAATTGCTGCACCAGTATTATTAGCTAAAGTCCGTACTTTACATTAAGGTTCACTTTGCGTTTTCTATGGGTTTTGACAAATGTGTGATGCCATGTATCCACCATTACAGTATTATACAGAATAGTTTCACTAACTTGAAAAATGCTCTGTTCATCCTTCCTTGCCTCCCCTGAACCCGAGGTAACTGCCAACCTTTTTATTGTCTCCATAGTTTTGCTTTTTCCAGGATGTCATATAGTTGGAATCGTACGGTATGTAGGTTTTTCAGACAGACTTCTTTCATTTAGCAATATGCATTTAAGATTCTCCTGTGTCTTTTTGTGGCTGGATAGCTCATTTCTTCTTATTGCTAAATAGTATTCCATAGTATGCATGTACTACAGTTTGTTTATCATTCACCTATTATTGCAGGACATCTTGGTTGCTTCCAATTTTGTGCAATTATGAGTAAAACTGCTATCAACATCTGTGTGTAGGTTTGCATGGACATAAGTTTTAAACTTGATTTAGTTGAGATTTAGTTTCAGTGAGTCAGATCCAGCTCAGTTGAATGTCATTTTAACATGTGTTTCACATCTAATATGCCTGAATATCCTCTGTGCTCCAAATTCATGCAAGATGTTCACTGGATCAAGCTGGATGAGAAATCAGTGAGTTAGAAAAGGAGAAAAGGCAGTGGACTCAGATGAACATGTACTGGAAGAACTACTTTTTATTCGCTTCTAAAATCCTGACATTTAATTCACACATAAGTCTGAAATTTGAATATGAAAACATTCTCATTCCCAAATTTCATGGACAGGAAGTACAGAAAACCCTAAATGTACTGAACTTGGGCTGGCCTCAGTGAAATGGCAGTGATGAAACTAAAAATAAACTAAACCTACAACTTAACTAAATTTAAATTAAAACTTTGAAAAAGCCTCAAGGTCAACCCAAATTGTCTATTTTATAGTCAGTAGGAACAAGTAGAACCAAGAGTCACATATTTCAGGGGTCAGGGAAAGCTGAATCACTGAGACAGAGGGTGAGTGATTTCTGGAATGAAAAAAATGTATTACTTGGTGTTATTCCTCAGGATCAAAGTTAATCAGCCTGATGTGCAAATTTGGAGATTATTGCATTTATTTGCATGTTGCTGGTTGAGTAACACTTTTTGCATTTATGTATTTCTACTTGAGTTAAAAATGTTGGGGGCTTCCCTGGTGGCGCAATGGTTAAGAATTCGCCTGCCAGTGCAGGGGACATGGATTCGAGCCCTGGTCCGGGAAGATCCCACGTGCCGTGGAGGAACTAAGTCCATGAGCCACAACTACTGAGCCTGTGCTCTAGAGCCCGCGCACCACAACTACTGAAGCCCGTGTGCCTAGGGCCCGTGCTCCGCAACAAGACAAGCCACTGCAATGAGAAGCCCGCGCACTGCAACGAAGAGTAGCCCCCGCTTGCGGCAACTAGAGAAAGCCCGCATGCAGCAACAAAGACCCAACGCAGCTGAAAATAAATTTATTTTTTTAAAAAAAGAAAAGAATGTTATGACTGGGCCTCAGTTTCTTCATTGGTTAAAGGACAGAGATTACTTGAGCTCTAAGATGTCTTCTGATACACCAGCATGCCAAGGCTGAAACACTGTGGGAGAGTAAACAGACTCTTTGATTACCTAGACTGTTTAGGAAATGGGATATTCTGATTAGCAATACTTTCTGATCAATTGATAATTGACCCTGATTCATTTTTGGTTCAAAATTTGTTAGAAATTATAAGTCTAATTTTGCTTTGGATAATCGAAGTCCAGAGAATATAAGGGAATTTTTCTTGAGGACTTTTCTGATTAAGCATTGGGGTTTCAGAGATGGAGATAGATAAGATGGAGGAAACTGAACAGGAATGAATGCACTGAGGCCAGGTTTTACCTTAAGGAAGTTATTAACAGTAAATATTTTCTATTAACTTGCAGTTCCTTTACTTCAGATAAATTGTCACAGAAAAAGATTCAGGCAATTGAATATCTGGATTACTTGAGTACAGGATAAGGAGTTAAGTTGAGGTTTGCCAGTTAGCCACTGTGAAATGCATCCTACCTGTGAATTCTGCAGGGATGAGACCACTTAAGAATCTTCACAGTTATGTATTGTCTTAAGACTTCAAAACTTACTGTCCTTTGAGTACCCAGTTTGCCTGGTGGGTCAACCAGAAGGGTAGTAGATAGAGATTAAAGCCCTTCAAAATTGTATCGCAGTGGGGGTGTGATATGAAGCGTGTCAGAGGCTGTTGGGAATGTTTTTGGATTGGGCCCAAACTTCCCACCAGGAGTAGGAGGGGCTACGAGTCAGCTGGTGCAGTCACTGTGGCCATTCCCCTGGGTTTGACCTACTTTGGATTCCTGGCTGTATTTGCTTTGGGCAGGATTGGCAGTACATTTGGTTTTTGAACTGGCTTGCTTTCTTGGCTTTCCTGGCAGGACTGCTAGAGTTTGTTGTTCCCTTGGATTTTGTTGGTCCCATATTTGAGGACCTACTTTCAGTTTCAGGTGCAACCTCTTCCTGGTACTTGCTTGCCTCCCAGGCCTGGACAGTGTCCTGGGCATGTCTGGGAATTCTCTGGAATGCCGTGGACCAGGAAGAGGACTTTGGGGTCTGTATTTCTGGGCACTGACACATCACTGGTTTTTACCCTGTGATGTGTATAGTCATGCACCTCTCAGGGTAAACTACAAACCTTTAACTTATTTTTATTAACTAGAAAAGCCGTAGCACTAACATTAGCAGTGCTCTTGGGGGTGGTCTGGTGTTCCCTATGAATTAAAACACCTATCTTCAATTCTCATATTTTCTCTCCCAGGGGATTTGTAAGTCAAATGTCTCGTGGCCCTGAGGGTTGTGTGTGTGTGTGTCTGTGTGTGCGCACACACGTGTGTGAGATTTGGATCATGTTAAAGGTTAGATGAGTAATGTCAGACAGCCAACTTTCTGAACATTGACATCTTCTAAATCTTATGCCTTCTTTGTTAAATTTACAGGGATAATCGTCTTTCAAAAAGCCATGATCTCACCATGCATAATATGAATTAATCTGTATTTAGTAAAATATGAACTTGTTTGTAGTTTTATGTCCAATTTTGTTGTAGGAATCCAATCAGTTCAGAAATAGAGGTTGCCACTAGTAAATGTGAGGTATGTCTGCTTCTAGACTTTTCTCTTTGCTGTTATATATAATGAAGTTATACATTTTTCTTAACATATATAAGTTCACCTATTATGGGCTCATATATGCAACTTTCAGTTTTCTTGTAATAATATATTGTGAATATCTTCTTATGTTTCTATGTGTAATTCTGCTTTATTCTAATATCTATCCATTTATTTATTTATTTATTTGGCTGCTCTGGGTCTTAGTTGCAGCACACAGGATCTTGCTTGCTGCGTGTGAGATCTTCGTTGCAGCATGCGGAATCTTTAGTTGCAGCATGCAGACTTCTTAGTTGTGGCATGCATGTGGGATCTAGTTCCCCGACCAGGGATTGAACACGGGCTCCCTGCATTGGGAGCGCAGAGTCTTAGACACTGGACCACCAGGGAAGTCCCTGTTTTTCTTTTTAAGAGCACTGTCTGTTTATATCTCTTAGCTATTTGAAAAAAATTGGTTGTTCATCTTTATATGATTGATTTTAGGTGCTCATTGTATACATTAATCCTTGATTAAATATTTCTGCTCTACTCTGCGACTTCCTTGGTGGTCCAGTGGTAAAGAATCCACCTTCCAATGCAGGGGACGTGGGTTCGATCCCTGGTCAGGGAACTAAGATCCTATGCGCCGCAGGGCAACTAATCCCGTGTGCCACAACTACTGAGCTCACTCGCCTCAGCTAGAGAGCTCACGTGCCACAATCTACAGAGCCCACGAGCTCTGGAGCCTGTGCGCCACAACTAGAGAAGAGAAAACCCGCATGCCACAACTAGAGAGAAGCTCGCGCACCGCAACGAAGAGCCCATACACCACAACGAAAGATCCCACGTGCCACAACTAAGACCCGACGCAGCCATAAAAATAAAAAAAAATTAATAAATAAATATTTATGTTCTTCTCAATTTGTCATTTTACTTTGTTTAGAGTGTCTTTTGTTATGGGAAGTTTTTAACTTTGAAAGAGAATTTTAGATTTACAGAAAAGTTGTAAAATTGTACAGGGAATTTCTATTTACTTTTCACTTGGATTCCTCAAATGTTAATACTTTGTTTTCTCTCTTTCTCTCTCTCTCTCTCTCTCTCTCACTCTCTCTCTCTCTCTCTCTCTCTCTCTCTCTCTCTATATATATATATATATATAAAACACACACACATACATATACATATATATGTACACACACATACATATAGATGTTTGTGTATCTATCCACACATAAAATATATACACACACATTTATTTTTTCAGAACCACTTAAAAGTAAAGTTGCAGGCATGATCTCCCTTTATCCACAAATACTTCATTGTATATTTCCTAATATAAGGATATTTTCCTGCTTAATCACAGTATGATGATAATATAATACTATTAGCTAGCATATAGACCCTATTTAAATTGTCCCAGTAATGTCCTTATAACTAAAGAAGAAAACATTTCGTTTGATCCAGGACTCTGTGTTGCATTTAGTCCGGTCTCTTCAGTCTTCTTTAATCTGGAACAGTTCCTCAGTCTTTGTTCTTTATGACTGACATTTTTGAAGAGCATAGGACAGTTATTTTGTAGAATGTCCTTCAATTTGAGTTTGCCTGTTTCCTTATGATTAGATTCAAGCTGTTTTGGCATGAGCTACACAGAAGTGATGCTGTGTTATTCTCAATATCAGGGGCATGTGATATTTATGTGTCCTGTTACTGGTTGTGTTAACTTTGACCCTTTGGTTAAGGTTGTTGTGTTAGTTTCCTGTTGCTGCTGTAGCAAATTACCACAAGTTTAGAGGCTTGAAACAGCACAAATTTATGATCTTATAGTTCTGGAGGTCAGAAGTCTGAAATGAGTTTCACTTGGCTAAAATCAAGGTGTCAGCAAGGCTGGTTCCCTCTGGAGGCTCTAGAGCCTCTGCCTTGTGCAGCTTCTTGAGGCTGCCTGCACTCACTGGCTTGTGGTTCCTTCCTCTAAGCCAGCGGCACAGCAGCTTCAAATCTCTCTCTCTGACCTCTGCACCTTTCTTCACATTTCTGACTGACTCTCCTGCCTCCTTCTTATGATGAGCCCTGTGATTACACTTGGCCCACCTGGATAATCTAGGATAATCTCCGCATCTCAAGATCCTTAATTTAATCACACCTGTAAAGTCCTTTTTGTCACGTAGGGAAACGTACTCACAGGTTTGGGGATTAGGCTGTAGGCGTCTTTAGGGGGTCATTATTCAGCCTACTCCAGTGGTGTTTTCTAGGTTTCTCCACTGTAAAATTACTGCTTTCCTCTTTGTAATTACAGGAAAATACTTGAAAATATGTAAACATACCACTTTGCTCAAACTTTCATCCATTAGTTTTAACATCCATTGATTATTCTTTTTTTTTTTTTTTTGCGGTACGTGGTCCTCTCACTGTGTGGCCTCTCCCATTGCGGAGCACAGGCTCCGGACGCGCAGGCCCAGCGGCCATGGCTCACGGGCCCAGCCGCTCCGCGGTATGTGGGATCTTCCCAGACCGGGGCGCGAACCTGTGTCCCCTGCATTGGCAGGCGGACTCTCAACCTCTGTGCCTCCAGGGAAGCCCCAATTATTACTCTTAATCAACTATTTAGGATGGTTCCTAAATAGCGATTTTCGAATATTAGCAATTTTATGGAAGAATAATTTACATATAATAAACTGCTAATGTTTAAAGTATACACTTTAATAAGTTTTGACATGTGTGTTCCACCCATGAAACTGTCACCACAGTTAAGATAGTGGATAATAAACATATCCATCACCCCCAAACTTTCCTTTGCCCCTTTGAAATCCCTCCTACCTCATCAGTCCTCTTCCAGGCAACCACTGATCTGCTTTCTGTCACTGTAGGTTAGTTGTATTTTCTGTTATTTATGTAATTGGAACACAACAAGTACTCTTTTTTTGCCTTCATTTATCATAATTATTTTGAGATTTGTCCATGTTGCCATGTGTAAATAGTCTGTTTTTTTTTATTACTGAGTAGTATTCCATTTTATGGACATATCACAGTTTGTATATTCATTGACCTTTAAGGAACTTTTGGGTTATTTCCAGTTTTTGACTATTACAAATAAAGCTACTGTGAACATTCATGTACAAGTCTTTGTGTGGTGATTTTCTAATTCCATCTACATAATAAAGTTGGCATTCTACTGGAAGGAAGAGCCTCTCTCTCTCTTTCTGTCTCTCTCTGTCCCTCTCTGTCTCTCTCTTTCTCTGTTAGTATGGATTTATGGATTCTTATTTTGTTCAATGGATTATGTTACTATTATACAATAATTTATCTTGATGCTCAGATTGTCCTAGATTTGGACAGTGGGATCCCCTTTAAACTGGATCCTCTTATCCTGGATCCTGTGTCCTTTTGAAATATCCCCATCATTCTTTGAGCACTTCCATGCTTTCTGGCACAAGATGTTACAGGCTTAGTATGACATTTTTTTGCCCCAGTCCTGGAATCTTCCATTTCTCCAAAGAGCCCACGTTCCTTTTCGTAGGGAATAGTATTTAGAAACCAGGATTTGTGCTCTAGTTATGCTCATTGACCCTACATGTCATATTTCTAGGCTCTCTCAGCAGACAGAGTAAGGAAATACATGTATGTATGCATAATGATACCTCCAATTCCATTCCAATGTCACAAGGTTATTCTAGCCTTACCCTGCTTGCTGTATTTCCCAATCCCTTCAGGTGGTGTGCTGCTAAATGGTTAACAACTGGGTCTCCAGTGGATAAAAACTGGGATTTGCAACCCTTGCCAATTTCTATGGTATAAAAACTTGCCCTTTGCTTTTTTCACTTTAAAATATAGACTGGAAATCATGCTATATCTGTTCTTAGAGATATTCCTCATTCTTTTTCATAGGTGCATAAAACTTCATTGTGTGGATGTACCATATTTTATCAAGCACTCTCCTATATATGAGCACTTAGGTTGTTTCCAAAATTTCCCAGTTACAAACAGTACTGCAGTGAATAACCTGTGCATATGTATTTTGGTTTTGCTGGAGGTGTATCTTTAGGGGTACATTCCTAGAAGTGGGATAGCTGGATCAAAAGGTAAACACAGGTACTTCCCTGGTGGTCCAGTGGTTAAGACCTTGCCTTCCAATGCAGGGGGTGTGGGCTCCATCCCTAGTCGAGAGCTAGGATCCCACGTGCCCCGAGGCCAAAAAACTGAGACATAGAACAGAGGCAATACTGTAACAAATTCAAGAAAGACTTTAAAAATTGTCCACATCAAAAAAAAATCTTAAAAAAACGATAAAGGTAGATACATACGTGGTTTGGTTAGATATTGTTGAACTTCCTCTCCTAAAGTTTGAACCAATTTTCATTCTCACCAGCAATATATGAGAGTGGCTGTTTCCCACAGTCTTGTCAACACAATGTGTTGTCACACTTGTTAATTTTGTCATTCTGATGGATGAGAAATGGTATTACAGTTGTTTTCATTTGCACTTCTCTTTTTTATGGGTGAGCTTGTATATTTTTCTATATATTTAAGGTACACATACACCCAAAGTAAATCATCTGTTCATATTTCTTGCCCATTTTTGGGTTCTTTTCAATCAGTTTCAAAGAATTATTTATATATTAGTACTTTAGCTGTTACTCTGCTACATTTTATATTCTCTAACTTTTTCAATTATGTTGTTAATTTTATTCTTTTTTTTATAGGATCATGCTGCATATAGTTCAACTTACTTTTTTTTCTTTTTAATTTTTGAATTTTATTTTATTTATTTTTTTATAGAGCAGGTTCTTATTAGTCATCAATTTTATACACATCAGCGTATCCATGTCAATCCAAATCACCCAATTCAACACACCACCATCCCCATCCCCCCGCGGCTTTCCCCCCTTGGTGTCCATATGTTTGTTCTCTACATCTGTGTCTCACCTTGTGCCCTGCAAACTTGTTCATCTGTACCATTTTTCTAGGTTCCACAAACATGCGTTAATATATGATATTTGTTTTTCTCTTTCTGACTTCCTTCACTCTGTATGACAGTCTCTAGATCCATCCACGTCTCAACAAATGACCCAATTTCGTTCTTTTTTATGGCTGAGTAATATTCCATTGTATATATGTACCACAACTTCTTTATCCATTCATCTGTCGATGGACATTTAGGTTGCTACCATGACCTGGCTATTGTAAATAGTGCTGCAATGAACATTGGGGTATATGCGTCCTTTTGAATTATGGTTTTCTCTGGGTATTTGCCTAGTAGTGGGATTGCTGGATCATATGGTAATTCTATTTTTAGTTTTTTAAGGAACCTCCATACTCTTCTCCATAGTGGCTGTATCAATTTATATTCCCACTAACAGTGCAAGAGGGTTCCCTTTTCTCCACACCCTCTCCAGCATTTGTTGTTTGTAGAGTTTCTGATGATGCCCATTCTAACTGGTGTGAGGTGATACCTCATTGTAGTTTTGATTTACATTTCTCTAGTAATTAGTGATGTTGAGCAGCTTTTCATGTGCTTCTTGGCCATCTGTATGTCTTCTTTGGAGAAATGTCTATTTAGGTCTTCTGCCCATTTTTGCATTGGGTTGTTTGTTTCTTAAATATTGAGCTGCATGAGCTGTTTATATATTTTGGAGATTAATCCATTCTCCGCTGATTCGTTTGCAACTATTTTCTCCCATTCTGAGGGTTGTCTTTTCATCTTGTTTATGGTTTCGTGCAAAAGCTTTTAAGTTTCATTAGGTCCCATTTGTTTATTTTTGTTATTATTTCCATTACTCTAGGAGGTAGATCAAAAAAGATCTTGCTGTGATTTATGTCAAAGAGTGTACTTCCTATGTTTTCCTCTAAGAGTTTTATAGTGTCCAGTCTTACATTTAGGTCTCGAATCCATTTTGAGTTTATTTTTGTGTATGGTGTTAGGGAGTGTTCTAATTTCATTCTTTTCCATGTAGCTGTCCAGTTTTCCCAGCACCACTTATTGAAGAGACTGTCTTTTCTCCATTGTATATCCTTGCCTCCTTTGTCATAGATTAGTTGACCATAGGTAAGTGGGTTTATCTCTGGGTTTTCTATCTTGTTCCATTGATCTATCCTTCTGTTTTTGTGCCAGTACCATATTGTCTTGATTACTGTAGCTTTGTAGTATAGTCTGAAGTCAGGGAGTCTGATTCCTCCAGCCCCATTTTTTTCCCTCAAGACTGCTTTGGCTATTCGGGGTCTTTTGTGTCTCCATACAAATTTTAAGATTTTTGTTCTACTTCCGTAAAAAATGCCATTGGTAATTTGATAGGGATTGCATTGAATCTGTAGATTATCACAATATTGATTCTTCCAATCTAAGAACATGGTATATCTCTCCATCTGTTGGTATCATCTTTAATTTCGTTCATCAGTGTCTTATAGTTTTCTGCATACAGGTCTTTTGTTTCCCTAGGTAGGTTTATTCCTAGGTATTTTATTCTTTTTGTTTCACTGGTAAATGGGAGTGTTTCCTTAATTTCTCTGTCAGATTTTTCATCATTAGTGTATAGTAATGCAAGAGATTTCTGTGCATTAATTTTGTATCCTGCAACTTTACCAAATCATTGATTAGCTCTAGTAGTTTTCTGGTGGCATTTTTAGGATTCTCTATGTATAGTATTATGTCAACTGAAAACAGTGACAGTTTTACTTCTTCTTTTCCAATTTGTATTCCTTTTATGTCTTTTTCTTCTCTGATTGCCGTGGCTAGGACTTCCAAAACTATGTTGAATACTAGTGGTGAGAGTGGACATCCTTGTCTTGTTCCTGATCTTAGAGGAAATGCTTTCAGTTTTTCACCATTGAGAATGATGTTTGCTGTGGGTTTGTCGTATATGGCCTTTATTATGTTGAGGTAGGTTCCCTCTATGCCCACTTTCTGTAGAGCTTTTATCATAGATCGGTGTTGAATTTTGTCAAAAGCTTTTTCTGCATCTATTGAGATGATCATATGGATTTTATTCTTCAATTTGTTAATATGGGGTATCACATTGATTGATTTGCACATATTGAAGAATCCCTGGGATAAATCCCACTTGATCATGGTGTATGATCCTTTTAATGTGTTGTTGGATTTTGTTTGCTAGTATTTTGTTGAGGATTTTTGCATCTATATTCATCAGTGATATTGGTCTGTAATTTTCTTTTTTGTAGTATCTTTGTCTGGTTTTGGTATCAGGGTGATGGTGGCCTCATAGAATGAGTTTGGGAGTGTTCCTTCCTCTGCAATTTTTTTGGAAGAGTTTGAGAGGATGGGTGTTAGCTCTTCTCTAAATGTTTGATAGAATTCACCTGTGAAGCCATATGGTCATGGACTTTTGTTTGTTGGAAGATTTTTAATCACAGTTTCAATTTCCTCTTCTGTGATTGGTCTGTTCATATTTTCTATTTCTTCCTGGTTCAGTCTTGGAAGGTTATACCTTTCTTAAGAATTTGTCCATTTCTTCTAGGTTGTCCAATTTATTGGCATAGAGTTGCTTGTAGTCATCTCTTAGGACGCTTTGTATTTCTGTAGTGTCTGTTGTAACTTCTCCTTTTTCATTTCTAATTTTATTGATTTGAGTCCTCTCCCTCTTTTTCTTGATGAGTCTGGCTAGTGGTTTATCAATTTTGTTTATCTTCTCAAAGAACCAGCTTTTAGTTTTATTGATCTTTGGTATTGTCTTCTTTGTTTCTATTTCATTTATTTCTGCCTGATCTCTATGAGTTCTTTCCTTCTACGAACTTTGGGTTTTGTTTGTTCTTCTTTCTCTAGTCCCTTTAAGTGTAAGGTTAGATTGTTTATTTGAGATTTTTCTTGTTTCTTGAGGTAGGCTTGTATAGCTATAAACTTTCCTCTTACAGCTGCTTTTGCTGCATCCCATAGGTTTTGGATCATCGTGTTTTCATTGTCATTTGTCTCTAGGTATTTTTTGATTTCCTCTTTGATTTCTTCAGTGATCTCTTGGTTATTTAGTAACGTATTGTTTAGCCTCCATGTGTTTGTGTTTTTTACGTTTTTTTCCTTGTAATTCATTTCTAATCTCATAGTGTTGTGGTGAGAAAAGATGCTTGATATGATTTCAATTTTCTTAAATTTACTGAGGCTTGATTTGTGACCCAAGATATGATCTATCCTGGAGAATGTTCCATGTGCACTTGAGAAGAAAGTGTAATCTGCTGTTTTTGGATGGAATGTCCTAGAAATATCAATTAAATCTATCTGATCTGTTGTGTCATTTAAAGCTTCTGTTTCCTTATATATTTTCATTTTGGTTGATCTGTCCATTGGTGTAAGTGAGGTGTTAAAATCCCCCACTATTATTGTGTTACTGTCAATTTCCTCTTGTATAGCTGTTAGCAGTTGCCTTATGTATTGAGGTGTTCCTATGTTGGGTGCATATATATTTATAATTGTTATATCTTCTTCTTGGATTGATCAGTTGACCATTATATAGTGTCCTTCCTTGCCTCTTGTAACGTTCTTTATTTTAAAGTCTATTTTATCTGATATGGGTATTGCTACTCCAGCTTTCTTTTGATTTCCATTTGCATGGAATATCTTTTTCCATCCCCTCACTTTCAGTCTGTATGTGTCCCTAGGTCTGAAGTGGGTCCTTGTAGACAGCATATATATGGGTCTTGTTTCTGTATCCATTCAGCAAGCCTATGTCTTTTGGTTGGAGCATTTAATCCATTCACGTTTAAGGTAATTATTGATATATATGTTCCTATGACCATTTTCTTAATTGTTTTGGGTTTGTTTTTGTAGGTCCTTTTCTTCTCTTGTGTTTCCCACTTAGAGAAGTTCCTTTAGCATTTGTTGTAGAGCTGGTTTGGTGGTGCTGAATTTTCTTAGCTTTTGCTTTTGTCTGTAAAGCTTTTGATTTCTCTATCAAATGTGAATGAGATCCTTGCCGGGTAGAGTAATCTTGGTTGTAGGTTCTTCCCTTTCATCACTTTAAGTATATCATGCCACTCCCTTCTGGCTTGTAGAGTTTCTGCTAAGAAATCAGCTGTTAACCTTATGGGAGTTCCCTTGTATGTTATTTGTCATTTTTCCATTGCTGCTTTCAATAATTTTTCTCTGTCTTTCATTTTTGCCAATTTGATTAATATGTGTCTCAGCGTGTTTCTCCTTGGGTTTATCCTGCATGGTACTCGCTATGCTTCCTGGACTTGGGTGGCTATTTCGTTTCCCATGTTAGGGAAGTTTACGACTATAATCTCTTCAAATATTTTCTTTAGTCCTTTCTCTCTCTCTTCTCCTTCTGGGACCTCTATAATGCGAATGTTGTTGCGTTTAATGTTGTCCCAGAGGTCTCTTAGGCTGTCTTCATTTCTTTTTTTTTTTTTTTGCGCGGGCCTCTCACTGTTGTGGCCTCTCCCGTTGCGGACCACAGGCTCTGGACACGCAGGCTCAGTGGCCATGGCTCGCAGGCCCAGCTGCTCCGTGGCATGTGGCATCTTCCCGGACCGGGGCACGAACCCACGTCCCCTGCATTGGCAGGCAGCCTCTCAACGACTGCGCCACCAGGGAAGCCCTGTCTTCATTTCTTTTAATTTTTTTTTTTTTCTGTTCCATGGCAGTGAATTCCACCATTCTGTCTTCCAGGTCACTTATCCATTCTTCTGCCTCAGTTATACTGCTATTGATTCCTTGTAGTGTAGTTTCATTTCAGTTATTGTATTGTTCATCTCTGTTTGTTTGTTCTTTCATTCTTCTAGGACTTTGTTAAACATTTCTTGCATCTTCTCGATCTTTGCCTCCATTCTTTTTCTGAGATCCTGGATCATCTTCACTATCATTATTCTGAATTCTTTTTCTGGAAGGTCGCCTATCTCTGCTTCATTTAGTTGTGTATCTGGGGTTTTATCTTGTTCCTTCATCTGGTACATAGCCCTCTGCCTTTTCATCTTGTTTATCTTTCTGTGAATGTGGTTTTAGTTCCACAGGCTGCAGGATTGTAGTTCTTCTTGCTTCTGCTGTCTGCCCTCTGGTGGATGAGGCTATCTAAGAGGTGTGTCTTAATTGTTATTTTTACTATGAAAAGTTTTTCTTTTTAGGTGATCAAATTTTTTTTTTTTGTCCATGCTGCAGCATGCGGGATCTTTGTTTCCCGTCCAGAGATCAAACCCATGCCCCCTGCAGTGGACGTGTGTAGTCCTAACCACTGGACTGCCAGGGAATTCCGTAGGTGATAAAATTTATGAAACTTTTATTGCAGTTGGATTTTGTTATGATTAGAAAACCTTTTTGAATGTTTACTTCTAGTACTTGTGTGGTTTCATGTTTTTCCATTAAGATCTCTGATCTATTTTGAATTTCTTGTATATAGTATGGGGTTTGGATCTATTTTTATCATTTTCTAAGTGGCTAACAGTTGTCCCAGAACCACTTATGAAAAATTCCATTTTTGCCCCAGTGATGTGAGAAGCTACCTTTAGCATATATTAAATTTCTCTGTGTACTTGGGTCTATTTCTGGATTTTATATTCCATTCCACTGGTCTGTGTGGCTATTTATGCACCAGTACCACACTGTTTTAATTATATAGCATTTATAATATGTTTAAATGTCTGGTAGGGCTGGCTTCCCTCATAACTTTTGTCAGTTTTTTCCTTGCTGTTTTTGTATTTTTATGTTTTCCATGTGAACTTTGTTTACTATGTAAAAAATTACTTGTTGGGGCTTCTCTGGTGGCACAGTGGTTGAGAGTCTGCCTGCCGATGCAGGGGACACTGGTTCGTGCCCTGGTCTGGGAAGATCCCACATGCCGCGGAGCGGCTAGGCCTGTGAGCCATGGCCGCTGAGCCTGTGCGTACGGAGCCTGTGTTCTGCAATGGGAGAGGCCACAACAGTGAGAGACCTGTGTACTGCAAAAAAAAAAAAAAATTACTTGTTGGTATTTTTATTGGGATAATATTATGTTGTGTTTCTTTGGCTGCACTGCGTGGCTCGAGGGTTCTTAGTTCCCAGACCAGGGCCCCTGCAATGAAAGTGCCGAGTGCTAACCGCTGGACCACCAGGAAATTCCCCAGCATTGCGTTTTAAAATTAACTAAGAACTGACATTTTAATGACAGAATCTTTCTATTTGTATTATATTATCTGCAAGTAAAGACGGTTTTATTTCTTTTCCTACTCTTATGCTTCTAATTGATTTATCTTCTCAAACTGTATTGGTTAATACCTCCAGTATAAAGTAGTGGAGATATGGGCATGAATATATATTCAGTATATTCATCTTAAGAGAATACCATCAATTCCTATTTTCTCGACTTTCTTTTAAAATCAGAAATGGGTGTTGAATACTGTCAAAATCGTTTCTGGCCTTACATTACTTTCCTGCGACTGCTGTAACAAATCACCACAAACTTGGTGGCTTAAAACAACAGAAATGTATTCTCTTACAATCCTGGAGTTCAGAAGTCCCAAATCAGTTTCACTGAGATGGAATCAAAGTGTCAGCAGGGCCACACTCCCTCTGGAAGTTCTAGGAGAGAATCAATTCCTCATCTTTTCCAGCTTCTGGTGGCTGTTGGCGTTTCTTGGCTTGTGGTCACATTACTCAATCTTGCCTCCATGGTCACATGCTTTTTCCTTTTCTATGTCAAATCTCCCTCTGCTTGTCTCTTAGAAGAACATTTGTGATTGCATTTAGGGCCCACCCAGCTAATCCAGGATAATCTCCCTATTTCAATATCCTTAACTTAATCATATCTGCAAAGACTCTTTTTCCATAAAAGATAAAATTCATGGAGTCCAGGGATTAAGACCTAGGTATCTTTGGGGTCCATTATTCAGTCTATATCTATGGAGAAAGTCATGATTTTCTTTTTTTTTTAATTTTATTTTTTATTGAAGTATAGATGTTGCATAATGCCGTACAATTTACAGATGCACAACATAGTTATCCACAATTCCCAAAGGTTACATTGCATCTATAACCATTGCAAAATATTGGCTGTAGGGCTTCCCTGGTGGCGCAGTGGTTGAGAGTCCGCCTGCCGATGCAGGGGACACAGGTTTGTGCCCCAGTCTGGGAAGATCCCACATGCCATGGAGCAGCTGGGCCCGTGAGCCATGGCCGCTGAGCCTGCGTGTCCGGAGCCTGTGCTCCGCAACGGGAGAGGCCACAACAGTGAGAGACCCGCGTACTGCAAAAGAAAAAAAATATATATTGGCTATATTCCCCGGGCTGCACAGCACATCCCTGCAACCCGTTCTATACCTAATAATTTGTACCTCCCAACCCCCATCTCTGTACTGCCACTCTCCTCTTCCTGCTCCGCGCTGGTAACCACTAGTTTGTTCTCTGTATCTGTGAGTCTGCTTTTTTGTTATATTAACTAGTTTATTGTATTTTTTAGATTCCACATATAAGTGTATAAGTGATATCATACAGTATTTGTCTTTCTCTGACTTATTTCACTTAGCATAATGCCCTCCAAGTCCATCCACATTGCTGCACATGGAAAATTTTCATTCTTTTTTATGGCTGAGTAATATTTTGTTGTGTGTGTGTGTGTATGTGTGTGTGTGTGTGTGTATCACATCATCTTTATCCATTCATCTGTTGATGGACACTTAGGTTGCATCCATATCTTGGCAATTGTAAATAATGCTGCTAGAAACAGTGGGGTGCGTGTATCTTTTCGACTTAGTGTTTTTGGTTTTTTTTCATATATATACCTAGGAGTGGAATTGCTGGGTCAATTTTTGGTTTCTTGAGAAATCTCCATACTGTTTTCCACAGTAGCTGCACCAATTTGTGTTCCCACCAACAGTGTACAAGTGTTCCCTTTTCTCCACATCCTTGCCAACATTTGTTATTTGTGTTCTTTTTGATGATGGCCATTGTGACAGGTGTGAGGTGATATCTCATTGTGGTTTTGATTTGCATTTCCCTGATGATTAGCAATGTTGAGCATCTTTTCATGTAGGCCATCTGCATTTCCTCTTTGGAAAAATGTCTATTCAGTTCTTCTGCCCAGTTTTTTAATCGGGTTTTTTTTTTTTGATGTTGAGTTGTATGAACTGTTCATATATGTTGGATATTGACCCCTTATTGGTCATATCATTTACAAATATTTTCTCCCATTCAGAGGTTGTCTTTTGGTTTTGTTGATGGTTTCCTTTGCCATGCAAAGGAAAGTTAGGTCCCATTTGTTTATTTTTATTTTTTTATTTTTCATGATATCAAATTTAATGCCAAATACATATATAAGATAATAAAAGAACAAAAGAACCATTGTGATGTTCTGTAAAGTAGGACTAACAAATATACAGCATGTGAACAGTATAATAGGGCACCCTTTAAGATGACAGACAAGATGACAAATTCCTGAGGAAGAATTGTGGTGTTGGCATTTGCTGTCTTCCTTGTATTTCTTTTTTTTTTTCTTATTTTCTTTTTTTTTAACATCTTTATTGGAGTATGATTGCTTTCTAGTGGTGTGTTAGTTTCTGCTTTATAACAAAGTGAATCAGCTATATATATACATATATCCCCATATCTCTTCCTCTTGTGTCTCCCTCCCTCCCACCCTCCTCTAGGAGTTTTATAGTTTCCAGTCTTACATTTACGTCTTCAATCCATCTTAAGTTTATTTTTGTATCTGGTGTTAGAGAATGTTCTAATTTTATTCTTTTACATGTAGCTATCCAGATGATTTTTCTTTTTGATTTATTAAAATGACTTATTAGGTTAATAAATTTCCTCATATTCAACCAACTTTTCATTCTTGGAATAAGTCCCACTCAGTCATGGTATAGTCTCTTCTTAATGTGGTAATGGATTATTTTTGCTAATATTTTATTTAGTACTTTTTGATTAATATTCATAAATGATATTAGTAAGTTTCTTTTTTATACTCTATCGAGCTTAAGTATTGTTTTATACTTGCTTTATAAAGTGAACTAATACATTGTCTTTCATTCCTGATCAATTTATGGACCTTAGGAATATGTTTTTTTTCCTGAAGATTCGGTAGAGTTCCATTCTCCTGTAAAAACATCCAGTTCTGTTGCTTTTTTCTGCTCCTTGATGACTTTCTCTGTTTCTTCTAAGGAAATTGGCTTTTCTCAGCTTTCTGTCTCAAATGGTGTCAATTTTGGTAAACCCTATTTTCAGAATAGGCTAATCTGTTAGTCTTTTCTTCTAACTTTGGAGTCATACTTAGAAAAAAATCTCTTACCTCAATATTTAAAAAATATATACATTCTATATTTTCTTTTTACATGTTTGTGATTTCCATGTTTAGATCTTTAATTCATCAGATATTTATTGTAGAGTGCTGTGTTAGAAAGGGCTCTATATTTAGTTTTTGGCAAAATAAACAGTCATTGTTACAATAATATTTATTGAACAAGGCATCATTTTCTTTCTGGTTGTAAATGCTTCCTTTATCATATATTAAATCCTCATACATACATAAGGCCATTCCTGGACTCTTGTTTGTATTTTATTTACCTGATTATCAGTTCTCAATGTCATAACGTAGTACTTTGAGAATTTTTAATTACTTATACTCGTTTTTGCATGGTAGGGTAAGTCTTCACTTATTCAACTTTTCAACATTTTAGGGTCTATTTTCATTCACTTATTCTTTTTAGGTTGTTTTTAAATTTTTTCCCCAGAAAATTCTTGTTTGCTTTATTTATTTTTTTAACATCTTTATTGGAGTATAATTGTTTTACAATGTTGTGTTAGTTTCTGCTGTATGACAAAGTGAGTCAGCTATATGTGTACGTATATCCCCATATCTCCTCCCTCTTGCGTCTCCCTCCCACCCTCCCTATCCCACCCCTCTAGATGGTCACAAAGCACCAAGCTGATCTCCCTGTACTATGTGGCTGCTTCCCACTACTAGCTGTTTTGCATTTGGTAGTGTATATATGTCCATGCCACTCTCTCACTTCGTCCCAGCTTACCCTTCCCCCTCCCTGTGTCCTCAAGTCCATTCTCTACATCTGAGTCTTTATACCTGTCCTGCCCCTAGGTTCTTCAGAACCTTTTTTTTTTTTACTTTTAGATTCCATATATGTGTGTTAGCATACGGTATTTGTTTTTCTCTTTCTGACTTACTTCACTCTGTATGACAGACTCTAGGTCCATCCACCTCACTACAAATAACTCAATTTCATTTCTTTTTATGCCTGAGTAATATTCCATTGTATATATGTGTCACATCTTCTTTATCCATTCATCTGTTGATGGACACTTAGGTTGCTTCCATGTCCTGGCTATTGTAAATAGAGCTGCAATGAACATTGTGGTACTTGACTCTTTGAATTATGGTTTTCTCAGGGTATATGCCCAGTAGTGGGATTGCTGGGTCATATTAGGTTGGTTTTAGAATGAACTTAAATTTAAAAAGAAATTCCATTAAGATTTTGACTGAAATTATCGTTATTTAGAAATGTATTTATTTATTTTCGACTGCATTGGGTCTTCGTTGCTGTGTGTGGGCTTTCTCTAGATGCAGTGAGCGGGGGCTACTCTTCATTGTGGTGTACAGTCTTCTCACTGTGGTGGCTTCTCCTGTTGAGGAGCACAGGCTCTAGGGGCGCGGGCTTCAGTAGTCGTGGCACGTGGGCTCAGTAGTTGTGGCGCAAGGGCTTAGTTTCTCCGTGACATGTGGGATCTTCCTGGACCAGGGCTCAAACCTGTGTCCTCTGCATTGGCAGGCGGATTCTTAACCACTGCGCCACCAGGAAAGTCCCTTAATTGAAATTATTTTAACTTGGTAGGTTATGTGGGGAGAATTGAATCTTTCCAATATTGGACTTTCCCATCTTGGACTAGGATATATTTCTAAATGTTTTGAGATCTTTGTATTTTTTTAGTAATGTTTTATAGTTTTCCTTCAAAAAGGCTTATTCCTAGGTATTTTATAGGTTTTATTGGCATTATGAATAGGATTTTGTATTTTAAACTACATTTTAAGTGGTTATTATTGATATATAAGAAAACTGTTGATTTTTTAAAAAATATTTAATTCAGTTCCTAGCTTTTCACTTGATAATCTCTGGTTTCCAAGTAGATAATTATATAATCTAAAAACAATGACAATTTCTGATATTTTTGCCTCTGTCTGGAGTAAGAAAGTGGGAAAGGTGTTACCCTGGAAGTGAAGGGTATTTACAGGACTTGATAATGGTGCAGAACCTTTTTTTCCTTCAATTTTTAGTGTGCAAGCTTTGATGGTGCCTAGGGACAGTGCCCCATTGCCATCTGGTCTTTGTGCCCTTGCGAGGAGCCTGCTTCAGGGTGGAGTCCTCACCAGCTGTGGCTCTGGTACAAAATTCAGAGTTAGCTGCTCTGGGGCAGGGCACTGGCTGGGTTCCCGGTGTCCTACAGACACCCTCCCGGTATTTCCATGGCTGCTCCAGTTTCAGCCCCTGCTGATTTGAGCTTGGGATTTTCTAGGGCTTTGCTGGGAATGTTTGTGAACTTTCTTCTGTTTTGTGTAGTTTGGAATACTGGCTTCTGACCCCTGCCCATCTAGTCCTATCTGTTTTTTATATTACAGAAATTCCTACAAATGTGCACCTTCCTCATTGGGCCCTTTCCTATTTTCTGTTGTTGCTGTGGATCATTTGTTATTTTAGTGGGGCCTGGGAACAGATGAGAGGGAAACAAGACTTCAATTTGCCATCTTTAAGGGATGGACGTAGGGAGAAAGACTTCAGGTTATAAAAGCAATGTAAGGATATTATAGAAAATGTAGAAAATATGGAAGCATGCTAAGAAGAGAATTGCTTTCAACATTTGGGTGCACATCCTTCTAGTCATTTGTTTTCCTTATGTGGAGTTTTTGCATTGCACACTTTCTCCGGTTTATCTTTCACTTAAAGTATTTTCAGTTGAGTAGAGTTGCCTTTGTAATTGACCTGCTGGCTTGACAGGAGGGACACTTAGACATGTGAAAATGTCAAGTGTGGATCCAGTCTAGACAGAGCTGGGGCTGTGGGCTCGTAGAACAAGGCTGGCGTGGGAACTGGGGTGAGGTCTTATTCTTGCCTTCACAATCCATTATTATTGCTTAAGAGAAGGCTTAAGGGCACAACCATTGTAATGACTTTGACTTTAGGTTTTTCATGCCTGAAAATGGCAGTTTCCATATCCTTTGCTGAGGTATCCCTGACACCTTTCCAGCTGCTTCCTCAGATGACGACATACTTACTTTTGAATAGCTAACAGCTACATTTATTTCACTGTTGTCTGCTTTCAGTGAAAAAAAAAATTGTATTGTTCAAACACATATGCTTTTTTGTTTATGTGGCCTGGTCTTGAAAAATCTTGATGTGTCTGCCTTAATTCCTTTAGTTTGTGAAGCACTTGATAAACTCAAAGTACATTATCTCATTTGGTCCTTCCAATATCCCCATTTTATAGTCTAGTAAGGAGGGATTGAGCTACTTAGCTCCAAGTCACATAGCTTGTGTGTGGTAGAACCAGGGCTCACACCCAAGTGTGGCGTTAAAGCCTGCGTATGTCCCATTTAGAACTGTAGGGAAGTAGGCTGACTGGCAAAAAGTTAGATTTGGTTCTTATCCTCAAACAAGAGAAGCTGTGTGGTCGAGTGGTTTCAGAGTACAGAGCCACAGTTTCTTGTCCTGTAAAATGAAGATAATAATTATACTTATGTCATAGGATTGTTACAAGAGTTAAACAAAATGTTCCATGCAAAATAATTGGTATGCTATTTGGAACACAGCAAACATTCACTGTATATTGGCCCGAATTATTAATATTAATTAACAATAAGCAATCCATATTTGCAGACAAGGTGAGTTTGATCCATTTAGTTTTACCTCTTCTAGTAAAAGAGATGGAAAAGAAAGATCAAGGTTGAGAACAGAGGGAGGTAAAATGAAGTCCTCGGTCTTTATCCCAAGTCTTCTGTTGCCATATAGCTTTTAATAAATAATGGAGATTTGAATAATATTGTTGGTTGAGAGTTCAGATCTTTCATTGTGGTTGGAGGAAGTGATAAGGAGAACTCCTTTTCCTTGTGTCTTATTTTCTCCAGCTGTAAACGTGGAACTAGCTCCTGTCTCACTGTGTTTATATGGAGCATACTGTGGTCCTTTAATGCAAAGTATAGTACATTAACACATCCCATGGCCAGTCTTCAAACAAACTCAACCTTTGTGTGTAATGCAAAGTCAGTGCCTTCTCCCCATTCTAATGGGGCTCTCTGGGCTTCCAAAGGGCACCAATGCCAATTTGCATTTTTTACTCAAAATTGGAGGTTATAAAATAAAATGCAAACCATGGAGAGTCTTCCCTGGCCTCTTCTCCTTTGCATTTACTAACAGTCATTCTTTCCTTCCCCATTCTGCTGTGTTCTCTAGTTTCACATGCAAGTATCCTGCTTTCCTCAAGGCAGGAGCCATGATTGTTCTATCATCTTTTGTAATTTCTATGGCAGCAGTTCTCAAATGGCATTACAGTCCTTGGAAGAGTGTAAGAAGTGGAGACTCCCCCACCCAAGGTTCAGAATCAGCAGGTCTGGGGTGAGAACTGGGGGACTGCCCGTTTACCAAGCTGCTTGGGTGATTCTGGCACAGGTGGTCCTTGGAGCCCACATCTAGAGAAACTGAAACCGTGTAGCAGATGCCATGATAGGATGGACGTGAGGTGCAGCACAGAACTGGATGTGGGGACACTCTGGTGGTAGCACCATAATTCTGATGGTGGCTTTGGAGGCTGCAGGTATCTTTTGCTTCCCCTCTGCCTTCTCCTTCTGCCTAGTGGCCACATGGTAGAAAAGGTCTCTGGAAACAAGTTCTCAGAGGCCCCTGCAACATAAGCCTCAGGGCTGGGCAGGAAGGAGGAGTACATGTGCCTGGATTGAGGGAGACCAGACCTGAGTGTTAGGGGTGGGTTTGGGGAGCTGGCGGCAGTGGAGTTATCCTCCACCAGGCAGCCCACGGAGATTTCCTTCTCTGAACCCACACCACCACCTGGTCTGGACTGGCCGCTGGCATCACAGCAAGACTGTTTTTATTATTCTTTGGATCACACATCTCCTGGATGCGGCACACATGTGCTCATTGCTGGACCTGGCAAAATTTTTGTCTTAAAGAAATTTAAGTGGCTTTATTTATTTTTTCAATTAATTTATTTATTTGGCTGCATTGGGTCTTAGTTGCGGCACCCAGGATCTTCGCTGCAGTGTGCAGCCTTCTCTCTAGCTGCGGGCATGAGGGCTCCAGAGTGCGTGGGCTCAGTAGTTGTGGTGCACGGGCTCAGTAGTTGCGGCACATGGGCTTAGTTGCCCCACGGCATGTGGGATCTTAGTTCCCTGAACAGGGATTGAACCTGCGTCCCTTGCATTGAAAGGTGGATTCTTAACCACTGGACCACCAGGGAAGTCCCTTAAGTGGCTTTATGATTAAAATACTAATCCACTGATTAAAACTTGAATGCAGGGCTTCCCTGGTGGCGCAGTGATTGGGAGTCCGCCTGCCGATGCAGGGGACACGGGTTCGTGCCCCGGTACGGGAGGATCCCACATGCCGCGGAGCGGCTGGGCCCGTGAGCCATGGCCACTGAGCCTGCGCGTCCGGAGCCTGTGCTCCGCAACGGGAGAGGCCACAGCAGTGAGAGGCCCGCGTACCGCAAAAATATAAAAAAAAAAAAAATTAAAAAAAAAAAAAACTTGAATGCAAAAAAACCCCAACCAACCAAACAAACAAAAAACTTGAATGCTATTTACCTCTTTATAATTTGAGCATTATTAAACCTTACATTCTGGGTCTTTGGGAGGTTGCTGTGTGGTTGGATCTGCCCCTCCTTCTTTTTCATCTCCCTGCCTCACCGGGGACTCCAAGACCGGATCAATTTTCAAGGCTTATCTACCTCTGTTCCTTCTAGTGACTGCCTCCCTCCCATTATTCTTCTGACTCCTAATCAATTTTTTTGGGGCTTTTAATTTTTTGAGGTGTAATTTACATAAGATGAAGCACACAGATCGAGTTTTGAAAACTGCATATTCCTGTACAACTCACACCCCTATGGAAAGATCTTGATTGGATGTGTTTCCATCATTCCAGGAAGTTCCCTCATGGCTCTTCCCAGTCCACCCTCAATTTCTCCCCTGACTCAGGCAGTCACTGTTCTTACTTCTTTTACCATAGAAGTAAGTCCTAGAACTGCTTTCCTGTCCTAGAACTTCATATAAACGGGATCATGCAGTAAATACTTTTTGCATCTAGCATCTTTCATTAGCATAATGTTTTTGAGATTCATCCATGTTGTTTCAGTGTCAGTAGTTCTTTCCTTTTTATTGCTGTGTAGTATTCCATTGTATGAATATACCACACATTGTTTATCATCCATCGACTGTTAGGCGTTGGGCTGTTTCCAGTTTGGGGCTATTGTGAGTAAAAGTCCTATGAACCTTCTTGTAGAGGTCTTTTTGTGGACATATGTTTTTCTTTCACTTGGATAAATGTTTTGGAGTAGAACTTTGGGTCATATGATATGTGCATGTTTAGCTTTTTGAGAAATTCCCATTTTTTTCAAAATGATTGTACCATTTTCACACTCCCAGAATAAGAGTTCTGATAGTTCAACATCCTTGCCTACATTCAGTGTTGACTTTTTAATTTCAGCTGTTCTAGTGGGCATGAAGTAGATAATCATTGTGACTTTAATTTGAATTTCCCTGTCATGTTAAGCAACTTTTCATGAGTTTTTTGGCCAAAGAAATATCTTCTATGAAGTGTTTATGAAGTTCAAGTATTATGCCCAGTTTTTATTGGGTTGCTTATATTTTTATTAATTTGAAGTTCTTTATATGTTCTGGTTACAAGTCCTTTGACAGACATATGTATTGTGAATATCTTCTCCCAGCATGTGGCTTGCCATTTAATTTTCTTAATAATCTCCTTTGATGAGCAGAGGTTTTTAATTTTGATGAAGTCCAGTTTTTCAGTTTTTTCTTTAGCAGTTCGTATTTTTTGTGTCCTCTCTAGGAAATCTTTTCCTGCCTCAAGGCCTCAAAGGTATTTGCCTATACTAATAAACCAAAACTTTATATTTTGGTTTTGCATCTGAGTCTGTGACCCATCGCACATTAATTGTGTGTGCTTTGTGTGCAGTGGGAGCAGTGGGGGCAGTGAGCAAAGACTCTTCTCTCCCCAGCTTTATGCAGTTGTCCCAGGACCACTTGTGGAAAAGACTGTCATTTCTCCCACTGAGTGGCTTTGACACCTTTTGGAAAGTCAATTGACATGTGAGTCTATTCCTAGGTTGTATTCTGTTCCATTGATCTACTTGTCTGTCCTCAGATCAGTACTGTACTGTTTTGATTACTATAACTTCCCTGCAAGTTTTGAAGTCAGGTGGTATGTAAAAAAACTGTTTGTTCTAGGTCCTTTAATTCCATATAAATTTTAGGCTAACTGGCAAATTTCTACAGAAAAGACTTTTGGGATTTTCATGGGATTGTGTTGAATCTGTAGATCAATTTGGAGAAAATTGATGTTTTAACAATATTTACTCTTTCAATCGACAAACATGGTCTACCTTTATTTTCATTTCTTTCAGCAAAATGTTGTAATTTTCAGTGAAGAAATCTTGTATTGTATAATCTTTTAAGCATTTATTCCTGAATTTATTTAAGCATTTATTCCTGAATATTTTATATCCTGAATATTTTATTCCTGAATAAATATTTATATCCTGAATATTTAATATTCCTGAATATTTTATATCCTTAATGCCATTTAAATGATTTTGCTACTGGTATATAGAAATATAATTGATTTCTGTGTATTGACTTTGTGCCCTGCAATGCTGTTACATTTATTAGTTCTAGTCATTTTGGGGAGTAAATTTCTGTGAATACAATCATGTTGTCTGAAAATAAAGGCAGTTTTACTATTTCCTTTCCAACAAGTATGTTCTTTATCTTTTTCTTGCTTTATTTCCTCCTTGTTAGGAGGAAAGTATTCAGTCTTTTCACCATTAAGTTGTTAGCTCTAGGTTTCTGTAGATGTCCTTTGTCAGACTGAGGACATTGATAATTTGTGTTTTTTCTTTCTGTCTCTCTTGTTTTTTGATCAACCCAGCTATAGGTTTTCCGATTTTATTAAGCTTTTCAAGGGACTAACTTTTGGTTTCATTAATTTTCTTTATTGTTTGTCCATTTATCTTTTTTAAAAAAATTAATTTATTTTTATTTATTTGGCTGCGCTGGGTCTTGGTTGTGGCACATGGGATCTTTGTTGCAGCATGTGAGATCTTTAGTTGTGGTATGTGGAATCTTTAGTTGTGGCATGCGGAATCTTTAGCTGTGTCATGCGAACTCTTAGTTGTGTCATGTGGGATCTAGTTCCCTGACCAGGGATCGAACCCGGGCCCCCTGCATTGGGAGCATGAAGCCTTAGCCACTGGACCACCAGGGAAGTCCCTGTTTGGCCATTTCTATTGTATTTCATTGTGTTCTACTATTTTTATTTCCTTTCTTCTAGTTACTGCAAATTTAAATTTGTTCTTCTTTTTGTAGTTCCATAAAGTGAAAGCTTAGGTCGTTAATTTTAAAAACTTTTTTTCTTGTCTAATATTAGCATTTGGAGCTACAAGTTTCCCTATACGAAGATTTTCCCTAGAGGAAAATTCCCTGTAGAAAAAGCACTGTTTTTCTGCATCTCATAAATTTTGATATGTTGTTTTCTTCACTGTCAGTTGGTTTGAAATGTCTTCTGATTTCTCGTGTGAATTCCAGTCACTTTAAAAGATTCAATTTAAATCTTACGTCTTCTCTTTTCTGATGACTCTAGCCTATTTTCCTCTTTTCCACCTCATTCATTATATATTTTCTCTGTATACTTTTATACTCTGTTTTAGTCTCTCATTTTTTTTTATGCATACACATTTGTTTTATGTGTGTGTCTTTTACTGACTCCCAAAATGAATGATAGTCTCTTTGATTACAGGAACTCCATCATATGCTGACTCTGTAAACTTTTTAGTACCTTGTCTGTAGTTGGCATACAATTAACAGACATTTCTTAAGCACCATTAATGTAGGAGCTATTGTGGATGATAAAGGTTGGGTATAATCCAGATACGCTTTAACTAATTTTTAAAAGATATTAACTAACGACACAAAATAATATATAATAAAAACCAAATGTGAGGAGATGTCATTAAACACTCCAGGTTCTCTGAAGAGGAAGAGGAGACTGTAGGACAAATTATTTGAGGAGGATTTCAGAGAGGACTTGGGATTTGAAGTGGCCCTGAAACAGAGGTGGGATTTAAGTGAAGATGGAGGAAATGCCATTCCCACTGTGGGAAAATCATGTGCAATGGTCCTGAGGTATAAATGTACACTGCCCATTTGGAGGATGGGGAGAGACCAGCATGGGAAAACGAGGGGACAGAAGTGAGGGCTACTGTGAAGCAGGATATGGAGTTATGTGTTTGGCATACTCTTTTTTTTTTTTTTTTTGCGGTACACGGGCCTCTCACTGTTGTGGCCTCTCCCATTGCGGAGCACAGGCTCCGGACGCGCGGGCTCAGCGGCTATGGCTCACGGGCCCAGCCGCCCCGCGGCATGTGGGATCTTCCCGGACCGGGGCACGAACCCGTGTCCCCTGCATCGGCAGGCGGACTCTCAACCACTGCGCCACCAGGGAAGCCCTGGCATACTCATTTTTGGTGGCAAATCTGCTGTGCCACCTTGGTGCTCACACAGTTTTCTTTCCTGCTTGGCCCTCTTATTCTGCATCTGCCACTCAGAGCTTCTCAGCAGTGCTTTCTGAGTAGCATGGGAAGGACTTTCCAGGCCAAATCCCCTGCCTCTTGGCACTTGGACTTAGGCACTCTTTGTTGCCTCTTGGCACTTGGACTTAGGCACTCTTTGTTTTCTCTTGGAGATTTTCTTTCTTGGTTGCCTCTGGAGTCCAGTCACTCCTCTGAAGCAGCAGTTGTGGTTTTTCAAGGCTGGTGGCCAGGAGGAGGCCTGGTGATTTGGTTTGTTTCCAGGAAATCTTGTTCTAGCTCCACCCTCCCTGCCCAGTTCAAAGAGTGTCCACACCCTTAATTAAGAAAAAGGAAACCACCTTTTCCAAATGAATATCAAAAAACAGAGAACCTAAGTGTACTTCTCTGGGAAGATCAAAGCACTTCCGTCCACAAACCAATATTGACATTGACCCTTTGTACCCGTTCATTCACTCAGGAGCCTTTGTTTTCATCGTTCTCTTCTAATGCATCTGGCTGGGAACACAATAGACATTTACATCCCACAGAATTTTACTGTAGACCTTTGGTTTGCATAATCTTAAACTAAATGTTTTGGATGTGTGTGTGTGTGTGTGCAGGACTGGTCTGAGACTTGGGAGAAGCTGCAGGCTCTTGCAGTAGTGTTGGGCCAACAAGGCTACTCACAAGGTGGGTAACAAACAGCAAATTCAGAAGCTGGACAGTCTGAGAGTCCAGAAGAGGGAGCATTAGGGCTACTCAGGAAAGGCTTCCAGAAACCTCGGGGGTGGAGGGACTGAATTTAGATTCAGGAGGGGATAATGTAAGCATCGTCTTAGAGTTGCCACTGAGCACTGCATTTCAGGGGGGCAGTTAGAAGCCTACCCCGCTGAGACAGAAGGGCGTGTGTGGAGGGGGTGGGTGGAGAAATGAAGCTTTGGTGGAGGCTATTTCTCTAGGCTTCCCGAGGCCGAAATCTATCCTCAAACAGTAGCCAGAGCCCGTAGAATTAAATGTATTTCTAACTAAGATTTATTTGTATGCCCATGTGTAAAATTTATTATACTTATAATAATCCACTTTTTAAAATGCAGTGTGAGTTATGGCTAGTTAAGTTTCTGAGGTTGAAATCAGCCTCAAGCCTTGGTCCTGCTGGGTCTCTCTGGGACCCCTGTCTGCTCAGCCAGGCCATGAGGAGTGGCAGCAAATGGAAGAGAGAAATTCTGCTTCTCTAGTGTCCAGGGCTGGGCAGAGAGGTATCTTCAGGGGGTCCCACCCCCACCCAGTGGCACAGAAGAACCTTCTTCAGCAGATGGAGTGTAGGGAGGCTAGGCTGGGGCTGGGTCAGTTCAAAGCTCTCCAGGGCCCCGCAGCCTAACCAACCTCCCTAAGGGACTGGAGTCTGGATCAGACCACCTATTATATGCATTTGGAGGGTAGAAACCAGGAAACCAGCCGCATTAGGGGACACTTTAGGGGTATTCTTTAAAGCTCCTGATTTGTTGGTTTGGGGAGCTGAGGGGACTTTGATTTTTAAAATATACTGCATCCGGGACTACTGCTTTGGGAGACTCAGGCAGCTTCCTCCAACTCCAGAGCATGTAGTAGAATAAAATAGGAATAAATGGCTGCTTAAAATTTTAAAAAATTCCTTTCCCCCAAAGTGGGGCCAGCCCGTCGGGGCCTGCTGGCTGCTGGGCTTAGCTTCCTGCTACAGTGGGAAGCCGGCCTCCCTCTCGCAATGCTGGGGCGTGGCTCAACAGTGCCCTCGACCCTCACACCAGGCTTCTTGGCTTTGGGAAGAGATGTCAGGGTCAAGCTCTGTGACAGGTGTGAGGACACAGTGAACACTGTGTATCCCTGGTTAAAATGGACCTGTGGTGTAACTGAGTTTCCCCCCCGTGGGATAGAGGGTCACTCAGCAGAAGGCTGGAAGGGGGCTCAGTTCCTGCTCCCTGCCTGGCCTGATCAGGGCATGTGGGGACCCAGGGAGGGGCCCCAAGCCCAGCCAGCTCCCTCGTCCATGTGCCTCTCAGTCCTTTGTCACTTCCTTCCTGTTTCGTGGCCCTATGGTTTCATAATTTTAAAAACTCTTCCATAGCTACATGCACTCTGAACTTCTTCTATTTTGTCCTTTTTGGTCACATGTGCCTTGGAGGTAAGTGTTTCAGCAACTCCCCATGGCCAGCTTCCCTGTGCCCTGCCCTGTCCACGCTTCAGGCCTCGGGGCTGCCGTCACCGCACTCCCCGTCTCACACAGTGTTGTTTTTCTCACCAGAGTTCAGACATCCTCAGCAGCATTGGCTATGAGACCATCATCCAGCATCTGAACAATGGCCGCAAGAACTGCAAAGAGTTTGAAGACTTTTTAAAAGAAAGGTACATGTTGTTTCTCTCTGAAGACAGAGGGTGGACAAAACACTCCCACACAGACAAGGACAGTTTACTGGTTTTGTTTGTTTTTAATGGTCCACAAAACCCTCTGCTGTAAAGTTATGGAACGATCGATCCCCAAGAAGTAAATGATATCTTTGTCCTAAAGCTTTTAGGAAGCTGTTCAAGAGATAAGATTTATGAATGAAACAGCAAACAAAATATAATAAAATACTAAGTTTTGTGATACGTATGATACTGAAAGACCTCACGGGAGAGGAGAGCTTGGGACGACTGGCAAAAACGGAGGGCCAGCGTCATGGAGGAGGAGATCTTGAAGTGTCCCTTAACTCGAGGAAGAGATGGCTTTGGTCTGTGGAGGAACACCCAGGTGTCTATGGGAGGGCGGCAAGCAGGGCCTGTGCAGTGACAGGGAGGCAGAGCCTGGCTCAGAGACCACTGAGCTGCGGTGGTGGGAAAGATGCAGGGGCCAGTAGTGGTGCTCCGCAGGGTGGTGGGCTTGGTGGCCTGGGGGGATCTGGCATGCTTTAGAGGATTCCCTCCGCTCCCCTTCTCTTCCCTTCCTTTCCTTTTTTTTTTTTTTTGCGGTACGCAGGCCTCTCACTGTTGTGGCCTCTCCCGTTGCGGAGCACAGGCTCCGGACGTGCAGGCTCAGCAGCCGTGGCTCATGGGCCCTGCCGCTCCGCGGCATGTGGGATCCTCCCAGACCGGGACACGAACCCGTGTCCCCTGCATCGGCAGGCGGACTCTCAACCACTGCGCCACCAGCGAAGCCCAAAATGCATCCTTTTTTACAACTAGAGTCAGTTTCAGGTGTGTTTCACTCTACATTATCAGGAGTGGGCAAAAATTTAGAAATAGAATCCAAGAGTAGAGGCCCAAGAAAACACAGGATTCTTGCTCAAGCTGTGGTAGTGAGGGGAAGGTAATGTATAAGATCAGAAGGGCAGAAAAGAGAATTCGCGCGCATGGTTTCAGAGCAAGTAGATAGGTTGCCCACAGTACCAGGAGCCAGGTAAACCCAAATGACACAACAGCCGTGCAAATTACCTCGGCCAAAAAAAAGGAGGGAGAGAAGAAGGGAGAGAGGGAGGAAGGAAGATATGAAGTCAAAAAGAGCAAAAGAACCAGGGCCCCAAACTCAAGAACAGATAGACAAAGCCACTCCAAAATCTGGGTAACTGATCCCAAGTAGAAAATTTACCAAAAGGGAATAATAAAAGTATTCAGAGAGAGCATCCAGGAAAAATTTCATGGAATGTAGAAGAACTAAATAGATCTGAAGGACACACACTATAAACCAGGAAACATTGATACACAGTAATCAATATTGATTATGATTATTTAAGAGTCAACATTAACATTCATCCTGGTTAAGTTATTTAGTTAAAGAAAGAATACTTCAAGTATCTAGGAAAGAAATGAACCAAGTTTTTGAAATAGGAATGAGCAGCAGGGAATCTGGATGGCCTTGGGTTTCTCTTCAATGACGGAAGCCAATGGAGAAAGTTCAGCAGAGTTCTGAGGGAAAGTTTAAGAACATTCATTACACCAGCGAGGTTGTCATTCAGATATAAAGGCCACACCATCATCAAAAAGTCTACAAATAATAAATGTTGGAGAGGGTGTGGAGAAAAGGGAACCCTCCTACACTGTTGGTAAGGATGTAAATTGGTGCAGCCACTGTGGAGAACAGTATGGGGGTTCCTCAAAAAACTAAAAATTGAGTTACCGTATGATCCAGCAGTCCCATTCTGGAGCATATATCTGGAAGAGACGAAGACTCTAATTTGAAAAGATACATGCACCCCAGGGTTCATTGCAGCACTATTTACAAGAGCCAAGACATGGAAGCAACCTAAATGTCCATCAACAGATGAATGGATAAAGAACCTGTGGGACATATATACAATGGAACACTACTCAGTCGTAGAAAAGAATAAAATAATGCCATTTGCGGCAACATGGATCAACCTAGAGATTATCATACTAAGTGAAGTAAGACAGAGAAAGACAAATATCCTATGATAACACTTACAGGTGGAATCTAGAAAAGATAAAAATAAACTTATTTACAAAACAGAAACAGACTCACAGACGTAGAAAACAAACTTATTACGGTTACCAAAGGAGAAAGGTGGGGGGAGGATAAATTAGGTGTGTGAGGTTAACAGATACATACTACTATATATAAAATAGATAAACAACAAGTACCTACTGTATAGCACTGGGAACTATATTCGATATCTTGTAATAACCTGTAATGGAAAAGAAACTGAAAAATAACATATATAGATATATGTATATGTATAACTGAATCACTTTGCTGTACGCCTGAAAGTAACACAACCTGGTAAATCAACTATACTTCAATAAAAAGTAAAAAATAATAATTTCAAATGTGAAGGCCACAGGTAAATGGTTTCAAATATTGAAAGAACTCAGGAAATACTGATGCCCTCCTTTCTGAGCCATTTTGGCAAAAGGTCACAAAGTGATGAAATTCAGCCAAAAGATCACAAAGTGAAGAAATGAACCAAAATACAAATCTTAGGGATGGAAAAGCTATGGTAATAGGACTGGTGGTGAGCATCACATCCATTTTAATAAATAGACTACACAACTGGGGAAATTACGATTGGAGAACAGTGTGTGTTATAGACACAAATGAAGTAAAAATAATGTAAACATTATCAAGGAGGAGGTGGAAGTACGATAGTGCTAATCATCTCATCCTTTCACGGGCGGGCTGTCAAACATCTGAAACTGTCAAAAACTGAAATAGGTCATTAAAATATTTTAATGTCTCAATCCCCTTAATTATTTTCATAAACTCCTTTTTAGCTTTAGAAGGATGTTTTAGGAATTAATTTTTCCTGTGGCAAAGAAACAATTATTTGAAATTCAGCAATTCCTTCAGCTTCCTTTCAGTTTTCTTTTCTTCTGTGAAATTTAAATAAAATCAGGCTTAATACTTTATTTTTAAATAGCATGTAGAATATAGTCTCATTCTTTTAAAATTACTCATGCCTGTCTGTCCATCCTTCCTGCCTGCATATCTGCATAAAGAAATGTCCATTACAATCATCACCTGGTGTTAATACTAATTATTTTTAGTTGGTGGAATTTTGGACAGTTTGTTGCTTTCTTCTATGTATTTTTCTTTCTCCTTATTTTTGAATAATGAGCATGTATCATTTTAATAAAATGGATAAGGTCATTATTTAGAAAGGACAGATGAGAGTGGGAGAAACTTTATAACATGTAAGAATAAGTATTGATATTCATAATAAAGAACTTCTACAAAATAATAGGAAAAAGGCAAAACACTCAGTTAAAAAATTGCGATAGGGCTTCCCTGGTGGCGCAGTGGTTGAGAGTCCACCTGCTGATGCAGGGGACGCGGGTTTGTGCCCCTGTCCAGGAGGATCCCACATGCCGCAGAGCGGCTGGGCCCGTGAGCCATGGCCACTGAGTCTGCGTGTCCGGAGCCTGTGCTCCGCAACGGGAGAGGCCACAACAGTGAGAGGCCCGCGTAGAGAAAAAAAAAAAAAAAAATTGGGATGATATGAGTAGGTAACTCATAGAAGAATATATACCAATGTCCAATAAATATATAAAATGCATAATCACACTAGAACTCAAGGAAAAGCAAATTAAAATGAGAGTTTTTTTTAACCTCTGTCACTAAAGACTGGTAATAATTAAAAAGGAATTATAATATCCAGTGTGGGGGAGGGTTTCTGGGAATGGGACTCTTACACACTTTTGGTGGGAATATAAATTGAGAAGGCTCTTTTGGAGGGCGATTTGGCACTGTTTTCCAAAATTTAAAACACATATTCCTCTGATCTAGTAAATCCACTTTCTCAGAAGTCCTAGCCTAGAGAAACATTCACAGAGATGCCCATGAATATCTGTCTGAGGATGTTCATTTAGCTGTTTTTGGCAGTAATGAAAAAACAAATAGGTGACCCTGAACTGTGGAAAACTCCATATTATGAACACGGTGGTTAGCATGTACTGATAAGGAAAGATCTATATGATGTATTTATTACTAGGTGAAAAACACAACAGCAAATAATAGAATGATCTCAATTATGTAACCATAAAGAGTTGTGTATTTGTGAGATATAGTTATGTAAATGCAGGAAAAGGACTGGAAAGGTACATACCAAGCTTAGCAGTGGCTCCCTCTGGGGAGAGGAGTGGGACTGGGGGATAGCGTGAAGGGGGACTTTTTGTGTTTTATTCCATATGACTTTGTGTTGTGTGAATCTTTTGCAGTGAGAATGTATTCATAATATACTTTTTTTTTTTAATTTGAAGAAAGTGGGGTAGATGAGCTTAAAGGGTTTAGATAAGGCTGGGGCTGGGACACAAAGTGGAGATGGTGACAGAGGGCCATGAGGCTAGGGGAAGGGGGCAAGTGAGGGATGTTTTGTGCTTTACACAGACCTGTGCCACACCGAGTAACAAGCAGATGTTCTTGTGAGACATGCCAACTTCAGGGTTTATATTCTGAAATTCCCCTCTCTTTGGTATGGTTTAGCTGTGTATTTGAATTGACTATGAATGAGGAACTCTATAGGTTGGTTAAAGGATACTCTTAGAGAAGATGGGAGGGGTGGGCCTTAGGATTGCAGCATTTCGTGGAAATATCTTTTACTCCACTTAAAAAAGGTATATTTTATATCTATATAGATTTATATAGATTATTTATATAAATTATGGATCATAGTTTTGAAAATTATTCTGTAATGTGCCAGCCAGTATTGGTCAAGGGGCCATGCTTGGTCTGGCTTTAATATTCAAGCTAGAGACTTTTTGCTGGAGAAGAACACCTTAGAGATGAAGGCCACTGTTCTTTTACAGTTCCTCCTGGTTCTGTAGAGGGGAGTTTCACATTTTAGAGAATTGTGTCATATCTGAGCTTCTAGTGTCAAGGGTACAGTTTTGCCTTCAAGGGAAGTGCCATGTGTCTGAAATAAGAATCAGCCCTGAGAAGGACTCATAACCCTCTTTTATGTTCCTTTTAGGGCATCAATTGAAGAGAAATATGGCAAAGATCTGCTCGGCCTCTCTAGGAAGAAGCCATGTGGACAGTCTGAGACCAAGTAGGTGCCACATTTCTTTCTGGTTTCTAGGTTGGCTGATACCACTCAGGAGGCCCCATCACTTCAGCAGGCAGAGCTGGCCAGTAGGGTGAAGTGTGTTGGGTGAAAAAAAATTTTTAATTTTTTTTTTATTTCCAGTTGTGAAAAATATATAGAAAAATAGAAAGAAAGCTGAAATGAATTATGAAGCCATAACCCATTAATATTTTCTAAATTTTCCTTGAAGACCTTTCCTATGTATACTTTTTATAGGTAGAATTATACATAATTTTATGCTAGAAGTTTAATAGAGAGGGTATTCTTGTTTTATTTATATGTATATATATATGTGTGTGTGTGTGTGTGTGTATAAAACACACCCATAGTTTGTGATAGCTACAAGAGACTCTCTTTGCACTATTTCATAGTTCTCATCACTAGTGTGAGATTTCTTTACCACAATTATTTATTCTTCCATCATTCATTGAAAACTCTGAGGATACAGAGATGGCCAGACATGGTGCCTACTTTAGGAACACACTCCCTCGTATACAGGGCTGGCTTCATGGGCAGTCGTATAGGATCTCACACGTAGATAGGCTTCATAATTGGTTTAATGCTCTTTGCTGTCACTATTTGAAATTCTTAGTGATTTATAAACAAGGGGTCCTACATTTTCATTTTGCAGTGGGCCTCACAAATTATGTAGCCAGTCCTACTCACATGGAAATTTCTAAATTCCTTCTCTAACATAGCATACTGAGGGAGACTAGGGGGAAATTGTTTAGGCAGACCTTTGAAGATTTCTGCAGATGTAATCACACCTCATGCTGACATGCACACTGCTTTGGCTGTGCTGTAGACAGCTGCAGAGACACCCTGAGGTCTGTGTCCCCTCAGAGGTAGTACAGGGAGCAGACAAGACATTGCCCTTCCCCTTCTCTTCTCTTGATCCTAAGATGCGCACACACACACACACACACACACACACACACTCACTTATCCCAGACTACAAAGTACTGGATTATTGAGGAGGAGGAAAACATTGGGAGATATTTAAAATATTAACAGTTACATAAACCTTAAAAACTTGTTACCCTCAGACATAGGACATTAGTACAAGGAGAATTTGTTTGTTGATTATATTCTATATATTTTTGATGTTTTAAATGAAAAAATTGAAAACACACTGAAAAGTAAAAAGACAAACGTAATGAATGACTCTGAATCCATCACCCAGATTTAACAATTATTCATACTTGTCATATTTTCGTAATGTAGTTTTTTGGTGAATTTAAACCTGGAGTCAGCTATTTTTCCACATATTTCTCCAGGTTTTCCTTTCATGATTAATCATATTTAGAGATGAAACTGAGTTCTAGAGTTGGTCATTGTCACAGAGGTGTCACTGTTTCTAGGCTGTTTCAGGGGACAGATTTTAAAAGCCTGAGTTCATATTGATATCTCCAATTCTAATTAACTTTACAGTTCACTTAACTTCTTTCATTTTATATTTATTTCCTCTTGCACTGAAAAATCTTGGTTCCTGACAATATTAGCAGAATTATTTGCTTTATATGACAATATATAGTAAAATGTTTCAAAATAATAATATTAAACTGCTACTAACAATAAAACTTCTGAATGAAACTTAACATTTCTTTGCAGTTCTTTTTGCAGTTCTTCTTGACCTTATATCCCACTAAAAACACTGTGTTCTAAGGTCATATAAAATACTATTATCTGTGTGATTATGTAAACAGTTTTATATATAGTTAAGTTTGTTTGTTTTAAATTTTAAGGATTATTTTCTTTTCCTGCTTGGTTTAGTTTCTTTTTTGAATATGTAAAACATTTCTATGTTCGAGGTCAGAATTGCATAGTATTAGGTAGGTTTCACTGTTATTCAAGGAGGGTTTAGATACTTTCAAGGAAGATTAGTGGGTCAGTTGATCCAAAAACTTGTTTATTCATAAAGAAGCATAAGCCATTTGGGAAGATATCCAAAAAAATTTTAGGTGATGTGATGGAAAATAGCCATATTCTCTCACATAGTACTTCTTGAAAAATATATTTGGCAGAATGAGTCTGATCCAAAGCGATATTTCTTGCACATTTGACTTAAACTTGGTAAATTCATTAAGAGACTATAGTGCCATTCTCTTCTGTGACGAAAGCCCGTCAGTTTTCCTTCTAAGAATTCCTCAGAGAGGAAGGTGCAACAGGATATGAGACCTGGGGACTGTGTTTCCAAGGTGGAAGTGAAAGGCCATTCAGGTACTTCTGTTTTTGTCACCTCCAGGGTGACCTTTAGGAAGGTGCCCTAGATGAGAGTGCACGACTTTGTTTGTCCAGGGACTAAATAGGATTTTTTCACCTCATCGACCACTTTGAGAGACTTCAGCTTTCTGATGGGCCCTGTTAGGGTTTAAGGCCAAAGTGCTTGTTAAAAGGTGGCAGAATATTTTCTTTTCCCACAGTTAAGGAGAACACCAGGGAGAAGAGGGCATGGACGTTGAGAGAACACCATCCCCAAGGTTCAGATTCTATCCTCAGATTGTCGTCAGTTTTGGACATGGGAAACAGCAATAAAGTGATGGTGTGGGACAACAAAGCTGATGACAAACTAAAGGGAGTTTGGGGCTTCTATCTTAGTGGCGTTTTAGGCAGTCACTTAGGGTAGGAGAAAAATTTTAGACCCTGAACAGACTTTATCTCTAAGTCACTTTCCAACTCCACAGCTCACTATGGGGAAGACTTCTAGTTGTATCTGCAGCCATAGCCATCTTTCTCCCTCACTAATTCCAGTCATAAGTCTGCTCCCCAGTGGGGCTCATTCATCCTTCTGGGCCACTTGTGCATTTGTTTGGATATGGACACTTTTCTAGTGCATTGCATTCCTTGAAAAATTGTATCATAAGATGGATAAAGTGTATGGAGACTGTGCAGTTATGTTTTTCTGCTTAGTGTGTTTGTAATAACTGGGAATGTTTATGTGAGAAAAGGCAGGGAGAAATAAGAACGCTTTGTTTTGGGACAAATAAACAGTGAGAAAAATGAGGTGTAGCTAAAAGAAGGGGCCAGCTGGAAGATACAAGGGTTATTAGTTTGCAAAATAGCAGAACTTTCCACCTACATATGTACATATAGAATATGATCCATGATCCCATGCTGTTGTGGCTAGGGGCTGGGGGACCATGACTTCACTAAGTCCCATTCCTTCTTGAGTGGCTGGAGTGAGCCCAGTGAGATATGCTTCCATGAAGGCGGCAGTGAGCAAGAAAATCCCCAGGGCCACTTCACCTTAAAAGGAGGCTTATTTTTTTTTAATTTATTTTTTTTTGTGTGATACGTGAGCCTCTCACTGTTGCGGCCTATCCCGTTGCGGAGCACAGGCTCCAGACGCGCAGGCTCAGCGGCCATGGCTCACGGGCCCAGCCACTCCGCGGCATGTGGGATCTTCCCGGACCGGGGCACGAACCTATGTCCCCTGCATTGGCAGGCGGACTCTCAACCACTGCACCACCGGGGAAGCCCTAAAAGGAGGCTTATTAAGGAAGTGTAGGATGGGGGTGAACTAAAACCATGGGCAAGGGCGAGCTATAAGGGAGGAGGAGCCATGGGTTATGAGGGAAAGGAGCGGGGAGACGGAGAGAAGGTATGAAAAATGAGTTTGATCTTCTCCACAGAAACTGTGAGGTAAGAAATGTGTCTTGTTTTAAGCTGCTAAATTTGTGGTAGTTTGTTCATCAGCGGTGGAACACTAAATCAATGTGTTTAATGTCTGTCTCCTCTGTTAAGACTCTTAAGTCTGGGACAATATCTGTCTTGTACTGTTGAATCACCAACATCTAATGCAATGCCTTGGCCCATAGTTTATGTGCAGTAAGTATGTGTTGATTGAAGAATGGATGAAAAAGGAGGTGATCAGGAGCCACAGTTTGAATCCTTCCTTTATGTATTCATATTTCTAATTACCATACTTTAAAGAATGACTGGTATTCTTATGAGAAAGGGACCATAACTCCCATATTATTGTTGGGAGAAATGAAGCATAAAGAATTTTGGCATCTGGCTCCACCCAGGTAGACAGTGAAGCATTTATGATGCTTGTGCCTGGGACTGAAAGGGTAAGAGAGAGGAAACTGGACTGAAGAAGTCTTGATCTTTTGGTGTCTTCTCAAGCTCCCAGGCAAAGATCAGACCATAGGCTATCAGTTAAGATGTGGGCTGGGAGAAACACACAATGGCATTATAATAAGGTTATACAGCCAATTTCCAGAACCGAAATTATATATGTGCTTTTTTTTTAAGCACCCTGAAGCGGGCCCTTGACGTCTTCAAGCTACGTAAGTGATTCTTTAAAAATGTATTTGCTGTCTTTGGCAAGCTCTGTGTCTGTCGTCAAAGGTGCGTTTTAATTTGAACAGCAATCTCATACTGGGTGAAAAAAAAAAAATCAGAGCAACTCCTAAGGTGAGGAATAGCCCTTCAGAGTTGAAATGAGCTGGAGAACGGTCCACACTTGCACGTTATGATGTACATTTGACTGACTTAGGGCAGTGGTTCTCACACTGCAAACTCAGGGTGAGGCCCTGGCACTGATCTTCCAGGGGTCCTGTCCAGTTCTAGTATTCCCTGGGCCTGTTACTCAGAATTTAAGACTTTAAGTCCTTCTGTTCTTCATGCTTCCAAGCTAAGGACTTTAATGTGGCACAGTATGTGCTTAACATGTTTCTGTAGCTAGTTGAGTGTTTCTAGACATCTTTCCGTTTCAGTTCATGCAGATCTGTCTCACTCTTACATTTAAAATATTTTTATTCTACAAAATGCCACATTTCCTCCAGAAAGGTGATACTGATTTTTTCCCCACCAACAATGCTGTTTTTCCCCATGCTTGCCAATACCAAGAATTTTTACACTTTAAAAATTTTACCAAACTGAAAGGTAAAAAGTGATAGTTTTCAGGGTTTTAAAGCTTTGTGTTTTTTCAGTAGTTTTAAGGCTGAATACATTTTCAAATGTTTACTGGCTATTTGGCCAATCTTTTTAAAAATTTCATGTTTTTAACCCTTTAAAAAATACTGTAGTATATATATTTATTTTGATTTGTGAAAGCCCTTTGTTACATAAATTGCAAATATTTTTTCCAGTTTGTCATGTACTTTCTAACCTTGTTCAAGGTTATTTGACACACACGCAAGTTTAAAATTTTTTCTTAGGTCAGATCTGTCAGTCTTTCTAGCTTTAATGCCATCTTCAGTTTGTTTTCTTAGAACAAGAAAGGTAAGCATTTCGGTTTTTCTATTAAAAAAGTAAGCCATGCTTATTACAAAGAAAATAAAGGGAAAAACACCAATAATCTTTCTATCCAGAGATAAATTTCTTACGGGCTCATGAGATTTTAGAGATGGAAAGAACCTTAGAGTCATGTAATGAGAAATAGGATTGAATTTGAAATTGTATTGGGTTTAGTAATGTGTGCTAGCATGCAAGCTCCATGAGCTTCTCCCTGGCGCTGGGCATGCACTCGGTTAGTAGCAGTTAGTGGTAGGAAGCTAAGCTAAAGGTTTGCCAGCTCGGTCTTGGTGGCCAGGGCAATGCTGGGCACATGGAGGGGCTCAATAAATGTTGGTGACCAAGTGAAGCAGGTTAACTTTACCACTTGCCCTAGCGTTTTGTATGTATTTAAACTTTTTGTATAGTTTCTTTGGTTTGAATTCAGACATGTGTAGATCTTTTTTTTTTTTTTAAATTCTTTTTGCAGAAATAGACAGTGTGGCACAAAGTCACATTCAGCTTGCACAGACTCTAAGAGAAGAGGCCAGGAAGATGGAAGAATTCAGGGAAAAGCAAAAGTTACAGCGAAAAAAGGTTGGGTTTACGTATGTGTTAAGATGTTGCCGTTCTTCCAGCAGAAAATTCCAGGCTTGTTTGTTCATTAAACTCCTTGACCCATTTCCTACCCTCAAGCACCCACACTCTTCTTTTAACCTTTGAGATTATTTACTGGGAACCATACGGGCACTCAGTCTAGATGGTGATGCCTCTGTGCCCATTTGCACGTTAGGGCAGTTCTTTTTTAATTGCTGTAAGAGTCAGGGATCCAGACTGCTTTCCTCTTCTTTTTATATCTGCTGCCACTGTTTAAACTATGACTGGAAAGGGGAACCCCTCTGTCTTCATAAAGGTCTAGCATGTGCTACCAAGGTGGTAGGTTCTCAGACCACACTCCTCCTCCTGGACAAGGCAGTAAGGGGAGGATAAGAAGTGGAGGGGACCCATGTTCTCCCTGGAGACCATAATGTCGTCCAACCACCCTATTTTACAAATAGGGAAACTGAGGCCCTGGGAAATTCAAGTCTTTTTGGCCTCAAAGCAGATGTTTACAGGCTCTTTTTCATTTATAGGGTTTATTCTGGCAATTATATGGAAGGAGATGGGAGTGAACAAGAGTTAATAAAACTGGTAAACATTTGGGAAGTTACAGGCATCAAGAAAAGAAGTCCAGATTTATATTAAAGTGTTCCTTAGACTAGACCACTGTTCTGACTTCCTTCTGTTTTGTTCCTTAAAGACTTGTACATTCAGGTTGGCCTGGCAGCCAGATAGGGCCCTTCCAGAACTTTTACATTTAATTAATTAACTATTTAAATTTGTTGGCCACACCAGAAGCACAGAGTCTTAACCTCTGGACTGCCAACCTCTGGACTGGTCTCCAGGGTTGGAATGAACTTCACGTGGGGGATAAGCTCTTCCCTATTTGGCATCCAAACATTCCCACCCAGATCTCTCCATACAGCTCTGCATGGACTTTTTGGACGTCTTTCTTCATCTTGGCCCTTTAGTGTCTGGAAGTCTGCAGTGTGTATTCAGTAAACAGCTGGCTCTACCCCTACCTCAATCTCAGCAACTTTGCCTGTGGTTCTAAATCAGAGTCTAATTCCAGCTTCCTTGGTGGCCACTTGGCATTCAGAGTGGGTGGCACTATCTTAAGAGCCTGACTGCCTTACATATATTGTCATTTCATGAGCCGCTCTTAACTGCTATACCTCTTATAGGAAGGAAGGGTAGAAACCAACAGTTAAGGAACATCATGTCAGGTGTTTTCACACAAACTCAAGCTTCATGTATGAGGTTTGAGGGGGTGCATCTGACCTAAAGTACTTTTCAGAGCAAAAATAATATGTATATTACACCCATCTACTGGACAGTCAAACTCGTTTTGGCTGACATTGCCAGCCCTGCCTGCCTCTCCAAAGGATTTACAATTTTTCAGAAGCAAAATGCCTTAGACAACCAGAGTCTCTGCACACATGATTTCCCCTAAGAGGAGAAGAGGGTCATTTCCTCACATTCTTAAGTGCCCTCGGTTGCCTTAGTTATTTCAGGGAGAGTTTTGTTAATTTTGCAAGGCTTCTGAAACTTCCCTTCCTAGCAGGTTACAAAGACCAAGTTCTCACAGCTAGAAGAACTGTTCTGAATTCTCTTAAGCAACAGAGGCGCCTGGGCTCCTTCCACCACTGTCACCCAAATTCCCTATATTGTGTGCTCTCAAGAGCAGGAAAATACCTTCTGAGCTTTCTTTGCAGAGTCCGAAGTTCATTAATAAATTTGTAATTACTTGTGTCGCAATGAACTCTGGGTTGTTCCACTTCTGTATTGATACCTTTTTTTTTTAAAAAAGCAAACTTTTGCAGAAAATGTGTTAGTGTTAACTTCTCATTTTCACTGGTCAAACCCTGCATGCGCTGGTCTCTCACTTCTTGGAAATTAAGCCATTTCCAGGAAATCCATCAGTTAGTTTCTTTTAGCAAACTGGGACGGGGGAGGTACAGATGGAATGGCTGGTAGAAGTTTTGGTGAACTCACTTACAGAACTACTGTTTTCTGAGGGTGGTAACCAATGCGGCCATGGCCATCTCTCCCACACAGCATAGAGCATGGCTAGAGAGACTGACGTGACAATAATCATGACAAAGTGTGATGAGCCTTAAAAGGTAGGGAAGTGAAGGTGCCAGCTGAACATGAAGTGGGGACACTTAACCTAATTTATAGGTCTGGGGAGGCCTTCTGGAAGCAGCGACCTTGAAGCTAAAGCCAGCAGAGTGAAAGGCAGTGTGGGTGAGGGCAGAGAGAGAGGAGTCTCTCACCCCTGGAGGTTGGCAGGCAGAGAGGGATCTTCGGAGCCACTCTCAGGAGGCTTGACATTTTAGGTGCTGGAGTTCCTTCCCAGCCCAGAACATCCTAAGCCTGACAAAGGCAGCATGTGGTCAGTCATCCTCTCCTTTGGTGCCCATATTAAGATAGGGACGATCACAGCAGAATGTTCTGCCTGTGTCGAGAGCAGTCTCCAAAGGGAACCTCTTTGGTCACGCAGGTTTTCACTTCCAGTTTTCAGAGTACAGTCTGAATGTATGTAGACAAACAGACCACTCAGCAGCTCTGTCAGTAATTTACTGCAGGGTCACTTGGGTCATTTATAAATCTCTTCTTCCTTTTCCCCTCCCTCTTGCTTCTCCCCACTTGATAGCATAGAGGATTGTGTTTTTGCACTGTTTTGTGTTATTGATAACAAAACATAATCAAATTTCTACTGGAGTTGGTCTAAGCAGAAAGAATGAATCCTAGAAGGAAAACTCCCCCAAGGAGTCCTGAAAGAGGGGACCTCCCTGGCAGTCCAGTGGTTAAGACTCTGCACTTCCACTGCAGGGGACACGGGTTTGATCCCTGGTTGGGAAACTAAGATCCCACGTACTGCATGGTGCGGTCAAAAAAAAAGGAGTCCTGAAAGAGAACTTGTGACTTTCTGGGGTCACCATGAATAGACCACCCTACAAGTGAGTATGGACATGAGGAGACTTAAATCAAGGTGGTATAGCAGACAGAGCTGGACTGGGTGTCACTGAGTGGCCTTGAGCAATATCACCTCATGGGCCCTGGGGATCATACCTGTCAGATGAGAGCTGGACTGCTGCTTTCTAAGATCCTGCCGACATACAAGTGCCAGGAATCTTTGAAGGCAGAGAGAAGAATGGTATGAAGTAGAACTTTGTAGACACGCGAGAGGTGCTTGAAGCAGGTGTTACGTAGAACTTGGAGATAAGGAGGCCTGGCTTGGGCCATAAACTATAAATTAATAGCAGCTCCCAAACAGGAAGAATGGCAGTGTGTATATTCAGAGTAGAAAGGACCACGGATGGACCGACATTGCTAATTGATCTGCTCTGTGGAGCCTGGGAAAATCAGGGTTTATTATTATGAATAAACCCTGCCCCTCCTGGCAGAGGCACATAGATGCTCACGTGAGCCACACAGCTCCCTGTCTTTGATGGCAGGGAGCTGCCCATGAGTCTTTCCCTGTCAGGTCACGTTGGAGCCCTGTCTGTTCTCCACGTCCTTGGAGCCTCCTTGGGACCATTAGCTACCTCCTGGTCCCTCAATTTCATCTGGGCTGGAAGATGGCTGTTCTGTTCCCTGAGGGGCCCTTGGGGCTCCCCCAAGGGAGTTTCGTGTATTCCACATAGTTCATATTTGAAGTGAGACCATCCCAAACCTTCCATCCAGATATCTTGAAAATCCATCCATGTTTGTGTGCTATGGTAACAGACAAAATCTTAGTTTTCCAGAAGAAAGAGAAATCTTTTAATATCATTTTCAACATTATTTTGGATTATATAATTTTGTATAAGAGCAATGCCATAGCTCATTTTGAATTATTGCATTTCTTGGCCTTTTGGTTTTAAAGAGCTATCATAAGCATAATGATAGTTTTGGATAATGATTAGGAACAAGGGCACAGGAGTCTGGCTGTGCCCAAATCTCAACTCTGCTACTTGTTGAGAGTATTACCTTGGGTGAGTTAATCCATCTCAGTTTACTGTCAAGAAAATGGGGATGAGTACTCACAGTTGTTGTGATGCATGAAGGTTGCTTAGCACATAATAGTGCTTAATAAATGGGAGCTACTATTATGTCTGAGAGCTACATTTTTATTATTAGCTCCATTATTTTGACTAATAAAAGTATTAACATCATAGCCACAACAAAGAAGTTGCTCCCAAGTGAACTTGAAGAGTAGCTTACCTTTCCTGGATTAGATGGGGTAAAGAGTAGGGGAACAGCTTCTTTTAGCTGTCCCACAAGCATTTCTTCCCTTCATACTGCTTGGGCTCCTTGCTGGTGAAGGACGTGCCATTGACAGATGCCACAGAAGTGAATGTTTCTGAGTCTTTAACTGTGCTGACATAGGCTTACAGAATAAAGACCCCTTTTAAAATATAAATGGTGCTTTAACAAAGTTTTAAAATCTAAGTTCCTTGATTCCAGATTTACTGATGAGGATACTCTAAGATGATCAGTGATTCTCAATAGTGGCTAGTGGCCACCCAGGCTCAAAGGTGGGCAAATTGTTCAGCTTTTCTGTGCTGCAGTCTCCTTACTTGTGAAATGGGAGTAATAATAAATAGCACATCTACCCTCTGGGTTGTGTGAGGACTAATTGAGATAAGCCACGTTGAACACTGAGCCCTCAAGATAAGCTGGTGTTAACAATTGGTTTTGATTATTAATAGTGCCTGTTCTCTCTGCACAGACGGAGCTTATAATGGATGCTGCCCATAAACAAAAGAGCTTACAATTCAAGAAAACCATGGATGTGAGTCTCACTATGTTGCCTTTTTTTTTTTTTTTGTAATGGTGATATTTTCTGATATCCTGTGCTATGTATCAACATATTCCTGAAAATAACATTAGTGAGGTGTTTTAGGGAAAACAGCCTTTGGTGGTTTGACTTTCTATTTAAGGCCTTGGAAAGGTTGAGGATGAAATCAGACAGAAGAAATACAATGATGTTATCTTTCTGGCAACCTGGGAAGGTATAGCAAGTCAACTTAAATATTTCAGACCAGGACATGTATACTTTATGATGTCTTTTATCTTGTTGGGTTTGAGCTTCTTCCCTGTTAAGACTGTTTTGAATCTTCTTCCCTGTTAAGACTGTTTTGAATCTTGATTTCTTACCTATTTTTATTGAGTTTTAAGATATCTGCAAATAGTAAAAGCCTCCTTTACTTTAAGTAATTTATTTTAAAAATGCTTAACAAGATAGAACTAAGAGAAGTTGCTGGGGACCTTACTCTAGCTTTTCATGAATCTCTTAAAAATGAAACTTTGTTACTGGAACATCTGTGACTCCATCTTTGTACAGAAGTATCATCATGATATTCTATGACTATGACATCATATCTGGTAACTTGGTCAAAAAAGAAAATGTCACCAATGTTGATGGCGTATGCAGTCTGTTCTGCATTTTTTATTCTTTGATGCAGAGCACCTGAAAAGCGATTGATAAATAGGGAATGATGTCAGTGTAATGCAGAAATGGTGTTGGTTGATATATGATTACTCCCAGAACTTTTATGTTTTGAGCAATCTGGGGAAAGCTCTCTCACAATTAAAGAGAAAGCCTTATTGAAATATAATTTTCCTATTTCCTCTACCTACATTTAGAGCCATAACAGTGTTAAAATTTTTCCTTCAACTGTCAAAAGTAATTTAGAAAACTCAGAAGAGAAAGGAAGACTATTGTATTTACGGATTTTTTGCTTGGTGTGTGTTTTTTCTTGTGCTGTTCTAAGGTTTCTTCTTTTATAATTTTCTTTTGCTTGGAGAACTTCTTTAGCCATTCTTCAGGGTAGGTCTGCTAGTGATAACTACTCTTAGTTTTCCTTTAGTGATTTCCTCTTCATTCTTAAAGGATATCTTCACTGGGTATAGGATTGTGTGTTGACAGTTCTTTTCTTTCAGTACTTGAAAAATGTTGTGCCACTTCCTCGTGGCCTCCATAGTTTCGGATAAGAAAGCTGCTGTAATTCAAACTGATTTTCTCTTATGGATAAGGTGTCATTTCTGCTTTAAGATATGATATTTTCTTTTTTTAGTTCTCAGAAGTTCACCTCTGTGTCTTGTCATGGATTTCTTTGGCTTTATCTTGTTAGGGGTTTGATCAGCTTCTGGAATCTGTAGGTTTATATCTTTTGCCAAATTTGGAAAGTTTTCAGCTATTCTTTCTTTCTTTTTCTTAAACTTTTTATTTTATATTGGAGTATAGCCAATTAACAATGTTGGGATAGTTTCAGGTGTACAGCAAAGGGACTCAGCCATACATATACATGTATCCATTCTTCCCCAAGCTCCCCTCCCATCCAGGCTGCCACATAACATTGAGCAGAGTTCCCTGTGCTATACAGTAGGTCCTTGTTGGTTATCCATTTTATTTTCTTAAAAAATATTTATTTATTTAGGCTGCACCAGGTCTTGGTTGCAGCACGTGGAATCTTCATTGCAGCATGCGGGATCTTTAGTTGTGGCATGTGGACTCTTAGTTGCAGCATGCATGTGGGATCTAGTTCCCCAACCAGGGATTGAACCCAGGCCCCCTGCATTGGGAGCGAGGAGTCTTACCCCCTGGACCACCAGGGAAGTCCCAGTTATCCATTTTAAATATAGCAGTGTGTTCATGTTGATCCCAAACTCCCTAACTATCCTTCCCCCCGGTAACCATAAATTCATTCTCTAAGTCTGTGAGTCTGTTTCTGTTTTGTAAATAAGTTCATTTGTATCATTTCTTTTTAGATTCCGCATGTAAGGGATATCATATAATATTTATCTTTCTCTGTCTGACTTACTTCACTTAGTATGACAATCTCTAGGTCCATCCATGTTGCTGCAAATGGCATTATTTCATTCTTTTCATCAGTCATTATTTCTTCAAGTACTTTTTCAGCCCACCTTTCTCTCCTAGGAGTCCAAGGACATGAATGTTAGATCTTTTGTTATGGTGCCAAAGGTTCATGAGGTCCTGTTCATTTTTTTTTCAGCCTATTTGCTCTCTGTTTTTCAGACCAGGTAAATTCTATTGTACTATCTTCCAGTTCACCAATTCTTTCTTCTATCTCTTCCATTCATACATCCATCCTTTCATTTAGTATATTTTTCAGTTCTAAAATTTCCATTTGGTTCTTGTTTATATCTTCTGTTTCTTTGCTGAGATTTTCTTTTTCTTTGCTAAGACTATCTATTTTTTCATGTTTCAAGTCTGTTTGCAAATGTTTATTGAATATTTTTATGATGGCTGCCTTAAAATCTTTGTCAGATAATTGTAACATCTCTGTCTTCTTGGTGTTGACATCTATTGATGGTCTTTATTCATGCAGTTTGAGATCCTCCTGGTTCTTGGTATGATAAGTGATATTCAATTGATTTTGGACATTTTAGGTATTCTGTTGCAAGACTCTGGATCTTATTTAAACCTTCTATTTTAGCTGGCTTCCTCTGACACCACTCGAGCAACTGAGGTGAAGTGCCACCACATAACTGCTATGAGGGGTTCCAGGCCAGGTTCCCCACCTTGGCCTCCACTGACACCATAGGGTCAGTGTGGCCTTGTTACTACTGGGGGTTGATTAAAGTTCTGAATCCCCATTAGACTTCCTCTGACACCACTGCAGCAGGGAGGGGGTGTACCTCATTACTGCCAGCTGGGGGTAGTGGAAGTCCAGGCTCCCCACAGAGTCTCCACTAGCTCTGTGTGTGGGGCTTGTGGGGCTTTGTTACCTCCTGGTGGGGATGAAGGTCCCAGTCCCCTATTGGTCCTTCTCTGATACCACCTCAGCAGGGGAGTTGGGAACCGCATTATAGCCTGGTGAGGGTGGAAGTCTAGACTCCCCACTTGGCCTTTGCTGGATGTGTGGTGGGCGGGAGGGGGGCATGGTTTCTTTATGTGGTGTTTGGCTGCTGTACAACGTGGAGGCTTCTGTCCTGCTGTGCTGCCCCTTTTCTGGTCTTTTGGCTAGAGAGGGGAGGTTTTCATTGGGGCTTTTTTTATTTGTTTATGTCCCCTGGCATTTCTTGGTTGTCTGCTGCTTTGGCATTCATTCTGTGATATAAGAGGCCCAAAGAAAACCCAGGGCACTCACTTCTAGGTTTCTCTCTGAGATCAAGGACATCAGCTAATCTGCCTTCTTCTCTCCACTTTCAGAATCTTATGTTTGTTTTATGTAGAATGTCCAGGGGTTTTAGTTATACTTGTGTGGAGGAATAAGGTAGAGTACATCTGCTCCATTTTCTCTGGAGCCCATCTAACCTTTTAAAACGATATTTTACGATATGCTTTTAGAGCCATAAATATGATCATAGCCCATCAATCTTACGCTAAGAATCTAAGACTCTATCTTTAGGAAATCATCCAAAATAAGAAAAACAAAATGCACTACCGTGTTCACTACCTATAATGAAAACTACAATGTACATGATTTAGTGACAAAAATGGAGAAAGATTAAATTGTGTAACCTTTAAAAATATTATTATGAGGACTATGTAACAACAGAGAAAAAGTGCTTAATATGTCATATTAAAAAAACAATGCACGAAAGAGAAAGATTGATAACTGACATTAAAATTTAAGACTTTTTGGGACTTCCCTGGTGGTCCCGTGACTAAGACTGAGCACTCCCAGTGCAGGGGGGCCCAGGTTTGATCCCTGGTCAGGGAACTAGATCCCACGTGCCACAACTAAGAGTTCTCAGGCCACAATTAAGAGTTCGCAAGCTGCAACTAAAAAATCATGTGTGTGGCAACTAAGACCCAGTGCAGTCAAAAAAAAAAAGTATAAAAAAATTTAAGACTGCTTTAGAGCAAAAGAAAAAAATATCATCTTATACGTGATAACAAATGGGAAAAAATATTAGTAACTTATATAATTTATAACCAGTTAGTGTTCCTAGTATAGACTGAACTCTTAAAAATCAATTAAAATGAAGAATGCTCCAAAAAAAATGTAGGTAAAAGACATGAAGTAGAAATGACATATCACCTTAGTAATGAAATAAATACAAATAAAACAAGGCATATGCCAACATTCTCAACTCTAGTATTAGAAAAGGTTAAAAACATTGTCTTATTTTGGTGTTGGTAAGAGCATGAGGCCATATACCCTCACGTACGTGTTTATAGGAGTATGAATTAGTGAAAACAATTACACTTCTAGGAATCTGACCTGTAAATTCACACTACCCAAAATAAAAATCAGAGTATTTTTATGTTATACAAAATGGGAGATAAGGTAAATGTCCACCAGTAGAGAGTTGGTTAAGAAAATTATGGCATTTATATATGTATGTGTGTGTGTTTACAACCATTAAAAGTGTTCAGCTACAGCAAAGCAAAGGAAACCAGAAACAAAAAGAAAAGATAACCCATAGAATGGGAGAAAATACTTGCAAATGAAGTGACCAACAAGGGATTAATCTCCAAAATATCCAAACAGCTCATACAGCTCAATAACAAAAAAAACAAACAACCCAGTCATAAAATGGGCAGAAGATCTAAATAGAAGAAGACATACAGGTGGCCAGAAAGCTCATGAAAAGATGCTCAACATCACTAATTATTAGAGAAATGCAAACCAAAACTACAATGAGGTATCACTTCGCACCAGTCAGAATGGCCATCATCAAAAAATCTACAAACAATAAATGCTGGAGAGGGCTTCCCTGGTGGCGCAGTGGTTGAGAGTCCGCCTGCCGATGCAGGGGACACGAGTTCGTGCTCCGGTCTGGGAAGATCCCACATGCCGCGGAGCAGCTGGGCCCGTGAGCCATGGCCGCTGAGCCTGCGCGTCCGGAGCCTGTGCTCCACAACGGGAGAGGCCATGACAGTGAGACGCCCGCGTACCCCCCCACCAAAAAAAAAAAAAAGAAAAAAAAATTGCTGGAGAAGATGTGGAGAAAAAAAGGAATCCTCCTACACTGTTGGTGGGAATGTATGTATGGAGGTTCCTTAAAAAACTAAAAATAGAACTACCATATCATCCAGCAATCCCACTCCTGGGCATATATCTGGAGAAAACCATAATTTGAAAAGATACATGCACCCCAATGCTCATTGTAGCACTATTTACAAATAGCCAGGACATGGAAACAACCAAATGTCCATCAGTAGAGGAATGGATAAAAAAGATGTGGTACATATATACAATGGAATATTACTCAGCCATAAAAAAGAACTAAATAATGCCATTTGCAGCAACATGGATGGACCTAGAGACTGTCATACTGAGTGAAGTAAGTCAGACACAGAAAGACAAATATATGATATTGCTTATATGTGGAATCTAAAAAATGGGCACAAATGAACTTATTTACAAAACAGAAACAGACTTAACAGATATTGAAAACAAACTTACGATTACCAACAGGGAGAGGAGGGGAGGGATAAATTGGAAGATTGGGATTGACATACACATACTACTATATATAAAATAGATAACTAATAAGGACCTACTGTATGGCACGGGGAACTCTACTCAATACTCTGTAATGACCTATATGGGAAAAGAATCTAAAAAATAGTGGATATACATGTATATTTATAACTGATTCACTTTGCTGTACAGCAGAAACTAACACAACATTGTAAATCAACAATACTCCAATAAAAATTTTTTTAAAAAGTGTTCAGCTGCAGGCTTCATGCTTGATATAGAGAAGTGTGTATAAGATATTGTTGCATAAGAAAAGAATTGTTGCATGAATATCTTATGTGCTTGTAATTAAGAAAAGTTATCAACTTTTGTTTCTATGTGTGTGTAGCAGAGAGAATTATAAGGTTGTTTACTGAAAGGTTAACCCCAACTGAACTGCAAGGGATGCTGAGAAATGTAGGAAAGCACGTCAGATATTTGATGAGCACAAACCATCTCTGCAAAGGTGTCTTGATTCTTAGTCAAGCATTTTTTGGGGGGAGTATCATTTTTATTTATTAGCCAACTGATTCACAGCTTTGCTTTGTTTGAACAAGTTAAGTCTTTGCTTCAAGAGTTGAAACAGAAAATTATTTGATTCACTAACTGTAGTTTGTGAACTATTTTCATACTGCTGATAGTAATGGTAGCACAGGAGAGACCACGGCCTACTTTTAAACTGGCTAAAACAGAATTCTATAAATCAAGAAGGAACATGACTACCCTTGAGCTACAGAAATGATGGGATTGATGCCATCCCCACTGTCCACATGCTATGAGGAGGCACGTTAGAATACTGAAACATAGTTATAGTTACCAGGACCAAGTGATTGCATCTAAGTTCTGAGGGTTATGAATATTACATATTCACATCCTATAGTTACATAAGTGTTTGATTTTGCCTATTTCAAATTCCATCTTTTGTTTCAGTAAATTTTTAAAGCTCATGTACTTTGTTTTTGCCGAATAGGAGTCGTTACTTCCTTGATCAGGTTACCACTATATACATGATTTGGAAAAGGGCTGGAGAGACCTTCCAAAGATAGACAAGAAAGAGCATGTCCTCTGAGTGCCCCCAGTCTAGTGGTGATCAGAGCCCTAATCAGTGAGCCGTCTTCTCTCCTGGGCGTGGGGGGCTAGGGTCACCGTCTGCTTATCTGTTTTGATCCTCTTTTGGCTCATAACTACAAAGGCAAAGAAGAACTACGAGCAGAAATGCCGAGACAAAGATGAAGCAGAGCAGGCTGTCCACCGGAGTGCCAATGTGGCGAACCCGAAGCAACAAGAAAAGGTACCTGGGAGAGCAGACAGCCTGAAAAATCTGAGATTTACATATATCAAGCTAAAGCCAATTAATAGTCTTAATAAAAAATGGACTTGCACTCTGAGCTCCTGGCAATACCCTCCTTCAGGCAATTAGAGTCCTCGGAGCCAGAAAAACCCTTTTCCTATTTTGGGGGTCAGGGAAGAGCTAGAGGAGCATAGCCACAGGGGAGGGGGTTCTGATGTTTTCATCTTTTTTTCAAAACTCAGCTCATGTATTCTTTATAGCTAGGCTGCCTCCTGCTTGGGTGTTTTATAAATTTAATTTTATAAAATCTGGATATAAGATCGTCAGCAATCAGAAGGTAGGGAGGGATATGTTTTTAGGAAGATGTAGGACAAGATGCTCGATGGCTATTTTCCAATGGTGTTAAGATTAGAGGGCAAGTTGAATGACTAACTCATGAGAGAAATATAGGTTAGACTTGAACTACAACTTGTCTCTTCTCAGTCATTGCTTTAAAATCTGTTTTGCCTTTAGAAGCCTAGCCCAGCACTCCTGACCTCTTTTTTTATTTGTTTGTTTTTGTTTCTGTTTTGTCCTCACAGCTTTTTGTGAAACTGGCAACTTCAAAGACTGCAGTAGAAGACTCAGGTGACGGGTCTGCTCCCAAGGATCGGGGAGGATTGTGGTGGGGCTTATGTTATCCTAAATCTGTCTGAGAAAGGCAGTTTTATATACCATACAATAGTGAATATATACATATACAGTAGGATTAACAAGGTATGAGAAGGGACGGAGGGGGAAACAGGGAAGGAAGAGGGGGGGAAGGGAGAATATATGGGAACCTGGGAGAGCGGGAGGAAGCAAGTGAGGCAGCGGTTTCTGGCCATTGCTGCCTTAGGTCTTGCCGCCTGACAGGTGACTGAATGGTGGGGGTGGGGGGGAGGGGGGGGTCAAGTGGCAGCTGCTTTGGACCAGGTGCTCACTCCGATTTATTGGGAACATCTATCTTAAAACCCCTTTTCAGCCCTGATAACTCTTCTCTGCTGTGAAAGAAACAACCAAGTCGTGAGGCCTTGTCATCACTGAAGTCTAAAATCCAAACCAAGTGTTTGCAAAGGCTTCTAATTCCCAGCCACAGTGTCTTGCCGGAGACAAGCCTCTCACAACCGTGGTTGCTTCAGTTTCTGAATCCAAAACTGAAGTAACTTGGTAGTTCACTTTTCTGCACCCCTCACTGTTTGTTTAATTTTCCTGAAAATGGTAAGAGGTGGAAGGAAACCCTGGCTGAGGTTCCTTGTCAGCTTTCACTTTTCCTTCCTTGGAGCATTTCTGGCTAATTGCTTGGTTTTTCTTTATAAAGAATGTGATGCCCACCTTTGCTTACTTTTCATGGGTCTGCGAGCCCCCTCCCACCCGGTTTCCAGACCCAGGCCCCTCCCCTCCATTGCAGACAAGGCGTACATGCTGCACATCAACACTCTGGATAAGGTCCGTGAAGAGTGGCAGAGCGAACACATCAAGGCCTGCGAGGTACCTGGAACCCGAAGGGCGGGTCTTCCTTCCTCTACTTCTGTAGAATTACTTGAGGGCAAATTAACAATCTGGAATTTAAGTGGAGAGTGGAAGGAATTGGAATGCTTTCCCCCAAACCTTGTCTTTCTGCTTCTTCCCGATCCTGACCATGCTGTCCCACTCTGTTCATGGCCTTGCTCTGATGTTTGATTCACACGGGTATGAAGCAGCTGAATCAATTAACAGTTGATTCATTGATTTCCTATCGAGAGCCTCACCTGTACTTGCTCTGTGACAGAGGAATGCAGATGGCAGGAGAGCTGACCTAGAGTTTTTTATTCTCACACCTTTTGTTTCACCATTGCCCCCCTCATTTTCAGCACATGCCTCACAATGACCCAGAGAAAATAAAGACACAACCTGGAAACTTCCTCAAGTTTCTGTCACCCTGTCTACACATTTTCCTTACCAGTGGTTCTCAAAGGGAGGTCTTAGGACCTGTACAAACATCATTGCCTTGTTAGATGCAGATCTTGTTAGAGATGCAGAGATGCAGGTTCTCAGACCAACTCCAGGCCTCTGGAATCAGAAACCCTGGGCATGGGCGCAGCAGTCTCCATGTTAATAAGTCCTGCAGGTGACTCTGCTGTGAATTCAAGCACAAGAACTACTGATCTTCACCACCCTCCCTTCTCCTGTGATAGTGGTAAAGGGCTGCTCTGCCACCACTGGGCTCAGGATCCTCCAGCTGGCTTTCCCCACCCCCTTGCACACAGCTCCCTCTCACAGTGGACTTTTATTATCATTCACACCTCAGCTC